>NW_026902113.1:0-2959586 GCF_033783945.1 Neopsephotus bourkii
TTGAGCATGCAGGGCTGGCAGAGGTTTTGACTCAGAAGATGACAGGCACCAGTGATGTCCCAAGATGCCATTAACAGACCAGGACCGTGCTTCCAAACCATTGCCTTCCTGCCAGAGATCTGACAGTGTTTTTGCAGGAGTAGCCGCAGCTGTAGCTCCTAAGGGCTGTTCCATATTGCATTTCCAGAAAGCAGCTTCCAAATGCGTCATTACTGCACCAAAGGCAAAGGCTGCAGCCCTCCCCTGGTGCCTCTAGTTTGCCATAAGCAGGAGATAAATGTCTAGAAGGAGGAAATGTGGTTTGGAGAATGGAAATGCTGCAGTGCTCGCTGCAGTGTGATGGCACATGTTTGCCCTTTAACACAGCACTGTGCACTGTGGAGGGTAACAATTATCTTGCATTCTTTATTGGAAAAAAACCCATGTTTACTTCTGCTGAGTTCTCCCAGAGCTTTGTGCTTCTCCCCTCAGTGTGTACTCATCCCAGTCAACCTCTGCTGAGTCAAGGACTGGATCTCCATCTCCCTCCACTCTTCACTAGCAGTGAGAGGAGGCTACCTATGGCACTTAGGTGCTTTAATTAAGTGACTGTAATGGGTAGGACAGATCCTCCCTCAATAGCAATGCCTTGCAGCATAGATGCAAAGGGTTACACACCCATCACTGCTTGTCAGTATCCCATGAGAGCCACCCTGCAGTGCCTGGGGATCTTCTGCCCTCTGTTAGGAAACTTACCTGCTGCACCAGAGAAAGCATCAAAGCATCCCCTGAGGGCACGAGAGAGCTAATGTGCCAGAAGGGACAGGCATAAATCCATGTCTGGAGTGTTTTCCCACCTGCTGTTTTAAATAGGGTGCATGTAGCTAGGTTACATGTCACAGTTTTTTCTGCTTTTATATATAAGCCCTCAGGTAATAACTGCCTGTCCATACTGAGCACTGCCCAGCCATGTGATGAAGTCCCAGCAAGAAGAATTGTCTTTGAAAGCTTCATTGCTTCTTTTCCCTACCAGTTTTTTTCCCTATCTTTTTCCCTTGGCTTGGGATATCCCGTGAAATCCCTGCACATCCAGGGAGCAGCCGGATCCCTGCTTCTTCCAGCATGGTCTGAAGAAGCATATGCAGGCATTGCACACATGGTCAACCTGCCTGTCCTCCTACAACCTAAGGGGTTTAGCCTGGGTGTTCCACCTGCCCTTGTCAGAAGACATGGGGATGTCTTTGCATGCTCCAGGGAAGCGGGAATAAAAGGGTCAGCAGCTCCTGTACGTGACGTGGGATGAGGATCTGTCTGTTTCCACCGGCAGAGGCAGGGCAGCTACCAGGCAAGCAGCCTCCCGGAGCACAATGCCCCAGCCCTGATGGAGCTGGTGCGGGAGAAGGAGGAGAGGATCCTGGCCCTGGAAGCGGACATGACCAAGTGGGAGCAGAAGTACCTGGAGGAGAGTACGATCAGGCACTTCGCCATGAATGCCGCGGCCACTGCTGCAACGGAGAGGTAAGATGCAGCCCTTCACCACACGAAGTGTGGGGGAATAATAAGGAATGAGTGCTTTCTTAGTGCTGGATTTTGCTTGCCTTTCCCTGCTGAGTCAGGCTGGGGGGGTTAATGCACCTCTCTGTGGTGTCATGCCAGTGAGATACAATAGTTGGTTAAGGCAGGATTTACCCTTCTGACCAGGTCCAAAAGTTCATCAAATCAAGGCACCAGATTCAAGCACTGGACTGAACAGCAACGTGTCAGGCTGCCAAATGTATACAGCATAGGGAAGGCAACTCCTCCCCACAGCATCACTGCAGCGAGCAGGGGCTGTTGGTGTATGGCTGCACCCATCCCACAGTCTGCAACATGCGTTTTTAACCTAAAGGTCTAAAGTCCTGTCTGTTACCACTTCATTAAGCTTCAAAATAGAAAGGTTCTCCTGATAGCTAAGCTAAGCCTCTTTACTGCAGATTACTTCAACTGATTCTTGTCCTTCCCACACATAAACAATGAACAACAGATGACACCGTAACAGCCTTGTAAATATTGAAAGACAGATATCCCCTGTTGTGTTTTCCCTGGCCTGAACTAACTTACTTCCTTCAGCCTTTCCTCACTTGCCCTGGTGTAAAGCCCTTCCCTTTCACACAGCATTTCTCTGGTCTGTCTCCAGTTTGTGTCAAAATGTGGTGCCCAAAAGTACACAAGGCACTGCAGTGAGGCTTTCCACTGGTGAGGATGACAACATAATTCTTGCCCCAGTTTCTTAGAAGCCAAATCCCTTGAAAACATCCTAAAATGAGATTTCCCTTTGAAACACCATAAAGTGTGTGACTGGGGATGATCCTTTTCTTTCGCACTCCAGTCTAGGTAGCAGTTCCTGTGCTACTTCTCACCTTTTAAAGTGTTCAGTTTTGTTTCTTGTTTGCCATGTAATCTTGTTGATTTGGGACCATTTCCCCAGTGAGTCCCTCTGACATCTGAGCCCGTCCTTCAGGCTGGTTGTTAGCCTTGTTGGGGATAGCCCCCTATTTCAGCATGCTCTGTTCTATCAGCCCTTAATTAATGGCATTAATGACAAAACCCAAGCCAAGAGTAGCCCGCAGCAAGATGACCCAATGCCAGAATGACCCATCTTGTTGACAGGAATCCATCGCTAGCTTGCTCCTTGAGCGTGGGTTTGGGGTTTTCTTTGCACGTGCCCATCTCACAGCCTCAGGAACCCAACTCTCACCGTGTTGACCTGGTGTTTCAGGGACACCTCAGCCCCAAGCCACTCACGCAATGGCAGCTATGGTGAGAGTGCACTGGAGGTGCGGGGCTGGCAGGAGGAGGAGGAGATCGTGCAAGCCAACCGGCGCTGCCAGGACATGGAGTACACGTAAGGGGCTGTTGTGCCATACCTGCCTGTTGTGTGTTTGGGCTGGGTTCAGGTAAACCAGGATGCCCTTCTTTTCCTTCGTGCATGCCTGGAACGGGTGGGCTTAGCTTCACTTTGTAGTGCACTTCAGCATTAAAACACAGGTTGAAGCGTTGCTGTCATTAGATAACTTCCTCCCTACCTTCTTGTTAAACCTTCCCTGTGCCAAAGATCACCCTGTTACAAAAGAGAGGCTGTTCCACTGTTAAAAGTAGGTTGGCACACGAGGAAGCTGCACACTTGTTTAATCTTGGTGAAAATCCCTCTCTGGAAACGAGTGTCTGGTTGTAGAAGCTGACGTTGTAATCCCACTCCTACATAATCAGCAGCACAAGGGCATGCCTTTGCCTCGCTCTTTGCTCCTTGCCTGCTTATTACTCCTAGATGCACCAAGTATCCCACATCCAAGTTGTGTGGTTTGCACTGGCATTCAGGAACAAACCTGCCAAACGCAGCACCACGAGCACCACTAAAAAAGATGCATTTACAAGTAGTAGAAGGTATAAAATAAACTGGTTTGGGCACAGGCCGTCAATAAGAGTAGCGTTCATTGTTGCAGATGCTTTTTCAGCACACAAGTGGAGCTGTGGCTGTGTCGTTCAATGAGTTTTAGATCTGGGCAGTGTTTTTAATCCAGACTTTTTCTTTCCTGGTGAAAAATGGCTTTTTGATGAGTAAAAATCCCTTCAGGAAGGTTGTGTATTCCTCTGGGATTTTACTGAAGAGCACCAAGCTGTGTGGTTTGGTTGATACACTGGAGGGAAGGAATGCCATCCAGAGGGACCTTGACACGCTTGTGAGGTGGGCTGATGCCAACCTCATGAAGTTTAACCATGGCAAGTGCAAGGTCCTACACCTGGGCTGGAGCAATCCCAGACACAGCTACAGGTTGGGCAGAGAAGAGATTCAGAGCAGCCCTGCGGAGAAGGACTTGGGGGTGCTGGTCGATGAGAAAATGAACATGAGCCAGCTTCAGTGTGCGCTTGCAGCCCAGAAAGCCAACCGTATCCTGGGCTGCATCAAAAGGAGTGTGACCAGCAGGTCGAAGGAGGTGATCCTGCCCCTCTACTCTGCTCTCATGAGACCTCACTTGGAGTATTGTGTGCAGTTCTGGTGTCCTCAACATAAAAAGGACATGGAACTGTTGGAATAAGTCCAGAGCAGGGCCACAAGGATGATCAGGGGACTGGAGCACCTCCTGTATGAAAATCGGCTGAGAAAGTTGGGGCTGTTCAGCCTGGAGAAGAGAAGGCTGCATGGAGACCTCAGAGCAGCCTTCCAGTATCTGAAGGGGGCCTATAGGGATGCTGGGGAGGGACTCTTCATTAGGGACTGTAGTGATAGGACAAGCGGTAATGGGTTAAAACTTAAACAGGGGAAGTTTAGATTGGATATAAGGAGGAAATTCTTTCCTGTTAGGGTGCTGAGGCACTGGAATGGGTTGTCCAGTGAGGTTGTGAATGCTCCATCCCTGGCAGTGTTCAAGGCCAGGTTGGACAGAGCCATGGGTGAGATGGTTTAGAGCGAGGTGTCCCTGCCCATGGCAGAGGGGTTGGAACTTGATGATCTTAAGGTCCTTTCCAACCCTAACTATTCTATGATTCTGTGATTATACTCAAAATCTTCTCATCAGTGTTGGCTTCCCCACACAAGCACTGACACTTGTATAAAAACCCCAGTCCGCTTCTGCTGCTTGTGGAAAATATCACTGATTGATTGTTTTTACTGGGTTTGGGTTTTGTTTTCCACTCACAGATGCAAGCTAATCCTGCTTCCAGGGAAGGAATAGAGTTTTACCATTGGCTTCATTAATGATAGATTAGGATCTTGTGTTTTCATTGCAAATTAGACTGCTGATTATGAAAACTAATGCTGACATGAAGTTACTCACTGTCTCCCTTGGATGTGTAGGTTTTCCAGGTGTTTTCCAGGCATTTTAGCTTCACAAAATGGACTTTAGCTTCACATTGGACTGTGTGTTGTCACAGTCAAGCTATAATTATCTGGGTGTCATATTGTACGTGTACAGTTATATTTTTTATAATATGGTTTAATGTTCTTTGATATGATTCAGTTTTATCATTCTTGGAGAAAAGTCTCAGATAATCCTGTTCTTTTGGGATTTGAGTGCTTTTGGGGGTCTGTATGAGATGTGACCCTGATGTATTAGGGGATGGAAATTGCCTTTGTGTTTGTATTCTGGTGGAGAAAGCAATCTGCTGCCTGGTCAGGATACTGCCCTCATTGCTCCTGCTGGGTTGGTAAAGCCACAGCAGTAGGTGGGTTCAGTTAACCTTGCAGAAGAGTTCTCAGTTTTGGCTCAGTAGCTAGAAACGCTGCCTGTTTCAAAGTGCATGGTTATCCTCTGAAGAGTTGGTGGGGGCTGCCTTGTCTGGGTCACTCAAAACCAGAGGGCACGTACCCAGAGACCCATCCTGCTGCCCCAGGGTGGGGACACCTGCCCATATAAGCGCTTCTTCCATTCCTGTAAGCAGAGCATTCCTGTTCTTCCAGAATAAAGAATCTCCATGCCAAAATAATTGAGAAGGATGCCATGATCAAAGTCCTTCAGCAACGGTCACGGAAGGACCTTGGGAAAGCTGACAGTGCCAGCCTACGACCGGCTCGGTCCGTCCCCTCCATTGCTGCTGCTGCGGGTGTGCATTCACGCCAGACCTCGCTCACCAGCAACCAGATAGCTGAGGAGAAGAAGGAAGAGAAGGTCTGGAAGGGAAGCATAGGTGAGCTCAGGGTTTGGTTAAGCTTTGCCTCATCCATCACTTCATCCTAATCCTTCTGCTTGAGCTAAGCAAAAGTGACTTGACCGTGGCACACACTGCCCTGACAGCTTATTTCCAGAACGCTTTCTGTGGGCAGAATGTGTGTCCTTGTGCTGAAGTCAAAAATAAGTCATTTTTAACCTGGCATTTTATCTAAATTGTATTTTGATCCTATTAAATCATTCTGCATTGGTTATAGAAGGCCATAGTTGGGGGAAATCCTCCCAGACATAATCAGATGATGTTTGCAGCTTTGTGGGAGTAAATAACAAATTTGAGCTATGAAGAAAGCCTGGTTAATCAAGAGGGTAAGCATCCCTTTGGGTATGAGTGCATGATGTTAATTGGCTGCTAAATGGGAAAATGAGTATAGAACTGCCTGTGGCTTGAGGCCACATAGGATGGGGGTATAGAGGCATGCAAGGCTGTGCCAGGGGTAAGTACCACTGGGATGGGCATGCAGAGAGGATGCAGGAATAGGCAGCTGCTTTCAAGAGGCTGTTTTGAGGGGGAAAAATCATGTGGCTGACAGGAGAGCAACAGGCAGCATCAAGGGGAGAAGCTAAGCCAAGTTAAGGTTTAAAGACATAACCAGATCAGTGCCCTATAGCTCTGCTGTAGGATGGGGTTGACAGCACTTATGTTTGAGCTGGGATGTGACTGACCTCCATGTGTTTTCAGGACTGCTCTTGGGGAAGGAGCACCATGACCATCCGTCAGGGCCCTCACTGCCTCCTCCCCTGCCCTCCTTGTCCTGCATGCCCATCCCAGCGCCGGCGGCCTCCCATGCAAAGACAGGCAGCAAAGACAGCAGCACCCAGACGGACAAAAGCGCCGAGCTCTTCTGGCCTGCCACTGCCTCCTTCCCTGGCCGTGGACGGCTGGGTACCACCCCATCACACAGCCCGGCCCCACGGCCCCCGGGGACACGAGGGACCGGCGAGAGACTGGGTGAGATCTGCTGGACCCCAGTGTGGAATGTCAGCATCCGCACCCAGGGTTGTCATCAGACCCATAGAGACACCCAGAACTGATGGAGGGGGTTTGTAAGGTGGTGGGGAGCTTTCTTCAGGAAAGCTAAAACTGTAGAGACAAGGCTTTCCAAGGCTGCCTGGTCTGGCTTTCAGAGCTTCATGCTCCTGTAAAGCTCCACTCACCTGTGGCAATCAGTGCAATTATTCCTGCTGCCAAGGATAAAAGTACAGTGTCACACCTTGAAAATACTCCACACTTGCTTATGTACTCAGACCCTTCTCTTGTTTTCAATGTAAACGTGGTTAGTGAAAGCACCATTTCTTCCTAATTGATTTTAAAGAAAACCTGGAGGGAAATAGTAAGAAGGAAGTGGAGATTTAGGGAGGAGGGATTAAAGAAATACCATTTAATTATTATTTGAAAGGTGGAAGCTGCTGGTTTGCACCCCAGCAAGGGAGACATTTATTTTACACGTAGTATTTTGGAAAAGCCCATTTCCCATATATCCATCTCATCTCAAAAGCAAGCCTTCCCTCTGAAAATGTGCCAAGTGTTATTAATAGGGCTGAATATCACTGATTCCTTGAAACTCTGGATTGCTGTGTTTTGGGCAATCCAGATGGGAATTTATTGCGAGGTACTCCAAAACAAGCTTTTTCTGTTTATAAGAAATCAGAGTCCTTCTTCTCCCTGAACTTGACTGTCAGGAACTATGGTGATGAAGATAAACACCTAACAACATCTATCATACATTGTGATAATTCGCCATACACATTCTGTTATCCCATCCCACTGGCAAAGCAATACATTTTAGATTAAACTACCTATCTGATTATTTGTATACTGCCTTCATGGTGTTTAAAACATCCTAAATTTTGATGCCGAATAGGAGTAGAATGATGCAGAATAGGAATATAGATAGGAATATACATAGGAGCTCCTAAATTTTGATGCAGAATAGGAGTAGAATGATGCAGAATAGGAATATAGATAGGAATATACATAGGAGCTACCATGGATCAGATGGCAAGTGGGTAACTTGGTAAAGTGATGTAAGCCTTTGACAAATGCATCTTTCTCTCTAGGGCCACAGCTAAAGAGCTGCTTTGATCTGTATCTCTTAAATAGCATTGTTGTGCCTGCCCTTGGGGTCTGTGCACACCAGCACAGTTACTGTCGTTGTGCAGGGAAATGAGCAGTACATGTTCTCAGCCTCCTTGTCCAGTGTGGCTTTCAGTATGTAGGACATACAGTTAAGAAGTGTCCCACCATCACCACCACCCCCCCCCAGAAAAAAGGTGTTCATTTTTGCTTCAAGCATTTTGCTGTTGAATTTGAGCTGGAAACCAACTTTCCCTTGTTTCCCATTGCAGAGAACTCCAGCCACGGGAAACTGCCCGACAGCAAAGGCAGAGTGAGCAGCTTGCTCCACAAGCCTGAGTTTCCAGATACAGACATGATGGAAGTCCTCATCTGAGCAGAGGACAGCATCTCTGGGGATTTGTGTGCATACAGCCAGGTCCGAGATGGTCCCTGGTGTGCAACCCTTAAGAACTAACCCTGAGAGTCTGAAGAAAGAAACGGAAAGTTTGTGCCCAAAACAGAGCTTGAGTCTGGTATGTTGAGACTTTGGACCAGGCAAGGAGTAAAGGGTGCTGAAGAGGAGCGATGAAACGAACATATGGGGTTTTCTGAGAAGGAAGGGGCATTGAAGATGGAAAATGGCATGAGAAGGGGATCATTGAGGGAAAAGGAAACTGCATTTTCTGGTGTAAAGAGAAGGTATCGAAGTTACAGACTGGGTGCATACTGCTGCTCTGTTTTCCTGCCTCTCTGCAGCTGGGACAGGGAGTGAAATCCAGGCTCTTCAGAGGCCAGAAGGAGTTTGTGAATAACCCACGAGAAACTCGCATCTTCCTCAGTATCAGTTAACTTCTCTAAAGTATTTGCTGCTTAATCTCTGTGAATAATTGGTCCTTAGGTGTACACGGGAGGCTCTTGTGAGTATGTGTTTGAAGTGGCGTGGTTTTCCTGGGCAGGCAGGTCAGGTGCCTCTTTCCTGGCTGGACAAGTGTTGCTCTTGGAGCTGGATCTACAGGGCAAATATTCGTGTCTTGCAATCCCGGAGCCTGCTGAGAATTCTGGTTTTGGTAGGAGCAGTTGTTGGCTGGAATTCCCATGGAGGATGAATGTAGAGGGGGGAGGAGGGCCTGCTGAAGCAATGGGAAGGCTCCAGGAGGGAAGGTCGGGGGAGGATCTTAGCAGCTCCCTGAAGGGCTGTGTGTTGCATTCAGAGGGGTGTGTGTTTTCAGTGGAGTTAAGCTGGGTTTGCTTGTGAAGATGCCTCTTACCATGCACTGGTTTGCAGTAGTGGAAGAGTCAGTGTGTTCGTGGTAAGAATGGGCTTTTACCTTATTCTCAATGCCTACAGCCAAATCCTACCTTCCTTGAGAATACAAACCTCCTATTCAAGCTGACATGGGGCTGGGCATTAAGGGGTGTAGGATCAGGCCAGGATGGGTTTAACTGCAAAGTAGTACATGAGCATCCTCCTGTTTGCTGTGCTGAGCTGCAGTTTCTTCCCAGCTTGTTTTGCCCAGGGTGGAATATGGGTCATTTTCAGCTCAGTCCCTGATTCCTGTAAGAGGTAGTGACTGTGTAAGGCAGCCAACTCCCCAGCTGTGTTATTTGTGGCATGCCATTTGCTTCGTGCATTGCACATGCCAATAGGGAAGTTTTCCTCTGTAAAGTGTTTTTGTATTGGCTTTGCCGTTCCTGAACCTCGTGGTGCACTGAGAAGACCTTGTCTTTGGGAGAAAGGGGGATGGGGTTTTATGTGAAGCTGCCAAGAGTGGAAGAGTGATGGGTGCTGGAAGTAACTGTGTGCTCAGGGATAACTCAAGGCCACCTCTTCTTGTAGGTATTAAATCAGAGCCCTCGACTGTGAAAACACCAGGCACTTTAAACTCTGCTTTCACTGAAAACTGAAGTCCTCAAAGCCTTCAGGGGCCAGAGCCATGCACTCAACACTGCCTAGCTGATGCCTTTGGCATTTCAAAACCAATTGCTATGTTAAATCTATGCACTTACTTTCGTGTGTACATAGAATTAGATGTGTCGATGTCTCTCTCTCCCTGATCTTTGCACTTGTTAAAGTAGTGGTAGGCAGGTTGTGCAGGCAAGTGAGCTGTGCGTTTCAAGTATTAGCAGCTTTGCATTGTGAAACCAAACGTGTAAAACCCTTGGAAGATGTTATGCAGCTTAATATATGCCGTGTAAAATGGGTATGTTGGGTTTGTGTTTTTCTCTAAACTTAAATGTTGTGTTTGCATAAAAGCCAGGCCCATGAGTGGCATCAGTGCTGACCCACCTCTGTGGCCCTTCCTCAAAGGTCTGTGGTAGGAAGAGGACAAGAGGAAGCAAAACCAAGGGAGTACAGTGATGAATATTTCATTTGATTTCATCATGTTTCTCCAGGAAATAAGGATACCGAGGTGCTTGGAAGCCCTCAAGCATTCTATTACCAGCTGAATGATTTCTTTTGATGGAGCTGTTTAACAGGGTGTGTGCAGGCAGACAGCTGGGCATCCAGCAGAATCAGTGTGGGATCAGTGTGCATGATGTGGCTTTCGATTATGCTTGGTGGTGATTCAGCTCCGCTTTCCCAAGTCAGCTAGAGTACAGCACTCCTCCTTCTCCTCGTGGAGACCACGGTCCCTCCAGTTCCTGCTATCCAAAGGTGTGTCTACAATTGATGTTGCCCCCACATTCATGGTCACCTACAGGCAGCTGCTCATGGGAGACAATGGGGTAGTCAACTCCTGTTGTCGGCAACAGCTCCAATAAACCCAAAGCTTCATTCTGCTTTATCATGTTGAACTCAAGAGACATTAGTTTTCCTGGAGGGAACGTCTGGAGGGCCAGTGGGTCTCCCCTCAGCCCGAGCACTAGCAGGACCTGCATGGAGTACTACTGCCATGTATCAGCCCCTCTCAGCAGAGCATCACAACTCCATTTGTGCTGGTTTTCCCAGCTCTTGGAACTGTTTTGTGTTTTGGGAAACTGTGCTGTAGCCATTCCAGGTGACGTTGGTAACTAGTTGTGAAATACTGTCTTTTTTTGTTGTTGTTGGTTGTATAGGGAAGTGGGTGTACAGTGTTGTACAGCTGGAGGGTTACTTGTACATAAGGGGGGAAGTGAGGAACGTTATGTGTCACCCCCAGCAAATATTGATATTGTTGGTCAGCCAAAGATTTCGTATTGTTTGCTGTTTAAACTCGTGCCTTAATATTGTATATAATAAATGTATAAACACGTTTATTTTCCCACTTTTCCAGTGTGAGTGTATCGAGTCCTCAAGAGGAAAGGACTTCTTAAACAGCTGAAGCTTTGCACACCATGTGCTAGGACTAAGAAGTGGTACCTCAGGATTCTTCACTGGGAAGGTGCTGAGGCATTGGAATGGGTTGCCCAAGGAAGTTGTGAATGCTCCATCCCTGGCAGTGTTCAAGGCCAGGCTGGATGGAGTCTTGGGTGACATGGTTTAGTGTGAGGTGTCCCTGCCACCTCCTTTCCAACCCAAACCGTTCTGATTCTATAACTTTAAGGTTGCTTCATCTCTATTTTTCATAGCTGTTCATGAAAGACCCACAGCATGTGCCACCAGTAGGTATATGTGGGTCTGCGAAGGACAGCTTTGCCAAGCAAGAAGAGCAGGATTTTAACAAGATCATCTTCACCAAAGGAAATGAGGGTGGAAACTGAACGAGACGTTTTTGTATGCACTCACATTGGTTTATTTTTGTTCTGGAGGGTCTGGGGCTTCTTTATGTGGCAGGTTGCATCAGTGTGAGTGAGATACCCAAAAACCTCATAGATCTAGGTATTCCTGAGTTACTATAGCGTCTTCAGTAAGGCATATAGATCAGATCCTGTTTCGAGCTGTTGGGCAGGCAAGGGGAATGCTCCTGTGGAAATACTGCTCTATGTTTGCTTATGCAACTGGAATAAACGGGAGGAGGGGAGCACAAGTTACCCAAGTGCGTGGCTCTGAGTAAGGGAGGTTTGCTCAGCAGGCTCTCACATGCTCTTCAAAGGGTCTGTTAGGAAATTCCTGAACCAGGTCCCAGGGAGCTGCAGGCATGAAAGGCATGAAAGCCATTAAGGGCATCTCTCCCCTATGGGTTCTCCTGTTTGTCACAGCCTCCTCTCCCTGTATCCTCACACATGTTAAAAACCCAGCCTGCCCCAGGCAGGACTGTGTCAGTGAAGATGCAGGGGCTCTGCAGTAACTTGAGCAGTGGTTTTCTTCACCCACATGCCAGCACCTCGTGTTCCCTACGCGAGCAGGCCCATCTGAATGCTCCATCTTCAATGGCAGCTGAAGTGTTTGTGGTGTCCTGGCTCTTTACCACCAAGAGCAAAAATGTGGTGATTGCTGAGATTGTGGCTTTCCAATGGGCAAGATTCAACAGGAAAATCTGGGGCTTAGCTTGGTTTTTGAATGCCATGGAGAAAAGAAACTAATAGAGGCCAAACCAGTGCTGGGGTGGGAAAGCCTCATGGCCAGCTGTGTTCAGGTATAACAAGGAGGGGGTTTATCCCATTTTTGGGCTGTGTTTTCAGCATGGATCCTCAGCCAACTAGAGCATCCCTGTATAGCTGTCTCCAGGTTAAGTACGGTTTGCATATTAACCTCAGACAAAAGCATGCAATTGAGAGTCAATTTGTTTAAATGTTAAGATACCAAATTACTCCGTGTTCCCAATACTGCCTTCCAGTATCTGAAGGGGGCATATAGGGATGCTGGGGATGGACTCTTCATTAGGAACTGTAGTGACAGGACAAGGGGTAATGGGTTAAAACTTAAACAGGGTAAGTTTAGATTGGATATAAGGAGGAAATTCTTTCCTGTTAGGGTGGTGAGGCACTGGAATGGGTTGCCCAGGGAGGTTGTGAATGCTCCATCCCTGGCAGTGTTCAAGGCCAGGTTGGATGAGGCCTTGGGTGATATGGTTTAGTGTGAGGTGTCCCTGCCCATGGCAGGGGGTTGGAACTTGATGATCTTAAGGTCCTTTCCAACCCTAACTATTCTATGATTCTATGTCCCTAAGGCCATGTGCTGGGCTTGGACTCACCCCTTGAATCCCAGTACTAAAACCAGCGGACTCAGTGGTTCCACAAGGTAATAATCCCCCCTCTCTGCAGCCCAAAGCAAAGAGGGAGAACAGGGTGCAATGTGCAGCAGTGCCATACCTGCCTGAGGGCTGGGTAAAACACAGCAGCTGTCATTGTCCCTGCAGTGATTAATGTCCATCCAGACCTTCACAGCCCTGTAAAACCAACCGCGAGTGCCCGGCATTCCTGAGCTATAAAAGGCGCAGGAATTCGTTGACTCGAGGTATGAAACACCACAAGCTGTTTTATTTCATACCAACCACTTCAGCTTCACATGAATAAAATATCAGTGTGCATATTTTCCAGAGTAACCCTGCATGGCCTCGCTGCAGCCCGCACCTCGGTCTTCTGCCAGCACCCTCGCTTTGATGTGAAATAGGGCAGTGATGAGAGATGAGACCCAGGTCCACATTGCTCCCGTATCTTACAGGTGGATGGGTGCTTGTGTTTTCCTGGGTACCACTTGGAGGGGCAGTGGCAGAGCTATCTGCAGCCTAAAAGCTGGAGGATGGCAGTGCCCCCCCCCGAGGAGATGATGCCTGCTCTAGTGTGAGGTGTCCCTGCCCATAGCAGGGGGTTGGAACTGGATGGTCCCTTCCAACCCAAACTGTTCCATGATCATGGTGACTTCCCTGCCTGCTCAGTGGCCTCTTTGTCTCCTGTTCACATTCCCCCCCAGTGCAGCCTGCCCTGGGAGCAGAAGTGGGGTGGGCAGCAGTGACCCTCCAGGTATGTGAAGCATCCCCTAGGACAGTTGGGCTCAGGGCGAGGATGCAGGACCATGGCCGCAGCCAACATCCCTGTGCAGGCTCCAGCTTGGGGCTTTATCAATCCAGGCAAGAGAAGTCCCACTGGGAAGAGGCTGTGAGAGAGAGAACGGTGCTGCAGGGTGTGAGAAGGTGGAGGTCCCCTCATTTTTAAGAAGCCCCTTTCTGGTAGGCACGCTCTTACAATCGCATTGTGATTTGGTCCACACAGAAGAATTGCTGCTCAGGGGGTGAATTCCACCCGAGTTCAGAGCACACCCAGCAGCAAGTAGGCCAAGCACCAAATCCAGTGGGTTTCTGCTCTCACTGGAGGACCACTGGCCACCATGACTTTGCTCTGACGCTGTCTATGCCCCAAGCCCATTGAAGCAGTGCTAAGACCTGGTTCCTCCATGGGGAACATGGAGCACGCAAACCCCAGGACTGTCTAAGGAGTAGGATCAGCCTATCCCATCATCCAGGCGCAGCAGGAAGCCGCTGACTTCTTGTCACTGGTGAAGCAGGATGCAGGGATGGAGAACCCCCAGGGGCTGGAAAAGAGCCTGCAATGGGGACATGGCTCACCTCACACCCACAGGCAGCTCATGTTGTGTGGGTTTGGCCCCAGTTAGAGTGGGTTAGAGAGCCAAAGCCACCACCTGCACAAACCCATGTCTGGGGTGGGCACAGTGCTGGGGCAGCAGAACCCAGTGGGGAATGGGGTAAGCAGAAGGGGCTGCACTGGGCTGTCCCCATCCATGCCCTGTTCTTCCACAGGGACACATCTCCATCCATGCCTTGTTCCTCTGGAGGGAAGCATCCCCACCCGTGCCCTGTGTTCCTGCAGGGACATGTTCCCCCTCCATGCCCTGTTCCTCTGCAGAACACATCCTCATCCCGCTCCCTGCTCACCCATGCTGCTGCAGGCTCATCCTCACATCCTGCCTCTGCTCCATCCCTCTCACCCTCCTGTCTCCCACATCTTCTTCTGACTCAACCCAAATCCAGGCAGGGAAAGCCCAGGTCCTTGTGTGCCACCGTTTCCCCATGGTTCCCTGTTTAACGATTGAACAGCTTGAAGGGGCTGCCCTCATTTAGGTGTTTGTACAGCACATTGCACAGTGGGGCCCAAAAGCACTGTCTCAAGCTGTAAATGGCATTATCGTTGTTGTTATTATTATCCGTACATCAACTCGGTGCGCCTCTGCTTTTAAAATGAAATTGTTGCCCAAGTTCCTGGAGCCTAAATGTGGCGCAGGAGTAAGATCCCTCTCACTTAGGAGTTAATAATGCCTCACCCCCACCACAGGGCTTTTTTTAGCTGGATGAGCCTTTATGTTGGGATGCCACGAGCTCCTTATCATGTTACCCAGCTCCTGTGTGCGGGGCCTGCAGCCTTACCCGACCCCGACCCCGGCTGAGGCTGCGCTCCCAGCCCTGTCCCCAGACACCACCAGCAGGCCCCAGTGCCAGCTCCTGGGCAGGGAGGGGTCTGGCTGTGTGCTGGAGCTGCTCACCCCTGCCCTGTCCTCCCTGCTCTTCCCTGGCACTTAACCTGGGAAGGCTCCAGGATGGGAGTCGTGGGCTTCTTGTGTAGCACACAGCACAGTCGGATTGTGGTCCAAAGGATCACTTGGCCTGCAACAGTGATGGTGATGTTAGTACCAATAGTGATGCAGTAATTGCAGTAATAGCAATAGTAGAGGAAGAGATTGACCAAGAGGTTGCCATGGAAGTTGTGGCTGCCCCATCCCTGGCAGTGTTCAAGGCCAGGTTGGATGGGGCTTGGAGCAACCTGGTCTAGTGGAAGGTGTCCCTGCCCGTGGCAGGGGGTTGGAACTGGATGAGCTTTAAGGTCCCTTCAACCCAGACCGGTCTGTGATTTTATGATTCTATGAGTCTATGGTAAGAGCAATAAAACTAAGGCTGAGACTAAGAACAGGAATGAGAACAGGAGCAGCCAAGTCCAGTTGAAGATGTCCCGGCTCATTGCAGGAGGGTTGGACTAGATAACCTTTAAAGGTCACTTCCAACCCAAACCGTTCTGTAATAGGAATAGGAATAAGAAAAAGAGTACAAACTGGGATTGGAATAATAAGAAGAATATAAGAACAATAAACATAAGTGTAAAAATAAGAATAATAAATTCCGTTCACCAAAGGGAATAAGAAAATTTGTGAGAAAATATAAGAATAAGAATTTCATTCTCCACAGGTGGCAAAATAAGGGTTAGAAGATGAAGAATTTGATTGCAGAGTGTGCTGCATGTCCATGCTAGGAGAAGACCCTTTTGCCCCTGTGACCATGGGCTGCAGCCAGGGCAGCTGAAACTTAGGCCTTTCCAGGTAAAAAGCTTGACCCTTGCCCAAGGCTTTGAGTTTGCATGGAGAGAACGGGATGATGTGCTCTTGGGAACTGGGCTGCTCTTGAGAACTCTTCATGTTACCCCATAGCCCGTGGGTAAGTCCTGTCGCCATTATCCAGCTGATCTTTCAGACCCAAACCAGCTAGCAGAGACCAGGCTCATTTCGGTCTGAGAGAGGAATCTCATACACCTCGTTAGAGCAAACATTCCCTAGCACTTGGCACTCAGCACCCGGCGGCTTTCTCCTTGGATCCTTCACCAGCGGCAAGGCTTTTCCCATGTGAAAAATGCACTTGGAGCGCTGAAGAGGCCTTTTCCAGCACAAGGACTCACCTTTAGAAGGGCATTCGGAGCCTGCCCTGGGAGCAGCTCTGGTGTCACATTGTGTGACCTGCCCTGGGGTGCCAGAGCCCCTTGGCAGTGCTGTGTTATCATGACCCATGGTAGTCCCTCGGGATCACAGCATGGAAGGGCGCAGCAGCTCCCGGGTTGCTCGGGCACTGAGCAGTGCCTGGGAATCTCCTTAGCAATCTCTCCCTCACCCAGCAGCTCCATCTGCTCCAGTGCCGGCCCGTGAGACCAGCAGTGAAGCACACTGGAGTCCACCCATCACCAAGTGCATTCGCAGGGACTGTCCCATTGGATGCTGTATGCATTGAAGGTTTCCCTTAGCAGATCATCGTAGAAAGAGGGAGAATTGGAAGGGACACAGATGACCGTGCATGGTTTGCTGGGCAGTGTGGGGCACTGCTGGGCTGAGTATTGCAGCCATTCCCCCTCATATTGATGAAACATCTCTGTTAAACCCTTCCAGTCTCTTCTAAGCCTTTCCTTCCAGTGATGCAAATAGTTCTCAGTCATGTTAATGTTTGTTTGGTCCATAAGATAGCTGTGTGTCACTTAGCTGTGAAGAGAACCATGCATTTGGGAAGAAGGTCAAAGGAATGAGCCCCAATGCAGTAAAGGCAGAACATGAACATGTCCCTCCAGGTTTGAGGACAGGGCACAGAGATGTGAAGGACCTGATCTTATCTCCAAGAAGCAGACAGAAGAGAAGGAGCAGGGCTGGGTCCTTGGGTGGTATTAAAGCATCAAATGGAAAAGAGGATGAAATGGTTTGTAATGCCTTTTATTGAGCTTTGCAACCCTGGTGCTGAAAAACACGGGCTAGGTTGATAGAGCTCCTCGTAAATGACCATCAGTCCTAACCTCCTGCAGCAGGGGAGTAGCTGTTTGATATCCTATTTGTACCTAGGCCCCAAAGAATGCAGCCTTCTAAGACTTGTAAGCCTCAAAGCTCCTCAAACATTCCTGTTCTGTGGATTAGGAGGATTACAAAGCTTCACAAGATGGCAGCAATGAAGAGGCAAAGGAGACCAGGAGATGAGCAGAAAGAGCATCAAAAGGCCATACAGGGGTAGTGCTGGCACTTTCCTCTAGATCATTAGGATCGGAGTGGAAATGGACAGGGATTTCTGTGCTGTTGTCATAGAGCTGACACTGTAAGCGTGGCAGTGGTGTCTTTAATGCTGACCTTAGCTTCCTGTCACACTGCTTCTAAGGATGAGATGCAGCTACTCATGGACACACCAGTTTGGTTTCATTGCTGAAGTATTAATCCATCAGATGGAAGGATTTTTGCTTGGCTCTGATAAGAAGTAAGGACATTATAAAGGAAATTGTCTATGAAAGTATCTTGGATCAAATGCCCTCATTGTATTTCAATTTAAATTAAAGAGAAGAAGTTGTTTGCTGCTAAAATTTTCAGAGGGGGAATTTTGGGAAATTAAGGGAATTACTGTGGGAAATAAACTGAATGTACAACAATGTGAAAGGCAATCCCAGGCAAGAGAGGAAACCTCTCAGGGGAAAGGCCAGAGACTTAATGGGATGAAGAATTACCACAAAAAGAATATTAGGAATAACCACAAGCCTGCAATGGATGGAAAAAGGGATTAATCAGCAAAGAGAGGTTTATGTTAAAGGTCAGGCAGTGCAGGGGAACGTGGGAATTGCCAAAGCTGAGCTGTGTTCGATCTTACAAAGGAAATTAAAACAACCAGCAAAACGTTCCTGAGTCAAAAATGAGAGGAGAAGAAAGAAATGTGGCCTCTGCGTGCCCAGGGTGGGACCAGGGACTCTGCACACACTAAAAGTGCATCCCTGGAACAAGGCGGCTGTTTGGTGTCAGGCTTCGGGAAGAGAGAGGATGCTGAATCTCAGGCCAGACTGAAGATGGATGAATGGACATCGTATAGGAACAACCACATCTAAAGGGGAAAGGAATCTCCAAGAGCTGGGTGCATGGAAACTGGACCAGCTCCATCCCGGAGTCAGGGAAGAAACAGCCACGGAATTGCAAGTGCAGCAGCAAGTATTTGAATAACCTATGGCGGTTTAGAAGCAGTGCTGGAAAACAGGGTTTAAGAAAGATGCCCTGGGCGAGTGCAGCTCCGCTCGCTGGCAGTAGTTCTGCCAAATGGGATTCGTGCTAGAGAATTCCTCAAGCTTTCCGGAACCACTGATCTTCTAGGCAAAGGAAAGGCATTCAGGCATGTTTTGCTGGACTTCAGCACGTTCTGTTACTGTGTTCCATGTGAAATTATACCTGGTGGGAGGGAGCTGTGAGATGGGCAGCAAATGGACTAAGGGAGATACCAGTGCTCACCCCAGGAAGGGCTTTCTCAGGCTCCTGGTGATCCTCCAGGGTCAGTTCTGGGGATCATTTGGTATTTCTGGCAATGCCAATGGCACAGAGAGTAACACGTGAATGAGTTTGCTCTAAGATAAATGTGTAATAATTCTCACCAAAAAAAAGCACCCAATGTCATTTTGGAGGAGCTGGACAACCCTGTGGAGCGGAATAGTGGAAATGGGATTAAATTTAACACGACAAAAAGCCTGAATTCCTGGATAATGGCGATGTTCCCCAGCAAATGGCATGCCAAAGAGAGTTGATGATGAGCTATCAGCACAATGGGGTCCGGGAAGACTCAAGTACCACTTAATGGCAGTCTCCTGCTTTTGGAGGAGACATCCACAAAGAGAGGGAAACACAGCACATCCACCTTGTGGGGCAATGAGTCTAAAGTGGGATGGGTACCAGGCTGAGTGAAGCAATGCAGAGCATGCCCATGCGAGGATAATGTGGTGGCTCAGTTTCCAGCTTGCAGGACAGGGGCTGGATGGATGATGCTCTTGCCCTCTGTCGGAGTCTGATGAGGGAAGGTTAGAAAGATGCTGAGCTACCAGGTTGCCCTTGGGATGGGGTCTTGCAGCTGCAGGGTCATTTCCTTCAGTGTTCCATTTCCCATTCCAAGCTGTGCCAGAAGGGTCAGGGGTAATCTCCTTCAGGGATGGATCTGTCCCCATCAGCAGAACATCTGCATGTCCCTGGTTTATTCTCCCATCTGTACATTACACAGCAGGAAGCCCACAGATGCTGAGCCAAGTTGCACATGAGATTTGAGATCACAACTGAGGGCTTGGAGCACAGCCCCAACTACCTCCCAGCACCATACTGGACCCTGAGGTTCTGCTGTGCTGCTTACGTGGCCAAGCTGCCTGAGCAGTGGCAATGATGCTAGGAATGCACCATGCTTGGACCATGTGGTGCTCAGCTCAATCCAGGAAGTCCTGGTAGCAGGAGCTGCTTCCCTGCTGCTGCTCCCCAATGGAGAGGCTCAGGAGCATCTTCTGCTGCATCTTCTGCTGCAGCAACTGTGATTTCATTTAAGTGTGTACTTTCGTCCTGTTTCCAGTAGGAAGGGTCAGGAAGAACCTCTGGGATTTGCTGCTTTTAGAAGAAATGCCATCCAAGCACATTTTCTCCCAGTGTTTCCAGCTATAAATACCCTGACACCCTCCTGGGACCATGCTGGCCAGGACAGCCCCAGGCTCAGGAGGGGAACCAGCAGTGAATAACTGAGAGTGGATCCGCAGGAGGGAGCTGACGTGATGGAAACCAGCCCTGAATGGATGGAAACCACCAAAAGGCTGTTGAAATGCAATTGCTTTTTCCTCCCTACTTTGAAGCAAGAATGTTTTGAACAACAACACCTTGGGGTACCCTTTTCCACCCTCCCTGGGTGGACAGACCCACAGGTCCCAGGGCAGCGGAGCAGGAGATGGTGCCCTGAAGTTTTGGGTGCTTTCCCAGACTCCTTCCAGAAGGGAAGGCATTTGGGCAAAATGGGGATCAAAAGCAGCATCACCCAAATGGCACCATTAGGGCAAAAAGTGCTGCAAGGCAGAAACCGCAGGAAAGCTGTGGATTGGTGCAATGAATTCTGACCCCACCTGGGGAAGCCTGAGCTTGCTGAGCACTCAGGAAGGGAGAGAGAGAGCCATGTGTGAGCCACATCCTTCTTTTAGTCACGAGTAACCTCAGCCTTAGAGAGCAAAGTGAATTGTTTAAAGGTCAACAGGAAAATGGTCAGAAATTAAAGCTTCTGAGGCCAAAGTCCACCCCAGTTTGGTCATTCCCCTCAAGAAATAACTTCTGAAACAAACTAAGTGTTCATTGTTATTTGCCAGCTCACTGTGGCCTGGATGCAGAGCCCACAAGAAGGCACCTCTCCCACCACCCACCTGGAGCACTGAACCACAGGATGTGATGAGCTCCTTGATACAGGGAATAGCAATGGAAACCAAGAGTAAGTGAAGTGACTCCAAAAGGGCCACCCAGAAACCAAGGCATCCAAAGCCGTGAGTCACTGCTGCACAGCTCAGCCCACCCAAAGACACTTTCTGCCAAAACCCTTTGACTTGCACTTTGTGCAGTGATAGTCATTAGATGGAACTAGATGGTCTTAAGTGTCCTTTCCAACCCTAACTATAGATACTATGATTCTATAGTGAGAGGAAGCTCTCCAAGCAGCACAGTCCCTGGAGACCAGCAGCACACTGCACACCCTGAGCATCAGTGTCATGCTCCATGTCCAACTGCCCTGGACACACTGACGCATTTCCAAGAGAAAGGATTCCCTACTGATGCTGTAGGCCTCTTCCCACCAGATCCCTGCCAAGAAAAGCAGTTGTTTAAGCAAGAGGAAAGGATTTGATCTGCTGAGACCCTGGTCCCTTTGCCCTGGGCTTCTGTGCCCTGAGGCTTGAGGAGGTGCCATTTGGGTAATGCTGCTTTTGAATTACACATTGCTGCATGCCTATCTAAAAATAGCTGCTGCAAGGCCCACAGAGCTATAACCAATAGTGGGAGTAATAGCAATAATCTCTTCATTAGGGACTGTAGTGCTAGGACAAGGGGTATCGGGTTCAAACTTACACAGGGGAAGTTTAGATTGGATATAAGGAAGAAGTTCTTTACTGTTAGGGTGGTGAGGCACTGGAATGGGTTGCCCAGGGAGGCTGTGAATGTTCCATCCATGTCAGTGTTCAAGGCCAGGTTGGACAGAGCCTTGGGTGACATGGTTTAGTGTGAGGTGTCCCTGCCCATGGCAGGGGGGTTGGCACTGGATGATGTTAAGGTCCTTTCCAACCCTAACTATTCTATGATTCTAATGTCAACCATTCTTACACATCCACCAGCAAACTTACCTGTCTCAGCTCACTCATTTTCAACCAGACGTTGCAATAGACAACACTGCAATGGGACCTCCTGTCTGGCAGAGCAGAAATGAGAAGGGAGGTGCAAATGCATCACGATATGTAACATTTTACAGCAAAAATCCACCCAAGGACCATGGGAGACTTCCCCAAGGCAAAGGGACCTACCCATGCAGCACCATGAAGAGGAGCTGCCTGTGATCCCCAGGGATGGAACTGCTCAGAGGCAGACCCTTAAATCCATGCAGCCCCCATGGAAGTACACAGTTGTTTTCCACTACACCCAGATGCCTCGGGAAACAAGCCCACCACTCCAGTGGATTTACTTGCTGTCCTTGGACTGGCCCAAAGCACTTCCCCAGCTCTCCAGGGAGCTGGAGTGGGGATCAGCTTGTGGATAAATCACAGCCCTTCCACTTTTCGTCCACAGAGACATAAACCAATCCATACAGAGGAGCAGGAGGGCCCTGGAGAGGTCCCAGGTTTGGAACCCTCATTCTCATTCTCAGCCACATCACCCCTTGGTGTCACTCACTCAACACACGAAAGGCACAGCCTGCGGGAACCAACGGGACCTCAATACCAGATGCAGGAAGCGCCTTTGTACAGTGAATCAAGGTCCTCAAGGTTGGACCCACATGTAGACTGTGCCCACTGCTGCATGGGAGAAAGACTGTGCTTCCCCATCGGTGATGCTGAGCCAGAGCATCCCAACACAGAGGGACAGAGGCTCTGGAGCTGGAGTGGAGCCATCCCCTATGAGCAGGGAGGGACTTTGGCATGGGATGGGGTCTGAGCAGGGAGAGATCTGCCTCTGGCAGAAACAGTGATACCTGGTGGGATGCTGGAGCTGCCAGGAGTCCCTCCAGCTCCCAGTAAAGCTCATTGTTTCTGAAAGCCAGCAAAGCAAATCTTCCCTTCAGCTTGGCTGGCATGGGGAGAGGTGCTCGGCTCCAGAGTGTGATCAAAGGGAAGCGAGGAGAGGAAATGAGTCAGGAAAAGATCATTCCTTTGGCACAGGGAGGTAATGGGAAGGTTTAGCACTGGGCATGGGCTAATGCAATGGGGCAATGGTTGCCCTGGTGCCCCTCCACCCTCAGCCACTCCATTGCTGAAAAGAGTACTAGAACTGGTCAGCCTTATAAAAATAACAGCTTTTCTTCTGGTTTTCCAAAGAAAGAGGGTTCTATTCCTGGAGAAGATCCTGACAATAGAAGTGACCTTGATGTAAAACACCATTTCTGTGTAAACAGATTACTCTAAATGTTGTCAAAGTATTCGTCTGTGTTACCCTGACCCAACACACCACAAACACCAGCCAGCAGTAGAAGCTGAAAGCTCCTTCTTTGTCTCCTGGGGATGGGTTTTCTTTGACCCTTCTGAATCAGAGAGCTGAAATGTTTTGCTTGACTCAATGTTTCATTTCCCCCCAAACTCCCATAGCTGGAGGCACATGGCAGGGAGCAGGGCTGTAGCCTCGCCTCGGTTGCTTGTGAGCCCCTTGCTCAACCATTTTAGAAGGAGAACACAAGCCAAAGATACCCTTCAAACAAGGCACAGAAAGATGACACTGTCCTTCATTGCTAAATGAGAGCTGGCTCATGGCAGATAAACCCTGCTCTGCAGAGAGGAGTCAAAAATGCGGTGTGCAAATTGAGCATGGACAAGAAAATGTACACTGTATATAAAGGGAGCTTGTTTTCTTTTCTTCCTCTTTGGATCTCTGGCCTTGCCTTGACCATTGCTCTGTATCTTATAGCCTGCAACGTGGAAGAGCCCCTGGTGCTGTAACAACAAAGAGGCAACTGCAAGAGAGATCACTCTTGCAAATGAGGTTATTTTGTCTTCACTGTGATCCCCACATTGCGCTGGGGTAGCGTTAAAGGATTGCAAAGACGCAGTTGAGTGAGCCCAAGGCTTGGCTTTGGGATCTGGGTGCTTCAAAGCAAGATAATAGAACATTGGGATGTCTTCATGAGCATCAGGCTCCTTCCATGTGCCTGGCACTGAGAAGAGGTGATCCTGTATGTGGACACAGTGGGGACCAGCTTTGCCTTTCTTTAAAGTCAGGCATTACAAGGGCAAGAGGAGGATTAAAATCCGTAAGGAGAACACACTGGATGCGCTTCTCTACTGGCAGAAGCTGGTTTAGCTGGAGACCCAGTGCTGGCCCCACCACGTCCCTGCTGTCCCCGCTGTTTCCGCTGCATCAGCAAAGAAAACTTGTGGGAAGTTTCCAACTTGCTGACAAATCCCTTTCCTTCGGAACAGCAGCCACTGGATTAGTCCCATAATGAAGCCATTCAGCATCAACCCATCCCTCCAGAGCCCAACCTGCCACCTCCGATGTGCAGCTCCCAGATGCTCAGTTATTACTGTCCCTGTGGCTGGTGGCGATGGCTCGTCCCAGCAGATTCCCTGCACTCAGCGGGAAAAGAGGCGGCTGACTGTGGATGTCCAGGATATTCCAGAAAGGGCTTTGGTTTATTGTTATTTCCACTTAGAAAACACACTTTGCTAAAAAAAGAATTCCAAGTATTCAGAAACATCTTGGTATTGCTCTCCCGTTTGCAGCAGCGAGGACCAAGAATAACTCCGCTGCAGCCAGCGGTGTGACACTGCGATAGAACCAGAGCCATGCCAGTCACAGGACTGATGTCTCAGAGCACCGGTTTTTGAGCATTCTGGGATAAAAATTGGATCTTCAAAGGCTTGCAGCTCCCTTTCAGACGCCCCTTCACTCACTGCAGTTTCAGATGTTGGTCAGCATTTTCCTGGAGACATTGGATGCTTTGGAAAACCTGTTGGCAGGTCCCTGAACTGGTCGTCAAAAGAGCAATGATGTGTGCTAAGACTCTGAAACCCATCCTTTGTGGCAGCTGAAACAAGTCCTGCTGGTCTGTGAGAACAGACTGTGTCTGGTTGTAGTCAGCGAGTTACCACCTCCTTGACTAGGGCATGTTATAGGAGTGGGAAGAGCTTCTCTCTGCCTGCGTTACTCTGCTCATCTTTCCCCTTCATCCATCACATTCTGATCTCCCAATCTTTTCCCTTAATTCCACCATTTAGTATTACCTTGTCCTTTAACTTCCTGCATCTGCTAGCTCTGCTCTGTGTCCATCTCCAGCTGAGCACAGTCCAAACACCCTCCAGGTCCAAGTCGCTCCTCTCATTCCCCCATACCAAGGCTCCTCATGGCATCTCTGTTTTCTTGCTGCAAGCTCTCCCCAGTTCTCAGGTTTGATATTCTTGGCAAGGAGTAACTATTGGGGAAGAAATGGTTGAAATGAAATAACAAACCCATTCCAAAGCAACAAACGCCAAAGAGGAGCTAGCCAGGCAGGCACAGCAATATGGAAAGGAGAGGCTTTATCCATAAACACTCCCATTTGCAATCAGCAGTTGCTAGTGACTTCCTATTAGAATTAAATTTGTTTCTGAGACAGATCACTGCTAATTGACCCAAAACTGTGTAATTCTAATAAAATCTTAATGCCAAAGGTCCTAACTCTGCATTCCCAACCTAGATCCAGCCACGCTCTTGTGCTCTGCAGCTGAGCTATGGGCAGCTCACAGACAATGCTATGTCCCAGGCTCTGTCCTCCTGCGGGGTTTGACCTGGAAGGCAGAGGTCCATATGGGTTAGTGCCAGCCCAGGCACATCCCAGAGGGTGGCTGCATCCCTGATGAGACCACTGCCCACAACCTAAGTGCAGCACAGCCGTTGTCTATACCAACATGAGCCTTCCTGCACCTGGGACTGCTGTTTCTTCATCTTTCCTCAGTGCTCCACCAGACTGGCAGAAGACATCAGCACCCAGGTCCTGCTGCAGGACCACGGGTGGTTGATAGCCTCCAGACTGAGGGGCCCAGTGCATGAGCCATGAACTTACCCAAGGGACCAACAGTGAGCACTTCTCCATCCTCTGACTCAAGTACTATCAATTCAGATCTCCTGCACCTCTGTTGTGAGCACTGGGGCTACCAGATGTTCTAAGGAGGGTCCTTGCCTTGTTCCCCATGGTTCAGTACTGCATGGGTAAAGGTGCACCCCCTTCAGCAGGAATGGAGCCAGGCAGAGCTGGTGTGGCAGCACCCTGCTCTCTGCTCGGGTCCTGGAAGGGTTTACTTCCTGAGCTGCTCCTGCAAATCCACGTAACTGCAGCAGAGCCCAAAGTCAAACCCTGCTTTCCTCCCATCTCCGAGTACAGTGGAAATCAATACTTCACCCCTTAGCTTCATGCCCAAGTCCACCAACAGACCAAGTTCTGCAGCCTAAGTCCAACCGGGAGAACAAAAACCAGGCCACCATCCTGGGTTAGTGGCTATAAATACTCTCCAGAGTCCTGATCACCATTCCCTGCTCTAACACCCACCTAAGTCCATCTTGCTTGTAGATGTGCTATCCCTGGAGACATCCAAGGACAGGCTGGATGTGGTTCTGAGCAACCTGATCTAGTTGAAGATCCTGCTCATTGCAGAAGGGCTGAACTAGGTGAGCTTTGAAGGTCCATTCCAACCCAAGCTATTCTACGATTCTCTATTGGAACAAATGGCAGAAAGGGGTATTACATACAGAAGGGCTTTAATTTGCCTTCTTTTAGAAATTCTGAGTCTGGAATTGTCTAAAATTATTCCTCTCACTGCCTGCACTGAAAACCAGATCATAGTTTTTAAAAGCTGGTGTTTGAAAAGCAAGCCTGAATTAAAAGAGGAGGTGGGCGTAAAACTGTTGCTATAGATGTCAACACCTATGGATAATTCCTAAAGCTCTCAGAAAACGTGATGTGTTGTTGTTAACATCAGCTTATCCGTGCCTCCAACTGACAGGGAATCAGCCCTGAAAGTATTAAACCATAAAGATGTTCCAGTGAAGTGTCATCTAAACTAACTCACAACATTCACTGTCTTTGCTGCACTGCCCAGAACAAGCCCTGCAGTAGGAAATGTGATGGATCCATATATAGCTAGCAGGGGTAGGTTTTACTGGGGAAAGCTGGTTTTTGAAGTTGGTGAGTGAAGAACAGTGATTGAACAATTCAGTGTTGGTTTTCTTTCATTTATTTTACATGAGTGACCTGGACACTTACAACATTGTTGTTCTGTCTGCTTATCCCTCATTCAAAAAGAGAACTCAAAGGAACCTTCTTTAGGAAACAGGACTTTTCCAAACATGCCTATCTGCACTCTGATTGAACCGTATCTTGGGGACATAAAGCACGGCAATGAAGCTGCATCTGCTTTTATCACTAACCATAATGATATGCCAGTCTGCCTAGGGAGAAAGCAGCCAAACTCACAAATGTAAGACTGTATTTCTTTGGGAAAAGCATCCCAAATTTTTTCTCCCAAATGAGCAACACAACATTTGGCAGAAGTTTCGCTCTTTACCAACAACTACATTTCATTCTAAAAGCAGCAGATGGAAGGAGAACTTCCGTGTACAGAACCATTTCTGTGATTCTGTCCTGAATCTGTACCGCAGAGCACTAGGCATAGAGAAAGCAAGCAAATCAGAGAAGCCCTCCATGTGATTCTGACTTTCCTTGGAAGAGAATTAAGGCTTCAGTCCCCAGCCAGCCCTGACTGCAGATACAAGCAATCACTTTAGCCCTAAGCACTTTCTGAGCATCAGCACACCCTTTCAAGGCTTGAATCCTCCACACTTCCCTTTGAAGTGAAGCACTTCAAGGCAACATCCCACATCCATGTCATGGTTTGACCTTGTGCTCAGATCTCACCTCCAGCATGAGAGACTTTGAGGTATTCGTAGTTATAGGAAGAAGCAGAGAGAACCCATTGGGCACGGCTGAGAGGAGACACCAAGCCGCCACCACAGCAGGCACCGGCTGGGCTGCCCATGAGGCATTGAAATGTGAACAGACCAAGCACCAGATCACCTCTGCCCCAGGGTTTATTTCAAACAGAGTTCAAGCTAATGGGGAACTGGAACTTACCAAAAAGGTGATTTTTTAATAACAGAATCATATGAAGTCTTTAATATTCAGCCATCTACTTGATGAAGACAAAGAGATGCTCAACACTTCAGAACCTTGTATACAGACACCACAGTTATTTCCAGCTGCAGGGCTATCATTAAGCTTCATTCCTCACAGTGTTAATCCCTTTAGAATTATAAAACATCTTCCAAGTAAAAGTTCTGAAGAGAAGGCTTTAAAAAACAAACAATTTAAAAGTTTAACTTAGTCCCTATGGCAAACAGATCCTGGGTTTCATTTCCAATGCTACACTGAGGATAATAATAAACAAGGGGAAACTTAAGCAAGTGGCTTTGTTTCAAGCCACTCGTTACAGTAGTTCAGGTGTTCATCATCATTGAATGATACTACAAAGCATCATGTTGTGTAGCTTACAAAACCCATAGGATTAAACAATCCTGATTGCTAGGAGCTGTAAAATACCGCATTCTCTGAAGTGCCCAATGTTTTCTCCACTTCACCTCCCAGGATAGCTGCCTTCCCAGCTCCACTGCCTTTGTTGAGACCTGTTTGTCACACTCAGCAGATGTTCCTGGATAAAAACCTATGCTGGGAGCAGATCACCAAATGCTGATTTTCTTCAAGAACTCAGTGTCATGCTGCAGCTTTACAAGAACAAGTGATGTGCTTGGCTTTTCCAAGAGGCACAGTAGAAAACAGAATATGAATACAGCAGCAGTACTGAAAGCACAGGGTTTTCCCCTGACAACAAGCACAGGGCGCTTTAGCCTTCCAGTACTGGTGAAGGCAATTCAGTAGTTAATGATGCAAAACCCACCAAGAGATAAGGTTTGAGATGCCTTAATTATCACATTGTGTTAGTGTATCACCCGAGTCCCCAGGCTGTGGGTCAGCTTACACTGCAGGAGGCTACAATACAAAAGCTTTAGAGGGAGGTCAGAGATAGGATCTGCAAATTCTATAGTTGAGCTGAACAATAATGCCACAAAAAGCCTGAAATAAAGCTCCAGCCCGGAGCTGTAAGGTCCCTATGGCTCTTGCTCCAGAATCAGAAAGGCAGAGGACACCCATGCATTATGCAAGGTTAAGGAAGGGGTGTTCTGCAGGTGTGAAGAACAACTGCCTGCATGTCCAAGGAAGACCTCGTCCAACCCCAGCTGTCTGAATTCTTACAAGCATTATCTTCTCTAAGAAGAGTTTGTTATGGCATTATGCACTTGTGATTTCCATGAATGCATTCAACTGGCCTCTCGGCTACATCTCCCCCTCTCCAAGTGTATGCTCGCTTTGGCACGGTGATTACATCTTGTAATGCTGCAAGAGCAGTGTAATTTTTGTCGTTGCTGTGACAACCATGCTGCTGGTCAGACCTGAAGCAGTAGCTGGCTTCTCCACTGCCAGCCCCTGACAAGCACAGCTCTTTGCTTCTTTCCCCTTCTAAATAAGCTGCCTACATGTAAAGATTTTAGTAGCTTTAAAATCAAGAACTGAAACCTCTTTTCCTGCTTCCAAGAATCACAAGGCAGTTTGAAGAAGAATCCCAGATTGTTTGTGTTGGAACACCTTAAAGCTCATCCAGTTCCAGCCCCCTGCCACAGGCAGGGACACCTTCCACTAGAGCAGGTTGCTCCAAGCCCTGTCCGACCTGGCCTTGAACACTGCCAGGGATGGGGCAGCCACAGCTTCCCTGGGCACCCTGTGCCAGCGCCTCAGCACCCTCACAGGGGAGAGCTTCTGCCTAAGACCTAATCTCAATCTCCCCTTTTTCAGTTTAAAGCCATTCCCCCTTGTCCTATTAGTACATATCCTTGTAAAAAGCCCCTCTCCAGCTTTCTTGTCAGCCCCTTTAGGTACTGGAAGACTGTCATAAGGTCTCCCCTGAGCCTTCTCTTCTGCAGGCTGAATACACTCTGTTTCTGTGAAGAAACAAACACATATTCCTCTAGTAGCTGTAGAAGCTCACATGGTCTTAAGCACACTGAAAATCTTGCTTCCAATTAAATACGGGTATTAGCTGCTGGCAGTAGTACACTAATGAAAGCACGAAAACATAGTTAAAGGTAATGAAAGCTTTTAAAGGATACCAGTGACATGCCCAAAGAAAAAAAAAATATAAACACTGTGCTCTACATTAACTCTCTTTAAAAGAAAACCAGATATATTTTCAAATTAAGAACTTGAAACTAATAATATTAGTATGAAATGGTGTCTGCGAGTGAACAAGACTGAGCATAACACAGGCAAGGAAAAGGGCAAGAATTTTACATAAACACATCTGAGTTCTGCTGCTGCAGCCTTCTGGGTAGAGAGGAAATGACCACATTTCGCAAACATTAGACTCATACCCAGTGCATCACTTGGCCGTGATTTCAAATGCAACCAAGATGACAGAAAAGAAGAAACAACATAATCCCTTCACAACCAAGATAGTTTTCATTCATATTTTATACCTTCTTAGTAAGTGTTAAAATGGACATTCAAGAAGCAAACAAAGTCTATTTGGGTATCTTGAGATCACTCCTTTAATAAAAGCACTCGCAAGTTTCTGACAACACTTAGTAATGAAGCACACTGAACCAGGCAGCCACATGGCTGTGGCTGAGGGACCCAGCACTGCAGGGGTCAGTTAAGGAGGCAAATTGCAATGGTTCCACAGAGCATCCCCTGCTCAAGCCTCCCCCGAGCATTACCTGGTGCTGCTCCACAAGTGCTGAGCCAGGAAAGTCCAGAAAGCAGGACTGTTAAGAACCTGGAGCTACCCCCAAACTGGAACTTGGTTGAGAGTAAAAGTAACTAAAAAGGAAGATTATTAACTAACTTTCTAAGAAGCTATTCAGAGGAAGTCCAGTTTGCTGCAGGAAGTACAGCTCTCTTCAGTTCACACTGCTTATCATACTCAGCCACTCCCCATCTTTGATATTACTGATGTTTACATAAGTAGCATAAGTTACAAACCAGAATCACTATAAATACAGGTTCCTTTGGAAAGCAATTTAAGCAATTGACAGTACTTACTGCAAACCAGCTTTTCTCTACCACTGACCTGGCAGCTAGCAAAAAGTAATGTGAACAGTAAAAAGCATGGGAACAGAAAAACATTCATGAAACACAAACTGATTTAATTAGAACTGAAAAGGAAGCCATACTGCAGGAATAAAAACTCAATACACAGCAATTATGAACTATGAAGCTGACGATGATCTTGGAAACGCATATGGGAATTCAGGACCAAGTATTTGGCCTTGAATTCTGGGGGAAAGGGAGGGAACACCCATGACATTCCGAGTCCTTCAGTACCACTGCACATAAAACTGTACTACTTGATGTATTTTTCCATGAATTTTTTGTGGAATTCTGATCGCAGAGTATCGTTCACGAATCTTTTGTCCTTTTTGGATTCATCCAAACCCTTGGCACAATTCTTGAAGACAACATCATCATCCCATCTGAAAAGAAAAGTTTGGAACCTCAGTAAGCTTGTATGAAGATGAGGTGCAAATTACAGAAATACATAAATGAAGCTTGGCCCTCCCATTTAAATGTACATAGAACAAGTAGTCACTAGGATTAGATCTTAGAGAAAAAATAGTTCTATTTTTCTAATCCAAGCCATTTCCTACATGCTCTTCAGTTAGAAGCGAGATGAGTATCAGCAGATTAAAGGTTATTTGATCTTACAGAAAATAAAGACCATCTGAGCAGAGCAGAAAAAAACCCCTTTAGTCTAATGGCCCTATTTTTGATGAACACAAGTCATTGGAACACCTGCAAACAAGAGCTGTATTGAGAAAACTACTGCTAATCACTAATTCTAGTTACACTACACAAAATAAATAAAAGCTCCCAAAGTAGCCAGATTTTAAAGGGAAGCACAACATCAAATTATTTTAGGGACTCTGGTCCTGCTACTTTAGTCCTGTTTGCCTGCACAATGTCAGATAAACACAATTCTCAATCTCTCTTTCCCTCTCTTTTAAACAAAAGGAGCAGGACAATTTGTTCAGAGGACTGCAGAAGACAATCACCACATGCATCAGTATCCTGATCCTGTATTACACTGCTGTGACAAAGTCAGAGGCAGGAAATAAAATCCAACAGCAGTGATAATGTTTTCTGACTGGAAGTATCAGGAGAGAGCAAGGGGATGGGTGTCACAGTACAGGGTGCACAGTACCTCCTCTTCACTTTGAAGTTTGCTTGAGGCTGTGCTGGGCCAGTAAGGTTCAGTAGTGGGTTACCACTCAGGATGTTCTCCATCCGAATTCTTTCTTCTTCAGCCTTTTGCTCTTGTTCCTGTGAACCAGAAATTGATGTATTACTTTTCTAAGCCGCTCTTCTCATCTAGTTGGTAGAAAGAAACACTATTTAGCTGTGAACACTCACACAGACAGAGCTTTAGTTCCTAACTCAGACTTCTCAGGGCATTTGACACTTAACATATGAGTAAAATAGGGATAGAAGCAGAGATACCCTAAAGACCTTAACATGGCTAATGAAGTGTCAATCTAGCAACATTCCTATGTTCTGCTTACCTCTGATGTTCCATCAAATATTCAGTTCAATTCCAGCTTTACCATTTACATATTTATTACATCAAAAACTGTATACAGATTAAAAGCTTTTCTTTTTTTCTCATGAGAAAAGAAAGTATATTATACAGTAGTCATTAGGTGGAAGAAACTTTACAGTATGCTGAAACTTCTTTATCTTCCGCAATCTGCTTGGGTTTTGCAACTACAACTTCCTGAGGGATCAATTAAAAAGAACACTGAGAAATCTAAGGTGACACCGAGCAGTGAAAGTCATAAGACTATTTAAGAGTTCCAATATTAAGGAACTGAATAATTTTCATCTCCTTGTACTATCAAAAGCACGTAAGCGAAGCAATGCATTACAGGCTACACAAAGTACCTTTCACTGCCCACACTTCCAAGCTGTATTAATATATTTAGTGACTTGAATGTTCACAGACATCAAAATGAATGTGTAATATTCATTTTACATCAATGTATTTTTCCACAACCTTTCAAATACACTGCAAAGGCTGCTCTTTGATGAAAGTACCAGAATAAGTTCGGATGACTAACTAGGTCTCCCACTTCCTATATGCTTAAGTGTGGTCTGAACATACTCTAGTTAAAAAATACACTGATGTCTCATTAGCACTGCTGGAAACTAAAACCATGGCTTAAAAGAAATTATATAAATGAAAGACAAAGAGATCACAAAGTTGTGTTTTTTTTCCCAAAGACATAAAATCCATGGCTGAGGGGATCCCAAAAGAGGAAACATGTTTCTTGATGGTAATGGTTACAAGGTTTAAGTGCAAACTTGAACACTGATGCTAGCCAGAGCTCTCCAGCACCAAACATTTAATCAATGCCAAGTGATGTATTACTAAAGCTATCTACAATTTATGATGTTTTTCAATTGGACTGATCAGGTATGTGAAATATTCCCATCACCCCAACTTTATTCCAACTCTTTTAAGAACAATACCACATTAACATACATAATACCATGCATAGAGGATGCCTGGCCACTGGTACAGATTTTACCTTTCAAAGCCTACCTGAGTTTTAGTTATGAAAAAACACCTACCATTACACTGCTTCTCTCAAATACAATTCAGAACCAGCTGCAATTAATTGCCACTAGGATGGCAGTATTATATTTCTGCTTATTTACTGGGGTGGTAGTAACAACTGAAGCTGGAATGCAAATGTTGGATTTAAAGCTATGCTTGAAAATGCAGAACTTCAGTTTATTACAGACTGCTTTGGGTTGGAAGGGACCTTAAAGCTCATCCAGTTCCAATCCCTGTGGCAGGCAAGGTCACCTTCCACTAGACCAGGTCGCTCCAAGCCCCTGTGTCCAACCTGACCTTGAACACTGCCAGGGATGGGGCAGCCACAGCTTCTCTGGGCACCCTGTGCCAGCGCCTCAGCACCCTCACAAGGAAGAATTTTTTTCCTAATGTCTAATCTCAGTCTACCCTCTTTCAACTTGGAGCCATTCTGCCCTGTCCTATTACTACAGGCCCTTGTCAAAAGTCCCTCTCCAGATTTCTTGCAGGCACCTTTTAGTTACTAGAAGGCTGCTGTAAGACTTCTTTGGAGCTTTCTCTTATACAGGCTGAACAAGCCCAACTCCCAGCCTGTTTCCACAGCAGAGGTGCCCCAGTCCTCTGATCATCTTTGTGGCCTCCTCTGGACTTACTTCAACAGCTCCACATCCCTCTTGTGTTGAGGGCCCCGGAGCTGGATGCAGCACTGCAGGGGACTAACACAAGAGCAGAGTAGAGGCAGAATCCCTTCCCTTGTCTTACTGGTCATACTCCTGATGCAACCCAGGACAGTTTCTCAGCTGTGAGCACACACTGCCAGGTCATGTCCAGCCTTCCATCAACCAACACCCCCAAGTCATTCTCCTGCTGCTCCCAAACTAGTCCCTCTCTTTTATCTGCTTTACATAGCCCATGCAGTATCCTTCAGGCTCAATTAGCCTGACATAGTTCACTTTCTGGTAACAAAAAAAAAAAAAAAAATTCATTATCAAACTGAAGTGATGAAACGTGGTGATAAAAAGCAAAAAAAAAAAACAAACCCCAACACAACAAAGGGAAATCAAAACTGAAATAACAGTTTTAAGAAGCATTACTTTACAAGTAGTATACGACTAAGAGTAGAATTTAGCTCCAGATTAAGACACCTACAAGTAGACATCTGCATCTGTTTGTAGGCAGCTGAGCTCACATCTCAGGGAGATCTATATAATACGGTTCAGAGAGATCTAGAGAACACAGTAAGGAGTCAAGGTGGCTTTTCTGCTCATGCTGAAGTACTCACACATAGGACACCAACCATGCTCCATGCTCTACTGACTGCACCTCCCCTGCACCACCACGGAAGCTGGGATATGGAACTTGTACATCAACCCAAACAACTTGGCACTTCAATCTCAACTAAGCTCTGTCCAAAACTGTTAATTGTTAGCAAAAAGCTACACTGACTCAAGTTAACCACAATTCCACAGGACTGGAGGGCAGCAAAAACTGCACTATAATTAAAATAAGTGGTAGGGGCAATCTTGGGAATTTCAAATTATTTCATTTTACTTTTGCACCTACTAAATTACTAAAACTGATTATGAACATAATGCAAGCAGAAGCTGTCAGATGTTCTTGTATAGTGACAACAGGTAGAGAAAACATACATCAGTCTTATTTTCAAACATTGATTTTCCATATTCACAGTACGAGATGCTGCAGAGCCCCTGGCACTTGGTGTGATCCTTTGCTGCTTCTCAGCTCTACTCAAAACCAGAACTCTGCTGTCTTTCAGACATGCAGAGGCAGAACAAGCAGAAGTAGTAACAAACTGCATAAGTTTATCTTTGTCATTACCGGTCAACAGATGAAAGTCTGAAAGCAAACAGGGAACAGCTCTGTTGAGTAAGGCAGTGCCAGGTTTAGGCACATTACAAAGACCCAGCACACATTATAATTCATCTGTGGAATTCAGGCATTCAAAGTCCCTGCCCATGGCAGGGAGGTTGGAAGCAGAGGACCTTTAAGGTCCCTTCTAACCCAAACCACTCCATGATGGAGCTGTTCCAGGCTGGATGACATTTCAACGTATTTGCTACAAGTTTTAGGAAGAAGACTGATTCTGAAGATTAGTCTTGAAGATTTTTTGTATTATTTGGCTTCACTAAAAACTCCCAAAGAACGTATCCAAGATTTTAAACAAGGTAATTTACTAAGTTTTGTATCTTAAAGGCATGACATGAAGGAAATATGAGGCGTGGTGTAAAACTGACATTTATACTTAAGCTAAGTAATGCATTTTGGCCAGAGCTGCAGAATCCCTCATCTCCAGCCAAAAGAGGTTTTCATTATGTTCCACAACTTTCCACATAAATCTTCCACTGCTGATCCTGCTGAAAGCTCCAGGCAATGCAGCATGGGTTGTATCAAATCTAACAGACCAGACATAACCTTCATAGCTGTCTGAGCTTCACACCTCTGAGGCACCATCAAGTGCAGCTGTTCACAGAGTAAGAGGCTCTGGTTGCTCCAAAGCCTACGTTGTTCTTTTGTGTGGTGGAACAAAGGCTTATTAAGCTGAAACACTATGGCTACAACAAACCCACAACACAAGAAAAGCCTACGGGGAAAAATTATATGTATATTCACTTCACCCCTTCTAAAGTAATGCCTCTTTGCCTCTCCATTCAGCAAGAGGTATCCAACTCTTTTCCTAAGCCATGTTCACAAAAATGCTGCTCTAGATGGTTCCCTCACTACAGACAGCAGCGCTGTGCTTCTCAGTGGCAGCATGCTGCACCAGCTACCTACAGAGATGAACTGGATGGCAACCATGTTGTAACCACTGTGCTAAGACAGAGGCAACAGAAGAATAATATTATGGTGCTGGGAATGAGACTGGACTGGCAGAGAGTCCCATATGCCGAGAAAGCAGATGGAGACGCTGCCCTGTGAATGGATCTCACAGCAAGTGTCATTGTACAACCGAACTTACCATGTGGCATCACAGCTGGGGGAAGAAAAAAGGAGGACAAAACTGTATTACCCTTAACTGAACAATTATTCTTTATCTTGCTGTAAGAGTAACAGTCCCTTGGCATATTTATTTGTTTCTGACCACAAAGGAAAAAGGAACATTGCTGTTACCATGGTTATTTTTTTTTAGTATAGCTCCTACCCTGAGCACATAGCAAGATTACTTTTACAGAAAGTGCTGAAATTCCTGAAATGGCTCTGTTGTATTGTAGTTATCCTGCTTGGTTTTTAGGGATGTGAAGTAGCTGAATGAAAATCTGAAATACCCACATTTCATTGAAGGCTGAAAAAAAATAAAGAATCACATAACCTTATTTAAATGCTAATTTGTGAATGACAAACTATGACAGCACTGTCTTTAGCAGCAGGGAATGAAGCAAGTTTCAACCCAGTTATTTAATCCAATGCAAATTCCTATCTATGTAATACAGCGATTCACACAACTGATTGAAACCTCAAGAGCACAGAGTAATCCAAACTGTGGTGTCTATATACAGATTTGTTGTCATTTTGCTCACAAGGGAGGGGACGTTATCGTCAGATCTTGGAAAGAAAAAGTATTGTGAGCATGTCTCTAACATTTAATGAAGAAAAATACTCTGCTTTTGCCTCTTTACTGAAATTATTTTTTCATCATCAATTTTAATCAAGACCCTTAAAATTTAAGGTTAGTGTCTATCAAGATCCACCTTCTAATGTTTTGTGTGAAGTCTGTGACACGGCTAAAACACAGGACACAGCTAAGTTCTGTCTTGGCCATTGGTAAAGTGATGTATTCAGTTATAGAGGGTGGTGAGCCACTGGAACAGATTGCCCAAAGAAGCAACAAATGCCCCCTTCCTGGCAGTGTTCAAGGCCAGGTTGGACGGAGCCTTGGATGACATTTCTGGTGTGAATTGTCCCTGCCCATGGCAGGGGTGTTGGAACTAGATGATCTTACGGTCCTTTCCAACCCAAACTATTCTATGGTTCTGTGACTGATAAACACCTATTGAAATAAAACTGTTCAATCCAAGCCAACAACTTTCAGTCTGTTCTCAGATAAGCATAAAATGACTGGATGTTAAAATAGCTTTGCTGGAACTGCACATTCAGCTGCTCCCTGGTTTGAGGTTTGGTTTTAATTATTTACATTTACCTTTTAAGGAAGTGCTCAAAAACTGAAAATCAAGAGCACTGTAATTCTGGATTTGGAATATTGAAATGCTATCCATGGATACTTCACACACACACAGAACAGACCTGTGCTTGTAGAGTTTTAGACAGACTCAGAATTGGCACAGAAATGGCTTTCAACTCTAAAATGTTCTGGTCAGCTTAGTGTCTACTAGAAACAACCTGAGAGATTAAAACTGTGGAGAGCTGGAGAAAAGTCAGGAAGGCTCCCCAACTCAATCAGGTTTTAAAAACATGTGTAGCATTTATTTAATGCTTCTACAGAATTCAAGGGAATTTAAGCATTTTGAGATGTTAACAAGCCTTGACAGGGCTTGCTTATTTGGTTGACAAACTATTTGTGACACAGATTACAGGGAAGTTATCAGAGTGAAGGAAGTTAGAGCTTCTTAATTCTAATCCTTGTCAAAATTAGGTTTAGAGGATTTTTATGGAAATTGGTATTACCACAGAAGGGAAATTAACAGAGGGCATGATGAGCTGAAAAAAAGCAGTTTCTCATCTTTTAACTGCTGTCTCCCCAGCGATACATTTGAAAAGGAGCCTTCCTTTCACAGCAACTTAAATACTGGACACCAAAGTGATGATGGAAAACAGTTAACAAAGATACAGCTTACTTTAAAAGAAGTCTCAGAAATTACTGGACCAGCATTTTAATAAATCAAAATAACTATCAGGGAAAAACCTGCATTTTACCCAAATTTAGGATATATTACTATATTTTACCCACTGTATCTTTTTACAACCCTGGCACGTTCCAGGAAGATGCAGAGACACATTAATCTGTCTGTATAACAAAGAGATTTGAGAATGATGAGTGAACAGGCACTCACCATCCTGCAGTTTCCCGTCGCTGTCCCACTCTGTCTACTATGGGCAGCAGAGTTTCAGCATATAAACCATCCCTGTACATGGATCAGGACTAACAGCAACTACACAATTAAGACTTTACATAAGATGTTATCCTGAAGTCAGCTGCACGACTAATATAGAGTTACTTACAAAACTGGGTTTAAATTATGGTTTGCAAAACATAAACAACATGAAAAAACCCACAAGAAAATAAAATCCCAAGTACCTGCAGAGCAATCACTATTTACTGAAGATGTCAATTTTTAAGAGAGCCTATGTGCCAACAACCAGTCTCAGGATGAACAGAACATACAATGAGTGTACAATAGTATTCACTACTGCAAGTAAATAACTAACACTATTTGTTAGGAAGAAACAAACATTAGTTTCAGATAAGTGTGTGTGTATTCAGTATGCACATAGCATTGGATATGATAAACCCTGTGTCTATGGGAAGGAGAACATCCATGAAGGTAAAAAACAGTACCAGCTAAGAGACAGCAAAATAAACCAAGTGCTACACTAAATACTTCATAGCTTTTAGCACCCTCTAGTGACAAAACATCCTAGAGATGGTAACATTCCTGCGTTCTCCACAGGAACAGAGAAGCATGCATTTGGTCTGTGCTGCAATTTACTGCCATACTTTTTATAATGCAAGTTTTCTATAGTGAAATGTGACAAGTTATGCTCTTCAATCCAGATGAGCAATTACAACTACCGGGCAAAGTAAAAACCCCCTGCTGATCTAAGCTTTCATTTTATGCGCTGTTCAGAACAGCTGAAGTCGAAGTCTTTCCCAGACATTGCTACCCTTAATTTGTAAGTACATTTCACACAAGAACACCTGGAATAACTGTTGCCAGTGTTTTTCAGTCATTTTTACCATGTTATTATTGCAGAATACAATTTAATTACTATGTGATGTACTTCAAATGCCTCAGTATAGAGATGAGAGATGCTTTCAGACACACTCCAATGTAAAAGACCCCTCACAAGCCAGACAGAGAATCGGGTATCAACAGCCTTCTACAGCAACATTTCTGCACTGAAGCAGCACAGTATAGAAGCTTTTACTCTTCCAAAGTACTTCATTCCAAAACTGCTTCAAACTCTGCACAGAGCTCAGTGGTTTTGCTGACCCTGCTGATTCTAAAGGTAGATTTCTGTATTAACCTGGATTAAGCAAGCACTCCATTGCTGCCTAGTGCAGTTAAAACATTATTCCCTGCTGGCTTTCCTAGTGGCTGCTAGATGCTGTGCCCTGTTCACTGCCAGCTCACTCTTCTGAAGAGCATTCTTCAAAACCATTAAACTATAAAAGTTTGTGTATTAATCCAGAGGAAAGGCTACAAACAGTTCAGAGACATCAAAGTTGTCACAGCACCCTTTGATTAGCCTCTTGATCAACATTTAATATGTTTATTTAGCATGCTCTAAAAACATCTCAGATTACCCTATACAAACATGACAGGTGGCTAGTTTGGGGGATGTGGGGGGTGTGTTCATTTGCTCTGGAGTTTTTGTTTTGTTTTTTTTACACTAATCATAGAATCAGCTAGGATGGATAGGACATCTAATATCATCAAGTCCAATCACTACCTCAGGACTGTCAAGGCCACCACTAAACCATACCACTAAGGGCCTCATCTACATGGTTTCTGAACACTTCCAGGGATGGTGATTCTATTACTGCCCTGGGCAGCCTGTTCCAAACACACAAAACTACTCCAACTGAAGCATGCAACATATTTCAAAAGCACTAAAACTATTTAAGCCCTACTATGAAAATGAAAGTGCCTACTAAAAGTGGAAGAGGGAATCCTGCACATACCCACAACTGCTGCGGCACCACCAGAGGCAGAGCATTTCAGTACTGCAGATGAAACACCTGGGCTCTAAATTCTGCTGTAATACAATGTTAGAGCCAGTACAGTTCATCCTAAATCCTGATCACCTTGGCAACACAGACTATACGCACAAGCAGTCCCTAGAAGTCCATTCAACCATCAGAGATTTTGCTTATGCACTCCATCCCAACAATCTCTCTTACACCAAGGAGGTGGGGAGCCAATAGCATAGGACTTGATCCCGTTCATGGGGAAACAATCTCTAACCACAGGATGTCCATTAAAGGAAAAAGTAATCTTGACACCAATTATTAGACAAAAAAACAAATTCATCATATATCTGAGAAGAGTTTTGAAGGACACTTACATTTTACCAGTTCTCACTCATCCCAAGTACTTAAGGCACACCAGTTGTAACAAACACCAGTCTGCAAAAAGCAGACGCTTTTTAATGGGTGAGATTTTACCTTTCGAGCCTGTTCCTCAGCTCGTTCTTTCTTGATTTTTTCCAGTTCAGCCAGAAGAGCTGCAGTGTCATCATCATCGCTGTCTTCCAACTCCTCATCTTCATCATCTTCCTAAGAACAATAAATGGAAACAAGAAGCTGCTTGTTCATTTCATTAAATAGAAATAGCCACGGTCTGCCCATCTAAGGTTGCAATTTGCTAATGGCTGATTTCTGAAGTACTTGGGTGCTTGTAGCAGCAGCAAACACAATACAAATGGTTTATTTGCTCTTGTACAGTAAAGTCAAGACAAAAACATGTTTGTGGTTTTTGGATGACTGCAGTTAAAGCTTTTACAATTCAAATGCTAAGTAGCTAATAGATTCTAGAACATGGCTGCCCCAAATCACTCTCCAATCATTGCAATTTAAGTCATTATAACAGTGTGCCTGAATACCCTGTCCAATATTGACAGGACCAAATATAAGAGGATTAAAAAACCCCTGCACTGTCAAACCCCAGACTGAACTTCTAGACGTTAGCAGGAGAAGAGGAGCCAGGAGCAAGAATCCACTGCCCATACAGTCAGTGTGTCTCAACAGTTCTACCTTGGCGAATTCTAACTAACCCAGTAGCTGACTGAAGTGTAAAAAGCCTCCCATGCTCCATACTTCAAGTGGTATTTTCAGTTCCCTAATTTTTGTGTCCTTTCCAAGAATAACATTAGACTATGGACCAGAATCCTCCAAACCACTCTGGACTTCCACCAAAGTAAAGCAATCCTACAATGAAGATCTGTTGGAATCTGTCTTAAATCTTTAGCAAACCTAAAAACACATTTCTATTAACAGCAAATCCTGAATGCATGACACTAAAAAAGGAAAGACAGAAAAAAGATACATACATCAGTAAGGGGATCATCTGCATCAAGATTTGCTGCTGGAATCTGGTCTAGCCGAGGCTTCTTAGACACAGAAGATGATGATGTTGTGTGTTCTATGGCATAAGATTTAAAAAACAACAAAAAATGACTAAGTCATTCCATTTAACAGAATCAAATGTCAGAAAGCAAAAATCTTCACAGATTGTCTTGTTTAAGAGTAAGAGATACAAGCTTACACTTCTTCCTCACTTCTTAACACCATGCCCAGTTCCTCCCTGCCTCTGCTCAAGGGAACCAGAAACATGCCCAAACTTCCATCTAGGCCTCTAGAAGTTTTCTGAAGTTATTATTTCACAAAGAAAGAACAGCAGAAGAAAAACCTGTGCACAAGTATCCTTATTCTACATATCCAATTGTAAGGTTCCCATTGAGCATTACTGTTGTCTAGTATGGTCCAAACCACATCTGCTTTCATCTGTGAATTTGAAAGCCCCACTATACCACCACACCTAAACCTGAAGTACGTAAATTCTGTCAAGCTTAATACTAAAAATACTAAAAATGAGTATTTATCAAAACAAACCCCTCAGGTTTTCATTTTAATTATCACTTCACCTTATCTGAACAGAATTCCACAGTTCAAAAACAGATTTATTGTTACACTAGTGCTGTAACACTAGAAGATGAGTCATTCTCCCTCTCCTTCCTGTCTCACTTGTCCAAGCACAGAAAAGAGCCCTCTATTAGCTGTTCAGACTTGTTGCCAATTCATTACACTCACACTGTATCAGCTGGCCTGCAGGATAGCCTGTGCTCTCCTACTGCTGGCCTGGATTTCTGACAGCACAAAGCCAAGAGGAAAGCCAGCGGACATTCCCTTTCAGGTCAGCAGCTCTGAACTATCAGACCAATACCCCAGATTCTACTCTCATGACATGCCGTCTGCAACATGCAAACTTCTTACCAGGTTTTGTGGAAGAGCAATGCCACAAAAAGATATTAGGATGTTTGTTTCTTTGTTTTTACCTCTGGTTTGCCTGTCTCTGTTCTTCTCTCTTGCAGCAACGCGTTCTCTCTCCTCCAGCTCCCTTCTGAAATCCCGGTTACGCACCTCCTCAGGAGCATCCTGAGTGGCCTGTCTACAACAACACAAGAGCGGAGGAAAAAGCTGAAGTTGACAGTTTGCAGCTGAGAGCAATTTTTTCATGGAGGCATATAAATCCTTGGGTGAACAAGTATGTACAGAGAGTAAGAACTGGGTACCATGCAGACATGCTTGTTTATTCACTCTTCATCAGTCTTCTTTTCTGTATGCATTACACACACAGACATGCTATGCCACACATACGATACTTTCAGTGGCTCTCAAATTAAAAGACCCTACGTAAATTCCTACAAAAGCAGGATGACTACATCTACTTTTTGTAGCTATGGCTAAATCTCCTGTTCCCCAGCAGTCCAAAATGAGTGTCCTAGGAGACATCCACGAGAATCATGGTCAACTTCCCTCACTGTTTTATCGAAGTTGCCGCTGCAAGCCCAGTCTCTAAAGCTTACAGGTAAGACCAAGACTAGAACATACCTTTCATAAACTTTTCCCCTCTGAGAGACAGATAATCTCCCATGACCATTAAAAACAAGAGCTGGGAGAACAGGCAAAACGCTAGTTTTGGTGAAACATATTGTGAATACGTGTTTCTCCCCTTTTTCTATAATAAACATTGGCCAAAAGCAACAGACTATTTATATTTGAGTCGCACAAAGTTCCACCTAGAGAGCACTGAATTTTTGTTGCAATCTTGAAAAGAGCTAATGAATAAAAAAAAAGCAGCAATTCCTTTCACCTTTCTGTGAACTCAGTGCTGGAAGTAGGAGTGCCTGGAAGAAACACAGGCACGAGCCATTATAAATAAACAGTGTGCACAGCCTGTCTTTATAATGAAGTATTTAGTTTGCTTGTGTAATTAAAAACATGGACTTGGAATCCCTAATATAGCTGAAAAATCCCTCCAAACTCTGAACTTGAGTGGGACTAAAACACTGAACTTCTCTTGCAATGATGCAGTCCTGGCAATTTAACAAAGACCACACTGTATGAGGTATTTGGAAGAAAGACCAGAAGACACTTAATGGCCCCTCCACCTCTCTCACACACAGGGAGATACTTGTTAAAACATACATTGTATATTCCTGTACATGTTTGTCCCCGCACACTTCATTCAAACAACAGACCCGTGCCCCAACCCCACTTTTATTTAAAGAAAGAAACCCACAGAAATGTTTCCCATAACAACAAAATGCATGTGAGAACACTTTTTGTGCTGCTGATTTTGGTATTCTTCAAAACACTCCAACTCCCTTATCCATAGATGTTCCTAAAAACCAAAGGGGCAGGAGGGAAGAGGTGAAAGGGTAAGTATCTGGACAAAAAAGTGCAAACATAAAACCTCTGCAGTAATTTCACTGACAAGAGTAACATCGGTTAGATAAAAAGAACATTTTTAGGCTGACACAATTTAAATTCTAGGCATCGTATCACACTGACTCCAGTTTTCACTTAATCTTTCAAAAGGATAACAAAGATTTATTACGCATTTCAAAGAGAGGAAAATATTCCTAGTATCCCGTTATCTTTCTCACTGATTAAATCCACTTCCTCTCCCAGCACCTGCAGTGTTTAACATCAGCTCTTCCAATATGTGCTATTGCCCAAGTGTTATTCCGTGATTTCCCTGTCTCCTCCTAATGCTCTTCTCAAGTGGTCAATGCCAAATACATGATATGGCTTTACCTTACTTTAAAGATATGCTCAACTTTGCTCCTCTTATCCCATCTTGCCCATTGAGCCCTCTGTGGCTCAGTCCCAATGACAACTTTCTTCTACTCCACTGCCCAAAATGTTTGGTGTCCAAAGCTCACCTTCTTCTAACACCATGTTCATAAGCAGTAATAAATATCACCAAAATTAAACCTCTCCTAAGTCTGCTTCTAAGACTTACACTTTCAGCCCTCTCACTCAACACTGCCACACAGTCTCCAGTGTCTGTTCAAGCACATCAACATCTACTGTGAAAATTCCCAGCCTATTTTGCTGTAAGACTAAAAAACCCAATACTAACCTGTATTTGATTTTAGTATGAGAAGGAAGGTCTCTGCTGGAATACTGTTTGGATAGCTGACTTAAGTCTCCTTCACCTTTTCCTCTTCCTCCTCTTGCAGGTTCAAATGTCGGCCTCGCTGCTGTCGTCATTTTAACTACTACAGAATGAAGGGATAAAGCCAGGTGTTACTAGAACGTACATTGAAAGACTTCCACTGAGAGCTACTCTGTTCCTGGAATTACTGAAGTTATGACAAGTCCCACTACAGAATACCAGCTACCACTTGGCTCACAATCCTTGACATTTAAGGAGCTTTTTATTGATAGAATTGTCAGAATCTATGCAGATTTTCAAAGTAAAGTCTTTCCCAACATGCTTGAAAGAGGATACACAGACTCTAACAAGAATATGAAGCTATGTCTGTAAAGTAAATAGAACTGTCCAGGAGATGGTCTCCTGTCCTTAAGACAGCAGTACAGTCTTGTAACTAAACTCTTTCCCCTCCTGAAATATGACAGCCAAAAATAACAGGCTCCTAGGAATGACTCCTTACTTATTCCCCAAACCATATCTAGGTATCATAATAAGAAATGCAGGCTGACATACAGCACAGCATGCCAGGGATGGTGTTGACAACTAAATAACTGATGAAGATCATGCAACTTGAATGCTCCAGCCCTTGTTCAGCTCTGTAGTTCCAGGCACAGCACTCTCACTAGTGCTGCAGCACAATCCTTTGGGAGCAACCTGCACAGAGCTCCAGCTGGCCAGCAAAACCTTCTGAAGGGCTGCTGTCAGTGTCTCCCTGGTAGCACAAAGCTTTACCCTTTAGTAAGCCAAGTGCAATTACAAAAGTTCAGACAAACACAAGAGTTTTCACCAGTTCTCACAAAGAACCTGCAGGAACTTGTACACCACCAGCATGTCCTAAAAAATTCCCTACCCAAAATCGTTACTATCGATTCTTGTGTGGCAAAGGACTGGAACAGACTCCATCGGCCTCAGCCACACAAACAGCCCATCAGCATGTACTGCATTCAGTGCTGCACACGGGGGATGGGGACCCTTGCAACCCCAAACCACTGTGCCAAGAACCATAGAATTAACTAGGTTGGAAAAGACCTTTAAGATCATCAAGTCCAACCATTACCTCAGGACTGCCAAGACCACCACTAAACCATGTCACTGGGGGCCTCAGTTTTAAGATGTTTAAGATGTTAAGATGAGGGGTTTAAGATGTTTAACCAATGCCAAAAAACTCAACATGATGAACCAGTGCCATCTTAAATCTACTATCTGAAACTATGCTCGTTTCTGCTTCACAAAGACACACACATCCATTAGCCACAGACTGAAGACAAGACACGAGAGACGCATCTGCAGATGTATGCATGTATGACAAAAGAACATACTAAAGAATGTTAAAAAGCAAAGAAAACATGCTATTGCTTCATATGCTTTTGTGATACACAAATAAAAGTTATTAATGCTCTGCTTCCACTGCTGGTTATTTTTTTCACTTTCAATGAGATCACAAAACACGACTTCAGTGTTGAAACGATAAAATAATTTGTTGCTCAAAATGACATCCCATTGGGCAGAACTGAACTCAGTGAGGCAGTACCCAGCCTTGGCTCACTGACATCTTTCAGTAGCACTGTCCAAGTCAGCTGGGGCTCAGCAAGACACTTCAGCTCTGCAGCCCTCCGATCCAAGAAAGCCACTTGCTCTCAGAATTATCCCTGCTAATTAGATGCAACCCGGGGATCCACGAATTCAGGTGAAGAGCCAGATCCAATGTTGCTGCATAACTGCATGAAGCATTAAGAAATCCTCCAGAAACTGTCCCTGCTTTTCTTAGATCAGTTTGTATTCGGCACGGCTTTAAAGGACTCAAACTCGACCTGAAACCACTCAGGGACCGTCACCAGCCTCTCGGGTTGCAGAAACTCAGCCCTGCAGAATCCTGGATAGCGCTACACTGAGACAGGACCGGTCACGCTGGGGTTAACACCCGACACAGTGCCCGGGCTCGGCCTGGAGCTGAACTGCCCACAGCCAGACCCTCCCGACCGCCTTCACGGGCAGTCCGGGCCGAGAGACAGCGCCCGCCGGCGGCCCCTTCACCTCCTGACCGACCCCGCCACCCTCCCGGCTCTCCTCAGAAACGCTGCCCCTCATCCACCCAAGGGCCCTGTCCTGCCTCAGCCCCGCGACCCTGCCGCAGCCCCCCAACACTCCGTGCCCCAAAGCCGCCCTGTTTCCCCGCAGGTACCCTGCCCCTCGTCCGCCCGCCCGCCGCCTGCCCAGGTACTCACACAGCGACCCTCTCCCACCTCGCGCTGACCAGGCCCTACGCCACCACCATCATTCCGCCAAACACCCGCAATGCACCGCGCGGGGACCAGACGTAACGTGACGGAAGCCTCCGCCGGAGGAGGACTTACCATAGAGAGGGCTGGCGGGACTGTCACCTGAGGAAGGCTATCGTGTCCGCCATGATGGCTACCGAGGCGGAAGTGGGGCTGGAGCAGTGGTGCTGCCTGGGGAGCAATGGCAGCCTCCTCCTCTTTCTCCTTTTCCTCATAGAATCCCAGACTGGTCTGGGTTGGAAGGGACTTTAAAACTCATCCAGTTCCAACCCCCTGCCACGGGCAGGGACACCTTCCACTAGAGCAGGTTGCTGCAGACCTCGTCCAACCTGGCCCTGAACACTGCCAGGGATGGGGCAGCCACAGCTTCTCTGGGCAGACCTGTGCCTATGTCTTGTAGGGATGATGGGGAAAGATAGGAACAATGGCAGATGGAGAAGGGAATACTTCACATTACTAGTAACATGTATTAGCAAAGCCAGCCTAAGCCCAGTTGTCAGTCAGCACATTCCTTCCTTCCCATCCTCCTACAAAGAACTTTACGGGGTCTATATTCACTGTTAATTCTGTAAAGAAGCCAAAGCTTGAATGAGCATCACTTAGGGATTAGGTTCGCCTTCTTAAGATGCAGCTCTCTTGTGTTTTATGCTGCTTTTAGACGCACTTTATTATAAAGCGAATCCACACGGAAGCATGTGGAGTAAAAGGCTCTTTGATGCGTTTACAAGTTAACACGGAAGCGTTTTCCTGTGCTGTCTTCACCCAGCATGCAGTTTAGGGGAGAGCCCACGAGAGGTCCTCAAAGCTGCTGCTATCCAGAGAGCTGAAGCAACAGTGTAAGTTACACCCCTTGGGTCAGCGAGCCAGCAAGGAAAGCACCTGGAAGCAGCGGTATACAAAGAAACCGGTTATTTTAAGCACCTTGTCATAAATGTTAATCTTCACTCGGAAGTCAGGTAAACAGTAACAATAATTACTGTGTCTTTTCCGGAGAGCAACTCCTGTCAGTAACCATGTATCCCTGGCACTGCATTCTCTTATCTGCAAGCTTCAGCCTGCACCGTGTGAAATAGGTTTATGGTTTCTGTCACTACAGGCAGCTTAGACTCACAGAGGGGCCTGGCTTTCCAGTGAGAACTCGGGAATCCAGTATTGGGCTACAGGAGACAGCAGCTGAAATCAGCGCAGCGTCCTGTGATGGTGGGTGTTATAGATTATAAACCCATGGGCTTGAAACCAGGAGGAGCTGTTCTGCTAATCTGACTGTCGTGGTGCGGCAGAATGCTGTGGTTTGCTCAGTAACCTGTTCTGAAGGCAGTGCCTACTGTTCAGTCGTAATATCAATCTAGCAGAAGGAATCAAGTCTTGATTAAAGACTTCAAGAACTGAAGAGAGTTCTCCTGCTCTTGGGTTTGAGTTAATGGCAAGCGTTCCCTGTGTGGAGGATTAATTAAAGATGAGAGTCAAAAAACTGGCACAGTTTCTCCTCTTAACAGATACAATGATTCTTCTTAAGCCATAGTAAAGGCATGGCTTAATGTCTTTGGCCAGAAGTGTTCCCCACAACCCCGAGGTGCTTCTCTTTAACCCAACTTGTGTGTATCAGTGTGCAGTACAAATAGCTACGGATGTGATTTATGCTCAAGGGTTTGGTTTCCTTAGAAGACTTGGGCACTCAAGGAGGATTCTGGTGGTACAGAGGTGCCCGAGTCCAGACTCCTGAATATCCAACCTTAGTGTTGTTGCAGAGGAGCCCAGCCTTCACAGGTCCACAACTTATGGGTTTTAAGACCTCTAAACATGCAGAGTTTTGCCCAGTTTTGAACTTGTCTGGACTTAGTTTAGGACTAGGAAGTTCAACATCATGCTTTCACCATGGCATAACAGGTATATCTCCCAGCTCAAATGCTTAGACTTCCATGCAACAGTTATTCTCAGTGCATGTCCAGCACTTGTGGATATCACTGCAGCCTCTCAGCCCCCCCGGGACACATCCTATAGCTGTTTCCCAAGCAGGGCTGACCTCACATGTGGAGAACCATTGCCTCATCAGTCAGGCAGCTCTAGACTGCTTTGATATTTAGGGATGTTCTCGCTGTGTTTTTGAAGCTGACTAGTTGATTGTAAGGGAAGGAATTAAAGATTCATTGAGAAAGAGAGCATGTATGTAAAAGGGAGCACCAGTCAAGTTCAGTGGTACAGGTGGCAAGTGGGAATTCCTGGATTCCATGATTATGCATTAAAATGTCATCAGGCAACCTAAACAACCAATGACAAAACCCAGGTCTTCCCTGTTCCATGGCTGCTCTAATCACCAAACAGCTCAAGTCTGAAGGTATCTTTTTTCCTGTGGCATGTTAAGCCTTGGATCTCTTTGCACACAGTAATTGACACTGAGGATGCACCCTCAGTTATTCCTCTGCTGTAGGAGCCCCATGAAAGCTATTACGTACTGCATGGAAAACATGAAATGCAGAAGTCACCACTTCCCTTGATCGTTTTCTCCAGTGATTAATTATGCTCACAGTTGAGAACTGCACCTTAGTTTTAATTTCAGTTGGCTTTATTCCCAGCCATGTTTGCCTGTTGTGCCTTTCTCTGGTAATTTTAGAAGCCTGTTTTCTCTCCAGGTATTTATACTTTGTAGTCTAGTCTTGCAACTGCCTTTGGATAAGGTAAGCAGGCTGGGCTCTTCTAGTCTCTTAGAATTGTCTGCTTCCTCCCATTTGAGGTCTTTTTCATAGAGTCATGGAATGGTTTAGGTTGGAAGGGACCTTAAAGATAAACAGTTCCAACCCCCCTGCCACAGGCAGGGACACCTTCCACTATACCAGGTTGCTTCTTGTTCTCTATTTAATTTATAACATCAAAACCATAAGAACCATTTCAACGTCATCTCCACTAATAGGAACTAAAGAGAGAAAATCACTTTCCTCCCCCAGCTTTCTACAAGGTTGTTTATGTATCTGAGGATCACACTGGCCTTTTTACCCATGCCACTACCCTAGGTGCTTGAGTCCGGTGTGTGTGACTCCTGAATCCTCATGGTTGTTGCTTTCCAGGTTAAAGAATTCTATGTAGTCTTTGCGCTGAGACAAATAAACATGTTTGACTGTGTTAAAGGCGTCTGTCTGGAAAAGAAATGCTTTGCTGGTGTCACTGGTATGGCTGCTTAGTTACTGTCCCAGATACTTTATGGTACCTGTACATATTCTCAGTGCAATTTTACATCTGCTTGTGGATCACACTGGGAGACCAATGTTCTTTGATTATCTCAGTGCTCTCAGAGGCAGGTCTCTACTAAGTGCTGGCCCTTCTCTGAGATTACTGCAAGACTGCAGAAGTCATCACCTGAAGAGAATAGAGACATCTCTAAAAATCTGGTGCATGTTTGGAACCTTGTTAATGTTTTCTCTTCTACTTCCTGGCCTGTAGCATTATGAAGATTGTTTATGTTCCTCATGGACTTTAAAAACTCCCTCTTAGCCTTGCCAATGCAGGGATTTTTTCCCCCATTTCCTGTGGTTTTCTGTTATTTAATGCTTCCCATACATACTCTTTGTTACCTGGCTCTCCTTTCTTCCATCTTCAACATTGCTCTTAATTGTTGCTTTCCACAGATTGTTTCTGAATCCAGATGGGAATCTAGTCGAGGTAATTTTCATTTCCTGATTTTTTGGGTCTCTCACTGTAGACTCTGGAGCTATCTTCTGCCCACCCTTAAAATCCACCATCAGGGCATGGGGTCTCCTCTTTCCAAGCAGCCTGGTACTGTGACCATGAGCATTGTCCCCCAGCAGGGCAGAGGTTCAGTGCCAGAATGGAAATCTCCCAGATCGAATTTTCCCCTTGCCTCCCTTCCTGTAGGAGCACCGTCTTTTGCCGTCCGGGTCCAACCAGCAGTAAATCCCATTTCTGCTTTGGAAAGGCAGCAGCACATTTCTTCCCTCAGAACATCATGTGCTTTGAAAGGTCCTGCCCCCTGCCGGGTTGTGGACATGGAAGGGCTCAACAGGGGACTGCTGAGAGTGGAGGCTTGCTGTAGGAATGCTCAGCATCCAAACGGTAGCCTTAAAAGAAGCTTGTGGGAAGTGCTGTTTCCTTGATTGGGAAAAGAATAGAGGCCGGGTAAGGCTGTGACTCAGCCAGTGAGTCAGCAGGGTCTGCTTTCCAGTGAGGCCATCCTGTGCTGTTTAGCACTGTGACACCCTCCCTGCTGCCATGGATCAGTAAAAACCTTGTGCTGCTGCTTCTCTGTGTTCACAAAGTTATCCCGGTCCTTAATCTCTTCCCTACCACCTCCCACTGCACTCTCACCAACTTCCTGCTTCCCAGCTCCATCCCCATGGGTGTTGTCTCCTGTTGTGCCTCCAGTGCTGGGTGGATTTAGTTGGTGTGAGCTCCTGCTCTGCAGCAATGGAGAGACCTTGTGATCTATTCTCAATGGAGGGAAAATCCTGGGAGTCAGCAAGAATTCACTGCAAGGAAAAGCACAGGGTGAGGACCTGATCCAGGTCCTGCCCAGGGCAGTGATGACCTCCATCACACACTGCAGACTGTAGTGTCATGAAACGAGCTGGACCAGTGCTGCAGGTCCAGCATGCTGTACTTGAATGCATGTTGTGTTTACAGTGTCTGCTTCCCCATGCGGGGCTCTCCACTGAGATCCCAGTGCTCTTTCAACGTGAGACATGATGTCAACCAAAAGGCACTCAGGGACGTGGGGAGGAGGGTGCTGGAGGAAAGAGTGACGCCCTGAGACACACACAGCTCATGCTTCCTGGCCTCACAGTCTTAGGCACATGCTCAGCTCCATGGAAGCTCTCTTGTTTCCACTCAGTTGAATTTAATTGAGATTGGACAAAACAAATCATTTTAGCCATGCAGTATTTACATGCAGGCGAGCAGCCAGGACATACCTCTGTCTATGGTTGCATCCACTGCTAAACAAAAATGTCCCACTGTTTTATTTATTAGCCAAACGTTTCTACTAATAGCTGAGCTAATTTTATCCTTTCCTTACTGCTGGCTGACGATGACTCAGTCTCACTGGGAGGAGTTCATAGCACAGTGCCCAGGCTCTGAAAACTGGTGTTACGCAGAAGGAAGGGCTGGCTGTCCACCCGCTGGCTCTGGACCTTCTTCCTTTTCCAGCGTCTTCTATGTGTGCATGAAACAAAGAAACCAGTGAAGTATTCCACAAGTGAGCTTGTCAGGCAGAAGGAGTGGAAATGCTCTCGCCTCTCTAAGAGCCAGCTGTAGCTATAACACAAGAGCATCAGGCTGGTACCCATATTGCTCTATAATTCTTTTCTCAGTTTTAGTTCTTTATCAATGTTTTCTGCCTGGGTCAGCCCTCAGTTAATGGGCCACTCTCCCTTGAGGCTTGCTTTCACAGGGCTCCAGGTAAGTGAGGTACCTAGTCTTGGCAAATCCTTAAGGCTCCTTCTCTGTTCAGTGGACAATGGCAGGTTCCTATGGAAGGTGCTTTCACTTACTTGTCTTGGGCAGTCTCAGAAAATCCTGCCCTGTATTTCACTAGTGTGTTATCAAGGCAGGCAGAAGAAGGTAAAATAAACTAAGTAGTTTTGTTCCAGAGATGAGGTTAAGTTAGATGGTTTTAAACTGAAAGGGGATAGATTTAGATTAGATATGAGGAAGAAATTCTTCCTTGTGAGAGTGCTGAGGCACTGGCACAGGTTGCCAAGGGAATCTGTGAATGCACCATCCCTGGTAGTGTTCAAGGTGAGGTTGGATGGGACTTGGAGCAACCTGGTCTGGTGAAAGGTGACCCTGGCCATGGCAAGGGGTTGGAACTGGATGAACTTAAACCATTCTCTGATTTTATGATGTGTCACCCCAATCAAGGTAAAATACAATTCAGGTTCCTTTGCAGCAATATCTCAGTAATGCAGTCCTCAAACTCATTGTAAAGGTCAGCCATGGAATCAACCCTCACCTCCTCCAAAGATGCCATATGAATGTGTCACGTTTTCCTACCTAAGAGGATTCTAGCTGGTATCACTCAGCAGTGACTTCTCTTAACCACTGTGATAACCCTTAGTTATCCTTAGCTATGCTTCAGTTGCTGCAGTTAACACATTGCACAAAGGGTTCGCCTAGTAGTGAGGCAGTTCTGGCTACAGAAGGGTTTTAGCCACTTGCATTGTTTCTTTCAGATGTGGGCAGAAGCGAGTTTACTCTGATTCAGATGAAAACAAAGATCAGCTTGGAAAACAATGAACTCCTGACCCACAAATGGGATCAACAGCGTTTATTTTCCCTTCGCTTTCGATTGTAAATTCACAGTATTTTAGCTGCTAAGGCCTCAAGGGAGGCTTTTGCTTATGTAGGGCTGTGTCAGTGCAGAGGGCTGGCAGTCAGGAAACTGATATTTTCTTCTCAGCACTGCCACCAGCCTTGGGGTATTGAAAAACTAGCCCCTTTCCCCAAGTCCTGTGCTTTTCCTTCCTTGTAAACCCACAGATAATAGACCAAAGGCTTTTGCTTTACAATCTGTAGCTACAATATCCCATGTTAGAGCAGGTTATGAAATTTGGTTTCCTGTATTACAAAGCCCAGAGGGTTTTGCTGCGTTATTTTACTATCAGAACAATCATCGCATCTATCTGAGTTACAGTTGTACACCGAGTCTTGTGTACACCTGAGCTGTGGGACAGAGACTAGGGATGCAGCAGACTCATGCAAGATCAGGACTGAAGCCCTTCCTTAATAAGATGAGCCAGGCAAAGGCTACCTGTAGAATCAGAAGGCCTTTTGGACAGGGTGTCTCATGCTTCCCTGCAAACTAGGGGCACAATGAGAAGGTGTGTGCTGCGAACACATCTGCGGACATGCCTTGTCTTGGCAAGACTCTGCCTGTTTCTGTATCACTGGTGCCAAGGATTAGTAACTGAAACCGAACTTGGCATTACCCTCCCTCCTTTCCTGTTCTCCTCTGCTTGTTTTCTCTCATGATCATGGTGCAAGAGCCACATCTCTCTTCTGTCCTTGCAAAAACACACAAGAGAAGCAGCTTGACCTGATCATTCTTGTTCAGTACTGCTTTACTGTGCCCTTAGCAACTTTGTTGTGCTGTCCTTGCAGGTAAAATTTAGAGGGAGGAGTGCTGGTCCTGTGCAAGATGCTGTGTCCCACTGGTGGGGAGTCCCACCACAGCACCACAGTTCAGTGGGCAGCTGTGGAGGGAAGCACTGGTGGAGCTGGTGCCTGTGGGGGTAGGGCTTGCACAGGAATGCTTGGCGTGTGATGAATGTGCTTTCTGAACTATTCACATCTTCCCCCCCTTCAAGTTTTCATTGTGTTGAAGCCTGCCTACTCCAACAACTCCAACTCCTGTCGTCTTCACCAGCCATGAGCTCTGTAATCTGTCCTAGGTAGGCTTCAAAGCCTTTCCCATCAGGGGTAAAGGATGTTCAGTTAGAAACATGGAGTGGTTATGCACTGCCTTGTGCTGGAGGAAGGGGAGAGAGCTGGGGTGCCCTCCAGTTCTGGTTCACTTGGGTGATGCACAGAGGTGATTGAGAGCACCTGGACCATAAGTCTCTTGCTCTTACACTTTCACTACAGAACTGAAGGGCAGAAGGTGTTGCACCTTCTGATTTCATGAATAGGTGATAATGCAAAGTCCAATAGCAAGCAGGACAGGGACTGAAGCACTCATATGGAAGCAAGACAGTTGACCCCAAACCTCTCCTGTGTCCTGGTGGAGGTAAGACTAGAACCTGGTCTTCAAGGTTTAGTTTAGATGCTGATCTCCCAGATGCTAATACTAAGCTTAAGAGAAAGAGAACAAAGTTATCTCTCCTTGAGTGCCTGCAGCCAGGAGAGGATTCATGATTACAAATCTTGAGGATATTGAGGCTTTTAATTCTCTTTGCAAAGCAGTGCCAAAGCCTTATATTTTGTCCTTAGTGACTGTCTAGCTTATGACGGTCCCTGTGTAATGTGTTGGCTTCTATGATTTCTGGGGAGCTGTAATGCCTATCTCAAGATCTTGAGTTTTACTGCATGGAAGGAGATCTAGATGTGAGACACTACAGCACTGATGTGGAGTGCACCTGAATATCACCTGGTGAACCATGTATGTGGGCACTGGCTGGTCCCCAGCCTGGTATATGATAAGTGTTGCACAGACACAGACAAGCTCATACCATCTCCCAAGCAAGTCAAGTCATGCAGTTATGCAGCAGAGACACTGCAAAGTCCAGTTCTTCTGTTCTTCTGAGCTGTTTTTGAAATCCAGAGGTTTCCAGGTCTGATCTCGAAAGGCTTTGGGTTTTTGCAATGTAACCTGCAGTCCCAACCAGCCACCCACTTATTTAAAGCACTGATTTAAGGCTCGTACTTCCTTCCACCCTGCTATCAGTTTGTGTGACTAAAAGCACTGCTGCTTTTGTTTTTTAGAGGAAACACTTAGTCCTGGCTGCTGTACAATGATGCTGTTCTGTGACCTCTAAGGGCAGGAGCTGTGCCCTGTACTCATGGAATGACAGGATCTTGGGAGTGGTGTTTGCATTTTTCACGTTTGAATCTTCCTCCAGGCAGCACTGGCCAAGGCACAACATATGTGGAAAATATGATCCTATGTTAACACCTAGCAGCAGTTACAATAGGTATTTCAGTAGCAAAGGCCTGAAAGGAACATGGAGAAAGACCTGCTCGCTCATCCTTCACACAGCCAACCCACTTGATTTTCATGGGCTAAATCCCTGTGGTGACAGGAGTACATTAGGTCCTGCCCAAGGTTTGTCTAACCAGGTGTGGACACCCTGGGCATACTTTACATCTGGTGCAGAGACAGCACATCTGGAGTGCAAGTCACACTTGTGTTGCCTACTTCTCTGCTTTGCCTGTTGGGAAAACTGGACTCTGTGTGGGCAACTCCGCTGGTGATCTGAGTGGCACAGACATCATCAGAGCCTGGAGCAGCTGGAACCTCACCTCCATCAACCCTTAATGGAGAATATCTCAGTGCTCCCACTCTTTGGTTCCAAAACACGGTGGTGTTACTGGAGACAGGCAGTCCTGGGTGCGGCTGCTATCTTGCCTCTTGATGAAAGCTTCTGGATCCTGCCAGCAGGTTTAGCTTTCTCAAGGATTATGGCTTGCACATTCCCTCTTCAAAGATGATGCAAGCCTAGCAAGTCTGTACCTCTGATTTTGTTCCCACTCATCAGCCTCCTGTCAATGCAGATAGTCAGGAGCTGTCTTGCACCTTGTTTTCAGTCAGCACCTAGCACAGAGCTCTCAGCATTGACTGAATCACACCGCACATAGCACAAAATCTAACAAATGATAGAAAGTCAGTAATAATACCTAGAAGACAAACATACAAGTGGGTAACTTTCCTGTCCAAAACAGATTTAAAGTGGGAAAGAACTGCTGTGGTTCTGACCAACTGACAATCTGTAAAACAAAGGCTGTAGACCAATCTGTAAAACAACTCCATTACAGTTGAAGCATCAATTCTTTTATTGCAGTTGTTTTTATGTTAAAAAACATTTCTTGATTTAAAGAATGAAAGTATTGGGGCTTTTAGTGCATCTCTAAATAATTTGTTTTGATAATAAATCATTTGCACTATTAAGAACGTTTCCTTGTATTGCTAATCCAGATTTATCCTACTCCTGTCAAGCATGGGATCGTGGTTGTGCTAGTTTCTAACAGCCTGAAGATTAGCAGAGATCCATTGAACATGAAGGTTGTGGTAGAGTGCTGAAGGATGTGGGCTCTGGAATTTATTCATTTTATCCAGTATTTATGCAGTGCATTTGTACTTCACAGTTTACGAGGTCCCTGTTGGACTCCCACTGTGCAAGTGTTTATAGAAACCCAGAACTGGTCCCTCTCCTAATGGTGTTATCACCCAGAGAGCTGCTTCACCATTCCCAATTGTTACCCTCTCCTCTGAATGGGCACCACACACAACTTCCTCCATAATTTTATGCTTTAAACTTCCACATCTTTTCCTCTTCTGATTTCACCACTTCAAGGCATCCACTGGCTGCTGTGGTTGGTGGCTCCGAGCGTGGCAGAAAGAAAAGGCAAGTGAGGCAGCAGAGGAGCCAGACCAGCGCATCCCTGGCAATTTTGGGTGGGTAGTGGTCCCTCTCTTGCCCACCCCTGTTTGTGAGCATCTCAGCAGAAGCAAGCACCAATCAGCACTATCAGTGGTGAGCCATTCCTCACCAGCACAAGGGGGAAGGCATGAAAACGTTTGAACACCTAACAAGTAGGCAGCAGAGACTGACATCAAGACCTGGTTTAAGGTGGGAATCAAAATCCCAACAGCGTACTGCTAACTAAGTTCTTCCTCAAAGAGTTTATTGTCTTTTTGCCCCCCATCCCTTGAATGTCTTAATTTCAACAGGAAAATCGTTTCATTCCTGCTTTTCTCCCCAGCTCAACACTGGGCTCCTTTCCCAGATGGAGTTTTTAAGCTAATTTTAATGAGAGGCTGTTTCCCCATGAGACAGTGAGGAGGCTGATGTGCTCTCTGACATGCCATGGCACGTCTGCTGGCACTGCCATGCTCCAATCCCAATCCTTGGTATCTCCACTGAATCAGATGGTGTCTCTCCAGTGGGACTGTTTGTTCTTGCAGACACTTTCCTCTTCCTTCTCATGCGAATAGGACAGTGACATATAGAAAGCAGCAGGGCCCTGGACAGAGTTCATGGTAGGAGACAGGAGATCCAGCCTGGAAAATATTTGGAATCAAGAATGTTTTGAAAGACCAGACCAGAGGGGTCAGGAATGTGGGGAGAAAAATATGCTATTTGTAGCAAACCCAGTGTCAGCTCTGTGAACAGGCAGGGCTGGAGGCACAGCATAGGAAAGCAGGCAAACAAGCCCGGCAGCTTCTCTGTAACTAAAGGGTTTGGATGCTGGCATGCTTCTCATGTTTGTTTTGCAGGGAGGTACTATTTTCTTTGAGACATTGGTGCTTGAGACCCTTAGGGAAGAGGAGGACTGGTCATTATGTCAGGTCAATGAATATGGATGAAAACCTCCTTTCATTCTGCTTTCCCCCTTTCCCCCCCCAATGTTTTCATTTTCTTACAACCAAAGGAGACAGATTTCATCAGCTTGCTATCATCTCCTCACTTGACCTATCACAGTCCATCTCCTGGGTTTTCTCACTCCTATTTCTACTCATTTTCCTCCTTACTCTTCCCTTATTTCCCCAGTTTTTTAAAGAATTCAGATCCTCCTCATCTCTAATTTTTACTCCTTTTCCTCCTGTTCAACAGCATTTTCTGGACCCTAACCTCTTTTATTGACCTTCCCTTTCTTCAGTCTGCCTTAAATGTCGTTTTCCCTGACACACTTTGTCTCTGGTATTCCTTGCAAACTCTGTGTCCACACAGCCTATTGCCTACAGCCTCTCTTGTCTTCCCATACACTGTCTGCCACTGGGAGATCACTTTTCTCACATCCCTTTGACCACATCACCTGCCCCTTCATCCTCCCTTGCCTCCCTCATATTAAACCTCAGGGGCTTGCCTGCACTGCTGGGCTTGTGCAGTGAGTTTGGAGGAGGCAGCCCCAGCTCCTGCGAGGCCACACTGCTGCCACCAGCTCACACTGCCCAGTTCCAACCCCATTTTGCCAGAGCCCTGCTGCTCCCATCTACAGCCTTAGGGTCCTTGTTTTGGATCTGACCTTAAAACTCCCTTGTGCAGCAGTCCCTATAGGCATCACTCCTTATCACTGCCTATAGGCAATTGCTCCCTGTGATGCCTATAAAAGTGTGTGGTAGCAGATAAGCTACTGGAGCACTGAATTGCCAAAACCTCTGACATGTTTGACTCTTTCAGCTGTCAGAGATCCCTTGGCTGAAAGTGTGATCTTCCTGAGGCAGGGACAGTCCTTTGGCCTTTGTCTTCTCATCACAGTGAGTGCCATACCATGATGATGGCACTAGTCTCTTTAGTAATAGTGATGTTAGCAGGAACATGAAAAAATATGCAGCCCCACATTTAAGGGTCACAACAGCTATCTTGAATTAGATAGAAACTGGACAGGGGCCTCACATGGAGAGAAAATGGGATTGGGATTTGAGGAGTGTGACTCCATACTGGGTTTCACACTGATGCTCTTTCTGGGACATGAGAGCCCCAGGCTCTTGCTCTTCAGATTGAGCCAAGGCTTATCTGTTAGCTGGTAAATACAGAGCTAAAGAGGCAGACCCCAGCCTCACAGCCCTAAAGGAAAGAGATACTCAGAGTTCCCAAGAAGCAGGTAAAAACCCCTTGAGGTTCAGAAGACAGCTTAGGGGTGTGCACCCAAAGGGACAGATGTGCTGCTTTGAGGCAGGAGATTGATGCCCAAGTCCAGGACAGAAGCAGGATGTTTCCTGGTGGAAGTCAGCATGCTGGTCACTGTTATACCCATCCTGAGAAACCTCATGCTGCCTTTTTGTTGGGCTGGGACCGTGCCTATCCTGGGGTGATGCATGCCTGTCTTGGAGTGGGGTGTTTAAAGGCCTGGGTTTGCTGGGGAGCAGGGCTCGCCATGTTTGTACAGATATTTTCTTCTGCTACCCAGGTAATTGCAAGCCTGGGATCAGAAAGAACACCTCATAGCTGAGGTTTGGCTTCTGCTCTTGATTTCCCAGGTGCCTTCTGCCATCCAGGAGTATGAAGTTTTAAGCCTAACTTTTGGAGCTGCTGTGTTAAGGTCAGGCTGTTCCTGTGCTTTCATTTACACCACCTTTCCTGAACATGACACTTTGTGTCAGGGCTGGGTGACCAGGTTTTGCCTGGACCAAAACCAAGCCCACTTTATACATTTCCTATTGCTCCCCAGCCTGCCTGTCTCCCCCAGATGATTACACTGCACCAAAAGATGCTGACGTATTTCCATGCCTTAATACTTCTAGAAGTATTAAGTATTGAGTAGAGGAATGATAGTCTTAGAGTCCGGTCTATTTTTAGTGCTTTTACATGCTCGTTCTCTGACCTTGGGCAGGCACTTTAACCACACGCTGTCTCATCTCATCTCATCATCTGCTGGATGGACTGCTCCTACTTTGCAAAGCACTGGTGGGTTGGTAGCACTTGCCATTTTTTTTGGTTGGAAATCACAAGAGAGCTGCTCCTTACCAACACCAGGATTCTGAAGTTGTTGCAACACAGCTGATCACATGCAACTTCTTGGGTGGAAAATTGCTTATGTTCTTGATGCTGAGGAGGCTGCTCTGTGGTCTCCATCCCCACTACTCTGAAAACACTCATTTTCCCTGTCACTGAAAGAGCACAGCCTTTTACCCACCAGTAGCCAAGGTACCATGGTCAGCTGGCCACTGGGCAGATTATCATAAACTCAGAGGAGCAGTTTCATTCCCTGTAGGTAGATTTTTCTCTTTTTTTTCTTTTCCTTTTCCTTTGTCTTTTTTCTTTGTCTTCTATAGGTTTGGTCAAACTATTCAGAGGTGGGTGTTCATTAGAGGGGTGTGATCTAAGGATCCGCATCCTTCTACCTTTCGTTAATCTCTTTAAGAGGCAATCTGCCCAGGTGAGGTGATACTGGAGGGGTTTGGATGCCCTATACAGCTCCAGTAGAGACGGGAGGAGAACACCTTTCCCAGGCACCTTAGAGCAGCAATACCGATGACAGACATCCCCAAAAGGAGCAGTTCCAGTATCCCGTCACCTCTCTTCCTCCTCCGCTCACCTCGGTCCAGGCTGGCAGTGAAGAGGGACAGCCAGCACCTTGCTGGAGGAAGTAAGCCTGACTTTGCAGCATCCCCCTTGGCAGCCCCGGGAGCGCTTCTGCCTGCGTCAGCCAAAATCCCTGCCGGGGACTGTGCTGCAATGCAGCACGGCACACCCCGCCCGCCATGCGCTGCCCTCCTCCTCTTCCCACCGAGCCCCGATGACTCCAGGTTGCTCGGCATTCCCTCCTGCGGGCACTTGGCGTGTGTCAGCGCGGCGCGGCGCGGCGCACGGTCGGTTTCACAACGCGCCGGCTCCCCGCAGGGATCGGCTGTGGCTGCGCGTTTCGTTTCCCCCGCACGCTACACCCGGATTCCAGACGCTCTCTGGCTTGGCCGCTGCATGGACTCAGGGCACAGGTCCCTTGCCGTACCCAGCGGAGGCAGACGGGGCTCCCCTGGGCTCCAGGGAGTGGACCATGAAGACGCCAGTTGTGTTTCTGCTTTGCATCTCGGTTTTCCCAGGCTTTTCCCAAGGCAGAGTGGTCGGAAAGGATGAAGCTGGCTTTGCTGAGTGTAACGTGTTCTTCCCTGGGCAAGTCCCACCCGAAGGGTTTACACAGCCCTTCCACGTGAAAATCTGTCAGCAGTACAACAAAGAGCCGCGCTTTGCAACCCTCTACAGCACGAAGGACAAAATCCCTCTTTATTCGGCTTTTAAGTACACAAAGCCAGCCCAAAGCGAGGAGGAGAGCTGGCTGGTCGAACCGCAGGTAAGTCAGCTTTTCCATCCCTATAAAGCAAATGTTTCCTAGGGAACATTTTCCTCTGGGGTGAAGCTGGAGAGAGGATTTTGCAAAGGAGGTGGGCGCTCTGCTTGTTTAACTTATGTTGATAGGAATTTAATGCAAGCAGACTTGTTTTTGTGCTTGGAACTGAGGAAACAAATAGTTCCTTGTCCCGCAGTGCTTATAATAATAGAACCATAGAATACTTAGGGTTGGAAAGGACCTTAAGATCTTTTAGTTCCAATAAAAGCTGAGAGGCTGCTGCATGGGACACGCAATACCAGGGAAGAGGAAAGTCTCTTTGGTACCAGCTCATCACGGGCTGCTGGTGGGCAGCAGGGTTAACCGTCATAGTGTCAAGGGGAAGTTTGTTCTGTTGCCAGTGCGACTGCAGTGTTGATAAGAGTTCTTTCTGTGTTGATAGGAGGTCTTTAGCTTCGCTGCGCAGGGATAAAACATCCATTTGCGGTTCACCAAGTTGATGCTGCAGCTTTTTGTTGTGTCCCGGTGGTGCAGACTCCCTTAGGGAAATGAGTTGCCCTATCCCGGAGTCAGAAGTGTGCGGTATAAAGTTAACTTTGCCAGAGTCTCAGCAGTTTTTGTCTCCCCTTGGCAAAACCTGGCAAGTTTAAGCAAGTCCTTCAAGCTGTTGAAGTTCAGGGAAATCCTTAAAAAGTTGCTAGTGCCCTGAGAGAACAGGTACACTTCACCTCTCTTTTTCCTGCCTTTTTTCCTTGTTTTTCAGCAGTGGGCATGGGGAGTTCTGTAACAAACTTCAAGCTGCCCCTATCTGCTGAGCTCAGGGAAGACAGGCAGCATCTGAGGGCACTTTGTCAGGGGAGGAGTGGCTGCAGTATCAGAGCAGTGCGTTGGGACCTCGGGTGTTCGATGCTGTGGGAGTCAAAGCTCAGCCCTGTCCCAGGAGAATGGCTGCCGTGATCATTTTCCTCCTTGTGTGGGGTGATGAGGTGCTAAGGCCACGAGGTTGCAGGCAATAAAGATAGGCGATCATAGAATCAACTAGCTTGGAAAAGACCCTTAAGATCAAGCCCAACCAATACCCTTTGTGCTTACACCTATGTGCATACACATGGAGATGCAGAAACAGAGCGAGCAGAGAGAAATCACTGTAAACCACTCTCAGCACTCAGGTGAGGGCCGCAGGGCTGCCCCATGCTGTTTTGGGGGTAGTGATGTCAGTGGTGAGGGCACTGTCTCCCCCCCCTGGGTGCTGCCTCCTCAGGAATGTCTGCCTGAGGAGCAAATGCCAAATGTAGCAGGGAGGCAGTAATTGGGTGAGGAGGGTGAGGAATGCCAGTGCCACCCACTGCCCATCGGCAGCTGGAAACAGCCCATTAATTCAGCAATTAGTGACAGGAAGGGCAGGCTGATGAGCTGGGTACTGACAGGACTCTCCCAGGCTCAGGGCTGGAAACCTGCTTTACCACAGGTTTCCTAGGGGTTGAGGGCAAGTCCCTCAGGTGGCTTTCACCTCATTTCATTTTGGCTGTCTGAAAACCTATGGGTTTGGCTCTGCAGCCTTAGAGAGAGGTGGAAAACCCTGGAGTTGCCTTTTCTGTCCTAATGTATAAGGGGCTGCATGAATCACTTTGTGGCTTAGTTTGGTTGATGACTGCAACCAGCCAGATGACCAAGGGGGGACTTGCATTGCCCAGCTATGTACAGTATAGCTCCCTCAGCTGCTCTTGCCATCTTTCTTGGTAGACAGTCAGGACAAACAGGTACTTCTAGAGCCACCCATGTGAATGTCCTACCACAGAAACCTTGGTGTAAGAGGCACTGTGCCTCCTCCCTGAGGAATGAGTCCCACACTGAGGCTGGGTGAAATATTTCCACTGCAATCAAAGGTATAAGCGTGCCTGAGGCAGTAGTGAGGGCAGTGAGATGCTGAAGTTCGCCTGCGATCCTAAGTACTAGTGTAGGGGAGGTGGGAGGTAACAGCGTCCTGCCTTGGTCCTGTGACCAAACCTGATGGAAGCTGCCTGCCCTAATAACTGTGTGTTGCCATACTTTAAATCCCTCTTATACTCTGCCTGGGAACTGCAACCCCTGCTTTGTGGAACACATTGATGTATGAGTTAGGTGCTACAACCATACGTATGCTCAGATGTATGAGCTAGGTGCTACATCCATACAGGTGCTCAGATGCATAACTCATTTCTACATCCCATGCAGTGAACAAGGTGTTTACCTGTCTGCTTGGATCCTGCCCTTGGCTGTTGCAGGTTGTTTGGACAGATGGCCTCACGGCTGACTCCCTGAATGAAGATGTGCTTTGGCAGTGACACAACCCAAAAGCTTTTTGAAGCAGTGAGGAAAGGTGGCTTGCAGTGCAGATTAGATGGGGTGCTGGCGGCAGCTTGGCTCTGAGGCTGAGCTGGGGGAGGCGTGGAAACCTCAGTTACACAGGAGTTATTACAAACCATTAGGTGAGTTATTATAAACACAACTGGGTGATGTCAGAGCCTTACACATGAGCAGCATTTTTAACATGTTCTTTTTTAATTGCACCTAAACATCCCCAATGGTATGTGCAAAAGCCTGCAGCTGAACAGGTAACCAGAGACATATTTTCCTGATAGGCACCTCAAGGTTTGCATGCATCAGCTCATAAAGAGAGAAAATTAGGTTTATACCATATGCTTCCTGTAGGCTGGGAATCTCTGCCACGGGGTAGAGCTGATCAGTCTTGGGTCTATGTGTCCTTGTGGTATGGCAGCAATGCTATGGGAGCGAGGGGGCATGAGTGAGGATGTCAGTCAGGCTTGGAAGGGCCGTAGGATGGAGGGCAGTTCCCAGGCACAGCCTTACATTGTGCCTGCTCTCCCCTCATGGTACTGCAGGGTTAAACACAGCGGGTGCATCCCTTGTCCCATGGCACAACACAATCATCTCATCAGAACAGGGAGAAGCAGCTGGGGAGGGGGGCAGGAAGGGACAGTGATTTTGTGGAACACATTGTCTGACCTCATCAGCCAGTTGCAGCCTGTGAGTTTGGGGTGTCTGAGCAAGAGGAGCAGAATAAAGCACAAGCAGAGCAGAATAAGTCATTTTAAGTGGTGTGTTTAGAAAAAGCTGTGACTTGTGCATCAGCACATAGGGCTCACAGTGATCCTTTCAGTCCTGAAGCAATAAGCATCAGATGCTTAGCAGGAGATGGGGGTAATGCAGCCCTCTGCAACGGCACTGTGACCAGCCTTGGTGCAGAGAGAGCCCTGGGCCAGGACCGCAGGGGTTTGGCTGGTGCAGGAGGCCAGCCTGAGCTCAGTGATGGATAGCTGCTGACACTCACTGGCACTGGGGCTGTCACATTGACTCTCAGCACAGGCTGGCACAGAGCTGTGAGCAGGCAATGCGGCACTAAGGGGATACAAACACTGGGTAAGGTGGATGACTGGGGAGTGGTTCAAGGTAAACTATGAACTCTCTGCCACACATGTCTCCAAAGTACGTATTATGTAGCACAGTAATCAGTTTATAGGCCAGGAGCAAGGAGTGCAGGTTTAATTGGGCCAGCACAGTGCTGGAAGCGGAGAGCCACAGCCACTGAAACAGAGGCTACAGGAGGCACCGAGGCCAGAGACCGTCTGCCACCCCCAAGCTTGTACCAACACATTCACCCTCTAATTTGGGGGGGAAAATGACAACCATCTGGCACACCTCCAGCACTGCTGCAGGCACTGTCAACAGGGGTAAGGAGCAGAGAGTGTCCTGGCCACCCAGGGAAGAGCTGAGTGTGCCCTGCTCCCACTGGGTGTTACCTCCATGAGCATGGCTCTGTGCATGGCTCCAGGAAGAATTCCTGCTGCTGCAATTGCCACCTATGGCTCCGCAGCATGGGAATGGCTCTGTGCATGGCTCCAGGAAGAATTCCTGCTGCTGCAATTGCCACCTATGGCTCTGCAGCATGGGAATGGCTCTGTGCATGGCTCCAGGAAGAATTCCTGCTGCTGCAATTGCCACCTATGGCTCCTCAGCATGGGAATGGCAGACACAAGCAGGTAGCACAGATTCCATCAGGGACCTGCACTGATGGCATCCTCACCCATGTTATGCCAGGAGCTGTGCCTTCATTAAGGATGAGGTTCAGACTAGTAATGACGAGCCCTGAGAGAGCCCTGGGAACTCTCTGCTGTGTCTGTGTTCTAGGCAGGCAAGTTGAGGTCACCTGCCATGGTGCCTGCCTTCATTCTGGCTTCCTACGCAGTGGTGAGGGGTAAATGTCTTTGGTAGGTGTCTGATATACCATGTTTTTTTTCCCCCATGGTTTGAATTTGATAGTTCAGAGGGACTGAATTAAGGTGCCATAGGTGCTTACGTGAACTGGAGGTACCACCACCACAGGAGGTGAGAACAAGGCCCTAAGCCAAGCATCGATTGGTCCTAAAAACCTCTTTGCACAAGTTAGAGGCTTGGTGACCGGTGTCTGATGGGTTTTTGAGGCTGTGTTGCAGACCAGGCTGCAGAGCTGCAAGGATCCCTTGCAGCTTAAACTAATGTGTTCGACAGGGCAGCTAAGTAGAGCATGTGCTCATCCGAAGTGCCACAGGGAAAGTAAGGAGGGAGAGAAGGATGTAGTCTAAGGCATAATATGTAGTAGCAGTCATAATAGAAAATATACTTAAAGGCCCATTTTACACGTTGCTTCCTAAGAAGGCAAATTGCATCCAGTAACTCTTCTCTCTGCTATTTCAGATAGATGACCCAGAAAATGACCTGCAGGAGATGGTGCATGAAGCTGATATTGCTGGCACTGTGGCCAACCTTGGTGCAAACCAAGCCCTGACCTCAGACTACGTGGGCTCTGGCTATGAGAGAGGGCTGCTCAATCCCAGCCTGCTCAATGAGGAGGATTTCCAGATGGCCACTTACACCCTCACAAACGCCGTCCCTCTGAGCCCATCTGTGAGCAAAAGCTGGCACAGAGACATTGGGAAGGTAGTGGAGCAAGCTCTGGTCCCTCACTGCTCCAAGAAGGATCACCTTTATCTCCTTGCAGGGGCAATTCCTTCCAGAGCCCGGGTTAAAGGCAAGCTGTCGGTGCCAGAGACGCTGTGGCTGGCAGCCTGCTGTGATGCTGCAGACGGATGGTCCCTGGGAATAGTGAAAAACACGAATGATGACAACAGCTTGGCAGACCTCACAGTAAGAGAGCTGGAGAAGAAGCTTCTAACAGGAGTTCACTTGTTCAAGGGCAGCTGTGGGGAAGACAACCAAAGCCAGGAGAAAACAAGAGCAATACTGCAAGCTGTCAGTCAGGTCCGCTCTGGAGAGCAAGAGAGAGCAAGTGACAGCCAGGATGCCAAGGAGAGCGGGTTGGTGAGGAAAGTGGCTGGCATCATCGCTACCCCTTTCATCAAACTTCTGGAACTCCTCATCTATGTGCTTGTGGAGCTGGTGAAATACGTGTTCTATTTTCTGTGGCTTGTTATCAAGCGGGCTGGTGGTACAGTTCTGGATGGAGTCTGCAACCTGTGGAACGGTTTGGTGTCCTACCTTAAAAACATCACCATGGTGCTCATCAGCATCCCTTATGATGTGGGGAGGGTCATCGTCAACATCTGCATGGGCTTCCTGCAAATTGTTGAAGATGTGGCGTTCCTCACCTACAGGATCCTGCGCATCCCCGTGGGGTTTGTCCTTCACCTCGCTGCTTTCCCTTACCACTCCATCTGTGCCATTCCCTCTGTCCTCAAAGACATGGCCAACGGGATTGGGGGCACCTTCTCCCTGGTCATTGATGCCACAGCCACCATTCTGCACGGCTTCTATTACCTGGCTTGTCACATAGTCAAACGCTTTGTCCCTAAAGCCTCTTCTGATGACTGATATGGATGGAAACCAAGGCTGCAAAGACACGGAGTAAAGGAGGGAGTGGGGCAATGCTTTAAGATACGTGGCCAAGCGCTGTCCATTTTGTTCTGGTATTTATTGTAGTGACATTAATAATAACGAACCAACTGGGGAGTAACAGGGAAGGCTGAAGTGACATTGCTGGGGGCCACCACCACTGTAACTCAAGTTTTGTCTCTTGTCAAGTGTTCTGGTTTCATTGGTGCAGGCCACAAACTTCATGTGATTTGCAGATCTCAAGATGCTTCCTCGGGGTAGATGTGCCCTAAATGTGGTACAAGATTATTTCTTTCCAGCTATGATAACACTGAACCCTAGGCACCGGCAGCGAGCTCTGCAGAGCCCATCCCTGCTAGGGAGGAGGTGGTGGTGAGGGTTTTAGTTATGGAGGGGTTTCCAGGGCCTGGAGAAAGGAAAAGAGGGAAAGGTATGAGGATTTGGGGATGGGAAACAGTGAGGAGCAGGGAAAGATGGGGGCAAGGTCATGCTGTTGGTTGTGCTGCTCACTGCACTGGGGTTCCACTGGTGGAGGGAATGTGACTGGGTGTATCTCATAGTCCTCAGGCCTTTCCAAGCAGCTGGAATCACATGGATGTTACTGTGAGGAAAGACCTGCTGCCTCTTCTTTTGCAGGGTGGGAAAACAGTTTCCCTTAGCATAACCACGATCACCTTCCCCCAACTCTCTGGAGACCACTGAGGGTCTAAGCCCTGCAGCTTCAAGGCACAGCATTCCCTGAAGGTCTGAGCCCCTGAATAAGCTCCAACAGCAGCATCCTGGTGTTATGCTTTTGGCTTGGATCAGTTGCCACCCGCTCTGCCTCCCTTGGTTGCTGCCAGCTCCCCAGGTGTGCAGTGGTGTGCAGGTGTGCGAGGTCAGCATGAGATGATGGTGATGGTGATGGGTATCACCAAGATGTCCTTCTGAGGCTGGGGAAGATGATCCTCCTGGGTGTCCCTCTAGGGCAGATAAAGCAGCTCTGCCCTTCCCACCAGCCTGGGCTGGCAGCAGGGATGTCCTTGTAGGAAGGGGACGTGGCAGAGGAGGTGCATGAGGAGCTTGTGTTGGGATTTTGCTGCTTTCACATGAGGTGATTTGGTGTTTTCATAGCCCCCACCAGGAGGTAGAGCTGGAGTGGGCCAGGAGCCAGCCCTGAGCAGGGGGTCCCCTTAGAATAGAATCATAGAATCAACTGGGTTGGAAAAGAACTTTAAGATCATTAAGTCCAACCTTTACTCCAGCACTGAACCATGGCACTGGGGCCCCATCTACATGGGTTTTGAACACTTCCAGGGATGGTGACTGCACTGCTACCCTGTACACCCTGTTCCAATGCCTGAGCACCCTCCCTGGGAAGAAATTTTTCCCCATATCCAATCTAAACGTCCCCTGGTGCAGCTTGAAGCCATTTCCTTTTGTCCTGTCCCTTGTTACTTGGGAGAAGAGACCAGCACCCACCTCACTGCAACCTCCTGTCAGGTAGTTATAGAGAGCAAAGAGGTCCCTCCTGAGTCTCCTTTTCTCCAGTGTAAACAATCCCCAAATCCCTTGGTGCTGTGCGGGGAGGGAAGCTGGTCAGCAGGATGCCAAGGAAGGTATTCCTGCCATCCGGAGAGCAAAGGCAGAGGGAATAGGACACTCGTGGTGAGTCACTTGCACTTGGAGGTTCGGCAGCTCTCATAGAAGAGGCCTTTGCCACTTGTGAGAGAAAGAGAGGTCAGTGTGGCTGTTGCAGCTGCAGGAAACAGCACGGCCAAGCTCACCCTGAGCTCCAGCATCAGCCTTCTGCTGGGCATTTCCCACTGGTTTTGGATACCTGGAGGAGGAAAAGGGCAGTTTCACATCCTCTGTCTCCCCATGGGGACTGTGGACTGCCTGGGGCTGCAGCACTGGCAAATACCCATCTGTGAGCCCATGCACCTTTATGTTAGAAGGAGATCCAAGCCCTCTCCTGCGCTACTCATCCGCTCTGCTTGCTCTTCACTCCTGCTCACTGGTGTGAGCGAGAACCCACACATCTGGAACACTGGAGCCAGGGAGCACAGGCGCCTGCAGGGGTTTGCAGCTGGATGAGGGGCACAGGGACATCACTGCTGCTGGAGGAGGGCACAGAGGAGCTGCCTGCCCCAGGGCTCCGGACCTCTTGGTGCAGGAGGGAGGCTCTTGGTCTCAGCAGTGTTTGCTCTGGCTGGGCTCAAGGAGGCATCTGGGAGTCCTACATACACGGATCCTTCCCTTCACCTGCTCCTCTGTCCCTCCCTACAGTGCCAGGTTGGTTTTGGCCCCTTCATCTGCCATAGCATCCACAGGGAGTCCTAGGGGTGTGCAAGCTGGTGCTGCTGTCCCCACAGGGAACCCAGTGGTGCTGGGTTGGCCAGCCCTGGGTTGAAGAAAGCCCAGTTAACTCAAGAGGGCAGCTTTGCCTCTCTGCCTCATGCTGCCTGCAGCAGGGCTGAGCTGGGGGTAGACAGATTTAGAGGGTACAGGAGATTTGGTTGGTTCCTGGGGGTGACAGAGGGTTGTTTCCTTAGCTTGGGGGCTGCGTTCAACACAACCAGCTGTGTGTGCATGTCCCAGAGCAGCACACCCCGACCAGGAGGTACTCTGTTCAGCAGTGATGCTAATGGCATCAATGGAGATGCCAACAATGGGGATGAAGTGGGGAGGCAGTGGTATGAGAGGGGTCAGAGGATGACTCCTTGTCATGGACCATGGCTAGGTTGTGGGAAAAAGCCTCCTGCAAGCTTGGCTGTATTGGAAAGCAAAGGCAGCTTTGGTGTGCCAATATGGGTATAGTTTTGTGAGGTCAGTGGTGTTTTACAAGCCCCTCCTTCGTGTTGGAGCTGTTGGTTTGGGCATTTCAGGTGCAAGGGGCAAGGTGCAGGTTGCTCCTCCCAGCACACAGACAGCAGCCTGTGGATGCTCTCCAAACCAAAGGATGCATCTCTGCCTACTCACGCGTGCCTTCCCTGCTGCAGAGCCAGATGTAGAGCTGGATTCCACCCCTTCAAGCCTGTCCCAACCCCAGCACTGCTCTCAGGCTATGGCAGCCACCAAGGCAGGGAAGCAGCCAGTGCAGGAGGGGTGACCCAGCGTCCGCAGCAGCCTCTGAGGGCACTTGTGGTGTCAGCAGCTCCCAGGCCCTGTGCAGGAGGTGGCTGCCCCACAGCCTCCTGTCTTGTGCCTTCTGCGTTATCTGTGCCCCATCTTGGCTGTGATGCACTTTGGGGGGGGGGGTCCTGCACCCAGAGCAGCTTCCCCACACTTGAACCCAGCAGCTTCCACATCCCAGCATCTCCAGTGCACCCCTGCTCACAGTGACGTGGAAGTTCATGTGCTGAGATGCAGCAGAGCTGATGCACCTCAGGTCTGCATCCCCATCCCCATCGCTACCCAGCCTAGCTTGGTGCTGCAATCACGTCTTCAGGCCAGCAGTGAACAGCCCTTGAGATCTAAGGGTCCGTGGCACTGTGGGATTTGGGCTGATGTGGAACAGCATCACTAACATTGTCTAAACATGCTCGGATTCCAAACCTGCACGGGGCATTGTGATCCTGTGCTGCATGTCTGAGCGGGCAATGGGAACCGTGCCTCAAGCACTGAGCAATCACCGCAGAACAAGCAATATCCTGCTACAAACTTAACCATTGGTTGAGGTCATCCGTCTCTGGGCATGGTTTATGGCTTCTGAGCTTTGCTCTGTCCTTGGGAACAAATGGCTTCCACAAAATAAAAGTTACTTTTCCAAAGAGGGGCTGCTATCACGTTCCTGTCACAGCTGCAAACAAGATAATGCAACCTGGGGTGCTCTGACTAATCAGGAAAGCACCAGTGGCACAGTTGTTCTTTGTTACAGCTTGACATCTGATATTAATGGTCCTTTTGTCCTTTAAAGCACCTTTCCTCTCAGAGGGCTGAGAAAGTCAATTCATTAAGCTACAGAGTGCACAGATAAAAGCTGAGGGGTTGCAGGCAGGGGATGCAGCCCTGTGTGTGCCAGAAGAGAAGGGAGAGGGGATGCTTTGCTCTGGTGAGATGCACCCGAGGTGCAGCACGATGGCTGGTGTGGATACAGACAAATCACATCCCAACAGGATGATTGCTCGTGGCTGACAGGGACAAACTGCCTCTTGTGATGGGGTTCCCTTGGCTGGTCTTAGCACAGCTTCTTTAGAGGGAGAACAAGCGCTCCCTGAACACGGCCACATTCCTCCAGGGACAGTATAGGGGTCCTGGGATGAGTAAACCAGATGTTGGCATCTGCGTTTTGCAGGTACCTCTCTTTGGTTCCAGTGTCCCTCTGACGTCTGCGGGAGCTGGTGGGGCACTGGCACAGGGTGCTCAGAGAAGCTGTGGATGTCCCATCATGGCAGTGATTAAGATCACGTTGGATGGGGCTCTGAGCAACCGGGTCACCAGGCACTTTGATACAGGGGTCTCTGTGCACCTCGAGGTGTCCCTGCTGCAGTCACCCTGGGCTGAGCACCGATAACAGCACCCCCAGCAGCACGGCCCCTTGGTCACAGCCCTGGGCTCAGGTCCTCTGGGCCACCGCTCTGCTCCCATTGCAGGCGCTGGAGCTGCTCACCTCCATCACCAGCTCCGTGCCTCCTGCCAGCCAGGGAGCTGCTCCAGCAGGGCAGGGACCGGAGCCATGCTTGGCCATAGGTTATCTCTCCAGCTTAGTCAGTGCCAGTAAATGGAAAGGCACCGGGAGGTAAACAGCAGTGTGATTTATCTAACAAACCATAATCCAGCCTGGGCAGGAAGGACTGCCTGGGAGCAGGGAGCGTGAGCTCTGTCTAGGTGGGGCTCAGCATGGACCATTCCTCTTCACTGCACAGCCTCCCGTGCTGTTGGATTTACATTGATTTGCAGATGGATCTCACACTGGGGAACATCTGCCATTGATTTCCACAGAGCTGCTGTTTCCAGCCAAGCAGAAAGGCTGCAGGCTTCCCAGCGATGCTAGTGTTCCAGATGGCTGGAATCCCTCCAAGGAGATCTATCCCATCAGAGCAGGGTGATTTATCAAACAGGGCTCCTTCTGCTGTTTCCAGTGGAAAAGGTTTTCCAGGTCCAGGCTGGAACAAGGAGAGAATCATCCAAGAGCGGCCCAGGGGCTGGGTTAGAGGTTTGGACATGGATATCCAGCACCCTCTCCTGGCATGTGAATGCGGCTGTTTCCATCTCAGAGGAGCGCTCTCACAGCCGCGGCCCCTCTTACCGTATGTCTCATTTTGTCCCATTCAGAAGGGTGAACATAAACTGTTTCCTTTCCAAAGCTACTGGATCTGTGACCATTTCCTGGGAGGCAGAAACCTGTTTTCCACTGAGCCAGCAGCAAAGCTGTTGAAGGCACTAAGCTGGAGCAGTGGCTTCAAGTTTCTCATCTTTATTAAAAACTCGATGTTTTAAACCAATTTAACATGGAGGGGAATGGACATTTGGAGCAGATGTCACTGTGTGGTTACTGCTGTGATACTGAGGGTCCTGCCAAGCCTCCCAGTATCTGCTGGTAGGAGATGGTTATGGACCAAAGCCAGGAGCTGCAGCAGGGGTGCAGGGTGATGGTGATGGGCAGGAGAGGAACAATGGGAGTTCATCACTTGGGGGGGGGAAGAGCAGCAGATGGACGGGGTGTTTCACACTTGATGTAAGGAAGAGGTTTCTTACAATGAGGGTGGTGAGGCACTGGCACAGGCTGCCCAGAGGGGTGGTGGATGCCCCATCCCATGAAACACCCAAGGCCAGGCTGGACGGGCTGTGAGCAATCAGATCTAGTTGAATGTGTCCCTGTTCATTGCAGCGGGTTGGAACTGGATGATCTCCAAAGGTCCCTTCAAGCCAAACCATTCTGTGATTCTATGAAACCGAGTGGCCTGTAGGTAAATGGTGAACAGGGAGGATGAGAAGTGGTCTCTGCGTGGTCCTGACACCAACAAGCTGCTGGGATGAGTGGAGCAGCTCCAGAGGGATGATGCAATGGACCCAGGTGGGCTTTGCTATCTGGATTTATGCTCCCCAAGCACGGGCAGTGCTGGGCTCCCTCCATCCAATACAAATATCTCACCTGGCTTTCACCCAGGCACCTCAGCTGGATGCCTAAAGCTGGGGCCAATGAAGCTTAACTGGGGCCGATGGCTGAGGGTGCTTGTCCCACCCAGGTGAGTGTACAGGTGGGGTCTTTCCCACAGCTGCTTGGAAAGCTCTTGGATCACCAAGTCCACCCATGCAGGTAGCGATGGTACCAGGGGCTGATGCAGAGAGGTGTGGGTGATCCCTGGGGCTCACCATCCCACCAGGAGAAAGGGTGACAACTCTGGTGCTGGGTGGCATGAAGGACTAAGGACCAGGCGCTCAGGATCCAGGGATGGAGGATGGTTTTGTCCATCCCCACAGGCTGTAATGCCACAGATACCCCGCAGGCCCAGCCACAGGGAGGTTTGGGAAGGTGGTACCTGTCCTTTACGCCCATCATGAGTCTATTCCAGCCCCACTCTTTCTCCATCCCATTACCAGCCATGAGCATGTTCTTGCTGGCACTGCTGGGACACAGTGCTGAGGTTCTGGACCGCTCTGATGGGGGTGATTTGCACTCAGGTCTACAAACAGAGCTGGTTGCCCAGGAGGGATTAGCAAGGGGATCCAGCAACCCTGAGTAAGGGTGTGTGCTCAGGCAGCATCACCTCCTGCTGCCCTCAGCGCATCACAAGAGGCACCGGCCCATGGGGACAACAGAGCTAAACCCTGCTCTGTGGGGTCGCAGGCTGCAGCAGAACTGCTGGGGAGCTCACTGCTGGGCAGGTCAGCACTGGGTGTTGCAGGACGTGGCTGCTGAAACAATCGAGTTTTGACTGAAATCCAGCTTTCTGGCACCATTTTATCCCCTGGCTATGCTGATACTGCACCAGGAGCCCAGGCAGGAGCAGGAGGAGGGCTTCCCTTCTGCAAAAGCACTCTTCCTGCTCAAGGTTTTCTTCAAGGGCCTGAAGAAAGCCTGAGGACAAAAAGCACAAGTGGAGGGTGCAGGGGGGGGGTGAGGGCGTTACTTCAGCAGGAAACACAAATCCAGTGATTACCTTCTTACACACCGAAAAGCCTGCAAAAAACAGATGATATTTACATGAACCCATTAGCATGATGCTATTTATAACATCTATAGCCTGGATCTTCAGAGCCTCTGCTGTGCTGTCCACGGGTCCCACCAGATTGCTCTGTCACAGTCCAATTTAAAGCTATTGGGGGCAGTTTGGATGCTCCCACGTGGTGTGTCATTGGGGTGATGGAGCATGGGGAGCTGAAACCAAGCCTCTTGCTGGTGGGTGCACTTCAGCAGCCATTAATGCAAACGCTTGGTAAGGAGGATTTGCTCATGGCCCTCTATGGGGTCTGGGGCTTGTCTCTGCTTCTTCCCAGTGCCATGGCCTGAGGGGGTGCTGGGAAGAGGCCAAGGAGAGCCCAGCACAAGCTGAAATCCAACCTTACAGGTAAGGCTTGCTCAAGGCAGGGCTGGGTACCTGGGCTGCCCCTGTGGTAGCAATCACTGCTGCAGCCACCCTGCTGGAGCTCCTGCATCCAGGAGGCTGGGAATGGCCACGCTCTCGGGTGATGCTGCCCATGGAGCACACCAGGGTCAGCCCAGCCAGGTTTCCCCAAGGACATGCTGCAGTGCCGGCCTGCGCACCCTCAACCTGGGCATGGGCTTTCCCAGATCCCATGGGGATCACCTATGGGATGCAGGGGGGTCCTGCAGCCAGGTGGGCACAGGAGCATCCCTGTGACACGGTCCCTGGTCTGTCACTGCCCTTTGGGTTCTGTGTTCCTCTGGCCCTGGGCTGGGTTTTGAACAGAGCCAGAGGCAGCAGAGCTGGAGAGACCTGAGGCCAATGGCCTGGAGTTACCACCAACACACACAGTGCGTTCCGCACTCTGGGAACCAGGTGGAGAGGGGAGGATGGTGTATGGGAAACCCATAGCCCCTGGGGAGTGCAGCTGGCCCCCACCTGTGCTGGTCCCCCCTTGAGCACTCAGACCATGCATCAGGAAAGTGCAGGGACCAAATTCAGGGCTGGGCTCACTTGAGATCACATTTGGTGCTGACGAGGGACTTTTTACAAGGGCCTGCAGTGACAGGACAAGGGGAATGGCTTTAGACTGACAGAGGGGAGGTTGAGATTAGGTCTTAGGCAGAAGCTCTCCCCTGTGAGGGTGCTGAGGCGCTGGCACAGGTTGCCCAGAGAAGCTGTGGCTGCCCCATCCCTGGCAGTGTTCAGGGCCAGGTTGGACACAGGGGCTTGGAGCAACCTGCTCTAGTGGAAGGTGTCCCTGCCCCATGGCAGGGGTTGGAACTGGATGAGGTTTGAGGTCCCTTCCAACCCAAACCAGTCTGGGGCTCTATAACACACTCAAACACCCCAGGTCTGTGCCTTGTGTAAACCACTTTTGTCTTTTTGGAGGGGAGATGAGCACCTCTCCCAGCACAACCCCCTTGGTCATCCCCAGCCCTATGCCACCTTCCCTGGGGCAGGATGGGGCAGAGGGCAGGACTGCAGGCACCTGGGGGTACTTTGGCTTCAGGATCAGCTTGGCACTGCCCCAAGCCAGCACCCTCAGCACACACTTCTGCTCTCCTTTGCATTTCCCGCATGGTTTTATGGCTCTCAGCCCTGGAAGTGGGAGCAGCTCCTGGTGCATCCCATCATGTATGGTTTTCCCAGATCAGATTTCCAAGGAGAAGGTGACCAGCCCCATATCAGGAGTGAACACTGTGATGCCCATCACCCCATACCTCATCACTAACTGGTGATGCCCTTAGGCAAGTGCTATCCATTTTCCAGGACCTGTGTTCACACAGATTAAATAGGATTACAACAATCTGTACATTAAATCAGAATCCAGGACAAGGGCATGGAGGGGAAGGTCAGTTCCAGGACTGGATCTCACCCCAAACCACAGGATGCTGTGCTCCGGAGATGTGTTCCCCAGTGTGTGCCAAATGACAGCTCCAAGAGGAGACAGGTTTTATCCATTTTATTTAACCAATGAAATTCCTACTGATAACAATGAAAGTAATTTCAGCAAGTATAAATGCGATAACAGTTTTAAACAAACCCCATTGTTCCGTACCTATAAATAGATTTTTCAAAACCTCATAAAAAGTGCAGATTTATGAATTGCTGTTAAAATGTTAACACACGATTCCTTTGTTTAAAAATGCTTTTTTTTTTTTGTCTCTTAACTCACCAAAAAAAAAAAAAAGAAGAAAAAAAAAAAAGAGCTCCTTCTGCATCTGTTCAGATAAATTCAAGTCGGGTAACTTAAAAACTAACACAAGTCACACACAAAGAGAAAATCCATCCCGCCAGGTCAGCCCGTCCTCTGGGAACAGAAAGGAATCCAACAAAGAAAAGCCCAACCAGCAATAACAGAACAAGGAACTGGTAAAAGCTGCTGTGGAGACCAGCAGGGAGCTCCTAGCAGCTGCCTCACCTTGCAGCAAACCCTCTAGGACAGTATGGGGTCTGCAGCGTGTCTCCGGAGCTCAGGGCAGGCAGGACGGGAGGCCCGCGGGATGCTGGAGGGAGCGTGGTACCCATGGAGCCACCTCGCTTCCAGGGGATGGGTGGGATGGAGCAGCAGGACCAGAGCTTTGTCCTTAATCCTCCATCCTGGAACCCCTCTGGGGCCATGGCAGCAGAGGCAAGGAGCTGGGTACAACTCACCCCATGTCAGAGGGGGGAGATGCAGTGAAATGCCAACCCCTGGGCACTGCCTTGCCACAGCCCCTCCGACCCACAGCCGCCCATGGGGAGCCGATACTCCTCCTTATCCCACCATGCCGGGCTCTGCACACAGCAAATAAGGGCTAACACTTGCACTCAGAGGGGCTCGGAAGCTTTCGGGCTGCAGAAAGGCCATGCCCATGGTTTTGGTGTGGCGCCTGGTCCATCCGTCCCTCCACACACCAGCAAGGCTCATGCACAGTGAGCAGACCATGCCAGCGGTGGGCTCATGGTACAGGGGATGAAACACCCCCAGATCTCAGCCTGCCCCACGTTTGGGTCCAAATGGGTCCAAACACGGGGCGGCCACGCAGCTTGGACCGTGCTTTATGCAAAGAGCGGCTGTGCTCACCCAGGGTCTGCTGGAGCACCTCCCTGTATCTACAGTGGTATTTTATCTACAGCAGGGTCTGTTTAGCAAGAGCAGTTTAAAGTGGCTATGTTTATCAAGTCTGCTACTTTATGAATTCAAAAAACATCAACAAAACGAGAAATAAACCAAACCCCAACAACTATAAATACAAAGACTCTCACACACCAGACACTTGCAGCCTGCGTGACTCATAAACCGCATCAATATTCTGTTAAAAAGCTTATTCTACTTAAAACTATACATAGTACAAGAGACTTGAAGAGTGGCAGTCGTGTCCGGGCACGCTGCCTGCGCCAGGGGTGGCCCACAGTCAGGTGCTTCCTAAGGAATCAAGGAGTTACAGTAACACGGCACAGGACTGCAAAGCCGATCACAGCTTCTGCTTACACCGCATACGAAGTACCAAGGGGAACACGAAAAAGAACTGGTGTTAATACTGATGGATTAAAGAGTAACTATAAGGATCAAAACAGACGTTCACAGCATGCTACATATATTGCTCACAAACTCTTTTTTTTTGTTGTTGTTGTTTTTCTCTTAAAAAAAAAAAAAAAAGAAGGAAAAAAGGCTAATACAAAACAAGGAGTTGGCAGTCTGGTTCTCAGTTAGGTTGGATATAGAAAGAGAAAAGCATATACATTCATCGTGTGGCTTTCCAGCAAAAGGAGAAAAGGGTAAAACCAAGATTTCAAGTTTACAAAGTTCCCGTTTCTTTTATAAGCTACAGTTTATATCCAGTTCCAGGTCACAGTCGTGAAAGGATTCCTGACTGCGTTGCCTTGTCGAGTCCAAGGGCTGTAGCCTAGCTGGGATTGTTTTCCCCCTAAAAGCCAGTATCTCCTGCAGCCACCCGGGCACGCGGCGGCTGGGCTGGAGGGAGGAGGCTCGGGTCTGGTGCCACGACATGAGCGTGAAATGGGCAATGAGGAAGGGTTCTGGACTGTGGGTGCTTGGACCTGCTGCTGTCGCTGTCCCCCAGGGCCCTGAGCTGCAGACACAACGCTTGGGGGTTCACCCATCTGGTGGGGGCAAGAAGACGCAGTTCAAGAGCAGCACGCTCTTCTTGGGCAGAAGTGAGCGGGTCCCTTCCCCTGCTCCAGCTGTGGAGCAAGGAAAGGGTGCCAGCTCTTGTCCTACAGAAGCCCTTTGGACACCTCGGAATGAGGCATCTCCCACCATCTCTAAGCAGAGAGAAGCACAGGAACCTCTCAGGCACATTGGTCAAGTTTCTCCAACTGACCAACGTGTCAGCCCCTCCTGCACTGGTTGTGTCCCCTCACGGGTGCCTGTGGTCTCTACTTTCTGATGCTGACAGCATGGATTGCTCCCCACCGTCAGTGTATTAACTGGCGTCTTCAATACCACCTCTAACTACTGTTGGGAACAAAAGCAGAACTCAGGTTTCTATTTTCCACGAGCCCTGGTGATACTCAGTACCTGTAGGAACACCCAACCCTGCCCATCTCTCCAGCAGCCACTCCATGGAGTGCATTTGGATTTATCCCATAGGTAAGTGAAAAACCCAAATCCACTTGTTCAGAGGCCAGCTGCAGGGCACACAAGGAGCTGCCTGTCACAAGAGGACCTCAAATCCCCATTACATGTCCCCCAAAGAAACCTGCATGGCTGAACAGCTCAAGCATGGGGAGTCTTGCCAAAGAAAGCATTTCCTTACTGGATTCACTGGATTATCACTGTAACTCCAGAGATGGGACCTAACATGCTACTGGCAAATGCTACCTAGATGCTGTAAGCGAGTACTGACTGTCATCCTTTTGAACCAGATTTGGAATTTGCCTATCCAGAAATAACCTAATACAACAATTGAGTGCTTCTGAACATGAGAAAGTCCCTCTGAACTCAAATGGCAATAGAGGAACCTAGCATTGTTTTACAAGGCTAAGGCTAGGAGGCTGCCCCTGCATGATTGCAAGGGGTTGTGAGCTGGGAAGAAAGGAAGCACTCGATGCAGGGTGGCAGGCTGTAAAATGCAATTTTTGCCCCTTTTGAGCAGCAGAAGGATTAAATATCTGCAAGAGAGACCTGATGTAAGCTGTGGGAGCAGCAGCATGACCACATGCCAGGAAATGTGCTCTAAGGGATGCATTAACACTGATCAAGGTGCTCCTAAAGTTTCCATGCTACTGTGCTCTCTCCATCTCCCATAGCTGTGATCTATGCAGTAAGGATGAAATGCTAAATTCAGTTTCATTTGGAGATAAACATTCTCAATTCCCAAACATGGAAAAGCTGGTGGGTGCACCTCTTCTGACAAACACCGTGCTGGGGGACATTAGGGAGAATAAATCTGAAGTTCATATAGTGAAAACTGACATTTCTGTCCAGCTCTTGGAATGATCGCTTACAGCAAACCAACTCTTACAGCTTTATATTCAGATTGGGTTTGGGAAGGTTCACTTACAATGAATCCACTCCTTTCTCCCTTTATTTTGTGCAACATCACCTCTTATTTATGGGAGAAGGATCCAAACCTCTAAGGAAATTATCTGAACACTTGAAATCAAGATCTGAAATACTTCTTTTTACCCAGAACTTTTTGGTCTGGGCACAAGCTACCAAGTATCCACTTGCTACCACCAGTAACTCTAAATCCAATTCATCTCTTCTAAAAGGGAGTCCGAACTCTGGAACATGAGTCTGAAATGCATGCCTATGTTCATGGAAAACACACATGCATGAGAAACATCAAGAACCTGTTCTGCAAGAGCAGCAGCTTACAGTTTAACTGCTTTGGGAAAGATTTCTCTAAGCCTATATTAAGTCCCCAGAACAACCCATTTCATTAACAATCACTGTGAATCACGTGGGTCTGCTACACATTATTCCTTTAATCTCTATGGAAACTGATTTTATGCTGTTGGATTTAGGTGACTAAGTATCTTTAAAAACCTGACTCAAAAATGCAAGTGGGCACCTTGTAGGATTTTGCTAAGTGCTTAAATTCCCATTGAAATTTAGGCAACTCCTGCTTTTTCCACATCCCATTAATTATCTATGAGTATCACTACGAAGAAAAATACTTTGAGGAATCTGGAGCTTTGACTTTCTGCACTCGACAGAGAAGCAAAATGTTTTCCTTTTTGTTCTGTTCTGATCTGTTCTCTATATTATATATAGAGACTTACAATTATAATTGTTTACAACCACTGATTTTCCTGTCTTTAAGGTTTTTTAATACCTAGGAAGAGCTGAGAGGGGCAATTCTTTAACTCTTACTGCTGAAAGTACATCCTTTTCATTGCAATGAAGGCTTTAAGACAAAGAATTTATGTTTCAGTTCAGTCTTGATGAAAATAAATCCATCTACAGCTCACCAAAATTCTCTCAGGGTACCACAATGCTGGCTTGAGTAGCTATCTGCACAAACTGTTCCCTAGTTTAAAATGGTTTCTATTCCTGTCTGATGCCACTCTTGTGATGTTCAGCTGCAGGTGGAGTGTTCTGGGAAATGCAAATGCTGTCTCCAATCGGCATCTTTTCCATTTCTCTTCATTAGCAAAAAAACAGAGCAATTTCAGCGAGAATGTATCTGTCCCAGCACAGAGTTTGAAGTGATTCTGCAATAATAAGAAGCTGTCCATGCTCAAACCCTCTGCTCCTTACTTAAGAGCATTCCCTGTGTAGCTGGTTAATTTGTGCCTACCAAGCTTTCTCTTCTGTAGGCAGGAGACTGTACACTTGCTTTTATGTTGGTCACGGCTGGCATTTTGTGGACTAACATTAATGCTGGTAAATACCAATTCCAATAAAGGAACACGGAGGGTGAGTATCTACACTTGCAATGATTACGGTACTCATACAGATAATATTAATAAACAAAGTGTAAAGATTCACATTCACGAGTGCTTTCAAAATGCAGAAACATCCAAGAACACTTGCACATTGAAATTTGGCACAGTGTGAGCCTAAAGCGTGCATAAAGTGTATGGCAGAGTTGTCTGACTTTAAACACCTATTCTGAACAAACACCTATTCAAAATCATAAATTTGAGTATAAAAACTAGGCTATAAATTGTTACACTGTAAATGCAATACTTGGGGGGAAAAAAAAATGCCACGTGGAAAACATTTCCAGAAGTTTCAAGTTTGCATTTAATGTTAAAAGAAAAAGAGAGAGAAAGAGCAAACTAGTTGTACAATGACATTTCCTATAGCGGAATGTCTTGCAGGCCATATGCGATGTGATATGGCACCTTAAAAAAAGAAGAAATCACTGGTTTACTATGAATTTCACAAAGCAATCCATTGATGGTTTCTGTTTTTCAAATCTGCTCATGCACTTTGCTCAGAAGGCATTTGAGCTGGCAAGTATGTATCATAAGGAAAGAAGTAAAGGCACTCATGTTTCCAAATGTAAAACTCAGTCTACTCTAAGAGTCTTTGCTTTTCTGAAGGGAAACGAAGCCATCGTATTAGTTATCCAAATCAAGTTTCACCTCCTTTCCAGAGCCCAACTGTGCTTCTTGAGAACTACTTGACTTCTCAAAGCAAAGGGATTTAAAATAGTTCTGTACAGTCCCCATCACTTGAGGAAAACAAAAAGTATTGCATGAAAACTTCTCTCAGCAGAACTGTTCTATGCACAAAAGCCATTAGGTACGGCCACTACACTCACAGGAGGGAGCAAAAAGGGTCATAACAACTTAGGAAGTAAACCTAAGTTCATATATATGAGCATCTCAATACTTGTGATAAATCTTTGCAGTTAGCTATACAAGATAAATAAACGTGATGTTTTACCCAGTGCTCTCTCTGATGCTCTCTATTGGGTAGTGTGCTAAACAGCCAACATTACATTAAAGAAAAACATAATTACTGACTTCTTCCTCAAAAGGTTTCACATGCAGAGTCTGCAGTCTGAAAGTGCAGGAAAGTGTACAATCATTTAGCTTTCCAGTCCGGAACAGACAGATAAAGCGAAAAAACCAACATGTGGAGTCACAGCAAGGTTCAGGAAAAGGGAAGAAAAGAGAGAACTGACTTTAGCAGTGTTCTGGTCCATGATTTTGTCAATGAAAAGTGTTAGAATATGAATAGTAGGTTTTTAAACTATTCTGCAATCACAGATGAAAAAAAATCTGGTATTAACTTGTACAGTCCAATGGCACATTAAACATAAACCTATCCAGTTAGTTTTGAATGTATGCAACAGAAATAAAGGTCACCCTCCTCAAAGAAATATGAAAAGCCCAAACCAACAGACGGAAGCTGAAGTGGTGACAACTTGCATCCTACTGGGTAAGTTTAAGCATCTCTTTAGGCACTTCACTGGTTCATTAAATGCAATACAAAATAAAGCTATAAATATCAACATTTTGTGCTCTTAGAAATTAGTTGAAAGCAACAGAAAACAGCACAAAAGTGTGTGACATTTTTGGCAGCTTATTTCTTCCCTTCCCCAATATTACTGGTTGTCCAAGAATGCTTTGTTTTGGGGATGCTTTGGCATCTCAGTATCAGGTTGTCTGAAGCCATAAAAGCTAAAACAAAACTGCTAGGCCTTAGACAATAAAGAAATTTGGTTTTAAAATTTCTTTATGGCTATATAAGAAGGACACTTTAGCAGTGGCATGATAGGGAAAAAAGCTTGCTTTCTTTTTAAATATTGCACTTTTCTTTTGTTCACTCACACTAATGCATAGAAACTTCTTTAAGTATTAAAATTTCATGCTATGAAAGTTATGGGAAATAAATTTCTACACATCCAATATGAAAGAACAGATATGCTAGCCTTCCTTTACTTTCCTTAGGTAGAACATTGAGAAAGAAGAGAGTGCAAAAAAACCCACCACCCTGTTTTTGGTCAGCCTGTGTATTAAGTTTATAGGTGCCAACTAAACAGATTGCAACATGTGATGAACATGGGTATTGTAAGGACAACTGAGGGTGACTGTCAGTAAAACAAGATTATGCATGATTGAAACACAGTAAGTGTGGCTGAAATGGGAAATTGTGAGGCCTCTTCTCTTGGGAAGGGGCATGACAAAGCAGATGAATTCTGTACTTCAGTAGCATGCTGTAGGATTTATCATGATTCATTTCACATTACAGTGTGCTCAATGTTCGCATCCGCATCTCGCATCACCTTCAATTGCTGTAGTAAGACAGTGACTGGCAAGCCATCTCCAGAAGACACAGGAGAATCCAGTGGGCAATTCAACGCAACCCAGCGTGTGTGTCTCCATCACAAGTCACGACATGGTGGTGTGTTCTCAGGACAGGCAGAACCCATCTCCTGCTGGACTCCACTAATCTGAAAAATGATTGCTTGGAAAAAGAAGTCTCTAAGCACTTCACTCCGGTGCTTAAAGAACAAAGCACTAGGATTGGATATAACAAAACCAGTTTCAGGATCCTGACCACTGCGCAGAAATCCAGCCGGAAACAATGCAGAGTAGTGCTCCTCAGTGTTACTTTTGTTATCATTAGTAATGTTAAGCATCAAGAAAAATAAAACACGTCATTGCACATTACAGCCGCCAAGAAGCACGGCTAAACTTTGACACTAGAGAATTGAATAACCTGATGCTACATCACAAACAGCTTCTGGTGTGTATCTATTTCAAAAGGTCTTTACATACTCAGTAAAACTCCTTTACTCCTGCCCAGCCGATGCTTCAGGTTAAGTGACGAGTTATGGCACGAAGGGCATACAGAAGTTCCGCTTGCATACGAGCTTCCATTAGAAGTAGATTGACATGAACCTGTTAGAAATTAAATCAGCCATTTAGTTCACCTCTGAATGCATCATTATTTATCCATTCAGGCTAAAAAATGTATAGACTTTAGTAAAGTATCACTGCAAGAAACTACATCCTTTCTGTCTGCACCCTGCTGCAGGACTCCAGTTCCTCTTCAAACAGCTGTGCCGTACGTAATACCGGACCACATCACAAGACTGCAAGGAACTCGCCCCAGCTGCAGGTTCGAGCAATCTTCCATCTCAGAAGCCCCAATAAAACCATTTTTGTCTACTAATGGCATCAGTTCTCTATGAATTATATTTTGCTTTCTTCACTACCACCTGTGATCGTTATACAGGAGCACAGACTAAGGCATGGTTTACATTACAGATAGGTTATCAGGCACACAGGCACTGATTCTTGTCAGGAAGCATTTAACTTGGATACATGAAAGCACACTGACATATTTATTGATGAAAAACACCACGAGGATTAACTCATATGTATGAGTTAAGGCCCTTTTTGATCCCCAAATCCCAAGTATTGGCGTAGTTGACTGCTTCTGCATTCCCAAGTTTATCCACTTCTCTTTCACAGCTGTCAGTTCAATTTTATGTAGAGATCACTCAAAATAACAGAATTGGCATTTCCAGGATGCTAATAAGTATTTCTGTAAAACTGATACCTAACACTCAATGAATGCATCTCATTTGGTTTTTTTCTAGGTAAAAACAACTTATTTGACAGATACTGTATGCCAAGGTGTCACCATACTTTAATCCTTAAACAGCATGGGGGTTTCCATGAAGCCAGTTTGGCTGTGAAATCCGTACCTTCTCCGAGTGCTTGAACTGACGCCAGTAACTATCGTACATGCGCTTGGTAGTTCTCTCTGGGTAGCAGGTCACTGTCTTTATGTAAACCTTCAGGCTGCGTTCAAGTAACTGATTAACTTCTCCATAATCATAGTCATCATACCTAAATAACACAGGCAAGCAGTCTGTTGGACGTGAGTTTTTAAAAGCATGGTCTTTTGCAGCATTATGTTTGTATGTTTGGGAATTGGAGTGTTTATTATACATACTACAACCCCCCCCATTAACAGAGCATCTCAAAGGTTTAGTACTAGGATGCTGCCTTTCCTGAACAAAGCATACATGCTGGCTTCAGAAAGGTAGTTCTGTCAAATTTCCATCCATATTCATAATAATTTTCTCCACTGGAAGTAGAAGTTACACTGATATGCCAGCAAAACCATTCTAACTTCCAGACCCAGATACTATCTCCACTTTTAACACCTGGAGCCTAAAATCATGCTTTTCTCATGACTCAGTTTTCATTCTGTTTACACAGTTCAAAACACACTCCTAACAGCCACGGGATTTTTGTCCATACCTGATTCCATACATACAGTGGACATAGTTAAATAAAGCTCTTCGTAGCGTAGTTGTATCAACATCTTCATGTGTTGCCATAGTGTTATACGTGAGGTTATATACCATCCGAAACTTCTCATCGAGGAGATGCCCAATATCAGAATAAAGCCTGTTTACAAGGGAAAAGCCATGATTTTCCCAAGTATAATCCTGCAGAAAGAGAAGGAAATACATAAATGTACAAATGAAATCCCCATATGGTCCTCTCTGTAGCTCAGTAGTTTTGTTGTCTGCTAGCTATAACTTTATTCTCTTCAGAAGATTTTGAATCCTTCATCCATATCACCTGCTCCATTCCCTTAGGCTTCCTGGCAGTGAATATCAAATCACAACACCCCACCTCAGCTGGATAGCATGACCCTACAGAAGAAAAAACCCAAACTTCTCCTGAAATGCTGAGGCAATTTTCCACTGTCTGCTTTGCCACTCCAACCAGTGCCATTCTATGTTGGAGGGCCTGTGAGTTTAAAAACTTGATCTTCTTGGAGGCTTTGATGAATAGCTCTGAGCAGAGACAGAGTATTTGCTTCCAGCCAGGATGTACAATCAGTGAGTAAAGTGCTAAACCACCCTTGAACAAACTAATAAAATCCAGGACTCCCTGGTCTTAGACAAGCACCCAGATTGCAAGGATCAAAGCTTGCCTGCTCTTATCAGGAATGGGAAATCTTTGCAGAGTGGTGGCCCTGCATCAGCAGGGAGAATGACCCTGTTTCAGAGCAGTGTGCAACCACTTTCCATGCTGCGGTTACACAGAACATGTTAGTTTGCCCACATCCTTGGCAAGTGCTCAATCATTCAATAACTGATACTATCTTTACAATTGAGGGCATCATCTCCACATCCTCCCTGTGTCTGGCTGGTTTCAAATGTTACTGTTAGGCAAGGGTCCTCACCCAGGTGCTTTAGAGACTGGTCCTCTGATGAGGATAGGGGGAAAGAGTAGGTAGGATATTATTCAACTGCCTAACAGAGGCATTCAGTGATGTCTGAAATGTATCACATCATATTTGGTCTTCAGCTGCCAATCCAAAAGACTGTAAGGCTTATTGGATGTATGTTGTACCTACCATCCCTGTAAAGGTGTCCAGGACACCAGGGGCATCATAAAAGCCTCTGAAAGCCAGAAGCCCCATGAAGGGGAAAGTGCTGTTTACTAACAGCAGCTGATCCATACTAACAATGAAAAAGGGGGAAAAAAACAGTTTAAAGACGTTCCATGGTGTATGGAATACCTTTTTCTATTACGCACACAGATAAAGGCAGTCTTGTTTTATCAGAATAGGGATTAGATCCGTTGCAAGGTTTTGGGATGCTACTGCAATCTGAACAACATTAAAAGCAGAGCTTTTGGGAGGCTGTGGGTATATATATCTACCTGCTTAAGTATAGGACTTACTAATAAATTATCGAGGTGACTTCTCTGAATGAAGGCAGAACCTGTCCCATTTATTTAAGAGCAGATATTTTAGATCCAATTTCAACTTCTGTAGAGCTTTTTTCCATGGAAGCCTGATGCTCCTAAAGTAGTTAAGCAGAATGTCTGATTTACAGGCACTCACTCTGCCTTATTCTTTTTGGCAGTACCTACCTACTTCAGGTTCATATAAAGACCAGAGACTAAATTACCCTGATCAACAGAGACTGCTATAGAGCTAAATACATTTCCTGAGAGTGATCATGGATTCTTCATTTTACATTCTTAGATCCATCTTCTGACCATGAGTTTTCCTGCACTCGCTGTGTTTTTAATTGAAATGCTCTGATTTGGTTTAAGATTTCTTCCACTGCTTTTAATTTATTACCAGACTGCTGATTTATCTACTTTATAAGCTGGAACAGAAGCACATAGAAAGTCAATCCTGTTATATATATTATGAAGTTTATGAGTCTGGTAATGGAAAAAGATGCCAATATGTAAGAAAAGGTGCAGTTAAAACAAGTATTATTTTTCTTTCAACAGCACTAAAAATAATATTCTAATATAGCCATAAACTTCAGTAATTGTGTTTAGGAATTCCTTTTCTTTCCTGACCTTTAAAGTCCAGTGATTCAGATCATATATGAGAATGATACTCACCAAACTACTCTTATATATACATCTATGTATTGATAACCACTGGATAGAGAATACTTGATAAAATGGCAGGAATAAAGAGTTCTTCCAGTGGATTTTTTTCTACAACATCTAAAGGGACAGGAAAGAAATTCTTTCTTTTCTGCCTTTCACTTTTATGGCAGATTTAGTGATATGCTTTATGGTTTTCAAACATTAATTGTGGTAATAATTGCAGTAAGACTGAAAGCTCAATAATCCCTTGACTGAATAGTAAAATGCTCATCTCAGATGGATTTATGGAAGTTGTTTAATGGACCAGAACAAGAAAAGGAGCATGTGACAAACATGCCCCACTACAACCACTTTATGCTACGTGCCCTGTCATGAGATATACAAACATTGTTTCAGTGAATGTACTGTAAAGACACAGTACCTGAGCTCTGAATGTTGGCAGATGATCTTCTCCTCGCCTTGCGAAGTCTTTGTACCCAAATCCAGGATCTTCAACATAGCGGGAGACATCTGTAGAAACTATTTCATCGTCAAATGCTGTGAATAAAACAGCAAAATGCTTTGCTTTAGGCTAGCACAAGAGTTAGTGCTGACTCCCATCTATCACCCTACTACAGGGCTAGAGAACAATTTTAGTTGTGCAAAGGAAGAGAGCGGTACAAAGGAAATAAACAGTTCAATCCCAACCTGCTTGTATGGGAACCATCCCTTTCATTGAGCCAACTAAATGTCAGCCTACACCAAACATGCAATGTACTTCTAAACAAGGGGAAGAGAGGGCTAAGTTCCGTCTGGAGGTATGCTTTTCTCTGTGTTAACCTCAGAGGGAGGCTAGGTATCTTAAATCAGGAAGATGAATCCCTTTGGTAAAGCCACTATGCTGGGATAAGAAACAGAAAAATGTACCCTTCAAAACAGGATTGCTATGCTGAGCAGGTATGGTGTCAGGAATTACACCAGCTCTGTTCTATAACCTGGAGTATGAGCAACCAGCAAGCAATGCAACACTCCACTTGTAAATACCAGTTGAAGAGTATGTGAAAGCAAAGAGCTCTACAGTACATCAGGCTGAAATTCTGCCAGAAGCTTTAGTAACTAAGCATCTTCAAAGAGCTCCAAACCATGTCACTAAGCAAGCACAGGTTCTCTATCAGGAATCAATCTTTCCCTCCCAAATAAACAGGTGGCTTGATTGTGTAACTACCTCTGCAGAAGTTGACTACTGCATAGCTGACTCCATTTGACCCTGATGTTAAAATCCTGGCTCGCTTCCACATGCATTGACACAACAGTTGCCATATGTCCACTGTTAGCACCTTGAAAAGTCAGTTAATCTAAGAATTGCAGAAGTGCTTTATCTCCTCTTTGCCTCATTAAACAATCAAAACATAACTGTGTAGGAGGAAGCTCGCACAACATCTGCTGCAGCAAATCCTCAGTGAAGAATAAAAGCCTTGCACATAAACGCTCCTCTCCCCTGACAAGGACTGACCTCCATAAAAGAAAAAGGCCCAACACATACAGACTCCTTAACTCAAACCAGCGAAAGGCAAAGAGGAAAGTCAACAAGACTATCAGCAACTCCATCAAAAAGCCCCTTCTGTCCCAGACTCCTCTTCTGTATACACCTGAAGTTGCAAAGACTCTTGGAAAGTCCTGATTTGATAATGAAACTGCAATGGGTATCTATTTATCTGCAGTGTTGATATTGTCTGTCCAGAGAAAAAGGGCAAAAATAGACAATGTCCATTTCTTAAAATACAGCCATTTCATTGCTGGTTTTATCTTCTTTCTGAGATTTTGAGAGCCACAAAACAATCTCTTTGCTGATCCACAATACAGTCTTTCTCCCTTTTGGGCTCAGTGCACAAAACTAGATACCTTCAAACACATTTGGTCTGAAGCTATCAAGATCTAAATTCACAGTGTCCGTAAAATGTGAAGCATTTTATGGGTCACTTCTTAGAAAGAAACAAGCCGTCATCTTCAAGTAGCTTATACTATGAGGAAATGGCTGGAGATTCTGATCACCTTCCATACTCTTTCTTAGAACACTTTCTTTGGAAAAACAAACCCACCTTCCTGTCTACAGGAAGCAGGTTTAATTGTAGGGTGTGTTAGAGATGAAAGCCTTCAGACCGTATGAAGAATATTGGAAAAGAAGCTTTCAGCTCAGAATTTTGAACATTGTTTAAGAATAAAAGACCTGTTAAGAATCATTCAGAATGACAAGTCAGAAATGTCCTTTCCAGGTGGGCAACAAATAGTAAAGATGCTGAGTCTCCTCCCAATCCATTTCCTGAACTGAATGTTGTATCTGAAGGCTACTTATGAGTGTCAGTGAAGTCCTAATCACTGTATAACCGATACCTGTGAAATATTTACTGAATATCTACACACTGTATAACCTACACCTGTGAAATATTTACTGAATACCTACATGAATGAATGGATTTGAAGATTCAGGGCATATAAAGAAAGAAAATTACACCCAGCTTTTTAGTTTTAGTTTTGTTAGAGAAGCATGCAGGCCTTTTCCTGTTTTTGTTAATATACATTACATATACATTGAGCTAAATTTCAAGTAGCAAAAAGAAAAAGAACTTCTTGCCAATCAAGAAATCTTAAGCAGGTGAAGCAAGTCACAGGACCACCTTTACTAGACTCTTCCTAGACAAGGACAGAATGAAGACATGGACAGAGAAAGTTCTAGTCACTGAACTGGCTTCAAGTGTTTAGTTCTTACAAAGCTCAAACAGAACAGAGCTGGAAAAGCACAAATACCTCCACTAATTACTAGCAGACTCTCCTTCTTCTCCTTTTCAAAGCGAGTTGCCATTTCTTCCTGAGAGGCTTCTTCATCCTCTTTATCTTCTTGTAGCCTCTTCATCCTTTCCATTAAGGCTTCCAGCTCACTTAAAGAATCTGCAATCTGCAAAAACACCATGACATTCTGCAAAATTAGAAGATAGACAACGTGTGTCATCTTCAGATTTCATGCTTGACAACAAACGTTCTCAAAAACAGATAGCAGCAGCAAACACAGAAATTGAAGCCAGAATGCATTTTGTCACATACAGCACAGACAAACAGCTTCACACAGCTTTTGGACAGTGAGAAGAAGGGAGCTGGGAAGTGCTGATATAACCTGTCACAGTAATCTCCTGTGGTAGGATTAACAGTTGAAGAGGTGGCGCTTGAACTATAATACATATTCCACCACGTAGATGGTTTTGGGTTCTGTGATCTGGGCTTATCATTCAGATTTTTCATAGGATAACTTGTTTGGGTTTTCTTTTCCATCTTTTCCTTTTGATTCTGTTTTTCTGCCCATAGCTATAACTGTTTCCTAGTGTGCTGCTCACTGCTCAACAAGCAGCACAGTCAGCAGCAGCCCCTTGTTCACTACGAATGGGGAGTAAGCCATCCCTGTGATTTGAACTAGCATGTCTTATAGCCTGGAAGTGTAAGACACAGCAAGTGAATCGAGTAACCCCATGTGCATATTGTACTGTCTGGTGACTGCTCATAATTCTGATCTTCCATCAAAGGCAATGAGATGAGTTCCTCAGCTGGCATTAACTCGAGGACAAGTCTTCAAAGCATTATAGAGCTACTTTCAGGAAAAAAGTCCCACATTTAAGTGAATTAGGTAGCAATCAAAGTTCTCTATTGGTTGATTCAAGACAGGAACACCAGCAGGAAGAATTAAGTCATTTTATTTCAGACATTTCCTACACAGAAGTGTTTCAGAGTTGACCTGTTTTGTGACTGTAGGCCTTGAAGTAAAAATTATCGTTATTATTATTGTAATTATTATTAAGATTATTAGTATTATTATTATTCTTTCTGTTGGGGCTTTTTTTTCTTCTTTTTTTCCCCCTATTTCTTTTTTCATTCTACATGCTTGGAACATGGATGATACAATGCTTCAGTCATTGACACACTATCTGAAGAAACTGGGACTTTAAGCTTTCAGCTGGAAGCCAAGTTTTAGTCTTGCTCAATGGACTGTGAGATTAACTATCGAAATCCCCTTGCTCTGACTACCATCCACCATTACAATGTGGTTTTCAATAGGTGACACTGAAAACTGCTGGAGTGAATGTGAAGAGTTACCAGACTCAAGGATTCCAGTAAAGTAGACAAAACTTTCCAAGTACCCGGAAATTCAAACAGGAAAGAATGGAAGAAAGTTTTCTAATGCAAAACAGAGTCAAGCAAAAGAATCTTCTTGCAACACTAACCCCAAAGTTGCTACTTGTGAGGGATGCATTTTCTATGTTGTTGTCATTGGCAAGATCACAGACACAGAAGTTGTTGACTGCTATAAGTCTGACTCCATTAGATGTATCCGGATCTCTCTCTGGATTAATGCCACTACCAAATACAAAACTTGCCAAGGCATGATAATGTGCCAACAGGACAACAGCATGCACCAGTTCAGGAAGAGACCAATTATTTTCCCCAGTCTTGACAAGTTTCTGAAATGAGAATAAAAAAAAGTGTAAATATAAGATTTCTTTCGGACCCCAGCTTTTCTAGAAAACACTTCTAAAAAGGGATCAATTCCTTTCTTCCAAGAATACCATAGTCCCCTTGCACACAAACTTGCACTGGTTAAAAAAGGAGACACCTCATATATCACCTCTTATCTTTTGGGGTTATTTTAGCCAGTGCTGTTCCTAAAAAGTAAACCCTGTTGGCTTTGTCACAGAGAATTTATTGGCTTATTCCATGCTCTAGTACTTCCCTGAATGCTTTAACTCAGGGTAATGAAGCCTAACCAGACACTTGCATAGTTCTGAGCAGTTCTTATTACCGGACATTTACCACTGTTACAGGGCAGGACTGAGCAGGTACCTGAATGTGCTCTTTTGTGATCAGCCAGGGCCGGTGTGCAAGGAGCTTGTTTATTTCATTCAGGTTTTTCAGTCTTTGGGGAATGTATTCCAAACCATTCAACCACTCTGCAATCCCTCCAGTCTTCAGAAACTCATCCACGTGCATATTTATTAGGTAGGAACACTGATGCCTGGCAGCAGCCTGGAACAGTTAAAACAGAGGGAGAAGTGCAGCCCATTACTGTGTAATCTGATTTCGCTGCAGGTGGAAGACACACAAACCCCCAAACAATTTCATTCCAAAGGGGGTGGAAGACACACAAACCCCCAAACAATTTCATTCCAAAGGGCCACGTTTTATATTCATTTCTATACATATGGAGGATTCTCCAATAAAAATACGATTCATCACATTACTCTGAATTGCAGAACCTAATTTAGGTTGGAAGAGAACTCTAGAGGATATCTGGTCCAAGTCCCTGCTCACAGGAGGGCTGACTCAGATCAAGTTGCTCGGAGCCTTGTCCAGACAACATCTCCATCCTTGGAGGTCACACAACCTCTCCTGGCCCCCGTTTACATCCTCATGGTAAATGTTGTTTTCGTAGTGTCCATCTGGCATTTGTTGTGACTTAAATCCACTGCATCTTAACCTGCTGCTGCGCACTGAGGGTTAAATATCCAGAAATAAGGTTACACAGTTTTCATTGCAGTCTGTAAAACCTCACCCTAGTGGGCATGGGAGAAGTCTATCACTGTGGGAAACAGGGAAACACACAGTGCCAGTTCTCCCTTCTCATTGAAAACCTTCTGGCTGGGCATGCTTTATTCTGATGAAAATCAACTATACAAATTTGTCCCTTGTCAAAACATCACCCTAGTCTCTCCTTTCTAAAGTCTTCCTTTCTTCTTCTCTTTTAAATACACAATTCAAGGTCACAGAATAAAATATATAGCTATTTGGTACATACCATTATAGCAATGTAATGCCTATAGGGCAAAGGAAGGGGCCCATCCATGCGCAGCATGTAGAACTGGCTGCGCAGGAAAGACTCCAGGTACTGAGTATGGATGCTCATGACCTGTGTGATGTTGTCCAGGCGACCAGACGTAGAATATTCTTCCACAAGAAGATTAGTACGTTCATCCAAACCATTTGCTTGCATAACCTTGAAAACAAGATGGAAGAACTTAACAGAGAAAGAAATTTTCTCTAGTTTTAGACCTGCAGAGTAATATATTGCACTATGAAAGGTTTACTTGTGTACCAACTCAAAGGCAATGCTGGAGATCCAGACATATGCTTGTAAATACACATGCTCGCATGCATGCAAATATGCACCTAGAGATGCTACTTGTATACTAAGAACTGAACAACACTCTACACTGTACCTCTGTTATTTTAATATGTTTCTACAAAATCCAAAAGCCATTTTCTGTAGATCTCTCCAAAACACCTAAACTTGCAGATGCTTAATATCAAACCTGTACAGAGATCTGGAAGCAAGCAAGAGCTGATGGAAAGTCAAGTCTTTATGGAAGTCAGGCTGTACAGACACACACCACCCCAGCATTCAGCCCTAAAACCAATTTCAAAATTAATAGAGAGGAACTGGGCTATGTAACCAAATTACAGAAACAGCCCTGGCAGTCTACCCCTTCTGCGCCTGTATAATTGAAGAGGAGATCAAATGCTAATTTGTCCATAACATTCAAGTATTATTTAGAATAGGAATTTAATGCTTTCTTTAAACAAAAGCTGTTCTTTAATTATTCCAACCAATCCAAACCTTGGGCACGAGATGAAATGAAACAGCAAAAGAGTAAGTAGCTCTTTCACTGCAAGCCCTGACACAGTATTAGTGCTATTACTCAGTGTTTATCACCAAGAGCAGCCATTCTCAACATGTTCACCACTGAAGTTACAAGCACAAGAAGAGAATACCCAGTATTTATTCTTAAACAGCACAGTATTAAACTAACCAGCTTACTATTGCACACACCATGAGATGAGACATTTTAGCTGGTTTCCTGCACATGAAGAAACAGAGTGCCTAAAGCCAAGAAGATGAAATGCTTTTGCTGAAATATTCTATTTGTAATGTATTTTCCTTCTTTATGATGGGCTGATGAATGGACCATGTCTTAAATATTTTCCCATTAAATCTTATATAGAAGTTACATACAAAGAAACATGAGAAACATGCCACCTTCTTAATTTCTCGCCACTTCAGCTGCCTGGTTTTAATCTGTGGGCCCAGAAAGCTGTGGTTTAGTGTGAGGTGTCCCTGCCCATGGCAGGGGGGTTGGAACTAGATGATCTTAAGGTCCTTTCCAACCCTGACTGTTCTATGATTCTATAAAGAAAGGGAAGAAGCAGCTATGCACTTAGGCAGCTTTTCTTTAGTTCTGTATCCAAAATGATTCCTCCTCAGTTTTCCTTAAGAATTTTTTTACCACCTGAAATCTATTCACACATGAGAGATCATTTTATCTCACTACTGTACATCCCTTGCTCCACTCCAAGGAATCCTCCTTCTTCTTCAGCAAGTGTTTCTCCTATGTATTTCAGAGACCATTGTCTCATTTAGTAGTTTCTTGGGGAAATCATACTTTTAGTGTCCCTGGTAAGGTTTCTAATCTTCTCCAGCTTGCCAGGAGTCTTCCTTGTAACAGTACAAGTTCTGAAGAACAAATTTTGCTGATGAAATTGGAATATAATCCTGTAGGACTGCACTATTGCTATGTTAGGTATAGCAGTATGCTGCATTATTGCTTCTGAAATTTATCTCCACCTATATTTACTGTCCTCTTCATACTGTGTATATACTTCCTCCGGATTTATTACCATCTATGGATCTACAAACATGGGGTTCTTTTTATTCTGCTTGTAAAGCTTTATGGTAGTTTAACAGGAACCTTTACAATTAGACTGTTATTGCTCTGTTCATATTCTTTCCATTATGACAATAAAGCAGGCTTTGACACGAGCAGCGTTATTATAAAGATTTGTGAGATATTCAGTGTGTTACTAATCTCTAACGATATCCTTCCTTTCCACTGTATTACTTCATGCCAATGAATGGGGGAAAAAGGTATTTATTTGCTTAACAACCAGTATTTTGCATTTGTTTGTGAAAATGAATACCTGTTTTTATCCATACAAATGGAGGTTCCCTCCTTGTCCTGGGTAACCACTGCAGTTACTCCTTTCTGAGAGCTACTCAGTGATTCCTCCTGCACCCTTGACTAGTGCCTTCCAGGTGCATCAGCCATGAAATAAATTCATTAACAATTCTCTCAAAATACATCATTTTAACTACAATTATTTTTCTAGTTTCTGTATAATTATTGACTTCTTGAAACAAATTAAGTTATTATGAAGTTTGATTCTTCATTTCGTTTCATATTTCATACAAGAGAGAAACCCCCTTCACAAGTTTGGCTAGCTGGAACTCATCCTGCTCCCCTCTTCCCAAGTCTAAAAGACTCTTTCTGACCTCTTTTCCTTTTTGCTTCTGTATGTTTTCTTGTTGCCAGCCTTTTGACTCTGTTTTTCTTTAAACTCAAAACTTGCCAGTGTATAAATGGAGAAAGACTTGGGAAACAGCAGCTATCTCATAGTTCAAAATGTCTTTTTGGCCCTTCTAGCATGTGAATTATCTGCTTTTAGAAACTGCTTAAAACAAAACAAAAGGTCCTAGGTTTATAGCTGGCCATCCCAAATAATTAATTTATCAAGAAGTAAGATTCTGTGAAGACCAAGATCACAGAGAACAGCATCACAGCAAAGTTTCTACTTACTTCATCAAGCTACAAACCACGGCTTAAGCTGAACATTAAATCGTGGGCAGAAATCTTGCGTTTGAAGTCAAACTGTACCTTTCAACCATAAATCCTCTCGAGAACCATAGTTTTGGTCTGAGTTAAGCCATATTTTCAGGTTCTCTCAAACTGAAGGTCAGACACAGCTCTGAGAGCTATATAATCATATTGCTGCATACTGGATAGGCCTCCCCTTAGGCCTGGCATTAAGAGAAGTGACCATCCCCCACGAGAACAGCAGAGCCACTCTCTATTCCAGGAGTGCTGGCAACTGAAATGATGTCAGATGGCACTAGTGTGGAAGGACAGGGTGGTTCTTACCCCCTGGAGCCTGCTCCAGAGAAACCATCACTTTTGCTTGCAGAGGAGCTCATCCAAGTACCATGGACAAGCAGGACATAAAACTGCCCTTCAGTATTCCCATTTGAAAAGCTGCCACCTGCCCAGCCCAGCTAAACCGCAAACTTACTTCGTTCTCTGGTATAAAGGCACTTGGTCCTCTTGTCAGCGGTGGGGAGACTTGTACTCTTTTTTCCTGCAAAACAGCCACATAATTGGGTCAGTGTCAGGAAGAACATACTAACTCTCTTTATCTCATGAGATATGATCTTCAAGGCCTCAATTTGGTTCTCTTCCCAAGGCCACCAGGGTGTTTTACAGCCTGCTGAGGAGGTGAAGCCACCACACAACGTTGGTTAGATCCGTTTTGCAACCTCTGTGCTTTGCGCACCAGTTTTGGGAAGGGTAAGGCAGAAAAACCCCCAGAAATCTAATCCTGACTGGTTTACAAACAGCCTGAAGATACACAAACAGCAGCAATGAAACATTTGGCACAATATTAAAAGTAGTCATTTACTGGATTTGTAAATGTTTGGAAAGTGGAAGGGGGAAAAGGTACACTCAGGAAGTTATATCAGCATCTAACGAGATCCTCAGTGTTGAGGAGAGTGTAAGCACCTTGCATGCCAGACACTGGCATGAAAATCACAGCCCGTGTGAACCCCAAGACCCAGTTAAAGCCTCCTCCTAGGAACCTGCTGAAACAGCTGCCTCGCTCAGCTGCTGCAACCAGAACCCCCTACACAGCACAAGCCTTGGTGTGCAAACCCCAGCTAGAAGTCATGAAAGGCCATGTGAGAATGATGTATTTAGTACAGGATAGGCTGACAGCGTAGCAAGGGCCAGAGGACTTCTTTGATCTATTAGTGGTAAAAAACTGAACTAAGATAAACTGTGGAGGCATTCATAGTGTGATGGAGAAGTGAAGGGGGCCTGGGGAGGCTGCCTGCTCCTCTGGTTCACCAGGGGCAGAACCAGCAGTCTCCATGTCATTCCCAACCAATGTTGGTCCAACCTCCTCTTAAAGAGTTTCTTCGGTCTCTCTTGGTCATTTATTTCAGTGACTAACTCCTCAGATTATTACAAAGTTTTCCTAATGTCCTACCTGAATTTGCCTTGCAGTAATTTAAATCAGTTGCTTCTTGTCTTATTTTCCTCTTTAGGATTATATTCCACCCGCCTGGGAACTATGGCTGCACACTTTCTCAAGTCCCTAATTACACTGCAACACTGGTGACTCTTAATAAGTTATCCATCAACAGCAGTATCGGACTTGCATACTAAATATTTCATGCCCCTAACACGAAACTCTAAGGTTTTCCATAACAAATGGCCTTTAAATACCTCTATGAGGGGGGCTTAAGCTTAACTGCCATGTGCACGAACAGTAGCACTGGTCCCAGAAGGAGCATGCCACCAATTTCCACACAGGAAAATGAAGCCATTGGAGCTGCGTAACTATTGTCCTCATCTTTAAAAACATCCTGTCCTTTCTAAATTAGATTATGAAAAAACATGCAAAAAATCAGCAGTGATTATTCAGGAAAGATGTTCCAAAGCAAACTCTTGCAGGACAATTACATTTGTGACTTTGTAATAACTAACTGCTAAAAGATGCAAAAATAAGCTGGATCTACTGTATGAATCCCAGCAGCCAGAAGACAACTTACTGCAATCGCTGCCTGCTGTCACAGCCCCCAAAATCCCATAAAATACTTCTTATGTTTCAAAGGTACTCAGTCTGAGGTAAGAAGACAGGGTGTAGAGAGAGCAGGTGTCTGTACATGTAACCCCTTCCTCACACAGCTACACAAGGCAGAGGAAGACATCTTCTAGCTTGAAATACACAATCCTGACAGCAGACAGTCATTCCTGCCAACATTAAAAACAAGCAATGCTTTCCAAGATTACTATTAAGGTTGCATTTTATGTGTTTTATGAATTTTAAAATCTTCATTCCATACTGAATAACCCAGAGGAAGCAGCTTGCACAAGTGAGACAACTTGGATAGCGGCAGACTGCCAGCTCTTGCTGGAGCATGGGTCCAAACCAGAGCTGAACCACTGCCTTCCCCATCATGCTCTCTGACCTATACCCTGCTGCTTCAGGTTCTGCAAAGAAAACCTCAAAGCCAGATCAGGGCAAAAAAGTGCATACGCTTCTAGCAGGAGCTGGGCTCCATTCTGCTGTTTCCCCATTCAATGTGACTGCCATTGACCCTGCAGATAAGCTGCTGCTGAGAAGGAAAGGAGGAAATGGTACTTGTGTGGATGAACATAGGCAAGTACCTCCAATTCCTGTGAATGATGACAAAAAGCCCAGTCAGACATGAAAAATGGGGTGTGTTAAATAAACTACAAAAATGACAAAACCCAGCTCCTTTTGGGTGGTGGCAGTTCTAAAAAACACAAGCCTGGAAAAAACAGGCAAAGCACCACAACACGAATAAAACCCCCAAAGTCCTAAACATGGTAATTCAAGTCAGTGAGTCTAATCACAGCACACTTCCAGGGAGCTGTTTTATTCTACATTAGAAATGTATACTCTTCCCTTCCATCAACACGAAAGATTATTTTGCCTTCACGCCAAAGCCTTTATTTTATTAAAACTGGTTAAAACAAGCTTGTCAGAAGAAAAAGAGCAAATGTCATCTGGTTGCATAAGTTCTCAGGATGCTATTAATAAAAACATGGGAAGTTTGCAAGCATTAAGAATGATAATGCTGGCTTTGTTGAGCTGTAGATAAGAACCACTGTTTCTGGGCATGCTTTATCTAAAGCAGTGATTTAAGGCCTACCCAAGAACCCAAATATGAAAAACTATGTATGGGAATTAGAAAGCAACATTGCAGATATATGGTCCTTTGTGGAGAAAATTCTTGCAAAGCTGCTTCTTTCCCAAGAAAGCAGGTCTGTTTTCCTGTCCAACAAGTCTTTGTAGGTCGCACTAACTACCACCAAGTCAGCCAGGGTCCCAAACATCTTATTTGAAATTAGATCTTATGCTAAGTGGCTGAAGCAAGAAACAGGTTGCTCAGCAACTAAAATGCTGATTATCAGCCATCTTCTGCTTCACTTTCCTCCAGAAACACATTGTTGGAGTATAAGCAAGTTACCTTAAAAGGTTTGCAGTCAATTCCATTTACATTAAGACTAGTGTTTTTTGGGGGGGTGCTTCTTTGGAAGGACAAAGATGACGAAGAGCTTCAAAGACAAGCAGAGAAAACTGAGCAGGTTACTGGGAGAAGGGCAAGCAACAGCCTAGAAGCAGGTTTTGCAGCAGCACACTGCAGCAACGGGCAGCAGAATGACACCTTTGCAGACCACAGAAGAGCTGCTGCAGGAATCCATGAAGAACCAGCTCTGAGCACACTTCATCAGTGACTTGCTTTCTGTCCTTAAGCTGCAATTGCAATGGTGTCGGGAGCTTTTGCAGGAATGTTAACGGTGACAAAGTAGAACCATTTCCCATTCACATGTCTATAAATTGCAAGGAACACCTTCATCCTTGGGCGAGCTCTGCTCAAACCCCAGAGAGCCAAAAGCTGCCACTTGCCATCTCAGGGGTTTATATTTAGCTGTGGCAGTGACCGCACACCCTCCCTGCAGAGCCAAGAGGCTGCGGGCACTGGGACATGGCACCTGCATCCCAAATAGCTGCCGGGCTGCTGCGGCAAAAGAAGGGATGCCAGAGCCACTTGGCTAGGAAGCCCTAGCGGGAGCAATCATGAGCCAGTCCTGGGACAGCACGGTGGCTTTCCTCCCAGAGCCTGCAGCAAAAGAAATAACCCTTCTTCCTCTTTGCTATCACATGAGTCACCACGTCCTCAGGCTTTAAAGAAATGGCTATTTTTAGTGAGCTGTAAAAGGAGGCAGCCTGATGTGAGAACAGAGCTGCTCGCAAGTGGGGCTGATGGAACAGCTGGTTACAAAGTGCTTCTCGATACCCGTGAACACAAAGCACAGGAGAGATGCAAGTGGTTGCACTGATGAGGGTGTACGGGAGCTTCCAACACAGGTGGCACATAAAATCTAATTCATCCTGAAGTCAGTATCAAGGTGGTCATGCTGTGACTTTGGGTGTGTGTGTGCAAATCACCGGGAAGAAACATTCTGTGAGCCATGGCAATGCTTCCCTGTGAACTGTCAGAGCATGGCAAGAGAATGGGCAACACTCACAAAGGGGCTCAGAGCCACCACTCTGACCAAACCTGCCACCACCACAAAGACATCAGGATAACAAACAGCACTGGATCACTTATAAGGCCTAAGGGCATCCCAAAATTAGTTGCTTCTGAGGAACAACCTATTTTTCCTAAACAAACAGGGATTTTTTTTGGGGGGGTAAGGGGATGAGTATGTATTTCTTATTCAATACACTGTTTCTTACATTATAATCTACAAGCAATTTTGCTACCATCTAGCATCTTGAAGGATCTTTGTTATTTAAATTCATGGTCTAGCTCTTTATAATGCACATTATCATCTTTGGCAATAGTCAAGTCTGACACTGGGTGGTGAACTGGGTGTCCTGTCTTTTGAAACAATTTCCATAAAGAAAAGCCAAAAGAGAAAATGTGGAAAGGAATAACTGGAGTGCTGCGCAACACTTTATTTGCTGACAGTGCAGTTACTTCATGAATGACCCATTCTTATAATTAAACCCAGGACCTATCTCCAGAAGCAATAGAGATGTTCAGAATAAACAATGTCAAAATGTTAAGAGTTCACAAAGCAAAGTCCTAGCCTACAGTCATTTGTTAAGGGGATTTTAACTGATTTTGCAACGGTTTCTTCCTCTTAACAGACTGTACAACTCCAAAGATGCAAACCAAGCAATAAAGATGAAAATTAGCAGAGGAAGTCAAACAGTAGGAAATCTTTTTTTTATGGAAGAGCATTTCAAAATACTTAAACCAGTCACTTTTAACATGAAGAATTTAGCATCTTTGTGCCTAACAGCTGATAAAGTGGTGCAAGGAGCTGGGAAGAGAGCCAGCACAGTACAATTGATGGGGAGCTTTTACTCTGGTAACAGGTTACAGCCCTTTTGGATTTCACACAATAAAAGGAAGCCTATCCCAAGTTCCCAATCCCTCCACCAGCTATTAAGAACACAATCCACACTAATTAGAAACCAAAGGGCAGCAATTTCTACCCCAGCCAAGATGGATGACCAGGCAACAGAAGTCCAGTGGCAGTTCCTTGATCTTTGACAGATACCTTCTTTATTTAAGAAGCCTGAAATGTGTTTTGTGTTTTTGTCGGAATAGTCCTGAATTTATCAAGTAAAATACACTTAACCTTAAGATAACTGAAGCAGAGTACATCTAACTGAGAAAGTAAAGCTGAGACTTCTGACTGGAAAAATGGGAAGATCTTGATGGCATTTCCTCAACTACAGATGCTAAGTCAAACCTAGACATTGATTATTAACCCATGAAAAGCATAAGAGACAAACAGTGACTTTTCTACTTCCTCATTAAGCCAAATCTCAACATCTGAGTTCGTCATGTCCCTGCCAACGGCAGGGGGTTTGGAACTAGATGATCTTAAGGCCCTTTCCAACCCTAACTATTCTATGATTCTATGTCCCAGTTCTTATCAGATATCGAGGGTGAAACTCAACTGACCAAACACACACGTGCAGATCAGAGACAGCCATCTGGATCCTGGTTACAACTGAAAAAGAAAGGTGATGTCTAACTCAGGATGAGATCAATTGTGAATTGTGCCATGGAAAGGCCTCATTTTCCTCCACAGACTAAGAGGAATCCATGGCTAAAACAAGGTCAAACACAGTGGTCTGAAGATAGGCAAGACGCCAAAGAGACAACAAAAGGTCTTCTGGTCTACTTCAGCCTTCAGGAAAACAAGGCTTCCCTCCTCAGTTCATGAAGAACCTCACCTCCTTTCCTCCCCACACACACAACAGTAACACTGAAGTTAGTGTGGTCCCCAAGAAGTGCCATCAGGACAGGAGATCTTATGATCATCAAGATGACTCAAATCCTTCAAAAAGCATGGAAGAAGAGTGTTTTCTATGTTTCAACAGCATCAGGTATCAAGAGCAACAGCTACAGTGGAAAATTTCAGTGGTTTAAGCTAGGACTTGCTTTATCCGTACCTTGGCCCACTTCCACCTTCAGCTTTAGTCAAAGTCTGACATATTGAGACAGACCTATATTATCTGGTTTGGGGAACATAAGCCTTTAGCCACTAAATTGGCAAAACTGCATTGAGTTAATCCGCCTCATCATCAGCCAGGACAGCAATGCTTGCTAATGAAGAGCCTCTGAAGCAGCACAGCATATCCTTTAATCCGCAGCTTCCCATGCAGAGGGCTGCTTCATCCTGCCCGAGCACAGCCCATCTTGCCAAGCCTGGTTTCACTCTGCCAGCAGGGTCCCATGTGCCCAGAGGCATGCTTAGCATGGGAAGAGCAGCAACCATGGTCACGCATATGGTCTCCATCCTCCTACAGAGAGACTGTATCAACTTCCCTACTTGGTCCATGCAGCAAACCACCATCAATGGGTAGAACAAACATCTGACAGAAAGTACAGATAAATCAGCAGCTGCTTTGACAAGCCTGAATTAATACCTATATTAACTATTGATAGCATAGCCTCTTTATAATACAGGAATTGAATGGTTAAATACTTCAATTCATAAAGGCACACACATTTGATTTATTGGGCATACTGCCAATCAGAGAGGCATATCTGGTGGATATTAAAACACACAGAAAAAAAGAGAGAAAACCCCCTAGGGTTATGTAAATCCATCATGTATCTCTGGCAGAACTGCCTCCCAAGAATGCTCTACAGAATTTTTAATAGAAGTATTGTCTGAAAATACATGCCTTGTAAACAAGGAAAATTGAATGGTATTCATCCATGCTGTAAATGCATAATGGCATCCTTCGACTGTGAAGAAAGTGGCTTAGTTCTGGGGTTTTTTAAAAGTATTTCAAACTGGTAAATGTTCAAAATATTAATGTAAGAGCAGTAGACAGCAAAATACTCCAAGAATATATTTTCTTTAAAATATATTCTTAGAGTATTTAAATATAAATGTATCTAACGGACTCCACTGCAATTCGTGCTGGAACATTCTCAAATGCTACAGTATTCCAGCAGACATCATCATCACCACCAAGAGTTTATAGGAAGAAGATGAGTTTAACTGCAGGTTACTATAAAAGCAGACTGGGAGAATTGTTTAACCAGGGACTGGCACTGAGGCCACATTCTCTTACCTCTCCTCCTTGGCACTGCTGTCATATTCATTATAACAAAGAGCAGAGAGAGACACAATTCAGGCGCAGTGTGCCTTAAAACATTTAGATTTATACTTTTGCCACGGGTAAGACTCTTATAGTCACGTTTGCACCGTAGCTGCTAGCACAACTCCTGCTCTTCTAACATACTGAAAGCTAGCTTTAAAGAAGTCCTTGGCTAACAGGAGTTTTACAGAAGTCCCTGGTTAACGGTTCCTATGTCACGTGGGCGCATGGAGCTCAGCTGCACAACCTGCTTGAGAGACCAGACAAACGCTAATCCAGCCACTGCTGAGTTTCCAGTTGAAATGATGAAGCTAGAAAGGTCAGATGAACAGTAGCATGAAGAGATCTGGTCGCAGCAAGCATGGAGTCCTACCTTTGCACTTTGATGGAAAAAATAATAACAATATCCTCCTCTGATTAGCATCTCAATTCCACTGCAGTTGCAGGGGAGGAAGCTGGGCTCTGACCTCTGCACCAGCTCGCTAAAATTGTTTCCTCCCCAGGTTCAACTACTTGCATGACAGGCAACAAGGCTGGACTGGTGTCCTGGTATATTGTATATATACATATACTATATTAATATACATATATTGCATATATATGTATATTAATACTGAAGGTATTTTGCTGGCTGTGTTAGTCAAGCCATGTTCATAACTATCATCAAACACTACATATTTACTAACTACTGAACACTGAAAAAGCTTTACTAGCAAAGTATGGAAACCCACCAAAGGGTTTAATATCAGGAGGCAAAGGCTGAGGAACTTTCCAATGTGAAAAGCTGTTTGACCTGTGGCTATGAGATCTCAGACCATACAGTCCTGCTTCCTAGGCACTTCCACCACTTGTCACCAAATATTTCACCGTGCAATGTCACTCGTTACAGCACTTGCTTCTTGTAGCCCTTCCTTTAAAATGCAGGAGGCGATGCTGTCTGCCTGCCCCCCTGATCAGCCAGCTGGTGAAACCACTGAACCAGGATGTTCAAGAGGAACGTCTGAATTACAGCAGAGGAGCAGCACATCTTCTGCACAGCAGCATTTGTTACCTGGAGCATAATACAGGTGCTTCTTTGTGGCATCTCAAGGAAAAGGCAAAATCACAGGTGCCCCAGACTAGAAATAAACTTGCCATGTGTCCCTGCTGACAATCCCCCTTGATAAGTCTGTGTCCTTGGAGTGTATTCAGCTCAACAGAAACTACTACTGAGCAAATAAATAGTGTCCCAGAACACTCTGCTACAGAAACACGCTGCCAAGCACCTTTCACTAACCGGGTACTATATAAAAACAAATTCTATTCTGAGACATAAGAAAGTCAAGCAGATGGCAAAAGCATAGGTTTCCAAACTGCTTTTGCCACACATTTATGTACAATGATCACAGCAGTTATTTTAAATCCGTGTGCGGGAACTAGCTTCCGAGTTGTGGAAGTAACTTGCCAAAATTCAGAAAATCAGATCCTCTCGCCCAGATAAAAGAGGGAAATGTGCTCAACTTAGTACTGGAGCTTCCCCAGCCAGCTTTCTGCCATCTTTTTCACATAGGATTGTGAAACACAGTAGCTTGAGTCTTGGAAAGCAGCTCTGAACTGCTGAGCTTGCTGTCACAAGCATGTCAAGCTATTTTAATTGATTGCCTCCTGGTTGTCACAGTCCATGAATAGTGTGCTTTTACCACCTCCAATAAAAGGATTAGGAACCAACCAGCAGGTGACAAGCTCAAGCAGAGGTACTTAACCTTTTCCACAATGTGCAACTATGCTGTGCAAATCCCTGCAGTAAGATGCCGTGGACACCTGAAGTCAGCGTGTGTTTGAAAGTTAATTGTTCAAGCTCATGGAAGGGGAATGCAATAACAGTTATTAAATGTACATATATTAAATATAACACCTCCATCTTAGAAAGTCAAGTTGCAAATACTTGAAGACTGGGAGACAGTACTGAAGGAGTGTCATGATGAACTTACTCCATTTTAAGTCCTCTTCCTTAGATACCTTCCCTTGGCCACTGTCAGAGACCAGGACACTTGAGCTGCAATCTGACCCACTATACCTGCTCTATCGCTGCTATATACCTGCAACAGATTGGTTCAAGAATCCTACTTAGTCTATAAATGCTAAAAAAAAATGAACCCTGTTTTCTAATAGAGGCAGGAACTGGCATCACCCAGTCTGGGAGCTGTTTTATCTAAACTGGACCACTGTAGAAACAAGCATTGTGCTAATCCACGCTAAAAGATGCAGCCCACATCATGGAGCTCACTAGTGCCTGGGTGAGCACATTTCCACACTGTCTGTTCAAATCAGGTGATGTCATATCGTTTAGGTATCATATAATTTACTTCCTAATCTGGAGTTCATTACACTTCAATTATTTATTAATACTGTTTTTAGGAAGGAAATGTTATTTTTCTCCCTTTTTGAATGCACCTCATCAGAAGTTACATCACTTTAGATCTGAAAAAGTTGACCAAAAAACCCCTTAAGAGTTAAAATATGAAGACAACAAAAATATGTCCCTACTCACCTGATGGGCAGATGATGTTTGCTTAGATTGATGTGTCTACCTGGAAGAATATAAGCAGGCATTGGCTATGCCACCTCACTGTGAAGAACTTCAGCTAAGCTGTTCACATGAACATTCAAGCTGCCATAAACATACTAAAACAAGAGGCTGATAAAAGGTTTCTAGTTTGCAGCAAACTGAACTTAAAATTCTAAAAGTTAATCCACTGGAAAAGCATTTTAAAAACCAAGAAGCCCCCTTGGCACAAGTTTCTAAGACAAATGCTCATGTACCATTGATGACCACTGAGCATCTTTATTGCAGTTCAAAGAACATAAGGAACGCTTATGATGCTGTTCTCAAAGCTCTGCCTGGAAAGGGACAATCCCTCTGGACATCCAGAAGCAGCAATGTCCTCCTGCTTTAAGAGAAGCACCTTTTTTTACCATCTTTCTTTGGTCAATGACTCAAACAGAAATAACGTGCCAGACAAAAAGTAAAATCTCCCTGACTAACATGCTTTCACCTCTAGCCTAAAGGTACAATTTCCAAGAGCAAGCGCCTTGCTGTCTAAGCCAGGACTTTAAGCCTTTTTTGATTAGTTGACTCGTAAAAGCATTTTTTAGGAGGTGGTATCTACACCATTCCTCTGAGTTTACTGAAATAAGTTTTCATACAGAGTCTCCTTGAAAGAAGTCCAGAGAAATCTTATAGGTGGTAGGGCCACAGATGGAAAACCACAGGTGAGCTCGCTTGATTCTTCACCTGATAGGAAATCCTAAAATAGTCACCAATTAGAGCAAATTATTCCTCCAAGGAGTCTTGTTTGCAAAGGCTGGAGACTGCTTGACAATGAGCAAGTAGCTGACATGCTAACCGGTTTGATTAGACTGGGAGAGGTTTGGGCAAGAGACTGCTGAAGTAAAGGCTTCATCTTGGAAGCACCAACTTGCTGGAATAACCATAACAATACTTGCAGTCAGGCAGATTCTTCCTCTTTTTTAAGAACATTTTGCCTCTTGAACTATGTCTTACCAAAGTGAGTCACGACTGAGATACAATCTCCAAAACACACTGACTTAATGCGGCTGAGCTGGTGGCAGCAAAGACCTACAGTACAAATGTGAGTTCCTGAGAGAGCTTAAAAGAGATGCTGATTTTATAAAATGGAGACTCGTAACAGTTACAGAAGATTTATTGCATGTAAATAGGCAGCTCTAGAGACAGATCAGCTATTCCTGCTCTCCTCAGCCATCCAGGCCAGCAGACTGGCAGGACTTCAGATTTACCTCCAACCTTGGAGCTGAAGGCACTACTGTCTCCCTAGATTAATGCCTACACTTTTCCTAAGAGGACTTCTGGTTACATTTTAGTGACTTAGTGACTCTACAAAAAACTCACCAGTGAGTATTACAGAAATAATAAATACACTTTATACCCTGCCTCCATAAGGACTTATGTGGTTATGGAAGAGTGATTAATGTTCATTGTCTAATGAGAAATTCCACTGTTCCAGTCTACTTGTCCTTTCTCTGAATGAAGTCACAAACCCAAACTGAGACCTTTGCATCGCACTAATCCCACCTTCTAAGAGACTCATCTACAGCCTTTTATCTGTGCCCATCTTAGCTCTGCACAGACAGAAGTTAGCCCATTCAATGGGTATTCCAGCTTTCCTGGGAAATCAGAACCAATGCTGCAGACCTAGCTCCTCAAACAAGACAAATTACTCATGATGGATGGCTGGATGCTGCCTGTAAGTATTCATGAGGCACAGCTTAACCCAAAGGAGTGTCCCATACAAAACAGCAACAGCACTGGATAGTCAAACTGCTTTTGCTTGTACTGCAAGTTTCTGTTGGATAAATAGGTCAAGTAACTACAGCTTTATCTAATACCTTTTGCATAAATGACCTAAAGAGCAGGGGCACGGAGGGAGACCTTCATTCCACCTCCACTCCAATTCTGCTTTTCTAAGCAAAGCACGAAAGACAACTCCAGCATACCCTCCCCCTGTGCAGAACCTTCTCTTCCCACTCGTCCTGCTCAGGTGTAACAAGCACCTAGCTCCGTCTCCCCTGAAGAACTACAAGGCCAGCTGCAGGCTCCTTCAGCCTTTAATTATGTTACAGTTGACCTTTTCAACCAACACACCTTTTCTTCTAACTACTTGTGAAGCAGCAGCATTGAAGCGAGACAAGTTTTAAACCACTGTCATAAAAGTTACCTATCTCAAAGCAGGTTCTGCCTGCGTGAGCCCTGATGTTACTGCCTCATCCAATCTTTTCCCAGTAACACAAATCCTGTTGAACAGTCTGTTTGAGCTTTCTGGAAGGAACAGAAGATGAACATTTCTTACTTCTCCTGAGTGTTAATACAGCATAAACTAGTTGGAGTTCTTCTGGTTCAGCATTTCCACTGTTTGTTTAAATGTGGTGACTGCGAAATGTAAAACTATCAAATATGGTAAAGAAACAGAATAAAAAATCCTATGAGGGACAAGACAAAAGGCCACATCAGATTCTAGTAGAACTTTACAGCTTATCTTCTGTATTTCAGCGGGAAAAGGTAACCAGTCAAAACGAACTGTTGACTAATGAGCATCATGCACCTCAAGTGTTGTTTTCATTCACTTCCTATCACTAGGGCCTGGAAGTTTCCACCGCAGGATGTTTCTACTGCAGGATGCTAACAGACAGTCCTGATGCAGGGTTTTCCAGCAGTAGTGTTCTTGAGCAAAAACTGCTCCAACTGAGTTAAAAGAGGATTTAGAGCATGGGTGCTAAACCAGCTGCCATGGCATCCAGTGGGTGTTTCAATCAGCCTTTGGAGGGAAAGAACAAGCTCGTAACAGGGAGAGAAATGTGGTGCTTTAAAGTTTCATTTGTAGTGTGTTGTTATCAACTTATTACTACACAAGAACAGTGACAACTTGTGAACTTTAACAGCATGCTTCTACCTCATATACACTTCGTACTATGCAGAATGTATGTGCACAGCCACTCTAAAATCCAGATTACGGAGTGAGCAGTATGGGTGCTTCCACATAAACGATTGTCTGGGTTTTCTAACTCTAAGCTAGTTATTGGAGTCAGGCAATGAGTGCTCAGTGGAACAACCAAATCCCGATGCTGACTTCCAGGGAGAGCCAAGGTTCACTCCGCTCGCTGAGCAGCCACTGGTTATTTGCATGCAGGCAGCACAGCTGATTTGAAGACACAAAACATAATGTAGTAAAGCAACATTTCAAGTGTTCCTCCACACTGGATGAGATCCAACTGGTGTCAGGTAGAATATTTAGACAGCGGGTAGGCGCTCCGTTTCACTAGAGGTCTAATCAAGTTTCCAAATGCTAGAACAAATTACTATTTCCACACCTCTAATCAGCAACGAGGGTGCTTTACTGAGAAGAATGTCAATCAGCTCAGAGGGAATAGTTTTTATTTTTCCAGTTAATAGGGATAATTACATTAAAACAGATTTAGAACCATATGGCCCAAACCCCTCCAGATACATTTAGCCAATAATGCAACTATATTCCCTTCACCACATGCTGAAGCAGGAGATATTAAACATATTTACAAGCACATGCTATTAAATTAGGTTCAAAGCTGTTAAGATACTGTCTTATTAAGTAGTTTTTAACAGCACAATTCATACAGAGGAGAGAACATATGCTGGCATTCAGTTGTTTTGTTGGTATCAGCCAGATCAAATCCAACGCAGAATGAAGAGCCCAGAGACAGATGAAAGATGATTTTGAGTAAGCAGCTCTGTAGTGCTCTACAAGTGGCTCACACCAAGACAGTTAGTACTTCTTCACTATCATCAACAGAACTCTATTTTACTGAGGCTAATTGAAATTGCTCAGAAGCACAAGTTCTTCATGTCCAAATAACCTCCGAGTCACATTTAATGTTTTGTGTGAAAATGTTATATTACTTGCAACCATTCTCCCTAAGGAATAATTTAATGGATCCTTTAAAGTATCAAATGACTCTGAAACAATTAACAATTCTCTATAGTTTCATGTTAAAACTAAATTCAATTCTAACATGCTTTAAAACAGGTACACAATTGTGACATATTGATTGTACTTATGAGTTTATTGCTCATTCTGAATAGATGAAAACCTGATTTTAAAGTCACCTTTCGCTTTTCTTCCAAATGTCTTCTGCACTTGATGAGACAGTAGAGACCTATGGCTCCACAACATTCTAAAGAATGCAATTTCTCCTGGCTTTCATACAAGGTAAACTAACATGTGTGCGTGTGGGAAGACTTAAACCACAAGCCAGGGGGTGGTCTACACACTGACCGCACGATACGGAGCAAGTTCATAGGAACTTCTTGTGTGACGCAGGCTTATCACTTCAATTCTAGCCTACCCACAACACATGAAGCCAGGAATACTTCACATTCCTTCCCATGGTTATTATTATTCACCTGATTCCCTGAGGAAGGGGACTGCAAGTAGCCTCACACCATTACCAAGTTCACTAGGCTGAGCTCAGAATCCATGAGATATCCCTTGTTGGTCTAACAAAACAAGATGCTTACCTTGAGAGAAATATGAGGGTCACTAACAAGAACAAAGTAGTTGTTCAATGAGGAGGTTGTATCTGTTTGTTTGTCTACTCTAAATCAGGTAACCAGGGACATTCAGGAAAGACTTAAGACATCTTTCTAGATTAAGAGCACCGACTTCTCTCTCCTACCCTGAACACCACCACTTGCAGCCTGTTCAGCTGTCCCAAGCACTATACCCTAGAAGAAGAAAGCCCTTGCTTCAAAACACCTTACTTTCAATTTAAATAAGATGTGAGAATGAAGATACTTCAATAAGCCAATGGTGGATGCAGTCTATATCAAGAACAAAATAGCATTCTAAACATGTAATATTAACTACTATCTACACTGGCATTTTGCTCCAACTGACAGTCATCCAATGTCTGACATGCAAAAAGCATCACAGAAACTTTTAGGTTGAAAAAAACCCCTTTAAGATTATCCTATAATAACATTTTGAAATCAGTGGTTGAGAGATATTTCAAATTAGTACCCCTTGATCATAGCCTCCCTATTATTAATAACCCCAGTTTGCCCAGAGCGACATACCAAGAACCCCATAAAATTTCTTAAACTACCCCTAACATATTAAATGAACTGAATGATAGATAAACAGCCAGAAAAAAATTGCCTGTGCATAATATCCCTACCTCCCTGTAATGGAATTTCACAAGATATTTGAGTCATCTGCATTATGCTCCCTATAGCTTCTACTTAAAGCACACAGACTACCAGGCTGGGAAGCAGAGACAACAATGGGAAGGACCTCTGCATACAAACAGGAACACCTGCAACGAACAGAGAAATTAAACAGCATAAATTATTTCCATACAGGTTTTTCCAAAGCTGATGAGGTGCAATTTCTCATTAACTGAGGTCTCCCTCCTGACAATTTGAATTTCTTTTCTACTGAAAACACCCCTTTTCCCCCCAGTCTGTCCTGACCCACTTAGACAAACGCCAATATTCAGCCTGGCCAAGCGAACTACTGCAATCCCTCTTTATTCTCCAGCCCTGGAAATGGAAATACGATCATAAAGTCTCCAGACCAACTCCCCTAGCTACACAAAGCCAGGGGAGAATTTTACCACTATCTTCTCTAGCTGAAATCTCCCTAGTCAGATAAAAAGGTTCAAATAAAGAACCCAACAAGTATTAACAGCTCCCTCGCCAATGTGCGAGAGAATTAAAACCAAAGATGCTCAACCAACCATATTCTATTTTTTAGATTTCAAAACATCGCCATTTAGAGAGATATGAGATTTGAAGCACTAATTAACTAACATGCATACATTTAAAGCAAATGCTCACAGAGTCCACATCTCCAAACCACAGCCTGCAATGCAGCTAAAGCAATGCACCACTCCTACCTGCAGCAGTCAGTCTTAGCAGAGGACAACCTCCATGCTTGGTGAGCCCACTCCCAACGCTGAACCTCAAAGTTCCTTTTGGAGAAAATCCTCCTCCCCACTTTCTTTCCTTTCTTGCCTCCACTCCCTGCCCATAATTCAGGGAAGATTGTTTTTGCTTTTGTTTTTTAAAATAAAGGTGACCATGCTAAACCAGTGTGGTTCTTACGAGGCCTCATCTTGCAGCTTTCCATTGCAAAACAGCGTCCTTCACCAGAGGCTCACTTCACTCACGCCACTCTCATTACAGGTCTAATGAAAATGCAATAGTTCTGCCTTCTCACTTGCAGCCCATAGGACTAGAAAGGTTCAAGGGGAATTTTTACACTAGCTTTTAAGGTGAAAGTGGAAGAACACAAGGACCCTCAAGACCAGCACCCATGTGCAAAGAGCCATAACACTCCCGATTCCAGGTAATGAAGCCAATAATTACATGGGGAATGGGGAGAGAACAATTAGCTCAAAAGGCTTTTTATTTCTGAAAAGATACAATATTCTGCAAGACTCTAGAGGATGTGGAAGGACAAAAACCATAGGCAGTCTTAACTGCCCTAAAAGGCTGGGTTTGTTGCTCTTGGTTTATAGCTTCAGATTTTGGACCCTCAAAGACCCATTTTCTCCCCCAGCTGCACAAGTGGGGTTAATGGAGGAGCAACCCAAGCTGGTTTCACCACGGCAGTGCTCCAGGGGACTGGAAGACACAAACAGTGAAGGCAGACACCATGTTTTACACAACAGAAAGTTGCTAAAATTAGAACCAATACAAACACAGTTGGGTTTTCATGACAGACTTTGCAAATCACTTTGAGAACTTCTTCAGGAAGAGGCACGTCGGAGATTTAAAGCCACCTAGGCAGCTGTAAATTAAGACAACTACAGTGTGAAGAGACTATTATTAAGAGTGGTCAAACTATGGAGACATCATTTCATTTTACAAAATAAGATTCTCTGTGACAGTCAGGTTGGTTGGGATTTCCAAACCCAACTGCACTATGCAACTCACAAATAAGAAGATGTTGCCTTGTGGAAAACCCAGGGTGTTTTCCAAGCAAAGGCACAGCAATTTTCATCTGCTTATGTTCAGAGTAGATTGAACCACGCTGACTTTCCTCAAAATAGCTGAGATGTCCTTGAAAGGCCTCTTGATTTCTACAGAACAGGTAACAGCATCTCCATGCACCTTCATGACTCATGGTGACACATATTTTAGCTTACACAGGCTTATGAGACATGACATTAGACTATTTTTGGTTCACTTTTGGGTTATTTTCTTACTCACCCACACAAAACAATAAAATGAATGAAAGTGTGTCTTTTTTTGGGTTTTTTGGTTTTTTGGGGTATGACCTCAGCTCCTGAGCTCAGGTTAGTGCTATTGTAAGCACTGCATCATTTAATGCCACTCGCCCATTTTTCTATCTTAAAAGTAGGTGCTTTTTTTGACTGCACCAGAACTAGAACAAGCTCTTCCAGAACCTCACACCTCTGGACACTTCAATTTTCCAGCTTAAATGTATTTATGACCATTTTATATCCATTTACTCTTCAGCTAATTTCTCCTCGCTGGCTCTTGCCATCGGATGTATTTATAGACATGGATCATATCTCCTCAGCCTTTGTTTCTGCTGGATTAAAAAAAGCAAACTCTCTTAGTCTCCTCCTGCAAAATTAGTACTCCCTTTCTCCCAGCTCACCTCTGAGCCTGTTTCATTAGGGTCCCTCCTTCCTGGTTTCCCTCCTCCCCACCAGCACTACCCTGCAGGGCGAAAGTAAGTTGCTGGTCCTCCTGCACACTGACATCCTTCTACCTCTTCCAAGGAGCTGCTCTTATTAAAAGTTATGAGTAACAAACAGCCAAGCCTATAACTCTTACATTTCAAACCACTGCATTTCACCTCACTTCTAACTACACCAGCACTCAAGGTCTCCCAACTGTGAGATGTTACTCTCTTTCCCTGAGCCAACAACATTTACTCCTTCTGCTATGTGTATGTCTTCTAGAAAGTCATGCTCTCATTGTGATTTGAGGCAGTTTTAAACCAGATTAGCTTCACGTGATCCTTTGAAAATCACTGGTAGTCTCCTCTCAGCACTGTGACTGCTCCACTCAGCATGGCCCACTGCCATCACCAGTCCCATCAGCTCCCAGTCACTCCTCCATAATTATCAGGAACAGGAAAATAGACAAAATGTGTCAGATCAAAGGTCCCTATTGCCCAGTAACCTGTCACTGCCAGGGGACAATAACAGACATGTTAACAACCAGGAAAGCATACAGGCACTATACCGGAAAGTGTTGCTCTTTCAATAGACAGATCTTGTTTGATTTTTGCTGCTATGAATTTCCCAAATATTTTTCAAGCCCACTTAAACTTGGTTTTGTATTTGGAACATTTTGTGGTAGTAAATCCCAAAGTTTAATTTCACCTGACTTGCTAGTGCAGCAAGGACTTCAAACCTTTGACATTGTTAGATGTTTAATAAACGAAGTCTAGCTTTAGTCCATACAAAGCTTCTAGAGCAGGACACTCCAGCAGATGTCTTACCAACAGCAGAGTAGTACATCAGACCAGTGTGACCTACTTCTGGAGGTATCATGTCATACACATTTTTTCACCTCTGAAGGAGCTGATTCTCCCCCTCTTCTCTGGTGAGATCCCACCTGCAGTGCTGCATCCAGCTCTGGGGCCAACAGTGCAAGAGGGATGTGGAGCTGTTGGAGGAAGTCCATAGGAGGCCAAAAGGATGATCAGAGGCTGAAGCAGCTCTGCTCTGGAGACAGGCTGAGAGAGCTGGGCTTGCTCAGCCTGGTGAAGAGAAGCCTTTGGGGAGATCTCAGAGCAGCTTCCAGTGCCTAAAGGGGCCAACAAGAAATCTGTAGAGGGGCTTTTCACAAGGACATGTAGTGACAGGACAAGGGAGAATGGCTTTAAACTGGAAGATGAGAGATTTAGATTAGATATTACATTAAAATTCTTCTTTGTGAAGGTGCTGAGGCACTGGCCCAGAGTGCTCAGAGAAGCTGTGGTTGCCCCATCCCTGACAGTCTTCAAGGCCAGATTGGACAGGGCTTGGAGAAACCTGGTCTAGTGGAAGGTGTCCCTGCCTGTGGCAGGGGGGCAGAACTGGATGAGCTTTAAGGTCCCTTCAATCCAAACCAGTCTGGGATTTTATGATTCTTATATTTGTATGCTTTTCCACCAAAATTTGCTTCAGTAACTCAGGGTGGTGAGGAGCACTGATTAATTCTATCCATCATGTTGATGGCTATTTCCCTCTCACAGGATCACCCTGATTGGGTATGTTTATGAGAAATGGGAACATATCCTGAATTTAATAGGCCTTTATCCAGGACTCCAGCACAGAGACTGGCTCAAGCCAGAAGGGTCAGCTAAGCCGGGTTCATTTCCACCTTGCTAACAGCAATGGATCCTTACAAACGACACTCCCTCGTCACCCATTTTCTCATTGCCCACGTATCTCCCTCACTGAAACCTAACACAAACCAAATATTTAATCCTGGAACCAGGATGTTTATACTCATTTTCTTTTCTATCCTACCGACTTGTATGTACATGTAAAAGAACCTTTTACTTCACATGCTTTGCAATTTGCAGCTAAGCCTGAACAGTTGGCAAACTCTCCCTCTTCCTACATTTCCTGACATATCAGGATTTTTCCATCCCCTGAAGACTTTTTGCTTATTCCTAAAAGCCTTCCTGAAGCAGTTATTTGTCCAAAGAAATACTGAGCCCTTCCTATATATTCTCTTCTTGCTTACTAGGGCTATTGATTCTGTTTAGGCAGGAGATCCCACGGTTTCCATCAGGCTCTAGACCCCCTCCAGATTTATACCCCATAGCTCCCTGCCCAGAGACTCCCCTAGATGTTGCATTTTCAAACCTGAGAGTTGGATGCTGTCCTGGTTACTGCAATGGCAGCAAGTCTCAGCCACCTCTATGAAAGACTTGGCTACAGCACTCCTATGCCATTTAAAGCACTTTTCCCACTGATATGCCACACTTCTGTTACAAAGCCTGCCCATCAATCCCATGAACCAGAGCTACTCACCTTGTTTTGCCCATTCGTCCATTTATGTTAAGCTGAGTTAAAGCATTATCCTCAGCCCTCTGTTCAACAAGCTCACTCACCAAAGCCAAACCAGCATTACCTATTACTGCTTGTCTTCTTTTTTTTTCCCCCAAACCAAATAATGATTTAGCTGTCCTATCTATGCCTAAGCACTTCTGATTAGCAGCAATTGTTCTGCAAGTAGATCTGGTTATTTAAAGTGTCTCATAACAATAAACCCAACCGGAAATCGTATCTTTTTAATACTGAAATCCTTCCTCATAGGCAAATTTAACCCATGGAACTGCAGCAAGTTTCTAGTGCTATCCTAATAGAACTTCATACATTAAAACATAGCTTATTTGAGATTAGCTAAAACCTAAAGCATTGCACCTAGATTTTCCTGTTTCCCTGTTGAAAGAGAAACTTTCCTTCACCTATGAGCATCCAAAACCTGCTAGGCTATTTTAGATTTCATTACATCCCACTGAGTAGAAAGCTCCCTTTCTCCCTTCTAATTCTGACAACAGCACTACCTAAGCTGCGAGTGTTCCAGTGGCTTCAAGTAAAGACTCAAGACTGAGGAGGGCAGAAGAGATTCAACATGTTTTAAGGCCAATCATTTTCCCAGTATATTATCACATGAGCATTAAAAAAACCCCAACACCATCAAAAGAACAGATGAGGCAGCACTTAGCTGAAGATTATTACTCTGAGACTCAGGTCAAATTTGCATCTCACTTCCACCAAGCCTTTTTTTCCCCCCCCGTTTTCTACTTGCATCCTTGCCAATGAAGTGCAAAAGGTTAAAATTTACAGTAATTTTTATTACACCAGCTTTTAAATAATTACAGATGTAGTCAGAAGCTTTGTACTTGTGTTTATTGTCCAGCCTAAGACACAGATGCAACGATGTCCTAGCACAACCACAAAACACCCATATTTCAAGTGGGTTTCATGGGCTGTCACTCAGTTTCTTCTTTTCTCTCCCCAGTTTTGCAATGAAAGTACTTGAAATAACCACAGACAAAGCAGGACAGCGTTGAGCTGCCTGCCCCAAGAGACCCAGCCGGGTACTTACGTTTTACCATTACCCTCCCCCAAAATGATTAAAGAAAAGAAAGAATAAAGTAAAAAATAAACCTAATCTGGCGAGTTTCCTGTTACCAGAAAAGCAACATCTAGCCCTGCTGTGCTGTTGCTCCCCCCCACGCTCCCTGATATTAACGAGGTATACAAAGAAGTCCTACCCAGCAGGATGAGGCTATGGCTTCAAAAAAAAATCCAATGATTTAAATGTAATTTTAGATCTGCAAGCACTGCCAAGCACCACTTTATTTGTCAACAAAACGTTTTGATTATTTGGCAGAACAAAGCAAGCTCCCTCCCTGCTTTCTCCACAGACATATTTGGCACCGGTTAATTTGTATGTCTTTAGACATATGTCAAGTCTGAAGCTGTTTCAGGCTTTAACCCCGCAGAACTTCTCTCTTTTAAGTACTTGTTTTTTCTTAAAGCAGTAACAGCAGCAAGTTAAAGCCAAGGAGGGATTCGATCCTGCAACGAAACGGTTAAAAATCAGACTCTGCTGATGTGGGCTTCTCTGATCCATTCCATTTCTCACAAGCTGAGCTAAGAGCTGAGCACCAAGTATCAACTGTAACATGATCCAAGAGTTTATGGAAAAAATAACTGCACATACCAAGCATGCACATTTAATAAGATTTTGTTGCCATTAAAATATTGGAAAAACACGATTTTTTAGGATCTGCTTCTCCCTCCGAATGATTTTTCGGTGTTTCTCCTCCCCCTCTCTCCTAAACACACACCTCCTTTCCAAAAAACCAAACCCTTAAGAAGAAGAAGGGAAAAAAAAAAGCAGTCCTACTGCAGGGAAGAGAGGCTTGAAAAACAACTTTGATTGGCACTTGGCCTGACCCACAGAGGAAGAAAAACAGTTTTTGGACAAAGAGCGCAAATATTTGAGCTCATTGACTTACAGGCTTTTCTTAGCGCTTGCAAGAACCAACCTGGAGCTGAATGTATGGGGAAGAGATTGAATTAAACCAAACCCCCGGACGGCACCGCGTTCATCCCGGGCGCTCGGGCTGGCTCGGCGCGTTTGCACAGCTCAGCAATTTTAATTCATTTGCGCTGGACAAACAAAAAGCACCTCAACTCATGCTCCCCGTTAAGCAGATGTCGGGAGGAGGTGGTAAAGGGATTACCCTTCTCCTGAAGCACCCAGGGTTCAGCAAAGGGGCGGCTGGACACTGCAGGGATAGGGGTTAGCGGGTTGGGAAGGGGGGTAGGGGCTTTGGGGGGCTTTTTCTATGTCCTTAAAGCTCTGATTTTCTATGTCTTTAAAGCCCTCCCCAAAGACCGGACGGGGACTGCAGTGATGAATTCTGCCGGTTAAGTACGTGGATAAACTTTCCAAGAGCGGCTGGGCCCCAACTCAACCCCCTCCTGCCATGGGGGAGGCCAAGCACCCCATAACCCTCCGGAGGGTGGGGGGGCAGCCCTGTGCAGGGGCAGGTGACACCTGCCCCGATGAGGGGAAGGCAATGGGAGTGCGGGACCTGGCACCCCCCGGAGCCGCTGGGGCCGATCCCCCCTGCCCCACACCCCACCCCCCCCGGCACCCACCTCAAGGAATGCCCCCCAGATCCCCACACACTGCCGCGGGTGCCCCACAGCCCCCACCCCACTGCCCCACAGCCCCCCTCCCCTCCATCCCCCCGCCCCACTGCTGCCCTATGGCCCACTTCTCCTGGCAAACCCCACCCCCCAAGTCTCTGCCCCATCGCCCTGCTCCAAGTCTTTCCCTTCTCGTCTCTCGCAGGCCCTCAGCTCCCACCGCCTCACAGCGAACCAACCCCCCCCCCTCCGGTACCTGTCTCGGCACCTTCCGGCAAATGCCGCACACCCGGTACTGGCCGGCGGCGGAGGCGGCAGTGGCGCTGCCCACGGGGCCGGAGCCGAGGCGGTTCATGGTGCCGGGGAGCGCGGCGCAGGCCGGGCGGGACGCGGGGAGGCGGCAGCTCCGCTCCGCGCCGCTCAGCAGCCCGCGCCGCCGGCCGCCCCCATCCTCCAGCCGCGGCCCCAGCGCCCCGCTCCGGGCCGCTGCCCCCCGCGCACACCCCTGAGCGCTCCGCCAATCCGCGCCCGCCGCCACGCCCCCCGCCGTCTCGATGGGCCAATCACAGAGGCTTCCCGCCGCTGACCAATGAGGTGAGCTCTGCCCGGCTCCCATCTCCAGGCAGCCTCCGAGCTGGGGCGGGGGAAGGGGCGCGGCCATGGTCGCGGAGGGGCGGAGCCTGCCGCGTCTCTGGGCAGCGTTGGGGAGAGGGGCGGGGCGGTGCCCCGGCCGCGTGCCTTCTGCTGACCAATGGGGTGTGTCGTATGCAAATGACGAGAGGCAGGCCCCTCCCCCGGCGCGGTGGGCTGTGAGGGAGCATCGGGCAGGCGGGCTCGCACGGGGCTCTGCGCTCCGCGGTTGGCTGCGGCTGTGACCGCGGTCCCGCGACCGGAGCCATCCCCGGAGGCCCAAGTGTAAGGGTGGGGACCCGGGGTTACCGGTGTGCTGAGTGCGGGCCCGCCAGGCCCTCGGTGCCCCTTCCTACAGCCGCTGGTCCGTAAATGTGGCCAAAGGAGTCGGCGGCAGGGGGCTGCCTGTGTGGAGACCGAGCTTCTCTGCAGCAGTTCCCGCTCCGAGGCGGCAGGCCGCTCATGTAGGGACAAGACTGCTGTGCTGCCAGGCAGAGCAGCATTAGGTATTTGCTTTAGGGGAACGATGGGAGCACGCATGTGTGTGTGTGTTTGCCTCGGGAAGCCGGGATTGTTAGAAATGATGAGTCAGGTTTTCTAGGCTCCATGCTAATGCACGGAGATGGAGTGTGTAATTAGGACAGAGGCAAATCTATAATCTGCAGCCTGAGATAGGGGTATAAACCTCTTCTTTACATCATGGCATCGCCAAAGTTTTCCTTGTTTGTGTGCTCTTCAGCTTTAGGTTTTAAATACGTCTATAATGAGATTTAATGGGTAGTCCCACTGACATAAAACTTTATTAAATATCGACCATTATATAATTCCTGTCTTGAAAGATGATGGCATAGATGGATTTGATTTCGTTAGGGAAACAATGCTACAGCCCTATGAAATTTCCAAGCAGATTTGGGATGTTACATACATTGTTTTCAAGGTTTCTCCTGGCAAAGCACTTGTAAATCAGCTGCTTGAGAACCATCATCTGCTTTGCCTGCGAATACTTTCTGTTTCTGCAGAATGAAGTGTTGTGTAATTTAGTCAACTGGCTGCCTAAAAATGGCACAATGCAATTAGTGATTTACATCTCTTAAAGGAGACTGATTGTACCTAGATCGGATTGAGAACTGCTGAAAAACTCCTCTGATAAGACTTTGCCACCGCAAGTAGAACCCCATCCACAGAAACACCCCCCTCCATTCTCCCCCTTCCATCCACAGCAAATCCTCTTCCATCCTTCCTCTTCCATGACAGCAAAATCCTCCTCCATCCTTCCCCTTCCACCCGTTTCCAAAGGGATCTTTTCCTCAGGCAGAGCTCCCTTCAGCAGACAGGCGCTCTATGGACTCTGTTATTGCCAGTCAATTCAGTGTGGAATGCATCCAAATGTTGCACTCACAGGCTGCCATGCAAAATGCTTGGAGAGGAATAAATGGAAGTGGGTTTCTTTTTCCAAGCAGTGTCATAGAAAAGGCATCCCAATGTGAGAAAGCAGTTTGCTTGAGTGTAGGTATTTGCTGTGCCAAGTCTGAATCCCATGTGCTGCAGCATGGTGCTTTTAAACTGAGTGACAAAGGGGAGCCAGACAAGTTGGTTTCCATCACTTAATTTGAATGTAATGCTAAAATCATATAATTGTTTAGGCTGGGAAAAGACCTTTATGATTATCAAGTCCAACTGTTAACCCAGCACTGCCAAGTCCACCACTAAACCATGTACCCACGTGCCACACATGTAAAAATGTAAGTAAACAACATGAATGGTGTAAATGGCTTTTTATTTCTTGCTGAACTCTGTGATAATGTTATCTGAAATAAGTTTTGAAAGAAGCAGAATAGGATCAGTTATAGCCACAAGCAATGGAGAGTTGACTCTTCAGCACAAGAAGCATCCCTTTGAGTCATTTACTGTCGAAGTGCCTGGTTCAAAACTCAAATCCATTGGCAAGGGTGGTAGCAGGCAAGTTTGAAACACAGGTTGGAGAATAATTTTGACTCAGCTATTCTTAGTATTTAACATTGGGACATTTTAATAACTGCATCCATTAATTTATTTTTATTTCCACAGTGGCAAGAACACATGACTGGACATCCTCAGAAACGGGGTTGGGTCCCTTTTCTCTGCACTGAAATGATTTCTGCCTTGAGTGACAACTTCAGGCTGTTAGCAGAGCCCATTAAACCTAGGAAAATTTCCCATTTCCCAAGTGTGAAAGTTAGGCTGAAAATTGGAGAAATTTGATATCTGGTCTCTGTTCTGCCACAAACCTCTTGTGCAACGGGTGGGATGTGTATGCCCAGATGCTTGAAGTATTTGGTTGACTAACCCTTACTTAAACCATAAGCACTTAAGTACCTTTGTGGCTCCCAGTCTTGCCTTTCAGTGCTTTAGTAGCTGAGAAGTGTCAAGAGAAGCATAAACTTTGAAAGTGTTTCATTGGTTTTGGAAACAATACTGCAAGTGGAAGTTGCCTGTAATCCTTTCCTGCACCCAACAGGAATTCTCTTGGATATATTTTCTGAAGTTTGTTTTTTTTTTCACTGTATTTTCTTTTTATAAAGAGTTTTGATACCTAATATAGATCAGAAGTTGACCTAATAGGGCTAGATGCAGTGCTTATCCAGTACTAGGTAATTAGTGTATAATGTATAGATTATAAGAACTTCGCTTGTTCCATTTTGAGTTAAACATATGCAGAAGTTCTGCAGAGTAAAAGCCTCTCTCTTTGTGCAAGCTGGCTTCTTTGTGAATGTACTCATATTCTTGGAAGTTCTCCTTGTAAACTGATTTCTGAGAAGAAATATTGCAAAAAACATTCAGTGCTCCCTTCACAATTGTCTAACAGCTTTTATGATCCAACTGCACCTCACTCTCCATCCACTGTTATGGATTTCTTTCAGGTTTTGCCCAGTTACTGAGTTGTATAGGAAAGCAGAAACCTGGAAACAAGAGGTAAATGAGTTACGGGCAGCCTAGCATCTAGACCTGCCAGGAAACTCAAAGAAGGTTGTCAGTTCTATAAACCCAACCAGTCTGTTGAGGTCACCTGGAGAGGCTGCAAGTCATTGCCGTGTGTGGGAAAGGTGGAGACCTCTGTTTTCTTGATGACACGGAGCATACTGACTTGAGACCATCACATCCTTCCAAAGAGATTACTGACCTGCCAAGATAGAGTTGCACAAGTGGTATGGCTTTAGACAGATTTTTATCATCAATGATCATAACTTTTGCAAAGTTTGAAAACCAACACTATGATGAAACAAGACAGGAGCAAACTTCCAAAGGAAGTATGGCTTTCTCTGCCTCCTGAAATCATCAGATGCATTTTTGGCAGGCACATTGCAGCCAGGTGTGGACTGCTGCCCTTGCTGTAGGAGTGGATGAGATGTGACAGCCTTTGCTAGAAGGCCAAAGCTTTCCCAGTCGCTTACTCTATGTTAGCCTTCAAGCTAACATGGTTCAAACAGATTGACTAAAAGCCGTAGCTCATCCAAACATCAAGCTGCTCCATCCCCCAGAATGAGCATTTATACCATGGTTTAACACTGTGATACCAGCTCTGAACCCCTGCTGGGGATCCAGTATTTCTGCCTGGAATTTAGTGAAGAGAAGGTTAAGATGGGGACACAATTGCATGCGTCCACCAGGGATGGGGCAGCACCTCATCATCCCCATACTAAAGAATCGTTACAACCAACAACCGTCCCCTGCACAACCAGTCCATGAGAGAGCACAGAGTGATAAGTTAAAACTTAACAGGGGAGGTTCAGGTAAGATATAAGGAAGAAGGTCTTTATTATGAGGGTCATGAGACAATGGCACAAGTTGTCCAAGGAAGTTGTGAATGCTCCATCCCTGGAAGTGTTCAAGGCCAGGTTGGACAGGGCCTTGGGCATCATGATCTAGTGGTCTTAAGATCCTTTCCAGCCCAAAGCCTTCTATGATTCTATGATCCTATGATTGTTCTTGCAATAAGAAGTAGCTTTGTAGATCAGCTGTACAGTATTGGCTCTGCATTGTGTCCTGGCAAAGCCAGTCTAGCTGCTACGTGCTGTGCAGGCACTATCAGAGCACTTGGTAGGTCTACATGATGCTTCCCAAGCTGTGCACCTACTGCACAAAGTGTGCAGTGCTTTTGTTGTTCATACATTAATGCAACAGCTTGATGCTTCCTGAAAAGATTGGACTGACAAGATCAAGAGCTGTAAAATCGAACTCGTTATGCAGTGAATATGTTTGTGATTCATAGACCTCCAGCAGCTTGCAGAGAGAGGAAAGGAGGGGGCAGCTGCCACGCAAGAGTTCTGACAGGATTGCTGCAAGACTAGAAATCCTGCATGAAATTAAAAGATCCCCAAGGTTTGCCCAGGAGCACGGAAGGAGGGCATGCCGGAGCACCCAGCTCTGGAGCTGTACCCACTCTCCCTGTCTGACTGCCACAATGAAGTGCTGCGTGCGTGGTTAGACGAGGTGATTGACACATGTCACATGCCTTACGTTTCAAGAGCCCATGAATCATTCAGTAAAGCCATCCCAAACATGGATACATAGGAAAATAAATGTGGTTTCTCCAGGCCAAAAATCCAGCCCATTGCTATTACGTCAAGCGAGTGATAATCCTGCTTTCATTATCATGGTGTTTGTTGCACCGTTTTGCTCTCATTTGCACAGGATTTGTTTTACACTGTTAGGGGAAGGAAGGGCAGCAGATAAGTTTGTGCCCTGAGTTATGTTACGCACACTTTGACACTCCAAAACGACTTCCCATCCTTATGATTACACGTCCTAATTTGCAAAATGAGTGTTCAGATAATTGCACGAGACAGGGAGATGTGATAGTTTGTGGAATTCTTCCTCCAGGGTGGGGGCACACGCCTTTTCATTTGCAGCCTTTAAACCCTGACTAGATAAAGCACTCAAAATTATGTTTATCATAAGAAACAATTACAGCCTGGCGCAGGGGAGCTGAGTTTACTGACCTAATAGGCCTTTTTAATATCTAATTTCTTTGACAGTTAAATAACTCAAAAAAAAAAAAAGCATTAAATCGCTACCCAGCCAAGAAATCTCTTGTCCTCTCTCTTTATGTTCTGCTGTGGTTTGCATGGTAATTCCCTAAATATATTTCAACATGTTGTTTACTTCAGCCTTCTGAGACCACACTGGCCAATGCTGCGAGCCTGTAAATAGGGATCATCTGGAAAAAATAGGCTATGCTTTGAGTTAACTTTGAAGGATTTTGTCCTGTACAGTTTCTGGGAGTGATACAGCAGGGAAATGCATTAATTGAAAAAGAATCTGAAAGGCAGGGCAAAGGTAGCCTGGTCTTACTCTCTGCAAAAGGAGAACTACAAGTAATCGCTTGCAATGTATTCATATTAGTGTTGAAGATAGCCATACCTAGCAGATTTAACGACAGCAACAGGACTATCTTTGGTGACAGAAATGCATCTCTCCTCCAGGGCTGGATGTGGAGTTCATGGGATGGACACGAATGCCTGGGATCGTACATGTGGAACAGGGACAAGTCTGGGTCTTGGCACTGGCCATGCAACCATGATGTGAGGCGCTCTGGAGAATGCACCTGAAGTTTCATCCCTTTCCTAAACATGGGTGCCTGCATCAAAGCTGTGGTTATGGCATCTCTGTGAGATGTTGGTGGTCTGCAGTGCTGTGGGTCTGGGTCCAGGAGGCAAGACTTCCTCCAGAAGACAGAGGAATGCTGCTGACCTTTGGCTGGGACATGAGAGCTTGTGCCTTGGCTCCCAGGTACATCACACACCGCTGAAGAGTACAACCCAGCCACTGCAGGTCAGGCTGTGTAAAAACAGGTTGAGCCCTCCTCTGCATACCATGAGTTCAAAAGCCAAGTAGCCCAGAGAGAGCAAGCAGGAGGTGGCTGGCTCAGATGCCTGCTGGCTGGGGTGGTGAACTGGAAACTGGGTTTTGCTGCCTGTTTCCGTGCACTGCTTTGGCTCCATTCTGTGCCCAGCCAGTGAGAAGCCCACAAATGTCTTTGGCTGAAAAGTCCTAAAATGTCTCAAGCAGCAGAACTTGTCTGTTCCTATTTTGCAAATGAAACACATGGTACGGCAGGATGCCACATTAAGGATGGAGCCGATCAGTGAAATTAGCTTCCTGTATTCACTGGCAATATTATGACTTTCATTATTTTCAAATACAAATACAAAAAGCAAATACAAAACTCAACAGCTTTTGGGATATGGCACATAATTTAGGTCCATTTCCTAAAGACCCTGAGGTATGAACGTAAGTATGTCGGAAGGTCAGGCTGAATTATGGCAGAGTTTTATTCTTTGTTTCTAGACAAAGAAGAGCTGAAGTGCTGAAAGATTTGCATCTGTTATGGACTTGGCTTCTTTTGATTTAAAAATGGTTTTACCCTGTTTCATTATTTTTCTGGCAGTTACACCCTGAAGAAACAAGGGTGTTAGTGAAATGGGATTTCCTCAGAAGGTACCACACTTAGAAGCAATTAGGCATGTGAGTGAAGGCAGTTAGCACATGGGATCTTCCCCAGCAAAATCAGCTAAGTGCTGAAGGCTTGTTTGCATGGCATGTTTCTTCTTTCATCGACTGCCATCCAGATGCCAGGAATATCCTTGGACAGGAGAGGTCCCAAATGTTGAGATTTAGCCTTAAAGCAAGACCCCTGAGGGGGACCTGGCTGACTGAACCAGCAGCACAGCATGCCTGTGAGGAGCCATGCAGCCCACTAACCTTGGCACTTCTGTCTCCTTCCCTCCTTCATGGCCAGGCAGTGCCCGCTGTGACATTCCAAAATACAGCAGACAGGATGGGCCCAGCCATCTGGTACTGCAGAGCAAGAGAAAAGGAGCAGCAGCTTCCCTGGACCAACATCAGCCAACTCCTTTCTGCTCCCATCTCCTCTAGCCTGCCAGTTTGTCTGCTGCCAGATGGAAATGCATGACTCCTGCATGTAGATTTGCCTTTGAAGACTCTCTGACCTTATTTCATCCTGGCTTTGCAGTAGGTAAAAGCTCTATTTATAATCTTTGGAGAGGGGAAAGGGAGGGTCAGTCTGGAAGGAGAAAAATTGAAAAGATCATAGAAAAGATCATAGAAAAGATCATAGAATAGTTATGGTTGGAAAGGACCTTAAGATATATAGTTCCAACCCCCCTGCCATGGGGAAGGACACCTCACACTAAACCAAGTCACCCAAGGCTCTGTCCAACCTGGCCTTGAACACTGCCAGGGATGGAGCTTTCACAACTTCCTTGAGCAACCCATTCCAGTGCCTCACCAGCCCTATAGTAAAGAACTTCTTCCTTATATCCAAACCGCCCATTTTAAGTTTTAACCTGTTACCCCTTGTCCTATCACTACAGTCCCTAATGAAGAGTCCATCCCCAGCATTCTTACAGCTCCCCTTCAGATACTGGAAGGCTGCTATGAGGTCTCCACGCAGCCTTCTCATCTCCAAGCCGAACAGCCCCAACTTTCTCAGCCGATCTTCATACAGGAGGTGCTCCAGTCCCCTGATCATCCTCGTGGCCCTCCTCTGGACTTGTTCCAACAGATCCATGTCCTTTTTATGTTGAGGACACCAGAACTGCACACAAAACTCCAGATGAGGTCTCACAAGAGCAGAGTAGAGGGGCAGGATCACCTCCTTCGACCTGCTGGTCATGCTCCTTTTGATGCAGCTCAGGATACTGTCCGCTTTCTGGCCTGTGAGCACACACTGAAGATGGCTCATGTTAATTTTTTCATCGACCAACACCCCCAAGTCCTTCTCCACAGGGCTGCTCTGAATCTCTTCTCTGCCCAACTTGTAGCTGTGCCTGGGATTGCTCCGACCCAGGTGTAGGACCTTGCACTTGCCATGGTTAAACTTCATGAGGTTGGCATCAGCCCACCTCACAAGCGCGTCAAGGTCCCTCTGGATGGCATTCCTTCCCTCCAGCGTATCAACCGAACCACACAGCTTGGTGTCATCAGCAAACTTGCTGAGGATGCACTCAATCCCACTGTCCATGTCAGCGACAAAGATGTTAAACAAAACCGGTTCCAACCCCGATCCCTGCGGGACACCACTCATTACTGGTCTCCAGCTGGACATTGAGCCATTGACCACAACTCTTTGTGTGCGGCCATCCAGCCAGTTCTTTATCCACCAAGTGGTCCATCCATCAAATTGATGTCTCTCCAATTTAGAGACGAGGATGTCGTGTGGGACAGTGTTGAACGCTTTGCACAAGTCCAGGTAGATGACATCAGCTGCTCTACCCCTGTCCATCAGTTCTGTAGCCCCATCATAGAAGGCCACCAGATTGGTCAGGCAGGACTCTTCCCCTTAGTGAAGCCATGCTGGCTGTCACCAAGCACCTTGTTGTTTTTCATGTGCCTTAGCATGCGTTCCAGGAGAATTTGCTCCAAGATTTTGCCAGGCACAGAGGTGAGACTGACTGGTCTGTAATTCCCTGGGTCATCGAATTTCCCCTTCTTGAAAATGGGGGTTATATTTCCCTTTTTCCAGTCATCGGGAACTTCACCTGACTGCCATGATTTTTCAAATATGATGGCCAGCGGCTTAGCAACTTCATTTGCCAGCTGGTTCAGGACCCACAGATGGATTTCATCAGGACCCATGGATTTGTGCACGTTCAGGTTCTTAAGATGGTCTTGAACCAGTTCCTCTCCTACAGTGGGCCCAAGGTCTTCATTCTCACAGTCCCTGCATCTGCCTTCCAAGACTTGGGTGGTGCGGTCAGAGCCTTTGCCAGTGAAGACCGAGGCAAAGTAGTCATTCAGAACTTCAGCCTTCTTGAAATCCAGGGTAGCTAGCTCTCCCAATAGCTTCCAGAGGGGGCCTATGTTGTCCCTAGTCTGTCTTTTATTCGCTATGTACTTACAGAATCCCTTCCTGTTATCTTTCACATCCCTGGCCAGGTTTAATTCTAACTGGAAAACAGGTTGTAAACAATGCACCTTGTTCTGCTGGTGAAGCTTTATGCATCACAGCCTCAGAGCTGGAGCCCCAGAGCTGGAAATGGTAGAACCTGACTCTTGTTTGGGCACATAAATGAATAATAACAGGGGTCATTGCATCCGCTCTGCTCACTGCCAGATCTGTCTGGTATAACTGAGCCGTAGGCATGCAGACCTGTTTACTATCGCTACTGAAGCATTTTTATTGATGAAGATTCAGGGGAATGCTGGACAGCAGAAGCAGAGAAATAACTTTAATAGGCAGAGCAATGTCTTTGTACAACACAGGAGCATGATCCGAGATGGAAAACATAAAAGTATTGTGTTTTCACAGAAAGGTCATGTCTCTAGAATTTTATTCCTCCTCTTTTTATGAAAATGTCCTTTTACAGGGAGAAATAACTTCTAGTCATGTTGTATTGCTCTTGAAACTTAACCTTTCTCTAGCTGGGCTCTTTAAATCACTGGAAATCAGGGTTTTCTTATAAACAGACTACAGATCAGTTTACATTTTTGTGTTATTTGGCTCCCTCATTTCAGAAACAGCACAGGCCAAATTCTTCCCTGGCATAACTCCAGTCCCAGTTCTCCTATTCTGAGAATGCTGGGCCAAATTCCCGCTCCCTGTTTTGTCAATATATGTTCAGAGCCACTCTGCTGCAATCACTGGAGTCACATATCATTGACACAAATGTACTGCTGAGCAGAATGTAACCCTCTCTATAAATATCACTTTGGTCAAGGGAGGTAAGGAAAATAATGCTGAATGTGGCCTTAAGCATATTACTTATTCTGTTGAAAGATCATTCACTCTTGGCTTAACTTATTTCAAGCATGACAGTCCGGGAAAAAAGTGCATCTGTGAGTGGAATGAGACTCAGTAACAGTCAATAAGACCCAGTGTATTGCGGTATTAATAAATGTGCATTTGTGCTGAAGCATGCTAAATCTCAAAGGCTGGATATAAATGTCAATGTCTATTGAATTTCAGGAAGAGATGTCTGGTGGTAACCATGCTCAGTGTCATTCTGCAATTTGTAATCTGTGTTAACACAGAGGCTATGCATAGGCACGTTCCTGTTGGGAGGCAGAGAATTTGTCTCTTCACAGTCAGTTTATGAGAAGTGAATTTCTCCCTCTACTTCCCTGGCAAGATTGTGAGATTCCCTTTGAGTGAAGTAGCAGTGATGTGCTACCATGCAAGTAATGTGAGCCAAGAATTCAATCACTGGATAAGGATAGTGCTTAGTTAAAGGCTAAGGGGTCCTGGTGCTTTGAGTAAGCTCCCACTTCTGGTAGGCAAAGCATCCTTTGTTCAGACTGGGGATCCTCCACACCTCTGCAGCGACTTCTCCCCATGATAAACATGGCATTCATGCATCTAATCAGAAAACGTGTCACAAGCGGTGGAGACAAGTCATCCTGCAACAGAAGGATGTGGTTTGCAAGTGGTGTCTGCAATATGATTAAGCTAGGGAAGGCAGAAGAAAGTGACTGGTAACTGTTTGTCAGTGTGGTGAGCAACTTGCAACCGTGCCAGGTATTTTTGTCAGTTGTGTTCTGAGCCCCAAGGGCAGCTGTTAAAGCATCACCAAGTTGGCTATCAGTGGGAGAGAGGAACATCAGTGAGTAAATCATGTCTTTGGCTTCACAGACCTGTAGGTATCTGTCTTAAAGCAGAGAAGTTGGCATTTAATCTGAAAAATACTGGACAAAATAGTTGGTGTCCAGTGAAAATCCTAATCGGGGCATATCCTTTCTGCAGCATGTTTTCCTTTTACCCACTGGGTGATGGATGTGAGAGATTATTCAGAAGCAAGAAGGATTGGCTGCTGTGGAGGCACCTGTCTTGGGCAGGCATTGCAGCAGCAATGAAGATCCTCAATGCTAAAAATACCATCATCTTCCCAAGCTGCCTGCTACCCAAGCTGGCTCGGTGTGCTGTGGCTCACTCTTCATACAAGGCACTGGGAGCTGGGACTGCTGTTTTCTGGGGCTGCCACAGGCGTCTTGTGTCTTGTTTTGTGTGAGAGTTGGTCTCTAGAGACATGTTGCTCACCGACATCCAGCTTCATATTGAAAAACAGACAGGATTTGCAATTCCATGAGACTGGATTCTCCTTTCCTACACCTAGAATTGCTTTGGAGGTCTTTAAGCTTTGTGGAGTTACAAAGGACACGAGGCACTGCAGAATCAGACCCCAATCTGCCTACTGATACTCACCTTTCAAGACTTCCTGAATTATGTTAAGATACACTTATGCGAGGTGTTGAATGGTGAAAATAGGAGTCCAGAAAGAACAGTTATCCATGGATTTATCAAAGAACAGTGTCTACACTTGATAAACTGCAGAGAAAGTAAATCGGGAAAATACTCAAACTGAAGACAAAGCTGATGTGGCTGCTGAGCTCTTGATAATGACAGCAATGGGAAGAGCTAAACAGATCATGCACCATTGTCTGAGTGACGGATGGGAATACATTTTATTCTTCTCACCAAGAAGGACAGTGTGATAGCTTTAGCGTGATCTCGTTTTCTTCTGCTATCAACACTTCCCTGCAGTTCATGCTAAAGTGGTTAGCCAAGGCAGGGTTTCCTAGGAGAAATACAAGGCCTGGTGGGACATTAGCCATCTAATTAGCTGCCACTGGTTAGTACAGGGGAAAACCTGAGCAGCAGATTTTCCCTCCCCCTCACTACCACAGTTCCATCCATCCCCCAAAGCTGGGAAAAGGGGAATGAATGGAAAGAGAAGAATACTTCTTGTCCTGGGTAAACCATTGCATGGCCATAGCCAGTGCCAAACCTCCAAGCTTGTGTTTCCTGGAGCTTGTACTGATACATCTAGCCCATGACCAGAGCACATTAGCTTCCCTGATGATGGTCTGGATGTCTGTCCCTCTTCCAGCCCTGAGTAGAGCCAGTGAGCAGCACCATAAGCCTCCAGCCCATTGCAGGGTGCTGCTGCTCCATAGGACAGCTTTCCCTTTGGGGACAAACAGCTGACTCAGAAGAACCTCTAGGAAGGCAGTCAGGTCCTGGGCCTCTCAGTTATCTTAAATGTCAGGTCTAATTGCTGCAGAATCTCCAGGGGGCTTGGAGTGAACCTGATGCTTCCCATGGCACTGCACCCAGATACCAGCTTGTGGGTGACTTGATGGTCTTCACAGTTCACATTTGGACCTCATCACACCCACAGTGCAGCAATGATGTAACGGGGGTTTCCAGCTCAGACTCCCATGTGCTGCAGCTGAAATGTGTAGCTGAAATCAAAACCGGACCCACTCGGTGCGACAGCATTATGGGCATTTGGTGGGCTTGCCATTTTGCCACTCAAATCTCTTGCGAAGTATTAGCACTCTTTGCTCATCACCTTTTAAGAACATGGTAAATATACAATGCTGTGGGCTCCTCACACCACTGAAGGCATTGGCAAATGTGTGGGGTTTGCTGCAGAGCTATTAAAAGCTGCTGGCTGAAGTCAGACGGATGTTCATGGTTAATGAAAACCAAAGGTGGTGTGCATCTGGCAGAATATCCCGAGCAGCTCCAAGAGACTTGCATAAACTTTTGCATAAATACGCATTGGAGGTGAGAAATGCCCAAATAGTTGTGTTTAACGCTTTCCTTTGCTTCTTGCTCAGGAAGATCTATGAGAGACTTGCAGTCTAGAGTGGCTAGTGGCTTTTAGATTAAGAAGCAAAACCAGTAGAAAACAAGTGGACCCTCCAGAGGTGAGGACAGGCCCTTTGCCATCATAGGCAGTATTCAAGTGACTCTGCAATCAAAACTACTTCACAGCAAGTGAGGCCTCAGCAGCGAGTCTGAATGAGACTGCAGGAAGAGCCAGACATTTAAAGCAAACTCTGTGCCGTTCCTGGGTGCCCTGTGGCTTATCCATATGGGATGAACTTATCTAAAGTTTCCCCATGGCCAGAGGCTGCAGCGCCATGGAGCAAGAGTCCTGCTGGTAATTGCAGAGGTCAGGCAAGTGCAAGGGTTTTGGCTTCTGGCTGGTGAAAATGCGACTCTGAAGCCGCAGATGAGAAACAGTGATACTGAAACTTCATCTGAGACAATCGCTACCAGGAAGATGAAACCAGCAGTTAAGGGTGTCGGCGTGAAATGAAGCAGCCAGTCAAAGAGGCATGTTGGCTTCAGGCACCTATGAACAAAAGGCTGTTTCACGAGGATGATGCCCTGGGAACAGTGCTGGTGGGGGGAGGAAGGCAGAAATCAAAGACCGGGTGAAAAAACAAGGTGCCTGGCTATCAGTGGACAGGGTGACTCCAAAGGCTGCCAGTCCTCCCAGCTGAGATGAATGGTTCCTTTCTATTTACGTAGATCCGTATGCAGAAAAACATTATAAGTATGATCTAAGCAGAGTCACAGACATTTTGGCGCCTGGGCCAGTTCCCTCCTCCCACTACAACAAGCAGGGCTTGACCTGGGTGGTGAAATGTATCCCACAAGCCCTATGTTTTGCACCCCACACCACATCGAGCACAGTGCCCTTCATCCACCACTGTGCAACCCAGCTCATCCTGAGGGGCCGCCTGCAGCAGGGTGATCCCCTCATGAGGAGGGATGTGGGCAACATGTCCCCATGCTCTACCAGTGCTACAGACCTCGACCATATCCCACACCCTTTGCCACGCATTTCGGTGTGCATCTGGCTTTGGAATTATCAAATCCATCAGAGCCCCAGCTGCTGTCCCAAGTTGAGCATGTACTGAAGTGCTCTGCGAGCAGCCAGCTGAGTCATAAGCCGATCAGCAATTCCCATTCAAAGGCTGCTGTCTCTGCCCTTGTGGAAAATGCATTTATTGTTTTTGTTTTTTCGCTTCTTTGTGCTAAGGTTCAAGCAGTGCTTTACTTGTTATTGCATGTAATGGTTTGTACGCGGCATGCCAGCCCAGTGAGATCTGATGCCAAGATACAGGCAACACTGGGATGGAGCAGGTACCCTTGGTGGAAAACAGCACAGCAGCATCTGTGCACCCCCAGCATCAGATAAACTGGGAAACTCATGAAATAACAAGATAGGATGGATCCGAGGATAAAGCTACCAAAGTGAGCAATATGACTTGCTCACCTCAGGATTTACTTTATCAAATTACTTGTAAGGTAGCAGCAAGCTTTTCCCCTGAAGTCTCAGGGCATCTTATGGGTGAGATCAGGGGAAGGTCTCACCTCCTCTGTCTCCCTTCACAAATCTAGCTGCAGGCTGCACTTTGCCACAGGCTCCTGGGATAGCCTGCAGGCAAGTACTTTTGCCTCCTACCTTTTGAGGGGCAATACAATAAACCTGCTTTTGAATTCCACGCAAGTGAATGCAGTGGGAGGCTGCCCCTGCACACTGTGCCCAGCTCCCTGGGGTGGTGATTGCCTGCCCAGCACCTCCCCAAAAGGCCCATGGGTGAGGTGGCCTTTGGGTGCTGTCGCCTAGCCGGTGTGTCCATACACCCGGGCACACCAGATGCTTGGCAGTTGCTTGCTGTCACCCAAAACAGGCCATCTCCATCACCTGCTGGCAGACAGTGCCAGGAGGAGAATTAAATAAAGATACACATTGTTATTGGCAGAATAATGACTCATTATCCCCATTCTAGAGGCGGGCTAGCAGGCCAACACATGCTGTAACAAGCCAGCCGTGGAATCAACAACAGCAAAGTAGAAAGTCCATGTTTCCTCCTTGCCAGCCCCTTTTCTTGTTCTCTGGAAGCCTGCTCTGCACAGTGCAAAAGGAGCAAACAGATTTTGGCTCAGCAGCACTGTTTGGAGGAGGAGCCGCCAGTGGCATTGTGCAGAGGAGCGTGGGGCTGATAAACACACTGAAAAATCCCCACCGACAACCCCACAGCCTTTGAATGGCAGCATCTCCCTTTGTAAACACAATATGCAGACGCATTATGCAACCCTGAGTAAATTAACTGTGTTTCCATACTGCTAAAACATGGTAATTAGATGCTTGCTTGTCTAGTGCCTTTGCAACAGGAGCATTTTGACTCTGTACTAATTTTACTGTTGTGAGTATGTAGTTTGCGCTCTTTCCATGTTGGTGCCGCGCTGCTGTTAAAGCACGTGTTTTAACCAAGTGTTAAAAATAATGATTAGCACACCCAAAGTAGCACCACCTTACCTCTGCATTATTTCCATTCTCAAGTATGAGCTTAGCTCCTGCCTTTTCAAGTTTGCCTAAATATGTACTTTCCTTTCCAAAGGAAGATTAATTCAGTGCATCATCCCAGGAAAGGAGCCTTCATGAGAGCCACCAACCATGCAGACATGCAGTAAATCCCTAAGAACTGGTACCATTGGCAATGCCAAGAGGCACAAATCAGGCTGACAGCTCTGGTTTAGCATATATTGTACAAACACAGTGAAACTCATCTGCCCAGCTCACAAGTCATGGAGATAAATGGGAAAAGGTTGGAGCGGAAACAGGAAGATGAAGTGACTCGGTGCAGGTCATGGTGCAGGTCACGGGCACAGCTGAGAACTGGACTTCTGTATCTGTCTTACTGCAGTGGTGCACTCCAGAAACCATTTGACTTGGCTGTACTCTTACGTTAGGTTGTACTGCAAGCACAGCAGCTGAAAAATCCCTTGCCAGCAGAGATGCTCTTTAGCTAAGGGCATTACACAGGACATCCTGGGGATACTGCAAAGTCATCATTTAAAGGGATAGGATCCAACAAGGGAGATGGAGATTTTGCCTAAATAGTACTTTTATAACAGCCACTGTTATGAGAAGTCTTTATTGGTGTTTCTGCCTAGGTGTTGCATGTAAAGCAGGTCCTTGGGTGTAAACCTTATTTGAAAAAGCCACAAAGGAATAAGATGTTCAGTAGCAGCTTTTACTGAATACATGCAACAGGCAGCACTGTGCTGTGAACTGCTCTTGTAGAAATCTGGTCACTTCTGTAGTTGCTGAAGTGCAGAGGAACACAAATGGGCTGACAAAGTATTTAGGGGGTGCTGCAGTTCCCCTGCTTGCCCCTTGCATTTGTTCTTCTTGTAAGAATGAGGTAGGAAAAAATGAGAGTCTCAGGCAACTTCAAAACTGAACATATATATATATATATATATATATATATATATAGGCTGAGGCTTTCTTTCAAAAGCAAACAGCATCTTCCTTTGTGATTCATACCTTCCTTTTGCCACCTGTTTCAAAATCCCACTGCATCAGGAGCCCCTGTTTGGTACACATTGCTAATCTCTGTTCCTAGTTCATCACTAATCTTGAGCAAAATTCCTTGGCCTCTTTTAGCATTTGCAGCACACCAGATAAGGGATTAAGGAATGAACAAACATTTTCCTCCCAGGAACTCAGTGTGTGTTTGTGCAGTTTCACAAACATCTCTTGGGCATTATTTGGCTCACCTGAGTTATATGCAGAGCAGAGGTGTTTAAGTTTGGACAATAGATGTGCCAGACTCCCTTTGCAGTGAGCTTCCCAAAGAGATGGAGCCTCCCAAAGGGTAAATCAGTTCATTTGACATCTGAAGCATCACTGTAAATTCCTGTGAGTGACACGGGATGAGTCTGAGCCTTACAGTATATTGGTATATTGGCGTTTCAGGGTTTACATGTGTCTGATGCTGATCTTTGGGTTCCCCCCCTTAGCCTGGGTGATGTGTCCTGTGCGTATAGCCATGCCCTCCCCGATACTGCAGTCAGCATGGTTTGGGGACCCTCCTTGGTTCCTGGGTTGCTCCAGGGCCATGTCCTGATGCCCAGCTCTGTACACCATGAGAGAAATGGCTGAGTCCCCCCAGGGCTCTGGGCAGGTCAGTCCCCAGTGCGTAGGTCAATAAACATAGATCCTTGAGGCTACCATTGGTAGCCACTCTCCAGCCATGGGTCCAGGGTAAGAAGACAAACCAAGGCTTAGTGTTGGTGAGAGCCGTGTCCTGGTATAGGCAGGAGAAACCAGGAGCCACAGTGCAGTGGACTGTTTTGGTAGTCACTTACTGCCCTTAGCCTTAGTGGTTCTGCTTCAGTAAGGAGGTTACACAGGCTGGTGAAATAGAGGTGATTTTATAAGGGCTCTAGTAGACATAAATTGCACAGTAACGTATGATGAGTAGCATTGGATACCAAACCCCTGTCTATTGAAAGGGATGTGCACAGCTGAAATCCTCCATCCATGTAATGAGTGGAAGTTCATCAGCCAACCTTTTGCACCCAGCCTGAGTGTCCCAGCCAAGCAGGAGTGATGAGGTTTCAGGGTGCTGCAGAGGATTTAAAAGATGCCCTGGACGGCTCACCTAGAAATAACACTGCTGTATCAAGCCTGTCATCCTATTTCCAGCTCTGGGTACTAACTCCCATCCCTTTTGTGATGCTGCAACAGCCCTTTGTCAGCTGCAGCAGTTATTTATACAGACAAATGAAGTTAGCAAAGAGCTTGATATCTTTTAAATTGCATCTGATGAAATCTGCCCGCAAGGGGCAAATTGGAGAGAAAGCCCCAGGGAACCCTTTGGCTCTCAGTGCTGGGCTCATCCATCACAACCACTCCATCAGCCCTAGCTCAGGGCCCTCATAACTTCATGTGGAAAAGTCCCTGCCCTCTCAGCATTCATGAACCCTTTCTCTGGCTCCTCCCACGTTCACCATGAAGCTGGTGCTTTGGCCATTGCCACACAGAGTCACTAACCGATGGGCCAGGGCCAAAGCTGGAAGGTGCAGAATTTGCTTCTCTTCTTTTTATTGCTGGGGGCTTTTTTATGGGTTTTGTTTTGGGAGGCTTTTTCCTTACATGCACAAAATATGTAGGATTCCCTTGAAGCCAGAAACAGACTTTTAGGTGATCTTCACTTGCCTTGGTGCAGACCCTGGAAGTGGAATTCATTTCTGAGCCAGTTCGAGCAGCATCCATTGAATCACATACTTCCTACAAGCTGACCATCCTCAGTGCACAACTGCATGTGCAGACCTGAGGGGAAAGAAAAGAGCAAAGTGAATGTAACAGAAGTAAGAGCAATATGAAAAAAATAAGAGGCTTATCTTAACTTCAAACATTATTTCTATGACTTAACATGGAGAAATGAAACTGTTTTTCCTTCCAGGCAGCCTAATGACAACCTAGAGGTGAGCAGCTTGTGCTCTTGCCATATGAAGTAACATGTTAAACTCTGTTCATACTCTATTAATACCAAAGGAGCTCAAATGAAAATGGAGCCCCATTTTCTTAAGTGCTTTTCAAGCCCTGAGCTTTCCCTGCATTGTCTCCTTGCAGCATGATTCCAGGGTGGTGTGCTGTAACACAAGGTGCTCATGCCACGAGGTAGATGTTCCTGCCCTCCCTTGGTGCCAGAATGCACTCATGATGACCTGAGCTGGCAGGAGACAAATCTCTCTTCTAGACCTATATATCCACTTTGCTGCATCCCAGCTAATTTGAGTGAAATTCATGTGTATTATTGTAGTTAATCCCCAAGTTGCTCCAACCTGCAGAAATTCCTGCAAAGCTTGAGGCATGGCTGAGACCTGGCTTTCCGAAGTGACAGGTACCAGCAAGTTTCATTGCTGCTTGGGGAATGCAGGATGTTTGGGAAGTGATGGGTGCAGATGCTATGTATAGGTAGAGGGCAGGATTCCTGGCACCTAGCTTTGGCCATCTATAGGCGAAGAAGTGCCACATTTCAGTGGCTCATCTTCTCCTGTCACTTATAGAGGCAGGAGCCCTTAGGAGATGATCTATCCTGCTTTCTCTCTGTTGGCATGGGGAAAACATCTACTCTGTTTTCTCTCTCTATTTCTCTCTCTGTTGACATGGGGAGCTCATGGCAGATGACTCCTCATGCAGTACCATCACCATCCCTGATCCCATAGGAACAATATGTGGTTTTCAGGAGAGCTGCTTAACTTTGGGCCAGGCCACTCTGGGGGAAAGAGCAATGGCATGGAGCTGTGCTGGCCATGGCAGACCTGGGAACAAAACCTGGGCTGGTTTTGTGCTGATATGGAAACAAAACAAGCTCTGTTGTTCCAATCCAGCACTGCGAGCGATGGCACAGGCTGTGCTCTGCCTGCCCTCGCCGAGCAGATGCAGGGGCTCTATTTTCTGCTCACCTACCGTGGCTGCTCAGGATAAGCAGCTGCAGCTCTCTGGGCTGAGAGTGCTAGAAGCAAATGCCCTGCTCAGCTTACAGATGGTTGATGAAGCACTTTAAAAGGTCCAAGTTTTATTTGGAAATCAAAAGATCTTTGTACCAAACAGAACACAGCTTGTGCGCCGCTGAGACCGGCAGTCACTGAAAGCAAGCACATCTGCTGATGCAACCTAATTGCTGTTTTGATTGCCCAGCCATGACGGGGCATAAAAATATTGTCTGCCTACAAAAAAACAAGAAGAGAAAAGAATGAAACCTCACTTGACCGTTTTGTGCCCAAATACCTTGGCAGCCGGCCCTGCCGAGCGGGAGTTGGGCAATCTCAGTTCAGAAATTCCCCAGTGGAACCAGCTCCTAACAATACAAAGCTGTGCCTGTCTGACTGGGGGACTATTTCCATGACTCTGAATAAAAACCATGCTTAGAGCACTGCACGTTTCTTGGGGGGGGGGGGGGGACGGATGACTATGGGAGAATGCTGGCCTGTGCCTTGGAGCTTCCCAAATTAAGTAGGCAGGGGATGGGCCACTGCTGAAGGCCAGTCTCTTGAGACTTGTGGGCTTTCTGCTTAGCCATGGACAAGTACAGGATCCCAGCAAAATGCTGACAGGAACAGTTCTGAAGCAACACATTAGGGTTGAAGCTAATCTCCAACTGGGAGAGACCGTATCTGCTTATTGAAGAGGTGCTAGATTCATCTTCTGAAGCTTCCAGTGTTGCTCACTGTGGGAAACAGGAGAGCAACCTCCTCAGCCGTGGGTATAAATCATAAGGATGGCTCTTTCACTTGATTCTGGTCAAAACCAGGTGTTGTACCTCACTCACCCTGTTGTTGAACAGTATGAGTTATACCAGTGTGGCTGTCACTAACTTCCCACCCCCGTGCCTAGAGCGATGTGTCCATTGCACAGCACCAAGTCCTGTGCCAGGGGCAGGTGAATACCAGCTGGCCAGACTGGGATGCAGAGGGGACCCTTGCCACAGACAGCACAGCACAGCAGGATCCTGCTCCAGTGCCAGTTTCTTAGGCCAAATCCAGCCTCCCACAGTCCACCTCTCCCAGATTCACCTGGCTGTAAGAAGTGAATACAAAGGAGCAGAGGTAGTGGTAAACCATGCAGCAGGGAAAGAGGAAAGATTGATCTTTCCTTCCCATTCAAAGGGGTATTGATTGATCTCTCTATTTAATAGGCTTCAGCTGCTAAACCCCAGCTTGCAGCCTGTCTCTGTCCCTCCAGCCAGCTCCTCATACCACTGCTCCTGTGTTTTTCTTCCCCCATGGTGGAGCCTTTCAAGTCTTTCTTTAAAGAGGGAACCAAGTGCTTTCAATCAGCTGCCAGCCCAGCCCTGTGCCAGCAAGGGGCTCCTGGCTGCTCCTGGCCCTGCTTGCAGCTGCAGCATAAGAGAGCAGTGCCTGGCACTGCAGCATGCCAAGGAAGGGGATTCCAACCCTCTGCTCTGCTCTTGTGAGACCCCACCTGCAGTGCTGCACCCAGCTCTGGGGTCCCAAACTAAAGAGGGACGTGGAGCTGTTGGAGCAAGTCCAGAAGAGGCCACGAAGATGCTCCAAGGGCTGGAGCGGCTCTGCTATGGAGACAGGCTGAGAGAGCTGGGCTTGTTCAGCCTGGAGGACAGAAGGCTCCAGGGAGACCTTAGAGCAGCTCCAGTGCCTAAAGGGGCTACAAGAAATCTGGAGGGAGACTTCATATAAGAGAAAGTAGGGACAGGAGGAGGGGTAATGAAAGGGGGTAGATTTAGATTAGATTTTAGGAAGAATTTCTTTACTGTGAAGGTGCTGAGGCGCTGGCACAGGGTGCCCAGAGAAGCTATGGCTGCCCCATCCCTAGCAGTGTTTAAGGCCAGGTTGGACACAGGGGCTTGGAGCGACCTGGTCTAGTGGAAGGTGTCCCTGCCCATGGCAGGGGTTTGGAACTGGATGAGCTGTAAGGTCTGTGCAGCAGAGTCAGGCTCTCACAGGGTTCCGAGTGCAGCACCATTGAACACACTGGGGCATTGCCGCCACCTGGTTGCCTGGCGAGAAAAGGATGGAAAGGATGGGCTGGAGGCGCAGGCTCTGTAAAGCTGGTGTGTCACTGCTGCAATCACACCACCAAGGGACAAGCAGCGTGTCTAAAGTCAGTCCTGAATCGAAGATTTCCCTAAATGTAATCCTGTAGTCAAAAGAGCTGTTGTGGCTTCCATCATGTCTGCAGGCTGCCATAATACTCCACATCTCATCTGCCCGGGGTTCCCTCTGGATTGTCCTTGGGAGTGCATCAGTCCCACACAGAGCCTGATCTGTGTCCTCCAGCCCAGAGGAAACAGTGACATGCCTTTGACCATTGTGGACTTGATAAAAAAGAAAGAGCTGCATCTTGCTGAATGGTTTTTCCTTGTGGCCACCAGGAACGAGAGAGGTTGACCAGATTAACACCTTCTTCTGCCCCATGACTGAGAACCCTTTGGGAGGATGTGTAGGGAGTGGGGCTGTTTATGGTGATCTTCCAGGGAGAAAGAATGAAGCTGCCAAGGAAATGTCACAGCTACAACTAGAAGTGTTTTCAGGCAGTGCAGCAACACCTTCCTATTGATGGAGTCAGAGGTAATCCATAGTTTCGAACAGATGGATCTGTGTTATATTCCATGCTCAGTTCCACGGATGGGACCAAAAAAGAGGGAAAAGTCTGCTCCAAAAGCAAACAAAACTTTGAGATGGCAAAGTTCCAAAAGTCATCTGAAAAAACTTTAAGATGGTGTTTTGTGTGTCAACCGCTTACAAGCATTCCCAATCAGAGAAGACTTGGGAAGGGTGCCTTTCTTAGCATTGCAACTCAGACACCTTTGCTGGCCTCTTTCCATGCAGTATAGGGAAGCTCTGGAAACTTTCTGTATCCCACATCCCTATTCCTGGGATTCAGCAGGGCATCCTGCCAGGGGTGCTGTGTGTGAGCCGACAAGAAGCGAGGAGGGTTTGGAAACCCACCTGGCAAGTGGGGCTGCTCTGGAAACGTGCCTGGTTTCTGTCAGAGTATTGTCAGGATCATCCCATTCCCGAAGTGTCTGTCTTTGTGTCGGATCAGCGTTTTAAGGGGGAAAAAAAGAAGCAGCAGCTAATTGGGAAGTCTGCAACCAGCAGCCAGCCCAATGGCAGTATGGCCCTGGTGACACAGGCGACCAGAAGGAGGTTTCTAAGCCACCTCTGCACTTTACACAGTGCTATAATGAGACTAAGGAGAGCAAAGGCACTTGATTCCTCTGAGATTTGTCTCCCCACAAACTGATCCCGAAAGAAAATGCTGTAGATGAGAGTGACCGGGACAACAAATACTCAGCAAAGACCTCTTGAGCAAAAAACACTTTACTGACTCCTTCAAAGCAGAATCAGCTCTGTGAAAGCCGTGCTGACTATCTCTAAGTGAAGGACCTGATAGTTCTTCACCAGCTTTCATAAGCCACAGATGACACAGGTGCAAGATAAAAGTCTGTTCTTCCAGCATTTGGAACTAGATGGTCCTAAGGATCTTTCCAACCATAACCATTCTATGATTCTATGATCTTAGGAGTAGTCCACATTCCACAGGAGAAGATGGGACTGTATTTGTTCCACCACCAGATCAGCCCCATCCACAAAAAAAGCAATTCCTTCCTGATTATAGGCACCCAGCTTTGCTGTGAGATCAAGACCATCCAGACTTACCAGTCTATCTAAAAGAGAAGAAACCTCTCCTGGGATCCTGGATAGCGAAAGGACACAGCCTTAGCATGAATGGAAAATAGGTGGTTTCTGGAGGTATGTGCCTCGCCTCTGAAACACTGAGGTAGTGGTTGATGCATGGTGTAAGATCAGGTTTCCTGCACTCCTCTCACAGCTGAGAAATGAGATCCAAACACTCAGCTGGTGGTAATCACTGAGACATAGCTGCTGTTCATCACCTCCAGTCAGATGGACACTGCTGGAGTGACCATGTCCAGTGTCACTGCACTGAAGAACTCCTTTCAGCTGTGCAGTGATATGAACTAATCTGATGGTGCAGCTGGTGAAATAACACACTAAGCCTGGTGTCATTTCATGCTGAAGTAGACATTTTCATCTCCAAAGTGAATATACTCGCAGGTACAGCCTCCTCCTCTTCCTTATGGCTTTAAGTCAGGGTGCACTGCTGAAGGACAGCCATGTTCAATGCTATTCTCATGCACAGATAACACAGTTATTTTTTTGGGTTGCAGGTGTCTGGTTTTCCTACCACCAGAACATGAAGTTAACCAGGATCTTTGGGTGGCATTTATCTCACACAGCTTAACTGGGTCATACAGTTAAGCTGGGTGAGATAAGTAAATACAATACTACAAAGTAATCATCTATGTTGATTACTCTGGGCTCTTTATATAGTTGCTGGAAGAAGCAGGCACCTTCAGAATGCAATTTTAGACCTCTTATTTAGGGTGACATGAGTTGAAACACCCAAAGTGACCCAGGTCTCCAGGTGAATCTCACCCTTTTGTCTCAAGAATTTGAGATCCTGATAGGCTGAACTGGAAAGGACCCAAATTAAACTCTTTGTTCAGGATCTGCATTGTCTCTGTGGTTTCCCATTATCTAATTTCAAGATGCCACAGGGGCTGAGGGCATGAGATTCCCCTGCTGATACTCATATTAGGTCCCTGTCACTGCTAGGGATTTCACCCAGTTGCAGTAGAAAGCCCTTCACCTTTCTTCTCCCCATGATAAGACCACCTTTGAAGAAGGAGATGACTCCTTAAGTAGAAACAAGGCTCTCTAGGGTTTACCAGTACAGGTTCCCCCCATTTCTCTTTCTTTCCCAGAAGCCAGACTATATGGATCATATTGAGAGATTTGTCGCTTAACAAAGTCTTATTCTTTCTGCTCACCCACACAGCGCAATCATCACACTCTATCCCACACCTAAACCTCTCAACATACAATCAATGGGAGAAAGGAAATTTTACAGCCAGGGAGGTGTGAAGGTAAGTCCTTATCCAAGATCCAAGTAACCACTGACAGCGAAACATCTCTACCCACAGCAGTGGCGGTAGCAAGACCAGGTCCTGAGATAGGTGATGAGTCCCAACATCTAGGAACAGTCCCTCTTGCAGGCCACGTCCCTTTACTAGTAATCTCTCTGCTAGCAACAAGGTGGGCCTGCTGTGTTAGGTGAGGTGACTTTAAGGGTCCAAGCTGGTATTGGTGCAAATGAAAAGCAGAGCATCTTATTCTTGACAGCAGTCACCTATTTGAGTTCTTGCAGTAGTCTTACGGAGTGTCAGAGCTGAGTCACTCCTGCGGTGCATGGCCAAAGGAACATTTTGTGGGGATATGTTTGGGGAGGGGAGTGGGAGTAGAGGGATGGGGATAATCATACTTCATAATTTCTCATCTTCCAAAATAATCTGTTTTCTAAATGCATTGCTAAATCCTTGTGCTAGCAAGCTACCATCTGCTCCTTCTTTCAACACACCCACTATGTAGTCTGCTGTCTTGTTATACTGCCAAAACTCTATATACTGCGGGTAGAAGAGAGTCTGTACTTTCAGATGCTTTTCTTGGGTGATGGGGGGGGGAAAAAGCCTTTGCAATTAGCACCAAATATAAGTGAGTGCATTGCTGTGCAGCTTGCTCTTATCCTGCAATCTGTGATGTAATCTCAGCAGCAAACAGGCAACTAAATTTTATCCCTCTAATTCCAGGCAGGGGCTCTGGTAACACCCTCCAGCATCGACTGGAGCTGGAATGTTTTGGGTAATCTCCAGAATGCCTCAATAGAATTATAAATCCATAAATCAAAGCAGTCATTATGTATTTGAATAATATGTGGATCAAAGTCTCAGATTGAGGGCCCCTTTGTTCCCATGCTCTTTTTATATCTTACTTAGTGAGCATCTATTCAATGAGAAACAATTACAGTGAATTTAGAGAAAAAACATACAGCACTAATGGAGCTCTGAAGACCTCATCTGGCAAAGTATTTAAGCATATGCTTAATTTTAAGCACATGAGTGGTGAGAGTGGAATCGCACACAAAAGAGCGGCATTTGGTTCAGCAGTACGTTGATTGGTAGCTAAATTACTGACCTCTCCAAGCTGAGCCTTTCTGAAAGTCTTTGCTCCTCTAAGTCATCTTTACTCCCTCATCCAAACACTTTTGTATCAGCATTTCATCCCTCAGGTCTGTGCAAATACTGCATTAAATCCTCCTCCTCCTACTCTGGAGATGGATCTGTCTTCAGTAGGAGCAATTAAAGGAAGAAAAGCAAGACAAGGGCCGCTATCTCATTAAACAGTGCAATTATCCTGGGATAAATGACTACTGATTTTTCTCCAAAGGTTTGCTGAGGCAGAACAACCAAGTGAGTTATGGTGTGCAGGGAATCAGTCAGTGCCATGGCAGACACAGGACTAGACCATAGGACCACCAAAGACCATCACCAAAAGCATCCTGCCTCCAGACTAGGATAATCCTAGGAAGTCCAGGGCTCTCTTCTCATCTGGAAGGACACTTCTTGGGATGGAAAGTAGCATTTGCAGCACTGTGCTGGTCAGCCTCTGAAAAACAATGTAACCCCCTCCCCCAGGTATGACTGCACCCCTAAAAGAGGAGAGGGTGGCACTGATGGGTGTGGAGGGGTTCTTCATGTTGCTGTGCTAATGCTCGCTGAGCACTAACAGGGGCAAGAGGAGAAGGACTGGAAGTGCATTTTTCTTATGCTTTGGGAAGTGGGAAAATCCTCTGGCTTTAAACTACCTGTGCCAAACTCCTGGCAAAACAAATCAGACAACTCTTCTCTGCTGTGCTCCAGAGAAACTCCACTGGATTCCCTCTGACACTGGGATGTAGTGAGGGCATGTGCAAAGGGAGCTGAGAGCACAAAGGAGAACTGCTCACAAGGTGAAAGAAAAAAGTAATTTTAAAAGGTAAATATTGGAAGAGGTGGCAGAAGGCCTCCAGACTGCATAAAGGGCAGTGAGAGGAGATAACTTGATGAGAAAATGAGCCAGGTTTTTGCCCCATGACCTGTTGGGTAGAGTGGGAAGGGCAGCATGGAGCAGAAACCTTTCCAAAGGGAGGGAGGGAGGGAGAGATGGGGAATCTTTTTCACTAAAGAGCAGGACAGTTTTGCTCACACTGACTCGCACACCTACCTTCAAGCATATTCTTAACACTTAAGGACTTTCAAAGCTGCCGAATTCTAGGTTTTCTGACTCTAGTTGAAAAAATCAAATCAAACCAATTTCTTCTGTATCAGCTCCAAAATCTCTTAGCACACTTCTCACAGAAAAGCCAGACCAAATATAAGCCCCAAACTGGGCAGCAAAGAAGGAACACTTTCTAGGCTTGTGGTTAATGAACATACTAGACACTCCCATGTTTTGTCTTAGAAACTCCATGTGTGGATGCTTCCGTGCACCTTTCCTGGTGGACCCGATTAAACTCTGATGAAAGTAATGGCAAAGACATTCAGGTCAGCTACGGTAACTTGAGAAAATGTTTATGTCCAAGCCTTTTCCCCCCTGTACGTGTTTCCCCCTCTTTAAATGCTCTTCAGTTTGGCCCCAATCGAGTCACAGATCAAAGCATTTCAGCTTTGGAGGCCAAATTGCAATTTATAATGTCTGTGGTTTTAGATAATCTGTCTCTGTGTCATCTCACTTTAAATCAACAGAAAGCAGCACAAAATAACTCATTTTGCTATGCCCTGCACAACTAGGGGTTTTAGCTCAGGCATCTTGTTACCAGTTCTCCCCACAGGTGAAAGGGGGTTTTCTTGCTTTATCTGAGGGCACTTTGTTCCTATTGTAAACATCAGTTTTGTAAACAACTTGTGCTCCACTGAGGTGAAGAAGCAACATCTCCAAACCCCAGCTAGGATTCTGGTTTGTCTCCCTCCTTACAGTTTTAACTGTATCAAAGGCCAGATTAATGCTGTAAAGAGCCTTTCATTTTTAATTAAGTAAAGAATGTCCCAATTTCAAACCCACCTGAATGGCCTGGGTTTAAAAGTTCAGTTCATGCCATAGCCTTATGTGTTCTTCACAGCAAAGACCATGGCAAACATAGGACGATTCCAGTGGAAATGCTGCTCCTCAGCTTCTGAAATCACTGCTCTGTGGTTCCTTGTTTTGTTCTGACAGTGCTGCCCTGACAACAAAGGGGATCCACCAAAGTAGCATGAGGATGAGTCAGCCCATGGGTACATCACACTTCAACACCACAGGAATAGCTGAGCACATCTCTGGCTCCATGGGGTCTCTACTGGACCATTACCATCAGCTCTTCGTCCCTGCAAGCCTTGCTATGTGTCTCTGTACACAAAGAGAAAACCCAATGTAATGCATCCCATTTCCTATTCAGATGTCGCTCATCCATCTCACTTTTCTCTGCTTTTCCTTGCAACCTCGTGTGGGTTATCTGCCTCAATACTCCTGCGTCCTCCCTTTGAACCCATGGGGAAGGTGGGTGGCTGGACGGTGTCTGCAATCTACAGCAGCCACAAGTGACTTCCATGTCATCATACCCTGGGAAAGTTGGAGATGGAGACATGGACTCCTGGTGTAGAGGCTACCAATTAGCACTGATGGAGCAGATCTCCTTGAGGAACAAGTAGCACATGAAACTCCCACTAATGCCAACCTGGCTTTTGTTTGGGATTGCCTAACTGATGAATAATGCAAGAGTCCAGCCTGCACCTCTTTTTATTTAACCGCATCACTCTTCAAAACAAAACCAACCAAAACCCAAGCAAACAAATACCCCTCCAGAACAAGCAAACATCTGACCTCAAAGTGTGGCTCTCCAGCTATGCTGGAGAAATAAAAGCTTTATGTTCATGGCAGAGAGGTCATGCATGGAGGGAAGAGCCATCCTTTTGCAGAGCAGAAGTCCTCTGAGCTTGGTCCAGGCTCGATCTGGTCAGTGATAGGAGTTCAGTAAATAGACGCATCTTCTCACAGTTGGCAGTCTGAGATCTTCCTGGCCAGGGAGTTATATCCAGAACATTACTTTCAGCAGCCCTCGGTAGGTCTGGCCTCTATGAACTTGTGTAAATTATTGGCCTCTATGACCTTGTGTAAATTATTGGCCTGCACAGCATTTCATGCCACCGAGTATCACAATTTAATTGTGTGTTGGGTGAAAAAGTACATCTACTTGTTTGTTTTAGAGGTCACTCTGGGTGCTGGGCTATTGCAGATCGAATAAAGAGAAAGCTAGAAAAATAAATGGGACTTTGAGAGCTATTATTTGCACACACATCCTCAAAATATGACCCAATTTCTTTTCACTCCAGTTGAGTAAGTTAATACTGAGACTGTGTGACCAAAAATTGCTCTTGTATTTTTGAGTGTCCAGAAACCAAATCCTGTGCAGGGCCACATAAACCCTGATGGTGCTGTCCTGTCCTTGGGGAGCTTTGTATGGAGGGGACAAAGGTTTCTAAGGATAAGGGCAAAATGGGGCTTTCACCAGTGGGAGGAGAGGTGAATGCTGTGGATCAGCTCATCTTTGCTCCTCATGATCTTCTTATTTAAGTTAGAGTCAGTTGGGTTCTACATCAATGGAAACCAACCATCTTCTCCCAGTCAAGGGTACCAAACCCATACTGAAAGTATGTGGGCCACCTTTCCTGCTATGGTAATTTATGATGATGCATCTTAAGCCACTGTGAGTATAGAAGAGGAACGTGATTGATTGATTGATTGATAGACTGAATAAGCTTCCCATGGGCACCACAGACGCACAGCTCTGCTGAGGGCTCATCCCCTGGGGATAAACCTCCTCCTGGCTGCTCCTGGTGGCCCTGAGCCTGCCCTCCCAGGCTGTACAGCACCTCGGGCCCCCTTGATTCCCGCTCTCCTGGGAGGCAGCTGGAGTTTGTGTCACTGTACATGGAGGAGCCGAAGGGAGACATGAATTGAACCATGTCAGCAGAGCGGCACTTTGAAAGCCGGGGTGTATCTTGGGAAGGTATCCAGTCCATCCAGTTTGGCAGGGGTGAGGGGGAGCGTGGGGGAGGAAGGCGAGCGCGCTGTCAGGGAAGGCTAGCTTACCTCTGGGAGCCTTCTGCTGAAACAGAGCAGTGGAACCCTCCCCGTCAGACTGAAGATGAAGTACACTCTGCCGGATGGAGGGATTCCTGGCATTGCTCTCAAAAGGGACATCCCAAGAAAAGAGAGTTAAGCCATCTCAAATTCAACATGCCCATCCCTGCCCTGCAGAAAGCAGTGGCAAAAATACCTCTTGACCTCTTCTTTGTGTTTTTTTCACACTATAATGTCCTGTTGTGCCCTGCAGTATCGTATTTGTGTCCCCTGTAAGGGATGTGTAGCACAGCCCAGGGCCCATGTGAGGAAAGGCACACAGTGAGTCACAGGGGTTGCCCCATGTGCCCAGTACCCTGGCTAGTGCCCAGTACCCTGGCAAGCACTGGTGGGTAGCAGGATGTGGTAACACCCAAGAGAGGCAGAATGGGGAGTGATGGTTAAGGCTTGGAACAGGGGAGCTGCAGGAGCTGATGGATGGGAAAGCAAGGAGCAGACACCTGGAGAAGGATGGAAGAGCAAAGGAATGAGGAAGGGGCAGAGGCTGGTTAGAAAGTTGGATTTTCCATCTCACATCATTTTCCATTACAGATTTCATTTGAAATACACAGCACGGGAACCACTGGCTTTGACAAAATATGGGAAAGAGTGCTTGGGAACCTGTGATTCATCCTCTCCTGCTCTGAAAGATTTGCTTCATCTCTGTTCTTCCCCTCTTTATTTTCTTCCGGCCATATCCTTGTAGAGGGTGCTATAAAGAGCACTCAGCAAAGCTGAATGGTACAATACCTGCAGCCTGACTCACGGCTTTTAAATAACGCTTCCTTGCAGCATTGTATGTGAATGTTGTCGTACCCTGATGCGTGATTTACTTTCAGTAGCACCTTGAGCTTTTCCCTGGGTGCCTGCAGGTAGTCCTGGTGCCTCCGAGAGCCTGGGCAGCTCACACTGTTCCTGCCAGCAACTCCTGAATAGTTCCTTTCTGTGCTGGGATGCAGTGAGCAAGGAAAGATCTGGTTTAATCTGTAGTGCTTGGCACAGAAGTAAAGCCCAATGGGGTACTTTCTCTTTAGGATGGGACAGATTAGGCTTGCCTGGTTTTGCTACCATATTATCTCCTAACACAAGGCTTGAGTGTGGCATCCAAGTGCTCCCCCTCCTTGTGCTCGCCAGCCTGTGGGGTGGCTGTGAGCTGCCACTGGTGCTGCCTCAGTTTCCCCATCCATGAGTGGGGATAATCATCCTGAAAGGCCTTGAGGCCTGCTGGTGGAAGTACAGCATCAGCCATGCAGTGTGCAAAGGACTCTGCCTGCTCCTGTGCTTCCAGCTTTGTTAGCAAGCTCTCAATAATGCATTTATCATCTGTGTGTCAACAGTTTGCTGAGGTCCTCCAAAGCCAGGGACCCCTTATCTCAGGCACTGTTTGAGCATGGCCTGCCTCCTTAGAAAGCCTAGAAATCTCTTCAGTTTTGACAGCAATACATCACTTTGAGCCATTTGTAGACCCTCCCTTCTGCTTCTGTTCCTCCATGCAGCCACTAAGGGGTCCATACACCTCAGAAGCCATTGATGGGTATATGAAGTGTTCCGAGTGGTACCAGCAGGACCCTGCTGCTGGTCCTTATGTGAGTTGCTGCTTCATATCAGGCATCAAGGGAAGACCACAGTGCTGGGACTGTGCAAGGACTTGATCAAAGATCACTGCATGTGGTGCCCTGCAGGGTGTCCCTGGCCCACAGTTAGGTCACACATCCCATCCATGCCTGGCATGTGGCACAGGCAGGAGGGAAGCCACCAGCAGCAACAAGGGATGGAGGATGCAGTCAGGTCTGGGGTTTGAATTTTCACTGCTGGGTCATTCATACATCTGAGAGGCTCAGCAGCAGGTCAGAGACCTGCTTCCATAGCAGGATGTGTCGGATGTGTCTCCTTCCCAGGCAGAAGTACAAGCAGGATTCTGACCCCATAAGAACAGACACAAGGTTCATCCCAGATATAAGATATGAGAATAAGAAGCAAGAGATTTAAGGGCTGTTACCTCCTAACTCACCAAGGGTAGCTAGAACCAGTTGTTATGCCCAGCCAGGGTGTGGGATTTTTAGTGGCAATCAGCCTTTCTGGTCCCTAATGACTCCCGAGTCATTACCACTTGGACAAATACATGGGCCCCTTTGAGAAGCTCACATAGTCCTGGTAGGGCTGGTACATTCTGGCACAGCAGTGTACCATAATGAGCTTAATCAGCAGTCCTGCAGCCATTGTTCCATCTTCCTCAGTGGATGGGAGTCCTGATCCAAAGGCTGGTGAAATCAGCATAAGGATTTCCAGTGCTTGTGAGGGACTTCAGTCCCAAAAAGAGTGTTTCATGGTCCCTTTTCCATCCCTCCCTATTGAGGGACAAGGGGCATGCCTTGTCCCTCAATAATGCTAATAGCAAGGTTTTGGCAGCTGTTGCCTGACCAAATTCCCAGTGCTGGGAAGAAGCACTGAAAGCCAGGTATCTAGGGTACCTTATAAGCTTACGTTCCATCTCCTCATCATACTGGTTCTGCTTCTCCCTGCCTCTTCCCCTTGTGCACCCAGTGCTTTTTGTATCTTGTGCAAGCACATTGGCTCAAAACACACCCAAACTGTAGGAGCAGGCACATTCTGCCCATACCTTCACCCAAAGGGGCTGCAGGAGAGCAAAGAGAGCAGCAACCAAACAAGGAAAGCAGCCTGGGTTTGTGGGCTGAGTTTTGTGCTTTGATGCTGCCTTTCATTTGTCACTTGTTTGTTCTGTAGCTTCAGAGATTCTCTTCTGGAGGTGCAGTTTGCTCCTGGCACCACAGTAGCAGCCTGTGTGGATGAATTCACACCGAGTGCCCAAGAAGTGCTCACACCCCATCTCCATACCCGCAAATGGACATGCAGACCACTTCATGCAAAACAAAAGGAGCAGCATGGAGAACTACGATGCCTAACCTAGTTTTTATTCATCCCATTTTGATCAAGGCCTCTGGAAGGTCATTGGCTCTTTTAGAAGTAAGGGGAACGTGGATAGACGCCCAGGCGCTGTCCTGCTGACAGTGCACTTCTCTGACACATGCACAGCGCGCTGCTGCAGCACTGACAGTGGTTTTTCACAGAGGCCTGCAGTCTATTAGACAGCACTTCCCGGTCCGTTTCAGTGATTCAGCTGATCCAAGGCTAAGCAGACCATAAAAAACCATGAAATACTTGGCGAGATGGCAGTGATCCTTTAAACTGACAATGGGGATGTATTACGTTACACGCGCACGTAAATACCCACGTACACACACACAGGATCCGTGGCAGTGATCCTGATGGATTGTGCACCTTTGACCACCTCTGCTGTGCTCAGCCACGCTAATCCATCTCCTAAGGGTGCTTCTCTTGCTCCAAAACCTCCCTGAGGCTGCCAGCAGCCGGTGGGCCTTGAAGCGAGACCAACCTGCACAAAACTGCTTCCCTTCTTCCCCCTGTTGGGAAATTCCTTTCCCACACACCCCATATAATTACCCATAGAAATGCAGGCTACACAATATTGGGTCCTGGACCAAAAATGAGGTTGAAATCCAATTATTGTGTGACTGTGCAGGATAGAGAAAGGGAACTTTATATGACCAAAAGATAAATTCTCAGCCTTTTTTAGGGACCACTGACATCTTCTTTGACTGACAAATTGAGCAGACCTTAAAGTCATGATGTTTTTTGCTGCATAAAACAGAATTTACATGAGTTTTAGAGTTGTTCAAAATTCATTAATTGTGTATTTTTTCTTGGTTTTAGTCCTGTGCAGCTGAACTTATGGAAACAACACAAAAGGGTCTTTAAGGAATGCTCGATGCTAGTATTACCTTCTCCAACTGAGTAGCTGGAGAAGTGTTCTTTTTGGGTGGAAGAAGCACAGTTTGCATGTCCAAGTTGAAGAACACAGGGTGGAATTAGCCAATTTTAGGGTGCCTTGCACAATTTGGCTATTATCTTAACCAAGAGTTTCCAGAGACTTACAGAGACTTTGGATCCAAACATGGGCCTGCCATTTATGGCACATGGCATCGAATCTTTGTACCAATCATAGAATCACGGAATGTTTGGGTTGGAAGGGACCTTAAAGCTCATTCAGTTCCAAACCCCTGCCACAGGCAGGGACACCTTCCACTAGAGCAGGTTGCTCCAAGCCCCTGGTCTAACACTGTCAGGGATGGGGCAGCCACAAGTTCTCTGGGCACCCTGTGCCAGTGCCACAGCATCCTCACAGGGAAGAACTTCTAACCAGTCTTCATGCTGTGTCTTACGCTGCTGGTTGAGTGCATTGCAAGTGAAGTCTAGGCACATGCTTGTAAGCCTGCTGGTAAGAGCTGTGTTAGCAGAATCACTCACTTTTAACCTCCGTAATTTAGAAGGCAGTTTATCTAAACACCGGGAAGGCTCCTGAACAAAGAGCCATTAAGCTTGGCAGACCCTTCTGGCTTGTTTTCCTGTAAAAGTGTGCTTGCAAGGACTGAGATGATGTCAATCTGATAATGGCCTTTCCTATTTCTACCAGTGCTCAGACGAGACTATGGGATTGACGTTAATATTGTGTCTGCTTCATTAGCTCACCTACTGGCAGTTGCCTTGCTGAGATCACTGTTTTTTCCCATCCTGTATTTATAGCTTTGTGTGCTGCTTGCAGCATGCAGATTATCAGAGCCCTGATCGCTGCATTTTGTAGTTTATCAAGAGCTTGTTCTGCTAATCACGAGAAACTAGTCTCAACCAACTGGACAGGAGGGGAGTTCCATTTCTCTCTTTCTTTTTCATAAATATGTGTGTTTCAGATACTGAGCCATGCTCATAATGAATAGTTTAGAAAATAACTAGTGCAAATGTTGTCATTTCTAATGGGAGGCTGCGAACATCCTCAGAGATGTTTGAAGTCAAACAGGTTCAACATATTAGCTCAGGAGGTAACAAAGGACAGGAGGTCTGCATTTTGCTCATGAGCCCGTGTCTAGGTTTAGGACTGTGGGCCCTCTTCTCTTCATCCCTCCTCCACATTGACACCAGTGGGTGCCTGGCAGGCAGAGCTCAGTTTTTCACTCGCTAACCTTGAGGTATCTGCTGTCTCAAAGCTCTGGCTTCTGGAGCTAAGTGATCTTACAGAATGATCAATGATTGTCTTTATTAGAGAACGTCTAGTTTTTAAAGTTGAAGAGAAGGCTCGCAAACAAAGTGAGGAGCTCTAAAAGCTTGGACGCCAGTGGGCAAATGAAGACAGACATGCATTTCCTATTAAAAAGAATTGAATGATACAACTCTTGGCGGAGGGCCATGGAACTGCTCTCAGCTTTATTTCCATCACTGAGGGCCAGCACTGAACACATAGGGCATGTCTCTTCTCTGAAATGAGCTAGGGAAGGCTTTAGCAGTGAGTCCGCTCAGCCCAGGCCTGCCTGGGGAGCATGGATGATGGGCTGGATCCTTGGCAGGATCAGCATTGCCATGGCTGTATCCATGGGGAGAAGGTTCCCTATGTCAAGCTAATGCTGAGCACAACTCAGAAGCAGCTGGAGCGTTGGGCAGTCTCTGCACAAAGGCCCATCACCAAACAAAGCATCCCAATAAGGGTTCCTTTTCCCATTTTGTTTTGCTGAAGGATTATTTCTTGTACCTGGTTGCTTTTGAGTGCAGGCTTTGGCTTAACCGCAGAAGTGGATATTTCCCCAAATGCTTGCCTGCTGTTGAATAGTTTCCCTTTCTATACCTCCTTTATAGCATGCCTGGAGCCATTGGATGTACTTGTACTCAGCAATTTATTCCCATCCTGCTGAAGGGGAAAAAAAGCAAGTTGCAAATGTCACCTCCTATTTGTCTGATTCAGTTGATTGTTGGACTAGAGGAAATTGTTCTGTCAATGTGAGGCAGGCTCTTGGGCAAGAAGAAGCGGATAGGAAGTGAGCAAAATACAGTTGCACAAAAGGTTTTACATGTAATGTTCAAGATTGGATTAAACCAATAGCACATTGCAAGGCTGGTGTGCTGTGAAACAAATAATCCTAGAACAGATGGGATTGATCACCTTCTGAATATGATCCTTGTTCTTCATCAGTGATCACAGACAAATACCTTACAGTAAGTGCTAAGTCATTATTAGATTACCTGAAAACAGCATTTTGTGCTGCTTGAGACTTTTGAGGGCATGTGAGACACCTGCATGAGGCTGGTGGACAGGAGCATCCCAATGAATGATAGTTGGAAGGCAGGCAGGGTAGTCAAGGATACATCATGTGGCTCAGGATGTTCATGGTGGGCAATCAAACCAAACCAAACCAAACCAAAGCAAGCCTCGAGGGTGGGGTGCAGCTGCAGATTCAGACACCTACTTTTGGATATTGACTACATATGAGTTGGGTGTCCAAACTCTCACTGTAATCAAGGAAGATCTAATCAATGCAATCAGTGAGAGATTCCGGTGGGCACATACCTACTTTAAGGTAACAGTCTCTAGGCTCCATTGGCTGGGGTAAGATTTGGCAGCCTACACATGGCATATAGTGCCATATGAGGTGATTTGCAATATCAAGATATCCATGCAGGGCAGGTAGATAGGAGGCAGATCTGAGACCTTCTGGAAAAGCAGCTGGAGGATAGGCAGGATATCCTGGGACATCTCAGATACCTGCCCATGTGTATTGAGACTCTAGACCTCAATGGGGTACAGAGGAACTTATAAACCTAGATCACATACACATGCTTAATGTGGCAGACACCCTTGTAAAGGTGTCACTGCAACTGAATCTCACTGCTAGCTTTCAGATGGTGAAAGAAGAATTTTACCCCACTTTTAAAATGGATCTTTAAAAAGCTCTAGTTGACTCAATCCACTGCATTTCTGACTTTTCATGCATTTAAGTGCTTTGAGGAGGAAGGGAGTTACTACTTATCAGCCAAGTCTTACCTTGGGAGTTAGCTTCAGTTCAGGATACACCTACAAACCCGAGTGCTCACATAGCTGGAGCATGGTCGTCTGCTGGGTTTCTCAGTTGAGACTGTAAAGCTTAGAAATCGTATCAGGTGTCTGATGTCCTGCATAACACAGGCCTTATCCCAAGTCCTGGTCACTCACTGAAGCCAGAATCTGTAAAGCTGTGACTGCCACGAATCTGCCAGAACAAGGGCAGGACTTTTACAAGATAACATGAGCCCTGATTCTAGATTTTCCTTTGACAGTTAATTCTCCGTAGCCATCAGGGAGCTGTTCTGGTGGTTAACCCTTTGAAATGCATCTTTCTGCTCTGAATGGGTCAAACGACAGCTTATAGACATTGGATCGTGTTGTAGGTTTGTCCATGAGAGTAGTGAACCCTTAGTGGTTCAAATTCCTCCTCACTTACATGGTATCTTCAAGGCACCATTTAGTCTCTTTTTCTGTAGCTGAAAAGACTGTACTCTCTGAGTCTTCCAAACGTGTTTCCCTTGGTTGTTCCCAGAGCTTTAGCCTGAATGGTACCCAGTGTTTTGAAATTGCTCTTGAGGTGTTCTCACCAAAGCTGGATGATCACACCACAGATACCATGATCTCTGAACTCCTACTGAGGGTTTCTGTGTTCATTCAATCACTTCAGTTGCATTTGCTTTTGGCTACAAGGTTTTGTTCATCCGTGTGTGGCCTTAGTCAGTTTTCCACAACATCCCCCAGCTTGTATGTAAAATCAGTTGCCTTTGTTGTTAGATATTTGCCCTGTCAGTGGTGCACTGTCATCATTAATTGCTATTATGCCTATGTTTATGCTACCAACTTTATTAAATAACTTTTCTTTCCACGTCATAATCAAAAATGTTAAATAAAATAAGGTCAAGAAAAGGTCTGCTGGGATCCTGTTTGGGGATATTTTCCCGATTACCCTTACATTAGAAACTTGTCATTGCTGGTGTTTAACTGATGTTCAACCATGCTCTGCTGGTTTTCCCACTGTTTGAGACCCAGTGCCATGTATAAGCAATTGTGATACCTTCTGGGAATCTCTTAGATGAGCTCTGTGGCCTTTATCAACCCAGCCTATAATTTCATCATTAGAATATAGCAAGGTATATCTTGTCATAGTACGTTATATACCAGTATCCTGACAGAAAGAATCCTTTCTCTGTCCAGTGACTTTTCCTTTTCAATGAGGACAGTCTCCTTCCTTGTCTTCTGGAGGATGGACACACAGAATACATAAGTGGCCCAATACCACGTCAAGCACCAGTGGCATTGGGTGGCAATGGAGAGGTTCATCCTTGCAGGGCTTTGCTGGAGCTGCTTGCCCTGCCTGCTTCCTAAGGACTGCTGCTTAAGCATGGCCCGGCTCAGGAGCACAGTGGGACCGGATCCTGCATGGAGGAGCAGGATCAGGGAGTGCTGCCATAGCTCACCCAGCCTCACTGCTCTGCCTTCTTCTGTTTGTAGTCACAGCCAACACCAACCCACTTGCTTTGCTTTGACACCATGCCGAGTTAATGATTGCTTCAACAGCCCTCTGGAAGTGGAGAGCATTCTAAGAGCATGAAGTGTTATCATTATTAAATCAGTGCTAGTCCACAGCCCTGCTTAAATTTACAACTCTATGCTAAAAAGTGCAAAGAGGACCATCACAAAAGGGGTTGCACTTCAGCCGTATGCTCAGTCTTCAGGAGGCCACAAGGCATAGTAACACTTTGGTAGTGTAGTTTGAATAATATATAAGATTATGGAAGTGAGGGGACCAAAACAGCACAAACTATTGACATTATTCTACTAGCTCCCTGCACCATGCCAGCTCACAGACAGCAAAGTCACTGAAATTGAGGGAGTGATATCAAGCTTAATTTGACAAAGCATTGGTTTCAAAATACAATAGCATTCACCATATGTACAGTGAATTACTAAAAGGATATGGAGGTAGGAAGGGAAGAATAAAAGATACATATATTATTGATGAAATTGAATATAATATGCGGGGAACAGAAAGAGGTAAAAGCGATGTAGAAAATTCATAGTTAAGTTTTAAACCCTGAAATTGTGAGTATTTTTGGCTCTGTGAGCCATCTGGGTAACTGGGTATTTTACAAATCATGGCTTGAATGTGAGAAAACAGTATAGCGATGCTGTGCTGTTACAGTCATCTGCTCCTGCTCACATGGTTTTGTCATAAGGCTCCTGCTACACTGCGAATCCTCACTGGATCAGCAGTGAACATCACTATCCTCAGACTGTTTACCGCAGCTTCTGAATACTGTGAATCCTGCGGGCTTATAGGAATGGTGCCAGAGGCTCTCAGAGTCTGGACTTGGTTAAAATTTGTGGGGAGGGAAAGAAGAAAGGGGGAAAAAACTGAGATCTCCATCTGGGATTAATTAAGATAGTGCTGCAGCAATCTACGGCAGCTGAAGACCACTTTAAGGAGAAAGAATATGCTGAGAGCTCATGGAACTTAGCTCAGAGGGTTCTTGTTGCACAGGTGATGCTTTCATCCTTTTGTTCTGTTTAGCTGAGAAACCTGAGTTAAGTTCATGGGTTTGTTCAAGCACTGATAGAGCAGTGGCAAAAAGAAAAGACCTACTTATAAAGCAGTTACTTGCTTAATTCCAGATATGTTTAGACTACCCACCTGAGGTGGGGTAGGGAGTAAGAAAGAGTGAGTTGAAGGCTGTTGATTTATTCCCTGAAAGAATGAATTGGCAAAGTTTTCAGGAATTTCAAGTCTTGCAAACCCTGGGATATTCTTACCTAGATTTTGGTGCTCAGGCTCTATGTTCTTTAACGGAACCAGCTGGATGTCTCTGAAACTCCTCTGCACTGGTTCTCCATCACATCTGATGAGAGTGTACAGATCAGGAGATTTCCATGCAGCTTGCCTGAAGAAGAGAAGGCTCCAGGGAGGCTTTAGAGCTGCTTCCAGTGCCCTAAAGGGGCCTACAAGAAAGCTTAAGAGGAACTTCCCAAGGCCACGTAGGCAGAGGTCAAGGGGGAATGGCTTTGAACTGACAGAGCGGAGGCTGAGATGAGCTCTTAGGAAGAAGTTCTCCCCTGTGAGGGTGCTGAGGCACTGGCACAGGGTGCCCAGAGAAGCTGTGACTGCCCCATCCCTGGCAGTGTTCAAGGCCAGATTTGGTCCATTGTCTCAAAAGGGCTCAGACTCTTCAAGACTGATGAGTATTTTCAGCAATTGCAGTATATTTTTTTTTGTGGTCAGCAGTGGCTTGTCTGGAAAGAGGTTTTAAGATTATAACTGGACTGCTTCAAATGGGATGGAGAGAAAGCATGGCTCTGTTTCCCTAGGTTTACTGAGGTGTTATCCCCATGAATACAGCAACCAAACCTGAAGTGATTTGTTGAGCCTGAATCTCAAAGCTTCTCTGAGCTGCTGCAGCACTGAAACGGGCATCTGTGCTTGAGGTTATTTACCGTCAGGGTGAATTTCCACTAGTCTGTTGCACCTAGATCCGATGCTGGTTTCAGCAGTCACTGAAACCCAGCTTTTCAGTTAATTTTCACTGGTGTCTCATGCACTTATGGAACAGAACTTTATTTCACTTTTTTCCTTTCTAATCTTTACCATTGAAATACCCTATTAGGCATTTCTAAATATAGAGCTTTAATATATCATCATGGGCACATTAACAAGTGTGTGCATCTGGCACAAATTAGACCACCTATGGAGGTGGCCTACAAAAATCTAGATATTACCAGAGGAAACAGTGGAAAAGGCAGTTTACTACCAAGAAGAGAAACGCTTTAAAGCCAGCCCACCAGCGAAGAGACCCTGGCAGCCCATAAAGAATTCTTCAGGAGAATGGAGAGAGCATATGAAGGACAGATACTGATCCCAGTTCCACCAAAGGTAATTAACTGTATTGACCTCAGGGTATTTGCCCTAGTGTTACAGCTGAGGTGCTGAATGAGGCATGGACAGAAGGCAGGATGCAGTTCTGTGAAGCTATTGCAGATACAGGCTGAAATTTCACCTTCAGGAAGAGAAAACCATTAGAAAACCTACTTCAAGAAACTTTTGGAGCACAGTGAAACCCTGGGTCTCTGCTAGAAGTAGCAGGCTGTAACAAATGCAAATGTTTGGCTACACATAATAATGCAAAAAAATAAAGGAAATGAAAGTAAAGATGCATACATTCAAAGTATTTCCTATTTCCTCTCTGCAGAGCTGAGAAGTCTTGGTGCCTACCTCACATAACAGAGCAGAAGGACCACATGCTGTCCTATATAAACACTGCTGGTCCAAGTCTGACTTTATAGAGTTCAGGTTTGGCTCAAGATATTAAGACTGTCTGCAGCCCTACACATTCCCTCTTGGCTGCATCACCAGCATGCAAAGCTAGATAGGAATAACAACTCCCACAAACAAGGCTTATCTCTGCACTACTGAAATGAAGGAGTGTATTTTATTGTGGCAACCTGAGAACATAAACTGAACATCTGAGCATGCAGTGCCAGTGTCTTTGCAGACTGCAGTTAGAGATCCTATTTCAAGTCTGCTGTTCCTTTAGCTAAATCATCACAAAGGGCTTGGTGCTTGGTGCTTACCTGTTGCTATTGCTTTTAGGACTATGTAAGTGATGGAATGCTTGAAGTATGGTTTGAGGTTGGCTCTTCCACCCCGCGGGATGAACACAGACTAGTCCAGCAGCCACGGGGGGAAGCACAGTACATGTGAGGTCTTCTGGGGATCCCCTTTGATCTTCTGAGGGTGCCAGGGTAAGTGTCTTATCCTACAGACTTACATGGCCACAGTGTCCTTGGGTCCTCCATTCCCCCTTCACTCTCTGCTAAGCCCTCAGGACAGAGGTGAGGTGACAGCAGTCAAAAGGCAGCAGTCACTGATGTGGGAGTTTGCTCAGCACAGTCCAGGTAGTTGCTATGGTGAAAGAAGGGCTGTAGGTCATGAGCATCACCCATGGACAGCCACTCTCGTCATCTGCATGAATAGAGACTCTCCCACCTGGGGATCTTGGCACAGATAAAGGAACACTGAAGGACCAACTGAAGCTGCTTCAGAAGAAGGTGTAAGAAATCATGTTAGGAAGAACCTGCTGTTTATTTCCAGGTGTTCTCAGGCAGCTTGTTTATACCAACTCCCTGATCTGCCAAAGGGATATCCCAAGCCTAGCAGGTGAATGAGCTAACGTGGTGGAGACATGCTGGCACCTGATGAGTGGTTACCATCCTGTCCATCCGCTTTGGACTGTCCAGTCCATGCTCTGTGGTGCAACTGCCTGCAGTGACCACCAGCACAAACCAAGATGAAAGGTCAAACTCACACCCCTGAGTTGAGGGCAGAAGCCATTCAGCTGTAGAAATGTGTGGATTACACTGACTGACTCTTTGCCTCGTGCTGGTGTGCTGTCCTTCACCTTCTGCCCCTCCAAAACCCTAAATCCCTTTGGTAAAGAAGGCACCACACAAAGCGGGCTCTTGCTCCTTTCCTCGCACAACAGTGTCAGATGTGTCTGTTTGCCATGAGTAGTGGGTAATACAGAGGCAGCTGGGGCAAGGACAGAGCTGGAAAGGACATTCATTTTACCAGTTCTGCTTTGGTGGGTACTGGTTCTGAGTGGTGAATATGCAATAAGAAAGAGACAAGCACTTTCATTTCAGCAATCACCATGCTGTTGCCAGACTTGCCTCTCTCCAGCATCTACCTGTAGCCCATTCTGTCCCTGGTTTTACTTTGATGAGGACACAGGGTGCAAGAATCTTGTTTCACTGAGATCCAGACACGAGTAAAGTGCACAGGTCAGCCTGAAGACAGCCCTGATGAGGTGAGTTTTCATACCCATGGGGTGACGGAACTCCCTGCATTGAGTCACTTGGCAAGGAAGGGTTTGTGGAGTGGGACTTTGCTTGGGAAAGGTGCAAGACCACCCCATGGTCTTCCACCTCCTGTTTTCCTGGTAGCTCACCACAGCTCCCGTCTTGCTTCTTAGGTCTAATGGATTGTGTGGAGGAACTGGAGGCAAGCAGGGAAGATGCAAATAGGCCCATGTCACTGATGTGATCTGTAAGAAAGCTGAAGTCTCCTAAGGCAACCCACTAAATCTGTCCCTGCTTTGTGCCCCTTTGTGACAGGATCTTGAGGAACGAACCAAGTAGAAACCACCAGTGCCAACATCATCCAAGGTCCCAGTGCAGATCATCTCAGTTGGATAAAAATCCCACTAGGTTGAAGGGAAAATATTGAATCTATTTTGTGGTCATTCAGCCCTATGTTCCCTTCCAGGGCTTAGAGAGTGAGAAGGCCATCCCTGTCTGCAGATGGCTCACAAAAGGAAAATGCATATGAATCCCGTCTGCAATACTGCCTGTGGTTAATACTGTGACCTTCCTGTGAGTTACAACAGCAAAATCTGTGCTGCCCCCTGATCATACTCTGGAGTGAACATGAGGAATTGAAGCCAAATAGTAGAGGAGATGGGAACCAAGTACCAGGATAAATATGGTGATTTAATGCCTGCAAAAGCGAGTTTTGTAGGGTACAGGATATCCATGTAACCTTCTTATCCAAGCTGGCTGTATTAGTTCTGATGAATGCTACCACTTGTTGACCTGAGTGGCATGCATGTGTGATGATCTCTGAAGGAAACCATTGTGTTCTTGTGGGAAGCAGGACTAACTTGTCCTTCAAGCACTTGTCCTGTATAGTTTCAGACTTGATGGCCTACTGTTACCAGTGGGGACTGGGCAGTGACACCCATTTCTTCTCAAACATCCCGCTTGCAAAGATGAGATCCACCCAAGTGCTGTGGAGGGTCAGTGCTGACTGCCCAGTTCCTGAGCCCCTCAAATGGAGCAGGGTGGGGGAAAAGACAACCTCAGCAGGAGCAGGAGGACCTGGTTACTAACATGGTGCTGGCGGTTTGGACATGGAGCCCCAAAATCGCTGTGTGCGAGAGAGGAAGCAGTTGCTGTCCCCACTGATAGCTTGGGGGAAGTGGAAAGGGTGTTACTTGCACTGCTCTGAGCTTGTGAACTCTGAGTCCTATCAACCTTTACATCCTTCTTTAGGTGTTGTCCACCATAGGAAAACATACACTGCCAGTTGCCATCAGCTTCAGGCAAACAGGAGTTTCCTTGCTCGATTGCACTGGCAGGAAGAATCAGCTTCAGTTTAGCTGTTTCAGATATCTCACTGCGCAGCAAACACGGGAAGCAATTCTTGTTCAAGAGCCCGGACATTCCCCAGGCTGATTGTATGAAGTTATGCACAGGAGAACACAGCAGCATCTCTCCTTAATGGGTGGAAACCTCCCCAGGCTATTGTTGGTGCTGCTTTTGCCCTTGGGTTATAACTCCCATCTGACATGCAGGGTCAGGATCAGCTTAGGTGTCTAGTTTTCCCCAGCAAAGGGTCCCAGGTTCCTGTTTGTTCCACTTAGGTCACACTAACAGCTCCATATACCATCATGTGCTTATTTCTGCCCAACAATTGCTTCAAAGGTTCAGCACTGTGGGACTGCACTGGAAATTATCCAGAAGAGCAGCACAGGGTGCACTGGAGAAGCCAGGGTGCTGTGCTACCCATTGCAAGCAGAAGAGAACCCCTCCTCTGCCCTCACTGCTGAGGACCCCTTTCCACAACAGCATGCAAAGTGCAACCTCTTGCCAGGTAAGCAACTTCAGCTACCTGATACAGAATTGTCTTGCAAGGATAAAACCCCAAACATTGATTGCTAATTGTTTCCCAGGGTTTGCTGTTTGTATTTGCAAGACTGGGAGGACTGATGCTGTGGGTCTCTGATGTGGGGATGCTCTTCTTGCGGGCCCCATCCAGACCCTGCTCTGTGCCTTCTCATCTCCTACATGAAGCAGCCCCCAACATTAGGTTTGGAGGTGAAGGTCAGTGAATTGAGCTTAAATCTTGTCTAGCATTCTTTCAAACAGTGTGATCTGTCATGTGTTCTAGGCCAATGAACCTCTGTTTTGAGCCCAGTTACCTACATCTGGATAAAGTTCTCCTTGTGCATTTTAATTCCCTTTTCATTCATCTGGTCAGAGGTTTCAGGTTTTCATGTCTTTTCCTGCTGAGCATCATAGCCAACTGAGATCCCCCATTTCTCGTGGTGAGTGTCCTTATCCACACCAGTCAGAGCTGCCTCTTGGTTTTCTTCCTATAAACTGAACAGTACAAGACTCACATAACTCTCATTGCAAGAATTTCTTACCCTCACACTGTTTGTGTAGGTTTTTGCCACCTCTACAATTGTTTTCAAAGCCCTTTAAAAGCGCTGACATTTAAGTTGAATACAGTTTTATGGTACTTATCAAATCCATATGAAGAGGTAAAATCACCTTCCTTGTCATCATCATTCTCTTGTTTAAATATCCAAAGGTCATTTACCCTCTCATGCTATGTGCTGTGGGGAGATGCTCCTCGTCTCTGGCCCTAAATCATCTGAGCTTTGCTCCATGTACCAGTAGATACAAATCAGGCTTTATGAAACTATATTTTGTTTGAATGGATCCTAATTGCTGTGTACAACGATCTCATTATTTACTCTTCTGTCTGTACCAGATCACCCCGATACCTTGTCAGCAATGAATCATAGAACAGTTTGGGTTGGAAGGGACCTTCAAAGTTACCTCGTCCAACCCCCCGCAATGAGCTGGGACATCTTCAACTAAATCAGGTTGCCCGGAACCACATCCAGCCCGGCCTTAATGATTCCAGGAAGGGCGCATCCATCACCTCCCTTGACCTGCTGATCACGCTGCTTCTGATGCAGCCCAGTATGTGTTTGACTTTCTGGGCTGCAAACGCACACTGCCAGCTCATGTTGAGCTTCACTTCAACCAATACCCCCAAGTCCCTCTTCAGGGCTGCTCTGAATCCATTCTCTGCCCAGACTGTGTTTGTGCTTGGGATTGCTCCGACCCAGGTGCAGGACCTTGCACTTGGCCTTGTAGAACTTCATGAGGTTTGCTCTAGCCCATATCCCAAGCTTATTAAGATCCCTCTGGATGGCATCCCTTCCCTCCAGTGCATTGACTACACCACACTGTCGCTGCTGGTTATCACCACTGCTGTGTTTGCAGTAGCAGAGTGTGCTGGGGGCCTGCACGGTGTGTGTGAAACCACCTGAACAGCCCCAGGTAGCACCAGCACAGGTTCAAGAGATGTGTTTTGCTGCTTGGCTGGGGTCTGGACCTTATCTCAGCCTTCCCTTGCTGGTGGGCATGGAAGGAGCCCAGCAAGCAGCTGGAGATGCTCTGCACCTCAAGGAGCCTCCTTGAGTTAAGCAGGAGACACAGTGAATGCACCAGGTCTTTAACAGGCCACAAGGATGATGTGAGGCTATGTATAAGCAACATGAGTGCAATTACCAGCTGCATTAGCATGGCTGATATTCTACTCGTCAGGTAGAAGAAAAGAGAACTCTAAGGGACATGTGGAGCAAGGGGGACTGTGCAAAGCAGCAATTACTTTGACAGTAAAAGAGCAGTTTCTGGGAGCTCCTCTCTGCAGAACAGAGCTCTCCTTCTCCTCTCCTTCTGTTGATGGTTGCTCCCACATACGAGGGAGTGGGCAGGTGGGAGTGGGTGACTGGTGTGCAGAGTCCCTCTTTGCAGATCATCTGCAGGCTTCAGGTGATTGTAGATCAGAAATCATTGCAGGGCAGGAGCTGGTTTTCATGTTTAGATAAGCAAGGCTTGCTGTGGGATTTTATGAGGTTTCTGTATTGTTACTGGAGCACCTGGTTCCCACTAAGGAAACACTGTAAAAAACAGAAGCAAAACCTCCCCAGTGGGCTTTTGAAATGTCTGTATCAGGCTGGTGCCATTTTGGTCCTTCCAAAGCACGTGTCTGCCCAAAGCCCAGAGAAGTCCACAGAAAATGCCCCAGTTTTCAGCAGACATTGTGTCATGTTAGACCTGCAACCAAACTTATCCATGGGAAAAGTGTGGCTTCCTTTCTCCTTCATCCAGACATTAGTTAGCTTCATTCACGCTTCCAAAGAATGGGAAACTTGGGTCAACCGTACATCATGTATTGATGTGCCCCATTCCTTATACTCCAGGTACACCACCATGCCCCAGAAATCCCAGTGACCTAGTCCGTATGTTATGCAGAAGCAGTTTCTGACCTTCATGGGATACTTGTTTGTATGCCAGTCCTTGGTGGTAATCAAGGACCTCAGGCTGTCTGTAGCAAAGGACCATATCAGCTTTATGGCATTTTTGATTGGCAAGAGGGAAGGCTTGCTGATTAGATGTTTAGAAGGCTGACATTATTCCTAGGTCTCAGATGCTTTGGATTCAGTGACTCAAGCAACTGCCTGCACGAGTACTGCTCACTACAGTGAAAGGAAATTAGAAACATGATTCAGGAAATCGGGAGAACATCCAGCAAGGCTCAGGCACTGAGAAGAAGGAAAACATAACACAGGCAAGGCAAGCTGCAAAGCTGTTGGCTCTTGGTGAGACATGGCCCTGTTTAGAGCATGGGGGCTGGGTTGGGACCCAAAGGTCTCTGGATCTGCCCCAGATTGTCTGGTTGACCTTGGGCAGGTCCCTGCCCCTCCACTTCCCTTCCTTGTTCAAAGAGATGGAGCTATCTTTGACAAATATTTGCCCAGGTAGTGCCTACCACCAGGGATCTAATGCCGAACTTGCCCCTTATTCTTCTCCCTGTTTAAAGTTTATAGGTGCTATTTCCTCTTCCCAAGGGTGGTGCGTAGGGCTCATTGTCCTACATGCAGCACCAGGGGACACTAACAGGCATCCTGCTTAGTCAATGACCCTCCAGGCTACATTTACAATCAGGAGGTTGAAGTTCTCCAGTGGCTGGGGTCTGGGTAGGAGCTGCCTCTCACAGAATCACAAACTCTCTGGGGCATGATGGGCTGTGCTTTCTCCCTCTGCCAGGCTGGAAAGATGAAGCCAGCATTCACCCCTTGGCACTTGTCACCTCGCTCCAAAGCATTCTCTTCCCTCTGATGAGCCCCAACACTGTGGAGTATCCACCAGTGGCATTTTGCATGAGCAAGGCTAGCAGGGTCAGGCCACATGACACCAACATGAAGGAACAGTTTCCCTGTGATCTAGGAAACTGATCTGGTGATGCCACTGGCAGAAATGCTTCTCTGATGGGGAGAGAGTATCGTGTGTCCTCTTAGGAAGGATAGAAATGTTGTCCAGCTGTCAATCACCTGAATGGATCATTTACCCCTTGTGGTGTAACTTACTGTGTGAAAGACAGAAACCAAATGGTGTGCAGGGACATTGCACAAGAGAGGGATGAGGCTCATCGGGGTGTACCATCCATGTGTAAAAAACATTTGTGGGAGCTACTGCTGACCTTTAGAAATCTCACCATCAGACAACAGCTACAGAAATGGCCCCACTGAAGAGGCTTTTCTCCCTGATGGCATCATTTGACTGGGCTGATTTTCAGGTGTACCAAGTACCCAGTGACCTCCTGGTAGGTACTCAGTACTTCTGGGAAACCACACCACTTAGCCAAGCAGGTTTCCACTTCAGGAATGCATTAAAAATCACAGTCCACCTTGTTCAGAAGTGAGCATAGTGCTCTTGTTTATTGACCTTGTAACAGTCGAGCCCTTGAGCTGGTTGTGGTCTGGTGGAGGCCAGTGTCTGTGTTCCTCAGGTAGGATAAACTGGAAGACTCTGGCTGTACATCCACTGATGACAGTGAGAGACTCCAGCTTCTCATCTACAGCTGGTATGTCATTAAGTGTAAAAACACTGCCTTAGTTTTAAATACAAATTCCAAGCTGCATTGCATCAGCCATCTCAAAGCCTAACCTTGACATCTGATTTGAGGAGCTGCAGATCACTTGGGACATACTGCAGCGAGTGCTGCAGCTGATGCTACTTACCTCCTGTGTTTAAGCAATCCTTCCTACATGTTCAGAGATAATTTACTTATCCTAAGACGTGTTTCTAAGTTGTAAGGCCACAGAGTGGTGAGGAGCAGTCTCTCTGATCCTCGTAGTGTCAGGCAATGCAGAAGGTACCCAGATGCACTTAGCACTCAAAGCCTGATCCTTCTCTTGTGTTATGCCAGATTTACCCCTCATAAATCCACATGGGGTTAATCTTGATTTATAGCTGAGCAAATGGTATCAAAGTCAAGCTCCTGCTCTCTCTTGCTTGTGGTTATAAAATTCAAGATTGAATCTCCTTGTGAACTTTAATCTTTGAAGATTTACTCATCTATCTTTTTTTTTTTTCCTGTGCATTTCCCCTCTTCCCAACCCCCCCCCCCCCCAAATTAATCCAATGGGCTTTCATTTTCTTTTAAATACTGAAAATGACCTTGCTTATTTTGATGGCTCTGGAACAATAACACTCGCTGTCTTGCACTCGTTCTCCATCCTGGGGCTGTGAGTCATTATGGTTATGAAAGAGAGAACATTGAGTCACTGACTGTCAGAAATCTCCGTTGTGAGGGATGGAGCCTTTCAAGAGCCCCTCTCCTGGTAATCATTACTCTTCTGTATTTACATTGCAGTAGCACCCTGATCCCAAGTCAGAGCCAAAGCTCTATTCATTAAGTGCAGTGCAAACACGCTTGTCTTACTATAGTCCTTGCTTTGATGAGCAAGTGCAGGATCAATTTGGGACTGTCTACATCTAGAGAAACTTCCATCCAAAGGCCTGTACAGCTATTGATAATTGAGCCTGGCAACAGTTGTATCTGTTAGCAGAGTGAGCATATGGAGCTCGTCATTACAGTCAGCGTTTGACTGGTCATTACAACACTGACCTAGGGCTTGCTCAGTATTGCTCCAAGTCCCTATATGTGTCTCACCATGTATTTCCTATGCGACCTCGCATAAATCCTCCATAGGCTTGGCTTAGGTGTACCTCAACATCCCCTCTGCAGGGGGTATTAACACTGCCCCTTTCACAGCCTGGATGAGAAGAGAGAAACACCAAAACACAACACACTCAATGGTAGGGAAAGCCTGAAAGTGAAAGTGTTTCTGGCGAACGGAAGCTAACCCATTGCCAGGCTCACAGACAGCTTTGGTCCCTGATGCCACTCGCCATAATGAGCTTTTTGGTGGAAACATCCCATGAGATGACAGAGTCAGCAGCAGGGCTGGGGTCAGGACTGCTCTCCCTGTGCTCTGTGTTATTACTTTCGGTCTTTCCTAATGCAAAGTGCCTCTTTGCTCAGTCTGGGCTGCAGTGACTTCAGGGCCATGCCCAAAACTTTCTGAAGGACTGATCTTTTCACCCATCCCAGACCCCAGCAGTGAGGTGGTTTCTGTCTGGAACATGGGTCCAGGGGGTTATGAGCGACCCTCCTCCCACCCCTTCTGCATGTTCCAGCAGTGACACCAGCTGTGGTTTGTTCTAAAGACATGTCATACCGCTTGCAGCACTTCTCGCCCCATCCACCCTGTGGCCAAACTGAGGTTTATGTTACTGCTTGCTGGATCCAGTCCTGGGCTTAATCCTTTCTGCATTGCTCCCTGCCCCAACAGGCCAAGTACAAGCTTCGGTGACGCCCGCTTTGAGGTTTATACAGGTGTCACTGGCAGTGCAGACTTCAGCTCTGAAGCACTAAGCCATACGAATTTTCCCATGTGGGTTTTGTGTTTCATCAAGTCAGTTTTGCACTCATGCCCTGAGAGCTGCTGATGCAGAGAGGACAAAAGCCCTTAGTGGCTGCCTTATGGCATTGGTCTTTGACAGCCAAATAGCCAGAGACCAGTTCCTCATCTTTGCTGTGACTCTGCTGACGTTGGTGTTGAATGGCAGAAATTCCCCTGGTGCTGGTGGAAATGCAGTTTGCAGTGCAGGGTGTCATTGTTGAGAGTCCATCAGCTTCTTTAAGGTACAGTGTTCCATCCCCATCATAGAATCGTGGAATCACAGAACAGTTAGGGTCGGAAAGGACATCGCTCTTTAATGACTTATGCAAATGTTAATATTCTTTTTGGTGAAGTGAACTGCATTTTAACAAGTTGGGTTTTGCCACCCTTGGGATCAGATAAGTGACCCCTGGTGGTTCTTGCAGTGACCCAATAGCTGAACACAGGGGCCGTGTGTTAATTAGGTCTTTTTCAGTATCCTCCCCATGGTTGTTTTCTTTCAGTTGACACAAATAGCTGCACTGCAGCAACTAACCTTCACATCTCAGTGATGAATATCTCACCCCATTACAGCAAGCTCAAGCTTTTGTTACCATCCACTAATGAAACCTTGTTCAGTCAAAGTCCATGGGTGATTTGAAGATTATTATGCAAATACATGTTGCTCTGTCACTGAAGGGTGGCTTGAAATACCACTGACCAGTGGTGTTTGTCTGAACTATTTGCAATTAATAATCAGAGGGGCTGGAAAGAGAAGTGCTGCTGTGCCTGGGTGGGCATGGTGGGCTTCTTATAGGAAGGTAGGTTTCTTTGCTTAGCTCATCCATGCCTGTCTTGGTTCTACTCCCTGTTTTCAGGTGATTGTGAATCAGGAACAAGGTGCCCACATTGAGATGTCCAGAGCTTCTTGGTCACACCCCAGCCTGGAGACACAGGTTCTCTGAAAGGGTCTTGGGTTGTGCATTGGACTCTTCACTGGGGACTGCAGTGATAGGGCAAGGGATAATGGGTTCAAACTTAAACAGGGGAAGTTTAGATTGGATATAAGGAAGAAGTTCTTTCCTGTTAGGGTGGTGAGGCACTGGAATGGGTTGCCCAGGGAAGTTGTGAATGCTCCATCCCTGGCTGTGTTCAAGGCCAGGTTGGACAGAGCCTTGGGTGACATGGTTTAGTGTGAGGTGTCCCTGCCCATGGCAGGGGGGTTGGAACTTGATGATCTTAAGGTCCTTTCCAGCCCTAGTTATTCTATGATTCTACGCAGAAGCAAGTCAAGTGAGAATCACTTGCCACTTCCAAAAGGATTGCATTTAATGGAGGTGACAGGTAATCATTTAACCCCTGTGCATCTCTCTCTGCTCAGAGCTCAGGATACTGAGATGTGATTTCTTGCCCTCTACATGAGAATGAAGGAAGAAATGCTATAAAATAAACCTGCTTGCAGTGTCCCACAGTGGTAAAGAACTGTTCATTTTGGACGCTCATAGCTAAGACGGTAGAAGGTGCAGGTGGCAGGCGTGTTATGGCAAAGGCTCCTCCAGATTCTAACTGGGCAGTGAATTCAATTAAAAAACAGAGTGACTGGAGGTACTAGGCCTGTAATTAAGTGGATGGGTGGATGCGTGGCTTATCTGTAACATACAAACATTAAAGAATCCCCTAAAACCACATTAAAAAGTTTATACGGGTGAGTTTAATTGCTGCTCTTCTTGTCTTGCAGTTGGTGAAATTAAAGGAAATTTTGGCCTTATGAACTAAGTAGAGGGGGTAATTCAGGAAGAGAACCGTCTGGCAGTGCTCTGAAGTTTTATTGCAAAACGTATAAGAAATATTCATTACTACTCGGATAAAGAGATTATTCTACTACAGGGCAGCGAAATATGTAAGTGTTACGCAATAAACAGGGTCTAGTCCTGCGTAATGCAATTCACATGAGTAATTGCAGTGAGACCACTGGCCCTGTCAGGGCTTCTGACACCAGCATTATTCTGCACCAACTTGCGTCATTCCAAATAATTTTACTCGAGCTGGCCTATGTGTAATTATCCCCCTGGCCTGCTGAACCTCAGCGTTTGATTGCCTGGCTGATACTCACTGCTTGCTTCTCGCACACAGAGGCAGGGCAGGGCTGTGCTCCTGTGTGGGGTGCGATGCACGGGGCTGGTGATGTGCCTCGAAGTTTGGGGTGAGCCAACAGCAGAAGGCAGCTGTTGACAAGCCCAGTGAGGGGCTGCTGGTTTACGAGCCTGGGGATTTGATATTAAGCCCTGAGCTTCAGGAAGTGTCATGTGCTTACTTACGATACAGAGCACCACAAAGCAAATGGGGAAAACAAAATCAAAGCAAGGCACAAGGGGGTTATTCCTCACTTTCCCCATCATGACCAAAGAAAAGATGTTTTTTCTATTTGTTCTATTTTTGACTCTCTTTCTTCTCCCATTAAAAAAAAAGACCCATTAGCCCTTTCTTGACTGCATTGCCTTTAACATTTCATAGGGACTCACTGCCTCCTGACTTCACTCCATTTGCCTTCTGACTTTACTGTCTTACTATTCCTCCATCTGCTGGGAATGTATAACTACAATCAATAAAAATACACCATAAATAAATGCACCTTTAGTGTTCTGTTTACGCTAACCTTCAGGAACCAGCATCACACAGAAGGCTGCCTAAGCTTTATCTCCATATTGTAACATAGGAAAACAATTTCCCATGCTGCAAGGGGCATTTGAAACGCACGCTTCCCTCTTCTGCTTTTTATTGCACACCATTTAAGAGTCCTGAGCCTGCATCAAATTCTCCGTGACCCAGCTCTAAGCATTCCACTTAGTTAGCCTAAACCTCTTTACATTCCTCAACTCTGATCTGCTAATCCCCCATAAATCACCACTGTTTCTCAACGAACTCAAGCCAGTGTTAAGATTTATGTGGAAAGGATTTGTCATTTCCCACCAGCTTTAACCTGAACCAAGATCAGTGAGTGCTGGGGCATGGCAGAAAAAGCAGGAGCGGCAACAGAAGGGGGAAGGTTTGGCACAAGAGACCAAACTATTTGTTTTGCAGCTGAAGGGATTTGGGGCTACAAACAGGAATGTTTCCGACGCTGTTTCCATCAGGGTGATCCCAGTAGGGAAGAGCCTTGGGGGAGTTGAAGTGCATTTCATCAAACCATAGGCACTTTGTATGCCCAATGCCTTCGCCCAGTGGGTGCTGGGACTGTGGGATTGCAGCTGGGAATGGCCCAGACCCACATGGGCACATGCAGCCTTCACAGTGTGCGGAGAGAATGGGGAGCTCAGTCCTTTGGTGCTTGGCCCCTGGTGTGCAGGGTGGATGAAGCACATCTGCACTTTGTGTGTCCCTCCATTGGGTCTGTTTTGTTTTCCTTGGTTTAGGTACTCACACTACCACCAACACAGACACTGAGGTTTTGTTGTGTGCTGCTGCAGGGTGGTTTTCCTGTCTCTCCTCTGTTGTTGCCATGTTTTCTTTTCACATCCCATGAGCAGGGCTGCAGTCCCTAACTGCACCCGCAGGGTGGGACTCAGCCCCTTCCCACCAGGGTGTTTTGACTCTCCCCATGCTTCTGCTGCGGGGCAGAGCATTTACATCTTTATTCCATCTCTTCAAATCTAGGGGGTTTTGTTTGCTATAGAATACAATCTTTGCTCTTCACACCCAACCCACAGCCCCTCCTGGAGGCTGAGTCATGTTCCCTGTGGCTACCAAGGCCCTGTAGCTGGGAAGCTCAACCAGCCCTGGCCTCAGCAGCGTCTGCTTTGGGGAGCCTGTGTCTGTGACACCTCCCTTGGTGCTTGATGTCCTCTCCTGAGGATGCACTGGGACCCAGCTGGGATTCCCCATGAGGTCTCAAGGACCTGGTCCTTGCACCCACTTCTTTATTCAGTGCAATTCCCATGAAAGCTAAATTTCATGGACAGAACCATCCTCAGAGTGTTATATAGACATAAAGATTAGCCAGGGTGTCCTAAGCAGGGGCATCTGTGGTACTGCATTCACATGGATGCCAGCAGTCAAACTCCTGCAAACAAATGATCCCAGGGGTCACATGGATGGGTTTGGAGCGTGATAAATGGCATGTTTTCGATGAGCATTTAGCATTCCCAAAACCTGAATGGAACCGTTCAGGACCCATCTGCACAGGCATACAGAGCTTGTCTGGGGAAAGGACTTTGATGCTGGCTTAAGTTGCATCTGTGTGGTGGGGGTTGATCTGGCTGGATTGAAGCTGGCGAGATGTGGTAGAGAGACATGGCATCAGCAGCCAGCAGCTGTTCCCAAGATAGAATGAACATCTTCATCTTATCCCATAAAGGGTATAAATAATAACAGAAATAGCCACCCTGGGCATGAACCACTAGAGGTGAATCTGTTGCTTCTTTTAACAGTGTGTTTTGGGCTGTTTCCTTGGCTTCGTCCAAGCTCTCATTCAGGCTGACCTTTGCACTGAATCAAACGAAGCTGTGGCTTTTGCTCAGTATTTTTGTTGGTGTGACTGACTGGAATTTGAAGGAAAACCCTTCAAAACAAGGCACATTCCTCTGCAAGGTTCATGACTTGCAATCTTGAGCTTGACCTACAAAGGGTCAAAAGGCACGTGCAGGTGAAAATGAAGCAAAGGCACCTGTAAGGGTGCATTTAAGGTCCCTGTCTCTTGTCAGTTTCCTGCCATGTTTCACTTGTTTCTGTGTGTCAGCTCTCCCCCACTCTTCCTCCATTCTTATCCTTTTTCATTTGCTCTTTCCTTGTGTTTGATGTTTTCTTCCCTCCTTCATATTCTATGCTTGCCCTTCCCCTTTCTGCTTTGGAAAGCACTACTCCAACATCAGTTCATTTGTACCTGCTGGACTTGCACGGGCTGGTGAAACGCCAGCTTCTCAGGGGTACCACCAGGAGACCAATGCCCCCAGCCTCCATGAGGCCCTGCTGTAGCATCCCATCTCCCATCTGGTAACACTTGCTCGAATGTTTTCTGCCTAAGCTCAAATGCTTGAGAGAGGAGCTTTGTTTTAACTCCAGCCTCTCTGCTACTGCTCACCATTCCCACATTGCTGGAGGCCATGCAGCTTTCCCTGCACTTGGGCTCTTGGGGAAGAGCTGGATTCAGAAAGACGAGGTCCTGGTTTATTCCCAGGACTTAACTCTCATTCACCTGCTGGATCACCCCAAAACTATGAGTTGGAGTAGCTCTGTGCAGTTAAATAGTGGCAGTAGATGCCCAAAATATGCATCACAGCAGTGAGGATTGAGCCAGGCTGCCTGGTGAGGCTGCTGGGGGACCAGTGCTAATGCAGCTTGTTTTAGCAATGAAGCACTTATAGCTCATATTCTACCCCTTGTGCAGCAGGCCAGCTCTAGTTCTGCCTCAGTTCTTACCTCAAAGCAGAATTTCACATCCAGCTCTAGAATTTCAGTTGTTTCCAGTTAAATACCCAGAACGGTTCTGGTTTTGAGATGTAAGCTGATGACAGTACATTTCAGAAATGCATGAGCATTCAGCATTTGTTCTGCTTGATGAGCTGCTTCTCCTGGCTCTGTGGCTAGATCAGATTAGCAAAATGCAGATTAGCTACCCTTTCCATACCACTCTTGCCTTGTTCTCATTACTTCAGCTGGTCAACCTTTCAGTTCAAGCCAAATCACTTTATTCTCATTCTAATTCCCACGAATGAAATCTCAGATTTTCACTTCTAGTGCTTGTTAACAGGGACAGTATTGATGGGGTCCAAGAGAAAATGCTTTGCTGGATAAAGCTGAATGCAGGGGGGTGAGAGGAGCAGAAACAGTAGTGAGGAGGGCAAACAAAGCAATAAGGAGGGCAAGCAGGCAATGAGGAGGAGTGGGGAAGCACTCGTAAGGAAGCGCTTTTGGGCTGATGGCTAGCCAGACCAAGGCTGGGAACTCTGAGCACAGAGGCTTGTTCAGTTCACTCTGTGTGTTGGGAAATAGGGGCCTTTTATGATCCTGGTAAATAAGCAGCGTGTGTCACATATTGTGTAACTCCATCATCCGTTTGTTCTAAAAGGAAGGGAAAAAAAGGCAGACAATAGCCAGAAAATCGCGAGCTGCTTTGTTCGTAGGATAAAATAACTGTATGGTACACCACGCCAACAAGCTTTTTAAAACAGCATAGGTTTCAAACCTGTACTCTGCAGCCCAGACATGGTGTACAGTAAGTTGCAGTGTGATTTACGGGAGGCAGCATTATTGCTCGCTCTGGCGTCTGTCCCATTTCCTCCCATTTGGTTGCTCAAAGGCAGTGGTGAGGGCAGCATGTCACCCATAGGTTACACAGTACCTGCAGGAACATCAAATGGTTTCAGAAATTTGGCTTCTGGGAGAAATCAGATTATGAACATTTCTGGGAACCAGGTCCCTATGGATTTCCAAAGGAAGACCAAGCCACTTTATTCTTCTCAAGACCAAATGATGCCAGAGTGGAGCCAGCTGAGCACCTTTTCCCCACCTCTTTCATAGTAAAGATGTCTAAGTTCTGTTATATATATTATTGTAGCTCCTTTAGATTTAATTTAAGCCACATGACCTTGCATTTAGAGAGCCTGCCCTTGTCTATAATCTAATCAGCTCAGTCAAGAGGAATAGTTGGACAAGGATGAATGTGGGCCCAAGAGGCTGAAATTGGATTGTGTGCAATTGCATCTGTGGATTTATAGCAGAAATTTACAGCAGAAAGAGGGGGTTTTTATCTTCTCAAGTGCCCAAGAGGAGGGAAAGTTAATGGCCGCCACATTTATTGCACAAAATCTTGCAAAGACCCATTGAGTTGTGTCATTAGATGGATGGAACAAGCATCAGTGCACCAATGAATTGGTTAATATACAAGTAGAAGAAAAATCTTGCTAAAGCCATTCTGTGTTGGTTGGTGGGACCGTGTCACGGTGGAATTCATAAACAACAGTGTAGGAAAATGTGAGGGATGGTTTGTACCCTCTGAGGCCACTGAAACGAAGTTTTCCATAATGCATCTGGTATTCTGCTGCTGACATCGCTCAAAGCCATTTCAGTTCCTTCAGCCCTGTCAGGGATGTCAGACTGCTCACATCCCACCCTGGGCCCCCCTCCTCCTTCTGCCTTATCAGCATTACGCCTGGTCCTCACGTCTGATCAGCATCCAGGGCTTTGTTTGCTGCATGGCAGAAATGATGCATTTGGCCCGATACGGGCCACAGGTAAGACGCACGTACACCTTGTGATCTGAAATGACAACTTCACTGCTGTTTATTTATGTTCCCCTCCCACTGTGATAGATGCTGTACAAATCACCCCAAAAACCCAGACCCAGTGCCAGGAACTGAAATGTAAGGGCAGATAGTAGGGGACAGACATGGACAGAGAGGGAGATGCAAAGAAAGAACAAGGTGAGCTTACTTATTTTAACCTCTTCCATGTAGACATTTGGGTTTGTGTATGAGCTTGCACGAGAAGTTTGTTTGTGCTGGCGTAATGGCCTCAAATCATTGCATTCACATTTCCAGCTCTGGGTAGCAACATTTTGAATGTAAAATTAAACAAATATTTTACTTTAAGTCACAAAACCCGAGTCTATTCACGCTGGGTTTTGGGAAACCTTTATAAAAACAACATAACACGAGATTGCATCTGAACCGCTTGGCAGCCTGCCTCTAATGGCAACCAGGAGGTTTATTGTTGTGAATTAGTTATTTAGTAGAAGCTGAAAGTGTGACAAAATAATGACAAGAGGGTTTTTTATTTGCAGAAAGTCAAAGCTGATAGTTCTCAGCAGGAACACGCTGTACAATGTTAGAGCAGAGACTGCACCAAGAGAGGCGCAAACATTAGAACCCAACTGGTGAGAAGTGAGAACAAGGAGAATAAACACGTGACAGGCATAAACCAGAAGAGCAGTCAGAAGACTTGTGACAGTAAAGGATTTCTTTATTCTATTCCATGAAAATCTTTCCTACTACCTTGTAATTGCATGAAGGAACAAACAGAGACAACTGAAGAAAAGGACCAAGAAAGAGACTTCCTCTGTTCTGGGTACCCGAGCACGCAGCTTTGCTCATGGACCCTGAGGGCATTGTTAGCATGAGTCCTATTCCTTGTGAAGGAAGCAAGCTGGAGAAATAATGAGTTGGAATGAAGGGGCTGTTGGCACAATATTATGATTATTTGAGGAAATAATGTGATATGAAGATTAGCACATAGGATAATAGCTATTGCATATAGCACTGTTTTATGGTCCATTCTCTGTTGCTTAACATTATTACTCATTCTATGTCAGGCACTATTAAACTGAGTTTTAAAAGGAGGCCCTTTGCCTTGCTCTAGTGTTGGCGGCTTTGGTGTATTGTTAAGCCTTACAGTCAATGTGTCTCCGTGCATAATGTAACACTTACTGGTTTGAACTGTAATTCGGTTTTATAATCTTTTACTACTGTGAGACATTGTCCTTTATGGAATTCCCATAACCTCAAACTCTATTTTCTCATAAAAACAAACCAAAACAGTTCTTCCCTGCCCTTTATAATTTAGGGTAGCCTATTGCTGCTCCGCAGAGGACACGGACATCTCAGTGTCATCTTCTGACTGCAAATTAAGAAGCTATATTCTCCTTTGATGTCTGTGGTAGGAAGGAAACCGCCTGTGGCTCAGCAACAGTAGGCTTCGGTGACACCGGTCTTTGTGCAGACCTATGGGATCCTGAATGCAACTGGCTCTTGTTGTTCCCGTTCCTCTGCAAGGACTCAAATGGGGAGACCCCACGCTGAGGCCAGCCTCATTACATGTCTTCATTCCATCACAAAGCTAGATGTGATGTTATCACATACGGTCCTGGTCCTGTGTAATGGCAGGAAAGATATTTGGGAGATAAAAAATCCGGTTAGAAACTCAGATATATTAATCCTTGCCACATAGCTATGAAGACCTTGCCAACTTAGAGAAACTGTATTTTTAAATAAAGCATAAATTCTGCCTTTTATAAAGAAATAAACTCAAATAGCAGAGTAAGTCTTTTTTAGCTGCAATCAGTTTGGAGCCTCTGTGAGGTTTTGCATCTTAAAATAGTACAAGCTCAAGTTAAACATGTTAAACTAATACTTGTCCCTGCCCCTCTGACATCCCTGGTGTGCAGTGCTCTCCAGGAATTATGTTGTCTCTGGTCCCACTCCAAACCCGCTGCGGGCCACATTCTGCAGCCATCATGGTCCCTGTATGCAGAAGATCTGCAGGAGGGTGAAGAGAGGGTGCAGGTCAGCATCCATGCTGTCTGAAACTGCCCTGGTGGCATGTGTAGGTCTTTCTTCTTATCAGAAGTTTTGGACCATCATGTCATTAGAGGTGGGTGTGATCTGGAGCCCCAGACCCTGATCTGGCCATTGGAGACTGTGTTACTAATACAGGATGGTGCCTGCAGTGTCAGCCCCGGACCAAATGCTTCTGGGGTTGTAGGAAAACTCAGAGTTGAGTCAGTCCTCAACAAGACAGAATGATGGATCAGTCCCTGTGCAACCATTCCCTGGTTCAAGTCCAATTGTGCATGCTTGAATGTGACTGCAGTGGGGTTTTTAATCCACTGTCCCAAGCTGTTTGAGGACTACAGTTTAGGTTTCATGTTGGTCTTGTAAGCCAAGGGGCAAGGGATGGGCATTCAAGACCCACATTTTCTTTGGGTTGTCAGGTTCACTTAAACCCAGGTTCAAGGGGAACTATCCTCTTCTGTGACTGCAGATCAATGGTGTTACTGTCCTCCGGGATCTGAAGGGGATGGTGATGAGCATGCACATTTGTGAGGGGTTATCCAGAGCAAATTTGTCCCTGTTTTCAGTATTCAGCAGGCAGCTGTTTCCCAAAGGACAACACGGGGGTTATCCCATTTGCTGTTATCCTCACTTTCTCCTGCAGATCCAAGCTCCTGGGAACATCATCACACAGAACAAATCTGAAAATACACTGCTTTCCCTGCTGTTGCCTGGGATGAGATGGAAGGCATACCTCATGTCCAGTGATCTGGGAGCTAAGTTTGGCTCTGTTTCCCCTTGCAAAATCTGTGCCAAAGAAACAAATCTTTGAGGGCATTAAGTTCTATTAGTCTCAAAAAAATATGTAAGGAGACTGGCTATTTATGTTTATGAGTGTCACCAACTGTGTGAATTCCCTGTTTACCTCTCTGCTGGGGCACCATATTCCTAGTCTCCATCTCACAGCTGGCAATGGTCTGGTGGGGACAGGTCATGCCTTATATTGCATATTAGTCTCAGAACCTTGGCACACGCAGCAGCCTAACACTCCTGCTGGGTCTGCAGAGGAAGCACGGGCAGAGATGGAGTTCTATTTGTTTGGGAAGCACTCAAACACCAGGGAGATGAAGGCAGCACAAGCACCTAGGTAAATAGAAAAGCCTTTGCTAACAGGGAGCAGTAATGCCTGATGAGTCATTCTGCTGCCCTGCGGTGCTGTTATCACTTTTGCATTGTGCAATCAAAACCTATGAAGTTGGCAATAAAAGTAATGAGCGATGAGATGAATCAACCTCTGCCTGGTTATGCAGAAGGCAGCTGTGCTTTAGAGATACTCTGTGGATTGTAGGGGGTTGCTTTCAAAGTGGAATTCCAGATTATCCAATTTACTTTGAGCTTCAAGGAGACTCAGACCTTGGATGGGATGCCTCAGCGTGGACCTTGCCTTAATTAAAACTGTATCTACTGTCTACTGTAAATAATCTCTCCTGTTTCTCCATGACATTGTGCCTCTAAGGGTTAATGAGGCACAGGAAGAGACCACCTAATTCGTTCACAACTGCAGTATGAACAGCCTGAAACTGCTGTAGGCTAGCAGCTCCTCTCCTCCACATAATGAGCTGTAACTCAATATATATAAGCAGCCATAGGGGATGTTCTTCCCTTATCTGACTCTGAAAATGCACAATGTAAGGTAGGCTTTAAGGGATAAAACCTTTCACCAAAATGGGATCCCTCTTCCTCCACCCTTCCACCCTTTTTAGTACTGACCCTGAGATGAACTTCATTTAGACGAGTCTCTGCTCATACCCACTTGTCTTTGCCTATTGGGATTTTGGACGGGATTCATGATGAAAGAGACCATTTCTGTCAAAGAAGCTGTGCTTCCTGCATATTTCTGGTTCTTACTGAAAGTTTTCTTTTCCTGTGGGATTTCTGGAGCTGTGCTTTAAATGCAGGTATTCAGCTTTGTTCAAGGTAAACACAGAAGCAGCAGGAACACGCTTCAGCCTCGAGATTTTGGAAATTCAGCCACCATTTATTATAATAAATGTCATTTTCAGTAAAGAGAAGCCAAACCCAAATCTCTGCAAGACCAAGTTTGTATCCAGCCTTCACAGTTCAGTCCTGCTCTTGTACGGGCTGGCTCTCACTGCCACTGCACTGAGAGAGATCCAGCTCTGAATCGAGGCCTAATGTCTGTGGTTTGGGCCCTTGTCACATTATTAGTCATATTCTCATCATATCACTGTTTTTGGCCAGTCACTTCCATTTAGAGAATGGATTTCTCATATCAGTCTCCATCTCTTACCCCAGTTGGTAATGACTCTACCCCAGCATTGGCTCCAACTTCAATTACTGACAAATATACATATCTATTCACGTTCCTTTAAGCTGCTCACTTCCAAATATCCTGTCTTCTTCTCCATCAGCCATCTCAGTTGTCTTTAGCAGGTAACTCTATACGTGTGCAAGAAAATGATGGGTATTAGCTTCTTTTGTCTACCTCATGTCACTCAGTCATTATGGATGGAGATTTTCTTCTTTCTCTATCCAGCCAGGGTCCTACTCTTTTACTCCTTTTTACCCATGCTTTTTCAGCTCAGCTCTATGAGGATTCTCCATTTGCTGCTCCATTTCTCTACACCGCACAGGAACTTGCTTCTTTCCTCCTCCATACCCACTGCTCCCCTAACTACTGGTGGTGAGATGAAGAGTGGGCTGGGGAGCAGAGATTTTTCATTTCTTGATCTGTCTTTTGGAACTGAAAATATGTCTAAGAACTGTTTAGTGAGCCACAGAAGCCTTTGCAGACTGGTGGAATTACATATTGGATGTGAAATGAATCTTGGTTCATGAAGGAAAGGTTTTATATGTCCATTAAAAAATACAGATGTTCCTCCAGCAAAGCTCGGTATCACTGGGTTCTTTACCAACAGATAGAAAACACATGTGCCTTTCTATTGGCAGGAAGTCATGAGATCCATTTTTTTTGTCTCTAGTAGCTGAAAGAGCAGCACTTATTTGTGTTTACAGCTCCCTAATACACCCTATAACTGGCTTCAGGACCTTAACCCAATGAGTGGGAGAGGAAAGGTCATTACTTGTCACAGAATACTCAATGAATCCTTTCAGCAGCACAGAAGAGCCAGAAGACACGAAATCTGCCTTGACTCCATATAGGTTTGGCAGGACAACCACAACGTCCTTCCCTTCTTACTTTGGTGTTCACTAACCATTTCTTTCTTTTCCTTTGGCTTCAATTAATATCAACAATAAAGCATAAAAAAGCTCCCAGAAATAGGTCTTTTAAGATAATGGGAGATGATTACAGCACGAAAGCCGATGGCAAAGCGGTCGTCTTCAGCCTCAGACAGAATTAACTGCACAAGAGAGACTTTATGGTTCATTGAGTGGACAGTTGAACTTTCTACCTTTCACAGGGCTCTACCACGCACTACTGAAAGCCACTGGAACTTGTTTTATCTGCCTTTGGCTATTTAAAGATTAGCAGTTTGGCCTTTTAGGCTTCCACTCTAGGCAATGGAGAAAGGCACCTTGAAAGGACAATTCAACCTAGATGTCTCTAAGCTGCTCTCTGAAGGTAACCACAAATTGTCTGTAGAGGAACCCAAAATTACTAGTCTAGCCTTGAACTTTAGTTGTTAGATGGCTTAAACTTACTCTAATAAATCCTGTTTGTATTGCCCAGACCTGTAGTGACCCAAAGTTTCTGCGCCTTACGGCTGGTTTGATGGCTTTGAATTGGCAAGTGTTGCAGTGGATCGCATCACAAAAGTCCTTCTTTGCTGCTGGTCCCATTTGAACAGCGTGGACACCACATTAGCTGTTTATTTGTGTTTAGGACAGTTCAGTCCAGGGAGTATAAATGCAAAATGGGATACACCAACTGGTCAGTCGTCGGTGTTATTTACCTGGTGTGGGCAGACAGTGTCTGCACCTTTCAGTGGTGTCCACATTTTGGAAATATGATGGAATCATTTTTATCACTTACTCTAAGGGCTGACAGATCCATCTGCCTTGTACCACTCCTGAGCAAGGGAGTTATTTTAGTTGTAAGGGTTATTTTCAGCTCTAATGCCACGAACAGTGAGATAGTTCCTCCATAAACACCATCACAAGGTGTGTGTGACAGAGCTATGAACTGTGCAGTGGTCTTCTAAGTACGAACTTTGAAGCCTAAACCATTGTCGTGATCTTTTCTATGCCATTACTCAGCCTTGGTGAGGTAGCATGGGCAATATATGAGACGTGTGGGACAAGTATAGAGGTGTGCAAACAAACCAAGCCTGTCTCCTGAAGACATGGAGATGGTGCAGCCTTTCGAGGAAGATGCACCCTTAGTTTTGCTCTCATCTCTCATAGGAGGCTGAACAGGAGGCTCATAGGGTCAGGGTGGGCTGAAGGAAAGTGCTTTCAATGGCCAATAGGTCCCTAGCAGCCAATATGAACACGTTTGGGAATCTGTGAGGCTGCTCATTGTGCGCCTTTGCAGCTGCCCTTCTCTGGCATGAAGTCTACACCCTCCTCAAATAAACAGCTTTTTAAAGAGAGCTGGAACAAAAGTACCAGAGAGGAGCATCAAGGGAAGCAGCAAGTAACAACAGAGGCTGCAGAGAGAGACGAACCCACTAACCACCATAAGTAGATAAAAGGAGATACTTTCTTCATACTGTCAACTGAGTAAATAGCTCCATTGTCACTGGGGTGTTATTTGTGTAATCCCTTGGAGTGAATACTGTTTCAAATCTGCTTGTTTTCACATGCAACCACACTTCCTGCTGCTGCTCTCAGCACTGCAGGGCACAGGCCTGCCAGCAGCCCCATTTCAGAAGTGGGAAGTTCTCCCAAACTGTGTTCTTCCCTCTTTGGGTTCAGGATAAGGCAGGCAGGAGAGGGTTATCTATAAAGACCCATCCAGTTTGGCCAGCACTAATGCAGCCAAGATGAGCAGGCAGGAGCCAGCTCCTTGGCCATGCCTGTGGGGACATGGTACAGGGGACATCCTCATCCCCCAGCAGCAAAGAGCACATCCTGGAAGCTGTCACATTTGGCCATGCCATCCAGTGCTGCTTGGAGCTGCCCTGGAGCAGGCAGGTGGTCAAAGGAAAACCCACAGAAAGGGGGATCCCATCCATGTTAAGTGGGGGATCCCATCCATTCCTGTACCATGCCTATTCCATGATGTGGAGCTCAGCTCTGGAGGACAGAGAAGATCTTTAGTGCTGATCTGTGATTTTTCAGCGAAGAATGAAGTTTTAGTAGCAGAGGCACAAGTCAATGGAAGCCTCTGACTAAAGCACCAGAGTGCATCTTTTTACTCAGTCAATCTGATGTCAATAAAAGAGGCAATTGCAAGCAAATCTGCACAAATTTGATAAAAGGTTCTTTTCACTGTATGTTATTAAACTGGAGTAGACATGTTATGCAACTTAGACTTAGTTTATATTGACTTACAAGAACTCACTGAGGGTACAAAGAGCTACTTACCGCTGTTTGATAGAAACCAGTTATAGAAAAACACAAAGTTTGAACAGTGTAATTAAGTGTTTTTCTGTAACAGCAAACAAACCGTTGCACATTGTGTGGAGGTGAAGTGAATAGACACTAACATGACACATCAGTACCTGTCCCATTAAATTTGCACAGGGATAATGGGATTTGTCTATCTATCTTCAAACTGGGGGACAGCTTCAGATGTTACCTCCAAGGAGAGGTGGGATTTACAGGTTGCATGAAGGGGAATTAAGAACATAGAATCATAGAATAGTTAGGGTTGGAAAGGACCTTAAGATCATCAAGTTCCAATGGGAAAGACTTGGGAGTAGAATGACCCAAGGCAATTGGTGTTGTGGATAGCTTACGTGGCACTCTCCAAGGAAAACTCCTCCTGGTACTGTCTTTAAGAAAGCATGTGTGCTCTGCAATATCCCATATCACACTGTGCATAATAGTTGGCATCCTTCTCCCAAAGGAGGCATCTTTCCCGTGTCTGAGTGACCTTGGAACTGGTTCCTAATTGGATTCATGCATGTGCTCCCCCAAGGCACTCTGACACTGCTCAAACCCATTCACTTGCCTTGTGGATCATTAAACCCCTTTGCTACTAACAGTGATACTCCCAGAAGGTTTCTTTGATGTCTGTTTGGATATAAATCCTGAATTATTTTATAAATAAACATCTGGACGAAATTAAAAATAAATCTCATAAAAATAAATCCTGTTTGCAGGCACATACCTGCTTTTGAGCAAGATTTTAGAGTTTTTTCTCTCCCACAAAACCAGAGGTGGAAAAATAAAACCCTTCCCCAGCCTCTGTTTTCCATTTAGAGCTCTGCTACAAACTCTAAAGTGTCAGGTTTGTCTTCCACACAGACATACTGAGAAGGCTTTTTGTTCTGTGCTGTGGTTTGACTGCTCCAAGCAACAAATCCAGGCCCTTTTCCCCACCTGATCCATGGTAAGCAACCCAGGATGCTTGTGTGGGTTGGTGATGGGCTCCTGAGCCTCTCCCCATTTTCAGTGGCAGTAGTCAGCATTAGGTCTGGAGCAAACATCCACCTTCCTACACTTCAATGAGCAGACCCATGAGATCTCATGCACTCAGTGCAAGGCTCATGTTGTGTCCCTCCTCACTGTGTCTCTTGCATGTGCTGCAGCCTCTCTCCTGCCCTGTGGCTCCATATGCTCTGCAGCTGGCTGGCAGATGATGAGCAGCATCTAGCACATGGGTTTTTGGAGCAGAAGAAAGTGGCTGGTAGGGACAAGCTACATCAAGGGGCATTAGGCTTAAAAGGAGCCCTGAGATGGGGCCATTCCTTGGCCAAGTGTTGTGGCTCCAAATGACCCAACAGGTCAATATGTCTTTCAGCCCATGACAGGTCCTAACACTATCTTATGCACTGGAAAAGAATTTATGTCGGAGGTTTGTACAGTGTCTGTGGTGTTCTTGTTATTGATAACACGCTGGAAACAGAAATCCCTTCTGGAGGCACACGGTCTTCATAAGCACTTTGAGATCCACAGAGCTGCCTGGCAAAGGAAAGGGAAAGTGGAGACTGATGGGAACACATCTTTCTACATGTCTGGTGGTCTCTGCCTCGCCTCTGAACGTGCCAAGCCCAGTCTTGCAGGTAAAACAAGCAAGGGTGCTCCATTGTCTCCCTACCTGTATCCCAGCTCCACACACCTTCTCTCCAACACCTGCTGCCTTGGGAGACCATGAGTGCTGCCTCTCCACTTCCATGGTATCAGTATGCTGAGCTGCTCCAGAGACAGCTGCCCTGTTTACTTGCGCTGTTTATCTCACGTGTCCAGGCACATCTTCTTTGTTGCCCCTCCTCTGTTATTTTAATCTGGAAAGAAGGAGATCAAGCATTATCCATTTACCAGCTTTTCCACAGAGAACAAGCATTCCTCAGGTTTTCGCCAGGGACCCATTATTCCAGAACACTGCAGCTCTTTCAGTCTATTTCCACACATCCTTTTGAAAGAGGGTCTGAGTTATCAGTATTCCCGCTATCAGGCATTCAGGAATAATGAACCAGGACCCCAAAGTCAAGAGTTTAGCTTTAAAATAAAGAGTGTTTGAGTTTTTTATAAAAATGGACATTTGGCATTCATTTTATTTATTTATTTTTCGAAATCTTTGGCATATGCTCAAGTCACACTTTCAAGCTTCCCCCCCATAACTGTTAAAAACGGAAGCTGGCACTCTCAGGAGCCCATTCCCAAGACTGGAATCAATTTCCAAGACTGGAGCTTGAACTCGTGAAACTGGAATTCAAGGATAATCATGATAAAATTGCAAGAGCTGGGACCACTGATTAAGTATGGTAAGAACTGATTGCTAGGAATATCATGATTTTGATTTCTACTTGCATTTAAGCCTCTTTAATCTGCGGGCTCAATCCACCTCTGAATATTACCAAACCTATCTTTCAACAGCCCTAACCCTCTTAACTAAGTCATGTTCTGGCCATATGCACTTTTGCAAGCTTTATTTCTCTCTTCAGAGCCCATGACCAAGTATTAGTGTTACTGTGCTCTGCACAGTGATGTTTCGGGTAGCTGTCAGATCCAGATTATTGGACAACTGCATTTAGATGAAGACAGTTCCCCTGACCCTCTAATGGAAGATGCCTATACACAAGGTTGGTCTCTAAACTGTTGCAGTTGATGGAAATGAGGGTTCAAGTCAGTGGTCGACACACAGACAACTGAGGTGCTCTGAGTAGCCACATCCCACCTAACTACTACAAGCTACTCCAGAAGGAAACACCCTTCCATTCGTTCTCTACTCGCCCATGTTTTCTGGTACCATGTGGGCCTCAGATAAACTTGGGTATCTCAGCAGGTACTTCTGAGACCCTGGAACAGGCTGCCCAAAGAAGGCAGTGTTCAAGGCCAGGTTGGATGGGGCTTGGAGCAACCTGCTCTAGTGGAAGGTGTCCCTGCCCATGACAGGGGGTTGGAACTGGATGATCTTCAGGTCTTTTCCAACCCAGACCCTTCTATGATTCTATGGGCAGCAAACAGATCCTCAAGCCAAGAGGTAACTGAAATGATGAACTCAACAGGGTCTGGAGAGCTGCTCAGCTGACAAGATGTAGGCACTAATCTGGCTTTCACTTACATGTCTTTAATCTGAATCAAACCTTGCTGTTACACATGGCCAGTACTTTAAATTGTACTCCCAAAGTGAGTAGAGCTGACCTAGCAGAGCTGTTTCTTGAGTGCTGTGCCAAGAGCCCCCATAAAGCCCCATCACTTCTTGTGAGCAAGCCCCCCCCCAGCCTGCAGCATTAACTCTTCCAGTTGTAAAATGCCTATGTTGTAATTTACCTGCCTGTCTAAATCTGTATCAGTAATGCTTGCGATCCTTCCTTACGTCTAATTATACTTCTTCTGTCTCACCTTTACAGTGACATTTATGGCGATCTGAATTCTGGGGAAGAACCCAGCTCTTGGCAATGGTTTTTGCAACACTTTTTTGGCAGTTACTGGGAGTCAAACCCTGCAAGAAGCTTTTTAGCAGAAACCTGAAGTGAAAATCACCCTGCTGCTCAGGATCAGAGGCGACAGAGAAACACAGAGGAGCACATTCACTGTGCTGACACAAACACCCAGTACAGCTCTTCATCCTTCTGTCCCATTGCTATGGGGGCAGACAGAAATAGAGCTGTTAGTGCTGTAATTGCTGCACGACCAAGTTCTGCAGTAGTGTTGCAGGGTTTGTGGCTCACCAGATCTAACCCCTGCCTTCCCCTGCTATCAGGAGCAGCCACGCCATACAACCCCTTTCAGAAACTGGACTAACTCCACCTTGAAAGCAGTTTTTTGAACTCAGTCCTCCTCCTGGAATGCTGTTCCAAAACTTCATGCCTCTGAGGAGAAGCCTCATTTCCAGCTCTGTGGTTACTGTATTCCCATTTGTTCTTATGCCAACATTCTCCTTTAAATTCGGTAGAGCTTTTTGCTCCCATCTCATGTTTACCTCAAGTGAATCTATAGAGTTTGTACTGCTAGTCAGGTTATGTGTTTGATCTCATCGCATTAAAATGGATATCCATTCCCTTCTGCTTCCCAGCAGTCTTCCTTTGCACCTCCACATATTTGATTTCATTTTCTTGAACATGTCTTGCCAGAAGCCTGCACTGTTTTTCAGGTACCATTAATGCCTCTCCCTTCCCATTGGAAGTGCCCTAGCAGTCTTATTTATCTTGTTCATAGACTTATGCTAATGAACTATCCCAGTTGACTAATACACACATGTTTTTCTCCTAGTATATGATTTTCATCTGATTTAAAGAAACATGTAGAAGTTTGTAAAGATCTTTCTTTCCTCTGAGTGTAGGACCTTGAATTCTGTATAATCACATTTCTGCCTCGCTTGCTCCTGTTCTCATGGTGGTTTTAATCTTCCTGAATGATACTCATCTCCTATTCCTGACACTCCCCTTTGACATTGTGACATTGGGATATTTCATCAACACTTCACCTTTACTGAGATTATTAATGAAATATTCAGTAACAACTGTTCAAAGGCACCTCTATGAGGAGCCCTCCTAATGACCTTCCTCCCTGCAGATGTTGCGTCTTACAGGACTACCCTTTGCCTTCCCTTTCATCAGCTCTCTATTCTTTGCCTAATCCCCATTTTTCCCAGTTTAAATAAAGAATTTTCTTGTGGCATTGTACCAAAGAGTAGATCCACTGCAGATCCCTGTGCAGAAAATAGTTGCATCAGAGGAAGATAATCGAGTTCATCTGGCATGACTTTCACAAATTCTAATGCTTTTTAATCCATTTTCCATCCATGCCCCCATTTTTAATGATTCTTTCCATGCAGTTTATTTTCCTGTCTAATGCAATAGCTGTGAAGCTAGCAGGTTGCAGCTGCCTGTATTGCTTTGCTTTTCCCTCTTGAGTGAAGGTACTACATCTGCTTTTACTCCCAGCTTGACTAATTTACAAAGGTCCTTTGCTCTGCCCCTTCAGTTTCAGTTGTTGGCTCTTCCTGCCTTCAGATACAGAGAACGCACTGCAGATTTTAAGTACTTGCTAGGTTTTAAAAGCTTTTTCTTCTAGATCAGGTGTGATTATTTCTGTTCTCACGTTCCTGTGTTACCTTTTTCCCTCCTGTATTCAGCATCATCCTTTTCTAAACAACAGCAAAGTATTAATTTCATTCAGGACCTTCAATATTCCTTGCACACGGGTCCATTTCTTTCAATTGCCTTTTCATTTGAAGAACTCATTTGTTTCAATGACCTCTGCAAGGTCTGTATCAACCCTTTTTCTTGTCATTTCCTCTTTATCCTTTCTCTCTGTAATACCCGTTTTCTGTGCTGTAGTGAATCGTCTTGCACCTTTTATGTAAAGAAACTTCAGGTTTCGCTGATGTTCAAGTCCTTGAGCAAACTTCATCAGCTCCCTTTGAAATTAATTCGCCCTTTTGAAATTGCAAATTTTCTGTTACTTTTTTTAATTTACTTTCCCATGCGATTCAAACTATTCTTTTCCTTTTACTCTACCCAAAGACGCATCTATGGACTCTGTTCTTTGCCATTATTTAGCAAGAAAAAGGCTAAATTAGAACTGCCTTTGGATGATTCAATCACTGTGTCATTAAAACCCCCCTGCTGGCTCTCACTGCCAGGAATACCCAGAAGCCACTGTTGCTGGTAGCATTTGTTCTTCCATCTACATGTAAAAATGGAAAAATCCACATAACACCACCTATTCTTGGTAGCCTTTATCTCTCTAATAGTTTCCAAAAATCTTTGCCTGTAACTATAATGTTACCAGACAATTGGAAACTGATTGATGGTACCAGTGGGAAATATTCTTTGTGCTCTGATGAGAATGCGAAGATGTTTAGGTCATTTGATGTATTTCTAGGCTGTTTGAAATGAATTATGGGCAAAAAAGCAGTATTACTTCTGTGTTCTGCATTGTCAAGATAGAAGCTGGGGGGTAGAAAGCCAGAAGGGTGGTGCTGGGGGCTGCATGGATGGTAAATTAAAAGGACTCACTGCAGGGCAGTTTAAACTGGTAAGCACCTACAGATGATGCGCTTTGAAGGAGTAAACCCACTGCTTCTTCTCCTCTTTAGCATTATGGGTGCTCTGAACTGCTCTGATGAGGTTTCTCCAAGACAGACCCACAGGAGTGAGTCATGCTGCATGTAAAACACTCCATCATTCAACTTGTTTAAGGTACAAGAGGTTTGAAGCAGCAGGCTGAGGCATATGGAATCAAAGCACAGATTTACATCAACGCCACTGAGCATGAGCCTGCCTTCACTTGGAGTGAATGGCCAGAGTCTTGCTGAAATCATGTAATAGAAAATTACATAATTAGGAAATTAATCCTCCTCACTGAAAAACTTTCTCAAGAAGCTGCCACAGACCTCCCGGTGCCTGAAGAATCAGCTTACTTCCAATGGGGCTTGGCCACCCCCATCACCACCATGCCCTGGGAAATTTCTTCCTTAGGGCTTTGCTGGCTGAAGCAACAGTGTGTTGTGCCACCCTGTCAGCAGAGATGTCCCAAGAGCTGCTTTCCCAATGGCCTGTGCCTGGGCAGAAGCTACTGTGCTCAGCCTCCCACTCTGTCCCTGCACTGCTGCCATCTGCTCCCTGACATCCCATTGCCTCCCTGCTCCTCCCTGAGGCTGCCCAGGAGCTCCTGGGTGGATACAGAGGTACAAAGCAGATCAAATAGGTCTTGTGTGTGATGGCATCTGCGTCGGCCACAGCATGGTGACCACCAGTGCATGGGCTCGAGCATGCCATATCCCCTGTCTCAGATGGGGCTCTGCTTCAGCCTTGCTTTATTGCCACAATTCCTCATCCAGCTGAGGTCCTGCTGCTGCCCCGTACCAGTTTTCAGCCTATGGTCAGGGATTAGGTGTTTTTAGAAGTTTATGGACTAATGAACCTCCCAGACCTTCTACTTCCACTTCATGGGTGTGATGGAGTCATTTATTTTCCACTGAAACACACTTACTGCACAGCACAGGAGCAGGACTGTGCAGAGCCCTCAGTCACAAACAGTGTCAGATCTTCCACTCCAGAATGGGCTCTTTTGTGACACTGAAATACACACATGTATAAAAAAGAATAAATGCATCCTAGTGTAGCGAGTGAGTGAAGCACAACGTCAGCAAAAAGACAATACAGGCTTTTGATTTGCATCAACGGGAAACACAGAAGTAGTTGTATGCAGTAGGCAGATCATAACTCACATTGGAGTAAATAATACAGATATTGTTCTGACCTTGTGTGGAGTTTTGCTGCTTCAGTAAAAAGTCTGATTGCTGCTGACCATTTGTTTCAAAGGGGAGTATGATGTGTAGAAGGATGTTTTTTGGAGTAGAGGATGAATTCATGGTCTTCTTCATTCTTAACGTTGCAGGCAGCATGATAATTAAAAGACATAAGATAAAACTCTTGTTACCTCCACTTTGCAGCAGATGAGAGAGTGATTTTTCCCAGAGTATTCGGTCACGAGCATGGACCCTGTCATGATGGGTGCTGTATGGAAAATGAGTGTGTGCCCATCCTTAGAGGGTCACTGCATGTGCCAAGACCCAGTAGAAGACAGAAACGTGCAGGGGAGCACAGAAAAAGTGACCATTCTGCCTGGCTGAATAGCAGTGACCATGGCACCACCACAACCTTCAACACATCGGAGAAAACAACTCCCTTTTTGATGTTCCCTCCCAAATTAGTTTGATGTTTGAAGACAGGGCTGTCCTGTGACAATCCTGAGCCCAACAGAGAGATCAAGGATCACCCAATGATCTAACAAGTGCACTTGGATCCTACATAGCTTTGCCACTGAGAATCGTTAACCACCCAGCCTGGTACCCACACAGGTTTGGGAAGCAGGGATGTCACCAAAGGCCGCAGCCTCTTGCTGGTGGTCCACCTATTCACAAGGCAGATCCCTGAAAGAGGGAATGCTGGTGCATTGGCATGAGCTGGAAAGCAGCTAAATCTGTGCTTCATCCCTCCCCTCCTCATCTGCTTCCTGCCCCAATCCATGGGTGCAGCACAACAGCTCTCCCCTCAGCCTCCTCCCACTGACTAAATGTAGAGATATAAACTTCCTCATGGCAGAAGAAGGAGCTATTTTGACTGTCTGAACTATTTCAGAAGGAGCAGGATTGCTCCTCTATTTCCCTATTTCAGTCTCTGTCTGAGTACAGCAGAAGTAGCTGGTAGCTCTCCACTTTTCAGCTCTTATGAACCCCTCAGCTGTGTGGGATCATCACATTCTGCATACATGGGTGCTCCACCATATGTGAAAGTGTGCATAGAATTGGAGGGGTTGTGAGTGAACATCTTGAGGAGAATCAGTTTGGTCCCACCAGCTCCTAGCATTGGAGCTGCACCTTCCCTAAAGCCCCAGAAATTAAGATGCTCAATGGAGGCTAAAAGAGAGCAGCTCAAGGGCTGCTTCCCTGGATACATTACCCCATTCCCTTCTACTGCCTTTGGACAGCACATCCTGCCTGGGAATAATTTGGGAAAGTGGTAGCACATGTTCAGCAACTTTCCTCTTGCATCTTTCAGTTATCCAATAGGAGTCTGGAAAGCTGTTGACTTGTGGGATAATGAATGATGCCACTGAAAACTGTAGGAGCTCAGGTTCACGACCACGTAAGGAACCTGAATGTGCACAAGAACATGGAACCTGATGAGATGCATCTGTGGGTCCTGAGGGATGTCTCATCCCCGGCAGTGTTCAAGGCCAGGTTGGATGGTGCTTGGAGCAACCTGCTCTAGTGGAAGGTGTCCCTGCCCATGGCAGGGCTTGGAATTGGATGAGCTTTAAGGTCCCTTCCAACCCAAACCATTCTATAATTGCCAAGGCAGGGGGGGAGATCCAACCACCCTCCTGTGCTGCCCCCAATAACCATTAATAGCGACAGCCTGAGGCAGAAAATCAGAAGAGGGCAAGCAAGTCAGATTAATCCTCAAAATACTGGTGAAGAACAGGCAATGTCCATTACCCAGAGTAAACCAGTGCAGTCTTTTGTTGTTCAAAAAGGATGGATTCTGCTTTGAAGCACCAGAAAATGACTGGAAATGAACCAACTAAACCTTTGGTCTGAACTTGCAGAGCTATTCCTGTGCTGCGTGTTGATGGTGCAGGAAAATAAGACCAACATCTCATTCCCCTTGGGCTTCCGAATAGCCAAAGTGTGACATATGCTGGGTGTCATTTAATTAGGCTCATTTCCACTGAATTACTTAGTAATTTAGTGGAAATATTAGGAGAAGTGAAAAATGGGGAGAAAAATAAAAAATTATTTGGTGAGTGGAATTTCTGGATGAAAACTGGAACTTTTTAGGTTTGTGTGAAATTGGATGCCTCAAGCTCTGAGTCTCTTCTCAATTGCCTCCCTTGGGCTGCATCACCTACAGGACATGAAGGATTTTCTTTTCACTGCACCAGAACATATACTCAAAGTGCTTATTGGAAGCTCAGCTTATAGAGAAAACCAAGGGCCAATTGGCAATCAAAGTGAAACAATCCTAATGGATCGAGTTGTCATTTCCCAACTGAAATCACTGGGCTTTTTATCAGAATTGTTTGTTTTGCAGGCACTGGGTTTTTAAGGAAAAAATAGCATTAAGCAGGCATTTTCACCTAAACAGAAAACTTCTGTTTAGGTGAAAACATTAATTTTCTTTGGAAAAGGCATTTGATGGATTAAAAGAAGGGATGGCATCTCATCATAAACCCTCAGTCCTCAACATACTCCCTAAGCAAGCCAGTTTTACTGACGTGGTCCACCAGGGAAAAAAATCTGTTTGTTCATTATTTCTGCAAGGACAGTCATGATGAGGTCAGATGGAAATCAGGCCTTTCCCACTTCAGTTATATTGGATTTCTACAGTGGAATAGAACTTAGGGTGCATTTGCGGTTTGAGCAGGTACCCATAACAGCACATGCCCTATTCACAAGAAACAGACTGCCCCATAGCCCAGCTAAGGGATTTATGAAGTGTCCAGCATCTTAAAGTGCCCAAGTACCATAAGCTTGGGAATTGGCACCCTTTTCTTTCCATCGTTTAAAGGAACACCCAAGGGGAGGTGCTGCGTGGGGCACAAGCAAGAGGGCTGCCCGGAGGAGGTGGCATGATATGGCAGAAGGTGACAGGAGGAGGTGACACTTGGCCAAAGACAGTTATGCTGCTTATGCAAGACCTTAAATCCCCTCCCAGACATCAGCTTTTCAGGTCCAGAGAGCTGTAGGTGGGGTCTCTGCCCACATTTACTGGTTTTAGCTCTTCTTGCAGCGTGAACACAGTACCTCAGGAAGTCCGAGGCACCAGCAGCGAGGGCAAGGGGGGAAGAAGTCGGTGGGATGCAGTGAGGTGCTAAAAAATCAGGGTGCAAGAGATGGGATTGAGAAATAACAGCCTCTGGGTGGAAAGTGACAACAAAATGACCCCACTGAAGCTCAGAAGGCCCTGGGTCCCACACAGTGCCAGCTTTTCAACCTAAACCTCTGCTCCTGGTGCAGCATCGCACGGAGAGGTAAGCTCCTTAGGTGTAAGCTCATTGGTGGAGCACAGCGGTGAGTGAGGCACCAGCAGTGGGGCTGTGCCAGACCTGCAAGTGGGCGCAGGCAGTTTTAGGGTTTGTTCTGTGAAAGCACCAGCTTGCTGGTGCTAGCAGGTTCACCAGGGGCTGTAGTGATAGGACAAGGGGTAATGGGTTCAAACTTAAACAGGGGAAGTTTAGATTGGATATAAGGAAGTTCTTTACTGTAAGGATGGTGAGGCACTGGAATGGGTTGCCCAGGGAAGTTGTGAATGCTCCATCCCTGGCAGTGTTGGACAGAGCCTTGGGTGACATGGTTTAGTGTGAGGTGTCCCTGCCCATGGCAGGGTTGTTGGAACTTGATGACCTTAAGGTCCTTTCCAACCCAGACCATTCTGTGATTCTATGATTGTATGTTGTGTTCCATGAGGACCTGAAGGCAGCGGCAAGTGCCCACCCATGAGAAGTGTGTGCCCTGTGCCAATCCTTGAGCCTCCATCACCCTCCATCCCATCTGCACTATTTGCTGTCTCAAACAAGCAAAGTCAAAGTCCTTCATGTAAATGTAAAGATTTCACTTAGTGAATCCCATCAAGACAAGCAGAAACACTGTGTCTCAAACAAGAACACAACAACAAAAAGCATATTATAGAATCATAGGAGGTTCTGGGTTGGAAAGGACCTTAAGATCACCCAGTTCCAGCCCCCCTGCCATGGGCAGGGACACCTCACACTAAACCATGTTACACAAGGCTCTGTCCAGCCTGGCCTTGAACACCGCGAGGGATGGAGCATTCACAACCTCCCTGGGCAACCCATTCCAGTGCCTCACCACCCTAACAGTAAAGAATTTCCTCCTTATATCCAATCTAAACTTCCCCTGGTTAAGTTTGAACCCATTACCCCTTGTCCTATCACTACAGTCCCTAATGAAGAGCCCCTCCCCAGCATCCCTATAGGCCCCCTTCAGATACTGGAAGGCTGCTATGAGGTCTCCACACAGCCTTCTCTTCTCCAGGCTGAACATTATTATGCCCAATCTTTTTTCTTTTCCTTTTTTCCTTTTCTTTTTTGTTCTGGGCTGTTTCCCCATCACCTCCAGTTGAACTCGCCCTCCATTCGCACGCTGAGAGATCCAGCTACTCAGCAATGTTTGCAAAGCTTTCTTAGCTCTCAACAAACGCCGCTTCTTTGCTGTGTTTGTCAGCGTGGTGGAGCGATTATTGCCGAGATCTGAGAAGTGATTACCCGTTCTGTGGAGGAGGGGGGCGGTAGTCAGGGAGATAATGTAATAATGAAATCCATTGTCATGAGTAAATCCGTAGGAGCATTTAGATGTTTTTCCCCTTTTTCTGACCCACTTGGTCCTCACGTGTCTGGCTGCACCAAGAGGGCTTGTTGACCCTGTGGGAAGGTAACACAAGGGTGGTGAACAGACCTCAGGCTTGGTGAGTGGGATGAATCTTGCCTATTTTACCCAGTAAAAGGGAATCAGAATTAAAATCTATCCTGCTTGGTACCAGTGTGCATGGAATGCTTTCAGTGGTAAAACCAAACCCTGCTTTCCATTCTCTCACAGGGTGACCTGGGTATCCCCACACTGGCAGTGGGAGAATGAGCTGTAGGGTGAGAGGAGTAAAGTATTTGTCCCTCCATCCTCATATAGAGCCCAAAGTGATCCAAGGTCCCCTGGTTCACAGTACTGGTGTGCTGCATATACAATACTCACTCCAACTTCAGCCACGGGTACCTTCCTGATGCAGTGCCAGATTTTCATCTGTTGAAAGAAAATGGACTTCTTTCTGTGCTGAATCTCTTCACTTCTGCCCTTATTATTTCCAGATTACTTTTATTTTAGGTACTTCTCCTATTCTGCCCTTACTTCCCTAGTGTGTCATACTTTTTTTCTTCATGTTTATTCCACTTTGTATTTTTAGCCTGGTTTCCTAAGGAAATGATGCATAAGCCGTTGTGCTGCCCGTGGCTCTATCCATGCCCTATTCTTCCCCAACATCAAATAAACCCCAGAATACTGGTCCACTTCTAGCTGCATCTGATGGAGGAGAAAAGATTTCCAAGATACTTCAGCAGACAGGATCCCTGTGCTGCTGGAGGAGAGTTCATTGCCTTCACCACCTCTCTGTGCTTCCCTGTCAAAGTGCTGCTTAGATGTGGCTGCAGGCTGTAGGGGCAAAGACCTTGCTCCTGGACCTAGATCTACCCCTTTCTCCATCAACCACACAAAGCAAGGCCCAGTGTTAGGTGCCTCCTGGGGGTGGCTAATGCGGGCTGGAGTTCTGGCACCTCAGCATCCCCATCCTGCTGGCCTTGGAGACACAGGCAGAAGCCAAAAGGCTTGTGTCCTTGTAGACAGAACAAGAAAGGAAAGGAAAGGGAGCATTTAGGAAGGAGCGCTTGCAGGGCCGGAGCAGTGGCAGCCGCTGTTTTCCTGGGGGTGGCCGGTGGGTGGAGAAGCAGAAAGGAACAAACAAGGCTTCCAGATGAGTTCATCGCCTCTCAGATTGTGCTCATTGAAACACATCTGTGTTTCCTGGGCTGCGCACAGCAAAAACTGCCTTAGTCAGCTCTTGTTTTCAGTTCTGTGCGTTGGTTATTTGTATGGTTCCTTTTCTTCCTTGCTTCAAATCAGATTCTCTGGTGTATAAGGGCTCAGTTCAACCAGAGCTTTATCCAGAAAGCTGCTCCCAACACTTCCTAATCTCATAAACAAGAAAGAAATGACTTAATACTCCAGAACAGAACCTGTTTTGTTCTGCAGCAATGGCACTCTCAAGGAGGCACCTTGCCCACGCGGGTGCCTATTGAGGGGCTGCGGGCAGCTGACAGCAGAAGGGCATTATCTAACCCTGGTCAGTTATATTTTATTGCAAAATGGCATACAGGAGTAATTACTGTGTTTGTGTAGCACCACGGGGTGCCCAGCTAGCATTTGGTAGGGAGCTGATTAAATCACTGAGATTTAATAGGAGGGTTTGATTGCGTTCCACCTCCAGCCATCAGCATCCGCAGCGTTTGTGTTGTCAGCTGGTTTAAAGGTTGGCACATCCCTGGGTCCAGCAGCCCAAGGTGATGCTGCCCACAGCTCATCACAGGCCTGGCTGTAGAAATCTGCATCATGCCAGCCTGGAGATTCCTGTGCTGAGGAACACTTCATTGCCTACATGTCACAGTTACAGGTGTCATGGCAAGACTCACGATAGCAGATGCTAATCTTAAGGTCATGGCTATAAGAGCCAAGTACATGTATAAGGATCTCAGATTTTGCATACCAAATCCTTTAGTTTCCAGCTTGTCAGGGAGAGCTCCAAAACTTCCTTCACTGCAAAAGCTTGGGGTCCCAAGAACAAATACAGGAATGATGTTTTCCACGTCAAATTCATCCACATCAAGTATTTTTATCCCCAGAGCCTTCAGCTGATCATATACATTTTATGACTATTTCACCCACAATAAGGATGCTAATTCTTTCCCAAGGATTGATGACGCAATGCTTCACAATTAACAGCACTAGCCCAGTGCTGCCTTCGCTAAACTGAAACCATCGATTTCACTCAGTCTGGTCCCCAAAGCTATTCAGTACCAGATTCCTGCAGCAATCAATATTCCCTGTGATTTCTCTGTGCCATCAAGGAAGTTCATTGCCCTTGGTGGTGGCCATCAGGGCAAGCTTGTTTCCCAGAGGTGCTGCTCATGACAGCAATGAGGGAAAGGAGAACTCCTTCAGCAGACGAGGAGCTGCAGAGCACACAGCAAGAGCATTGCCCCGCAGACATCCATTAACATTCAAAAAACAAATGTTGACTCATTCGTGTTTGTGAGCTTTCCTTTTTACCCTCTCCAAACATCCCAGCTGCACAGCAGAGTGTGTGTGAGTACTTGAGGAGAATTATCTCTAACCACAACCAATCCCCTAGATAAGATGTATTCTGCTATTACTCAATGTTGGAAAGCTTGCATCGCCATCCAGCAAAGGAGCTGCAGCAACAGGATGCACAGGGCAGAAGTAGCTGCCCAGAAGGAGCATGGGCATCTGGACCCCCACCTTCCCACAGGTCTGTCTGTGGCCTATCCTTTCAGGTGAAACCATCTGTGATGAGAAACAGCCCTGGTCCACACATGCTTAGCACCACGCTGGTTGCATCTGCACATATGGTGACCCTGGGCAGTCTGCAGAAAATCACTTCAGCTACATGGAAAACAAGAAAGGGAAGAAATAATAGACTTTTTTTTTTCCCAGTATCACTTGCATTTGAGAGTCTCACATTGTGACCAGTCACTGGGAGTGAACTCAACACATACGAAGCAGTTATAACATGGTTTGTCCCCGTTACCAGTGGTTTTGCAGTGCCAGGAGACTTTTTGTTGTGCTACTAGCCTGTTACCTAAGTCTGCTGGAGAGGTCTGCCCCAGAAGAGAAGGCTTTTCAGCATCCACAGACCTTCCAGCAAGCTCCAAGGGCAATGCTGTGCAAGTTAAGCTGTACGATAAAATCACACAAAGCAGGGATGGAACAGACCTTGAATGTTTGGCTACTGCATTGCCATGCACATGGGCAGGATCATCCCCCAAGCCATTGTTGATATGGCTTTAGCCAACCTGTTTGCAAAGGTTCTAATGCTGGAAAATGTTCAGGCTCACCAGGAAATCTATTACCAGGCTCATCTTCACTGTTAGAAATGCCTAAACCAAAACTTCTCTGTAATTTCATTCAGTCCCTGCACGTGTCTTCTGTCTTCTGCAGACATGGTAAAGACTTTGATACATCCTCCACTGCAGTGTGACGCTGTGATCCACCCACATTTCTCTTCTCTAGACCAAATAAACTCAGCAGTAACGTTTTTGGAGTGGTCTTGAGGTACAATCTCATAAAATCCAACAGGAATAGTGTGAAAAATCCCTTGAGAACAACACTGAAATCATGCAATCACAGAACCATAAAATGGTTTGGGTTGGAAGGGACCTTAAAGATCATCTCATTCCAACCCCTCTGCCATGGACAGGGACACCTTCCACTAGAGCAGGTTGCTCCAAGCCCCGTCCAACATGGCCTTGAACACTGCCAGGGATGGGGCAGCCACAGATTACATACTGAATGTTATCAGCAATGGAATGTCCTGATGGTCAACCTGGACATCGACTCAGCATGGCAAGAACTAGAGGAAAAACATAATGTAGTTGAGGGAATGGGGGAGGTCACTACAACATAGACTTTTAGTATTAACAGCAATAAGAGCTGTCTAGTGGGATGTTTTGAGACAGGATTGAAGAGTTCAGATAAGAAGAAAACAAGGAAAGACCAATAGGAAAAACGACAAAGCATATAAAGTATTTTTTTTCTACATACAAGGGATTACGCAGTGCATTAGGGATTCTACATTATACATTATAGTATATATATATACACACATTATAACATTATATATTATTAGGGATTATACATTATACATTATACAGTGCAAGGGATTATACAGTGCATTAGACTTATTCTTAGTAGGAGGGGCTTCCCTGGAAAGAGATGGGGGGAAACTTCAATAAGCCCCCATCTAAAATGAAATGGGCAACCCATAGAGAAGAAATTCGAGGTAACTTGACTGTAAGTGCACAGATGTGGCTCTGGGTTACAATACTGGCCTGGCAGCAGTTCCATTCACTGAGTCAGTGAACTTCCCTTGACTCCAGTGGGTGTTTTCCATAACTAAGGACAGTTGGCATTGACCCAGGCTTCTAAGCCCCTGGGAGGTGGCTCTGCCAGCCCTATCCAGAGTGCACCTTATGTCACACACGTTTCTGTTCCCAGCAACCTTTCCCAGGAGGGAAAGGACCCACTGGACTTTGTGCACCCCAGGGTATCCCTCCCAGCTCTGTTCCTCTGGCAGCTCAGGGGCTTCAGGCTTAGTCTGTCTTGGGATGCAGTGGTGGACGTGAGATGCAGCACTTGGGATGCCATGTTAATTTCCATATATATGGGGAAGTGTGGGAATCCCCATCCAGATCAGACAACGGGTTGGGTGCTGTCCCCTGTGCACTGAGAAGGAAACAATGGCAGAGTCTGCCTCTGTGCCCACCTCAGTCTCTTTGGAGGCACAGTTTGGGCTAAAAGTCCCTGGCGCAGCCTGCAAACCCTGCCTGGAACAGACAAAACCGTGAGCAGATTGTGGATCAGTGCCCTACTTCCCACACAGACATATGCTGGAGGAGAAAAACAAGCTGCCTCTCTGCAAGGCCTCATACAGCCTCCAGCACTCTTGCCATTAGACTATGAAAGCCAGGATCTTAAAAGTGATCTCTGTTGTCCCCTCCAAAGGACGGCTTTACTCTAAGTGCAGAAGAGACTGCACTGTGCAAAGGGGTGTTGGGTGCTACCCAGCTGAGGAATGGGGTGAGTGGAAGAAACAAGAGGTGTGGAAAGTGACTTACACAGATAGAAGGAGTTTCTATGAGGTTTAGATAAAGCTAACAGCATGTATCAGAGCTCTGCAAGAGGGACTCCTCTGTGTGGGGTCAGTGAGGGCATCTCTTCCACAGGGCCATTGAATCAGGATCATTGAGGTTGGAAAAGACTTTTAAAATCATTGAATCCAACCATTAACCCAGCACTGCCAAGCCCACCACAAAACCGTGTCCCAAAGTGCCACATCTACACATCTTCTAAATGCTTCCAGGGATGGTGACTCAACCACTTCCTTCAGCAGCCTGTTCCAATGCTTGTCAACCCCTTCTTAGCATCCAATCTAAACATCCCCTGTTGCAACTTGAGGCCATTTCCTCTTCACCCACTTCTTCAGGGATTCACACTCCCTTGCCTTGGCAGGATCAAAATGCTTGATTGAATTCATGTCTGTCTTGTGGAACAGCTGGGTATGCCACATGTTGGCTAAGGGGATCTTCACTGACCTGCAGTTCCTTCCAGGCAAGACTTCTGTCTCTCAGAAAGTAATAACAGTAATAAGAAGAACTGCCTAAAGAGTTGTGCTTGATCTCAGCTTCATCCCTACCGCTGACCATCACAAAACTGCAGTGGAGTGTGAACACAAGGCAGGGGAAGGAGTGTAGAGGGAAAAAGAAACAGTCCCATTGCTGCTTGTTCCCTAGGAATCTTGTAACTGGAGACAGCAGAAGACTTGGGTTTGACAGACCTGTCCCACATGGCTTTTCCCAGCATGAGACTGTCTCTGTGGACTTAAACAGCCCCTATGGAAGTTGAGCACCTCCTTTAATTGCTAGGAGAGCATTATCTTTGGAGAAGAGCAAGAAATGAAGCACTAAGGGGCTAAGTGGTGCTGGAAGGGACTGAATTTCACTCTCCCAGATTGAAAATTAGCACTTTCCCATCAAACCACCCTTCCTCTCCTGGGTTTCTTGTGGAGGTTCTTTAATTCCTCTCCAAGTTCTCGCCCAGCCCCACGACTGGAGAATACCCCTGGAGGAATGGTAACTGAGCAGCTCTTCCAGCCAGCCTGACCTCAGCCCTTCTCCAGGCCAGCTCATCTGCTGCTGGAGGGGCTGCCAGCTGGCGAGCACAGGGATCCCTCACACGAGCTGGCACAACCCAAGGGGTGAATCAGCCCGCTGAGGAGCTCGCAGCAAGGATAAACAGCTCTGGGGCTGGAGGAAGCTAAATGGATGGAAATTGATGGGAAGGGAACTGCAGGAAAGCAGCCTTGCAGCTCTACTGTACATGTGCTGAGCCTCAGACACGTACTGCAGTGATCGCTGGAAGCACTCTGAGTGATAGTGATGTTATTGCAGATGATAAAGGCCAGATAAAACAGAAGATAGAGCAGAAAGTATCTATATTGGTTGAAAATTGTTTTAACAGAGCTAAGGGACTGTCGGAGGAGGATGGGCCAAAGACCAAGTCCTCCATCACCATTTTATGTATGAGTTGCTCTCTGAGCATGATAAAATGGTGTAAGACCACTGAAACATAAACAGGCACAAAGCAGTTCCTTGTTCTCAGGAAACTGGAGGTCAGGGACTTGAATCAAACCAGTTTTTGGCTCTCAGTGTTTTTGATTGTGTTTCCTTCTGGGAATGGTAAGCAAAGGAAGGTGTCCTGGATTTGTGAGGGACACACATGGTTTTTTACATGACCAAGAAAAAAAAAAAAGAAGAAGAAATGAAAGCAAAACAAATCCATGGAAAAATAAAGAAAGGACGGTGGGGAGAAGGGAGTTGTTCTTATCTGCCACTTGCTGCTGCCTTCTGGTTTCATTTCTGAAGTGTTGCAGGTCTGCCACATCCATCAACACCAGGAGGCATTGGGCAACCAGATCTGTGCATTTCCACCAGCCTCATGTGCAGAGTTAAAGGAGCAAGGACAGCATCAACACCTACAGCTCAGTCTGGACACCAGCCATCAATGTGCTGCTGCTCTTGGTGCTAAACTGCTTCCCTTCCTCAGGCCACTGTCTGGATGGGGGAGGAGACAGTTGAAGGGCATTTCACATACAGTCTGGGCTTGTACTGGGTGCTGTGCACCAGTTACCCAAAATGGGGACAACTCAGCACAGCCACAGCAGGCCCTGAAGGAGTCTTTGCTGCTGGGTTTGTACTCCTCAGAGAGCACATGCAAAGCAAATACACAAAAAGCAAGCCTCATTTCCCCTGCTTCCAAATCACATCAGGAGCCATCCTTCCCCTTTGCTCCATGGTATTGTACAGCCACCCGCAAGAAGAGCAAACCAAGGCACCAGCAGACCAAAATTAAAGGGAAACCTAAGAGGAGATGCAAAGAGCTGGTGGTTGGTGTCTCCCCTCAGGGACACTCGTTATGCTACCCATGACACCTCACAAGGTCTTGCCAAGAGCACTGGTTTATTGGAGGGATGGGCAGGGCTGTTCCCAGCACCCTCCACCACTGCAGAAGGTGGGAAGTGAGTGCCTGGATTAAGGACCTTTAGCAGGCAGGAGTTCAGGGTACATGAGTGAGATCAGAATGGGGTCAATCTCCCATCCTGGGGCTCTCACACCACCACCCCATTTCTGCAATGCTTCCACCATCTCTTTGGTGGCTTTGCGTGATACCGGTAAAGCTGCAAGTTTAGGAAGTGTCAAGATCTTTTCTAACCTGAGAGAAATCAATTGGAGCCTTTTTTCTCCCTTGCTCTGTGACAGCGTAAATGGGGGACAGGGAGGACACAGCTTTAACAGGGAGCATTGCACCACTGAATCACCACTGTGATTTTCAAATGTGGAAGTGCATCTCCTCCAGTGCCCAGCAAGCCCAGTGGCAGATCAGATATAAGGGAGGCAAGGGGAGGAAAGGGACAGAATTTACAACCTCAGGAACAGATTTGTCTGGGCCATGCAGTGGCATCCTAACATAACGCGTTTCTACATCCTCCCCCTTGCTATAATTAATTTTTAATCATTCAAGCAAGTTCCCACATATCCTGTAAATCTCTTTTCACAGATTTTGCTTTTAATGAAACTCTCGCTTGCTTTCAAAAGAGAGTTGGGTTAGGGTGTGTCGGAGTTTGTTCATAATGCGTTTTGTTCACAGTAAACAGCATTTCCTTTTATTCCCATCCAGGGATGGTATTCAGACATCTGCACTCCACAGAAAACAGTGACTCTGGATTTACTGCTGAGTTGCAGTGAAGTCACTGGCTAAGTTTGCTTTTATCCCAGTGGTGCAGGTTTTAGCCTTCTAAATGCATTAACTCCTTCTTGCTCCGAGTTTTATCCTCCCTCCAGTCTCCTTCTTAGTCCAAGTAAACGGAACTGCATCCAATAAAAGAATTTATTTAAATAGGCGTATTGCAAAAGCATTCTGCTGTGTCAGCACCAGCACCTTTGTACCTCTTTCTGGATGGTATCAGCTATGTGGTAACAAGAGCAACACTCACTCCCCTTCCCTCCATTGTCCTGCACCCTGGAGACTCATCACCTGCCTCAAATCAACCCATCTATCCCCATCTCAGCTTTGCGGCCGAAAACCACAGAAAATGTTTTTCTTGTTGTTACTTCTTGGCACGGGTTTTTGTATTTATTCCGGGCCAGGATAGTGGGGTGAAGCACTGCAAAATCCAAGTCCCAAATTCTCCCTTCCAGAAATTAACCACATCAAAAGCTCTGGAGGCAAAGGCAGTCTCTTAGCTGATACTTTTCCTCGTACAACAGCAAAAGATTTAATTAGTATTAAAGGCAGACTTGAACTCTGCTGCAAAGTTAAAATGGAGCTCCCTGGTCCCATGTTCTGCTGGAGCTCTGGCCTTGTTTTTCTTTGGATTTAGACAAAAAATAGAAGCCCACATTTCCCAGCCATGATCACATTTCGTGGCTGTGGATCATGCCTCTGAAATATTAACTTCTCCCTGTCCTCACGTCTGTGCTTGGTTCATACCCACTTCTGCTGGTAGCCTGGAGTTTGCTTTGAAAACCTCATTGAAAGGCTTGGATCACCTGGATAAAGCTGCTTAGTGGCACCTCCACAGCTGGGGTAGACTGCAATGGCTGTGGCTCTCCCCTGCACGGGTAGTTAAAGTGGTGCAAAGTTGACTCTCAGCAACCTCAGCCTGTTGGGGTTCAGCAAAGGGATGGTGAGGATGATGCTGAAGTTAGTCACACACCCGGTGCTTCTCTTCTGCAGATCTCAACGTGTTCAACAGAGCAGATAAGCGTGGTTATCTCCAGCAAGCAGAGAGGGGAAATTAAGAGAGAAAGGTCATATTTTCCCAAGGGTTTCAGATACCCAGGTGGTTTTACCTCCATTGAGGTGAAATCCCCTAACTTAACACCCACCATGATCATGGGATGACATCCCTACAAGCAGTATGAGCCTGTTTCAGGAGGAGCAGGTCTGTCTCCAACTGAAGAAGACCTGAACAAGTCCCTCTCATTGTAGCCTCCATGCTGGAGCTGCCTGGGGATGACTTGTTCCACATTTACATGCAAGGCTTTTTCTCTCTGTTCCTGTTTGGGCTGCTCAGCACCAAGGGAAGTGCTTGAGTGTGGAGCTGCATTAGCAGTGCCCTAGCACTGGCTGACAGCAACCTCCTTCCCATGGGAAGTATACAAAAGCGTAAGCAGCCTGCAGACCCACAGCTGGTGGCTACATCTCCCCCATAACTGATCCGTGCAACATGTCTTGCTCCCAGGCCAGTTGATAAACTACCCCTACATTTGAGGATGAAGGGTGGAGGGTGCCTGGGATGATGATGTCTCACTCAACAACAAACATCTCTTCTGAGACAGAATGCAAGCTCCTACTTCTCTGCAGTGATTTTCAGACTTTCACCCTGGAATGATTTGCTGTGGACTTTCTGCCAATGTAACCCACCCAGATGAGGATTCAGTGGAAAAGAGAGGGTTTCTCAGAGGAACAGTGGTCATCTGGCTACAAACCAACAGCAAAGCAGAGATTAAAACCTGCCACCTCCTCGCCCTCTGCTCCAAACTATGCTTTCCCCAAGTCAGAGAACAAACTCCTCTTCCTTGTGCACTGAAACCTGTGCCAGTGGAGCCTTATGGGATCACTGGTGGAGCCTGGAGTTGCAATGGGAAGATGAATTACTGCCTTAAATGTCTGAGGCAACCAAGTCAGCACACAGACACAGTGGGTCCAGACCAAACTGCTTTATAGGTACAGGAGACACTCCATCCCTTGCCTGGGAAACAGGACAGAGGGATATCGGTCACTGCATTACTCATTGGTATTTCTCATATCCAAATTTATATACTACCCAGCGCCCACAGAGATTCATATGGGTCTGAGCATGGCCAAAACTGACTGGATTTCAGACATTTTCTTTCCCCCCTTCCTTCATCTCTTTCTTTGTCATTCCTCCTTACCAGCAGAAATCTCTTCAGTCCCAACCACTATCATCTATCCTCCATCGTTTCCTTTTCTCCCCCTATCCCAAGAACTAAGTGGAGCCCAGGATGCTGGAGATAAAGCTTAATACCCCTATGTACAGCCAGCAGAAGGGATTTCTGCATTTGGAAATGTGCAGACTGGTTCTAGGGTGGGAGAAGAGACACAAATACGTGAAAGACCAGCAGAGACTGTTCCTGCAAGCAGAACTGTAGGTTGGTTGAATTTTTATGTGCCATTGCTCATACACTAATCTTCTCCAGGAACTTGTGATATCCCTTTCTGTTCCTGCAGTCCTTCCTATTTTCTCTTCAATATCATGCTTCTACCCATCCTTTTCCTCTGCTCCCTGCTCTGTATACACTGCTGTTCACTTATTACCCTCTTCTGTCCTATGACTTCCAGCATGCTCTTCCAGCCTGCTAGAAGGGTCATGCAGAAGGGAGCCATGTGAGCTGCACACCAGGGTTTACAGGCAGAACCAAACCTGCCATCCCCCCCAGTGGGTCTGCTCCTGCTGTAGAAACACACACCCTGGCCTCCAAAGTGATGTTTTCTGCCTCTTTATAAGACAGTCTGGAGTGGGACCACTTACTGCAAATGAGCTACCCAAATCCCCCTCTGGGAAAGTGCCTGTTTCAGTGTTGTTATCCTCATGATAAACTGAAGTAGAAGCTAACTTGTGTGTGAGCTGCAGATGGGAGGCAACTGCTGAGCCCATCCTGCCACCATGTAGAGATGCTGAGCTCCCTGCTCAACGAGTAAGCTCCTTAACTCATCCTTTCTCTTCTCTCTCAGCCCTATTCTGGAAATGGTCCACACTTTGGCTCTCTATAATCTGTCCACACTTAACCACTTTTCCACCTCACATCCCAGATTCTGGGCTCAGAGACAGCGCGTATCTGTTTCCCCCAGCTCTTCTCTATTCCAAGACCTCCCACATCCTTTTCCTCTAGTACAGCCCATAGCAGGAACTGCAACATGGTCACAGCTTTGTGCTCCTTGCCAGAAATTTTTGCCAAAAATGAATTAAAAATCAAAACCAGAAAACCCAAACCAACGAAACCATGATGTTTGATAAGTCTGATTTATTTAAAATCCTGAGAAGCTTGACTGAAATATTTCCACTCTCTGTTCCAGCTTACTTCTGGAAGCCTCTTCCTCTTCTTTCTGTTGGACTGTGTTGCTGGCCATGGACAAGGAAAAGAGATGCTTGTGCTTTCCCATGGCACAGGCAGTCCAGCACAGCCACCTGGGTGCATATTCCCATCCTCCTCAAGCTGGGAGGACACCATGATCCCAACCCCTCTATCTCTTCCCCTGAGGATTGCCTGGGAATTTTAAAGATGATGACTTGAGGGCTCTAATCTCCATGAAGCTGGAACTGGGAAGAGATCAGGACCTCTGATGTGGTTCAGCTCCAGCTTGGTGGCCAAGTCACTGCTGCTGGAGAACAGCCAGGTCTTTGCATCTGACACAGCACCAGGTTGTATTTGCAATCAGTTCCAAAAGCAGCTTTGTAGTTTTAGTCTACTCTGTACTGGAGACAATTCAGCCCCACTGGCAGCTCCTGTGGGGTGTCTGTACATGCTATGTAAGATCAATATCTCACTTGGTTCTGCAGGTGAGCGGGGTTTATAGTCCAGGGAGGAAACAGGGATTAGCTGATCCTCTCTGATTTGGCCCCAGATAGTCTGTGGGACCTGTATGCTGTTAATGTACCACATTGATGCTGACATTGTGGCTTTTGAGAAGCAATCAGCCTTAAGGAAGCTCTGGCTGAATCTCTAAACATAAAACATGATGAGAACTTTTGAGTCACCCATACCTGGTCCATGTGGCTGCATGCTCACCAGTGAACTGAACCAGGTTTTGGCACAGCATGGGCCAGGTCACTGTGCTGTTTGACCACGTGAGTTGGCTTTTAGACATCAAGGACTACACATGAATCCCATTGGAGTGTCCCATCCAGCTGCACCATCACGACCCATTGCAGCAGCTCACTACCATGGTAAAGCCTGGCATGCCTGGCTCTCCAGCCACAGCAGCAAAGCCATGGGGACACTCCTCTAGACCCCTACAAGCAAATGGCATCAAACCAGCACTGCAGCAGTGGGGACTTTCTCCTGAGGTGCATGGTGACCTGTGTCAAAGATGCAGGTTAGGAGGACTGGTTGGCAGACCACTCTGTTAATGGGGTCTTTAAAACCTGGTCTCTTGGGCTCGGTGTGAATCAGATTTCCAACAGCTTCATAACTACATGACCAACAGGAGGCCTTTAGAGTAAGCACAGTGCAGTTCCCTGACATTTTCATTCCTCTATCTTGACGCTTCTGAAGGGCATAAGAGGCCTAAAAAAAGAAGCAGCCGGTCCCAGGGCACCATATCAATCCCATCCTGCACTGGTGTAGTAGATGGTCTTCTTATAAATATGCAGCAGCTTTCCAGCTGAGCCTCCCCCTTAAAATGACCTGGTACAATTGCCATGCAATGGGCATGGCTGGGAAGGAGAATCACAGGCAGTTAAAACCCTGTGAGCTTTCAGGCACCCATTTAGAAGGTGCTGATGTGCTACATTAATATCCAAGTTACCAACCCAGGCCCTGATGCTGCAAAGAGAAAAACCACTTGACTGAGGAGAGCAGTTGCACAGCAATGCTTGGCAGAAGCTTCCAGCCTCCGTAAGCCGTTTCCCCCACTCCTCCATCCCTCCTGCTGCTTCCTCTGAGGCGCTCTCCTGGTTTCGTAAAACCTTGCTGTGGATGATCACTTCTGTACCAGGCAGCACGTGGGCTGAGCAATTGCTCCCAACAGCTGTTATTTATCAGGAGATATTCATACGGCGCTCTCTGCAAGGGACCGAGGCTCTTGTGAGACTTTGTTCTTCTTTTAAACAGCCAAGCAACCCCTAATAGAATTAATATAATACGATAAAATATAGCATAATATAATAAAATGCCCTCATTGGTTAGAATAACTGCGGTCTATAAATCAGTGCAGTTGTAGCAAGCTGCAGAGTTGTTCTGGTGTTTAAGAGGTTACTGGGTTCCTGTCTATCATCTGGCTGTTCTGAGCACTGTTATTGTGATATTTGCCTTGAATATCCCTGTTTGCAGTTATTTATATAATGGTTCAAGTGTAACTGCCTGGACTTTCTGTTCTGCATGTCTGTTCTGGGCTGATTTCCACATGTGTGCAGGGGTTAATTTCAGCCAGAATGACTTTGAGAGGAAAAAGATATTTCTGGTCGCTGTTTTCTAAGGAAAAAAACACTCAAATGTACTCATGTTTTGAAGTAGGGGCTTAAAACATGTCAGTGAGAATGACCTGTACATCAGGATGTGCCCTTGGCTTCATGGGTGGAAAGCCACCCTCGCTGAACTGTCCAAACTGTGTCTTGTGAATTGCAGCTTGCACAAGTGAAGGAACACAACTGACATCCCCATGGGGTTTCTCTGTGTTGGCCGAGCTGTCACCTCCCTCAGCAGTCACAGCAAACCAGCCTGGCCAGCCGCAGGCTCCTGGCCCAGGAGAGGCTGGACCTGTTTCATTCCATCACAGAGGGTATGAAGTGAGGTGGAGCAATGGAGAGGTTGACTAAAGACAGAAAAGCAGCCTTTAAGTTGATGGACCTCTGCCCTGAGCACAGCTACAGAAAAATCACACAAGGTTTTCTCTTTCCAGGAGAAGACTAATGGAGGGTGAGCGCTGGGTCAGTTATGTCACCATGTGCAGTTCCTTGAGTGTGGCAATCCGCACCTGAGCGTGTATGGCATGGAGATGGGAACCTCATCCACATAAAGAAACCCACAGTGGGAACCTTGTTATTCTCTCTCACATTATCACCAGCTCTGACTTGTGCAGCAGAATTCACATTATAGCACCTGCAAGCAAATTAGCTGAGAGATTAGTAGAATAAGAGATGGGAAAAAAAGAAGAAATCCCATTAAGAGGCCCATGGAGCTGTAATTGGCTTCAGCAAGGCAGCAGTCCCTAATGAGCAAGGAGAGCTGTGGACAGATTTGTGTTTTGCACTCATAGAGCAAATTGCATACCAGGGCTGAAAATGACTGATGATACTTGGTAAAATGAAGCACAGAGAGATTAAAACAGTCTTCCAAAGGGCTCTGAGTGTGTTAGCAACAGCACCAGGGAAAGGTCCCAAATTTCCTTCCAGATCACCCCTCAGATAAGCTCTGTAGGTTGCCTTACACCCAACAACATCAACAAGCATTTAAAGGGTGCACGAGCTGGCTGAGCATGATGTTCTGTGGGTGGGTACTGGCCCCTGGTCCCTGGGACTCCATACTGGTAAACAAGCACTTCTGGTGTGTAAGCCTTCTCACCCTTGTGTTTGACATAGGGGGGTCTTACCCTGAAAATGTGCGTTTCTCTTAAATAAAAGTATCAGTAATGGATTTTTTCTCTCTTAGCAATTCCTGCTCTAACTACCTGCTAACATGACAACCATTGCTAAGGTCAGAGATCTGGTGTTTGGGTTACATATGCCTATGAGGGCATAAAACCTCTTTGCTGAAAACTTGTTGTTCCTAATGCAGTGTCTTATGAACAGTGACAGAAGTCCCTCCATGTACTCCAGGTAAACAGACAAACATCTCTGACTCCTATCGAGAGGCATGTTTTCCAGACCTTCAGTCATGCCTGTGGTTCTTTGAGTTCTCTCCAACTTCTAACATTACACGATGAACGGAGGACCCCAGACCTGGCATGCTGTTCCAGGAATAACCAGATGTCTGCAGATACAGAAGGAACATAACCTCCCTGATCTTAGCTGAGACCCCTTTGCTTCTTCAGCCAAGCTCTAATGAGGGCTGGCTGGGCATCTCATGGAAGCAGGATATCAGCTGGTCACCCCTGCCATGCTTTCTCTGTGTCTTTGTGCATGTCTGTGCTTCTCAGAAGGGCAACCACTATTGTAAGTATGACTGACCTGTTGGCCACCTTCAGACGTAAGCTCACCTTCAACTCTCTTGGATGTCACATTTATTTGTGTCCAGCTTACATACAGTTTAAGTCAGCTTTGGATCATCTTCATCCGGATTGTCCTGTCCATTTATCACCTCTCCCACTGCTGTTCTGACACCTGGAAATGTTACCAGCAATCTGATTTCTTCTTCAAACCAGTGACAAAATGTCCCTGAGGAGTGGATCTTTCCCAGATTCGCCTGTTCAGTAGTGAGTCTCCATTTATCTTCCATTATATTCTGAGACTTAACACTTCACTGGTTTTTATCTTGTGTATCGTATGGGGTTTCTATGGCTGCAGCTTCTTTGTTAGAAGTGTATGGTGAATCAAGTATTTGATGGAAGTGGAAGTAACTGCTGTATTTATGCAGTTACTATTACAATCACCTTTGGAAATCCCTGAATATCTCACTGTGTACCCCCAGGCCTAGTTTTTGTAAGTAATTGATTGACATCATTTTTATTAAACTTCTTTAATTCCTCATGGTAAGGTCGTATAGCAGTAGTCCCCTATTCCCCTTCAGTTAAAGTCAGGGCAACTGATTCAATCTTAAAAAGGCTATTTCACTTAGCTTTTCCAGAGTGAAATAAAGTTAAATTGAGTATTACTTTATCATTTCAAAGACATCAAAAAGTTAAAATTGCATGTACTACAGTAGAAAATAAAGCAGCAGAATAATGTTTGTCCAGCATAATTCTGAGCGAGTTAATATTCTAAATAAGTTATCTAAAATCCCCACGTTTCTTTAAGGGTGCTAAAAGAATGTGCTTTTTGACTTAGCAACACTGATTCCAGTTTTGTCAGTGTATTACCTTTTCACCCATTTTATTTTCATCTATTATATTTTCACCTATTTTAATACCTTTTATGACAGTTTGTGTGGCATCAAGTCATTCAGTCCAGGTGAAAACTAAGTATCCTTCTATAAATTTTAGAAGCATCAACTTGTTCATACAAAGGACAAAGAGCAAGTACCTGTGATGGACAGGCAGGACTAGCATAAGCTAATAGCAATCCATGAAAGCAAACAAGGGGAACATCTTTTCAAACAGAGAGTGTGACAGTTAGAACAAAGATCCCATGTATAAGATAGATCTCCAACAAGATCTCCGTCAAGATCTTCTCACTGGAAGAAGGAAATACCTTCACAAGGATGAACCTTTCCTGGACAATGACTCCAATATGTTGAACTGCTATATGCTTGCTTCCCAAAACCAGCCGTTGCACGCTGGCCTTCCCTGCTTGCACTTTCTCCCTTTTCAAGACTTGTTTACAACTCTCTATATGGTTTCTTCTGCTTTTATGGTGCTCATCTTCCAGTACAACTCAAAGGTGTAAGAACAGTTCTTCAAATAATCCAACCCAGGAAACCTTTGACTTGTCCAGCCCATGTGTAAGACAACTGTGTGAATACAAAGTGGAATACATTTTTCCCATTATGTAGATAATCTGTACAGTTAGGTGATGTTTGATCCATCATCATGGGTAAGCAAACTTTTTACTGATGTAGCCTATGGCATCTTTACAAAAATAGGTCTTACAATACCAGTGTCAACTTCCCTGTAGGGGACTTCACACTCGGCACTGAACTGTAAGCTTTACTGCTCTCGTGGAAGTTCACAGATGCATCTTGTGCTAGATGCAAACTCCAAAGAGCACACATTCTGAATACAGTAAACAGAAAAGAGTGGGAAAGATAAAAACCACACACCCAGATGAAGTAGATTTATCCAAATTGGTCAAGTATGGAGCTGCCAAAAACACATGCCATGGATCCTTGCTTGCAGTCTGAAGAGGGGATCCTTTGAGGACCAGCCCCTCTTGTCTGCAGGACAAGGCCTGTAGACCTAGTCTGCTGAATTTAGCTGGACCTGAACTGTCAGCTATTAAGCATCATTGTTTCAGGAGCAATGGATACCTCTGGACTGGGAGGTTGTCCCAGGCGTGTCAAGTGGCAAGAGCTGTGTCTGGAGTAATTCCTTGCTTTCTCCAGTGGCAAAGAGCAGTCAGTTGTGCCGCAGTGACCACTAATAACTTACACTGCATTTCTCTTGTCACCAGCCATGCTCACAAACACACATTTCTAATATCTAAGCCTGGATAGCACTTATTAACAAGTGATGATGTGTTAAGTACCACAGCTCCTTTATTGGGTCTATGTGTAATTTTTTCCCTCTCTTATCCTGTGAAGAACCAGAACATAACCAACGACTCCCTTTTCTCTGCTAATGCCCTCAGGCAGAAGCTTTCATGCCTGCAAAACTAGAAGCATCAGCACAAAACTGCCTAGAATTAGACCCTTTGCCTTTTATGGCAAAACAAACAGGTCTTCTTGAGGTCATATGCAAAATGACTGTGAAAAATGTGATGGGGGAAAGTTCTGGCTGCTTGCCAGTGGCTGTTCACATGTCTTTGTTTCTGCTGATGAAAACCATACTATTGCAAGGCTAACATCCTTGCACTGCATACACACACAGGCACCGTGCAGCTATAAGCTGTTAGGGGCATCAGAGCTGAGCAGATTTCGCATGGAGCTTCTCATCAGTGCTATCCTGGTGGCTCAGTCTCTTGCTCAGATCATTTTGCCATCACATTTGGGACAGCTACTAAGTCCACCTGTTTTCCCCTGTCTCTGTTTATCACAAATCCCTAAAATCTGAAGGTGCAGCTCTGATTTCTAATGCATTAACAAGACATGCTGGTGCAATATTATGTTGGTGGGATGTAACAGATGTGTGGGGCTTAGAAATGTGTTATTAAGGTACTCTGTTGGCTCGCAACTCATTCCTCTGGACTGAAAGAGCCTGCCCCTCTGCTTTGTGTAGCGCTTTTTGATCTTCTTTCTGTGACTCTGATAATGGTCCCTCCTCCCTTTAGGAAGAAAAATCCTTTTATCCTCTTTTCTCCCTCTGGGTGTTTGGCTCTGTTCTCCAGCTTCACAAGGGTGAACGGGGAGAAAGCTAAAAGATCCCTCCAGAAATAGTTCTCATGATTAGGGCTCTTCCTGCCTTTGGAGGGCTTGTGTATATCATGTTCTGCCTAGCTCTGCTTCACTCTTGCTTCATGAAAGGATGGGCAGAGCTCAAAGAGGCTGGTGAGGGAGTTCACCTTAGCCTTAAAGTGAGAGACCCCTCTTCCCTGTGATGGAGATGGATGCTGCTGCAAAGTCAATGGGAAATTGTACCTGCAGCAAAGGAAGAGCCACATTCAGAAGTTCCTCTGACACAGGCAGTGTCCAATGTGGTCTGTTGCCTGTCTTTGCTGCCCAGTGCAAGGTACAGGGGTGTCTCTGGTAGGGTGGCAGCCTTTGTCCTCTCTTAAGACCTTCTCACTCTCCTTTAGCATTGCTCTCCTCACAGGGAGCAGAGACCGGAGGAGCTGCTTGCCTGTCTCCTTTCCCACACAGTGCAGTGGGGATGGATGCAAGATGCCCACTCTTTGTTTTGGTGCCTGGATCTCACCGGCTTAGAGCTGACCTCTGAGTCCTTGCTCGTATTTTACCTCCTAAAGCCAAGTTCCCAAACTGTGCCAAAAGAGCATGGTTCTTTCAACAACAGACAAAAGGACAAGCTGTGTCCTGCCATTGAGCTCCCCAGCAAAGCCACAGGCAGGGTGAGGACAACCCTTACCTTGTGCCTTTGGAGTCTTCCAAAGCTTTTATGTTCCATGAAGCTGCAAGGACAATGAGCACTGGGGCTCATGGGAGGAAAGCCCCCAAAAGAGAAACCTGACATGCTCATGGGTGTCACGCAGAGCTGGATTATTCATTGGAAATGCATAAGCAAACCTTAAGTGTTTTTCTCAGTAAAAGCTTAGGAGATTCAACAAAAAGGGCTTTCTATTCTGCAAGCACATTTAAGCAAGGATGAAGTGCTGTTGGTGTAGAAGCTGAGAGCTGCCGTGGTGTTTCAGGCCCTGGGTCTGCAGGCAAAGAGATGGGCACTTAGGTATTATTCGCTTGTTTCTACTTCTAGCTCCAAAGCATGGGGAGCAGAGCTCACAGTTGTGAGTGTCATGGGATTAAGAGGTCAGTGCTGTGTAAGCAGCGTGTGAGCTAGAGAAAGAGAAGTGCGCTGAAAGTTTGATGTGATCACATAAAAACTCATCACTGTGCCGCTCAGACTGAGAATGAGGTGAAACAATTAGAAGTTTGAACAAAGCCCTTCCCAGCTCCCTTCTGCTCTTCTCCCTTAGGCACCTGATACATTGCTTCATCCTAACATGGGAACCCATCCTTAATTTGAGCCCGGATTCAAATCACCTGAGCCCCGATCGAAAAGTAAATGCAAAGTCAAATCAATTTCATGTAAAGCTGAATACAGGCAGCTACTGGGAATTGCAGCCACCGCCAGCAATTACTGCAGTTGCGAGGGTTATTTCCAGAGACACTTTACAGTTTGCTTTTGCAGGCTGCATTTCATAACACACAAACCCAAAAATTACCTTTTACACCTCAGCACTGAAATGTTATTAGTTCACTCCAAAAAATTAAAGAATCAGTCAGTATCGTAGAAGCTCAGAACTTGGTAAATAGCCTTAATTTACATTAAGAATACTTTTACGTGAAAGATGCTTCCAATTTAATTGGATTTTTGGAAGTCTCTTAGAGGATTCCTCTCATTGTCTCCAGATAACACAAGTCATTGTTTCTCTCTTTCGCTTCTGTAGCCACTGCCTCTCTTTCAGGGGACCAGGTCTGGGGCAGAACTGACTGATGACTTCACTGGTGGGATTCAGACCCCCTGGGAAGGTTTTTGACCAAAACCACCTATGAAACCCATCCCAGCCCACCTAGCCTCCTCTTTAACACTCTGAGGCCCCCATCCAACAAACATCTGCCCTTCAAAGAAGTATTTGAAGCTGAAGAGACTCATCAAAGAGTCCACAACACAGTGCAAGTGGGGAAAAGGCAAATCTTGGCTTTAGCATGCTCACAGCTGCCCGCTTGCCTGCAGAAGGGATGTCCAGTCCAGCCACACTGACACCTTTTTGGAAGGAGCTGCCTCAACATCCTTGTTGAGAGCTGGCTCCTCCTCTGCAGAGTGATCCTATGCCAAGGGTTTGAGGTGGTGAGAGGGGTTCAGGTTTGATTCCTTTCCCTCCCGCAAGCAAAGTGGGCAGGAAACACTGACTTTGCTCATTCCTCGTCCATAAAATTGGGACCACAGACACCAGCAAGAGAGGAATTTAGGACCATCAGCTTTGGAGGGTTCTAAGCACCTTCTTCCCACCAGATTGTGATTTGCATATTAGTGAAGATACTTTGCATAGAAACCAGAATATTTAATATAACATTTCAGATGTATGAAATGTGTGAGGCTGAGAATCAGGGAAGAGAAGCAACAACGTGTGAGCTGGGTGACCTGTCACATGCTGGGAGAAGCAAACAACTGAGCTGAAGGGCCTGCAAGCAACCCTGTGGCTCAGTCTGTTCATGCATGGAATATCCAATGCTGAATACGAGCCTTTTGCAATAATCAGGATCAGGTTCAAGAACCTGCAGTCCAAGAAACAGCTTGATGTACCAAATCATGTATTCATGATGAGTATTTCAGCCAGCTTTAACTGCAATTATACATTTGTCATTCTAAATACACTTTTTCTAGTGAAAAAACACTAATGGCTTACTTGGGAGGGGGCTGTGCTTTGGTTTGCAGTGGAGTTGTAGCTGCAGACAACCGTTTACATCTAACTACATTATTCAGGTACTTTTCTGAGATAGGCATCTTTGTAATAAGTGGCAGTTTTCTTAACTGAGGATACTGCCTTGAAAATAACAGCTTGTGATTCTATTCAAATTACTGCAGCAGCACAAAATTTGGCCCAAGCCACTTATGGATTGGGGCGGATCCAGCACTCCGGAGGTCAGGAAGAGTTCGAGTTCATACATAATGTATGGCGTGTTTTAATAAGGCTCCTTTCATACTTCAGTGTGTCTGCCCGCCTTTGCATGAAGCCGTAAAGCCACAGGCGGAGCTGCTTAAAATTAAACCAGCAGAGCTCAAACCCTCGCCCTCTGCACTTGTAAAGCTGGGTTCTGTTTTCCAGGTCACTCCATGGAGCCCCATTGCACTGCACAAGGCAGTGGCCCTTTGCCGCACGGGAACGCCTGCCCTCCAAGCTAATTATCCATCCCTTTGTTTCAGCTCCTCTGTTTGCTCAGGGCACGTCAACCGTGGGAAATTCCAGCCTGTGCCGGGAAGTTGCTGATGGTGGAGCAAAAACATTTCTACATAGATTAGGCCTTTAAAAGTGGTTATTAATACCCGCTAATGTGGATGGACACTTTCTGCTATACATTGCTTTACGCTCTTTCCCAGCTATTAAGGAATGCAGCATCATGAGAGCCAGTTCTGCAAGATGCTGAGCCTTTGGCTGTCATCCAGCAAAAACTTAAATATAGGGATAGTCCCATTGACTTCAGCTGGTTGGAATGAGCCCTTAGGCCCAGATCCCCAAAGGCATCTGGGCAACTGGCTCCCGAGGTCTGGACCTGGGGTCTGTTTGCACATGTGATATATTCGGTGTTTGCGACAGGGGCTGCTTAATCAAACACTCCTTTTGCAAGATACAGATTCACAATCAGGACAGGGGACTACAGAACTCGATGTGGAGATTTGAGTTTCTTCCTCATAGAAATGTATCCCAAAATCCCATTTATGAATGAATCGAGCAATATACTGTACATGAGTCTGCGTTCCAGCAGAAGCTCCATCTTAACAGCCCTCTCCCCATGTACAAGTTAGCTACTGTTTCCTATCTTTTGGAGTGAGACAATGAGTGCTGGAGCACCTATTTACCTCACCAAAGGCCATACAGTGGGCCAGGAGTTATGCCAGGCAGGGAAAAATCAGATTTCCCAAGCCATTAGATGGCACAGATCCTCCTGCAGGTGAGAAGAAGGGGAAGATAGGCGCATCCTGCTGCCAGGCAGCACCCTTAGCATGCAAGTGGGTACACAGTGGGTCCCATGGGTATAGGTGCAGGTCAGATGCCAGTCTCAAGATGTTTGTTTATTCTGAAATCGTATCAAGGTGAGAATCTCCCTCTTCCCCTGTTTATGTTCACCAAAGGAGACCCGAGTTTTGAGGCTCCAGTAGAGAAGCACGCTGCAATCAGTCCCAGACCCTGCAGACCAGGGCTCCAGGACGTGTCACAGCTCACGCCGTACAGCAACTCAAACATCGCCTTCCTCTGCTGTCCGCTTGGAGAGGAAGCACTGCAGAGGAGTGAGTATCTGGCTGCGCTGTTGGATTCAGTGCTGGGTAAACACAGAGGCTGCGGTAGACGAGCACGTATTTGTTTCGCTTCCTTGTGATGCAACTGCGTGCCAAATATATGTAGTTACATCAATATACCAGAACTGTGCCAAATTCAAGCACTTGGGATTTCTTTTACACCAATTACACAATTTCTATTACACCAGAGAATATTCCTGCTTGGCAGGAGGCGCTTCCAGCATGAAGCACTGGATGCTTGTGCAAATATTAGAGGCAGATAACGGATAAGGCCCTAAATGTGTTTATGACATTGAGGGTGGGATTCAGCATCACCTTCAGGCACCTCTGCTGTACGGCTTTTTATCTGTGATCTTCATAACAAGCCTCCCATTCCAGCTGCTGAAGGTCAGGGACTCCTTTGCCTGAACACAGGTTTCTAAACCTATCTGGGATGCCCTAGGGCATCGCCATCTCACCTCTAGCTGCTGCTCTAAAGGGCATGGGTGTCCCTTAGCTCCTGTGCTACAGTTGCCATCTTCATGGGGGTGTGCTGGATGGTCCTACTTGTTATCTTGTACCTTCATTCAGGCTCATTTTGTGTTTGCTTTCCTTACAGATCCTGTCAGATCACATCCCTCATGAACATGCTGTTTTCACACCCCACAGATCCTTCTATGCCTGCTTAGCCATCAAATGCACTTTGGTGACAGATTCAACATAGCTGGGAATTATATACAAAGATGAGAGTGGAATAATAAATGGAAATGATACTTCTTCTTTGCAGCTTTGACAGCAAAGCCAGGAAGCAGAAATGTTAAGTCTTCACAAGGGAGATCCATAGTGATTAACTGTGTACCAAGAGCCTTCCTGAAACACTTTTCCATCTGGAGTGCCTTACAGTCCCCGGACTGCCGGCTCCTTGAGAGGTCACAGATGAAGAGCACAAAGCCAGGGACAAACTGCTCACCCCCACAAGTGACTGCAGGGGGGCTCAGAGCATGCTGCAGACAGGAGTGGAGAAGGAGCAGGGACACAGCCCTTCTCTTGCCATCTTGCTGGTGTGTTCCCCTGCCTCCCCATGCCACCCCATGGGATGAACTGCCCAAAGGTAGCATCCCTCTGCCTGCTTGCACTCATCAGGTAGCTGCAAGGCCTTGGTGAAGCCCAGGGTACCAAGGTCCTGCCCCCCAAGCTCTCAGCGGGGAGCAAAGGGGATACAGGGCTCTACTCTGCTCTCATGAGACCTCACTTGGAGTATTGTGTACAGTTTTGGTGTCCTCAACATAAAAAGGACATGGATCTGTTGGAACAAGTCCAGAGGAGGCCCATGAGGATGATCAGGGGACTGGAGCACCTCCCATATGAAGATCGGCTGAGAAAGTTGGGGCTGTTCAGCCTGGAGAAGAGAAGGCTGCATGGAGACCTCATAGCAGCCTTCCAGTACCTGAAGGGGGCCCATAGGGGTGCTGGGGAGGGACTTTTCATTAGGGACTGTAGTGATAGGACAAGGGGTAATGGGTTAAAACTTAAACAGGGGAAGTTTAGATTGGATATAAGGAGGAAATTCTTTCCTGTTAGGGTGGTGAGGCACTGGAATGGGTTGCCCAGGGAGGTTGTGAGTGCTCCATCCCTGGCAGTGTTCAAGACCAGGTTGGACGAGGCCTTGGGTGACATGGTTTAGTGTGAGGTGTCCCTGCCCATGGCAGGGGTGTTGGAACTGGGTGATCTTAAGGTCCTTTCCAACCCTAACTGTTCTACGATTCTGTGATTTCCCACCATGGACATGGAGCAGGGAGCTGTGCTTACAGGTCCCCTGTGCAAGTCCAGAGCCACCTTTCCAGCTCAGCCCCAGGGAAATGCAACTTAGTCATTGCCAGGAGTTGCTTATACCAAGGTGCTCCTGATACATGAAGAGAGCTGGAGATGTCTGACCCAGTAAATGAAGCCTGATGGGTAGGATTGCTGTCTGTGAGATCATCAGAACAAAAAACTTGGATGGAGAAAAACTGTTTAAGCTGGAGATAGCATTAGCACAAGTGGATATAAACCAGCAGAATTTAGCCTGTTCACCAACACAGGAGGAGTCATTCAGCAAGAGGAGGAGACTGTAGCTGCTTAAAACCAGATGCTCATTGGGGTATGGTAGGCAGTGTTTGATGTTTTGGCTGTAGAAAGGAACCAGGCTCATTAACCCATCAAGTCCCTTGCAGCCTGAACTCCTGGAGCTTTAATGTCAAGGAAGCAGTTCAAGACACACAACATGCATCTTTAAAGTAAACTCCTCAGGCTGCATTAGATAGCAGCTTCCCATCCAACACAGGGATGTGTGACCAGAGTGAGACCTCGCGCTGCCAGAGACATTGAGTGCTAAATATCCCAGAGCCCAAAGCTCAGTCAACTCTCCTCTACCGGACCATATAATTTAATGACACTTTCCCATTTCTGTTTTCTAATCAGTGTAGAACAGACACTGGCATGCTTAATGTATTGTAAAGAAGATGTCTTTAGTTCCTAATGATGATTCAACAAATACCAAGACCAAACCTTTCTTTCTTAGAAGACCTGAGTCCTTTCAGCTGAGCATCATGTTTGTTAAAATCTATGGATGTTTCAACTACTTCCCAAAGCAAACCCCAGCTTCCAATTAAAGAGAAAATAAGAAAGATTAAATGGTACACAACAGCATTTCCATTCCTTTATTTAGTTGCTGCTTCCCCACCACCCATCCCTATATTTTGCTTGTTCCTGATGGCCTGGTAGAGAAGAGTGTGTGGGACCAAAGGCAGGTTAATGGTGGCTTTCTGAAATCTGTGCGGATTTGAGATAGCTTGAGGTGGGTGTTAAGTGTCAGTGTGACACGGAGTTGCAGACACCTCTGGTGACACTGGACTGATGCTTCATGGCTTTCATTTATTGAACCAGCCCCAAATGAATGCAATCAACAGGCAGTGAGAAGCAGAACAGGGTAAGGAAGATCTCCTCTTGCAGCTCCTAAGTGCTTAAATCCCTCAGACTCTGAATCTTTTATTTACACTAAAAACTTTCATCCAACCCCTTTTAATTTCCTTGCATGTCTCCTCTGCAAGATGCTGAATGAATGGCAACCTGTCCTAATTGCAAACCCCAGATTTGCAGCAAATGCTTGGTGTTGGCTCAGGGCTTCCACCTTTAGATAGTCCTGAAGTGAAAGCATGGCTGTGCCCTTTGTGTAACCCTCCCTGGAGGAATGAGGCACCGGCACAGATGAAAGAAGTACTGACATTCTGAGTTAAGGATGTTATGAGCTTCCCTCTGCGCCAGTGCTCCCTCTGAAATCCCCTCTCACAGACTCATGTTTCTTGAGAGGGGATCAGTGCTTGGTGCTGAAAATCAGCCTGTTTGTTCCTGCAGGACAGCTTGAGGGTGGAAGGTTCATCTGTGTGAGGATGTTTTTCCTTTCAAACTGTAAGCATCAGCAGGTGAAAACAGTTTGGGTTCTGGTCATACACATTGCAGCTCACTGGGGGCCACTTCCATGTTAAAGAGTGGATTTCCCCTCTTGGTAGGGAAGGCTTGTCCCTGTGGAGAGCTGGTCCTGATTATCCCCATATACAGATCCTCTTATTCCATGAGAAGAAGTACCTTAACTGACAGAAAGGAGCAAAGCTCTCCTTTCTGAAGCCAAGATGTACCTCCATATACCACTATATTCACTAAGTGGGCCATGAAACCCTGGGGACAGTGTGATCTGTGCTACCAGAGTGGGCTATCAGCCTTCAAAACAAGGCAACTGCCTATTGGGAATGGTGAGAAGAAGGATGAAATGCTGAAACTGCCTGTGCATGGAGGGGGCTGTGCATTAGCACTGGGCTCAGGATGCACACCAGGACCACACCATAGGAAGGGTCTCATCCCTGCCTCTGCAGCCCTTGGGGCTGATGGAGGATTCAGGCTGTTTGCCTCAGCCCATCCTAACAGGGTCCCTGCTGCTTTCCTGTCTCATTGTCTTCCCAGCCTGAGCATATGACACTTACCCATGTACCAGTCACACAATCAAGAGGCGGGTGCCAAACCCTGTGAACACCTTGTGCTTTCACTGCAGCCTCATTTCATGGGCTCAGAAGCACATGGGGAAGGGCTGTTTACCAGGTGTGGGGGAAGGACCATCGTGAAGAAGCACTGCTCCCACATCAAACCTTAAGGGATACCAGCAGTGAAGTAACACAACTCCCAGCAAGGTCTAATTACAGAGTTACAAGCGTCTTGGTGTGAGCCCCTGGATGGCCTGAGACTGGTGGGGATTTTGTAAGCGGGACACTCTTTTCAAACCTCTACAGACTTTTGGTGACCTTCAAGAAGGCTGTGAATGGCACTTCATGGGCAAGACTTGTCTAGGTATAATGAATAAGGCTCTGAATGAGAATGGGCAGAGATGGGGAAGGCTAAACTCATCCCCTCACATAACTTATGCATCTCTGCAGAAATCCCTTAGGTCAGGATTCTCAAATAACACTTGTGCTACCCAAGGACACATGTCCCATTGAAAAAGGGAAGCTCTGCTCTATAACTTTCAAGTGACTTGCAAATCCTATTCTTCGTCTCCTCGAATGTCTGCCTTGTAGGTTATAAACTATAGGGTAACTGCTCACCTCAGTGCCCAGGTGGATGGGAGTCCCTCAAGAAACACCTGGTTGCTCCTGGAAGCAGTGAAGTCACGCAGTAGGTGGTAAACTCCTTTCTGAGTCAGCCTTCATGCCGTGTCCCAGCTTTGTGCCAGCAGGCATTGCACATGCATTGAAGCTGCTGTCTGAGTGGGTTGCTTTTGTCTCCACATGTTGGATGAGATTTTTCAAGGTCACTTTGTGACAAGTCAGCATCCACGTAGGTGGGAATCGGGAGCCAGATGGCCATGGACACCTTCAAATACCCAACCCATAGTTGATGTGTAAAGCATAAGGAAGATTTAACACTGCTGTTACCCACTGAGAAAAGGCAAGCAGAACCTTCCCTATGCAGGCACCTCCTGCTCCCCCTTCCCCCTGTTATTTTAAAAGCCTCATCCAGATCCTGTTTTCCTCCATGGACCATCCAAATTTCTGCGTTGCCTTCAGCCAGCAGAGCCAAAACCCGGCCAGGTTCTCTCCAGTTTCCATGACCAGCTAAGCTCTTCCTTGCCAGCTTGCCCAAAGAGCCCTTTGGCCTTTCTCAGATGTCTTTCAAAATCCAACTGTTGGCACCATTTTCCAGCGCCCACTTGTTCTGAACAAAATAACTCCCACACCCCAAGACAAAAACATCTCTAAAGCAAACACAGAAATGTGTTCAATCATTTATTCTTTTCCCCTTCCCACGTTGCTGAGGGTTTGAGTGAGGAAACTTGAACAGCAGCATTGTAACATTATACCTGCAAATGTCACACTGGCAATGAGGATTTTGAGTGATGATGCCCTAAGCAAAGCCAGTCCGGTTCTACAAAGCCTTGAAAGATGAGCTGCTTGGTACAAGAGCAGAGGAGCAGCAGGAGGATGTAACAATCCTCTTCTGAAAGAGGCAAAGAATAATATGGAAGCATATGTGATGTCTAACTGAGGCGTATCCTACGTTTGAGCAAAAGCCTTGTGCGGGTGCATGAGTTAATTTATGTTTTCTTTCCATCTGGCCTTTCATCTATAACGTTTAAAGATACAGCGTACACACCAGTTTGAACATTATCTTCTGGAGAAGGATTGGAAATCCAAAGCAGGGCTCAGAGTCCACCTAGCTCCCATTTTTCCAAGCACAAAGATTAGGTGTAAGCTGTGGGTAAGATCTGCAGTTGCCATCAGTTGGCACAATTCTATTTACTTCATGTTATGTCAGCAGAGGATGACAGTCTTCACCTCATGAGGACATGAACTCTGCACATGTGAGCATGGAGTGATGCTCCTGCTCCTGGAGGAGTCCAGGCAAACCCACTACGAGGTGGTGACTCTCTCCATCACACCTGTAGAAATACGAGGACAAGGAAAACCAAAACGTACCCTGTAGAGCCACAGCAATATTAGCCCTAAGACACAGTCCAGGTACAAGTTTCCTGCACTTCCGAGGCTTTCAGTGCATGGTACACAAAGACTTACACCAACATGGGGGCAGGAGCTGAACCAGCTTCTCCTTCCCCTTCCTGATGCTGAAGTGGCTCTCCTGAGCCTTTAGTAAACCTGTCTTCCTGAAGAGAACTGATGAGACTATACCTACCATGATGGAGGTATAGTGAAACAATGGGCAGACACGTCTTCATGGCCTGATCAGAGCTGTCTGAAGTTCATTGAAGTTACTCTTAAGTGTTTCACTTTGCATCCTGCTTTTGGCTGAGCTGTTCTGTTGGTAAAGCAATTACTGTATTACCTCACCTTTGGCTCCCAGCCTTGTGTTATCATGCTGAGCACGTCTTAGGGCACATCTTTATCAGGCTAACTGTTCATTGTTTTGCTACAGTCACTGGCTAGAGAAGTCTATGAAAGATCATTTCTCTACTCTGAGACCATGTCATACTTCTGTGCTAGTTGCTGTAGAGCCAGAAAGCTCTCATGGAGACTTCTTTGGAAGGAGAGGGAATAAGATACACACCATCTAGAAACTGAAGAGGAAGAAGCATGAGAAGGATGGATGCAAAAGACAAAGTAGTGCCCAGCTGCCTGTAGGAACATGGGAGCCATACAGTTACCATGTGGCCAAAAGGAAGGTAGCATGTGCATATATAAAACTCATTAAATCATTTTAATGATGTTTACTCATTTTCAGGACACACTGTACTGTTTTGCATGACTTGGCTTTCCTGTTTTAGATCTCTCGCTATCTCTGTTCAAAAACAACTGTACAACCTGCCTCTTTGTGCTCATTTAAGGAACACTGCCAAGCCGCCTGTTTGCTTTGCCCACTGCTGCCCATAGGGACTGCAGCACTGGCTCCTTGCTTAGCACAATGTTGGAAGTGCACCTCTGGTAGAAAGTTAACATCCCACAAGCCTGCTAGATTGGATTTTGCAATGGAGAACAACTACTCGCTTTTGACCCCTTTATATTCTACCATAGTTTTCCTGCTTACTAGCAGTGTAACATAGCATCTTTCACTTAAACAGCAATGAGATCACACTGTCTGAACCAGACAGGCATCTGTAATCAGTGCAAAACACAGCACTCGCTCATAAATCAGAGCTGCATACTGACCACACATGAAAACATGTTCCAGGCTCTTGACTTGCTGCCTGGCTCACGAGAGAATGGTATTTCAAGGTGTGGTTGTTAATCTATAGATCTTGAAAATGGCATCTCCCCATGCCAGCCTGCTGCAGCTTTGACGAACAAGGGTAGGTGAGCCAGCGCTACCTTTCTACAGACACGTGTGAGTCCCTGGCAGATGTTGCCCAGGGAGGAGCCAGGGCAAGTTAAGTTTGGTTTTGACTCTATCCCTTCTCTCATGAAGTCCACATCTGGGACATATCTGCCCACATAGGGCACTTTGAAAAACACATTTATTTTTTAAGCTTTTGCATGTGCCATAGATTCCCTAACCGCTGTGGTAGCTATTCCTTTTTCTGCAAGTTTTGATTAAAAATAGCTAAAAGATAAAGAAAATAAAATGGTGGGGGGTTATTGTATGTCAGATAGATAGCCAGAAAACCCAGCTGAGTCATTCCAAATATCCAGAATAAGTCCATGACAATCCGTGCTTGAGTGGAAGTTGGCCATTTCCTTACCCATCATGTCTTTGTGCTTTTATTACCAGTGATAATACTGATACTCTCCTGCACAGCAGGATTTGGCTGACACTGCTCTTGGGGGTTTTGTAACAATAAGGTATTACGTGAGACTTGAAAAAACAGAAGCTGGATTCTAATCTCAGAAGCACAGATTAGCTTTTCTCTAGGCTCTGCTTTGACATTACAGTGCAGGTCACAGTCTAGCACCAGCATCATTTCTACAGCTAAATCAGCCTATAGGTGTTTCTTCACTGATCAGTGGAAAAAAGTAGGTTGGAAGGTACTCCTGGAGACTGTCTGGACTCACTTCCTGTCTGAAGCAGGGCTAGCTTCAGAGTTTGAACTGTGCTTACATGATAACCAATGAGATGCTATAGATGCACTCCAAGGAAAAGTCCACCAGTGTTTAAGAGGAACCCATGGGAAGACAAAGTATTGTATTGAGTCCTCTGGCCAGTGAGGAGCAGGCTGATGGGGAGGCAGTTGGCGCTGCAAGTAGGTCTCTGTTCCTACTTCATTCAAGGTAAATGCCTATGGAAGCACTAAAGCTTTAAGCATCCAAGTGATGTCCACAGCTGATAGAGGCACCCCAATGTATGGATGTATATTTGTATCTCTTGCCTGTATGTGGCAGGGAAATGTTAAAGCTGAGAGTCTCCAAATGACAGCTGACACTGAGCAGCGATCCAGGCAAGCAGCACTGTCGGGAGGGGAGGAGTCTCTGAAATCTCATCTTTCTCTTGGATTCAGATTTATTGGTGAGGCTGAGCCTCTTCATTTCCTACAGCCACTGCGAGGACATGGAGACAGGCACCCTCCAGGCACCTGCTTCACCTTGCCCAGAGGTGGTTGGGGGTTTCTGGCTCTGGAACATGACAGACTGAATATAAATAGCGGGAGTATTTTCAGAACATAACAGTAAATAAAACCAAGTGAAGCTTATCCTACCCATCAAAACCCAGTAGGTAAGCAGAAAGGGTTTATGTGAATGCTAATAGGACAGCTGTCGAGCAAGTGATGAAACATGCTGACAGATACAGAGAATTTATCTGAAACATCTGTGATGAGAGTATCCTCATGCTAGGGCAAGCTGGGTCACTGTTCATGCTATGTTCACCTTTAATGAGCTGTTGCAGGGCTTTTCTTACAAACACCAGCAGATCAATAGGTTAGCTGTAGTAATGGCTTGCGCCTACCTATAATACTATTTGTAATACATGTAACACATGTGACATATCCATACTTGTTTATAACAGACATTAATAATCAGATAAGGCTCTATAAACTACCTGTGCACAGAGCCTTAATATGAAGCATGACAGCAAACTCTTTAGGCATAGCCTATCTTGGACTGCCATGATCAATTTAAGACACATTCACACTTATCATGTGTTTCATCCATATTCAGAACCAGGCCTTCAGGGCTTCAGTTCTTGTGAGGCAAAAGAAGTGTCTAATTTTTCTTTAGGTTTTAAAGGTTATATAAAGAGTCACCTTGGCTTCTCTGCAGAGACTGTATCCCATTATTCCTGCATCTGCTTTGTATTGCCTTTCTTGAACTGTAGGGAGGATCGCACACGATGAAAAATAGACTTTTATAAAATGGTTATGCAGTGAAATACAGGTGCATTTATTGATAATGTTGTTGTAACCTTGATAGTTTAAGGAGTTAGACAAGACACGTTTTATAGACAGAAGCAATGTTGTTTTATTGGGTCGACTTCCTGGTCTTTACAACTTTCTCTGTAGTTGGAAAAGTGAATTAGTTTGCAGACACATGAGCCGTTCTCCAGGTCCCTGTTTGCTGTGCTGCTCTGGGGCAGGGCACATGCCATGATGTGCTGCCATGTGCCAGGATGTGCTGCAGTCATGTCTGAATGTGGTGCAGTGCTTTGCATCCATAAATGCACAGCAAGCTTGCAAGGATCTGTGCTTGTGCTTTAGAAAAGGATGTGTCAGACTGCCTACCAAACTGCACCTCAACATGTGATGACAGTGGTGAGGGACAGGGCAGTGCCCTCCCCAGCATGGTGCCATCCTGCAGCACCCAGCCAGGAGAGCAGAGCAGGGATGGGGATGGTGACCAGGGTCCAGCACAGCCCGGCAGTGTGCTGATGGTGGAAATAAGACCATGACTCCTGTTCATGATGTCCTGGCAGTCTTAAGTCACTTCATGGACTGGACCTGCACCAGCTCTGCAGGTTCAGCACTGCCCAGAGCCCAAGACAAGGGCCTTGTGTTAATATTATTCTGCTGAGAGTAGCAAGTGGCTCATCTATGTATGTGAGTTACATTAACAGCAGTGCGTCACTCAGGTGTATGAAAAGATGTGGTCTGCAGCGGAACCTGCAGATGTTGTTCCGTTCCTGGCTTTGCCATTTTGGGCAGCAGAGGGAGGTGGTCACTTAACTCCCTGGAGAGAATGGACAAGTCAAAAATAAGTGCTAAGTGTTGCTTGAATCACCTCCTCTGTGCACGTGATGTGGTGAGAGTGGCCTCAGCCCAAAGCAGGTGTTACTGCAGTGGGGAGCTGAGCATCACTACAGCATTCCCAACCAGCATCTTCCACCCTGGATGGAGAGGCTGTGCTTGGCGTGTCTTGACACTACAGTTTGCACATAGCATGGGTCATGGTTGTCGTTGTGTGGAAATCAAAGCTTTAAAGGCTCCAGAAGCATTCCCAGTGGTTTGTAGACTAGCCATTCTCAGAGAGGAGTCAGGGTGACAATTGTCACTTGTATTATACAAACCATGAGCTGACTTGGTTTGAAAAAGGTTGTGAGTGGATAACTTCCCAGCTGTCAGCTTGTGTAACGCTGAGTCTGATCATGCAGAGGTGCCTTGACAGGTCTGTGCAATGTTATTTTTCAACTCATTACTCAATGCTGCAGCTGAATCCATCAAACCAAAGGTGGTTTTGCTGCTTTTCGGATAAGCAAGTCAGTGTTTATTCAAAAGGCAGGCTTTTTGGTACGGCTGCTATCAGTCTTTTCACTGAGTCAGGCTCAAAAATGAAATGTTTCTTCTCAGCAAATTGAAAGGAGCAGAGTCAGTATTTCCCCTGAGGACCCCGAGCTCAGGTCCAGGGGATTGCTTCATTTATGGTATTGCAACTTCTAAGGTATGCATGTCCATGTGTGCCTGCCTGTATGCCCTCACACACAGAGTGAATTTTGCTTTTGTCCTTCCAATATGCTTGATAAACAAAATGAGCATTTAGGGAACAATTCTTCCACACTTTAAAGTTTTAGTCTGGTTATACAAAGCAACCAGCAAGTCAAAATGCCTCCCTGTTCTCACCTCTTCATTACATTAGGTGCTAAGGGTTCTCTTTGCCAGGCTGTCAGGACTAGCACTAATAACAATGTGATGCCTTGTGGTCTGAGCTGAGTGCAGGCTTTTGTTTTACTCTGTAAGAAAATGCCTTGAACAGCTGATGATCTAAAGAGACAAAATAGGAATGAAAAGTCCCCTATTTTCCAGATGATCAGCTGTGGTTTAGAGAGATAGAAAGTGAAATCCTATCTGTGCTGAAGTCGATGACAAAGCCTCAGTAGGACTGCAGGTTTATCCCAGTTGCTTAAACAAAACACTACAGAATCTTAAGGACCTTTAAGCCTATCTCCTGCAAAAAGCTTGAGGGAAGTCTGCAGAGGCAGACACTGAACATGTTTCTCAGGTCCCACGTTTGTATCTTAAACCCTGGGGTAACTTGTGGTTAACTCCCAAAATATATAAAAATATGAAAAATATAACGGGGTATGAAAAAGACTGGCCGTGGTATTGAGCTGAGCAGTGAAATGAGCTGGGTTGCTGGTTCATTTATAAACTGTTCTAAACAAGTGACAAATGCATGGTCTTTATGGAGAGTTCTACCTCATGCTGTGCTGTGATGAAATGGTTGCAAGGCCTGTGCTGTTCCACTGCTTTCAATCCCCTTTTCTATGAACCCATAGCTCCCAGAGTGCTGATGCTGGCACTGTCTCTCCCCTGTCTCCAGATGGCTGCAGGATAGATGTTTGCACAGGAGTCAGCCGTTTCAGCTTCCTTGAGAGCTGATGCAGAATGATGGGCACTTCTGAGGCACAGTACAGCTCATCCTGAGGTTGACAGCTGAAGTAAAGTGTGCACGACAGCAAGCAAGAAGGAGAACATAGGGCTGACAGCTTGAAATGAAATAGAAGTAAAGGAGGGGCAGGATGGGGATGAAAGGGAAGGAATTGACTAAGCCATGACAAGATGCACAAGGCACCAACTGGACCTCTTCCAGCTCCTGCTCTCTACTCCTGAAGAATGCTACATAAACTATCACACACACACTTAATGAATACTCCCTCACACAAACCAGCTGCAAATCTCTTGCCTTTGAGTTTGGATTATTTTTGGAGGGCTGTTTTAAAGGAAGGCTGTATGGCAAGGAGGATGATTGGAAACGGTTTGACCTTCCACCACAGTTCAGCCCCAACGCAGCCTGAAAGGACTGCCATTTGATGGCTAATTGTTTTCGAAAGATAGGAGACAAAACATGTCAGCAGTGAAAAAAGAGAACAGCAGAGGTGAAGGTGCTTGCCAGCTGGACCAGGGAGAGGCAGCTGCTGGTTGCAAAATGGTTGCTTTGGGTCTGGAAATGCTTCATCTTGCCAGATTTAGGGAGAAATCGAAGAGCACGCAGGGAAGATAGGCTCATATTTCCAATAATAAAGTAGAAAACTCTCAGGTTATGATCTTTAGAGTGTGTTTTCTAAAACTTTACAACCCAGCTATGCTACTTAGAAGTGGAAATGTAAAATCAGAGCTTTTTCGTGGTTGCTGTTTTGGTTGCATCAGCTTCTACACTGGTGATACAGTTAAATCCCTAACAATCCATCAGGATTATTGTTTACTCAGCGCTATCCTGAATCAGTCTCATCAGTTTCCCATACACAAGACTGGATTCCCAGTTTTAAGATCTGTTACAGACTGATACCTCTCACAGGTTTCTAGTTTAGCAAAGCTCCAGCAGTCACAGCAACGTTCTCAAATCGAACTTCAAAAAAATCCCAAAGCCCCACAAAACACCCAAACTGCAATTTAATTCCCCCAAAAACCTTAAAAATCCAGTTCAAGTCCTACTGCAGAATGCGTCAAAGCCCCAAATAATATCCTGTTCCCAGAACGAAAACAAGAAGAAAATGATCAAACAGGATGATTTAATTTCTTTGTATGGTGCTCACTGCTGGAGAAAGTTTTTATCAGCAAATCTGTAGTATCCTAAATTCTTTTCCACCGCTCAAGTCCGTAGTTTTTTATTGCATACAGCATGCTGACTCAAGGCATCTCACTGTTCAACATAAAGCTCCCTCTGTCTTATTAGCTACCCAGCCCATAGGGAAAGCATTCAGCGTGATGGACACCATGTGGCACAGAAATGTCTCGAATGAACAGAAACATCAGGAGGTGCATTCTTCTGCTCAGAATGAGTCTTAACAACAGCTGCTCACAGTTTCATGATCAACTTCTTCCAGTCTGGGGCAATTATAGCACTCCTTCCCTGTTCTTGTGTTGTTATCTGTCGCTGTCTACTCAGAAGCTGAGAGTATTGATCTTAACACAGTTTGTCTTTAAAATACATATTTGTTGGGAGCATGTATCAAATTAAACCCAATGCGACACAGTTATTGATTGGGAGGGGTGGGGGTGGAATCATCCACCTTAAATAGAGCTTCTTATCAGCAGATCAACCACAGTTAACCAGATCAAAACTTGACAGAAGTGAAATGAAAGAAGTCAGAAAGAAGCTTGAGTTTGAAATTGAATTGAATTTGAAAGAAGTCGGAATGTTTGCACATCAGGGTTGTAAAAGAAAACAATTCCAGAAATATGGATAACTTCTTTTGATCTTGGACAGAAAAAAAAAAGTATCAAGTTTCTGTGCTATGAAACCTGCATTACAGCTTTCTGAATACTGGGTATTCCAGTAGGAAAGAATTCTTCTCAATAGAGTCTTAGTAAAAGACAACTCAGCCTCCATCCGCCATCATCAGCTCTTGGACTCTCTATTAATGTGCTCAGATAAGGTAGCAGCAATGAAGGCACTTTTGCTTTGGAGGCTGCTGTTACCTTATGATACAGAAGCCAAAGTGCACTTGTTGACTCTGTGCTGACTTCAGTGAGAGATATTCTGTTCATTTCTGTGGCTTTCTATGACGTTATTAGTTCTTCCATCCTTGCATCAGTTCAGCAATATACATATGCATTGGAGATATGTGCGCTAAATGTGAAAGCAGCATTATTTTCACATGAAGTACAGTAGCAGGGATATTTAAACAAGAACAGGCTGCTCCAAACAGAAAACATACTGAAAGAATCAACTCTAAAACCAATATGAGATGGAAAAGTGTATCTTAATATAAAGGGACATTGTTTATAATTTGTATGGCTAAAGAGAGAATGCAGAGCAACATCTGTGTCCTCTTTGCTAATTTTGTCTTACAAATGCACTCCAGCAGCACACACCACAGAAGGGTCTTATGGAATAAGAACTGGTGTATATTAAATGAAGAACAAACACCAGTCCACAATTGTAAGGTATAAGGAAAGTAAACAGGTAAGTTCTTCCCTGTAATTACCCCCACAGCTTTCTGTCATTTCAACGATGCTACTTATTGTTGATGTAAAGTATGTTATTTACACAGAAAAAAAACCCAAACATCTTAAGACATAAGATATATTTTACAAGGGGCAATAAAGGCTGACTTGGATAGCACTGACTCAGAGCAGCAGTAACTCCATTTAAATGTATGGACCTTCATGGCAGGGTTCAGAAGCTGTACCTAGGATGGGTAAGGATCTGGATGATGACATAGAGCCACCCTGTTATGGAAGATCAGGCAGCCTGATAGCAGGGACCCAAGCTGCCCAGTGCTAGTAGGCATCAGACTGGGCTTAATATACTGATAAAGACCTATTCCTGGTAAGTCCTAGTGGAGTAGATGAAAGGCTTATCTAGTTGAGCTTACTGCCCTTGAAAGCACTCAGCAGCAAAGAGCAAAGGATGAATGTAAGATACTAACGGAGCAGAGGTGGCCACTGCCTTGGCCAAGACCTCCCGACTCCAGCACTCAAACCAGACACAGCCGTGGCAAGAAGGGCTCAGGATTATCTTACTCACCTTACTTTCTCATCTAACCTTTAAGCTGCAGCCCTCAGCCAGAGCCTTAGCACAGCAGGAAGCCTGACCCTAACTGCCAGTGACTACGGACAGGGATTGCAGTCTGCACAGAGAAATCTCCTATGCTCTGCACCACAGGAAAGTCAAATGCTGTGTCTGTATGCGTGTGCAAGCTCCGCGGGCACAGGAAGGAGAGTTGAACACCATGATCCGCTTTATTGACTTCGCTTTAACCCTAAGACACATTAGCAATGTGCTTAACTAGAAGCCAAAGAACTTCTCCCTTTCTCCTCCCCAGTATCAACAAATAGCTCATGGCATTGAAGTTAAACAAAACCTGCATTTGCTTTTGCTGTTATTGCAGTAAATCATGCTGCCCCATTGCCATAGAAACGGCAGCTATCACAAACATCACTGCATCATGGCACCAGACCAGCTCCAACAGCCAGGTCTTCTGTTTTCATTCTGGGGACAGGCCTCCTTTCCTTCACCCAGCCCCATAATTCCAACTCTTCTACAACACGCTGCAATTTTTTGATGAAAAAATAGAAATTGCAGTTTTATTCTTGGGGTGGAAAGTTTTATCAAAGAGGGTTAACTGCAAAAAAACATGCTTTTCTTAGCTCTAAAATACCTAGGCACAGTTGGGAAACTTACCATGGAGAGTCGAGACTTCAGTGATATAAATTACTAGTCACGTTTGAAAAGGACAGTAAAGAACAAACAATTAATCACCCGTTGGTTTGAAATAATCTGTAAACACGTTTGGCAGAGAGGATAGGGGTGTTTTTTCCTCAATATTTATGAGCCTAAGGGTACAGATGGGTGGTGGGTGAGATTTTTAAGTGCCATGCTTTGCTAGTTTATATTCACTAAGGGTTTTGTTTGGAATTTTCTATAGCAGAATTGGAAGGCATTACAGCCTCCCCCTCCAATCCTCCAGCTCTCTCTTGGACAAACATTAATTTCATTGAAAACCTGATATAACATCAGTATTGCTCAAGCAAAGGACACAAGAGCAGTGGTTTCACTAAAATGAGCAGCCTGCTCTGCTTTAATGGACTGTTGAATATCTGATAGGATGGGCTTGAAATCTTACCAGTTTTCACTTAGCAGAAAGATTTGCAGCCGCATCAGCACTTGTTTCATGTAGTGAGGGGAAAAGATAATTCCAACTTTCTTCCAGGGGCCAGGAATACGAGTTTTCAAAGACACTGGGGTTTTTATTATTAAAATGCCTGTCTTTTATTTCATTTATTCAGCTTTTGCTAGCCACATGGTTAAAGTTAGGAAAACAAACAGCAGATACTTTCCAGTGAGGAGTGTTTACATTAGGTCTAGCTTATCTTGCAAAGAGTAATCTATGAACTCTCTCTGGCCTTTTGGATAAGCAAACGCAAACCTCATTTCCCTTTATTGTCCACTCCACGTAATAACCAGCCTTTGCAAAGGTCTTTGCAGAGGTTATTCAGTCCAGGATGGCTCCTGGGGCTTTCCTTTAATGACTAAAGGGATCACTGTACACGTTATTGAGTGGTATTATCAGAGCTGTGATGGTCTAAGGATAAAGCAGGCAAGTTTGTGGGGGGAAGTGTCAGCTTGTATCAAACTAATCAATATAGCTGCAAAAAGAGAAGCCTTCAAGCATGAGTTCTTTCTCGCATAACTGATATGCTCCGCAAGCTCATGCATTCAACCACACTGTGGGCATTTGTACTAGCCCTCTGAGATAACCCAGCTTGGTAAACAAAGCAAAATCCAGCAAAAAACAGTGGATTTTTTAGGGAGGGGATCAACAAACTGATTTGGCTCCTTGCAGGGTCACTGCCACACATGACTGGAGCAAGGGAGAAGGAAATAAGAGCCAGGCTGTCCTTCTTGGTGACCAGGAGATGTATTCTTAGTGCAGTTGTCTCATCTCATGGTGATTTGGCTCTGGTTTGGAGATTTCAAAGGGCTTCTTTAATTCTGCTCACATGAAATGCTACAAAACCCAGCAATCAGCCTAACCATCACAAGGGTACGCTTAAGCTTTCAATAGCAATCAAGAGGCTGAGGATGCTGTTAACAAGGGCTTTCATTAAAGGGTTTTGCAGCACTTCCCAGAGCCCTTGCTCTTGTTGACAGGTAGGCATTGAGACTGTGACTCTCTTAAGGCACTTATGTAGCTGGTGCCAACACAAAACTGAATAAGATTACTTGTTACTGATTATGCCCTTATCTCTGTAAAGACACAGATGAAATAGCCTGAACAATGTATGCTTTAAGGACCTCTTCCCTAGAATGCTGTAGTTATTGATATTGCTCACGCTGATTTCAGTGAAATTTGGATCTAGTCTCACAGCTTGACAATTCAAAGCATGCTGAGGAATCTTGTCCTGCTTTAGAGAATACAGGATTTAAAAGGAAGGTTAAGTTCCCAAGTCTGAGCTGCAGGCTAACACATGGCAAAGGGTTTTACCTATATAGATCATCATATCAATCTTCACTGGAGTAATTAGATGATTTAATGAGATAGACAATTCTAATGCAAAAACACAAGGATGAAGAGTCTGCCATGCTTTTCCGTATTTGATGAGTGATCCAAACTGCAAAAAATGCAATAGATTTTTTGCTTCAATTTGTGCAGACTAGTAACGTTATGTTTTAACAAAGCTAGTTAATAACAGCATGCTCTTAAGAAGAAAAATCTTTGAAGGAAAGATTAAATGATGAGCTGAGAGACTTAAGTTCATGTGTAGTTCTAAAGGCTCCTGGGTTTTTTTCATTCCATAAAACCCCACCATATCTTATGGTCTCCCACATGAACGCAATACATGCATGAGCTGACTGGACTGCAGTTGCTGACTGGGTCATGAGCATGAAATGCCTCACCCTTATCTCATTTTTTAGCTGCTTTCACCTGCTGCAAACTTCATGGTGGTTCCTTTGAAATCTACTCTTTTCCAGTGACTCACTTGGAAATTATGGGTTTTCATGCCTAAGTGTTCTGTTTCAAAAGAGAGAAAAATAAAGATGCTTCACTCTTCTCTCATTCAAGTAGATTTACACAGTTCCTATCAGCATTCAAGATTGTTTTTCAGTAAATGCATGACTCTAGGGCTTTACCTTCATCTTTCTTCTTCAGAAATCTTCCAGAGAAATCTCTTCCCTAGGAAATCTTCTTTTGTTTACTCATGTTTTCTATGTGAGCATTGTACAGCAGAGATTAGGCAAGGCATGCAGGGCTGCTGTCTTTCCGGCCAAACAGAAGCTATGGAGGAGTTCAGGATTACGTGGCATCAGCCTGAGTTTCTCTCATAGCCAGTTACTGAGCTCAGTGCTGGGTGATGGCTCTAGCATCAGTGTCATTACACTCGGACCCAACAGACCCATGGGTCATGTACACTGTGTGCTCCCACGCTGCAAACTTCCAACAGACTTCAGTCCTAGTGGAAGATCAAAAGCTGCCACTACAATGGCCACAGGGAGGCAGCAGGAGAAATGAGTGGCATGATCAATATGCTATGTTCTTCTAAAGGCAAGGGTGTGTTACATACAAATCAGACCAACCCTACTAAGTCAACCATTACCCATACTACAGGGGAAGGCAACACTTCCCCACCCAGACATTACCAATCTGAAGTGAGAGAAAACTCCTGATCCCAAATCATAATATTGGGCAATTAGCTAAATGAGCAAAACCAGGTATCTGGGATACAGCAAAATACCTGAGTGAAACTGCACCAAACCATCACCGGTCTCCAGAGAAGGAAAACCTTGCTCCCTACTCTTCCTGCAATAAAATTTTATAACAGGAGAGTGAAAATATACTCCTTGATCCTGCAAATGAGAAAGCAGAGGGTGAATATGAATTCTTAGAACTTGAGAACACACCGCTGGTCAAATCGAAGGATGGGCAAAGAGTACTTGCCCGTCAAGACAACACTTTGAGAATGTTCTTCACTCAATGCTAATGGACACAATGTCAATAAAGTTTTTCTCAAAGTTGAGTAATTGGGTCATGAAAGTCACATTTCTATCATCTTCAATGGGCTTTTTTTATCTCTTGACCTTAGCCTTCCTGCCATCGCATGCATGAGCACAGGTGTTCCCCCAAGACAGTTTTTCTTTGGAAGAAATAACAATGGCTCTATGTTGGGGAATCACAGTAGAATCATAGAATGGTTTGGGTTGGAAGGGACTTTTTAAGTCACTTAGTCAAACCCGCTGCAATGAGCAGGGACATATTCAACTGGATCAGGTTGCTCAAAGCTCTGTCCAGCCTGGCCTTGAATGTTTCCAGGGATGGGGCATTTTTCCTGTCTTCACAGGAGAGATGCTCCAACTCCCTGATCACCTATGTGACACTCCTCTGGATATGCTACAAAAGGTCCATATCTTTCCTGTATTGAGGACTCCAGACATGGACACAGTACTACATTTGGAGTCTCACGATATCAGAGTAAAGGGACAGAATCATGTCCTTCCATTTGCTGGCCACCCTTCTTTCCATGCAGCACAGTCTTGCTTCTGCCAGCATTCATCGTGCCATGCAGATTTCTATGTTACAAGAGCTTTTGCACCTAATTTGCTCACATAAAAAAAAATAATAAATAAAATAAATAAGTCATTTAAAGAACTTTGGGGAAAGTGATGCTTTCTAGGTAATAAAATATAGAAATATATATGTATAAATATAGTGGATTTACTTTTTGCCCACCAATTCCCCTTAAGGTTTGGAGGCACCAAGAGACTCATTATGTTGCCTTTCATAAACTGGTTACCAAGTACTGCCACCAATCTTATCACATCACTACATACTGCTCTGGGTAACCACCACCATCAAAAACTCTCCCTGAAAAAGTATCTTCTGGGATTTGGAGACTGTGATATGATGATATAGTTTCTTCTTTTTTTTCTTCTCCTGCATCTAAGGTTTGCTTATGCTTGCCTTAGTTTGTATGCCCAGGGGAGTCCTGTTTCAACCTGTTATTCTGGGGGAAATCAACATTCTCAGTGACACTGCACTACTTTCCTTCTATTGATTTCTTGCTCATGGACTGTGGAGACTATAATCTTAGGATAAGCATTTTGCATGTGCCATTCATTTACAGTGTTGATTGTTGGGGTAAAAATCAGTGATGGACAAAAATAACCATGTTCTTATGCAGAGCACTGAAACACACAGTCTGAGCTATGGCAATGGTCCTGGGACATCTATGGCATGAGGCTCTTCACAGGGCCACAACTAATTCTTGCTTCTTCCTTGTCCCAGAACAGTAGCAAGTAGCAGTCAGTCCAGGCTGAAAGCAATTAGAGACCCATTCATCATCATAGCTTTGTTCTTCGGGCTGATTCACAGTAGCAAGAGAGGAAGCATCACCAAGGCCACTCATGAGAAGCAAATTTAGCAGGAGCAGGGCCCAAGATGTGATCCAGCTTCCCATCAAGAGCACAATACTCCCATCAGCTTAGCCTCATAGGCAATCCATGCAAAGGAATAAAGGGAAATCTTATCTCCCTTTCTTCCCCTCTATAAGTGAGCAGATGAAATTCTATTTCTCTTTCCCTGCAGTCTCACAGGATCTCTTCTGATCAAAATACTGGAATTCCAAAAATCTTGGCTGGAAAAAAGTCTACACCTTAATTCATCTTGGACTGCAGACTTCCAAATGTTAGTCAGATTATACTCGGTTACACTGGCTTGGCACCGGCTGTACTGGAGCGAGGTCCATCAAAGAGGCAAAGTCATCTCACTTACTATATTATTGTTCCATTCTTGATTCTTTTTCTCTCCAGTTTATCCCTTTGCAATAATAAAGAGGTCTTTCACATGATTACTAGCTAGCATAACTAAGTTGCACAGCTATTCATCACTTAAACGTCCCCGCTACAAAATTCCATGCACAAAAGAAAAGGCATAGCAAAAGCTTATTTGGAAAAGCAAATATTCCATGTCGGTGTATTCATTAATGGCTGCCTCACAGTCAAATTCTTGGCATATTATCATTGTATTTTTTCCCAGCAAGACACAGAAATTGCTTGGCAAAGGATTCATCAAAGTACATAAGCATATGTTTTAAATAAATGCTTTAAGTTAGTCATACGGTCAAGTACTTTGCTAAACTGGGACCTGTATGTTACACAGTGGCTGCTTCCAGAGATCTGACCCACTAAAACGTACAGACATACAAGGAAGCGTAGGGTTGACAAAGGAAAGGCAAACTTCAAATCACATAAGGACTACCTCTGCTCCAGATAATACGCAGTCTTAGTAACATAATGAGGTGTGAATTTAAATAGAAAATAGAACTGCTTTACCAGTCATGGCTTACCCACAGCCTTGTCATCATCAGCCCATAAGTATGGAAGGACATCCATGAAAAATAGGCAGAGGCCATGTGGTAGGGAAAGGCAAAGGTGATTTTGGGGAGATGAGGACAAATGACATGTCAGAGCTCATACCACTGGCAAACCAGCAGGAATGGCCGCAATAAGAAGATAAGAGGCATGGATGAAGTAAAGGTACAATATTGGAAAAAGGAGCTTTCTGTGACACAGGATGAAATAATACAGACCTAAAACCCCAATTTACCACATGCAACACATCTGATTTGTCCTCCTATAAGCATGGCTTGATATAAATATACTGTCATACTAGCAGTGACTGAGAGAAATCTGTCTCCAGACCATTCCACAGCTTATCACCTCAACATAATAATCTCTACATTGTTTGTGAACATCTGGGGATAGATATTTAGCCCCATTTCCATACACACATATATTTTCAAAGTCTGTTTTTCTATCCATCATTCAAAACTGATTCTTTAGCCTACCAGCCTTGCCTGAAATGTTATTGTCACAACAGTGTTTGAAGTGTTTTCCAAATAAAGGGTAGGCACAGACACTTAAAACCACTCTAAGGACTGCACTTCCATGAAACCTGGAGTGTTCAGATAACAGAACAATGAGGAATGATTGGAAGATTCTCCTGTGCCTTCTCACAGTGAGTTTCAGAAAGAAAGAAATTAGCTGTAAATTAGCTTTTAATGTCAAGGTACTTTTCCAGGCAAACAAACAATGTCTTCTACACAAAGTTCAGGGTGCATAGGTTTGTAGTGGAAGTCAGCTATTCATTAACATGCAAGTAAAGTGTTCAGTAAATATCAGCGTCTAATCACGCTGTTTTATGGTAACAAAGTTCCTGCTATTATGTCTCCTCTGTTAGATATGCGTTATGAGAAAGAAATGAATTTGAGACAAATTATCACCTCTAGAAAACATAAAAGCAAGAGCAAGAACTGCATTTGTTCAAATGTGTTTTCTGTTTGGGGATGCATGAGCTATTAATCATCACTGTACAGAGAAGTGACCTCTTCTACTCCAAGAAATTAAGACAAGGTGGGCCCAGATTCTTACCCTAAACATATGAACTTAACAGGATGGCGTCTCCTCTGCCTTCAGCATAGTCTTTCTGGATTTAAACAGATACAAATGAGATCAGCATATTATAACCTTTCAGATACCTACGAGGAAAATACTCAAATAGCAAACCATAATTTCCAGACAGTTCCAGTAAGTGCATTACGTTAGTAATTTAATGACTAATTGCAAAATCTATTATCTTGGAGATCAAAAGATCTTGGAAGATTCAAGATCAGATTTCAGCTCAAGAAAAGCAGGAAACAAAAAAAAGAACAATAAACTAAATACTGGAAAACACATGCATGACTCAAAGTCCTGCAATAGAAACTGCTGCAAGCTTTCATACACGTTAATATGATTAAAACCAATTACAAGATATGAGGGCGAAGTTGAGCTCTGTATCGAATGCAGATTAGAAACCTTCAGAGAACCATTGGAAAGGAAAAGGAAAGGTTGTAAAGAAGCATGAACCTTAATTTGCCAACTTGAACAGCAAATGACTGAGAGGCCAAAGCAGAAATGCTTACCAGGCAAGAGAGCAACATCGGGACAAGGCTTAGAAGCTAACCGTCTTCAAAGGCCAATCATTAGAACTGCCAGTTGCATGAAGCATCTGAGGCACACTAAAGCAACTTATTCAGCAGCATACAGCTAATGGAGCAGGGGAACAAGAACCCAGGACTGCTTGGAGAGGAAACTATTATGTTGGATGTGAAAAGGCTTATAAATATTGTTACAGGGACCTGGCTTTGTGAGAGACTGAGGGTTACACAGTGAGACAAAACATGAGCTCTCACTGGGTAAAACTGACCTCTATAGGAAAGGCTAGTTTTGAAGACTCAAGTGGGACATAAATAATGCAAAAAGCCTTATGATGGCTCCTCTCAATGGACTGCATTTAGCCTACTGTGCTTACCCTAATGACTAGAAGGACAAAGAGCGTATTGGGGGCAAGAAAAACAGGGCAGAGATAATCAAGGGTTGTTATGATTTTTCAAATGAGCTTCTGGGCCAGAGGTTTCATGTACATTTTAGTAGGATTTGGATTATTTTCCTGTCTTTTATCTCAGTCTCTGAAATGAAAATAATCTCCAATTTTCCAGACCGTACATAACAGCTTCAAATGCCCAGGAGGCACAGAAACACACAAATCTTTGGCTTATCTGGGAAAAAGAGAGTCCTGAGAGTAGTCACTGAAATGCAGGAAACTATGAGCCATTAGTGGTGTTGGAGTAGATACAGATAATGTAAACTGATAGCACAGACTCAAGACATTAATACCCAAGAAAAATGAACTCTGCACACTTGTATGTGCAAGGAGGTAACTGTTCTGCAAAGAATGGTAAAGTGGTGCAAAGGAGAAAAGCAAATTACAAACCCTTTACAGGAGGGCTGGAACACCTCTCATGTGAATACAGGCTGAGAGAGTTGGGCTTGTTCAGCATGGAGAAGAGAAGGCTCCAGGGAGACCTTAGAGCTGCTTCCAGTACCTAAAGAAGCTGAAAGAAACCTGGAGAGGGGCTTTTTATAAGAACAAGTATTGACAGGACAAGGGGAACGGCTTTAAACCGAAAGAGGGCAGATTTAGATTAGATATTAGGAAGAAATTCTTCCCTGTGAGGGTGCTGAGGCGCTGGCACAGGGTGCCCAGAGGAGCTGTGGCTGCCCCATCCCTGGCAGTGTTCAAGGGCAGGTTGGACACAGGGGCTTGGAGCAACCTGCTCTAGTGGAAGGGGTCCCTGCCTGTGGCAGGGGTTGGAACTGGATGAGCTTTGAGGTCCCTTCCAACCCAAACCTGACTGGGATTCTATGATTCTATAAAGTTGTGAGATGAACCTGTTGGCTCCTTCTTTTTCTTCTGACCTTGTCAACGAGCTTCTAGCAACATACCATTGTAAGACCCAAAAGCGCAGCTTATCCCTTGCAATACATAGGTTAAATAATGTCAGTGCTGCAGATCAGTTATGCAGTGATGATAGGCAAATGAAGATTATATACCAGCTAATTCAAGAAGATCACAGAGGATTGGCACAAAAGAAGCGTATCTGATTTAAAAGGAAGTTGGCATTCCCTTGTAATGTGAAGGCACGTGAATGCGATTCCTGAACTACTCACCCATCACCACCAGAGGGTGACAAATTTCAGTAATACCAACATTTACAGATACACAGGTGATAAGAACAGGAAGGCTCTTCTGCATATGCAAGTCTTACCTCTGGACAACAGGCTCCACGGTATGTTGTTAGCCGTCCCCATAGGGGATAGGACAAGGGGTAACGGGTTAAAACTTAAACAGGGGAAGTTTAGATTGGATATAGGGTAAAAATTCTTTCCTGTTAGGGTGGTGAGGCACTGGAATGGGTTGCCAAGGAAGCTGTGAATGCTCCATCGCTGGCAGTGTTCAAGGCCAGGTTGGACAGAGCCTTGGGTGAGATGGTTTAATGTGAGGTGTCCCTGCCCATGGCAGGGGGGTTGGAACTGGATATCTTAAGGTCCTTTCCAACCCAAACCATTCTATGATTCTATAGTAACTGTAATCACTCAGGGCTCTAATAAACAAGCAAAGACGGACCAACGATGCCTTTTAAGAAAATCAGACTGGGACCCATTCTCTCAACCATTCAGGTCAACCACAGCCAAGGTGAGAGTCAGTGGGAAGGTCAGGAGTGAGGCTGTAGGACAGAAGAGCACTGAGGAATCCGTGTGTAGAAAAAGACAGTGGGGACCCTTCCATAACCCTAACTCCTATGAAGTTGCTGACACATGCCACATGCACATCCTTTTATTCTCCATAGCAAATAGGAGAGAACCAGAAGGAAAAGGAGAACATGAAAAAAGTGCAAGCATCTCGGGTTTGAACAGGCAAGGAAAACAAAGGGAGAATGAGAGAAAGTAATCTGAACCCCATCCGTAGAAGGGACGCTAAAAGAAGGAGAGGTAAAGTCCAGAGAAGGTTGGCAGAGGAACTGGAAAAGCAATCCAGCTCTCCTAAAACTATTGCAGTATCAAGCTCAAATCTTCCTTCTTTTTAGATTTAATACAACAGAAAATAAGTATGTGTCCGATATCTTGTATTCAGCAGGTTTTTCAACTAGGTTTTAAGGTAACGAAAATACCTAAAAGTCCCTCCAATTTCCTACTGTTATCAGTGGCAATTAAGGCTCATCAATACACTCATCTGATCTAACCTTAAGCCTTGAAAATCCTTTTTTTTTCTCCAAATACATTGCAGGTATTAAATGTCAAAGCTGCAGGCTTTCCTCCTGCTTTATTGAATGGTTTCCCCCCTTGTAATAAAAGAGAGCAATGCCATATACAGACTGAGATCTATTTGTTTTCCTTCCTATGCTTCTTATACCATGTATCCATCAAGGTCAAAGGCCCGTATTTTACTAAAATAGATGTATTTGCTGATTTTTTTTCCCAATATCTTCTGTTCTCTCTGCCTTATCCATGTGCTTTCCTAGTCCCACTATCTGAAAGTAAAAACAACATTAGTGTCTGCAGACAAATTGTGGTGCAGTTCATGAATACAAACTTAGTGAAGGGTAACCAGAATCTCCCTCTGGTGTTGCCCTGCATGGCATTCATCCCTCCCTTCATGCCTCTTATTCCCTTAGGATTGCTTTGTCTATTGACAATGTCTCAAAACAGCTCATTATTTTAGCCAGCTGATTTTATTGTTGCTTTATAAAAAGCCTTTATTCTTCATCATCTTAAGAATTATTTCTACAGCCTCAGTGCAGCAACAAGACATTTTGCTCTTGTTCTCTCTAAAAGGCTCGTATTTTAATCAAATCACAGCATAATTACATAAATATCAACATAAAAATTGGATGTTAATTGCAACATTCTCTATTGAGCCCTCTAAGTACTTCTGTGTTCCCCATTACTTCTGTGTTTGACCAGCTCATATTACTTAATGTATTTTCATAAGGCAGAGCTATTTGTCTGTATAGAGAACTGGAGCAAGGACAGAGAATTTGGAAAATGGCTTCATCAAAAGAACAAACAGATCCAGAATTCCACTACTGATGGGGAGGCTGAGCCCCAGCCATGCATGCTCTGAGGTTCCCTCATGCAGGCACCAGCTCTGACACAGGGGTGCAGTCAGCCTGCCTCACCAACCACAGTATTACACAAATGCTTTGTCTCTGAGCACCAGGACCATGTAGTCTGCTTGATAAAACCTTCTGTTGCATGAAACTACTTCTAAAATACTCGGTAGTGAAGTGGTTGTAATTTGATAGGGAGCAATATTTTCTCCATAAAATTTAATTCAACCTGTAGGGTGTAGCACACTGTAGTGGAAGTGTCACCGGCAGGTTGAAGGAGGTGATCCTGCCCCTCTATTCTGCTCTCGTGAGACCTCACTTGGAGTATTGTGTGCAGTTCTGGTGTCCTCAACATAAAAAGGACATGGATCTGTTGGAGCAAGTCCAGAGGAGGCCACAAGGATGATCAGGGGACTGGAGCACCTCCCATATGAAGATCAGCTGAGAAAGTTGGGGCTGTTGAGCATGGAGAAGAGAAGGCTGCATGGAGACCTCATAGCAGCCTTCCAGTATCTGAAGGAGCCTACAAGGATGCTGGGGAGGGACTCTTCATTAGGGACTGCAGTGATAGGACAAGGCGTAATGGGTTAAAACTTAAACAGGGGATTTCGGTTAGATCTTAGGCAGAAGCTCTTCCCTGTGAGGGTGCTGAGGCGCTGGCACAGGGTGCCCAGGGAAGTTGTGAATGCTCCATTCCTGGCAGTGTTCAAGGCCAGGCTGGACGGGGCTTTGAGCAACCTCGTCTAGTGGAAGGTGTCCCTGCCTGTGGCAGGGTTGGAACTGAATCGGCTTGGAAGTCCCTTCCAACCCAAACCATGCCATGATTCATCCTCTAAAAGTGTGCAAGGTGCTCCTGAGGAAGCCTGCCAACTTTTGGGGTACTGGCAACAAGCTGGACCTTTCCCACAAAGCCAGGATGGAGCTCAAACAGGAGCAGCAAGCAGCAATAGACTTACTCTTTAACATGAAATCCGTAATGAAGCAGCCAAACTTTTTTGCACTATTTGACATAACTGATTGTGGAAAGTAAAAGAGTTATTAAATTGTGCTGTCCTGTAATGTTCATTAATTCCTTTTCATATTAGCAGGTTTTCATTTACTTGGCAAAACTGATGACAGCAAAACTTCTATCAAAATGTCACTGGATCACATGAGACAGTAAGTAGTTATAATAATGGCTTGGTTAAACTATCTCCTCTGGCCTCCTGGGAGGTAAACCAGGATTACTGGGCTCTAATGCTGTCAAAAGACACTTTGTAGAATACCATAAGGACATAAAAACAGTGAGTTTTACCAGAGGGGAGCATAATTCTGAAGTTCAGCAGAAGGTGTATGTTTGTATGCAGTGACTAAGCATATGCAAGTAGGAGGCAATTACAGATGGCTGGAAATATGCTACTACTGCAAAACACATATGATGTTTTGTATTCCAGAGCAGAAAGCAGAAAAGCTTTAAAGTACCAAGCTCAGCTACTAGCTGATACAGTGATGCTGAATTTGTGTTATTTAGGACCACAGCTTCACATTCAGGAACTGCAGCTCAGCAACAAAAGGTTGCTCACTTCTGGTTTTGAATTGAAAGAACTTAATATGATCATGAAGAGTTTACAGAGATAAGAGGAATGTACCAAGTGGAAAACAGTAAGTTAGATCCAGTGAAAGCTGCATTAAAAACAAAGCTATGAGTTAACTATGAGACAGCATGCTTGAAGCATATAGGAAATGAATCTCTTAACTGCTGGAGTGGTCAGCCTGCCTTCTCTGCTCTGTTTGGGGTTGCCTTATCTATTTCTTGCTATACTACAGTTCTGAGATTGGGTTGGGCTCAATAAATACTGCTGCTGATGGTAAATTGTTAATGTGAGGTGTATTAATTCTCTTTGATACACTTCACATGTATTTTTCACTGTTATCTAAGCAGTTGCCTCCACATTGGGAGATCAGCCCTCCCAGCACTCACCATTTTGCATCTTAGCTGAGGAGTTGTCCTGAAGGAGGCTTATCAAGGTACTGATGTGGAAGTGGTGAGTGGGAACTGTCATTAACTTGAGATTTGCTGGAGAGGACAGGGAAAGAAACAGGTCCCAGTCCCTCCCACCTATGGGGAGGAGCAGGGGCCTTGCATTGGATGACAGGATTTTATTAAGAAAAGAGGTATTTACAAAGAAACAACCCAAAACTTCAAAACCAAACCAGTCTCCATTCCCTATTCCACCCATTTAGGTTTCAAACCAAAGAACAATCTTACTGGTGTGTACTGACTGATCAGAAGTGAGCTGAGTGGAAAGAGCCACCCTGATTTTAAGAGAAAACAAGTCTATAAAGGATAGAATGCATGACTAGGACCTATGCTACTGGTCCCATCAGCTTTGCATTGAGAGGAAAGACAGGTAATGACATTTTATATATGTGTACATACATGCATATTATCTAATTATGGTTTTATATTCTTTATATATATAATTTATGTCAATTGAAGCTACTCATTACTTTCTTACTGTTTTACTTCCCCCTCTAAGGTCTGCTCAGCAGCCTTATTGCAAGGTCGATACAGGGCACAGAGTTCTGCCTTTAAGCCTGGAAAGTGCACCAATGAGTGCAATTGCAACTTGAAAGACTGGGAAAAAGAAAATAAACAAGGATTTCCTGCAGGAGCACAGGAGCTAATATACATTAGCATACTCCAACCAGAATTTACATGTGCAGCAAAGCTCTAAGAAGCGAGTCAAACTGAGGCCTCTTTTGGAAAAGTTACTCTGAAACAGTCGGACTTCCTCTGTTAGGAAATTAAGCTCCGTATACAGTGATGCAAAATAGACTCATCCAGAGGAAAAATGTGATAATTCACTTTTTTTACTCTCAAATGCTCACTAGAAGAAGCTGGTAACTTGAAGGAAGCCTCTACTGACTGTCCTAATCTGGGCAGTATGAATGGCCTGAGGGACCTGCTAGAGTTGTTTAGTCTATTTTGGTTAAACTGGTCTTTGAAAGCATCTCAACTGGATCTTAAGCTAGCTATCATAATTTGAACAAAGTCTGCTCTCCCCTTCAGGCATCTGCCATCTGCATTCCCTCTTCCTTCTCCAATAAGCCTCATATACTTGCTCCCTCAAAGCTTACACCTTCTGACTGTTCATTGGTAAGTGGTTGTTATTAGGTTGACAGCATACTTTAAACACCCTTTCAAGGGACAAAAGGACCAACAGAGAACATTCTCATCAGGATGAGTGCCCACCAATTCTAACTCCCTATCCCATGTTTAAGAAAACAGGGCTCTTCCTGAAGAGGTACTTCCAAATGTTCTGGATGTGGCAGTGCATTAAGACTTGGACACTCTGCATTGCACTCACTAACAAACACATAGCTGGGAAAATGGCAAAAAGGCACTATAAATTTGCAGGTTAGCTCCAAACTACTTAATTATAGCCCTAGGGATCTAGACTTTATGTTAGGAATCACTGCTGTCCAGAATCCCCATTCATCCTCCCTCTCTTATGCTCTACCATGCAGTGAAACGTGATGGCTTTACCTGTACAACCTCTGCTGGCCTAGAGAATGACGATAGGTGGGCATGGACTGCACCTCAGCCAGCCCAATGAGTGGGATGGAGAGTACAATCACTCCATGAAGGGCCAGAACACCTCTTTCCCTAGCTCCAGCATCCAAATCCAGGGATTTTTGCCATCGGTAAAAAGGTAGCACTGAAACAAGAGTCAAGAATATGGAATTTTATTTGACATTAAGGAGCTGATGGTCCTTTTTTATGTTCATATGCACGATGACTAACCGATTGACCCCTGAAAGAACAAATCTTACTGCAAAGACTAAAAGGCAATGCTGCTAATTAGCAACGAAGTAATTTAATTGAACAAAAATGCTAGGAGATTCTCTGAAGATGCTGACCCCTGAGGGCAGAGTTACAGTCTTAAATTCTGAGCCAATAAATGGATTAACTAATACAGAACCATCACAGAAATTGTGACAGAATTGAGTCATTTATGGAACTTTTGCCACAAAATGCAACTGAGATTACAGTGTTAATGAGCTTTAACAGAAATTAAGTTACAGAAAACCTTCCAGTGGGGTTGAAAAGGAACATTTATCTGTCAAGAGGTTGGCTTGTATCAACTACCAAAAAGAATCTTTCACATTCTATTGAAGCAACAGAGATATTTTTAGACTAAATAAATGATGTTTTTATAATCTAAACCATCTTGGTTTGCCATTTTGTAAGACATACTCATTTTTTGCCTTTGGGAGATAAAATGTGTTTATCAGCTGATGGCAATCTTGACAGCAGAACCAAGTTTATGAGCGCACTCTGAATCACCATAAAATTCCTATTTACTGCTTTTCAAAATGACCTGCATTACTTCTCTTTTATTTCCACTCTCACCTAGTTTACTCAGCTGTAAATGTGCAGTATGACAGCATTATAAATGAATTAAGATGCTATCTGATTTTTGCTCTGATTTCTGTTTGCCTCTATTTTAACTCGGGAATAATGCTCTGTGAGTTGTTGCAAAGATACTTCTCAGGGACAAAAAAATGCATCTGCTCCTGTCACAGCAACAAAACACAGGGGAAATTCCATCCCTCATTCACCTGCAGGACCATTCTGACACAAGGAAAGAAGTGAGGAACTGCTGCACACTTGGAGTTTGCTTTTTAAACTGAATAAATAGGCTAAAAACACATCATAATATTGTGTACAAAGACATAATAAACCCCAACAGTACCAAATCACTGCTTTTCTGACTCAATGACTTACGATGTTGATGCACATGGAAAATAAGTTGAAATTAATATGCAAGGCTGGATCCAAAATCTCTTCTAAGAAAACAGAAGTTTAAAAGTACAGAGCTTGGGGCTTTACTGAAAGCAAGGGATACACACTGAGTGTGATATACAAGTCTACTTCAACTATACATGTTTAGTGAAAGGTAAGACATACCTTTTACACACAAAGGCTATAGATAAAGGGAAAACACCACAAAACTATACACGTGCTTCATGTCTCACACTCTGCATACCAAACTGATTTAGAATGCAGTTACTATAGCTATAGAAAACAATGCAAAAGCCCTTGAAAGATTTGGGCAGCAAGATAAGTATGCTTGGGAACTTCACTGTTTTCAAACAGACTTTTTCTGATTGTGCATAGTATAAGTATTAAGTCATGCTGGCAACAGAGTAACGGGAAAGAAATAGATGGGAAGTCACTGCTCCCTGCTCTGCTTGGTCGAAATTTGCTCCCCAAAATAGCTGGTGGAAATGCTTCTCCATGCCAAAGTATTTACCTTACAAGCTCAGCAAACTATCTGGAGAATTATGTAACAATCACCCACACCGTTTAAGATGTGCCATTAACACAGCACTCTGCCTAACAGGTGAACTGTGCTATTACAGGAACTACTGGGGATTGTTTTCTATTCCATTCAAGTGAATTGAACACTGAGAGGGAAACTGAAACCTTCAAAACATTGCTTACCTGTTTTTTCATAACAAAAAGCTGTATTTTAATAGGTGAAGAAGAGTATGTTTGCCCTGTTTAAGTTTCAGAATCATAGGGCAGGTGGGGTTGGAAGAGGCCTCTGCAGGAAGCAGGGCCACCTAGAGCTGGTTACCTAGGACAATGGCCAGATGGCTTTTGAGTATCTCCAAGCATGGAGACTCCACCACCTCCCAAGGCAAACTGTGCCAGTGCTTGGTCACCCTCACATGATGGGTGATGTCCTTCCTGATGTTCTGAGGAACCCTCATGTGTTTCAGGCTTTGCCCATTACCTCTGGTCCTAGCACTGAGCACCACTGAAAAGAGCCTGGATCTGTCATCTTTACATCCTCCCTTCAGCTATTTAAAGGCATTGATGAAATCCCTCCTGAGCCTTCTCTTCTCCAGGCTTAATAGTCCCAGCTCTCTCAGCCTCTCCTCACAGGAGACATGCTCCAGTCCCTTCATCAGCCTAGTGGCACTCCACTGGATCCTGTCCTGTATGTCCATGTCTCTCTTGTACTGAGCATCTGACCTGTTGTTGCCTGGATCTTCCTCCTTAAGATTGCTTGTAGGATATAAAAACGCAATACACAAAATTACTATGGAGCATGCAAATGAAATCACTTTTCCCTTCCACCACAATCACATCTTTGTGGATCCAAGACTTGTTAAAAAGAGCCTGAATTTTTAAATGCTGATGAGAACTCTCCCTTTCACTGGACAGTGACAAGAGTTCAATACTTCTGACAGAATCAGACTGGGAATAGTTTGTATCTGAAGTGCATCAGGCTCAAAGCATGAGGAAAACAAAGTTTTAAACCTTGTTGTTCCAAGTAGGAAGTATATTCTTCTCACCTTTGTATGGCTATCCATACTAGGAATCAATCAGTTGCATTTAATGGTTTCAAAGGTTCAGATGCTAAGTCAGCTAACTAATGCTACAGATGTATCACATATCTATGGTGACTAAGTAAGACTCTAACTAACCTGTGGCAGCTCCTTCAAAGGACAAAAATATTCAGACTCCACATTACTTGGGGATTCATGGAGTCCATTTTCAATTCTAACAATGCCTTTTGTGTGATGCACTGAAGCTGCATTATTCCTTGGATCAGCCCCCTGACATATAAAATCGGGATTCTTTTTTCTTAAGGTAAAGCAATCAGAGAAAAAAATATAGTTCCAAATATATATAATTTTTAATATTTAACTATATTAAACATGATTCATATCACTAAGCTTAATTTTCCAAAATAGATTTCAGATTTCCTAAAATACATTCCAAAGGTCAACTATTTCAGGATTTAGAATATAGTCACTTTAGCACCAGTGTTGCATTCGAACAGGAGCAACTATCTAGTGTGGATGCTGGATGGGGCGCAGGAAGCACTTGCAACGTGTGCTGCTGAGTAACCGTGTGGTTTAAGCAGCATCTAGTGGTTAAACTTATGTAGGCAGCCATTCCTATTGTCTCTTACTAAATTTAGCATATAGGAAGTAAGGGAAGAGGTTTGTTCCATTATTTTTAATGGCTAGAAGACAGAAAGGTGTGTTTGTGATACAGAAAATCTTGACATTTCATTACCTTAAGTGCAACACAAGAAGAAAAAGCACTATGGAGCACTGATCACACCCTGAAAACTGGAGCAGATTCATTACAGGAGAAAGAATGAAGTATCTTCAACTGAGGAAGGCAGGAATTAAGTTTCAACTGCATCATGCAAGGCAATTTGTGTTATTTTACCAAGATAATCTCATGCTTTTCCAGTAAGAGGAAGAATTGCGTGCTCACTATACCTGTGTGGATGGTATTTTCATTGCATGGTTGGAGACTGTCTTGGGCACAGTGACCATAAAAGAGCTTTTGATTTTTTGAGTGGTCAGCAGAACTGTCACCTTGGACAATTGAAGGGCAGACTTTGGCCAGTTAGGGAACCTGGTTGACAGAGTCCCTTGAGAGGCAGTCCTGAAGGGCAGAGGAGGCAATGAAGGGTGGGCATTCTTCAAGAAGGAAATCTAAAGGCAGAGAAGCAGCCCATCCCCACGCGCCGAAAGATGAGCCAGCAGGGAGTAAGATGGGCCTGGCTGAACAGAGCTTTGGCTGGAACTCAGGGAACAGGAGAGTTTATGACCTTTGGGAAAAGGGGCAGGCAACTCAGGAGTTGCAAGGAAGTTGTGAATGCTCCATCCCTGGCAGTGTGCAAGGAGAGTTGGACAGAGCCTTGGGCAACATGATCTAGTGTGAGGTGTCCCTGCCCATGGCAGGGTGTTGGAGCCAGATGACCTTAAGGTCCTTTCCAACCCAAACCATTCTATGACTTTCTGGTTCAGTGGTGGACCTGGCAGTGCTGGATTAATGGTTGGACTTGGTCTTAAAGGTCCTGTCCAACCTAAATGATTCTATGGTTCTATGATAAAGGTAACTTGCACTACGGTAACTTTAATGAATGCTGCACTGGAGTCAGGTAAGTGACCAGCAAGCGAATTCTTGTAGGCCCTGAAGGAATGATTGACATTACTGTTCCAGGCTTCATGTGGTAACAGTGTGCGACTGTAGCACTGCAACAGGTTGTACGAGCACTACTAAACTGCTTCAGTGCGCTCAGCTAGATTAATGTATTAGACTTTCAGCAGTGATTTAAGTTATTCTAGGAAATAACCCTTAGAGCTCTTCCCCTTTTTATAAGTTTTTTAATGGAAACACACTAATTTAAGCAGTATGGTTCTCCTCCTCAAAAGGAAAATGCCTCACTTTACATTCATAGCCAACAAAAGGAGTAATCTCTATGTGAAAAAGATGCTTTTCTGTTAGCAGATTGGTTCAATACAGTTTTATTGGTAAGAATTTTTTATAAGTTGAATTATAATCAATATATTCACAAAATATTTCCAAGAGCAGAACATGGCTGGACAAAAACATTCCAGAAAATAGTTCTATCATTTCTGGTGCAGTGGAATCTGGAGCATACAAATGTGAGGGGGAATTAATGCATGTGAATCTGCAAAAACCAAACCACTATGCAAAGAGTTGTCTAAGAAAGATTCAAAGTTTCCCAAGAAACATTTATAAACACAACTGACCTTCAAGTTCTCCATAAAACGAAAAGGCATGAGTTGATGTACCTGATGAAGGACAAATTGTGAATGTACTACATCTCTTACTGAAATAAAGCAACCTACATTTACCTGTTGATTCAAAAAAGGAAAACATCTTCAGGTTTTCAGCACCCAGTTCAAAGTAAATTGCTGCAAGTCACCCCAAAATGAGAGGGGGTACAAGTGGAGGTAAATACTGACTTTGGATGCAAATTCTCATACTTAATAGCACATTCCTGCGATGCAACCTGCAGTAAGATGTGGTTCAAAGCAACTTTGACCTATTTGTTGGTCCAATTTATTTTTGTCCGCAAGCCTTCTGCAATCAAAACCAGCAACTATAAAAGCAGTCTGCTGCTGACACCTCTAAGACTGCCCTCTGTATGCGAAGACGATGCAGGTTTCTCTTCAGCCTTAACCTACTTCACAAGCTGGAATGCCTATTTTCCAGTTGACAATTAAAAATAAATGGACTCACCCAAGCATGCCAAGAGCCAGGAAGCCTCAGCAGAAAGAAAATCTATGTTCTATAAACAAATCTCTTCTTGCACCTGCCTCTTCTAGCACACGTGTTCACGGTACTTAAACCCCCTTCAGTCAAAATGCAAACTGCTTTTACCCAAGAGGAGAAATACTGAAGAGGAATTGCCAGGAGCACACAGGTCAGTTAGCACAGCGCCAGCATACAGTAAGGAACGTTCTCCAAGGTAAGTATGCCAATCCAAACTTGTTTTCTGTTTGGGTTAAAGCAAGGAAAAACATTCATGTGCTGGTGAGTGACACATCTTCAAGGGCAATTTAATGTGTAAGGACAGACAGAAAGTTCAGGTTATATGTTGGAACTTGCACCATTACCCAGCTGTGGCAATTGTATACAATACTCTTGTTATAGTTTTACCTATTTTTCTAAGCCTAAACAGCACAACTGCCTCTAAGATGGATTTTACATTGGACATCTTTATACTTTGATTTAATCAGCCTGTTTATTCCGTTCCTTTCTCAGATTTGGAATCCAGGGCCATCAAAACAAAAACTCCCCCTCCCTTAAGCAATGCTACATTTTACCTTGAAGAGTCGCCATTTCAGAACACACAGAGGTATGATGTGACCAACAGCCATCAGCATGTTGGTGCAGCCACCTAACTCTTCCCAACACAAGAAAGTGAATGGACGCAGAGGCTGTCAATAGTACTTTGAATCTCAGAATCACCCAACTTGTGCACACTGGACGTAGAGGAAGAACAACCTTATGGAGAACAAAGACTGAAATTCAGGTACTACTTTTAAACAGGAGTGCTGATGTTAATCAGAATATTAAAAGCCTGCAAAGGCTTTATTAGATGTCATTAGATTTCATTAACCTTAAGGGTTTTTCCTTCTCTACAAGAAAACATTTCTATGTATTACAATTGTAGAAAACCAATCTATTTTCTTGAGAGAATTTAATATGAAGCTCTAATTTGTTGCAATTTGTAGACAGCCCAAGGTGTTTAATCGTCCCAGAAATCTAAATACTAAATGCAAATATTAAATCCTGCCCTTTTTTTGGCCACAGGTTTTCAGTGAGTGACACAGTGTGAAGGATTAACATGAAATATGAATTTCTGAGTAATTTTAAAAGGACGGAGCAATGTTTTGACAAGGTTTTATTGTGAAACATTGGATTTAGAAAAGGTACAAAATGTCAACGGTCAGATGTGTGCCAGTACAGTATTTCAATAGTCTATACATGTGGACAGCTGAAAAGCTTCACTGCAGAACGTGTATTTAGACATCCTATCTAAAAGGGGGCTGCAATATTCACAGGCTTAAAATACATAAATAACTTGAGCCAAAATGGCCATTACTGGTCAATGCTAATCAACATCTGGAAACAGGCTAAAAAGCACAATACAGTACAACAATCTCCTCGCAGATCCACATTTAAAGAACATCAGTTTATCATGTCAATAACCTACAGCTCCAGGACACTATTTTCAGGAGTGGGATTCAGTTAGCAAGTTTACAGCTTTTAAAAATTCATGTTAAAAATGAGATTATGGAAGAAAAGCCCCTAAGATTTTTTCTGACTGGGATTTATAAAGTCAATTGCTTCTAATATAGAACTGCGGTTTGTTCCTTTAAAACACGCTTCGTGCAGCTTGAACAGGTATCATTAAGTGATCATAATTCAAACATTTCCATTTGCTAAGCATTTCTGGTTTTTAAAACCAGTTTCACCAAAGATGGGTTGCCATTCAACTGGGAAAAAATTATCAAATACCAATTCTGAATTAAAGTCAGAAGTTTGCATATTAAAAAAACCCCAAATGTCATCTGCAAAGAGGATTTCAGCAAGTTTAAAGAAGAGCATTTATAAACATACAAAGTCGATTTTAGGGTATAAAAGTGCATGTATACCATATAAAACAAGATTCTTCTCAAACCATTCAGGAGTCTGTCACTGCTGGTACTTGAACTACTGAAAAGTGTTCATAGTTCAGTATATGGGTGGACAGCCAAGGAACACTAGATTTTAGTTCTTTAATTAAAAGCTTATTCTACACAATTCAGCTTACTGAAATGTCAGCAGTTACCCTGTTACCAGTCAGTACCCAGAGCTGAACTAAACCTTTACTTACGGATGTCTACTTCACTTAATGCCAATCCGTAAATCGCCTTCCTGAACAGAGACCTTGGGGTATATTAAAGTATGTTTAATAGAGATTTCTGAATATGATTAATGTCCCTTAGGAGCAGAGCTAAACTTAAACTGATGTAATTTAGAATCAAAATCTACCCACAACATTAAAATAACCCACCCTTTGACACCACATTCACTCCCTTAGCTTCACGGCCATTAGTTTTGGCTACTCTTTTCTCATTGTGTATCTTTATTGGGGGGATGAGAATCTTGCAATTCATTAAGAATAATCACCATGAATTACAACTAAGTACATTGAAGCAAACAATGGGAATCAATTAAAATTCTGGGTGTGTATCACTGATTAAGGATGTAACACAGGGAGTACAACGTCTGCTATGGAATTAAAATAAGTGCTGTGCCAAATGGGAAAATAATACCAACAATTCACTAAACTCCAGTGTGGCAAAAACCAGTCTGATTTTGTTCAGGAAGTGTTTGGCATGAGCAGCACTAACAAAATTCTACACCTCACAGACACAAGCTACAAAGGTTATCTAAAGCCAGTACTCACTGTCCATCAATTAGCTAGCTCTTATCACTGCTTCAAGCACTGCACTAGCCACTTTGATCTTTGTTTCGGATTTCTCTGTACACACATTTATATTTACATAAAACATTTATTAAACATGATTTTAAAACTTAAAAACCTTATGTACAAAATACCAACATTCCTATAAATAAACAGTTGGAGAAAGGCACTTGCAAGAAAAATCTACAGTAAATCTTACAAAAACCACACTGCCTCTGTTACTGTACAATAGATAATCTTTCAGTAAATCCCAATCACAAGAATGTAAAACACTAATTACTTGTTATAACTAAGAATATAACCGTTACAGTTGTATTTACACTTAATATATGTCTTTTTCTTTTAGTTTCACTTGAGAGCACCATGATTTCCATCCTAAATCTGTGTTTTGATACAAAGAACAGTTGCCAGAAACCAGTGTTCAGCCTCGCCACGGATTCAGAAACTTTTGGCTGACATCGGTGGAGTTTCAAAGTTGCTGCTTTGTAAAAAGTACACCTAGCTTGTTATTGCATGTTGTCCTTTAGAGAGAGCACAGCTGTGCTCTCTGCGCAAGCGTTTCATACTATTGCTGGCAAAAAGTTTCCAATATCAAAAAAATAAAAACATTCTTCAAGCCAGTTGAAGGATTTCATCTGAACAGTAACTAAAAAAAGCTGCATATTAATTATAAAAACAGGTAGGAAACATGCCAACTCATCGGGTGTGCAAAAATAGTTCTTTCCATTACACAGGATTTTAAGGGCTTCACAGAATTACTCAAATGTACATTGAGTAGCAAACCCCACGAATGACCGGTTCCTCACGGAGACGTCAGGATACTCCCGCTTTTATCAAACTTTTTACCCTTTGACAATGCTGCAACCTGTTTGAGCAGTTCTCTGTTTTTGGCCTGCAATGCAGATAGAAGAAGTGTTACGAATTACTGAAACAGCTCAGATGGTTTCATGCACTAATTTCTCATTGTATTTATGAAACAATTACCCAAAATGTGCACGTGAGAATATTCAGTGAAGGTAACAATCACTTCTGAAAGACTTGTATATGCTTTTTGGTATGTGTATTCCACCTTCAGCACAAAAGGTAACTTTATTTCCTGTACTGCAAAATTTAGCATCTGAGGTATTCCACTGAACACTTATTCAGCCTGTGATTTGTAAGGCAACTAATTCAGGCTTTCTTCCTGGTAACTTCTGCTTTAACAAGAGATATTTAACTGTCAATCATGTTAATTCTGAGCCTTTCAATTAGATCAATAGCACACTGAGAACTGATTAAATATCAGAGAACAGACACAAAAAATAACAAGCTTTGAGACAGCATGTGAGGTAAGCCTCTATCTTAAAATTAGAAAGCAATTCTTACAGTGAGTTTAATCTGCATGGAGATTGCCTGTTGACTGCAGAACTGCTGTATAATGCATTCGAAGGTAAATGTGGCAATGACCATTTGAGAACTTGGTACTGTTTCACTGCTGTGAGTGAATATCCTCAGTGCACAATTCCACCTGAGTTTTCTCAAGTACTGACAAGCAATCGCTCACCTGCAACTGTTCCACAGTTTCCTTGTGAGCTTTCTCCATGCTGTTCATCTTTGTCCTCAAGTTAGACTCCTGGTACTGGAAGTCTGCCTTCAGCTCTGTCAACTGAGAACACAAATTCTATGAAGATTCTTTGGACTGTTGCCATACACAATTACTCTGTGTAATCTTTACAGAAGCCTCAGGAGTCTTATGAAAGACAATATTTATTTACTATTGTAGTACTGACAGCTCAGCACTTGAGAAGTAGCTTTAAAAGTAAGTATGTCTATTTTATATGAAGAAAACAACTGCACTTCTGTAACTTGTTTTGGTCAGCATTAATGAAGGTTAATCCCCAACAAAAACAAAAAATCAAATACAAAACGCATGATTTATAATCTTAGCTGTTCTTTCAGCTGTAAGATACTCATCACAATCTTCAGTTATATGATACAGAAAACAGGAAGGATTCCTTTGTGTCCTCATGCTACAATTTGTCCTAAACCAAGATATACATTCCAGAGTTTCACTGCCTCTCAATCCACAACAGTGAATTAAACTGTGTTATTAGAAATGTGTAATTAAAATTACTTCACTTAGGACTTAATTCTGAGCCTATGGTGTAGTACTGCAGCTACTGGGTCTCTCCTGAGACAGGCAGAGATCCAGATGACACACATTAAGGCAGGTATTTCTAAATTGTGATATATGCTTCTGTCCAGGCAGGTGAATGCTTCTTCTGGACACACATGGAACTGAGGGAACTACTAACAGTTTGCTGTGTAAGGACCCAGAAGTTCTAAGAACCACTTCTTTAAAAAGCTTGGTTCCTCAAAGCATCCCAGATTCATTTTGAACCTCTCTGGTCCATTTGGCTTTATTGGGATTGAAGCCTCTTTGCCAGCAAAGAAGCCCACTACAACAAACAAGAGCACACATTCCTAAAATGACTACCAAGACTGCTATTACCAACCTTAGTATGTGCCAAGTCACACGCAGTGAAACAAGGTATTCAGATGAACTGTCAGTCAAATGGTTATAAATAAAGTGCAGGAATCCCAATACAAGGATATATACCTTGCTGTACGCAGACTGCTGTTCAATGCAAGTACTTGCAGCTGCAGCAAATTCCAGTGGATCCAGCACAAAACCACATACCACAAACTAAATATAATAAAAACTAGTGGTAGCATTGTGCCATAGCAAAATATGCAGCTGGATGAGCAATACACTACCTGTGAACATGCAGCAAACTGTGGTCCCTTCCTAATGATCAAGTCTCGAGGGCCCACAGTAATGACTTGGTGTCTCACTAACGCCTTGTCCCAAAAGCAAAACAAGGCTAGGACTGCAAATAACAAGCACTGGTATGACATGGCTTAGATCTCGACTCATAACAAAGCATGATGAATGAGGATTGGCTGTAAAGCTGGTGTACAGAGCTGATTTTGTTGCCATATGTTACGTATTTCAGAGGTCCCTCTTTTGGAGCACTCCAAACAGTCCAAATGCGGTCCCTATAGAAATCCTGGGACAAGATTTTAGCAGGAACCACCCACAGAGCTGGCTCAGGCATTTACTCCTTTTACTATCTCAGAGTCAAAAAACAATCTGCATTCATTTGCTGTAAATTTTTCAGCTATGCAAACATTGTATGATGTGCACAGCTTTTCTCTCCCTGCAGCAGCTGAAGAAAGTGAGTGACACTTTGGAAGCCAGTAATTCATGCCTGAAGGAGTCTTATAAGTTCAAAGAACTCTGAGGTTGAATAGTTTTAGCAATGAGGATATTAAAATTATTAGATGCTCTCCCTATGCAAACAGCACAAAACAAGTTACTGCAGGGGTCACACAGAAGTAGGTGACATTTCCTTACCTAACTCTTTTGTTAGTTTTGCCCAGTAGATCAAATGTAAAAAGAGGTAAGAGACTTTCCTACTGACTCGTGATCTTGTGCTGTCTTTATAAGAGAGAGGGCAGGGCCTTAATGTCTGTCCTCTGAAGAGAATCCATGACAGACTGTTCAACTCTTTCACATTAACTGCTTAAAGCCTTGAAATAGTGAGTACTTCTAACGTCTGGTATATTATAACACTGATACACATGAAAAAGGGTTAAATGTCCTTTATGCAACACACTGAAGTGAGAGAATGAAGATACTTAACTACAGTTTAAAAGTGGAAGCATTTTCTTTTCAGGATCAAATGAGCCTTTTTTAACCAGTAATGTTCTGACAGGCCATCATGTATCAAAACGTTACTTGAAAATACAGTAAACTACTTACTCAATCTTGCACAGACATTCTAGAGCCACTGTTAGAGTGCCTTAAAAGCTTCTAGTTAACAAGGTGGCAGAAAAATAAGCTCTAATAAAGGCAAAGCAAAGTAACACGTCTTGTGGCTATTTCTCTTTTCTTGCTAGTCATTAAGCTGTCCAAAGGGTGAATTCATGTATGAGTTTCACTGCAGCCCTTTGGGCTTGACAACTTTGCTTAACTTTTGCTGACTGCCAGGCACCTAATCCAAGCTTTTCTTCTAGTCTCTGACCACCCACAAACAGTTCCTAACCTACACTACACATATGCTACCAATCTTTTCAAATCAAACCACTTAATTTTCATACACTGCACACGTAAATTTGGAAACCAACTCATTAGTTATAGCTATGGCTGCTATTGTTTAAACAAAAATTATACTAAACTCAGAATGGCTAATACTCTTAATCCTCCTCATCTTGTGTGCCCATCAGCCTCTGTAGGCATCTGGGACCTTTGCTGTGACTCAGTTTAGAACATGCAAAAACATACAAACCACTGTCTGGCATTTTATCCATTGTGGTACACAACGTGAGTAAGTGTGAAACAGATGGCTACCTTCTAGACGGCTAAAGAGAGGCAAGATGAATTCCTTTTGACTTAGAGCTAAAATACATTAATGATACAGAAGTCCCAAACATGTCCTTTAAATGGTAAGATCTGATGAGTTAAAATAGGAAAACGCTGTATCTGCTTTCTGGTTTACCTCCCCATTTTGACATTATTAGGAGTCTACAAAACAGAACACAAAAAGATAAAGTTCTTCCTAAGCAGGTGCAACTTTTACCTTTTTATCTTTTTCTAAAATAGTCTGATCTCTTTGCTGCAGAAGACGTTTAAGTGACATTACTTCTTCTTTCAGCTGACTTATGAGGACAAAGTTGTCAGTTCCTCCACTGTCTGCTGACTGATTTATAGAGCTACTAAAAATAAAAAGCAATAGTTACTTACAACACCAAGGGAAAAAAAAAACACTATTTTTTTTAATTTCAAATTGGATAATTAATAATTCCACAAACATCCTTAAGGACCAATGCAAAAAAAGTATGTACCTGACAGAAATGGATGCAACTGGCAAATTACCTTACTAATGGCACACATTACATACACTTGCAGAAATATAATTAAGTATTAGCTTTGAGGGGGACAAATACCTTTTGACTGAAGCAGTCACTTTTATTACAACTGTTTGGCCAGAGACAGAATAAAGATTCAGTCTCATAAATAAAGGTTCAAAACTTCTCTACATACTAGATCAGCTTAAAGGAGCAGCTCAACCCTGCATCTAGTTGACAAAACACCGATGGTCAGGGTGTTCTGTTGATAACTGTTGTCCCATACGCAAGCTGTATTTAATTCTGCCCCAACAACTTGAAAGCAGGAAAACTGCCAGTTCTCTGCTAATAAAGTCATTTACTTGACTGACAGCAGTCAGATGCCACCCAGCAATCTGTCTGTCTGGACAAGAGTTTCACCTCCCTCATTCTTCAGACCAAAGTAAAAAAAAAAGGAAGCAACTGGCCACAAATCAGTGCTCTATTTGGTTGAAATGGCTCAGCTTTACAAAAATACAACTTTACCTATCTCCATTTGATGGCTTGGATTCCAGTTTGGGTTTTTTCTTTGGAGTTTCATTCTGAATAGCTGCAGAGGATTTATGGCTGAAATCAAACAAAATGTAAACCTAAAGCCTCATACTATATAACTCTCTAACATCACCATTTGGTACATGTAAAATAACTAACTCATGCTCCTAGCTGGAGTACTAGACATTAGCCAGAAATAAAAGGCAAAAAAGAAAAAAGTCCTTTATATGAAAACCACAAGATAAATTCAAAGGAAATGAATAAATATCATATTTACCTCTGTTTCCATAGTCCCTGATCTTGTTCTGGACTCAGACTGCTGATTCTGAAACATGTGAAATATACTTTGTAACTGACCAAACACGCCATTACTTCTAAGTTTATGTGAATCTGTCCACTGTAAAATCCTCCCATTATGAATTTTCAGCTGGACAGCTGTATTATCAGTCACATTCCTGATCACTCTGTCACAATGCTATAAAAATACTTCTTGGCTAAACGTTTACCCTGTTGTAAAACACAGGGGGCAGACTTCAAGACTGATGGGTAAACCTTTCTGCTGGTACTCTCCAACTTTTGTGAACTTTATATTGCTACTCTTGCACTCAGCAAGGTGGTGTAAAGCAGCATTCCTGGGATTCTCATGCTGTCGTACGAACATTGTCTGAAGTGATGCTTCTGTGGTGCCTCAAGAGCAAAGTTAAGTTTTGGATCCTTGAAAATAACTGCTTCTCAGGTTTCTGCTTTCAATAATTTCAAAAGCAACCCACAGACACCATTCTTTAGGAATGGTAGAATATAGAAGATTGCACTCAATTAAATAGTGAATCTGTATTTCTACCTTGTTGTCTCTATTGTCTTAACAAGAACCAAAATGGACAGGGGAAAAAGAGTCCTATTTACTGGACCAGAAGGATGGACCCACCATAGCCTATAGAAGAAAGGTGCCAAACCAAGGACACTGTGTAGAGAGAGATGTTTACTTTTATAACTTTTGAGTACCCAAGAAGGTCTATTCTGTAGTAAAGAGCTAACTTGTTTATTAAATCCTTACTATATCTCTGCCATATGCACTAAATTAGATTTAGCCTGTTGTAACTCAATTTGCAGCAGATCTGAAATAACAGTAACAGTACAGTAACTCCCTGCATCACAAGAATAATTTTCTTCCTCAAACTCTTAAAAAAACAGATCTTACTTTTCTCCTTTAGTGAAATTATGTGCATTTCTCTTATCCTCAATCCCAGTATCATTACAGCTTATTTTGTTTCTATCTAAGTTACACTTAGTCAGGCAAGCTTCAGTCAAGATGGAAAATTGTAAGCACTAGAAAAGTGAAGCTTTGTATTTGTGTGTCTGGGATCAGGGTCATTGCCACTGCACCCATAGCATTTACTATCCAACACAAAATAATCAAGGAGTTCTAAACTGCCATAAGCCCACCCGTGAAAATAAGAATCATGATTACTATTGCACTAGCATAAAAACCAAATCAATTCTGGGATTTACAACTAAATAAACAAATCAGCCAGAAGAAAGTGTGGGGATTCTGAGCTAAGAAGCTGTTCTGTGCCCACTGCTAATACGCACCTATAACCCATGGCAAATTCATGTAAAGTAGGAGTTACCACACAGCAGTTACTGCTTAAACTCAGATTCAAGTTTACCCCTAAGTAACTTGTTTCTGTAGCCATTCTGTGGGTTCCTTTTCTAGACTTGCTATCAATTTTAACATTGAGTAGTTTGACGATCACCAAGAATTTCTGCATTTTGCTGACCTCCCTTCATCCAAACTATAAGTACATGAGGATTTCAACAGACCATGAAACAGTGTTTTACTGCTTTTGATACCGTGTTTTAACAACCCTTCTTATTGCCTTTGGTTTGATTTCGGTACTAACAAAACACAGAAGAGTTACCAAGAGCTACTTTAATTTCTGAAATACTTACTTGTGATGACTGCTGCTGTGACGATGGTGGTGGTGGTGATGGTGGTGATGCTTTGAATGATGCTGGTCTTTCTCAGTAAGTGATGAGGATGAGGAGTTGGAATGTGAAGATCCTAGGCTCTTCCTCTGTTCTTTTGTCTTCTGTAGCACTCTCTTGTAGGACAGCGTGCAGAGCCAGCACAATAACTTTCCATCAACCTTTTGGGAAATAATTCACAGCAGGTTGTTTGGTTTTATTTTCTAAGTATATTTGCACTAGAAAAATGCAAGAAAAATTTGCTTCACTTCATCTGTTATCTCTGTGAAAAATCTAGATACCTCTTTGGTATGAAACTTTGGCACCATCACATCTCCAACATAAGCACATTGCCTTTGAGTAAAGTGAATCTTATTCCATTTCTTTTTGTCACTTAAAGTTACAGGAGAAAGCAGTCTTAGCAAATGCTGGACTTGCTCTGTACCACAGAAGTGACAGTATGAGTAAATCAGTTTTAGACACCAGGTACCCTCTCTCAACCCCATTATATTCCAGGCAGAATCAGGATGTCCAGCTAATGTGTTACTTGTAATAAGTAAACCCTTGTATAAAAACAGCACTATTCTTGGGTTCAGGCAAGAGGCTTTTGAGGCCATTTCCTCCACACCTTCTGGAATGTGAAAGAGGCACTCACCAAAGCGATTTGAGAAGAGGGAACACAAAGGGCTGCTCAGAGCAGTCTACCTCTCTGGTGCTGTGCTTCACAGCAAGGCAGGCACATCACAAGGGGTAAAATGACAGATTCAAGTGATGGACATACACAAGATCAATGAATGGGAAAATGAAAAAACAGTACCAAAGGCACTATGAACTGTTCAGCTGCTTGACCTTGCCCAGCTACAACTGCCAGCATATGCTTAACCTTATATCTAAAGCTGAGTGATTTAATTTAAAGTTACCTAGCTCAGTAAGCTGTGAAACCTAACTCAAATATTGCAAAGCACAGCAACTTCAATATTAGTGAACTTAAGATATATTCCAGTTAATCTTTCTCTTCTGCAGGAGGAGTGTTGCCTGTTGTCAGCCTGAGCACTGACAGCCATGGAACAAAGCCTACCTTCCTTCTTCCCTCCTCTTTTCGATCAAAAGCACACTGCTGTTTGCACTGTTCACATGTCTGAGGTGGGCCGTACTTCTTCTCTGAGTTGGTGCAACGCTGACATTTTGTGCCAATAAATGCTGCAATAATATTGCAATACTGACAAGGCTTGGGCTGCAAAGCAGGAAAGTGGAACTGAAATTAATATGCGTTTACAGGTTTGCAATGAACACAACGTGTCAAATCACACAATGATGCTTCTAAACTATCACGGCTTCATACAACCTATCTTAAAGAATCTTTTACTACCATTTCTATCCCCTTTACTAAACTTTTCCCCTAAAGTCATACTCCTTCAGTGATTAAAATCAGTCTGAGCTTCCCATGAAAAGCCAGTACGTGTCCAATGAAACACACAAGCAATGGGATTGCTCACCTCTACACCTGCTTCTTTATTTTAATACGATATTTTCTCGGTTTCACTAAGTTACTGTTGTGGTTTAAGTGCAGTCAGTAACTCAGACCCACGCAGCCTGCTCACACACTCCCCCCACCTCCGCTCCTGGAGGGATGGGGAGGAGAATAGAAAGAATGTAACTCCCACGGTTTGAGGTAAGAGCAGTCCAGTAACTAAGGGATAACACAAACCAGTGCTGCTACCACCAATAATGATAATGATAAGGGAAATAACAAGAGAAGAGAAACTACTTAAAAACCTTTAAAAGAAGAGCAAACTTTTTTTTGGACTGAAAGTTTCTGACAACATCCCTCTTCCTTGCGCTATGCAGAGATTTGATAACCCTACTGCTCCAAGATTAGTCCCATGATCCCGGCAGTACTGCAGCACACTTAAACAACTTCATATACCATCAGCTCAGGTTATCAACTTTCATATCATACACTTAGATTAATACGCTGCAGGAAAATAAAACTGCTGCCAGCCTTCCCAAGTTAGAAATGGTTAATTATGCTCAATGCTGTTCTGTTTTTTGATGAACTACTGCTAAAACCCACTGCTGGATCAAGCCTTGCGCTTCATTTTGCCACGTTTTCATCTTCTGAATTATGTTCTTTGTTCAGTTTACATTTACATTCACAAAGTGCCTGATGGCATCCCAACAGCTGTTACGTTTCCCAAATAAGCTGAATTTCATCTGATGTGGTTCACGTCAAGCCTACAGAGGTTGTGTGCATTTGTTTCACAACAAGATTATGTTGGTGCCTTCTCTGAAGTGGTATCTGCAGAGCGCTCTGATACAATGTGTGTGTTCGTATATTGAAAAATTAGTGGTTTTATAGTAACTGCAGCTGAAATTCAACATGAGGAAATGCAGAGTAACATGAATATAGCTAATACCCATAAAATCTTTTCTACTTAATAGCTTAACATGATTAATGTACATTTAAAATGTTCAAGACTTCCATAATATAAAGTATGTGGTATTATTAAGATTTTCATATTGACAACTCCTTAAAAACAGAGGCAGCTAATGGCCTTTTTGTCATCAAGTGTGTGTTTGTGAGAATAAAGAATAACCTTACATGCACAGGGTAAAGTAGCACTGGTTTTGCTAAGTACAGCTACACTGCAGTCATTATTAACTATAAAGCTACACATAACCATAGAATCACAGCATCATGGAATAGTTAGGGTTGGAAAGGACTTTAAGATCACCAAGTTCCAACCCCCCTGCCATGGGCAGGGACACCTCACACTAAACCATGTCACCCAAGGCCTCGTCCAACCTGGCTTGAACACTGCCAGGGATGGAGCATTCACAACCTCCCTGGGCAACCCATTCTAGTGCCTCACCACCCTAACAGGAAAGAGCTTCTAATAGAATCACAGAATAGTTAGGATTGGAAAGGACCTTAAGATCATAAGCCATGGAGGCAATCAAGAGCTGCCAGTGATTTTCATCACCTTGTTGAAAGGTAATCCTTCTTCTTCGGTATTTCCAACACAAAATACAATTAACTGCAAAAGCGTTCTATTTAACTTAAAACACGAGTGAAGTTAACTCCCACCATTTAGAACCAAGAGCCTACTCACCGTCCCAAACTGCTTCACGTTCTGGGCACACTTCTTGCATATCGTGTTCGTTTTGCTAGAGACAAAATTGCACAGTGTTGAAGCCAGCGACAAGCACGCTCCTCCAAACTCTTCCCCATGCAGTAACCGCACAGCTCACACACGGGCTGCGGGGAGCAGTGAAACACCAGCCAACACCTCTACGGCCGCGCTGCCGGGCACGCCCGCGCCGCGCCGCTCCGCTCGAGCGGGCGAGTTATCTCAGCGCGGTGCCACCGGTGTGATCGCCGCCGTTACTACCGGTCACACCGGGCGGAACCGCCGCTCCTGCGGGCGCTGCCCGCGGCAGGACCCGAGCCGGGCGCGCACAGGGCCCCTTCCCGTACCTCTCCTGCTGGAACTCGGACCGGCAGTAAGTGCATTTCACGATGGGGTGGGCGATCCGGCACTCCTGCGGATAGAACAGCGCGTTACTGCCCTGCCCCGAGGCCGACACCCTCCTCTCGGCTCCTCCGCTTGCGGGACCCCGGCCCCGCCGCCCGAGCCTCCCCCCCCCGCCAGCACCTTGCAGAGCTGCTGTCCCTGGGAGAGCTCCTCGAACGGGTACCGCTGATTGCACTTGGTGCAGGCATAAAGAGCCGGGGCGGCCGCCGCCGCAGCCGCCATCCGCGGGGCGGACACGGGCGGGCCGAGGGAGGGGACGAGGGAGGTGCCGGGGCGAGGGCCGGGAGCGGCCGCCTGGGCCGCCAGGAAGGCGCCGCCGCCCGTCCCCTCCCGCCGCCGCCGCGCCTGCGGAGCGCCCCTCCACCGCCCTAGGCCCCGCGCCGAGCCCGCGCCGCGGCCCCCTTGTGTCGGCAGCGGCGTCACCCCGCGCCCCCCGCCCTTCCCTCCGCCCCGGGCTCGGGCTCTGGCGGCAGCCAATCACCGCCTCGCGCCAAACCTGCCTTCAAAACTCACCGCCCAATCGCCGCCCCCGCTGATCCCCCTTCTGCCAATCCCGACTCGGGCTCCCTAACCCTGCCGTGGGCGATGATTGGGTAGCCGTGCGGCCGCGGTGCTGATTGAACCGCTCCGGGTGGTTCCTGCTTTCCGATTGGTTGAAATTGGGGGGGGGGAAGGTTCACTTTGACAAAGACCATCCTCTTCCGCCGTCTACTCCCCGCGCGTGCGCGGGGAGTGCCATGCGCCTCAGAGGCTCTCCTTTTATTGCCCGCCTCCCCACCCAAGCGATTGGTTGAGCTGGGCCCACCTCTCTTTCTATTGGTTGTCTTAAGTGTCACTCAAGCTTGAGCGTACGTACGCCGTCAGCTGCTCCTTCGCCATTGGTTGGCCGGGCTGTCAGTCCTATGGGGCAGGATTGGCGCGGGAGGTGTCGCCGCCGCGCTGTGCCGCGCATTAAAGGGACAGGCACTGGCTTAGTTCTGTAGCCAACATGGCGGCGGCTCCTCATCAGCGCACGGTGAGGCGTGGCGGTGGCGCGGGGTGATCCCGCAAGGTGCCCGGGGCTGCCGGGCTCCTCTGGGGCTTGTGGCGCTGCGGGACAGCCGCGGTGAGGGGAAGGGCGGGTGGTGCGGCCGCGGGGCAGGGGCGGTGTGGGGCCGTGGCCTGGCCGCCCGGGAGAGCCGTGAGAGGTGCTGTCTCCTTTAAAGGAGAGATGGGGGTGTGTGTATATATATATAAGCCCCTCGTATATGCACGTGTGTTTTGTAGAAGCGATCTAAAAGGCTAAAGCTTCTCTGTTATTTAAACTTTTCCTCGTATTGCCCCCGTGTCAGTGTTTGGAGAATATATTCGTAAGCGAATGGGAATAAAACGTTGCAATTTGGTTTATTTTCGGAAATAATTTGGGGTCATGACGCTGAAAACGCCTGTTCCGTAGTCAGGTGAGACTCCAGCAGTTGATTGTGTCATTGCAGGTCAGTCGGGCTAGGAGAGCAGCCCTTGCTTCCTTCTGGATTGCTGGTAGGGATGTAGCCTCCGGTTGTTTTCATGTGTGAGATAAAAACTTTACCTTCAACTGAGGTGTAACTGGTGTGTACCTGTGTCCAGAGGTGCGGTGTGGGCACCTGGCACCTTTGGACGTAACATGGGGGCCAGGTCCCTCATTCACGTTTCTCTCAAGGTGCTGAGCATGGAGAAGGGGCAGGACCCATGGCTGTGCTGGTGTTATGAAGAGCCAGAGGCTTGGCTGGGTTTTATGCGGTTTGTTTCGTAAATAGCCGTGTCTTCACCATGATTTGGAGGAGTAGAGATGGTGACCGGGGTGCAGCATGATGGTCTCATAAGGTCTTGTGATTTGGGATCTCACCAGCTGCATGGCGAGCACCCAGCTTTGGTGTTTTCCCTTTGGAAAACTGTCTCCTTTGCAGCATGGTCCTGTATTTGTACCTGTACCAGCAAGTGGGGAGCGATTAATTTGAGGACATCTGTATCCTTCCTAACAGGTATTTCTTCTGGCATGCATAGAGAAGTATGTCAGAAAGCTAGGTTTGGTCTTAAGACAATGAATATAGGCTGTTTAATTTAGTTAGTTAATAAAACATTTAAGGAGGAAGGGGGGAATACAAAAACAAAGCAAAATTGCCCTGCTGAAGACTTATTGTAAGTGATGGGGAAAAGGGGAAAAAAGCAACTTTACACTTTACGAACTTTGAAAATAGTTGTCTTCAATACACCTGATGTGCTGTAGAAGAAACTAGACAAAAAATACTATATTGTGACAACATTTTTCCCCGTTAAGTGTAATGACTAAGTTTACTCTTAAATGTTTGCTTTTAACTAGGGTTATTACTTAAATTTAGACCACTCCTGACTCAGCTTGTATCAGGGAGGCACAGGCAGCGCTGAAGTTGGTCTGCGGGTGATAGGGGTTTGTTCTTTCTTCCCCACTCTCCCTGCAGTAACACAGTACTGTGCCACGAGGGCAGGCTGCTGGGGTTGTGCCTCCAAAATGACTATTTGAAAGTTTTAATAGCTACGTACTTAGATATTTATGCTCATTGAACTGAATACCTGGCTATTCTGGGGTGTTTGGCCCAGTCCCTACATAATTCTGCCCTGTTTCTGCCCCGTTCTTTAATTTCTCTTAACCAAGTGTGAGCACTACTGTCACTTAGGGCATTACCAAGCACTTTTTTTCCCTGTTGGTGTTCTGTTTCTTTTCTGAGCTCCCATATAAGACCATGCAGTGGCACCCACTCTAATTTAGTCCTTTTTCCCAGTGCCAAAGTGTCAACTTGGTGCCCTCATGCTTTCTTGCTGCACTTACTGCTCAAGAGGCTTCCTGCACTTTTATGCCTCGTTGGCTCTACACTTTATTTATAAATAATTGTTACTTTTACTGTCCATGGATCATTGTATATGATAGCTAGAAAAACAGATTCATGATTTTCCTTCTCCTTACTGAAACATCAAGTCTTCTGAATAGCTTTTCCATGCTATGCTGTATTTCTTTACTGCATCAGAGAAGGTAACAGTGTCCTGATGGGTCATATTTACCACCTGCAGAAGTTGTTTGGTTTGAAAAGTGTCCCTCTGCCCCAAGCTGCTGATTCTTACTTCAGTGATGAGAGGTTTTGTTTTTCCCCCTCCACTGTGTTTGGTTTAGTCTTTGGGATGTCTCTGAGGCCACCATGTGCTACTGGTGTGTTAAGCTATTACTGCTCTGTGGTTTTAATGTTTCCTTCTGCATGCTTGAGTAGGCAAGGGATATGCAGTGGTAGCAGCAATGAATTTTGGAAGGTCATGTCTTCAGACCTGTAAGGATTAAATGTGTTCAGCTCACTACTGTTAACCTCGCACTGCTGCACTTAACTCCTGTGGGACTGCTGAGCTCCTTTGGTTACTATTCTGAGGCTTTAGTGTGTCTTAAGGAAGGAAAGACTATAGGGAGTACCCAGGAAGAGTGATTAGTCAGCAAATATGGCCTAGCTGTTTCAGAACAAATATAGAGAGCTCTCTGGTTTTCATATGGTGGTGTTTGGTTTTTGCTACATTTCAGGATTTTCCTGAGCATCACAGCATGATGCTCCCTGTGAGAATTCCCAGTGGCAGAAACAGACTAAAATAAATCTTTATGATTGGAGAGAAATTGAGGAGAAGAGCAGGGAGTTGGTGTGATGTTTGAGTCTGGGATCTGTACTGGGAAATTGCTTGATGCTGTTCTATAACCTTCCTCAGATTTTTCACTGGGGTTATTTAGAAGTCACTATCTGTGAAACAGAATATAAATCTCTCTTTTACTTAAACGGGAAATACACCTGGTAGCAAGTGGTTATTTAGACTGAAGTGAGGAATGATTGCCTATGAAACAGACAGTTTTTCACATATTTTTTGCAGTATTTATGTCAAGGAGATATCTATGACAGATATTACACTATTCAAATCAGTGCCTGTTCACTGCATCCAGGTGAAATTTAGAAGTCATACGAGTAGTGGAAAGCCTGTGTTTGTTTTGCTTTGTGGAGCTTGATGCTTAGGTAAAAACAAACAACTCCTGTCGTTTGGATTTCCTATGTAGTTATTTTTAATTGACAGACAGGATTTTACAGGTGAAACATAAAGATGGTAAGGAAAGCTGTGATGCTGGCAGCCGTGCTTGCATTTCAAACTGATTCCCCTTTCTGTGTTTCATGGGTTACCTTTGATGTGACTCAATGGCAGATAGTATATTAATATTTGAATCAGTAGGTACTAGCATTTGGATTGCTGAGACTTACGTTGCTTCTGTTACTCTGTTGTCTGCTGCACAAAGGACTGTGTTTTGCTCAGTTCAATTTTACTTTGTTATTTGGTCTTTTATTCTGTGTTCATCAATTCAACAGTGAATCACAGAGTGGTTTGGGTTGGAAAGGACCTTAAAATCATCCAGTTCCAACCCCCTGCCATGGGCAGGGATGCCTCACACTAGACCATGTCACCCAAGACTTTGTCCAACCTGGCCTTGAACACTGCCAGGGATGGACCAATTTACCCCTTATTTGAGCAGCCTGTTCCAGTGCCTCACCACCCTCACAGGAAAGAACTTCTTCCTTATATCCAACCTGAACTTCTTCTTTCTAAAGTTTAAACCTTGTCCTATTGCTACAGCCCCTGATGAAGAGTCCCTCTCCAGCATCCTTGTAACACTGATGACATTTTTGCAGGGGTGAGGTGTAGGTCTTCCTGCTAACACGTCACAGGCTTCCCTTTGGTTTTAAATCCACATATTCTAATTAGAGCAATGCAGCTGCTGAGTGTAAACCAGTGTGTTAAAAAACCTGTTCAAAATACTGTTATTAATATATTCTTAATTAGGAATTAGTGTTTTAATTGGCTTTCTGTGGTAGCAAAAGTTCTTGTGCAAGTACAGTTATTCCAAGAAAAGCAAAAGTATTTTGTGTAGAAATATCTTATAAACACAAACCAAAAGCATTCATAGAACTGTGCTTAGAAATGGTGATTGACCCATTCAGAGTATTCACTGTCCTAGTTTTCTTGCCCACAATGAATCACTTAATTTATAATAGGAAACCAGTTTTGTATAGGCTTTAAATAACTTGGAAATTTTCTTAATTCTTCACCCTGTATTAGTTTTCTTCCTCATAATGCATTTGGGGCTGTTGTTTAATTTCTCGTGAGCTATTTACATAAATATTTATGTATTTTAACTTGGGTGACAATATGCTCCCAATAATTTGTATTTGCAGAAGCTTAAGGAAACCCCACCGAGATCAGCAAGCGCTCAGTTGACATAGTGAAGTAAAGGCATTGTGGAAAGCTGTAGGAGCATTGCATCTGCCTCCAGCTCACTTCTCTCTTAGGTTGCCTTCAAATCCTGTTATTAAGATGTTTAGTGGTGGGTACATTGGAGAAATTACTTGCATGATAAAAATAAGCATTTATATTTTATTTAGTTGGTATACACAAATCAGAAAGCTTCAGCCAGGTAGCCAGGTTTGGATTTAACCATAAAGGCAGTATGTGGTGCTGTGGTCCTTTTGTTTATAAGAGCCCTGTTAGAAACATACAAAACACGGTAAGTGTTTGGACATTTGGTGTAGGCACTGGGTAATGCGTGGTCTTTATGGCTGTGTTTTTGAGCACAGCCTCAAGCTCATCTAACAGCACGTTGCTGCTCAGTGACAGAGGTACCTTCCTGGCTGTGGTCTGCTGATACCACTAATCAGGTATAGATAGCATAAAATCATCCAGATGTGCCTGCTGGTGAGCCTCAGTCTATTCATGGAAGGACAGGAAAGGTGAATTGAAGGCAGTGGAAAAGAAGTTGGAACTATACAGCTGGGAAGGTGAGGTGGGGAGAGAGCATGTCCTCTGCCCCAGCTACAGGCAGTGAGCTATTAAGCTGGATGGGCAGATGTAGAAATGTGGTGTGGTCCTGGGTGTGCTTTATGGGCTTTGGCCACCTTAGTAGTGTCTTGTGTGCAGTAAGTGTAACCTGTAGTTAAGGCGGTAGCTATTTTCCAACTGACTGTGTATTGCCGTCTCACAATGAGCAAGAGACAGTATAAGTAAGTAGAAAACAGAAATCAGAAAATAGGATGGAAAATACATTTTCTTTCTGATACTATTTTTAGTGGAGGGGAGTTGGATGTAAAAATGACAGAGCCTAAGGCTGTAGGGAAGGGAATACAACTTTTGGGGTATTAGTCCCCTGCAGCAATACTTCTGCACATCGTCTAATCGGATTCTAATCTTTTGTTGTTGTGACACAGAAACAAATGTGCTAAGTAACAGCTTTGTTTTCTTATACAGGATGATCTGCATGAAACCAGTAACTCTGTGTCAGCCACAGATGGGCTCTCTGCAACTTCATTTATAGAATACCCAAAGCACAAGCCATTTATTAATTCAGATCTGGTGCGCTCTCCACGGAAACCAGTAATTCCATATCCTGAAAGCAACAGCAGAGGTAATAGTTCAGCAAAATTGTTTTCTTAGCTGGTTCCAAATGAGGTGGTGAAATACTGTGTGCCCATACCTACGAAGGTTGCTGTCTTTTATCCTTCTGTTACTTCCCATTGGTGTTCAGGTCACCTGTTCTGTAGGTCCTTTACACTTCTTATTCGAAGAATACCCAATGAGAAAGGTCATGGAGCTGGAGAAAAGTGTTCCTCTTCAGTAGAGAGCTGTAATGTTGGCCATGTAGTTTGTGAAACTGTCCTGACATGTTTCTTTGTCCCTTCTTCAGCCCTCCTTCCATCTTCCCCCTCCCAAGATCACAGCTGAATTTGAAATAAGGAAGCATTAGTTACCATAATGGTTTGGAGCAAAGGAAGAGGTTTGGCCCTGTTGAAATGGGAAAGCTGTGATGGACAAAGGGTGTAGCAAGAATATGATGTCAGTGAAGACTTAAGAGATATAGAAAGGAATCCAGTGTAGAACTGAGGGCTCACAACACCAAAAAAGGAAGTGATTTTATTCCCCCTTGATATTTCTTGTTTCTTCCTTGTTTCCTTGTTTCTAGGCTTCTCCTTTACCCTTCTTTCCCACTCTGCTCGTGGTATTCATCTCTTCGTCTTGCCTGACCTGACATGAACAAAACCATTCTAGGTTAGTCTTGCAGTTTGAGTGAACTGGCTTTTCATGCAGTGAGGCATCCTCCAAAGCTGCCTGGGGCAAGAAGAGGGGGCAGCATGGGAAGTTGGGAGGATAGTAGCAGGGCCGATCTGTTTGGCTCAGGATCATTGCAAAAACAGTGCTTTTTGGTCTGGAGTTGCATGGAGGCTAAACGTGATATATTTTCCTTATAAGGGAAAAATATGAGAAAGAATCACAGAATGGTTTGGGTTGGAAAGGACCTTAAAATCATCTAGTTCCAACCCCTCTGCCATGAACAGGGAAGCCTCACACTAAACCATGTTGCCCAGGGCTCTGTCCAGCCTGGCTTTGAACACCACCAGGGATGGAGCATTCACAACTTCCCTTGGGCAACCCATTCCAGTGCCTCACCACCCTAACAGGAAAGAACTTCTTCCTTAGATCTAACCTGAACTGTCCATTTCAGTTTAATCCCATTACCCCTTGTCCTGTCGCTGAAGAGTCCCTCTCTGGCATCCTTATAGGCTCCCTTCCCATATTGGAAGGCTGCTATGAGGTGCCCACTAATAAAATATCATATTGAAAAATCCTGAAATTCAGTATACTAATTTCTGCTTATTTTTATTCTTTGTGGTGTGTGTGTCAGCGTGCATTACTTGGTTTTAATACTCTAATAAGGATGACTGAATGTTACTTGGCATGCTGTTGGGTTTTACTTTTATCCATTGCTTGAATTGCTTCTTTGCTGTATTTTGTTAGTCACTATTGTAAATACACAGATATTTCAGTTTAGCTCTAAGTATAATAGTAACAAAGCTTTTCATAGTTTCAGCTATGCTTATTTCAGCTGAATCCTGATAACAGTAGTATAGGTAAAGAATAGGGTAAAGCTGGTGACTGATTTTGCTAACAGGGCCAAGTTACCTATATCTTTCCCCTTACCTGACTGCTGTCACCCATTTATTACTTAACAGGTACCTTAAAGCAGGCAGTCTACTGATATGATACTCTAAGATGCTATTCTCCATTTCAGGATTTGTTGAATTGTTACTCTGGAAAATTCATTCAGATAATTATTTTTCCTTTATTTTTTCAGTCTGATGCTCAAACACACACTTGCAACTTTTCTTGTGCTCATGTGTTCTGTAATAAAGGTGATTTCATTTCACAAGTGCGTTTAAGCACAAAGGAGTGAGCTAATGTGACCTTGCAGATTAGTCTGCTATATGAGCTGTCCATACAGATGTTCCTGTGTTTCACTTTGCCAGAACTGTGTAGGGGAAAGGCCTTATGGTTATGGTTCCTTTGCAGAGTTAAACAATACAGCTAAGAGACGTAATACATCAGATTACCAGCAGATGGTCTAATTGCAGGGTGATGGCAGCTTTATTACAACTGCTTTTCTTTTTGTGGTGATGAATACATGAAGGTTTTGTTGGGTGACTGATAAAGCAGGGAATGGAACAGAAAGAGGAGAAGCTGTTCAGCACAAAGGAGATGCATGTCTTGAGGAGGGGAACACAAGTGCAGAAACAGTCAAAAAAGAGCTGCCACTTAGGCTATAAAAATGTTTATTCTCTTTCTGATAGCTAACCTTTAGTCTGCCCTATGCTTGGTCATGGGATTGTTGTGTTTATGTATTTGTTGTGCTAGTTTGCATTGCAGAGGAATGAGAATATAGAAAACTGCCACTTTTTTAGCTATTTAATTGTAATCTTTCATTTCCTTTTGATAAAGTCAGAAGTTGCACTGAATCTATAGAGTATTTACATGCCTTGTTCTGGGAAATTGATAAGTCCCGAATGTAACAGATGAAGGTGAGCACCAAGTGCATCTATTAGTTTGAGACTAGTTTTAAAATCAGTTCTGGTTTAAAGGGAAGCAATTCCTGGAAGGAGTCTTGGAGGATAGTAAGAACGTTCTGACTTTCTTACATAAGATGCTTTTATGAAAGGATTCCAGGTTCAATGTTCTCTTGAAGAAGTGATTTAATGGCCTCTAACAAAAGGTGCTTGTTCAATTGCAGCAATATTTTCTGCCCTGAAGAATCTCCAGGAAAAAATCCATCGCCTGGAGCTGGAACGGCTTCAGGCAGAGGAGAATGTGAAGCACCTCAGCAGGGAAACAGCAGACTACAAAAAAGTCCTGAGTGAACAGATGCAACACAAAGAGCACGACAGGACTGAAGTGACAAAGAAAAATCAAGGTTGTTTGCAAACTTTACATAGAGGTGGATGAAACTTGGTGTTTGTCAATGCAGAAAAACCATTTTAACTTACTTTGTTCAGCGTCTTTTATTTGACAGTGACACATGGAGTTATGAAGAAATAAGCACACTTTGTTTTAGGGATTTGCATGCATACAGCAGTTCATTAGGCTTCATCTGTGAGTTTCTTTAGGTTGTGCTTTTGTTTGTTTCGGAATTGTTCTGAAAATAGGGGAAAAATAAATCCCAGGAACAGGCAGTGCATGATTTACTTTTCTGCCTTCTGTTATCTTCAGAACTGGCTTCTCAGCTGGCAGCTGCTGAGTCTCGGTGCAGCCTTCTAGAGAAACAGCTAGTCTACATGAGGAAGATGATCCAGCATGCAGAAAATGAGAAGTCTCATCTTTTGGAGAAGCAGGTGTGTTTTCAAGATAGCTCAAGGTTAAGTTATAAAAATTGTGAAGTAATGTCATGATTTTTCACAGTTACTGTGATTTTTATTATCAGTGTGCATGTCTCTTTCAGCTGGCCTTTATCTACTTAGGTGTGGATAATCTTCCTACTTGAAATTTTCCAGTCTTATCAGGACCCTGGTATTTTCCATGCACCTGTCTGTAAGGCAGAATCCAGCTCTGATACTAGGAAGAACTGTTTGCTTCTGCATGATTGGCTTACTACAGTAGTTCATCCTCATCCCTCAGTGTTAAACACGTGTGCCACTGAGGGAAAAAAGCTCCCTTTTGTGTTTACATTCTTCAGATCTATGGGGGTTTTCTTTACTTGTACCACTTTTGTTAAACTGGGGCTGAAATCTTTGTTCTGTAGAAATAATAGCAAAATTTCTATTTCCCACCATCAGTGACCATGGGAGTTGGTCTATACCTAAAATGAGCTTGAATTTTGTTTTCTAGGAGCATGGGTCATCTGTTCATTGGCCTTTATGGCTGTCCTATTTTAGTATTAAATATTTACTGAAGGGGAAAAAACATAAGCAAGCTATCTCTAATGGCTGAACAATGAGGGGGGAGGGGGTTATCACATTGGGTTCAGAGGGAGGAAAGGCTCTGCAGAGTTCTCTCATCTGAATCTGGTTGAGTGTTAGCTTCCCAGCATAGGTGGACCAGTGATGCAATTTGCTCCCTGATCGTAGCACCACTGAAACTGCACAGAGGAAGCAGCAGTTCCTATGGGCTGTTTATGGGCTTCCTTTGTGCTGCAGACACAAGGCTTACTGCAGATGGTTTTGGTTTATTGTGCTTATAATTGTTTTCCTTTTCTCCCTTCAAGGGTTCATTGGAGAGAGATCGGCTTCTTGATCAATCACATGTTCAGTCTAAATTGGAAAAGCTGGATATGCTGGAAAAAGAGTACAGCAGGCTTACTAAGATGCAGTCCATAGCAGAGGTCTGTCATTTGTATTGGATATTACATCAGATTTAGCTTGTTTGTTGTAGCCAGCACTTCATAGCTATATGTCAGTGACGGAGCTGAGCAAACCTTTGTGCTGTACAGAAAGATGGCAACATCTCTTTAAAGCTGAATTGTTCTGAAAACTTAAAGTTATTAAGGAAAGCCTGCATCATCAGGTAGGCTTTAGGTCACTGCACCCTACAAGAGTTGGGGTTTTCTTGAGCCTTGAAGGTATCTATTGGTGTTCCTCTTTTGTGGTTGGTGTCTAGGCATGTAGGGCTACAGACATCAGGTGCCCACCAAACTGCTCTGTCACTGCCCTCAGCTGGGCAGGGGAGAGAAAATGCGACAGGCTTGTGAGTTGAGATAAGGACAGGGAGAGATCACTCAGCAATTGCTGACATGCCAAAACAGATTAAATTCAGGGAAATTAATTTAATTTATTGCCAATCAAGTCAGACTAGGATAATGAGAAATAAAACCAAATCTTAGAACACCTTCTTTCTGTGACTCAATTTTCTCAGCCTCTTCTCCTCCCAGCAGCACAGGGGGATGAGGAACGGGGGCTGTGGTCAGTTAATCACACATTGTCTCTGCTGCTCCTTCTTCCTCAGGGAAAGACTCTTCATGCTCTTCCCAGGCTCCAGCGTGGGGTTTTCCCTGTGCTGCAGGTGGAGATCTGCTCCACCATGGACATCCATGGGCTGCAGAGGCACAGGCTGGCTCACCGTGGTCTACACCACGGGCTGCAGAGGAATCTCTGCTCTGGTGCCTCAAGCACCTTTTTCCCTCCTTCTGCACTGACCTCATCTGTAGGGCTGTTGCTCTCATATTCTCATCCGTCTCTCTGGCTGCTGATGCTCTTGCACAGGAACTTTTTCCTCTTCTTAACTATGCTGTCCTAGAGGTGCTACCACCATCACTGGTGGGCTCAGCCTTGGCCAGCGGCGAGTAAGTCTTGGAGCCAGCTGCATTGGCTCTATAGGACATGGGGAAAGCTACTGACAGTTTCTCACAGAAGCCACTCCTGGGGCCTTCCCACCTCCACCACCTCCAACCTTGCCAGGCAAACCCAGTACATCTCTCTGTGTACCATCTGTGGTGTTGACTTCTGAAGTCTGGCCCACACACGTCTTTCTGCTGCTGTAGAGAGACTGCAAGACTCACAAGCCTGGAACTACAGAGCGCTTAACCAGGGAGAGGCTTCTACCTACAAGCTTCTTACCTGCCTCCCAAAAGGAGCAGGTAGTACATGATTAGATAGTGGCGTATGAAAACTGTAGTCTTGCTACCCTGCACACAAGTCAAATGCTGAAGTAGATGGTGTTTTTCCAGATGTTTGACAGTGAATCTTTAGCTAGTTGGTTTCCTGCAGGGCATTTAGATGCTACAGCTATTTCTTGCAAGTCCCTGACCCAAGGCAGCTGTAACAAGCTGTTTAAGATCTTGACACCCCATTGTGGTGAGCTGCAGTTGTGGAGTACAAGTGCCTGTATTGTTTAGTTGAGCTAAACTCTTCCAGAAATGACTGTCTCTGGGGTTTTGTTCACTGGAAGTAGCAGTGGGTTCCTCCAGGGTCAGTGTTGAAATAACTGGTTCAGAAACCAGAATTCCTTTCTGAAGGGCTTTTGCCAAGTGTTTTCACTGGTAGCAGCTGGGGATTGGTGGGGCTGGATGGTTTGTCATCTTGTGCCTGGCTGGTGAAAATCATTTCAGCCTAACAACTTTTTTTCTGGATCAAAGTAGATGCCTTTGATTCTTTTATAACTAGGAATTAGTGGCTGTTCCAGTTAAATCTGTTTTAGTGGAATTTGATATTAAATTCATGTAATTTTGGAGCAATTCTAGGAACTGAGATACGGGTTTAGCTGTGACTAAAAGTCATTTTCTTTGATCATTATGCTGTCTTGAGCACTCTCTGATTGACAGGTTTGTGTTTGCAGGCTATATTCCTGTATGAGCATCCATGTGCTTAGTGTGACGTTGTAATCCCAAAAGAGTGACTGTACTCTCTACTCAAAACAGTTGCATCTGTTGCCTCTTTGATCTCTGCTGTAATGGTGGCAAGACCACAGGAACATTTCCAAGTTGAATTTGAAGGAAGAAATAGATAAGAGAGACTATTTCTATACAAGGTGTGCTGAAATGGATGGCAAGTGGTGAGGTGGCTGCACATGAGCAAGCAAGGATTTAACTGCCTCTGATTTCAGACACTTTGCCAGAGCACAGGATATATGTGGGTCTTATGGAGAGTATTTAATCTCTGCAGAGCCACTCACTGGTCCTGTAAGTATTACCTTCAGGCAGTTTGCCTGTGACAAGGAAGTGAAAAGGAAGCGTGTGAAGTATCAGTTGGAGCACTTGCCTCAAAAGCAGTTTCTAGTGTATATTGCAAGTGTAGTTCTGCAGTGCAGCCTCTGGATAGCTGAGTGAGAAGATCTGAACATGTCTATGTCTGAAGCTGGAATAAGGGAACAAGGTTGTTCCCTAAAAGCACAGTCTGGGCTCTGCTCTCATATGTGGCCAGATAACCAGAATTTGAATGTATGTGTAGATGACATTTCTTGAAGAACCTTAGTTGATAGTAATAGATCTTAATGCCAAAACCCCTCACTGTTCTATGAACAGCAGAAGTGATGAACCCTCACATGCTGTGGCTGTATGCTACCTACATTGTCCTGTCTTCATAGAATCACAGAATGGTTTGTGTTGGAAGGGACCTTAAAGCTCATCCAGTTCCAAGCCCCTGCCACAGGCAGGGACACCTTCCACTAGAGCAGCTTGCTCCAAGCCCCATCCAGCTTGGCCTTGAACACTGCCAGGGATGGGGCAGCCACAGCTTCTCTGGGCAACCTGTGCCAGTGCCTCAGCACCCTCACAGGGAAGAATTTCCTCCTAATACCTAATTTAAATCTCCCCTCTGTCAGTTTAAAGCTGTTCCCCCTTGTCCTGTCCCTACAGGCCCTTGTAAAAGGTCTCTCTCATCAGTCTTCAGTTAAAACAGGTTTGTTTCAAGTATTACCGTCTTACAAATCCTGTCATGCTTAACAGGTTAAAGGTCTTCATTAGATTGACCACATCAAAATCAACCGTTGTCCTGCATAGTGTAAAGGAGAGAAAATGATTTTAAGTTATGTGGAATGTATCTGATTTTGGGGGAGTGGGGGGAGGGCAGGGGAAGCCAAAACTGTTCCTTCTGTGCAACAGAAAAAGGTGGTTGGTTTATGTAGTGCCTCTGTCCTCAATGTTTTATCCAGGGTTTTACCTTTTGAAACCTCTGTGTAACAGCTGGTTACATGAATCTTGAAGTTGCTGCTTGGGTAAAGCAGAACTGAAATATTTAGCAAGCCCAGTGTAGTGAGTTTGTTAACAAACAAGTGTACAAATACAGCTGTTGCTTTGAGTTATGTTGCTCCTCTGCCTTGACTTTGATTAGTGGCTCTGGGAACGATCAGGCTTTGGGGGAGGAGGAGGGAAGTTGTTTCATGTCCTGGAGCTTTGGATCATTTTTTCATTCCGTTGTATAAAATCAGAAAGATAACTTTCACATTGGGAGCTTAAGTGTATCCTGCCTAAACAAGGTTTTCATCTTGCTGGAAGGTTTACAAAGAAGTGTGTGCCTTTCCCTTAGCTTTTTGAAAGATGCTTTCAAAAGAGTTCTTGCATCTTTTTACTATAAAAAGATGGAATCACTTCAGTTTTACTTAAGGATATCTCAGGGGCATCAGAGAAGGTTTCCTCCTTCTTCTTTATTAGAAGATGGCTAGATGTTCCAAAATTCCTTTCTTCTAAGAGCGTAAGTTATAGATATCAGCAAAAATACCATTAGTGTTCTAAATAAAGCTTTCCCTCTGCTTATAATGATACCCGATAGACCTTGTTAGCCCTTTTGTAGTACGAAATCTTCCAGTATAATGTACACAATACAACCTATTTTCTAGGTTGTTCTTTACATTGAAGAGAAAGCCAGCCTTGTGTGTATTATTCTCCCTTGTAGGCTGCAACCTGTGTTCAGATACCAGTTGTGGAAGTAAAAATAGAAAAATCTATGAGGTTAAAGCCTAAGCACTTGACTGCTGTATTTATACCTATATAGATGAAACATCAGCCAGCATTCTGATACTGAAATCTTCACTTCACTTTAACTCATTAAGTTGAACTCGTATACTTTGCCCAAGCTCTTGGTACTGTAGGCTTCAGGGGAGAAAAGGATTTGTTTCATTTGTAATGCTAGTATTTCTATTCACCTTTGACCAGAAAAAAATGAAAGAGCTGGAACAGAAGCTTCAGGAGGAAGAACACGCGAGGAAGCTTGTTCAGGAAAAAGCAGCTGAGGTAAGCAGCAGGAAGTCTCTTTTGTACTGGTGTGTGCTGTAATTAGCTCTTCCTTTCCAGCAGCTTTTCAGCTAACTTGCTGAACAGGCCTCCCCTAGACAGAGTGTTGAAAGCCTTGGGTTAGCTTTCTTGGTTTGGGATTTATCTGTTTGTTTGTGTTTTCCTTCCTCTCTGAGGTGCTGGATGTCCTGAAGTCCTTTGAGCCTTTTGGAAACCTTTTTCTAACAGCACCCCCGCACTAAAGCTTATTGGAAGAGGAGTAGAAATGCAGAATTAATTCATACTTGAGGATGTATGAGTATCTCTCTGCTTTAAAAAGATCAAGGTCAACAATTGTGCTCGTTTGTAGTTGTACCTAGAAATATTGTAGAGGGAGGCAAAAAAGAAGCAATATACTATTGGTTATGAGCCCATAAGGATGCTGGTCTTCTCCTAACCTTGAAGAGTTCTGTTAATTTCATATTCGTTGAATGCTGAAGAATATGTAGTAACAATGTTAGGGTCTAGCATTAATATTTACCATGAGTTTTAGGGGCTGGGATGGGTGTCTTAAATTCTTAGAATCATAGAACAGCTTGGGTTGAAAGGACCTCAGAGCTCATCCAGTTCCAACCCGCTTCCACTAGAGCAGGTTGCTCCAAGCCCTCTCCAGCCTGGCCTTGAACACTGCCAGGGATGGGGCAGTCACCCCCCCTCACAGGGAAGAATTGCTTCCTAATAGCTGATCTCCATCTCCCCTCTTTCAGTGTAAATCCATTCCCCCTTGTCCTGTCCCTACAGCCCCTGAAAAAGTCCCTCTCCAGATTTCTTATAGGCCCCCTTAGGGTATTGGAAGGTAGGGGATGATTTCTAAAGCCATGCCATAGCTTCCTCTTGGAAGGAACAGCAAGTGAAGTATATAGAGGTCGCTGCTGACAGTGAGAATCCTGACCTTGACTTTTCCAATAGATGGTTTGCTTGGGTTTGGGTGTTTTGGTGTTGTTTTTTTTTATTTGTTTGTGGGTTTGTTGTTTTTTGTTGGTTGGTTGGTTGTTTTTTTGGGGGGGAAGGTTCTTTGTTTTCTGGTTTTGGGGTTTTTTTAACTACCAAATTTAGTAGAAGGAGTAAGTCTATTAACTGCATGCCACCAGAGTAACTGAGCAGGATTGGGTGGCTTGAGTTTCCTAATGCTTTGTCAAGTGTAAAGCAAAGCTGATGTTTTGGCACTTGCCTACACAGGAGTAATGCAGTAAGATGAACTCTAACTTACTAGGATCAGTGATGAGCAGTGCTGCCAGAGGAAGCATTCTGTTTTAATTGACGTTGAACTGCAAAAGCATCCTAGAAACTTGCAGCCCTCGCTTTCAGAGAGCCTGTGTTTTAGATAATATTGTTTTGCAATTCTCAGCTTATTCTGTCTCTGATTATCTGGTAATGTCATTCCAGTAACTCCCCTTACTCCCTCACTTAAGCTTCAGACAGGCCTGGAAACCAACAGGCGACTGATTCAAGCAGCATCACCATTACTTTCTCCAAAAGCAAGAAAGCCCACGAAGAAAACAAAGCAGCCAGAGAAGGTAACAGGGGGCCATAGAAGGGCAGTTACTGAGGAGTTATGTGAGGGGTGTGCAGGCAATCAGGATGTAGGTTGCCTTTTTTTTTACAAAACAAAGGGAAAATGAGTTTGCTGTGGTGTCATCTGTAAAACATTTCTCCTTTCTTTGCAGAAGTGCTCTCCTGCAAGCCACCTCACTGCACAGCCCCATTACAGACTGCGTCTGGGTGATGTGCCCTTTGTAGCTGGGAAGGTGAGTGCCACTAATCCTGAAATGGAATGCTCAGGAGCTGCAGCTCCTTCAGTGGCTTTGGTTTGGACCGCTCCTGACACCCAGTGGCCAAATCGCTTAATGTTCTGTGACTTTTTTCTTCCAGTTTGTCTTCAAAAGGCTTGTTGAATATCCTAAACTTGCTGAACTGGCACTTCCAAAAATGGGTTCTCTCTGCTGCTTGTCAGGCTGTTCTTGTTAGTGCATATTCAGTGAAACAAAAAATACATTATTGACTGCAGAAAAAGTCAGTTTTTAAATGTTCTCCATTTTATCAAGTAGGTTGTTGACAGTGCTGTATAAAAGAGTCTCTTTTACTTTTCCTTCCAGTCTACCAGTCCCAGTCATTCAGTTGGTGCCAACGTGCAGCATGTCCTACACCTGATGAAACAGCACACAAAAGCTTTGTGTAACAGTCGGGTGGTAAATGATGCTCCACTAGCAAAACCCGTCGGTACTGGTCATCCTGCCAGCAAAAGCAGAAAGTCATCTCTGCTGAAGGACTCCTCTTCATCCCAGGAAGAGCTCTCAGAAGTGTTGCTGACTTTACAAGATGAATTTGGACAGATGAGTTTGTGAGTTGGGTGTATTCTCAGTTGCAGATGGTGAATGTAGATGCTTTGTTTTTTGCCTTTTGCTTTTAAAGTTGGAATGTTTTGCCTGAGAAAGGTGTTAGTTTTAGGAAGTCTGTGGCATATCATCCCTTTGTTCTGCTGGCTGTGGAGCCTGTCGTTTCTCCTTGCACTTAAAGAGAGGTCTGAACCCTGTACTTCTGTTTATATGTAGCAGTACTGAATTCATAAGTGGTAGGGGAGAAGTTTCCTTGTCCTTCATTGTTTGCCACTGAGTAGAGCCTGGCTCCATCCTGTGACACTCCCCTTTATATATTTATATCATAATAAGGTCACCCTCAATCTCCTCCAAACTATAGACCAGCTCCCTCAGCTTCCTCATAAGGGAGATGCTCCACTCCCTTAATCATCTTAGTTGCCCTGCTGGACTCTCTCAGCAGGTCCCTGTCCTTTACTGAGGGCCGAACTGGCACAATATTCCAGTGGGTCTCACCAGGGCAGAGTGAGGGGAGGAGGACCTCTTCGACCTCTACCACCCCCTTTAATACACCCCAGGATGCCATTGGCCTTCTTGGCCACAAGGGCACAGTGTTGGCTCATGGTCACCCTGTCGTCCACCAGGACCCCCAGGTCCCTCTCCCCTACACTGCTCTCTAACAGGTCGTTCCCCAATCTGTACTAGTGTGTTTGTGCCCTTGATGCAATACTTGTGGGTTTTCTTGTCCTAGTTAACAGAACATGAATTGTCAGCCTACTGCATAACTGCAGTGGATACAGCTACACAGAGTAGTAACTGAGTGAGTGCTGTGATCATGCCCTCAAGCAGTTACTTGGTCATGTTGAATGTGTGGCTTGAAGCTTGAAGCTCTTTATGTTGCTGAGACTTCGTGTTGCAGAAGCCTGCCAGCACGATGTGCTACTGTAATAATGCTGCTGACCAGCACAACTGTTGTCACTGGGTGGCCATGGCACGTTGAATGTGGCTGGCTGCTGATGCTGTAGTGTCCTTAAAGTGTTATTTCTGAACTGGGAATACAAGCACTGGAAGCCAAGGGGGTCTGATACAGCCTTGTTCTGTGTGAATGCCATGCTAGTGATCACCAGCAGCTGTCAAAGCTTGTCCAGGAAGCCCCAACCACTGCAATGAGGGAAGAACTGGAGAGGGAACTTGAGGCACTGGTGGGAAAGATGGAAGCAAAGGCAGACCAAATCAGCAAAGTCCGGAGGCACCGATTACAGGTGAGTTGCTCTTGACTGTGTTCATGCTTCTGCAGAGCTGCTGTCTTGAGGGGTTTTTTCATGTTGTATCCTAATCTAGCAGCAGTTGAATAGAGCAGAAATAACTGCTTTAGAGCAGTAGTGCCTAGCTCTGGCTTTGATGTCCCAAAGTTAGTCTGTGTACTTCCATCCTTGCATCCCATTATTTCTGCAGAAGTCATCTTTCTGTCTTACTGTGTCACCCTTGTGCCCTCTCCTTATCCTGTCCTGGGCAGAGCTTTCCCATCTGTTTCTTTATTTCATTTTACACTCCACTCATCCCTTGAATGTTTTAACCGTTCTCCTTTGGTTGCAGTAAATGACCTATTTACATCTTGATTTGCACTTTATAAAACCTGAAGGACTGTTTCATAGAATCATTGAATGGTTTGGGTTGGAACGGACCTTAAAGATCATCCAGTTCCAGCCCCCTGCCATGGGCCCGGACACTTTCCACTCGACCAGGTTGCTCAAAGCTCCTTTCAAGATGTTTTGAATAGTGTGGCCTGTTCATTCAAAGCCATAAGACCTGATGATTCCTTATTTTCCCTGATTTTCATTCATTTTAGTGAATTTCTTCCAAAGACCTTAACCTCATGTGTTTAATCTGGTTAAGCTCGTATGAACCAAGATTCATCCTCACCTGATGCAACTTACACACAAAATATGTACTGGGAGCACTGCTGCTGACATCCAGAATGGATATGTGAAGTGTTTCCAGTTAGAAGCATTACTCACCTTTGATCTCAGGATCTTCAGAGGAACTGTTGCACAGAAACAGATGTGCAGTAGTTCCTGACAATAATGGGTTTGCATAGACTGAGGCTCCTCACTCACTACTGGTAAAAGGTCTAGGAGCTGGGATTTAAGAAAGTTGCTGCATGCTGTAACCTAGGAGGAGGGAGTGCCACTACTTGAGGAGCCCAAGGAGCCACCACTTTGCAGTTTGAGAGCATGAATATGTCTGTATCTTAAGCTGTCCTGTTCAGGTTTCAGCTAGTTCAGTCTTTGTTGCTGAGTACTGAGTATCACAAGCTGTGATCTCTGGTGCTGTGTGGATACCAGCTCTCCACCTCAGCAGAGTTAAGATATTCTTTTAAAGCTACATCTCTTTAAACTAACTATTGAATATATATAATAGTAACTAGCTATTGAAGTCAGTTTATGTAGAAAAACTTGTTTTCTGTTTGTTTTTAAAATCACTGAATGCCAGCAGTGAGAAGCCAACTTTTTGTTGTAAATAACTTTTTCTGTTATCCATAATACAGATGTTCCTCCATAATGAACTTGTTTTTAAAGAGAGAACCTAGAGTTCAGGGACACAGCTGAACACAGAATGCTGTGTAAGGAAAATAAAGTACTTATGACTCAGGGTGACTGGAGGCATCCATCTGCTGAGCTGGGTGAGATAAGCAGTGGGGTATTGCAGCTGTCTGGAAGAATTGCTCAACATAACATGAACTGAAACAAGGTCACTGCTTAATCTTTTTCTTTGGGATTCTCTTTCAGCTTGAGAGACTTAAGAGGGAATGCAAGTCCAGAAAGACTTCTGCTAAACAAGGAAAAGACAGGTTCCCTGTTAGTGAGGTTAAAGTAACAACTACAGTAACCACGAAAGGCAAGAATGCTGGTCCCATCAAAGTGAAACCTGGAGAGAAGAGTCGGAAGAACCTTCAGTTGCTGAGAGACATGCAGACCATACAGACTTCACTACAGAAAGATGATATCAGCTGGGACTACTGACTATTGTGCAGGAGAGGTTCTTGAACCTTCTCTGTCAAACCGTCTCACATTCTGGATATAAAGCAGCTGCCTTTCTTGCTGTGTGAAAGAGACTACTATATGCTAAGTGCACTTTTGAAACCCTTAACTCTCCATCCCTGGGTTTGATGTATGTATCATGGTCTAGCTTCAATCACAGTCCATTTCTAAGGTACCAAGCCACTGAATCTAACCGTAGGTCTGCACTAGTTCCCTTCATGCTGTGGTTCCAGCAGTCCCTACCCTTTCAGCACACCAAGCACTGCACATTTATGTGGGTTAGTGTGTGAGAAATGCCAGTGTGACTTCATGCTATGATCCAGCTGTGCAGTGAGAGGCTTCTCAAGATGCATCTTGTTGGGGAATGGTGCTGTGACCTTGAGCCCGAAGGGCTTTTGCCAACTCTGTTCTGCAGGCACCTCAACCTCTGAGTTACTGAAACTTCTGAGTGTAAGGGAGAACAGGCAAACCCTTCTGAAGGTGTTCTGTGGAGCTCTATTCTAAAAGCTTTCCTAGTTCATGTTCTGCTGTGTTGCATTAGCATTAATGGCAGTGGATGTCTGAGTACTCAGAAGAGGAGCAGAGTAACTTTTATTTTACTTAATGATTGAGTTCTTTTCAAGTCTGAAGAGGGAATTTTTCTACATGAATGCTTCTTTAAAGCTGTAGGATAGGGGATAATATTCTGTCTCCTTATTCACAGCTTTGGGTGGTAAAGGAGCAAGATAAACCACCATGGAGGTGTTTTAAACTGCAAGTGCCTCAATCATGCCATTCAGTCCTGGCACCTTGCTTTTAACCTGAACTATGTGCTTTGAGCTATCTGCTCTGGTAGTGGTGCAAGTAGTTTTGCACTGACTTGCACAGCTGAGTGAATGTTATTTATTATGTTAATAATTTAAAGAATTTCCTATTAACGGAATGTAACAAGACCCAGGTTACCCATTTATACATTTGACAGATAATAAAGCCAGCCTGCCTGTTGAATGAGTTGTGGGAAAGCTGCCCTTCCCTTTACCTTCGTGTTTGCTGCAGCACTGTGCCCCATGCAGTGTGCTCTGTGATGTATGGTCAGGGTGGTGAAGCTGCAGGTAAGGTGAGGGTCAGAGTTGTCCATCTTTGCTTATAGCTGAACAGACTGGAACTGTGCGGGGTCAGTGCAGACACCAGGGATTGGAGTTTTAATGACACAAGGTTTTTGCTGTGAAGGGAGAAGGCGGCTGTTAACCAGGCCTGGAGCCATGCCCCTTAACCTCATTTATGTCAGAGACCTGGGCTCCATGCTGCTGGAGTAACCATTTGGAGAAGAGCAGTTCATCCTGGAGGGGCTGAAAAAGCCAGGGCTTGAAACTACACTGATTTTGCTTGGGAAGGACCTTTCAGGATCATCATGCTCAGACATGGGTTAACTTCCGCATGACCTTGGGCTGTCCTCATTCAGCTCCTTATGGAGGGCTTTGGAGGTATTTTGGACTCCATATGCCCCAGTTAGAATTAAACCTACCAGGGCTGAGAGCATCAAGGCACTGAGCTGATCCCAAATCATCCCAGTGAATTTGGACTTAATGTGAGTTACTTATATAGAGAAATGTGGATCCTTTTACAGAGCAGTCACTGTGCTTAATGCACTCGTGAAGCGCAGAAATGGTTTATTACTTACTGTGAAAGTATTTTTGTCATACTAAGCCCTGTGTCTCTATTACTACTGGTCTGCACAGAAGAGAAACTTGTCCAAAGCTGAGTTTTGTTTTCCTGTTGTTCTGCATGAGCATTGTGCCAGAGTATCTACAGAAAAGTGAGAGAGAGATCTGGATTTGACAAACTGTATTTTCAGTGCTGTTTTATTCAGCCATGTCATTTGGAGAACCGCACAGTTGAGCACAAGAGCACAGAACTTTACCCACTTATCCATTTTTATTAGTGTTAAGGAATCCAACCAGCCTTCATTAAGAAACAAAATATACACACAGAGTCAGTTTGCTAATACAGAGTAATGTTCTGAACCATCTTACGTAGTGATTGTACATACAAGCAGGTCCTGCCCTATACCCTTACAACCAAGTCCCCCAGAAGGTCTCTTGTGTGGATTCTTTGCACTATTAAACAGTAACATACATCCAAGGGCACCCTATAACAAGGGCAGCGATCCATACAGCCTGTGATTCCTCCTGTCAGAAGGTGGCTGTGGATCTCTCTGTAAGCACTGAGACACTGATTGCAGTAGAGCAGATGGCAATGGAGACTGAAGGGGAATGACTGTTACTGCTTTTGAAGGAATGTGGCTTTTGAAAGGCTATTTCTTACATGCTCTTGTACTCCCTCAGAAAATACTTCCTGTTGTGGAAGAGAAGCTGAGTGAAACAACATGGTGATGGCTGTATTAAACTGGTGAGCACAGCGTGGGATCCTGTCATGAAAGAGCCATGCAGGAACCCAGACCAAGCAATGCCCCTCAGCCTGGAGATGAGAATCAGGCTGCAGTAAAGATCCTCACACATACATAACTCCCTTTGCTGTCAGATATATCTTTTACAACCTTGTACTCACCTGTTTGAAAGATCAATGGGGCAGGCATGGTTTCACCTACTTGGTTATCTCCACCTCTACAGTAAACTTGTGTATTAAAAATGAATTTGGACTTAAGTGTAGTCAGGTGCCACTAGCTCTTGAAGTACACTATGAGGAAAGAGACCTCAACCTAGGGCTCAGAAACTGGCTGTTTGTTCTGAATAACTTTAAATAGCAGTTGCAATGCAGGCAGAAAGGCTTCTTTGGTTGATGCACAGTTGCTTCCATTAGTTTAGTTAACAAAACACTGAAACACCTTAAGTACGCCACTATGATCCTCCACAGAAGCATTAAAAGCGCTGATTAGGCTTGCCTAAGAGGAATGAACTGACTGATCCCAGCAGCTCACACATGCCCCCGGTGCTCCACAACCCTATGAGGCTGAGGCACTGGAGGACAGAGTTGCTGCAGAAACCCTGGGGGAGTGGTGCTCTGCTCCCCTCTGACAGAGAGGGGCTGCAGCTGCATCCTGCACATCCAGTGTAAACCATAAAGTTGCAGAGATGGAAGTAAACTTTGTCCTGTCGACTGCTCCTCTACCACTGTCCCCTATTGGTAGAAGCTGCCATTTCTTCAGATAAGGCATCATTTACATGGCTTGCTATGGTCCAGGTCAAAATGAAGGGAAAAGAAGGTGATATGTTCCAGCGGCTGTCACTGCTTGTCCCTGTTGGCAAATGCTGTCATGAACACTGCTGTGCAGGCACTAACACTGAAGAGTTCCTCACTCCATGGCTGTTTTCTAGGTTGCAATAGAGTCAGAGCTGATATTTCCTTTCAGCAAAGGGGAGAGTTTCCGTACTTGTGAGTGGATGTTTTTCCTCCACTGTACTTTATCCTAGCGCCCAGTCTCTCTTCAAAGCCAAGTGATTTCCACGTAAGTCAGCAAAGACCGAGCTCTAGGTTTCTTTTAAGTGGCAAAGTGCAATGACCTTGTATTATCATCTAGCCACCGAGAAGGTTAATTGCATAGGGGGCCTTGTTTGTTTCTCTTTGCTTAAGCTTCCTCTAGTGCTACAGTACTAATAAATTACCCTGGAGAGAAATAAATAAATAGGTTGGCATCTCCCAGACACCGCACTGGAAACCAGAGGGGCTCAGAAACGCTGCCCCCGGTGGTCCTGGGGAGGTACTTGGCACAAATAGTCCCTATCATACAACTGTCTGTACAGGAGCGACGCACTGCGCGGGAGAGCCGGCTCTCTCCGAGGACGAGGTGGAACGGTTGGTGATCTCTCTCTGCAGCTCCTCCACTTTCTTCTGCAGCTCGGCCCTCTTGGCAAGAAGCTCCTTGTAGCGATTGTGGACAGGCTCCTGCAACAAAACGTGCAGCTGAGTGAGGATGAGCAGAGGCTGGAGCACCTCTGCTATGGAGAGAGGGTGAGAGAGCTGGGCTTATTCAGCCTGGAGAAGAGAAGGCTCTGGGGGGACCTTAGGGCAGCTCCCAGTGCCTGAAGGGGCCAACAAGAAATCTGGAGAGGGGCTTTTTATAAGGGCATGGAGGGACAGGACAACGGGAATGGCTTTAAACTGGAAGAGGGGAGACTGAGATTAGATATGAAGAACAAATGCTTCCCTGTTAGGGAAATGCTGAGGCACTGGCACAGGGTGCCCAGAGAAGCTGTGGCTGCCCCATCCCTGGCAGTGCTCAAGGCCAGGCTGGAAGGGCTTAGAGCAAGCTGCTCTAGTGGAAGGTGTCCCTGCCCATGGCAGAGGGGTTGGAACTGGATGAGCTTTAAGGTCTCTTCCAACCCAAACCATGCTGTGGTTTCTATAATTTTCCCATATTCATTTCCAACCTGCTGAGTATTTTCAGCTCCTGCAGATTTCACGAGGCAGCAGCCTCCAGCTGAGCACCCGCACCAGGCAGCAGGAGGTGCTGCTGTTCCATTTGCTGGCTATTCATTTAGGCTTTGGGGTTTAGGTTTAAACAGCATCATCGTAAGTTTCCACATTAATTCTTGTGCTTCAAAGGTGTTGAACTCCAAACCGACAGCGTTAGTAACAGTAGAGAGGGAAATAAAAGACGGATCCTGGGAGGAGGCACACGTACCTGGGGTTTCATCCTGGGGTTCCAGCGGATGTAGTAGCCGACCCACAGCTCGAGGTGGCGCATGCTGGCCACGGGATACAGGACGTGGTTGGAGTAGCTCACGTACAAGGGGTTAGTAAAGTCTTCCAGTTGGCTGTTGATGTAAGACCAAAGCGATACGGTCTTTTTTGGAAGGCTCTGTAAGGGAAGGGGGTGGAGGAGGCTTTATTTACCCTAGGAATCCCAGCGTTTATCTACAGGGTTCAACAGCGTGTATACATCTGCCTGTCATTAATACAGAGCCCCTTGCCTTTCTGTAGCTTCAATAATAACCCTGCTCGTTTGATGTGGTCACTGTAGGCGAAGTGCACAGAGGCAGGCGGAGGCACACACGCACCCTGGCACGGGAACACGCAGGAGGAATTGCCATCGGCGCAGCAACGGGACGCTGGCGTTGAGCTCTCGCTGCTTTAGTTAAACTTCACTCTTTCAAGTGCTCCTGGGGGACTTGCTCGAGTATTTAATTGTAAAGAAATAAAGAAAACATTTGACTTCGGCCCTGATCTAGTGCAATAATTAGGCCTGTGAATAGTCCCAGTGAAACCAGTGTGGAAGTGCTTTCTAGATTAAGTACTTCACTAGGCTTGGGGCCTTAAAAAAGCCTAAACCTACACAGCATGGGGGTGCTCTTCTCTGGAAATGACAATTATTCCAGCACTGTGAACTCTAGAGGAAACAGGGACCCTGATTTCACTACAGTACAATGCTATTACAGTACAACAGGGTATTTTTTTAAGCTGTTTTTCCTTTTTAACTGATGTGCTATCAGATACAACCACATCAGGTCCAGGCAGCACTGTCCTCAGCGTACCTTAGGCTCCAACCTCCTGGTGACAAAATGCTTCATCTTCAGGTCACTACTTTTCCTCCTGATTCCAAACTGGGTCTGAATGTACCCATCTATATGGTCCTCCCTTGGTAAACAAACCTGGACCAGACTGTAGGGCAGAACTGTGGCAGGACCTAGAGGCACGTCCTTCCCACTGGCAGCTCTGTCCTCTCGGAAAAACGCAAGCACAGCAAGAACCAGTTACTTGCTGTAACCTGTGTGTGCAGAATGACAACGCACACTTGGAAGGTGAAAGCAACCTAAAGGCGCTCCTTCAAGGAAAAGGGAGGACAGAAAGGTACCAGTCTGCACAGAGGAGGTTACACTAAACTGAACTTCAAAGAAAAACTGCATTTCCAACTGTGTAGGAGACACCAGGAGCCGTTCAGCCACCAGGGAGCAGCTGAAAGCCATGCTGAAAGCAGCGGGACTGTGCAGAGGAGAGTGGTAATGCTCTGAAATGTGAAGTCTCTAACAGCAGTTTGTGCAGAGGAAAATACCCCATGTCCCAGCTGTTAAGAAGAGAGCTTGGCATTACCCAGACCTGCAGCTACTGATGTCTTTGAGCACTGAAACAACTTCTCTAGCAACATCTGGCCTGCTAAAGCAATCACAGTACCAGGCCTTCACCTTGGCGAGAAGCTGTCTTACCTCACAGAATCCCAGAATCCCAAGGGTTGGAAGGGACCTCAAGAGATCATCTAGTCCAACCCCCCTGCAAGAGCAGGGTAACCTAGAGTACATCACACAGGAACTTGTCCAGGCGGGCCTTGAATATCTCCAATGTGGGAGACTCCACAACCCCCCTGGGCAACCTGTTCCAGTGCTCTGTCACTCTCACAGTAAAGAAGTTCTTCCTGATGTTAATGTGGAACCTTCTATGCTCCAGTTTACACCCACTGCCCCTTGTCCTATCACTGGATATCACTGAAAAAAGCCTAGCTCCATCATCCTGACACCCACCCGTTACATATTTGTAAACACTGATGAGGTCACCCCTCAGTCTCCTCTTACCTCCTTCACTCTCTGCTGCTCACTGCTGCACAGGAAGGTCCCAAACAAGCAGCTGTACAGGTGGTCCAGGATGGTTATCAGGAAATACTCGTTGAACTCAAATGCTGTAGGAAACTACAGACAGAACCAGAAAGTTAGGCTGGAATTTTAGGGAATTGCAAATCAACTTTCTGCCACTTCATGGTCAGGAGCGGGCCTCTCTTTTTGATTCTAACCCAGGATTTGTCCCTGTTCCCTGCCTGGCTGGACAGTCAGGATCATATTTGCTCCTCCCAGAAGCAAGCGTTTCTCTCTTGGAAAGCTGCTCCACACGTGCAGAGAGGAATTCTGAGCAGAAGCCAGAGGTCTGAAGGGTTTGACCATTGTGTTTATACACACTCAGTGCTGCTTCAAGTCAATCCTGCTCTGCTATGCCTGCCCCTCATGACAGCCCATGCAGTGACACTGTGAGCAAAAGGCTGAAGCACATGTGAAATAATGCATAAAAAGAACTGGATATTGCCCAGAGACAAATGGAAATCACCTGTGTGTGTGACAGCCCTTCCCAGAGGGAACAGCAGGGAAGCACCCTTCAACAGGGGTCAGTGGGAGGAGCAGGTGTATGGGTGGGAGCTGTGTTTGCTGATGGTGTTCCATGCAGACACAACCAGACCAAAGGCAGAACTGAAGCTCCACAAAGTGTCCATAAGAACACGTGCAGTGAACCACAGAGACATGCTGGGGCAATGGGGAGGAGAGCAGGAGGCCTCACAAACCACCCTGCTCTGCCCAGGCTGCCCCAGCCAACATCCTGGCCTCACAACTGCAGGACAGGATGCCTGCTTGTAGGAGCAACCCAAGGAGAGCACAACGGGTCTTAAAAATCACAGACTGGTTTGGGTTGGAAGGGACCTCAAAGCTCATCCAGTTCCAACCCCCTGCCACAGGCAGGGACACCTTCCATTAGAGCAGGTTGCTCCAAGCCCCATCCAACCTGACCCTGAACACTGCCAGGGATGGGGCAGCCACAGCTTCTCTGAGCAGCCTTCTTTCCACAAGCTCACCTTTATTATAGCAGCATGCAGGTAAGCAGCACCCACTAAGTAACAAATCCGATGCAAGCTGACATCGTGGCCTGCCTGTGACCTTGTGCATTCAGGCTCTCCCCTAAACAGACTGTGCAGGTCAGCTTGTTAACTGTTCCTGTGGCCACACACCAGCTCTGCAGGCATGTGTGCCACCCAGAACCTACCTGTCTTGTCATCTGCCAGACACAGTCGATGAACTGGAGGAAGACAGGAGAGCGATCTGCATCTGCATGATTCTTGTCTCCATGGCCAACTCTCTGGAACAGAGCAGGACAGAGAACTGAGGCGCACAGGGAAACTGCTGCGGTCTCCTCTCAGTCACCCACACCTTTCCCAACAGCTTTAACAAGGTTCAAATGAACCTTGGTTTTGCTTTGTCTCTATCAGTGTGTAATGGAGTGAAGGACAGCTACTCCCTTCGTCTTTGAAGTGAAATTTCTTTATGGGGATATTTCCATGCTAAATGAAAACAGGAGTTGTTTGACTAGCGGCTCCAGATGCTGTGCTGGCACCGGTTCCAGGCAATAGCTACAGTTCAGAAGGGGGGAAAAAATGGGAATGCTTCTTGCTTCAGCTGCAGCTGTCGCCCTGGCTACTGCAGTAGTACAGTGTGCTAGATGCGAGCAGTACCTACAGGCACGGCATGCGGCGGGAACCGTCACACAACACCTCGCAGCTTCCAAGTGCTGTACAAACACTGGCCCAGCCCATCTCCCGCCACCTCAGCAGAGGCAGTGATGAAAGTATCCCCAGAAGGAGGCCTCCAGCCCTCACCGTGCTGTGTGGCCAACACAGGATTCCTCACAACTAGCACAGTATGTGAGGGGCTGTGTATTGCCCAGGAGCCCTGAGTTCTGTACAAAGAACACGTAAGTAACAGAGATCCCTACTTGTGTAATACCGTTGTCCCCTCACCAAAGGAAATCACTGTCGTTATCTTCCTCATACAGACAGGGAAGCTAAAATACTCATCATTCAAACACCAGGTAACAGCTTTGCTGCAGCAAAACTTTGTGTCTCAGCTTCCCCACCTTCCTCAGAGCATCTGACTATGCAACCCACCATCGCATGTGCTGTAAACAGACCTTGCTCTATCCATTGCCAATATTAACAACAGTTATAACAGTTAATAACAGTTAACAAGAGAACAACTACCAGCAAAACACAACGGGAACAAAGACTGAAAGGATTCTACTGAAAGGAGTCTCTCAATTCCCATCAGTGCAAACCATAACAAGCTGCTGTGTCATACATACCCACAAAGCTGCTCTCTGCCAGCTCTAGAGACACAACCATGAGCTACTCTTGGTGCAGTCTCAAGCTGTTGATCTTTTACCTGAACAATTAAAAGCCTCCTCAAAAATGAAATGTACCTGAAGAGAATATGAGGTCAAGGCCACAACCAAATCCCCATTGTGTTCAATACCAAGGCATTTGTTAGGTGACAGTGTCCAAGCAGTCTCAGAAAATAGACTGAACTGGAAAGAGAGGTAAAAAATACCCCAGGGGTCTCTGCCAACTCCCAGCAGAAACACCTACCCTGAACCCAAAGCACACTGTTAGTTTAAGGTTAAGCATGGGAACACATGTCAGTCAGGCACCTGAGAGATTTAATACTACCTGTCCCTGTATCTAACCAATACTGTGACCAGGGAGGTTGAGAGACCACTGGAATTAAAGGCAGAAAACAACAGCAGCAGCATTCACCTTTTTAACGTGAGTTCAGCTGGGGGGCTTCCCACAGGAAAGGCCTAACTCCTCTGAAAGCCTTCAAGGTGGACAATAACCTTCTGTCCAGTGCCTTCCCCAGGCTAGAGACTCACCAGCTGAAATCTGTGGCCGAAGCTCAGCCACTCCTTCTCCACCAGCACTTCAAAGCCCCTGATAGTCCGGTAGTAGCCATCTAACATGAGCAGAGACAGGGAGGTGAGCTGGGCGGTCCGGTCCCAGCCATCACTGCAGTGCACAACCACAGATGTCTTCCCTGACTCCACCTTGTCAGCAATGCGAAGGGCTCCAGCGAGAATGAGCTAGGGCAAGAGGAAAAATGAAGTTACAAAACCTCTTTGGAACACAGACTGTAAATGAAAAATGGCTAGTGACAACACAGGGCAAACCAAGGGCTCTGCCTGCCTCAAGGAGAATGGTAAATCAGTTCCAACTCCTTTATAACTAGGACAGCAAATTGGTGAACACATCTGCTGTTCCAGCCAGATGACAACACATCTAAGCTGTGGTGTAGGCACAGCTCTAGAAGAGCTTTTGCATTAAGCTCAGTCCTTGAAGAGGTCAGGATTTAAAAGCAGGAGCAGTCTGTGTCTGACACAAACACAAAAGGCCATCGCCTTGAAACTGCCCCAGAAGCAGATCTGCCCCTTGTCTGCATTAACAGGTTGACAATGTAAGCTGGACATTGATAGGAGAGAAAGAGCTTGATTTGAAAACCAACATCCAGAGAAGCTGAATCATTTTGCCCCACTTATTCTGACTCTGCTTGGACTCCTGAAAGGCTGATGGGGCACAAACTCCCAGCACTTACTGGTCTGGACCATCAGTAACACCAGGATGTCAAGGATCCTCCAGTCAAGAACCTGGAAACTCTGGGACTCCTGTGCCTGAACCAGGGCTTTCACTGTTACACATTGCCAGGAACACACTTCACTTCCAAAATACCATCTCTCAGTATTTCAACCCCCACGCTCATCCCTCTTCCCATCTCTTCCAAGATTCTGCATTCCATGAAATCGTGGTTTTAGTTGTTTATAAACTGAATACAAATTTTAAGTCTTCAAATTGCTCATGAATTGAAAAATCCAGCCCTGGAGTTGGCTCTGGATAACCTTTCCCAGTGAACAGACTGGTATTTGCGGATACTGAGCCACATCAGGGGATGCAGAGATGCGTACCTTGATATGCTCTAGCCAGTGAGTTGACTCTAAATTAGACAGCCAGTGTGTCTCCTCGATATTGGGATACACAATTTCCTTCAGTTTTCTCAGTGACTCTCTCATAACATGGATATTGTGAATGTCCAGGAACACTAACTCTGCATTCTGATAGGCATCCTCGCTCTCATAGCCCCCTCCTTTAGCCTGCAGAACAAAATGCACATACAAATCATTAAGCAAATCCATATTTTATACTTTATCCCCATCGTTTGCCTTGAGCAAACAACAGCTCACAAAATACCAAAGTGATTGTGCTATCTAAAGCAGGCAGAAAACACTGGATTTATCTTACAAATGAGAACAAACGTGTACGAGCACACACTTTGTGTCTCTCTCCTGCAATAGTTAATGAATGCTGTAATTTTTACCAAAGAATATCACATTACAAGCTTTCTTCTTCTCTGTAATTATCATTTATCCCCATTCAAGCTGCTAGCTCACTGGAGCCGCTGTTCTGTCATTTACAGATTTACCATACTGCTCCAGAGGAGTATGTCCCCCACACTAATTGCCTTTCCTGAGCAGAGGGAAAGACAGTTTAAAAATAAGGAAAAACATCAGCTTTAGTGCAACAAAGCATTTCTGCCATTAAAACAGGGCTTAGAGTGGTGGCATGAGACATGCATCTTCAAAAGGGTAGAAAGGATCCTGGTGACTAGTGGCCTGTCAGCCTCACCTCTGTGCTTGGGCAGATCATGGAACTGATCCTCCTAAGAGCTATTCTAATGCACATGGAGGACAGGGAGGTGATTTGAGCCAGCCAGCATGGCTTCACCATGGGCACATCCTGCCTGACCAGCTTAGAGGACTTCTATGATGAAGTGACTGCATCAGTGGACAGCAGAAGAGCTATGGATGCTGGACTTCTGTAAGGTCTTTAACATGGTCCCCCAAAACATTCTTCTCTCTGTATTGGAAAGATACAGATTTGACGGATAGACTGTTTGGTGGATGAGGAATTGGTTGGATGGTCACACCCAGAGAGTAGTGACCACAGGCTCAGTGTCCAGATGGAGATCGGTGACAAGTGGCATCCCTCAGGAGACGCCATGACCAGTACCATTCAGTATCTTCATCAATGACAGACAGTGGGATCAAGTGCACCCTCAAGCAAGTTTGAAGATGAACCAAGCTGAGAGATGCAGCTGACAGGCCTGAGGGAAGGGATGCCGTCCAGAGGGGCATGGACAAGCTTGAGAAGTGAATACACAAGGCTCAAAAAGGCCAAGGGCAAGATCCTGCACCTGGGCTGGGTCAGTACCCCAATACCAATACAGGCTGGGTGATGAAGGGATTGAGAGCAGCCCTGCCAAGAAGGACTTGGGGCTACTGGTGGATGAAAAGCTGGATGTAACACAGCAGCGTGTGCTTGCAGCCCAGAAAGCCAACTGTATCCAGGGCTGCATCAAAAGGAGCGTGACCAGCAGGTCGAGGGAGGCGATTCTTCCCCTCTACTCCACTCTCCATGAGACCCCACGTGGAATACTGTGTCCAGCTCAGGCATCCTCTGCACAGGAAAGACATGGACCCGTTGAAGCAGGTCCAGAGCACCTCTGGAAACAGGCCAAGAGAGTTACGGTTATTGAGCCTGGAGAAGGGAAGGCTTCAGGGAGACCCTATTGTGGCCTTCCAGTACTTAAAGGAGGAAGATAAGATAAGAAAGATGGGGGCGCATGTTTTAGCAGGGCCTGTAGGGACAGGATAACAGGTAATGATTTTAAACTAAAAGAGAGAAGACATTTTTTACAGTGAGGGTGGTGAAATCCAGGTTTCCCAGAGAGGTGGTAGAAGAACATCCCAGGAGACATTCCAGGCAAGGCTGGATGTGGTTCTGGGCAACCTAATCTAGTTGAAAGACGTCCCTGTTCATTGCAGGGGGGTTGGACGAGATGGCCTTTGAAGATCCATTCCAACCCAAACTGTTCTATGATTCTGTAACAGCAGGAAGAACTCAGCAACATCCCTAGACTTTAAAGATCCCCAGATTCAAAATATAAGATTTTGAAATTATATTTCAAATCAAAGATCATGACAGTTGATTCTCAGAAGTGCTGAGCAGCTCCTGCTCCCATCAGGGTTAACAGGGACAGACTTCTGGTGCTGTTAGAGGAAGCAGTCTTTCAACCACATGAAGAGAAAAATTGTGATAGGCAAGATCCAGGGTTCTAACAGTTTGACCTCAGAACTACTTTGACTTTTCCCCTTCCAATCTAATCTCATTTGCTGGTGTAGATTAATCCCAAGTGGGCCTTTAGCGGCCACAGAGATACTTTACAGATACCAGTGCAGGTGTGAAAGTCAGATCACCGCGTAAGATTCTTTTTACAGTGGAAAACCCTTTGTGATCCTCAGCAATCATTTGAAATGGTGGTGGAAAATGTGCTCTAAATTATTACATCCCCTGCTTTAGACAGGAAAAAGCACCTGACCTTATTGGCTACAGCATTCACACTGGGCCTTGCATCAAATATGAAGATTTTATGGGACTGAGCATTAGAATCCATGATGGCTTGAAGGTACTTTTCATCTTCCTTGCTTCGCTTGCCACTTACTCCCACCATTGGCTGGCTACAGCGAGTGATCGTTGCTTGACTTTCTGGGTGAATCCATGACAATACCTTTGAAAACAAATGAGAAACAAATGAAGGAAAAATGGGATCCATTAAACCAGTGAAGTGTTTGTCCTGTAGTTTCTTGCTCTCGGATCCTGCCATGTATTAGCTGCTTCCAGAAGGCAGAATTCTATTAAAGAACACTTGTGTCCTTACTCATTCCTTGTAGTGGCATTCACAAAGTTTGAACAAACAAAATGTGACTGAGTAAGTTTAAGTCTCACTTTTAAATATGATGCAGACTGTTGTCTTGCTTGAGTCACAAACACACTTCCTCGCTCTGCAGCCACTGGGCTATGCCTTACTTTATGTTACACCTTGTAAAGTTAGGCACTTTGGGAACAGATTTAATTTTCTATAGACTTGAGAAGTAAACCAGTGTATTTTCAGTTACCACTGAAATGATCATCATAACAATGTGCTTTGTCTTAATTTCATTTAATAAGCATTCTCATCAAAAAGCATCACTAAGTATTCCTCTATCCTGAAAGTCAAGAGTTAGCCAGACAATTGTAAACAGCTAAATAGGGCTGCTTTGTGTTTCCTAGGAACTGAACTGAGATTCAGTCTGGGTTGTGCTAAGTTATCTTATCTTCTCATTTTGGTTTAGTCTACATCTCTTTCACAACAGTAGTTCCAGCAGATTATATTGCTAATTCCTCAAACACATTGCTGTCACTTTTATTATCCATTGACCATTTATTTGTTCCCTGGAATCCACTCAGCCCGACCTTGGTATTATTTATGGCCCAAAGGTATGTAACAAAGCCACATAAAAGTGGCTTCTTTTGTCACACTCACTGGTATGCGTCCTCTTGATCTGAAGGATGCTACTCTCTTTAATTCTTCATCAGGAATGTTTACAGGCACAGCTAGAATGGCAGGGTACGTATCACACAGCTCATAGCGCTCATTAATCTTGGTCAACCTCCAGCTTTCATTGGGAATTCCCTAAAGAGGAAACAACAGCAGGTTAGCCAATGAGTTGCTCTAAGACCTCACTCAGAACAGTCAAATCCCCAGACCTGAAATTCAGGGCAACTTTTGTTAATGAAGGACATTTAGGACTGGAGCCTGGGTCTGCATTATCTTGGTGACTTGCATTTCATGCCTCTTCTCTGAGAGGTGAATGTTTTACTCAGCTCACTGAAGAACAGGAAAACTAGAAGACTGCAGATAGGCTCACCTATGGCAAAGAACTGTGAAGACTACAGATGTGGCAACACGCATCATCCTCCTGAGAGCACCCTTAACATACCTCCTGGTCTCATCATGGTGCTCACAGGAGATCCAGGAGCAAGACAGAATGGGTGACCAACACTCCTCACTCAGTTCAAACATGGTAAATGGAAACTGGGGACGCAAAGTGGAGTTATGAGACAGGATGGAGGCAAAGACAGGAGAACAGGCAGTAAAACACCCCCCAACTAAATGAATCTGTTTTGGCCTTGTTCAGTGTTTCTGGCACAGCTGTGCAATCCCCTAAAAACACCACAATCTAGCACTGGTGTGTCCCTGGCTGTGTGACTGTACATGATCTGGATAATGATGTGCAACTCTATGTTCCTCTCAGACAAGTTCCTGTTGTACTAGTTTGGCTGGGAGAGCAGGGAATCTACACACACATTATTGAGCTCAGCGTGCCCTGATGAGGAAGCAGCTCAAAAGCTTCCCAGCTGGTAAGCTCCAGATAACACCTGCAGCACAATGGGGATGATCCTGACAACCCGCAGACTTAGTTTGGCTGATGCTGGGAGTTAACAGATCAAATCAGTGTGGCTGCTACTGTGTGCCTGCAAGGGGAGATTCAAACAGACACTTGCTGCAGCAGGGGTGAGCACCGATACAAAGCATCTCTGCAGCAAAGACAGATCTACTACAGCGAACCAGGCGAGACTGCTAAGCACAGAGTCTGTTTTAGAGGAACATCAGCTCTTAAAACAATACACGCTTCTGTTCTGATTAACAGTACTTCATTTCCAGGAGGGTGGTGGGGCACTGACTGCCACTGTCGCAGCTCCAACAGGAAACAAATGACAAATGCAGCACAAGTCAGATGAGCTGTGGTAATTATGGTTGAACCCACACAGGCTGCAGCTGGGTCCCTGTCAGAGCAGCGAGTCACGCTGTCAAAACAGGTCATGGTTACAAATGGGAGGAGACGAGAGACCTTCTGTCTGATACTGAGCACACATCCTGCTTGTGAGCCACCCGTGGTCCTGGGGCCCTCCCTGGGAAGGAAATGTTACTACAAGGAAATCAACAGAGCTGCCAGAATCATGAGTACTCCAAAACCCTATTTATGCCTGAAGCCAAAGAACTGGCAGAAACAGGCATCAAATATTATGTATACATAGTACAAGCTTACTGATGAATAAAACATGCTCAGAGGTGCACAACCAGCATGGCATCTCCTGGCCCACCAGCTTTGCTGTCCACCACAGAACATAAAGACTCTTGGTCTTAGCTGTCCATCAACTGTGATCAAACTGGTTACTATCTGAAAGTGAACTAACGGTAAATGACTAAATTGTTCTCAGTCCTGTCCTAGTAGGTACATGGCTACACTGCAATAGATCCATCGTCAGCGCTTGCAGATTTCACCTCCCCCAAATCTGAATTCAAACTGCTGTCAGCACATTCGTGGCAAGGAAAATGGAAGCTGACAAGCAGTTACATGGAAGTAAAGCTCCTTTTCATTCTACCTTGCAACTCTACCAGTGCTTACAGAGATAAAGCAGTCACCGGCACTGCAAAGCGTCCTTGTTGTGCTGGGCAGAATGGCTTCAGCATACAGTGCTTGGTCCAGAACCAGCAAGCAATAAGTCTTTCAGGTGCCACCCTGACAAGTTGAATGAAATCTTTCCTCTGCAATAAGGCGAGTCCCCTGTCCTGGTTTAAACCAAGACACCCCCAAAGAAAGAAAATATCCTGTGTCAGCATTCACGTTTCTTCCGAGTATCTGCTTTCTGTTGGCACTGTAGCCTCAAATCACAGCACCACTCAAAGAGGGCTTTGGATTCAGATCGTGACTCTCTCTAAGGACTTGATGCGAACAGAAATAAGTGGGCCGGAAGAGAAGGTGGATTTGCATCTTCCCAGAACATTTGCCATGATGGAGTGTAGGTTCTGTATTTATTCATGCCCCTTCAGATTTGTGTTTTCTTCAGCTGGAATCAATAGAAAAGCTGAACATGACATAAAGCACACCGGTATTTCCTCATACAAGATGCATTCCACTGCTTCCTGGTAAGTTGTAAGCACCTGAAAGTCTACCAGCAACCAAACCCAAACTGTTGTTGATGTAAGTCATGCTGTCATGTTGGATGTTGCCCGGGAAGCTAAGGACCAGGTTAGGAAAGCTAAGGCCCGGTTAGAATTCTAAGTCAAGAAGGCTCTGCAGGCTCACAACTGGCTCTGGGAGCTGCCTGCCCAGCACCTGCAGCAGGAATCCAGGACTGCCTCACTAGCTGCAGGTCCTGATTGTCCTGAAGCTTCTAGGGAATGTGGCTGCTGGATGTCCACATCAGTGACCAGAGCCTGGTGCACAAGGTCTGGTTCTCCAGGTGAGCTAACGCTGCTACTAGACTCTGATGTCAAGAGAATTCATGTGTTCAGTTGCTGCCAAAGGGCAAAGTGAGGAAGGCAACGTGACCATGTCTATAAATCAAATACACCCATGACCATTCTCACTTGAGACTACATCTCACATCCACACTATTAAACTCCTTTATTCCCCAAAAAGGGCAGTTTGTCCAAATTGCCTGCTGGTGATCCTTGGCCTCTGAACTGTGCCCGTGTTTGGGAACAGGTGAGCTGGGCTTGCAGTGCTCCCTCTTCTCTGCTCCACCGGGACCTCTTCTGGTCCCAGCTCTGCTACGGTCCAGCTGCACAACCACAAGCTGAGTCTGAAAAGGACACTGCAAAACCACAAGAAAGATCTGTGTGCAAATCCATAGGAAGACAAGAAATGTGTAACTGCAGACAGAGGAAGAAGATTGCTGAGATGGGGATCGCTGAGCTCAAGGTTACAAGAAGGAAAACAACATCATGAAATGTTTGTGTTAGCCAGTAACTGCTTCATACTCTCAATCTGCACACGTTCTGCTGGAAGAGTATCTTTGTGCATGGCTAAAGATGCTCACACACACTCACTCAAGCAAGGGATGCTAATAGCCTGGATGAAGCTATGCCTCGAACTTGTGATGAAGGTGCCCCAGTGCTTGGGAACGCTCCATACAACTATCATCTAACCACAGATATGCAGCCTTTGTGTCACCTCCACATGAAAACCAGACTTGGTTTCCCTCTGGAAGGTCATTCACGCCCTACTTTAGCGTCTTGTGCTCAGTTATCACTTGACCTACACATGCTGTAGAAGATGGAGTTTCTTCATTTGCAGGGAAAAACTGTTGAAGACACACCAGCATAGCACTGAAACCACCACCTTGCAAAGCACATTTTTAAGCTTAAGCACACGAGGATCTTTCAGTGACAGGAAAAAAGCCAGTATCCTTGCTGGAATTACACACAATCAAATATCTGGGATCCAGTAGATCAGTTCTGAGCTTAGCCACATCCTGAGCTGCAGTGTGCAAGACAGGCAGGGTCCTGAGTCACACACCAGCAGTGCCTCTCAAAGCTGGTTTGAGCCATGAGATGCCAAGAGGCCAAGCACATTAGCTCAGGCAAATCCCTGCACTGACACAGGATACAGCTGCCAGAGCCAAGCTGGTCCCTCTGCCATGTACTCAGGGCCCAGGTTGTGCCCACTTAGCACAAGAGAGCTGTTATTTGTTTTGCAGTAGAGACATAATGAGCACAAGCAGGACCTCAGTTAAACCATGGGACATTTAACAGAGAGTTGTCATTTTACTCACCGAGGTTACACCAAACAACCCTCTGTAGGATGCTGTTCTCATGCTTACCTTTCTATGCTTGTATACTAATGCTGGGCACTTCTTTTAACTTCAAAACAGGTTAGCTCCTTTTCTGAATTATTAATTTCTACATGTTTCCTCTGAAAGCAGCAACCACAGCCCTATACTGTGGCTCCCTGGTACATACAACCAGAGCACGTGATTAGACGAGCACGACTTCTGTAAGGAAACATCACACATTTCCCACTTCACAACCCCTTGTAATGTTTTCCAAATGCTCCCCACCTTGTTAAGGAAAATGAAAGCTTTAAGTTACTCCAAAGGCATCTCATGGCCTTTTGGTTTCAACTGAGTCTTATTCACTTTGCCGTTCTGTTTTATACTCTGCCAGCCCACGTGTAATAAAAATCAGGGAGCAATTTCAGTTTTAAATTTCATTTGCCACATGCGATTCCAGTTACCGAATAAATCCCAAACCTCTCTGAGTTCCTTTTGTTCTCCACAGGTTGTTTATTACTCCCCATGGTTTTATACAATCACAGAGTTTTAATAAGTTACATATTTCCACCTTCCCAAGAATGCCAACAGAGAAGTCAGGGGTTTACTGAGCATCCTTCCTTATTGCCACAATCTCTGCCATCTCAACACACTTACATTAATCTGAAAATAGAAATTATAACAAATAAATCATGCCACGCACAAACTTGCCATGTCTATGACTGCAGACATAGAGCCTACCACAGATCCTGCCCTGAAAGTCCTTTCTGGATGCTTGGTAGCACGCTTGGCTTCTACTTTTGCTCTGCTCCCCTCTCTGTTCCTGCTCCCACAGGGAAACAACCAAGCCAGTCTAAGATACACCAAGCTAATGCCTGCCCATACTGCTGGCCTGTTTATGCCCTAGGCCAGCTCTTCTCTAATGGCTTTTAAACCAATTCCAAAAGGTCCTGCAGATAGTACATACGTCTTGCTTCTCTATTTCTGGTCACAATTCATACAGGCAGAGACAGGTAATCCCTTTATCTGATCTGATGATGCCAGTGGTGCTTCACTCTTAACAAAACCCTGCTGCCATTTCAGGACATAATCCTGATTTACTTTAGTATTTGTTATTGCTTTAACAGAACCTGGCTGGATTAAGAAAAAAGGCTAAGACATTCACAGAGATAAGTTGAACATCCATAGTTATAAATGCTGAAATTAAACAAACAGCCTGAAATATCTAAAAGTTTTGGAGAGGACATAAAGCTTCATGCTACAGGACCTAAATCAATCTAACAAAAGGGATGAAATTCTCCTCCTGGCAAGATCACAACATAAACATCTACTGCAGTATGGTCTGCCTTTTCCTCAGCAGCTGGTGTTGGTCACTTTTGTAGATAAGCTACTGGAACAGATGGATTGTGTGATCTGGAATGGTAATGGCTGTGGCCCATCATGGGTATAATTCAGATAGGCCATGGATGAAAATCCTGGTTTGGATCCATTTTTGCAGTTACCAATGCAAGCAAATGAGGGGGAGCTTCAGCAGATGGACATTAGTTTGGTTTCTTGACATAAAGGCAGTCAGGCAGTTTTTTCTGTCCCCCCAGAAACGATACAGAAGCAGGTCATAACAGAAGGACACACTGCAGCAGTGTGTCAACAGAAACATGCTTCACACACAACAGTGCTACCTTGAGTCTCATTCTTCTTTACAGAAAGGCCATGAAGAGCTGCAAATCACATGCATGTAAATTTATTTATCTTTTCACCACGTAACCAAACTCTTGCCAAATTTAAGGTGCAGCAAATCCCAGTATAAAAACTAATATGGACAGAAAAGCTTGTATTATAAAAACAGACATACCAAAATTAAGAAATTGGACTAATTTACCTCCAAATTCCCAAGGGTCAGCTTTCCTTCTTTCCAGGTATTGCAAGAAGGTTTGTACATGGTCTGCTCTAACTGAAGCTTGGCTGAGTGAATGCTGGGCTTTACAATGAAGATTGTTTTGATAGCACGGGTATTCTTTAGTTTTTACTCCAAAGTTATCAGCCCTATACAGAAGGATCTTGCCCATACAGCTTGGGCTGCAGATCCTTCTTTATAAACAGATCTTTCCTTAAAAAAAACTACCAAGAAGGAGGTGAATTATAAACATAGCAGCAATTGCTGCATTATCTGGTCTTATTAGTCAAAGTCGACCTTAGATACAATGTGTGTCACCGATTACAAATGATCAGGGTTTGTCTCTACTAGGATTTTAGGTTGTGGTATCTCACTGCAAAACATACACTTTGCAATGAATACATCTCACTTTCAACTAGAAGCCTAGAACCAGGGATTTATCTTAGGCAGCTATTTCAGGAGGGAACAAATCACCCCCAACAGTGAAGCACTCTCTCCCCATCTGTTAATGACAGGCCCAGATAACCAATTTAGAAGGCATGCCCAGCTTTTAGAAGACTAGAGCTATTAAAATAAATCCTTTCCTTTGGTTTTGGATGCCAGGAAACAGATGAACAACTAGGCTAGGACAAAGGTCTGGTTTTGTTCTGTTTCTGGGAAAGGCCCAAATACATCTTAAAATTACAAGGCTTAAAATTTCTTCCTTTTACAAAGGAAAATTGATTTTATCCTGATAGGTCTGGATGAGATAAAAATTTATTGTGTCCTGGGCAAACCGTGCTGTTTCTGCCACTTGAGAATTTTACAAGAGTGATTTCACTATAAATAACAAAATTCTCCCATCTTTTCCACCAGGGAGGCAGGATTCCTAATTGACAGCCTGCCACTTCATTCATACCTTTGACCAGTCTACTCTGGACACACTGCAACTGTCTGTTCTAAGCTATGGTAAATGAGAACACTCTCTAGGTTGATCTCTATGCTGATTCCCCAAGAAAATGAAGACATTCTGTCTTTTTTTTCCTTCCAATTTCCTGTTTGAGACAGGAAAAACTGGAGAGAAATAAAACTCATACAAGGAAGAGCTGAGGTGTGAAATTCTACCAATGGGATGCCTGTACCTACAAAACACATCTTCGGTTCCTTGCTGCCAGCAGTGACTCATGACTAAGCCAGAGCAATAGTTTTTTCTACCAAAGCCTAAAGTCAGCTCTCTGCAGCCTGAGTAATCTCCATCAGTGGATGTGACCGTCTCTAAAGCTGTTCTGCTGCCATCAATCACTGCAGTGTGGGGAACAGTGTCCTAACCCAGCCTGCGTGACATCTGTCAGCAGGACCATTGGCTGCATGCGACCTGTAATTGTATGACTGCACAGACCCTCATTTCTGAAGAGCAGAGAAGGTGAGGAAGGACATGGCACAATACTCACCTGTCGTCTGTACTCCCAAGTGGGGTCATACACCTTCCACCCATTTTCTGGGAAAACCTCCTTGTACTCAAATGCAAAAAGTGGCTGAAAGAAAGAAAATTTACTGTTAAGAGCCCACTCAGAGCCCATTTTCAGGATGTCTGGTATCTCAAATAGTAACTCACGACTTTTAGGGCTTTGTGAAAAAGATTTACACACTTCCTGTAGCAGGCAACTAGTAAAACAGTATGCTTTCCTCTATACAACTAATCTTGCTTTTCTATTACCTAGAACTTCATGGACAAAAGGACTTTATTATTAGAGAAAAAAAAGACTACTCAGGCAAGAACACTTTTACATATTACAAACTAGATCCTTTCAACCAGTACTTAAAGCAGCAATTGCAGTGTTATGATGTGACAGAGCAGACTAACTGCATTCCAGATTTGGGACAGTGAAAACACCATTAGCTGTAAACCTCTGATGGGCATCACTGAGCTTTAAGTATTTTCCCTGTGTTACAAGGGTGTATCAGTAAGTCATTCACTGTGCATGAAGGAATCCAGCCCCACAGTAGTATTTTTTCCTATTTTATATACGTTCTAAACTCCCACAGAATCAATTCTAAATTAGATTTTAAACCCAGCATTTCTCCTCCTTCAACAAAATGCACCCACATGAACAGTGTACCAAATAGGTGGCACTGAACATCTGTGTCTTTTGGTAAAAACTGAGAAGAAAATACTTACCAGGTTATTTGAAACTGGGAAAGCATATTTCATGAGGTTCTCAAATATGGACCGCCTTGTTCTCCCTTCAGGCTTGTGAGCAAATCGCAAGTTTCGAATATCCTAGGGAAAAAAGAGGGAAATCAAATTGCAGGTTTCTGAATCACTTCAAGGAAAATCCAAAAGCCAGCATTCAAAATAGGGTCACACCACAATGCTCCTTCTGGTACTGATTTAATATGGCACTTTGAACGCTGCTGTACTGCAGCTCTGGGCTTGGTTCAGTCTGCAGACTCCAACAAAGCCTGCCACAACTGCAGAGGTGCAAAGGGAGCGCACAGGCACCTGATCACAGTATCTTGCCTTCACATGATGTTCTCTACCTGCTGAAAGCCCAGGAGAGAGCCCAGGGACAAGCTATCTCTGATTGGCAGGACTCTGAGACAGACCTAGCTTTTACTGGGCTCTCATGCTGAGCTGTGCCAGTAGGCAGCTGGAAGGGACTGTGTCACGAAGTACTCCACAGCTACTGCACGTAGGGAGCCAGTCTGGTGAAAAACAACCAACGCCACCTTCCTTTAAAGCTTCCATTTCTGAGCATTCAAGAGAATGTTCAGAAACTGAGAACTCCTCCACTTTGCACAGCAGCAATTTCTATCAAGAGTGGTAACCCAGGACCTTCTTTCCACAGTCATCTACAAAATCTAATTCGGAAGCCAAATAAAGCATCTCTGAGATGCCAAGATTTTCCAGCCAAGCCTACACCTCAAACTCTTGTAGTAAACAGCTTAAAAGTCACCAGCAAGAAAGCAGCTATCAAGTCCAAGCATATGATGATGGTACAGCAAGTCAGAGAGTAAGATAAACAGCTAAAGACTTAGCTTTCTCACAAAACTGAGATTAGGTAATTGGGCTCAGACAGAGAACATTTCAGGCTGCATAAGCTGCATCTGTACCACTCTGCTATTGCACTGAACTGCTCTGCATATCCTAGGCCAAGCAGGCTGGCATATCTTGTCTACAATGAGTGGAGCTGAAGAACCCCGAAAACTACTTTCAAAATCAGATGGGTTTTGATGTGTGTGATATTTTACTGACTGAAATGCTTTGCAGAACTTCCTACAGAGAAAATCTCTTAAAATGTATGTTGCCCTCCCCTCTTGTAAAACACAGATAGAAGTTTACCTTGCATACAATCTCCAGCCCGTAGGAATTCTCACCACGACTGGAAGCACCTCCAATTTTCTCCACTCTGTTGATTACACCTAAAGATGCATCTAGGACAAAAGGAGGGTCCTGTAGACAGTTGAAATTTGTGAGTTTAAAAAGGGGAGGGGGAAAAGTCCCCAGCTCCTGCTCCCTTATGCCTATATTCCCAAATTTATAGCTATGATTCCCACAGAATTACTCTCAAAGAACACCTAGGTCTAAATATTGAATAGCCAACAAAAGGACATGGTTTCAAAAGCTTACCCGCTCCATGCTTTTAAAATACAGTCTATAATTGGTAACAGTAAGGGTTCCTCTGATTGCTCCAGTGAAGGGGCAGATGTAAGTAACATCCTTCGCTTTAAGAAAAGGGAGAAAAAGAAGTTAATTTCATGGTTAATTTATGCGAACAAAATTATGACAGCAACAATATTTGGAGGCCCTACTTTTCAAAGCATTAAATGAAACCAAGCTTAACCTGGGCTTCCAGCCTAGAGCTAACATTCAAGTTTCAGTTCTGTGGAGAAGGTAAGAGTTTGGGTATAAACTGAACTCCAGGCAAGTATCATCACCTAGAATCCTACCTCTGCCCCTGGAAAAAGCTAGTATTCGGCTGCAAACTGTTTGCTCTTACTGAGCAATGCTTTGCCAGTACCTAAGAATATCATGCACAAGAAGATGAGATGATTCCTTGCCTAGATGCAGGCATCTGAAGCTGACAATCATCTGCATAAAAGCTGAGGATCATCCACAAGCTAGTTTGTGCCACCAAGGGCAGGAGAAGGAGGTTCTCCTACACTGGCTTTCAGGATGCCTGAGTCCTTCTGCAGACCCCTGCTCACAGTCAGCCCTGGGATGAAGGCCTTTGTGCTAAAAGCCAGCAGAGCTACAGCAGCCACAAACCTGTGTAACACCCAACTGCTGGTGATTTTAAGTCTGAAGTCAGCGATCAAGTTACTCTGCAACGATCCAATTATTTCTGAGCCTGAGTGATGGTGACTCAAAGCAGTCCCCTTCTTAAAAAGGCCTCAAACGTTTCTCACTTGTTCCAGCAAAAGGCAAGAGGTGCTGCTGCTGGTTTTCCACAGCAAACACCTCCCCTAACTGCCCTTCTGGTTTATATCAATTAAAAACACCAACATTTAAGTTGTTCTCTTCCCCCTCCTCGCTGCCCATCGTGTTTTCTGCCACTGAAGCTGTTGCCTGGCTGTGCTGTGGCAATGGTTTATGCTATGACCAACAAGTAATGACACCCCCTCAAACACACAAAGATCCTTTCAGGAGAAGACCCATTGTCCAGAGATGCCAGATCCATGAAAGAGCTCCCTGGACCATCTTACCCTCAAGCCTCCAAACCCTACAGGATCCAATTTGCAAGAGCTGTGTACAGTCAGGAAGACAACTTCCCTCCCATCCAGGTGGCAGCCACCATGCACAGGAAGCACACTGGGGTGTCAGGATGGGGACCTGTATTTCTTCTACCATTCTCCCATGAGATTTAGCTGGAAGGTAGGGAGGAAGAGAGACTGCCTTGCTCCAGGGCACTGGCAACTCATATAACTAAATCATCCTAATATCAGCTCTGCTTTTGCATAGTCTTCTCTGAGCCTCGAGATTTGAATATGGAGAAAGATCTTTAAAACACGAGGAGCGACTAATTCAGAGCAAAATACACAGCACAGATTTTTTTATTAAAAATAAATGACTATATATGTGCAAGCAATTCATCATTTATTCCAATTCACATGCATTTGTTCAAAGGACAATGAAATACAAAATGCTTCTAGCCAGTTCTAATTAAACCAAGTGTTTCATTATTGGCCGATTATTAATCACTTCTTTTCAAAGACTGGTTTGCAGAGGTTTGAAAGCAGACTCACGAAGCATAACAAGGGTGAGGGCAGCCTGCCTGGTTTTTCCCCTGGAGTTCCCATTGTTCAAAATGGAAGTTCAAAATGTTTTTAAAAACCCCACAACAAAATCTACTGATAAAAGTGTGCATTTATATCCAAAAGAGATTTCTGAGTAAAGATGCTAGAAAAATGTTTTCCAGGTAAGGAATCCCAGGCACGATCCCAAACACCAGCCCTGCCAGCCTGTCAGCCACTGCACCTTTCACATTTGCATTTTATTAGCTTGGTTTCCTAAGGAAACAATTTTACTTAATTACACTGCACACGTACACATGTACCTACATGGCACGTCTGACTTTAACCCAGCCACACTGTACGATTTCAGCAGTCTCTGATAAACAGGGATCTCCAAGGCACTGAAGCGCTTCACTGTTTGTGAGAATGGATGCAAGGTATAATAGAGAGGTTGTATTAGTGCTACCAAGGGAAAGCCTAATCAGCTCAGTCTTTGGTAGATACAAGAGAATCCATGTGGGAGAAAGATACTAGAAACTGGGATTTGCTAATTCCCTTGTTTATATGAACTTCCTGTCTTTTACAGGGCCAATCTTGCTTTAGGTTACTGTGTTGGCTGAAACAGTATTTTTTCCTTTCTCTGTAAAATACAAAGACAATGACATTTGCCTTTCTTGACACTTTTAACAGGAAATAATTACTGCTGATGAGTAACAAATCTTTCCTTTTTGCTGCCTTCAACTTTTTGCTGGACCAGGCAGCTGCTGTCTGGGAAACTCCAAAAGCCACTCAGTCTCAGACTTGCATGGCTCGTCACATCATTTGTCAACAGATAAAGCACTGGTAACTCTGATCTCCTACACTATTCCCCAGGAACCAAAATCTAGTCTGTCTGTCAGAGCTAGTTGCGCCTGTGGACAGAGTTAGGCGTCACTCTGAAGTGCATGGTTGAAGTACGAGTTCAGCGTCCTTAGGAAAGGAATGGCGAACGGGACTGAGCATTGAGTTGATGGGCTTTTGCCTTTTTTCCCCGTTGTTGTTGTTGGGTGCATTTTTTTGGTGAGGTATTTTTATATTATTTGTTTGTTTGTTTTTAGGACTGATATTGCACTCTTTCATATCATTTTAAGAGGAAGGTAATATGGTAAACTAGTGAATGCAAAATCCTCCACAGAAAATTCATCTAGAGCCCTTACTCAAACTTTCAGAATGGAATGCATCAGCAAACATGGTGCATGTCAGAATGGCTGGATGAAAAATAGCAACAAAAAAAACCCATCCCTGTATCAGGAAGTTCCCTGCCACAGGACTGCATCCTCTCCTTTAGTCTGTGACAGAGGTTGGGCACACAATTGTTTTGTGTCAACATAAGGAGTTACCCTGTGGCAAAACAACTTGAAATGGTTAATCCATGTCTTCTCAGGAGGCAGCAAATGCAAAGCTGTACAACCCACCTCATCCCTCATGCTAAGATACACTGAATTGCCTTGTAACTGCTACACAGTAAGGGAAGACAGTTACCTTGGCTCATGTGATGTGCACTAACTTATGAATGAAACAACCTGATTGTGGTTCTCAAAACATCAGCAATTTGCTGACACTGATGTCAATGACTGCCAAAATATTTTGTTCTATGGATATTCTATTTGGTTAACAAACAACAAGAAATTTCCTCTTCACGTACCCATATCTTTAATGGTCTCCCCTGGTAGCAAAGGTGGCTCTTCCATTTCAGCCAATTTATTTGTCTCCCTCAGGACCTAGGCAAAACATAGAAGTAGAAAAAGAAATTAATTACATTTTCATAAACCAAGAAGTTTGCACTTACATGCAATGGGTCAACAATACCAAGGTCTACAAATATTCAAAGATCTTGAGATATTACCTGGTGTCTCAGCCTCGGAAAGGCCAACACAAGGCATGCTTTGTGAGAGACCTCAATGCAGTCCTCACGAACAGCACTAGGACATGCAGAAGTGTTTAAAGCAAGGACGTCTGTGTCAGAGATGCTGCTCAAAGCAGGCTCAGTGCTTTGGTGGCACACTTCCCACATGGCTGCCTTCCATGCTCTAACCTCTTCCTCACCAGCCTGTCACTAAAGTCAAACTCTCTCTCAGTTACATACGGAACCAAAAGGATCAGTTCCTTCCCCATTGATCAACTATTACCATTGTGCTATCAACTACTACGTAATTTCTAGTTTACACCAAGGAAAAATCACATCACTGTCTTCAATAAGGGTCCAACTACTGCAAAAATCCTGATTTGGCTCAGTAGCAGTGACTTGCTACAAAGGTTGTTTTTTGACAACCATGAGTAGGAGGTACGGTTTTGAGTGCCCAATTGACTCCTCTTTCTCTTGAAGTTATACCACAGAACATTACGTTTCACAGATATGACTGCATCTACACAAGGGTTATCACAAGCAGATAGACATTTTAGGAAAGCACAGTTATAACTGAAAGCACAGCCTGAGGTCTAAACCTACGGTAACAAACTAGGGGAGCAGAGCATATGTAAGTGACCACGGTCAAGGCTAAGTCTGTGTGGCCAAATGCAGACAGATTTAATCACATTGCCCATGCCTTGAAGTTGCCAAATGACCACAACCACAGCAGCACCCCAGTTGCACAACCTAGTAACACAGAGAACAGGTTCATTAGTCCAGACTCTGCCTCATCATGTAGCAACCACAAGACTTTGGGTTGAAAGCTGGCATGCATCCCACCTGGTGGAGATAGAGAGAGCTCATGTCTGCTCAGAACTTGATGTGCAGACTCACCCAAGATGCTTTCTCTATCTTAATGTGAGGAAAGAGAAAGAATTGTTTTAATTTTTTATCAGGAAATCCCTGCAAAGAAAATTCAAAGACATGGCCTAAAGTGGCACTCCAAAACCTGCCACGGCTGTGGTCAACTTTCATGTAGACTCAAGCAAGAAGGAGAGCCTCAGGGAAAAAAAATTCTCTAAACTATGCAAAAGAATGAAAACAAACCCCAAAGAAACCCCACGCCACAGCAGAGCATGTTCCAGCATTTTCACACAACAGACTGACATCGAGATGAAAAGATTAACAAGATCAAAGTCTTCTTGGGAACAAGATGTGCATTTTAGAAACTGCACTCAAAAGACTCTTAAAAAAGATAATGAAAGCAAACACAGCCCGGGCTTCCCAATAGGAACCTCACCACTGCACCCACTTAGGCCAGCTCTTACCAGGGAGGTTTGAGGTCTGCAGCATGGGTAAACGGGGGTCACTGCTGACAGAGCTCACACTAGCAGCAACTCACAGGAAAGACTCTCCTCTCCCCCATCAGCAATACCAGTAAAAACAAGGTTTTGCTGGTGTAAGGAGCAGAAGTCTATGCTGAGGTCGTCTTAGCACAGCTGTGTTGGCCAAAGATCACAGACCCCATCAAAGCCCTGACTGACAGCCTCCCCGACAAAAGCCTGGGATACAGACCTGCTCTCAACTCCTGTGTGTCAATTCTGCACTTGAGTAACAGCCTTGAAATTAACAGGATAACATCTGGATTATGCCAAATGAGATGGGGTCTCACTGGCTAATTAGTCTGTAAGTGGTGATCATCTTTGTGGTCTTTTATCTTGGAAGGACATTAGTAACAACACACTCCACACTCAGGACAGGATCAGGATGTCTTTGAGAAGGTCCATACGCCAAGTGGGCAGCAGCTGCTGCTGGGATCACTGCGGTCAGCAGCTGGACCCACTGCTCTCCTGCAGATGTCAGCGGGAGCTCGGCCAGCGGTAAACATTTGGGGGGCTGGGTTACATCTTAAGCCAAAACAAATATGAGGTAAGATACATAGAAAGCATTCAGCATGACAAACTAGGTGGTCAGTGCTCAGATGGGTTTTAAACACCGTACTCCATGTGGGGAGAGGAGGAGGGAAGAGGCAAGCAGTATAAAAGACAAAGAGCTCCATGTCAACACCACTCTGTAAAGACAAGGTTGAAAGCTTTCTCAGTTTAAAAACTGGCTCTTCCAAGTCTAACAAAATCCATCTGCTCACTCACACTCTCTGAAATGTGGAGTCCCCAGGGTCAGAGGAAAGGGTTAGCAACCCAAACATGCACTCAACACAGGGCATCCTGCAAGCACAGCACTTCAAGGTAGACAGTTTCTGTCCCCTTGACTCAAACCCCACCTCCTTTTCTTTTCCCTTCTCTTTCCCTTTCCTTTTCCTTTCCTTTCTCTCTTTTCTTTTTTATTTTCTTTCCTTTCCTTTTCCTTATCTTTCCCTTCCCTTTCTGGTACAGAGTTGAGGACTAAACTCATTTTCATCACCTCTCAGCTGACTTCAGCCCCATGACCTACCTCAGGTAACACAGCACTGACTGCCTCCATGATGATTTCAAAGTCAGTGCAAGTCCTTCAGGCCTGGATAAGTCATCCTTCCCAACAGGACGAGACAGACATGGTCAGAAACCCCAGCATAAACACTTCCCTGGAGTGCCAGTCTGCAGCACCTGCCCAGCTCTAGACCTTGAACAAGCCTCCTAGTTGGAATGTGAACTCTTGAAACCCATCTTGGCAGAATCTGAGACATGAACAGTAGGCATTTTCCTGAAATCCACCTCCTTCAATGGCTCCTTCAAATTGATTTGGGGAAACACAATCTGCGTGCAGCTGACAGCGCAGGCAGCAGGCAAAGGAGAAGACATCTGGGGCAGTGCTAAAGGGCAGCGGGTGGTAGGAGGGAGGAAAAGTGGGTGAAAGATGAAGTTTTGGAAATGAAAGATGAGTTTTGGAAATAGATCAAAAGGAAAGAATGGGATGGGACAATGTCCATGGAGCTCTGGGAGGATGCTAACACCATAGATGGACCGCCTGCTCCTTATATGACCAAGGAGATGACAGAAAAAGCCGTTCCATCTTACTGCCATCCTCCCCTTTCTCTCCAGATCAATAAATGGTTTATTAAACTGTGAGAAGAATCTATTTTGGTACATAAGCCTATTTTCAAGACTCTAAAAATAACACTCCTGGGCCCAGATTTAGCACTCTGCAAGTCCTGCAAAATGGAATTAAGAGCTCCAGTGACGCAAGGAATCAAGTAGGGGAGCCAGAGACACGACTGCAGCAGCTCTGCTGCAGAAGAGTGACAGCTGGCTATTGATGTACTAACGCTATTGAGGCAGGTGCCATACACCTCTGCAACTGAATGCTCCACCTCTGGGTGCCTCAGGCGTCCCAGCTGCTTCCTGGGAACAGAACTAAAGACTGCTTACACTGTAATGAAGGTTGCAGCCAGAGCTGGGCAGAATCAGCATTACTTCAGAATAGGACCATGTTGGCATAGAGCCATGCACTGGCTGTATCTGTCACAACCATCACTAAGATGGTTTCTGTAAAAGAACAAATACAACCACCAAAAATCAGCAGACTACACTGCTTCTAAGCTAAAGATCTTTATTTCCCCCACAGAAATGTTATGCTTGGTAACAGAATCTCTGGGGGAACAGAGAGTTTATTTACACACCAGAATAACCTTTATTTCTGTCTTCTTTTACCAAATGACATCACCTACCCATTCCACCCATCAGCAGCTCCCCCTCTACATAGAACAGCCCTCTGGGATGCTTAGCATGGAAGTACCTTAGCACCTCACACAAGTCCTGCCTCAGCTCAGAGAGGGTGTAAGGACTTCATGCCAAACACCTACCTTTGTTCTCCCCTCAAGCAGCAACTTGGCAGAACAAACCCACACTTGCCACATTTAACAATTGCTTCTCTTACTCCAGGATCCCACCTGTGTTAGCTCAGCCCACTTACCCATGCTGAAGGTGCAGAGCTCTCTTATGCCCTCCCGCCCACAGCACCCAAGGCAGGGAAACCCTGATGCTGCATTGTTGATACAACATGCAGATCTCAGCAACAAAACAATCTCCTTTGCTTGCATGTATGGGGTCAGAGGAAGAGGTTTCAATCCTGATGAAATGGTAAGCCTTTCAGGGTACTGCAGTTCCAACCCCTCCAGTTCCAAGGCATGTTCACACTGCCTCCTAACACAGCAGCCAGCATGCTGCTCAAAAACCCTTCTCCTGATTGACATCCCTGCACAACTCATACACATAGCTCATCTCAAGCAGTGACAGCCAACTCAGGGTGGTACAAAGTAATACTGCACCCTAACTCTAAGCACACGGTCTCTCTCGGGGGTCTGTACAATGCTGAACACTGCTCCAGAAGGACCTGGGAGGGTGCATGGAACTCTGAATTCAGGGTTTGCTTTTGCCTGGGTACAAACCAACTGATCTATTTTCCTCTTGTGCTGCTTGTGAGGCGTTTGCCTACCAGCAGAGCTGCACAGCCAGGATGACAACACACATCAATGCTGGCTGAGGCTGAGCCTGAGCCAGGACTGCCTCCTCCTCCCCAACCTGCCAGGGCTGTAATAGCTCCCCTATCTAGTTCAGTCAGGGTGCCTCAGTTTGTTTAATGGCTTTTTAAATGGATGATTTTCCATAAACTGGATCATTTTGCCAGGACTGGCTCTGGGTATGGCTACATGAGTGAAGATGTAAACCCAGGGCAAGGGAGGGAGGGCAGCAGGGACTGACTAGGGACAGCAACTTTGCCCTTGGACGCTGATGTCTGCAGCACATACCTCCAGATAACACAGATGCATGAAGACAACAGTTGAGGTCCCTCCCAGAAATTTTCATTCTTTTCTACTTTCTCCTGAATACTTGAGTCCAGAAACCCACAAAGGTCAGGCTTTTTGGTTTTGTGTTACTGAATTGCTGTGTTACAGTTTTCCCAAGTCTGCACAGATTCTTCTGGCCTGAATCACAATCAGAATGATCAAAAAGAATCATTGGGCTAGAAAAAAAACATAGCTCTTTTGTGATGTTTTCCCCCTCTCCCTGGTAACATCCTACACACTCCAAATCATTCTGCACATTTTGAACAGATTTGTTATACATAAAGCCATAGCACTGGTGCCACATGTCCAGCCCAACACCATGACCACTTGCTCCAGCATTATTCTTTTCCCCAAAACCATGTCTGCCCCATCTATTGAAAAAACAAGCTCTCCAAGCTTGGAGCTGCTTTTGCTCCAGCTACACAAAGACCTGTTCTGTGTTTCCTACAGCAGGAAGCCAGACTCTTAACTGGTCCCTTGATGCAAACACATATAACCTGTCTGTACAGACAAACACAAAATCCCTTTGCATCTGCAGCCCCTGAACTTACAGGTTTGGCACGTCTACCTCGTGAGCATGCACTGGTTAGCAGCAACACGCAGGATATAGGCTGTGGGGACAAGAATGTGTGTGCTGTACGTGTGCAAGAATGCACACATAGAACTAGTGGATTTTAAAAATATGTAGCTTTTCAAATTACGGGTGAAATATGGGTTTGAACTCACCAGCCACCTGAAAGCCTTTATCTCCTACAGGAAAACATTTGTCTGATACTGCTCATTTTAATGAACTACCTGGGAAGATTCTGCTTGTAGTTAACATAGCTAAACTCTTCTTTTTTTTTCCTTTGTTAATGTCTTTCTCTCAAGGACTGTCACATCATTTAATGCCCTCCTGAATCAGCATCTGTGCACTCTGCAGGCAGGGTAGTCAGTAAACTGCAGGAATATTCATTTCATCTAAAACTGGAGATCTACATCTGATCTAGTCACCCCTGGTGCTCTGTACAGTCAGTGAAAAGCAGGAGATGAGGAGATGCACCCTTAGGATAAGGACCTTTCTTCCCACGCAAGGCTGAGAACCAGGGTAAGTAACTCCAGTGCAGATCTGGTAGGGTGAATCCCATCTCTGGTGCTCCACTGTGGCCAGTGTAGCCATGCCCAGTCTCCTGGACATTCCAATACAACTGAGCAGTCACGACCTGTACTTTCCAAACCTTCTCTGTGCTGACGGGCAGCAGAGGATGAGCTAGACCACATCCAAAAGTTGCATGAACCGCATTAAAACAGGCATGACTCCAAAGCTTGTAGGATAGGTCATCTTAGCTGAGTTACCAGAGACAACTTTTGGGTCAGAGCTGGCTCCTTGCTGCTGTCTCAGAGAACCGTATGAGGGAAGTCAGCCTTTCTGTAAAGGTTTAGCCATCAGATTATTTTTACATACTTACACTTTTTTATTTATTTCCTTTGTAAATTAAGAGGAAAAAAAAGAAACATATACACTTACGTAACCAATGTTTTTCTCCTTTCAAATGCCTTTTTGTGGTCTCAGACCCATGTTCACCTATTTCTTCCCCTGAACTGCCCTCCCATTCCATCCCTTTTCTCTTTCATGGCTGTTGGCATAAAAGTCAATCAACAAAGGACAGTGCCACTATGGCAGGTGTATCAGGACTTATCATTACCCCTACAATGATGCAAAAACCTCTGAAACAAAACAGATACAGAAGCTCTTTCCATCCACCTCAGGAAAAAACAAACAAACCCATGAGGTTTTCTCTCCAGCCAAAGTTGACAGAAGCTGCAGAACTGACATGAATATGTGCAGAATCAAAGACCCGTATGCTTTGTTAGGGTAATTTTTCATAGGTTTCTTCTCCCAGTGAAACATTTAGGACACATTTTTTCTAGCATTTTGATGCTAAGATGGCTCTGTCTTCTCAGTACTCAATTAGAAAGACAGTAAAACAGTAGCTACACGTACTTGATAAAGCCTCCTGTAGCCTGGAAACACTGTGCTACTTCAGAGAGATTTTCAGCCACCATTTACCGCTATTTCAAGCTTACTTGGAGAAGATTTATGTGCTATGTATCCTACTGGAAATGCAATAAAACCTAAATTGAGTAAGTAAATGGACTCTGGTCATTATTTTTGAATCAATAAGAATACCACAGCAGAATGGCTATAGGAAAGAACAGCAGTATCTCTGCATGACTGAGGCACAGGGACTCTTCTGAGGATTATGACCAGATGGGTAGATAACTGTGTTAAGAGACATTCAGACCAGCGAGATATTAATTGCAGGGAAATGCTTTGTGTCTTATTCTTTTAGGATATTAGAAATTCAAAGGGAAAAAGGCAGAACACTGTGGACACATGGATCATTTCAGAATAGTACTCAGAGAATCTGAATACTGTCCAAAGACTACATCAAGCCCATGCAGCTCCTGAGAGAGCCTTCAGCAAACAAGGCTCACCTACCTTGGTTGAAAAACAACACAAAAGGCATTTAAGTTATCAATAAAATGTTCTGACAATAGATCACTTATTATACTACTCTGAAGACGATAATTACATACAATGTATGCTGCAACTGCCTTTTATCTACCCTGCCTGATACAACTAAAACCAAAAAATCACAAGTATGATCTGTACCTATCAGACATATTTTGAGTAAGTACAAAAAGACTGGAGAAGTCACTTGCTTACTTACCACTGTCTTGAAAAATCTTGAGGAAGAAGCTGAAGATTAGTATATTAAAAAGAAGTAATAGTCACCAGGGTAATATAAAGAGACTCCTGTGCAGGAGGAAGTAGCCACCATGCAGTGCCTCCCTGGGGTTTTCTGCTTTGTTTTTTCTGCTATGTACTTCTCCGCTCAGACCCGAGTGTCCAGTGATGAAGAAAAGCCTCTCTGGGCTGTTGAATCTCTTGGCCCTTGCTGCAAAAGTGTAAGGCAAGGCTTAGAAGCTCAAAGGAACACACTGTTGAGGGCCACTCATTCAACCACGGCTGGCTTGTCTCTTCAAGTTTGCATGGCTTGGTGCCTCAAGACAATCTTCTCATTAGGCTCTGACAGAAAGTCATCACTGACTCAACACAGCAACGCTTCCTGGCACAGAAGGTTGCAGATAGTATCTATTCAGACAAGTCCAATATTTCTTAATACAGAACCTTCTTCAGTGCCAAGGGTTCCACATACGTCTGGAATGACAACGGCTCTCCTCCCCACTGGCAGCTCAGAACCTTTGGACAGCACATTAGCCTGACTATCTTTGCTTTAGTTTTACTGAATTTTTCCTAGCAAACAACTTACACAGAAAAATAGAATAATGTTTTCAAGGAAAGCATTAAACTGTTTCAGTAAAGATCATATCCTCAGTCTTAAGTAACAGAAAACACTCTAACCAAAAAGTGCATTATAAATTCTACCAACTGAAGTCACAGAATATGTTACCAAGATTTTCACTTTGGACTTAAGTGATATACATATAAGGATTCAAGACAAAACAGCTATTTACAATGGGTAAAAAAAAACATACAGAGGGGAATGAAGATGTTCCATTACGTGCAAAAACATCTACAGAAAAACAAATCTTGGCAGGTACTGTGTGCAGTCACAAATCTGCATGCTCCTTTTAAGAACCATGCTTGTTCATTCCTGCCTGATTTGTGCTTCAATCTACAAAACTACAAATATAAGGAGGGAAAAAGGGGGGAGAAAAAATCCACCTCTTACCCAGTTTTAGTCAGCAAAAGGAGAATTCTTGCACTTTGTAACTAGGAGAAATACGGCAGTCGATTAGGAAGAGCTGAGAATATTTGAACATATGAAGGCCATTTGCTTATTCTCCTTAGTTTTCCATTCCTAATAGATGGCGATCATAAATGCTTCCAGAGATTTCTTTCACTGTGCATTACTTCAAATTCAAGCATTCAGGTACCTCTATACATGAAAAATTAGCAACGCTTGCTGTCTTTGCTCTCTTCTAACGAGATGAGCACTTAGGGAGTATTACTGCCATGTAAAGGAGACAGAAAACTGACTGCATCTGGCTTCTCCCCCATCTAATTTGCATGAAATCAATATTTTGCAACCCAGAGGTTGGCTACTCTGTGTTTTTGTTTCCTTGCAAGGGGGAGGTGCAGAAAAGGACTTACTGGGGAGAGGTGCAGGGAGGGGACAAAGATTTTCCATCTCCCAGGACAGTTTAAAAAGATTGTAATTTTCATGAAATATAAAGCATTTTGAGTCATGGAAACTGGAGTCCTAGAAAAACATGGCAATGGCAGGGGCAAATTCCCATCACTCATAGGGCTGCCCTGGAATGACCATGCCTGTGGACAAGAGCACCATTCATTCTCCAGAACCAGTCCTTTGGTCCTTTGTTCAACCAACAGCTTCATGCTCCAAAGCAAGCCCATTTCCCACAGACACACACACGCAACTTGTATGGCCAAAATCAGAGTTTTGAGATAGTTAAAATACTTTTTCCTCACAATATTTTCCTGCTTCTCATCAGCTGCTCTTTAAGCCCCTCAACCTGATACCTTTGATAAAGTAAAGCATCATCTGTTCTTCTGTTTGGCTCCTCTTTCATCCCTGTGTGCAAAGGGACCTGTAGAAATACTACATGGAGATCAGGTAAGGACTACATCTGCCTGCATAGCTTCCACTCCTGTACACCCCAAAATCATGAGGTGCACCTTCATGTGAGAGTATAACTGAGCCCAAAGTGATGATGCAGAGAAACACACATGGTCAAGTCTTCACATAGTGACAGTAAAGAGGTGAACTGTTTATTTAAGTTCATTGCAGTATCACCAGTTCAGATCTAACCAAGCCTTTTGTGACCACAGGTCAATCATCTTCACCATCTGGTGGTTTGCGTAATATGGTCTGTAATTCAATAGCAGTCACACTCCAGTGCACTAGAAGGAAAGCTCACACCACAGAAGACATCTTTGCATTTGCTATGAAGGAGTTTTCTCACAGGCAGTCCCACGCAAAGAGTCAGGGGCCAATCCAAACCAGGAATACTTACCCCATATATCATTAAGTGAGAGATGGAGCCGATTGGCAGGGCAGCCTTCAACTACCCTGAAGGTGCTTAGGCAGAGTTTTTTCCATGATTTAATGCTTCCAAGTTAGCATCATTCACCAACTGCAACGTCCCTTAAAAGCAGAACTAAAAACCATTGCTTAAACGAGTGCTTAAAGTTTAAGAAGTTATGCCGTTCTCTGAACCCAGCTCTTGTTGAACATGTGTTACACATAACCAAAGCCTGACACACTTCCTGCGTTGGCAGGGAGATAGCAATGGAAAAGCTCAGTGAGGCTAGTTTTAGTGATTTACTGCAACGGATGGGGGGAGGAGGGATCACATCTTTCTTCAATATGTTTTTCTACTAACAATATACATGTTCTACATAAAATTAGTCTAAGCCACTTTGCACTAAAGGTAGAATAGAGTAACACAAAGGTGGCAAAGTCAGTTGACTGGCATTCAGGTTAATCCTACCCAACATCACCTAAGGGACAAGATTTACCTCCATTTTAGAGGTCTGCCTCTGGAGAAATTACCCTGAACAGTTTTCATAGTCAGAGGAGAAACGCAGTAGGTTTTCAATGAGACAAAACTGCACCTCTACTGGTACATAACCAAAGCTGGGATCCACTAAGAAATAAGCTGCTGCCCCTCAAAGGATGCTCATAACAACCTGCAACAAGGACTTCCCTAGCTCAGCTGTATGACGTTCTCACCTAGCGTGGGCATTTCCGTGAAGCTGAGATAAATCAGACTATAAACATCCTATTTCTTTCCACCTACTACAAAAGGAACTGTGGCTGACTAGCCTGAATGCAGACTTGCTCTAACAGATTTCATCCAGGAAACCTAAGGAGACAGCTATGGCATCCACTGTCTCGGAAGGAGAAAGACTCATTCAATACCTTTTGTCATGCATCAGTTATGTCTCTTACAAAATAAACCACATAGGCTTGTCTGCAGTTTCCAACCATACACACAATGGATAACAAATTAAGGTTACACAAGCAACTGTTTCTTCCCCTTTCTAACCTTCAGGTCTGGGCATGCTACAGTAATGTTCTTGGATTCATATAAACCCATGGCAAATCCACTGATTCCTCGTATATTAAAAGAGAAAATTATTATGGAGGGAGCAAACAACCATGGAGGATGTGACACATGCTTGTACAATTTTTTGCTGGATGTCAGAGGAATATGAGGAATTGTGGATCTTGAAGTTGCCCTCAAAGGGGAGAATGGTTTCATGGTCACGAGCAGCAATGCCAAGAACAAAGATCTGAACCACTTTTCTGAAGGCTGCACAACTAAGCAAGTGACATATGGGTTTGCTGTACTGGTTTTCTCCATCTACAGGATGGACTAGAAGCAAGAAGCAACATATGAAAGCCAGGATATGAATTTCCATCCTCTGATTCAGGCTTTTGCTGTACACAGTCCAAAACCAAACCCAATGGAACTTAACAAGCTTTCAGGCAAATGTAGTGTTTTTAAGGGAAGTGGCAGCAGGCTCTGCTGGCTACATCCACTGCTTCCAACTGCAGATGGGAAGGATCCATCCCTTTCAAGAGAGCTACTCCAAAGCTTTCAACACAGCAAACTTCAAGCATTATCCTATAAATCAACAGGTGACTCAAAATGAAAAGTCCCAACTGATAAAAGCTAGAGCACTGGCAAGTAGCCTTAAGAGAAGTACTATAAAATGCACAGACATATCTGCCCGTAGGCGCAGGAGAAATACCATCTATAGGACTTAGGAGTAAGAACCTCATTGTACTTTAAAACCCACCAAGTTCCCAGATCTGTAAGAGGTATCTAAGCACCTCAACCCCTTTGGCAATGTTGCCTCCAAGGTGGTTTCAAAATCTCATCCCAAAGTACAAGGTATCTATGAATTTCCAGCCCATTTTCACTTCCAATTATTTCTATTCAATTCTTTTCTTGCCTGATCTATAACTTATGCTAAAACATATGGCAGTGTATTTGCTAAAAATTGCCTCAAAAAGTGCATTCCCTACATCAGTTCTAAACAGTTTCAGATTTGAGATCAGGAAGGGGGTTGAAGGGAGAACCTAATAGTGCTTTGCTGTTTTTCTGTTGGGGTTTGAGGCTTTCTTCTTTTTTTTTCCCCCCACGAAGCTAACTGAAGCAGCCAAAAGTTATTTAGAGTTAGCTTATGAAGCGAAAACTCTATGCGTTTTGTTCCCAATTTGTATTAGTTCCCAATATTGAAATGCTCAATATACTTTAAAAAAAAAATACACACCTTCATAAGGGTTATTATTAAACACTTTGGAGAAAGATTTAGGAAAAATACTGCCCATGCAGTCGGTAGGAATCCCCAGCGGTTGTCTCATTTACCTCATTACGCTCATGTGCGCACACACAGAGTGTTAATTGCACTCCAAAAGAAAACTGCAGGCACAGACTGCAAGAAACGATGTGGGTCCTTCCCCTGGTTGCCTCCTCCCGATGGACGCCTACTATTCTTCTAAAAATTCCCCACAGAAAAGAGAGTGCTAATTGCAGCTATCACAGAGTGGTTTTCCATCGTCACGGACATTTAATGCCTAAATCTGAGGCAACGCACACATAGAAACAGAGACCAAGCAGAGGTAGGAGTGGTGATGGATCCGTGTAGCAATTCATTCTAGCAGGGAAAAATTAAATACACACCAACAGCATAATCCCATAATTGGCAGATCCACATCAAAATCTTGAAAAGCTTATTTTCAGCCTCTTTAAGCTAACTGATGCAACACCTTCCCGTAAGAACACCATGTAGCCCAGGCTCTTGTACTCCATACCACTGAATTACCACAAAATGCATTAGTTCCCACTTCAGGGCTTACACTTTTCCAGGAATGATGTGGGACTTCCTTTTATCCTCAGAAGTAATAATGTGCTAAGCTTAAATCTCAGTACTTGTGAAGACTTAGGAGTTAATGCTTTCTTGTGCCAGTCAAAGCTGCACAAGATGCTCAAGCAAATAAGGACAAGGCTAAATCAGAGACCATGCTCATGCCACTGTATCCATTAATGGTATGACCTCATCTGCAGTATCAAAGGCAGGGCCACAACTCAGAAAGATCAGAGAAAATAGGAAGAACAATTGGGACACTGAAAAATCCCTTACAGAACTGACTTTATTAAAAACCAACTTGCAGAACTGCCACAGACAGAGGATTTCTGTTCTCCTTGACTCCAGACCTGAAAGAAATCAGTTAGTAGATCACCACGTGTAATAGATCATTTAGGAGCTAGCACGAGGCTCCATCAGCCAGCCCAGGGAACAAACAGTAACACACTAGCACTGTGAGCAACTGGTTTGAGGACAGGTTGTGGGACTGCAGTTCTACACTGGCAATACCGACACCAGAGGCTGTCCACATGCAGAGGCCAGATCTTCATCCCACCTCCCAGGCCTGATCTCCAGAATCAAACACTCTTAGGAACAGAAGGAGAAATAATTAACGCACCAATTCCTCTAGGAGAGATAAGTCAACCTAGTGGTTGACTACTGGTAGTGCTAGTATAAACTGCCCCTTCCTTGCTACATCCTACAAGTAGTACTACGGGAATGCTTGTTCTCTAGGTCTACTTACCATTGCCAAGCAATTACTCAAGTGTAAAGGCAAGAACCAGCATTATGCCTACACATAACTGCATCGAAGCCACTTGCAGCACCCCTGCAAGAGCACACTTTAGGCGAAGCCTGGCAGGCTTAAGATGAATTCAGGCCCCACAAAGCTGATGCAGGTTAACAGCAAGCAGCATTTTGCCAGCAGAGGCACATGCTCACACTTGGCCTGCAGTGCCTTTATATTAAACAAGTAATTCTCTGCTTCACCATCTCTCCTTAAACACTAAAGGGAGCAGCACGTGTTCCAACTATGGCAGAACTTCAGTTTGCTTAGAAATAGATAAATAACAAATAAATAAGAGGGCAGGCTGTGAAGAAATCACTTTGCAAATTACAGGAACTGCGGCACAGCAAGGAAGCATGGGTTTCTAATGGCCTCCAGTAAACAATGCATATGCATCTCCTGCCTGAATAATCTATCAAGCAGCTAAGAGAACATTCCTCTGTAGACATTACTTCTGATTGCTTGTGGGTACAGAGGCCCTGTTGGACAGGGAAGCAGACAAGTCCAGGAGAGCTGAAATCCCTGCGAGATAATTCATACAGGTAAGGTGACAAAAGCAGGGAAAGACTCACAAGACACAATGAGGGTTAACAGGAAAACAAGTAGAGCCAACTTAACCACCAGGGAGGAAAGACAACCTTGATTCTAGAAAATAAATACTGTTTCATTCTCTACTTCTAAAGGTAATCCCCGTGTGTCATAGAAACTGTGAAAAGGCAGTCGAGTTTTTACAAAAGCATGTAGTGACAGGACAAGGAGGAATGGCTTTAAACTGAAAAAGGGGAGATTGAGATTAGATGTTAGGAACAAGTTCTTCCCTGTGATGGTGCTGAGGTGCTGGCACAGGGTGCCCAGGGAAGCTGTGGCTGCCCCATTCCTGGCAGTGTTCAAGGCCAGGCTGGATGGGGCTCGGAGCAACCTGCTCTAGTGGAAGGTGTCCCTGCCCGTGGCAGGGGTTGGAAGTGGGTGAGCTTTAAGGTCCCTTCCAACCTAAACTATTCCATGAATTTATTATTCTATGAACTGTCCATAAAAAATGGAAAAAGAAACCCACTTATGCAAACCTCAGTTTAAAAATTAAAATTAAATAGGAAAATGCTTGTGTAATTAAAAAAAAAATATTATTATACAGTTACAGCTGTAGCAGTATTTGCAGTCTCGTGTATATTCATATCAATGAATCGCTTAACCTTAATCTAAAAATAATGTTCTCTGCATGCTGGAGTAACTGAATACCCCACAAACTTCTTTACGCAGCCATGTTCTGAAGATTACTTTTTGTATCCATAGAAGAAGGTGTAAACTATCATTAGATAACACATAAACTACTGACTAATTTACAAATCTTAGCTTAATATTTTGCTAATAAGCTCCTATAGAAAGAAACATTTATATTCTTGCCACTTACGAACAGGTGGACTTCCTGGTATCAATTATGGACTATAGACACAACACTCACAGGACAAAATAATTACCATGGCTGTCAAAGGGATTAGTTTTGCAGAGAGGTTTTCAGAGGATTGCATGTAATTTTACTGTCTTTAGGTTTCACAAATATGCTCAACCACAGCTGACAAATGCTGAAAGTTGTTACTAGAATGTACCAACACCAACAGGTTTATACTCAGGGATGTTTTTTACAAGCAAAGGTATATCAGCAACCCCCTTGGTTTTATAAGAGGAACGTACAGACAGCTCCAAAACTCCTGTGACACTGAAACAGAACTTTGAATTTATAATTAACTGATCAAATAACAGCCTTAAAAGAGGCTTGTTTGGACCTTTTTATGTCAGAGCACTTTATTGTGACAGATTATTTTTATCCACTTGGAGATAGCAATCTTTCTCTGAAAGAAGCTACTTCCAAGGACTCAGTGTTTACAAACAAGCAGGAGTTCTCAAGACAGAACATCTCTTCTATACACACAACAGAAAAGGATATATAACTGGCAGGTGGAGGGTTTCACTTACTTAAACCACTTAAAAGAAAACAGTTCCTTTGAAAACTCATCTCCAAGTGTGGGTTGCAGAGTCAGTTTTTTGAAGATTAAACAACTTTATAAAGATGCAAATAATACCGTAAAATTAAACTTCAATTTCACCTGTTTGACTTTGGGTCCTTTCATGTTTCAGCTACATAAAGCTTGGCATTAACCTGAAAGCCAACATCATTTCACCACATCCAAAATGCGAGAAGCAAGAAATGTCCTCTCAAGCAGGCCACAGCAGATGAGTATTTTGATTTTTTGAGACAAGACATACATACCCTTAAATCTGGAGAGAAGTTGTCCGCTGAGGTGGAGATCGAGTCGGACGATAGCGCAGAAGCAGATTTGGTGTGAGTAGAATGGTCCGATTGAGAAGTGGAAGCGCTATAAAGAGAAAAACCACAGTGTATCAGAGGATGCTCAAAAGCCATCAAGAACTGCCACTCACAGTCACATCAGCCATTTTTCACTATATCCACCCTTTCCAGTCTCAGTCATTCAGCCCTCAGCAGTGGTTAAAGAGAACTGTTTTATTCACCACTGCTATGGATTACCAAAGTGTACACAATTCACTAACAAATCTCAGCTCAGACTGAGCCAACATTATCATGATCACAAGCTTGATCAAATCCTAAATCACAGAAACTAAGAGCCTCCATTTCAGCCTTTCAGATGGGAGATATTAGTGCACTGCTGGGGGATGCAAACAGACAGACTCCTGAACGCATGCCAGCACCACTCCAACCGCAGCCTCACAGCGGTGGAAGAAATTCAGGATAAAAACTCTTTCCATCACACACAACTTTCCTCCTTCAGGTATAAGTGCAGTCCTTAGGAGAATTAAAAAGGCTCTCCAAGCACACCTCTCTGGTGAGTGCTTTAGCAATTTGCTAAATAGCAAAGCAAAACAGTGATTTTCTTTTTCTATACAGTTTTCCTAGTGTAGCTGTAAGCAATTAAAATAAGCTTATTTTACAGCATTTTTATGCTGTGACCTCTCCTAGAACCATAATTGCTTAAAATTAGCATTTGATAATAACACTCTTAAAATCCCAGATGTCTGTAAGGAAAGATCCTCCATGGTACAATGTTACTGCCTGAAGCCACAGCACAGCAGAAACACTACCTGCACCAAGTTATTCCTACACTCTTAGGCCCCCGAAAGGTTTTCACTTAGGTGTAAAGATATTCTTAAGGGTCAACTATCAGGTTTGCAAGCCTCGCCTTGGACAAAGTTGAACACCAGCAGGAGTATTAACATTACTATTCGTTTTAATTAGACATGTGACAACCTAGAAACAGCTTCCTAAAGGCCTGATCTCCAAAGGAGATCTGTTAATTATCTGAAAGTTGTTTTGCTGCTCATAAACAGCCACTAAAAGGCCAAAATGTTCCATTTTTACTTCTATTCTTTGGAGTTTGGCAAAGTATTGCACAGGCAGCTCTAAAAACATGAAGGACTACAGCAAAATAGGACTCTTGCTGGGAATAGTCTTTTCTCTCCAAGGATTAAGGAGTATTGGCAACTCTTTCATCCTACAGAGTAAAAACTTAGAAACAGAACCTCTGGGAACAGTACACCATCATTTTAAATAAATAATACTGATGTGCCAATCGAACAGCACAATTCCACTGAAAGGATTTGCTGTATAAGGTTCAACAGCTAATCACTCAGCTTTCCAGCCTGCTCAGCTCTTGTGATGCTGCCAGGTAAACTCGCAGAACTTTGGATGGACTGTGGCACTGGTGCACACAACACTGCTCACCCTGCAGCAGTGCCAGGGTCTTCACCCCCGGTAGAAAATAATCCTACACTAAAATAAGAACTGAATCTGCAAAGCCTCCCATCCTTATGGATCAAAGGGCCTCACACATACACTGAATTTGTGTACAGTTTAACTTTATAACAGAATTGCTATAAAGTTCACACTGCTGCTGAACAGTCTGCTCATGTTCTCCTCTCCTCCTCCTCCTCTCAACCCGGGCTGTGCACCACTGCCATCTCCACTGCACTGGATGAGCATCAGAGGATGCAGGGTTCAATTCGCTGATCTGCTAGGGCAGTAAACTATTAATAAACATGAAGAGAGGCTTCTGTTGGCTAACAGGGCTGATTGGATTCATTACATGGCTGTATAAATCATCAGATGCAGCACAGGGAGAGGGAGAGAATCTGGAGATGATGAGGAAGGCTGAGACCACTTCAGCGCACAGCAGTCTGCAGGCACGCTAAATTGGGCTTAGCACTAAACCACATTTTTACATTACTTAAACGAGCTCAGATCCCTGGATGTGTTCCCTTGAAACTCCTTTCAGCCTGGTTTCTGTATGGCCAGCCTTCATCTTCCAAGCCTCCACCCTCATGTTTGCAAGCGTTTACTGAATTTGATTTTTAAAAGCACGTAAAAACAAGAAGAATCACACTTAATTAAATCATTCCATCAAGCAGCACCAGTTCATAGTACAGCAACCCAGGAGATGGTACTTAAAGCTTTCAACGAAGAGCAAGCAGATAGGGTGGATGCCTTTGTCATTGGGTGACAACTCTGACTCCTGTCCTCAGGTCCCCACAGAGCCTTTTCCAGCACCAGCTCCAGTCGGGGGAGCCAGAGGCTCAGACTAAGCCTCCAGAAGCCACGATGCCTTCCAGCTCCCTCCCTTTACAGAGCCCAGAGTTTTGTGTACTTAAATGCATTTTACAGGTCAGTAACTCCACAGAGTTTACAAGCCATTTACCACAGGTGTAAATAACTACACAAGGGGCACACCAGCAGCTAACCTGGTCCCTGTGCACCATGCAGGACAGCTTACTCACCCAACGACCATCCCTACATCACTGAGCACAGCAACTTATTAGTAGAAGCATTTGCATCAAGTATTTCACATCCTGTAGTCACAGAAAAGGGAGCTGGAAAGGTGGAAAAGGTTAAATGGAGCATGCTAGTCTCTCTAGCCCCCAGGTTAGGACACACTACACCCAAACAACTCCTGAGACCTGCCTGTTGAACCTGGTCTTAACAGCTCCTAGGGAGGGAGAATGCTAACAAAAGGATCAAAACTCTCACCAGTTTTTCTGCTTACACAACTCCTCTGCCCCTGTACATTGCCACTGCCTACCTACCACACAAGCAGTGATTATCTAATCACTGCAGACCAAGGATATTTTTATGAAATTGGTAATTAATTTCACTTTGGCAGGCAAAGGGGCAAACTGCTTTATGCAAGGGAAATAAAAAAAAAAAGAGGAGAACATAATCCACAGCATGTCCGAGCTGTGACAATGTTTTGTGTTTGTTGATCACACTTGGCTTCGAGTGGGTTTTAATGAAGGCAAGCATTTGCATTTGAGAGGTGGATTTTGAAAAGCTCCCCGCACCCGCTCCAGCAGAAAGCACTGGTGAGGCTCCCTCCAGCAACAGCAGCGCAAGCTTCTGGGAAGTGCCGCCTGCACATACATGGAACAATACCACTTGGATTATGCAGCTCTGCACAGTGTGCATAGGTTGCACATGTTTGGCTCACTGCCTCTGTTCTCCTCATCCATCATTTATAGGGAGCTGAGATGGAATGAAGGAGCAGACAACCGAAAGGGCGCTGGCTTGCGGCTCCCTTCTCTTATCGTTGTCAGGCAGTTGCACAGCTCCAGCTCTGCTGCTTAGCAAACTAATTAACCTGACATCCCTGCTTGCACATGAGAAGTTCATTAGCTTCAGTGGTTTAGTCAATCTCTCTCCTCTGCTACCAACGCGAAAGAAAAGATCCCCAAACCATGCAGCTTCATGTGCAGGAGAGCATCCTGGGCCTGATGCACAACTCTTGAGTGACGAGACCAGAGCTTCCTTCACACTTCACCACCAGCCCTCCTGCATCATCTTCATCAAATCATTTATTCCTGCTTCTGTCGCAGCTTCTGCACATTATCCCAGCTCTTCCCAATGTAAAGTTAAAGCTGTCTTATACAATACTTTTGGCAGCATGACTGGGGTACTTCTAGTATCGGTCTAAAATACTGAGGACCCCACCAAGGACGCTCTGTTCTCACAGGGACACACTCCCAACAGCTGTGGTTCACCATAAGACAGCACAGACCAATTCTGAGGCATGGCAAGGGCACGATGGTCAGATGTAACTGCTGGGTTTGGGCACTTGGTGAACATCTGAGCTAATTTCAGCCAGATTTCAGCAAGGGTTAGAAATCACTAGAGCTACACCAGTCACTACTAGCTGAAGGTCTGGTTCAATACAACTTAATAAACATACAAATTAACAACATGATCTCTGAACCTCATTGAGATTCTAGGAAATAACATACACTCAGATTCACAAAATACTCTGGGCTCTCCCTACAGGAAAGAAACCGAGTGCAGACGTTCCTGTGAGGAACCAGTGAAGACCAAGGAGCTCCTGGAGCACTTCTCTTTCCATGGTTCAGGTCCAGGCAGCTCCACATCATCACTGCTGATGGGTGTCTGTGTCAAGTGCAAAAAGAGACCCTCTAACAGTTCAAAAGCACCTTCAGAGAACGTACCTTACTCCTGTGACTGCCATCCCCATTTACTCCTCTCTTCTCACCTTCCCTCCCCAGGCAGAAGCAGGAAACAGGTTTAGGATGTAATTAACACTGATCTATGTCTTTCATCTTTGTAATTATTTTTATTATTTAAATGCATTTCTTATGGCCAGATTTTGAATGATAAATGAGTCCAAATGACAGCTGTCAGCACAACGGTCTTGTAACCCCTTGGCTATATGGAATACATGTATGCAACTAAGAAGAGAATTATAATGGAAACCAAGCACCATGACTCAACTCCTGATAAAGAGATCATTGTTATTATTAGGACTATCCCACAACATGCCAGATGGTTTTCCAACATAAGGTAGACTCAGACAGATGCCCTCCAGTGATTCTTGTTCAGGCAATTGAAAGGTATTACTGTGTCGGTAGCAGAATTGAAAGTATGCCAGCATGCTTGGCTTAAACTGTCAGCAAAGGTGTAAAGAAGTTGCAAACAAAAGTCTGAGACATGCAAACTTATTCTCTTAAACTATGAGGTACAGGGGAAATATTTTGGGGGAAAGCAGTGATAAAGCCTTATGACATTTGAAAAAGTATCATTAAATGGCATGCGCCTGTCATCTCTACCATCAGACCCCTGCAATATAAAATCTAATGTGTAAGAAAGCAAAGGAAAAGAAGCAAAAACTTGTAGCTGCCATTTGTTTTGCTGTTACAGAAAGAGTCTGACTATGAAGTTACTGCTTTCTCATTACAGAGAAGCAACAGTTTTCCCTGGAAGAAGAAAACACAAGTACAGCTTCTGAAGGGGGTGATTTGATCTCATGAGAGTCTGAGCATGACACAGTGAACTCAGGTCAGGTAAAAGATAAGCACGAAGATGGAAGAGAAGTGCCAGAGCCAAACTGTGAAACCCCACAGCTTTAACCTGATGCAGATAAATGCACCGATTATGCAGGACTAAGTTCTCCTCCCTGTATCCTTACCCCTATTGTAGGGAACTTAATACAACATTCTTTGTACTTAAAAACAAGGGTATTTTACTTCCCTGTGTCCACCCACCATAAGAAAGAAAAACTCCTAGGAGATCTCTATGAAGAGCTTTCTGTAGTATCAGGCCTAAGGACGACCATGCTATACAACCTCTCCCCTTAGGCCGTGTGACCCTAGAAGAAAGTGATGACAACCGATTTAATGTATCACATAAAATTTCACAACTTCAGGCAAAATTTGAGACAAAGGTCATGCCATTAGGGCTGATCTGGCTCATCCCAGCTTGTGACTGCTGGGAATGGTTATTTCCTAGCAAGCACTTTTTCTTAAGAGATATGCATCTTTCTGTCCAGCAGGAACATCAGAAATATAGCACACATATTATCCCTTCTACTGCATTTCTATTCAGAGAGAACATATACATATATACACCTTCCCAAAGATATGAAACAATCCTATGCAAAAAGGACTAAGTATGATGACAGTGATGAGGCGCTGGGACAGGCTGCCCAGAGAAGCTGTGGCTGCCCTATCCCTGGCAGTGCTCAAGGCCAGGTTGGATGGGGTTCTAGTGTGAGGTGTCCCTGCCCATGGCAGGGGGGTTGGAACTGGATGAACTTTGAGGTCCCTTCCAACCCAAACCATTCTGTGATTCTATATGTAGCAATCTATGAAGACACTTGTTCAGATTGCTAAAGTAAGGAAGAGATCTCTGCTTGCTTCAGAAGAGGATACTGGCTGAAAAAAATACCCAACAAAACAAACAAACAAAAATTACTTCCCCTCCTAAAGCTGTAAGTGGGAACCTGCATATGACTTCAACAACCAGAAATCCGAAAAACTGATGGGACAGGAGGGACACACTCCTCTGGAAAATATGCCCCCATAGGGCTTGAGGACACCTATTTTTTGGTAATAATGTCTTAAAATACTAACCTGGCTCACTCCTATAAATAACACTACCAAAATTCAGTCACTGATGATAAAAGTCACCTCTCCAGCACCTCATTTATGAGTATTCCTTCCCTGCCAGAACAAGTAGCTGCTTCATTGCTTGCAAAGGTGAGCCAATTACCTAGATGCTAATTGGCATGAGCTGTTCACACCATCTCCTCTGTATCAAACTGAATGTTTTGTTCCAATAGGCACTGAACTGACACGGAAAACAGGGGATAAAATGCACCACTGAGCGATACAGTTTCAGACACAGAGGTCATAAATGAGAAAAACACTGCAGAGGGCAAATTTCCATTTCCTCTCTTCCTGTTTTTCTGAAAAGTTTCTCATTATGCACATTCCTAAAACTTAATCAAGGTGAAAACTGCAAATTAATGATGACTTGTGGCAAATACAATTTAATTTGGAAGCTTCAGATGCCAAGAGAGCAGGATCCAATAGGTTCAGACTTACAGCAGGGCCATGAATAGGAAGGAGCACCTGCAGCACTTGGGCATGTCTCTTAAAAGTGTAATGACACAGAGGTACTGAGCACTGCCTGCTCGCTTCCCTAACTCAAGCTGACAGCTCTCCCAACCCAACACTTTCAACGCTCCTGTTGCTTCCAGAGAAGGAAAAAGAAATACTACAAAATCTTCTGGATGACATCAAAGCAGAGGGAGACAAACCAGTGCTTGTTCCCCATGAATATGACTTTGTCCTAGCTAGTACTGGCTAAACTGGCCTGGGAAATCCAGCTGCTGCCCACATAAGGTGCTCCCATTTACAGCAGTTCTCTGTGTATCTCTGCTAAGGGTAAGTGGTCCCCAGGGTCCTTATCTGTGTATACATACACCTAAGGGTCCTCACAAGTCCCTCGTTTTCCCCTCTTCAGGCAAGCACTTGAAAGCACACTGACATCTGACCAAATCAGAGTCTTGCAGCAGGAGCAGCAGCTGGGCACTAAGCGCTGGCTTCCACTCCACATGGATGGGGCCAGAACAGGCTCTGCTGCTGTAAATTAAGTTCTGGCATCTTAATACCATCTGTCCCAGGACAGGAATCCCACAGTACTCAGCACTGCGCACGTCTGCAATCCGGCAACCCCTCTCCCAAAAGGGCTTAAGTGAGCAGACAAAGCAGTATTATCTCCAGCGAGCAGCGACTCAATCTTAGTTCCTCACAGTGAAATAGAAAATTGAAACAGACTATGCTACTTAGACAACAAGTACCAAAGGAAATTGCTCCTAGCACAGATGAGATGCTTTCTCCCCCTTCCAAACACCCACTACCCTCTTTTTAGGCACACATAGAATAGTTAGGGTTGGAAAGGACCTTAAGATCATCTAGTTCCAACCCCCGTGCCATGGGACATAGGGAGCATAGGACACATAGGACAGACAGTTGCTGTACTCCAGAAGTGCATGGAACTCACTACTTTTCTAAACATTTGAATATCCCACTTCAACACTTGAGCAACCTGTAACAATCTCACAGGGGGAGAAAACCAAAGCCATAAACCAGAAAAGGAAGGACAGAAAAGCACCAACTGCCAGGGCTTCCTCTGGCATTCAGTGGAGGCAGACAGTAATATAATAATGCACCCTCTCCATTCAAAAGGGCCAGCAATGTCAGAGCTTAACAGTATCTTTAAAAGAAGCCATTTCAGCAAACAAATCACTGTGCCTGTGTGTGACAGACCTAAAATAGCCCCCCATGCTACTTGCCTGAATGAGAAAGATTCACTTCTGTTGCCAAGCAAAGCTGGGTCTCAATCCGACTTCAATGTTCCAAGAGAGGAAAATGTCATTTTTTAAAAGTTGATCCTTCTAAGCAGCATCCTGAGCTGAATATATAGTACATGTTTTCCCATGAGCCATAAAGAGAATGTCCTATATTTTGACCGTGAACAAGCTTTTCTAGGAATGCAAATTTTGCTCTCAATAGTTGCACAATGGACTACAGTGTCACAAGCACCGTTCGTGCTCCATTAGTCATTCTTCTATTCTTTTTTTTCCAACAGAAATTCACAAAAGGCCTACAGTGTGTGTAAAGCACTTGCTAAACAATAGCCTGGTTGTTTCAAATATTTGCAAGATTCCGAGAATAGGAGGCCAACACCCAAAGACAAACCAATATGCAGCACGTAATTAATAACAGCGAGCAGCCCACGCTATCATGCTTTCATGAGTCAAACAATCCAGAAGGTAAATAACAGGAAGAACAGCAGCTACCAGAGGCCTGAACCGATACCCTCGCATCGGCACATGGAAGAGAACTATGGAATTAATCTGTATTCACAAGAACAAAAGGGGAGATTGGTCTTACAAGCTCCAGGCTGGTATGTGATGGTGCTCAGCTACAAGGAAGGAAACAGGACAGACCCTTAGCATGGGTTCTGAGGTGAAGAGGGGTTCCAAACACAAGCTTGCTTATTGTCAACACAATGTTGCTAGAACAGTGCTCCCTCCTGCTCATCTCTGTGCCTCTCTACGCATTACAGATGCTTTTGGGGAACATTTGGCGATGTTTAGAAGGAGCTAGAGGCTTTGTTTTCAAATACAGGATGCTGCAGAGGGCAGGACTGAATGCGAAGTGAAGGAGATTCCACACACACATTCTCAAGAATAAGAGGTTAAAAAAAACTAGCTGAGGGAGAGAAGTTCCATCACCTCAGGCTTCAGATGGTTGCAGAAGTGCTGCAGTCACAGAAAGCCATTAGGGAGATCACTGATTGACAGGAGGTCTAGCAAGTGATCACTTGGGCTGTGTCAAATTAGCACATGCCCTGACCTGCAGCTGTCTCCCCCAAACAGCCCAGGTAGCAGCCTGGACAGACCACAGCCAAGGGGCTCACCATGCAGTACGACTGCCGCTAGCAAAAAGGCAACTCAAGAAGACAAATCCAAGTGTTTCCTGATCCTTCAAGATTACTAATTTCTCTTAGCCTTTCCTGTGGAAGACGCTGATTCCAAGTCTCAGGATATTCTGTGGCAGAGAAGTAAGAGACCTGGGTGATGCTGCTGCTACCTCCTACACCAGGAGCACCCCAGAGGAGAAATAGGGCTGGCAATATCTACCTGTCTCCATGGCTATTCTGAATGCATTCGGAAGTGATGATGGAAATCCTACATAGAATTCAGAACCACTCTTGCAGTTTACCTACATTTATATTTACCATGTAAACTTCCACCCCCTTTCTTTCAAACATATTAAGCCAGAAAAAAAAAACAGAAGCAAAAATTTATTAGGATTTCAATGAAAAGTCAGACAGTCCCATGATAAACTGCAATAATAACTCCAGAGTCTGACAGCAAACAGGAGCAGGAAAAATGGAAACCAACACAGTATATCAATTCTTTTGTTTGTTAGTTAATTTATTTGTTGTTGTTGTGTTAGAAAATAACTATTAACTTGATCAAGGAAAGAAACAGAAATAATACCTACATTAGTAAGTACTCACCTTAGGACAGAAAGAACTGCATAAAAAGACAGATAAAACTCCTCTATTATTATCTGTATTCTGGTAGTGCCTTAATTTCTAGTTGCATACTAAGAACCAGTTCTAAACAGTTTAACCAAATATAGGCTTACTTCCCACAGTGCATGTGTTGTCTCAATCTTTCGTAAGATTCCTACCTATTCCCCTATTTAAAAAACACCTCAGTTAGAACGTAACACACACTGTTAAATGTTCTGGTTTTCTTTCAAACATACACCACACAACCCACTCACCCCAATAAACCAAACACCCACAGCACTCAAAAATACCAGCAATTTACTCATCAGTGACATTATTTGTTCCATCCTGAGGAAAAATCAAAAGGAGGGAAGAATATCTAAACACAGCCAATCTGGAGAGTCTTTTACCACCTAGCAAAACGGACGTGGTGTTACACCTTGATAAGCATTCACAGACACTGTGCAGCTGCATGCTCTACAGGCTCAGATCAAGAAAGGACTGGGAACAACTATATTCTGTTCACAGCCCAGCCCCTGCATGAAACTGAATCTACCTGCAAGAATCTAAATCTACCCTTCTTAGGTCACCCACAGATGCTTCCTCCTGACATTGCAACCTTCCCAAGCATAAATCAGCATATGAGAAAGAAAAACTAACTCAAAGAAGAGTAGGATCAACATGGTCTGAATGGTTTAACTCCTGATGACAAATACTACAGATGTCTATGCTCCCACCTAGTCAGTGGGAACCCAGGCTATGTAGTCTAAATGTCAATTTAGCTCTCCCACAGTAATACAGCTGAATTACTTCTGGAGTATATTGACTCCTCTGAGGGTAGGGAAGTTTTAGATACCTGCTTCATGTGGAGATACATCAATCTGAACTAGATCCTACCCTGGTTTCCAAATGATGAGTGTCTTGTGCCAGAGAAGTTTGCATTTGCTTTTGTTTTCATTTGAACAGACACCAAGAAAGCACAGGGAAAGAAGGAAATGCAAAAATGAGAGAATATAATGTATTTTTCCAACAGAAGAAGTGAGAGAAGCCTTATTCACACGTGCAGACTCTTTTGGACATCTTTCTCATTTAGGTATCCCCCTACAATGAAAAAGGAACAAGCTTTTTCTGTAATGAAAAAGCTGACATAGCTGGCCTCCCTCCCATCTCCATCTTTGTTTAAATGCAAAACTTAAGTTATTACTTTCACTCTGTCAAACATGGTTAAAGTTGTCTAAATGTTACAAAAACTGTTGGTGGACAAACCAGGCAGATTACACATACACATGAAGAAACAGAGCTTAGGAAACCAAACTACTAATCTCTGCTCTCTCCTTGGTTGAGTACAGGTTTAGTTAATATGTAAAGAAGAGGAATGACATGAGTTCAGAAACAGCTCTTTCCTTTTTTAGAGTAGAGGACAACCCAACTTCAATGCATTTTTTGTCCCTGGCACAAGGATGGGGAGTTCTGTGTAGGTCACACCTGAATTACTCACTGTAAGCTCTCCTTACAGCCACCTGGAGAAACTGAGATAACTCACTCTTCCCCACTGTCTACAAAAAGAAACCCCAACAGACTAGCAGAGATATGTACCAGTCCAGTGAGATGAGACTAATCTCATCTGGGGCACCTCTATTTTTCTTTATGCATGGTGGAAGCAAGAAGTAGAAGCAAAATCAGAATATGCTTTAGCAAAAAAAGATAAAGATGTCCCTCCATGGTGCTGGAGGCAACACTGATCAGCAGAATTTGAAGGTAACAAGCCAACAGCCAAGACTGCTCTGTCCTAAGCACACCCACAAACAGTCCCACCACATTCTTCTTCTCACACCCCAGCATTTAATGACCACTCTGGTAGCATGCTTCCTCACCTTTGAAGAAAAAAATCCTGGGAAGCACTCTCTCACGAAGTGTGAGGGCTCACTTTCAGTGTAGAAGTATGATGCCAACTCAGACTGGAGGACACAGCCGAATTTTCAAGAACATCCTACTCCAAATGTAACTTGGGTAAAATGGGAGCAGAAGATAGCACATTTTTCATTTCTTTATCAGAGGCGCTACACTTACAAATGAGATACCAACCAGTTTTGATTTGTTAAAGGTATCCAATTTGCTGGTTAAACCAACTTCTGATGACTGATCTTGGCAGTCACCCTTACTTGGTTTAGTTGTGACTTCACTTCTGTAATTGGCCAGGTGTCTATATTTACTGATTTGCTCATATTATGTTCGTGCAGTACAACCAGTTTTGCACAGGTAGCAGTAACAAGAAATTATTCTATATAGAATGAGTTACTTACCCTGAACATAATGACTTTGCATAGAGAAATACAACAGCCTGGTATGATAGCAGAGGTCTGAAGAAGTGGAGACACAGGATGTAGCACAGAGGCATACAAGCACAGGATGAGAAGAGATGGGGCACAGGCTTGGCACTGGAGACCATGGCTATAAGCAACTCACCAATTATCAGTTAAAAAAATGCAGATCTGGAGCTGGACAACAAAGGGCTAACAAAGAGAACAAAGAAATAGTATCTAACACTTGTAAAATCAACTTAAATGGCAAAAAACGAATATAATGTGGAATTGCAGACCAATGAAGAAAGAGACAGGTGTAAAGTTGTTTTACCAAACATACTAAAATGATCCCAGGTGAATCCAACAGTAAGGAAAGGAGAAACCATCAACATGAACCTCATACTTCTCCCAGCACGGGACTCCAGATGCTGACAACTCACTGTAACACCTACCATCACCACCACCAGAATAAAACCAGCAACCCTGGGACCCAGAGGAGTAGGGGAGGGGTGAGTGTAACACCAGGAAGAGGGTAGAAACAAAGAACTGCATGTGTGACAGCTTTAACTGCATTATTATTCTTTTACTGTAACAACTGCATCTCAACTAATACGATTAGACATTCAAAATTCCAGTTACACTAACAAATTCTTTGCTATATAAAGATGTTGCTGCCTTTTTGCCCATGAACAAGATTTCAATTGTAACATTTTGTACAGGCATGTAGCCTCTTTACATCACAGTAAATAAATCCAGATAAAAATGTTGGTTTATTCCTAACAGGTGTTGCCTGTCTCCCCAGAACAAAGAGGAAAAAAGCCCAAACCATAAAGTCATGTTTTACTAACTAGTTCAGCAGAAATATGATCGCATACCCACACCTGCCCCAGATCAAATTCATACCATTGGGTGATCTAACACTAATGACTCTGGAGTCATGGCCAAAAGACTACGAAAGGTCCAGATCTGTAAAGTTAACTCTGTGCAACTGCTCCCACAGAATGACTAGAACATCACCTTGAAGGGGTTATGGACTGGAAAACTCTGAACACTTTCTCTTCATGAAATAGATCAAGGTTTAGAAAGCAATGGAAAAGAATCCATGGAGCAGAGAGGCAAGAAAAGAGAAGCAAGGAAAAGAGCTACCTTGAAATCACTGGAAAATCACTGAGTGAGAACATTGCCTGGCAAAAGAACCCACAGACGGTAGGAAAAGGAAAAACAAATACTTGAAAAGTTCCACTGATTTTTTTGTTGCTGTCTTTCACCGATTGTTTCTTCAATTAACTCCCAGTTGCTGGGGCTATAAAAGAGCCAGATGTGTTTTAGTTAAAAATTAAGACAGGGGTAATTACCGTGACAGTGTCTCTTCAGTATTCTCACTTCCTTGGGTTATCTAAAACACCTCTGCAAGCCAAGTTACTACATTACCATACCTTCCTGTCATCTTGTTCACGGTGCAATGGGCTTCCCACAAACAACAAGATCACTTTTTTTCATGTCCTGTTTTCCAACTACATCTTATATACACGCTATAGCAGTTATATACACTACACCTTATCAGAGCGACCTCTGGAAGGTTTCCAATGCATTTCTGTTGTATACTTGCTGTTTGTTTCCTCAATTAAGCTTTCTGGTACCATAAGCCTTTCAGTGTATGGATCAGGTAGGTCTCTTTTTACACTAGTCGATACCCTCAGCACTGAAAAACCACTAACAGTGAAGCAGGTCATCAGGAAAAGATTCATGAAAAAGCACCTGTGGACAACTGATTCTTCTGAGCCATTCAGGAGGTGTTATGACATTTCCAAATGCAGCTCTTGCCTTTGTGCGTGAGCTACAAGACAATTAGCAGGGGAAGGGGGTGATAAAACATCAGAAATAGATACGAAAATATGTTTGAGACAGGTGTTAACCTATAAGTGAAGCCACAGCAGGAGTACAATCAGCTAACAGAGAGGAACTGTGTAATTTGACATTGTGAGGTCATCCTCAATCTTAAAATTCAGGTTCCCTAATTGTGTCTCTATTGTAAATAGCCCGTAGTTAAGGAACTATGTATACAACCCCAAACTGTCTAGCAAATAGACTTAGTCAACATAACATTATCATCTCTCTTCTGAAAAGGCGTGCTTGATGGGACCCAAGAGGGTCGTGTTCTGAGCCTAGCTTTACTCCTCACCAGCTGCCTGATCTTGCCTCATCTCTCCACAGCAGTTTTTAATCTCATCCATAGGCTTTCTCACTCTTTGCCCAATCTCTCAGCAAGCAGTCTCAGCACTCAACTGCACAACCAAAAACTTAGTAAAATTACCCACAAGGCACTAGTGAAAATAGAGTAGTCCTGGCTTAGGCCCATTTAAATAGCTGGTGTCACTGGTTCTTCAACACAGAAATTACTGCCTTATATATCTGTAGAGCAGCCAGGACCATAGAACATTAAATTCCTGTGAGGCCTTTAAACAACAATATAACATTAATTACAATACAAAAACAGGTGACTGTCAATTGTATTCCATATTCTCAAATGGAAAATACACTTAAAACACACACACACACTTTTATTGAATGGTCAGAGCCTGCGTGCTTGCCTGACAGAGGAAAACTTCCAAGACTGAAGTACTTTTCCTCCGAGAAAAGTAGGAATGGTTTCTGATGAATGCCGGAGGAGACACATGCGTGCCAAAGATTGCTACTAAAAACAATTCCTGAGTTCTTCAAAGGTCTCTTCGCAAGTTTGGTATGTAAATTAAAAGCTCTGAATTCTTTTTGACTGACTGTTATTTTCTGCCCCAAATCTTTGACCCTAAGATTCTCTTCACTTTGCAAACAAACACGCAAAGTCAAATACAGCAGACAAACCTACTCTTTATCTGCACAATATACAGTATAAGAAAAAAACAATCTCAGAATGGACTTCAGTTGCAAATAAGTGTTATAAATTATCACTCACATATTAAAATTAATGATAATGAGCCCATCTGGAGTTGCTAATTGGTTCTAGGCACAGTGTTAAGTTTTTCAGATGCAAAACTCTGTTCATTATCAACACTCAGCCAGCAACATACTTGTCTTTAATGGTAACAACTTTTGAGAACTCCTGCTTCACACATATAAGAAATCAAATGCACGAAGCTCTCTCAAAGCCCATGGGGAAAATGACAGCTACTCACATTTCACCGAACACCAGAACTGGCAAAAATCTTCCCTTTCAAACTCTAACTTCAATGACTCATCACAAAACAACTCAATCAGCAAAGCTCATACATCTGGTAGCAATGTGGTGTTAGCAAGCCCTTCCCAGCCAACAGCTTACAGACCCAGCTCCTTCCAGCATCACTCTCACTCGTGGGGAAAGAATTCCTTCAATGTAGCCTTAAATCAGACCAGGTATTGACAGGACCTTATTTGAGACGAAGGGGGGAGTTCATACCTCATGGAGCTATCGCTTCAACAGACCTTGCTGCACTGATTTACACAGAGTTTATGTTTTCAGAGTTATGCCTGCAAACAAAGACAAGGAGCATGATTATTCTCATATGCTTCAGCAAAAGTGCAATGCACAGAATCCACTGTGCCTGCAGACCTCTGTGGATGGTAACCACCCATGCAGAGGTGGTAACAAGCAACCAGCAGTGGCAACATCAAACATTGCTACAATCATGCTGGCAGGAAACATCTGCCCACTGCCTTATCTCTTTCTCTCATTTTGTACTGAGGGTGAAATATCACTGACGTCATCTGTGGCAACTTCTCTGCAGTACAATCACCTCCACACTTCTGCACAGGCAATACAAATTTACCTTCTGCAGATCTAACAGTTTCTTCAGTATCTTATTAGACTGTCACTCAGACTGGACTGTAATATGCTTTTTCACATAACATTTCAGAGGAATACCTTCACATTTCAGATATACCTTCACTCACAAACTATGGCACATGATCAACAAATCACTGCATCAACAAAATGCCTCATCAGTTTTAATGATAAGTAAATATCTGAAGTTTGACATCACCTTTTAGCAGAACACATGACTTTAGGAAAAGTCATACATGGCTCTATCTGGCCTCGCTTTCACAAAAGGAAAGATTATGGCAGACTTCTGTTTGCCATTCCTTTGAATTCCAAAGGTCAGAGGGTCCATATGTAACTTCAGATTTACAAACCAAGCAAAAACCCCACCTACAACTCCACCTACGAATTCATTTTAAGAGTGCTCTTTGAAGAATTCTGAGTAACTAGCACAGCTGAGACGTGTATCACTTGCTCACCCAGGATCCCCAGGTCATTTTATAGATATAAAAGTAGTCAATAACTCTGAGTAAAGCTTGCTCTTCTGGACATAACCACACTGTAGCTCATCAAGCGTTGGAATCACTGTCTCATCCCACACCTTGTTCTACCTCACAGGTTGTTCCTGGCTGACACTGCAGGCACACAAAACACTCCTTGCAAGCTGCTAGTTAAATACCACCTAGTTAAATACACTTGCAAGCTGCTAGTTAAATACAAAAATACTGTTTATGAGTAGTTGTCTCATGGTCACCTGTCTTCCATGAACACATGATGCAATGGGAAAGCCCATCCTAAATCTTGACCTTTAGAAACCACAGAGAGCTGCAGAACTCAGTGCTATGCCACCCAAACGCAGCACTGGGTGAGACAGCTTACGCTTGGAAAAGCAGAACAGCTGCTTCAGCACAACTAGGAGGACAGCTGAGTCAACCAGCTGTGAGCTGCTCATCTGAAACTAACTCAGAATTTCCACAGAGCTGGGGGGGTTTTATAGTGGTCAAGAGTTATACTATGAGTCTGATGAGGAATTTTTCTAACATTTTTCTAGTTGGGACAGAAAGTAGGTAACATTTGTTTAGTTATTCCTCTATCTTACTGCACATCACTAGTGTCTATTAAAATATCAAAGCACCTTTCACTGTCAAATGCCATTATCGCCAGATTTCATATGTCATTAAAAGGCAGACAAATATATGTATGTTCTTTAAGGCACTTATTCATGTGAGCAACCTTACATATAAGTAAGAATGTCTTATTGAAGAGTTAGATCTTAAGTATGTCTAGAAACACAACAACTACTTATCTTTCAGGCTGAAGCTGAATCCAAATAATGCATTCTTGTAGTCATCTAACACCAGCAGCTTTCCAAGTCTTCTAAATCTCACATAAAACAATACAGACAACTACAGCTCAGTAAGGCTTCACATTGCTCACTAACTGTGAATTTGGGATGAGTGACCTACTCATCTTTTTGTTGATGTTTCTTTTAAATAAAACAGATTATAAAGACTAATGATGACAGCACACTCGTGATCTGTTGTTCTACTCACATCATCCCCAAAGCTAACTTTTCTTTTGAAACAAACTCACTGAAAATGTGTCACATCTCTGTAGACATAGGTTAACAATTCAAAGTTGGTCTAGCTATTAGACTACAACCATAGAGATGAAAATAAGTATGTTTCAATGCATACAAATAGTTCCATTAGCTTCAGAGGTTGTTCTGATGCATAAAAACAGACTGCAAGGCCCTTTAATGAAAAAAAAAACAAACAAAAAAATCTTAAAAAGCACTGCGGAAAATGGATCTACGGCCCACATCATAACAACATTATTTATTTGTGCATAAATACCACCAGATTTGCAGGGGAAATTGATAATAAACATTCAGATGCTCACCAGGCACCTCTCATTTAAAGAACCTTAATTTACTTTCTTATAATTTTGACCTAATCATGACCATTTCAACTAAAATGTTTCACAGCATACATAACTCAAGACGAGGGGAGTTTTATTAATAGATAAATGTTTTGTATCTGCAGTTATTTCCAACACCTAGCTAGAGAAAATTTAATTGGAATGCATAAAAATGTTGGCTTGCTTTCTCTATGAGTTCTAGGTGCTGGAACAGAGACTTGAGATTGTGAAAGCTTTTACAGCAGCTTTTTTATACCCCAAGAAACCTGTTCAAGTCTGGGCCTTCTGAGGGCCTGGAGGACATAGCCTTGTGCATGCTCAACAGCAACACATTTATCATATCAATTTCCCAACAGCTCCATTTGTGCAGAGCGTGCTGCCGAGAGGCTGAACCAGTTTCCTTGTAGCCACTGGCTCTTCTGAGTTAAGTTCTCTTTTGTGTCCACAGGCCTGTTTCCCACAGTGTCCGACCTCCAGATGGGTCCAAGTAGCCTGAACTGACGGAGAGGGGGAAACAAGAATATATGGGGTCAATTAGGTAAGGGCGAAAGAGGCCTACAGGCACCTGACATGGCACAGGTAAAATTGCACTAGGAAACTGAGAGCAGGCAACTATTTGATGGAGGGTGAAATTAGGATGAGTCATGAAGGACTCAAGAATGAAGAAACTCAAGTGCAAACTGGGCACTGCCTGTCTGGGCAGCAGCTCTGTGGGAAAGGGGTCTTGCTGAAGCAAAACCCAGCGTGGTAGTACAGAGATGCTGGCAGAAAAGTGACCACCAGCACCCTGGGCTGTAAGGACAGAGGCAGAACCAGGAAATCCACAGAAGGACCCCCATCCACTTGGCACTCATTAAAGTGCTTCTGGAATACTGCGATCAGGGTTTAGATGTCCCCCCAGTGCAAGATGGTGATGAGCTGGATGGAATTCAGGGACGAGCTACCAGGATGATGAGGCTGGAGGAGCCTGGAGCACAGTGCTTCAGGGGCCTGAAAAACAGCCCCAGTGCCTATGTGGAAAGACTCCAGGAGATGACGGTGGGCTGCCTACGGAGGCTGTGCAGACTCTCCATCACTGGAGTCAACCACCTCTGTAGGTTTTCAAGCCCAGACTGGGCAAAAACCATGAGCACCTAGATCTGACCTCAGAGCTGTCCCTGGCATGAGCAGGAGGCTGGACTGAGGGCTGCTGTGACCCTACAGCCTGGGCATGGTGAGGCAGCCAAAACAGGGCAGGATGACCTTCAGCCATGAGGCTGTCCTGCTTTCAGGCCCTGCAGTGAAACCCAGGGCCTCCCTTGTCCAGCAGCCAACATCCTCCCTTGCTACCCTACTGTGGTCTCCTGCATCAAACACACAGCCCAAGCAAGATGTGCTTTCACAAAGTCAAACTTCACCAACAGCCTGTGGAGGGTGCGAGAACAGGGAAGTGCTTCGTCTTCTATGGGTTACAGACCTTGGAAATTACACGCATGGTATAAAAGCCATTCAGATCATGAAGTCAAGCTCTCTGAAAAAGCAATGAGGACAAACCCACAGATGCTCAATGTACCCCAGTTCATTACTGGGAAAGCACGGGGTAAGGCCTGGCTTAAGAGCAGCAGAAAGGCAGCTGTAGAGCCTAGCACCCTACCCTGCCCGTCCAGCAAGAGCTCACTTGGACGGCTGGTCTACTAAATCCTGCCCCTGCACACACCGCACAGCTCCGGTCACTGAGAGCACGTTTATCGACAGGCTGGCGGGGTGGCACCTCCTGCTCTGATTAACCGCCTGTAGAAGGAACCGGCTTGGCCGCAGTGGAGCAGTGCCCACGCCTGCCTGTGTGCACCATCGCCCCGATGACACAGGAACATCGAACCGAGCACAGTGGCTCCCTGCAAGGACACCCCACCGGGGCACCTCATCATAGGGACACCCTGCGGGGACACCCCACCGGGACACCTCATCACAGGGACACCCTGCGGGGACACCCCATCACAGGGACACCTCATCACAGGGACACCCTGCGGGGACACCCCACCGGGACACTCCATCACAGGGACACCCTGCGGGGACACCCCACCGGGACACCTCATCACAGGGACACCCCACCGGGGCACCTCATCACAGGGACACCCTGCGGGGACACCCCACCCCGGCGGCGAGGACACGCTAGAGCCTCCTGCCCACGAAGGGAGAAAATGGCACCAGCTCCCTCCCCCCGGCTTCCTTTCCTCTGCCGGCCCCACCTCGCCCTCTTCCTCTCCCCGCACACCCCGCCATGGCTCTCGACTGAGGAGGGGCCGCCCCAGCCGCCGAGCCCCGCAGCAGTGCTGCTGCAGCAGCCACCCGGCCCCGGCCGTTACCTGGAGAGGGAGTCACCGCTGGGCAGCCGCGCCGCCGCCCGCCCGGCGCCCAGGCTCTCGCAGCTGGAGCTCTCCTCCATGCCGGGCGGCGGGGCGGCCCCGGGGCGGGCAGCGCGCTGTCAGCCGAGCGGAGGGCGCCCGGCGGGGCGGGAGGCGGCCATGTTGGCCCGGCGTGCCGCGCGGGAAGGGCGGGGCGGGGCGGCGGAGGGGGCCGAGCTGCGGGGCGGTATTGCCTCGAGGGGCGCTTCCCTTCGGCTCGGCTCGGCTCGGCTCGGCTCGGCTCGGCTCGGCTCGGCTCGGCTCGGCTCGGCTCGGCGGGCGGGAAGTTCCCTCGCGTGGCTGAGGGGAAAGGGTTGGGATTGTGCCCGGCCTCCCTCGGTGTGAGCCGAGGCGGAGCCAGCGGGTCCTCATTTCCTCCAGCCTAAGGGGCGAGTTGAGGGTGAGGTACGATGAAGCCAGCCCTGGGTGGAGGTGGTTGTTCATGCGGGTACAGAATGGGACAGCATCTCCTTTTCTGGCCTCTTGGAAGCCAAGGGAAGTGGCAGCTCCCGGGTTCCCTCCCTGGGGCACGGTGGTCATTGCTAAGAGCAAGGTCTCGATGAAGGATCCCTGTCGAAGTCATCGTTTGTGTTGGGCTGCTGGAGGCTCTGCTGAGACCCCTCTCCTGTACTCAGTTACCTGGAACCATAGGAAGGTTTTGGGTTGGAATGGACCTTGAAGGTCATTTAGTTCCAACCCCCCTGGATGGGGAGAGACGTCTTCCACTGGGCCAGGTTGCTCAAAGCCCCATTGCAGTAGTTGTGCCCTTGAAATTCTTAATTGCCCTCATCTGCTCCAGCATCCCATTAGAGTTTATCCCTCAGGAGCTGTGGAACACAGCAGCTCGAAGTAGGGTGAACTCACAGGGCCCTGCACGGCTCCTCTGCATGCTTGCAGGGAGAGAAGTTACCTGAGCATCACCTCTTGTATATACATGACCGTTTGTGCTCAGGAAGCTTTGCATTCACAGCTCGGTATCAAGTGTTCTGCAGGAAGAGCCATGGTACATTCAGTTCCTTAGAACTATGTGGTGGGCAAGACAAAAGCTGTTGGCATTGCTTATGGAGGCTGGAGAATTGCATCTTAAACCTCCCCTACCCAACACAAAGGTGTCTTCCAAATGCACACCTGTTTTGGCAAGAATCACAGGAGGCGACAACTGAAGCACTGGGGAAGGTTCCTGAGGTTTCCAGTAAGTAAGGCCTTCTTGATAAAGAGCACATGGTGTCAGGAGCATCAGTCCAAATGGACCTCTCCATTTGAAACACTACCTCAAAACAGCATTAACCCTGTATCTTCTAAATATATGAATACTCTGTGGCTGTAAGATGCTTACTGAAACATCCTCTCTCTTTGTGCTCCAAGGACTAAATTAGTTGATGTATTTCCTTCTGCTTTTTCCCATTTTGTTCCTATCATCAGAGTGTAACTCCAGAGCAGTTTAAATCATGCAGAAGCCCATGAACAGGAGCAGGATGCTGAAGCAGGATTGCACGATGAGGCTGTGAGATTGCTTCCATCACTCTTCTTTTAGTCCCTATCAGCTGCTGTTGAGCCCAGTTGATGTGGGATGTCTCAGAAGCTGGTTTAAACTTCGAAACACTGCTTCGTCAAAGCAGGGTGTTTTGACTGTGTTTTTTACTTAATCTTCTGAAAAAAATGTTTCTAAGTTGACAAATGGGTTTTTCTAGTGATGGGCTGGGTTTTTTCAGCCTAGAAAATTGAATTTGTTTAGGCTTTTCTAAAATGGAAACTCTGTTTTATGATTAGAAATGGGATTTTTGTTTTTTAAAAATAAGCTAATTGCTAGTGGTTTACTGCAGTGTTAAAATCCAAACAAAATCCTTTGACATTGTTACAATAAAAAGATTGATAGGTTTGGAATGACTTTGTTCCAGCTGTAACATGTTTTCTAATGTTGATTTTTATTTCTTTTCCCCCTCTGGTTAGGGGCAATAAATCTTTCAGAAGTACCATTTACTAATGGAAAATGAGATACTCTCTCTTCCCTTCTCTTCATCTTTGCATCCCCACCTCTCTCTGAGCAAGCACCCTGTGTCCTCTTTGGAGACAAGCGGACAGGGGGTGCTGTAGCAGCAGTTTGCATCTCTGGGAAGCAGCCCTGCAGTTCTTTTTTCCGCTGGTGAGCTCTTCTCCCACCCTTTCCAAGGATAGAGCTCCTTGAGAGAGGTCAGTGCTGTAGACCTAGCACAGAGCAATGCATGTCTCCCTTTCACATCTTATCAAACAGCCTTGTGGCGAGTTGGTATTACCTCTATTCCTTATGCTAAGCTTAGTTTGATAGAGGTGCAGTTATTTAAAAAAAGTCAAGTAGGAATAAAAACAATATATAAACCTTGTCTGCTATGTGAAAGTATTGGAGTGCCTTCCTTTCTTCCTAATTTGCTATTGATGTGGCATCTCTAAGTAGTTTATTGATGAAGTGCTCTGTTTGCTTTTCACTGCCCTGTTTTGTTCTTGGCTTTATCCCCAGGGCCTGTGAAACCCTTTAGAAATTCCCACTGGTGCTTTGTAAATGAGAACAAAGCTAATCACCTCCTGGATCTCTCCTGCTGCTGAAAGAAACTAGCAGTCTGCTCAGTGAGTCTTTCTGCTCAACAATACCACATTTTCAAAGTCAGTCAGAATTTTCTCTCTGTGAAGTGAGTTACCTCGGGGCTCTTACGAGTGGTGGGGAATTAAATAAAAGCCCTGACATAACGAAAACCAATTAAGGACAATTCACAAGACTGTTTTATAACTGATGTAAAACAAGCATAGTTCAGTCTGTTAACCTACTTTTGCTTGCCACATCCCTTACCATTATCTTACAAGTATCATCATTTGGGGTTTTTTTATGAGGGAATGTTCTGCTGTTTTGTGATTTGAACACAGGAAACAGTAAAAGAAAATTAACATCATGGCTAAGTAATAAAATTATCTATATTCATATTTAATGCCATGTGTCTGACACAGCTGAGGTAGATGATTTCCTAAAAGAGAAAATGACAAGGAACTTTCTTGAAACAAAGGCACAAAAGATTCTGTCCAAGTAAAGGATAAGCAGACATCCTCCAATTCTTTCTGAACCTGTACATGGTTGTAACTTTTGTTTATAGCAGGTAAGAAGTGTAGAATCCATAGCCTGGCTTTATTAGGTGTTTAGAGGCTGTCAAAGCTGTAGTGAATACAGCACAAAGAGGATATTTTTATGTATCATGTAAAACATAATTAAGTGTGGGAAGTAAAATGTTTGCCTCAGTCCTTAAGTGTGAAAGGGAGATAGTATTTGTGTCCATTGTATTTAAATTATGTGCCTGTTGAGTAAGGAAGGGGCTTTCTAGCTCTGTGTATACATAGTCCTGTATCTGGTATATGACAGATGAATATGCCAGATGTTATAAACCCAAATGTTCTCATCCCTGGAACTCAGCAGCTTTGCTGCTGCACAGCCAAACACAGGCCTGCCATGTCTCACACTGTGAGCACAGTGCTCCCCAAAGCTAGGAACAGTCATGCATCCCAGGCATCCTTGCACAACCTGCTCATAAGGGTCTGGTGGGGATGTTTGGTCATGGTCTGTGACTCCTTGACTAAATGTACCTGGAGCATTGGGTGCCAGAGCAGGGGAGGAATCATCCTCTGCAGTGGTCAAGGAGTGGACCGTGAAGGAGGACCACATGCTGAAACAATTCTCTCTATGAAAGCATGCTCCCCTGCTGCAGTCTTTCTTATAACCTGCCTTTACATGGTACAGCTCATCAGACATTCCCCTCCCTCCTCCTCTTCCCCATCACACAACCCAACACGGTTATTTGAAATACCTGTAAGAAGGGAGGAATAACCCCAATCGTTCTTGAAGATGGCTGCCTTGTCCCCTTCACTGCAGCCCCAGCATTAAAAGCATATCCATCCTACAACTGGCCCTCCTTGCTGGAGGTTTGTGCATCTCACATGTTTTCCCCACTATGCTCACACATTCCTGTGCCCTGTTAGCCAGTGCATTAAATTATTCATGGCAATGGCAGCTTCACACACTGTGCCTTCCTCTGTAGTAGTCCACATCAGTGAGTCAAAGAAGTCTGCAGCATGACTGAGTCCCATGATTGTTCTGAAAACCACACAACCAGAGACACCCTTGTTTCTCCCTTTGATTTACTAAAACAGTTCTCAGATTTATTACATTTTCTTGTCTCCTTGATGTACAGCTTAAGGGCAGTGGGCAGCCAATAAAAGATTCTCAGCGCCTCAGGAAGGGTGGATTGTCGCTGGTGAGATCCCACTGTGATGTATGATCATCAAATCACACTGGAGGTGGCATGTGTTCCTTTTGTCAGGCTCCATCAGCTGATAAAGTATGAGGTCAGAAACAGCAAGAGCTTTGGCACACGCAGAGAGGCTGATGAAGAACAACGTGCTGTGGCTGTGATTTGGAGCTAGAGCTGCTTGCGGTGGCAAGAACATCTGTTACAAGATGGTCATGGGGCACATGCATGAATTTGGTCCTGCTGATGCATGATGCCTGTGCTGTTGAAGCTGGAAATTAGACAAAACCAAGAGAGGAACTTACAGCTACACTTAAATTGTCACCACATCTCCAAAATTGCTGTACTTGCGGTTAATCTGATCAGACTGATCACCTTAGCTCACCCATGATGTGGTTCTTTACTGGCTTGGATGGCACCCTGACACTGTTTTTTACTTGCACGCCTCCAAGTGTCTGATAGAAGCAGAAACTAACGGTCAGTGAGCCTCTGACACTTTTTATTTGTCACTTGTTTGGGTTTTTTCTCATGTAATCATGCATGTATTGGTGCAAGGTGTTACAGATGCGGACCTCTGGATTCAACCTGGAGGTAGCTCTGCATGCTGTAGCTTGCTATCTGTTTGCAGACCTTGTTTGATGAGCAGAATGTTTATTCTGCTTGCTGCTCTACCTGTGTAGTGCTTTCTTGTCCTCACTCTCATCACCAGCCCGTGGCTGCTCACAGAGCACTGAGACATTAAATGTCACACAGGCTAATGAGTACGTCAGATTCCATCCCAGTGTGTACAGACCACTGCCTGGAATCAGGCATTTCACCCATCTTTTAATTGCCTTATGCTTTTAGTTTTTAATGGTCTCTGCAGATACTGATTTATTGCAATGTGCTGTAGCATGTGTTTGCTTATAGCTAAGCAATAATACCTGTGCAAGCCAAGGCTGACAAGGTTAGTAGTTCAGTGCTGTAACAGGCTGTGAAGTCTGAAGGTGCAGGCACCCTGTTCACACGCAGCTGCCTCACCTCCTGTGTCCTGCATTCCTCAGGCTCCAGGGGCAGGTCTTCCATTACACTCTGCAAAGCATATTGTAGTTTTAGAAGATCAATTTTTAGTGTCACTTCAAATAAAGTAGTAGAGTATCTTTCCTCCTAAAGGACTAAATACATCACAGCAGCTGGCTGGCTGTCTACAGGTTTGGGCTGCAACACTCCAGCAACTCTGCCATCTGTATAATGATCTCCAGTCCAGCAAACTTGAAGTTACAATTACCCACAGGAGTTAAATTTGAAAGTTCTGGTGCTTATTAAACCACCACTGCTGGAATTTAATGTATATCCAGAACTTGTAGGGTGATCAGGCAGGAAAGAAGGACATTCAAAGGGGTAAGAATTGGTTTTGATATCACGAACCATTAGGAACACGATTTTCTTGAGATCTTAGCAGCACGTACACTGAGCAGTCTTGTTAGGATGGAGATAGGTGTTCACATGCAGAGTAAGAGTCTCTGTACATGTTGGATCTCAAATCTTTATTTCACAGTTCTGATTTATACACCAATTTTCAGGCAAACAGTCATTTTAAATACAGGTAGATTTACATTGTCTGAAGTAGTGCTGTCTTTGTATAGTGTGTGTGCACACAGAGATCTTAATCTACAGCTGCTGTGTTTAATAGCCACAGTTAGGAATGGTTAAGAATACTTGATTTTATCTTATTTATGCTTCTTATTAAGGAAGTTGTGTGTTTGTGTCAGTGTTTTAATAAAACACAATAAAATGATGATGGTAAGATATGGAGGTGATATTAAAAACAAGAAGGACACATATAGAATATAAGATACAGTAGGAATTAATTCCTTTTGGCTTCCCTTTTATTTACCTTAATGGTACACATTTCCACGAGGAAGGCTTATGCAGTTGTCTGACTTTCTTTTAGAAGCAATGGGATGATCAGGTCTAGTAATACAAGGCTTGGGGAGTTGAGTGCAACATAAAAGTGAAGTATTTGAGAGGTGTTTGATTATCTGCTTTGTTTAAGTAACATATCTGCAGTGTGCCTCCAAAACAGAAGTGACATCTTAGTGCTGTACTGGGGCCAGAAGAGAACCAAGCTCAAGACAGAGTGGGTATGGTCAGACTGCTCCAGAAGGAACCCGTTCTAGTGTGAGCAGAAGCCAATTTGCTCCACTTGGTTTCATGGCCAGCATCTCTCTCTGACATCTTTTGATTTAGCAGTGTGAACATATCTAGGGAGCTGTTTCCCATTGCCTTCAAGGCTCTTACACACCTAGTATGGGGATGCTGGCCAATACTTCTAAGAACACCAGGCAGCTGCAAAGAAGGGTGTTCGCTTCTCCCAGGAAGGTGGTAGTGAGTGGGAAGGGAAGGGCACAGATGCAGGAGTGAGCAGTGTCCTAAAAGTGATGTCAGACTCTGAAGTTTTGCTGTGAGCTGAAAGGACCAGCTACTGTTACAACTGTTGTCATACACATGAACACCACTTTCCTCCTTCTGAAGCTAGTTTCAGCTCATGGAAGCAACATTCATCTTGTGCCTGCCACTTGGTTTGTAGTCAAATCTATGTTGTATTCCAGACTAATGCATGAAAGAAATATCTACGCTGCAATGCCATGTTTACCAAAAGTTAGGAAATGCCTGGTTTGAATTTCCCCATATAACCTGAACAGATGCTGCTCAGACATCCCATCCCTGTGCTGGATGCAGTGAAGGTTCAGGACAAAAAGCACTATGGGACAGTGTAATTAAAAATCAGTTTGGTGCCTGCATATAAGTATGGCTGAATTCAGGCTTCACAAACAACTCCAAGTACGCCATTTCTGGCCATATTCCAGGATTTGGATGTCAACTGCTTCTACCCTGCATAGCAAGACTCTGAAGTGGTGCTGATGTATAAACTCCTGCAGTTTGTGAAGGCCAAGTATAAGCATTAATTAGCTTATGTGCATGTAATAAATTACATTACTATCATCTACAGTGAGTGACTCCTGAGCTTTCAGTACTGTAACTGAGAGGCTTTGGTGGTCCTGATACCCTCATTCTCCTGTACATGTCTGTGTGGCTTGGGTCTGGGATGTTTGAAAAGGACTGCTGTCTCATGTGTTTGGCTCAAAAGATAAGGAGGAGGAGTACAATCCAGAATTATCTTTCCTGCCCTTCAAAGGCAAGGGCCTCCATATGCTACTGTTGGATTGTTTATGAAGGAAAGTGATAGCCCTAATTTCTCAGCTGGGGAATTCCTGCCCCTGACAAGGAAGGGGAAGGAGGAGAAGTTTTAGTGCCAGATCTGTTTGCACTACTGCAGAGGGAGAAGACTAAGAGAAACTTTCTTTTTCTTCCTGCCTGGGCATGGCACCCCTCTGTCCATCATGGGGGCCCCAGAGTGGTGTAATGGGATTGTGAAGCACCATCTCCCAGCTGCAGCTTCTCTGGCAGCTCAGCAATGCCTTCAGGCAATATCTGCCAACAGGTTCAGCCCATCCTCAGTGTGCTGATAGACGAGCTCAGGTGGCTCCTCAGTGCAGACAGGTTGAAGGCTGATGCTTTGGTTGGGACACGTTTGCTTTGGCCAACTCTGCTACAAGCACAACTGCAGAGAGCAGAGGTGCTTGTGGGGTTGGCAGTGCCTGAGCCAGCAGGAATTCGGAATGAGCCCTGGCTTGAACTGTCAGTGTGTGCCTCACAGCTCCCTCGGATGCTTCAGTCCTGCTGGAGTGTTGCCAGCATGTTTTCATGCCTAAGGAAACTGAAAAGTGAAATAACAGGGGTTTAACATTAAAAGTCTCAGCCAAAGCAGAGTGGAATTTCCCAGGGCAAAGATACTTCTTTACCCCAAGGGCATTCCCTGTGCAGAGTGTGAATACCTGCTTCCAAGAAATGGAGGTTTGATCCCTTCCCAGAGAAAGGTCACGAGAATCCTTTGTAAAGGCAAGGATTAAGTGACACTAATGTAGGATGGACTGGCATCCCAGTAAGATATATTAATTCACTTTTAGAAAGGAAGAGAAGAAAAGGAGAGAAATGTCCTTGCTCTATTCAAAAGATCTTCATGGGTAAGCTTTAAAGCCTTTGGCTGTATGAATATGTTGCTCAATAACCTGAACTCAGCTAACACAGTTAGCTCAGTGCCCATTATAAGAATGCTTAGATAATATTCTATGGAGCACATTCTCACTCTGATTAAACCTAACACAAAACCATTTCAGATTTATACTATGGTGACAGTGAATATGAACAAAGTTGTTTTCTTCACTGTGAGGCCTGTGAATTCCCAAGGAATGTAGCTGTGTGTGATGGGCAGCTTAGCAAATCAGGGCTGTGTTTGCTAAAAATGGGTATTTGCTGCTACAAAGAATTTTACTTTCTTCCCTAAGGATGATATCAATTGCTGCTAGTCCAAATTAACTGTTTCAGTGATAACAGCTTTCAGACAGAGAGGCTGGAGCAGGAGAGGGGAAAGACGTAATGAGTGAGATTTTCACCTTTGCTCTGCCCCTTCTATAATGAATGAAAGAAGACTGAAGAAGAATCCAGCGCCAAATGCAGCTGGAAGAGATATTCTCCTGTGCAGAAACAGCCATTGGTGTGTCTTCTAAAAATGCTTTCAGAAGCACTGGACCTCGTGTTTTGAGAAGAGGATGCTGGACAGGAGCAGAGTAGCTGCCCTAGTCAGAGCTTTGCTGTCTGTAGGGCTGTTGCTGTGGGCTGTGTTAACCAATATCCCCTAAGTCATCTAAGCTATGCAGAACAGCTTGGGATAAGGAACACTCCAAGGTATCTTAAGGCCACTTTAGCCTTACTCCTGGAGCTGCAAGATTCTCAGTTCTGTAAAAATCTAACTTAATGTCATATCTCTCATAAAGAGAAAGATGTTTCTTTTCCTTTAGAGACTTTCAGTTCCTTCCCTTTCAAGCTAAGGCACTGAATTTCCTTGAATCCTTAACTAAGCCTACTCCTCAGAAAGCACCCACCCACTGACCTTAGAACATCACCAGGAGCGTTTCTGTCTCAGATCTGCTTTTTCTGATATGGTTATAGAGAACTTCAGAGCTCTGATTCTAGGTACAAGGCAGATTTAACAGCAGCAGCTGAACCGGTGACCACCCCTGCTTGCCCAAGGGAACTGCTCCTAGGGGAGGCCATGGGAAGCATCGCTCTGCTACCAGCCAGTGAACACACAGTGTAGTGGGATAAACTGAAACCACCAGCCAGGATACTTGCCTCCTGTTTCCCAGGGAGGAATTTTGAGCCGGGTTTTTTTTTGTCAATGCTGGGAATTGTTCACTGGTGTTTTAAACTGTGAACTTTACATCACCGTTTTATCCTGCAGGATAGGGTGTTCTTCACCCGTCTGATAAGAATCACCGAGCTTCTTTGTGTATAAATCTGTTTGGTCATGCCAGCGTTTTCCAGCTATTGTTTTAGGAGTCCCCTTCCGGTATTTAAAAAGGGGAAATATCTTCTTTAATATCGTCTTCCAGCTTTGAAGCTGTGCTGAACAACAAAGACAGACAAACATTTAATTCTCCCCTAATCCTTTAAATACCCCTACAAGCTCATGGCGTTCACGCACTGTTAAGCCCGTCTCCTGTAGCAGCTGTATGTCTTCTTTTAACTCTGCCTTTAAAGCCTACAACTTCAACTGGGGTGGAACAGGAGCCCGCGATACTTCATCCTGTGGTGGCTGTCTTTCTGGGTGGTACGGAGAGGGATGGTTTTCCATAATAAAGCGATCATCTGGATTGAATTGCACGTATCTAATCCGCACACAAGCTACTCCTGTTTGGTTTTGTGAAGTGAACAAAGACATCAACTTAGACAAGCTCTGGGCTGGATTCGGGTATCTCTGGGACCTTCTGATCATTCCAGCGATTAGCCAGCCTGCCTTGGTAGCTTTAACACAAAAGGGCAAGCATAGAATCAAACCCTTTTTCTCCACGAAAGGGAGATTTCCTTAACTTCACCCACCAGAAAAAGCCTGAAGGGGCAGGCAAGACATCTGGGACAAACCCAACCCTTTTAAGCCTCCTGCTGTGATTTTATGATATGGGAGCAGAGCGGGCTTCAAGTAGCTGCACTGCAGGATAGGGGACAGGTTGTTGATGTTCGTATGAATTGGTGAGTAGTCATTGATTTAAGCCCCACAAAACTCTTACTGATTTTATCCCTGTTCTTCCTCAACATGAAAACTTTCTGCTTGTTTTCCACAGTTTTTCTGTCTTCCTGTGAGGACCCACAGACATTTAGTCCATTCCACTGCTGAAGGCAGATAAACTGTACCAGTGTATTTCTGTCAGCTGCCTAATCAGGTCCTGAGGACCTTCAGACCCCGTACTCTCCTCAGACAGTCCATCCTCATATTATCCTTTCTGTTAAAAACTTTTGCCTGTCATCTATCCTGAGCCCATTATTTCTTGGCCTGTACAATTCAACATGGAAATGCATAATCCTTTTTCCTGGCAGCAGTGATTTACCCATCTAAAGACTTTTTATCCCATCTCCACTCAAACCTCATCTTATTTAGGCTAACCAGCCTTAGTTCTTTTCTATCAATCATCTGCATTGCTTATTTCTGCCTGGAGTTCTTCATACTACCATGGTGCTCCTATTCTGCAAGCACTGGTGGGGCTAAAATCCGAGAGCCAGAGATCCCCACTTTGATCAGCATGGCCATGGGAGCCAGGCTTTGGGCTCCATTTAGAAAATCTTGCCTTGTATCAAAGGCTGCGAAGCCTGGTGTCAGCATCCCCTGATGGCACCTTAGATAGCTTAATGTAAAGTAGAATTTCTGGGGCTAATCTGCCATCCAGATGTACAACTGCACTTTTGAGGTGGTGTGGCCATTGAGAGACTTTTCTTTATTGCATGCTTTCATTTGCTGAAAGCTAAACCTGCTTTAATAGCAGGAGGCTTTGGAGGCACAGCAAAGGGTATGAAAAGGACACTGTTTGATTTATTATTTTTTCTTTAAGAAAACCAAAATAGGCCACTATTGAGTCTTAAAATCACAGCTGCAACAAAAGAGTATTTCTGGGGTTTTGTACTGGTTTGTGCACTTGAGTCACTTGCAGAAAGACTATATTCAGTGTTAAAAAAGTAATGAAATGTTTTTCAGGATGGTTTCTTTTTTTCCCCCTGTTTCTTCCTGATATACTTCTTTAAAAGGCACTGGCATCTTGTTGACATTGGGAAGCTTCTCTTTGTAACCCTCTAAAACACTCCAGACATTTTCTATGAGAAGGTTTTAAACTCCCTGGCATAAACAGATAGTCTGTTGGCATCTGGATGTAAGAAACTAGGAGATTATACGGTAAAACAGAGTAGACTAAGTCTCTGGGGTTGGAAGGAAAGTTAACTCATAGGGTTAGCATGCAATGGCTTTACTATGGTAAGATCTACCCAATTAATCAAGAGCACTGTGACACATTATAATATAAAGATGCAACGTGAATATGGGCAAGCTCCTTTGATTAGTGGATTGGTTTCTGAAATTAAGGGAAGGGTTGGCTCTGAGGGAGTGCTATGCATGAAATCCCGATTTTAGCTGTACTAATGCAGTTAACTTGCTGCTCACATGTAAATGGGGATCCCATGTAGCCCTGCAGCTTTGATGAGGCCTTTGGGAACACAAGTAGTGTGTTTACCTCTGCTGTAGACATCCTATGAGCCAGGCTATCCAACAGACCAAGGCTAGCATGTTCACACTAAGGAAACCACAGGAAAGAGTACAACAGGTTTCTTTACACCAGTTTTAATTTGATGTAGAGTTCAGATACTCACAGAGTTACTACAAATAACATACGCCACTAGAAGTCTTGCTGAAGGGCAAGTAACATGGAAGAAAAGCAAGTCCTTAAGAGAAGAAGGAACTCAAAAAGAGAATAAACCACCGTTGGCAAAGTTGTTGTGAGGATTCATAGAGTGTTATTTTGGCCAATGCATGTACTTTGAGACATTCCTCAGTATTCACCTTAAAGATACTGCTAAGTTTGATGAATCAAATAATATGGCACATGCATTCTGACACAGTTCTCTCTTTAAAAACTACACTTCAGGAAAATCTATCAAATTCCTTCTAAAATAAATTTAAACGGATGCAGCAACAACCAGATAGGCTTCTCCTAGAGAAATTAGATGTCTTTCACTGATGGAAATTACATTTGTATATGAATTATACATTAACCTGACTGGCATGTGTGCCCAGTTATTCATGAGATCAGTTTATGGAACTAGCCCTGTGGGCTACATCTGCAAGAAGGAGCTTTTCAAATCAGATCCTCAAATACTATCACAATGATTTCCAGTGAAGATTCCTCAGTTAGCTGGTTCTCTGGAGCTAGTGCTCTTCCCTGTTGTACTTAAAGACCAGGTCAGCACAAAACGCAATTTGAATACATTCCTGGTTTTATTTTCACCATGTCACTCCACATAATGGTGTCAAGGGCGATCTCTGCCCTTCTGTGATGTTCATTGACCTTCACAATGAGCAGGAACCTCTTCCTTTCATGTCAAATTGACACTGAGGGGTAGATTTTGCCATCAGATCTGTTACCTTGAACATGAGCTGCATGCATGCACTGCACTCAGCATTTCACCCAGATGCCTCACAGCACCACAGGGTTTTCCTGCTGTTCCTGCACACGAGGGATAAAACAGAAGAGCTGTGTCTTGTAGAACAAGGCAGACAGTCAGCCAGAGTGAAAACATCGCAGGCAGCCCTCCAAGAAACATAGATAGAGCATCTTTGTTGTCTCAAGCCGTGTACAGGAATGCAGAACATGTCTGGGGAGCGCGAGCTGCACATCAGGCACACACACAGCAGCCAGAGGGGCTTTAGCCGTGCTGCTGCAGGAGATGCTGGCTCTGTCACTGCATGTCCTGAGCAGCTCCTCTAACCTGGTACCCAGGCAGCAACGACACAAACATCAACACACAGTCACCAGCAGCTGCAGCCACGTGCTGGGCGCTTGATCTTCAGCACAGAGAAGGTTGAATCATTGCAGAAAAACAGTAACTTAAGCTTCAGCTCTTTCATAGCAGTTCCTTATAATGACAATGCAAGATAGGCAAATCCTAGTTTGGGGTTGGGTTTCTTCTTTGTCATCTTAAACCCAGAATTTTAAGTCCTAAACAGGCTGTTTTCATAGAATGGTTTGGGTTGCAAAGGACCCTAAACATCATCCAGTTCCAAACCCCTGCCATGAGCAGGGACACCTTCCACTAGAGCAGGTTGCTCCAAGCCCCATCCAACCTGGCCTTGGACACTGCCAGGGATGGGGCAGCCACAGCTTCTCTGGGCACCCTGTGCCAGTGCATCAGCACCCTCACAGTAAAGAACTTCTTCCTTATATCTAACCTGAACTTCACCTGTTTAAGTTTTAACCCATTACCCCTTGTCCTATCACTGCCATCCCTAATGAAGAGTCCATCCCCAGCATCCCTATAGGCCCCCTTCAGATACTGGAAGGCTGCTCTGAGGTCTCCATGCAACCTTCTCTTCTCCAGGCTGTTTTTGTATGGGAGCTGCTCCAGCCCCCTTATCATCCTCTTGGCCCTCCTCTGGACTTGTTCCAGCAGCTCCATGTCCTTCTCATATTGGGGACACTGGAACTGTACGCAGTGCTCCAAGTGGGGTCAGTGGGATTTCATCCTGTGAGTCCTCCAGTAAGACACTAATTTGTGTCTGAGCTGGTTTGCAACAACTTTGTGAACTACAAGAAGAAAAATGAAATCAATTCTATATTTTATTTAAACTGATAATTGGGATATGATTTGGAAACCCATTAAAGGGGCTCTGTTAAAGTGGTCTGTGTGACCCAGAATGCCTAACTTAAAAATTAGGGTGATGCAAGCTCTTACTATAGTCTAACATTTTACTGCAGCAGGATCTTCTCCATGTCATCCCTGGTTCTTGTGGCTGCCAGGCCGCTGTGCTGCCATGGGAGGGAGCAGAGCTCTTGGCTGATTGCCCATCCGAGGTTGCAGTGCTTCCTACCCAGTGTTTGGATGCAGTGGGAAAGGTTAGCGCTCACCCGGACCTGGTGCAGTTCCTGCCTTTCTGCATCTGGCTGGGCAGGGAAAGCATTCACTGCCACCCATGTCTCCCAAACCCTCCATGTGTTCTTGTTGCAAACATCAATCTGGGCACAGGAGACTGATCTGTGGATGGTATGGAGGTGGCACAGGGTGACTTGTGTCCATATTGTTATACCCTCTTACACCTCTTATCCTGCATCCAAAGAGGGAATTGTTCCTGGTTGCAGGACCTGTCTGGGAGGATGATCATTGCAGACTATCGCTACCAGGGACCTTCACAGCCTGGTGGCACAGGCTGTGCTCCAGGGCCTGGGAGGGGTCCCTGGCTGTTTTTCAGCTCACTGACCTATTTCAGACATACTCTTGGGTATGCGGGGCTGTGCCCTATGTTCCAGTGCCCTGGAGTGCAAGAGGACCACTGTCTGCCACCTGTGCTGGAGATGCTGAAGCAAGGCATGAGCCATGCACCTCCTGGTGCTTCAGCATCTCCAGTCGGGATGGAGAGCATGGGCACAGCCAGGATGGCAGGGCACAGAGCATGAGCCAGCATCCCTCCCCTGTCCCTCCCTGTGCAGCCCCAGATGCTATTTGTAGAGCTATTTGTGAGTGGGAATCAGATATATTGGGATAAAAACCCAGGAGGGAAGCAGCCAGCAGAGCTGGGGTCCTGGGTGGCAGCCATGAAGGCATCTTTGTGCATGCCTCATGGGTGAAGGTGGGGACAGGGGAACATGTGCTTCATGGAAGCCCTTGAGCATCACCAGCAGTGAAGCAATTGAAGTGTGGGGAGCCCTGTTTCATTTGCTACATCTGAAAACAGCAGACTTCGAGCATGGATAGTTCTGTGCTGACATTTGTCCCTTCGAAGCATCCTCTCTGCTACCCCTTGCCACCCAGTTCATGAAGAGAAAGAAAGAGTCACCCATTTGAAGATAGAGCCTGGGTAAAGAGGAAAGCCTCTCAAGGAACAGGAAGGACATCACTTCTTCAGGGCTGGCCTGCTAAAAGCAGTCTGGCAGGGATGAATACAATCCACAGCCTAACGTGATCTGGTGCACGCTGGCATTTCTTTAGGCTAAAATGAGGCAATAAAGCAAGGCAAGCAGGGAGGGAAGGAGGAGAAGCCCATTGTCTGGTTTCTGACATTTCATTAGTGGTCTCCACTAGTGGGGAGAGAAAGGCATGGACAGGGGCAGGGCATGGACTTGGGGACCTGGCCAACCCTCTTGGGGTACCTAGTTCTCTGCTTCAACTTTAGCAGGATCCCATAGGAAATCACTGTGCTGCAAGACAACGCCAACCCATTCAGGAGCTAAAATACCATGTGTTACTTGTTAACCCTTGCGGATAACGAAACCACGTCTTCAGTCAGTAGGAAAACATCACAGCTCTCCTGCAAAGAAGCAGACGGAGCTCCCAGAAGCTGCCAGATGCACATTTTTCTCACCCCCCTCCTAAAATATCACTGTAATTTTAATGTACTCAGAACAAACCAGCAGTTGACTAAACAGACATCCGTTATAAAATCCACATTAAGAAATGAGACGCTTGGGATAATTTTGATTGATTTACTTGGCAGAGTTTTGATAGCTACTGAAAAACATACTATTCATGTTTAGGTGAAAAATAAATGGAGTCAAATAAGTGTCACTGCATAGTACTAGGAGGTATATACAGCCACATGTAAAAATGCATAAACACAAACATTTCTGTACAGCAACGTTTCCTTTCAGTCTGTATAGAGAAACACTGGTTTATAATATGGGGAAAATATAAAGCAGACATACATGCAACAAGGACATGACAGTTACATAGGTCCCACCTGCCTCCCAAGAGCTGCAGTAATAGTAACAATAATAATAATAATATTAATAATAAAAGCCTTTTTTCAGGGAAAAAATGTGAAACCTGGAATGTTTTCATGTTGAGGTTTCCAGAGAGCTTCAGATGTCAAACGTATCTGAAGGCGATTTAAAGGCTTGATTCAAAGCCCTGTGAAGGCAATGGAAAGACTCCATTGGTTTCGGTGAGCTTGGGGTCAGACCCAGCTGTTGAACCACGATCCCATTCTGCCCTCCCCCAAAACCCAAAGTTGAAGTCTGCAGATAAAAATAAACAATCGTATCATACAAAACTTTGTATATAGAATACAAAAGGTAACCGTTGACTTCTTGTATAAAATACAACTTTTCGATAGTGTATTTATTTCACATATGTATAAATATAACCCAAATAATATGATTTTTATTATTCCTACCAAAATATTATTACTTTTTGGTTGGTTTTTCTTTTTTTTTTTTTTACAAAAGTTTACAAAACAAATAATTCTTTATATTTACAACCCAATACTGCGAAGAGTGCTCAGTCCATGATGAAAAATAGACTATAAGGGTAGTGCACTTAGCCATGGCAAAGAAAGAGGAAAAAGACACTAGCTCTGTTCAGATACAGGTGTTCTGAAGAAATGATACTGGATTCAAGTTTTGGTTGCAAGAGTCTTTTGAGCTCACGTTCCAGATGCAGCAGGACTGCAAATGGCCTCTGCTTTTGTAGAATTTACTTCAGACAGGTTGACATTTTGATCCCAGGAATGGCACTCACAGCCCAGTGTCTTCTTCGCTCTATGCTGAGGCCAACAGGGCAAAGCTCAGCTTTGAATCCACCACCGGATGATATCCTGAATCCTTGGGACCAGCTCCTCAGCTGAACTATTTTTTTACATCATTTGAGGATCTGGAAAACAGTCTTGTCTTAATACAGAAACCAGTGGTGGCCTCTTCAATGGCATGTGAGGGTAGCTGAAGTTATCTGACTTCAGTGGCCATTGCGCGTGAAGATACCAACTCAGCCTTGGCCTGAGCATCATTGCAGTTGTCTGTTCCTACCAGAGCTTTGGCAGTCAGTGCTGATCTGCTCACGGGTGTGGTGCTTGCCTCTGTATGAGCCGCATGAGCCTGTCTTCCCTCCACTTTGAACTGATGTAGCTGCTATTTCAGTCTAGTTTACTGGGGACTCATTTGTTGGACTGCATCTGTATCTCCAAACTGAGGTGGGATGCTGACCTGGGCTGAAAAGCTCTTTAAAGACTTGGAAAATCTTGTAATGGCATACCAAAGGGACCATGTGCACCCCAGCCAAACTGGAGACAAGAGGGAGCTTTCTGGGCAGCTGAGCCACCACGTTACACAGTGCAGGGGTGTGCAACCATCACTAGCTGGGACAGCAGAAGGGACTCTTCAGCAGGCTTTCTTGTCTCTCCAATGACAAACGTGTCACAGACCAGCCCACCTTAGCTGGCACATCTAGCTAAATGCTGTGTTACACCTTTCCTGGAGGCTCTGGTGCTTGTTTGTGCACCAGCTTCTTGAAACATCATGAACAATTGTGCCCACACAGAATGACAGGGTGAAATGACTGGAAAAGCCTTATTAAAGCCTGTCTTGAGAACTAGGTCAGATAAGTGCAGAGGCTATTGTCAAGTAGTCTACTCATCCCAGTGTCACTAACAAGAATGAATAAAGAACTTGCATGGGGCACAGCAATGCCTCTTGGCACCGAGGCGTGTGAATGCAGGCATTGTATTCCTTTGCCATATCTCATTTTAGCTAATTCAGAGGATGCTGTAAAAGACATCACACCACATCATTTTAAAGAACAGCATTTTCATTTGACCTGTAAGGTGTGTTCCCTTCTGTGAATTCTCCTGTGTGACTCCCTGCAGAGCTGCTTTACAGTGACACAGCACCTCCTTCTGATGTCCTCACTGACCAAGTCTGTAGGAGAAACTTTTAACATGGTTGAGACTATTCCCTGTCACCGAGCGGTTGGAACAACCTATACCCTCCCTGCTCTGTTGTTTGCCTCTGGTGGCTGCAAGGTGGCTGCCAGCTGTCTACAGGGATGGTCCTTGCCTAGGGTTAACACCCTCATGATGCACTGGTAAACTGGACCATCCCCAAACCCAGAACAGATGATTGAGTCCAGCACCCAGAAATATTGCCCCAAACTGTCTCATTTACATACACAGATGTGTCTGAGTGAAGCCTCCTCCTGTGAGTATCCCAGGTGGTTGTAACTGATTTCATGCCAGTTTCAGGGGCAGAGCCACTCAGACTCTGCTTGATGGAGGCTGTGGGGACCTGGGCCATTACTGGACCTCTTCCAGCTCTCCCCATATGGCGAAGGGATAGAAGGATAGAGACAAAATGCTGTGCAGTCAGAACTGTAGCCTTTCCTGGACAGAGATGCTGGCATTTCTGCTGGGGTAAACCTGTTCAGTTGAAGAGGACTGGGCTGAACTACCTAAAGAGGATAGCAGCTTAGCTGAGCCACTTCATGTACTTGCCCTCCTCTAAGCTGGGCTGGGAAAGTAGTTGGTGAGGGTCAAACCATGAGCACCATTCTCACTTAAGTTGTCCATTAAATCCCTGGAGTCCCTGGGATAGGGCAAGGTGGCAAAGTCAGGATCCTGAGCTTTGGTGTAGTTCATCTCATTTCCCTCAGTGCCCAAAGTGATTGTGCTGCTGGCAGGACAGTAGCATCCTCTGATAGGTGCTGCAAGCACTAATGAAAGGGAGGAAGTGAACTCTAGAGCACACCAAGTAAAACACTGGATGATCTGTTTCCTTCTTCCCTTGGACGAGACCACTTACCCTTTTGTGTGCTACAAAACATATAGGGCTTAAACCAAAATCATTGGGAAAGCACATGTGAGTTTGTACTGTGTAGAAGTGAACAGTTTTTGTAACACATGGGATTTACACAGGGCCTGATGCCATCAGGGCTGAGTGGTCCTGAGGAAGTTAAGGGCCATGAACATGATGGCTGAAGAGCTCTGGACCACTTGGGTTCGTACTTCGCACACAGAGAAATGATGTTCCACAACCACTGTCTGGTGCTTGCATGTGTGGGAGGCTAAACATTTTTCTCCATGTTGCTCCCTTGGAAAGAACTGGTTTGCAATGTGCTGGGCACCGGTGTGGGGAACAGACCCTTCACGTGCTTTCACTTCTTTGTGGCAGGCATGAATATCACTTATGCTATCATTCATCAGGGAGACTTCAGTTTTATCCCAAGAGCAACTCTTCAAACAGGGCAGTCGCCCTGCATGGTATCTTAAAGGACAGCCCAGTTATTGGAGTGTAAATTAATAAAGCAGGTTGTTGGCATCTAAAGAGAAAGCTAATGTCCTTTCTGCCTCTTCATCTCGTTGACCCTTGGTACTGTCACTTACGAGTGGTTCCCCAAAATTTCATCGAGGTTGATGTCTTTCATCCAGTCATCGTTACCAGGTTCCGTTTTCAGTAAAGAATCTATAAAGTCTGAGTCACTGTTGAGTGCAGGTCCTATACTGTCACCTTGCTGGTTCAGAAAGTCAAATGCTAGGTCATTGCCATGGTCACTTCCTTGGTAAGCCCGGGAGTTTTGGTTGGTAGATGTGAAACTGGTTGATGGCAGAGATGACGGAGGTGTCATACTCGTTCCTGGCTGATTCAAGGTAGGCACAGTCTGTCCTCTCAGCTGGTTAGGTCTTAAGCTGAGACCTCGTAGTGAGCCAGTGGATTGTCCATTTATAGTCTGCTGCATTTGGTTTAGAGGAGGCCTCATCTGGACTCCCGCTGTTAACTGATTAGGAGGTGCCAGTGCACGCTGAGGAAAATGCTGGTTGCCTACGCTGCGTTGTAAAGACTGGTTAGGATATGGAGTGCCAGTGGGGAAACGGACTCCTGCGGGTTTCAGTGCATCCTGCTGCTTCACTGCAGCCTCCTGCGGCGCCCAGTTCTGGGCAGTGGCAGTAGCTGTGATCATCACGTTGGCTGGCCTTTGTGCAGGGATACCTGTAGCTCCATGGTTCAAAGTTGGCCTTACTTGCTGTGAGTTGACCACCGACCCCGTCCCAAAAGCCGCTGCGTTGTTTCCCTGTGCCATGGTTTGCTGTCGAGACATCATGGGGTTATTCTGACCCGGCAGGACTTGGTTTTGGTTCCTGTGTGGCTGCATCTGATTCACTCCTGAAGTCACATTGTATGAACTTGGTTGGTTGCAAGGAAGGTTCCCGTAGCAGCCCATATTCCGATTGGCAGGAACAGAAGGCATTCGGGTCCCAGCAGGAGTGGACATGATGCTGGAGCTCTGGGTCATGATGCTATGAGTTGAAATTGGGTTGGATAAGGACATGTTGGAGCTCATACTCACTGCTGGTGAGCCACCTGGAAAGGAGAAAACAGAAGTGTTAAAGCAAACGAGATCAATGTGTGGTGCGATTCAGATACCAACAGGTTAAAAATCCAGTTTTCTAGCAGCAGAATTTCTTGAAGAAGATACTTTGCTCTTCAGAGGACTTGCATGAACTTGCTCAAGGCTTAAAGATGCCTATCTTCCAAAGGTGGTTTGGCTTGCATGAAGCCATTCTGCCCTGACACCTGCCAGTGAATCACAAGAAGAGCCTCCAAACCTCATACAAGTTCACTTGTGCAAATTTGCAGCTACATACTCTCTATTTTGAGGCCACAATTAAGTCATTTATGCACTGTAAGGTGATTGCTTATGCAGTGCAAGGTTCTTAATTAATCCCCGAGAGAGTGGCTGAAGAAGACCACGTTTCTAAACGCAGCCAGTGTAGATGGCACTGTGGAGACCCCCCATGGCACACAATGAGCTGCTTCATAGTTTAATCCCTTTTGCTACTGTTGCTTCCAGTACAAGCCCTACAAGAAGAAGTCAGATTCAAGACAAATGAAAGATGTTTCTTCACCCAGCGTGTGGGTTAATGAGGAAATCTTTGCCACATGGCACAGTACAAGCTAAATTCTTGTACCAGTCTGGGTGGCTCCCGAAGTGTAATAAGAGCTGTTGGTTAGGCTTGCTACACAGGTACCACCACCTTTTGGGAATTCCCTGAGGAATGGAAGAACATATAGCCCTAGAACTTTGCTGTTTTGTAGTAGCAATTGTTGGACATGGGACACTACCTTGGTTTCAGCCTTCATATATACAACAAAACCACACTGAATTTGATTAACTTTGAGTTCATCTTCAATGTTGTATTAGTCTGCGTGATTAATTTAATTAGTTGGTCCATCATCACTTCCTTCTTACTGTGCAGGTCATGCCTGCATTGTTCTCCAGACACATCAGTCTCAGTCTGTGGCAATTATTCCGGTGACACTGAGCTGTGTGGTTCGGTTGATACGCTGGAGGGAAGGAATGCCATCCAGAGGGACCTTGACACACTTGTGAGGTGGGCTGATGTGAACCTCATGAAGTTTAACCATGCCAAGTGCAAGGTCCTACACCTGGGTCGGAGCAATCCCAGACACAGCTACAGGTTGGGCAGAGAAGAGATTCAGAGCAGCCCTGTGGAGGGAAGGACTTGGGGGTGTTGATCCATGACAAACTGAACATGAGCCGGCTTCAGTGTGCGCTCACAGCCCAGAAAGCCAACCATATCCTGGGCTGCATCAAAAGGAGTGTGACCAGCAGGTCGAAGGAGGTGATCCTGCCCCTTTATTCTGCTCTCATGAGACCTCACCTGGAGTATTGTGTGCAGTTCTGGTGTCCTCAACATAAAAAGGACATGGATCTGTTGGACAAGTCCAGAGGAGGGCCACGAGGATGATCAGGGGACTGGAGCACCTCCCATATGAAGATAGGCTGAGAAAGTTGGGTCTGTTCAGCCTGGAGAAGAGAAGGCTACATGGAGACCTCATAGCAGCCTTCCAGTATCTGAAGGGGGCCTATAGTGATGCTGGGGAGGGACTCTTCATTGGGGACTGTAGTGACAGGACAAGGGGTAATGGGTTAAAACTTAAACAGGGGAAGTTTAGATTGGATATAAGGAGGAAATTCTTTCCTGTTAGGGTGGTGAGGCACTGGAATAGGTTGCCCAGGGTGGCTGTGAATGTTCCATCCCTGGCAGTGTTCAAGGCCAGGTTGGACAGCTTTCGGTGATATGGTTTAGTGTGAGGTGTCCCTGCCCATGGCAGGGGTGTTGGAACTGGATGATCTTAAGTTCCTTTCCAACCCTAGCTATTACATAATTCTATGTTTTCCAGTCCTTCAATCCTTCTAAACCTCTTTTCAGAACTTGACAGTTTTCAGCATTTGACTTCAAGGCTATTTCAAGACTCATCACAGCTGGTCACAGAAACAGCTCTTGCACATCTCCAGGATGGATGCAAAGTAAGCTCTTCTTGTTCAGCATCATCTCAGACTGTGTTTGTCTTTTGGTTGATATCACACAGCCTCTTTGCAGTGATATCTGGGGACCTATCAGCCATTTCCTTGTGTTATGCTGATTTTGTATTACTCTGTTTTTTAAATCACAACAGGCAATACAATGTCAGATGCTTCAAAGGACACAAAATGAACAAATATTAATGTTATCACCCAAAGCTGTGGTTTCACTGAAAATGATACCATGCTGGTTTGCAAAGATCCTTTTACATCAGCCCATATTACCTGATATTCATTATATTCCCTTCCCAATTCTTTCTATTCAGGCTGTATCAGCTCCCCAGTATTTTTGCTGAGCTCTGCATTTGGTCACTAGGGCTGCAATTACCTACTTCACTCTTCTCATTTTTGGCATGGCATTTGCAGTCGTCCTTGGAATTTCAAGACTAAATAAAGAGTGACATGAAGGATTTGGAGAACCTCTCAGCCAGCTCTTTCAGAACTCTTGAAGACAAATCATGCACATACATATTTAAAGAGTCTATGTTTAGGAACAGCTGTTTAATATACTGTTCCTGTTGAAATTTCACCATAACGATGTTCAATTCCCTCAGACTGGGACTGAAGAAAGAATTACCATCTATTTCAGCCTTTTCGGCATTATTTTTATACATCTATGTGCTATTTTCATTTATTAATGGATGCAAAGGGATCCTTCTTTTTAAGTACTTAAAAATAATCTCTTCCTAAATCATTATTAACACCGAATGTGACTCCACAAGCAGAGCTGCTTGTTCCAAATCAACAGAAACAGAGGCCTAGCTTAAGAAGCCCACATTATCCTGGAAGGCAAGCTTTCCCACCAACTGGAGCTAAGCTGCAGACACTTGCTACAGACAATCTGTGCTAGCTTAAGCACTCAAATTCAGTCTCCAGGCTGGGCAGTCCCTGGGACAGGAGATGCTATGAGGATCCACCTGGTTTTACCCCAACAAGGACAGTCAGATACAATCAGGGCTCAGCAACCCTCACAGTTAGCCCTGTCTTTGGCTTTGCTAGTGCCTTATGCATTGTTCACTGCTTTCTGGAAATACTGGCACATCTTTTTGACAGAGATGGGGTCCCTGACTGTTTGCTACCTTGTGCCAGCACAGGAATGGGGTTTGGGGGTGCTGGTCGATGAGAAAATGAACATGAACCGGCTTCAGTGTGCACTTGCAGCCCAGAAAGCCAACCGTATCCTGGGCTGCATCAAAAGGAGAGTGACCAGCAGGTCGAAGGAGGTGATCCTGCCCCTCTGCTCTGCTCTCCTGAGACCTCACCTGGAGTATTGTGTGCAGTCCTGGTGTCCTCAATGTAAAAAGGACACAGAACTGTTGGGACAAGTCCAGAGGAGACCATGAGGATGATCAGGGGACTGGAGCACCTCCCGTATGAAGCTAGGCTGAGAAAGTTGGGGTTGTTCAGCCTGGAGAAGAGAAGGCTGCATGGAGACCTCATAGCAGCCTTCCAGTATCTGAAGGGGCCTATAGGGGCGCTGGGGATGGACTGTTCATTAGCGTCTGTACTGACAGGACAAGGGGTAATGGGTTAAACTTAAACAGGGGAAGTTTAGATTGGATTTAAGGAAGTTCTTCACTGTGAGGGTGGTGAGGCACTGGAATAGGTTGCCCAGGGTGGCTGTGAATGCTCCATCCCTGGCAGTGTTCAAGGCCAGGTTGGACAGAGCCTTGGGTGACATGGCTTAGTGTGAGGTGTCCCTGCCCATGGCAGGGGTGTTGGAACTGGATGATCTTAAGGTCTTTTCCATCCCTAACTTTTCTATGATCCTATGAATCAGTGACATTTCAGGAGACCTGGAACAGCCATCTGGGGAGAGCTGGTTCTCTCCCCCCATCTGAACTACAAGTCTGTTTAGTCCCTTCACTTGCCACTGGCATGAAGCCCCTCCTGGGGTGATCCCAGGGCTACCATCACACTGCCCTGCCAATGCCACTCTCCTTAAAGAGTACAAGCGGTCAGGACGTGGGTTGTACTTGTTGTGCAACAGACGAAGCTTCCCCTTTCTTTGCATTGCTATTTTTATCCTTTTTTATTTTTAACGCAAATATTTTCCATCCTGATTTCTTCCAGATGGGAAGAAACGCTTCCCTGGCAGCGCTGTGCTCAGCAGCTGGGCACCCCAGGCTGCAGCCATTCCCAGAAATGCCTTCCGTGCCCGATTCACCTGCTCTTGTCTTGGGGTTTCTTTCACCATGGCAGCATCGTGAAAAGCAGAGAGCAATAAAAAGCTTAACCAAGTGTCACCGAGCCACTATGTTATTTTATTCAACTTCTTGTCTCTTCTTCCATGACCTGAACAAAGCTATTCCCAGAAAAAGGAACAGATTCCCTGCTGTTATTCCCTTATGCAAGAGTTTCCTAATCGCTCCATCTGGTAGATGTGCTGTGAGCTTCCAGCACAGCCCTTTCTCTCAGGCTCTCCCAAAAAGCTGCTGTCCTCCCTGGGCTCACTCATCAGGGACTGCAGATTTGAATGGACAAGTGCTGCCAATCCCACATGGTTCAAATGCAGGAGATGGGGCTCCAAATACCACAAGACTGGCAAAGAGTCCATCAGATTAGGAACGACAAGAAGAGCCACATAACAATGGTGATCTACTTATTTTGGAGCCTTTCAAAGATGTGGCTGCAGTAATTTCCATTTCCCCTTTTGGGCTAGAAATGAGTTGTTTTTAAGTAAAAGCCAAGAATCATAGAATCACAGAATGGTTTGGGTTGGAAAGGACCTTAAGATCATCAAGTTCCAACCCCACTGCCATGGGCAGGGACACCTCACACTAGACTATGTCACCCAAGGCTCTGTTCCAACCTGGCCTTGAATACTGTCAGGGATGGAGCATTCACAACTTCTTTGGGCAACCCATTCCAGTGCCTCACCACCTTCACAGTAAAGAACTTCTTCTTTATATCTAACCTGAACTTCCCCTGTTTAAGTTTAAACACATTCATTATCCCTTGTCCTATCGCTACAGTCCCTGATGAAGAGTCCCTCTCCAGCATCCTTGTGGGGCCCTTCAGATACTGGAAGGCTGCTACAGTCCAGGTGTAGGACCTTGCACTTGGCATGGTTAAACTTCATGAGGTTGGCATCAGCCCACCTCACAAGCGTGTCAAGGTCCCTTTGGATGGCATTCCTTCCCTCCAGCGTATCAACTGAACCACACAGCTTGGTGTCATCGGCAAACTTGCTGAGGGCGCACTCAATCCCCCTGTCCATGTCAGCGACGAAGATGCTAAACAAGACCGGTCCCAACACTGATCACTGAGGGACACCACTCATTACTGGTCTCCAGCCGGACATTGAGCCATTGACCACAACTCTTTGTGTTCAGCCATCCAGCCAGTTCTTTATCCACCGAGTGGTCCATTCATCAAATTGATGTCTCTCCAATTTAGAGACAAGGATGTCGTGTGGGACAGTGTCATCAACTGCTCTACCCCTGTCCATCAGTTCTGTAGCCCCATCATAGAAGGCCACCAAATTGGTCAGTTTGGCCAATTTCCCCTTAGTGAAGCTATGCTGGCTGTCACCAAGCACCTTGTTGTTTTTCATGTGCCCTAGCATGGTTTCCAAGAGAATCTGCTCCATGATGCTGCCAGGCATAGAGGCGAGTCTAACTGGCTCGGTTAGTCATTTGGTTCCAGGAATGAACCTTTAAACAACACACCAAATCACAGGATTCCCCAACAAATTGCTGGGGTTGCCAAAGCTTTTGCTTTATGAGCAGAGGAGGTACCAAGCCAGCAAGCAGGGCTCTTTCTGCCCTCACTATCCATTATTACCTTGCATCAGTGATGCTTGTGCAAACTTACACAATAAATACTCAGGCCTGTAAGAAAACAGCCGTTTCCAGAATGCAGCAGGTTTATTGCTGCTAGAACTTGTAAGCAAAGCAAAGGAGAGCATGAACATTGCCTGAGCAGCCCTTCCACGTGTAGCTGGGCTGTCGGTGCCAAGGTCTGCAGAGGGGCAGGATGCTGGGCAAAGGAGTAGGATGTGAGTGAGCTGCACTTGGGAGCTCATTAAATTCATAATAGGAGCTGAAATGGTACAAATGACAGGTAGGAAGGAAAGACTCAGATCCCTGGCTGAATCTGCAGAGCCAACAGTTATCAAAAAACAAACAAACCAAAACATCCTTTTTTCCCCTCAGTGTGTTGTATAAAAAGATTCACTAGAAGGCAAAGGATCCTTTTTATACTTACATGCACAGACGCTCTGTGGTATAAAGAACATCCTTTGATCCATCTGCTGCATTTCCCCCACCTCCTCCATCTCCCCAGCATCTTTCCCTTACTCTGCCTTTGCTCTCAGTGCAGCCTTCAGCTAACCAGCAAGGTGAACAGCATGAAAGGCACGAAACAGGCAGTCCTGTGCTCCCAAAACTGGACTCCAAGGGGGCAAGGGCACAAGTGCTGGAACAAAGTCCTGAAGTGTTGGACATTTTCTGCCCTGGGCAGTTCTGGTAGAAAGTAGCAGCTTTTACTCCTCTGTTAGACTGATCTGATGAAATGCTGCTTGTAGAACAGCACTGAGGCTATGACTGTGGCATATTGAACAGACCAAAAGGACTGTTTGCTCTGCTTGCCCCTGATGCTGTCATGCAAGGTACATCAGTACAATCAGTATGAGGGTCCTCATACTGTACATGGGCTGCCATTTAAAGGGAGGGATGGTTTTCAGTCTCTGAACAAGATGTACCATGTACACGAGAGAAGCTATCTGGATGGGGTGAGGCTGCATAGCCAAGGGTAGACCTCAGTATCAAGTACTTGAGTGCACGCCTGCCCCAGGCAGTGCTAATGAGAAGGGTACCAGCCCCTCCTTCTCCATGTCTGAGAGATGCAGCGTCAGCCTGGACCGGCCAGTAGCTGGTTCTCCAGATCATACATCAGCACCTCTCAGTGGTGTGGGATGGTAAGGTAAATAGCACATGAGAGCAGCAGCCACCACACTACACACACACTGCCTCTGCAGCGGTGTAGATGGATCCCCAGAAAATAAGGACATGGCTCTTCTGGATGGTCTTACAGCTGGAAGGGAGGGAAGGAAGGAGGGAGAGAGGGAAGGAGGAAGGGAGGAATGAAGGAAGGAAAGGGGGGGGGGGAGGGAGGGAGGGAAGGGAAGGAAGGAAATAGCTTTATTTAGCCCATGGGCACTTACCAGGATATTGGTTTGCTTGTTGCATGTTGACCACATTCCTTCTTTGGTCTTTATAATCTGGTGGTGGTCGTGTCAAGTGTCTGTTCAGCTGATCTTGTGGAGTTATTTTCTCCTAGAGGATTAGAGTAGAAATACATCAATTTCCTTTGCTTTATGCTTTCCTGGCTCTGTGTTTGCCCACCTCTTTCTTTTCTCAGGATGTACAAATCTGGTGTATTTCTTCCTTTCACCCTCTCTGGTCCACAGGAGATGCATTTGGGAACCTGTGCCCTCACCCACTGAAGTTTGTACGGAAACTTTTCTGCTGGCTGCATGTTTTTAGTCTGGCCTAACTTTTCTTAAAACCACTGGGAGGACAGTGCTGTTCCAGTTGGTTTTCATGCCACTGACCATTGCTCTCTGCTTCCCCTTACATGTACATGGTGCTGTCTTTCCTCTTACATAGGGAGTACAAGCACTTCAGGGATGGGGCATCCACAACTTCTCTGGATAAACAAAATCCTTAATTTCAAAGCCAAGCTTTCTAATGAATATTTTTCTTTTTGAATGGCAATAAATTTGTAAACAAAAATATATTCTCTAAAAAAACTGAATAATTTTTGTTTAGAAAACATCCCCATAAACACATGAACGTTTTCCCAGTTCTGTGTTGTTCTGTAATTAATGAATGGCATTCATTAAATGTGTCAGCATTATTGTGTCTACATCTTTCCAGAGAATAGAAAGTTTTGGATTCAAAATGTCAGGCCAGCATAAATGGGTCTGTCCTGTAGGCTGAGAGATGCAGGTCGAGGTAAATAAGCCACAGGCTTGGGGTGTGTTGCCATTGCAGCCTTGGGGAAACAAAGCATTCTCTCTGCAGCCCTTCCCTGGCTTCCACAAGGCTCCCACATTGCTTTCTGCCTGCCTCAAGGTCATGCCAAGCTCAGCTCCTCTTCCAGGACCTCTCTTCTTCTCCATGCTTTGGCAAGTAGGGCTACCAAGGAACAGTGAATATGAGGATGCAGAGGGCACATGCTACTGCTTTTGGCAACAGGGAGTCTGCCCCATTGCACTGGCCATGCGTGATGGCACATGAAGCACCTTCAGCTGACTCACTTCATGCAATATCAATGGCAATGTCGGTTTAGTGGAACTAAACTAGTGGGTTCTAGCACATATCACTGCCAGCAAGACCACAAATACCCCCCATGCCTCCTAAAATGACCAGAAACTCCCAACTGGTCTCTCAGATACCAAAGAAGAGAGAACAACTGGCTGTAAATATCTGGAAATGCAAAAAGAAGAATAGAGAAAGAAGAACTCATCCCAGCCATCCTCTGTGGTCACAGTAGCATAGCAATGCACCTTAGATTATCTTGCAAAGAAAGCCAGTGACAATATTCATATGCCTCAAATTAAGCATATGCTTAGACTGTTCTCCTAACAAAACCACAGTAGCTTGGATACTTGAGTTGTTTCATATAAACTTAAGAAGGCTTCAAAAGGGCTAAGCAAAGTGCTGAAAAACATGAGGCACACTCTAGAAGGCCTAGGCATTGCCAAAATGACCTCAAAGTTTTGGGGGCTTTCTTCTCCCTGTCTTAGCTTTCTTTTCTATTGTTTCTATGATAATCTTTTCCATGTAAAAGAAGGAATTAGAAAACTTACGGCTTCTGCCAACATCTGCTGCTGTAGAAGGAGTTGTTTTTGCTCCATCATTTGCCGCTGCAGAGCCTGTTTCTTTTCCATCAGTTGCTGATTCAACATTGATTGCTGGGATGAGTTCATGTAACCACTTCCAGTGTTTGGATTTGAGCAAGAACTGGAGCTTGGAGTGGGGCCAGCTCCCTGGCCTACCACAGAGTGTTGATCCTGAAACAGAAGAAATGGCTTGTGAAGGATGAAAATAATAACAAGCATCAAGAAAGGGAAGTAATCCTTTTTATGCAATTAGCTCCAGTACAGGACACAGACCACAGGCTCTCAGGACAAGTGACCATTACAAAGGCTTTGTCAAAATAAGAAGGGGATTGAGTAACTGCATCGCTCATGGAAGGCTCTGAAAACGTGCCAGGTGGTTCCAGTGGAAAACCTCAGTGTTGTACCAGGAGCCAGAGAAACATTAACAGAAGTAACGGGGCCGTGCTGGGGATCCTTCAGGAAACTTGCATCGGGCCCTATGGCTGTTTGTTTGACCACAAGGGAGCCAACTCGGCTTCTGCTGGTTCCCACCATCTGGTAAGCAGCAGTGAGAAGTTACAGACTCATTGCTAGAAGCGGCATCTATTCCTGGAAAACACAGAAGCCTTGTTACTTCCCAGTGGGGTGAATGGTGCTGCTTTCATTTGCCCCATTACCTCTGAGAGACTGCCAATGGACTCCCATTAGTGGCAGGATTAAGTAGGCTTAGAGTTTACCAACTTCCCTGGTAAAATGAATGTGTAACTGGACAGGACTTTGAAGAGTGCTTCAAGGTCTCCCTGGTCTTTGTGATGGATCTAGATCTGCTTCCTCTTCCCTGTGTGCAGCTTCTTGAGGAAGGGATGGCAAAAACTCATCTCAGAAGGCAATGGGGAGAGTACCTGGGGACTCAAACCACACACGCATAGGATGAGAACAAACATGGGATGACAATATGCTACTTGTTTTCTTTCAGCCATGGTTTCCCTAGGGAGCACTATGTTTTCTGTCTGCTCCACCAGTGTTTGGTACTTGGTCTTTTACCAAATCTAGGAAGTAGCTTTCGCAGTGCACAGACAAAAATACTCAGCCTGTGTTGGATCACTGGATAGTCAGGTATTCCTTAGCCACCCAGCTACAAAGAAAATAGGATACACTGGGGAGGTCTCAACTATTATGAGAAACATCATTTCTATGACTCCACTTTGTTGCAATTCATCATAGGAACCCGACCACAAAATTCTCTATAGATGCAGCAGCATTTTTGCCCTGCACACAGGAATCCACAGCTGGGTTCTGGTGCTTGCTGTTATACAGTGGTTCTCTCAATAACAAGGGGTAGTGCCAGGGTCTGGTCTGTTACTTAAGTAAAGTTCTGCTACATGGCCATTTCCAACCATGGTATCCTGGGAAATACAGACTGACCAGCAGTGAAATAAGCAATGGCGAGGTGAAGCCTACCCATGCCCTGAAGACCATGGAGCACTGATGCTCACCACTTTGCAAGCTCCAGGGAAGCTCATTTCTGTGCCTTAGCTTTTGCACACCCCCAGTAACACACACACACACCACAAACTACTCCAACTTATCTTTCTACCATCTGCCATGGAAGACATACAATGATTGTTATGGGTATTTCTATTTTAAAACAGTTCTGTGGCTTTTAGATGGGGCCACATGAGTGCATAGCTGGCTACATACAGCATTTGATGACTGTTCCTGAAATAAAACCCATGACTTTCTTCTGGAGCCACCTGCAGCCCCCAGGGCAGTGTTACAAACCCACCCTTCAGAATTTATTGGGCTCTTACACAATTATATCCCGCACACTTTCTCTCAGTTCCAGAAGGAATCCAGCATTGCTCGGCAGTGCCACATTTTTCAGCCCTTATGTTAGCTGCGATGTAGAAAATACCTCCTTCCCCTCCACGGACCTGCTTGCCAAGTTGTTGCGCAAACTTTTTTGTCTTTCTTAAAATATTTTGAAAAGAAAAATATGTTACAATAAATTGGCTTTGACTCCTATATTCAAACGACAACTCTAGCCTGAACCCGGCCACATGTTACAGCCATTAATAGAATTCGTCTGTTGTGTTCTTGCACAGATAACGCAGGCTCCCCCAAATGTGCTTTCAGAGTCCTGTGTAAAGAAAACCCCAACAAAGCCCGACTTTTTCTCTCCCTCATTCCCTGCCAGCCCATATAAGCTGTGGGGAGGGATTTTGTTTTAAGATAAACTGTGTAGTGTCCATTCATGGTACCTATCAAAGAAAGCTCTTCTGTAACAGCAATTGGCACAAAACACCAGCTGCTTGGCAAACAGACCCTGAGAAAACAGTATAAATCATCAACTTGGAGCCAGTTTGGGTTCTTTTTTTGTATTTGGTCCTTTCTCTGCTGTTCATGAAATGTCAGTGTGAGCCTATGAATCTACGATGTGTTACTTCTGCCTGCTGCTCTTCCATCGGCAGTGATGTGATGGGAGAAGAAAGAACTGTTCCTTAATAAATCAGGGATTAGCTGCGCAGCAGTTTGACCCTTCATGAACCAGCACAATTGAGCCTTACTCTCACCCAGTGCTTCATCACTGCAAATCGGATGGCAGAAGGGCTACCCCGCTGCCGGGGATGTGGGGTTCCACCTGTGCTTGGGCAAAGCACGCTTTCCAACATCCCTGCTGAGAAGGGCAGATCTGGGTTGGAACTACCCTGCTTTCATTGAACTGGCTTTCCTGAAGCAGCTTTACTATAATTCCACCCATCTAAAGCTGCCAGTGGCCTTCTGAACTTGGTTCCCATGCCTGTGGTTTATGCACTTTAACTTCAGAAATCCCTGACCAAAGGAAGCCTGGAGTGGGCCATGCATGTCCCCTCACCCAGGGGTGCCTCTGCCCAGAAGGGGTGTCGGGGCAGCCCAGCATCACCCCAGCCAGAGAGCCCTGTGTGCTTCCCTGCATGGTCACACCATGCTGCTTCCCTGCATGGGAACGGAGCCTTCTTTCAGCATTGCTTCCAATGAGGTGACACGATCCGGAGCACATCCCTGCAGCCCGCTGGGTGTCAGGGATGGGATGGGATCATCACACCTCTGACAGGTACAAGTGTCTGCTCCCAGGTCCTGCTCCACTTGCTGCACTGTCCTGCATTCCTGTGGATCAGCTGCAGCTCTTGCAAGGCTCTGCCTGGTGCTATACAGGCACAGCAGCTGAGGGCTCAGCTAGTGCACACCAAGCACCACAAGCCCCCATCTGCTCTGCCAGTGCCACAACTCCAGCACAGAGATGCTCTAGATGGAAAGCAGGTGTGTGGCACCCTGTTCTCTGATGTTGGAGTGAGATATAAACCCTATGAGAAGCAGAAGGAGAGGCAGAGTTGGTGAAAGCTCCTCAGAGCTGGTAATGCAACTGGGCTGTTTGTTTGTAAGTGTCACAAAGAACATGATGCTCAAATGTTTAAACTAGCAGCTAAACAAAACATTTAAGACTGAGTTTGCCTTTCACTGTCCCTGCTGCAGCTGACTTGTGCTCAGACAAATGAAGGGAGGTTTTGGCTTCTAACACACATATGAACTTTCTGAAATAGACCTTTATTCTTTAATCTCTCCTCTCCCTTCCTCTCCTCTCCTTTTCCTTTTCTTTCTTTTCCCTCTCCCTCTCCCTCTCCCTCTCCTTCTTCCTTTCCCTTTCCCATTTTCACTTCCCTCCCCCCTTTCCTCTTCCCATTTTCACTTTCCACCCCCTTTCCCCTTTCCATTTTCACTTTCCCCCCCCCCCCTTTCCCCTTCCCTTCTCCTCTTTCCCTCACACCCTGCCAGTGGGTTAGGGTCTGTCTGGATATCCTCTCTGTTGCCCCTTTTGGGGCATGCTCCTTTCCACAGCCCAAGCATTCCAGAACCTGAGGTTCTCCAGTGGACCCAGGGGCCATGGGACAGGACCAGGCTTAATGAGGAGAGCTGATCTACTCATGCAACTTTAGAAGGCAAGCACAGGGTGCTTCATTGAACAGGCAGTCCTGGCAGCCACCAGTGGCCTCCTGAGCCACCTCTTTTCTGCTACAATTAATGCAAGCAAAACCACCCCTTTCTGCTAAACACTGGGGTTTCCATGGATATCTGAACTCCAAGCACTGCCTGCTTGTGTCCTTGCCTCAGACAAGAACACAGAACTCTGGCAGGACCATGGCAGAGTGCCTGCTGAGCAAAAGCTCTTTTAGCTATAGTGGAAAAGCTGGAGAGAACAACTCTCGCTCCTGACTGGAGCACAGAGGGCTTCCTTCTATGCCAGTGTACAATGTGGGAGGCCCAAGGAGTTCCTGAGGGTACACTGGTCTGCAACAGCTGAGGATCTGATCTACATATCGGGGCTGGAAATAACACAGACTGGGCAGAAACACAGCCCGAGTCTTCCCTGACCTATTGCTCGTAACAGCCCAGTGCGGGTGGAAAAGAGCATCTTCTGAGCACCTCAAACTCATATAACCTTTTTTCATGTCTGGAACATAGAATCCCAGACTGGTTTGTGTTGGAAGGGACCTTAAAACTCATCCAATTCCAACCCCCTGCCATGGGCAGGGACACCTTCCACTAGAGCAGGTTGCTTCAAGCCCCGTCCAGCCTGGCCCTGAACACTGCCAGGGATGGATGCTCTTCTAAGTTCAGGTCTCTAACAAAAAACTTGGCTCAGATTCTCTAAGAACAGCCTGCTGGAGCTCTCCCTTCACTGTACAGAGGGACCAGGATGCATAATTAAACCCTAGATGCCCAACTTAGACAACTAAGTTAGGAGCCCAGATTAGATGATAGGAACATTCCCTTACACTCCTCATTTTAGATGCTTCTAGTCACACTTGAGTAAGATGCCTGGAAGAGTGAGTGTGAACAGCCCTTGATCTGCCAAGCAGCAGTGGATCACTTTCTATGGATGTTATACAGAGTGACCTAAAAGCCTCTCAAGTTAATCATGCAGAAGATACTATTATAGGTTGAATTTATCCTAATACCCTGCCAGAGAGTACTTTCATACATTCCAGCAAGATTGCTTTCATATGTATAAATAGCATTTGAAAAACCTGAATATTGCAAGATCCCAAGACGTGGTTTTTCTGTGTCTAATACCCAGAGATACAGCTGGGTGAAGACTGCAAAGTATTTCCCTTCAGTGATTTTGCAGAGTGTTTATACGAAGTTGGCTCTGCCACATGGGACCATCTTCTGTGTTTTTCTCTTGTGAACATCTGAGCTCTCAGGACATAAGAATTCAGGGCCAACCATGTTTCCAAGGCACATACACAAGGAATCACGGACACCAGCATTTGCAGTTTCACAAGCCCAGGCTGTCTGCCAGAAATACTTGTGCCTTCATCCAACCAGGGAAAAGAAGCAAATGTTGTGTCACTCCCCCAACAACCCAAGTGATGGAGCTCAAAGAGGAAATGTGGATGAATCCCTTCAGATGCTATGAAGCTGGAAACGATCGTGACAGGAGGGAGCATGCACCTGATTTCTGCAGCCTCATGGGTGTGAGTCACCTGTTGGAGTGATAGGTTTGGATCTGCAGCGATGCAGCTGATACCCAACATGCAGAATAGGTATTTCAGCACAACCAACTGCTGCAGCTCTCAATGGCAGATCAAGGCTTTTAAAAAGGTCAGGTTTTAGACACACTGAAATTTAGGTGGACTTCAGATTTCTTTTCAGAAATAGGGAATTCTTCTGCTACTCAGTGTGGCAAAAGATTACCCATAAAATAGTGAAACGAACACTGCACAATCTCCTAGGTATAAATGGGTGATCAAACACCTCAAAGGAGCCAATCCCCACTATTGGTGAGAAACCATAAGCAAGAGACTTCGATGGACAGTTATTTGTGCAGTTCTTAGCAGAAACCTTTCTTCGCACTTTGTGTTTTCAGCACTAAAAAGGAAGCTGCTCACTCCTGAGATCCTTGTGAACTGACACTGAGCGGTCGGTGATTTATCTGTACCCTTCCCATAAACCCTTGCTGGAAAGCTGCACAGCCCTATAGCCACTAGCAGGCACTCTTATAACAACATTCCCATCCCAATGCCTTAGACTTGGGCAAAATGGGAGCTGCATCTTGCTGGGTCTGAGGCTCAGATTCAGCACTTGCACAATCACATAGCAACAGACCCAGGAACAGGGCCTCATTACAAGCCTTGTCCGACAATCAAGTCTTTAACGAGAACAAAGGTTGACAGTGATTAATCATTAAGACATTTCTTGTTCCTTGCTGCACGTGTTGGAGGCAGCCTCCTGCCGGGGCAGTCTGGCAGATTTCCTGTCTGCGCTGTACCAGGGCCCGTGTCCGCACACAGAGATGTCTTTTCCCAAAGCCAAGCACACACAGATGAACGTCTTGTCTCTGTTTCTGAGCACGGCAAATTCGGAATGCATGTGCATTCTGCAGGAATAATAAACCCTCAGCTGTACATCTGATTGCTGTACACTGAGGCAGAACAACCTAGAAGGGGTTTGTTTGCGTCAGGAGTTTTCCCAGCGACTGTAAGGATGGATTATTGGTATTTTACCACGCGTATTGTGATGAACTTTTAATGTCATCTTCTGGCATAATGTGCATAGGAAGGTCTGCATCTTAGAAAGATTTTGTTTATTTGCAATGAAAATAACATGCACGTGTTGAAAGTTCAACAGAGGAGGTTATTGTGAAACGTCTGCATCAGAACAGGAATGTTGGCTCCGTCGAAGGCGATGGCAAAACTCCATCTGATTTCAACGGGGTTAGAGCTTCCTCCCAGGTCTCCATCCAGCCACAGGGGCACAGTGGCACTCTTGGCTTGGAGTGACCTCAGCCTGCACCTTCTGGACAAGACACTTTCCTCGTCCACAGACCAGCAAAGAGCCTCTGTTAATGTGCCTGAGCAAAGACTATTCTGAGATCTCTGTGGAGCTTTGGTTTTAAATGTCTCATGTGCTCTAACAAGCATGCCAATAAGCATGAATGAAGAAGACTCCTATTGGGCTTTTGACAAGATCAGACACATAATGATTTGTTCTACTTCAGCATTATCATTTGCAATGGCTGTAATATGCAATATCCACATTACAACATGCCAAGCCCTTTAGTTTATCACCTCACAATTGCAGGAACCCAAATTAAAGAGGTTTAAGAAACTGCCACTCCTCTATCTGGAACAAGAGCTGGTGTGAGTGGACCTGTTTTGCCTAGTGCTTCAGGAGAAGGGACGTGCACACTCACAGGCTTTGTGCTTCCATTAAGGAGTGGTAATTGCCAGCTGAGACAGTGAAAACTTCCTAAACTGAATTAGACACTTGTGATTATCTGTCTGTATCTTTGGTGTGGGCATATATTATCTGTCTATAGGTGTATCTTATTCATCTAAATGTTCTTGTCTCATTGCCATATGTTAATTATCTTTCCCCAAACTATCTAGCCTGAGGTTGATACAGAGCACAGAAAATTTCAGCCCACTTAAAAAAACTACAAGTAATCAAAACCAGGGTCTTATATGAGGAAACACTGGGTGAATTCGGTAATAGGAGGCACTGTCATACATACATGCTTGTATTTAAATGTCCAATTTAAAGAGCAGTGCTAAACCCAACACTGAAGTCTTACATACAACAGGCTTACATGTAACGTGTTTCTTTGTCATCCTCATGCCTTATCCTCATGTTTCCCCCTGAAGTAACTCTGACAGTCCCACTAGCCCAAGGGCATATGGACACCATACAGGGGAGTGTGGTTCAGAGGTCCCCGAGCTTGAGGAGAGTGGGCTGCTAAGATGAGATGGAGCAGTGCATAGTCAACTAGCTAAGAGTGGAATATGTTTTCTCCAAGCCAACCACTTGTTCTCAAAGATAAACCCTGCTGAGGGACATTTAGCTCAGGAGGATGTTGTGTGAATGCAAATGTCTTCCAGACCTGAACCTGCCCAGGGTGGTCACTGTAAGATCAGGTCAACACTGGTGCCACATTTGCAAATCATAGAATCGTAGAATAGTTAGGGTTGGAAAGGACCTTAAGATCATCAGGTTCCAACCCTCCTGCCACCGGCAGGGACTCCTCACACTAAACCATGTCTCCCAAGGCTCTGTCCAAACTGGCCTTGAACACCACCAGGAATGGAGCATTCACAACTCCCCTGGACAACCCATTCCAGTGCCTCACCAATCTATTATTTTCTAACAGATCTAAAGGAAATAGAATGAAACATTGTGCCTTTTCTTCTTGATGTAAATACTAATGCAAAATTCTATAGGAGATAACTGTAATTTATTATCCTCCTGTTTTCCATGCTATTCTCTGGTTTCCTAAACTTTTCCCACTGGCATTTATCTAGGTTTTCTTTGCACCTTCCATACCCCTCCTCATATACGATTCACCCTCCCTACTAATTGTCTGTAGTTTAAACACACTTGTGTCATTTCTAAATAGCAACCACAGAAGAAAAAAACAAGGATGATGAAGAGGATAATAACACAATGTGAACATTTTCCTCAAGCAATAAAGCAAAGCAAAGCAAACACCATGAAATGCCAGTTTTTCTGCAGAGGGAACAGGCAACCTGAACAAAATACTTAATGAGAAAAAGAAAAAATAATTAAACCCAAAGAACAACAACAGCACCAGAAAAACCGCATCACTGGGACCAAACTCTTGAATACAAATGGGCACAACATGGGTGACATGACTGTGAGAGACACATATTAAGATCAAAGCCTTCCTGCTGTGAATACACAGCAAGAACATGAGCATCCTTAAACCAGAGCCTCTTGGGATCAGCTTTCTAAACCAACAGCTCTGAGCTCTGATGGAAGACAATGCCAAATACTGAAAAGCAATGTGTGAAGAATGGCTCTGACCTCTGTCTCCATGTGCTGATTAAAGCCTTTACTGGGACCCGTGGTGGGACCGGATCTCTTTGTTCCAAGTCACCCATCCCGGGACAATGACTGATGCTAACCAAAATCAGCACCTGGGGCTGGGGGCCAAGTGTCACTGGGCACAATTTATTGTGTCCCCACTGTGACAGCCCATGGCACTGGTATGAGTGCACAACACAGGGTTCAACGGAGCAGATCTGACTTCCCATCTGCTTGGTTTAAATGAGTCCCTAGAACACAACCTCAACTGTTGTCTTCCTTCTTGCTGAAGGACCTTCTGCTTCCTTCATAATGATCACTATCTTTGTTAGAAAACAACCTAATTTGATGGGTGTAAGAACTCAGGAAGACAAGAGACTGGACTGGACGGGCTGAGCCCTATTGGTCAAACTAAGGGGCAAGAAGAAAATGGGCAGGCAGGGGAAGCAGGAACAGGTATCCTGGGAAGAGGAGAGCGACACTGCTCGGTTGTGTAGGCATGGGGTCAGAAAGGCAAAGGAATGGCTGGAGCTGGATTTAGCCAGGGACACAAAGAATAATCATAAGGGGTTCTGTAGGTATGTCAGCCAGAAGAGGAAGAACAAAGAAATAAAGTGTAACCCCTGATGAACACGACTGGCAAACTGGTAATGACAGACGGGGAGAAGGCTCAGGTGCTCAACAACATTTTGCCTCAGTCTTCACTGGCAATCTCCCTTCCCACACCTCTTGAGTGGATGTAGCACAAGGCAGGAACTGGGGGACCAAAATCCCTTCCACTGTAAAAGATCAAGTTTATAAGAAACATGGGGACACTTTTAGTAGGTCATGTTGCTATGGGACAAAGGGGAGAATCAGGCTAGATATAAGGAAGCAAGGTTTTACAGTGAGGGTAATGAAACACCAGAACTAGTTGCCCAGAGAGGTGAGGGATGCCCCAACCCTGTCAACATCAAAGGTCAGGTTGTACAAGGCTCTGAGAAACTTGGTCTGGTTGAAGATGTTCCTGCTCATTGCAGGAGTTCTGGATTTGCTGATCTTTAGAGGTCCCTTCCAACCCAAACTATTCTATTATTCTATGACAAAGGTCACCCAATTCCACTTTCACCCCTGCAGACTTTAGGTCTTTGCCTGGCCAGGATCTCCATCATGGGAGCTTATATTTGCCTCGCTGCCCCTCTGGCAGCATTACTGGACTTGGCTATGCTGCATGGATGTTACTTTTTTTGCCTGGTTTCAGAGGAAAAAAGATCAATCAAAGATGACAGAGGGCCACTACCACTGTATAACAGCACAGGCGCTTCAAGGACAGCCTGGCATCTCCCTGAGCTCAAAGAAAGGTGCAACCGTACTTGGATGTAGTGAGTTGTTTCTTCTGGTTTTTATCTCCACCTTTTAGAAAGCTGAAGTGGAGCCAGCTACAGAGGTCAGAGTAGCTTGATCCACCAGGGACTAGCCCTGCCTTGGACAGCATGCCTGAGAGGAATTATCTAAGGAAAGGCTTCTTTAAATCAGATGAAGTCAAAAAGAATTATACTTCTGGCGTTTATTTAAGCTATTTACTGCCCAAATCTTGCTGCGTGGGAAAGAATAACTATCCAGAGCCTGCCTTATGCCAGCTACCAGATAACGAGCAACTCTGAAGAATGGGGAGGTTGGTGCCAACAAAAACCTTCTTGGACTTCAGCTCATTTTGTGTTATTCCTGTGCAAGAGCAGTGAAAACCTGTTTTGCATCTGTGTTTTTAAACAGACCTACTCATGCATGACAAAGAACGGGTGAAGAGGGTATCACTGTCCTGCTTGCTTTCAGGAGGGGAACACACAAACGCAATTGGCCTGTGTCTGCAAATCATCCTCAAATTATGCTGTGACATGTCCCATACTTGAGAAATAGCAAAGTTCAGTACCCCACAGTACAAGGACTAAGGGTCTCTCTGGTTACCCTGTTATACTCATGCTGTCTCCCATGTCAGACAAACCACGGGCTTTGCTATGGGGGACACAGCATTCTCTTCTGGAAAGGCCACTGCAGAGGCATTGGGGAGATTCAAGTTCTCGCCCCACCTTTGCATAGAGGTAGAACTTGGTCCATGGCTTGAAAAGTGAGATGACCTTTCTCTTTCCTCTCATGCTTTCATCTAAAATGACTTCTTAATTAAGCTACCATAAGCACTAGCGAGCACATCCTGGCAGCAAGACGTTCTCTTTTCTGCTGCTAAATGTGGCCATAGCTAAATGTTTTGTTTAAGCTTTCTATGTTCCTGCTATTCTGTCTGGAGAGGTCCTTGTTTCATGTGTCATCTAAACCACTGATGACACAACCTTCACTTTGAACTTTGCTTTCTTGAATGTACAGCCTGGCTTTGACTGGCACCTAGACTCTTAAGCCCCAAGAGGAGGAATTGTTTCACTGCCTCCCCCACTGCCGTTGTGTTCTCTACACCAGCCCTTTTCCTCCTCAGACTCATAGCACATACTAAAAATATACAGGTAGTACTATCTTTAGAAGCAACTAATATAGAAATCCTTTGTCAACATTTCATTGCTCAGCTTTTCTGCAACGGTTTGTAGAGCTTGAATACATTCCACGAACAAGACAGCAAGCAGAACTGAGAATGAAGATGCTCAGCATCCTGACGGTCACAGTCCCACAAGCTAATAAACACGTAAACTAAGAAAGGACTCAATTTACTGGTATCAGGCTTTTCAGGGGACAGAATACATAGGTGCAGGGCTGAGAAGACACAAGTTCAGTGAGGAGCCTTTCACAGGCATTTGCAATGTCTGTTGAGATGTCATGGACCAGACAGCTCACACAAAACACTGAACTAGAAGCACCTTATAAAACCCCCAACACTTAACTATGCTTACAAGGAGGGAAAGCAAAGGAGAAAGCAGCTGAACCAAATGAACTGTTTCTATGAGTTGTACTACATTCCATAAATACTTGGTTAGACAGCACAGAGGTAAAAAAAGGAGTTGGCTTGGTTTCATTTGGCTTGGCCTGTAGAGGTCATCCCTTTGCAGTCTTGACAAGACAGCGCTGTTCATTTATTGCAAGCTTGGACTATTTTGGATTTCAGATACTATAAGCCTGCATATTTGCTCTGCTGAAAAGATATCTTAAACTGTGACATCCTTTTCCCTGTCCTAAAAAGCAAAAGTTGGATTCATTTTTGGGCAATAGACAGCATATGCCTCTTTTAAATTCAAAATAAGGTTTAAATGGGATTTACTTGGCTCATTGGTTTGTACTATCTTGCATAGAAATAGATTTTACCCAAAGGCTGCTTTATGGGCTGCTTCTCCACGTGACCTTCCCTCTGGGCCACATAAATTTTCTGGTAAGTTTATTAGATGTTACAGGCTGAAGAAGCTGATGGAGACTGTGTGGATTCAAACAACAGGAACAGACTTCGACACAGAAGAGCTCACCTGCATTTTGATAAAACATCTCTAAAATACTGTGTTCTTCTTGTTGCTACAAATATAGAAGTGATATGATGGGAAACAATGTGAGTTTTGACCAATGGCATAAAGTACCTCAAATGTGTGTTGGAATATATATGATCGTGTAAATTCCATCACTTGGGATGTGTAGGTCTAGAAAGGGCAGGTTTATGAAGTAGTAGCTTGGTGTAGTAAAGAGCTGTTTGCAAATTCATCTTGCTCTCTAGACCAAAGAGGTGTCAAAATCAGGGAATAGCCCCTTACTAGCAAGGTCTTGCTCTTTACAAATGCTTCCTTGATTTTCATAATAAGGATGTTAGCTGGGCCTCTTGATTTCTGCCCTGCTTCTCTGCAATAACTTTTGCGTGACTAATCAGAGTTGAATCTAATGAAAATAAAGTGTTAATTAAGCTTTATCTAATCTCAATCTAATCTGACAACAGCAACCCCCATCTGCCGCCGTGCTGTGCACTCCTATTTGGACCACCTACTATAAATGGATAATTAGGTGTCGCAACTACTATGGCATCTAAATTTAAGAGAGTGCTGAGTGAGTTAGACAGCCATCTCAACAGCCAGGCCCACCAGTCCCTGCCTATCTAGACATGCAATGGACAGGAATTACTGTACTGTCCTATGTAGGAGACAGAAATGGATTCATTTTATCATAAAATCATAGAATCGTTAGGGTTGGAAAGGAACTTAAAATCATGTAGTTTCAACCCCCCTGCCATGGGCAGGGACACCTCACACTAAACCATATCACGCAAGGCTCTGTCCAACCTGGCCTTGAACACTGCCAGGGATGGAGCATTCACAGCCTCCCTGGACAACCCATTCCAGTGCCTCACCACCCTCACAGTAAAGAACTGCTTCCTTAAATCCAATCTAAACTTCCCCTGTTTAAGTTTGAACCCGTTACCCCTTGTCCTGTCAGTACAGACGCTAATGAAGAGTCCATCCCCAGCATCCCTATAGGCCCCCTTCAGATACTGGAAGGCTGCTATGAGGTCTCCACGCAGCCTTCTCTTCTCCAGGCTGAACAGCCCCAACTTTCTCAGCAGATCTTCATATGGGAGGTGCTCCAGTCCCCTGATCATTCTCGTGGCCTCCTCTGGACTTGTTCCAACAGTTCCATGTCCTTTTTACATTGAGGACACCAGAACTGCACACAATACTCCAAGTGAGGTCTCACCAGAGCAGAGTAGAGGGGCAGGATCACCTCCTTCGACCTGCTGGTCACGCTCCTGTTGATGCAGCCCAGGATACGGTTGGCTTTCTGGGCTGCAAGCGCACACTGAAGCCGGTTCATGTTCATTTTCTCATCGACCAGCACCCCCAAGTCCTTCTCTGCAGGGCTGCTCTGAATCTCTTCTGTGCCCAACCTGTAGCTGTGCCTGGGATTGCTCCCACCCAGGTGTAGGACCTTGCACTTGTCATGGTTAAATTTCATGAGGCTGGCATCAGCCCACCTCACAAGCATGTCAAGGTCCCTCTGGATGGCATTCCTTCCCTCCAGCGTATCAACCGAACCACACAGCTTGGTGTCATTGGCAAACTTGCTGAGGGCACACTCAACCCCACTGTCCATGTCAGCGACAAAGATGTTGAACAAATGTCAGTATGTCATTAGAAACTTAGGTATCTATGCAGGTCACACAGGCTCAAGCTGTCGTTTATGGAGTGAAGGCAATTTATTGTGTCCAGAGGGTTACTGGTCAAGTCTGGCCTCTGAAATGGATAGGGTGAGTCTGGGTTGTCCCTGTTCTTCTGCTGAGTGGAGGAGCATGGGGGTTTGACTTGGACATGAGACTATATGTTGAAATGAGACAATTCTAACCTGAAGAAATCTGAAGCAGAAATTGCACAGGCACCAAGTCTGCAGTAACAGATTTAGGATAGAAATGTTGGAGAGATCCCACTGGGCTTTGTACCATTCTCTATCATAAAGACAAGTTCTTGTCTGCTGTGATACGCTCCAGGGGAAGCAGGCCAAAGGATCCCTAAAATGTCACGTTGTAACCCTGCTTGCATGTGTATTAAAGTTATCAATCAAGACCATGACCCAATGAGATATTTAAGTTTCTTTATTTCCTCAGCCTGGTACCAGTGTGGTATCATTGCAATCCAAAAAGTTATTCATAATTACACTTAAAATACTGTTTTTCACAATTCTGGGTATTTTTAATGTGTTCACACAAAGACATTTCCTATATTTACAGTAAAGTCCTTTTCCCAGCTATGAAGATAAACTGAAGTTTATTCTGTTTGGGATGACCTGTTTGGGATGGCTGCAAACCAGTTAGACTCTGGAAGTTAAGAATACTAATGTCTTTGTGAATCTGGGACAAAATATCACCTTTTCTGCCTTTGATTCCTACAAGACCTGTACAGCCAGCACCATTACCAGACAGGGGGCCTGAATGGTATTATTGAGTCATCAACATACAATTTTCCATTTCTTCTTCTTTTGGAAACATTAACTTGTTAATAGGACAAGAAAAGTGTCATTAACAGTCTCATTTAGCCTGCAGAAACTCTGGTCCTGGCAGCACATGTGGGGAATGTGGGGACCCAACCTCCTGCAGAGCTCAAGCTGTGGAAGCATGGCTGGAGGGGAGGGAAGTGTCTCTTTGTGCACCGTATAGAGATTTCCAGGTTTCAATGGCTGTTGGGGCAGGGTACATTTGATCTGGAAGGACAGAGACGCAGTCATGGAGCATCCAGGTGGCATTTGGAATGAGAAGTGTATTTTAGAAAACTCACATTACACCAAAAGGCATGGAGGGGAACGCTTGCAATAAAATATTGTTATGGCTCGGACTTCAGTAGTAATTTACATGTCTTTAGACATTAAACTGAATGTGTTCATTGTTTGTTACTCCTGTCTTTAATGAGTCTTTGTGGCCTTCCTTCTTGTGGCTGGTGCTGTTAGTGAGGGACATGGAGAGTGATGCGCAGAGAACTCCAAACCCAAGCACTCCCATGAAGAGACATCTTTGCTTCTGCCCTGCACCTCTTGAGCTCTTCTTGGGGAATTACTGCAGCTAATGCCCATCTTGCACATACAGTCATTTTGCAAGGATAAGGGATGATCTGAAGTGCTTTCCTCCCTTGCTCAAATCAGACTGATCCAGCCTTTGTCCACACACACTGTGTGACCTGATTTTCCTCTCTTTAAGTCTTCCTAAGCTGCTAAAAGCTGGTCTGAAAAGCCAGCTCAGGGGTCAAGTGAGCAGGATTTCATGATTTCACTGGATATCTTTAAGGAGAAAATGAAAGCTTTGGGTTACACTGCAGTCTGCCAGCATCAGATATAAACTGGGTGCAATGAAATCTTGCAGCACTCAGTCCACTGCTGGAAAGCACATCCACCTTGAGACACCAGCAGTCCTCTAGCCAGAGCAGGTATGAGTTTATATGTATAAAAACAAATGAAAGGGCCAGGCTGCCACGTTACAAGCTGGTGTAAGTAAAGGTCTCCAGAGAGGCACCACAAGGAGTTTGACTTTTCTTTGCTCTGTGAGCTCTGGCAGAGAGAAATTCTCAGCTGAAATTAGGTGCAAAACTCCTACCAATTTAACAGTACATGGGCTCCCCAAGAGTTTGCATAGCTCCGCATGCAGAAGGACCCCCAGCCTCTGCAGCAAGCAGACGTTCAGAGGCATGGCATACTGAAAATATGTGGTATAAATGGCACAATGGTTATACAGATAAGCAGACAGCAGCTGATATATTCCTTCCTAACAAAGAAGGACAGCCCTCTACATCTGAGAGACCTATCAGCATCTTTGATATCATTGTTCTTGGGGGAACTGCTGAATAAAGGGTCTCTGTCTCTTTGAGCATAATTACAACCGATTTTTTTTTCCTGATAAAGAATGTAGTCATTGAGCCATAATGACATTATTTGATGACTTAAATTCATCCTCTAATCCCTCCAAACTGGTATAAATTATTGAATAAGTCACTCAACCCTATAAAAGCACTTTAAAAACATTTTGTTCAGCACGATAATGATCAGACAGAATGTAGCAAGAGTTACAGTAAATTAGACTCATGCTCCAAGCTGGCTGCCATTCAGTATACTCATCGCTAAATTCTCACCTACTGAGTAAGACACTCTGCCATGGATAAATTAAGACATAGTTCTAAAGTGTGTTGGCAAGGACCTTTAGTTCCTTCCCATTTTTAACAGAGCACATCCATTTGATTTCTGGAGGTACCATCAGAGAGCTGCACAATGTTGTGCCTTGGAGTGATGCTGTGGTACCCCTGAGCAAGCTCAGGAATAAGGAGCATTAATTTGGGTAGAGCTAATGTTTGTAGCACATCATTTCTATCATGCAGATTAGCTTCTCAGACACTCCACGTTTCTCTGCTGCCAGCCCAAGCACTGACACTAGTTAATCCTAAGGTGCCCAAACCACGCACAGATGTGAACCTTCTTGCTTAGGAAACCATGTCCACCAGCATCAGAGCCACTCCTCTAGCATTCTTGTGCTGTAAGAAAACAGAGCTACCCTAAATTCAAGGCCACCATCAATGAAAGCCTTGCTGTGTGCGCCGTGTCTCATCCTACCACTTCCCATCTCTTAGATGGTACTGGTGACGAAACACTCTCTTATGTGGTAAGGTGAGTCTTCACAGTGTTGTGGTACCAGGGTAGCGAAAGTGGGATCCTCATCTGAACTGATGTCCCTTACAAATATTAAGATCACTTAACATTGGTGATAACAACAGCTATAGGTAAGATAAGATAGACAAAATAGCTGAGAACACAGTTTGACAGCACTAGTAATCACACAAAATTTGTTGGTTTTCATTAGCAGTATCAGTGTGACAAAACAATTATTCATGATGCGCCTTAACAAATGTTAAGATGTTAACTGCTTCAGTGCTACCAGTGACGATGACAGGTAATGCATACCAACAATTACAACAACACTGCTGTAATTTCTACATTTCTCTGAACTGCTGATAGGTAGCTGACAACTTTACAGAACTGAGATACCTTCCCTTAGCGGCACCACGTGATTCCCTTTACTCCTGCCTAGTAGAGTTGCTACAAGCCTTAGACTTGAGATGCAATCATGGACTAGCAGATACTTTTGAATCAGGTCCATTCTGAGGAGTCTGACCTGTCCTGCAGAACACTGCCTAGGTTTGTTGCTGTGCTGGAACGGAGAGCCAGTGTGCTCGGGAGCCAAGCCAAAGCACTAATCCTGCCCAGCTGCCAATGTATTCTGGGAAATTTCTGCCCACAGGCTAAACTTCAGCTTGTTTCTCTTCATCGTAACTGATGCCTCAGCAGAAACCCCGGCCTGACCTTCTCTGCTGCCCTTTATACTGTGCAAAAGTCAGTGATACATCCACAATACAGCAAGACCCAATACAAGTTTCCCATATGAGTTACAGTTATCTATAACAGTCCTCCTATCCTGTATTCTATTCTATCTATGCTATTCTATTCTACTCTAAATAAAAGACCATAGGAAGTAGCAAACAGCTCCAGTTACCTCAGTATCCTATTTCCAACAGCAACTGATAATACCTACCTGCAGCACAAAGAACAGAGTGCTAAGAGAGTGCTTCTTCCCTTCATATACCTTTTCCATGTCATTCCTCTATGCCTGTCAGGCTCTCCCAGATTTCTCTTCTTCAGGCTGAAGAGTACTGGTTTATTTAATCTGGTCCCAGCTGAAGGCCATTCATAGCTTTTGATCATCCTTGCTGCTTTTCTCTGATTCTCTCCAAGAGAAAGTGGAACTGCAATGCAGCAGTCAAAATGTGGGTGAATCATAGGCTGAAACATTGGGGTAATGATGTTTTGTAGCCTGCTTTCTATTCCCTTTCTAATACTTCATGCCTGCTATTTGCCTTTCTGATAACTGTTGATCCTGATATTTTCAGAGAACTACTCATAATAACTCCATATATTTCTCCTGAGCAGTGGCAGCTAAGTCACAGTTTTGTACATACAGGCAGGATTGTTTCTTTCAACCATGTCTACTACTGTTTATTTATAGACATCCACCATTTCATATAAACATTCAGTTTTCAGAAACCTTTTCTCCATTTTTTGCAGCTGGCTTTTGGTTTTACACTGAATAATTTGTGTTATGAGCAAACCTTATCAGTCCGTTACCCCCTTTTCTAGATCTGTGTGTCTGTTGCACATCAAAGGTCCTGGCCTTAATCCGAATGATGAAATTTCTTTATTAAGAGCTTGACCGTTTATCCCCTTAGTTTCTTTCCTAAATTGATCTGATGTCTCTCTGAGCCATCGATAGTCTCAATCTTGTCAGATAAGAGTCTCCACATCTCCTATTTGCATAACAGAACTGAAAGGAAGTGGAAAATCCTTTTAAGAGAAAACAGGTATCGGCTAAAACAGACTCAAGATCCACACTGGCACTCCCAAATTACATTCTTGGCTGTACTTTCTGTAACAAACCAACAGATCACTTCCAAAACCCAGGATAAAACCCAAGGATCCCAATATCCTACATTCTGACATTTAGAGATGCCAACACAATCCTACATGTGAGATAAAGAATCTTGAAGTCTGTTCTATTCTATGCCACGTAGAATGGTCCTGCAGAGATTGCTGTCTCAGGCCAAGACCCTTCTTGCATGACCCTGGCCATGAAATGTTCCCTGTATCTACAAAGCAATGGAGAGTAGAAGTCTGGTTATGCTGGCTTCCTGGCTACTTAGGGATGCCTGTACCTGAAAAACTCAGTTGCCCTCCAAGAACAAGTGTCCATTGCTTTTATAGCACTGGAGTGGCACATAATAATCTCCTCAGATTCTGCCTTGAAAGCCAGCATGTGAGGTGCTGATACAGTGAACAGAAACCCAATGCTCATATCTTGGGGAGAAATAAAGCTACCACATTTGGATCATGACCTTCACATTTTGTTACTGTTACAGGCATGACTTGAGAAGTGAGAAAGATGCAAGCATTACCAAGATATTCCTGTCATCATGACCTCTCCTGCAATCTTCTGGACCAAACCAAGCATAGAGCTGGTATCTGTGCAGAGAAGATGGATAGGAGACTGAATCCATAAGCTCTGGAAGTGTAAAGACTGTTATGGTCTTTTTTTCTCCCTAGCTCTATCAGGCTGGAGCATCATTACATTAAGGGGAAGAGGTGAGAGAAGAGATTACAAATTTAGAAGAGATATGGAAAGATCCACAAGACAAGCTTCTGCCTCCCAGGTAGGTGATCTGTCAAAGAAAGCATCCAGGGACAGTAATACAGGGAGAAACTTCCTGATCTGCTTTCTAAGACCTCCCTGAGCTTCCTCTCAGAAGACAGAGTTCCGTATTTCAGTGCCATCACAAGACCAAACAGCATTGTTTTATCTGAGGCCAGGGTCAACCTGGCAAACACTTGTGCCAAATATGCCCAGCATATTAGTCTGTGTGACCATTGGGCCTTCCTGCTTGTTGCCAGACAGCTCATCCAGAAAGATCTGCTTTGTATCAAATGGCCCATGGTGCTCATCACTGCTTTCCCACCTGACATCCTCTCCCTGATTCTGTCTTGCCTTACTCTGTTGAGTTTTGAACATTGTTCACATTTATATGGGAGAGGATTTGTCCAGCAGGATATTCCCTGAAAACTGGCCTTTGGTAAAGTTCTCTGTGCTACAGCAGCACTCCCTCCCTTTTGTAATGACTCAGACGAGTAGGCCAAATGACTCAGTGGTTTGGAGAACTTAAATATCAAGGGACTATTGACAATAGCCTTCCCTAGCTTGAGTAAGGATTACAAATCTCAGTGCTTTGGGATTGAAAGATTCCCTCAGCACCCTCACAGATCTATACGTTGTTTGCACCCTCCCTCCTCTGCATTGGAAAGGCACAATCAGATGGTACTCTGATAAGAAAATGGAAATAAAGCTTCCTTCTTTCCTGTGGCTGCTCAGGTGCCATGCTGGGATCTTCACGGGATACAGCATGAAGAGACCAGCATCATCCCACTGTTGCTGACCTCACAAGAACCAGAGGTGGTTCAGTGTTTTCTCAGACTGCACCTTCTCTGCCTCTCTTCTCAAAGAACAGGGAATATGAGCACCTGAGATTGTTGCCATATTTCTACTGAAATGCAAAGCACTCAATTGCCAGAAAGCCTCTGGATTAAGTGGCCACAGAAGCTGCAGATGAGAATAGCATGCCCTTGTCTCCATGACAGGTCTTCCCTCCTATCCACCACCACGACTGCCTAATGCACCTGGTAGCATTAGGCTGTGCTAGCAAAGACTGGCAGGAAAAAAACAGACATTTCCATGAGCTGGAACAGTCTTAAAGCACATAATGGGAGCTGAGAGACTGAGCAAAGAGAAAGACTGCAAAATGGATGAGAGTAAAGAATTATTACTGCTTTGTTTGAATGTCCCTTTCCATATACACATTGGAAGAACCTAGAACCACAATGACCAAAATAAAGATGCTATCCAGATAAACATGTGTTGACATACTTGCTTTGATGTAGGTTAACAATAAGGAGTAGAGGGGATGAAAACCTTCTCAAATAATCACACTCTTAAAAGATTACATTAAGCTTTGATACACTTCTGATACATCCAGGCAGGAAGAAAAGATTATTTAAACTGAATGTGATCTTTACATATGTAAGTAATTTCATTTGTGCACATTTTTGTTCTACTTTCTTGGGGAAGGAAAATGTGATGTGCTGCGAGTGCCTAAAAACTTCGTCTTGACATTTATCTCATTTGTTGAAAACAGATCCCTGCAAATTGATTTAATAAAAACTTTAAGTGCCAAGTTTCCTGCTTGGAGCAATTGTTTTAAACAGTGAAAGAAGGTACTCCAGTACCCTTCTGCCTTTTTTGGTTCCAACTCCACAAAACCACCGTATTTATTTTTACTCCCAAATGTTCTCTTTTCATTATTTCTTAAAAATTATCAAGTTCAACACTGAGATTCTGGCTACTTTTTGTTCTGTCCTAAATCCTGTCGATCCCTTCTCCCACCAAATCAATAAGCAATGGAGTGAAGATGGGAAAGAATTCATACCAAACTTAGCTGGAGGTACTTAGCTTTTTGGCAGTGTGAGTGTTCAGACACATTAAAGGTAAACAAAACATTTGCTTGTACATATTGGCAAAAAGCTATCAGGTTTTATGACAATAAGAAGGCAGCTGCTTAACTACTCCCCTGGTGTTCCAGATAGGATTTCAGAGTGCTAAGACTAACTCACATGTCATCTGGCACATTTTGTAGAGGGACACTGTACTTTGTTTTTCAGTAGGAGGAAGAAACATCGCAGCACTGAGAACAACAACATTGCTCATGGGCTCTGGGTATATGTAGAATTCCTCAAACAGTAGGATTCACAACCTCCCTTCCTCCTCTGGCTACTGTTATTCCTGCAGTTGTTATTAGTATTGTACTAGTTTAATTTAATTACATTGGGTGTATTATCGCATTCTGACATAGAAGTCCTCTGGTGTTATTGTCTTCCATGGTCTTACAAGTCTTGGGACAAGCACAAAGGAAACTTGTCACATGTAAGAACTAAACTCAGGAAGCTTGGAGAGCTTTGAATTGCAATAGTAATTGAGTCTCAAAAGACACAAGTTTGTCCTCCCTCCCCTTCCCAGCCATCCACTTGTTTTAGCTGAAATAACCCCTAGGCTTTCCATGGTGCTGCTGTCTGGGGCCCACATGAAACTCATTAGTGGCAGGGATGGCATAAATCGTCTTATTCTCCCATCTTCATGTTGCTAGGAGAAATCACCCAATGATGGATGGCAATGATGCTTCCAATAGCATGGATTCCCTCTGATGAAGCAGGTTCATCTGTGCACCCCAACCAAAGGAGCAGATGAGCCCATGCCTGAGGGTGAGGAGCTTCATGGAGCAACCCCTCATGGAGACCAGCCTCAGAAAACTGCACATCCTTCAGTTTCAGGATCCAGGTGAGGGAAAAAGATTTGATCTTTCAAGCAAGTGAACCCCAGGTCATTTTCTTAAATCCCTGGCCAGCTGGTTAGCTGTTTACACACCTGTCATCTACCCACCTACCTGTGTGACTGCCTGTTATTTTCATCACCACTATGTCTTAACTCCTCCAGGTCTTTGAGGTACGATTGTTGAAGAGCTTTGGAGATTAAACCTTACAAGTCTCTAACAACTCACAGTCTTCCAAGTCATTATTATAAGCTATTGATAACTGCCAGTACAAGGAACACATGGAGCTTCCAAGTTGAATTAAGCTGACAACATGTAATAGATAGATGACACACCTACATTTCTGGTCTCTTCTTTCTCTCTTTGTTTCCCTCTCCCACTCTTGCCTTCTTTACCCTGGCCATCTTCTTTCTGCTTCTTAGCTCTAAGAGCTAACCAAAGATCACATCAAGGCCCCCTGCTGCTAAAGCTATACCCATGGTTCTTGGTTCTCAAGGGCTTAACATTGGCCTTAGAATCAGCAGAAGCATTCCTAGTCCCATTCACTCCACCAGCAGCAGAATCACACTGAACCTATCAATTTCTAAATGCATTTCTGTAAAGTTCTGAGCCAAATCTCAGGTAGCATATAGAAGTGGAGCCCCACAGCAATATACATTAGTGTATGTTCAAACCCTGACTCTAAAGAAGGATGCTTAAGCCTATTATTTTTATTCCTATCAATATGTGCTGTGAGGTTCCATTTCTCCTTTTCCATGACAAATCGACTCAGGTATCTTTGTTACTGTTGGCTCATCCAGCTCCAGTTTACAGAGAATCATGACTGCTGCTCAATGGATCTTATTCAGATGGGCTCCCATGTGTGCTGTGCTTGTTTTCTTTTTCTGTTTTAATCAGCTGGCAGAGCCCCAGATATTTCCTGATAAATCATATCTAATGTCTGCCTTGTGGTTTTCTGATGTGAACAACAACAACAGCAAAATAAAAAATCAAAGTGGTAAAAAGCAATATTAAAAACACATTTAGTGCAATGACACACTGGGGGGACATGAAGAAAGCGCTAAGCTCTACCTACTTCTCTGCAACCACCTTGAAAGTTTGAAAGCTACAGTGAAAACACAGTGGGTTGTAGAGTGAAGCAGTAATGAGAATCAGAGGATTAAATCAAAAAACAATTAACAGTTTTATTCTTGACATGCTGTTTCCTGCTTTTTTGTTTAATTTTATCATTCAAGCATTTGCATAAGTGCTTAACTAAGGTGTTAGTAGCATTATTCAGTGAAGTTCAACATTTTGCTGGATTAGAGACACACATTTATCAGTCCCCATTGATGACAATTATTGTTACTGCGGTTCCTGCTATTAAAAGCTTTCCCTTCCAAGGCTTCTGTAGGCTCATTTTTCTTCCCACTTACTCTTCTAGATTTTTAACCTTGTATTCTCCTTTATACTCACTCCTACTGATTGTCCTAAACCTTCCTCTTTGACCTCTTCCTCCCTTCCCCTCCACACTCTCCTTCTCAGCTTCATGCAACCTCACTCAGTGGTGGCAGCCGTGATTTGGCAGCTGCTTGGCCAACAAGGGTTGGACAACCATCCCACAAGGAGGAGAGCAGCAGCTTCAGTGGAGAAAGCAGGAGGTGGATTCCCCCCTAGCTGGTGGCTAGACATAGAGTGTTAATTTAATCTTCCGTATCATTTGCTTGCATCTGCTTTCAACTCTGCTTCTCCTTCTGACAATGTCCACACTTTCCAGCAGATGGCATCTCCCCCTAACTTCTACCTAAGCTCACCATGTGCCCAAAGACGGAGCCTGCAACCACTTTCTCCTAAACCAACCAGTTTTATATTCTGTCTGTGCAGGAAATCTGCTGAAGGAAAGTGCAATAAGGAATGGATCGACACCATTACACGTTCATTTTGCAGCTTGAGCTAATGTGTTTTTCTCAATGTTCAGATAATTATGGGGTTTTCACCTCTGGAGAAGAACCAATGCTAATTCACAGGTCAGCACACAAAAAGCAACTAAAGAGGGCAAATCATTTGCATCTATTATGATAGGAAGTTTAAAATGGAGTATAATCTATTACTTAATGAAGCCAAATGAAAGCAACAATAGCAAGGGCAATGAGGCCTACCTACAAGATCTTCCCTTCTTATGCACTGTAGAGCTGGAGCAGTTGCAACCTTCAACCCACAGCCAGATCCTGCATGAACACATGCAGTAGGAGAACACTTCCTCATGCCCCACAGTGTAGCTGCATACTGTCTTTTCATTTCTCCCCTGAGGACACTGTGAGCATGACTGAGTGACACCCAAGAACTTTGTCCCAGTGGCATGGTAAGTTCAGATGGGCAGGATTTGGATCAAGCATCCACAGCATCCCTGCCAGCTCTGCACATCTGCGAATCCACCTCCAGATGCTCCTCAGAGCCCAATTCCTTTGTAGTTCATGAGAGAAACTGTGAAGGACAGAGAGCAGAAAGTTGAGGAGGGAAGTTTTGGAGGAGTATGGTGGCAGAAGCGTTTAGGAAAGAACTGAAGGACACTGATGGGATGCACTGAAGGAAGAAATTAGGACACTAACTCTTCTTGTGACATGGTGCTGGTTAACTCCAGCTCTATCTCCAGCTGGCATTGCCTCACTGACCTGTAGTGTACTGGAGGAACACAGATCCTTTCAAACTCAGCTGTTATGGCTATCAAATGAACAGAGAAGCGATGCTGCTGGGCTGGTGTGACCACATATCACAACTTAACCATGCTAACACAGAGTTCTTCCTGAACAGCCCGAAGTTTGAAAACCATGCCTCCAGGTAAAACAAAGCAATACGATTATCTGAATATCAGGCATCTGCAAACAGAAAATGAGGGCATGTAGAGTAATCAAAACACTTTCTCAAGTCTAATTTTTGGCAAGATAGTCTCCCTGAATGCAGTCTACTGGGAATACCAGTGAGTCACATTCCTAATTGGATTTAAGAAGTACCTAAAACAACAATCACAGAAATTATAGGAACCAAGAGGAGCTGTATTAAAGAAATATCTTCTTTCTGCATTAAGGCTAAAAAAGCCTGCTCACATGAAATGTGATTAGCACTGGCACACTTCTCATATTTGTTATATTTATTATCATTATTAAATTGCACCACTTGTGTTCTCAATGCTGCAAAGATGATGATCTTAGAGTGCTTTCAGCTGCAAACTGACATAAGGCTTTTATAATCTGAAGCCTCCCTATTGGAAAGGCAGACACAAAGCCAACCCAGAAACTGAAGACGAAAACCAATATATATATATATATACATTTAGTGCCAAATCCTGTGGAAATAAAACCTGGGTCTCCATAACGTTCTTGCTGGTCCTCTGTTCAGTTAGGTTTCTACATAATGAGGGAGACTTAATAGCTTTCAGCCAGAGTGTGTTCTTGCTGCAATCACTGGTCATTGTTTTCAGTTGGAGAGGGGTGGATAAGCTAAAGTTGTGTGTTTTTTAAATTACCACCCTGTCATTAAGTGGAGTGGTCATTTCCTTTAACGTTTTGGACATGAATTCCATTCCCAAAGAGAAAGCAGCTCAATGCAAGAGCTGCTAATGCAACACGTGCCAGTTTCGGAGCACCTACAGTAGCTCATTTAAAGTGGCTGTCTAAAATCCCCCAAATTTCTGCGGAAACTGTCTTGGTGGGGACTTCTAAAACATAACCTAAATGAGTATTTCAGTTATAACATGGCTTTTTCTCTTCTTTAAATGCCTTGTTTGAATTTTAACAGCTCTCTGATTTTGAGCACACAGTAAATGGGCAGGAGGACAGACATTTGTTGCAGTTTCCCCCCCCCCCCCCAAAAGGCAGTTTGGTGCCTTAGGAAATAAGTCAGAGGAGAAGATTAGTGCACCACAGGACCCTTTTTGATCCCGAAGCAGCACAGCAGGAGGCGGTGACCTGCTGCCTGGATCCCTGAGGGGAAGGGGACCTTTGGGAAGAGAGACATTGGGAGGTTTAACACAGAAGGCTACAGTCCCCATGGCCCTGGGAAAGGATCACAGATTTTAAACAGCTCTTGGTTTGGGCTTTTACGGAACACCAAGACTCCTGCCCTGCACTGGCACCATGAACTGAGCAGCTCATGTAGGAGACATGGCAGCAGGACTCTCCAAATGCACGGGACGCCAAACTCAATCCAAAGGCTCGAGTGAAACAGCAGCTGCTGAGCAAAGGATGACACACATGGCTGAACTGAAGTCCTGTGTGCGCTGCTTATGCAAACGCATAGGGCCACAGGATGCTCTTGGTTCCTTATTGAGGGAACAACTGAAAGCAGGGTGATGCAGAGCACTGTGTGTGTGAATGTGCTGCTACTGGCACATGCTCAGCTCCTTCCCCTCCCCAGCACAGGCTTGGAAAGGTCTGGAGGGCTCATGGAGGAAGGATCCCCCCAGAATTGCAGTCCCCTTTTCCCCCAACCACTGGCTAAAATGCAAAGACATCAGTTTGCCTTCAATCACAGATGTGGTGGAGACCATGGGGGATTTCAGTCTTGGACAGCTAAGATCCCCTTTCTGCCTGTTCTCTAAGAGTAGAGGCTGCTCTGAGCAATGCCTTTGTGCTGGGCTTGTAAGGGGCAGCCTTAATTATTCCCGTTCCTCTTAAATCGTCTCTTTGTGTTAAGGGCTCAGTCGCGATGATTTTTCATTTGAGAGGATTGCATCACATCAGACACGGGGCCATAAATCCTCCAGAAGGAGCAGAGTAGTGACAGCACTGGCCTGTTTTACAGCAGGGAAGTGTAAAGTTTATTGTCATTTTTAGAAGTGAAATGATTTTAAAATGACCTAATCTTCAAGAAAAAAATAAAAAACCAACCCAAAAAACCACTACCACGCTAAAAGCAACACTGCAAAAAGTTAATGCCTTCCCCAAACAAAGTGACCAGGTTATGGGAAGGGGTGGGAGTGGGTGTGTTGGTGGAAGTGGCCAGAGATGAATGAAAACAGGAAAGGAGAGTAGCTCTGATGTGGTGCGATGGCCTGAGCACCTTAACCCTTTGCTGTCCCTTTCTGACACTTTGGGCTGCTTGTCTCAAAAGACGTTCTAACCAGTGAGTGTGATCTAACTATGGAAGGGACAGACAGGCTCAGTCATCTCCCAAGGAGCAGCATCCTGAGGCACATCCCTTCCAGGCTGTCTTTTCCTGGGATACGAGATTGCTGGCTGGAAAGGACACATTGAGATTGGAGGGAGCGATAGCAAAGCGCAGCCCAGATATCTGGCTTGGCATCGTGCCGGTGCAGCTTTCCAGACTTAGAGGGGGAGGCCATTTCCCACGTGCTTTGCACTGGCCTCTTGATGCTCCTATCAAGCCAACAGTCCCTGCCCCACGCCGAGAGCTTCAAAAGCCACAACCTGGGTATTTCCCTTCTGTTGTCACCCAGCCACTCTGTATGGGAGAACCTCTGCTGTCACACAGGATTTGATGAGCTACCAAAGTGGGGAAAGAAGCACCCCAAGGAAAGACAGGAAACACAGAGGCAGAGGAGCTGAGTCCTGTTCTGTCTGCCTCAGTGTCACCTTTATCAAGGAACTTCTGCCCTTGGTTGGAAAAGGATGTGAAGGTTCCTTTTTGCTCCTATGAAAGCTGTGTCTAACACTCAAAGCTCCTTTGCATTGTGACACCAGAGCAAATCAGGACTGAACACTTCGAAGGAGTGCATTAGCAGCCAGAAAATACAGACCAGCAGTCCTGGAGGACAGCACAATTAGAAGAGCAAGGGGTTCTTCAGGGAGTCCTGCAGCAGTCTCCCAAGCAGTATTTGAAGCGAGTGATGGTTATCACAAAGGAGCATGTACTCTGTGTGTTCGGAGAGATGGAGCTCCAGCACAGAAATACTTCCAAACCCTACTCTTGGAGACAACCCATGCCAGTTGACCGTATAACTCCACTGCACTCCTGCAAATCAACCACCTCGCTTGATTCCATTGCATTATTTAGCAGTGTGTCCCAGAAGCCAGCTATTTGTATATACCAGCCTCCAGCCCACAAGTGCTGGGTTGCACTTTCAATACAAAAAGGTTTACGAACTCAGGTCCCTTCTGTGCACTGCGCCAGCCCCAGTGTCTCCAGAGGCTACAGCGTCTCGTGCGCCTAACAAAAGGCAGTGTATGTCTTCCCCAAAAGGCCTGACTTCCACACTCGGAGCAAATGTTTCAGTAAGTTACAAGGGACATTTCTGTTCAGACAAATGCGTTTCTGCAGCCAGCTGCAAATCCATCTAACAGTAATGTTTCTATTTCAGTAGGCAAGTCTATTATGTCAGAAACCGTCTAGCCACAATCGTTCAGAACACAAAAGCCATCGCATAATCCCCTTACTCTGTGCGAGATAAGCAAGGCTCCAATAAATGGAGCACTTCTTCTCTTGAGGGCTTAATCCCCATTTGAGGTTTATTTTTTTTATTGTCATTATATCCTTTATAATCACCCAAGAGTAAGCAAGGATTCCAAATGAAAACCGCCCCTAAAGATTTCCGTCTTTATATGCATCTACATATGCACGACAAATATGCATGCATGTGTACACACACATACATATAAGTTTGCATGTACATATCACTGCATTCACTCACAAGAGTCATAAGAACTTCTTTTATTCTGATCCCACAAGCGGGATCCCTTCCCAGCAGAAATATGAAGTGCTGCAGCTCCGTGCCAGTGGTTTCAAGTTGCAGGCTTTAAGCTTTCTCTGACCTTTGTACAGGATTCTAATACCCTCTTTTCTTCCTCACTTTTCTAGCTCGAGGGTGACGAAGGAGACCCACTGACTTAAACGGGTCCCATCACCCCAAAAAAACAACTGAAAGGAATAGAAGTTGTGAGCTTCATTAGGAATCATCACCCAGCCAGCAAGGTAAGTAATGAAACAAACTTTATGGAAAGGAATTCACCAGATTTCCCTCCTGTTTTGACAGCAAAAGGGGAAACCAGCTCTTTTTCTTAAGTAACAAGACATTTGCGATCCGGGAAAGACATCATCTCCCCAGCAATGAATCAGGTCGTGGGCTTGAACAGCATCTGTCCCTGGTGGGACTCTGTATCTGACGCTCAGTAGTGAGTTTCTGGACACGGTTGTCCTGGCTGCAGGCCTGGGAGAAGGAAAAAGCAGCTTCATACCACTTCCTTTGGCCTGGAAAGAGCTGTTTTCAGGATAAGTAGCAGATTGCTACTTCAAATGAGGAGCGAGATAGAAGAATAAAAAGTCTGGAGGTGAGAAAGTGAATCAAGTTTACAAGAGCCCTCTTGGTCATGAATGATTAAGTGAAAAGCTATTCCTCCCTGTACTAATGCCTCATAATTAATGCAGCATTTAAAGGATACTTAAGGGATGATATATATGAAACAGATCTTACTGGGAATGCTTTGTCTCAGGCTCAGCCTTCAGAGCCCAACATAGTTTTGCTTTTGCCTACATGGCTGGCATGAAGACCCTGCTCCCCCATCACAGCTAAAGTATGAAAGAACAGAAGTTTATACCAAAGAAATGCAAAACATTAAGAGCTGCAGAGTGCCTGGGACCACCTCTGGTACTACAAAATGAAGGCAAGCAAAACCAAGCCACTCAAGCTTTTTCCTGTGGCTTGGGACACACACAGATGCTAGAGAGGGCATGGCAGTAACAGTGAAGTGTCCTACAAAAGCATCTGCTCAGGCCACAAACAGACAGCAGCAAGTGATCAACCTGGTGCAATTTAAGATATTATTGTCCCCTCAACTTAATGCCACCTCAATACTGGTTTTAACAAAGTGACTTCATTTTGCACTGCAGACTCCCAGCAGAGATCCTCTTCTCATGCAGTTACTAAACACCAACTGAGAGGTCAGGCTGAAGTGGTAAAAGCGCTATTTCAGAACTGAAAGATACCAACCCTGAAATCTGACTGAAGAGCAAATAGTTTAGAGCTGGTGAAGAGCAATCTTTGCAACTGTTTTGACTGGTCTTGTAGCTTTGTATATGTAAGAAGTAATAGCAACTCTTTTGGGATAGGAAACAAAAATGCTCTTCTGACACTTTCCACTAAAGCAATATATGCATGAATAGTTCTGGTTATTACGCACATGAAATATCACAACACCATACCACAGTTACAATTAATGCAAAGAGCATGTACAGTTTTTAGTGCACAGACTGCCGTTTACTTTATTGTTGAGTGCAGTGAGGAAAACAGATCTGTGACAGTCTCGCCTTTATCAGATTTTACAATAGAAGCGTGAAAAAACCTGCAATTGCTTCTAGTTATATTGTGAACCAAAAAATTCTGAGGTTAGTTGGATTATTCTTAGGAGTAAAATTAGGCAAGTGTATAAATATTAGCGTGAATATCACAAGCTTCCAGCCTATGTGCACTGATCCATGATTCAGTGATGTCAATGGGAGAGATGAGTGTCTTGCCAGATTTTGGGCTGCTACAAAAATAAAAGTGCTACTGGTGTAGGAGTGAAGATGCACATTTTGAAGGGGTCAGGCATATTGTTTTCAAATCATCAGTGTTTTGTGGAGACACTGATATTTCAAAATGTTTTTTTGTTGAGGGTTTTGTTTTAGTAGTTTTGGGGGCAAGTGTCTAGTTTAAATTAAATCCTTAACACTGAAATGCAGGAAAAGCACAGAGGGAAACTTTAAATTCTAGTTCTGATACAAAGGAAGTTTTACTTTATTTCTGCTACACATTAAAGTTGCCTCCGCATTTGATTAACGTTAGGAGGGAACAGACTTCATGGGTGCTTCATCTGATGCATCCTTGCATCTATCCTCAAATGGTTTGATGATAGGATTAAGTCCTTCATTGAAACATGACTTTTAAAAGGTACAGTTAGCATTAGATTTCAATTCAGAAAGTGAGAGATGTATTTTTCCTATGCTAGAAACCTTTAATACAACTACCTACATTGAATACAATCAGAAAAATTATTTTATAGCACCAAAGTCCCTGAAGTCCTTGAAGGGTTCCCATTGGCTCCAGTGGGTCCATAGGATAATCCTTCAGATTTAGGTGCATTTAACTGAATCAATTAAAGCCTTGCTGTTAAACTAAATTAAATAGTTCACAAGGCAAATCCTACCCTTCAAAGGGACCTACCTAAAGAGTAGAAAATTTGCCTAAGGTTCAGGTCTAACTGATTCTTCAAGAAGCTACTGGAAGCCTCTTCTCTCAAACTGCTAATTCAATGGGCACACAGCATGAGTCCTCCCATCCCTCCTCGCTCCACTGCCAGAGGTCTGGCATTAGCTGAGGAGGAACCAAGAGACAATAATAGTGACAGGAAATGATAAATGCTTTTGTCTCCATCCTTCTTTTTGCCTCAAGGGTGAAACTTTTTATTGCAGCCTGGTGGTTTCACCTCTGCTCTGTGCTGGCAGCATGCTTGAGATCAGCCTCCATTGGGAGCGCTTCCTAGTGAGTGTAAATAAGTGTACACAGCATGCACATGAATGGCTCTGTAGAAACTGGAGGGAGAAAAGACTGCTGGCACCAGTATCCATCCACATACAACAAACTTATGGAAAGCAGAAATGATAGAGGTAGGAAAATGAGAATAGGTATAAGGTTCATGCAAAATTGGCACCCACTAGGCCAGCTTATTTCCTTCATTAAATGGAATCAAAGACAGATTCAACAGTGTGAAATACATTGCCATAATCCCAGTTTAGCCAACCTGTTAGGTTGAATCTTGTTTTCCAACACTGGAAGACAAGTATTTGAACCTTAGGCTGTTAATGCAGAGACACAACACACTTAAAAACTGAACAGGATTTTCTTGGCATGAACTCCTCAGCTGACAAATCAACCAACTGGTTATTCTGTCACTCACAAAGTCATTTGCATGGACCATGTCTCACTATGGAGATTTTCTTGGGACAGGAGAAGAGAGCATCCTTCCACACCATGTCCCAGCTAGTGATGCCTGGTGTGGTGAATGTATGCCCAGTCTTTGACCAGCAAAGCCTTCTGGTTTCTATATGGCCTCCTGCTGTACCTACTGACTTCACTTTCAGCTTTGTTTCTGCCCTCTCAAGACCATATCTCTTCTCTCAAGAAGGGCATATACTGGCTTAGGGTTTACTAAGGGTAGGACTTGTCCCACAGTTCTCTCTTGTCAAGCAATTTGTTGATCCATCCATGGGTTTTTACAGAGCTTTTGCATAGTATCTGCTATGAATGTGGACACTCAGAGGGCTGGGCTCACATTTTCTTTCCACTGCAAGAAGCCCTCATTTGTGTCTTCTAGCTGCCAGGTCTGTGAAGGCTACCTGATGCCTTAAAGTCAGGCTGCGTTCTTCTAGCCCGTGCATTGTCACAGCAATAAAAGCATAGTTAACTCTCCTATTCATGATCTGAGAGCCAGAGCATGATCCAGTCAGTCCTCCCTTAGCTGTCAGTGCTATGTGTTGCTAATAGGAAAGGAAAAAAAGAGCAAAAATTTCTTTCTGTTAGTGAAATAAGCAGATATGATTCACAATGCACACCAGGGACCCATCAGTTGAGTAAGAAGGTATCTTTTTCATTCCCTTCTTTCTGTCCATAACCAGTGACGCATTGGCATCAAAATGAGTGTTGCAATAGTGCTACATACAGTCAAAAGCTTATTTTAGATGTTTTTCTCCAAAAACTTTAGAACTTGGAAGTCAAATGGAAATTTAGATGAGACAGGTATTCATTTTATTCTCCTGCTCCTTTATTTTACCTACTTTCTTCCTCCTATGCTTCTGACAGATCTGAGTCTAACTAGGCAGGATACAGTTGGTTCTGCTGGGGTGATGGTACCAGGTTTTGATAGAGACCTGCTGCCAAGGGCTGGAATGGAATTACGTTTCAACTTCAAGTTTGCCATCAGCTGGGATCACTGAACTTTTCTAGCTGAAGGCATCAGGCAGTAGTCCAAACCCCTCTCTGAAGGGACTTCAGTGAGGTCTAAACTAAGTGCTTAGGCAGTAGTCTTACTTACAGCAAGTATTCTGTAGCTAACGCCTCTGTAGCAGTTCTCAGTTACATGAACCAATCATTCATCCACCCTTTCAAACTATAGCTACTCAATATCAAACCTGGGATGACAGCCACCAGCAACTTGGGATCAGCTTTTCAAAATCCCCCAGTTTTGACTTTTGGCATCAATGTCTTTGGAAGAGGTGGATATGGCAGGATCACGCTGCCTGCTAAAATCAAGTTACATGCATCTGAGAGACAGCTGTCAAGTGAAGAACTCTACAAAACCTGACCTCCAGCTTGCCTAAGCATCTTCATCAAGAAAGTTTACTGGCTGAGCTCTCACTTTTGCAACCTTTCAACATGCACCAGCTCTCATGTCTTGTTCCTTCCCTCACCAGACAGCTCCACAGAGCTGAGTCACACAGGACTCATCTGCTGCATTGGTCATGCGCATGAGTCACATGGAGGAAGATGGTTCACAGCACCAACCCTGGCCACAGATGTGCCTCATAGCACCAACCTCGGTTGTGGGGATGGCTCAAAGCACAGACCTAGCTCATGGTGTGGCTTCTGCCCAGGCTGCTGGAGCAGGCAAGCACATAGCAAGCACATAGCGCTTTGTGTCCCCAGCAGCAGTTTCCCCACAGCTTGGCTTCTGCTCCAGACTCTCTGACCCACAGCGCATACAGCTCTGGAGGGATCACAGATCACCCAAGAAGCTTTGCCAGGCGTGGGCTCTCTCGGGACAAGAAAGAGGCCAGTACACTCCTGAAATGGGGATGCATGACATAGAAGCTTGAGAGATTAGTGAGGGCTGGATCTGGGCATGCCTATGACCATGGTGAGATGCTGGAAGTGCCATGACCCAGGTGCCTCTATCACTCCAGTAAGGAGTCCTGTAGTCCTGGACTGGGTCCTAGGCAGGTATTTGTCACCTCCATTGCATGGCCTCAGAAGCTGCTAAGCACTTCTGGAGATCTGGCTGCAACCATGTATGCTGAGGGCTTCAGAAGACTAGCCACACTTTGTCTGACTTGGACAAATCCTTCTGTTATGTGAAAGAGATTTTACTCAGGGAGTGGTATGACCAGGTAGCGCTCCACAGCTCCTTCAGGATAGGAGGATACTCAGGCTTGTCCACACGAGGATGTGCCCATCACAGCAGACCCTCCAGTATAGCCCCCAGTAGAAATGTACTGTATACTGACAGGAGTCCTTCTGCTGGCAGCTTTACTGCTGCTCAATGACATAAACCAAGCTGATGATAGTGCTTGTCTGTTATGGCATAGATGTACCCACCCCAGTGCATCATCCAACGATGTGACCAGCAAGAAGGAGAAGGGATGGCAGTAAATACCCATTCCTGCAGCTGGCATTGCTGCGCTGGCCCCCATAGAACTGGGGTCAGGCCACTCTGTGTCTGAACTGCATGTGGCTGGGCTTTATTTGCCCACATTTAAATCATGCTGGGAGCATCAAGAGCTTTAAGACAAGGACTGATTGTGATTTCTACAGCTAATTTGATGTCCTTGTGCACAGCCACTGTGGCATCAGCAGTGAGGATGCAGCCAGGCACATACCTGAGTCATGGCTTTATGTCATGACACTAACAGGTTTGGATCATCTAGGTACAGTGCTCAGGTTACAGACACTTGTTTGAGTGTTTGAGATGCACAAGGACAAATTCTCATCCTCTCTCTGCTTATGATAAGGGAAATGTTCCTTTTCTCCAGTGAAACGTAGAATTTTCCACAGGAGGAGAGGTTTTTTTGTGGGTATTTTACACAGCTTTACTAGCTCTCAACTGTACAAACGAATCAAACTCACCTCCACAGCAAAAACTGGGTTTTAATGGCATGAAAATTATAAATTTGCATTATAAATGAGGTATCATATGGCAAAAGAGACAGATCTTTAAAAAATCATTTAGATCTCATCCTGCTCCAGCACCTTTATTTCTTGGGTCTTCAGTGAACCTAAGCTTTTCAGTTTTCCTCCAAGCACATGGTCACTGGGCTGCAAATGGGACCTGGTGCAGCTCCAGTTGGCCTTCTGCCATCTATAGGAGCAGAAAAAGCCCTGTTCGTGCCCATGTTTGAATGCAAGAGATACAGTATAGTGTAATTAGAAGAGATTAACACATCATTTGATCCTAAAGGGTCTTATAATCACTTAAAACACAGAAACAGTGTCAGTTCCTGTTCTAAAGGCCTCAGTTACAGATATGACATGCTGTAAAGTAGCAGATTAAAATTCACATTACAATCTATCTTGCCTTCTGAACCCAAAGTGACAGCAGGTACGCAATGAAACACCCACGAGAACATGTAAAATGAATGCTCACCAAGGTCCAGTGCTCTGCCTGCATTGTGGTTTCCTTTCAGTTATTTGCAAAATACAGCCCAAAGGCCACCCCAACTGCTGTCACAGCACTACTGAGCTAAGGGCAAAAAAGGGATTCTTCCCATACCCAGCAAGCAAGGTAAGGCGTTTCTCCCCTCTGTTCAAAGACAACGTGGTCAGAGGAATGTTTAGAAGAGCTACACTTTTCTGGCAGATGTACTCCTTCTCCTTCAGATCTCTTAAATCCACGGTTTTCAGCCTAAAATCAGATGCCTGGGAGTCCACAGATTACTTCTGGAGGTCAAAAGGTAACTAAGGAAAGCAAGGTTTTCATTTGCTGTGCTGGGTCTGCGGATTTCCTTGGAATAACGTGGGTTCACCAGCTGGAAGAAGTTGAAAAGCAGCGTGCTGAGCAGCCTGCCGGGAAGCTACAGGCTGGAGCAAAGTCATGGAAAAGAATCTCAGATCTCAAAACTTTGCCCCCCCCCCCCCACCATACCAAGCAATACCTGCATCTCCAGACTGAATGTGAGCAAATACATCTCCTGAGGATGTTCTTTTGCCATGAAATAGGCAAACAGAAATTGCCCTCATTGCTTACATCCATCCAGTCCATAGAAACTGCCGGTGAATCATAAGCAAAGTGGGTGGTAAAGGAAAGAAGAGAGAAAGAGAAAAGAAGGAAATGTAACAGTCTGCACTGGATCTCTTATCCGTGAGTAATAAGGGCAGTTACAGAGGAAAAACTGTTTATCCCTTGCAATTACTAAGTGTACCTTTCATCTTGATCACAAAACTTTGGTAATGAGATTATACTGTTTGGCTGTGAAAAACATTGTTTTAGCTCTACAGTATCCTCTCCCCGAGGATTTGTGCAAACATTACCTCAAACATCAAACATGCATAATTTAATGAACTGTGTTAGTGTGCCTTCTATTAAACTACAGTTCAAAACACCCGTGTTAATGAGTTCTCCCTGTTTCCGATAAAACAAAAATAGCTAGGGAGAAAAAAAATCCCTTTTTTGCTGACAGGAGGGTTGAAATGATTTGTGTTTAACAAGTCAAACAAAGCTGGTCTTGTTTTTACGTTCATTTAGATGGTACAGCCTGGGCGATGAAGCTCAGTGCTGCCATCAGTGAAGCTTTCCTGATTTTCGCCTGTAGGGGCTGGCCAGTTTGCTGCCCTGTCACAGCACCCTGCCAAGTGTGAGCGGGCTTCAGCGCAGTTACTTTGGATTCGCACCCAGGTGTAACACCCAAGCACTGGCAGGAGCATTTTGGGGCATACTTGCTGTGGATTGAGGGCAAGGACATCGTACGGCAAGAGCCGAGCTGCTCCTCCATCCTTACAAACAGGCTGCCACAATCACTCCTATCTGCTCTGGCTGCTCATAGAAGCTTCCTCCATTCCTTCCAAACTAGGATGCAGTCCCACGGGGGAGCTGAGGCATCTCATTTTTGGCAAAGAAACTCATTCCCATGGAAGTAAGCGCAGCTTTTACACCACCATTTAATAACATGGCAACATTCTCATGCATCGGACTCATTTCCTCACTGCCATGACTTGAGAAATACATGCTGCCATAAAGCAAGCTTCCAGAAAGCAAAGCGATTTGTCAAGCTTGCCTTCCCCTCTAAGAGGGTGCTTTAAAAAATGCTCGAACATGCTTGTGTCTGTGCTGTTTAGTGTCACTGCAGGCTTTGTACCCTCCCGCAGTACTCATTAGACAATGTCAACCAGCTTATCCAGAGAGGAAAGCTTTCTGAAAAGCAACTCTAGTTTATGTGAGCACGACTGAGGCTGCATGCACTCACTTAGCCTTGGCTGACACTGAAGTGGGTGTGAAAACACGAACACAGTCATACAACAGTGGAGCCGTAGGACAGAAGTCAGTGGGAGTGTGTGCAAAGTTCTGTCCTGGTCAAAGCTCATAGCCAAAAGTGGGAAAACCTCACATGGATGAAGGTGAAACAAATCGCAAGACTCTAACCTGGGCTTAAAAGACTGCACCCATCGAGTACGGTCTGAGCTGCAGTTTGAAAGCAGCCTGGGAAATACCAGGCTGAGGTGGTTACACAGTCTGTACCTAGGTCTCTATCTGTGCCAGAAGGGAATGGTTTGAGACCAGACTCAGTGCTTGCTGCTGGTTGCTTAAAGGCCAGGACTGTACTCTCAGCCCAGCCCCACAGCTGATCTCATGGTCTGCCTGTGCACCACCCTGATGGGTCATCCACCTTATTTGGGTTCAGACTTAAACAGGGGATGTTCAGGTTAGATATAAGGAAGAAGTTCTTTACTGTGAGGGTGGTGAGGCGCTGGACAGGCTGCCTTAGGAAGCTGTGAATGCTCCATCCCTGGCAGTGCTCAAGGCCAGGTTGGACAGAGCCTTGGGTGACATGGTTTACTGTGAGGTGTCCCTGCCCATTGCAGAGGGATTGGAACTAGATGATCTTAAGGTCCTTTCCAACCCAAACTGTTCTATGATGATATTGATTCTATGATTCCATGATTCTATCTACCTTCAGCTCTCTGGAGGCATGGGGTGAGCCATGGCATCATGGTCCCTGCCTGTGCCACCACCACACATCACACCAGCTCTCTTGGGCACCTCCTGGGGGACAGAGTCACTCATTCCCTGGAGGTCCCTGTCTTTCACTGACTGCTGAGGTAATGGGGATTGTAAGTGTGAGAAGCATCATTTTTAGACAAGTGTAGTCCAGTGAGGCAGCTGGGAACCTGAGTCATCAGTAGGTGAAATTCTCCCTCCAGGCCTATTATATCATATTCCCTGAAATGCAGGAAATGCCAGAAGAGACGTTCACTAGTATAGATGAAAAAGCACTGCGTTCATGTTCCTATAGCACCAGACCTTTCTGTCACCGTTACAGTGTATTGACAATTTTTAGTGATTTTGTATGTACGGCATATAAAATTAACAAACCTAATTTATTACCCTCTCACACTGTAGCTGAATGTTTTACACAGAGGACCTATTCATCACTCTCTAACTAGTGCAAACAAACAGGGTTCCACAGTGTTGATTGATGGATATATCGGGTTTCTTTACTGCTGCTGCTGCTCATACTGCTCTTGAATTAATAGCTCAGAGTTTACTTTGCACATTGTTGTCTCTTTTTTTAAAGAGCATTTGGAACACCTAAAGCATGATTCTTATTAACACTAAGTCCCTGTTACACCAAAGTGGCCTGAATATGTAATTACATTTTTCTTCCATTAAAGGCTCCTTTCTGGGGTCAGAATGACATAAAGAGGATCTCAGCCTGAAGGAGAATCAGAGACAAAATTTTTGCTTAGGAACTTGTAAGAGTAAGCAATAAACAAGTTCCATTGTCACTATTTCCACAGATGACCCTAGTAATCGGCTGAAGCCTTTTGAGCATGATGTACAAAGCAGGCACAAGTATTATGGGGGGCTTTACATACCCTGCTTGAAAGGGGTCCTGTAATAATGAGTTTAGATATCTAATTACCTTCATTTTTTTTGCAAGAGACTTTTGGAAGTGAGCAAGGTTGGTACCTCAAAACTACTGCTTTTGGCTTCTTCATGGAGTGCCATTACAGCTTGGATCAGTTATTAATGGCTGAAAACCAGCATTTCCCTTCCATTGCTTGTGTTCCTTGGGACATTTCTGCAACCTCATGAAAGTAATTATTAAACCTTCCTTGAAGGGAGCAACAGGAGGAGCACATACATCAGGAGAAACTGCTGGCGGGAGTTAGGCTCTCCTAAAGCTTCCATCTTTAAAAGCCCCTTTCCAAGAGGCCAGGCTCATGGTCACATCACTCTGCCTGCTCCCTCACAGCTGAAAACCAAACAGTAGATCCACTTTCAATAGCCCTGGGGCTGCTGGTCCAGAATGTGCCAGGTGAACTGGAGATCTGTCAACTGACAAAATACTGCCACAATGAGGGCCTGGTGGGTTAGGTGATCCTAAACTTCACTGGGGAAGACACGGCTAAGATGAATTGCCTTCTGGCATTTCTTGTATTAATAACCTTTTCTGCTATAATCAGTGTTATTCTCCAACCAGAACTGTGTCTTACAGTGGCACATTCAGAGTGACCAAGAGATGTTCGGAGATGGACTATATGAACAGAACAATGATACACTAGGACTGCATCCAATATATCTTCTAGTTTCTGCCATTTAGGCATTTTGAGTGCAGCTTTGCATCTATATCACACTGCCCTTCACAAATATTTCTTCTGAATTTGCACAACTCCAGTTTTGAATCTTTGCTTAGAAATTGGCACCCACAATGTTGTGCAGCAAAGATGCCTACAGGAGATGCTCCCTGGTGTTAGGTATAAGATGCCTTCCTCTTGCTTGTTTTTGCTGCCTGATGACTTCACTAGGTGCCTACAGCTTTTCTGCTAGGAGAAACAGTGATTAATTCTTCCCTGTTCATCTTCCCCATGCCACTCATGAAATCGATCTGTATCTCCTTTCTCAAACCTACTTATTGCCTGAAAAGTCCCAGATTAATTACAAGGAAGCTGTTTCTTCCTTCCATATGCTGCCCGAGGTGGATTCATAGATTGCAGGTGGTGTTTAGGAAGAAAACACCTTGTGGTACAGTGGCATTATCTCACATGTATAGATGTGTGTATTCCCCCCAGTTCCAGCACTGTGACTCCTACCATTCACTTTGCTGTTTTGAGGGAGTTGGTGAGGGTATGTCAGGTGAGTGCAGACTTCATTTCCTTCTCATGCACTAAAGGACTTGCCCTGTGTTTCTCGCAGGGCCTCAGTAACTCTGAACTGATGGACAAGAGGGGAGACCTGAATCCGAGCAATGAACAAACCCCTGTTTTTCCCAATCTTTGAGAGCCTCTTTTGAAACTTTAAATATTTAAATGTTTACTATTGTTTATGCAACATAACCATTATGATCAATATTTTGATTACCATTTCAGTAAGGTCAGAGTTGCCTTTTGCATCGTCATGCATGGAAATATATTTGCCTTTTGTGTACATGGACATATATAAAGTCGTTGAGATGCAAATTCAGAAGCCTTGGTGTGAAATCAATTTCTCCTGTGATCTGCATTTGAAAGTGTAGCTCTTACCTTGCATCTATTTGCCATTTTGTGAAGTGTTAAGATGCTCCTCTGGCATACATGAGCTCATTTTGATCACACATGAGCATCAACACACACAGCCTCCCTCAGCATGGAGAATTTTTAAACTGGTTTAAGCTATATAAACATTAATGAAATGAAATTCTGACTGCTTTGGTTGCTGAAATATCTAAATCCTCCAAAGCAAGTTTCCTGAAGATGCTCATTGACTTCTGTAGGAATCTTTGCTTTTGTAGGAATCTGAATTTTTGACAGGGAAGTGCTTGGTTGGAAAAAAGTAATTTGAAAAATCTATAAAAACTGCAAAGTTTATGCTAATTCTGAATCCAACCCTATTTTGGAGACTAAAATTAAAGCCATACATATGCATCTAAATAGATGGCCTGTTTTCACAAGTACTGATCTATTTAATCTCTCCTTGACTCAGTCACTTTGCGCCAAGACTCTTATTTAGATGCACCACATGTATTTCTAATGCTTTAACTTCACTGGCTGTGTTAGAAGAAAGTGTTGTTCTCACCGTCTCAATTTTTAACCTTTACAGAACAGCTAATAGTTGCTCACTGCACAGAAGCTTTATGGATAAATTAGTGTGTAGAAAACAATTAGCATGTATTACATAATTTCATTACTTCTGCTATCACTACTATCTCAGTGTTCCTGCTGATATTTATTCATGAACTTAATTTGGTTTAGGCTTTGCTTGTAGCATTTGTGTGGCTAAAATAACACAAAATCTGGACCTTCTACATCTTTTTTGTTCACTAATATTTATAGCCTAATTCTAGCCACGGAAAGACCAGAGGTGTAAGAAAAATCTGGGAAAAGCACAATAAAGACTATCCCAAATAGTTACCCTGGGGTCGCAAGAGACCAAGAGGCACCTTAAAAACATTGTTCAAGAAGACATGGGGCAACAGCCATTCTCTTACTTCTTGCCCTAAGAGTAACATATTATGTTGTCCAGATCCATGGGCTCAGACAGAAATACCAAGACAGTTATCTAATCAGCAGCTTCTCTACTGCCTCTGGGTTTTGTATGGTTTTGTAAGCCTTGGTTTTGCATAGTAGCCTCCTCTGTTTAAAGACTATAATGAAGGTGATTACAATGATTCATTAACATTGTGCCCATTTCAGCAAACAGTCCAAATATTTCTATGTTTCCTGCACAAAGCACAGTGGTCTTCACACAAATGTCCTTTAGCCTTTTTAATTTCTTCCACGGTTTGACTCTAAGTAATGATTCATGTGCAAATTTATATACAATTACTGTACCAACTGACCAGCTTTTGATTTGCTTTGGATTCTTCAGAAGGAAGGGGGAAAACATCCTCAGGGCTTATAACAACAGTAGACCATCTATTTAAATGAATGCTACAATCAAATGTCTGTGCATCTATCCAATGTTCTCAGACATGCCATCTACTCCACTTGCTTAGTAGTGGCCTTCCCACTTGGTTCTGTCAAAGAAAGGGCCACACAAGATGACAGCCAGATGACTGCTTTGTATTCTGCTATGACAGCAGAGGAACACAGACCCACCTTTAAACTGAATGTCTTGCTAACACATATCATCCAGCATTTATTCTAAGTTTTATCTGAAAAGCAGATAGGTTTTTGGCCACCAGCACTCTCCTCAGGAAAGCCAAACAATTTCTCCTATTGCTGGGAATGTGCTGCTAATTTCTAGCCTAAATTTACTTATGACCAATTTCAAAGGTGGTTACTAGGTGCACCGGTTGGAAAACTTGTCAGAAGAAAAGCAGGGATGGATATGTTAAAGCTATATGGGTTTTGGACTGTTATTCTCTAGATCTGCATAAATAATTTGGCTACGGACACGTAAATCCTACTCTTAAAAAAAAGCTTGGGCTTAATAGGGAGATTAGTAATTGTATCTCCACAACCCAAATTTCATTGGTATTTTCAGGTGCTGAGTCCAGAAAGCAGTTCAGGAGGATTAAAAATGTGAGGATTTCATTTTTTTTAATGCAATGTATATATGGCTGTGGAAAAACCTTTGGAAGAGCTGCTCCAATGCTTCCTGAGGCCCCAGAGCTCAGCCCACAGAGAAATGCTGCTTCTGAAAAAAGCTGCATTTGATAGCACTTTGCATATGAAGTAAGATTTTGACAACACAGCTGTACTTAGCCCATGAAGTAGATTTCATGTTTACCGAAGAGGCCTGTAATTTGTGGATCGAGAGTTATTTACTGCTTTTAAAAATAAAACTCAGCAAGGAAAACCCTACATGAGGAAGAGAAGATGCCAAACTCGAGGACTGTGGCACATTTGGGTCTCCTGCCTCAGTGAGATGGATACTGCTGCTTTCTCGCTGTGTTCAGCAGCCCATATGGCTGTCAGATGTTTCCCCATGGTGTTTCAGCTCCACAGAGGTGGATGCTGAAGAGGAACCAGGGCTCAGAAGGAACAGTCCCTGGGATGGAAGTAGGAAAGGAGGGCTGCAGATTAAAAGTGATGATAGGGTTGAGAGAAAGACAGCAAAGGAAGGACTTTGCACCCTTCTTGTGCCTTAAGGCTGCTATTGCACAACAGGCTAAAATGGAAGAGGAATTTGGGTTTCAAGTATCTTTGCTGGTTTTCTTCTTTAGCAAACCCTAGCCAAAGACAAAAAAACAAGCCAGTTTGTATGACTGGTAGGAATACATTAGTGAAACAAGTGAGCCGGTCATGAAACAACCTTTTCAACAGAAAGCAAAATGGAGAAAGTCAAGTAAAGTACAAGGAAATGAGACACACAGGTTGTTCTGAATTTGCTTTGGTTCAGTCGGTGCAGCACATGAACAGTTAATGCAGCCATTACAGAACAAATGGCAACAATCAAAAACCAACAGGAAAAAGCCATTGCTTGCCATAATATGAGCAAAGCTGCTGCACTGAACATCCTCCCTGCTGGGAAGTGGCAACACCAGATAAAAGCAAGAGGAAAAAAGAAATATTTTGGAAAAAACTCTCCCTGCCACAAACTTGTTTCTTCCTGATGGAAATTTTCAAGGCCCAGTTATTACTGTTTAGGCAGGTTTGTCCACAGGACAAACAGAGGATGATGGAGCTGAAGGGAAGCTCACTTCTCAGCCTGTGAAATGCTCAGTGTTTGTGGACGTCATGCCTAACAAGGCCCATGGACTCTGCTATAGAGAGAAAACACTGGAGAGAGACAGGTTCCTACTTGGCATGCAGCAGAAAGGGTTAAAAGTGGCCAGTTCATCACTCTTCCGTGTGGTGCCTTGGAAGTTTTCACAACACCAGATGTGTGAGAAAAAAAGAGAAGCAGGCGAGCAAAGCGAACTTGAGTAGACATCCTGGTGCCCTGGAAGCAGTTAAATTAACACCCAGCAGGGACAAATTTGCAGCTTTGGGAACAAGCTTAAAGTTAGTCTGTTTTCATTCCTGGAGTGAATTTGCAAGTGTATGACAGTGAAGTATAGCCTGGGAAGAAGCAGGCAGCTTTGGATTAAGGATGGATAGCCAGAACTCGCTCCAACCCTCTCTCCTCCCACTCTGTTTTGCGCTTAGGCTGTGAACCTCCCAATACTTCTGCTAATCCCTATATCTTCCCATGTCTTTTACCAGTTCCAGTAGGAAAAAAAAAAAAAAAGCCATTCTTTTCCATTCTAGTTGAAACCAGACAAGACTGGAGTCACCCCAGCAAAGCCTGCTTTAGCTGGGATTGAAGTTTACAGTCATTCGGAGAAATCTAGTTCTGCAATGGATAAAGCTGGATGCTTTTCTAACCAGAACCAAAGCACTAAATCCTTTAGTCATTCATCACTCACTTGGAGTCAGACTGTGGCCCGTCTTGCAACCACTGCAAATTATAGAAAGGACTAGAAAAAGAAAAGACTGTGAGAGTACATCTAACTCATCTTCACAGAAATATGAAAAGCCCTTAGAGTGTCTCTCCCTCTTAGAGGTTACAGAACAAAGTGGCTCCAAAGAAACATTGCCTTTCTTCATTTTCACGCCTTAGTCATTGCAAGTATTTTTGTATCAGTCAATCACAGGGAAGTTTTCAACCAAGGTTGACTACAGAGCTTTTTATGAGGGCCTGAGAGGACCATTCAACTTTCATGATTCTTCCTCATGTGCATCTTTTGCAAGGCAGGAAGAAGCTTCAAACCCTGGAACAGGCTTCCTAGAGAAGTGGTCGATGCCCCAAGTCCATCAGTGTTTAAGAATCCTTTGGACAATGTCCTTAATAACATGCTTTAACTTCTGGGCAGCCCTGAAGTGGTCAGATAATTGGATTAGATGATTGTTGTGTGTCCATTCCAATGGAAATATTCTAGTCTTCTGTTCTGCTCTGGTTCTATTCTATTCCATTCTATTCCATTCCATTCTGGGCTGATGGGCACTGAGGTTCTTCTGCAGTGAGTTGTTGCCCCATGTATGTGTCAGGCATAAGTACTTTCACCTGTGCCTTCCTTGCTGGTTACGTAGGAAGCTTGGGGTAATAAATATCCCTCCTTTTCCATGATTTCCGCACTTCTACTGATTCACGACATGATGTGGACATCATAAATCCTCACCTTTTCCTATGAAATTGGAGAATCATTCAACTCTAATATTTCCACAGCTATGCCAAGGCTAATTTTTACTATTAAAATACTCTGTGAAAGGAACTTGGCTTTTCAGATGGATCAGCTGCTTCAAGCAGTCACCCCCCTTCCAAATCCCAGCTCAGGCTTGACAAAACAGAGCCTTGTCAGAAGGGACAGAGCAGTAAGGACCAGTTTTGAAGTGATAACACAAACTCAGCATGGTTGGCCTTTTCAATGTGGTGTCGGGCTGCCGTCAAGACCCCACTCCTTCTCTGTGTATAAGGTGGCAACCAGAATCTCAGGCATAGCCACTGCATATCCACCTATGAATGGATGTCTCAGAGGTGCCTTGGAGATCTGACAAGCTGCTGGGTGCACCAGTGGGCTGTTTACCATCAGTGTATGTGCATCAAGGGAAAAGAAGGCATCAAACATTGTCGTAACTGCTTCAGAGGCCTCCTCTGGGGGACCGTGCAGGCTGTGAAGGCTCAAAGCTGTGGGTGCTGGATCTACAGGGAAGACACTCAGACCAAGAGACAAGGGCAGTCAAGATGAGCAGATGCAAGTTGATAGGTTCAGGCACTATCCTAGCACACAAGGGTGATGTCTCTGAGACTGATATTGGGCCTAGTCCAACTCCAGACTCTTTCAGAGGATTCCTCTGCAATGTTAAATGTGTCTGTATCCAACAACTCTAATGGATTGATTGTAATGGCTTTGAATGAGATCTTCCTTCTCTCTTTCACAAAATATACAATAAAACATAAAATATACAGTAACATTTCTTTCTTCTCAAGATTTGGCTGGCTTGCTTATTTAGATTATAAATTCTTCAGGGCAAAAGCTGTCTCTTACACTATGTGTGTACATTACCAGAAACAGGCATGCAGCAAACGAAACGGGCAGATGGTTCTGGAATAGTTCTGTTGGAGCATCTGGCTGATTTTCTGGATCAGCATCACATAGAAATGGTAAATTCACCCGTGAAAACTCCCATTAAAGGAACATTACTAGGTCTGTTGCTGTCTTAATGACAGTCATCTGTGGCCTGGGGCAGGTCTCCACCATAAAAACACCAGCGGTAAAAGTGGCAGAGTGGAGGAATAAATATTTGCCATTCAAATATTCCTTGATTTTGAACCCCCAGAGAAACAATTTACTGGGACTTGCTCTTGAGGACTTTGGGGAATTAAAATAATAAGAAGACCCTAGGGAGAGAAATGGGAGCTGGGGCTTGTTAAATTTTTTTTTGTTCCTTGACTTCTTGAGGTATTCACAAATTGCCTACAAACAAGAAAAACTTACAGGAAAGGGGTTTCACCATGCCAGCTCCACATGGCTGTGGAATTATATTGTTTTTCCAGGCTGCTTTTCCAAAATCCCTGCAGGAATTTGACTCAGGGCTTGACTCCGGCCTCAGATGCACACACAGCAATAGCAGAAATCCTAACTTCGATCAGGTAAGAAGCCCTTATGGATATCCCACCTTTACTGATGAGATCACAGGTCAAGACAGACAAACTTGCTTAGTAGCAGAGAACCAAACTTGAAACATCCCTGGTCCGTTTCCTTCCTCATGCATCTTCACAGTTCCTTATCCCAGTCTTGCCCTGTTACACTTCCTCTCCAGTTATCTAATAAGTACAGACTCAAGTCCTGTCTTTGGGGATGGTTCCCTACTTTACTCCATCATCCCAGGTTTGTAAACGGTTATCTCAGGCACCACCACTGGGGACCTTCTGACCCTTTCCTCTTTGTTGTCACCATCACCTTCTTTTGCGTACACACCGGGTACCTTGCCTGCCCTCAGATCAACAGTTCTAGACATGCAGGTAGGTAGAAGAGGATGTCCTTCAAATTCCTTCTTTAAAACTCATTTTTTCCTTTGATTCTTACAGAAGGCAGATCAACATTGTCCCTGTGAGACAGGTGCCATTTAAAATCTGTGTTTATACAGTTCTTCACAGAATGCCATTTTGCCCTATCAGTGGATCTCCCAGGCATTTCCACTATGCTAATAAATAATAAATAAGACTTTAGTGTGCTGACATTAGCAAATAACTCATCTAGGCAAGTGCAATGATAGTTTTTATTGGTATCTTCATAAATGATACCAAGGAAGATCTTCAAGGGAGATAGATACCTTCAAAAAGCACTCCAAATGAGACAACAGGGACAACCTCTGCTACCTTCCAAATCCCCAAGTCCAGCAGCACTTGACCTAAGTGGCTAATACTCTAATATTCTACCAGGATAAACACTTTATGCAGAGTTCAAGAAAACTTATGGAATTGCCACACTCTCTGAGCCTTTGAATTACAATGACCTCCTGAACTAACCATCCACAGTGTAAGTCTATATATTCCATTCAGCAAACTGAGCATGGATGATATAAGACACTACCAAGACAACTGTCCACCATGATGGTACAGCAGCTTAGTCATTTTCTCTCTGGTTTTGTGATCATAAATCAGCTGCGATCCTGCAGTTGATGGTGGTTATGGAGTTATGGGACATACTCAAATTTTAATCCAGAATATTTAGTTCAGAAGCCCTTGCATGCAGGAATGCGACCCAAATGGAGCTATCAAGAAAAGCTGTCATCCAAATATTATTTTTATAGCAAACACTGAAAGAAAGGTCACATTGTTATTTTCTTACACTATGGAACAGTTTCTATTATTGCAGATTCCAAAAGCCTGGAATCGCTGTTATTTATGATCTAAGTCAAATTTAAGTCCTGGTTTGTACCAATTACCACAAGCTACTCTAGGCTTCCTCTCTTCATTGCACAAATATTTGCAAAATAATTCCTTCACACTTGAAAACAGAGAGGTCGCCTCACCAAAATGTGCTCTTCGCTTCGTCTTCAGTGGTAAACACAAAGGTCTAGGAAAACATTGGTTTGATATGAGTCATCCAAAGGAGCCGCATTTTCTTTGTGGAATTTCGGAGGCTGAATGAGAGGTGTAAGTTATCACTCAGCAGTGTATGATAACAAGAGTTTTTATATCTGCACTTTCAAAAGAGCCATTAGATCTTTTGTTCCTGATGCTTCTTCCTCCCATAGCACTTTATAACCATCTGACAGTTCAACATACACCTTTTATTCAATCCGTATGGTGCCCATGCTTCAAAAAAAAAAACACATATAGAAAGTCACATCCTGCTGCTTAGTACGCTGCTCTAAGTCCAATTACATGGAATTACCTTAAGTTTACACCAGAGAAAATGAGAGGATAATCTGTCACAGCATCTCTGCCAAGCTGCCAGGTTAGTTGAATTACTATCTGTATCCCTTGCATATATTTCAGGTAAGCACTGATTTACTGGGCATTTGAAGGCAGTTATGGAAGAGGCCTGCAAGGTGGGGTCCCTCCAGCACTTGGAGCAGAAGCTCCTGATTGGTGGCACATCCCTTGGTGCAGTGCTGTGGCCTTTCTCCAGTCCAAATCCATGCTGTGTCCCGGGATCATGGAGCACCTGAAAGGCCATTTGCCTCATGCAGCAAAATGCAAAGCCTTCCTCTGGGAGAGCATGAGGGAAGAGGCAAGTATGGGACACTAATGCTTGGAGCAGGTACTGGAGAAGGGAACACTCAGGATTCGTAGGAAGGGAGACTGGTTGGATTTAAAGGGAACCTGTTAAGACCTGGTGAAGAAAATGATTTAAGGCTTGCCCCAGTTAAGGCAAGTAAGGGCAAAAAATGGCTTTAAACTGAAAGAGAGTAGATTTAGATTAGATCTTCAGAAGTTCTTCTTTGTGAGGGTGGTGAGACACTGGCACAGGGTGCTCAGAGAAGCTGTGGCTGCCCCATCCCTGGCAGTGTTCAAGGCCAGGCTGGATGGGGCTTGGAGCAACCTGGTCTAATGGAAGGTGTCCCTGCCCATGGCAGGGGGTTGGAACTGGATGAGCTTTAAGGTCCCTTCTACCCCAAACCATTCCATGATTATATGACCCCATGATCCCATCCACAAAGCAATTATAAAGGAACAAGGACTCAAACACTGCACAAGGAAACACTTGTGGATTGTAACTATACACACAACACTGACGCTTCCAGAGCCTTAAAAATAAGGACCACTGGTCGTTCTGGTAAAGTGGGGGCTGAAGCTCTCATGAACCCTTGCGTTATCCTTGCCCCCAAAGCCAAAACTAAATACAGTACATGCTCCCATATAGCAGATAGAGTGGCCTTACTTCATTAGGGTTGCCGTTCTCATGAGCTCAGCCTTCTTTCCTCCCTCCCTTGAGTGAATGAAGTTGAATAAGAAAATCTGGAGAAAAAGTCAGCTTGAAATCTTTGAGTTTAATTTGGCTTTAGGTCAAAACCAGAAAGGGATGAATAATATTTTATTTAGCAGATACAGCTTTTTATTTTCTTTTTTTTTTTTTTTCCAATTGTTTTTTTACTTCTTCACAGCAGACTAATGGGTCCTACTGAAGAAGTCTCATGGCTGATCAAAACTTTGAAAATACCTGTGAAATTTTTTTATGCTAATTAAAAACGACAAAATTTTTGTTCAAAACCCTTAAATCTTGCTTCAGAAGCATCTTTCTCTGATTGGACTACATTTCATCTCAAGGGGAAAGTCAGACTTTAAACTTCTACCCAAGTCCAGTTACAGATTTTCCCCACACCAATCCAGGGTTTGTACAAATACTGCAAACCTGATTAAACCTGTGCAGAATGTGGAGTTTCTAATTATTCCCTAAACAAAAAAAGTGTTCAATTTCTGAGAGTTTTTCATCTGTTGCATCCTGATAGACAATGGAAATGTGACTCTTTCCCACAACAATGGAGAATAAAGCAAATATGCAAACAAACCCTTTATTCAGATCAGTCTTCCAGGAAACCAAGATGATTTCCATCATTTTTATGACTCTTCTGTGGAGGGAAAAGACATCTAATTACCAAATCCCACTATAAGTTTGCTCCAATTTGACACAAAGTGAATGTGACAAGCAGAGGAATTACAAGCTTTACATTTCCAGTTAGCCAGCTTGGGCTGATAAAGCCAATTTCAAATGGTTTTGGGGGATCTTTAGAGTAAAAATATAGAGTGTGAGCTGGTTCAGGTAAAAATGTGAATTTATAACATTCCAGTCAGTGCTATCTGATGGCAATGTCACAGCAGCCCTATATGAATGTGCACTCACAGTTCCAGCAGCAAAGCCTTCCAGCCAATTTGAGAGGGTCCTTACATTTGAAAACTACAATGCTCTGAGGATGAGCTGAATTACACAAAGTAGAATCAAACCTTGCTTCATCATGAAGAAATAGGGCACGAGTAAAGTAAATGTTAAGCATGGAGTTAATTAGTAAATGATGGTAATTAATCATGCATTACTGTTAATGATGTGTAGGAATCCTTAGAGGTAGGAGATGAACCTCCAGGAAAGAAAACTGTGCAGCCTAAATGAGGTGATGCCCCCATTGCTAAAATCAGTGAGTGTTGACCTGTGAGGTTGTTTTGGCTTTTGTTGTCTTCATTGGAAAATAGGACTAGCAGTGTCTCCTCCCACTCTGGTTTAGCATTCAGACTGCATTTATGGAGCAAGCAAGAGCTGACCAAGGGGTTGGTGGGCTGTTGATGCTGTGCAGGCAGCTGCTAAAGGAGTCCATAAATACTACCAGGTGAACAGGTAACTTCAGACCTTTCCAAAACTCTGCCATTGATAGACCAATTGCACTTCTAAGTATTGTTCCAGCATCCACAGAATACTGCACTGGGAGAGAACTACCTTATTTTCTAAACTGCAGCGGAACTTTGAAACAACTGCTCAGAATGTCTAAAACAATTGAGTTATCCCTTCTAGATCACAGAAAAAAACAGCGATTTTTGCTGCAAAAGCTCCATAATCTGTGTCTACAAAGCTTCTACGCTTCTCAGCTGTGCTGGAGGTCAGGTAGCCGTGTCCTGCAGATACAGCTGTAGAATGCGGTTAGATGACAGGGAACTTCGGAAAACTACTTGCAGAAGTCAGTGACAATAGGCAAAACTCCTTCCCTGGCGAAATATCTAAAGTTTCACACTCTGCAAAGTTCATTTAGAACAAGTTTCCTATGCCAAAAGATCTTGTGACTGCATAGGTGAGAGATCCCACTACACTCATGATAAACCTTGTATAGACTACTATGGCTGAGTACCATCTTGTTGGCTTGACTCCCTAAGCATCTGCCCAAAAGGACACAGAGCAAGGAGTCAACACTGCCTGAAGTGAAATTGCTCTCAGTGCTTTTATTCCTTTCCAGAATGTGACCTTGCATATTTTTTTTCAGACAAATAGTAGTGTTTGCAGAAGTCCTGCCTGTCTCCCCTGTGCTGACAGATTGCTGGAAGCTTCATCATGGCTGAATGAAGGAACTGTTAAAATTCATCCGCCTGCCAGTCTATTAAGAGTATGGGGAAATGTGCCTAAGAAAAAAGCACGGTGTAGCCTACGACGGAGAGGAACAGCCAGCAGAGACCTCCCGTAAAACAGCAAAGCTGTGCTTGCTTCCTGCCAACACTCATTCTCCAACATCTTTCAACCAAGCAACATCTCTCCACCCGAAGCGGCCCATAGGTTTCACCTGGCACCTCTTGCTAAGGGATTTTCTGCTGGGGAAATTCATGGTTAGTTGGCCTTAGAATTTAAGAGAGATAAGAGGAGGAAGGTGTCCATGCACACAACTATATCTGCTTCTCTTAAAAACATCAGACTGTTCACCCAGTTTGGTGAAGGAACTCCAGTTCAGAATGATTCATTCACAACACTGCTTCTCTGGAAATTTATGGAAGACAGGATTTCACTTTTAGTAGGTTCTTAGAGCTGTTTTTCACATTCACAGAAGTTTTCCACACTTATATTGCCATTCCACACCTTCAAATGTACTGAGCTCAAGTCCACCAAAACTACTCAGAGTGGCTTAAATGTCCCATGGTCAAATACGTCTTACTTGGTTTGCCCCTGGTTTACAGTCTCTGTGGTAGAGTGAGGCTGCAAATTCAAACGTCAATTGGCAGGTCTGAAACTTGGGGTCCTGGTGCACAGTGATTTTGTCAGAGCACAACTGAGCTATAACGACTGATTTTGTCAGAGCACTGTTTCACGATAACACAGTGGGAGCTGGCCATGTGGTATAGAATTGCAGACATATCTGTGGCAACCTTCACCTTCATATCTAGGCACATATTTTATCCACAGAATATTCCCAGAAGTGTGATGGGTGTTTATAAAGCTCACAGATAAGTCCTAGTTTTTCTCTGCCAAACAGATAACAAATGTGCAAACAGTATTTTTGTCACGTCAGTCAAAAGATATCTAAAAGCAGAATTTCCTAACCCTGCCTCCCTGAAGAAAATGATGGCACATAAACTAATGTTGTAGAATACATCATCTAAGATACTATAGGAATTAATTAAAATTTTGCCATTCAAAAGAACCTAAATTCTTGTAAGAGAGAATACTTAGATAGGAGTCCAAAATAAGCTTGTATCTGCTCTACTATCTCACCTTTCTGACAAATACCTATATAATATATGTAGTAATGACATACTCCATTGCATGCAGAAAAAAAGTGTTATGAACTTGTCTTTCTTGAACTACATATAAATGTGCATCCATAATATACCTGAATAGGTGCCAAACATGCCATCACCAGCTCTGTGGAAATATGTGCTGAGATGGCCATTATCTGCCAACCATACACCCTGGAGGAATGAGGCCAGGCTGCAAAAGCCTTTCGACTACTCAGACCAGAATGATTTTCTAACAGATAAGAGGGAATTTGCCTTACCTGTCTGTGCTGCTGAGAGACTGGATACTGCAAACCTGAGATTTGCTGGCTTTGCTGCATTTTCTGAAGCATCATTTTTTGCTGCAGTGCTAGGGGTACGTTAGGTGGCCTTTGAAGAGACTGGTTCGGGAGAGGCTGAGCAGGTTGCTGCTGTGGCTGTTGTTGCTGCTGTTGCTGTGGCTGTTGCACAGGGGCTGAACCCTGTGCCTGCTGCGTGTAGTGCAGAAGGGCAGGCTTGTTTTGGGAACCCAAAACTGAAGGCATCTGCTGGTTTGTTTGCTCTGAGTTAAAGTGAAACAAAGGCTTTGTGTTACCATGATGCTGCTCTAGTGGTGGCTGAGCACTGTTAATAAAGTTCCTGTTGAGGTCCTGAGGCTTCTGTTGCATAATTATGTCCATGGGATTGCTCTGGGGAGTGGTTGGTTTATAAACATAGTTGTTCATCCCTTTTGACTGGTTTCCATTCACTGGTACCCCAAGCATTGCTGAGCTTTGTGGGCTGAACTGCTGCTGGCGAAAAGAAGGACTGGGGATTTTCTCTTGCATGAAGGGTCCAGGGGAAGGTCCTGATGGAGACAGAGCGGACCAGTTAGCTGTCTGGTTCTGCTGCTGTTGCTGCTGCTGCTGAATCAAGGCATGCTGCTGCCGGTTGGCTGCAATCTGTTTGAGCTGCTGTGCATGAGAGACCTCCTGCCAGTTAGGCAGTGGCCGACTGGATGCAGAAGAAACCTGCGATACCTGTGTTTGACTCTGAGGCACCGAAGGGATGGGTGAAGAGGTGGACATGGCAGTGGTGGCCATAGTGAAGGCTGGACCTGTAGAAGAAGGCCTCATCTGTGGGGACCCCACAGGAGCCTGATTCATGCCTGGTGCATATTCACTTTTTATCACCATCTTATCCATCTGCAGAGATCTCACAGGGCCCCTCTGGTTCTGCTGTCCAAGGTCAATGTTGAATGGCTCGTCTTGTTTTATGGTGGCATTTATCATATTCTCTAGCTCAAGATCACTCATTGGTGGCACTGATATGTTAGTCAGTTCATTAAATAGCTCTTGAAGTTCCAGATCCATCATTTGTTCCCACGAGTCTTCCCCATATCTGTTAGGGAACATGTTCTCATGGGATGTCTGTCCATCTAAGTGTTTGCTGCAGGACATCGTTTCTCCTGGTTCTTTCTTTACCTCTTTCAAAGTCATATTAAACATGCCATTCCCACTCACATGTGTATTGTTTGCTAAATTGTTAGCCTTTCTTTGTGATCCTTGCCCCACAGACATAGTTCCTGACATTGACTGGCTTTGGCAATTGTTAACATGTTGTCCACCTTGTCCCACTGAGACATTATCACCCACTCTTATCCTTTTAATGTCAAGGAAGGAGCTCTCTGAAACACCATTGGGCCTCTTGTTGTTGACAGGTGACAGATTTACCACCAACTTTCTCTTCAATGAGCCTTGGAGCTGAAAGAAGCAGAGAAAATAAAATCATTAGATGACACTGAAGAAACAATCTGTAGTCTGTTTCCTAGAAGACAACAGGAAAGTAAGCACTGCATAGTACACAAAGCTGTTCTGGGCTTTCTCAGTCAATGAAACTATGCAGAACTGAAGGAAAATATGTTGTGAGACATCTCCCTGCCACCACCACGCCGTCCTTGTAGACACCAGTATTTTTCGAGCACTTCTGCCTCCTGTTGATCACAGACCGTTTCCCCCATAGGAGTGCATACAGGGAGGTGGCCAGAGCTGTAGCTGGCAAAGCCTAGGGCATATCTGCCCTAGATTTGCTCCCGTGTAACTGTGTCAGATAGATCTAAAGTATTTTTAGACAGCAGAGATTAATGCACTCATGAAATCTGCACTTGTGCCTATCCAGTGTTGCAGAATTACACTCTGACAACCAAAAAGACCATTTTGGACTGCTGTTGAGTCCGAAGGTCCTAGGACACATTTTAATGGCACATGCAAGATCCAGGCATCCCCATCTGACATAGCTCTACACTGGCCAGAGATGTATATAATTAAAGATGCTAGATGTCAGCATGTTGAAAACTGAAAATGAAGCCACTGGAACCATATCAGGCTATGTCAGCCAAGGGTCTGGCCCATGATATATTGCAGGATTATTTTTCAGAGACATATATTAATACATTAAGCCCTAATTGTTTATGTCTTGAAACATCTGCTATAAACCACACAGTCCATGCAACACTGCTCTGAGAACTGTAACTCTATTTCCTTTTCCTTGAACACTTAGAGCACTACTTTCATCTGCTCATAGGCCCTGTGGACCTACTGAAGGAAAAGAGGTTCATGGCTCCGGTCCACCCGATCCACACTGATCGGCCATGGTTGAACACACAAATTCACACTCCCCACACACATAATGAAGATGTAGTCTCATGAGCTGAACAGTTTGGTGCATGTGCCCTCAAGCAAGGTGTAGACACAAGTGGAGATGTTCTGAACATGGCTCACAGAAGAACAGATTGTTTTTAAGCAAACACAGAAGTCACATCTTTATCTACAGAACATTAGAGGTGCGTGCACCAAGCAGTGAACACACACACAGCCCTCGCTCAGTCAGTACACACGCCATCGCTGTTTCAGCTGTGAGCAACATCAGGGAACTGCAGGGAAACACAGCTCATCTCCTGCCTTTGTGCACCTGGGCAGGAGCGCACCAGCCTCTGAGGCAGCAGGACACGACATCTGTCATCACCTGTGTGCCAGTGGGAAAATGGCACCAGTGCAGACTGCGATACCTTGGGAGGAGGTTGGTGATGGGTAGAGCGAACGCTGAGAACTCTAATTTTCCAGTCAAGTGAGCAAGGATGACTTATGAGATCTTCCCACCACATTATCTGTATCATGCTGTTTTGTGTGCAGAAGTTCATGGATACCTCGTATTCCGCTGTGGCCTCTATTGCCCTCAACTTCAGGCTTATCTTTCTGGGCTCTTCCCAGAAAACTCCAAGTGTGGATACTTGTATTCTGGTGTGAATAGCAGTGAGTTGCTTGCAAAGAGCTCAACTGACAAATACATATTTCCTCCATACCCACTTATGCTTCCATTGCATCAGTAGGTCACTGAGTTTAGCCCTTAAAAATAAAGCTTGTAATTTCTCTCTCCAACATTGAAAATCTCGTATCTCAAGTTACGTTTCCAGCATAGCTTTTGAATCACAGATTGATGTTTTCATTTCATAAGGACAGACATGTTGGTGCCTAGTTGTACAAGTCCACAGACCTTGTGCCTTCAAGAGCAACTAGTTGTCATTAGGTATGCCCCAGGGGAAGAGATTTGGGTGGTCACTTGCAAAGAGCATGGACTGTCTTTGGTTGTCATGTTCCTTCTGACACATGAGTCACTGTACTTTCCTTTGCAAAAAAACCCCACAAAAGCTGCACTTCCTTTTACCATCATCTTTGCTACGAGTGTTTATTAGAAATCATTCTCATACCCCAAATTCATCTTCCTGGGAAATGGGGAAGTCCCCACATCATCAGAATACAGGACCTGGCAGTGCATTTTGCTTTCAGATGTGTTGCTGACAGGAAGGCTGAACAGGTAATGAATAATGTATCCTCTGCATACATATATGCTTTATGTGGTTAACATGCATTTCTGAGCTAATTTTGCTTTTTGACATTTTGAAGCAGAGGGAACTGTTTAAAATGTTTTCATGTTTTCAGAGAACCTGCACTAGGCTCTCTGATACAATCACAGATGTGGGTATTACACTGGGCTGTGCTTAGTAGTTGCTTTTCATCTTCAGCTGAACTAGCTGCTAGCAGATACGAGCTGTGAAGTGGTTTGCCTGGTGACACGCACAAGTCAGCAGCAGAGTCAGAGAGAGCCCTGCCATCTCCAGACACATCCCTTAACCAAGTGCTCCCTCCCTTGACATGTGCTGGATGACTCCTGGTTTCATGACATCTGTTCTGCTACTTTGCCACCAAGAAGGGCACGATGCATTGCTAAAGAAGAAGCAACAAGGGCTGGCTTATCAGACCTCCCCAAAACCTTGCAAACACTGCCCTCTGAATGCTGACAACACCTTGGTCAATAGACGTCCCCAATTTAAAGCAGAAATAAGGCTGCAAAGGTGAAAGAAAGGGCCTCTCAGGGAACTTCACTGAGTCTGCTGGAAATGGTCTGTTTCGTATCTCCTGGAAGTCTGGGATGTGGAGGGCAAGGGCATGGGAAGGATGTGAGCAGCCCGCAGGGATGAAGCTCCCTCTCCCCCCTTGTACTGAGCTGTTACCAGTTACGCAATATTTAAGACCAGGCTGGATGTGGTTCTCAGCAATCTGATCTAGATGAAGATGTCTCTGCTCACTGCATGGCAGTTGGACTAGATGAGCTTTGGAGGTCCCTTCCAACCCAAACTACTCTATGATTCCATGATTCTGTGTGTTCGTTCAGCGAGGTGAGCAGTGTCCATCACAAGTCCCTCTCTCTTGCTGTTTTATCTGATTTCAGCAGGGAAGGGAGCAAGGTTCAATTACTCAAATCTCTGCAGTTTTCTAGCAATCACTTTTTTCAACTCCTGATTGCAAGTCAGTACTCCAGCCCTTTTCCCCCAAGCAAAGCACAGGCTCTTCAGAGGGTAAAAACAGACCTTGCCAGATTTCAAGCTCCATCTCTTCCCATTTGCAAGTGAGGATTCATTTGTGTCAGTAAACATAAAACCAAAGTTCCTCTAACACAGAGGCACATTCCTCAGATCAAACAGGCTGGTGATTACACATCTCAAACTGCTTGAACCGCATAATACTGAAAGGCTCTGTGATGGGAAATGAGTGACATGACAGTAAGCAGGAGAGGAGGAAGTTCTCCATGCAAAGCTCCATTCCACAGGTAGGTGGGCAGCACTGCATGAACCATCAAAGAGGACACGCGTTTCCTGGCAGCCTGTGTTATTGTAAGACCTGATGAGCCTGACGCTGAGCAGGACGTTAACAGCAGAGGGCAAAACTCTAGAGATGACTTGGTCTGAACAACCCAGGGTGCACCATGTCCTGTGCAGAGGGGCAATTAGTTTCTATTTAAAACTTATTCTGAGTCTTTAAAGGGATTTAAGAATGGCAGCTTCTTTAACGCTCCCTGACAGCAGGCCGAACCAGCAGGAGTTCCACTGAGCTAATAACTGGGGCTTACTGAAATCTGGTATCAGATAATTCCTCTTAAAAACAAAACCCAAAACCCAAGCAAACCACCTTTCTTTTGGTTGTCATTTCTTACTAAATGTAAAATTAGTGGATTTTGCTGAATATTGATTTTTATTTTCTGGCTCAAAAGTTTTTTTCAGAAGAAACAAAAACTTCTTTGGTGCAAAAGCAATTTCTCAGTGGGAAATGTTACAGATTGTTTTCTCCAAAATATCCATATTTAACAATATTTTCATCACATCTTTGATCCAGTTCTGACATTACCCATCGCCTTGTATTCCTTTCCACAGGGACTGTGCATCATGTCCAAGAAAAGAATTTGGCCGTGGCAGCAGGAAATGATAAGGACTTTCTGGCTTCACTTTCACTGAAAGTCTTATTTTTTGTGTGCTTCATGCAGCTTCTTCACTTCCTTTTGAATTTGCTTTTTATTTCATTTAATGATGTGTAGTAGGAGCAGAGTGCTTGACGTAAGTCGTAGGTTAAGCATGCAGCAGGCTTGATTTTCACAGCTCATGGGACAAGCAAAAGTCAGTCTGTCCCTCTGACTTGCCCAAGTACCTCCATAGTGCCTGCATATCCAAAAATACTCATTTCCCAGTGCAAGCCGCTGTACAAGCAGCACCATCTGACTGTCATCTCAGCATGTTTATAGCCAGACACTTAAGACTGGACCAAAACACCAAAATACTCCAAGTAAACTACATAGAAAATACAGAGTGTGATAGTTTTAAGTCTCTACTAATCCTTATTAGCTGAAGATGCAAAAGGAAGATATACCACCTTTGTTCTCCCATCTCTCTTATTTTCCTACTAAGGTTTGCAGCCTTCTTAGATTGTGTGGTGGAACAACAGCGACAAAACTCATAATGTGCTGTTAACTTAAACTCCAAGCAATGATCACACTTTGTGAAACAAGCAGCACGGCAGCGTTAGCAGCTCATGTGGAGTAATATTTCTGATGTTAAAAAAGCAGCTTTGGATTTTTATGCTTTTAATATAGAAGCAGCAGACAAATCCACTGTAAAAGGTCCCTTTTGCACTTCCGAGACTTTCTCACAGTATGTGCTGACTGTATCTATAGCTGCACTGTAAACACAATCCTTCATGTATCTGGGGAGAGGAAGGAGTAAAGGAATTGCATGAAAAATACAGAAAATATTCAAACAATGGAAGTGGCCAAAAAAAGAGAAAGAATTCATTCCAAAGGAGGAAATATGCTGAACACTACTTCTTTTTATGCTGTGAAAGCACCTTTGCATCCCAGGGCTGGACCCAGGGAGCCACCCCTGGGACTCAGGGACTGATCCTGAATGACAGCAGCTCTCACTGTGGAAATAGTGGTACACAGTGTTTGCTGCCAGCCTGTGTCCAGAGCTGAGAATCAGAGAATCATTTAGGTTAGAAAAGACCTTTAAGAACATCAAGTCCAACCTTTAACCTAACACAGTCAAGCCCACCACTAAACCATGTCCCTAAGCACTGCATCTACTCATCTTTTAAGTACCTCAGGGGATTGCAACTCACCCACTTCCCTTGGAAGCCTGTTCCAATGCCTGACAGCCCTTTCAGTGAAGAACTTTTTACTAATATCCAATCTAAACCTCTCCAGGCAGGAACTGGGGTTTAGCAGTACCAAGGCTCCCTCTTGAAGGCATCTTCCCAGCCTGCAGGAGGACCAGGCAGCTCCTTGTCTTCCTATCCCTTGGGACTCACACCACGGTCAGCTTTGGAGCCACCAAGGCACTTGTGGCTGACACAAGGACAAGGAGGAGCCACTGCCCTGAGCTGCCACCTCCAGGGCCATAACAGATCTTAATGCCATGATCACACATGCACTCTTGTGCCACAGAAGATATATGGACCCAGTCAGAGATCAATATGGTCAAACAAAAGCCGTTTATTGCAAAGCCTTAACTCCTTATATACTATTTCTTACATTCACTTACAGTGATTTGGCATATTATGATTGGATACATGTCTTGAAGACCCTTAGTGACTAACATCTAATTGGTTAAGCACAGGTGTGAGACCTTGAAAGCTTGCCAACAGTCCACAGTTCTCATAACTTAGTGAATTCCAGCTTCTTCTTATCTTGCTTGCTTAAGCTTCCTCAGGCCCCTCATGGCCTTGATGTATCTTTCGGGATTATTCAGAGTTTATGTACCAATTATCCATTCTCCCATGAGAACACTGTCTCCACACTCTTGTGGCCCATTTCTGACTACAGACACACTCTTTTGGAACAGGCAGACAGACTCCCATCACTGCTGTGTCTATATATCTCCTGAAATCTGGTGCCTCTGGCTTTTCCTACTCTTGCCCACACCCAGGTTCACCTTGCTGCCTCTCCTGAAGAGCTCTGTAGCACGGTCCTCTTCTGAGCACCTCTCCCCAGCCCCTCTGCTCTGCACGTTCTCTGCACAGTAAAAGGGTATTTCTTTATAATCTTTCATCATCATTTGCAGCTTCTGCCTGTCATAGCTGAGAATGGGAGCACAACAGTTGTCTTCAGGGAGATTTCAGCACTCCAAGCTCAGGAAGTCCAATCTGCTGGATGATGCTGATCTGGGAAATGGCATTAATTCTTCATGCAGGACTGAGTGACAGAGCAGAGGCCCCAGGCACACTGCAGAGCTGGTGTGTCCTCAGCACAGCACCATGGCTGGGTCAAGGTCATCCTACCATGGTTGCAAAGAGCTGTGCAAGAGTAGTAGATGCTGTTTCACACTTCAGGTTCTTCCTGCTCTGTGTCTGCAGGAAGGGGACTAACCTCTTGCTCTGAGCAGCGAGGAGGAGGAGATGCAGCTGCCTTCAGCCCCACACTGTCAGCAAGCCTGTGACAGCACCCCCCCACGTTGGCCTCACTCCTCTCCCATTTGGCTAATCAGTTCCTCAGACCACTCCAATCACAAGAACAGGGTTTGCTGCCATGAGATCTTTGTTCTACACATCCCAGACCTTCCCACCGCCCATCCCTCTTTCTGATTATAAGCTCTTTGGGAAGATACTCAGGCTTCTTGCACTGGGTCTTAGCTCTGCTTGATCCTTAAGCATAAGCACCGCTGTCAAGAACAATGCTTACTGAGAGGTAACACAAGTTTTTGTCCCCGTTTATTGAAGTAAGTGGCACTAAAACTGAATTTGTAGTAACAAATAAGAATGTTCCTTGGCTGACAAGTATCCACTTAATTCTCATTAGCTGTGAACAAGGCTGGAATAGTAATCAGTATGTTAGAAATCTCACAATTCACCTTCATTTATGGAAAAATCACATATCTTGCCAACTGAACATACCAGCCTAAAAATGCATCCATATTATTCACAGTGTACTGCCTAGAAATATAACGTCAGGGCTTTGGTCCAAGTTGCTGAAGCACAATAATTATATTTTTTATGCAGATTTTACATCTGATGGATTATAAAATATCATGTCTAGCCACAGTCTTTGAGAAGAATAGGAACACAGAGAAACAATAGCACTTTAACTAGGTCAAGATTGCGAATCAGAATGTAGTAGTCATTACTGTGTGCAAAACAAATAGGCATGAAAGATCTGTATTTCTTCTCCTGCAAGCTGTGTATTTGTCTTCTGGAGAAGTCTTTTCTGTTCCTTTTGTTTCTTTCCTTTTTTAAGATCCTTTTCAACCATGAATAAATTAACCATCACTTTATGTGAAACCTACAGAAATTTATGTCAACGTTTATTACCATGAAATGTGGAACAAAGCATAATGCAACCTGAGCTTTGGGAAATGCGGCTGCTTAACTGATCCTATCCTGATGAGAAGGAAATATCAAATGCATTATAAATGTTGACAGGATGATCAGGCATGTAAAAGAGGTCACCCAACACCACCCTCCACATTGTTTACCAGTTTCATAAGTCAGCTTAAGGTATTAAAAACACATACTGTCTTGCACAGGAAGCTCCTAATCCTCGAAAATGTGGCTGCTGTTATTTGATTTGCCTTTTAGAAATCAATGGCACAGCAGATTTCATCTAAGGAAAGACTGTTGAGAGCATTCTTGTCCTGGTTTATGCCCAGCATCACTTCCAAACTGGTGTACAAAGGGTTTGTAGCTTCATTAGAGCATATATCCACGACCGTACATGGGCTTTTACTACCTGTTTAAGCATCTATCTATCTCCTATGCAATGCTCGGTATCAAAGGTTCAATCAGTGGAGGAAAGCAGCAGCCATCCACCCAGCCTTGGAAAACAAGGGAATATTTAGACTATTTCTCTCTTCCTGCATATCAATGCGTCACATAGGACACTCATGCCAACTGTTTGGCCTTGAGGTCTTCTTCTGCAGGGTACGTTACAGTTCACAGGAGATACACTCATCACTTGTCAATTGGATGGAAAAGATCCCTTCAGCACAATACCCAGTCATGCTTCCAGCATCAGACTATCAGCCAGGACAAAGAGGGTCTCCTTCAGTAAAAACTGCCTTCCATCACTGGATCAACTAAGACTCTTAATGAGCAACTGGCAAAATGGCTTCTTGTTAGGAGGCAGGAGTCCTGATCCTCTGCCAAAAACTTCACTGGAGAAGTGATATTTAAGATGAAATCCAGGCCTAGGGTAAGAGAACATCTCTAACAAGGTTGCTGCGCTTGCTTGATGGCTGGGTTTGACCCGTATTAATATCTTCCCCCTGCCTCTCCCCATCATGCATGTTCTCTCCATGAAGGATATTAAGTAAAAGCAGTTCTTAACAGACATTTTCAAAACCTTCAGCTTAAACATGCAGTGTCAGAACAGGGCAAGTGCACCCCACTAAGAGTATGACCTATATGAGCAGAACAGGCAAAATGAGAGGGGTTTGGAGATGAGTAACAGCAACAATTTAAGAGCTTTGAAGATATCCCTTTGAAGAGAATGGACAATAGAAGGGACAAATAAAAGAGAAAATTAAGAAAGTTTATGTAACAAGACTCTAACAGAGTAACTGCAGATCTGGAGGGTATTTAACAAACTTGAACAGCAGTAAATTCAATCCCAGTGAAACGATAAACTTTTTCTTCCAGTGAGGATACAGCCTAAGGAACTACTGACAGATCCAGACCTCAGCAAGATCTAAAGAGGGACTGAGCATTTGTTTGGAGATGTGAAGATGCTGACTTACAGAAGGTGACAATAAAATATTTAGAAGGGGATATGAAATATTAAACATCAAGGTTCAAACCAGTTCATGGGGACTGCTATGGTTGTCAGTGGGCAGGGGAGGAAGACATCCGGGGGAGAAGAGGTGGCTTTCGCAGGCTTATCAAGGCAATTGTGTCTCTTCTCCTGGTATATTTGTCCTTGCTATTGATGAGATGCTGCAGGGTTTAGAAAGGACACATGTCTGGCTGTGTTTCAAGCCTACTGTATTTCCAACACTTAGGAGTCTGGAAGAGAACTGTAAAAATGGGAGTCATTTGAACAGTATCTAAATGCTTACTACTAATTGTACTCCTGAGTTTCAGTTTTAGCCTGGAAACACAGACAGAATGACAGAACAAGAATGAAACATGGAAATCAGTCTGAGACAAGGGAAGATCATCTGAATGCCTTGTCTTGGACTAACACATGTTGACATTCAGCTGATTTTTCATTATTTGGTCTTTCTTTGAGTACCATCCTGGTATTTTTATGAGAAGGTTGAAAGAATCCAAACCAAGGAAGATGACCAGAGAGGGTGAATGGAAAGGTTTGGAAACAAGCAACCACCCAGGAAGAATGCTCCAGGAGGTCAGCATCGTTAGAGGGAACCAGGAGCAGTATGGGGTAAGAAAAAGCCACCTACAAGCTAAAAAACAGCAAGCCCAACCATTCAGGTACTGAAAAGCTTAGGTTATGCTTAAAAGGAATGTGAAAAATGACAAGAGGCACTGAGAAGATGAATAAAAGATGTTTGCACAAGCAGACAAGTCAAATGCATGGAGAGATCTCTGAAGAAAGTGAAAATAAGTTTTCTGGCTTTTTCTTTCTGATCAACATAGAGAATATTTGATAGAACAGAGCATCTGGCAAAAGCTTGGCTTTTGTAAAAAGATTTTCTTTGGTAAAAGGACATTACATGGCAATAGGGTTCTTGTGTCCCAAGGGCTGGTGATTCTGCACCGGAGATGTAACAAGTGTTACACTGGTCACTGGACAGGTAGGAAGAGTATGTGAAGACCAAATCTGGTGCAGGGAAGGCATAAAAGAGGGAAGGAAAATGTGGGAGCCATGCCTTGGCCTGCCTGTGGGAGACAGGTTCAGTGTCAGTGCCTTCAACCACCCTCAGCTGGACTGAGGAGACCCTCAAAGAAACAGCACCAAGGTGTAATTGACAAACCTCCCAGTGATGAGGTTTTGCACACTGCTGCACTTCAGCCCCTTTGTTCTGCCCCTCTGAGGCAAAGCCCTGCTCCTGAGCACACACCGCAGTTGGTGGCTTGGAGCACAGTGACTAAAACTGCCAGTACAGTCCCCTGTTGCAGATGTTCATGCCTCTCAGCCATCCAGTCTCCAAGAAGCCTTTGTACTGAATGCCTTTATCCTGACTATAGCTTTCTTCAAGGGGATTGTTCATCCTAGAGTCATCACTGAAGATGTTCCTGGTAGTTCTGGATAGGAGCCCATCCCCACCAGCAGTGGTGGTAAACCACGAGGGGCCACCACAGACTTTTCAGGTATATTTGGCCACCATGGTAAGTTCTCAGTGAATGGGACAGAGGTGGATTTATTACAATCCATGCTTCCTATGTGCCATACTTCCTATATACACTAACTAATCACTTGTTACGTGAATTCATGCAAATAGAAAAAGCACTGAAAAATGAGCAGTTCTAGGCCCCTCAAAACCAACATCCATTCTCAAAGTCCTATTTGCCTCCACAACAGTCTTGATCCTGTTTCTAGAGCCAATTGTGCTCATTGGCTTTTAAAATTCAAAATGAGAAAAATTCCCTATTTGGCAACGACTGAGTGGAATAACATGTCCTTCCTGACACAACACATCAAGATAAGGGGACATGCTCCTGCAAGACTGGACACAAGCACTACAACCATCACAAGATGTGGAGAGTTCCGATATGATTATGATAGGATCATAAATGACATAGCTGTGAAGGGACCTCCAGACATCATGCAGTCCAGGCCTGCTGAAAGCAGAGCCACCTTCAAAGTTACACCAGATTGCTTTGGACATTCTTCAGTCAAGTGTTGGACACATCCAAAGATGAATACTCCACAGCCTCTCCGGGCTCTAGTTCCCCTTTATTCCTTATGCCTAGTTAGCAACTTGTGTTTCTTGCCCCTCATCCTTTTATTGTGCACTTCTATGACAGATCTGGTATGTAAGTGGAAAACTTTGAATATAGAGTGAATGGAGGAAATGTATGAATTTGACTTGTCTCCAAGTCAACTATATATATGATGATGAGGAGGAGGAGATGAAAGCCATCAATGACAATACACTTGAGAAATGTCAATCTCTGTTTCTATACAGATTCCCTCAGGGAAGGTGTTAGATCAGTAGCTTTTAAATGACATAAACAATCAAAGGACTGACCAAGCAAACTGATTCCACACCAGATGACTCTGAGTTGCTAAATGATTCTTTCCTTAAGACCGATATAAAGTCCATTGAGATAATCAGGTCTTTAAACATACTTTGATGGACTTTGTTTCTCTCTCTGATTGTAAGATCCCATGACAAGGACTTTATTTATTTTTCTGAAAAACACTCTTCATGCATTTAGACACTGTCAAGCACATTAATAACGAGTCCTGTTTTCCAGCTAAATTCCAAAATACACCGATGCATATTCAGTGCCTCTGAAAAGCAGACATCTATTTAGGTGCCAAATATGGATCCCAATATACTTTAGAAAATACTACACTGAATAACAATTTCCATTTTGGTAACTAACGTGACACCTTTCACCTTTACAGCACCAGTTAATGGTGACTGGAAATCATTACAGTTGAAGGGCTGCACAGCAAACTGCTCTCCACGAAACTCTGGAGGTAGCAGACCAGTTCCTAGTGGCCAAATGACCGCATTATTCTTGCTGCTAATTAGTTTCTTTCACCCTTCATATGCTCCCCTTTCTTCCATAAGTCTTAGCTAGGAAGCTCTGGGTCAAACACCCTCAGAGAGCACTCACCAACTTTTCAACCTCAGAAAGACCAACCAAAACCTCAGGGTTATCCAAGCACTTCAGTGACACTTCGCTTGCTTATTACTTAGACTAGACTTGCTTTGGCAGATGCATACTTATTCTCATTTATGGTGTAGGAATACATATTTTATAGACTGTTAAAATCTCCACAAAGATACAAAGAGACCTCTGTCTAGAAAAGCAGTCTTACTTTGTTTACACACAGACTTCTATCTATGGTGGTCTGTGCTTAGGAGAAGCCTTTGGAAAGGCAGACCATGAAGACTTACTTTCTTGGGACATGGACCAAATTAGAGCAGTCTCCAGGGGAGCTGTTGCTTTGGTGGGCATCCATGAGTTAAGTCTTAAGGTCATCAATCAGGGACCTTTCACACGTACTTTAGAGAACAGAGGTGGGAAATTGTTTTGCCACATTTCCTGAGTAGAAACCAAATTCCAGGGACCCCATACATGCTGGTATCTGCCTGCCTACATGTCCTCATCTGTACCGAAGCCCTATGCAACAGCAAGCCAAATTTCCTACTGCTATAAACAGATGCAGCTACACTGACCTGTATCAGTGTTTTATTAAGAACCAGCCCTGGAGCCTGAAATCTGGATTACAAACCAGCGTTTACTGGAAGTGTGGATTGCAGCAGGAACTTTTGTTGGATGTCTATTGCAACAGACTCCTTGCTTCTTTTTAAAGTGCCTGTAGTGTTGCAGGCTTTTACTAAGGGAACACAATGGAGCTGGCAGGAAAGCAGCAGCTCTTCACCATCTCAGAACAGCAAAAATACCCCAGCAGTCCTTAAGGATACAGCACTGCTAGGTAACTGGGACAGTGAATTAACAAGGGCTGACTCTTCCCTCCCTCTGTTTGCAAGGATAGCAAGTAACAAAATCTGGCAGGCTGAAAAGCCCCTGCTTGGAGGAGAGAGACAAAGAGGCAGGGCTGAAATCCATCGTGTCAGTTTAAAAAGGCAGAGTTTTGCATTTACACAATATGCCCATTCTTGTTCTCCTTGACTCATGGAAAAATATTGAACATCGGACAAGAATGTAGGAATGTGTCTGGTGTCTGATCTCCACAAAAATCTAAACGCCGTTTGCACTCACGTACGAAATAAAGAGCGGCTGTCCGGGTTCCCTCGATGTGTTAAGAAAATAACAGTAGTGATAGCAATATCGCTATAATAACAGCAGTGATGCGATTTTAACACTGGCTGTGTAACTAGCACAAGTAAAGCACAAGCCCAGCCCATAATCCGCACCAGAGCTTTCTAGACCATTTGCCTGTCACAAGCATCGCAAAGGCTTCTCTCCACTGACTGCATCCGAAGCCACTGTTTGTTTTCCTGGGTAAGCAGAGGTTAAAGCTTTTCATTGTTTTTTTGACTTCAGATGCCATAATAGTTGCAGTGCCTATATTACCATCTATGGCAGACAGTCTGCATGTCTGCCAACTGTCAGGCAGCCTATTCATCTCCAGTTGCCTTTTGCCTACTTTCTGCAGCAGAAGAATTTCCCTCCACTTGATTTTGTATGCTGGAGTCCTGCTCCTACCGATGTTTCTGCTGCTTGTTTTTAAACACAGCCTGGCTTCAAGCCTGGGGGCCATGGGAGCCTGCAGCCCCAAAGAACCTGTGGCTCCCATGCTGCATGCAGCTTGCCAGCCAGCCAGCTATGGCCCTGGTTTGGGCAACATCATGTAACTGCCAGTATGTGACTGGGGGTTGCTGGATAAACCCAGTCATTGACTGGAGGAAGAGTTAAGCAATAGCCTCACCATGGCCTGCACCGATGGGCTACTCTAGGATAACCCAAAACACCCTCTTCCTGCTTGTCCCATGGCAGAGCTGTGGAACCTGGCTACTCCTCCTCTGCCTAACCCCAATCTTCTTTCCCCATTTCATCTCTTCTACCCAAGGCTATGTGTTCTGTGTGGGGAAGAGATATTAATACACATCATGTTTGGCTGCTTCTGACCCAGATGTGCCTGGGAATCCACTCCAGCACCTTTAGGCACAAGTGCATCTTTGAAATATTCAATATTGTGATATTTTATCATTTTACGAAAGCTTGCTTAGCAAGTATTTACTGTGCAGGAAGATGGACAGGACTCAGGCCATCAAGTCCAGCCCCTACAATCACAGCCCTATGCTATACCATCCTTTGCCTAAACAAATCATGCTCCTGCTTAAGAGAACCTCTGAAATCAAGAGAAGCAATGCTGGTATCTGCTGCTTGCTTCTTTTTGCTCCCCAGTACGTTAGTGATCTGAAAACCTGCAGACCTCTGCATTTTCTGACCCATGGCATGACCCAGTGACTCATAGCAGAAGGATGAGCAGCTCTGCCAGACCTTGTGACACGGGTAACATAGATCACTCAGTTGCATGAGGCTTGTCAAACTGGTGTGTTTATTTTGCATTTTCCTAGGTGTGACCCAGCCCATCACCTCCTTACCCAGGCTGTCAGAAGCCTCTTGAAACTCCATTTAAAATCCTAACCCAAAGGACCATTCTCATAGCTCACCATTACCGAGCCCCGAGCCACGGGCTGCTCTTCCTGCCATTACTGCATTGTGCAATTTCCTACAGGAAAGAAATGGTACCTTGAAAACCCCTCCCTCACACAGCCCAGCCAGGAAGCCCACAGCCAGAGGCATTTGCCTACCTCCCTGCTCCCCAAGGAGCCTAGGTCTAGAGCTTCTGAAGTCAACAGAAAGACTGTTGTAGACATCAGTGTGTCTTGGATCAGGCCCCAGCTACCCTAGAGAAGAGATGGGCTTTGCAGCCCATCCAGATGGTTAACAGCTTTAACATACAACCGCTGCCTTATTAAATCTACAGTAAATTAAATGAACACTTAAGACACTCAACTGAAAGTACTATTGACTGTGGTAATTAAATCGAAATACCCAATTAACCACACCAGAATAGGAAATGAATCTATCATGGGGCACCACTCTGCTGCACTGTCTGAGCCAATCAGATGTTGTCTATACCTTAATTTGGGCTGAAATAATTTTTTTAAAGGGAGTTTATGATTATTTAAAGATGTGTTTATATAGCACATGCATATATATGTCTTTATATGTGTGTGTATATATATACAGACACATATTATGCTATTATATCTAAGTCTTCTGTCTGGGTTCTTAGTCTCACGTTGGCAGAGCCATACTTTTAATTCCAGGTCAGCCACCATCTTCCAAGATAAACTCGCACATTATTAAAACATCTAAATCAGAAGGATTACAAATGTCCTGCAGTGGGCTTTTTATTTTCCTTGATTAAGAACATTTACATGGAGGTGTCTGCAGCTCCAAAGCCATTTCAGAGAGAGGCCAAAGTGAATGCCTGGCAAAAAAAATAAGAGAATGTTTTTTCTTACTGTTGAGCCTGTGTTGTCAGGTCCCTGCCTGCTGCTCTAACCACAGCCACCCCAAAGCAAAAGTTTACCTTTAATTAAGACAAAGCATTAGGTTTCTTAGGCTCTGAACCCTTTCCTCGCCCTCCTTTTTTCTATCAGGAGTGGAAACTTTATCTCACCTACAAAGGTACACTTTGTCCAAATGTTGAGAGACTGCAGTGTAGAATCACAGAATGGTTTGGGTTGGAAAGGACCTTAAAGCTCATCCAGTTCCAAGCCCCTGCCATGGGCAGGGACACCTCACACTGAACTATGTTGTCCAAGGCCTTATCCAAAAACCTCTGCTTCTTCACTCCAGGTGAGTCTCCTGAGGGAAGGGTGGTGTTCAGCCACCCCCAGTGACAAAGTGCCCCCAAAAGTGAGGTGGTTTTGAGGCTTGGAGAAGACTTGGGCATGACCACCAGACCCCACTCTCCCAGAGACGTGCATGAAGCCCTGGCTCTGGCTTGGCCTTTGTTTGGAGGGGAATTTGCTCTCCACAAACCACAAAACTGCAGCCTTGCAATAGCAGCACTCAGAATGACAAAAGGCCAAATTGGGTTACAGTCCCTTAACACTACTTAGCTATTCGGATAGTGGCAAGAGGAATTACTTTTAATGATTCATGTCCCAGTCTCATAGACAATAACCAGATAGTGTCTACAGGACTCCAAGCTTTAATCTTCAGCTCAGGATTGTGTAGATCCTGCGAAAACAGAGACACGACAGGGTGGAAGACCTTCCAAATTTGGTGGTTTGAGTAGGGAGCACATTTCCTTCCATTTCTTCATCCATCCCACTCATCCTGGCATTGCCCCAATGATTCTCCCTGGCTTGCCCTAGGGTGGTGACCATGTCCTGTTCCTGCATGGTGCTTCTAATGTCTTTATTGTCTTGATGCCCAACAGCCAATGCTGAGGCAGGTGGCTCTCCTTGATGAACCTGGACCCTGCATCCACATGGGACCAAGTTCAAAGGGTCTGAACTGCTGTCCTCCACCCAAGCTGTGGAGCTGGAGAAGGCAGAGGTTATCTAACCATGGTTCTGTAGTGTTTTAGAGGAGCCTTACAGGTACCATTTTTGTAGGTCTTCTCTTTGCTTTGGTTGTACCTCCATTTTGGCCACTTCCATACGTTTTCTGGACCAAACTGATCTCTTATTGTTCCTCTCCTCATAAGTGGAATTGCAGCCCCTGTGGCCCTCTGCCACTGTTTATGCTGGCAGAGCCCAGTGGATATTGGCAGGCAAACTTGGATGGGATTCACAGAGCGAGAGGGCAGGGCAGGAAGAAAGGGCACACTGTGGCCCTCAGTGCCTTTGCTTGCCTTGCAGAGAGCATGCATATGGACAGAGGGAAAGGAGGTCACAGGTGGGGTAAGAGCTCTCCTTGCTGGTCAGGAAGCTGGTTTTAAAATGCTTAGGTCTGAAATGTACCTTAGATCTTGTTGGGTATCTGTAAAAGGTGCATCCTCTCTATGGAAGGTGCTGGCCCCAGAAACTTTCTTCCATTTATCCCAGACTGGTTTGGGTTGGAAAGGACCTTAAAGCTCATCCAGTTCCAACCCCCTGCCACAGGCAGGGACACCTTCCACTAAAGCAGCTTGCTCCAAGCCCTGTCCAACCTGGCCTTGAGCACTGCCAGGGATGGGGCAGCCACAGCTTCTCTGGGCACCCTGTGCCAGCACCTCAGCACCCTCATAGGTATTTATTCAGCAACACTTTCTGAACGTATCATCTTGCCCACTCTCCCTTGTGAAGGAGAGGTCATGCAGCCATGTACATGATGTGCTGGAACAGAGATACCCCAGGCTTCTGTGCCATTGACTAAGGTGGCCCACATGTGAGATGTCCAATTAAACCAACTCTGGCTGAAGGCAACAGAAAACTCATATTGGACCCTGAGGCCTGTCCTTGCTGCATCAGAGCCTAAAAGAAGAACCTGGCCCTCGCTGCCTGGCTACTATTCAAAACAGCTCTTAGTTATAAAGAACAAATTGTAAGTTCCCGTGTAATGTCCCTGGCAGAATCCAAACCTGTTAAAAAAAAAGAAGCCTGTAAACATCATTCCCACTCAGGAACTGTGCAGTGTTATACTCTGACCCCGCTGCACTTTGACATATCGCAGAACTACACAGGCTGAATCTCACCCTCCCAGTCCTGAACGACACATTTCAAAAGGTTTCTCTCCTTTTCCTTTCCCTCACTGCCTAATGCTAAGAAACATCTCATTTTGCTCACGTAGATCTAAAGCGATAACATACAGCTTAGAAATGACTACAAGTACAACAGGGACACTACGAGCAGCCGCAGTTTGTGAGCTCCAGTTCTGCGTTTACCTGCTGGGAAAGGAGCAGTGAGGAGCAGGTCCCTGATCCTCATATCCCTCTGCCGAGCCCTGGGGCTGTGTGTGAGACGTTTGTTTACACGCCCAAGGAACAAAGCCATGCCATGGAAGCCCTGCATGTCTCTTTGCTGAGTTTTACTCCTGCGCTTCCCAGCTCTCAGGTGAAAGGAAGCACAGCTCCTCCGGACCTGAGCTCTCCTCTGCTGGCGGATTATTTATTAAACAGCGATGGGAGGCTGAAGCTGTTTTCACTTAAGAACAGTTCGTTCAAAGCCTAGCGGAGAAGCAGAGTTGCCATAGTTACCTGAGCAAGCCCTCAGCACGGCACAGTTCCTTCCTTCAACCCAAGAGTTTAGGTCAGCTTGCAAGTTTGTCAGGCACAGCTTAATGATTACCTGCTTCATGTGAGTGAAGTGCATTTATCAAGCGAGGAGGTGGCGTGCAAACCAGGGTCAGGATTGCCCTCCACCCATATATCCTTTTGCTGGTCCAAGAAGCACATGGGGTTCACACTCCCTGCAAATTCTGCAGGGTATCTGGACAGCTGGGGAGGAGCTTGGAGTAAAAACACATTTAGAGCTTGGCACAGGTTTCGGCCGTCCAATCCAGCCCCATCATTAACAGCTTCTGTACAGCACTGCTCTTCCTCTAGGGGCTGTAAAAATGAACTAAACCTTTGTTCAACCTAAACTTCCTTTCCTTGTCTGCCGTTCCTGCAGACTTTCCATTCTAGTGGTCCTATTGTTTCACTTGGAAATGTCAGAGAGCTGCACAGCATGCCCATTTTACAAGGAATATGTTCCATTTTAGGACGCCAAGATCATACACTATGTTGTTCCACAATTAATTTGCTTGCAACTTGCTTGGGCTCACTATGGCTTGTCTGAAATGGCTTGCTTTCTTTTCCTTCCTTCCTTCCTTCCTTCCTTCCTTCCTTCCTTCCTTCCTTCCTTCCTTCCTTCCTTCCTTCCTTCCTTCCTTCCTTCCTTCCTTCCTTCCTTCCTTCCTTCCTTCCTTCCTTCCTTCTTTCCTTCCTTCCTTCCTTCTTTCCTTCCTTCCTTCCTTCCTTCCTTCTTTCCTTCCTTCCTTCCTTCCTTCCTTCCTTCCTTCCTTCCTTCCTTCCTTCCTTCCTTCCTTCCTTCCTTCCTCCTTCCTTCCTTCCTTCCTTCCTTCCTTCCTTCCTTCCTTCCTTCCTTCCTTCCTTCCTTCCTTCCTTCCTTTCCTTCCTTCCTTCCTTTCCCTCTTTTTTTGGGCACCCACATCTGTATTTAGATTGGTAACTACCACAAGCACCAGCTTTGCACCTGAACAAATAGGACTGATGTGGACAAGATTAGCTCCTTTGTGCAAAAAATTTGGACACTGAGCATCTCAATGAATGGGCATTTTGCTTTTGAACATCCCTTACTGGAAGCGGCAAAAAAAAGAGTAAATACCCTGATTGTATCATCTGTTAAGTGGGTCATTCCTACAAAGGGGACTGGAAAATGTGCCTTCATACTCACAGTTCCCTTCGTTTCTCTTTGCTGTACAGTTCGAGAGAGCAAAAGGGAGAAGAATGTGCATAGAAACTTAATTCTCCTGAGGTCTGATGAAGTTGGGCAATCCACAAACTGGCACAAACTACATCACCACAGTGCCTAGGTTTCCATATTGCTCTGATTTTTTTCCGTCTTGGCCTCTTTCCCCAGCAGCTTTTTATCATGGTTTCAGGCATAAGCACATCCCTACCTACCAGGACAACTGCAGTTTAATTAAGAAGCAGGTGATGTGAGCACAGGGAGGAGTGGCCACATACACATACACTGTCTTAAATAGCGTAAGTTTTGTAGGACCACTTTGGTGTATCTTGCTAAGGGACTGCGACAAGGGATGGATGATGATGTTGACCTGAGACCAGAGACTCAGAGGTATTTAGGCGCCTAAATCTTACTCAAAATCAATGGGGATTGTCAAACCTGAGCAGCTGCCTAAAATCCCCTGGAAGATCTAAGACTGAGTTATAAGGTGCCCATTCAAGCAGTCCTGCTTACCTCCATTTCCCTTTCTGACCCATATGGTTGGCATGCATTTTGGAAAGCATGAGTTCATGTAGCATGGTGCAGTTCAAGTACAACATAGCAAAGAGGACACAGAATAAAAGAGTACATGATGAAGCGCAGATATAAGGATGAGAAGGAAACATTACAGAAGTAGAAAAACAGAGAGAAAAGAGAAGATGATGGAAAGGTTGGACAAGGAATGAAAAAGAAACAATCTAAAGGACACGGATAAAGAAAGGAATGGCCCATCTGAGAGAGTGAGGAAAGGAAAAGTGACAGTTTATGATTTAGTCCGAGGAATACTGGAAGAGATCTGCAGCAGGATCCTAAAGAAGAAAGAAAGAGTGAATGAGGCAAAGGAATGGAGGATGGCAGGCCCAGAGAGGCTGTTACTCTGTATTCTTTAGGCAGGTCTTCATTGTCCTCAAGTTTTAAAGAGTAGCTCATGTGCAAAGTAGTTTGTCATTAGTGAACCTTTGCAAGATGCACCCGTGTCATGAACTACTTTTAATTTTTAAATGTTTATGTTAAAATAGCATGTTCCTGGCTGGTTGATCAGCACAGGGGACATTGAATTTCCAGAGATAGTAAGCATGGAAGAGCATCATGCCATTGGAGTTTTGGTTGCTTCGGGTCTTTGCATTTCCCTCCTGTCCCCGCCAGTGCTGAGCCAGCTCTAGTCAGATGCAGGAGTCTCAGGGAAGCAAAGCTCTTAACACATTGCATGAAAACTAGCAGCTGGGATTAGGAGAACATCCAGCCTGGGGCCAGACAAGGGAGGCGCTGGTTTGACCCAGCCGTATTTGTTCAGCAAAGGCTGGCACAGTTACAAATTAACCCAGAGAGCAGCTAACGTCTTTTGCCTGGTGAGGATGCTATAGGACACAGAAGAAGAAGCTGGGTGCGTTGTGGTTGGTAAGAAAATGGAATGTAAAGGGGGGACGACTCAAATCTGCAAGAAACCCATTTTTTTCTTCTGTGTCTTTACCATCTCAATTTTCAGACGTAAATTACCCTTGATGATTTAGGCCATAAAAGCTTTTGAGTCATCTTCACTATTTAGCTGTGAAAGATGAGACAGTTCAGTTCAAATCACTAATCTGAAGACATGTTAAATAATTAACAGTATATGATCTGCAATGCTATTTACCATCCCATGGGGCTCCTAGCCCTCTGACCTTCTAACAGCCTGATTTCATAAACGATGCTCTGCAGGGTTGCACATGACAGAACTTCTTAAAAGAAGGAACTGTAATTCAATATCAGTCTAATCAATATGTGTAGTGGAGCAGGTAGCTTGTGCCGGTTCTTTTGGGCCTTAAGTAAATAGAGCGAGTTAAACAATAGGCAAAGCTGCAGGGGAAAGAAAGGGAATGCAGTATAGGCCAGTGCCAAAGCTTGAATTCATACGACGTAGTAAACTAAGGTCACTGCCTTTGTTAAGAAAATCTTGGCAAACTGCATCTGCTGTAGAGGTCAGGCAATTATGTTCACAAGGAAACACAGACCTGCACGTTATTTAACATTTCCAGCCTCTGCAGCACAGTCCTACGTCAGTTTAAATATACAACATCCCCAATGAGTAACAGATACTGCTGAACATGCTGCTTTCCTACAGGCTCAGTTCTAACAGTGGTAGAAACATTTATAGCAAAGTTGTGTTTTCAACCTCTTCGAAACGGAAAAGAGAATGACTCAAAGAAAATCTGAGTGCTTTATTTTGCCTCCTTACAAGTTTTATATTTTATGCTCGTTTTTATTTAACTTTGTTTTGGGTTTACTGCTCTTTTTCTGTGTTCACCGTTTCATCTCAGGTTTCTCAGTGCTCTCAGCACAGGTCGGCCTCTCTACCCTGGCTGGCTGAGTGTCCTTTATCACAATATTTGTCAAATAGTGAAAAGATAAACTAGCAGATAATCACTAAATGCTACAGGTTGACATTAGCAGCAAACTAAAATGCCGGGTCATCCAGAATCTGCCAAAATTAAAGTCTTTTCCAAGAAGCACAAGAAGTCTGTATTTTTTTTCTGCTTCTATCTTGATTCAACTGAAATGCTAACTATAATGTGCAGCTTTTGGCTGGAAATGATCTTGGCATCAGAAAACTCAAAGGTAGCAAATATGGTACCAATTTCTAAAAAGGTTCTTGGGAAAAATGCTTATACCAGGCAAAATGTACAAATACAAAAGTCTAAAGAATAGCTTTAGGTGGCACCTGGATAAATAGGATATACTGGAGAAGACCAGCTCAGCTTTTGCAAAGGAAAATGGTACTTCCCAACCCTTTTCTGAAGGAGATAACAAGCATGTGAACAAGAGGAATTCAGTTGACATAGCTTAACTGGAAAGCTTCTGCCCAAAGGCGCTCAGCAAGATCACTTGTTAGAGGTGCTTAAAGAAACTAAGCTGTTGTAAGAGGGAAGCTCCTCACATTGCTTAAAAGGCAGAATGGAAGCATAAGAGCAAATTACCCATTTTCACCGTGACAGGAGATTATCAGCAACGAGGCCATAGAAGAGCAGATGAAATTCAATATAGACAAATATAAAATCCAGCACATGGGAAACAGTCCTTATTCTACCTACAGTGATGGGCCCTAAACTCAGTCATACTCCTTAGGAATGAGACCCCAAGGTCAGGATAGACAGTGCTATAACGCTATTTCAGTGCTCAGCAGTGCAAGTGCTCAGACAGCTAGCTGAATGCCAGCAAAGGAATAGAGAGCAAAGCAAAGGCACATCATGCTGGCACTGTTTAAATCCACCCCCTGTCTCAAAAAGAACATAGTAGAAAGAAAAATATACAGAGAAGGGCAGAAAGGACAGTAAAAGGGAAAAAAACCCAGCTTCCACAGAGGAACTAGTCAAATAGACTAAGGTTTTTCAGCCCAGGAAAGGAAAAATTGAGGGGGGAATATGACATAAATGCGTCAGACTTGTTGTACGGAGTAGGAGAACAGTGATCAATGAATCTTCTGATGCAAGAGCTGGAGGATATCATGTAAAATGAGCACATGGCAAGGTAAAAGCAGACAAGGAGGTCTTTATGTGAGACATCTCCATGAAGCTATTTTTAGCTAGATGTCACACGTGCTGTAAGTTTAAATGGGTTCAGAAAGCAACTGGATAAATTCATTAAAAACATTCAAGCAATTAAATGCAAATACACCATTTCTTGATACTTAGCCAAGAATGGTTGGAGGCCGGAAGAGCATCCTGGGGAAGGAAAATGTGTGCCTATCTGGTAATGATGTTCTTCCACTGATGACCGCTAAGAGTGACCACACACTGAACCAGACAAATCTTTTGCCCTAGCCGGTCCAGAGCTCTTACTTGTGCTTGCTCTGAGATTTCAATCACAACATTTTTACATGTGTATGAAATGAAAAGAAAAATCATTTTTTTTTTCACTATCTCTGTTCATCTCAAACTGCACTCAATTTAGGGGTGAGCATTTAGAAAATACATTGGGAAGGAATGCAATAAATTTTTTAAGGTCTCGTATCTTATGGCCTGCAAATGTAATTTGTTATACATAGATGTCCACACAACAGTCAGGAAAAAGGAGCTTTCATGTGGTAGAGATTATTGGGTGCTGGTGTAATGTAACAAACAGTAATGAATGCTAATGAAGGGATTTGTTTCTGAAGACATGGTTCCACGCTGTTTAAAAGGGAGCTTCCAAACTCCTCTCTCATCACTAAGCCCAAATTCATCCGTCAGCATTGAAACAAACTGCTGGAAAACATAAGTATTGGTCTGTCAGAAGCATCTCCCTACACAGCTCTGAGGCTGAATCCACAGTGCTGCAGTCTTCACCTTTTAGAGATCAACTCAGCCATGACTTTCAGAATAATCTGGAATGTTATTTCCCTTGGGTGAAATCCGCTGAAACTGATGGATATGTTGTTATTGAAAATCCCGGTGGGGCTGAGAGTTTACTTCCAGTGCCTAAGTTTTGAGAACACCAAATGATTTCGTTGTAGTTGTGTAATCCTGAACTGGAAGCAGGGAATGGGTGATCTAAGAACAGGTTTGTCATCTCCAGCCACTAAACACTGACATGTTAAAGCTTTCATTTAAGCTCAAAGCATGAAGGAAAACATATTCTTGTTCTGCACTGAAGATGAGCAAGTAGATTGACCCAGGAGGGAGCTGGTGGTCCAGGCCAACCCAGTCCTTGGACCTGACATTGTTTTTCTGGTGCTTTGCCTCCTCTTGCCTCATGTTTTTATCCTTTGCGTTCCCTGTTTCTCCTGATAACAGTTCCACAGTTGTTTTGCTCCCTGACGCTGCCGAGGGCTCTATTTTTAATCTCAACTAATGTGGGGGCCCAAACAAAGCAAAACTTATCTCTCTCATGCATTGTTTGTAAAGGGGCTGTTTAGTCTGAGGTCATGAATGCAGGCAGCTTCGCAGCCTCCTCCAAAGGCAAGCAATGCTCAGGGCCTGCCTGACTCCTGCCAGTGAAAACTACCTTGCAGGTTTGCTTCATACAGTTAATGGGGTTTTATCACTGAGGCCTCCTTAATATTCCCTGCAGCCTCACGCTTTCCATGCAGGTGTTTGGCATGGTGTGGATGCTTCTTGGGCTGTCTGTCACTGCTGTGAGACCATCTTGGATCTTTTGGCAAGTGAGTAAAGATGCCTTTCATAGACTTCAGCAGCTCCTCTCCTGACTACAGGTTATTTTGGCCAGAATCAGGACATCCTGACCACCATGGACTTAATGTGCTTAACCAAGCGGGATGCAGACAGGTTACCTAAAGCAAGAGCCAATTCACTATAGTGCCTGAAAACAACAACTGATGCTCCTAAGAACTCATTTCCTTGGGTACCAAAGGCCCTCATCTTAGCCTGTACATAGAAGAAGAGATCTCAGCACCATCACAGCTTAGGAGAGACTTTAACTTTCGGTAATTCAGTACAGAGGCCATTGTGGTTAATATGTTTGAGCCTTCTTCATCTACCTGAACAATTTTGAATGTAATACAGGCAGTGGTCTACCTATGCCAAACAGCATTCATCATCCTTCAGAGTTCACCATGCAGGCAGGCAGCACTGGTTCTGCACCACCTGAATGGGCAGCTGGAGTATGCCTTATGGTGACCTCAGGAGAATAATATTATTTTTTTTGGATCTTTTTTTAGGATTAATTCCTAAACTGCTTATTTATCTAATTTACAGGAACTGGTTACATTCCAATTTTGCACACAAAGAAATAATGAAACCATTTAATTTCCAAAGACCTTGCTTATCAAATGCATTTTTCATAGACAAGATATTTGTTGAGCATTAGTGTATCAAGGCATTTTTCTGTGCCTCTGCCAACAGCCACTTTTCCCTGAAGAACTGAATGTATTTGAAATATTTTGAACCCCCACTTTCTGCTTCACTTGCTCAATAATTTCACTTTTATTCCAAAAGCCGATCTTCTTTCATCAGATAGCAATCCATAGTACGGCAACCTCCTGGAACAGAGGAATGCTACTGACAGAATGAATATTTAGGTACAGACGTAATTTTAATTTTGCTTATTTTAGTAGAGGAAAATGCTACATTTGCACATTTCTAACTAGCATATGTGCAGATGCACTTTCTGCTTAAGCTCTCCAAACCAGGTTATGTTCTACAAGCATGCTTAACTAGTCCTCAGGGTTGCTTTTCCTACTCGCTTTTAACATACCAACAGCCAACAGTTCCACTCAAGGCCAACTTTAGCGAACTTCCATGCATTTTGCCTTTGCATGCATCCAGGCAGTCTCATGTCCATCACTAGCAGATTCTAAAGGCATGCAAAAATGCACAAGGGAAATTTTATTAAAGGATGCCTATATTATTAACTGCTTGCAGCTGCTCTGTTAAGAAACAACATTATCAGCCTCAGCAATACTGAAGCTGGTTACTAAAATGTCTAAGCTGTCTTACTTAGTTTGAGTACATCTATTTGAGCAAATGAAGTGAACAAGCATGTGTGCAAATGATCAGACATGCTGATTTGTGTGTGATTACTCAAGTCAAATGTTTAATTTGCATAACTGAATGCAAATTAGGTACAGAACTGCAGGCTAATGTGAAGCATGCCATTTGGCGCCTGACAGTTTTAAACATCAGACTCCAAACCTCCATGCTTAGTGTAACTAAATCAGAACAGTGGAATTCAGCACAGCAGATATCTATCATTTGATTCTGCTTATAATTATTTGCCAATAGGAAGGATGACATGTAAACAAGCAGCAGAACGATGAGTCTGCTTCATTTTCTATCTCTCCAAGAGAAGCTGCTGCTCTGAGCTTCTAGCATATTCTTTCTTGCCTTGTGTTTTAAATAAGAATCTCTGACAAAGAAAAGCCTACAGCTGCACAGATATGCAAGGGCTCCCCTAAAATAGCTGTTTGGTAGTTTCTTTGGAAGTGGAAGTTTTCCACTTGGTCCTCAAATTATTTTTAGCTTTGTTTGTTTACAGTATGGAATGACATATTCAATGTGATTTGATGTTTCCTAGTATTCTTGACCCACTCTTTTCCAAGGGAAGCAGTGGAAAGTCTAGGATGTAGTAACCTGAATGCAAGATCTCGTATGAGGAAAATATTTGTAGAGAACAATCTGACACAGATTGGGACATGAACCGGATGATCTAATGGCCATTACATTGCTACAGCCTAATGATTCATAGTAGCAAAAAGGCAAAATGGCAATTCTAATGCTATTTAAGAGCACAGCAAATAGGGCTTTTTGGTGTGTTTGAAATATTGGCTGATTGTAACATACAAGAAAGCACATAAACTCTGCTCAGGATGTGTTTTTATAATGTCTAAGGTTGGTTATAAACCCAAGCATTACATAAACCAGTTTTGGGAGCAGAAAAATAGCCAGGAGATCAAACTGTGGCTAAAGAAATCCCAAACTCCAGGCTACATATATATATATATATATATATCTCAATTTGCTGCCTTACATTTTAAGACACAGGCCAGCTGAAGCTGCTACTGAACGTGGAACTACTGCCTTTTAAACTGGGAACTATGAAAGAAAGGCACCCAAAGCTCCTACAAGCTAAGAGGCAAAAGCTACAGAGTTAAAACAACAGCCCTAACATCACAGATGACTGAGTTTGAATACCCAGTTAATGATTTATGAGTGAGTGAGGTTGGCAACGCTGAGGAACTGACTCAGGAATGCTCTGCTTTCTCCATCAAGGGAAAAAGAAGCAGAGGGAAATGTCAGAGCTGCCCTTTGGATCTTCCTCATAATGGGCAGAGCCCTTTCAACCCACACTGTGGTGTATATGGGACCAAGACTGGACCAGCCCTGCGGAGGAAACTGGTCCCACAGCGCAAACTTGGCCTTAAAGAGCTGCCAGTTCACTGTCTACATGGCAACTGAAGGTCTGTGCGTGTGCCTTGTCTAGATGATGGCTCTGGCTCTGCAACCACTAGAGGAGCAAACATGAAGGAACTTTGGACAAAGGCCTCACTTCTGCTGGACTATCTCAAGTCCCGTGTACAACCCCTCTGAGATAGAACCCAAACCCTGGAGTCAGAAATAAGCGTTATTTATTCAGATGTACTAAAACTATCTTTTACTACCACCCTGCGTAATGTAAAAACCTAGGAGAGAGGCAAGTATTCATCACATGTGATGGACAGGCAGAAGGTAGGTTTTCTAGTGAGCTGTGTGAGCCTTCCACACACATATTCACAATGTGTATGCATTTCTGGGAACACGCTGTATATCAGCCTGCACACCCCACTGTTTCACTCTAGGTGAGACAGAGCTGACATCAAGGACAAGGACTGTTTTTTAAAGGCAGTAGAGTCGTCAAGTCTGTTCCTGAAGAACCAAGACAATAATGGCTATGAGACAGATGCAGATATGTCAGAGAACAGCTGAAATTAATGGAATCATACTTCATTATAATTCAACTAAGAATCTGACCCCCTGTCAATACAAATTCACTGGTAGATTCATGAAAATCAATATATAGGTACATACACATCACACTTGACCCATAGACTGATTTGTCTGGCTTCATCTTCCAGCCATTAAAGACCATTCTACTTCCATCCATGTGATCACAGGGCACATTCAGTGACAGCGGGTTATTCTAAGTCACATTTCCATGTATTTGCCAGGAACTGAGTGTGCACATGGACAGTAACCACTGGTAATCAGGAGAGCAGTTACTGAAGTTGTTGTAACCTAATCGAGAGTCTGAGCTCTGTGTACATACAGAAGAGGTGTTGGCTGACATAGGTCAGATTTCCCTGCCTTTGCTTGATGACTACTTATTCCTTTTTCAGTGATGTTTCTACACAGGTCTTCAGCAGTTGCCAGATTTCAAGCACTGATTGTAACCTCACTTAAAAAACCCAAAGTTCCTTTGGCTGGGAATTTCTAACTGAAAGAGCTTGACGATTTCAGGGTACTTTGTTAGGAGTTACAATCTCCAGGGAAAAACACGATCAGCATCTGCAATGCAATATAAGTACACACAAAAAAACCCAACAAGTAGAAATAGGAATATTCCCCCAGCCACGAATTTCTGCAGACCGGATCTGCTGATACTCTGGTGGCTGCTGGGAATTACAGAAGAGCATGTGAGGGTTCTGCACTACTGATGGACAGCCCAGGAGGGGTAGTAAGAGCAGGGTACCCACCTTGGCATTTTCTAGCCTTAGGATCTATAGGGAAATCATTCTGATTTAAAGGGTAGCTGCCACTGAAAACAGTCCTGCTTCTCCCCTCCCACTCTTCCTTGTGCATTGGCATTTTTCTGGCCTCAGATGAGCTGGGCTGGAGATCTGAGCCAGCTGACAGCTCTCTGCTCATTCCTGTAAGGGTTGGTTTTCTGCTGAGTTTGCTTTCTGAACAGGTTTGCTGGTGGGGGTAGAAAACTGCCAGTGCCAGCAGAAAGGGAGCAGTGGGGGGCACACACAGGGTAGAGAAAGAAGCAGAGTCCTCCTTGGCTGCAGCAGTGAAGCATTAAGTCCATTTAGTGGCATCAGAGTATGAAACCATTAGCATTCCTGTCCCAGAAAGGAAGAACAATCAATTCAACTTTGATTCTTAGGGCTTCAAATCTGACTTTTTCCAGCAAATATGATGGATGATAATCTACTTCACTTAGCTTACTGCAAGCAGGGCTGGCAGACAATGCTGAAATGGGGCAGTGTTTTGAACCTTTCTTTTCCCTGAATCCTCACAGATGCAAACTGTCCCTGGTCACATCTGTGTAAGCCCTCCAGCAACAGGGAAAGACCAGCAGCCAGTCCCACATGTGGATGTATTTAGGTGCCTTGGTGCTGGACAAGTGTGCCCTGGGCTTTGTTGACACCCTGTGACAGGCTGAGCGTAGCACAAACCACCACAGAAAAGGACCAGGAGGGGAAGGGACAAAGGAAAGGGGAGAGATGGGGCCATGACACTGTGATGGGAACTCAGGCATCCTGACTGTTGGCAATGCACCCTGGCCAGCATGTCCTACAGCTTCAGTGCAGACTCTGCATGCCCTTGCATGCAAAAGAGCTGCACTGTGGACCTGCAAACTCATGGCAACAGTGACCCCAGAAAGCCGTTTGTATGGAGCCTGACCCCTTCTGCCCAAACACTGCTTTACACAAGTCCCAGCAACACAGAAAGTGTGACAAATCTAACCAAAGCCAACCAGGCGGTAAGCACCATCCACCCCTTCCTCAGGCTAGCCCAGTGTAAATGCTTTCTAATTGAATTTCCAAATGTCTAATACAACATAAATACCAAAAACCAGCTTCAGAAACATAAAGGCTGCAAGTGACGTGAGGCACGTGGAGCTCAGGTTTACATTGCTGTCTTCCCTGCGCTGCCATGCTGTTGTGGTCTCACCCCAATGTCTATGCAGTCATTTTAGGGGTGCGAAGCCTAATCCATTAGTGCTGCACGATGTATGAGGAGCAGTTCAACAGCGTGACCTAGAAGAATATAAATCATCTCTGACACAGCAGCTAATTAAGCCAGAAAGAGCCAAACAGCCTCAGTGATGAACCACAACAACCTCGTCTTATTTTGACACTCCAGGCTTGCGAGGTTTCCTCAGCTTGTGAAAGCCTCAACAGATTTTCCATGGAGCAAATGGCACATCAGCACCCACACATCCAACAAACATCAAAATGGAGAACTGAGAGGTCCCGAAACTCCGGTCTGTGCTTTTATTCTCCCCCCATTCTCCCTCTCTCAGACATTAATGCTACTTTTTGTTATCAGCTGGCAATTTGCTGACCTCTCACTTCTTCCCAACAGCTGCAGCTTACACACTTTGCCTAACATTATTCCAATGAAAGTTTAATGAGATCTTCGCCTTAAATAACCTAATGAAATAGGGGTACCAATTAACCCCTTTGGGCCAAAGTCAGTTCCTCTTTATTTCTGTTCTCTAAAAGAGGCTGTAAAAAGTCCCTCCCGCAGAGGGTGGTCCTGTGGAACTTCATGGAGATTAACCCGTGAGGTTCGACTGAAACTGTGTGATGGGGAGTTTTCAGTCAATTTCCATTGCAGAAACACTGATTTGTCAAAACCAATACATTTGGTGGAAAGTATTTCCAATGAAAAAAACATTACAGAATTTCAGTGTTATCAGAAACCAAAAAAAAAAAGGGTCTTCTGACGTAAAATGGAGTCAAATGTTAAAACACAAGAATTCACCATGACACGGAAATTCAGTTTTCAGCTGGTTTAGCAGCAACTTTCAACCATGTGAATAGTTTGACTTCCCCAAGTACTTCCTAGCAGGTCCTCAACAGCATCCACCTTATGCAGCTGCACAGAACTCCTGAAGCCAGAAGGGGTCCTTAATGCAGAATCTGTCTACACCTATGTGCAAAGCCAGACACAGCAATGCCACTCACTGATTTCATCAGTTCTGAATGAGATGTTGCAATACTCCTGAGGACTCTGACATGGGCTCTGCCTCCACTGCAGATCACAGGTCAAGCACTGGGATATTTGGTGAGGTTAAATGCTTGCTGGATGGATGGGAATGGCTGGGCTGCAGTAGCACAGACCTCTGGGCTGGCTCTTTGATTCTACTGATCTAAATCAATCTGGGATCTCCCTGATGCTGCTGTTGGATGGCTTTTGCTCTCTGAATCAGCTCATTTAATGTTCATTTATCTCAACACTGCGCTGCAATCTGCAGTGTAGACAGAGCATTATTTCTAACCTAAATTTATCCAGCTTCGGTTTTCAGCCACTGGATCCTGTTATGTCTCTGTCTATCCATTCTAAAAACCTTCTATTATTAGAAATAAGCTACAGAGTTGAACAGATCACATCCATCATCACTTTATGATCCTCCCACCGTTTTCCTCACTTCTAAACCACAATCTCTCTTCTCTGCACTTGGGTCTCCTTTCTCAGCCTCTGTTCTACAGTGGGGAAGCAAGCACAAGGCTGTGAGTGTGGCAATGGCTGGGAATGAGTTTCTTATTGGAAGACGGTGATCAGAGGGCAGAAAGTACTGGCAACTGCATTTGTTGTGCTGCTGGGTACAGCATGACTGCAGGCATGCTTGCATTATGCCAGTGTTTCACATGGTTGGTGGTGCCTGAAAGATTATGCTGGCTTTGGCTTGATTTCTCACCTGATAGGCATTTAGCTTCTGTCATGCCCTTTGTTCTAGCGGTTATACACCAATAAAACTACCTTCTCTTCCCCCCGGACTGTCCTTCAAGTCCTTGAGTAAAGCACGCTACATAAACCCATCTCCATCATCCTCCTGGCTGTCAGATCACAACTGCTTTGGGGAGAGCCCAGATACGGATCTCATCGTGCGAGATCAGGTTCATCCACAGGGACGAGGAGAATCCTTTGTCTGCAAAAAGCAGTTTGCAAAGTTCAGAGCAAGTTTCCTGCACGGTCCTGACGCTTGTGCTCTGCCCACACAGCTGAATCGAACAATGAACTGTGGGAAACATTCCTCTGCCGCTCTCGCTGGTCTGCCAGAGCGGGATGCAAAGCTAGGATTTATAGAGTTAAGAATTACACAAGGTTATACGGCTGTATAAAATGCAATTAAGATGCAAAGAGTATTTTACAGCCTGGCTGCATCAGTGTCATAGAATTTCATAGCTGACTGTGTGTTTTTCCATTTCCTAGAGCACTCTTTAAAAGCTGAAGGAAACGTATTAAAAGCCAACGAGATTAAATTATACATAGTTCTTATTACTTTGCTCTTATAAAAGGACCTCACATGGACACCTCAACCTGAAGCATAGGAATGATGAGGTTATTTTTGCCATAAGCCAAACATATGTCCTTTAGGTTATGTAAGAAATATTTGTGGTCCCTGCTGGTGTTGTCAGCATGTACATCATATATTAGATTCCCAAATACACACAAATACCCTGCTATTAAAGCTAAACAAAAGGGATTTAACGGGTTGGACTAATGAATTTCAGGAACTGATTATCCATGGCAGTATGATACTGGCTGACGTGTTAAAAACAGTGAAATAATGTAGGACCTTGCCTAAATAAGATTTATACACAGTGCCAGCTAGCTGGTAAAAAATAGCAATAACCTTTTAAAACATTAATTTAGGCTTTTATTAGAATACAAAGGACCTCCAGTTTTTGAAAGCAGGCATTGTCTCCCCTTTTAATTTCAACAGCACCATGGCTTGAATACAACACAGCAGGGTGTGTGTTTTCTAAAGTTGGGTTATTATCAGAGTGCTCAATGCAGTTTGCCAATAAGCCTTTATTTGGCAAAGCTTAAAACTGCTGACAAATGAGATTCTTCCTACAGCAGTAAAACCAGGCACAGTTAAATATGCCTAATTACAAAAACACACCGAGAACCACCGTGAATTACTTGCATCGCTGAGAAATGAAATGATCACAACCGAGCGGCTGCCATCCCAGTGCCATCCAAACACATGGGTTAAAAACACAGGAACCCCAAAGATCTGGGGACAAGCTCCTGCCCAGCATACGCCTGATGCAACCCCATCACAGCCAATAGTCCCCACCCTGCCCTCACACAGCCGGCAGCGGCTCCTGCAGTCATGCTGGCTTTAGGAGCTGCCCAGCCACAGCCAAGTGAGTGCCCCATAAGCAAGTGTAAGCAGTGTAAGTGTAAGCAGAGGGAGAAATCTGAAATGACATTTCTCATCTTGAACCCTAAGTTCGATGAACTGATTGTTTTCCCACAAAAGTTTGGCAGTGCTTGTCCTTCCAGGCCTCTGCTACTCACTTTGCATAGGTGTGAACTGATATAGAGACAAGAATATAACTAAAACCTTGAAACTAAATGCAAAAGTAAACCTGTATAAAGTGAGGTAGCTCTTCCTGTCTTTCTCCAAGGGAAGACTGGGTCACTAACAGGCTTGCTTCTTTTCTCTAATAGTGTAGGATAACATGCAGTTTGGGTTCAGATGTGAAGTCCACACCAAGACAATTATATATAGCACCGATGAACTCTATTCTAACTCCAAGGGAATTACTAGTGTTTGTGGGAGATTAATTTGCCCACTTGGGCTAAAGGTTGTTTCTAATGCATCTTTCTGTTAATGTACCTTTCACCCAGCAGCATTTGTGAGCTGTTTGCGAGCAACGTTCTCTGATGAGAGAATATAAGCAATGAAAGACCACAGCAAACATGACTGAGAAACAGAAAATGTTTGAAAACTGCATTTTGACAGAGGAACAGAGTCCATTTAGTTAACAGAGTATAAGACTTTCAAGCAGAAAGCTCTCTTGACCTCAATTTTGGGACACTTAATAGTATTCCCAGGCAAAACAGAAGACAAATAGGAATAAATCAGTACACCTCTATGCAACATTGCCATTTCATGTCTATGCTGTATTTTTTGCATAAAGATTTCATATTCATTAGAAATATTTATAAAAACTCATTAGGAACCACAAAGGGAGTAGCTCATTAAAACAAACACAAGTACCCAGTAAAAATGCCAGAGCCTAAAATAAAATGTCCTATAATATAATGGAGTGGCTTATTTCTTACTGTACCCTGTTGCTTCCTTCGGCTACAGTGACTGTCCCCGACTGGGGATTTACAGCTGCTGCCACAGTGTGTCTCAGCCACTTAGACTGTATTTAAGACGGAGCTTAAGGGTTTAATGTTTATTCGCACTACTTTCAGGATCAAAGTGTCTGCATTTCTAGCATAAGATTTCTGAGAATTACACCCCTAAACTCAAATTTCAGTTTGAAAACTGAAGTCGGTATTTTCCCAGTTCTCCTGAGCTAGCTGAGGTCTGACACATTGGAGCCTAAATAACATCAGTAATCTTGTCAGAAATGCCTGAAATGCCTAAGGAACCCCAATTTCCCTCTTCAAAAGCATTTAAGTCATATGGGAGCACCAATTTAACATAGAATCAATTCACTCAGGCTCCCGAGTGCACCGAGTCACTTGTGAAAATAAGCCTCAGCCTCTAAGGTCATGTAAGTGCTTTTGAGAACTTTACACGCCAGCTCAAATTCACCTTAATTGTATTGATAACAGAGTTCAGGCTGAAACAGGATTCCTGGGAATGATGTGTAACCAAAAAAGGATCCTGGTTTCATTGTGGGATCCTGGGTTAGGCTTGCAGAGGTGGCAGGGGGAAGAGAGGAGCTTTTCATTGGTCATAGGGGATCTGTAGATAATTGAGACACAACAACAGAGCTCTAGATGTGGATCTTTCTGAAAAGGGCAGCTGTTGAAAGGATTGGGGGAAACCTGAGGAGAGCAATACCCAATATATTAGTCTGGAAATTAATAGCCGCCCTGAGGAGGATCAGTATTAGACATATAGAAAGTGCACTGTTCAGGTCACTCCAAGTTGTGCTTATACCTAAAACTAAACTCCTGTTTATGATGCGATCGTAAACGGCTGCAATGTGAGCACATGGAGGAGTGTGCTGTGGTCCCCCAGGCCAGAGGAGCAGCAGGAGGTTCAGAAGAGATGAGGCAGAAGGAAGGACCAATGCATGAGAACGGACTGGATTAATTCATCCTGCCTGAGCACTGAATTAAAGTGTCCAGCTAATATAAACACCTTGGGAGCATTATTATGTACAGCGGTGTTTCAAACCAGGGATGGATTTAAAAAGATGGGCACAAGTAAGGCATACATCACTTGGCAAGTCAGTGTGTGCCAGCAGAGCCATGGTAACTCTTTACCTGTGCACTTTCAGCCCAAAAGCTCATTTGCCCTAAACTGCCCTGAAACAGGTTAGAACTAAGCTGTGTTCATTGCATGCTGGGAGGGGGCGCACAGATAGCCCCAGAGCTGAGCTCAGCCTTGGTAACTTGTTCACAAAGCCAAGTGCTAAGGAAAATAGAAAAAAAAACAACATTCTGGATATTAGCAAAAAAATCCTAACTGAGATCTACTGGTTTTTATTATTGTGTCTCTGGGAAGACGTGGAAGGCTTATTGCTTGAGTTGTTTAAAAGTAGACTGAGAAAATACAAGACAGTGTACAAGGAATAACTGAACCAGCATGATTAGTTGGATGTCCCAATGGTCTAGACAGCTTTCTTCATCTCTTATTTCTGTGACTTTCAGATGACTTTCTGAAGAAACTATTGGGTGAAAGAGTCTAAATAGAACAAAAGCCCCTCAGCTTCCCTTTTGTTCCAGGATTCCATTTAGTGACCACTTTTTTAACCCCTCTGATGTTAGAAGAAATGTTTTCCCACTTGCTGTCTGAAATGGGGAATGACAAAATGCCCCGAGAAAAGACATTCTCATAGCATTTCCAGCTGGGACAAGACACAAAGGTTGCCAAAAAACTCGTGAGAAAGTTTATTATCAAGAGATTTCCTTCCCCATCTTTCAAAGCTCTGCTCAGCACTACAGTATGGACAAAACTGACTCCAAGCTCTGCTTCTCCTGAAAGCTGTCTGCCATTCCTGCTGCAGTTTTAGGCACAACTGCAACATGTGGAAGTGAGACTGCTGGGCTGTGTTAGTAAGGGTGCTGGTAGGGGGAGCTCTTCCTTGGAAGGCAGCGGTGGGCTCAGTAGTGGGGAGCAGGCAGCTCAGGACACCCCTCAGCCTCCTCTGTTTTCCCAGCATAGAAGCCCACGGTTCAGCTCATGCAACTGTCTAAGACTTAGTCCAAGGCAAAACCACCCCATAATACATACAGGGATAGACTGAGTGTCCTTGGCACCAGCGGAGCTCTCCTATCCCATCACATCTCTTGCTAATCCTTGCTAATAGCCTGACCGCTTGTGTTTCTACTCAAGCAAGCACTGCAGTGATGCTACCCTCCTTGTCTTACTCCATGGACTTTATTGAGCTCAGTGCTTCCCCACCAGATAGCCATAGAGATTACCTTCATAGTGCCTTGAGTTCTTCAACCAAAACACATCCTGCGACATATCACAGAAAGACCGCAAGTAGTACTGAGGTGCCTCAGGAGCCTGGAGGTGTCTCACCACCATGATATTACTTACAAATACACGTTATTCCAAAAGGAAACTATTATCCCCCAAATGTGATCCTGTTCAGTAGAATAACAATGCTTTTTTTCTTTCAACATGAAATGGAAAGGCTTTTGCTCCTCACAGGTTTCTTCTCACTCCCCTTTCATAGAGGTACCATGGGGAAAAAAGAAGAACAAAGAGGAAAAACAGGAGGTAAAAATAGAGGATGAAGAAATTTAATTTATCAGATACCTTTATCAGACTTTTCACTTTTAATCCTTAAATCCAAATCAGAAGATGCAAACATGAAGCTATCTGGTAAGAGTTTCACTTCTGCAAAGGACCTGCTTCCTTTGCAGCTGTGTACAAAAACAGCTATGTACAACACACAGCCAAAGCCTTGGCCTTGGGGCTGCACAGGTTTTAGTTTACAAGCATGAGGAGTCTAAATACGAGACTGTAAATGTTCTTTGATACTGGACTGATTGGAAAAATCCCAAAAGCCTTGAAGAGAAATGATGTATATTTAGAATTAGCAAGGAAAACAGCAATTAAATACAGTAAACAATAATTAAAACATTGCAATATAAAGACTAGGATGTTGGAAACTTGCATCTATTAAAGATCATGCGAACAGCGTGCTTTTTCTTGCTTCAAACCACAATGCCCAAGATAACGTTAGACAGGACAATGTGGAAAAAAAACTTCTTTATACCTATGTTACTCTCACTTCATGACAGTTATAACTGATTTCAGTGGAAATTTACTGCCTTAAAGCTAGGGGAAGGGTAAATCAGGAGCTTTTATGTTTTATTTCATGATGAGAAAGCATCTGACTTCTAAAAGTGTGATAGGCCTGATCCTTGGCTATATGGGCTTATAACACAGCCTGCAAATCCTGCCCAGCATACTTGGTATCTCCTGAACGAGGCTGAAAAGGTCATGATCCATGTGACTGAGACAAACAGAAAAGCTATAGAAAACTCTGAAAAAACCCTAAAAACCCCACATCTATTTGGAATTACAAGTTTAGCAACAAAAAGAATAAACACTCTGAGCTTCAGGCCACGCAGCCTTTGATTGCCAGCTATGGGAATGTGCAGGTGTTAAATCACCTACGGCAGGGCTGCCCCACTGCTCCCTTCGGGCAAAACCCTGCTCTTTGATCCCTCCCCTCATCTCAATGGAGTTCCCCCCTCCCCAGGTCCAAGTGGACTATGGGAACTGGAAATGTTCTCTCTGCAGGTGAAATCCGCATTGCAGACCCCGTACCTCTGCCACCCCCCTCTACATGAGTGCATTGGAAAGCAGAGAACAGGATTCCTCCCAGTTTTCCAGAGGTGAAACACGGCATCTCTCCAAATGCTTGCTGAGTGATGTGCCATGGACAGGCAGTGGGAAGGAGATGCCTAAATGACCTCAGTGGTACATGCAGTGACATAAATTGGCATGATCCCTCTGTGGGATTCACTGTAGGTCATACACAGTGAATACACAAACATCACTGCTCTTCCCTGAGACCATAGCTGCATTTCAAAGAATTAGGATTCTCCTAATGTGATACACACATGTTGCCATGCTCACCTTTCTTAGGAAAGCATCTTGCAGTGTTATAGGTGGCAACTTTATTGTAGTCTTTGAAAGAGCACAGACCCAGCTCCCCTATAGGCTTGTGCAGATCACTAATCTCATCACAGAGAGTAGACACACACTTCTAGTACCCATTTATACTACACTGGAAGGCAAATTAAGACTGTCTTTGCTGTATAGCTATTTGAAGAAATTTAGAGGAGTGAGTACATTTGCTACTGCAGGGAGCTGTCAGAGATGCCATGTGGGCACAGCACATCCAAATGGGAGTCAGGAATGAGAAAGGAAAAATTAAATACATGCTTCAAGCTTTTACAGAGCCCAGCAAGTCAACACCACAGGCTCAGCCCCTAAGATCAAGGTGCTCGAGAGGCTTGGGTCAGAAACCCAGGAAAGTCACTGAGCAGTAGTCACTATGGATGATGCATGTGTCCATGGTAAAGGTTAGGCCTTTCTATGGCAGATACAAGACGTGGTGTGGGATTCACACAACAGGATGGCTCTCCGGAACCTCTGAGGACCAGCACTTTGTCCCATTGCTCTTTCACAGAATAAGGGTGCAGCACTAGGTGCAAAAATTGTAGCTCCAAAAATGTAAAATCTGAAATAAGTGATTGCTCAAGGAGGACAACAGTGACCTGCACTATGGGCTATTCCATCGCTTAAGGTGCTCAGAGAATCATGAAGACAGTATAGCATGAAAACGTGGGATGGAGAGAAAGAAACAGACAAGAAGAGAGGTGAGGAAAACCAAAACCTAGGCATTTTAAAATACTTTGGAGATGTTAATATTATGCCCATTTTGTGCTGACAATGTGGGACAAATGCAGGTGTATAATTCCAGTCCATGAGACAGAAAACAAGTCAGGAATACCAGTTTTCATCTGTGGTCTTCAAACAAGATTGATGCCTGTCATATGGAACAAGAATACCAAATGCTGACCTGAATCCCCTCTCAGACCAGGCTTTATTTCTTAGCTTTTAATTCTCATTCCTCTTAATTGTAAAGAAGAACAGAATCAGTCTTGAGTCCCTGAATATGGCATGACTACAGCAATGGATTCAGTGGCTTAATTCTGCCATGACACAACAACGGGAAGGAATGTGGGTACATGTTAAAGCATTCAACACAAGGCACTTTTTGGCAGGCTCACTCATAACTGTCTACCCTGAAGGTTACTCAGTTTGTTTGCTTGCACCTTTTCCTGTAATACATCCAATAATCACTGTCATGGAGAGGACGTTTCGGTAAATGAATGTTCCCCTGAATTAGTGGGTTAATTTCTAGGCAGTAGGAAATGTTCTGATGAGTGTTCAGTTGCCACCACAGCACCAGCAAACAACAGAGACGGAAAAAGTCAAATAACCTCTGCAGCCAAAGACCTTGGAGTATTTTAGAAGTGAGTTCAAAACCTCCTGGGCCAGATCCTCCTCTGTCATTTACATTCAGACAGCAAACCACATCCTGTCATTGAGACCTTGGCGAAAGTGAAAGTTCGCCATGCAGAAGAGCCCCATGCAATCATCAGCTGCTCCAAGCAGGAGCTCCAAACGGCTCCTGCCTGAGGTAGAGGAGGCAAATACAGTGCTCTTAGGAACACAAGACAGGCACCAAGTTGGTACCTTGAAAGCAAAGCTGCACTCAAGTGGGATAGATTGAATGGGGGAGAAGATCAGAAATGTGCTTTTTGTTTATCCTTCAAACAACCAAAATGCTTTTTTTTTGATACTTGGAACCCATCCCCATCAGGGAGTAACGTGAAAATAGCAATGCAAACCAGGGCAATGGGGTCAATCGACAAACGGAATAAACTGACAGGGATGTAAGAACCTGGCTGACTTGATGCTTTGGAGCTATCTGGGCCTTTTATTTCATTTTACTGAGCAGTTATCACATAGTTTAGTAAGGAAATTTTTCTGCCCTCCTCTTCCTCCTCCAACAAATCAGACCTGGACCACGCATAAAGGGTTTGTATACACAGGAAACTAAGACAAATTACAGATGTGAATTTGAAGTAGATTAGTTAAAGCACATTAAACCCTAATATGGAAGGTTTAATTCAGTATTAAAGTAACTGTAACTTGCTTTAGGAATGAACCAAGCAAACTAAAGGCTCCTTTATGTCTGAATAAAAGCATCTACCCAGGGGTTTAATAGGTTTTACCTCAAGCACTTTACATTCACATTTTAGTTATTTCACTCTTATCTTCCATGCAGATAAGCCCAAGCAGTACCACTTTAACTGAGGTTTTGTTTCAGGTGCCAGCTTAGCCTCTACAGCCACTCTTAACCCGAAATATGGGTATCTACACAGTGTTTTGTGCTAGCTTTCCTAAATTGGTTTACAAAATAAACCTAATTCAGCTTCTGTGTGGAGATAAGGCCTAAATAGCTGAAAGAATGGGATTTATAGATAAATGAGGAGGGATGCCATAAAAGCTCCATTGATTTCTGGCTGTGCTTCTGTTCTAAATCCCATTCTCTCCTAGTCTGCTGCCTCTGTTGAAGACTGTTGGATCTTTCTTTTTTTCTTTAAAACTTCAGCTGAGTTTAAACTTGCTTCCCCAGACTGACAATGAAGATTTAATCCCTCCTGGAATTTGCAAGATGTAAAAGGCTGTGAGCTACCCAGCTTGACAGGGCTCTGACTGGGAAATTGCAAGCGCTGTTTATTGGTACAGGTTGTTCTCATTCATGAGAGCCATCCCCACCTCATCTGGGACTCTGCAGAGCCAACACAGTCAAAAACAGGGTGGTAGTGTGTGGGGGCAACAAAATCCCTCCCTTTGCATAAGAATCCAGTCTTGTCTCAGCTTCTGGCTAGACTCAGACTTCTATATGGCCACAATTTCACTCCATGGTTTGCACACTGTTCAGGAAAATACTCCAGATTGACACGAGAGGCCTTTGGATTGTTTTTAATCAGTAGAATAAAAACACTAGGAAAAAAACAGTCTGATCCCACTCAGAAGCTTTGGTTGTCCTTGGTAGAGATGGAGTCCTCATTGTGAAGGATACCACAGCTGGTAAAGCATTTAAAGATGCTAGTGGCTAGCGACAGTGACAAACATCTTTTAGGAGGCCATAATTTGCAATCAAGTAAGGCAAATATTTATCCATGTCATTATCACTTCCTGACGGGATTATTGTAATCCATTATTTGCAGGCTTCCACGCTACCGTACTTCCTTGAGGGATTTGAATTTTTGCAGAACTGTGGCTCCAAAATGCTCATCCCAGCCAAGATTCATTACTCACGTTACAGGGAAAGCTCCGCTGACTTCCTCTGCAGCACAGAAACTGACTTGAAAGTCTTTTTGCTTATACACAGAATGAAATGGTGATTAATCCATCATACCTATACTTCAAAACTGGTTTAGGTCTGAATTCCAAAGGAATGCTATAAACTGCTGTCATTTGAATGAGCATCTGAGGTTTTACTCACAATCTAAACTCATTAAGGACCAGAACTGATGTTGGTAACACAAACGTGACTTCACTAGTTATGGCTGTAAAAAGTGGTCACAGCCTTTTCTAGGGGCTTGATTAACTGAGAAGTAATTGCATTCTGAGAATGGGTGAGTAACTTCACATCAGAGACCGGCCTCTGTTCTCTCCTGCTTTAGTGCAGATAAATGCTAACCCCACGAGTTTCCACGGATGTCAGGGGCTGCTGCTCAGCACTCTGCAAGATCACACTGCTCCCGGAGGTGCAGCTTGTGCAGTTTCAGAGCCAAGAAGCTTTGAGTCACAGCCACTCCACACACGGCAGCAGGAGCTTCAAGATGTTGCCACCAGCATTTGTTCTTCTCAGCCATAAACTACTGCCTCCACCACAAGGCTGGCAGGCAGGAGCACAGGAGGGGTGCTCAGCCTGAGTGCCCAGCCAGTGAATGGTGCCCTGCAGAGGCTGAGCCAGAGGCTCCATCCTGGCTGCACTGGGCTGGGACAGGAGTCAGCAAAGAGCTGCAAGTGGGAGATGCTTTAACATTTGTGGTGAGTTTCATCAGGGTTTTGTCTGTCAGCACCCTGAGTTTTTGCAAACCTCAGCCTACAGGAACAGCTGATGCTGGGCAAGACAGCACTGTTCTTTCAGCCTCCTCAGCACGGTCCCACCAAGCCCTGCTGTGCCTCCTCACCTTCTCCCAGAAGAGGCTGTGACAAGGCGCATCATGAGGGGTTAATTTGTCCAGAGACAAATAGGAAGCAGTCATCAGCTCAGTGCTAAGCAGATGACTCTGAACTCCTTAAAAAGAAGACACTATTTCTGCAGCAGTGGCAGGGTTCTAATAGCATAAAGAGATCACCTTTAAACTGTAAAACATACATGACAAATGCAACAGTTTTTGGAACATCCTCACTGGCATCAGCTAAACTGAGACAAAAACAACATCACTCATTGTAACAAATTTTGACTGACAGTCCCAAACCCTATTGCTCCTGAAGAACACATTATTTTGAGGCTGAGTAATCATTAGAGCACAACGATGTGATAAACAAAGCTCTTCACTGCAGTCGCTGCTGCCAGCTCGGCACCAGAGTAGCTCTGCGAGGAGTGAGGGTCTTAGGGTGAAACTTGAGTCCTTCTGACAACTTTATTCCTCTGCAAGATGCAGCTCCTTACACAAGCACATCTGAGCAGCACACCGCATGTACCCCAGGTCCCGTCCATAGGGTGGTACAAACCCTCCCAGCAATTACCAAGCACCACAGACCTCACCACCATCTACTCCATTCTCCATCCTAACCTTGGAAGGATGTTTAATGTACGTGTGTGCACACGCTTTTAACAAACATGTAATTAACCCCCCCTTCCAAGCTCTCAACCACTGGCACTTCTGGAACAGGAGGGCACAACAAGCAGCGTGTGACCAAGGGACAGTCCCTTTTGCACAACACGCTACTCAAAGGTGGTCAGATGTGACAGCAATAAGCACACAATTGGTAAGAAGGGAGACAAAGATAATGCCTCATTTGCAAGCAGTAGTGATGGTTTGGAGATTTTAAAAGTCTAGCTCAGGTCCATGTCTTTCTTCAAAAGAAAAAAGGGAGAGAGACCAAGACACCCAAGGGCTAATGTTACTTGGTAAGAAAGATGGAGCTGTAATCAAGCTGGCTCTAGCAGCATGGAGAGCTACACAACCGCCTCTGCTTTCTGCATAGACAGAAAAGGTCAGATTTCTAGCTACTAATCAGTAGCTAGAAAGCAGCCTCAGGATTTGGTCTTGGCATCATTTCTGGAAAAGGTTAAGAAGTCAAAGTTTATTACTGTGACATTCTCAAATAATTAACTTATGAACGAGACATGATTTTTTATCAAGTGTAAACTTAAAAGGCATCTTCTCATACACCCAGCAATACAGAAGTCATAGAAGAGTCTAGCAAGTAGTTTCCACTGCCTTGTTGTATCAGAGACCATGAGGAAATGAGGAGAGGGAAAGAGGCAAGGTCTGTCTTTATATCTGATGAAATAGGTGGTGGAAGCCTTAAAGGTAAATGTCTCTCCAGAAGGGGGAGACAGTTTGCAGATGCCCTAGCCCTGAAGGCCTCAATGGGGCAAGTGCTAAGGAGAAATTACTCCTCTTCAAAGGCCAAAATGGTTAATAAGACTTCAAACCTCTCACCGCAAGGGAATGCAACTTTGGTTCATAATTAGATGAACTAAGTAACCTGTGATAGAGAAAGGCCACTAGACATCGTGGCACATCTTAGCTTGCACAGCAGGAGAGAAATCAGTGGCTGTAAGAGGGATTTGGTATATGAGTGATAGGCTGCATTGCTCGTATGTTGTTGCTCTGAGTCCTTTCTGCAATCCTATGAGCTTTCCCTGCATTTCTAGGACCAGTCTGGAAGTGGGAGTCTGACCATACTGATATCCAGTATTTCACCCAAGCCAGTATTTCTTCCTTGTTTCAATATCACAGTTTGAGATTTGGGGCTATTTTAGCAACTTATGCTTGCAGTCCTTGATATGTATTGCATGCATCTTATCTAAGGCAGAATTCAGCCACTGCGCTTGGGGTAAGTAAGATTTGAAGTGTCTTCATAAGCCTGTTTCACCCAGGACTATCTGGCACAACGACGACAAGGAGGTCTTTAATCATTACTTCTGGTTGCTGTCATTGCTGTAGTCAGTGACTCAAATTTCCTCCTAGGTGAAACCTGACAGCAAAGCAAGTTGGAGAATGATTTTGTGTGGAAAACAGTAGGGGGGCATAGAGTAAGGTTGTGTATCACATAACATTAAATCATCTCCTGGTGGCAGACAGTGACTCTGTCTCATGTAATAACAGTCCGTTTGGTCTTAAATCTCGATGAAGCAGTCAGCTGTGCTGCCAGAAAAACAAGAGACCAAGAGGGCAGGTGGGGCAAAGCAAAAGTTCCTCTGACTGCCTGAAAATGAAGCCCGTGCTTCACGGAGGCAAGGCGAACGGTTAACACACGAGCATCGCTCCCTTCTCCCTGCTGCTCTTGACCTGGTAGCCAAAAAACACAGTGCACATGTGGTGAATTTGATCTCTAGATAACTGCACTCAGTAGAATTGTAACAGTGCATTAGCATGAAAAATAACATACTGCACAGCTGCGTGAAAGTGGATCTGGTGCTTGTCACATATATTTTAATAGAAGATGCCTAGGAGGTGATCTCAGAACAAACATGTCACAAGGCAGAAGACAGAAAGGAGAAAAAACACCCCCAAATCACTATATGTTCTTAAAGGGGTTTTGACATACAACATGTAGGTTTCTTGTAGCTGAAATAAAACTGTTTCAAGCTAGAAATCTCCGTATTCCTTTTTACACAGTGAACCTCAGGCACTGAGGGCTTTGGCAGATAGGCTCTGGTGAATCTTGTTGGGGTGGTGCAAGATACATGCTGGCACCCCATCCCTTCCCTCTACTAGCCAATGGACTGGAATATGGGTCGGTACCTCTGCCACCCACCCTCCCAGCCTGGTGTCATGGCTGAGCTCCCCCTCGTTGGAGCCCTGGCATCAGGAAATGGGAGATGATGCTCCCTTCTGCAGGCTACTCTCACAGTCAGGACAACCTCCCAGGGTGATGAGGTGGATGGCTGGGGTGGCAACAACTTGCATCCAGCAAGATTCACCAGAGACAACTGACACCCTTAGAGAAACAAACCCACTTGGTTTAGATTTAGGCAGCAACCTGAAATGCGCAGCATTTTCTGTGAGCTCCTAATCAGAGGCATCAATATATAGAATCAAAGAATCATAAAATCATAGAATAGTTAGGGTTGGAAAGGACCGTAAGATCATCCAGTTCCTACCCCCCTGCCATGGGCAGGGATACTTCACACTAAACCGTGTCACCCAAGGCTCTGTCCAACCTGGCCTTGAATATGAGCTTCTGTTTCAAATTCTTGTAAAGTGATTCCTCCCTTGTAAAAGAAACAGGGATGGTAGCTGTGTGTAAATAATAAACATTGTTATGGCTGCTTATCTTTGGAAGGTTTCAAACCTAGCCTCCTCCAAGGTCTTCCCAGCAAATATTTTCGAGCTGTATCTTCCCCACAAAAACCTTGCATTCCTGAGCTGTTTATTGTCCATGTGCTGATAGCCTTGACAGTCCACTTTTACAAGGACTCAGCTAAAACTCGGGAGGGAGGCTGGCAATCAGGGTGAGCTTTCCAAAACTGTTGTCTTCCGCGCTCGTCCATTTTGCAGCATAACAAATCACCGACTCTTTAAAAATCCCTTGTCATCAGTATTTTGGCATGTTTCGCTTCAAGAAGACAAGCCAGGAAAATTCAGTGATGATGTTATTAAGCTGGACAAGGAGCACCTGGGGATTTCAGCTCCCCTGTAGTATTAGGAGAGGTTTGATTTTATTGAATGTCATGAGTGTGTTAGGATGAACACTTCTGTTTGCATCCGAGAAAGCTCCCTTAACTACCAGACTATTGGGTGAAACAAGGGCTTTATCTGGCAATTTTAAATCAAGCCCCAGTAACTACTTTTCATGGATAGAAAACTAAGCGTAAATGACAGATTTAGCTCAGGGGAGTTATGGTCAGGCCTGAACTGCACTGACAGAGCTCTGCTGGGAAGCCTGAATGCTGCCTGCATATAGCCAACATAATCAGGCCTGTGACCTTCTCGGTTCCTAGCATTTGACAAAGGGAACAAAGCACTGCATGAAAAGAAGATCTCTAAAAACTATATGCTTTTCCAAGGGGGTGTGTGACCAGGTACCTCTGTTTGGTGGGATAACAGGCACCCCAGATGGGTTCTCCCAGGGATGCTCACCCAGGCACTGGGGTGATGGGTGGCCTCTTTAAAGAAACAAAACAACCAATAACCCCTAAGTGAGGGGAGAGGGACTTCTCCTGCAGGCCAGGGCAAGGACAAACATTTAGTGTTTCCAACAGGGAGAGGCTGCATCCACAGATATAGCCATGAGAAGAGCAAAAAGACTTCCAGAGTGGTGTTTTGGAAGGGAGATGAGGAATCAGCAGAGAGATGATTATGGGGAAGGAAGGAGGCAGCATCCCCTGCCAGTACCTGCAGTTGTGCCCTTTGGGGTGGCCCAGCCCCCACCAGATTGTCAATATGATTAGGGCTGTGTGAGAGGGCACAAAGCCTCTGGAAGCTGGACTGAGCCCACACATAGCAGAAAGGCCCTATCCCATGTGGTGTAGAGAGAAACCTCAGAGAGGATTTCGCTCTTTGGAAATTGCCCTTTCACAGGGGACTTCGAAGGAAATGCTCCAGGAAAAAGAGTGGATCCGGCCTATGGGGCTGGCTAGGATTCATGGCCTTGGACAGCTTGGGAAAGCTGGCTCTGTCCAGGATGCTGGTGAAGCAGAGGAATGAAAGGGGAGAAGGCAGGGAGGCCACCAGGCTCCAGTAGAACTGTGCTGAAATCAAAGCCGCTCCAAGGCTGCTCTGATTCACTGAGTCAGCGAATTCCATCAGAAAATCCCTGTTTCCTGCATTTTCTTCTGACCCAGTCTGGTGCCGAGATCCCTCAACCAAGATGAAAATCCCACTTGGCCCCTGGAGCAGGGAATATGGTACAGAAAAAGAACCCAGGAGAGAGTGTGGGAAGAATAGGGCATGGGCTTTATACAAAGAGTTGGCATGGGAACAAAGCCAAATAGAAGAGATAAGCGGTACTGCTGGAAAATCAGACTGCTGAAGGCCTTGCTCCTGGCACATGTGGTCATCCCTTCCTCATACAGGGAATGCAGGCAATGTCAATAACCACCACAAGTTGTGGAAGTGAGTAGAATTCATCCTAACATGAACAGCAAAGTCTTATCCCAGGCATGGCCATGAGCATGGCTGTGCAGGGAAACCCTGCGCTCTGCTAAACGACTGAAGCATGTGAGCCTCTGTGAGAGCTGGAGCAGTTCTCCCATCCCTCAAGGAAACTCACAGCCGTAGAACAAAAGAGCACAAATCTGCAGGGCAGATCCTCCTGGTAACTTGGACTCCCTGCACTCATAGATGAGATATCTTAGCCTCAAAAATGAACCTCTACTGCAAAGCACAAGTTAAAGACTTTATAGCATTGCCTTGTCCCACACTTCATTTAAATGTCTTCATTTCTTTTTAGAAGGCAGCGGGGAATCCTCACTAGATGTGCATGTGATGGCCAGCATGCAGGGACTGAGCTCATTTGGAAGACGGCTGTTTCAAACTCAGGCTTCACATTAAGCAACAGCATTGAGGAAGGACAAGGTGTGGGAGAAGGGGGCGGATCTGTGTGTGCTGAACAAGCCAACTAAAGCTCTGTTTGCTGAGGAGCTCCAGGGTTCAGAGCCTGAGCTCAGCTCTGCTAAAGTTCATTCCTGCTCCGGTTCAACAGAGGAAGGGTTGGGAGCCCAGCAAGAGCAGGTCTAGCTGCCTGCACAAAGTGCTCAGCAGCACAGGGATTAGTGGCATCTACAGTTATCATGCAGTTATCATGTAGCTGGGTCACAAATCACTTAATTTCAGAACAAATGCAGAAACATTGACTTCAACAGGAGAAGGATCATTCCCTTCTGAGCATTTATCCCCAGCACAGACTGTATGAGCAGGCAGTGCCAACCCCAAGGAGATGCTGGTCCTTCCTCCCATCAGCAACCACTGCCTATCTCTGCATCACGGGGCTGCCTTCCTGGCTGCAGGCAGCACAGACAGCATCACCCCCATCGCTGCAGGCTCAGTGTTACTGTGCCCGGCGCGGGGCTCACCAAAGTCATCTCAAAAAACCTCATTAAGCTCGGCTCAGTTTATTTTACAAATGAGGAACTGACTGTGGAGACCTTCAGATCCCTCAGATAGCATAAATCAGCCCTGACTCAAACAGGCTGGAGGTCTGGCTCCCAGATTTGTATAAGGCTGAGCACAAAAGGCAGTGGAGACAGGGTAGAAATGGGTGAAGGATGCTACAGTACCATCACCTCCCTAACGCTGAGGCTGGCAAGGTGATGCTGACTACCAGGCTGCTCACCAGATCAACACAGTGGCTAGGATCAGCAGCAGGTCTGCTAAGCCCATGGAAATCAGCTGCTTGACCACCCTGCAGGTTATCAGATAGATAGCTCCTCCACCCCTCCAAATGGTCCCTGCTCATGTGGTGCCCAGATAGCACTCTGCTGCCAAAGACAGAAATAGTTCTTATTTAAATGAAGTGGGACTGCAATGATTCCTGAGACAGAATAGAGAACAAGCACAAGACAGCACCCAACTCCAAAGTAAATTAAGTCATTCCAGCTGCTTCTCGCTCATGGCAGTTTAAATTGGGGTTGCATTTTAAAGCTATTCTGTAATTAGTAATAAATTTGAAATTGACCCAGAAAAACAGAGAAGTTAATCTCTCCTCTTAAAGTGTGGGAGGAGGGTATCAAGTTCTGGGATTTTCAAGTTTTCTTTTTCTCCTTGTCACCTTATTTCACTCAAAAGTGATAGCTCTAAAACGCAGCGATGAAAAAGTTCTGTTGTTCTGGTGTCTTCTAAAATAAATTTCACATGAAATACAGTACGTGTTAAAGGCATTTGGATTCCCAGGGAATGTGGGTATACATTTCACTTGTCCTGTTACAACTTCCTATGAATTTACTCAGCTGGCTTCAATAAAAGGAAAAAAAAAAGGGGGGAAAAATCTGTGGGAATCTTTCTGTGTGTACATTATGAAGCTACTAGGCCTTTACACTGATAATTTAACACCAGCTAAGCACATGAGCACAGATGGGAAAATCTGAGTAATTTGGTTTCATGTGCTTTCCAGCTTCTCGCTATAGAGGTGGACGCTGAGCCCTGCCTGAACACTGAACTCCCTGTGGCTCTGCAGGGCTGACAACATGGCTCTTCCAGAAGACAAAGCCAGGCAATGCAAGTGAGTAGCACTTTACACTCTCATTGTGGCACCTTTCTAGGTAAGGAACCCATAGGTTGAAAGCTACTGCTAAGGTTTATTTGCTTTCAAGGGACCAGCCAAAGGCCTGGTGGAAGGGCACAACTAAGAGCAGTATTTTGCTCTTGCTTTCAGATTAGTTTTCCAGCAAGGGAGTCATGGGGAGCATCCCTGCTTGCTGTGATCCAGGAGGAAAAGAGTGCAAAGGGAGCAAGGCCCCTTTTGTGAGACCCAGCCAAGTGGCCTGAGTTTAACATTACTAAAGCTGCTGAGTGCTGTAGAACCTGAGGTCTCATTTGCAAAAGGACCTTCCAGCTTCGACTCATAAACTGGTAATTCATGTGGGGCTAATTTAGCACAGCCAGTGTTTGCAGGGCCCCTGAGTCAATGGCTGCGGCTTTAGAGCAGCACCCATGTGCATGACACACAACAAGCCCCTGCTCAGCCCAGGGTGTTCACTTTACCCTATGGGCAGGGAGCCCGTGGTGCTGGTGCAAGGTCTAGGTTGGATTTAGCCTGAATGGCTGAAGCGGTCACAATGCCCAGTCAATGACGCTCTCCAACCATTTCTGCTAAGTCAGACATCATGAATGTTATCCCTTGGGCACATAAGGGTCAGGATTCTAAAAGATGTGGGCAGCTGTGATGTAAAGAGATGACTGGTAAATAGGTGACTTAAACAGGGGAGATTTAGGTTAGATACAAGGAAAACATTCTTTACTGTGAGGGTGCTGAGGCACTGGCACAGGGTGCCCAGAGAAGCTGTGGCTGCCCCATCCCTGGCAGTGTTCAAGGCCAGGCTGGAAGGGCTTAGAGTGACCCGGTCTAGTGGAAGGTGTCCCTACCCATGACAGGGGGTTTGGAACGAGATGATCTTAAGATCCTCTCCAACCCAAACCATTCTATGATTCTATGACTGCACTCAAAGAGGTGCTTTACTCTTCTAGTTTGGTGTCCATGTCCCATTGGCTTCAACAGACTTGTTCTTTACAAAAGCTCCACACCAGCTGGCATCTCAATCCCCTTGGTGTCATCAGGGTTTGGTTAAAGACCTCTTAACCCTAGCTGCTCTTTATGCCTTTAGGAAAATAAACCTCATTGCAGGTCTACGCTGGAGGAGGTTAAATCTCATTGAAGAGAAGCCCATTGGCTGTGTAGCCGATGTGGTGAGGACACACCAGATTCCCATGCTGGTGGCAGGCAGGAGTGCTGTGGTTAGCATCACGTTGGACAGCAATGATTCGCTGCTCCTAATAAGGAGGTGCAGTTGGGTTAATTTGAGGCAGCTTTCAACATTGAACAATGTTTGAACGTGCTCCATGGGAGCTGCAGCGGGATAGCACAACTCTGCCCCACACCATACTCCATGTGCAACAGAGGGGCTATCAATAGTAATGTTAGGAAAAGTGGTTGGCCTACTAGAGGACCGGGTGATGGGTGTTTCCTTGTGCACTGAGGACCACAGACCTCCAGAGATGAAAATGGGAGGCAGTCACTGTGAGCCAACAGACTGTACTCTTGTCGTGGCAGCAGCCTCACGTGGAAACCTACAGCACACAGCATCCTGGCAGCGTTCTGTAATGACCTCTAGTAACGTGTTCACAGAGGTCGAAAGCACATCTGTAAAATGCACTACCTCTGGTTCTGTGCTGTGGTCCAAAACAAGTTATGGGGCTCTTGAAGGATCACATAACCAGGTACTCAGCTCTCCTTTAATAATTCTTCAAGCCTTAAAAAGCCTGTTTTAAGATCTCCCATTTACTGAATGTATGATTTCACTGCATAGTATGGCATTCATTTGGCTGTGTTACCATTCTTAGCCAACCCTTTTGACATCTACAGCTGTTTTTCAACCCCAAACCCCAACAGAACAACTCATCTAAGCTTGGGCAGTGGGGAGGTCATTCCACTTCCTCTGATGTTGCAACATTCCTAAAATCTCTATTCTTCAGCACCTGCCCTGCATTTTAGGAGAGTAGGAATCTGAGCTCCTCTAAAGTGAGCTTTTGGAGGTGGCACAGTTGGTTCTTGAGCCTCAATTTCATTTTGCTAACATCTCAGTGAATTATCTGTTTTAACTTATACATTAGGATGAAGATCTCACATACCCCAAAGAAATTACTCCTAAATCTTCAGAACAGCTCATTTCTGTATGGAACTACTCAACAGAATACTAACACCCTTTTCCTCAAAAAATAATATAAAGAAATCACAATGAATATTTACTCTCCATAAAGCACCTTTCTGGAAAAACCAAACCAAAATAACCAACCCTGTATGCATTTTCAGCCCTGTTGAGCATCTTATAGAAATAATAGAAATTGCTCTTTCAGACATCTCTTTGTGAAGTCTTTACAGTGTTTTACCTGTTATTTGCAGAATTGAAAACATAGGCTTTGACCAGAGGCTGGGTGGTGTCATTTGTCTGGCTGCAGATGTCACAGCAGGGGCCAGCTTTTCACTATATTACCACAACACTCTTCACACTGCATCTAATTAGTGGGTACCAAAGACTGCTGCTGCCTGCCTTCTCCTACAGTCCCAGGGAATAGCCACTGGAAAACCTTTCACCAGAGCAGCACGTGATGAAATTGAGTTTTCATCAGCTACTCTCTCATTAGCTGGTCCCTCTCAGCCCCTGCACCAACACCTGGCCCTGGTGCTAGGGCAAGAGCCAAGGTGGCCAGGCTGAACCTGATGGGCGCAAGCCAAACAGGTCACTCAGCAATGTCTTTCCTAGCTCTCTGAGAGGCAGCTCTTGCTCCTCGCGGTGTCAGAGAATGAAGGTGGAAACCTCCATGTGTTTGATGTTTCCTTCTTTCCACAAGCTCCATGTCTTGCACACATCTCCAGCCTCCCATGGGAACCTGCTTATATCAAACCGAGTACTTCTGGTCTTGGCTGGCATCAACAATTATGGTGACCTTAAACTCTGCAGAACAGTGAGCAACGTTAAACCACGTTATGCTGATGATGTTCACATGTTAAACCCCTCCCTCAAGAAGTGGTGTTGTGTGAAAACCCCAGCAGAACAACCCTAACAGGATCATGGATGACTTTTGAAAGGTAGCGTCTTTCTAACCAGACCCAGCCCTACATATGGAGGGCACTACGGGATGGACAGGACAAATGAACAGACATGCACATGTAAAGAAATGGTCTCAAAGTGGACAAAAAGATGGAAAGGGAGGAAAACTGGTGTTCTTGAACTTGGGAAATAAGGATTGGGGGTATGTCTGCCCACAGCTTCAGCAATTGGAGCAGGGGAAGGCAGGATACATAGGATTTCTGATATGCTGGAATTTGATAACATAGATAGTTCTAGAGCTAAAAGGCTGTTAACCTGTAAGGTTTATTTTTATGTAAGTTAAAAACTAAAAGCAGCAGGAAGAGTTCTCTCTGGGCTTAACAACAGATGAAACTTCATCCAAGGTGTCTCTGGACCTGTTTCTGCAGGCCTCTGTGAGCACCTCCTGCTGCAGCAGCTCCTCCGGCACCCTCCTCTTCGGGAGGTGCAGCCTTCCTCTTCCCCCTCCAGCCACGTCCTCCACATCTCCTTCCCATCACCGCTGGTTCTCACAAAAGTCCTGTTCCCAACAGGCAAGTTCTTCCCTTAAGAGACTTCTTCTAAACACCAGACTTCCACTTTGAGTAAATAAAACCTTGGGCCATGCTAAGTAGGAGTCCTCAAAATAGTCATCACCAACCACAGAGCTGACACCACGCAAAAGCTGTTTTCACAGGAGCCTACTGAAGAGCAGCCATTGGAGTATCTGTCCTCAATCCTCAATATCCTCAGCACAGAGCTGATGGCTTGCTGAAGAAAAGATCATTCAGTCCCAGGCTTACTGACACAGATTCATGACAAAGAATGGCAAATGCTTGCAAAGGATGCTGAAGGGTGGTTTTTTTTTTTTTTGTCAAAACAGAGATTCTGTGGTAACCATAAGAAGACTGAACCCTCCCCTGAACATGTCCTTATCAGAAACCACGTATTTCAAACTCCATGAAGGGAAAGCGAGTAGCTTCATATATTCCTAATCAGAGCCTGCTTTCATGTTAGTGCTAAACAAAAAAAGGTGTGAGGTTTCCAGTGACCCAGTAGTAATTTAAGGTAACTGTATGTGCAGCCCTACAATAACGTACATAGCACTATGGCAAACACACCTACCTACTCACGGTGTATTGGCATATGTTTCATAAAATTGGTTATTTGGAAATCTGCCTCCCAGGGCTATTGCAAGCCTCAATTTAAATCTTGAAAAGCCTTGGAGGAAAAAGGCTTCACAGTGTTTCACTCCTTTAAACATTAAAATGGGAAACCCCCAAAACTACCAACCAGCTGCGCAAACCAACCAAATAGTGGTCAAGTCATCACCTACCATATTCATTTGGAGGTGAAACCATCTGGATTTTATCTGTCATGCCTAAGAAAGACAAATAACACTATGCATGTATGTTATCCCTTCAGAGAATTAATAAATCCCCAAAACACCTTGCAATGCTCATGATCAGCCCTGTGGAAGCGATATTACTGATTGTCACAGCAAAGAGATATATCAGCTGTCTTCATGAGAAACAAAACTAAGGAACAGTGCACAATGTGGGTTTGGTTATTTAGTTAATCTGTCTGCAATTGATCAATTTTCCGCCCCTGAATAAGAAACACATAACTATTTTTAGGTCAAACATTAACAATTGGGGCTACCTTATATTATGGGTGGGAAGACAACAGATCGGTTTTTAAACAGAGAAAATAAGAAACTCATGTTTCAGTCACATTGTGACTCAAAGCCAAGAGAAGCCAAGGAATTCAAAGATATTGGCTAACTCCCACAGAACTGCTTGAAAAGCCAACTTTTAGCCCCAAGTGAATTTCTTCAGCGAGCCATAAGTCCCTAAAGCTGGCTTTTAAATGTTACTTGCTGACACAACCTTAATCACAATGCTGCAAAAGCTGTATGTACACAATAATAATGTTAAACTAAATGTTTCCAGTGTTCAGAACTTCTCAGGACTCCCACAGATACCCACATATGTAATAAAATATTTAGGGAAGAGCAATTTAACTTGGATATGCTAGCTAAAGGCAGTACATGCAGCACTAGTTCTGTCTGAATATTGAATAGAAAATTCAAAGGTCAAAATACACAGAGTAGGAACTCAATTCTGATGAGATGAGAGTAAATATTTGTCCATTTGCAATGCTCTGTCAGTTAAACGTTAGTGCTCAGAGCAAGGACCCACATCTCCAGAGTGGGTTTTTGCCTCAGTTTCACACAAATCTGTTCCAATGGTGGAAATGATTATCAAATGCTCTGAAACCTCTACCTGAAGGGTCCTAGGTGCAAAGCATTGCTGGGATAGATTGACATTTAAAAAGTTTAAAAGATTTCCCCCGAACAAGGAGATTGTCAGGCTAGGTTTGAACAGCACTGAAAAAACTGCACTGATACAGTGACACCCTACCATTGACAGAGCTGGGATTCACATGGTCCATGCAAGCAGGGAGGGCATGGACCCAGCACTGATGATTTCCTGACCACTCTCAGACCCGTGGGACACTCCTGGGGTCCTGCCTCCCAACTACTTCTGAAAACGAGGCTTCTTTTCGTCGTGCTGTAGCATATCTCATGCCAAAAACATCTGGGAAAGGCGAAAGCTGACAGAAAAGCACCAACTGCTTTTTATTCTTCACTCTCTTGCACATTGTTTGAAAAAGGTTTAAAGCTAAAATAAACTCCTCTGAAGTAATGCGCTGTTCACGGACAATGGCACAGCTGCAGATAGCTGAGGTTCACTCCTGTTTATTATATTCATTAAAACTGAAGGGAGAACTATGGCAGCACCGGCTTAATGGTCATCTGAACGCAATTATTAAGAAAGCATTGTTCTTTGGAAAGATGCAAAGTGTCAGACGGAACTTCACACCCTTGTCGTAAAAACCCCACTTATTTCCTACCATTAATTGGATAAAATGGGCATTGTAGGGTTGGAGGTGGAGGGAAATGGGTTAATGAGTGTGCGTAGGAGGCAAATGACACTGGAAACTCGGTTGTCTACAGAGAGTGGGCAGAGGAAACAAAATCAGATGTGAGCAAATTTCTGGAATGGAATCGGGTTGACAAAACTCATGAGACAGCACTTTGTGTTCTGATCATCCTTGAACAGTACAAAAAGCAAAACTCTGGCCAGTTTGCACATGTGTTTCAAACAACAACTCGAGAGAGAAACAAAACCCAGCCATGAATCAAGGGGCTGTATCGACAGCCACAAAGCAAACTCCTCTTGGAAGCCAGCCACATCCTCGCATCCTACAGCGTGCGCCGTGCAGGCGTTTGCATGATGCCTTTTACTGCCATGGAACTCCCTCCACCTGGCTAAAAGCTGGGGCAATTCCCCTCTGTAAGCCCAGGTGAGCCCCTTCAGGGCTTGCTGTCAGTCTTTCTCCTTTCCAGGTTGACAATGACTGCCTTGCAAAGGTCTGATATTAAAGGGAGACTTAGTTCTCACTGCTCCCCTGTAAGCAGGCTCAATGCCAAGAGCAGCACGCTGGTTGGATTCCATCCCCTCCGTGTGCAGGCCATGGGAAGGGGTGCTCTTTGGGGTTGGTGTGTGAGCTCCCATGGCTGCACCTGAAATCTGGATGTCCCTCCATGGGCAGGTGTGAACAGTAAATCATTTCTGAGTCTAACAGGCCACCCATCAGCTCTTCCACAAGCCAGGGCTCTCCAGTGGGTATGGTGGATGTATCGATGGGGCAGCACATACCAACCAAGTGAAACACCATGTATGTACATACACAGACCATCAAATCCCACGGTTCACGTTCTGTACATGAAGTCTGTCCCATGCCTGCCCAAGCACAGATCTGCAGCACATTACGTGCCAAAGCATTGGATGAGCCTACAAGCTCAACCTGGAATTCTGTTCCTTTCTAAGCCAGGACCCCCACTGATTTCTGTGAAGGTTTTACGCTTCAGAGAAGGAACTGTTGAGTTGTGCCTGGGCTGTAAAACTTATTTTCCTTAGCTGTTAAAAAAGAAATGGCCTTCAGACTTGAGCTGGCCAACACCAACCCCCCATTCCATAGCTATTCCCAATGTTCATTGGTATATAACTGCAAATACAAATTATTGGACCCTTTGGAAAAATACATTCTACCTTTCAGCAGAAAGAACAGTGATTCTTTAACAAATTTCACTCCCTTTTCTGAGACTGACCTTCCTTTGTACACAGCTGTGAGTCTTTTCCTGTAAGTACCAGGAATTTTGGTATGAGGATAACTGGCCTCACCTTTCACTCCTATTAGCTGGTAATATTGTTTGTTTGTTTGCTTAAATTTGTTCCTGTTAGTCCTCATGCACAATGAGTTTGTGCATCTAAACCAAAGACATCCAAACAGCCTGATCTCCCACTAAAATGATGTTTATATGACTGTCCTGCCCTCCTGTCTAATTGCCTTCTCATCCCTTCCAGGAGCTTCAGTTGGATAATTTCAGCTTAATGGGGGTGTTGGAGTCTCAGAGGTCACAGCTTAAGCTCTAGGAGGGCTTCCAAGCCCCTCTGAATGACCATCATGCCCATCCTGATGTTGCACTACGATAAAACCTAGGCATGCATCATTCCCACTTTGCTGTTGATCCCCCAGCTCCACTGCAAGGGCAACAGGCTGTCTTCAACCTGGTTCCCCATCAGATGGCTAGAGAGCCAGGAGTGCAGGTTGGCTCCTTAGGTGCTTTAGAAAATCTGACCAAATAAAACTTTTGGGTCTACATTTGTTTTATCTCATCCAGCAGTTCATAATGTACAGACAAAACTCCATTTGTGCCAGCAAACCAAGGGAAAAGGATGCATTCCTCCACCCAGCTGGAGTTACGGGGAAGTCTTATATGTTATACAAGTAATTAACTGTGCTACAAATGCCAGGTGATCCCTAATTCCTTGTTGTCTTTTGCTCACTGGGTTGAGTGTTGACAGTACTTGGAGTAAGAGACCCCACATGGGGTCTAAAACTAACCCAAAAGCTCTGCTCAAGGTTCAGATTTGAGGAAATTTTAGATTATGGTCCAAAATGTTGTGCTTTGAGCTGCTCTGTACTCTGTGTGTTTCACAGCACGGGGGAGTAAGAGTTCATAGCAGGGGGGATGGAACTAGATGATCTTAAGGTCCTTTCCAACCCAAACCATTCTATGATTCTCTGATTCTCTGCCATAATTCTTTCATACATGATGAAGTGGGAAATTCACCCCTCAGCCTTTCTGAAAGCACATTCTGTGCTCAACACACCAATTAGTGCTACTCAAGGCAGCAATAATGCTGGAAAACTGCCAGTCAGACTTAGAGAAGGGCATCACCTATAAAACAATTCCAAGGTGACCAAAGCTTGCTGGAGTGGGCATTCACCTGTCCTCCCGAACAAACACCTTTCTCAGATAGCAAGTTATGGTCTGCGTTGAAATGAATGCAACTTCTTCAGTGGCATTCGCAAATTTCTCAATGACATTATGAAAAGCAGAAATTTATCATGTTTATTTTACACCACTTAAACCATCTTCCTCACAGTCTGACTACATCGTGTGCAGGGTTGAATGGGAACTTGCTGCCAAAAGAAGAAGTGGGTTCAAAACGGAAAGGGACAAGTTCACAGAGGACTGGTTCAGTGGTGTCCACATCTGGTCTCGCTATGCTGGTGACTGCTGCAAGCGGACAAAGTTTACCATGTGAACGATCATCGAATTTCCTGAACTCTGGTTTAAATACCCACTCCTGGTCATTACTACACACAGGGATTAGATGGACCTTTTGCTTGCTATCTCTAGGGATATCCTTGTGTGCAGTAAAGTGAGCTTGGCTGGAGGTTGTCTTAGTCAGATGAGTTCAGTCGTGACTTCTTACCAGAAAAACATTCAAAGAACAACCTGAATGTAGGGCTCACTTTCAGCACAGGCAGTGAGGGGAACGTTTGTCAAACCATCATCTGAATCCACTTCATTAAAAATAATGACATTTTATTTTAGAATTATACCTACATGTCATAGCCAAAAGGCCTCTGGGATATTTCAAAACTGAATTAAAATCTTAAGGATGCATTAATAAACCAAGTAAAGGAGATACAGAATCCTTCACGAACTCACCCATTTCTTCTATTGGCTTTAGCAAAAAAAGAATAATTTTAAGAAAAATGTCATTTGATTCTTTTTTCCAAAGGGAATATGAATGTTATTGAGGATTTTTGTTTATTGAGGACTTTTGTACCTTTATCATTCAGTTTATTCAGATAGTACTGCTATTTAATCCAATTTAAACAGTGTGTTTTTCTTTGAGAACAAACCTGTTTACATTTAAAATCTTGACATCTTTTTGTGAGACTCGAGCAACCTATTTCTATAATTTAAATTAAACACAAGCAGCATTCAGGCAGCTCACGCTATTACTGAAGCTGTAGGAAAGTAAAACAAGAGGCTTCGGGGAAGTCACTTGCTGAACACCTGGAACAAGAATTTGCTGAAGTGATAAACCAGCTCTTGACAGCTGCAACTTGTTCTGCAGGTGCAGAAAGCTCCTCTTCTCCCTCTGAGTTCCTTCAGCTTAGTACGGTTCAGTAATTACTTCACTCAATGCTAAGATGCCACTTGAGAAATAAAGCAAACTGAGTTTCCCTCTCCAGTCTAGGAATAAAAACTCTGCACAAGACATTTCCACCCACTAGTTCAAAACTGAAGGACAAGATGTCCTGAAATAATCTGTCCAATCCCATTCCTAGAGATGGTTTTTCTATCATGTAATACATCAAGTAGTTTTTAACAACTAGGTTAGTTTTGACATACTTATTCTTGAATTATTTGTCGTAGTCTGATAACACACAACTTAATACTGTGTTGTTCTAAATTAATTTTTGTATTCAAACTCAATGCATGCACAATTTGATACAAATCACAGAAACATTCAAAAAATAAAAATGGCTCTATTTCATAATATTATTATAGGTAACACTGAAATTTGAATGCAGATGTGGTAAAGTATGCTACGGTTTCAATGTGTATGTATTAAATATCATCTAAATTGCTAAAGCCATCCCAATTTTAGTGTAAGATCAATTTTTAGCTGGAAATCAATCTATTTTAGGTGTTATGAAACAATCACTTCCGTTCTTATTTCAGACAATATCTGAATTATACAAAGCAAACTGAGACTTAAAAAGGCTGTTTAAATTGAAGTTATTTACTTGCTGATTTAAATCACAACTGTGACTGGTACCTTAACTCATTCTCTCTTACATGTATATATTAATAATGCCATACCTTTAGCTCATAAAAGGGGCCCAATTTTCAGTGCAGCCAACAAATACAGAAGATGAAAGTTGTTAAAGAAACCCCAACAAACTGAGCTCAAAATTGTTGTATCTTACTTTCTACCACTGGCTATGAAAGACATCTTTGAGGGAATGAATTTATGTTAATACTGGAAAATAGATGAAGAATAAAACCGATACGGTTGCTTCTATATTGAGGTTTAAGAAATGAAAATGCAGAAGAAAGGAAAATACTTTCAAATATATTTGGGGAAGCCAGAGATGCTGGGCTACAGGAAAAAAAGCTTTGCTTCTGTTGCACAGCACTGAGAATCAGCTCACGAGAGAAGAAGAAAAGGTGGGGCTTCAAAACCTTGTTTCCCCACCAAAAAGCCTTATAACCAAGAAATGTGGGTATGAGAATTTAAAGCTGCTACATCTTTTCCTTTCACTGTTTCATAAATCACTTGGCTCTGATCGCACAAATACTCCTTGCCCCCTTACAAATTGCAGCACTTTCTTTTTTTCACTGCAGCTGCAAAATCTGTAACTCCAAAGTCATTGAAATGCTGCACTTTGAGGGGAGAAGAGGAGGAGGGAAGGGGGAATCCATTTGCTTTGAAGCCCTTGCTCCAGAGGATGTCATCCCGGTTCCTCGCTGGCTATCTCTTAAGCCTGTTAAAGGGTACTAAAAGAACTGTCAAAACTTGCAGTGCAGTGCGGCAGCACTTACTCCAAATCCCATGAAAGTAACTGGTCTGGTGTGATAAAACAAGCTAGAAACAAAAATGCTCTTAGTTAAATTGAGCTGAGGTTGATGACGCTTCACGTTGGCCCCTTTCCAGGCCACAAACATACCACCCTTTCCTGCGAGTGCTGGTGATTATAAAGACTTCTCTTGAATCACCTAGTGGGATCTTCTGGTTTATCATTGCCCAGATCCTCCTACGCTGATCCCAAATATATCATTTCATTGGTTGACTCAGGAGAGACCGGCATGTGTCCTGGGTGAAGGACAGAAGAAAGTCAGATGTTCGTGGTGGTGACTCATGAAATGCAACCTTCCCTCGTGACTGCATGATCCAAAAAGCCACTTGTAACTTCTCAGGCTTGTGCACTGAGTCCAAACATCGTAATATCATTTTCATCCATCTCCTCATCTCTGCCATTAGGTCACACACACCTTATGGTCACCAGTTTGTGAGGTGAGCCCTACAGCACTCAGGAGGTAATACTCATCTAGCAGGCAGATATAGCTCAGGGTTAGAAAAAAAGCATGGCATCAAGAACAAGCAGCATCTAGCAGCAAGATGGGGAAATCCATCACAAGGGAGAAGATACCCACTGCATGGGTTAAAAGAGAGAAAATATTTCCTCTTTCAAACACACGCTCAGAACTGCCGTCAGGAATGCGGGGGAGGAAATGCACGGGCAGCTGCAACTATTCACAAGGCAAAGGATAAAGCCCCAAAAGTCAGAAAAATATGTAGAAAACCAAAGGTAGTTGCAGGACAACTGATCTGGCATTCTTTTAGTGGCCTCCTGGGATATATTTGCATAAAGATCACGTTTAGGTCATATTTTGCCTCCTTTTTCTCCTTTTAGCTACAATGACAGGCAGAAATCAGATGCTTCAGGGCACACTTTGTAAAAGCAAGATTCAACTCTGGTTCACAGAGTCAGGATTCAGTAGGTTTCCTTTGCTCCTCACACCTCCCTATGGAACTTCTACATGGGATAATTAAGACTATACTAAGAAACGCTGATTTAAAAGTAAGGGTATGACAAAGCATTGCCTGAATTACAACACTCAGCACAGAACAAAGATGGGTTCAGTGCATTTTGGGATTTCAAAGCCTCAGTTTTTCATGGAATCACTGTAGGGATTGGAGCAAAATGCCACAGGCTTTCAGATCAAATCCCTACTACTGCTAACCCCAGCACCCAACCTCACTCAGGAGCATTCAGCAGAAGAGCATGCAGGTCCTTGGAAAGCCATGGGATCACCACTGCTCTCCTCTAGTAGCATGTCGATGTCTTTCAGCCCCCATTAAAACTACATGCAATTATACTCTCTCCATAGCATGGTACCATGTTGTTCCTCCTCCTGTTAAACAACGTTTTAGGCAATAAACATTCAGTGCTCGCCAGTCGCTGGGTGAAAGCCAGCCGGCAGACTTCCACCCAGATCAGCAGGCAACAAGGCACGCTTGGGGATGTGACAGGCCACACCTCGGCACAGTGGGGTTTGGGTTGTAAAAGTGAAATCAAATTAGCTAATTAAGGAGGCACTTTGTTTTGTTTCATGGAAATGGAGTAGGCACCTCAGCTTTGTGCAAACTGGGAGCAAGATCATGAAAGGGACAGTGCCGGTATCCCTGTATTAAATTGCATATTGGCCATAAAACAAAGAAATGAATGCATCCTCCACCCTTTTATAGGGGAAGCAGAAGTCTCTCCAAAGTGTAGTTAGAGTTGTTGTGGGGAGGGAAGGAGGGCGGTTTTACTACTGATGTCATTGCCAGCATAAGCCTTTTATGGTCACAACTTAATAGTTGTGTCTGTGCTTCAAAATCAACAAAGAGCAGAGAAAAAAGGCTCGCTTCCTCCTTGGGAAATGGTGTATGTTCAGGGAGGAAGCTGTCTTCCTGTTTTCTCCATAATTGCAGCTTTGCATGGTTTTAGCAAGTTCCACAACTTTAAGCCTCTTCCATATGGAACGTGTTCCTCTAAACATCTGGCTCCTTTTTTATTGCAGTGATAAAACAGATTTATTTTCTACAAACCATATAAAATATTACTTTCTCAGTGAATGCTCTACCGTGCCTTTAAAAGTAAAAAAAAAAATATACAAAGAGATCAATAGGCTTGAGTATTTTTCTTTTACTAGTGTTAAAATCCTTTTCTAAAGAAAAACTGAAGTATTAATTCTGAAACAGGAAAGGAAGAAAGTCTGAGCACCTACATTTATTATCTCCATGTTTCTTGATGCAGACCAATGATACAAACTCAGATCTAAAATGAATTGTAAGTCCAGCCAAAGCACATCTCTTAGATCCAAGTCAGATTCAAACATGTATCTCTCACACTGGTTCTTAGCCTATGCACATCCTCTTGTATCTATCACTGGAAGAGGACAGAATGTTTTTGATTAGTTTAGAAGTCATCTTTCTAATTTGTCTGGATGATATTAGAAAAGAATAGCTCATGCCAAGAAATTCAGAGGGCCATCCGGTAACGAAGAGAAGAGCATTGGCTGATTATCTAATGGCAGTCTGGCTGCAATGTCAAATTTCAGTGGGCAGGGCACTCAAGCAATAAACCAGGGAAAAAGCCATTATAAATCAACAGATCGTCTTGGCTTCCCATTCCATTAGCTGTTATTTTTAGCTGTACCGCATGCATGGCTAAGCAACAATGCTGCAGAGTGCTCCTCCAGAAGTTCTAATCTTTTCCTCCGCTCAGTACTTCACCTGCTGCTGCCTGAAATGACACGAGCGTTCTCTGCATGCAACGAGACTAAAAAAGATCTATAAACAATATTGTGAAGGATCTGGCCAACGCTCAGCACAGGGATGTTGTCCAACGGTGGCTTCTTTAGAGCAGTGGAAAAGTAAATGAGTCGTTTTCTAGATGCTTTGACAAATCCTGAACTGAGCAAAGTCTGGCTTTGTGCATCAAAAACCGGTGATGCTTTATACCTCAGCTTACAGCTTTGCACCATCTCCAGACTTATGGACTTATGCTGCCTACAAATCCCATCTGCCCCTGTGGGAAGGGACCAATGAAGGGAAAAGTGACTAAGGTTGGGTTTTTTATTTGGGAGAAGAGTGGGGATGAGAAACAGTGATGACAATGGGAAGAAATTGGAAAAGGCTTCAAGAGGCATGCAAGCTGTGTGAGCACTGCTGTCGGGAGGTCCTTGTGGGGCATCCCTGTGGCTGACTACTACATCTACATTAGGACAATAAAGCCAACCAGCTCTCCTTGCCATACCACAAGTGCCAGACATGCTACTGCAGTAAGGAGGACCTGGGCTTGGTGCCCCTCACGAGCAGGACAACACCTGTATCGAGCATCCTGGTACCACCCTGTCAGTGCCCTTTCCAGGTCCTTGTGTACTGGCATCCACCACCTCCTAACATAAAGTTTTCTGCAACTTGTTAAGGACAGAGAGCACAGCTCTTCACTTAAATGAAGACTGCATCCTTGTACAAGCAAGGGTTAAATCTGCATCTTGTGCATCTACAGTCAAAGCCAAATCTGGGCCACGTAGGCTAGAGATTGATTGGAAGCTGAAGTAAAAGCAAGTGCTCTGTACCATAGCTCAGCAAGAAAGAGGAGTAGCTGTAACCCTAACCCAGCTCAGGAATGGCTAATTCCAGTGTGAGTGGCACAGGTCCCATCACTGTGGCTGAACCAAGGGTCTGCCTTCACATCATAGAATGGTTTGGGCAGAAAGGGGCCTTAAAGCTCATCCAATTTCAACCTCTGCTATGGGCAGGGACACCTTTCTCTAGACCAGGTTGCTCCAAGCCCCTTCCAACCTTGCCCCAGGGATGGGGCAGCCACAGCTTCTCTGGGCAACCTGTGCCAGTGCCTCAGCACCCTCACAATAAAGAACTTCTTTCTAACCTCCAGTGTAAATCTATCCTCCTGTCTTTCTGACCAATAACTAACTTCCAGTCTAACTCAACATAAAGACATTTTCTGGTGAATACTCATTACTTTTTGGTGCCTAATAGTGCCTCTGTAATACAGCAGGATAATGTGAACAGTAATTCAGTTAAAGAAAACAACACCCCTTTCTCCTTAAAACAGCATTTGCCACTTTCTCCACATAACTAGCTTTCTTGCAGAATGAAATGTACATATTGCATGAAAGGCTTATTGAAAACAGTTAGGCACTCGCTTACTAAATACCCCCATTTTTAAAACTACCTCAAATTTACTCAGTTTCAGAGTACAGTCCAGGAAGCTGCTGGTGGAAAATTACCAGCCATGGGGAGAGCTCATTACGAAGTTTACACCTATGTTTGTTATAATCACTTTAGATGCCAATGTTGCTTTTTCTGATGCCCACCGTGCCTTCTGATAAAGGTAAATGTAGGATACCCAGAAAAAACACCCCTACACATTAATGGTTTTGAACCATCAAAGCTTAGAGCCTTGTTTTTGTGTGAAATAAATGAATGAGTAAAACCACTCAAAATATTACTCTCTGAAATGTAATACCCTGCAATTTCTTTGAATCCTGTTCCAAGCCACCAAAGGACTGAAGCACAGTAAATTCCATAGGACAGGCTGCCTTCAGAGGATGAGCAATCTTGTTGTTGGAGGTATGAAGGAACAGGCTATTCAAGTACCTTATTCAGAACTTGATCATCCTGCCTTGAGGTAAGATGGGAGAAGATAGAGTTTGGCCTCCTCTTGAGGTTCTTTCCAACCCCATCTTCTATTATTCTAGCTGAACAGCTCTATTTAGGTTGAAAAAGCCCACATGCCACCACTAAAGCTAAGCATATGCTGAAGTGCTTTGCCAGAATGATGCACAATTGCACAGCAGATACAATATGTCTCATGGCTTCAGGATAAACACTTTCTTTTTCTAATACTCAAACTCTCCCTCAGCAGTAAGAAGGCACAAGCTCAAGCAAGCACTGCTGCCGGGAGAGCCGCTTCCTTGTGTCTGCTCTCTCTCACTTAGGCAGAGACAGCTTTCCATCTGTTGTACAGGGCACAGAGCTCCCTTGCAACCTGATTTGGAAACCTTCACTGCGATCAGCAAGGAATCACCCTGGTTAGTGTATGTTTTGATTTAGACTCTTGCACTCTTAACCACCAGCTGCACTGGAGAGGTAGCACCCATCTTTCTGATCAGCTCCTAAAGGCAGATGTTCACACTCCATTACATTAAAAAGAAGTACAGATTTTACTCCTGAACTTCCCTTTCTCAGACCAGGGAACTTCCTGCAGTAATAGAAATTGTTTTCTACCTGACATGAAGCTTTAGATCCCAAGAGAAAGCCCAAGTCCCCTTTTTCCTCTCCTTTGTCCCCAAAGCCCAGCACTGCCTTGAGTCCCAGGGAGGTTTATGCATTTCAGAAGCAAAACTGTCATCCTGAGAAGAAACCTAAGAATTGACTCAGCTTGGTGTTCCAGGGTACCAAGCCCTTGCTAGCCAACATGGCGAAAGACCTGACTAGTAGATGAAAAGTGATCCTCCTGAACACCAGTATCACTACCATAAAACTAAACATACAAAACCCACCACCACCACCAAACAATGGAGAGCTATATCTTTATACGCAGTGATGTTACCTTAGGCAAGGCAGCTCCTAAGAGCTAGGGACAATGAAGGTCCCTAGTTTTCAGGGACCAAAAGGCATTTGCAGTTTGTACAGGGTGAATGGAGGTAAGTCTTCTAGGTCTTCCATGCCTCATTTTACCTTTGGGCAAACTTGCTCAAAGGGGTGTCACACTGAGTAACTCATTAACATTAGAAGAAAGCTTTGCACTCCTTGGATAAAGAGTCTGGGGAAGTGGAAGCATGCCATTATCATGTCTTGGTAATGAAGTAAACAGTCCTCAGCTGGTGTCAACGGCAGGGATTAGCTGATATATGTAGAGCATCTGTTATGTAAACTAGATCTCAGAAGCCTGTAGAGTCAGGTGCTATAAATCATGTCACTGTATTTGAGATGTCTATTTTAATTCATGCTCAGTGAAACGCAGTTAAGGAACTCAGTTTAAAGGATGGATACTGAGTCTTTGCTGCAAATGCAAAAGGAAAGCCAAGTGTCTGTGAAATGAAGCCCTCTGCTTTGGTAATGTTTCATGTTTCCATAGTACCAGCACCAGTGAGCTGGGTTTTAAAGCCAAGTGAAGCATCTGAAGACCCTGATTTCCGAACATGTGGGAGTGGATGGACCACATTAATGAAAACCCAGCTGGTGAGTTACCAAGCTGGTCAAGTAACTGATAGGTTACTGCATGGAAGAGGTCCCTGAGACCTGTCACAGCCTCTCCCTCTCCTGGGGCCAGCATTGCCCAAGTGCCTTCTGCAAAGCAGATCATAGAGGAAGAGAAAGACCAGCATCCTCTCAGCAGAGGTGGACAATATGGGCCTCCCTGTTACACTAGGAGGAGAAGGAGTCACCTTTGAGAACATAAGTTCCAAAGAACCCTTGAGAGGGCTACAGAAAAGGGGGCAATGGTGAGGCTTTTGTAAGCTTTTGTCATGTTGGCATCCTGCCTTTTTCACTTCCTAGCTCCCTTTTCCGTAACTAAACAGCCCTGAAGTGAAGCCCTAGCATGGGATTCACTTCCATCCTTGTCCCAGGACTACAGTCCTTTAGCCAGTGTGGAGAGAAGCATCTCCTGAAGGCAGTTCAACCCACCCTAAGGTACTTTCTGAAAGTACTTGTCTCCTTCCACTGGCTGCAGAGATAGTTTAGACAAGCAGCTCAGACAAGTGGGCCAAGTGTCTAATCACTACAGAGAAGTAAATCCCTCTTCCCAGGGATGCTGAAGGGAAATCTGGCTTCACTGACATTCATGGGGCTGCAATGGATAGAGATTGCTTTCATTTATCTCTGGTGCTCCACACTTCATTACTGTTCAAGTACGGAGCTTGACTTAAATCAAACAAAATATATTCTGTGCTGTTGCAGGCAACCATTGACTATAGTTTTATCAGTTTCTTTCCCTCACAGACCACAGGTTTTTATTCAAACTTCCAAATCCATTCTCAAATTAGCTGCTTTCACAGTATAATGAAAAAGCCTTTTTGAAGACACTCCTGGATTTTATGAATGTATGCAAATTAGAGCACCTTAAAAATAAAGCCTGGAGAGTCTAAGGGAAGTCTGAAGAGCAGTCTTAAGTGCAACAAGCTGAACAGTTGTAGTGTTATTGTTTTCTTTTCCCTCAATTATTTTATTAGTTAATCTTCCTGGGAACAGACTGATATTTACTCATCCCATGGGAGAGTGGAGTTGTCAGGAATCCAATGGTACCAAGGGATAAGGTTTAAGGAACCCTGCCTTTAGTTATGAAACGGGAGGAAGTGGCACAGTTCTTTGGTGAGGGACTGTGCTTTTCCTCTCTTGTAGATTTTATCTGTGTTTCTCCACATTAAATTGGTATACAGTATGAATTGTCTGTGAGCAAAATAAATGCCAAGCTCAGAGAATGTTCCCCCTCACTAAGACCTAGGGGACAGTCTGTGGCCATCATGGCTGTACAGCATCAAACAAAATGACAAAGTTTCTATTAGGAAAACAATACATGGAAAGTGTCAAACACCACATTTTCCCCGGACATTCTCATGGCTCTCAGCAGTGCTCCATGCTGTGCCGTGCAGACTCACCAGCACAGATCCCCACCAGCCTCGGCACCACAGTCCTCTGCTTTTCTCCAAGAGAAGCAAGTGGTGTGGCTTTTTCTACCTCCCGACAAGCCACGTTTTGCTTTCTTTACATCTGGTTGCAGGTGTATGAAACTGCTGTTAAGGCAAGGGTTTAGAAGCCACAAGAGAGCAGACTTTGGCCTCTTCAGGAACCTGTTTAATAAGGTTCCATGGGCTATAGCCCTAGAGGGCAGGGGAGCCCAAGACTCTTGGTTGGTCTTCAAGGATCACCTGCTACAAGCTCAGGAGTGTTGCATCCCAACCAGAAGGAAGTGCAGCAGGAGGGCCAGGAGACCTCCTTGGGTGGATAAGGAACTGCTGAGGAAAATTCAAATGAAAAAAGAGTTTTATAGAAAGTGGAAGCAAGGACAGGCGGCCTGGGAGGAGTACAGGGATGTTGTCCGGGAATCTAGGGACCAGGTTAGGAAAGCTAAGGCCCAGTTAGAATTAAACTTGGCTAGGGATATTAAGGATAACAGGAAGGGAGTCTACAGGTACATAGCAAATAAAAAACAGACTAGGGAGAATGTGGGCCCCCTTCGGAAGCTCTCGGGTGAACTAGCTGCGCAGGATTTGGAGAAGGCTGAGGTTCTGAATGACTTCTTTGCCCCGGTCTTCACTGGCAAAGGCTCTGACCGCACCACGCAAGTCCTGGAAGGCAGACGCAGGGACTGTGAGAATGAAGACCTTGGGACCACTGTAGGAGAGGAATTGGTTCGAGACCATCTTAAAAATCTGAACGTGCTGGTCGACAAGAAAATGAACATGAGCCGGCTTCAGTGTGTGCTTGCAGCCCAGAAAGCCAACCGTATCCTGGGCTGCATCAAAAGGAGTGCGACCAGCAGGATGAAGGAGGTGATCTTGCCCCTTTATTCTGCTCTTGTAAGACCTCACTTGGAGTATTGTGTGCAGTTCTGGTGTCCTCAACATACAAAGGACATGGAACTGTTGGAACAAGTCCAGAGGAGGGCCACGAGAATGATCAGGGGACTGGAGCACCTCCCATATGAAGATAGGCTGAGAAAGTTGGGGCTGTTCAGCCTGGAGAAGAGAAGGCTGCGTGGAGACCTCATAGCAGCCTTCCAGTATCTGAAGGGGGCCTATAGGGATGCTGGGGAGGGACTCTTCATTAGGGACTGTAGTGATAGGACAAGGGGTAATGGGTTAAAACTTAAACAGGGGAAGTTTAGACTGGATATAAGGAGGAAATTCTTTCCTGTTAGGGTAGTGAGGCACTGGAATGGGTTGTCCAGGGAGGTTGTGAATGCTTCATCCCTGGCAGTGTTCAAGGCCAGGTTGGACGAGGCCTTGGGTAATATGGTTTAGAGCGAGGTGTCCCTGCCCAAGGCAGGGGGCTTGGAACTTGATGATCTTAAGGTCCTTTCCAACCCTAACTATTCTATGATCCTATGATTCTAAGATTTGAGTTCAGTTCCTTGCTGTGCACTAATTCTTCGTGCAACTTTGTGGACAACCCATATGCTTGTGTCTCTACTAGGAAATTAAATGCCCCTGGGGATGCTCTCTGGTGTTCAAGAGACAACATCCAAATCACTGCACTCTTCTACTTCTAAAGTAGAGCCTGCATATACATACAAATTGTCTATTGGGAATGGTGAGCTGTGCCAGAGAAATGTTTCAGTTGGTTTGAGACAGAAATCTAGAATCACAGAATCAAAGAATAATTTAGGTTAGAATGGACCTTCAAAGTCATCTAGTCCAATCCCCCTGCAATGAGCAGGAACACCTTCAACTAGATCAGGCTGCCCAGAACCATATCCCCCTTGGCCTTGAATGTCTCCAGGTATGATGCATCCACCACCTCTTTGGGCAGCTTACCACCCTCATTGTAAAGAATTTCTTCCTTGCATCCAGCCTGAATCTCCCCTCTTTTAGTCTAAAATCATCACCCCTCATCCTATCACAACAGGCCCTGCTAAAAAATCTTTCTTTACAGGTCCTTTTTAAGTACTGAAAGGACACCATAAGGTCTCCCAGGAGACTTCTCTTCTACAGGCTAAACAACCCCAACTCTCTCAACCTTTCCTCATGGGCATTTGAACAGGTGAACTGATTCGTACAGACAATCGAGTCCCACTAGCTTGGGACACGACTGTGTCAGCACTTTTTGTATAGAGACCTTTGGAAACAGTTCAGATAAAAGTAAGAGTGTGCCCTGTGTCCTTTGCATCTCACTGTCTGAGAGTATTTGATACCCTTATACAGGATGTATAAAGCTTTGTTCCATAAATGGTCCCAATGGAAGTCAAGTGACATGCTACACACACCATGAATGGACAGCTCAGAGTTTGGGGCAGGCTCTAACATACACAACAGATCAGATGGATGCTCAGATGGATGAACACAACTCTACTCACATATAGGAAAAAGCAATATTTGGTCAGCTGAATTGCTCTCTGGACTCTGATTGCATTGTCTAGGTCTCCACTGAATAAAGAACATGGATGTGTTTACAGTCTGGAGCAGGATCCTACCACATGGGTCTGCTGAGCCATGGTAACTCACCTTGCACATACTAGAAGACTGCAGCAAGGTAATTTGTCCTGGTTTAGTCTGTAATTAACTGGAGTTGAAATAACTCTCTTACATTGGCTCCAGGCTAAGAGCATGCACGCATGCACAGCGAGATTCCACACCTCAGCTAAGGTGTTGTGGCTTCACTCATGGTAATTTGGGCCTCAATCTGACCATAGCATCTTTTGAACTAGATCCAAGTAGATACTGCCATGTACAATGGGTAAAGGTTTTGCCTCAGGGCTGTGGGAAATAAATGGGACTTGCATGCATATGTTTCTCACTCACTGGTATTTATCCTGCTTATTACCATTTCATTACCTTCCTCAGAATTATTAATTCATTGTGGCATATGTCAGAGAAAAATCATCACTGTCTTCCCCTGATAGTTCTCAGCTACTAAATCCTTGGTCATAAACTAAGAAAGGGAAGAGGCAGAGAAAATAACACCTCTGTTAAGAATAATCTACTTGAGGGCACCCATATTTCATAATACTATTGCATTTGTAAGTGAACCTCCAGTAAATCAAGATAAAGCATCCATTTAAGCCATGAACGTAGTCCAATCTGACAGAGGTTTGTACAGAACTTGTAAGAACGTGGGCAGCTCAGTCAATCTCACTGCTCCTCTTGTTGCATGCATGCTGCTCTTTCGTAGGTCTTTGCTGAAGAATATTTTTGGACATGCATATATGGCTGTGTGAAGTGAGGCCACTGCAAACTGCGTGGATGGGAGCCAGCTCTAGTCCAGAATTACACTTCAGCTAGTGCATCCTGCTGATCTGCTGACAGCAAGGAGGAAGCAAACAGGAGGTGAAAAGAGAAGACCCACAGAGCAAGGAGGCATTGGAGAAGGAATCCAACCTCTGAGATACATGAAAGGAGCCCCAGGTCTGACCTCAAGCCACACAAACCACCTGCACAGAGCTCGGTGGCTCCTACACACCTAGGTTTGTCTAGTGCTGTCAGAGAAGCTGATAACAGGATGTGAATTAAGCTGCCAAGAACATGTGCAGGAAATGCAGCATGCTGCTTTTCCATAGCACAGCTGTGCAGATCCAGCAATCAGAACTATGGAACTCACCATAACCCCCCAGGCTGGCTCCGCTTGAAGGCAACCATGATGTGCAGTGTCTCCCTCAAATGTGATCTCTGTTCAACAAGCTCTGTGCTCATCATCATTCCTAAGAGGTCACTTCAGCTCCCAGCCAAGAAGGCTGACCTGCAGGCAGAAGCTGCTCTGCTTCAGCCAGGAGAGAGCACAGATAACCATTCCGAATGTGCATCACAGGCAGGGTTATACCATGGCAAGCTGCGTAAACCAGGACGTACGTGCAAGCTGACACGTATGGTGAACAAGTAGTAGAACACTAGAGAAAGCCCACTCGGAGCCAAAGCAGCTTGATGGACCCTGGGAAATGTCTCACTGTCACTGCACACAAAATCAGGCCAAGCTTCCCTTGGGAGACAGAGGGGAGAAACTCCCTGCACTCTGACAAACACGAGGTCCACAACACAAGCAACAGTGTCCTTCCCCTGTTCGTGCACACACCAATACTCATATCCTCAGGCAGGGGAATGGACAGGAAGCCCACTCCAAGCTCTGCAGTACCCTGGGGAGTCCAACGTGGGGGCATGGTGGTATGTCACCTTGTTAACCTCATATAAGAAAGTAAAATAGGTAAGTGTGTCTGCCAAACCTATACAGAGGCATTCTTGCCTCATGAAACCACACCGCAGTGTGATCATCTTTCTCTTAGCATCCTTGACATCACTGCAGACCACACTAACCAAAACCACCCTCTGCACTCCACAGGTTTATTCAGAAAGCAGTCCAGGGATTCACTTCACACCAGAAAGGAGTCCAGGGATTCACATCACACACAAGGAGAGCAGACAGAGAATAGCTACCAACACTGAGCACATTGTGGTGGTGCTTGGCACTGTCTTTCCCAGCCTCCTTATCCTCTTTTCCTCTACTTAAGGCAACCAGCTCAACCCCATGGTGATGACAACATCACACTGATGCATGGAGTTATCGCTACAGTCTTCTGTCATGGTCACTGCTTGTCCCATCACACAAAGTGGAGTCTGCATGAACACCAACAAGTGCTTGGAACAGGTTTTCTCTGCACAGCTTGGCTTTCACACAGCTGTGGAGAACGAATTTCTGTGGTCCCTCGCAGGGAAGCAGTGTTCTTCCAAAACAAATAAAAACCTCAAACCAAATGAAACCAAAAAGATGTTTTTTTTTCTCCCTAAGTAAACCCAAAACTGGAAACTTCATTGTCATAAAAGAAGTGCTGACTGATTCCCAAGCAGGTAACAAAAACGTTTACCTTCCAGTAAATCAGATCATTTTGACCGTAGAGTAGTACAGCACAGCATGAATTTGTTCTTAAGGTCAGGTGCTTCCCTCCAGCATATTTCTGCTCAAGGCAGGCATAGCACTGCCTAAGACAAGCCCCTAAATTTTCAGAGCTATCCAAATGCAATGCAAAGGCAAATACTTGCCCATGCTGGTGTCTGGCTGATGAGCAGCAAGTTAAATAAAGCAGTCAAGGAGCTGAGAGATGCAGTGCTGCAGAGCACAGCTCCATCATTACAGCACAGCAATCCTGGCAGCTCCCCACACCAGGGACACACCAGCTCTCCTGGCTGCACAGAAAGACTATGTTCAGCTTCCCAGTTTGCAGATGGCATCCCCTGGCCCAAGCTTTTGGGCACGCATGGGCTCTCAGTCCCACGTCCCACTGTCCCCATGTACAGCCCTGATGCTGCTCTGCATCATCACAGGCACTGCTGCAGCCGGTCACTGCGAGTGGTAGGAGACAGCATGTATTGTAAGGGCTGTCAGCACTGCAACTAGTTCCAGTGACTCTCTTTTTGATTTACATTTTCTACATCCTCTCTGAGAAAACTCAATTGTCTGTTTAATCCCTTAGCTCTGGAGCAAAAGCATTCAGCTCTGTAACCCAGGATAGCAGGCACAAATTTGATACCCATGAAAGCTGAGGAGTCACCAGGCATAAAAACCCATATGGGGACAGTATAATCCCCGGTGTAATTCCATTCATTTTCATGTACCAGTGGTGAATCTGACACAGCAATCAGGATTTCTAACTCACACCAGCTTCCCCCATCCCTTTAGTGTGTTCAGTAGAAGCAAATCCAGATTTGATTTGTATAGGTGTGAGCAGAATTAGGTTTATTCTGCTGATGTCCTGATGTTCCCCTGCATGTTTGGGTCACAAGCAAGGACCACAGCTGTGCTCTCTCTGTACAAAGTTTTCCATACCAAGTAGATGGCTTTATAACTGCACCTCTTCGAACTCTGCTTACTTCCAGAGTGGATGGGAGCTGGGTTTAGGGAAAGGCATGCTAGGCAATGGCATGAAATGCTCTGCTGAAGCACCAATTAGGGCACGACCCAACCTTAGTGCAGGAGTGAAGCACTGCTCCTTGGAAAGAGCAGAGATGTGCTTCAAAGGACTGTTACACAGAAGGTTCCAAGATGACAACACAGGCATGACCATTGTAGTACACTTACCATGAGGCTGAGCATGTGCGCCTCTTGTTTTATTGTCAGGATAACAAATTACACATCAGGATGTATGAAAGTCACAAGCATACTCTCACTTTATGGGCCTGGTGCTAATGTATGCATTTGGGTTTAAAGCACTTTCTTGCAAGTTAAAACCCGGCTCTGCTAAGAACTGGTGTAATTCAATACTTCCTTTGAAAACCCTCCCATAGGAAGATTAGAACAATCTTAGTGATTACAGTCTATCTGGGGTCCACAGATGCCAGTAATCTATGGAAATTATGAACTCAAAGGATTTATGTCTAAATGTGATTTAAAATCCCCTATGAAATTTCCATCGTGGTGGTGGGGTTTTATTAATGATATCTTCCTTTCTCCTCTCTCTCTTTTTTTACCCCCTCAGATTGAATGCAAGTAAGTGGCTGTAATGTCTCTCTCAAAGACAAACAGGCACAAGTCACACCAGAGCCTGCCTCCTTTGTTGCAGGCACCGTCCTCCACGGTAGTCGCAGCAATTACCCCAGACGAAGGCGCTGCTCTGGAGCCTGTCTGCAGCCCTCTCCCTGATGAAAGGCAGCTGTGCACGGGTTTCAGTTTATTCTACTTAAAGACCTATCACGGACTCCCACGTGAATGGGAATGCTAAGATAAGTCACAAATCAAACCTGAACCGCGCAGTCCACTCAGGCGAACGCTATTTGTGCCATATGTTTTGCAGATTCATTTCATTGGGATAGTAAATTGGTCTGAAATTAGGGCCAGATTTTAGAAGGCAGCACCAAGATGTGTCCGCTGAGCACACATGCACATGAACTCAGCCAAAGCGACAGGTCATTCCCAACCTGCTGGGTAAATGGATACTATGGGAAGGATATCGGGGTGGGCACATCCCATGGGCTTTGTGTGTGGGATGCTCATGTACAGCTCTTCCAGGTGACTCCTCAGTGCCTCTCTTCTGACCTTGACACCAGCTCTTCCCTGTGTGGACAGTTTTTATGTCCCAACACTGGTACTTCTCATGCAGATCCTCACATAGGCTGACATGAGTCCACAAATCTTTAGTATAAGCTTTGCAATTACAGAGCTTTCAAACGACAACAACAATAACCTTGCCTTCCCAGCCTGTTCAAATAAACTGTTGCAGATTAAGGCCTGAGTTTTTGTCAGGTTTAAACAAATACATAGATCACTGGAGCTCTGCAGTATTGCATTCCCGTGACAGCCTGCTCCCAGCGGTTCACCAAGGAAGAGCGACATGCTGATGGGATTGCTTACCCATCAGCTCCCCTCTCACCATAACAGAAGACGCAGATCCGGCAGGTCCTTAATCCAAACCAGGGTTTTGGTTTTACAGCTCTGGAATAAGGAGGTTTTGCTTACCCCAAACCTGGCTTCAATTTTATCTCATTTCCATAAATAGCACTAGGAACCTTTGGCAATGTTTTGCCACATTTTCCAGTGAATGATGGGCAAAGACTCAAGGCCAGTGCTATATAAGGGTATCTGAACAGTGTTTCTCCTGACTCTTTGCACCTAAAAGCCTCTCTGGTCTCCCACCCAGATGTTTTATCCTCTCCTGCTTTTCAGTCCGTATTTTCGAACTGTCGTTCCCTTGTGTTTCACCTCATTTCCTCCCAGTTTCCACCTCCATTTTGTCACTTAATCATGTGGGCCTCTGTAGCCTCTCATTTGCTTGTGGTAAATCTGGCATCTTTATTAAATCCAGACTGTTTCACTCAGGGGGCACATTTACAGGTAAATCTCCTTATAGGCAGCCACCTCTGACTCAATAGTACATTTAATCCTGAAGCTGTCAAACAAAAGGTGATAAATCATCCACCTCTGATCAAATAAATCCTGCCTCTATTTGCTCAACCGTGGTGCTTCTCCCGCATTGCTGAGGATGGGGTGTTGGCTTTGGCCGGGATAGATATGGACTGAACTTTTCAACACATAAAAATCAGCTCCCTTGTCAGCAACATCTAAACTCCTGTTTGCTTAATTTGTGCTGAATTGGGACCTGCAAAAGTGGTATTTTCTTTTTTGGGTTTCTTTTTGGTTATTTTGGGGGGGGTAGGGGAGAAGGGTAGGAATTGGGGTTTTGGTTTTTGGTTGGTTGGTTAGGGTTTTGTTTGTTTGTTTCCTGATTCTGGAAGAAGGAAAACAAACCCCAAAAGGCAAGCTTGGATCAAAACCCCCTGCTGTAAACCCAGGAAAGAGTTAAAGGCAGCCTGTCTCCATCCTAGGCAGTGAATCAGTAGGCTGCTCTGCCCGGGCAGCCCCTGCTTCTACACAAAGCCCCATTGAGCAGGGCAGGATTGGGCTGCAGGGCTTTGCGGAGCAGTTGTAACTCCACAGCCCGCTCCTTTGACTGCAAAGACCCAGCAAGGCCCATTGGCAGCTCCCACCGAGTCTGCGGGCTCTGCCAGCCAACTGCTCCCTGTTTGTTCCTTTCTCTTAAAACAACAAGGCATACAGGGAACATAAATACAAAAAGCCCCCGGTATGTGTGCAGCATTAAGCTGCGAGAGCTGCTGCTCTGGCACACGGATCTTAAAACCCTCCCATTTCTTCTCATTTGGCCGCGTTGCACCTGCAAAGTATTTTTTATTCCAGCATCCTTCTTAAGCACAGATGTACACGCGGAGCCAGGAGCCTTCTGAAGTGCTCTGTGTTGACTTAACTCCTTTCCTCTGGGCTCTGGCGACTTCAATAAGATCACTTATGCCAAGGTGGGCCGCTTTGAAAAGCCCCGCTCTCAGGTGCATGGCCCATGTGCTCCAATTTGCGTGCCTGAATTTCAGCTACCTATAACTACCTCTTGACTGCCAAATATAGCCTAATCCATACAGCCATAAGTCCCTTGACTTCGGTAAGGCTGTTCAGTACCTATTAAAAAATCAGGCCACTTGTTCTGAAGTGCTCAGACATGGATTTAGGCCCCAGATGCTCAAAAACTATGGCTTAAATTTAGTCATCTGCATCTCTATCACTGGCAGAGTGGTTTTATTTTTGGAAGCACTGCGCCCCACCAGCTCCCATTAATTTCAGTAAGAGCTGCTGGGAGCACAGAGTCTTGGAAACCTCTTCTGGGGAAGCTGTGCTAACATTAGACTCTTGTTTTCAGAAGCATTGGCTTGAAAAGAAATGACACACAATCAGGAGGAAGGAAAATGTTTGTTTAGCCTTCCTATTTAATACAGCCGTTCCATGAGCAATGGACCTGGTAAACTCCAGTTTCTCAGGGATTGGTGCCCTGTATCCTCAAAATCCCACCACAAACCAGGAGTTTGCTCAATTGCCCCTCATGATCCAAGCTTATTTTGGGGGGACAAACTGCTGTGCCCAGAGCCTGCAGGCTGGCTGGAGATCTGGCTGCTGCCACTGAAAGCTGAGTGACAGCTGCCTTTTCCTCCGGTGCCAGCTTATTTCTTCCTCTTTCTTCTAAACAGGCTAATTTTCATGGAAACTGCAGGAACTTACGTGCTGTGTACCTTTAACCTGCCATCAAATTTGGTTGAAAAACTGCCCAGAAGTTATTATGGGTGAGAAACACGTCTGGATGAGATTTGTTTCCTTAGGAAGCTTGGCTAAAAGGAAAAACTAATCAGAAACTTGTGGCTATCTGAAAATTTCAGGCTAGAGAACTGAGTTATAACCAATAAGAGAAACCTACAAAGGACAAAGGAAGTTCACAAGGCTCTGAGACCTAAAGGCTATTAGGAGTTCAAATGCAGATATAAACCTGCGTGCAACAGACAATATGTGGCATTGTCTTCCGTTTTAACCCATCCCCGTGTGAGACAGGCGAGAGTGGTGCTGTGTGTGGTTCCTCTATATGGGAAGGATGTGGCTCACACAAAGTGTACGATTCAAGTGTCACATTCAGGTAAATCCCTGAGCAACGCATTCAAGTGTCAATAGCTACAAAGGCAAGAACTCCCCCCAGGTTGAGAATCCCAGCCTCATGTGCCGCAGCAGTTGCAAAGCGTGCGGTGCCTGGGGAAGAAACAGCCTAACAGGGATTTCTGTGGATGACATTTGCCATGCTTTTAAAACAGTTATAAATACAACCTCCAAAGCCATAAATTCCATCTGTGTTCACAGCTGAAGGAGATACCAGTAACTCGGTCTTCTCTTCCATGAGAGAGGAGAAAATGTTAGGGGAGAACACTGTGATTTGCTAGAAAGCAAAAACATGAGGAAGATAAATCCATGGCAAAAGCAGTTCAAGCATGTTTAAAAAAAGATGCTTGGGAAATGAAGCCTATCAGGGCAGTGGAACTGTATGGAAAAATGGAGGAAATGCCCCATCTTAGGATGGGAGGAAGAGCTGCCAAGCTAAATCAGTGGCCTTGTATTGCTCCTTGAACCACGATCACTCTGGCTTTGGTCTCCCAGACCTGTTCTAAAGGCACCCCAAGTTGAAAGATGGGAGATTTATTCTCCTTCCCCTTTTATCTTTCGTGTTAGATGAAGCTGTTGATATAAAATCTTGCTACTACATCTTCTGAACAAGATATAAACAGAAGTTGTATACACCAGACATAAGGGCTCAGCTGCCCTTGCTGGCAGGATGCATCATCAACAGCTTTGGCTGTAGACAGCAATGCAGCAGGCAGTTAACATACCTTGAGGGATGGCAGTTCCAAGATGTTCAGAAGAGGAACCCAAGGCAAGCCTTGGGGTGGGCTGGGACAACATGCAGGAGTTTCATGAACTCCATATGTGACCCTTCCAAACTCTTCCCTGAAAACTGTGAGAAAAATCCCCAAAGACCACATGTTTATGAAGCAGCAATCTTGCAGTATTTCGTTTTGAATGCTACTGAATGAAATGCTTCCAAAACACACTGCCATGGCTGCCAGTGATGGGTGACCTGGGCTCTGGGTGTCCCCATTGCCCTGTATGATAGGTATGATGTCTGTTGTCATGGGGTAACAGAGAGGCTGGCAGGGCTTCCCTTGTCTCTGCCTATCTGCCCACCAGGCTGCATTGGAAGCTGGGAAAGCTTTAAAGGACAGCCTCCCAAGCTTTCAGGCTCCCTGAAACCCTTCATTGTGCCCAGCAAACTGGTAGGATGTGGCAAGAGGCAGCCCTGGGGCACTGGCTCTCAATAGCCACGGCTCCCGAGTCACCAAGAAGTCCCCCCCCATCTGCAGGGAGCCAGCAAACCCTCCACCACTGATGCTTCATCTTCTCCCATGTTTGCGATCAAGAAATGCAGCGCTGAAACTGGCAATAAACCCAGAGAAGTTCTCTACCCTCCGGTTTCAGTAACTGCTCATGTTTTAATCACTTTCTAGGGTTTAGGGCAGTGAATGTCACTTGAAATCTGGCAACAGGGTTGGACAGAGCCTTGGGTGACATGGTTAGAACTGGACGATCTTAAGGTCCTTTCCAACCCAAACCATTCTATGATTCTAAGAACCCTTTTTTCCCCTCATTTTCTCAGGGCAGCAGTGGTTTTAGGGAACATGACTCTGAAGGAGTCCTGCCCCATGGAGCTTTCCTACCTGCCTGTGTTTGTTCAGTTTGATGGCAACATGGAGGAAGCTTTGGCCAGTCTCAAGTGACTCATTAGGCTGCTGAGAGCTGTTCAGAGAAGATAACTGAAGGAACAGACAACAGGAAAAATTCCTAACTATGGGAATGGACTAAGCCAGAGTCTGAACTGGGTGCTGAAGTATCATGAAATGAAAACAAGGGCTACACAGCAATAATATATGGCAGTGAATTCAGAGTGCGAACCCAAGATTTTGTCTCATTCAGGTTTTGTAGGCTGTCCTCAGAAATGCTTAATGTAGGGTTAACAAAGAGCACTGTAATACAAACTGATCCTTTCTCTGGCTGGGGACCTGCACCCTGCCAGATCAAGGACTGAAACATTGGTGCCTCGATTTCCACTCCGTGTATTTTACACACTTTTGAACACTAACAACAATGCTGTGACTCTTTAGGGATACATGCATTTAAACCAGCATCAAAACTCCTTTATGGCCAAGATTTTAAATGCTGAATGCATTAGAGAAGAGAAACATTTGCACTGTGTTTCTTATTGTTGGTTGCCTTTCTGTAAGTGCTTTCAACGCCACCAAATTAGTCCAGAAGTGGTTAAAAGCAGCTAAAGGGAGCTTTGGAGGACTCAGTGTCAGCTGGCATTCTAATGAGAATTAGACAATCGGAAATAGACGGCTCCGAGGCCAAACAATTAGCCAGACAATTAAAAGGCTCTACTGTACAGGGTTTTATGTGGGATAGGATAATGCAGCCGCAATATTTGTGCTAATAAGGTAGATGGATAAGAATGAAGTTAATTTCCCTTCTCAGCAGCTAAATGAACAGATCACTCCATTTCAGTCAAGCCCAAAAGGACGTAATTTTTTCCTGATTAAAAAGAAAAAAAGAAAAAAAAAGGTAAAAGAAAGAAACAGAAATGGTGCTCTCTGGCTATGGAAATGAAGATGGGTATTCAACTGGTGTGGAGATTGCAGAGCCCCAGCGCCACCCTGCTCTGCTCTATCTTCTGCTCTCTGCAAATGCAGCTGTCGCCTGTGCCATGGCTGAACCTCTCCCCGTTCTCATTTTTCCACATGTACAGGATATTATGCCCATCTATTTTAATAGTTTTGGTAATACGTTGCTCACTACAGATCAGAGGTATGACAGTTTAATGTGAAAAATGGAAACAGGGAAGAGTACGAACACAAACTGTCACTACCCCAAAACATCTCCCCCATTTTGGAGAAACTGCAGCCTACGGCATACCATGGATGTGGAGTGGGAACCTCAACCCCATTCCTGACCACGGTGTCTCCCTGCGAATGCAGTACACTAAACTATGAGGAGACAGGGACTGAAGGCCAGAGTGACCCCAGGAACATGCCCAACTCCTGAGGCTTCTCTTTACCACTCTGACTCTACAGCATATCAATGACATGCCAGGAGACAAGCAAAGATAAAAGCTCCATTACCCATCCAGTTTCTACGGGGCCAGCTCAGTTGCTGCAGCAGCATCTTATACCAGTGCTTGCAATCTCCTTGGTGGCAAAACCCTCTGAACTTTAACATACACCAGGGCTATGTAGAACAGCACCCAAATCCCATGGCACAGAGCAGATGCCACCAGCTCGATACAATGAACATGGTCCATTCACCTGGACATGGTCCTGTACAGCCAGCTCTAGATGGCCCTGCTTGAACAGCGGGTTGGACCCGATGACTTCCAGAGGTCCATTCCACCCCCAACCATTCTGTCACTGTATAGCTCTGTGCCATGCACATGTAAAACACCATTTTCAACACTTTCTCCTGCACTAGAAGTGTCACTTCTTGGAGGGAGGGTTGGAAGTTTGCGGAGATATGCCTCTGAGCCCCATTCAACATGAACACAGACACATACACGCACACACAGAGCCATCAGAGGTTTCTAGCTCCCTGTGCTATCCTCTCCTCTGCTCCAGAGAGCGCAGGCTGCTACCAGAGCCTGCTGTCACGCTTTACATTAGGTTACTGGCTTCTGTGGTGTACCAGCAGTCATGTGTTGCTATTTAGCACAGAGCACCACCAAAACAGTGAAAACGAGCTATTTTGGTTTGGTGTCTCCTTGCAGTTACAAAAGACCAGAAGCAAGTTGTCATACACAGGATAATTGAATCCCCAGGAAAACAAGCCACTTGGAAAATGAGCCTCCGGTCCATTTTACAGTGGAGCACACTGTTGTTTTCCTGCTGTGATGGCAGCACTCTGTATCTTTGAGGTTTACTGCACATGCACGGGATAGGTCATGCGTGGTCAGCTTTCCACATCTCTCTCCTCCTTCTTCCCCAGAAAAGCCATCTGAATGGACAAGTGACAGCATCACACACTCAGAGGCAAATGCATTTACAGTGCATGGGCATGGCTTACTTCAGTCTGTAATTACCGCATTATGGCTTCAGCTGAGCCATTTCTCCAATAACACCCAGATGTACCAATTACTTCTCCTCTGTAATGAAAATAGATGAGAAACAGGTGACGTGCCCTGTTTGTAGAAGAGGGAGGGAAAGAAAGTTCTGGTTAATCAGAAAATGGCCCTGACATGAATCCTGTATCAGAACAGCATGGTGAAGGTGCCTTACGGTCACCACTGTCTGGCAGGTCTGATGCCGAAGATCACAGAGCTATCACTTTAATATATTTAATACAGGAATGTGTATCATTAACCAAAATCTATTCTTGGCCACTGGAAACTGGAAGCATGTGCTCGAGGCTCTGTTTCATCTCACCAGCCCTGGCACGGTGAACTCTGGCCAAATTCTGCTCTGCCACACACCTCACTTTCTGGTCTGACCCAGGGCAGGAGGCCCCTTTGTGGGATCAGCTGTACATTGGAGTCTTACCCCTTCCCTACGCTGTTTTCAATAAGGCTTTTTTGTGCAATTGCTCCCTGGTTCTTGCACTTTTTCTGAGTAGGCACACACGGAGTCAAGGATCTCCATGGCGCAGAGACCACCGTCTAGTGGGAGCTGCAGTTGCCTCTTCTTTGGGCACACTGACACAGAGACCAGGGCAGCGTCTCTGTGCAAACAGCATCCCTCTGGGTGACTGGAAATTGCATTTTTGACCAGCCCCCCTTTCCCAATAACCACTATATCAAAACATGGCAGGCATGCAGGTTTGCCCAAAAATTCTTGACCATATCAAACCCTCTGGAAAACAGGCAGTTCCTTCCTCCATGTGAAATCAGTCTGCGTTCACAAGCAGCAATAGGGGATATTTTACCTGGCTGACATAGAATGCTCATATACCAACGTATCTGTCTACAAACCACAGCACTGGAGAAAGAGGAGTTGCACACAGCTCCATCAAAGGGCCTCAAGGATGCATTTGTTCTGTCTGGCATGTACGACTGAAAGCTACTTAATTTTCATTTTGTGCTTCATGCACCTAGCATCCTCACTAATGACAGCGAGGAAAAGTGAGGACTTGGCAGTCCTGAAGTAATGTTTGGACTTGATCTCAAAGGTCTTTTCCAACCTAGTGGATTCTATGATGATACGATGCAGTGCTGGTGGGAAGGTTATAGACTTACACTAGTCTGTAAAAGAGTAGTCTTAAAACCCGTGTACAATAGCCACCGTCCCCAAGCTAATACATTAAAGTGTGAGGGCTTTTTCTGCTGTGACATCATTACGGTTACAAATGGTGCTGTAGCACTCTTACTGGTATGTGGGGATGTGTCATTCACATATGACTAATAGACAGTTAATCATTTACACGACTGACGTGTTAGTACTTCCCCCCTACACTGATTCAGTCACATTTGTCAACTCGCTTTTGTCTATTTTATTTTAAGCAGCTCTAGCAACAAGATGTGTGAAGCCTTCCATGGGTTAGCAGTGCAGTTATCCTGAGGACTAAATCACAAATCCTCTGTGAGCGTCACTAAAGGATTTCACTGGAGACAGTGGTGCAGACCACAGGCAATCAGCAGTGGTTACTGGATGGGTTTTGATCCACTGCCGGTAACCAGATGAGACCTCCTGAAGTCAATGGAAAGACCTGCACGGCCACAGTCTCACCCAGTATGATCCCAGAATGCCTATTACTCTAGGACATTCACTACAAGGAGGGGCAAGCTGCCCAGCTTTTGTTTTCTACTGGATTTAGCTATCGCTTCCTAGGTTTCCCCATTGTGTGGCTTTGGCTTCTAAGCCCATCTGCTACACTTCAGGGTATGTTTTCATTGTGGTGCGTGGGCTCTTGGCTCATTAACGTGGTGTTAATGGACTATGGCAGCTAGAGCCTTCCTCCACTCACTGATAAGACGCTCCTTCCTGAAGGAGATTTGCCCACAGCAGATTCAGCAGCCAAAGCATTTATCTGCCATGGAGTGTTAATAACTGTCGGGTTATAATTACCAAATCTCAATATTTACAGAAAACCAGCCTCTCTATTGTGCAGCTAATAGCACAATCCTGAATGTACAAAATGCCAATTTGCTATGAATGAGGAGCTGCTTGCTAGAATTCAAAAGCAATTAAAGGGTAAGCAGTAGCTGACATTTAATGATTATGCTGTTTATGAAGGAGCCGCCACTTACTGGGCACAGTTCTGGCACCATAGATGTTTTATGGGACAAAAGACCTGGGGAGCCTCCTCCCCAGCCACACCACAGAGAGGATTGGTGCAAAACTCAAACCATTTTCAAACCTCTAGGTACAGGGAAGAATTCATGATGAGGGTGGTAAAACACTGGCACAGGTTGCCCAGAGAGGTGATGGATGCCTCATCCCTGCAACCATCCAAGGTCAGGTTGGACAGAGCTCTGAGCAACCTGATCTGGTTGAAGGTGTTCCTGCTCACTCCACTGGATTAGATGACCTTTAAAGGTCCCTTCCAACACAAACCATTCTATGATTCGAGTTGCCTCAAACAGCTGACTGGCAGCACCTTCTTTAGCTGCCCTGAAGTGGGATCAGGTTGTGCACTGAATAGATGAAGCAGCTCCTCTGTTTACTACTGAAGGGAGGGAAGGTACATCTAGTTCCCCTGTCTGTAGCCCTTAGCTCAGCTGGCCTAGTGTGTAAGTCCTTAAATGTGCTACCAGTCTTCTCTTACATGAGTGAGGGATCTGGCCCTCCCCATCCAATGTGTTTCCTCATATCAGTAATTCACTGCACACTCAAATAAACAGAAACAGACAAGCTGGCTTTTTAATGATTACTCCTTAGACAGACTTCTTTTCTAAGCCCATTTTTAATCCCTCAAAGCAGTGACAAGATCTGCTCAACTTGGGTCTAACAGAAAAATCTTCATTCGACTTAAATGGAAACATTTCTGTTTCCCTGACAGGATTTTTTCTTTCTTTCTGTTCTTTATTATTACAAAGCTGAGACAAATTTCAAAACAAAACTTGGTTTCCTAATGGAAAAATAAACCCCTTCAGTTATTTTGAAAATGTCAAGATACGCCTGCTCTACCGCTGCCAAAACCACTTGCTAAACTTCTCAAGTATTGGTTAAAAGTTTTGGTTGATCCAAAATTTACTGGTTTTATTACTGGGCAGCAAGGAAAGCCTGTGCCCTAGAATTCCATCCCAACCTCCAGAAAGCAACCTTTAGCCACATTATCCCGGAGCACCCTGGAAACCCTGACTGCAAGGCTTCCCACAATACACTTTCATCATGTCATAGAATTGTAGAATCATAGAATGGTTTCAGTTGGAAAGGACCTTAAGATCATCTCGTTCCAGCCCCCCTGCCATGGGCAGGGACACCTCACACTAAACCATGTTGCCCAAGGCTCTGTCCAACCTGGCCTTGAACACTGCCAGCGATGGAGCATTCATAACTTCCCTGGGCAACCCATTCCAGTGCCTCACCACCCTTACAGTAAAGAATTTCTTCCTTATATCCAATCTAAACTTCCTCTGTTTAAGTTTGAACCCATTACCCCTTGTCCTGTCACTACAGTCCCTAATGAAGAGTCCATCCCCATCATCCCTATAGGCCCCCTTCAGATACTGGAAGGCTGCTCTGAGGTCTCCACGCAGCCTTCTCTTCTCCAGGCTGAACAGACCCAACTTTCTCAGCCTGTCTTCATATGGGAGGTGTCACCTATAGGAACTTTACACTGGATTAAATGCAGCAGAGAAAGCCTACCTGGTTATCACAGCACATCTATGGATATCGTGCTTAGTCCAAAGACCAGGAGACACTCTGTGCAGGATTAGACCCAAACCCAGCCAGGCCATGCTGACTGCACCCTGCAGAGGAGGGGACTTGGCAGAGGTAGCTGTAGTGTCCTCATCCCTGCTCCAAAAGCCTGCCCAAGGGGACGGAGGGCAGCCGGTATCTGTGCAGGGGGCATGTCCTGGTTATTCTTTCTGGATTCAGCCAGGTCCTGCATTTGTCTTGGGACGTGCACATTCGGGACTGTGACCCTGAGCTTTAGGCAGCTTTTGCAAAGCCCCTTTTCCATTCCCCTGCTTGCATACCGCCTGCAGCACAGTGTGGTGTCCCAGGAGCACAGCCCAGCATCTCTGACAATGAGTAGTGTAAGGATAAGCTGTTCAAAACAGTTCCTGTGCCTACTCTAAGGTTTTGGATAGGAAAGAAATCCACTTTTTCTAATACTCATTACATCTAGGGATTAAGCTCTCTATCTCTCGGCACATTTGGTAACTATTTACTTAACTAAATGGCAAAAAAGAGAAGCCTCAATTCTCCAGAGTTGCCTCCCTCAGCTTGTTTATCACTGTGTTGCAATGGGCTCTGCGGTTGTGAAATCTTGAGCTGAAAACTCAAAAGGAAATTTCTAGTGACAAGCTTTCCTTGAGGCTGTAAACAAATAGAATTCATTAGGAGGAAGGAAGAGAAGCAGAAAACATCAAAATTAACATACACACACACACACACACACACACACACACACACACTGCTGTTTCAGAACTGTGCTGAGGGAAAAAAACAACAGTAGAAATCCTTATGCCAGGCTTTTTTTTCCGAGGATAACCAGCTTGTTCTAATGCTCCCTGCAGGCAGTGGGAAGTTGAGCTTTCTTAGACTGCAACAGAAGTCAGGTTGTGCTTTCAGACAGCCTATTTTGCCTGCCATGCCTTGGAAGTGCTTTCCCCTTTCTTCACCTGCTTGTGCAAACTCCCCAGCAGAGCTCTCTAGGAGTGCTCAGGTGTTTGCTGATAGACAAAGTACTTGCTTAAAAGAAAAAGAATGAATAATGAATTAAAAAGAAGCTTTGGAGCCAACTGTACTAATGGCTTTTTACCTGTAGCACCAAGAGCTTGTATATTCTGGCTTCATGTTAAAAAGCGTACTGATTAAACCATAATATTATGTTTTGATCTAGCCTACAGCTGGATGAATTACTGGCAGGAAACACAGCTCAGGAATTCAATCAAAAATCCTTTCATTTGTCACAGCCACTTCCTGTCCGTCTTTTAAACATCTGCTTCTCTTGTTCGCGACAGAAGAAGTCTTTGTTAAAATAATAAGCATTCACCAATCCGTCCCTCAAATAAAGTGTGCTGTTTCTCAATGGAGCATGCCTTCCTCCCCCCTTCAGGTTTATTTTATGTATCTTTAATAGCTTCCTCATACCCATCCCGTTTTTTCTGCTTGGACATTCTGGGAAATCTCAAGTTGACAAAAGGCGGCACTTCGGAAGCGTGTGTTCGAGCTGTCCCTGGCCTTTCTGCCAATGAGACCCAGCGTCTGGGATGCTTTGCTGCAATCCCTGCCAGGAACCTTAAATGGAAGCCACTTCCTCCCCAAGCAGCCACCCAGTGCCCTGGGCAGAGGTTTCTCCAATATCCTTGCTCTCCTGTACATGTGAAGCTGCAGATGAACGAGCATCCGCTTATGGGAAGTGGCACTGGTCCTTTCTCCTCAGCCCCAGAGCAACCGCAGTTCCTCCTCGAATGAGGGTCAGGTTAGGAAAGAAACCCCGAGCAACTCCTTTCTTAACTTCCCATCTCCAGCCATTGCAGTGACTGCAGTCTCACATCTACATTATTTAGTCAGCAATCTGTGCAAGTGATGGCTATCAGCTGTGCAGCCTCCTCCTGTTGTCCTTAAACGTCTCACAAATCCACAGTCAACATGGTTACGTGCATGTTTGGCACTATCAGCAGCTCTGCATCTCCCAAGCTTCTACAGAGAAGAACACCAGTCTCCCAGTGAAATTTTAAATCCCTACTTTGAAGTAAACTTCTTTGTTTGCTAATTACTTCTTAATAATTAATTCCCTGCTTTCTCTAGTTCTTCTGAAAGCACCCTGGGTGTTTGCTTCTAAACTTGATGATGCATTGCCCAGCATCAAAATGAAGCTGACTCTGGGGTGAAGACAAAGAGTTGTCTAACAGTCCTTAATAGCTCCTAGAAAACCTGCCAGCACAGGGATTAGGCTAGAAAATACAAGACTGGAGAAGAAGCGGCTGTGTTAGAATGATGCAGTAGTACTTGCACGGGTCTGCCTGCACACAGCTCACACTGTGTGCCCACCCTCTGCTTCTTCATAAAGCTATCCAAGGGTGGATAACCCAGAGTGACTGAAGTGTGCAGTGTATGGGCAGATGATGTCTTGTGGAGCTGCAGCATTCTTCCGCATTCTGAGAAGCTGGGAATAACGAGCCAGTCCAATTAGCACATCCTCATGGCTTTTTGCATCATGCAAACTTTCAGAATGTGAGACACTGCTTGCAAGTGACTGAAAGCTAAGATTGCATGTGGAACAGGCTGACAACAGATGGGAGCAGAAAATGATTAGGGATACTGGCATGATGCTTTTCCAATGCTCAAATAACTAGGTTTTTAATTTCCAATTTTCCACAGTTTTTTTTTATTTTAACATTATTGTTTTTTGAAGTATAGGTTACTTTTCTTGCAAGAAAACCTCACTTTGATTCTTTACTACGATACAGCTTCACCTCATGATCACAGTTTGTAATCTCAATAAAAGGGATGTAAATTAGGGTTATCCCAAACTTCAGAATTCTTACAGTGGATCAGCCCAGAGATCAGTCTGTCCCAGTGTCCCATCTGCAGCCTGAACTGACAGCAAGTACACAGGGAAGAAGATGGGAACAGGGTACAACACATAGGAATAAATCCTTTGTATTTTCCACCAACTGCCAGCTGTTTGTAGCTTAGGGCTGTCCTGAGAAAGAGCTGGGGTGTTTGCATGTCATGACTGTCAATGGATTTTCTTCCTGAGATATGTTTAACTGCTTTTTACCTTGCATATGTTTAGCACTTACAGCGTCACGGCAATGAGTTCCATGGTTTAACTGCGCTCTCTCCCTCTGCCTGTCTGGAGCTCGGCATCACCTCGTCATATTGGATATCCCATAGGTCTTGTATTGAAAGAAACAGCCCAAATTGTTTCCTGCTGACTCGCTGGAGGGCATTCATGGTTGTCAGCACCTCTTTCCTATTCTCTCACTCCCTTTTGTGATGAGGGAGTCCCAAACATCTAGAAATTGCCGTATACTTTGGGTTATCCTCATAACTTTAATACCTTTTTATTTATAATAAACCCTTTCTGAGAAGGAAAAGCACAACGAATGAATTCATGCAGTTCTGTTTTTCCTCTTTTTCACTAATAACTACTGGTGTTTGATTGATTTTACACAGGAACAAACTGCTGTTTTCACAGGGCTATTTACAACTCCAGGATCTCTCACTCCTGAACAGACACAGCTAACACAGTCTATCCACTGGCACGTTAGCTGTGTCTGTTCAGGAACGAGTTAGGAGTTTTTCCCTGCACAGCACTCCCCATTTATCTAAATTAATCTCGTCTGCTCTTCTATTGTCTCACTCCTAACTACAGTGAGTGTCTTCTGCAAGTCTTTGCCGTCAACTTTCATTTTTATAACCCTTAATAGCCAACATTGTCACCTCACTATCCACCCTCTTTTCCAGACTGTAGGAGGTAAGAGCTCCAGTCTCCCTTGAGCCATTTCTCCACTGTCCCAGCTCACAATGGTATTTTTGTACCAATACAAAAAATCTCTCTTATGGTTTACAGGTACCCCTTGGACACAACATGAAACCTGGGGGTGGAGTGCATCCTTCCAAAAAGGTGGCTTCAGCAGGAAGATGTCAAGGTACTACAATAACTTTGGTTATTTAACTTTGGGGTCTAAATCATGAGGGTAGTCTCTACTAGTTTCTAGTAGTTGATGAGAAAAGAATTCCTCTGGGGGTATAAATTAGGACAGAAAAAATGGAGCTGACAGCGAATGTAGGAGCATAACTTATTTTCTCTAAATAAACAAGCAGACAGCTGCTGTCAGAGCTCTGCTGCACATCCCCACACAGCCACGGTAAGATTCCTGTGATGCCCCATTCTGTGGTGGTGAATTTTAATAGGTAATGGAGGGCATCTGAAAACCAGTTACTTAAGATCTGCAATATCTTTCTGTTCCAGCTGACCCAAGCTGGGTGACTTCTTGAGCATCCCATTTTCCTGCCCACTGCATTACCTGGCCTCTGAGGAGTGCAGGGCAGCTGACTGAGTGCTAACATATGCATATAAAAAATCCTAGACACGTATCACCTTGACTTTAAGCTTCAAACAACAAGAGACAGGGTGGAGAAATATGGGAGCCACAGTTGCTGCCCATTCACCTGCCAAGCTGCAACACAAGGTCTTGCACGGTGGCTTTGCCTGCTGGATGCTGCTGGGGGAAGGTTGAAGTTAACAAGGAGTGCCAGGGCAGGATGCTGAGCCATGCAGTGATTGCATGAGGTGAGGCACGAGGCAGCACCGATGCCTCATGCCCAGGAACCTGCAAGTTTGCAGCCTCCCACAGCTCCTTTGTTGTTCTATTGTCCAACAAAAGGACATGAAGTGCAATCAGAAGGCAGCAGGCTTCAAGCAAAACAAAGCAAGCACATTTCCATCCAGTGCAAATTAAACAGCAGAGCTCACAGCCATCAGCTGCTGTGGAGGCCAGAACTTAAGACAGAAGCTAGACAAACTTGTGGGTGGAAAGTTCATTGGAATTACTAAACACAAAGACACTGTCTCTGACTGAGGAACTCCCAGCCCTGTGATGGCACTGGGAAAAGGACTGTGCAATATTCACCTATTTTCACCCAGCTTTCCTCCAGCATCCACTCCTGGCCAGGACTAGGACAGGACCCTCGACTTGACATACCCCTTTCAGACCCACTGTAGTTGTTCTTCAGGCATGTGCAAAAGTCCTAGTGCTCATTTTGGAATTGTGTGTGCCCTACTCCAAGAAACCCCTCTTGCTTTTGATTTTGAAGGACCAGCTGATAGACCCAAGCAAAGAAAGCTCCACAAAATCTCGTCTAATGGACAAGGTCCTAGATACATCAGTCCTGCCAGCATTTCCCCTTCCACTGTTCCTGTGCTGTGTGCAACCTGATTGAGAAAGGCAATATAACACACCAGACTGGACACTGTGCAATGCCAGGGCAAATAGGGGAGATTGAGAGCCTGCAAGAATCTGTCCTTTTGTACAACCTATGATTATGTGTGCCTAGGATTCAGAGTTGACTACTCAAACTGAAGTATTACCCTCCTCCAGCCTCTCTATTGAGCATCTATTTTGCTTCACTAATTGCTAAATGTCAGAAACTAATTTCACTTTAAATGATTTTTAATATCATGAATTTTTAAAGAAGCTCCTACGCTTCAGAATCACAACTTGACACCCAATTCCCATCTGTCTCCTATTAACAAAAACAACCTAGATTATCTACAGCCGCATGTGGAAACAGATACGAAAAAGCAATGAAGACAAATCAGTGTGGACCACTAAGCAGTGAAGAGCATCTTAACTGTACTCATCTCAGTGGCTAGTTTAAGGAATAGCCGAATGAAGAGGGGAAAAAAATGGATGGATAGTGACAACTATATGTATTGACAAAGTGAAAGTCCATTTAGCAATGTGTAGAGAGTGACTTGCTTGAGTTCAAGGCCACTCCAAAATTCCATATCATCATTTAAAGCATCAGTTACATGAGCAATCTTGGCCCCAGATCCTCATCCTAAGTATCTGAATGAAAAGAGAGATGTGCCAGAAATAGTTTGGATGAGACAGGACACATGTACATGATGAAGTGTAGGCTGGCCTACACTCTGCACTGCTGCCTTGCAAGTGTGCACCTGTCAGAGACTTTGGGTGAGCTTTATCAATGGGGTGAATGTGAGCAGCTCCAGGGATTTCCTACAGGCTTGAGCTTGTGTGGTTCAGGGGAAGCAGATGCAGGTAGACAGGAGTGCTAAGGCTGGATTCCCCTGCAGTAATCCTGAAGGACGGAGGTTTTGGGCTTGGACAACCTCCATGGATGTGGATTACCGACTGCATAGGGGGGGGAGGAAGAGAAGGTTGTACAGCAGAAGAAAGGGCTGTATTTCTGATATACAGCTCCTAGGGAAGATGGGACAGGTACAGAGAGGAAACCATGAGCAAAACCTGCTGCTGAAGCGCAGCACCTTACGCTATTTCCCATCAGGAATTGCGGAGCTCACTTTGCTGTTGCTAGGGCCCAGGGTGCCTGTTGCTGCTGTTGCTTCTATAAATAAAGTTTCCATTCCAGGATAAACGAAGCAAGAAGCAGTCGCTTTCTAGGGAAACATCCCCTTCACCCCTGAACACTCTGGGAAACAAAGGACCTCCGCATCTCCCGAGCCGTGAGTGAGCTTGCACAGTGGAGGCAGGCAAGGACCATTCTGGGCTGCAGCCTGAGGCTGCCTGTGTGCGGAGCAAATGGGAGTTTCCTGCAGACAGCACAGCCAGTTCCTCACGCCGGGAGCATCACACGTGACTTCTGTGCTTGGAGAATTCCACTGCATATAATTATTCCTTTGATCATGTTAAAAGAGCAGCCACTATGTGCTTGAACCGTGGCTTTGCTGTGAATTACTAATTTGGACAGGGAGGGGAGGCTGTGAGAACAGACAGTCCATGGAACAGGCCTCTCTGGCAAGTTCCTCTTTTATCCCCTACTTTTTAACCAATTGTACATATTTCAACCAAACCAAGCTGCTGTCAGGACAAGCAAATAATTCCAGGAACTGCTCTCATTATCATTACCAAAGTGGAAGTCCTGTGCAGTGATTGCTTTGGGCCCAAGGACTGCACTTCAAAGGTCTCTCCTCGGCTCACGTCACAGCACTACCCCAAGTTCCGAGCCACAGTCTCCTCCAGTTCAGTATCTCTTCTCCTTTCATTCCTCCACTTGGTTTAGGCTCACCAAACATTGTCAGGCTTGGTAACGTGCAAGTATCTTACAGCAGAAAATGAAGTGTCTAAGGCAGATGAGTTTCATTACCTCAATGATCTGCTAATCCATGAGGACAGTGCATAGCTAGAAAGTGGCAAGAATTGGATTTAATAGAAACAAACAAACAAAAAAAGCTCTGGATTTTCCTGAAGGAATAGAATCATAGACTCAAAAATGAGGAAATCTCCCTTCTGGGGCATTAACCCATGTCCAAAGGACTCAGCTCAAATGCTGCTGGGTCCCTGCATGCACCCTGCCAGCAGTCCCTAAGTCCCATCACTGTCTCACACCACGGTCTATCCTGGGTAAGCACCAAGGCAGAAAGATGAGCCTGGCTTTGGCGTGCAGTGCTTCATCCCACACCAAACGAGACTATCCAGCTATGGGAAAGAGAAGTCAATGGCTCTGGCTCACAGGGCTTGCTGGTGGCTGTACCACCAAGGCTTGCCTCTGACACACTGGTGTTCCCTGCACACAGTCACTGCAGGAGAGTGAACCAGGGACACACCAGCACTGAGTATGTCCAAATGCTGAGCTAGGCTAGGTTTGACAAAGTAGCACTGACTCCATCAAGCTCTTTGGGGCAGTTCAAAGGCTGACTTCACTTTCTACTGTCTCTGACCCTGCTGCTGTGGGGCATGAATCCGCTGTGAGCCCATGTTTGAGCAGCTTTGCATTCCAAATGCTGGGGGGTCTGATGTGAGGAATAGTAACCGTAAATCAGGTCCTCCTGGGCTGATGGGTGCATGAGCTCTAAAGACACTATGGCCTCTGCTACAGTCAGATCGCTACAGGCACTGCTCTGCTACTGTGCCAGCTCCCGGCTTATATTGACTCCAATAATTAATTGCTTTTTCTATTTTTAAATATGAAAGGGTCTCTGTTTGGCTGTCAAGTGCAGTTATCGCAGGCACAGAAACCGCATTCTTCAGCCAAAATTTATCCAGAGGTTGTTTGGGATTTGTAGAGCAGATCTAGAAGCTTCATTTCTCTCCCAAGTGCAGTTCCTCTGGGGTTTCATACAGATTTGCCAAGTCTCACATAATTCCAGCCTCCCTTTCCCTGCACCTTTAGGGCTGGGATGGAGCGCCATAGCTCAGGGTGCTGTCTCGGCTGGGCTTGAAACTTCACTTGCCAGCCTTGAAAGGTGCATCCTTCCTGCTCATAAATCACATTCACTGGAAGGGGAAAAGTAGGTGATTTCCCCTCTTTGTGCCAGACTCACTTGAGGGCCATGAGAGCATCCACCTCCTGATCTGGGAAACGTCCCAATGCTGGGGAAGCAGCACAGGTCCCAGCCACTCTCACAGCAACACTGGCTCTTTACTGAAACAGGATCACAGCTGCCTCTAGGGAGAGGTTTAAACTGTTTCTTTTCTAATGGGATCAGTATAAATGTGAGGAGGCAGAATTGAAGTAATGGCAGCAGCAAGGCCAGGGTGCTGGTGTGACCTGGGGTAACTGGAGAATGTGAGGGGGGGAGCCAGGGCAGTGCAGGAGCAAGGTAAAGCCTTCAAAACATCTCCCACTCTTTTGCTGTTTATTGAAAGCGCTACTTGGTCAAGTATTTAAGGGGTTTTCTGTCCTATAAGTTAACACACTAGTGAGATTTACCTACTTTTTTGATTTATCTTCATTTGCAATGAGAGTTGACTGTAGACTAGCAGGCTGTTTTCATGGGCTATGTTGACAATGCTGGGTTTCTCTGTCTGGATGAGCACTGACCTCACCCCACAGCAGCACACTGGCTACACCATGGGGTTCCACCTCTTTTCTCTGAGGCGCAGGGTTGGCATAAGACATTCTTCTTGCTGGGACAGAAACCACCTAGACAGAACCAGTGGCTTGGGGATCTGAATCTGTTTGGGTCACAGAAAAGCCAACCAGGACTCTCCATCAGGCTGTTCTGGGGTGCCCCACTCCAGTGAAAAAACAGCTTCTGTTGGTCAAGTTTTCCAGTGTTGGCCAAGCCTGACCATGGACATCCATCTGATAACACCACCTTTCAGCTGGTGGTATTCCCACCCAGCCACTCATTAGCTAAAATGCCTTTCTGGAAGCAGCTACAAGTGGCTGTACCTACACCAAGGCAATAGCTGAGGTTAAAGCAGGTTTGCTACCTTATGTTAGCCAAACCCAGTGGAAGACTGACTCAACTTTTGATAACCAGCTGTGGTTGTTTAAGGTATCACCACCCTGGGTGTTTGACTCTGTTGGAGTCACAGCCCTTGTAGCAGAACCAGCTGGAGAAAACAAGCAAACATGCCTTGGGCTTCCCAGTTTGCTGCCTGTCATCTTAGCATGAAGCAGCCTCTGTGTGTTCTCCTCAGCCCTGGGCTGCTGGGATGCCTATGTCTTGGGTATGTGTTGCTTTCAATGGGGCTGGAGAGGAATAATCTAGCAGAAAAGGGGGGACAGATGACACTGCAGTGCTAATTACTGGAGCTAACCTTCCAGAGAAGGTAGTACTCAAGGGGCAACTCAAGCTGCCCACATCTGACATTTCTCCCTGCACTCAGCCTAGTGACAGGGGGGAAGATAGACAATGGAGTCACAGCTGAGCTGTCAGGAAGTCACAGGGACATCCCTGGTCTGCACAGCTACCCCCATTTGTGGGCATGGCATTACACCTCCCTGGAGCACACCCAAGGGCTCACACCAACCAAAGCAGGCTCCAAGGCTCTCGTAAGGCTTTTGCAATATAATGGGGGAGAATTCCTCCTTCTTTTCTAGTAAACCTGGCAGCAGGGATAGGAAGTCAGACATGCCATGAAATAGCAATCAAATGGTTTTTTTAATCAGGGCTCACTCTGTAAGAGCTCCAACAAGCTCCTGAATTTTGCTGACTGTTTGGGAGGGCTGATATTAGTTTTACTCTGAAATCTGGGAAACGGAGACCTATGGCCTCTCATTTTCTCTGTGCTTCACCCCAACTACTGAGATGAAGCAGGCACTGAGATAGCAGTCCTTAGGCTTTTCACTAAGCTGAGTACTTCCTTTCCAAGACACTTATGCACTGACTCCTGCAGAAGCCAAAGCCAACAGTGTAATAATACCGATGCAGCGCTGCTGAGCAAAAGGTCAAAATCAGGCTCACTGTACCACTCCTGCTGCCTGTCTGAGGAACTGAAGGTGGTGTTACAGATTATGTTAGGGCTTTTGGAGATTTATGATATAATTCCAGGCTGTCTATGGGCTTTCCACCCACCTTGTCTGTCTGCCTACAAATTATAATAAATTGGAAACACTGAATGCCTGAATATCCAATATCCAGGGTCCCGGACACAGCAATGGCTGATGTTTGGAGTTTCGCTTCTCAAAGTGAGTAATGCCATGATCCATTTATCACTGTGACAAAGACCCAGCTATAGTGACTGGGGACAAGAACGTATCAAACCCCAAAGATTTAATCCTGTTTGCGTTTCTTCACTCTGATTTCACAATGTGACGCTATTGTAAAATGGGAGAGCTGACAACAGGGGCTGGACACTCTGATTCTGTTATTGATCTGTTCCTCCTTGTCACTGATTTGATTTTTTACTGGAAACACCACAGAATTTTGTGGGATTTATGAGCTATGCATTTAATGAACCAATTTATACACCATGCTCTGCTCTCAGCCGCACTGTAGCAATTCTGGAGCAATTCCATTTCTTAGTCAGTAACAGCGCAGAGAAATCACTGCAATCTCCCAGAGTTCATTCTACCTTTAGGGCTGCAGCATGGTCATTTTCACAAGTAAATAAAGAGTGTTGAGGCAAAATCCAAATGTCGACTCTGGTGGGAGAGTTTTACCAGCCAAACAAATTCCCAGCAATAGATCACGCTTGCAAGGTACCGGAGAGCAGGGAAAGTTGCGCTCCCACACAAACAAAAGTGATATTTTCAAATGCGATAGCTGCATCTGAAGTTAAACAAAAAAGAAGAAGCCAACAACCTCGGCAGCAGCACAAAACATCCTTTGTTGCCGGACGTGAGAAAAACACTACAGTTCTAAAAAAAGCCATAGGAAGGAAGTGGAAGAACCTCAGAGGCGAGTGGGAGTGCGAAAGGAATGTGGCCGCATTTTTCCCCCTCCCTGCATGTAAGCTCGCTGTTTGCAGGCAAAGGGAGAGCTGCTGGGGGAGTTTTACTATTTGGAAACATTGCTGTTCAGAAGTGCAGTGCATGTGAAAGCAACTGACTCGTCCGTGTTCTCTTTCTGGGCTTCGTAGCTAAAAACCCCCAACCACCCCCCAAAGGACTAGCAGGTTTAGCATCCAAGTTCTGCTCTTGGTTCTACTTCTGTAAGCTCAAAAGGTTCTAAATTCTGATGATTACTTTAATTCTTGCAGTGCATTAAGGTTTACCACCCTGACGCCCCCACTCTTTGCAGCCTCCTTGGTGCACTCACATCCACTACAGCACAGGAGGGAGCAGGCACTGACGACTTTGGCACTGAAACATTTGGAGAAGCTCTGAATTGTATTCCTTGTAGCTCCCAAGCCTCTGACATTGCCAAAAAAACAAGCAGAAGAAAACAGAAGAGTCATTTGAAAACAATGTCATGAAAAGGAAATCAATTTCGTATGCATTACTGAGATTAATGACCAGCATAAAAGAACGCATGGACTGCAATCTTTGGAGGTCTTTATGTCACACTATGGCAGAAACTTATGGCAAAGTAACATCTATTCTCTACTTACAGTTACCTGCATCTTTACCTAACTGGATCACTGGATCAGAGAGGAGCCTGATGGCCCTGAATAACAAATTACTTGCTAAGTCACAGTCACTGATGGCAGTATGTCTCCAAGAGGCATACATTTACTGATCAGTGCTACATGGGCCACATCATCTTAACCTGGGAAGATGCCTTATCATTTCAGCATGAATCTGGATTCTTTGGAGAGCCAGCAGGAAGAAAGAAAATTGGAGACTTTGAACTGAAATAGACTGGGGGAAAAAAAGGAGACTGAATAAAAAAAGCAACTGAGAAAGTACAAATCTAAACACACGGAGGATTTCTTTGTTTATTTCTTAGTGATGTTTGTCACCCCACTGCCTGGCTACATCTTACAGTAACTGTGAAATACCTTCAAATTGGTTTATGGGAGAGTGATGTAAACTCTGAAAGGCTTCACCTTTCACGTTCCCTCCTTGCAGCAGTGCAGTATGTTCCCTTTCTTCCCAACAAGGACTGTAATTTATATTTAGCATTTCTCTTTGCTCGCTCTCCATTATTGATGAGGTTTGCATGAGAACATACTTTCTGTTTTGTTCTAGAGCTTCTTTGCTCCTTTGCTGCCCACAGCCACAATGTGCATCTCCGTAGGCTGCTGCAGAGAGCAAAGGCAGTCAGGGAGTGCAGGGAAGGACAAGGAGCAGTAGTAACAATGCTCTTGGCTAGCCAAGGGTATGTCTCCCACTTCGCAGGAAGGTGAGAGGGGAAGCACTTTTGCTTCTTCATAAAAACTGTTACAGAGCCCCCACATACCCCATGGATACTGTGGCTGCCATACTTCATGTTTCTAGCTGATAGACGTTTGCTGTTATGTCAGCGTTGATGTGGAGCAGCTTATCTCCATGTCCAGCGCTTCCTGTGGGAAATCATGGACCCAACTGCTGCCTTGTGTTTAGCAGAACTCCTGATGCTGGTGCAAAACAGGTGGGAAACCATGTCCCACTAAAAGACTTGTCAGCCACCTCTGTGTAGCAGCAGGGAACAGGAACCTCCTGTTTTTTCTCACTGTGGGCTTCATCCCAGGTACAGAGACCAAGCAGAGATCCCAAAGATGGTTTGCTCTAAGCATAAGGTTTTAGTTACTTGCATGAGCAACCATGAGAGCGGCTGCAAATTGGAAATAGTACATCTTTTACAGCTCCCTGATGAGGCAGAGTAAGGCAACACCTCCCATTTTACGCAGGGGACTGGCAGCAAAGAGAACTGAAAGATGTGCCTAAAGCACATGTGGGAAGTCCGTGGCAGGGCAAAAGGAGCCATGACTTCCAAACCGGCAGGATAAGCCCTTTCCGACACAGGCCCTTCTTCCTGTCCTTCGTAACAAAGGCCTGACTCAGGCCCTTGGCTCTGGGTACTCTGCACTGACCCACTCTTCACCTAGTCCTTTCTCCAGAGGCGGCCAGAGCTCTAGAGCTTTTGTATGGACTTCTCAGTGCTGGCAGTTGACAGCAGCTCAGGGAATACCAGATGCCAGGGTGATGGGTGCCTTCCAAACATACCGATAGGCAGTTCCTGTGGTTCTGCTGTTCTGTTTATGCACGCAAAACCAGCCCTGACTCTTCTTCAGCTCCTTCTGCACTGAGACATCTGGAGCCCTGATGGCCAGGGAGAGCCCTGGGAGGACGGTCCCAGTGGAACGCGCGGTTACAGTGTGGAGCTGTGATTGAGGAGCTCGCTGCCCAGTCCTGTCTTCATCTTCTTGGGTGATCCTGAATAAACCTCAATGGACTTGATCCACAGACCCTCTGTTTTTTCTGGTTGTCTTCAAAGTCTCCGAGGTCAGGATTCAGGTTTCTCTGAGTCTGTGGGCCACAGCCATCATGACCACTGCATAGAATTATAGAATCATCAAATGGTTTGGGTTAGAAGGGACCATAAAAATCATCCAGTTCCAACCCCCTGCCACGGGCAGGGACACCATCCACTAGAACAGGTTGCTCCAAGCCTCATCCAACCTGGCCTTGAGCACTGCTAGGGATGGGGCAGCCACAGCTTCTCTGGACAGCCTGTGCCAGTGCCTCAACACCTCACAGCAAAGAACTTCCTAATACCCAATCTAAATTTACCCTGTTCTAGTTTAAAACCATTTCCCCTTGTTCTATCCCTACAAGCCCTTGTAAAAATGCCCTCTCTAGCTTGCTTGAAGCCTCCCTTTAGGTATTGGAGACTGATCTCTTTGGAGCCTTCTCCAGGCTGAAAAACCCCAACTCTCTCAGCATGTGTTCATAGGAGAGGCACTCCAGTCTTCTGATCAGCTTACTACCAAGCTCAAGAAGAGATCCAAGCTGTCTGCAGATAGACCACTGGACCCTGTACCACTAACAGACGTGGACAGCTAATGAGCATTTCTAGTACACATGCTGCCTTCAGTGCCCAGTTTGCTTCTTGTATAAGCCAGCTCTTTCTCCCATCTTAGTTGTGCAGCTCTTCAAGGTAGGAAGAGCTGTCTCCTAGAGCCTGCAGTGCAGCAGGGACTCCTTCCGGGGTGGGGGCCCACCATTCCCGCTGGAATACCGAGAGCCATAACAGGAGCTCCGTGGTGGGAGGCAACACCCACACATGCAGGGAATGATGCTGGGAAAGTTCCTCAGCGCTCCTCCCACGGCCCATGTGCCCCAGCTCTGCCAGCAGACCTCTGCGGGGGGCCCTGAGCCTTCCCTGTCGCCCCTCTGCTCCCTCCATCGCTGAGGAGGATGCAGCCAGGATGGTATAACGCTGCTCTGCATCGCCTGCTCTTGTGGGCTCAACAGCAACCAGTCAGGACAAGAGTGTTCCCAGAAATCATTCTGCTCTCACGTTAATGAGATCACTTTTTATGAAACAGTGTGAAAAGTTAGATCAGATGTGTTTTTTCTTTGTGGGAAACGTGTTGCTATTTGTCATTCGTAGGATGACAGTGTGAAGAGCTGCACACACTCTTCCCCTGCGCTTTCCATCCCCACGCTTGGGTGAATGGGGTGTTTTCCGTGCCTTTCACCATCACCAGAGCTTATTTTTAACCCACTGACTGTCACTGTGCCTGTTTGGTGACTTCCCGTGCTAACAACAGCTCAAAATTGGCTGTTGCAAAGCTGATACTCGAGCTAGTACCAACCAATTTGGCTTTTGGTTCCTGCTCAGCGGCAGCGAGTGAGGTGAAAGTGCTATAACCCATTACCCAGCCCCCGAGTCAGCCCAGGCCAGGTTTTTTTATGTTTGTTTTCTTTACAGCAATCTCTTGAGCGGTTGCAGAAATGCAAACAGAAAAGCGCTCCTGACAGATTGAAAACAATTAGGAACGTCTCGGAGTCACTGGAGCAGAGATTTTGTTATGATAATAAAGAATGTTCTTTGCTGGTGTATTATTTTAAAAGGAGAAAATTAAAAAGAAATATATCATGAAGGAGCTGACAGTGCTCAAAACCCACATCCTGTTGTTATCCATGGGCCTGGTACTATATACCACTGGCAGCTGTGAGATGAACTTTCCCATTAGGCCCCTTCCAAGCCCTTAACCCTGACCCAAAGGGACCTTCTTTCCCTCTTTTAAAGGGAGAGAGAGAAATCAATCTCCCTGCTGATTCAGCTGCGGGCCTCTTATGTCCAAAGAGTATTAGCACTGCAAAAAGAAGGAGGAAAAAAGTGCAGATTGAGGTTTTTTTAATGATGTGGATCGGTGATATTTATGGACTAAGGTTCCTATCCCTGGGACCCATTTGATGCAATCAAATTACTTTCATAAAGCATCAAAGACTCAGATTCTAAACTGAAACCCCTTGTTTGGTCTTAATTCCTTCCAGCACACTTAGAACTAATAATTTCCAAGACCAGATTAAAGTCACGGATACTACTACTCCTAGCTCTTGTAAACTTCCTCCTGCAGGACTGCCCTACTTGAGAACCATAGACACTTTTCTCAGGCTTCTTAACAGCTACACACATGTCTTTTTAATTTCCTAAGACAAGGCTAGTTCCTTTCAAGAGGTTCCACTGGCTCACTGCTATTGCTGTCAAAACTTGCTTGCTCTCCCTCTTTAGCCTGCTCTTCCTCTGCTTGCTGGCTTCTAGGAATTTATTAAGCTGTATTTTTTAAAACAGAAGGATTTCCTTCTTCTTAGCTGCCTTGCCTTACAAAAAGAGGAGAGGAGAGGAGAGGAGAGGAGAGGAGAGGAGAGGAGAGGAGAGGAGAGGAGAGGAGAGGAGAGGAGAGGAGAGGAGAGGAGAGAAAAAAAAGAAAAAAAGGAAAAAAGAAAAAAAAGAAAAAAAGAAAAAAAAGAAAAAAAAAGAAAAAAAAGAAAAAAAAGAAAAAAAAGAAAAAAAAGAAAAAAAAGATAAGAGAAAAAGAAAAGAACCCTTCCACACTTAACCCTAAAGCTCAAATCTCTTCAATCTTTGTAAAAAGCTAACAGTGCCTCATTTAGAGGCAGAAGTAAAAAGTTCACCAGAAATGCCCCCATCTGGAAACATTTACTGGCTTAAGGTATCTCTGTCTTTTGCCATGTTTCTGTGAAGTCACATTTACAAGCTAAGCCAGCCTTTCTGCTCAGATAACCAGGATATAGAGGCAAAATAAACTTGGAGCCCATAGCCTTGAGGGTACTTGTGGTGCCTTGTGATACGCCACTGCCACAAAAACCCTGTTAGCGCAGCACTGCCTGCAGGACATGCTCTGAAAGCAAGCAGCCGTTTCACTAGGTCTCGTACCAAAGGTTTGTGTCTGGTTTTATATACCCAGAGTGACTCCTCTGAAGCTACTGAGCACAGATTGCAATGGTCTTTGAGGGGGGACCTTAGCCTCTGCCCAGATGAATTGGGGCAGGTCCAGGCAGGGAAGCTGGAGGTGGATAAATGGGGGCAGCCCTCTGGAGGTCTCCAGCCAAGGTGAGCAGCCTCCCTGGCTCAGTGCAGATCAGCAGGTTAGCACAGCAGATCAAGGAGCATTCCAGGCTTCTTGGAGCTTCCATTCACAGCTCACCCCCAGCAACATCCCAGGGTAACTCACTTTAAGTTCAGCCGGTTTTATATAGATTCCCACCGGCCTAATGGTGTCCAAGCCATCATTCTGTTTTGCAGATTCACTGCACCTCTCATATTCTCTGTGTGCAGACAGTGTTCATGGACAGGGCGAGCTTCTTCAATGCAAGAACTCTGTGAAGTAGGAGTGACAGACTGATGGGGAGATGTCACTGGACATGAAGGTGCTGAAGGCTCCAGCATCTCTAATGCTTATGCCATGATCCTGGAGACAGAAAACCAGAGGGAGGGAAGAACAGAGGGAAGAAGGGGGATGCTACTGCTTTGTAAAGTGAGAAAACCCTCCCTTCAACAGAAAACAGCAAAGCTGCTTCCTCTTTAGCCTTTCACAGATAATGATGGTGGGGGCGGGGGCAGAGGCTATGTCTGGTGTTACCACATCAGAAACAGGCTACTGAATTCAGCAGCCTGGTTAAATCCAAAATGAATCCAGGTGATCCTTTGTTACTGTGATGGTAAAAGGATGGATAAACGCACTTTAAACCCACTCTATTTTTATGTTTTTTCTAGCTTTGGTATCTAACACGATGTATCCAGGTTGGAAAACTCTGACCTAAAGGTTTTCTCCATTTCATCTGTGAATGAACTCAACAAAGGTTTTCCTGGCCTGAGTAGGAAGTGGTGAAATTTAACTCATTCATACGCCAAAACCACTTTAGGATCCTTGGTGATGAAGCATTATGGAAGAGCTGAGTGCTCAGAAATTGTGACTCAGCCTTTCCTTTCTCCTGCCCCACCCCCAAAAATTACAATCAGGAATTGGCACAAAAATTGCTAATTATTACTTTTTTTTCAAACAATTGCTAATGGAGGAGGGAGGTATTTTATTGGACTCCAAGGTCTGAAGTGACTGTTGCTTCCCAAGCTCCTCTCTGCTCCTGAAAGGGACAACTCCAATCTTTCTTCCCCTTGGTGCAGATCTCGATGTCAGGTGTAAGATGTGATGGGAAGAGGTCCTGCAGTCTGTGTGTCTTCTAAAGTACTTCCTCTCATGGCAATCCAACTTCGAGCTTCTCTGCTTGTCTGTGATCCCTGAGTGTGCTATGGACCAATAAGCCTAATGCAGGGATCTCAGAGAAGAATGGAGGCCACAGAGCTCCAGCTCTGCGGTGGAACAGGCCATGGCAGAAGACCTAAACCTTTGGGGTAATCACAGGGCTCGGAGTCTGTAGCAAGACCATCCTCCGAGGCAAGATTGCAGTCAGGCAAGCTGGCAAGCCACCAAGGATAAGGTGTTATCATAATCCTAATTAGCTGCTGATTTACAGTCCCTGATTTCATCATTTTGTGGAGTGCACAAAGAGGACTCCAGGGGAAAAGAGCCTTAGCACAGCACACACTTTCAACACAGAAACTGGGCTGCCAGGATCACATCATCTTTTGGCTCATGGACTTACACAGTGGAGAATAGGAATGTGCTGAAAAAGGAAAGCCCTCTCTACTTCTGAGTAGCCCCTGAAGTCAGGGATGTGACAGGAGCTTTGAGGGGAGTGAAGATTTAAAAAAAGCTAGCTATTTGCTTTAAAAAAAGATGAAGAAAAAATTATAACCATATGTGATCATCTAATCGTGTGAACACTTTGCTGCTGCCATCAGAGATAGAAGTTACAGAGTACACTAGTGCACAGCGCAACCCTGATAAAAATTATTATAAGAAACAGGAAAAGTGGGTTTCTGTAGGCTTCACATTTGGAGGGAGAAGAACTAGAAGAGAGAGTGAGGAGCTGGTGACAGCAAGGGCAATATGGGAGTTGGAAGTTACAGCAATGCAATGTTCTGACCTTTCAGGCCTTAGACTTCAAATGAACCTTGGCAAAACAAGACTCTGTGCAGAAGGCCAGGCACGATGGCAGCAGAGTCATGCCACATGAAATGTGAGAAAACTCTGTGTCAGAGAAACAAGAAGCAGTGATGGACTCTGCAGCTGGCCCCATCAGCACAGCTTCCCACCCCAGGGCAAGCTCTGGTGTCTGCCACCATCTCCTGCTCATGGACACCCACCAGAGACCTTTGTTCCCCTCTTTGGCACCTTCTTGCCTTGTCCTAATTATAACCTGTGGCTGGAAAATAAAAGGTTAGGGTCATTCATCTTTAGTGCCTGTCTCTGAAAGACAGTTAGCTTTCCTGAAGTATACAGATATGGCACCTCACCCCTCATCCTGCAGCCAGTGGAGCCTTTCCAGACTGTGTGTCTTCCCTTCAGAAATCCCAGTGAACATGAGACCTGGAGGCTCCATGAAGACGCAGGCACACAGAGCACCTACACCAGTCCTCTGCTGCTCTATCTCACAGGCACATAGAGCACCTACACCAAAGTCCTATGCTGTTCTGTCTCACAGGCATCAGAGGCTGAAGAAACGGTCTCTCAAGAAGCTGTTGCTACCACATATTATCAGCTCTTGTAACCACCACCACCAGCTGTTTAACCCCAAAGGTACAAGAAGCAATAATAAAGTGCTTATGATTGCCTTGGGGATAACTATTCCTGCTATTATCGGTGGGGAAACTGAGGTATGCAGCAGCAGGGAGCTGCTTATGGCCACACAGAGAGTGAGTGGATGGAGTCCAAGCTCCTCTACCAACAGTCTCAGCTGCAATCCCCCCTCCAGGCCATGCTGCCTGACACCAGGAAAACAAGGAGCAGGTCTGCAATTCCACAGCTTACAGGACTATAAATACAGTTCAAGGTTGCAGTGATAGAGTAATAATCCGCAGGAGTGAAACCAAAGTGTGTGTGGATAACTGGGTCTGGGCGATGTGTTTGTAATCCTGCTCCGAGATTTCCTGTCCATTATACTTTCAGCAAATGCATATTGTGCTGAAGACAAAATACTCTCTTCACGTGGCTGTGCTTATCTGGTCCTTTCTCACCTTCCAGATGCAGTTTTTTCTGCTTTCCCTCCCTGACACTCGTTTCCTCCTTGCCATCAAAATCCTTCTTTCAATCCCGCTCACCTGGCACCACAGGAGCAGCCAAACAGGAGATTTGCCGTTATAGGAATAGCGCAGAGTCTTTCTGTCTTGGAGAACCAGTGGCATGATACAGACTAGTAGGAGGCAAGTGTACGAGAAGAGAAGAAGCTAAAGGCAGTAAAAGGATAATCTGGTTTCCAGAATGCTGCCTGGGAAGTCTGTAAATCATACAGTCTATGTACACAAAACTGGAACCTGGAATGTGGATAAACACGGACGGCTACCCCTGCCTTCCCTCCAACAGTTTGGAAGTCAGCTGAGAAGACAGGTCACTACCTCCTTTCCCTCATGAACATCCCTCCAGGTATGTCCTTGCTTTTCCTGTCTCCCTGGCTGCCTTGCTTTGCTCAAACCACAAGATGCAGCTGGAATCAGGTCAGCCTGCTGGGCCAGCACACCTCCCCATTTCTGGCTGATTGTAATCTCACCTTCTTGTGTTTCCAACATACTCATCAATTCTCTTTTCTGTAAACAAGTCAAGGCTTCATTTCTATCCATTCACAGTTTTAGCTTTGTGAGCTTCTCTTGTGAACCCTCTCCATGTGTTCTAATGCTGAATCGTGTTTAATCCATGTCTGTCCTTCAGACCAGCCTCCCTGGGCTGCAGCCCCGGTTTTGTACCACTGTCCCAGCACAAGGGCTTGGAAACTAGACCCTTCCCTCTGGCGTTGTCTTGGCTTTTCCACTCTCATTGGCTCAGCTCCTTTCCCTACCACCTGTTCTGAGAGCAGCAGCTACACCAGAGCACCACAGGCAATGACCCAAGCTGCTTTGTGCCCTTAGGACAGTCAAAGTATGCCCTATTTTGGGGTACTTCCATGTACCAAACCCCTGTGTGGTCTGACTTCTCAGAGTGCTGGCAACTGAGGTCAAAGTCAGTGGGTAACAAAGAGGCTCAGTACCCCTAAGTGGGAAACAGTACCACCCCAACTGGGGACAGGTCAGACCATGAAGCCTCATTCAGTTCCCAGGGGAAGCAGCTGAAATCTTTAGGTGAAGGTCATAACTAGTCCCGGTCATGTCTTACAAGAAACTCCCACAAGCACAGTCTGCACCAAGTGGTTCAAATGCATCACATTCCTACTCTAATCACTGATTAAAGAGGAGGAAACTGCACATAAATTGTGTTATTGCATGGGCTGGACTTAAACCCCTATCAGTTCATATCTCGTTGCAACCATAAATCTTCTTCAGTGATAGGAAGTTTTTATCAAGAAGTAACCATATATTCCTAATACGTGGCAGCTGGCCTAAGAGCCATAGTTTATAAAACTTGTTTTAAAATAAGCCATAAAATTTGTTACATATTATTACTGTAAACCCCCAGGATTCAAAATGCACGGAATCATGAGACTGGCTTAAAAAGAAAGCAATCCAGGAGATTTGAGAAAGAAAAGAATGAAAAGAACCCAACATTTATTCAGTACCAGGTTTCTGAAGCTATAATACACTCTGAGTAAATGTTCACAGCATTTTTTCCCTTTAGCCATGATGGGCTCAAATACTTCTGTGCAGACTTGAGATTTGTACTTTCTCACTTTCTTTTGGGGGCTGCTGAAATAGTATTCTTAAAACTTGCCATCGTAAATGCATGAATTTACTGCACAAACCAAATGAAGTTGGTCATTATGGAGTAAATCTTTTTGCTAATAATGCAACTGAGTATGGTGGAGTTGTGCCAGAAGTCTGATGCCATTCTGGTTAAGATTAGAACATTATATTGTCCCAGGGATACTAGCAGACATTTGAAGAAGCTGTCATAGTTGGCAGTAAAGCCAGACCTGCCCAATCCAATACATTCTTCAGCTGACGAAATGGACCAAAATGATACAATGGGATCTTCATGGGCATTAGAAGGAGTTGGAAAGGGTGAGGCGATTTGGCAGGTGTAGAAACGAGATTGGGAAAAACAAGATAAATATTTTCCCTGTGAATAATTGTCCACAAAATTCTGCAAGTGAGGCAATAAAACCCGGCTTACTGGAATAACTCCGGTCTGTGAGAGAAAGGTCTTTGGTGAAGACAATGCAGAACAAGAAGTGAGAAGAAATGAGCATCCCATACGAATGCAGCTGTGAGGCAGCACTGTGTGAAGGCAGGATGGTTTTGATAACACCAGTGTTTGGTGGGCACCATGCTGTCCAAATCCTGTTCAGTCCTGGAAGTGAAACAGCACAGCCAACAGCTTCCAGTCATTCCTCTGGGAAAGGCAAGCAGCTTCTGGTGTTTGTACATGGTGTTCCCATTACAAAGGCTATTCATTTTTTATGAACACTTTTGGCTGTAGTCAGACCACCCGCTCTAGCTAGGTGTAATCTAATGTAGTGCCCTACTGCTTCGATACCTAAGGTCAAAAAAGGGGCTCACATAGCTATTCACACTGCCTGGCTCTTGGCACAAAAAAATACATTATCTGCTCACATGGTGCCTTCTGTTATTGATTCTGACTATTTTCATGTCAAAACCGACCTCCAAACTCCCACAACTGGCATCCATAGATGCATAAAGAGGGAAAAGATTTATATTTGCTGAGAGAAATACTGACTTGCATACCTGCAGTTGTGCCTACAGAACCTTCTGTGCAGCATTTGGCCCTAAGTGGCTGGCTGGGGGATGAAACTTTTCTAGAAGAATTGCAATAGTCTCTTTTCTACGTCAAGGTGATGGTGTGTAGCTCCCCTGATGGTGCCCTGTAACCAATGAAGGCTTTGTAAGCCTTCCTGTGAAGACACCAAACATAAGGTGAATCTGGCCCAGGTCTATATGGAGTAAGTAGATGTGCTCAGCCCTAGGCAAGCAGGAGGTCTGGTCTCAAAGAAAGGAGCACTATCCTGCAAGTGCAGCTCTGCAGAGCACTGTGCATCTTCCCCTTCCGCTGTGTAAGAGCAGCACACAGTCATACAACCAAAAGGAAGGATTTTGTCCCTACAGGAAACCTTGAAACCTGTGTTGGAAATCTTTCCTGAAGATGCCACATTTCTGTGCAAGAAGCACATAAAGGGAATATCACAACCTAGATTTCGTAAGGTATTTCCTTTATCCATCCATGGTGACAGAGGTTTTGGATATTTGGTCATTCTTAAGGTGCTTTACTTTGGTAAATAATTGATCAAACAAGAGGAATAAAAATACTTAAAAGTGGCTCTGGTAGACACCAATAGTCCACATGCAACTGAAGGTCACTTGCCAATTTTGACTCAAAAACAACAAAACAACCCAAACTCCTAGCCCTGAGACACCCAATGCCTGCTGATGAACAAGCCATGGAGTGCCCTCAGGTACAGAGATGGGAGAGGCTCCCCATCCAAGAATGTGGTCCAGCTGTGCCTTGGGTGAGAGGAACAGCCCAGCCATCCTCTCCTACTGTTCAGGGCTTGGAAATGGGATGGGTAAGCGTTTCCTGGACTCTCATTACACTGTGGAAGCTGTGGGACTCTCCTGGGCTCAAGGCCAGGATTTTCACAGGGAGCAGAGGGAGCAGGGTGTATGTATATGTCTATCTCCTGAAGCTGTTCTGAACATCGTCCCAACTGGTCCTGAGTTACATCCTCTTGGACACTGGTAAGGGCTCCTGGAACTGCTGGTTTTCGGTCAGCGTTTATTATCAAGGGATAACCCTTTCCTTTCTCACAAGGAGGCTGTTAAAAAGAAACTGTAGGGCTGTAGGGTGGTAATGCAGCCACATCTTTCCTCATCCTTCCTTATCTCTGCCCCTCTTGAGAGCTTCATTCTGGCAATGTACTTGGTTCGCAGAATTGCTTGCATTTCCTCTGGCCCAGCCCTTACAGGAGTATGCCCAGAGGGAAAGAAAAGTCCCTCCTCACCAAAGCACCCAGAGCTCATGCTTATCCATGACCTGTATAGGCATGTTCTCTCTTCAGGGCAACTTAAACACATAAGAAACTCCACAGTTGTCAACAGCGTAACTGGGAAAATTGAGCTACGCAGCATTTAACAGGCTCTCAGACATGTAGGTTATTATTGTGATGATTGTGCCAACCTACAACCCTCCTCGTCTCTGGGGATTTCACTCTATGTATTCAAACGCACCAGCATTTCTGTTACCTAAACCTTGACTCACCAGGGCTTACGCATCTGCTGCAAACCTTTATTCTGAAACTAGCTGTGCAGTTTATTCCTCTGCATATGCTTTTAATAATTGAAAAGCAGCTACGATCTCCTCAGCTGAGTGGCATTTGCAGCACATTTGTCCATATTGAGAACTACGTCTGCTTAGTATTTGCAAACCAAGATAAACAGAAACAAAAGAAAGGAAAAACAATTTACAGCTTTCCAATGCACACACGTCCAGCAACATTCTTCTCTACCAGAAAATGCATCACAAACACACCAGGCCAAGAGCAGCAGATGTGAGGAGTGCCAGCTCTTTGAAATAGTTTATTTTACAACCAATTACACCAATCGTCTGAAACCAGAAATTCTCTAAGTTGGCAGACACAAAACTCTGCTACTTCCTTTTTTTATTCCCCCTAAATGTACTCACCTATATTTTTATACCATGCAGCAAGCTAATGTGTATGCAGTGAGAGGTTTAGGGAGGAAACTACTACCTATAAGGTCTGCTTGGCCTCTGCAGTTTTCATGTTCTTCCTGTATTGCTCAGGGACATGGGAATAGGGCTGCTTTCTCTCAAAGGCATTTCTAGAGGCACTCACACAGTCCCCACATTCTGCACAGCACTTTGGTGAGGCCCCAGGACTCCAGAATCATAGAATCACACAATCATGGAATGGTTTGGGTTGGAAAGGACCTTACAGCTCATTTAGTTCCAACCCTCTGACACAGGCAGGGACACCTTCCACTACAGCAGGTTGATCCAAGCCCCATCCAGCCTGCCCTTGAACACTGCCAGGGATGGGGCAGCCACAGCTTCTCTGGGCAACCTGTGCCAGGGCCTCACCACCCTCACAGGGAAGAATTTCTTCCTTGCAGCTCTTCTTCACCCTGCAAGCACCCCCAACCCTCATGAACTCTTGTATTTCTTTGTGTATTTATTATCATTTCTTATGTTGTTGTTATATAAGGAAGCTGATCACAGAGCAACAGTCTCTGTTGAACATGGACTGGCGGCAAAGGACATCAGAGGCAGGATAAGAAGGAGGCCGCCATGACCAGCAAAGCGGGAAGCTGTCTTGGCTCCTTGGTGGTTGTTAAACTAAGTTAAGCATCTGCCATCTGCCCACGACGGTTTCACAGAGGGTTTGAAGGTAAAGGGAGAAAAACAGAGGAAGTTCAGGTTAGATATAAGGAAGAAGTTCTTTCCTGTGAGGGTGGTGAGGCACTGGAATGGGTTGCCCAGGGAAGCTGTGAATGCTCCATCCCTGGCAGTGTTCAAGGCCAGGTTGGACAGAACCTTGGGTGACATGGTTTAGAGCAAGGTGTCCCTGCCCATGGCAGGGGGGTTGGAACTGGATGATCTTAAGGTCCTTTCCAACCCAAACCATTCTGTGATTCATGTTTCATGCATCTGAAAAATTCTTTCCCAAAACTTCAAGGAGACTTCCTTGGAAATACAATTAGTGGCCAAAGGGCCAAAAAAACAGTTAGTGGTGGCAGACCCAGAACTCATAGGAACTGATCAGAGAGCTCCTGAAGCAGAGACAAGTCTTATGTCTGGTGCAAGTGAGAGGGGGAAGTCAGTCTTGAGACAAAAAAAGATGATGGTGTGGTCAAAGCAATGAGTGAGGAAAATAATCTTTTACACATCACTTTGAATAAATTCATTTGCTTTTCTGTTCACACTGCCTTTATTTGGAGGCTTTCTAGAGATGACTTTTCAGAACACATTCTCTACACACTCAAATTACAGTGATTGTGAATTACTCCTTTCAGATAGAAATGGTGGATGAAGTGGCTAAGCCACTGTCCATCATATCTGAGACACCATTACAGTTCAGTGAAGCTCCCACTGACTGGAAAAGGGGAAACATAACCCCCATTTTTAAAAAGGGATAAAAGAAAGCTGTGTCCTGGGCTGCATCAAAAGCGACATGATCAGCAGGTTGAGGAAGGTGATTCTCCCTCTACTCTGCTCTGCTTAGATCCCACCTGCAGTCCTGTGTTCAGCTCTGGGGCCCCCAACACACGAGGGATGTAGAGCTGTTGGAGTGAGTCCAAAGGAGACCACAAGGATGATCAGATCAGAAGGGCTGGAGCACTTCTACGGAGACAGGCTGAGAAAGTTGGGGTTGTTCAGCCTGGAGAAGAGAAGGCTCCAGGGAAACTTTAGAGCAGCTTCTAGCATCTAAAGGGGGGCTACAAGAAATCTGGAGAGGGATTTTTCACAAGGGTATGTAGAGACAGGACTGGGGGAATGGCTTTAAACTGAAAGAGGGAGATTTAGATTACATGCTAGGAAGAAGTTCTTCCCTTTGAGGGTGCTGAGGTGCTGGCACAGTCTCCAGAGAAGCTGTGGCTGCCCCATCCCTGGCAGTGTTCAAAGCCAGGTTGGACAGGGCTTGGAGCAACCTGGTCTAATGGAAGGTGTCACTGCCTGTGTCAGGGGGTTGGAACTGGATGAGCTTTAAGGTCCCTTCCAACCCAAACCAGTCTCAGATTCCGTGATTCTATGATAAATGCTCATGGTGACTGGTGCTCTGGTTTTACCAGAGTTTCTGACTTGCTCCCAACACCAGAAACATTCCCAGGAATGCACATCTACTGTATGTTAGTCACTATTCAGCTAAACAGCAAGACATGCTGTGTATTTAATGAGTTATCCTCAATTTAAGGCCTATAAAGAGTCTACTTTTCCAATAGAACTTTTTTAATTTAGCCCCATTTGCTGAAGATTGCCCATTTAATGCAACACATCATTATGTTTTTATTGTTAGCTTTTTATGAACTGTACCAGATTAGCTGCAGAGAATTTACACTAGATGCCCTAATTAGACCTTTATAGGTAGCCATAATTTTCTTTTCATGTACCCATAAAGACTGATAAATTAATCTGCAGGAACATGAACTCCGTCATCTTTTTTCCCTCTTCACCACTCACTCCTTGTTCTGATAAAGTCCTAATGAACCCACTTGCACAATTCCCTTCTGTTTTGTTTTCCTTTAAAGGCTAATTTCAACTAGACAATTCAACCAACTGCAGTATTTTTCCATATATGATGCCAGAGAATAAGCAGCAAGCATAATCCTTTCTTATATGATTTAATCATTTCCATTCTCAGTAGAAAATGATCCATCAACAATGGCAAACAAAGAGGTGTGATCCACAAAGTTTAACTTTAACTGGATCACTTATTTAACAGAGCGGAAAAGAAGACAAAATAACGAACAATAAACCCCTCACCTGCTAATTGTCAGTTAATTAGCAAAAAATGACAGAGTGGGAATAGAATCTCTCCAAAAACACAGTAGCAACAGGAGTTTTGAGTGTGCCTCTCACACAAGACAGCACTCAAAGGATCTAGTCCCTCATCTAGCAAAAACCATTTTTAAGCAGCAGAATCTTTCAAACTTCCTTAAATATATGCTTAAAACTTTGCTAACTAGAAATTAATTTTGGGGTGAGAACTGGATAGGGATGTTTTGCTGTAGATGACAGTCTACTCTACCCACCTGATTGTTGCAGGATCACCACTCAGTATTTTTTACCTTTCTCAAGACAGAAATCAGTGAAGACAAACAACATGGCTTATTCATTAGTGCTGGCACCCACTTTGCAAGCTGAAGACCACACTTTTTGCTCCACTAAGTCCTTATCAATGGCTTGTCTTCCTAAATATTAGCTCAGATTCAACAGCTGTAGAAAGAGTCATGGACAGCATTCGTACCTGCAAAATGGGTAACTGCACTCCTAAACACACGTACAATTTCCTCCTTGGGTATTGCAATGACAGAAGTTACACCAGCAGTATCGGCTATCAGCTGCAAACGTGGAAGGAGCATGCTTGATAATGAACTATTTAAGATATATCAGGTAAAAAATTGACTTTGGGTTATTAAATGAATGAAAACAATATTCGTGGTCTGCATTTATGGAATGAGGCGCTTAAGAGGCCTTGGTCATGTTTCAAAAAGGGCATTACACTGAAATGTCTGCTGTAGTACAAGATACCAAATGCTAAGGAGGAAAAATGCAGTGTTAAAAACCCCAGGGGTGGGGAGGATTCACCACAGACAGAACCCACAGTGAGTGGTGAAAGAGCTGAGTCACCGCTGATGCTCTGTGGGATTACAGAGGATGTGTGTGGAGGATGAGGCCCTCATGAGCCCTGGAACCAGAAAGTCCCACTACAAAGCTGTCCTTAACACAGGGCATTGTAGTTTTGTTTGGCCTCCTCTTTTACTAGAGTGGGATATTTTTTGCTTGGTTTTCTAAGGAAAAGAAGCATATGTGGTCCTACTCCATGTATACTTGTACGTGAATCACAGAACTGTTTAGGTTGGAAAAGGCCTTTAAGATCCTTGAGTCCAACCATAAACTTAACACTGCCAAGTCCACCACAAAACCATGTCCTAAGTGCCACATCTACACGTCTTTTAAATACCTCCAGGGATGGTGACTCCACCACTGCCCTGGGAAGCCTGTTCCAATGCTTAACAACCCTTTTGGGGAAGAATTTTTTCCTAATATCCAATCTAAACCTCCCGTGGTGCAACTTGAGGCCACTTCCCGTTGTCCTATTATTTGCTACTTGGGAAAAGAGACTGACCCCCACCTTATTATAGCCTCCTTTCAGGTAGTTGTAGACAGCAAAAAGGTTCCCCCTAAGCCTTCTCTTCTCCAGGCTGAACAACTCCAGTTCCCTCAGCCAAAGTTCTCTGGATCCCCTCCACCACCTCAATGTCTCTTTGGTAGTGAGAGGCCCAGAATGAACACAGGATTTGAAGTGGGGCCTCTCCAGATCACTGCCGTGGCCCTGCTGGCTATGCTGTTTCTGACACAGGTCAGGATGCTGTTGGCTTTCTTGGCCACCTGGGCACAAGCTGCTCATGTTCAGCTCCATCAGTCAGCACCCCCAGGTCCTTTTCCACTGAGCAGCTTTCCAGCCACTCTTCCCCAAGCCTGTAGTGTTGCATGGGGTTGTTGTGACCCTAGTACAGGACCCAACACTGAGCCTTGTTGAACCTCATGCCATTGTCTTGGCCAGGTGCTTCTGTAGACCCTTCCTACCCTCCAGCAGATCAATACTTCCACCCAACTTGGTATCGTCTGCAAACTTACTGAGGGTGCTCTAAATCCCTTCATCAAGATCATTGATAAAGATATTAAACAGAACTGGCCTCACCACTTGTGACCAGCCACCGGCTGGATTTAACTCCATTGACCACCACCCTTTGGGCCTGGCCATCCAGCCAGTTTTTTACACATCCAAACCATGAGCAGCCAGTTTCTCCAGGAGAATGTTGTGGGAAATGGTGTCAAAAGTTTTATGAAAGTCTGGATAGACAGCATGCACAGCCTTTCTTCATCCAATAAGTGGGTTACCTTGTTAAGGAGGTCACTCGTCACCATACATTGGGTTAGTCAAGAATATTTGCATCTGCTAGCGTTAAACCCAAATATTTGCTGGCCAATTTTAACCAAACTGTGAGATTTAAATGAATCTGAAAAAAATGTAGGTAACTACCTGGGTATTGACAATAGACAAACAGAGAAAGCAGAAGAGTATTGATGATCTCACAGAGGCAAAGCTGCAGTAGGACTGGTTCCTTAGTAGACATCAGTGAATCCACTCAAGGCAACCAGGACTCACTTATTCGGAGCCCATGGAACAACTGGATGTGTTTCAAGGGGATATTTCCCACACAATGACTGTCTCAGTGTAAATCTAGCAGTACAAGGTGACATCAGGAGCCAAGTCCACCCCACTGTCAGGTACCTCAATAGGAGACACCCAACTGGCCTCTAGATCTATGAGCCAACTGCCCTTCCTGCCTCTGCCCATCTTGTACCTCTCTTCTGACCCCATGCTGAGGAGGAAGAGGTGCCTCACACCACACTGGGACCCTCATCCATCACACCGTGTCTTCAGGCTCATTTCCAACAGCTCTCAGCAGATCTGCTTTTTCCCTGTGCTAAGCAACCACCACCTCAACTGTTAGCAACACAGCAAAATTCAAACATCCCAGATTTTGCAATCACATATGAAGCAATCTTGCTCCTAATTTGTGCCTGTTTATTAACTTCTGATATTTTTTTATCCAAAACAAGGAAGATAAACAGCAATAACAAAAGAAGTACATAAAGAAGGGGATGAGAGTGGAAAACATAGTTCAAACTCCTCCTAGATATAATCGATCCAAGAGTAATGAATTTTATACCAAGTACTAGTCTTGCCAGCCTCATTTAATTACAGGGCCATATACATAACCCCATCAGATTAAGTAATCAGGGACACGGTTTGGCTCCAGGACTTAGCCAGTATCTTTTGCTTACATTGGGGGAAAGAATATTAGGCCTTTGGAACAGCTATAGCCTGTGTGTGATTTTTGCCATTATTACTGGCAATCACTCAGGATGTGTTTTTGCAAATGCATGGTTCACCAGATGAATCTGAAAAGCCTGTCATGCTCTCAGCAAGAAAAATGCTCCTTACCTCAATCAATGGGTAATTCTGAAGGGGTTTTCCTCAAGTGAGTATATGTTCCCAGTAAATAAAAGACAGACTATGTTTTAGTAGCGCTTGAATGCATAGCAGCAATGACAGGTCTACCACGTGTTCTGGATGAACGCTGGCATCACAGTGAATAGCATCACCTACCAGGTGCTGACACTGTGTGTTACAGGGCTCCCAGAGGGAGCAGGTTCATTAGCCATGTCCTCTACCTGCCTTTGTTTAAACCCAGGAACTGAAAAATGCCACCCTAACAAAGAATAGGTACCGCTGCCCTCAAAGGCTGGTATTGCGTTCTAACACCTGATGCACCACAACGTGTTCAACCCTGCCCAGGTCCCACCCGAACTGTGTACACAGGGTCTCCTTTGGGCTGGTCATAGACGTTTAGAGGCAGGGGTCCAACAGGAGAAGTTTGGCTTTAAAACCAAGCCATGTAAGTGAGTCACTATAGCAGCAGTTCACACCCTACCTGTTTCCCAAGGCATCACTACTGCCTAGCCATGACCATGAATTATGCTGCTCAAAAGGAGCATTTACACAGTCTTTATGAAATACCATAATTCTGGAAGGTGCAAAGAGAGCTTCTTAGGAAGTATAAAAGCCTCAGGAGCTCAGCAACATCCCTAAAGGGACTGAACATTCATGACCTTTTGGTCAAGTCTATGTTGTGGCCAACTTGGGTATTTTCAGTGCATACCAAAAAGCTTTAGAATTCAACTTTAGGGATTACATGGGATCTGTTCAATGCCTCTGCTGCTCAGCAAGAGCAGAATAAAAGTGTGGCCCATATATTTGTAAAGCAGGATGTGTCCTATATATTTTACAAATTTAAAACATTGCTTTAAAGAGCAAAAGCTTTTTGTGTCAGAAATCATTCAACAGCGTTGGAAACATCGGCGGTATCCCCAACGCAACAGCACCACTCCCCAAGCATTCAAAAATCATGAGTCAGATGCCCCCTTCCACAAGAAAAATCACACAATTGGCTTCAAAACATGCGCATAAAAATGTAATCGATTCCAAATATGGTTTGGGATTTCTGAGGATATAATTGGGGTCATGTTTCAACCACTTCTCTGACACCAAAAGCACTAGACATTTTCTTTGTTTTTCAAATAAGAGCTGAGAGATTCTCTCATAATCCATTGTTTCTAGGAGCTGGGGTTCTAAGCAAAACAGCAAACACTGGCTCATGATAAAATCACAGAGCTGGCAACACCGCTAGTGTGATACTTTTCTCCTACCATTAAAAGCCTGGCAAGGAAGGAAAAAAACACTGAGTTGCTCATAAGACTCTAAACAAACTCTCTTTTTGCATAAAAAGCACCTTTTCTTTAACTCCTGCTTTGTGCATTAAATTTGACAGGGATCAAACTTGTTTTATTAAACCATCACTTCTCACCAGCAGAGTCATCTACAGCAAGAGCTGCACTGGAGAATTGTGAAGACTTCAATGCTTTCCTGGAGATGTCACTGGGATGTGAGGGCATTCCGGCTCAAGACACTGGGATAAATCCTGAGCACAAGACATGCCACGTGGCCAAAGAAGAAGGTGGATATGTATGCTTGCACCAGTCAAATCAGCCCTATGGTGGCCTCCTCTCCCTAGGGACAACAGTAGCTCAGACAGGGAGCTCCAGGCCATGCTTCCATGCAGCCTCCAGTGTGGTGCAAAGAGGACCATGGAGGAGGCCTCACAACTGCCTCCTTCCCTTTGGATGTCACAGAGCTTGTCTGGCCATGCATGATGGCATGCTGAGCCATGGAGCAAGCTCAGGCTGGTGAGATCTCAGAAGCTTGGATAATATGTTCTGGCTCAGACCAAGCCTTATACATGAGCTTGCTGTCAGTATGGAGAGGAAACCTCAAGGGCTGCCTCAGGACCTGTTTGATTTATGTTATAGAAGTACCCCAAAAGCTTTTACCTCTGTCTTAAATGGTCATATTTGTCTTCCTCCTCCTCTGGCAAACACTAAGGGGCAGGGCATGTTTCCCCTCTTTATAGAGCTCAAGGCAGGAGCTAATCACCCTATTTTTTGTTTTATTCAATGGACATGAGTAAGCATTTCTAAGGTATCATTTTTCTGACCTATTTTGGGTATTCATTGATCAGATCCTAGCCAAGGTGTTCTTATTTCTCTCCATAGGATACAGTGGGATCCAGGGAGATCAGCTCTGCTGTAGACAGATGTCTTTTGGAGGAGGGCACTGGAGGACTCAGTAGATGCATGTACGGTAAGATCTCCTCATTTTAAGTCAAACCTCCTGCAAGGTTTTACCATAGGACTGACACCTGCCTTATTAAGGAACAGGGAGAGATAGCCATTTCCCACACTAGCATTCAAATCCCACAGTCACTCCCTAACCACAGGGAAAGCCAAGCCTGTAACCACCAACAAAGCATGTTTTGCATCCAGCTCAGATATAAACTGTTCCTCTGCTCAAGAAAACAGCACTGTGCCTGAAATGTCATTTAGAGCGTCATATGCCTCCTCTTGGACTCTTTGGACAACATGAAAACCACTGTCCCCAGCCAGTTCTTAATGAGAGTTGACTAAAGCCAGTGAGAATTTGGTCATAGCTGTGTGAATTATGGGCCCATAGTTTTTTCCTGATGATCACAGCCTCTTCTCCTTGCTGTCCTGGATATTTTGCTAAGGTCTGTATGAGTTCTCTACATAAATAAGCAACCTGCATCACATCTGGGTGGACTGAGTGGCTACAGGACAACAGTTCTCACTACACCTCCCAAAAGTGACTCCTGCATAATATGGTCGCACGTAACAGCACTGAGCTCTATCGTCAATAGTCCCTGGGAACAAAGGTTGTAAAGATACACCTGGAATTTAGGGGACACACACACTCTAGAATATAACCCTGCCTCCCTCAGCACCTCAGCCCCTTTCAGGTCTAGGTTCAAACACAACAGTCAACTCAGATGTAGAGAGTAAATAATTATTCTGATGGGGCCAAAACTGGAATCTGTGTCACCAAGAAAACCAAAATATGGATACTCCTGTTTTCCTGAGAGAGGGAGCTGAACACAATGCTCACTGAGAGCACTGAGCCAGGCTTTGAATGAAAGGCAGTTGTTGTTCTGAATCCCCTAACACCGGGCTCGACCGCAGCGCCGACTGCCCTGCTCAGCAGCTTCATAAGGCATGCAGGGAATGTGGTAATGGACTGACTAAACTGCTTGCAATTTTTTTAAAGTCAATTTAAAATGGGAAGGAAGTGAAAGAGCGAAGGAAAGCAAGCACAGAGCTGCTTTTTGGTCCTGGAGTGATTGTAGTAATTGTAATCTTTTGTATCTAGCCGCTCTTCACAGTAAAATAATGAAAGGGATGTCAAGACATAATAATTTGCTAAACATGAAGAGGGAAAAGGAAACCCCAGTAATGGGCAGCATAGACTTAAAATGAGTGCTTCCCTTTTCGTTAAATCACACACTATTACCAATGGATAAAATCTTAAAGGAGAAGTAATTCAGTATGCCAGAATAGGGGCACTGTGATGTGGTTTGAAAGCTGGATGAAGGTTCATAACCAAAGGCTAATGTTCATGTAAATGTAATGAGCTCTGCCCTGTGAGGCAATGCATGAATCAGTGTATTAAGGTGGATTATGTTTTTCTTTAGTACTTATTAATGGCCTGAAAGAAGAAATACTCAGTTCAGGAATGAAATCCTGCTAACAGAAAGGGAGAAACTGCAAGAAACAATGAGAACAGGAACGCTGCAAATAGAAAGAAACCTGAAGTTAGAAAGTGTAAGAAGCTGCAATTTAATTAGGGCACAAAAATGGCAAATTTTTGCCCACAGAAAATAATTACTTGGGTTACATACACTCAGTAACATGGAGTCCAAGTGCAGATTCTGAGAAGCTGAGAGTACAGAGGAAAAGCAGATGAGTGCCATAAACACGCACACCCACAGCCTCAGAGGTATCCACACTCTCAGCTCCGGCTCCTTTTTACAGGAGGTAGGTACCTCTGTCTTCCTGAGAAATCAGTCCCATGGCACAGCATCACTAACCAGAGGAAAGTGCATTGTCCCAATGGACATGGCTCAGGGAGCATGGAAACACAAAATGGTTTCAAGTGGCTGAATCGCTCCAATGCTGGGTGCCTGAAGGGGCATCCTTGGCTGCAAGTGAGCTGACAGAGCTGCCCTGCCACGACACTGGCATGCAGTGGGTTTGCTAGAGCTCAGCACATTCAGCTCCAGCCCTGAGGGCTTTCGATGGTCCATAAGGTGATGACATGCTGGAGAGGAGGCAGGGTTGGAGGGATGGGGGCTGTTCATCCCCTGGCAAGCTCAGGATGAAGAAAGGGGATTGTGCCCAGGAGGCAAGACAGCATGAAAACTGAAGAGTTGCATGGAGAATCTGGCAAGAAGTAAGTGGGAAAAGTTAACATGGATGATAACAACCTGCAAATGCTTAAAGGGTGTAAAAAACAATCAGAAAGGCAAAGAATTTATGACCCACTTTCCAGGAAGTATTCAGCCTCCTTTAGCTATTTACATCTGTCAATGCCTGGTACTAGGGAAGAAATGGGAGCTGAGCCCTTCTGAAAACCGGTTACATAAACACAATGAGAAATTGAAACAGGAATTACATCAATGGTGCATCTCAGAAAAAGACACTCTGATGTTGTGATGCTGCGGGACGGTATCCCAAGGGATGTTTCATCACTTGGGTCTTTCTACAGTTGACTGAAGCAAGCATTAAGACCAGTCCTGCAGGGAATCTGTGCTTCTGCAGAGAAGGAGGCAAAGCTGTTTGCACTAGCAGGTGTTTTCCTCGTCAGCCACGAACTTCTAATTACGCAGCACTGGTTCACTTTTGGGCATGCTATAGGAAAAGAGCACTTTGAGCCCAAACCCATAGCTTCCCAGCCTCCCTCCTCAGCTCTCACCCATTTGCAAACAATTGCGAAGGTGGAAGAATTCAGGGAACAGATGTAGCCTGCCCCCCTAGTCCCATCTGTTCACATCAGAAACCACCACGCAATCTGGCAGGGAGAGCTCTCTCTGCTCAAGATAGATGCTGGCCTGGGCTGGGAAGGGAGGGGAAAGGGGGATGCCGGGTGGTGGTCGCGGGTCAGACTGGAGGGGCCCTGCCGGCGTTGCGTGGGAAGGCTGCACAGCATCTGCCAGTGCCACGTCTGGCTCAAGTCGGATTGAAATCGCCCAGCAAAGTCTGTCAGAACACAAAGAACCTGCGTGAAGTTCGCTGCATCCCCCTGTGCACACATCTTCACCGCCACAGCGAGGAGGAAATGTCTCTCGCTCCCCAGCCAGCCAGAGGCTTGTGAATCTGGGGCTGTAGGCATGAGAGGATTTGCCAATACAGTGTTGAAGGGAAGGCTGAAGGAAATGGGTGTTCGAAGGTGCAGGCGTGAATAGCAGGGGAATACGGGCTGCTAAATGTCTGGATATTTGCTTTCCTGCTCCACAGATCATTAACCATCGCTCTTGGCACCCTTGAATGGGTTAAAATCCCAGTGATTTGGGAGTCTCAGTGACAAGCTTAGATCCTGTGTATCTAGCAGCCTGCTTCTCTAGAAGCCTGACTGTAGTCATGGCCCCCTCACCTTCCCTTCTTCACCACCAGCTCCTCCTGCAGCCTTTCTGCTCACCTGGAGCTGCTCCAGGCTGCTCGGGAGCACAGGAGGTAGTGGCAAGGTGATGGAGCTGTGGTGCGACAGCCACCGGCGATGCTGCCAGTGCACGCTCCTCCCAAGCCTCCTCCTTCTCCGTCTGTGGAAACAAGCTGACAGCACCTTGCTCCTTCAAAGGGTGTTGCAAAGATCTAGATCCATGAAGCACTGAGCTAGTGCACCTTTAGGCTAGGGTCTAGGCTGTGAAGTAGCCACAGCACTGCCCTAACTAAGCTGTCTGTGGATTCTCCCTATGACAGGAGTAAAACCAGCAGCCAAGGTGCAGTGCTAATGATGAGAAATGTACATAGCCTGATCCGAGTAAATACAGAGATGCAACATCAATGAAAAACAGCAGAGCTGTTCCTCCCCCATTGCTGGTGTAATTCAGCAGTTCATGTGTGAGATCACAAAACATTAATGGGAACAGGCAAAGCCATAATGCTCTTCTCCTACTGATAGCCGAGGTGCAGACTATTTTTAATCCAGGTTTTTTTGTTGTTAATAGATTTTCTTGGTGTTTGGGGGTGCTTAATATCCTCTGGGAAAGATAAACATCAGTGATTATTTTAGGCCTGTATGACCTTGCTGAGGAGTAACATGACTCCGTACAGGGCTGAGAGCAGACTTGGCAGAGCCTAGTTGTAAGGAAGTCTTCTATTGTGCAGGCTTGCTTTGCCTGTGAAGCAATATGTTTTTCTGTCTTGCAGAGGGGAGCTCAGAGAAAAAGGCTCAGCCTGCACCAAACTCTTGCAGAAAAGGACTGACTCATTTTCAGAAAGTCAAACAGGATCTCAGGAGGAAGTAATAACTGGCCTTCAGAGCCGAACACTTTAAACCCCTGCTCTTGCTCACCCTCGCAGTGGCAAAGGAAGAAGATAGCAAACAGCAGTGGGAAACAAGGCACATTCTGTTCCATCCCAATCAGTCTCTGATTGATGGCAGATTTCACTACAACTCTATAAAATGCCCACCCTGACATCCCCGGCGATGTTCTCTTTCAAACTAACAAAGCAGCGTTTCAAATGCTCGATCACGTCTTGGTTGGCCAACAGCAGAGCCCCTTTCTTGAACAGAGTGATTTGTTGTAGCAGAGCCTGAAGTAAGCCACAACAGCTGTAAATCTGCATGTGCTTCCCTGCACAGCCCTGCTGCACCTGCAGATGAACTCTCAGTTCTGAAGCCGAGGCAAACAGCCCTCGCAATAAATGAGTTTATTATCTGTCACTTGTCCAAACTACTGCGGGGCACTCGAGTCACCAACGGAGCTGTGAACAGGGGACAGGTTATAACCAAAGCAGCACAATGCAGTTATTTTTAATGTTAGACTATTGCTCCTTTCAATCCTTTGCTATTTTGTCAGGGAGGCCCAGGGCACTGTAGCAGTCTGGTCTCTTCTCCCTTCCCTCACACTCATGCGTAGCTATACGTGCCCTGCACACCTGCACCATGAAGTGCTACACAAATCCCTTTCCAGCTGCTGCACCCAGCCCTGAACAAAAAGTCACCCACTGGGGTATATGAGCACAGCTGTGAGCCACCCTAACTGTGCTCAACTTTCAGCACAGCCCAAGTTGGATCAACTTAAGATTGTGCTTTTGGGCTGAGGACCTTTTTTAAGACAGCATAAAGAAACGCAGGACTGGTGCAGCTCTCCCTGAATTCAACAGAGTCTCTGCAATAAGCTGAGTGAAGAATGTGGCAGGATCTCAAGCACTTCGGTTTACACATGGGTCAACCTCTAAGTAAAAGCACTGCCAAGTAGTACAGAGAAGTCCCAAAGCACCCAGGAGCCTCCAGGATATCCACTTCAAGAGCTTATCTTTGATATCTTCTCCCCGTTACAGGGACTTAGGGGATCTCAAGGAGGCAGAAACCTGCCTTACTCAGCTCTGGAGATGGCCGGGAGAAGGAAGGTGAGCTCCTGCAGCTGTGCTGACGTGTAGAGTGAGTTATTCTGCCTCCACAGACCTGCTGCTTGGCTGGGGCAGGGGTAAAGAAACACTGCAGGAATTCACAGCCCTTGCAGAAGTCTGTAGTAGCCATTGGAGCAGGAAGGCTCTGTTAGGGGGAGGCTGGGGAACACGGGTATCTCCTCATCCTTCATCTCCACAGCCTGTCCACACTACTGCCACCACCCCTGGTTGCCCCCTGTAATTAGCCTTTGACTAACCATGACATTTCCTTCTCGCTTGGCTAGCCTGCAATGATGCTAGGTGGAAAAAGGCAGGACTTTAGGAAGAAGACATCACTAAAAGAAACAGAAAACGCCAGTGTGTACAGGGGAAACTTTGTACACTGCTGCCTAATACAGAAATGTGTTAGGATAAGGATGCAGTTATGTTTGAAGTGAGTTTACAGCTTCACCCGAACTTCCCCTCTGCCTGCTGCCCTAAAGCACAGGCAAACCCAGTGCAAACAGAGTGAATCCCCTGGGGCCAGAGGAAGGAGTGCACAGTGGTTTCCTTCCCTTTTCTGTCCACCTCACCCCAGTTCTGCCAGCTTTCCTTCCCTGATGCTTGCAGAGCAACATAAGCACCAGTGACACCCATATCTGGGGGCCTGGAAATGGTACAAGCTAACAGAGCTAGACTTGCTGTTGGCCATTTCCTTAACTGTGCCTGACTTAATGGCTATTAAGACCGTTTTTTCCCTTGGGAGAGGCAAATAAAGCAGGAGCTCCAGAAGCTGACTTCCCAAATTTCTCTTGACACCACAGCATGCATGACCCCAGAAACTGCTGCTGCAGTTTATACCAGACACCTCCTCTCTGGCTAGTGGAGGAAAAAGTGAGAGATGTTAAGGCCCTTAAAGAAGGAAACATCAGTAGTTCTTTGGATGGAGCAGCATACAAAAGAACGTGTGTTTTCAAGATGTGGTTCATTTTAAGGATGACTCCCTGAAAGATAAACAGTTTTGCAGATACTTTCACTGTGCAGTCAGCCGAAGCTTTTCCCTTGGAAGACAGTGGTAGAACTGGGTCCAAGTGTCAGCAAGAAGCCCAGCCTCCATCCTCATCAAATATTAAAAACAATCCCTTCATTTCCTTAGACCTCACTGCTTTTAGATTCATCTGCATCTGTTGTCCCCTTGGCTGCTGTTGCTGAAAAGACTTGGAACAAACTCCTGGAGTAAACCGGTGCGTATCTCAGCTGATGTGAGCAGCGCTGCACCGGTTTGCAGCAGTGTCCCCAGCCACACGAGAATCGGGAAGCTGAGGTTACATAAAGGGATACTTGCCCTACAGGAATGAATGATAGCGCAGTTTCAGTTTCCTGTGTGAATGCATTTCTCACATCCCTCACTTGTGGCCTTGCTCACATGCTGCATCCCAAGCACAGCATGCTGTGAGGAAAGATTAAAGATGTTGCAGATCTCATTAATCTGGAGTGTCCCTGAATATGCAGCTACTACAACTCTGTGGGGAGGGCACACATTTCTGTACTAAACCTGCAGTCTCAAAACAGTGAAGAGGGGAAAAAAAGTAACTTCTTTTGAGCAGATGATTAGCTTTAAAGCAACAACTCACTGGGCAAGTTTTCTGCTGGTAGAAGCTGTCACAGTTCCATCAAGCCCAGTTATTTACACCAGTTGATTTGTCCTGCTGTATTTGGAACACAAGGTTAGTCCACTTCTTGTTGCAGCACTGGTAAGCTTCTTGAGACATCACACACAGCCACCAAGTAACTGGAAAATCAGCTCCCAAGATAAATCCTGCTAAATGCAGTGAGATACAGGGAGGAGGCCATGGGTTCACTGGTGAACCATGGTGTTATCTAATCCTTAGCCCTTATCTAGACCACACTGAAATAAATAGGAGTTTTCTGCCATCTCCCATGTTGGCAAGATCCGTCCCTAGCTTCTCAGCTAGAGCTCCCAGCTCCACCACAGACTAATGCAAGCCAGCCTAACACCAGACGGCATCCAGGCAGCCTTCTACCTTTGGAAGTAACCAGGTAATGCTGTCAGCTGCAGTGCACAGGAGGAGTCTCCTGTTGTGGGAGGCTTTGCAGGACTCACCTCCTAAGCATGATCAAGGGAGGACTGCAAGCACCAGGTTTGTCACTGACTGCTGAAGAGCCAAGATTTCCCTGTGTGTTCCCTGACCAAATCCTATAGAAAGCAATTTTGCTTTCTCCTGCTCTTACATAAATCAGAGCTTTGCGAGATGACAACTTATGATGAACATTTTTGACACCTTTCCCTGAGAAGTGTATGTTAAAATAGAATTCCTAGATGCATCTATTGTAACACTGAACAGTCAGATCGGAAATTCTGATTTAAGAAAAGAAAATCAGAACATTACCACCACAAAAGCTCTTTCCTATAGAAAACAGATTGATTTAAATATCCAGAAGCCATGAAAGCAAGAAGAGGCTAAAACAAAACCCTGCCATTTCCCACCTGCTCCAGTACATTTTGGGAAGATGCACGGCATGTGCTTCTATCTCAGTTAAGACAACACAAGAACACGACATGGCAATCAGTGTTGTGAAGAAAAGTAGCACTTCCAACAAATAAAACCATGCAGCTGTGGTTTAATGCTTCAGAATAACCCTGACAACCTATAGCTCTTTCCTGTTCACTCAGAGTGTGGTGAGAAGACAGCGGCTAACCAGGGATTCGGGCAGAGTCCAACTTCTTCATGAGCCCTGTGGCCCTGGTTACTCCTTCTCTAATGTGAGAGTACTGGGATTGGCTGCTTTAGCAAATTGCTTTGAAATCTGCCCATAGAAAGTGACTTGTAGAAAGCATGCATCACTATTAATTCTACCTCCAGGGAATAATGGCACTACTCCGGCTCTGGGAAGCTCACATGCAGTTACTTTTTGCTGGCCCTGGCTGGACCTTGATTCATTTTTTCCCTGTTTACTCTATGTATTTACTTTTTGCACTTCATTCAGGATAGATAATGAGAACAGTATAGTCTGCTTCCACTTTTGTTTCTGGAACAGATCAAAGATTTTAATGGACTCGAACTCAGCAGAGCTCTAAATGCTCCTTTCTGTACAGATACAGCCAATTAAATGGCCCTGTTGGCTTCCAGGAGGATTACTTGAGATCTCATTATTTGCAGGGCTCTGAATTCAGCCCTTAGACGAGAGTGGACACATTCTGCCAAAGAAAGGAAAAGAAAAAAATGTGGAAAATATCAAGGGTTTTTTTCTGCATCTCCTGTATTTAATGCAATCAGCTCAGCAAAGTGCACTGCGTTCTTCCTTGTTAAAGCAGTCCTGTCCTTTTCTTCTCTCCCTGCCTTGGAATTGCTACAGAGGGATAAAGTTCTTCATGGCTCACTCGCTCACTCACACAGTTGTAATAAGTCAGAGCAGGCTGGCTCCCTGCCCAACAAAACACAAACTCCCCTGAAGTCTCCAGCTTTTCCATGGCAACACCACAGTCATCAACACAGCAAACAATCGCTCCAACCCCTTCCACGTCTCCCCTCTTAGCGCGGGGAAAGATAGCACTGCACCCAGCCCATGGACCTGTGCTAATTGCTGGGCATGAAAGGAAACAGTGACGGAGATCACCTTACCCTCTGCAACAGCTTTAAGGTGAGATCAAAGGGAAGAAAAGGCGCTGAAACACTCAATTCTTAGGGTACTTTTGCTTAAAGGAAAAGATAGTTGCTGCATGTACAAGACATGAAACACCAAAAAGTGTAAGTGGCTTGAGGGGGTGCAAACAGCATGACAAAGGGGAGTCCAACACTGAGTAGAGTCCCTTAGCCCAAGAGAACCACTCCAAGGTGTCTGATCCTTGCTGTGATTATCCCTGTGTGCTTCTGCCAGGCCAGTGCCCAGCTTTCAGAGGCTAACAGCAGACTGATGGCTCTGCACATAGGACTGCTCCCAGCTCTGTGCTGTGAGTAGCACTGCTCCTGATCTTCATGCGAAGGGAGCAGTTACAGAGCTGAGTCCTGCTCTGCTACTGCTTTTCATTGGAGTCCTTCACACCTGGCCAAATAAGGGCCAACACCAGGATTGAACGCCACCATCCTCATCTGGTAGCGTTTTACTCTCACTTTGAATAGGTACATAAGACCTCACAAGCTGCGAGGCAATAGAAAATGAGGCCCAGAAGGCCCAAAAATATCTTACTTAAACTAACAGCAAGTGGTTTTCAAGGTGTGGTCTGCAGCCCCATGAGGGTCTGAGGACTACTTCTGAAGGGTCTGTGAAAGCTAAGCAATTAAAGCAAATCAATTGCCACAAGGCTTAAATCAGCTGTAAATGAACCGTCATATGCATTGGAGAACTTTCAGAGGAGCTGCAATTTGTAAAAGATTGACAGGTATGTCCACAGGCTTTATATTCCCCTGTAGACATGGCAAGAACCTGCTCTGTGCAAGGAAAGCTACCTTGGTTTCGGTTAATTTGAGGGTACATGTGACAGTGTGGATAACAGTATGGGCAGTTCTCTGCTATTAAACCTCACCAGTGTAAACTCAAAGAGTGGATACAGTTTTCCTGGCATAAGCAATATTATAATTTCTTCGGACTATCATTTTGCTTGTTTAGTTTTCAGGCCCTTATTAAAGTAAAAAAGCTTTGTAGGCTGGAAGTGACATAGCCTTTGTGGACAAAATAGAACACTGAAGGCAAATTGACCCCAAAACAGCCATTTCCCATTCAAATCCTGGTGCAAAAGAATGTTATTTAGGCTTTACAAAATTATTTAGCTATTTTTATAACATTTGAAAAAATAATTTTTCTGGAATAAGTTCAAAATGGAAATAATACACTGAGTATTCAGGTTTAAATGGAGGCTTAGGTAGCACTGTGCTTTCAGCAAGCCTGGCCTCAGAGTAAGCCTGCCTGGAGGTATGAACCTCTGCTGCTGGAACAGTGACCTAAGGGTGTCAGTCTCCAAAGCAAAATGCCACCACTGTTGGTCTTTCTTTACTGGCACATGTCACTGAGGCACTCCAGGCCATGGTCCCTCCTACAGAGGGTCTACAGTTTGCCTTGGTCCAGTACAACTTGGAGAATGTACCCATCCTTTGGGGTGAATGGTGCAAACAAGAACCATGGGCAAGATTCTGGTGCACTAACAACACTTAGGTTACACAGGTTTCAGTCCAAGTTAGTGCGGAACTGCTCTAAACCATGCCCTCAAGATGAACTTGTTCAAACCTGCATTAGAGATATTTTGGTGTGGATAGTAACTAGCTTAAGGGTGAGAGTTCTACACAATAGACACGTATAGCTCTGATAGGATTTGCAGCAACTAACACAAAGCTGGATACCCTAACACTGAGTTTCAGTCTCACTGACATCAACAGTGCTTTTAATGATGCCCACAGTGTGATGAGGTCCTGCTGATGATATGTTTGGTGCCATTTTCAGATTGCTTCACCCTGCCACTGACCCTGCCTGATGGGTTACATCTGTGGATCTCCAATGCCATTTTAAGACTGCTTCACCCCAGCTGCTGGGTTACATCTGCATGGTACAGGTGCCAAAATACAACCCGCTGGTCAGCGTGTGTTATGCATTCATTTCTGTGGCTCGTCCACAGAGGAAATGAGCCTCTCAGCTACTACCCTAAAAAAGCTGGTTCTTCAGCCCACACTATGATGGCTTGTAAATCTAATTCTAGAGGTCTCTGACCTCTAGAATTTGGTGGTGGTGAAAACAGTGGTTAGCATGCAAGTCTGTGTGTTAACATGAGCAAGGACACAAAGAAAGAGGTTACCCTATGATTATGTACTGATGAACTGAACAAAGCCAGTCAATCCAAGCCGAGTTCTGCTATAAAATGTGTTTTGATTTTGTTTTTCCTTATCTTAGGAACATTTTAACTTTAGATTTGGGCCAGATCCTTTTTATTTCACTGGCAACATGAGCACTGACTGTCTTCTCTGTGAACGGGGTCACTAGCACAACCTCAGTGACACAACAAAACAAGTCCCTCCTGGGACTCTAGGGACTGTGTGATGCACTACCACAACAGCCTCAGGACCTACAAAACCTACAGACCCAGAAAAGCAGTGTGGAGCTTTGTGTTAAGTCTGCCTCAGCTGCTGGTGGTTCCCTTCAATAGGCTGGGGAGCCTAAGGATGGACATGACATTCCCCCTCTCACTACCTCATACGCCACTGGTGATGGCTGCGGATGTGCATTGCGATGTGAGCCCCAAGGGGATGCCTCAGCCAGAGGAGATGAGATTGGATTCCTGCAGGACCACAAGAGCAAAGATCAAATGGCTTATTAACCAGAGATGAAATTTCAGCCTTGCTGCTATCAGTACAGATTCTCTTCTTTCTCTCAGTGGTGTTAATCAGAAGAAAATAACAAAATTGGGTATAAAACTGAAGGGTCCTGCCCTAGCCAAGGGTCTACATGTTCATCTTCTGCTTTGTATTCAGCCACTTCAGCGCCCTTCCGCTCACAAAGCCACTTCCTGTCAGTAAATCAGGCAGTTTCACTCTGCAGCACCAGGTACTCATTCTCTTCACAGGCTGATGGGGTGAAAGCTCTCAACCATTTTCCTCATGTTCCTGTGCAAGCCAAGGAATCACTTAGCTTGCGCTGGGAAAACAAAATGTTAAGTCCTTCATACCACTGTCCTACTTCAGGGTGTACCCTGCCCACATCACATCAAAGGTGTCCCTTGTCATTAGCCACAGCAGCCCCAGGTACCTCTCGCTCTGGTTTTCATGTCTGCACCAACCACCACATCAGAGTGCTGCTATTCACTGCTGGCCCACAGCTCCTACACACACCAGTGGGCAGCATCACTGGAGGGAGCTGCGACTGTTTAAATAAGAATCAAATACTTCTGCTTAATCTTGTTCTCTTTTTCAGGTCAGTTTTCATGAACAAGCAGACTTTCTGCCTGCTGTGAGCAGAGAAGGCGCTGACTGTGTCTGCTGCTCAGCAGCTCATCCTGGCTACTGCAGAAAGACTTGGCACCACCCCATCCCCAACCTGGCTAAGAGGTTCATGTGAGGCCACTCTTTATTTCTGATGCTGTGTCCTAGCAGTACAGTCCCTGTTTGAAAGCCTGAGGGCCTTAGTGGGCCCTTATAAGCACCTCTAGGTGCTGAACTGCAGTGCTTGGTCTGAGAATTACTTGTCGTGCAAAGTGTGTGTCTGTCCTAGCATTTGCTCTCTTGAGTTTCTGCTGGGGGGTAACCAGTCCTTTGCCTCAGCAACTGCTGTGTAAGAGGAATTGCTGGAAGTGTTTCTGTGATGCAAGAGCAGACAAACAAATGAAAGGGGGAGGCAGTGAGAAGGAGAGCTGATTGATTAGCATCGTAACCATGAGCTACTGAGGAGTGCCATGAGTAAAATTAACTGGAAATAAACACTGACAGTAGCTGCTGCTTATTACTGTCAGGCAAACCAAATGAAATCCAAGCATGCAGATACTACAGGACCTGTACAGAAAAAAATATCTCATTAATAATATTCCTGGGCAAATGATCAGAGGTATTACTGACATCTAAGACCTTGCATTTGAATTTTGCAGGGAAAAAAACTCTAAGACACAGGAAACCATTAAACAACCCATTTCTAGGCTATAGGTTCTCTCAGTTTCCCCCATCAAACAGGCCCATGTCCATGTCCAAACATCAACCATGTCCTCACCACTAACTCAGTAGGACAGGGGAAAGACAAGATCTGCTGTTCGCAATGCTCAGTGCCCTGCTTGTACAGCTCTTTTAACCTTTGCTCAACAGTGCATCTCATTTCTGCTTCTCTGCCTTGAGCTTTTACCAAGGCTCCAGCCTCCTTCCTGTCATTCCTTGATAACAAGGTAATAAACACAGTAAAGATACTGATAGATTAGATAAGAGGGGTTACAAGAGACACTGACCATCAGAGTTTTTCATGCAGGACTTAAATGTGTTTTGCTATAGGCAGCTTTGTTTTGTTTCCAAGTGCATTGCTCCTGTGATCTTGTACCCTTACAGACTATTTCAGAAGAAGCAAAGTCCTAACAGGCAGCTACTGTCTTCTGTGAGAGGCAGTGGCTCCAGACTCCCCTACAAAGCACTTACAGGAAGCTGGTGCCCACAGAAGCTTCCAAGTGAGCATACAGAGGGGTTTGTGAGGCATTAAAAGGTGATGGCTAAAGAGGGATTAAGTGTTGAAGGAGAAAGTTTGATCTGAGGAAACCAAGCGTATCAAGGGAAGGAAGGGCACAAGTTCTAGACGTGAAAGTTTTGTAACTGGGCTGATGAAACAGCAGATCTGACTACTTGGTGCCTGTTGCACTGCTGCTGTGGAGTTGGTCAAATAGGATCAGTAGGGCTTTTTTCCTTGAAAAATGCAAAAAAAAGAACTCAGCAGGAGCCAAGTTCTTTTTCTCCTCCTTGAAAGGATGATTATTCTGCTCTGCAACAATTCACTCTCCTATTCCCAGGGTAATTTTCAAGCTTCCTTTGCTAACATGTCATAGGATTGTACAGAGAAAGACACTCGGGCACTGACAGCAAAATTTCACTCTCCTCCTTTGCCCTTCAGCTCCTGCCCTCAGCTCCTGGCACTGCCCTCTAACACCACACTCAGATTGACGGTTACCGCATGTGCAGGGAAGTCCAGCACCCAGCAAGGACCAAGCACTGGTGAGAAACAGGGAGCCTGAGACAGGGAGTTCCAGCATTAACACTGGATTTCCTGGCTGGGTCCTGCCTGTGTGTGGTATGCCTCGAGTCCTTTATGGGTAAATCCCTTCTTAATAAATTATTGCCTTCATTTTTTAAATGTGTATTTTCAGTAATATATTTAAGGAACAAAAAGCCAAAGCAGAGGGAAAGTAGAAACAGTGATAGATCAGAAAAAGGCAATGATAAAATAACAGTTCAGCCTACTTTGAAGAAGCAACACTTAGGTCACTGGCAAGAAAAGAAACTGGACAGCCTCTTGCTAGCACAATTTGGGATTTTTCCTAGACCACACATACAAGCAAGGAAGGAAATGGGCCTTTTACATTTGTTCTCTAATATTTCTAACTTCTAAAGAAACAACAAGGCCTGTCTTTATGCGAGGCATTTAAAAATAGCATTTTCACTGTACAGCAAACCAAAATGTCATGTTAGTAGGACAAGCATCATCTCAGAAAGTAAATAGGTGACTACTTCTTATGTCAATACAAAGAATACTTTGACCTCTGGCACTGATGGGTGACTCATTGACAGATGCACTGATGTCTCATGTTGGTTTTGGGTTTTTTTTTTTTGGTGAGCAATGGCTCAAGTCTATGTTCTTAACTCAAGCAAAATCTCCTAGGGATACATTTCCCAAAGCACTCCAGAGATTTTAGGCTGAGATCCAAAAACACGATTAGGTGTCCAGTTCCTATTGGTTTCAGTTCAATACAGAGAAGATAGATGCCTAGATGTTAAAAGTCAAAAAGATTTGGACTCCTAGCTGTTCCCAGATTGACCATTGGGATGCAGGAGAGGAATCCAAGGGTCCAAAGGTCCAACACACCATCAAGCACAGTCATAAAAATACTGCTAAATTGATAAGAACATTTCCTTTCTAAGACTTAATTGCTCTTCATTTAATTGTAATTGATTTAAACGATCTGCACATGAGCAACACAATCACATTACAGACCATTACAGCTGCATGTAGGCAGCAGCACTACCAAAACATATTTAGAGTTGAGAGACACTCAGATTCCAAAGCACGTGTTGAAACGTAAGAGATGACCAGGAGAGCCTCCGCATTTTCTGCTTTGCCCACACCACCTTGCCCTATTTAATAATGGATGTACTACTGTTCTTAAACCTTTTGCATGCTTCTAATGAGGCCAGTAAGGACAGCTTCTCCAGTACAGGGTCCCACTTCAAGGAAGTAGCACTCAAACTGAAAAGCATTTAATCATATATTTAGCTTCAAACAAGTATTTTCCTAAACTGAAGCCTTAGCATACACAACTGCATGTCCAGTTTGTGAGCATCTATGGCCTGTGGCGAGGCACTAGAGAACCTACAAATGCATGCTAACTCATAGAAGTTCTTGCTCTAAGTTTCTTGTGACAATGATGCAGGGCCTTTCAGCTCAGCCTTTATAGCACTAATGAGAGGAGAAGAGAATGCACTCATGGTCATTAGATCTCCAGTTGAAGCACAGAGAGAAAGACAGCTAGAGAAGCAGTGTGAGGGAAGATGAGAACATGTGGAAGCCATGTGTTCAGCATCTCTGTTAGCCTGGCCCTATGGCCCTTCCAAGCTAGAAAAACAACATTAAGAAGCAGTGTCAGGAGCATGAAAGAAGGGAGGGCAACAGACCAGGTGACAGAGTGGTGACTGTGGAGGAGGAGGAATGGCTGATGGCTTTGGGAAGTGGAGGAGGGGGGCAGCAGAGAAGGACTTTAGCAGGGGAAGGAGATGAGTGTGACTTTTATGACCAAAAGAAGCTGTGGTGAAGAGTCCTTCTGACCTGTGACAAAAAGCCTGCTTTAAAGACAGCCTGGGAGACCGGAGCACAGACAGTACATCCTGGGAGAGGGCTCTGAGAACCACATAATGGACCGTTTCAGTAAACAGCCCTTTCGACACACTGGTCATCTAAATGCAGTTACCCTTCAGGGGCTTGACAGAATGAACACACAATCTAGTACACTAGCAAGGGGGTTATTGACCTCACCAGCCATCCTGGCCCTGTCAGGCCCCTCAGATGTATTGTGTGTGGTACAAATGTATGTCAAAAGCCTTACATATGGTTGGTATATACAGAATGTTTTAGAAGTTCACACTGTTTACTCAAGGACTGGATTAACTTCTGCAGAGCTATTCTGGTCCACCTGTAAATACATGGACTAAAGGGCCTTATGAAAAGTAGTTACCGTGTACTGGCAAGTGACACTTTTAAAAGCCTGAATACCTCATCTTTGAATGCTGGGGTTTTGTTTCGGTTTTTAAGTACCAAAACTGAGAGGTTTGTGTTATACAACTACTGGATACCAATTTTTCCCCCCATTTTTTGTTTCCAGCTCAAAGCTGGTTTTCCTCCCAATTCCCAAAGAGCTAAAAAGGTGTGTGTTAAACTTGCAGCATAAACTGCTGCTGGGAATTACCCTGGTCATGATGCCTTTGCATAGATGAATGGCAAGGTCTGTATGGCCACTGACTGAGGCAATGAGAGGTGAAAAGACTGCAGTGCTCCCAGCCCTGCTCATACGGGAGCCTCACAGACTCCAGCACAGGCGTGCCTACAGCTTTCTTAGCTGCTGAGTGGGACACTGATGGCATCCTAACTCCAACACAGAGGATAGTCATGCATAGCCTGAGGACAGCCTTCAGCTGCACCTGGGGCTGTGCTCCATCATCACAGATAGCAGATTGTGCCTTCAGGTTGCCTCAGGGAACCCGAAGGACAGTCTAGACTTACCCAAAAGGGTGGCTCAGAATAACTTAGCCTGTAATCAACCATTATCTCTGTTCTGTAAACTCATGACCTTGAGGGAAAGCAAGAGGATTTTGTGGTAAAAGGAAAGAAAAAGCAGGGAGGCATGGGGATGGGGCCAGAGCGTGTCTGCAGCTGCTGGCCATCAAATCTCAATTCAATCAACATGACTGAGTTCCAGCTCCTAAAAAAGAGAGCTTTTGACAACATATTGACATAGCCTGAACTACAGTGGTCCAAGTGGCAGTGCTATAATTATAAGGATTATATTTAATACTGCACTTGGAAATGAATGTCTGAAACACTGGGTCTCTCTCTCTCCTTAAAAGTTGGCCAAAATTATGTCCTAGGAACCATCATGGCTATACACAAAGTTGATAGGAAAAAAGAAACATCGGAACTCAAATCATTATGAAAGGGGATCATGTGGCTGGCAGCTCAGATCTGCTGGGAGCTGAGCAGCGAGGAGGAAAAATGAGTGTGAAAGGAAGGGCAATAGGATTTGCAGGAAAAATGGAAAGTAGCTTTTAAAAGTACAGAATTAACTGGTTTAAGGAAATCAGTCACTTGGTAATTAATACACTACTTACTTTTGAATTTGATTCCTTTTTGTAGCATGTCATGGACTTGAGCCAGGCTGAGGCCTGCTTGTTGAACAAAGACCAAAGCCTGCAAATAGTTCTAGACTTGCTTAATTCTACACATCTTGATTTCAGTGCGATTACCCATGTGTGCACAATTAAGCACATGCATAACCGTTTCCGGGAACTGAGCCATAGAGGTAAGCAGCCCCATGTTGAAGACCAAGTGTATCTAGCTTGGAAGGATGATGAAGCAAAAGCTTTTAGAGAAGCAGAGAGAATGCATTTCTTTGGGAAACAAAATAATTAGCTGTAAACTAGCACAATGGCAAGGAATAGAGAGTCTGAACCTACATTAGGCTGATGAATCCACAGTACCATGTACACAGTAATTCCTATAGGTTGTTTCAGGAGGGGCCAATCTGATCAAAATAAAGACTCAGAAGTCAGATATTGAGCTACCACAGCAGTAAGGAAAAGGGGGGGGGGAGAAAGGGAAAGAAGGGGAAAGAGGGGAAGGAAAGGGAAGGAAGGAGAGGGGAAGAAGGGGAAAAGAAAAAGGGAAGGGAAAAAGGAAGAAGGGAAAGGGAAAGAAAGGAAGGGAAAGGGTAAGATATTGGAGTGTCTTGAGATGGTTTCTAAAGCAACAGAACCCTAAATAAATGGTCTGATTTTCCAAAGTGAAAAACATAAACTGAACAGCCCATGCAGCATTTTCGCCAACTGTCACTGGGGTGGCATTTCAGAAATCTGGTGGAATGACTCATCCCAAAACAACAACTGTTGCCAACAAGGTCTTTCCTCCAGGTCTAGTTATTTGAATGAGGGAGCTGTGAAAACAAACAGAAACATCAGAGACAACTCCTTGTCTTGGGGTTCAAGTCTGAAGCTTCCTGTGAAGCCATCCACTGACCAAAGTGCCTCCCTAACCCACTGAATGGGGATCGAGGTGATCCTCAGGGTCAAGGAAGGCATCAGCCCTGCTGGAGTGAACCCCATGTTCATTTAAATAAGTTCCTGCCTCAGCATCAAGGCACAGCCTGTCACACCATGCATATGTGCAGGATGCATCCTCCTGAGCCCTTCTGCCCTCCCCGTTAGGGATCTCACACTGCGGCAAACCTTACCAGGGGAAGCACGACCCTGCCAACAGGTAGCACAATTCTCAAGTGGTCTGAGACAGACCCTTAAATTCAGCAGGGAAGGACCTGACCCACGGAGTGCACTGTCATACAGTAATTAGACACAGCCCTGCCAGCACCAATAAGCATCTTTCTTTGGCTAGTACAAAATACAACAGTTTCAAAGGCGCATTCTGAAGCAGTGTTGTTTTCCTGAATAATTTATGTCCCTGAGTCCTCTGAAAATGAGCAGCATACACACTTCAGCACTGCTACAGCTACTCAGTGGAGACAGCACACATTATGTTCAGAGAGCTCATTGCTTAAACACTGTTGCCATGACTATAAGAAAGTGATTATACTATTGTTTACAAGAGCCTCTCGTAAGTCATTACCACCATAGCCAGAGTTTTGCCTCAAGTCACAGTTTGGGGGAAGAATAAAAGGAATCTCACAGGTGTAGTTAACTTTGTGGTCAAGATAATTCCATTGAAATCCTTTGAAAACTGAATCTATGGCATGATGAGGAATGAAAATAAGTAAGAATCAAAAGCGTCTCAGGACTTTTGACTCTGTTTTTCTGACTGCTTCAGAGGTAAATTCCACAGAGAACAAAAGCCCTGCTAACTAAATAACTGTTGTAACTCATTTTCAAGGAAGAAATAATTTATAGGGCAAGCACCAATGTAGGAGTTCAACTGTGATGAGTAACTCTGTAAAAACAAACCACTTGGTACACAATGTAAGGGAAAAAGACTAAAAATCTGACTTAGGAGAGACATTTGGGATTATGAAATACAGCTTTTCAGTGACATGGAATGAAATCAATACCTAGAGCACTTAGTTCTGAATCCTTGAGTGCATATGTCCAGTACATGACCCCTTTATCTCAATAATCTGTTGATGATCAATAGTTTCCAAAACTAAGAAGTAAATGTGTAGCTGTCGGAAAGTCATCCTCACATTTCCTATGGACAGTAACAGGCCACAGAACACAAAGCAAAGAGATGATTAATAGAGCGCTGGACTAGGAGTCAGGAAATCTGGGCTCCGTTCCCAGCTCTGCCACTGACCTGCTGTTTGACCTTGGGCAAGACACTTGACCTTTCTGTGCTTCTGTTCCTCCTTCCATTCTTTGTCTATCTTGTCTCTTGAGGCCCTAAGGTATGTGGGGAAGGGCACAGTCCTCACTGGGTGTTTGTGTAACACCTACTCTAGGGAGGTGCCTGCAGAGCTCTGTAATAGAGCCAGGGTACCACAGGGATGACTCTTGCACAATAGCATGTTTTGTCTCAAAACAGAACAGCCAGGATGAACCTTCCTGGGGTTTCATCTGTTAGCCCAGGAACTTAGCAGGTCTTTCAGCCAGCTGTAGGCTTAGGCAGCAGGTAAATGGGTTCGCAAGACCAGCTTCCTCACTGCATCAGAAGCACTTTCACACCTGTTTTTAATCAGTACTAATATGTCTGCATCTTGATTCATCTGGGTTTGCAAGTGCAGCACAATTGTAACTGAGTGACACAGATAAGAATAGCTACAGAGCCATTTCTGAACAAAAGGAATTTCTTCAGGGAACTGCCAACACCTGTATGTGAAGCCACGGGCATGAGGTGTTTTCAAATTAATCCCAAAATGAACTGCAATTTTTCAGTGAGTGTGTTGGAATTCTGTGTAAGGTATTCCACTAAGAAGTATTTCTGAGTCTTTCTCCCACCTTCAGCCATAAACATGAACCTCCTCCATTGCTACCAGATGGGAGGTAACACATGCAGGATAAGGTGGCTCCCACCTGCTAGTGCTGTGGTGCAGCTGCAGCCTCGATGGAGAGCAGATGACTTCTTGAGTGTATGCTTTCAGTTCCAGTCCCACTTTGCTCCCACTTTGCTGGAGCATCAAGAACATGAAGTGTTTGGACACAGCCAACTTAATTGAGAGGCTAATTTGAGTGCAAACTGGTGCAGAATCAACAGCAAGTAAAGCAAGAAAATATGAATTATACATTTGTGATTATGAATGAAAAGCTGGGAAATGCTATTCTCTCTTAAAAGGAAGGGGCATTGCCATATCTTGCACTTTTACTGTGAATCTTGGCAACGTGGTGCCATAAAAACCCAGATCTGGGAGTAATTTGATTAGATGAAAGCCTCATTTGGGTTTGTATTTCCAGTACTCATGCCTGTGGGTCAAAGGCCAGAAAGGTGATTTGAGTGCACCTCTAAGGCCCAAGACACAGAAGTCAAACGAGAAGAATCCATCAACTCGTAAACATTGCTTGTGGCTTTGCCAAAGCAAACGTTCAAATCTCCTGTCTTAGGCTCCATCAATAATGAATTTGGCTTCTAAGTCATCAAACCATCAGATCTCAATGCACTTTACAAAGGTGATAAATAGTAGAGGAAACTTAGGCCTATGGAAGTGAAATAACAGGAGTAATCTATTGAACAGATCCTAGAGACAAGAGTAGCAACACTGAGGGTTTAGCACTCTCACCTAAGAACTGTTGCTTGAGAGTTGAAGGTATTTTGTGTTATTTATTGGTGTTGGCACTTTAGTACAATTATGGATCGATTACCTGCATCTAATAATACTTTGGAAGAACTTGACAAGGCATGAAAAATTCACAGTTTGGCTCTCAAGCGGCTATAGGAAGCTTTTCAGGGGAAATCTGGGCCATAAATAGTTTATGCTTTCATCTAAAAAAAATAAATAAATCTGTCTCTTAATACTGTTAAGTTGGCACCAACTCCTTTTTTGCAGCCAAGACCACTGCCTCTTTTACTGCTCAAAGCTGTTCCAAACTGTAGCAGCATGATATGAGTAAGGTTTACAGCCGCTGATTCAGATTTGTGGAAAACACAGCCCTGTCGTGAATCCCATGAGCTTCATTCTACTGCTGCTGGGATTACTATCCCTGGGAACACTCATATGCGGACACCACGAAGAGGCCAAAGACGCCAAAGACCTTGTTCCTCTTCTCTTCAAGCAGCCAGGTGGCTAAAGTTTTTCTGCATACCATGTGTGCAGATTTTGTGCCCTCTAAAGTGTTGCATAGTGGTTTCTTTAATTACCTTCCTGTGATGGTGATAGGTCACTGTCATGCAGAACTTGGCCCTCAGCAGAGACTAGTGTCCCATGTGCTGGGCAGTGATATGGTGCCACCTGAAGAGCTCACGCATAGAAGGGAAACAGTGGCACAACAGGAGACATGCACAAGGTCACAGAGAAGCTTGCTGGCAGGGCTGGCACCTCTATGCCAATGCTTTGTCAGCAGGAGCAGCTTGCCAGCTTCCAGCTCCTTCTACACCACATAGGTGCAATATAAATGCATCAGTGCAGATACTACCCTTCCCAAAGTTGTCAAAGGGCACAGGGTAGAGCCCTTCTTCTCCAGTAATGAGCCATGGGTGAACTTTTCATGAGCCAACAGATTTGATAAGAAAGGCAGACTACAGTTAGCTTCTGAAGATGGTATCTTGGTAGACAGGACCGTTGACAGCAGTTAGGAAGAGGCTTGTTATGCCTTTTTTAATCTGCTGACTAACCTAGCTGCTGGGGTTTTTTGGTCACTGCAAGTTAACCAAACCTCACATAAACCTTCTGCAGGCATTGTTCTTTGCAAGGGGAGAAGTAATGATAGTGAAATCAGAGTTTCAGCAGAGCAGCTTCTCTGACTCAGGTGTACCTTTCTAAGGTTCAGACTTCCCCCCAGAGTGGCTAGCAGTTTACTGGAGTCATGCTTCTTAGCACGAAAGGAACAGAAGCTGTGCATCACTCTCCTTTGTTGTGGTGCTACGAATCAGGAACTCAATCTGAGTACTGGAGGGGGTGCAAGGGCTCTATCAGAGGACCTGCTGTAATAGTCACGGAAGTTAAGGAGCCCATGGGTTAGCCTTGGAGAGTATGTCAAGTCCTGGCAGACAAACTGTTGATCTGGTTGCTACCTACAGAAACTCTGGTGGTGGAAACACTGTTAAACAGTTTCAGAATGCAGGAGACTTTCATTAAATGTATTCAAAGCTTGAAAGGCTTCAAAGGAGGCAAGTGACTTGGTTGGAGAGCTAGGACTGAAAAGGCTCCTATATGGGCATACATTTACAAATTAACTTGTTGAACTTTTCATTAGGAATAGCTTTTATGCAGCTTCCAGGGGTTTTCTTGAGTTTGGCTCAGAAAATGTCTCACGGTCAAGAGGAGCAAAGATGTTAAATGATGCCCATGTCCACCCTAACCAAATGGCACTCAGCAGGCCAGAGGGCCCATGATAGCAGCTCGAAGTTTTGTACCCATATAAGCAATGTAAGTTACTCATTCCACCTGACTTGGTTACATATACTGAATTTATCAGAATCCAGTTTTGCTCCAGCAGAAGCATAAGGGGCAGACAGTGGTCCTTCACCTTACAAACAGAACATTTCATTGCTCTGGCACCAAACTTTGTTAGTCAAAAGCTTTGCAGAACCCACCTCTGCTCATCACTCCATTATGTCATTACACCCCACAGCTGCTCACCTTATACTGCTTCCTTCAGAGCGCTTCCAAAAGTTACATATGTCCAGAACCAGAAAACACAGCTATTTCTGCAGGCAACCCTGCCAGCCACCTAGCAAACAAAGAGCCTGGGAGATGGGGAAAGTCTAAACTTGGGCCAAAGATACCAGAGCACAATCCTTCCTTTTAAAGTACTCGAGTATCATTAATGTTAGCACAGGGGAGGCCAAACCTCAGCACAGTGCGGATCACAAAAAAAGTTATTAGGAAACAAAGTCAGGGCTTCCACGAACGTTAAAGGATCTCCGCATAACATAACTGCCTAAATTGAGGTTCACAAGCCAAACCTGGCTCTTGGCACCACTCAGGCAGCCCTGTCTTCCACTGAGATCCTCAGGGAACTGGAACAAACCCATTGACTCTTCCAGATCTATTCTGCCATTGATGAGAATTTAGGGGAGTAGGGGGAATTAACCCATTACCCTCTTCCTTGGCTACACTGTCTTTATGGGACTGTTTTCCCTTCTCTCTTTCACCTGCGTGCAGACTACATCTGGGGAGCAGGCCGCTTTCACAGTCACTCTTATGAGTACTGAAAATATTAATATATTTAATTAACATTTTAAACTAATCCTTATAACAATAAATTCAGCACAGATTTGAGGTGGGTGAAAGTAGAACATGTCACCTGTGACTGATGACAAACATCACTTAACACACTCAGAGCTACTGATGTGATGGCTGCAACAAAAAGAACATGACCAGACTAATATAACAATGTCCATGAAACAGGGTCCACAACTTGCACAGAGCAAAACGAACAGTGCTCAGCCTGTGTCAGAAGAATGAAGGAACGAATTGGCTGCTGGAGATTTGAAACTACAGTGCAAGAACTTTGGTATTACCAATTCAGCGCTTAAGCCACTGAGGAATGCCCTCCAAAGCTAACTGTTTACATGTAACATCAATAATATAAACAGCTAAGTGCTGGAGGACATATACATACATAGAGATGTATGTATAAAAGAAAGACAGAATATTTTATCTGCTCCACTCTGCACCATGAAAAGTAACACCACCATATAAATAAACAAATGTCAGCTCTTGGGAAATGCAGGGAGGCAGAAAGTACTAAAGCTTTCCTAGTCATGTCCTGGAGAATAAATTTCTCCTTTACATGTAGCCACATCCATTGGTCCTAAAAAATCTGGTCTCCACTCCCCAATTAGAACATGCTGCTGCCAAAGATGCCTTCTCAAAAATCAAAGTAACGCTGCCAATTTAAGCCTAAACCAAACCCCACTAAAAACTCTCTCTTCTGCCAGTTTTAAACTGTCCACTGGGAAAAGATCATTATCAACTAATAGTATCAACAACTAGATAATCACTTCAAGCTCTTTGATATGTTCAAGTGAACATTGTTTCAAATGTTATCAAGTGTCAAATATTTACTCTTGAGTACAACTGTGTAAACGACCCATCCAATGCCACTAAATATGACAGGCACACGTGCAACAAGAGCAGGGGGACCTGCAGAGCTAAAGAAACAACCCAGCTATTTTCAGGAGAGGAAGCGTGGGGATAATCTTGGTTTTGCAGACAGTGTCCTGATAGCCAGAACTCCCCAAAGAGTTATGGCTGCCTTTGTACTTATCTGAGTGGCCTTTTTTAACTGGTGGACCCACAGCAAGGCAGGTGGAGTTTTGCAATCCCACCACGGAGTCAGAGATGTGTGTCCAACCTCACACGCTCAATGTGAGACTCACAAACACTCCTCTTGTGCTTCCCCGTGCTGGAGCTGCACTTGCCATAACTGAAGCTTAGAGGTGCCCCTTGTTCCAGTACCCTGCACACCCCAGACCTGCTGTCTGTTCTACAGAAAAGTCTAGGATTAGAGGAACAGTGCATATAAAGCTTCTACTGGATTTCCTCTTGGGAAACACCCCATAGGGGATGAATTCTGCTTAAGATCGTTCTCTTCTCCATCTATTTATAACACACAGGACAACAGGCTCAGTCCACCTTGTCCTTCCTCTTGTTCAAGCACCCCTGGAATAACTGGTAGAGCAAAATTCTCCTTCTTCTATGGCTGGAGCAAAACCAAGACCTGGCAATTTCCTGGCCCGTCCCTGCCCTCTGAATTTTCAAGTACAGGAATAGTGGTGCACTACCTGGGGTATGACCCTCCATCACTTGAACTCATCGTAGACACCGCGGTTTGCATGTCCTTTTCAGTATTCACAACAATATCCTAAGGAGCTCTTGGTGATGGGAACATGTTCCTCTGTGACACAGAGACGTGACTTTGAACCCATGCTTTTCTAAGCTCCTTAATTAGGCAGTCCTACCAGAGCAGCAAATGAGGAATGGCTGTGTCAAGCACAGAGTGGGAGGATCAGTGATGTGCAGTGATACAATTACAACAATACTGCTTCATGAGCCAGCATTTCTTCAGTGTCAAAACACGGTTCAGGGCCCCAAATGTCATGCTCAGTGAAGTCACGTACCTTGTCAGCAGGATTACTGAACACTAGCATGCAAAACTGGGGGAGACTTTGTCAGACCTTTCTCTTGTCAAAGGCACACACTGCGGGGAGTTACCTGAGAGGTAACACATCTTGCAATGAGGGGTGAGGGTCCTACATGGTGTTGTCCAGCAGAGAGGTGGGCAACAATCACAAGTGGTGTTCCAGAAACAAGGACAACTTCTCTGAATTTCAAAGATGAAAATCTTGCAGTATTTCCTTTGGAGCTGTTTCATTTAGCACTGTCAAACAGCTGCCTCCAGCTATCTCATGGTAATAGTAACAACTAGTAAACCAAGTGAAATAAAAAAAACCCAAACCAAAACAAACCACATCAGCCTGCTCCCTGATTTCAGAAAGTGGATTTTTTCTGGGACATACATTATTAGGCAAAAGGCCTTTTTCTCCCCACATGACAAGTGCAAAGCATTTCATCAATACACACTGGAAAAATAAGATAATGGCTTTCTTGACTGTGACAAGGAACGTGGGGAGATTTAATCTGAGCACTGAGTCGGGTCGAATCTCCTAAACTCCCTTTGGACACAATGTTATCGCGTTCACGCTTACATCATCACCCTCACGAATGATGCTGAGCAACGCAGCCCCCAGCGTCGATCCACGCACCACAGCTTGCTCCCAGGGAAGAAAGGAGAAACAACCACAAAGGTCCCCTTTTAGCACACGTCAGGCACTGAGAAGGGTAAGTTTGATGTCTGGAGCGGAGGGAGAGATCTATTTTCAGCCGTTCCAACAGCAGGCACGGGCCTATCAGGGTGCAGTCGCTCTTAATATTTCACATGTGTGCCGAGAGTTCGGGGTTGGAAGGCAGCACCGTGCAGCACACGCCTTCAAAAGCAAGGTACATGGACTGCTCGTAACAAAGTAACAGGAGACAAAGCTTCGCCTCCTTGATCTGTTCAGAGCGATTTCCAGTTGAACAAGGTCCAACCTGCCACTTACAACGCGGCGGTGCCTGGAGAACTCATGTAACGCTGCTCTGCGGAACACGCACGGTGGTAACAACAACCTGGCCCTTTCTGGAGGTGGCCAGCTCAGGGGGACATCCCTGTGAGCCGCCTGCAAGCACCGGCTGGACACAGCTGAACACTGGCTCTGGCTTCTCAGCGCTGCCCATCTGTCTCATGCATATAAACCGGCCAAGGTTGAGGGATGCGGCAACAAACTGCTGCCTAGAGTGGCAATCACTGTCTGAAGCCGCTACTGGATGGGGTAATATGAGACGGGGGGGCAGATCTTTGCATGAATGAATCCTTAGCACTACTTCTCACCCCTGCTTGGGGATGTGCTATGAGCTTACCACCAGTGCCCCTCCTCGGGGACGCCTGCTGTCACCGCCTCATAGGGTGATGACAGGGGCACACAACACGTTTTTAGGACCACAGACTGCTTCAAAGACAAAAAAAAAACAAGCCCAGAAGTCCCAGAATGGCTTTGAGGGAAGACACATGCCTCAGCTGCCCTGCTCCGGGCCGCTAGACCTGCCCTCTGCTCCTCACACCCTCCATGCCACAGCAGGGCCCACCGCCTGGCAGGGACCAACACAGGGGGCATGAGGCACAGCGGGCCGGGCCGGGCCGGACACGGACACCCCTCCAGGACCGCCCTCGGGTGGGGACAGGCCTCGGAGCCGGCCCCACCTTCGCGCCTCACCCGAGGGATGGCTGCGGGGCCGGGTGCCCCGAAGGGATCCCGGGGACGGGGGGGGGGGCTTCTCCCTGCCGGCACGCGTGCAGCCCCTCCCCGCGGGCAGGGGGCGCTGTGACTCACCGCCAGGAGTGCCGAGGCGCGCTGCTCCCCCGCCGGCTGCTCGCCGTTGATGCCGCCGTTGCTGAGGAGGTGCTGGTGGTAGTCCGGCGGCGCGGCGCCGGTGGCCGCTGCGGTGCCCGGTCCTGCGGCGGCGGTGGCGGGCGCCTTGTGGTGCTTGCCGGCCTTGCGGGCGCCCTGCCCCTGCTGCACGAGGTGGAGGAGCTGCAAGGTGCTCTCCCGCTCGCGGTCGGAGCTCTCGGCGCGGCCCCGCTCGTAGCGCCCCTCGCAGCTGAGGTGGTGCTGGCGGCACACGGCGATGCGGGCCCGCAGCCGCTCCACGATGGCGCTGTGCACACGGGGCGCCGCCGGGCCCCCCCCCAGCAGCCCGGCCGCCAGCCCCGCGGCCTGGGGGGGAGCCGTGTCGCCCATCGCTGCCTGCCGGTCCTGGCCCTCCGGATGGGTCGGTGCTCACTGCCGCATGGAGATAGGCGGAGGAGGGAGGGGGGGAGAGGCGGGGGCAGCGGCGGGAGCCCGAGCCGGGGGCTGGCGGCGGGGCGGAGGGCGGTCAGCCCCGCGCCCCCGGCCCACCCCGACCCGGCCCCCGGGCGGTGACGGCCCCGCGGGGGGCTGACAGATCGGGGAGAGCGGGAGGACGGGGCAAAGGGGGGGGGATCGTTAGGGTCGGGCCAGCATCGGCCGGACTGGGGACAGCGGGTCGGGGGACGTCCGGGGAGGGGGATACGGGGGGGATCCGCCGGGGAAAGGAGGGCGGAAAAAAGATAAAGCGAGCCGCTGCCTCCGAAATGAATCCCTGTGCGAAGGAGATCTCCCTCGGGAATGAGTGAGACTTGGCAGGTTTATTGGTTTTATTTCATTTCAGGGGAGCGGGGGGCTTATTCCTTGAAGTGGAAATTTAAGGCATGGGCGTGCTCGGCGGCACGGAGGAACCCCCGGCGGCCCGAAAATCCCGATTTGGTGGAGTGGGGGGTGTTGGTGGGTTCTTTTTTCTCTATTTATTTCTTTTTCCTAAAGTCTTTAGTAAATATGCAAATAAAGAGCCGGGGAAGGAGGTGGAGGCGGCTCGCGTTAGTTTAGTCTTTGTGCTTTCTCGTTTCTCTCGCCCGCTCTTTGCTGGCCACTCTTCGGTTTATCACCGTGTCCAACTGTCTGCCGCTAAACTGTAGTTCCTCTAAAAATAAGAGAGACGGATCCCCCGGTCCGGAACAATGTCAGTCAGTGGACTTCCAGACCACGCTTCGCCTGCAGTTAATCCAGCCACTGGATAAAATCCGTACTGCTTTCAGCGCTTATTTCCCCCCTTAGTAATAAAAGCAGCAAGCTACGAACCCAGGCAAAGAACTCCTCTCGCGTACTTTCCCTTATACTCCCAGATATTGAATAGTTTCAAGTACAGTTTCAGGAAAGGGGGGGGGGGGGGAAACAAGCTAAAAAGCCAGCCCCTCTTCAGACCGTAATTACAAACGCAGAGTTGCACTTACAAACTTCCAGCACTTTGCACCCAGAACCGTCCGGCCACTTTTCCTTTGTGTTTTTGTACGTTCCATCCCCGACCCGCTGGGGCGGCTGCTCGCCGGTGCGCTATCGGCGCTGCCTCCTCTGCCGCCGCCCGCTGCCGCCTGCCCGGGCTGCCCCTCGGCGCGGTGCGGCGCGGAGCGGAGCGGGTCCGCGGTGCGCGGAGGCGGGGGGCGGGTGTCACCGGCGGCGGAGAGGCCGGGGCGAGGCGCGGAGCCTCCCAGCGGCCGCGGAGGGGAGTCGGGCCGCTGCCGCCGCCGCTCCCCGGGAGGTATTTGCATGGGAGGAAGCCAAGGAAATCCCCTTTCCCCTCCTCGCTCTGTACCTGGGTGCGCTGAGCCGCCGCCGCGGAGCGCAGCCTCCCGCTCTCCCTCCTCCCTCCGGGCGGCGAGACCTTCGGGCGAGCGAGTGCGAAGGAGCAAGCCCTCGAATCTATCGCGGCGCTGCGCTCCCCGACCGGCTGGATTCCTCTGGAACAGGCGGTAGAAAAACAAGCGGTGCCTCCCCGAGCGCTCGCACGCACGGGACGGCCCCGGGACGCGGGAGCTGCGGACAGCGGGTCCGGAGCTGCTCCCGCACAGCCCCGGCCGTGCGCTTGTCCTGAACGAGCCCTCCGGGCAGAGCAGGGGTGGCCGCTGCTGCGAGACCGGGTCCCCGAAACTGGCCTTGCTGCGACGGGCGGCCGGAGGGGTGTTAGAGGTGAGCTGCGAGGGAGGCGGCAGGAATAGCTGGGAGCTGGTCGGCTGTATTAAAGCAAGACGCTGTCATGCTGCTGTGGCTGTAACTCCCGAATTCCCTAATATCTACCTGGGAAGAAAAATGGCCCCCCCCCCAAGCATGCAGAGACACAGCCCCGATGGAAAACCTTTCAGGGGGCATCATCTCATTTAGTGCTGCTGTGGGGCCAGTCAGAAAAACACTAATTTCATCACATCATACCAGGAGCATTAAGTTGTGGGTGAGGAGGAACTAGCGATAACCCTCTCAGGTGGTTTTATCCCTTTCCAAGGTCATGCACATAAATACTTTGAATGCCAATGACGAAATAATACATTCCTGGAGATTGCCCCCAAAATACATAGAAGATCTGCAGCACTGGATATATAGGAAGTGCAAAAGCCCTTCCATGACCCCAGTCTCCTTCATGTGGGAACAAACATCCATGTGAGTCTCCAGAATCTGGCTCTGTGGGGACCAGCTAGAACCTCCAGCACATTCAGATTTACCCCAGCAAAGACTTGGATTCTTTTCTGGGACAAGGTGTGGGGAAGCCAGGCTCGTGGATGTGCTACCTTCAGAGGAAGAAAAAGGGGATTTTTTTGTCCAGCCTTGAGCAACTGAGGAAAAGAGGGTTATTATTTGATAGACAACAGCACTGTGCATCTGTTGAGAACAATGGGCTGGCACAGGTGGAAAATAAAATGAAATTTTAATGTTTGTAAAATAATGGGCAATGTTACCTTTGCTTCAGGCCTCGCTAGGGCTTTTATTCACTCTTTACAGCTCAGATGTCAGTGCTGTGTTTAGGAGGGTCAGTCACAGAGTACACGTGTAACAATAACACACGCATCTCAGGAAGAAGAAGGTAGGGTGTTTCAATCAAAATCTGGGCTGGGGTCTTCAAAGTGGATGTTTCAATACTAAACCAGTGGTGCTGCTCCAGAAGGTACCAGGGTACCTGTGGGAGTTCTCCCTTTCTGACATGAATTTGGAGAGCTCAGAGAATGATCTTTCGAAACGAAGATGTTTGTATTTTAACTCCAGAGGTTTAGGATGCACTTTCTGCCAAGCAGCATCTCATTTGCTGTGTGGTTTGATACGGCCCTTTCAGGCGAGAGGCAGCTGGTTGCAGGGCAGCGCTGCAAGTCCCGGCGGTGGCTCCATACGCAGCAAATGCTGCCCCTGGTGTTCCCGAGGAGGAAATGCCCCAAATCCGTCTTTCAGCTCTTCAGGTTTTGCCCAGGAGACCCTGGTGAATGTCCCCAGCCCTGGACACCGCTGTCACGTTTGGATTGGCTTGTTGTCAGTTTTCTTAAACGCAGTTCTTAACATTATTTTAACAACACTCGCAATTCACATCGTAGGCTTCCTAATACACGTGATAAAACATTAATGTAACAGGTCCTGAATAATTAATTACTTTTTCCTTCACTGATTTGTGACCACTTACATAACATTGCACCCTCACACAAGCTGTCATGCTTGAGCATTTTCTCTGTGTGAATCCCCTATTGCAGTGGAAGATCTGAGTTCCCCTCATCGGCAGCCCCTTCCAGAGCAGCAACACACTTGTGCTGGGTTCACAGCCGGGAATTCTCACCATAGACATCCCGTTGTGCTAATAACTTCCCAAAACAAAGAGACTGTGATGAACCAGCGTTGCTTAAGAACTTGAGTATGTGCTCCAACCGAGGTATACATACACCTCTTCATCTGTGTTTCAAATCGTTTCCAAGTTGTATCAGCTCCACCAGAACGGCACATACTTAATCAGTCCTATGGAGGATTTTGGAAACTGGACCTTTACAGTTTCAGCCACATCCATTATATGCCTTTCTGCACAGGTTCTTGGCCCTTTCGAGCAACTGCAGTTACACGTATGTGTATTTCCTGGGGTATTCCCAGCCAGGCAGGCTCACCTGCCAGGCAGCTCCCCTGGTGACCTGTTTAACCTTGAGGCAGAGCCTGACTGTCTGACTACACCTGAGTAAGCTTTCTTGTCCTTAAGTTTTGGGCACAAGGTGCATGCAATTATTGCTCTGTTTAAACTGTGAAATAAGTAATCTAATGGCTTGTTTTACACACATACACCCACACGAGTTTTTTAATTAAGAATATAATCCCTGGAGCAATCTAAAGAAACTGTGTCTACATCCTATTTAATAAACAGGGAAAAATAACCTAAATGACCCCATACCATCACTTTTTACCTAGAAAAATACCAAAATTGAGGGCAGTGGAGCCACTGGGGGGTTATTATCAGGTTCTTTCAATACCATTTCACATATTTCTCACATTATTCCCTTGGCTGGTAAATCATACTTTCTTACATTCTTTCTGTATAACCTCTAAACAGAGATTAGGAATTGGTACTCCTTCTTTCTCAAAGGAGAATCAGAAAGTCAACTTTATGAAGCCTGTTTTGTGTGCACTGGACTGGTATTGTATTTACACATGTTTATCTAACACACCCACTCTGTTTATTCAGACTTAAAAAAGGAGAAAAATACAGGTCTCCCTGTATCCAAATAAAAGCAAACTAGAGGAGGTAAGCATGGGAATTGCCTGCAATTGCCTGACAAACTGCTAGAAACGCTGCTTTGGGAAACAGGCAATGACTTCACTGTCAGTAACAGCTATCTGCTATTGATCCACAAAGACTTTCTTTCCCCAAACTGATAGACACAGTGAAAACTTTTCCTATTTTACTAGAAGAACTGGATACAGAACATAGACCGAGAAGAGCCTTCTCTCCCAGGAGTATATCACGTTAGTAACCCTGATCCTCTGCGTAAATACCTCATGTGAACTTTACCATTAACAGTAGTCTCCGGTTACAGAACTTCAACTAGAGCAGGTTATCGAAACATTGCAGGAACAAAAGTAATTTCCAAGTATGACCATTAATCACCCCTGCCAAGCCTAATCACCTACTGAGCTCTCTTCATTGTTCCATTAAGACAGGTACTTTATCTTAATTAGAACTACTACTTCAAAAATTAACACTAAAGACAATTAAAAATGGCCTAGCAGAACAAACGTTATGTTCTCTCACCCCCTAACTCCATCAAATTCTCTAGTGTGGAAAAGGAAGTATGAAGGACCAGTCAGATTTCTGACTTCTTCCATCATTGGAAAGCCACAGATTTTTTTCTACCAGAAATATTGAGTACTTCTATATAGAGACACTCTATAGGGGTAATAGCCCCCTTTGCACTGCGTGCTGTATAACCACCATTTACAGCCTGTCCTGGAAAACTGGATCTGCAGTTTTATATGTATGGTTCTTCTAAGCAATCTTTTTGTTTCCTGTGGTGAAGACAAATGTAAATGTGGTGTTATGGTGTTTCAGTCTCTGTCTTGCAGAAACCCTTCAGGTAAAAAAACAACCATAAAGTACTTCCTTAAACCATGACACTCAGTGAGGGCAATATCAAAGCTGAAGAAAGACTACACAAACACTGTGTCAGCCCCTGCCAAGCCAAATCGAGTATTGGTTTCCTAATGAAATAGGAATCAGTGATGTTGATTTGAGGCACGGTCTTAGTCCAACTGGTGATGCCACAGACAAGATTTATACACTGATGGAGGTGCTTTCTTCCAAGAAGCTCAGCAGCATATTTTTTACATCCCTCTTAAAACAAACCCCAGATCTGGAACAAAATGCCTGCAGGAACAAGAAGTTGAGAGCTCACACCTTTTAGGTTAATGAAGAGGAGGTGATAAACGGGATCTGGGGTGCAGTAGGTATCAAAAGATGAGTAAAACTAATCACTGGAACAATGCAGCAATTTTCTTTTTGATCACAATGTATGTAGTCTTGAAATAGCCGAATTTTCACAAACTTATTTTGTAACTTGTCAGCAAACAGTTCAAATGTGGCAAATGAGAAATTAACCATTTTGACAGCAAAGATTTTAAATAAAAATCATGAAAGTTTCCAGAAAATTCCAAAGGCAGCAGAAATTAAGATCAGTCAGGAAGGCTCTGAGGGGCCACACTCCATTTTGTACTCACTTAGTTCAGAACAGTGTTCCTTGGTAAGAATGAAGTTACACCAAACATGAATCTTATTTTATTATTCTAAAGAAGTCAACAAAAGTGTACAGAGCTTTTCTTAACAGAAGGAAGTGGGGCATCAAGGGACATTACCTTTCCTAAAAGGGATATATTTGAGATGGATTCCTGAGCACTTGCTTTGGTAACTAGGGAGATAGGTACAAGATATATCAAATCTCAGAATATTTATGTATCTTACAGTTCAGGTATGGAAATAATATCTGCAACATAAGTTTACTTAATAGTAGGCCTCCTATTTACTGGGATTTTTTATCTCAGTTTTATAAATCTTGTATCTGTATGGGGGCAAGGGAGAACCGATGATAGCCACTCACACTAACAGCACACAAACCATTGCTGCATTTGAACTGCTAAAATATAAGAGCAGTTCATTTCTTACAGTGAATGCTGGAAGAAGGGCACTGAACAACAAATCAAAGGTACAGTTTCTATGGTAAAATGCAGCAGATGTTCACCATTGCCTGGCAAATCAGTGTATCTGTTACCAGTAGACGGGCAGAGTGAATGCAGCAATTTTGTCTGGACAAATCCATGAGAAATAAGGTTTCAATTTCTTTGCTTCTGAGAGAGTAACTTGTTGAAAGAACACGTCTTATACTAGGGACTTTGGAGCTGATCACAGGACTGCAGGTGGGGTCTCATGAGAGCTCAGTAGAGGGGGAGAACCACTTCCCTCAACCTGTTGGCCACACTCCTTTGGATGCAGCCCAGGATCCAGTTGGCTTTCTGGACTGCAAGTGCACACTGCCGGGTCACGTCCAGCTTTTAAATTGGACAATACAGTACTTGACCTTTCCCAAATCCCCAAAAATCTATTCCCTTGGCCCCCCAAAAGTCTGATTTGGGCTTCATGTGATCCAGTTAAGCCATGCATCATGTTTCTGAGTAACTCCTATTTTCTACTAAGCTATCCTGGAAAAAACCTTATCTTGCATGGCCACATTAATTCATTCTCTTTAATTTTTTAGTTACAGCACGTTGTTGCCATGAAGTTTGCACAATGTAATTTGATGTTTAAAATCTCAGTAAATTGCCCCAGCTGCTTATCAGAGGCAGCAATGTGGGCCCAAGTGTTCATTTAGAGGCTAAGCCAGACTCAGTCTGTGTGACGCCTATAATGTGACTCATCACCTACTCTCTAAAGAGAGGATGACTGCTGTGCTGCAAATGGAGTCGGGACTGCAGAATATTTCCTCTGTTGCCTTGGAACAGTCTATACTGACTCCTCAGAGGGGAAACAGATCCTTGCATTTGGGTCCTGTTTATTGTAACTACCATTCTAAGTGGTTGGACTTGCAGATAACGAGCAACAAGGAAGGTAGATGCAAGCCATACGTTCTCGCATAATGCAGCCTTCCATTTCCAAATGTACCTTCTTCAGAAGGTCTCAGCATTTCCAATATCTGAAAGGGGCCTACCAGGACGCTGGAGTGACCTCAGTTGGAGTATTGTGCACAGTTCTGGTGTCCTCAACATAAAAAGGACATGGAACTGTTGGAATAGGTACAGAGGGGGCCACGAGGTCAATCAGGCGGCTGGAGCACCTCCAGTATGTAGACCAGCTGAGAAAGTTGAGACTGTTCAGCCTGGAGAAGAGAAGGCTGCGTGGAGACCTCATAGCAGCCTTCCAGTATCGAAGGGGGCCTATAAGGATGCTGGGGAGGGACTCTTCATTAGGGACTGTAGTGAGGAACAAGGGGTAATGGGTTAACATTTAAACAGAGGAAGTTTAGATTGGATTTAAGGAAGAAGTTCTTTACTGTGAGGGTGGTGAGGCACTGGAATAGGTTGTCCAGGGAAGCTGTGAATGCTCCATCCCTGGCGGTGTTCAAGGCCAGGTTGGACAGAGCCTTGGGTGACACGGTCTAGCTTGAGGTGTCTCTGCCCATGGCAGGGGGTTGGAACTAGATGATCCTAAGGTCCTTTCCAACCCTAACTATTTTGTGATTCTATGATCTCCTACCTTTCCTAAGATGCAGCTCAATATAAATAGGTAGAAGTTTTATTTCATAAGTAAACAGATATTGAGATGTTATTTTTAAGAACAGAAGGAAGCCTATAGTGACCTATGCAGTAAGGCTTAAGGGACTGATTTGATAAAACTTTGGGTTATTATTGATGCAAATAAGACAAAAAACTACAGCAAATTCTCAAACAGTTGGTTAATGGCATATGGATTTAAACATAACAGCCTAGAAAGAATCTTGAAGACCAAACAGAGATAAAGTGCATACACATAAAGCAGGTCATTCAATTTTTTTATAGATGTCTTTCAGAATGCTGTGACCACTTAATCTATTCTCTCTTCTTGGAAACTGTCTGCATCATTCATGCAGTCTTCAAGATCACTGTATCTCTGCAAATAAAATAAAAACTTATTATTTTATCAATGTTTCATAAGTGAATTACATAAAGACTGCTTCTTGTTCTTCAATACATTAACAAGCATGCCAACAATTCAGACGTAATGATATCTGAAAGCTTGCTAAATACAACTGTACTACATGTTGTCTTAAAATAGTTCATAAAGTGTTTCTGAATAATTCAAAGTATTTCAGCCTAAACAGAAGAGTAAAATAGTCTTGCTGTGCCTCATATATGCGTTCCCAATGCTTCTAACTTACAGCTTGAGTTTGTGGTGTTGCTGCTGCCACATGAAATGGGAGCCTGCCCACCACAGCCCAGAGATCATGCAGCTGTCAGAAAGCCTCATGTCACAAGCTGACACAAACTCTGCGTGAGCACAGCAGCATGCCACTGTGAGAGAGACAGGGTCAGCAGAAGTGGATGAATGGTTAAGCTGAGTTGTATTACTGAAACCCTGTAATTCAGAACTGATCAATTAAATCAGGCATTTTATCTCAGCTTGCTTTTATCTACTTGGAAAAGGATACATCAAAGAACTCAGTCGTACCTTCTGAATCCACCCACTGTCTTCCAACTGGGTGAGAAGACGTTCTACTGTGTCTTTGACTGGTTCATCTTCCAAACCATCCAACTTGGTAATGGAGCTGCAATGCAGGTACAACTTGAATTTGAAGTGCTTCAAATTATGGTAAACTCTTGTTCGATCTGCACACACAAGGCCAACTTCCAAAACCTAGGCCAAAGCGGACAAATCACTCTGTGATAGAACTGTGATTTTCTTGACAATATAAAGAATGGCTAAGTCAGTCCAGTAAGATTTTATGCTAGTCTAGGAAAATGCTTTGAATAATGAAATAAACAGAATGACATCACATACATAAACTCAGCATAAACTCCATGTAGTTTTTACAGCCACAGCAGAGTAATTTCTGAGCAAGCAAGCAGCCAGTGAGTCTATGCAATGGCAGCTTATCGGTACTGTTTTCTTGCACACACAACATGTTTATAGTTGGTAGTATCTCTCCTATCTCCTGGTGGAACTTCATTACAAAATCATTAACAATTTAGTCAACCATCATGTTGTGAAAGCAGAGGAAGAGAAATTATTTGATTACTTTTGCTCAGTATGTACTGCTTCCCAGAGACATGAAATAACCAGTTTTAGCATTCTGTAGCATCATAGTATTCAATTTTTTCAAGAAATACATATGAATGCAAATAGACACACACCTAGAAACATGTATTTAATAAATATATAGAAAGATTGTCTTTCATAAAATTAAAATCTGAAAACTGAGGGTTTATACAATGCAAGTGTTAACCTGCAACTGCCTGGGAAGTATAGCTAGCCATAACACTGTAGAAATCAAAGCCTCTGCTGCATCTCCTACTTATCACCAGTTTTACTTGTAAAATATCTATGCAGAAAAGACACAACTGTCTCATTTAATAGTTTTCCTTCCAGCAATCTTTATAGATAAACAAGCGGTGAATATGCATATAAATACATAATCAGAGCATGGATTACAGTAGATTCATTATCATCTCTCAGCACTAACATAAAATACATGCAAGTGTTTGCTCTTATCTTGAACTCAGATGTTATTCAAAGACATTAAGTGGTAAGGAATACCTGAAAATACTGGGTAATATACTAATTGGTTACAAGAATTTTTGGCCATCCTAAATCTTCACAAAGAGTGGGTGAAATTGGAGGTGTGGGGAGGAAGAAAGAATAAAAGTTCATCTGCACTTAAGGACAGATATTTTGCATTTCACAAGAGTTATGTTCCATTTCTACAAGAGCAGGAGTTCAAGTACATACAATGGCAAATCAGAAGAGGAAATCTGTTCCCTGTGAATGACTACAGGTGCACTGATTATGACTCCTACCCATGGAGACAAAGCCTATCAGGTAAGAATTCTACCTCTGGCTGGTTGTCAGAGGTTAGGTTTTCTACACTCAAAAGCAACGTGATTAATACATGTATAAAGAAAATCAGCTCCTGATACATACAGGAGAAACAGATGTAGTTTTACTGAGACAAAAAGGGTCCATGATCAAATGTTTGCATCTGTGAGCAGTTCCCTAAAACATCCAATCTACTTGGTATTTAGACCTACTGACAATGACAGCGACAGAAAAGCGTAATTATAATGATCTTATAAGCTACACTGACATTTATTGGTGTTATATATGTTCTTAAATACATGAATACACTTAGTTTCTTAAATACATCAACCAGCAGCTCAACTGATATAAGCAGGCATAACACCACTGAAGTCAAGTCGCACTCACTTAAAAGACCTTTTGATCTGACCTTCAGTAGATGGTTATTAACTGAAATTTTAACCACATTGAGATCACAGAATCATAGAATAGGTAGGGTTGGAAAGGACCTTAAGATCGTCTAGTTCCAACCCCTTGCCATCGGCAGGGACACCTCACACTAAACCATATTAGCCAAGGCTCTGTCCAACTTGGCCTTGAACACCGCCAGCGATGGAGCACTCACAACTTCCCTGGGAAACCTATTCCAGTGCCTCACCACCCTCACAGGAAAGAACTTCTTCCTTAAAAGCAATCTAAACTTCCCCTTTTTAAGTTTTAACCTGTTACCCCTTGTTCCATCACTACAGTCCCTAATGAAGAGTTCCCCCCCAGCATCCTTACAGGCCCCCTTCAGATACTGGAAGGCTGCTATGAGGTCTCCACGCAGCCTTTTCTTCTCCAGGCTGAACAGTCTCAACTTTCTCAGCCTATCTTCATACAGGAGGTGCTGCAGTCCCCTGATCATCCTCGTGGCCTCCTCTGGACTTGTTCCAACAGATCCATGTCCTTTTTATGTTGAGGACACCAGAACTGTGCACAATACTCCAAGTGAGGTCTCACAAGAGCAGAGTAGAGGGGTAGGATCACCTCCTTCGACCTGCTAATCATGCTCCTTTTGATGCAGCCCAGGATACGGTTGGCTTTCTGGGCTGCAGGTGCACACTGCTGGCTCATGTTCATTTTCTCATTAGCCAACACCCCCAAGTCCTTCTCCGCAGGGCTGCTCTGAATAAAAAATCCCATCACTATGTTGGAAACCTCTACTGCTTATGTATATGTACTTATGTACAGCTCCATTTTCTACTCTGCCCAAAACTGAAAAGCTGTGTGTAGTGCTACAGGTGCTCCCAAAAGTGCAAGACTTACCAATCAATGCATAACCTTGTTTCACTCAGATTTCCAGTAGCACCATTCTAAGTACTGAAACAAACAAGAACTGCGCTGTGGTGTTTCATAGGGCATTTCATGACTTTTCAAGTATCCCAAACAATGAGGTGCAGCATCTTGAACATTACGTGTTGTAAAATAGAAGATACCATCTTGCATTCAACTGATGGCCCAGTACTTCCCCTGCAACAGCTAGCAGGAGATATTTAGGAAGTTACTATAAGATGCAGGATGAACACCAGATCAATCATAACATTACCATACAGCTTCTAAGAGTCAACAGTTAAGACAGTCTGTATCACCCTAACTATCAAGTTCCGTAAGTGTGGAAAAAGTTTCTCCAAGAACCTAATTCCTTTTGGGACTCACTAACACTTTTTGATTCCAAAGCATCTTATGGCAAGGAATTTTATAGCTCATTTATGCATGAGGTGTAAAGCATTTCCACTTTGGAGAAATGCCAGAGCCAAACAGCTAAACATTGTATAATGTAATCATGTATTGTGTTTTTAAAGCAAGAAAGATTGTCTAAAAATACAATGCTATTTCCGAATGCAGCTTTGGAAAGAATCTCAGTACTGTACTCATGCTAATTTTTTCCTCTCAGTGACTCTGTCCTAATGCTTAACTTATCTCCTCAAGCTGGCCGTATCAGCCAAAGTTGTGTTAAATCACTTTGTACGGAATGCAGGAGCACAGCCTGACAACAGCACAACATGTAATGACTGAATCCATGTCCTCTAAGCATGATTACAAACAGAAACAGAACACCAAGACTAAGAGTAGAAAAAGGTTTACAATCCAGGTGACACAGGAGCAAAGAGGTGAGTGGGACACATATACCCCTGAACAATTCAATTCTTCCTGACCATGGAGGAATGAGAATTGGCACCCACACACAACAATCACTGCAAGCCTAAGCAAAACTGGAACAGCTGTTTCTCTTCTCTTTCTATTGGCAAAACAGAATACTTGAGAGATGAGAGAAAAGGAAAGTTTTATGCAGAAGAGGAGGGCTGGAGGTCTGTTTTTGTTCTCTCCGCATCCACTTTTCTTGGGTATTTTCAAATAAAACTTTAGAAAACAGTCCAACTACGTGCTTCTATTCAACTTGACCTGCCAGTGCTGAACCACCTCCTCTTTCAGTCAATTAAGTTCCTGTAGTGCCAGTTTCATGTAGCTCTGTGCCTTTTCTCTTTTTTTCCTCCTTTTTTTCTCAGTTGGCAGGATGAGTTGATCAATGTGTTGCCAGCAGAACTTCAAACAGTGCTTGAGAACAGTGCTTTTAGCAGTCTAAATTACAGGTCACCATAAGAACATGAATGCTGCATTACAAAGGCACAATAGAAAGTCACTGGAAAGTGCTCAGTAACTCCATCTCCTGGACCTGTTGTACAGCCCCTGAGCTATACTGGCAGGCAACATACCAGATGCTGGGGTACACAGGTAAGAAAAAGCTCTCATTTTCCACTGTTAAGCTGAAGAGGACAAAAACGAACTAGGAAGTTAGTTCAATATTCAGTAGGATATTTCAAGTTTTTTTCCAAAGTGAAAAATAGTTAGTGCTTTATGTAGGACAACATTTGGACAGCAGAGAGGGAATTTCTACTGTTATTTCCACACTTAAGATTAAATTCTTGTGCTAGTTCACTTGTTATTTCTGATTAGGTAAGGCACGCACTTCCCCACGAAAACCTAATCTACGTTTAGAGACTCATATGTAAGGAATAATGACTGTACAATGGAATGCAGTTATCAGTGCTAGTATGAGTGCCAAAGACTTACAGTTTTCCTGCAGTAATCGTGGGGAAAAGCCTTGCTGGAAAAGCCTAACTCTCTTAACTACCATGCACAAGATAAACTAAAGCAGAGTATGAACAACTGCTGCTCAGAAGGATTTGTCATCTATTTAAGAAAAATGGGAGCACAGATTTTCCCAGATTCTGCGTTACACACAGAGCCCAGTATGATGACATTGTGGAAAGCACACTGGCACCCCTCACATCTCTTAAATTAGAATATTTGCGAAGATCTAAACAATACAGGCAAGAGCTTCAGCAAGGTGTACTTCCAATTTGATGCGGGATTCACTTCATTTGTATATAAGAAATCCTATTATACCACATTTCAAAATATAAATATAACTTGTTCTGACATTTTATTTTCTTTTAGCAAATACTGTGATGAACTTGAGCTGTAGTCAAAAATTATTTACACTCACAAAGAAATGAAATATATCTTCTAAAGCTTCTGAAAACTTGAGTATCAGCTTGGTACACAACTAGCAATATTTTATCCTTGACAAATTGTGTGCTTTGAGTTATCGTAAGGTCACGAATTACACTGTAAGAAGATCATATGCACACATAATCATAGCAATTACTGGTAGCTGTAAATTTGAAGTGAAGATCTCTAAATATTAGGAACACCCATTATGTAACAACAGAAAAGGTGTGTTTCATTCCCAGAAGAGAATTTAATCCAAAATGCCCTAGTAGAGACAACTGAGTGACAAAATCTTCTAGTTTGGACAAGTAATTCTGATAATGCAGTAATAAAAAAAAAAGGCTCTAATAAAACATATTGAAGTAGTTAGGAACAAGTCCCTGTCAAGTCCATGGCAGGGGGGTTGGAACTTGATGATCTTAAGATCCTTTCCAACCCTAACTATTCTATGATTCTATGATTCTAAGCCTTCTCAAAAGGAGATCAGTAATTCTGCCCAGGAGGGTCATGGAGTCTCCCTCTCTGGAGACATTCAAACCTGCCTGGACACGTTCCTGTGCAACCTGCTCTAGGTGGCCCTGCCTTGGCAGGGGTTTCGATTAGATGATCTCCAGAGGTCCCTTCCAACCCTAATGATTCTGTGATTCTGTGAATTTCAAGTGTCAATGCAACTGAGATGTCAAGATACTTTATGCTGAGTGAAGAGATACATGGTAAAGAGTGGATGTGAAAAAATCCAAAGCATGAAGCCATAAATTCTGACTAGGGTGCAACTGGACTACGAGAATGACAGTGGCGCTATTCACTCAGTGCTCTGACCTACAGCAAACAAGGACTACTGGAGTGCACATGGGTGCTCCAAACGCTACAGGCACAGCAGGCACAGAATCAGCAAAACTAGTGACCCAGTGCAGAACAAACCTCACGTGCAACAAAACAGAAAACAATCATTCAATGGAGATGATTGTCTGCTATATAGAAAGTTAATTTTATAATATTTCTGAAAGATAATCAATGCAAGATTCCTGCTGGGAAAGTCTTACAGGCATTACAGGCATACACAAAGGTAAAGGGCTTTCAAATGATCCTATTGCAGTGAAAAGTCATTCTGATATTTGGAATATAGGTAAATCTGAGGCAAATGTCATTCTTGGTTTAAAACCCCAGACTCAGGCATCAGATCTATTCAAGATAAAAAAAGTTACAGTATTTCTCCTTGGTGAAACCTGGTATTCCAGGCATGATCAGAGCATCACAGTTGTATAATTTCTTCTGGTCTTCCTTTCTTTAAGATCTGCATTCACTTTAGGATTTTGAGTTTCCTATTAAATGTTCTCTGGCCAAACAAAAAGCTACTTAGAAACAACTGACTGGGTGCTTGTATTAGCGCTCTGGTTAGTATGTGAAACTTCATGCATGCTTTCAGCCTCTTTGACACACGGTTTCAGACTGCCTCCCCATGTGCCGCAGAAGACAAGCATGCTGAGTAGGATGTGCAGGATGGCAGGTACCTAGTTTCTTTGGCCTGGATGACACTCAGACTAGATTTGAGATTAGAAATTGAGAAATTTGAAGCAGAGAAAAAAATTGAGGCAAATGTCAGTTTTTGACTTGAGGGTGAGAGATATCAATAAACCCTATCATATGTATTTTTGATCACGAAGTCCAGCTCACAACTGGGTATACTTGCTAGCGCTTACCATAATGCAAGTACATGTGCTGCATCAGGTGCTAATATTAAGCGGCAAAAGTGGGAAGGAAATAGCACATCAATCATTGTGATGAAGGCAAAAACAATGGCCATAGAAACTCATCACATTTATTTTCTTCGTAAGAGTTAGGTTTATTCAAGTATACCTTTCATTAGTGCTTTCGCAACAGGTAAGAGAGGTTGGGGGAAAGGAGTACACCTTTATTCACCCTCTCAAGTTTCGTAGCAACTTCCTTCATAATTCCTAGCTAAATCCAGGAATATACTTCTCCAGATTGCAAAATGGTCATAATATTTTAAATAATTAATAGGGTTTAGACATGGAAGTGCAGCGGCTTAACTCCTGTCTCCAGCATTACTGACATTAGATGTACTGATAGGATTTCTATTCTTTGTATGATTTTCTGTAACACAAGACAAAGCTTAACAGTAATCATATAGAATGCTTGTTTGAAGTTACCTGTTTGTCATCTGACATGAAGTCATCTGTTTCCAGTGTTCTGCTATCATAAAGCTTTCCAGAGAGCAGCACATTAAACTTACAATAACGATTCAATTCACAGGCATGACAAGACATGTATTTTGGACTTTTCAAGGTTATGCGAACATTCGGGTAACAATCCACACGCTCCTGAAAAACAGATTTCAAATAACATTAAAGAATGCTCTTGAACTGAAAGAGGCCTGAAATCAGCTGCTGAGCACCCTGTACTCGCACAAGATTAGCGTAAGAGAAAGCAAGGAAATTAAAAATTTGAAGCCTTTCACCATTAAATTGTGAATATGTACCTCCTCGATCATTTTCCAACACTCCACTCAGTTCTAGTTCATTAATACTTTCTTTTAGCTGCAGACCTAAGGAATGGATTCCGCATCCTTGCACTTATTTTAACCTTACCTCCTTTCTTTTTTTGGAGGGGGTGGGTGTGCAACTGTATCAGTTGGTCTGCTTCAAATGAATACACTGTATCTCTCCACTGGCCACACTACTATTTCAGTGACATAAGGTTACCCTATTATACTAATACTATTCCAACAATTTGTATGCAATGACTGGAGTACTCTATATTCATTTCAGGGGTTTTTAAGCAGTAGAAGGTTCATTATGAACATACTGGTTTATCTTTTTTGTGAGAGGAGGAAGAAATTTTGTTATAGCATTCAGGTAACAAAAAAATCTAAAAAAGTCATCTGCTGAATTAGCAGAAGCAGCATTCAGGTAATTGAGATTCTGTTCTGTTACCTGAATGCTTATCAGGTTATAAACATATAAAATACTTCTGATATAAATATCAGAATAATCAGAATTAATAACAGAAGCATCAAAACGAGTTACATAAGTTAAAGAATGACTTTCTATTAAAAATGAGTGTGTGTATATATATATACACACACACAGAGCACTTACTGTATCTTTACAGAGAATTACAGTATAACACCCCCCCACCCCATCCCATCAGTAATAGTATGATTTGGAGCCCACTTCTCTCTTGAAAGTAGAAGCTACATACCTTGTATCGATCTTTCCAGCGACTTCCAGAGACTAAGTTCTCAAGACGAGGCTGAATGAAGCGGTCATCCAAATAATGAAGTGAAAGCAACATATCCTGTGCATACTTCTTATGTCTTGTTCCATCTGTTAATTGAGAGTTGTTATTAATTTGCTGCCAACTCTATGTTGTACAAGTTTCTTCAAATAAAATTTTCAAGGACATTATGCTTCTACTTGCTAAGAACTAGGAATTATTTTATTAGATTATCCCTGAATACATTTGCTACTGTTATCCATAAAAATGATCCATGCAGCTTTGATAAAATGACATATTTAATTATTTTAAAAGTCTGTGTCACAAGAGGTACATGAGTAAACTCTACAATCAATATTACAGTGAAAAGCTGGCATCCCAAATGGAGAGCCAGCCACTCAATCCTATTTATAAGAATGGAAAAGTGGGGAGGGAAAATAAGTGTCCTGCTTTTTGTCCAGTTTATGTAAGTGTTCATAATGTATAAGGGAAGAGGCTGCAACCCATGAAAACAAATAGCTCTGAGCTGCTTCACAGAAGAAATTCTGACAACTCCCTTCATCACTTAGAAAGCATGCAGGAACCGGCCTTTACATTACAGCAACACAGGCAGATGCCTTGAGTTAATCAGCATAAGTACTTCTAAATATTTACTAAACAAAAGAAATAAACGAATGTGAGGATGGGTTAAACCCACCACTATTCCACAACTGTCTCCCAAACATGTGCTGGACTCTAGGAATTAAACTGGACTTTCACAGGCCTAGGCTAATTCATACTATCTTGAGCTCAGCACATACAAACATGCAAGCTAATTCAGTTACTTTCCTCTGTCTTTTCGCAATGCTGTTATCAAAGAAAACACAACCAAGATGGACCACTGGCTATCTAGCTTTTTATATAAAACCAGTTATTGTCATTATTATTATAGGCACCATAATTACAATTGTTTTTCCATATACACTTTACACATTTTCAGTAAGTCAGCTATGCTAAGAGCTTGAAGAGGCTGTGACAGACCATAAAGAAATCCCTTGCAATAAAAAAGCAAACCTGCACTTGATTCAAACTCAGTCAGATATTCATTTCCATTAACTCAGAAAAAAATCCACTCTGTGTTATAAAATACATCTTTATAATGCTGGGTTGTGTTCATACTATACCATCCTCTTCAGAAAGACATACAACCTTCAGAACACAACTTCCAACTCACCCCCACACTGATCTACTTCCAGGACCTTGGCAATAAGTTGTTAGTTTTACAGAGCAGGTACAATTTGAAATAGAAGGAAGCTATTACAACATCAGTTTGGCAAAGTTTATTATTACTTTCTATACGCTTGTTTTTACTTGGTAAAACAAAACAGAACTAACACCCGAAAGAACTAGCAATGGTAGATGAAAGACATTTTTAGCTCCAGGAATAGAGAGCCTTTATTCTGAAGTCTCTGGTATACTTCAGTTTCTCTGCTCTTTCTAGCTCCTGATGACACCAAAACTTCCTCTCTTTGGCACTCTGCTGACTCCTTCCACAATCTGATGCTGACAATCCTCTCCCATTAATCCCATCTTTACAGCGCTTCTGAAACTACGTGTGAGGTTGCCATTCAACCTCACTGGGCCAAGTGCCAAAAAGCATTTCCTCAGCAAGAACAAGGCCAGAAGTACTGACTGTCACTGAAATTTATCTGAAAGCATGAATGTTTAAAGAAAAGAATAATAAAAAAATTAGATATGGAATAATCTCCATAAATAAAATTATCTATTATCTATCAAATTCCTCAGAAAAAGCTAGGAAGCATGTGAAATTATGACAGATCAGCTGATCTCGCAATGCTTTCCTTGAGATATCTACTTCAAAATTAATTTTGCTTTCACACTAGAACTGTTACTGCTGATCAGTAAGACAGAAACACTTCCCCTATATCTCAGAATGCCTCCTAGGCTTAAAAGAATTAAGTCTACACATTTTTCCACAATTACTCTATTCCTTTTCAGAAAGATTTCCCGCCACCCCCAAGTCAGAGAGCAGCAAAACCAAAACCAGATCTCAGGACTCACAGTACTATAATCAGGAGACACATCTTTCCCTAGAATAAATGTCTTTGTATAACTTTGAATGCACTATTGTATTATTTAATGTGATTTACTTACCATATAATGAGCTCAGAAAAGTGTCATCAATTGCATTTATGAGGAAAGCCTTTACTATTCTTTTGAAGTGTACATAATGATCACAGCGAGATACTGGGAAGAAAGCAATATAACCAGAGTTTACCAAAAAAGAAAAGAAGAAGTAAGCAATGTTAAAAGTCCTCTAAGAATTCTTTTCTTCCATTATCATAAATTTAGCATTTTAAAGTCATTTAAAACTGGCTTTAAAACTCATTTCAATATACAACATCCACATCTTTTAAGACCTTGTTTTTACATAGTGCTTCTCATCCCAAAGATCTTAATGAATTTTAGCATTTTTAAGTCACACATCCTTTCAGCAAGAAGAGCTACAAGCACTGAAAGAAGAAAATAATTCTATGAATGGCAGGAAATAATGCAAACCAGAGAAGGCCAGGCTTATTGTTTTGGGTTTTTTTTGTTCTTTTTTTTTTTTTCTAATTTTCTTTCAAATACAAACTATTCTGCTCAGGTCTTTACTGGGGAAAAAAAATAACACGTCTGTGACCATCTACACCAGTGCTGACTGTTCTGTCAGTACATACTTGCTTCTGAACAACAAGATGCACAAGAAGATGACTAGCATAAAGTTGTGTTTCGGATCCCTCTGCTCCAGGCAGACACCAGTTTTTACAAAAGAACAACTTGAAAAATTTTCTCACTCTCTGCAGTTTGGCTGAAAACATCTCCTAAATTCAGAACCCCACCTCCCAGAGACTTGTGCTCCTCCATCTCAATCACCATCAAATGAAAATACCTTATAAAAAAAGAAATCAATAAAAATCCCAAGTCCCCAAAACCCCAAACTCATGGCAAGAATTTTACATCAATCTCCAGAACTGGCCAGAATTAACATAGCTGCTCTCAGCATATATCGTAAGATGGAGGACGCTTTTAGGCCTCCACAGGAATGACTGCATCATAGGTAGACTATTTCATCCTAAATTAGACCAACTTAAAAAACTTCAATAGGGTTTCCTTTTTTTCCCTCCAAATCATACCCTCCCTTTAATAAGATACAGAAAGACTGTAAGTGGAAATAAGAGTACTTCCACAACAAATTCAAGCCTTTTAGGAATCTGCTTTTAAAGTACGCTATCCTATGTTATTTTTATTTTCACTCCATTAGTATTTACTACCTCACTACAAGCAAGCTGTACATACAGAACTGTCACTAGTTTTGATCTTACAGTTTGGGACATAGTTTGCCAGCAAACTATTTGATCCAGTCAGTTCCTTGTTTTGTGGCTTGTTTTCACCCATTACATGCTCCGTGTCATCATTGCCATCATCATCTTCTTCCTCCACTATAAAATCTTTCAAGCTGTTGCAGTCAGTTTCACTGCCTTCTGTGGGTATGAGGGGCAAGTGAAAGAATGGCTCCTCCTCTATTTCTGCATCACTATTAGAATCCTAAGGAAATTTAAAAAAGTATTTCAAACAGAAGAATTTTCAGTATTTGCAGTGACAAAATACTACATATACTGGATAAGATTTTTGACCTTCTAATTAAACCTTTTGTTCAATTAACAAGAAATACTGTTTCCAAAAAAGATATCATTCTGTGCTAGAGGACAATTACTTGGCCATCTCCATGTACCTCTCTTCAGGCTATTTGTAAGAATTAAGCTAACATGAGATCTCCAAGTTAGTTCAGCAGGTACTTCTTGATAAAAATAACTTGATGGTCCTCTCATGCTAAAGAAGAGAGTCCTCTTCATGATACAGAAGTGTTTCCTTTCTGACTATGTAGAGAAGATGCCTGCATCCTAAGCTGCTTAGTCATCAGAATGCCTGAAAGAGCAAATGAAAGGAAATTCTTAGCTCTTCAGTGATTAAAGAAAGGTTTTCAGCAGTCAATACTGTTTTCTCGTTAATGTGACAACTGTTAAAATGTGACAGAACTACTGACTTGTCAGAAATAAAAAAAAACCCCTCAAAATAAATAAAATTCCATTGATTTATATCAATTTGATTTTATATTCATTTTATATCCTTACTCTATGATTCTATGATTTGTCTTCCCCTGTATTCAATATTTTCTCCAATTGAATTTCAAAGGTAAAATCCAGACCTCACAATTTTCACTTCTGCCGGATCTCCAGGTTGTTCTTTGTCTTGCAAGTTGTTTCAGTTTTGCAAACACTTTCTGTTTCTTATTAGTAGAACCATTTTCTGTAGAGCAGGTGTTATCAGGTTGTAGCTCTCTGGAATTTTCATCTTCATCTCTTATACAGTGGCGCTTGGCAACTTTTCTAACAAGTATATCACTGTCCTCGCTTTCATCACTGTCATACAAGACTGATGAGTTTAACCTTTTGCGCTTTCCAGGCACAATGCACTCCTCATCCTCACTACTGTCTGCTACTTCCCCAGTGTGGCTTTTCTCTTCATGACCTGAAAGGCTGTTGTTCGCAGCAGTTTCATCTTCGTCATCTACTTCATCTTCTGATGTACTAGGCTCTTCCTCCTCAGAGGTACCAGAAGATTCATCATTGCTGTCAAGTAGTATGAGCTCCCTCTTAGTGCGTCTCCAATCAACTCGGGATTTGGGTGATGACAGCTCTCTTGCTGCTGTTTTATTTCTTGTTTCATACCTTCTGACTACTTTTTTTATCTCCATTGGAAGGCTGTAACAACACACCTAAATATATGCAAGTAAAATAGAACACTTACTCCATCATGCCATTAAAAAGAGAAAGAAAAAAAAAGTACAAGGGCATATGTATTTTGCTACATATACTTACGATTTACTTTCATTAACAGGCACACTCAGAAATCAGCACCAACCAAAACTAAGCATGCACAGTAACTTCTGCAGAGGACATGCCTTACTCAAGAGGAAGATGGAAGAGCAGAACTACCCACACCCAGCAGGAATGAACGGTAAAAATCAGGCATGGAGTGCAGCTACAGGCCCCATCATCCGCTCAACACTGGCAGGAAGCCTACACCTGAGGCAGAGAGCTTCCCTGCCCATAAGCCGTACACCGCTCCTTCAGGACCACCCTCAGCAGGGCTCAAACAGGAGCGGCCTCAGCTGGAAGGGACAACCCCACGCAAGCTGCAGGGCGCGATCCTCCCGTCCCCGCTGCTATGCCCAGTGAGGCAGAGGCTCCCTGAGAGGAACCGACAGCACAAAGAGTGCTAGTCCCGGGCGAGCTGAGCTCCTCCCTCCCTCCCTCCCGCCCGCCCCAGCCGCCATAGCGCACACAAACCTCCCGCCGTCCCTCAGCGCCCGCTACTTTTACCGTTAATGTTCCCGCGCTTCGCTGCCGGGGCCGCTGAGGCGAACTCCGACCCGCCCCCTCTCTGCGAGTCGCGATTGGCCACCGCAGCTGCCACTCAGCAGTCGTGCTGTTTACGGAAGTGCTGGCGGGAGGTGCGTCACGTGGTGTGAGCGGGTTGCCGGGCAGTGCTGGAGAGCCGGAGGTTGTCGGTTCGAGTCCTAGTCCCACCGTATGAGGAAGCACGCTTCGTTCTCCGCCCTTCCGGTGCCTCACCTGACAGTGTTAGGGTGTGGAAGTTTAGTTGTGAGCGTCTTTGTGCTCGCCCTAGATGCATTATTGAGTAAAATCGGTGTAGGCCCCCTCAAATCATGGGTGAGCACCTCTGGTGTCTGGGCTGGCCTGAGGCTTACCCTGCTAAAGCAGCTCCTTCAGAGCTACCACAGAACCATGGAATAGTTTGTGTTGGAAGGAGCCTTCGAAGTCATCTAGTCCAACCCCGCCAGCAATGAGCTGGGATTGCCACATCCAGCCTGGCCTTGAATGTCTCCAGGGATGGGTGGCACATCCACCACCTCTCCGGACAAACATCCTCATTGTAAAGAATTTCTTCCTCACATCCAACCTGAATCTCACCTCTTTGATGGGAACAAACCTGCTAGATCTATTGTGCTCAACGCCCAAATGATGGGTGACAAGAGAGTGGGTTGTGGCAACTGGAACTACAGGATGTAGTGGGGGTGTCCGGCTGGGCACATCCGGGGCAGAAATCCCAGGGGTGTCCAGGCCCAGGAGAGCCCCTGTCAGCCCTCTCTGTGGGCCTCTTGGAAGAAAACACATCTTCCTTTGGTGTCTGTAAAGCACATTTTGGGTATGGTACCAGCAGCTCCTCACTGGGCCTCTCAACCAGAAGCAGGAGCACTCTGAGGGCTCTGGTTCTCTGTGGTTCATGCTATATCCATATGGAAAATCAGAGGCTGGGTGACACAGAGAGGTCCTTCCAGTGCCGGTGCTCAAGGAGAGACCTGCCCTTCAGTACGGCGCTGTTTTTTCCTGCTAACAGCAGCTTTGCAGCAGGCACTGAATTGCTGAACACATGTGCTGTTCTCAGCTGGGGCTGGCCCTCATGTGGCGACCCCCAGAAATGGAGGTGAGGGAATGGGGAGGTTGATTCAGGATGGCCTGGATGTTGTCTTAGTCATGGGGGAAAGTGGGAGTGTTGCAGCAGAGGAGCTGGAAGATGGAGAGTACAATAATATTAGGGAAGAAGCTGCTGCCTGAGCATTCACACAGCATCCAAGACTTCAGCTGCTAGAACTGGAGTCCCTTTGCAGTGGGCAGCTCCAGAGAGCTGATGGGTGCCCCTTTCAACTCCTCACTCACTCACAAGCATACATCCTCCTTCTCTGGGCTCAACCCCACGTTTCCTGCAGCACAGGCTCAATTGTTTGATTCCAGGAAAAAAATGCTTAATAACTTCATAACTGTCTCGGGGTGGGTGGGTGGGTGGGGGAACCAAAGAAATCTCTGGGCAATTATGCCCTTATGATTTATGCACCCACCCCTCACATGTCTTTTTAGTCCAGTAGTGATCTTTTGGTCCGGGTTCTTCTAACACCTTATTGGATTCTTTATCTGTGTTCATACAGACAGGCAGTTAACTGTTCTTACCTTGTTGAGTTGCAGCTTCTGCTGGCAGTAGTAGCTCCTTCTGGTTTGTGCTTGTGCACACTAAGAAAGTCCTAGACCTCAGATGAACATAAACTTAACAAGAGCTAAACCATCACTGTGTTATCATTCTTCTCACACTAAAGACAAAAGATAGCACTGTACCACCTTATAGGAAAACTACTAAGAAAACTAACTTTATTCCAGCTGAAAGCATATCTAGGTGAAAGACCACAGCTTACAGCCTGAGGCTGCAGCAAATCTAACTGCTCATGCTAAACAAGTAAAGCTAAGCAAATAGCATACTAAACCACAGAATACTATAACTCTGACTCAAACGATTTAAAAGCTATTTAAGCTGGATAACTAATATCCCTCAACAATAAATTCCTAAGGAAGTAAGTTGCAGTTCTTTTCACTGCTCAAAGAATGAAACATTTTGTGGATGAGTATATGCAGGAAACAATTAACATTTACAATAATGAGTTTCTGTTGGTTTTCTGCTTGAAATGTTTATGGATTAGGATGCTGGATTCTGTTCAGAGCTAATACTCGTACAGATGAATTTTAATAACAAGATTCATCTCTTAAATTTGCTCTGCTTTGCTTAGTGTATGGTAGAAAACTGCTGCTACCTTGGAACTCGTTCTGCTAACATTTTTGTACATTTTTAACAAGATCTTACAAGCATTTCCGTGTATTTCTTTAAAATAGGTGGTAACAAAACCACAAGGAGAGGAAATATCTGTAAGTGAAGCACAGCTCTTTCCCACTTTATTTGCATAGCAATGCAATGGATTTCACATGGTGAAGAGGTGTGACCAGGTGTTATGGTGGGTTGAATTGCTACCAAAATGTTTATATTGCAAGGATTACAATGGTTATAATAAAGGATTATATTGCATTAAGGGAGTTATACCCCCGGTCTGAGATTGCTTTTAGTTGCTTCAAGTTTAAAGTCAGTAAGTGAATTTTCAGGTAAATAAGCGGATCAGTTTGCCCAGGATTTAATGTTTCCTCCAAGCTGTGGTGGAAGTTAAGCGTTTCGGGTGCTTCTCTGTCCCTGGTCTTCATCCCGTTTCTTGCTTCCAACGTCGCCACCTAGTGATAAAAGGCGTGAAAAAACCCTGTAGCTGTGCTCTAGTGCAGGAGACGGGAATAAGGTAGTTGGGAGAATATTGTATGCGACTGAAGAAAATAAATAAAATAATAAATACGGGTTTTTTTTTTTTTTACTTAAATGACAGGAAGGTTTCCACTTATGAATACGGGCTCCTGAGGGACAGCTGAGAAGCTTTTCTTATGCACAACGCTGAAAGGTCTTGTCTTGATTTTTCTGGTATCTTTTCAGGTGAGTCCCAGTCCCAGAGGAGCCTGCAGTGTGTGAAGTGTGAGGGTATGTTGTGTCCTCAGGTTTCAGAAGCAGATTTTCAGTCAATAGACAGAAGTTTTCCAAACAGGCCGATTCTCCTCAAAGCTCCTATTTCTCAGAATGTTCCCTACACATTAAGCAAACTCATCTGTTACATCACAAATAAATGCAGGTGATTTTCATGTGTACTATATAGCCTTTTTACTGGGCTTGTGGAATCACTGTGCCATCTAATGGCTACAGCATCTCTCTAGTACCAAGCTTTCTATTTTACTGGGCTATTCCGGTTGCCTATGATTTTAAATAACAGAGGAATTAGTGTATTGGAAACTTGAATTTATTGTAAGTGGCAGCCCCTGCTAGCCCCTTCTGTTGCTAGCTACTTTCACTGAGTATTTGCTATGCTGCTTTCCGACCAATTTGTTAGTTGTCTGACTATTGCTATGTTCATATTGTTGTTTCTCTGAAGCTTGAGCTCTTCTGGGGTTCAGTGATGTACAAGATTATATAGACACCCCTTCCAATAAAACAGGCGCTTCCTGCTTGGGGTATTCTTCTTTCCCAAAGGTAAGCAATGGGAAGCTCAGAGCCCACATTTCCCAGGGACTGTTTCCTGCAGCAGTGTAGCATTTGCAAGCCCTCTATGACTCCCAGGCATAATAGCATTAGGCTGGCTCATGCCCAAATAATAATGCTGGAATTTACACCACCAACAAAAAAAAAAGCTCTTTTTTAAAGAGGAATGCACCCAAACTCACAAAGAGGTTAGGCCTGTCTGGAACTGGCACAGCAACTGATGTGGCTCTTACTGACTGATAGATAACAATAGCTCAACAGGTTGTTAGAGCCGGAATGGCAAGCCACCTCTGAGTTTGACAACAAGAGGTTTAGCCAAGGGAACCCACAACAGTGAGCTCTAATGCATTTGAAATACATTTGCAGCCAGCACGAAGAGTTTAATCATTTCAGGTCCTTAAAAAGGGACTGTTCTTTTTACTGTTCACCAGTTTATATCAGTAGGGACTCCCTGTCCTTTCACCAAACACACTGCTCAGTCTATTTATGTCATGCATTAAATAGAGACATAAATTAACCAGACAATAACTGTTTTATCACCAGAAAGAGCTGCTAGGACACATAGGGAGGCCCCAAATTAAGACTATGCCTGGAGTGTAGAAATTGAATACAGGATCATCTTCCTTTCTTTCATTCTTTTGTTCTTTCTCTCATTCTCTCTGTCTTTGTTGAATTTAACTTCCTACAGGGTATGTGAACAGAATATTATTGGAGACTCATTTTCTTGCATTTCTCTGCTTCCTATTCCTCATCAGTGGAAGACCATTTCCCTAATTTTAGGGAGAATCCTTGCAGACAGTAAGCTTGCCCAAAAGCCCTGGTAGGTGCTGGCTGACATTGACATGATCCTTGTCATTTCTTGCTATTACTCTGTAGCCAGTAGCAACATAGAAATTGTCCTTAATAGTTTCAATTTCTTAGAAGAAAATATTTAATATCCTATTTTAATGCATATTTTAAAGAACATAAATCTCCATTTAGATTTCTTTTTTTATTAAAAAGTTTTTAGTGCAGAGCATAGAGTTTTCAAACTAATTCTAAATGCCTTTTTTTCATACTTTCGTTAATAGTACAGCTTTTCTCAGAGACTGGAATTCATTTCTGCACAGAAGCTTTTTTAGGGAATTAAATGGGGTTTATGAGATCCTTAATCCTGATTCTGGCTCTTTGTGCAGGGTTGAATTTCATATAAAGTGAATTTCAGACAAAAGAGACCAATAGAGGTAGTATTTAATCACTTTTTGAAACACTGAGAGCTTTCTGGTCTCATGAGATTCTCAAATCATGTTCCATATACAAAAGTTTTCTTTGTGTGTCCTGTAGGCTGGAGCACAATGACTAGATGACTTACATGTTTACGTTGTCTACAATGCCTCTGGGAGTTCTTGTTCCTGCTATTTAAACATCCTAATAATTGATAAAATATGTAGTTTACTTTCCCATTGTGTGTAAGTTAAAATTTTCAGTTCCTGAAGTACATAGAGTCTAATAATAGGAAAGTACAAGGCTGAATGTAGTTAAGGTTCACTTGTCACTATTTGAAGACCCCGTATTTTGCTCCAATTCCACTCCAGTAAAACTCAGTTTATTCTGTTTTCACTGCCATAAGATTTCAGGAATAGCCCGGTCTTTCACAATCACAAGGAGTATGAATTGCATCCTTCCATGTTGTAGTAGGAGACTGAAGAGTAAATAGGATTTGATGTTTATCTGGTGCTGCAATAAGATTGAGGCATTCCTATACAATGCTACTGGAAAGATTCTGTTCGAATGAGGTTGATGTTTACATAGCATTTACCATAACTTGGCCATATTAATGTGCTGACTTTTGATCAAGAACAATCCAAGGCATAAATTAGAATACCCACAAGAACTGTGTAGCAAAGGTCAGGTTTTGTGCAATGAAAGGAGTGGTATTTCATCTTACTTTCAGATGTTTTCATCTTCATTTTGATATTTCTTTAAGAATTTACTGTTAGCTTTTGGGTGGTTTCTTTTCTCTTTGTCACAAACCACATATAATTGCTTGGCAGCAGTTCTATAGCTGGAGTACACACTTTTGCCAGGAAGAATGTGATGAGTCATGATGTGTGACCAGAGTAGCTGTGCTATTAACATTGCCAAGAGTAGATGGAGTTCCACCCGTAAAACTCTGCTTAGCTACTCCAATATATTTGACCCGGGACAGCAAAACCAACTAACTCTCAGAATAAACTGTAGTGGCAAAAGTGTTTATCTGCTTGTATAAATTGTATCTGCACCCCAATTTTTACCACAATAACATACCAGAATCTCTATACCTGCAAAGCCTCTCAGCTGTAAACTTAGCCTTTGCTTTTGGCCTAGCTTGATTAATAGCTATTAATCTTCTTTTATGACCTTCTTTTATGTGTTTCCTTCCATTAGATATCAGAAAAGAGAGATAAAGTAAGTATTTAAACTATAATGAAAAGAGAACCTGACTGTTTAACCTAAAGTGCAGGTTCTACAATGAGAATACCAAAGTATATGCAAATAAAATGACATCCCTACAAATAATTTCTTATTGTGCCGTTTATTTGTTATTTAATTGAGGTAAGATAATCCTGTTTGTAAGGAGCTGGCAATTTTCATATTTTATCTGTAAAGGCTAGAAATGTAGTAAATTAATTTGCACAACAGCAAAGTCAGAGTAAAGGATTGCTTTATCCCAGGGCTAATGGTTCTTTGCCAAGATTTACTATTTGAAGGATAGTAAAGCACCTTTTGTATGAAGTTACCATTTGTATTCAGATCCTTGGCACAAAGAAGAGATGCAGATAAGATACGATTGCAGACAGATTATGAGTTTTGGGTCTTAACCTACTGCCAGTGGAGCCAATAATGAAAGTTCAGCTGACTTCAACCCTACAGACTCATATCCTGCAAGATCAACACAGGAAAAAAATAATGCATGAAGAGATGCAGGTTTTCCTGGGTGCTCTTTGAAATAGATATACAATATATTTTAAAATGTAATTTTAATCCTAGACTTACACATTTGGACTAGATGAAAAAAGCAGATTATATGGAGAGTTCTTGCATTGTTAAAATAGAAAGTGGATTTTCATTTAGGGATTCAACTCTGAAATACTTATTTTTCTTATTACTGTGAAATTTTCACATCTGTTCAGTGTCCTCCCAGCCTCCCCTTATATTCATGTGTATCTGCTGACCTCTCATTCAAGAGCTGATACAGCAATGCTGAATTTAGGGGCATGTTTCTAATGTTTAAAATTTGTGGATCTTTCAGCATAATTTGGGATATATAGACAAAGAGTAGTATTATTGGTATGTGTTACATACCAAATGTACTCAAAAGCTTAAAGGTCTTTTCCAACCTAAATGATTCTAAGATTCCATGAAATGCTGGTATCTAGTAAGTAATTAAAAGATTACTTTCTTAAGCAGAAATCCTTTGTACATACAATAATTTTTTGTTTTCTTAACAAAATATATTCACTTAATGTCCTTAGTATAGGTAAAGTCTTTGCAGAGCAGATGGAGCAGTGGGGTTTTTCCTCTCCCTAACTCTCTATTTAAAGTTTCCCATCCCCTCTACAATATATTTGTTCCTCCAGAAATAGCCTTTGAGTTCACACAAGCCCAGCTACATGATATCGAGGTTGGGATGTGGGCTCTGGTAAGCCAAAGGGAAAACCGAGATGAAAGTGCATTGCAAAACCTCCTGTCTTGAAATTCTGACTTGAAATTATCAAAACCACAGGACTTGGTAGAAGCCAGTACAGAAGCTCAGCTGCTGACATAATTCACTTCCTTTGAGATTATGGAGATCAGAAGTATCCTAACCTCTACCACCTTTCCCCACATCCCCAAACAATATATAGTACAGAATACCAGCATTTTCAGCAAGGTGAAATAGGCCTGAATAAAAAGACAAACCACTTACTAAGTAAGCAATCACAGGCTGAACTACCCCTGAACACTGTGAATGATGAAATTCGGTCATGTGAAAGGCCTCAAAGACCTGAGCCCTTAGAGGTCTGGGTAAGATTTTCATCTTAGATTTCTGAGGCTAATGTAGTTTCTAAGTTCCTTTCCCATGACTTTTCTATTTCAGATGTTATCTAAGCATACGTGGCATACTTTCCCATTCAGATCTAGGGGCACAGAGTTCATTAATTGGTGTCTTATATTTTAGCTACACAGCATGCTTATGAATTGTCACGGCTACTTTTTAAGCACTTGGGGATATTGTGGGAGGGAAAGTTCTTGGTGGGGAGTGTTGGGAAAGTTGCTTTTGTTAGATATGGACGTCTGCCAGTAGCTCGACTTTAAAAGTAGTGCTGACAGAAATTTTCAGTTGTTGAAAGGCTTTTGCATCCTCCTTTTTTGGTGTAATTTAGCTTATTAAAAAAAAAGTATTAAAATTGATTATTACTTTTTATAAATTCCCATAAACGATTTTGAGATCTTAAACTTTCTTCTATTGGAAGAGAAATCTCTCTTTCTGACCCTTGAGGTGTAAAGATAGCTATATCCAGTTGTGAGCAAAACTGGTCAAAATGAGAAATTTCCTTAAGACTTTTATGATTGCTTATACTAAACATGATTTTTTTTCCATTTGAATATAATTATACCATGCAATTACATGGATTTTTGCCTTCAAGTAAGGTGCCTCCTTCAACACTAGGGCATAACGTATTTTGAGATTATGCTTTCCTTACAGTGCTCATTTTTGTCTGCATTAAACTTAAGCATATCACGTTCAAAGTTGGTAAGGTGGTGGTTAAATTAGGTGTTAAATTCCAAGCATCACGTTTACAAAGTACTTAATACTGTTTGTAAACAGAAGGGCACAGAGCAGAACAATAGAATGTCATTGTATGATCGCTGTGTCTCTGGTTTCCCCATGTGCTAGTATAACTCAAACTGTAATAAGGTGATATTTACTTGCAGGAGGGGCATAGAAGGGGTATTTCAGTTTCAGCTCACTGTTGTTGTTCTGAATATTCATTATGTGTATTAGAGAAGCACTTAACAGTTCACACAGTCTTACAGTGTTAATTGATTACAATGAAAAGATGCTCTGTGTATCTTAGAATGTACAATTTCAGGATGAATAAGGAGCACGGATAAAGGAAACAGCCAGTTATTTATGATTGCAGTGATAGGCAGAGGTCACAGAACCACAGTTTTGTAAATATCATGAATCAAATCTCAGAGAACTTTGGGATTTGATTGTTTTTTTGGCTGAAAACAACATTTCTGTAGCCTTAAGTTATTAAATCACTCCCTGCTTCCTCTGACAGTGCCAGACAAGTAGAAAACATGGACAATTATCTCAGTATTTTAGCTGGGGAGCTAAAGGAAAAGGAGTTGAGAGAAGCTTTTAAAAACTTAGTATGTACAGGGTACAGCTACTGTGCTTGTAAAGGAGATTTCATGCAAAATAACCTTGCTTCATACCTGCATTCAGGCAAACTCAGGGTGACCACTTTCTACGCTCCACCATGATTAAATGATTAGTGTTGATATTTCCTGCAGCTGGAGAGGTCTATGCTCTAAACTGGCTATAGTTTCTGCCCTCCTTTAGACCCCTAGAGTGTTTTGCTTAGTCAAAATTGACAGCACGGTTTCAGTCAAGGCTATATTTAAGCAAACAGAAAAATTCCACATAGTACCCTCCTCTAGATCTGCAGTTGATCCTGTACTTGAATATTGTGTTAACATTCATTTAGATGTTAGGTGTTTTTGATGGGATTGGCATTTGCTTTTCTCTCTGCTTCTCGGAGTTGAGTAGGCGATGCAGGAAACTCTGAAGTGCAGGTTTGGGAGTTCTGTGTATAACAACCCGTCTTCCCCATCCCTGGTACTGTATAACCCCAGAGCTAGTGATTGCCAACCCCCTTATTCTGCTCTGCATCCCATACTTTGTGGCATTTTGGGTCATATGGCTCCAAGTTTGGGTGCAAATGTAATGGACATAACTCATTTTTGGGTAATAGCAAAAAAAATGGTCATGAGTATGTTCATGTGATATGCATGACTATTTTAGATCTGTGCTTCTTAGCAGAATAGCTCACATTGCACAGAGCAGAACAGCCCACTTCCAGCTCAAAGGAAATCTGTGGATTAGTTTTATAGGAAGAATACCTTTTTTCTTTGTCCTTTCTATGGAGGCAACAGGAATTAAACATATTGCAAACATTGTTCCCTATGAACTCTCACATAATATTTTCCTTAACATGCTATTAATTCCAGAGATGTAAATCTCAGGAATCCATTTTGAAACAACTGAACAGTGTTTCAAAAAACTCTACATTTGCTGTTTCGAAGTTCTGAAAAATGAGGGGTTAGGGTCATTAGGCATTAGAAACACATTTAGGGACTTGATTTCCCACTGAAATCCTGGTGTATCTGGCCCTGAGGCCTATATAAGTACTTTACTGTCATTAATTTCAGTAAAAAACATATGCTTTAATGCTTCTGAGATTCTGAACTTTGGTACCTATTGATCTTTTTACATATTTTGGGGTGAAAAGAAGCCTCACTTCGTTGTGAGAGCAAATGGAACTAAATCACAGAAATTGTGGCATAGTAACCCAACCCAGGCTAATCAAGTGGTAATGTGGGGAGTCTTTGCGTGGTCAGGAGACCAGGAGAGAGGTAGGATCATGGTGGCTAACAGTGGAAGGAGCAGGAACTATGGATATTTCATAGCGATATAGCATAATAAGATTGTTGGGTACAGGTTTTCTAGCATGCCCTGAGTATTGCACAGCAGATGTTGCAGGCTCTGGGCCCTAAACTGGGGTGTCAAAGGAGGGGGTAATAGAGGAAAAGTCCTGGAGAATGGTAAGGAAGAAACTAAAGTTGTATCCGTTGCGCATTTACCTATGATTAGAGGTACATGATCGAGGGTAGGGGGCAGTGCTGCTTGATGAGAAAGTAAAGCTGCAAAAGCAGTACTCCCACTGCTAGAAAACACCTGACCCATTGACTGGGGCCAGAGCTCCCATGAACTGCAGAGTTTGGGTTGTGTCCTCCTCCCCTGTGACAGTGGCTGAGGGGCACCTTCAGCTGCTTCTGCTGTGTCAACAGACGGAGAACAAGTGACCCAGAACAAGCCCTTTTCTTAACTGCTAACATAAAGTGTTCTTACCTTTCACACTGTATGCAGTTTTATTGCTTTCTTGTTAGACTGTGGTTCTAGAGGAGGGATTTGAACAGTGGTTTTAGCGTGGGAAATTATATTTTATAACAGCAGTCTTTTAAAATAGGCATTTAAAGCGGGGTTTTAAAAGTGATTTTTGAGGAAAGGAGAAAGAACTGTTACGATGGGATAATTTAATGATAACCTTTCCTCATTATTTGGCAGGTGCTGATTTATCTTTCTCTGGTTCAATTACTGTAGATTGTGTAACGCTGATTATATTTTGGGACAGAGCTGGATTTCTGGATTTATTCAATATAGTCTCAGGAAATTGCTACCTTGCTGGGCTTGTTCTGATTTGATGAAAAAGCAGGAGTTACTGAAGAAATGCAGTGGTTTGGGAGCTATTTAATAAATGGGTTTATAAAAAAGGAGAGAGTTTTTTTGTACAAAACTTTTTATAGCAATGGGTTGCTTGAAATTAGCTCCTGAATGTAAAAACTGCTCAGAGCATTTTTCAAAATTACAAAGATATTAATTCAATATTTTTAACGTTGAGAAAGCCCTGCCTTATGTTCCAAAATAATTTGGTTTGAAACTGTGGGTTATTGATAACATACAAAACTTAGTAGGAATCACACCTTTAAAATCACCCAATAAAATGTTTTGTACCTTGCATCAGCCCCTGTCATTTTGGTTAATCTTTCTTTCTGTTCATATTTAAGGGAGTTTGTAATATTTTTTAGGTTTTGTCTGTTCCTCACAGTTTGGAATAAGATTTATTTTTAAGAAGTTTTAAAGATTCTCTCATTGAATAGGCCAATTCCCACTGGTCCTATTAGAATGAAACAGTACTGAAAGGAAACCAACAAAAAAGTCTGATTGCTTGTCTGTAAATCTACAGCCTAAGGAGCTGGGTTAGAGAGAGAGAAAGGGACATGGAAAAGGGGAAAGATAGAGAAAATGACCATATGTGTATTCATAATCTGATGTGATGTAAGATAAATTAAGCTGCATGGGAGCTTTGCTTTGTAGCAGATCAAAGAAACAGAAAAAGGGCCTGAAAACCAGAACTGTAGCTCACAAGACTGCTGAATTTGCAGAATAATCTGGGGTTTTATTATCCCAGGATCCAAAAAGCCAGTTCTGCTTATGCTTAGTCCTGAAGGAACCCACTTGCTGGAGCTGGGGCCATGTGCTGGGAGCTCCCCAGGCAGGGACTGTCACTTTATTTAATGGATTGATCCTTTCTGGTTCTGATGCAGTGCTGAAACAAAGTTAATTGGAAAACAGACTCAAGAGTCATCAAATGTGAAAGATATGTACCCAGAAAAGCCAGTTGGGGCTGTCAGTCCAACTCCAGCCCAAAGCCTGAAGTGGATGGAACAACTCCCAGTGACTGTAGTGCACTTGCAGTAGCTCATGCTATGAGCCAAAATACATTAGTGTTTGCTTTAGGCTTCTTCTGTTATATACTCCCAAGTACCATGACTTCTAGTAATTATTTGGCTGTACTGCACAGTCTATCTTATTCCAAGATTACTTGGGGTTTTTAGGTGCTTGGGAGTGCTTTTCCTGACGTTAACCTTGTTTGTGCTATGTACTGTACTTACACTGCAAAATGCCTTTCTTTTGTGTTTTCAGAGAGCTCTGTGCATGCATTTTTACATCAAACCTTTAATACGCTGTCATGGGTAACTCTGTCCTCAGGTCAGCAAAGCAAAGCACCTGAGTACTGCATAAATCCTGCTGACTTCTCAGGCCGAAGTGAAGACTGTTGAAAAGGTTTCCTCAGCCTTCAACCACTGTGGGAAAACTGCTGATGGAGAAACAGAGGGGAAACTGCAAGCCCAGGAGGAAAAGGTGCGCTTGTCATTCTACAGCATTAGCTTTGCCCAGTAGATGGCATCTGAAACCCGCGCACTGTGAGCTGCTCTGCACCGCATTCTAATGTGCCTCAATTTTCCTCGTTGAAGTGGTTTTTAGTTAGCACATACCCTATGTTTTCATTAGTACCGGCCAAATGAGGTTACTTTGACCTTGATTAATAAAATGTATAATCATTTTGGAAGTATTTGGAGCCGGAGACCTGCCAATTGCTTTTCTCCCCCCCCCCCCAGTTGCGCAGTAATCAATACAACAGAATCTAAATTGCAGATTACTCAAAAGTGGATTGCACTGCACGTCTCCCTCTTAGCCTCTCTTCCTGCTCCCCCCCTCATAATTCAATCCATCCTGGAAATGATTTGCAGTTGTCAGCGAGGGGATGAGGAAACAATAAGCCAAACTCGCCCTTTCTTGTTACCTTTCAAAGAGAATAAGTAATGCAAATGTACACAAAATCACTGCTGCCACCACAGGCGGCATTAATCAGAAGCCTGCCAGGAGCAGAGCACAGCCCCATGCCAACCGGGGGTCTTTCGACGCCTCATTTAAAACCGTTTGTGAACTGCCACCGGCGCTGGACAGAGCAGAGGCGGCCGCTTCCCGGTGCAGGGCCCAGCTCTGCCGACAAGGGGCGCTGCTGCACCGCGGTCCTCGGCCCTCACCGCTGGGACCGACCACATCCTCGCATTCCTCTATCCCAGCGTCCTCCCAGACCCGCATCCCCCCAGATCCGCATCCTTGCGTCCCCCCAGTCCCTCATCCCCGCATCCTCTCAGACCTGCATCCTCTCAGACCCGCACCCCCGCATCCCTCCAGCCCCTTATACCCATATCCCTGTATTGCCACATCCCCTCAGCCTTGCATCCCTGCTGCCCCACAACACCCCAGCACTGCAACCCCACTGCTCCACTACCCTTCATCCCCTCATCCCTACTGCCCTGCATCTCTGCATCCCTGCTGCTCCACTGCCCCACATCCCTGCATCCATGCATCTCTGTATCCCCACTGCCCCACTGTCCCTCATCCTCATATCCCCACATCCTCACAGCCCCAATGCCTTACAGCCCCACTGTCCTGCAGCATCACTGTTATGATATCCTTCTGCCCTGCATCCCTGCTGCCCCAAAGCCTCACTGCCCTGGTGCCCTGCAGTCCCATGGCCCCTTTGCCTGGCTGCACCAATGCCCCTCTATCCGTAAGCCTACTTCCTGTAGGAAACAGGCACATCCTGGAAGCAGGTTAGCTGTATTCCTATTTTACATGTTGAATCTGTCATGTTCTATAAAAATCAAATATCCTCCTGGCTTAATGCTGAAATATGTGCTTTAAAGGTGTACTTAAAACCAAGTTTGCTATTGCTGCTGAAGGAGATGTTTTCTGCAGTACATCTGTGGTTGTGTCATCTCTGTGTTTCTGTTTGTTGCATATATTTAATGGTAATTAACTGATCAGTGGAGCACTTGAACGTGTTTTTAACTCCAAGTATGCAAGCAGCCTGGCTGCAGTCAGCAATTCCAATTTAAGCACTTCAGGTTAATCATGTACTTAAATGCTTGACTATGTCTTCAGTCACTACATTACAATGCTTGCAGAGGAACTGCAAAAAGTATAATGATTAAACTTGGGTTAGGAGAGTTCAGGCTGAGACAATCTGTGCCTCTGGAACAGGATAACAATGGGAGGGTCCCGCTGGGTGCAGGGTCCTGTATTAGAGGATCCAAACATGAGATCAGTGTTAAACTCAGCAGTCTGTCTGAAGATTAATGGCACTGCCCTGCTGAAGGGGCTGTCACAGCATGTTGTAAATCCACTCTCTTGTCATATGTAGACGCTAAAGAAGCTGCAAAATGCTTTAACAGAGCCTCGATGTACACAAATGGCCAACTTTCAGCATGGGATTCCCTGCTTACACACATTCCTCCCACAGCTTCAAACACCGTCAGACTTTGTGTAAGCTGATCTGAGTGTAAGTCAGCTGACATTGGTTTAAAAGGATAATCTCTACAAAAGTATTGACCTCTGCATACAAAAGAACTAAAAAGAACAGCAGGTAACTTGCTGTGTGAAACCAGCTCCTGGGACATTCACAGGCTTTGTATGGCCTGAACCAAACTCCTGCCATGTGCTGAGCCCACTCTGGATATGTGGCCACCACCTACACGAATGTTGCATCATCAGTTCTGCAAACTAGCAGCCTGAATTACAGTGTTCATATGCTCAAATCTTAATGAGATGTCAGTATTAGCCAAACCTAGGAGAAGGTGGAAAGGAAACAAGGTATTGATAAGGCAGCACAATATGCAGGGGAAGAATAAGTTTTACGTACTGTATTAAGCAGCATAGTAATGAATACACTGTGGAGGCATGTAGCTGGGAAAGAGCAAGAAGAATCTGCTTCACCCTGATTTAGAGGTGGGCAGAACATGAAGGTCCTCAACTAGACTTTTTGAGCAATGAATCACAGTAGGCTAAAGTCTCTCCTTGGCCACTTGAAGGTATTATTGGACCTCGGCAGCTTCAGTAAGGTCAGAAAATATTTTCATTATGTATGTAAGATAATGTCTATCTCAGTATAACTCAATCCAGTCAAGTGGCTGGTCTGTGAAATGAAGGCTAAATCAAATGGAGTTAGCCTATTATTTGGTTCAGTATTGGAGCAAGTTCTGTTTAATACCTTCATTGATGATGTGGATGAAGGGATTGGGTGCACCCTCAGTAATTTGCAGATGACACCAAATTGAGTGGGAGTGTCAATCTGCTGGAGGGTAGGAAGGCTCTGCACAGGGATCTGGACAGGCTGGATCAATGGGCTGTGGCCAGTGGGATGAGATTCAACAAGGCAAAGTGCCAGCTCCTGCCCTTGGGTCACAACAACCCCATGCAATGCTACAGGCTTGGGGAAGAGTGCCTGGAAAGCTGCCTGGTGGAGAAGGACCTGGGGGTGCTGATCAACAGCAGCTGAACATGAGCAGCTTGTGCCCAGGCAGCCAAGAAAGCCAACAGCATCCTGGTCTTTCTAAGCACTAGTGTGGCCAGCAGGGCCAGGGCAGTGATTGTCCCCTTGTAATCAGCACTGGTGAGGCTGCACCTCAAATCCTGTGCTCAGTTCTAGGCCCCTTATTACAAGAGAGACATTGAGATGCTGGAGCAGGTTCAGAGAAGGACAACGGAGTTGGAGAAGGGCCTGGAGCGCAAGTGTGATGAGGAGCAGCTGAGGGAACTGGGGGTGCTTAGTCTAGAGAAAAGGAGGCCCAAGGGAGACCTTATTGCTGTCTACAGCTACCTGACAGGAGGTTGTAGTGAGGTGGGTGCTGGTCTCTTCTCCCAAGTAACAAGCGACAGGACAAGAGGAAATGGCCTCAAGTTGTGCCAGGGGAGGTTTAGACTGGATATTAGGAAACAATTCTTCCCCAGAAGGGTTCTTAAGCATTGGAACAGGCTGCCCAGGGCAGTAGTGGAGTCACCATCCCTGGAGGTATCTAAAAGGTGTAGTGTGCATGGCACTTAGATGCATGGTTTTGTGGTGGTGGACTTGGCAGTGCTAGGCTTGTGGTTGGACTTGATGATGTGTCGTGGTTTAACCCACAGCCAGACAGCTTGTTACCCACTCCCCCCCCCTTCTTGCCCTCCCCCTACTCCTGGAGGGACGGAGAGGAGAATCAGAAAGAATGCAACTCCCACGGGTTGAGATAAGAACAGTTTAGTAACTAAGGTATAACACAAATCACTACTGCTACCATCAATAATAGTAATGATAAATGAAATAACAAGGGAAGAGAATACAACACCCCATCACCAGGCGACCGATAACTTGCTCCCCCCAGCCCGACCAAGCACCGACCGATACCTCCTCCAACCCTGCAGTCCACTCTGCCCTTTCCGGGTAACTCCCAGTTACATCCTGGGCATGACGTGCTGTGGTATGGAATACCTCTTTGGTCAGTTTGGGTCAGGTGTCCTGTCTCTGCTTCCTCCCGGCTCCCCTCCTCTCTGGCAGAGCATGAGGCTCACAAAGTCCTTGGCCAAACCAAAACATCATTTTTATCAGCTTTGTTCCCAGCCCGAAAGTCAAAACACAGCACTGCACCAGCTACCAAGAAGGAGAAAAATGACTGCTGCTGCTAAACCCAGGACATTATCCACCCCTTATTCCATACCATTCACGTCATGCTCAGATCCTACATTTTCAATATACCATCACTCCGATCTCAGTGCACTTCTATCTTAGTGCAAAGACTAGTCCCTATAAAGCTGCTGATTCCATCTGGTCCATGATGCCAGGCTCCATCTCTTGTAACAGTCTTTCAGAGCAGGAGAGGCTGTGTGCAGTGTTCACACACATGAATAACCTGGGCAGTAGTGTCCATTGTTAGGTCCACCCCTTGATCATGAGTCCATCTCGATGTTGCATCTCTGCTCTGTTGGCCTTAAGGGTCATGGGCCCATCAGGTTCAAAATAATTCGTTGTCCTTCCATCTCCAATGTTTCCAAAGCACTGGAGGGGCCCAGTGGACTAGATACTTGCCCATACTGTCCCACACGCCCTGCCACTCACGGCTGTCCAGCCTTGGGGAAAACCTCTTGGTCCTCCCATATTGTTGTCTAACCCCAGACAAGACCCAAACCCGACTCTGCTTAACTTTTGAGATCAGACAAAATGGTGGTGGGTAAAACACACTCTGCATGTGTGCCAACATGCTGATCCCCATCACAATCAGCAGGCAGGTCCCAAGGATACCCAAAGGCCATTCTAAACCTTCAGAACTCTCAAGCGCTGCTGCTGTACTTGTCACTGGGGCTGGTGTAGGTGCTGTGCTTGCCGGCTCTCCCACCACCAGCTTCTCTTTTCCTGAGTCCAGATCTTCCTCCTCTGCCTTGCTGGGAAATGCTGCGGGGTCTCCTGCGTCCTTCTGGGGCTCGGCGGGCGGCTTCCGGGGAATGCTCTCGGCCGTAGCGGGGCTAGGCTCGGCCGGGGGGCTCGGCTTCTCCACCGCCTTCTCCTGCTGCTCGGCAGCCGCCTCCTTCCGCTCCTCGATCGCCCCGACCTCCTCCTCCGGCGGCCGTCCCCTTGCGGCCTCCTGTCCCTCTCCCGCTTGGTCCCCGGGGCCGCTCTCCCGGGACGCTTCAGCAGCCGCCGGCTCCCGGGGCCGCCCCGCCTCGGCTTCCCAGAGCCTCACGCAGACGGAGGCGAGGGCGAGGGCCAGGACGGTGAGGAGCAGCCGGACGGACAGGTACCAGTCCATCCCGCCCTGCTGCTGGAGCCCACCTGTATTACAAGTCATTGCCATAAAGTACATTGAGACAGGAACCTTAGCCCAAGCCCCACAGTTGATAAACACTAACACAGCAAATACCGGCTCTAAGTAAGTTACAACATTCTGAAGCTGTGAGATCAAGAGGAACAACTCTGAGAGCCAATAAATCAGCATTGTGACGAGTGACTATTAATCCGGTCAGATCTGTCGTTATCTCAACCCCTCGTGCCCCACGTTGGGCGCCAAAAAGAACTGTCGTGGTTTAACCCACAGCCAGACAGCTTGTTACCCACTCCCCCCCCTTCTTGCCCTCCCCCTACTCCTGGGGGAACGGAGAGGAGAATCAAAAAGAATGCAACTCCCACGGGTTGAGATAAGAACAGTTTAGTAACTAAGGTATAACACAAATCACTACTGCTACCATCAATAATAGTAATGATAAATGAAATAACAAGGGAAGAGAATACAACACCCCATCACCAGGCGACCGATAACTTGCTCCCCCCAGCCCGACCAAGCACCGACCGATACCTCCTCCAACCCTGCAGTCCACTCTGCCCTTTCCGGGTAACTCCCAGTTACATCCTGGGCATGACGTGCTGTGGTATGGAATACCTCTTTGGTCAGTTTGGGTCAGGTGTCCTGTCTCTGCTTCCTCCCGGCTCCCCTCCTCCCTGGCAGAGCATGAGGCTCACAAAGTCCTTGGCCAAACCAAAACATCATTTTTATCAGCTTTGTTCCCAGCCCGAAAGTCAAAACACAGCACTGCACCAGCTACCAAGAAGGAGAAAAAATGACTGCTGCTGCTAAACCCAGGACATGATGTTAAAAGTCTTTTCCAACCTAAATGATTCTATGATTCCATTGAATGCTCTTAAATTTAGTCAGAGGCAGGCATCTGGTAAACATTTGTAAACTCGTTTTGCTATTGGAATGCAATTTATAGCAAATTATTTTCTATTGTGTTAAAGTCAGCTCATAAGGTAAATGAGAAACAGACTCAAAATACTTTGTAGATAAGCACTCAAAGCAACAAAAATGCTCAATAACTTGAATGAATATAGTTTTAACAAAGTTGAATACAGTCTTCTGGTTCGAATGGATAGCTCAGAACTACCCAGAAACCTCACTTTCTTCTGCATCTACTTCTATTTTTGATCTAATATTTTGTTTAGAAAGTGTGATCAGACTATTTTCTCTCACCCAGCTGAAAAACCAAGGCCGAATCCTGCAGGGGTTCATTTCAGGGATGTGTAAAGTTACCAGAACTGTTTCAGTTTCCTTAATTTCAGAGTAGTACAAAATGTAAATTGGCCAGAATACTCTGGAGAGTTTCTTTTGGGAGTTCTTATGGAACGTGTGATGTCTCACACTTCTGATTGCCTCCTGTTTCAATGCATGTGCAACACAGTGCTGCAGCATGTCTCCCTGACTGGTATTTTTTTAACCTAACTCCAAGCACCTACCCTGCAGAGATCCTTTTTTTCTGAGCTGATTTGGCCAGGCTCCTTTTCTAGCCGATGGAAACAAGAAAAAGGCATTTTTAGGGCATGAGTCACCTTACTGAAATGTACACAACTAAATGAGGTAGAATGCTTTTGAATTAACAATGGGGAACGTTCCAGGTTCAAGGCACTGAGAATCAGGGAAAGAAGGATTTCAGCATTCTAGTTTTATTTCTTTCTGCAAAATGCTTTTGACAACCTCTTCCTCATAGCAGTTGTGAAAACATAACTCATTAATAACTCTCGGTATTTGATAGGGGTGTCACACTGGCTAGGTAAGTAAGGGATATCTAGGCAGCAAAAATATTCAGGATGAATCGCAAGTCTGTGCATCAAAATTAAGGTTCATTAATCTCAGAATGGAAATTAGACTAATGTGCTCAGTGAACAGACAGCCTGATTTTATCAGTGCCGTTGACACTGTTCTTTCCTTGAGGACAGGTAGAAATCCTAGAGAGCCCATCTTCCCAAGCCATTGGCAGAGAAAATGCTGCTCTGACATTCCCGGATTCCGTAGTAAGCATACCTGCTTTGTAACTCTCTTTGAGTTGTAGAGTCTGATTCCGTGCTTCACTGCCAGGCTATTAGCAAGCCAGCATTTCCATGCTATCTAAGACATAAAAAAGTTTCTCTCACATCATTGAGGCATAAGATGAAATACTGCCTTTTGGGGAAGAGACATGACTAAAAGTGTCATGAGATCTGTAATCTCTTCCCACCTCTCCCTCAAGTCTCCTCAGCTTACATTTTCAGATGTGAGTGGCTAGAGTTAAATAGCTAAAGCTGTAGGCGGAGAGCACAGACAAATGACTGTATTTTTTTAGGACTGCTGAGTCACCAAAGCTGAGTTTGAAAATTAAGCCTGTAACTTATTAATGTTAGGAACTTGTTATGAAAGCCAAAGGAAGGGACTGTACAAGTACCAAAAATAATTGTACTCTAACTATCACAGTGTCAGAAAAAGAACATTCTGAAAAGTCTGTGGCCTATTTGTTATTTTTAAGAACAGAAAGGCATCAGTAATCAAAAAAATGCCTCAAAAATCTCCTTGAAATGTTAAAAAGCCACAAAAAGACAGCTCAGCTAAACCTGGACTGGTTCATACAATAGGATATGCAAAGACAGGCTTCCAGCAGGCTCAGGTTTATTACATCCCCAGCTAACTCATCCGCTGAGAATCTCACTCTTCTGGCCCACCTGGTAGAACTGCTGTATGAGGGCCACAAAACGTCCCAGATCGCATCTCAGTTGTTCTTAATGTGCGTTTTGGCCAGCGCAGGGGACAGTGCTAATTGGTTAAGTATGTTCTAGTGTCTGGCCACCAGCTGCCAGACACAACATTGTGCAGTGCTGCCTTAATGCTGTTTGTTACAATCAGTTAATTTGTCTGGATTATGAACTCTTCTGCCATCAGGAAGAGAAAAGCACTTTAAGGCTATTTCAATCTGTCTGCTCTGCTTTCCCCTGTCAAAAGTCTAATTTGCAATTAGGAATTTCAGCACCACTTTCATGTGTTCGGAAAGCAGCAGAGCAAAGCTTCCAGAGAGATTTATTTCCCACAGAAATGGAGGTATCAGCAATTCCCAAGGAGATGGTCTTTATCAGAAGTTAGTAAATTGTTAACATTGTTGTCGTTTATGGAGCTATAAATGTGCACTGAGCGGAGTTATCTCACATGGCTGGTTCCTTTCTCAGGCTGAGCCTAGCGATAAGGCAGGAGGCAGCTGCACTGCCATGGGATCAGGAAGGAGCTCTCTGCTGGGAAGCCCAAAGCTCAGGATAGTCCTGCCCTCTATGGTGATGCCCTAATAATGTTCTGGTTAGCGTAAAATAGGGGTTGAATATGTCAAATCCTTCTTGCTTTCAATGGGAGCTGCTGCCAGAGCTCTTCCGCTGCTCTTGTAGCTGTGCCTTTGCTTCTTAAGTTATGATCCTTGTAGCTGAGCTTCCTGATTTATAAAGACCCTAATTATAAGATTTATAAATGGTGAATTTCCTCCTGGAAAAGTGTTAATTTTCTACAGTTCCTATTAATTTCTTCGGAAACCAGCAATCCTTTGTTTATTAGTTCTGTTGTTATTATTATTGGTACAATGCAAATTCCTTCCTAATGAGTGATCTGTACTTCTAACAGTGTTGTTTTATAATTAAATCCTGGGGCCATGCTTTCTAAGGGGTTTCAATCCAATGAGTAATTACTTATTGAAATAAATAAAGAAGACAGGGATACTGCATGAACACATAAAGTAGCAATCACATTCTTACAGGTAAAAGTGCCTGTTACTTTCCCTCTCTGAATCAGTTGCCTTGAGCCCTTTCCTAGTCAGTGGAGGGAAATGAAGTATTCTAGGGTGCAATTCCTGTGGGCCTAAAGCAGACATCTAAAACATTCTGGATAATTCATGCCCTGAAAGTACCTATTTCACTGCAGTGGTTATAATGGGAGCCCAGGGTGACTAGAACAAATGTAAATATGTCTATACTGTAAATATCTAAAATGAAGTGAAATGAATCTTAGGGTGAATATATTTTGGGGGAAAAAGCCAGCATCTTTGTTCCCAGGTTACAGGACAGCTATAGAGTAGTCCAGTGTTAAGCCCCAAATCCTATTAACTGGAAAATGAAAGTATTGTCCCCTTTTCCCTGTGTTACACCAGTCTTTCAGTGTCTCCCTGGGTCCTGGGGCTGAGAGCAGAGGGGCTGGAGGGGGTGTCAGTGGCCACCAGTGTCCTCAGTTCTCCCTAGAAGTGCTCTAATGGCTGGAGGCCCCTTCCTCTTCTGCTTTGGTGTCAGTTTGGGTTTATGTTTGTGTATTTTCTTAATACAGCCTGCATTACATAAGCTTTCTTTAGTTCTCAGTAATTCAGTTGTGTGGTCTCTTTGTTATATCTAAACTGGTTTAGACAGTTGCATGCCTGCAGTGACCACTGACTGACCACTGGGATTTGTGTTTACAGTCTAGGACCTCCAGTACCATCCTGTGTTTGCATGCTTGAAACCATATTTTATTCTATTTAATTTACACAGAAAATCTACTTGTTACCCCTATAAACTAGAGCTAACCCAAAGCAAACCTGACTGCTCCACATTTCCTACCCCAGTTAAATAAAACAAGCTGACTATCAGCTTAGGCCAGGACAAGCCCAAACAAACCCTGACACTCTTTGCTGTCAGGTCAGTAAAAAACATGTGGCCTTTTACTAGAATAGCATAAAAATCATATTTACTGGGCTACACCAAACCCCATCCAGAAGCTGTTTGGCTGTGTTTGCACAGTGCTGTGCCTCATCTGTTCTGCTCCAGAAGCTGTGTAGCTGTGTTGACGCTGCCGTGCTAATACAGCTATACAATTGCTGAGCAGCGTTTAGCTTGTGTATGTCCAACTCAGCACTTGGACAGAAAGAGCTTCCATCTGTCTTCATCCATCTTTAGAGGCAGGTCCATAGTCTGTCTCTTGAGAAAATGCTAGCAAGCAAGAGGTCAGAGATTCTTGAAGTGTTTTCTTAGTGTTTAGGAAAGCCATCTGAGTAGTTCTAAATGCCTGGATATTTGGAAACAGTGGAATGTTCAGTATCCTGAGGACTGGCCATCTTGAAACTGGTTTCAGTCAGGCACTGGGTAACTGAGGAACCACAGATCACTAGCCCCTTAAAAAAATCTCAACTCAAATATTATTTGCAGTCATTAGCAAAATATCAAGGAACCATTAAAAATATTACGTGCACGGCATGTTACTGGGTAATTACAATTCCCAGTGTCCTGGCACGGTATTTTTTAAATGCAATTTTAGGACTGCTGTAGTGACAAATTGTAATCTTTCTAATTGCATAAATGACCCCACCACCAATCAGAACAGAATACATACTCTATTAAGCTGGTAATTACCATATATTTGAGTATTTCACAGTCCAGTTAGTCTTCTGATAGAGTTCCCTGAATGATCTCCCCCTCACATTTTTCCTGTCTAGCAGATTGTTTAAGGAATGTTTTAACACCAGAGCAGGTGATAAAATATTTCTGGTAATGCTTTAAAGTGAATTACAACCTTCTGGGAAGCAGGACTGACTTTCATTTAAAGGACAAATTATGGCCAAATTCAACAGTCACGGAAAAGTAGCAGCCACCTGACAGTACACAGACCGAGACATGTACTAAAAGAGAGATTTAGGTTAGGCATAAGGAAGAAATTCTTCCCTGCAAGGGTGCTGAGATTCTGGCACAGGTTGCCCAGAGAAGCTATGGCTGTCCCATCCCTGGCAGTGTTCAAGGCCAGGTTGGATGGGGCTTGGAGCAGCCTGGTCTAGTGTAAGGTGACCCTGTCTGTGGCAGGGGGATTGGAACTCTATGAGCTTTAAGGTCCCTTCCATCCCAAATCATTCCATGATTCTATGATTCTGTGACCAGTAGTTTCACTCTAATTTGCATATGTGGGATTCAGTTGACTACATACATGTAATATAGATGGCTACATTTCAGTTGGTCACTGAGATTCTCTTTCAGGTCAGTATAAAGAAAGGTTAGAGTCATCATGTTGTGAAATGGGCTTCTGAAATGAAGCAAGCATGTCACAATCCACATGTTCCTTTTTTATTTTCACTGTTATGGGAAGCTCTGATGGCTGGCTTAGATGTAGATGCCTATTTTATTGACATCTAATTTAGATGAGATAAATCCTGCATGCATTCTAAAGGTACTGCCTCATAGCTAGTTCCCAATGATGATTATGTAGCCTCATAAAGTGCTGAACATATATGACACCGAAGCTGTGGTGTACAGCTTCATTTGAAAAGACTAAATCAGATAAGAGCACCACAGACATATGATACAAACACAGAACTGATGTAAGCTCATCCTGGCAAATCAAATGTAATGCTTTTTCCATCTGAAGGGATGACTTTGTGCCAGTGGAGTCTCTTCCAGAGCAGAAATGCTGTCATGTCATTCTTATAATAGACTGGGTATCAACTATCATTTGCAAGTGGCATGGGGATGATGTAAATACCGTATCATTTTTTCCTAACATGACAGAAATACAGTCTTGGGCTCTCTCCTGACCCAGATATAATTTTTACTTTTCAGTAATACATGCATTACTGAAAAGGCAATACAATCAGGCATTGATGAAGGTGGAACCAAGGGTGTGTTGTAGGGCCTTTCATTCCTGAGCAATGCCATAGTGTCTTCTGGCTTGTCTCCTGACTGATCTGTGCTGACAGACCTCAGTTTGAAAAGTGAGTAAACCTTATTGGGCACAGACATATTTCTATTCATTGATCATAGCTACCTGCTTTACTCTCCCATTTGTGCTGTTTGACATGTCTTTCACCCCAAGGAGAGTCCTTTTCACATGATACTTGACGAATGGAGCTAACATGTCCTGGCATCTTCCAGTGTTGATGCTGGTTCCATAACAAGCTTCATACTCTGAGATAGCTGCTAGTTTGAAAGCTTTATTGTCTCAACAAATGTTTCTAGCTCATGGTAAATGGGCTGTGAGCTTGATTCAGATGGCTTGCTGGATACAGCTTTGAGGTCAAATGCTGCTGACACTGGAGCCAGTAATGTGCTTGAGCTGCAGCATCTGGGATCAAAACCATAATTCTCTTCTTAATCAGTCCAGGCCTGTGTTGGTTGGTGGTGGTTTTGCAGCATGAATCTCACTTGATATATACACTAACCAAAAGAGAGCTACTTGTGTCTAGTAACTTGGGGTAATTGATGTAGAGAAGACAAGCCATCAGAAAACATTCTCTCTTCCTTCCTCCTTTTCTCTTTCATTCACAAAAGTACCTGTGTCAACAGCAGAGCTGAAGGAGCTCCTTATGAATGGATAGTGCCATTTCTCATTAGTGCTGATTTCCCAGTTATATGCATTTTTAAATCAACTGGAAGATTTATCCAGACAAAATAATAAGACAGCACACTTAAAAAAACAATAAAAATAAAGGAGAATATAAAATTGGTGAGGAGACCCAATGTTGTTCGCTGTCAGATATAATTTGTTTTGCCAGAAGGGGAGATGTCAAACAGAGCTTTGGTGAGGACAGCAGAAATATTAGCAGTCAGTCATCAGAGTAGAAATTCTTAGCAAGTTCACTTTGATTGTGATTGCACCTTTCCTCCAGTACTCTGAAAAGAACACTTAGGTAATAAATGGTGGAGAAAAAACAATATTTAAATCAAATAGCAGACAACTTTTACAAAGTATAATCCTTATTCACAATGTGCTTGCACTACAGGAAGCAATTTGGATAGTGCATCCCTTCCCATCTGGGAAAAGCAGCTTTCCAGAGTGTGACGAGTGAGTCTACTCAGAACAGCTCATGTTTTAAATAAGAAAAACTTACTAAACTCTTTGGTTGGGGAGGGGCTGTGTGTCCGATTTCTTGGGAAGATTAAACAGTTGCCAAAACTGCCCTTTCCCTTGGAAGTGCTGCAAAATCTGCTGCCTTTTTAAAAAGTCTTTCTACCACAGCTTAAATGTCACTTTTATCTCTGCACCGTCCACCTGTGTACCAGCTTTTCCAAGGACCATCAGTCTTCTGAATACTAATCCTAAACCTTGAAAAATCCAGCAAAATAATCAATCAACCAAGATACTTGTGTCTCAAGCAAGTATAAATAGAAGTTTATAGGGATCATGGCACTTTTGCTGTTACTAATGCTATATGGAAGTTGTTTCAAATATTGCAGTACACAGTGATCAGATGCTAAAAATTAGTTCACTGAATGCTTGTAGCTGTATCTTTCCACTCTGTTTTAGACATTCACAATCTATTTGGGGATGAGAAGAACAGACAAGGCAGTCAAGAAAATAATTAAATTAAATCATAGAATCATACAATAGTTAAGGTTGGAAAGGACCTTAAGATCATCAAGTTCCAACCCCCCTGCCTTGGGCAGGGACACCTCGCTCTAAACCATCTCACTCAAGGCCTCGTCCAACCTGGCCTTGAACACTGCCAGGGATGAAGCATTCACAACCTCCCTGGACAACCCATTCCAGTGCCTCACTACCCTAACAGGAAAGAATTTCCTCCTTGTATCCAGTCTAAACTTCCCCTGTTTAAGTTTTAACCCATTACCCCTTGTCCTATCACTACAGTCCCTAATGAAGAGTCCATCCCCAACATCCCTATATGTTTTTTTCTTCGTTAAGAAAGCTTAACTAAGCTGATCCTCCATTACTTTTGGAACCTGTAGCATTACAGATGAGGCCCATGAACTGTGCTTGGATTTGCTTACATGTTATTTTGTGATAGTTTTTGGAAAAACTGCCAGTCACAGGCACAATTTTGTATTTCTTCCTCAAAATTACTCAAGACATCTAAGCTGATTCATGCAATGCAGATAACTGGTGTCAGTGAATTGTATGTATAAAGAAGATCTTTAATTACAAAGACAGAGTGAAAGGTCAGTTCTGGCATCTGATCACCTTATTTTTGTTGCACATTAATATAGGGCTGATTCTATAATATGATTTTGAGTGCTTGCTTTCACAAAAAGGGGCCTCTGGAGGTCATCTGGTCCAATCCTCTTGCTCAGGCACGACTATCTAAAGCTGGTTGCCCAGGACCATGTCCAGATGTTGTGCTCATTGCCTCTGGTCCTGGCACTGGGCTACACTGAAAATAGCCTGGATCCATCCTCTTTGAACCCTCCCTTCAGGTAATTATAGCCATTGATAAGGTTCCCCTGGGCCTTTTCTTCTCCATAGTGATGAGACCCAGTTCTTTCAGCCTTTCCTCATAGGAGGGATGCTCTAGTTACTTCATCATCTTCATGGTCCTTGGTTAAACTGTCTCCAGTATGTCCATGTCCCTTTTGTACTGGGACATGTACTTCTTTGCAGCAAGGGCCCTTTGCTTGTTTGTGTTCACCTTGCTGTTCATCAGGACCCCAAATCCTTTTCTACCAAGCTGCTTTCCAGCTGGATGGCCCCCAGAATATACTGGTCCCTGGGGTTGTTCCTTGTCAAGTGCAGGACTCTGCACTTCCCCTTGTAGAACTATAAATGCCTTTTTCAAACTACTTAAGAAGTAAGGCTCCCATCCTTTCACTTGTGGGAACAACTGCAGAATTTAATAGATCCCACTGTTTAAAAGTCTTTTCTCACTATTTTATCAAAACATTAATTCCACAACTAACACTATTAGCAGCAGTTTCAGGATGGCATGGAAAGATGAGATAAAATGGGAACAGTCAGGAGAGAAAATTGTTTCTTAATTTTGCTCTAGGCAGTCTTTCTGTTTGCTTCCCCTCTAAGCAGAAGGGGATTATCTTATGCCCATTTCTTTTTCAGGTACAGCAAAGGTAAATTGTGAAATGTACCTGTAGTGATTCTCAATTTGCTTACCTTCAGACGTACTGTTTCCACCTAAATATCTGACCTGCGACATAAGGAACAGAACTGAGTTGTCTTGTACTTAATATAATAACCTTTATCAGGGTAACCAGGAAAGAATCTTCCCTACCAGCAAAGGCAGGACAGCAGAGTCCTGTATTATAACCACAACTGGTTCTATTCATGTCTTGCCATCTTGAAACAGCAAGACTACACATTAAATAGCATGTGTGCACAGCAAATTGTGCTTTATACACCTTATTCCAGTGGCACAGACATTTTGTTCTAACTCCTGCATGTGAATAACCTCACTAAAATCAATTGCATTAGTGATATGCTTCAGATTAATCTTGTTTGTAGGTGCTTCTTAGATGGAGCTGATACCTTGCATGATCAAGCTCTCCAAGCAAATCCTGATGTTTTGAAGAGACTGTATTGCTATTGACTTCAGTTGAAAGGGAGGTGAAAGAATGATTTGTACTTTTATACAGTGATGAAGCAACTGAGTCTTCAGTGAATAAGGCCCCCTAAACATTTCAACTGCTCAAATTGTGATGGGGGCTTGATGAGAAAAAAAGGCATAGCTTCTGTTTCAAGGACTTCACAGAAAGCTCATAAACAAGGAGCTGCGACATATGCTGTCCGTGACACATCTCCCCTCCAATAGAAACACAGGAGACAACCTCTCCAACAGCAGCACAGCATTAGGCCTTTAAACATTGTTCTTGGGTCAGTTGTCCTGTTGCAGCACTTCTGTCTTTCCTTCAGGCACCAAATGAAACTCTGCCTTTGAGTTTTGCCCTTCATACTCTGCAAACATAGATTAAGAGTCTGATAAAAAATACCAATTATCATTTGTCCCTCTGAGCTTAATAAACTGTAGTCATCAGCAGTATCACCTTAAACCTTTCCAGAGGTCAGGTATTAAAATTATGTCTTAGTGTTTTGGGGACGCCCATCAATAATCAGCAACCCTTCTTAGCTTTTGAGTTCCTCCCTCCCTAGCTAGCTATTCATCCACTTTGATCCTTCCTTTGAGTCGTCCTATGATGTGTTGGCTTAAACCCCCCCACCCCATATTTCCAAAGGGGAGAAATGCTCCATTATTTTTGGACTAAGTGTAATTACTTTTATATTTGTTTCATATGATCTGGATTTCATTATTTTTTACCTTCTATGTTTCTAATTCAGAAGAAATCAGTGTTAGCTGTCTATTTTAGTGGGTATTTTTATCTAGATGTCATAGATGGAAAGCAAGTGTAAAAGGTACTTCAAATGTAAAATAAACATTCATTTAATTTCTACTTGGTCTTGGTAGGAACACGTTTATATTCTATGGTTTCTAAATTCAAATTACCCTAATATCTAGATCTGGATAGCTGCTTTCACAGGGAAATGGTAAACAACATTGTCCCTTTCAGTTAGGTAGCAATACTTGAGAACAGTCCATTCAGCAACAAATCATACTTATATTGAAGTAGAAAGCCATATTAATCTTGCCTGGGTTGCATCAATGAAACTTACTTGAAATAGCAGGTAGAAAACGTAACCTACGAAAAAGGGTGATTAAACTTCAGCCCTGAGAAGAAATGGTAACATGATGATAGAAAAGGAACTGTATATAACATGGAACTTTTTTTTCTTCTGCATTGAAACAGAAAACTCAATATCTACAACAGCTGACTAAAAGGATGAGCTTATCTGATATTACACATGTATACTGCTTCATGGAGTAGACAGACTACATGGGAGAAGATGCACTGCAGTGTGTAAAAAGTCTTTGTCAGATATAGAGTGCTTTTGATCTTAGTATTTTATCTTCTGTGAATTTTTGTATAGTGTGACTTTAATATATTATATATGGCATAGAATAGTGTTTTTTACTGATAGTGAAGGAAAAATGAATACCTAATGCAGCATGACAAATGAGGTGAAGATATTTTAATATACACAGCTATTTGTGGACTTTGTGCTTCTTTGAAGGTATGCCTAAGTGCAGAAGAGCAAATAAAATATCGTAGCCAACAGCTATATTTTCTCTATTTTAACTCACTGTTTCATAGTAATAAATACAGATAGCAAAGCTACAATTGCTTTCCTTAGAGGCTCCCAAGTTTCGTTAACATTTTCATGGACTCTCAACCAGGATTTGTGAGATTTGGATTAAACTTCCACTTGTGCTGCAGCCAGGCAGTAGGCTTCATGGGTGCAACACAATCTCTTAATTGTCCATCTATAAAACAGATGAAATAACAGACAGCAGTAGCTGATCAGCCCTAAGTGAGTCTGATACGCATTCAGATATGCATCAGATGACCTCTTGAGCTCTTACATTCCAATTCCTTATTCCCTGCCTCTTCCATTTAAAGCGCAGTACGTACTATTGCCCCTATCTTCTGGTGTCTGTCATCCCACATATATGCAATTCCAACACAGTAACATCCAGTGTCAGCAAGGGACTCCAAGCAGTATTGCAGTACAAATAACAATAAAACAATACAGCCCTGATGTGGGGTGGTTATTGCCACTCATGAGCAATCCAGCAGATTTGTGCAAACTACTTTTTATCTCCCAGGAAGAAGTTTTCACTGAGGCAAAGGCAGAGGTTTACCACTTCACAAATGAACAACCATGGAGGGTTTGCAGATAAAAAAAGCAGAGATTGCAAAAGGCTTTCCAGGAATCAGCCCATTTCTTTTGTTAAGTTGCTGTAAAGGACATTGTGTTCCTTGCCATTGTGCCTTGAAATATATATTTCTCCAGCTCTGGAGAAATTTGTTTTTCAACATGGTGAAGTATGGCGGTGTTTTTAGAGCTGTTATGAATCTTGTGTAGGAAACATGGGAACTGTTCTGATATATGGCAGACGTAGTGAACTGCTGTGATGAAAACCACCCAAGGAGCTAATATTTTTCCTTTCTCCTCTGCTGCGTTCAGAAAACCCTTCAGTGTGTATCATCAGTCTGGGGTTACAGAGCTCCAAAGCTGCATGTCGGAAGATTCAGAAAACATCACTAGTTCCAGCTCATCCCTCATGTAACTCCGTGGATTTGGGTGAGATTATACCACAAGTAAGCTGAGCCCAGTGATCTTCACTGAGCCTGCTTGACTTGCTGAAATCCAGCATGAGGATTTAAATGCTAAACTGACAAGAGACACCAAAGAGTTGTATAAGTAGAGTCAAGGTACTTAGGAAATGGGGAAGGGGGAGGAGGAAGAGAAATAAGGGGGAGAAGAGAAAGCTGATTTCAGATGATTATCAGCTCTGCCTGCCTCTTTGCCCTTTATCTCTTCCATGCTCTTATTTATTTTTTTTTTTTTTTTGCTATTCCTTTATTAATTTTCACTTTATTTTCACGGTTTGATTATTTTAGCCAGCCCTTTTTCTGCTGTGCTTGTTCATTTTTTTAGCACTGTTATTTCAACAGCTTTTAACAGCTACACATATTAACAGGGAACCCCTGGGGCAGACAATTTAGCCTTTTAGCAGCACTTGGGTAATCTCCTTTGCTCTGATCCCATGGTCCTCTGCATATGCTTAGTAGCGAAATGTAGTTGTGAAAAAGTGGACCTCTGCAGGTCTAAGGCAGAGAGGTGGAGACCTTGGGCTGTGGGTCTATTTAAAAGGAATAAACTCTCTCCATGAAATGAGAAAAGTCTGGACGGGATGAAGAGTTTACTGATGTTTGCTAATATTGTGCTGCTGCGGTTGTCATTCCACTGTTAAGCACGTTACTGCAGTGCCCAGGCATCAGTTGTGGACTATGACTTGTGCTTGCTACAAGCACTGGCCATAAAGCAGAATCCCTATTTTGGGGAAGGCTCTCCTGGATGAAGATTATCTTTTTGAGGTGAGCAAGAGTTTAAAAATAGCAGGTTTGCAGTTCTGCTCTGAGTTTTGTTTATCAGCAGGTCCTGGTGACATTTTCAGGAGCAGATAGGAAAAGTCGAATTAGAAAGCAATTTGAGCTTTCCAGTCTGCACAGATACTGGATTTAAGCCCTTGTCTGACTCAGAGTTATGATTTTGAGAGTATTTTACAGGATATACCTTTTTAAAAGATCACTGTTTGCTACTTGAAATCGTAATTTGCAAGAGAAATCTGTTACAAGATCAAATAGGAACCATTTGCTTCTTCAGTGAGGACTTTCAAGAACACAGGACAAAAGGTGAAGGGTATTTCTGTGTTCTGTTTTGCTCTTTTTAATTTTACAAAGATGGTGCTGTAGTGAAGGCTCAGCTCCTAGTATGAGGCAAGCAGGGGGATCTGTGAAAGACTCTGCTCTGAAGTCTAAACACATGTAAGGAAACTATGCAAGGAGATTTGATACACAGTTCCCACTGCAGGAAGTCCCTGTAGCATCTGCAAACTTACCTTGTCTCCTCCAGGAGAAGGCAGTTTCTGATTCTGCTGCTCACAAAACAAATGAAATAGTTTGGTAATGTTGGAGCCTGTAGAATCACAGAATCATAGAATTGTTAGAGTTGGAAAGGACCTTAAGATCTTCCAGTTCCAACCCCCCTGCCATGGGCAGGGACACTTCACGCTAAGCCATGTCACCCAAGGCTCTGTACAACCTGGCCTTGAACACCACCAAGGATGGAGCATTCACAACCTCCCTGTGCAACCCATTCCAGTGCCTCACCACCCTTACAGTAAAGAACTTCTTCCAAATATCCGATCTAAACTTCCCCTGTTTAAGTTTGAACCCATTACCCCTTGTCCTATCACTACAGTCCCTAATGAAGAGTCCCTCCCCAGCATCTTTCTATCCCCCTTCACATAGTTGGAAGGCTTCTATGAGGTCTCCACGGTAGCTTCTCTTCTCCAGGCTGAACAGCCCCAACTTTCATAGTAGCTGGTAAATGAATATGTCATTTCTGCCTGAATGTTTTCTATGTGAAGGTTGAGGGATACTAAAAATAAAATAAAAAACTCTTGCTAACATTACTTGTTAATTGAAGACACAAAATATTCTGGTTTAGCTGATGCTAGGATTCATCCTGTGTTCAGTCTTTATTCCCTCTAGCTATGAATAGATATGTGCGTAAATGCATTTCTGTTAAAATTAAAACCAGATTATTGATCTGTCAAATTGTTCCTATGAAACTCATTCTCTGTTAAGAGCTTTGCCGCACAACGTGTAACCCAAAGTAGCCAATTTACAGAAGATGGATAATTTAGAGGCAAAGTTGTCATGACAACTTTAACTCCATCTCTGCATTTTCTTCCATGCACACATTATGAATGAAGGGGTGGAGAGGTTGTCAGGGAAACTTAAGCTGAGCACCCTGATTTCTGTGGATTCAGAATTTAGTCTAAGCACTGTTTTTATCTACTTTTAATTACTGCTTCTTATTCTGAACTGTGATGAGCCCTGTATTTAGGCTTTTAGGATATTTTGTGGTCTTATGGATGAGTGACATGCATAATATGCAAGAAGAAAAAAAAAAAAGGAAAATAAATCCTAGGAATTTGGTTGAAAATTGAAGAGAACTCCCGTTAAAGCACTGTGTTAAACCCTCTTTCAGCAGTACCTCCTATGAAGAGAAGGATCTTTGATACCATTATTATAAATACAATGTCCTTGATTTTGTTTTCATGGAAGGTTTACGATAACACCACAGAGCTAACTGGCACTATTTCTGAGTCACAGCAGCATAAGTAAAAATAAATCCAAATAAAATTGTCCTTTAATAAACATAACAAAATTTCCTTCCCTTTTTCCTTGTGTGAACAAAGTAAAACAAACAAACAAGAATTGTAGATCGGTCACTAAAGAACTAATGGCTATCCCGCATCCAACCAGGAACCACCTTCACTTAGTTCTCAGCACTTGGTACAGCTCATGTTGGAAGCAACAGAGATGCTGGATGTTGAGTTGTTTTGTTGGAGGAGAAACTGCTGCAGAATGATTTAAAATAATATCACAATTGAGACAGCAATGGGCAGATGGCTCTGTTTCTTCACTGGTACCAGCAACAGTGAAGCATATTCACTAACACTGTTTTGGATGAAGCTAGTGCTGCCTGCCAGCCTGCCAGTGACCTGCAAGCCCACCTGCTCTCCATCCATTCATCTGACTTGTGAATGTCCTTTCCAGTTTACCCTGACCATGCGCTTCCCAAAGAACCTACCTGTCAGGTTGCAACACTGCTGCTAGAACGTGGGGAATTTGGCTTAATGTCCAAACACATGATATTATGGGTTGGAATTAAATTGATGAACTGTTTCATTTCAGTACAGTGTTCAGGCCTCCCCTGTGTAGGAGAGAAATTGCTGTCGTCTGTACTGATTCAGCTGGACCTGAGCTTTAAACTTTGGACCAGATGTTGGTACTAGCTGATGTAAGCGATGTGGAGCAAAAGCTGCTGGAATGAGTTTGAGCATGAATTGCAAACTGAAGACATACCAATGAACAGCTTCAGCAATAACTTTTGGCTACAGATACCTACAGTCCATCTGTGCTAGGAAAATGGTCAGCTGCTGACAACTGTTAACAAGAGTGCAGCAGTGGCAGGATATTCTCCAGGGCAGGATTAAAGTGCAGGCTTTAAGAGGAAGCTTTCCCTCCTGCTGTCCTGAATGTACCTTTTCTGTGTATAAGGGGCTTCACTCTGCTGTGGTGCATTGCCAATGGCACATTTACCATATTGTGAAAGAGAACTGTGCTAAAGGGTGAAGCAGATGGAAGCTTGCACAGAAGTATTTAACAACCTAGGAGAAAGTACCATCAAGCAGCCTTCCAGTACCTGAAGGAGGCCTACAAGTATGCCAGAGAGGGACTCCTCATCAGGGATTGTAGTGATAGGACAAGGGGTAGTAGGTTTAAACTTAAACAGGGAAGATTTAGGTTAGATATAAGGAAGAAATTCTTCCCTGAGGGTGCTGAGGCGCTGGCACAGGGTGCCCAGATAAGCTGTGACTGCCCCATCCTTGGCAGTGTTCAAGGCCAGGCTGGACAGGGCTTGGAGCAACCTGGTCTAGTGGAAAGTGTCCCTGCCTGTGGCATGGGGTTGGAAAGAGATGAAGTTTAAGGTCCCTTTCAACCCAAACCATTCTGTGATTCTATGATTCTATGAAGCAGAAGCAGGTCTGCATTTTGAAATAACCCCTTGGAAAAGACTATTCAAAGCTGTACAAAAGCTGCTGCCTCTGTCTGCAGGGATGAATGGTTGTGACTGTGAAATAAACAGCTGTATCAGGAGGAGTGGAATCCAGTGTAATCTGGAGAAAGGGAGCAGAGGCAGCAGTTGTTGGCTGGGTGGATAAGGCTGATGGATTTTAAACTGAAGTTTATAAACATTGCAGGAAAACTTCTGTACCTGCTTCTGGTCTGTGGATGTTCCCATCCCCGTGGCAGATCTCTGCTGTGCATCCTGTGCAATTCTCATTCACATTGAGGAAGATCAGTTTGGAATAATGTAAGGCAGATCAAAAAATGTGACTGATCAGCAGTGCCGGTAACACGGCTTATTACCTGGACCACGAAAAGTCCATGCAGTGTCTCTGGCAGTGTGTTCTTCTTGGGAGATGTGTAAATGAACTTTAAATGGTCACAAAGCTATTCATAGTCTAAAAACTAAAGGAGAGGGGAAAGGCGTGTTATGATGTCTTTTACTGTCTTAAGCACCAAGGGTCTCCCAGCACCTTGAGAAAAATATTTGAATTGTATTTAAAATAATTAGACAACTTGCCCAAGTACGGGGAAGAGCGGGAGCAAAGCCAAGAAAGCTTCACTGTCTGATTCCCAAGCATATGGAACAATTAATAATGGACTGAAACTGCAGAATTAGAGCTGGATATCAGGAGTTCTAGACAGTGTGCATTGGTACAAGATGAACAGCCTTTGAACATCACAGTGACGGCTACATACAAGGATCTAATAATGCATACATTCCAGAGACATAAAAGTGAGAAGTCTGCTGGTGCATGGGGGAAATAAGTGAAATTCAGCGATTACTTTTATTGGCTGTGAACACTTCACTAGAGAAGCTTCATTACCTAGCAAGAACTGGCATGGAAGCCCCTTATATTCTTATTGGCTGTGAACATTTTCCATACAATTGGAACTTGTAATGTCAAAGCAATGGAGCTACTTTGGACAGACTGAAGAATTGTGGCCTCCAGGTCATAGATTTCACAATTTCACAGCTCACTTGGAAAACCCCATTCCTTTCACCCCCCAGCACAGTCTGCAAGGAGTTCAAAGTGAGACATTTACCCTCTCTGGGAAAAGGGATGTTTAATGTTTAGTTTTTCTTGGCATACGTGGGTTGTGTTATTCATATTGGGATCCTGGCACAGCCCCATGGCACATGCAAAGGCTTCTGTTCCCTTGGCCTTTATGGACCTGTCCTTTCAAGTCCAGCATTTTTGAAGTATGCACATGCATTTTTGATGTCAGCTCACTAGTGTAGCATCTCTTCTGGCCTCATTCTGCAAATCATTATCGGTGACTACCCTGGCTGGATTCATGGGAAGCGGTTTCATCAGTATGACTGTGTGTGCTTGAATAAGAATTTGGGGAGGGGAGCCTTCCTTTGTTCTCCTTTAAAAATACCAACTGTAAATGTTAAAGCTCTCACTTTAACTGAAGAATCGAATTTAAGTTAATAGTTGACATTAAATATAAAGATCACAGAACTGGGTGAGTTGTGGGGACTGGGGAAAGTGCCTTGTTTGAGTTTCAGATGTGTTATGCACAAATCCTCTCTCTCTTGTAATGTCTTGTGTGCTTTATGGCCAGAGAAAGCATGGCAATTGAAGCTAATCTGGTCCCACAGTAAAGGGTTCATAAACTTGCACAAGGGATCTGTGAAGTCAAGTCAAATGGGCAAGAGCTGACAGTTGGATATAATCTAGCTATTTTCTTTGATAGCATCTTCTGCAGCTAAGCTGCTACTGGCTTCATGTGCCATTTTTATTTTGCATGCTTTCAGGCATGCATTTACCCAGCAGAAGCTGGGATATATAGCTTTCTAAAAGCAGTTTGATGTTTTTATTTGCTAGACCTGCTGTTGCACTGTTTTACCAGAGTGGTTCAGGTACAGGCTACAGTACCAGCTCCAGGATGGGTTTAGTGAAATGCATTTATCTGTTTTATTTTCATAGGAGAAACAGAAAGACTGGGAATAAGGGTTTTTGTTTTTTTTTTTTTTTTTTGCCTAATTCTAGCTAGCTATAAGGGGTATCTGGAGGTCACTCCCAGAGGTTCATCCTTCTTATGATGGGGGAATGAACACTTCTTTGAATTGCTTAGCTCTGTCTGATGTTAGACAGCACTGAAATGGAGAAGTGGAAGTGGAATGGAGAAGAAAAGAATAAAGAAGAGCCCTTTTCAAGCATGTAGTAAAATGTTTTCCCCTGTAAGCAAGACAAAATAGGAACCTGTGAATTCCTCCCAAGGCTCCTTCCTAATGTGGCATAACTAAATGTCACCCTCACTGCCACTCAGAGCTGTGTCTGAGTGTCACTGTCAAGCCCTAAGGAAACTAATTCAGAAAAACCAGAAGCATTGGCCTTTGTTCATCCAGATTGTGATGTTAATTGCCTGATTTAATGCAATAGAAGTTAAGAATTTAATCTGGAGACAATTCTGCTGTTGTCAGTCTGTCTTAGATTTCTTTTTCTGAAATAAAGCATCTTCTATAACCCTGAATTTTCTGGATTTGTCAGTTTATTGTAGATCAAACTAAGTTTTAAATGCAGGATTTTTAATATATGTGTCTTCTTATTCCCTATTAATGCAACCAGCCAGCTCAGGAAAAATATGTCAGGGATAACAAACTTGCAGAGAGTGTCCTTTCTTCCTCTCCTCCATCAGAAAATATGGGTTATGCTTATGAAGATTAACTACTACCTTTGGAAACTGAAGTGATCTATTTTTGTTCAGGTAAGGCCAAATATGGACAGCAACTGCTTATGCTTTTTTATGTCCTTGTTTATGTCCTCCAGGGCCTAATTCTGGCATGTTTAGAGCAGTGTTGCCCCATGAAGACTAGAGCTAGTGTAGGCAGAGCCCAGGACATCAGGGAGCAAATCTAGGGTGGATTGAGTAAGGAGCTTTGGGAGGTCTGTAGGTTCACAGCATGTTGTGTGATGGAGATGCGGCCTCACTTGAACCTGTTCCTGCCTTCCACACAGGCAGGAGGGTTGCCAGGACAGCTGATAAGACCCACAACAACACAAAGTCATTCACGCTTTAGGGTGATAGCTGGTGGGAAGGAGAGGGAACTCGTCTCCCACTCTATACTGGCTCTCATCTCCACCTGCCTTTCTATAATGAGAGCCAGAGCAATCTATGGTAAATAATAGATAACCAACTGATTTCCTTTTTATTCTATTGGATTTTTTTAACCTTTGCACAATAAGTATTGAGACCTGACTATGCTTCTTCATAACCAAGTGTGCTGAGGACTTTCAGGATGGAGTCCACACTGAAATATTTCTTCTCTCTGGTTGCATTGCTGCATGACATGGTTCTGCACCAGCACAAAGCCTGAAGATGTGGTTGATGGACTGACAGGTAAGAGGAAGAAATGCAAATGCTGCTTCAGTTGTCTCATTACTTCTACAACTGGTATTTTCTGAACTGGTATTTTCAATATGTGCTAACCCAGAACTATGCTAAATATAAGGAAGAAGTTCTTTGCTGTGAGGGTGATGAGGCATTGGAATGGGTTGCCCGAGGAAGTTGTGAATGCTCTATCCCTGACAGTGTTCAAGGCCAGGTTGAACAAAGCCTTGAATGACTGTGAGGTGTCCCTGCTCATAGCAGGGTGTTGGAACCAGATGATCTTAAGGTCCTTTCCAACTCAAACCATTCTATGATTCTCTTATTCTATAAGTGTAGAATAAATGAGGATCTGATTTACTGCTTTTGACAGTAAAAGCAGACCCCCCCCAAAACTATATATCAATTCATTTTTACAAGCTGAATACCTAAGCCTTGTTTGCAGCAGGAGGTGTGAGGACTTGCAATTTACAAAACACGTAGGTGGTGATTAGTGTGTTAAATCCTCTTCAAAACTGCCCTGGTTTATTTCTCAGCTGTGAGAGAGATCTTTAGGCAAATGTCCTAATACATTTGCCATATGAACAGTTTTCAGGTCAGTGACTGTACATTCAAAAGTGTTTTACTCGGTGATAAAATGTTCATCACAGTTTCATTACCAGAGACACGTGGTGACAAAAGTACTTCCAAGCTTTGCACCACACGTTGGCTTTATATTAATTCTTAATTGCAATTCTCCTGGGGTTACCCACGATGACTCAAGGTCTTACACTAATTGAACAGGATGAAAAAATAAAATTAATGGACTGCAAAGGTCAATGTGTGGCTTCTGACTCACATAATAACTTATTGTAAATACATGAGAGTGGCTGCACGAGGCTACTACCTGTGTTGTCAGATGGCAGCCTATAAAGATCTGGCACCTGGGGTCTACTGCCTGGTTTCATTAAAAGCCAAAAAGCCTTATTAGTGCTTTGGGCATTCACAATATCTTTAATTTCTCCTTCTTTGTTCCTATGACATATTGCACCCTTTGTGATTTTTTGGTCTTTATATTTCTGGTCTTGCTTAAGAAAACTGAGTTTGACCAAAGGTTCTTCTAACCCAGTGCTGTGTTCCCAGAAGTGAATGCTTAAATTAGAAAAAACTGAGCAATAATAGTGTGTTTTTTCTTAGTAACTTATCCTGACTCCCAATTCAAGTTTGCTTGAGGCTGTTGGAAGCATTATGTATCTGGCAGTGCTTGTGACATGGATGTAGTTGGGCTAATCTGGATTGCAGTGGTCTGACCTCTGTGGCATACAACAGCCCTTCCAACCCTGGGGTCCCATCATCACAGGCTTGCTGCAGAATGGATGAGGCTTGCTTTAGTACACTGTAGAGTGTTGTGCTTATTAGCAGGGCCCCCAGTGATTTCCACATGTTGATCAAGCAGAGAAATCCACACAGGAGAGAGAGTGACATTCTAAAATGTCCCAGCTGTGGGAAATACGTTTCTTGTTCTTTTGGGTCCTTTTCAGAGCATATTTATTGAGTTACAAGACAGAAATATCTAGAAAAGTAGATTCAGATAGTAAAAAAAAAGCTTTTTTTTTTTTTTTTTCAGACTGCTCTGCCGTTTCTCAACAGTGTTCCAGGAGCTGCTCTTGAAAACACTGAGGAGAAAAAGAATTCAAAGCTTAATAGGGAGATTGGCTGGGATATTGGATTGGCAGAAGTAAAATCTGGACTTGGTACATTTCCTAGGTCTCTACTGAAATAATTTACTAATGCCAGCTGTGGCAGTGACTATTTGTCCACTGGAATGAAACCAGTCATTAAATACTAATGCCTTCTAGTCACTAATGACCTGTTCAAGATTTGAACCAATGATTCACAGGTTAATGATCTCGAATCCTATTACCAGTGTGCATGAGACTAATTGAGAATTGTGGAGCAAGGGGGGCTGAGCTACTTGGTAACATTTGTTATAAAAATAAGAAACATTTTTCTTACATACGAATTGCTTTTGAAATGTTCAAAAGTGATTGTACAAGCTTCAGATCCTATTTCTACCCTTGGTCTCCTGAGTACCAGGAGAATACTTTTTTTCAGGCACCCGAAAGTACCATCTGAAGTCAATAAATGAACAGAATCATGATCAATTAAGCCATGCTTATTCTAAGTCCCTAACCATAAGCTTTGAAGGTTGCTGTTGAACACCCATGGTGCCTGTGCAACCAGTAATTGGAGTGTGACTTGTGCTCCTATGATATTCCATCTGTTGGTAAAAAAATTGGGCTTGTGTCTCTGATTTAACCCCTAGCCAGCAGTGTGAGCCATGGACTGAATGAAAATTGTACCTTTTAGGTGATGGATAGAGCAATCTCATTCCACTGTACCTATATGGCTTTGCTTGTTCTAATAATTAATGTTTTCCATGTCCTGGTTCTCCAGTTCCTGTACCTAAAATCTACGAAAGATGGTATTTGGGTGAGGAAGATGGTTTTTAAGGTGAGACCCTCGCTGCTGCTAGTATATTCTTAGGTGTAGAAGTTTGTAAATCGTATCTATCAGTACACAGAGTGAATGTCACTGAGCATGTCTAAAAGCACCAAGATTAATGACAAATTAGGTTTTAAAGTAATGGTATATACATTGTAAGTCAAAAGACTGAGAAAAACAAGATGTAAATAAAAGCAAGGGCAAGTGTTGGAAACAGGATTGGTAGCTCCGAGATCACAGATCTCATCACAGATACTGAGCCACACTGCTGCAAAAAAACTCATACTGGTCATGAGCCTTCTTTGGCAAGAGAGACTGTCAAGGCTGCAAAACTTGTACATCTCATTACCCTTAGGGATGAGCCCAGAAGACTGGATGAGGACTTTTGCTGTTCTACACCTTCTATGTCACCATAAATCATCCTGGCCAAGGAACTTGGACACACACATCTCAGTGCTTATAACCACAGAGGAGTGAGAGAAGATTGGCAGAATGGGTGTGAGGGAGGGAAATCTGTTTCTTTGAAAAGAAAAGCCTGCTTCCCTACCTCTATGGTTTTGTCCTGAGTTTTGCTGCTTTGCCTGCTGTGTAGGAACCCATCTGAGATACCTGAGCCTGTTACGGTCCTTTCTATTGCTGTCTTTACAAACCCTGTGTTGTTATCCCAGTCCTGGAGGCACTGGGTAATTTGTTGGAGCTTATAATTTCTGCATCAGAGAAGAAAACTCTGGCACAGCCCTAGACAGTGGGTTGTCCTCCTCTAAAATCTGTGAAATAATCTGGGGTTGGAAGTAAGCAGGGTAATAAATAGCAAGGAGATTATTGATCGGTTATTAGGTAAAGGTAACCAATTTCACACCCCAGCTACTTCTGTACTGCTGCCAGTTGTGGAACAGCCTTGTCAAGGTGTTATACTATCATAATTCTTGTCTCGTTACACACCACTTTGACCAAACTTTTGACACTTCGTATAGACAAGAAATAAATTAAAGCTTTACAGATAAAGCATATATACAGCTTTTTTTTTTTATTTTGTACAAATGCAGACTTAATATTACGAAAGGGGCTGCTAAGTCATCGTTCTGAGGTTTTATGAAATGTAATTATAAGCCCAAAGATATTTTTGCATGGAAGGAAAAAAGCTTACCATACAGTATTAAATGTTTTATGTCCAGAGATGACTAACACAATGCATTATGGGGCTAGAATAAGCGTAACTGTCCAGGAAGAAATAATTGAGAATAATCCTTTCAATGTCAAAATAAAGCTATGCGTCATGTGAGACTGTCAGCAGTTATTACGTACCTCTGGTTGTGCAGACAAGCTTCCTTGGGAGCTCTTAATTTATACTTCTAGATAAACAAAAATACTGTTAGTTACTTGAACTTCTGTTTCAGCACATCCATGTGGGCACCACTGGACCATTTGTGTCTCAAGTGGCCACACAATTTGCTGTCATCCTGCTGGAGTAACTGGACTCTCTGAACCATAGGAAGCTGGAACACCCTCAAGTCCCTGGCTCTGCTGGCCTCAGGTTGCTCCTGGTGTGTCAGCACTGCTGTTGTCTGGTCTGGGAGCACAGGAAAGGTGTATTCATGCCTATGGCTGCATGAGCACAAGTGCATTGGCTGCAGCCCTGGTGGAGCTGGCATGCACAGCCTCCCTTCCCTGCAAGGACCACGTGTGTCTGCTTTGTGAGATGGGATAAAAACTCTTCAAACATGAGAAGTGACAGGTCAGGCTTTGGGTGCACTCACACGTTGGGATGAACGGGCAGGGTTGCATCTTCAGCGAACAGTTTCAATTAATATTGTCTCTTAACTGAAAAGAAATCCATAAATATGTGACTATCTTGATCTTTGCGAAAGCTGAGTCTTTGAATGCGAATAATCATGTGTTTTGTGTATGAGTTATGTTAATTGCTTCAGCCAGCTTGATGGTAAATTAGCAAAGTTTGTTTGTGATAACAATAGCAGTGTACCACACAGGTACAGTGTGAGAGGTAATTAACATTGGGTAACCAATTTGGTATTCCTTGGATAAAAGCTCGTGCAAGGTGATCACTTGTTGTTCAGGAGAGGCTGTGGTACCATTGCTCACATGCAGCAGTGACCTACTTTGCAAGAAAGCCCAGTAGAGCTCACTGAACTTCCTTCAGTGGCAGTGACATACACTAATCATGAGGTGGCCCTCCATCCTGCTATGTTACCAGTGATTAATACATATTTAGTACCATGACAGTGAAGAAAAATCATACTTATTTTGTTTGTAAGTTTGTGGCCTTATAAATGTTATAAAGTTAATCGAAACTATAAACCATATCTGTACATGAATGCTTCTGTAAAAAGTGTGTTCCACTTTAAACTGCAAATCACATATAGACTACGTAAGATGAATACTGCTGAGCTGTTTGGTAGATAGAAAGTTTTGCAGCCAGAATAATGATTATTCTCTCAGTGAGGATTATGGCAAGGCAGGCTGGAGGAGGAGAAAGAGAAAGAAGGAGAAGAAGACCACAGCAGAAAAGGGCATAGCTTGCTGGAAATGCTCATTTAAGAATTGGTTCAGCATCTGCTGGTGATTTTGATAGCTGGTTCTGCTAAGTGAGATACAATTGCACACCTTTCCATTTATATGTGTTCACTTACATAAATACATGTGGTGATGCAGTCTGTAAAACCTATGCTTTAAGTCGTAGTTATACCACCAAGAGAAAAAAGAAGGCATGTCTGTGCTTACTTGAATGCCCAAGAAGTGATGACAGGATTTTTGAGAACATCTGAATGAAGGGAATAATAACAAAAGCATAAGGGTGTCTCATGGAGAGCTTTATGAGAAGTGATTGCATCAGGTTGAGTATGTGAAGTGTGGTTAACAGTATGAGAAGCGCTCAAAGAGCAAGACTGGTAAAGCTGAAAGTCAGAGAATGGAAGTGTCTCAGAAAAAGCAGCCTGGCTGGACACACATTACCCAATTATGGGTATGGAAATCTGCTGGGAACAGTTTTTCATGGACTTGTTCTGTTTGAAGTGGACAGAACTATTAATATAGAAGGAATCAAAATCAGAAGGGATTTGGGGGAAAGCTATCCACAAAATAATAATCCTATTTGTAATCTTAAGGAAAAGAACACTCATCAACTTTGCAGATGTGGAGGAAAGAGGATGTGTACCAAGAAACTTGTGCATTAGACCTTCCTAAACATCCAAGAGTCTAAAAACAAACAAAAATTTGCAACAAATATTTGTGATGGTAAAAATTGGATGGGCTATGGTCAAAATCAGACAATAGAATGAAATACAGTACAGATAGCAAGGAATATAAGGAAAAAAATCTGTTACAACTACAATGTGACAAGGACTTCAAGCATTTTAGAAGATGGACCTAACACTGAAATTAATCATGTTAAAATCATATACAGGTGGTTTAAAAACATATACAGGTGTTTTAAAATCATAAAAGTGGAATTTCATAAAGAACAATCTGAAGAGTATATTTTAGGGAAGAAAATTCCAGTACAGAGTGGAGGAAAGTGATTGCTCCATAGTCCTATGCAAAAAGATCTAGTGATGGTGTTGGACCGTAGACTGAAGACAGGTCAACAATGTAATACTGTCATGAAGAGTACTGATGACAGCCATGTCCTGGATGAGACATGACGTTAAGTAGTTTCTTTCACTTCATGATTACAAAATCTATGTTGGAGTACTGTTTTGGATGTCACATTTTAAGAAAAATGCAGACTAACTTGAAATGGGATCAACAAAGAGCAATGTGACCTATGAGAAGAAGCTGGAGGAATCGTCTTGTCTAGAAAAGAGAACAAAAACTGGGAAAACAGGAATGGAGTCCTCAACCACATTAAAGGTTTAAAGAGGCTGGTGATCAATGATTCTCCATGTCCCTGGAGGGTAGGATGAGAAGTGATCAACTTAATTTGTAGCAAGGGAGATTTAGGTTAGATATTAGGAGAAACTTTCTAACTACATAGTTAAGCACCGGAACAGATTGCCCCGAGACTTTGTGTGGTCCCAAGCAATGCCAGTTTTAAAGAAGGATCTAGTCTGTCAGAGATGGTCTAAGGCTGGTTGAGCTTGAGTGAAAGCTGAAGGAGCTGATCGCCCCCTAAAATTCCTCCCTTTCTCATAGTTCTATCTTATATATTATGCAGATAATGTAATATATCATAGAATCATAGAAGAGTTAGCTTTGGGAAGGACCTTAAGATCATTCAGTTCCAACCATCTGCCAGGGGCAGGGATGTCTCACACTAGACTGTGCTGCCCAAGGCTCTGTCCAACCTGGCCTTGTGTAAACTCTTTCATAAAAGTTGATGGGTTTGCATGTTTTAGCCATTATGTTCAGAAAAGCCTTTTAAAATCTTACAGCGGGGGCCTTCAGAATGTGGAAAGACAGATGTGGCAGTCCTGGGATTTTCAGGGATTTAGGAGGTACCTTGGAAGTCTAAATCAAACGGAACAAGTCTGAACATATCATTGCATTGTTCTGATTCACCAAGTTGTGTCTCTTCATGTTACCTTTGCAGAAATTAAAATGAAGTGAAGAACTGATGCATCATCCATCATGATGTTCTACCTACTAGCAGGCACTTTACTACAGTGCTGTGATTCCCAGTAGAAGTGACTAGCAAGTGTCATGCACCATTGCTGGGTAATATCCTTTATTTTCCTTAAAGTAACTGCATACTCCCTGTGGGAAGCAGGGCAATAGAACCAAAATGAACAAAAAACTCTTGCAGGCTTAACTGAGGGCTTGATTCTGCAATCTACTCTTTGGAAGGCAAGTGTTTTTTTTTTGTTTGTTTTTTTTTGATGCACTGAAGGGAAAAGAGTACATAATTTACATAACTTCTTCCTAGATAAAATGGTGTAAGGAAACTGAAAGGATGAAAAAATCTGGTATCTCTCCAGCGTGATAAATTCTTAATCAGAGGTGAGTTAGCCCTACTTAGATTAAAAGCAGCTGTATGTAGATTAAAAGCAGTTTCCTTTATGGTAGTTTTAAGAACATTTGGTGATAAAATCATAGCGTAGTGGAACAATATCAGGTTAGGTATAAGGAAGAAGTTCTTTTCTGTGAGGATGGTGAGGCACTGGCACAGATTGCCCAAAGAAGTGGTAAATGTTCTGTCCCTGGCAGTGTTCAAGGCCAGGTTGGACATGGTCTAGTGTGAGATGTCCCTGCCCATTGCAGAGAGGTTGGAATCAGGTGATCTTAAGGTCCTTTCCAACCCAAACCATTCTATGATACACACTGGGACGTGCCTACTCTAGTGCAAGCCCCAGCTTACAGCAGGTCCAGGACCTTGTCCAGTCAAGCTGTCAGTATCTCCAAAAATAGAGATTCCACAACCTCTCTGGGCAGCCTGCTCTGATAATTGACCACCTTCATGATCAAAATGCATTCCTGATGTCTAACTGGAATTTCCTATGTTGCAGCTCATAGCTATTACCCTTAGCCCTTTTGCTGTCAGTCTCAGCCTCTGAGAAGTGTCTGTATCTGTTTTCCTCACACCCTCCTATTACGTATTTCTTTGTATGGCAACAACAAGCTCCCCTCTGAGCCTTCCCTTCTCCAGCCTAAATGAGCAATTGCCTTCACACGGCAAGAGCTCCGTTCCTTCACTGGAATTGCTCTAGTTTGTTTTTTCTTGTACAAATCTGGTCATAATACTACAGATACGATTTCATGAGTGCTGAGAGGAGGGGAAGGATCATCCCTTTCAATCTGCCTAGGAGGCTACTGGCCTTTTTTACAGCAATGGCACACTGCTGACTCACGTTTGTCCACCAGGACCCAAGTACTTTTCTGCAAAGCTACTTTCCAGCCAGTCCTCACTTTGCTCACCTATTGTGAAGTATTGTTGAGTCCCAGGTGTGATTTTAAAGGCAGACGCTAGATTTGAAATGCCATGTCAAGATGCTCTGAGGCTGTATTTACATTAGTAAAATAAGATTAACCTTGCCATAGGCCTAAACATTGAAACCTGGTTATACACATTGTTAAATTATTAGCATAACCGCTGGCATGATTATGGCCTTTCTATTAGCATGACAACCCTTGGGCATGGTCTGGTGTTTGTCATAGATTAACATCCATTCCCAGTGACCAGCTTGTAGCAGAGAGTAGAGTTGAGCTGTATGCACCTGACTGGAAACTCACCTGGTGGCCTTAGCAGAGACAATGCTCCCTGGTCCATAGTGTTTATTAGTTTAAATACACCTTAAGAGTCCATTCTAGTTTCGGGAAATGACTCCTTCACCTGTTGGTGGCGAATCGTGTGCCTAATGAGCTTGGTGTGCACTCTGGTAGGGGTTTGGGTTCCCCATTGAACAGTTATGACTGTTGAATGTTAATGGTCACTTCATAATTGAACACTCCTAAATGTATGATATTGGGGAAATTTCTGAAAGTACAAGTGAATGTGTTTGTGACACCCTGAGGTTTATTTGTGGGAAAAGGAGTGTGCACAGTGTCCAAGTAAGTAATTATGAGTCACTGGGGATTGTGTAGTGGCACATTTAGTAAATACTGAGTAAGAATGGAAGCAAAGATCAAAGGAACAGTCTGTTTGGAAACATTTAGGATCATTCCAGCCATAGTCTTTGCCCAGCCTAAATAAACTAGTTCAAAATAGCCAAGGAACAAAAGTAGCTGTCTTTGTTGCCCTTAATCCTCTGTGATTTAGGAGCTGAAGAAAGGATAAACAAGAGTGTGCTTTGTCCTTGTTCCATGCCACACAGAGAAGTCGTTATCTTTCTGTTTGGGGCTGGTGGGTCATTGGACAGCTGGGATTGCTGCATTTTAGATGTTTTAGTCCCTGCAGACAGTACTAGGCACAGTGATCCTGTCTTAGTGTGGGAGGTGCAACATGGAGCATGTCTGGGGTTGTTGGTTGTTTTTATTTCATCTCTGTTAACCCCGGAGACTGGCAAGGAAATACAGACATTCTTGCCTGGAGTCTATTCCCCTGCTGAGGTATCCACATGAAAGAGGCAGGATACTTGATGTCTGTGTTTTAATTTTGCCTTATAAGCACAACTGCAAGTAAAGTTATTTATTTTTAGAAATATTAGGAACAGACGTTATGCAATATGGATGCTTAGTAATTACTGAGAGAGGAATAGAAATAATTAATCCTCTGGCTCCTTTGCTGGCTTTCATCCAGTCAATAGAATCAGCCTTGTAAGATACAAGCAATAGGAACCTGATGTGGCCACCCTCACAGTGTTGCAGGATTAGTCCCTCTGGAGTAAATAGCAGTTTCCACACAGTCCTGTTACAGTGTGCCAGTGACATCTAAAAGGCTTTGTTTTGGTTTGGGTTTCTGACCAGTTCTGACCATTGGGAATGGCAGGAGGTACCTGCAGCTGGAACAGCATGGTGACAGTCCCTTGTCCATCCAGATGCTGGAGTTCTCTCCAGGGTCTATCCTCAAGCAGCCTGGTTAGCTTCACTCTTGGAGCTTGCTTTCCACTCCACTCTTCTTGTTTCATAGAATCGTATAATCACAGAGTGATTAGGGCTGGAAGGGAGCTTAAAGATCATCAGCAGATAATAGTATATATCAAACAGAGCTGCTTTTGGAGGGTTATCGAATAGGGTAGTGGGGACCATTAAATCCTGAACACAGTTCCAGCATAACCCTACAAAACAAAGCAGACTGGGTGTGGACCGGATGATGTGGCAAACTCTGTTTCTATAGCATTTGGGAGTCCTGATGGATGTATCAGCATGCCCTTGTGGTGAAGAAGGGTGAAAAACTACATCCTGGGCTTCACTGGTGAGAATGTAGGCAGCAGGTTGAGTGCCATCATTCTTTTCCTCTATTTGTGACTTATGAGTGGCACATGGAGGACTGTGTCTGGCTTTGGGCCCCCCTGTAACCTGGAATATTGATTCAGCCCCTGCAGCTCCATTCCTCAGGAGACTCCTATTTTGCCTTCTACACATGGTCTACCTCAACTGAGAGAGCCAGTCACAGGTGAATCTGGGCCAGTGCTCACATAGCAGGAGGTTCAGAAAGGCTTGTGTATTTTAACAGTACAGGTTCCTCAGATTTTTAATGGGAAGGTTGTGCTGCAAATTGCTGTGAGCCTGTTTGACAGTCACATCCACGCTAACGACTGCTCAAGGCAGTCCTTGGATGGAGGCAAAGGTCTGCATGTGTAGGTTCTGGAGGCAGTGGAGATAAAGGCAGAGAGACTATGCCCCATCTTCACAGTTATTATCTCCATTAATAATTTTGATCAGTTCTTGATTCACCCTGGGATTATTGGAAGAGTGTGCCTTGAGTCTTAAATTCGCCAACATCTTCTGCACCACCAGGTCTCAAGTGTAAGTTATGAGAGAACAAAGCATATAACAAACTCCTACACAAGCCATAGGTTTTGGGCTATTTAAATTACAGCGGGGAGAGGGGAACTCGTGCAAAATCTTTGGGGGTATTTGCTCAAAGAGCTGGAAAGATTCAGTACAGTTTCTTCAGTACAGTTTCTCTCTCTCAGTTTTACGGCTTCCTCACTCAGACGCAACACTAAAAATGTTCCACTGGATTAGCTGCGCGGCTGAACTGTGATTTCTCTGCAACACTTTTTCACACTCTGAAAGCCTAATGACAAGCAATCAAGAAAATGTTAATTGGGACAATTGCCCCTAGGGGACCCCAGGGTCCTGGGAAGTTGAGGGTTTTCATTAATTCTGCAGGGCTGCCTGCAGAAATTTCCTATCCTCGGGAAATGTCTTAGAAATGTGGCAAAATGTGAATCTCCAAGTAAAGGTAAAGTGTCCAGACCTTTTAACTTCACCTACTACAGGGTCTTTCTTAACATATTTTTTTGTCTCCAGGGCTTCATTGCCTCTTGATGGTTCCTCACAGGCTTGTACTGGATGCAGATTGGTGTCAGCAGGGTAGTTATGCTGCTCCTCATCATTCCCAAGTGCCTACCCATCAAGCATACCGAAGAGGAGCTGGTGACCATATCCCATTGCAGACCTGTAGTCACAACACAGACTGTGACCCCGCTGGCCAGAGGTAGCTCCTTGTTTTACCACTTGGTCATCTCAGCCACCTCAGCCACCCTGACCAGGCAGAAGGCACTCTGTGTCTTGTTTTCCTGTGTCTTACAGCAGCCTTGATCTCATGAAAGGAGCAATAAATGCATTGGCATTTTTTACAGTCCTCATTGACAATAGCTGAGGAGCCTGTCATTTAAACTGCCATCAGTAAGCCTGTGTCAACAGCTAATTTAATCGACAGCCTACTTCACACATCTTGGAGTTAGTGCCTTGACATGTTTGCCTGCCTCTGGGGCTTTGTCTAGATGAGTGTCTGTACCTATGCAAAGTGGCATTCTGGGGCAGTGCCCACAGGAGCTGACAAGGTCTGGAGAAACAGGGCCATGGTATGTGTCTGAGTCAGCAGTAACTGCCTATTTTCTCTGTCCTGCAGGTTTGTAGGATTAATATGGATTTCCTTAGAGATGGGGCAGCTATTTGCTATCAGTAAAAGTTAATGTACCAGGGGAATATATAGGAAAAATGCATTTAGTTAAGAGTTCATGGCTGTTGAATCCACCCACCCATCACTCAATGTAAGTGAATGCTGGCAACAGAGGCTTTATTATTGCCATGGCTTTGACAGATGATGATGTTTGTCTAAGTAAATGCTTTCTTTCTAAGTGCCTCATTACCATTAGGAGAGGATTCAGCTGCAAAAAGGGAAGGGATTTCTTACCCTCCAAGTGGTGGCCGGTGCATGTAGCTGCTGAGCCTGAAGTGACCTCTGTGGTGCAGAACCACTGAGAAGGGGAGCAGAACAGCCCTCCTGCACCAAGCCTCAAAAGTCTGCTCTCAGGGCACCTCTCTGGCCTGCAACAAACCATGTTCCCTATCAACTGCACGCTGAGGACTACTAATAACCTTTTGCCACATTAAACATGATTATTTTCTGTATCTGGCTGGTGGTTTTTATGAGTCTTCCAGGAAGCTCGCTGTCCTGGTTTCATCAGGGATAAGAGTCAATTGTTAATACCTGATGCAGTTCTGTGTTTTGGCTTTAGTCTGAGAATAATACTGGTAGCATACTGATGTTTTAGTTGTTGCTCAGTAGCACTTACCCTTATCAAGGACTTTCAGTCTCATGTTCTGCCAGTGAGGAGGGACAGAAGAAGTCAGAAAGGAACAGAGACAGGACACCTGACCCAAACTAGCCAAAGGGGTATTCCACACCACAGCATGTCATGCCCAGTATATAAACTGGGGAGAGTCACCCAGAAGGGACAGATCTCTGCTTGGGTCAGGCTGGGTATCAGTCCCTGGGTGGTAAGCAATTGTATTGGGCATCACTTGGGCTTTCTTCTTACGTTTTATGCCTCTCTCTCCATCTCCTTTTCATTACTATTATCTTTATTGTTAATTATTATTACATTTTAATTTTTATTTCAATTATTAAACTATTTTCATCTCAACCCATAGATTTTACTTTTTACTGATTCTCCTCCCCATCCCAAGGGGACAGAGAGGTAACGAGTGAATTGCTGTGTGGTACTTAGTTGCCAGGTAGGGTTAAACCACGACACTCACCTACTGCAGTATCCTCCCTGCAACACGAAGTGTGAGACTGCTTGGTTATTGTAGCTGCTTGTGCTCTTCCCACAGATGTGCCTTGTGAAAATGGGGCTCATTTGGTAAAAGCTCTTGGCTAATAGGATGAGCATCCCTCCAGCTGTGCTATGTGTTGCTGAGTGTTGCTCCACATTCCATCTCTCTTCTGGTGTGGTGCGGATTGATCTCTGAAAATCAGTGCAAAACTGAAGGATGAACACCTGTGAACCCTGCAGGGTTTGATTTGCCATTTATTGCTGTTGTGCTTTTCAGCTGCAGCTTTTTAACAGTAGGTTTGTAGCAGTACATACTGCATTAGACCCTCCTGGCTGAAGATTAGCAACACTTCACTGAGGTCACCCAGGAGTAGTGGAGCAGGGATGAGAGCTCCTGTCTAGACTTCAAAAGCTCTTCTGTGATCCCTGGGCCAGTGTGTCTCAGAGCTGCACAGAAATCAGCCCTTTTATCTTTTAACACAGGTCTTCATGAAGCTTACATTTCTAATTCCTTATTTCCACCCTGGAACAAGCCTTGATATCCTGATGAGCTGCTCTTGTTAGGTCCCCAGCAGCTGCCATTGCTGATCACTTCTGTACCACTCTGTGTTTCCCTTGATGTCTTTCGCAGCCTGAAAATCAAAAGACATAAGAGGAGCAAGTAAATATGAACTTATGAGTTATTCATTCTTTAAATAAGTTAAACAAACATGAACCAGGAAATGCATTTATATTTCAGAATTTTCACATATCTTTCTGTAGCCTGCTTGGTAAAGGCAAACTAATCAAATATAAGAAAAAGACAACCTTGAAAGGTAATATGGACATTGTGGATCCTGTGTGAAACACCAAAAGAGATGAAGTTTCTACTCTGTGTGAGAGAGCATTGACCAAGAGCTGTGATTTATTTTTGCATTTGTATGTAATTATCATGGGATCGCATCCAGTAAGATGATTAATTCCTCCACTTGTTTTCTATGCTGATGGTCATTCAGGGTGGCTTTTGCTATCACCAAAGTGAAGGTCTGCATCAAGATACAGATCAGCAATTTGCTTATCCAGTATTCCCATCTTGTGTGGCGGGGTCTGCACCTCAGGAAGTCAGACAAGGGGCTCCTTGTATAGACACTGGTATATTTTCAGAGTTATCCTACACCTGAATGCCTTTGCAGGTAACTATGCTGCACAGTATAGATTCAGGAGACGTAACCTGGGTGAAGGCTTTGTGCTGGATCCTGGCTCTTCCCTGCACTGCAGAGGGGATGTTTTCATAAATGTTTTATGCTTGTGTTTTGTCTTTGAGGATCTAAAAAAAAAGATCAAGGGTGAATTTAGGAAAAGCAGGGTTAAAAACAACAGCAAAGATGTACTTTCTATTAGAGAGTTTCCTTCTCCTCCCTGTTGGCTTTGCCCCCCCCAGCCTACCTCCATCCTCTCACGCTCCCTTTTCACAGGCTTACTGCAGCATCCACAGGCCTCTGATGCTGCCGAATTGTGGTGCCTGAGGAGCTGACCCGCAGTGCATAGCTCAGGGTAGCTCACCAGCTGGGCTCATATATTGGCTTGATCAGGGATGTGCAAGTTACTGCATGACTCAGTAACCTCATACTGTGTTGGGGTAGTCTTTAACCTGGGATGCACATGACACTCTCTCGCTGATCTTTGAGGAATGTAAGGATGCTCAGCTGAGCTGCAGTGTGCCTGTGTGCTGCAGGTGCCTTATTCCCTCTACTTGCATCTCAAAAACCCCATTAACATCCTCTGCGACTCAGAAACACTTTGTAGACGAGGCTGCAGCCAAGAAATTGTGCAAACTCAGCACCCCACTGCGTGCACCTGAGCCATGCACATGTGTGAGGATATCATGCTGGTGCAGCGTTGTGCGTACAGTAGAGCCACAGTCAGGAAGCATCTTCAAAGTTTTGTCTCTTTCTAAACTACAGTTTTTATTGCTCTGTTTAAACTTCACTGCTATTTTTTTTACAATACTCTGACACATATATTAGTGGGGATGTGCTGTATCAGAGCTGCAAAACAGCCTGCAATTCCCCAGCTTCCTCTGTAGATTTTTATGCCAGTGCATCCATAAAGGAACTCTCGTTCTTCCAAGTTTGCCCCATGAGAGCAGAGTAACACCTTTCCTCTGGAAATACTGTAATAAAACAAAGGGAATACAACACTCCCATTATGAAGATCCCATGGATGGCCTTTATCATTTATCAAAAGGAAAAGGTGTTCTTATAATATCTGTTAGAACTGTACCCAAGGGAGGCTGCTTGGAGAAGTACATTAATAAAAAGTCAGAAACCTGAAAGATATGTCTTTTTGCAGATTCACAATTGTGCTTTAATTTATTTTTGTAGCTTTTTCTCAATAGTCCAGTGGCTTCTGTCATGAAGCCATTTCATTAAAGCTTTGATCATAGTGGCAATATAAAGCCAAGCTTTCTGCAAAGGCTTCATTGCCCTAAAGAGTGTGTAATTGGCCAAATGTCTTAGAAAGTTTTGCTTGGTTTCTCCAGATCACAAGTAAAAATTAATTACCCCAGCAGTAGCTGCAGTGCCATCATATAAGGGTGTCAAAGCTAGTCTTTCCAAACGGCATATTCTAACAGAGCAATAGATATGAGGCTTGCCATAAATGTGATTTGTGAACATCATTAATGAAGTACTAGACCTAATTGACTTCTCCTGGCTTTATGACAATATAAAAAAGTTCTGCACTACCAGTGATATTTCTCTTAAACTTCTCCAGCTGAATTCCTAATGCTGCAGAGCTCTCTTGAAATCAGTCTTTTACCAATATTCATCTGGGAAAAAGGAAACCGTTAGACAACATTTCCAGTTCTTTAGAAATTATAAGGATTTTAGAGTGGTTCTTCCACTGCAGAATAAAATGAAGACGCTTTGCAATTATCCCTGCAAACCCAAGCACATTAGAGAATTTCAGCTGAGGGTGCTTGCTAGCCTGATCTCTTGAGAATTCAGTCATGGATGAACAGATTCAGACTCAAATCCCCATTGTGATTTGGTTCAGGGGTTTGCGTTTCTGTCTTTTGTATTTCAGGGAGAAGCATTAACTTTCCTGATGTGATTACTTATTCTTGATCCGAAACTTTAGTCATTATATTTTTTTTCCAATAATACAGTATTTCAATAGGAAAGATATTTTGGTTTCCAGCCATCTTTTGTTCAGACATGGTGAGGTTTGTAACAAATGTCACCATTCATACTGGTACTTACAGTAATATAGTATAGTTTATATTGCTGCTATAAGTATAAACCAGCCCAGATCCAGCTTCGGCTAGCATTTTTCAGGATGTTTTGCTATATTGTGTTATGTGAGGCTTGTAGTCATAGTCCTATGGAAAATGCAATTAAAAAGAAAGAAGAATTAATTGCAGTCTACTGAAATGATTATTTTTGCATTTACCTTAAATCTTGTAAAAATAACAAAAGAAGGCAGTTTATATGTTAAATCATACGTTATGGCTATTATTTTGCTTGATGTTAGGCAGGTTAGCTTTTCACATGATGTTAGTACAAGCGAGCAATAGCCTCAGTGGTAAAATCCGGATGGAATGAAATGTTTAACCTCTAAGTATTTGCTTGAAACATTTGGAAATTAACACTTGGCAAATTAAACCTTCACCTATGAAGGAGGTTGCTGAAATGTCACATGTGGTGAACATCCCAGCTACCACTGACTTCATAAACAGTGAAGGAGAACCTTTGCGTTGGTCATGGATGATAAACTCAGTTGACTTAAGCAGTTCACCTAATCAGTTGGTTAGCCTTGCTCCATTTTTGTTGGCAGTCTTGGGCAGAGGTGGAAGAGACTTCCTGTGGGTCTGCCAGGTCAGCTGCTGACAACTTTGCTTTGGGCTGCTTACGATTACTCCAGGCTGCCCTCACCACCACATCTGAGCGCTCCCAGAAATGTCTCAATGGGTTTGATGTCTCTGGCCCTCTCCCTCTCTTCCCACTTTCCTCCTTCGGACCCCCAGTGGTGCCAGAGTTTACAAGATCTGTTGTACTTTATCTTGTGGAGTTTGAAAAATACACAGTCTGCTGAAAAAGTGATTGGAGAATCTGCAATTTACTGATTTGACTGAAACTCACAGTGATTGTATTAATATTAATCACAACTCTTTTACTTCACTCCCTCAAATAGTGCTTTCAAGGATATGTATGAAAAAGTCAGCAAAAGACAATTGTAGGGTTACTTTTGGGATGTGCTCTGAATCATGAGCACCCTCCTTGCAAAGAGGAGGTGACTGGAGGCTGCTGTCAGAGGTGGCTCCTGCCAGTGGACATTGATGTCACTGGTCACCACATACAGATTCACAGCAGGGTGAGGAGCATATGCAGCAATGGGGTAACTCCCAAACTACTCGCAAGCAGCAACAATCATGCTGAAGGTATTCCCCGAATCCATCAGATTTTTAGGTTCGGCTGTTTGCTCCAGAAGGACTAACCCTTGAATCTCATTTTGGGGACCTCTTTTCTTAAAAGCTTTGAGTTTAGGTGTTCAACACCTCTGGCTATGTTCATCTCAGCAATATTGTGGAGCAATAGCATGGAGCACTAGGAGCAGAACTGTCGAGCTGTTGCAGAGATCCTTATGTTCATGCTGTATGCACTTTGCAGGTTTTACCTTCGCCCACTCTGTGGCCCTGTGGTTAATATACAGGTGGTGGCAAGAAATCCAGCTTCTCTCTGAAGCTGCTTTGCCATGAAAACTGAAGCCTGGAGGTGAAGGTGATTGCTTCGAACACGAAGTTCTGAGATGAACTAAAACACTAAATAGATGCAACCTTTGAAATTGCTAAACTAGAATACTCTTACACACTCCTTTTGAGGATAGTTTCTGTTCTCGTACTCCTGCACTCAGGAGATGAATTTAGTTACAGCTCTAAACTTACATTTAATGTTTTGAAATTATTGTGGTTTTGTTGGCATGACGCAGCAGTTTGGTTTTGGTTACCTCCCTGCCGTACAGTATGGTTTGTGGTGTGAACTTTCTTCTATCTTTCTAATAATCTGCAGTTTGAGTATTCCAGAAGCATTATTTATGTAGCACTCTTGGCACTGAACTGTTCCGTGCTGCTTCCATGGAAACCTCTGACAACATATTACTGTTGGGCTTGGCAGACACAGAATACCTCATTTTTCCATATGTCAATCATCAGAAAAGGCCTACTATGTCAGACCAAAGGTCTGTCTGTCCAGTACCTTGTCTCTAACCATGGCAAATGACAAATGACTAGGGAAAAGTGTTGGACAAGGGCAAGAATATGTCAATACTGGTATGAACCTGAACTTTCATCATTTTGGGATTTGGGGACTAAAATCTTTAATTCAAAGGCCTTTAATAGATTTTCTCTTTTATTTTTTCTTGGCTTTGTCACTTTTTGGACCTGTGTAATAAATGAGAAAGGGATCTCAGCATAATTTAGTTTATAAGAGACTTCAGGAGGTCTCTGGCCTGACCTGCTTAAAGCAGGGTCAGCTGTGAGATCAGACTAGGTTACTCAGGTCTTTATCCAATTGGGTCTCCATTGCCTCCAAGGATGGAGACTGCACGTCCTTTCTGGGCAACCATTTTTTTACCCATCTAGGTGATCGTGTGTAAGAAATCAAGTAAACTTGCTGGGTAAGTAAACTCCCTGTTTGCTCAAGGCTAATGAGTAAAAGCAGAGTCATGAGCTTGTGGATACAATCAGCAGCTCCCTCAGAGAAGGCAGTTTTTGGTTTCTTTTTATATGTCCATTGAAGATACTTGATGCAGAAAAATACAGTATTAATAAAGAATGCAGGTCTATACCTAGTGACCCATATTTGGTTGAAAAGGACAAGGATGTCTGTTGAGTATCTGAAAACCCAGTTGCCTGTTCCTCCATGAAATGTGGATGGAGGATGACAGGTCATGGGAAGCTGTGGAGTTTGGAAGAGGCACCAGATTAGGGTTTTTTGTCCATGGACTGCAAGCTGGCACCAACAGTTATGTGCCTATGGAAATTCTCCCTGAATGAAGCCACTTCATGTTTTGGAAACCTGGAGGAGGAGCTACCTGGTCAAATGTAAATGCCTACATGTGAACTTGTCTCCTCTTCCCTACAGCCAGCAGAGAGACTAGTTGCTTTTAAGCCTCAATTCATCCCAGTTTTGAGCAGCTCTGTACAATAGATCAGAGGAATCATATGCTGAACATGCCTATTGCTTTTCATTGACTATAGTGGGATAATAGGATGGCAACCTCAGATGGCACTTTCAAACTGTGCATGTCTAATGCAGACATCTCCTATTGCCCTGAATAGAAACCGCACTATGTTTGATAGATGGGACAAGCCTGCAACTTCTACCCTTACAACTTTTCTCTCTTTGTCTCTAACAAAAGAGAGATTTTTTCCCATCAAGGAACAGCATAATATGAGTGAAAGCTCTGATTTTTGCACACCTGGCAGCCTTGCCAGGTATTCTGTGGTTGGACATTTTCCTTCAACTGGATGCTCTCTCCTTTTCTGGTCTTCTCAGGCTCTTTAGGACTTTCAAAGTTGACTTGTGCTGGGTGAATAGAATCATAGAATCATAGAATAGTTAGGGTTGGAAAAGACCTTAAGACCACCTAGTTCCAACCCCACTGCCATATGCAGGAATGCCTCACACTAGACCATGTCACTCAAGGCTCTGTCCAACCAGGTCTTGAGCAATTCCAGGGATGGAGCATTCACAGGTTCTTTGGGCAGCCTGTTCCAGTGCCTCACCACTCTCACAGTAAAGAACTTCTTCCCTGTATCTAAACTAAACTTCCCCTGTTTAAGTTTTAACCCATTACCCCTTGTCCTATCACTACAGTCCCTGATGAAAAGTCCCTCCCCAACATCCTTGTAGGCCCCCTTCAAATACTAAAAGGCTGCTATGAGGTCTCCATGCAGTCTTCTCCAGGATGAAGAGCCCCATATATTCTTGTTCTCTGCTTATGAAGCTAGTCTGCATTTCGATATTAGAAGACTACTATTTTTTTTTTCCTTTGTGATGCTGGACATAAATTATTGAATTTATCATGTACCTGCCTAGGCTAAAAGCATTTTCTGAAGAGAGTGGTGCACTTTCTTGACTTCAGCAAAGATCAAAGATAATGCTCACATACTTCATCCTTCCCAGCTTTGTTATTCATAGGTGGAAAAAAGACTTCTTTATAGAATCTTTAATTAAGCTAATTTTGACACCACTTCCTGGGTTGCTTTCGTTAAGTAATTTCTCAGTGTTGAATATTGAGGTGGGTTTTTTTGGCCTTTTTTTCCCTTCCTGCTTTCACAGAAAAAAGGCTTTGAAACTCTTTGTTTAATGAATTAGGAATGAAGAGGTATTAAGTACACCAGTATTTAATAATATTGTCAGAATATGCAGCACCATTAGGGTACAATAATCAGAATAAGAGACTTTCAGTTCAGACACGATTACATATGGCTAGATCACTCCCAAATTGTAAAAGTATTTACTAGATAGCTTTTCTTTGCAATAAACAGAATAGTTGTTGAGTGCAGTTGAACATGGTTTTTTTTAACATCTTTGAAGGATGTTAAATGTTAGCAGTAGAAATAGTTTATTATTCACTTGCTTTCTAGTTTTATGCTACTTGCTTTTTAGGTGTTACGGAGAAGAAATATTAGCAAAGGCTGTGTGTAGAAATGTTGCCAATATGGTTTAGCTATCTTCTCAAGTGACTCTTGGAATCATATCTATCAAGATAATTGCTTTTCCTCTCATTTTGCCAGTCTGTAACAAAGATGTGCTAGTTCTTGGCTTTGTCTTTTATTTCGTGCTTTTAACCAATTTAACCCAAGCAGAAGATAATCTGCGCAATTAAAACAGTTTTACTGGTTGCCATCCTCTTTGTCCATGCTGTGGACATCTTCTGGCACTCATTAGCACTTGAAAAGTGTTGCAACCACTGTAATACATCCCCCTTTCCAGAGCTGGCCTTTGGCTGTTTTACAACAAGGGAAGCTGTAAATTGAAATCTGTGACTTTCTAATCCAGATGTCTTTTTGAGTTGCATTTTGAATTGCTTCTAATGTCTGTACACTTAGAATGCTCTTGTTCCTTCACATGTTCCTGTATTAAATGTCACTTTTCAAATTCTTAGTGTATCATATGGTGGTTCTTACAGGTGTCTATAAATGTTTTATCTGAATTTGTGTTCACAGTCTCTTCTCAGGGGCTGTTTTCCAACAGTTCTCTATTTGTACTTCTGTTTTATACCTCCTGTTTTAAAAACAACTTATTGTACATGCCATTTTATATGGAGTGCATTCCTTTGACACAATTTCAGTTAGCCACATCTGCTGTTACTGGACAGCTCTTGAAAGCATCAAGTGCTTTACAGACATCTATGGTCAGAAATAAATCTTCCCTTCCCTTCCCTTCCCTTCCCTTCCCTTCCCTTCCCTTCCCTTCCCTTCCCTTCCCTTCCCTTCCCTTCCCTTCCCTTCCCTTCCCTTCCCTTCCCTTCCCTTCCCTTCCCTTCCCTTCCCTTCCCTTCCCTTCCCTTCCCTTCCCTTCCCTTCCCTTTTTCAACATAATACAGTATGGAATATTCCTTTGGTCAGTTTGGGTCAGCAGTCCTGGCTGTGTCCATTCCTAAGATCTTGCCAACTCCCAGCCTATTGGTGAGGGGGGAATGTTGAAGGGACAGCACTGATGCTGGGAAGCACTGCTCAGCAGTAGCCAAAGCACTAGTTTGTTATCAACAATTACCTAACCACCCGACACAAAGCACAGCACTGTGGGCTGCTATGTGGAAAATTAACTAAATTTCAGCCAGCCCTAGTACAAAAATACATATTTACCCAGGGAAGATGTTCCAAAAGTGAGTATCACCTCCTATTACAGAGAAAGGAAATCTTTAGCAGGGATGTGACTTTACACAGCTCGGCACATGCAGCTTAGCAAGTTTGCCACCAATACATCATCCCCCTAAAGGCATGGGATTCAGCATAAGTGGAGCAGCTCTACTCAGTGGGAACTGGTGGTAACTTAAATAAGAGGCTCTGTGCAGGGCAGTATCCCGTTGCCAGGGGAATAAAATCCTTCTTGCTCTCTGAAGGAGAACACAACCTTTTTGACAAGCAGGTTTTCAGTTCAGAGTTGCAATGTGTGCAAATGCTCACGCATGCAGCCAAAAGACCTTGGAATCTTTGAAGCTAATAGATGTTTTCTCTATAGGCTCCTAACAGCTTCAAGTGATATTTAAAATATTTAAACAAAATAGCTCATCTGTTCTAGGTAAATACATTCATATGATAATTCTTAAGTTTGCTGCTCTTCCCTTATATTTCATTATTTAGAAAAGGAACGCCTGTCTAATGCCTCATTTAAGATTCAGTGGATTCTTCCTTGCTTCAGTAATTTTCCTATTAAATTACAACTATTAACACTCATTCCTCACCCTAAAGGAAACCAATAAAATCACCCAAACTAATGAAGTTGTTTTCAGCAGCAAGCATCTCGTTACGGGGGTACTTCTAATTACTGTTAAAATGAACTGGAACACAATGCCTCCAGAATGGGATGTCCCAGAGCTATCAACTCAAACCATAAACATCTGTGCAACTCATAATCTCTTAATTTAACCTTTGTAATAGCGACATAACCTCAACTAATTTTTAAATGCTAGTAGGCGTTAAAATAAATAGACATGAAAATGTCACTAACACATTACACATAGAATTCTGATTTATGAGCGCTGCCTCCCAGTGAGGAATTTGGGTTTTGTCTTTAAAAACATAACCATGCCACCTGGAGTTCATCTTCCTCTTATATTGTCTACTCTGAAATATTCTTTTTCCTCTTCTGCTCCAATTGCTGGATTTAGATATCCTTACCCAGAAGACTGCATTGAGGAGTGATTAGGGTATAACTTACACATCAGAATGCATGAGCTAACTAGAAAACCAAAGCTTCAGATCAGATTTAATTAAGATAGCTTACACTCTCAGTTCAGTTTTCTGCCTAAAGCAAGAGAAAAAATGAAGAGTAACAGTTTCTTCCAGAAACACGATACTTCTGGGATAGGAATTTAGAGCTCCATAAGCAGAATAGCTTTAACTCCTGTGAGTAGTCCTTCTGAAATCAGCATGATTAGTTATGTGAGTAAATGGTATTCTACCTAAATTAATAATGCACAATCTGGCCATATTGACATCCTTGTTCTGGCACAGATTACTAATAGCCTGAAAGTCATTCAAGTAATGAAAAAAGAAAAAGAAATGATATTCATATGAGAGATGGTTTGCAGTTTTTCTTTCTAGTTTTCATCTATGCAAAACTAAAGCATTAATACCAAAGTAAATCAAACAGGGACTCTTCAACGGAGCTTGCTAAGTCTGCACCTCATATTGCATTCACCTCCTTTCAAGAAAAAAGGCAATTTGTCAATACCAGAAGCTCAGTCTATAAACGACACATTGAAATTTCATGCATAATTGTAATCACCATCAATTTACTGTTCATATTACAAGGCAGCTAGAAGGTTTAGAGCAACTGAGATCCATTTCTATAAAAAGCAGACAAGTAAATAATGTAAGTAACTGCACTGGGCTATCTATGTTAACTTTCATTCGTAGATCATCCTTAGGCTTTAAAGTTATATATATAGGGAAGCTTGAGCCAAAATGCATTCCATCCCTTTCTCCTGTTGCTGAGTGCTAAGTTCTGCGCTCACCAGTGATGGCTGAAGTAGAAGGTGAAAGCGTATTTTTATAAGCTTTGGAAATACTGTGGCCTCGTGTCCTTTGGATTTGAATCTTTTGACTGATAAAGGAAAAGGAGGTGTGAGAAGTGAGAAAAGAACTTCATCTGAACCTTTTTTTTCTGTGGGCTCTATGCAAAGTACATACCCTCATGCCTGTAAGCTCCTGGGCTTCTCTTTGGCTAGGGCATGAATGGGATCTTTTCTCTGCTTCTGGCCATCCATTTATTTTGATACAAGTTGTAAAACCTAATTATGTTTCAGACTGGTATCAAACTGCGTTAAAATCAACCTGTAGATTGATTCCAAAGATGTTGAGAAAGATGCACAGACAAACATACTGACTGAACACAGCTTCATTTCCACAGGAAAAATAGACTAAAATACAGAGGTAAATGACAGAGATGATAGCACAGAGTGAAAATGTTTTGAGTTTAGGACTGATATAGATGTTGACAAAATCCCATCTTTTTACATAATTGGGTCATCAGTGGGAAAATGTGCTATGAAGCCACAGAAGCCACAGTCAGAGGTGACGGCTCACTGTACTGGATGCTATTCTGGTAGATGGGGACAGTTTGATTTTCATTGGGTTGCTTATGACCTACAGAATCAGAAAAAAACCTCCAAAAAAACCCAGACAAGTTGAAATACAAAGAACAAAACCATACTGTAAATGCAAATTATATATCTCTATTCTTTCCATTTTTTATCTTCTACCACTATCTAAGCCTTAATATAAAGCTTGACAGAAGAATATCTGTCTCCTGATAAACTGGTACATAGGGAATAAAAAAGTGCCTTGGTACCTAAAGTCTTGTCCCCATACTGCAGAAAATGATTGAAACAAACAAAAAAAGACATATTCTGAAAGTTGTTTATGAACCTGTTTGTGTGGTCTGAGAGAAGATACAGAAATTGTTGTGAAAGAGGCAGACAAGTGACTGACATCATTTGTTGCATAGAGAGATCAGGGAGACAGAATAAGTGACAAGAATAACTACCAACTGGCAGAATGTACCTTTGTCATGAGCAATTCAAAATCTATTCAAGGATAATATCCTGATGCACATCAACAGAGTCTGAGCTGAAATGGAGATGCTGGGGGATTTCACAGAGACTTTATCTTTTTTTCTTCCTTTTTATGTGATATTACTGACAGGGCTTTTGTTCTGTTTTTATTTTAAATTATGGCTATCACTAAAAACTAGTTTGTACTTGATTTGCTTTGCAGCCCATGTAGGTTGCTTGAAAGCCTCTGGAGTGAAAGGAAGCAGCATGGTTACACAGCCACTAAGGGCTGGAGAGGACAGCTGAGGTGCCTGAAAATGTTCTTGTCACTCTTAAGGAAGAAAGAGGCTTTGAATCTTTCCCCCAGGTAGTCACACTCTGGATTTGTGCTGTTTTCTCTTTTAGTTCAAGACTTGCAGGTGGCAGTGCTGTGTCAGAGCAGAGGTGAATCTGGCTGCCCACCCTGTATTTTACAATGGTCAACAGCGATGGTAGAATAGGATATGAAGCCTGCAGATGTACAACCACACGTGGTTCAGGCACCTAAGCGACATAAATATTATTGATAGTTTTTAGTGATTTTTTTTCTTCCATTATCTTGTCTACTGTCTTTTGGAACCCTTGTATGTCGATAGGATGCAGGAGGTCTGTGTTTTATTACCCACAACAAAAAATACTCTGCCCCCAGCTGTTTTGCACTTTATTTTTGAGCTCCATGATCTGCATTTCCTGGAGCTGGAAATAAATCTGGTGAGTCACAAGTCTACATTTGCAGACCTTATTGATTTGATATTGAAATGAGGAGTCTGAAGTTACTGATGTCATTGTCATGACATCATTTATTAAGAAAGATGGCAGGTGTTTTCTGCAGAGCTGGGATAAGTGACTTGCCATCAGATTCAGATATAGTAATCCAATTTGGATAAGACAGAGCAAGTGGTCATTATGCTCAGAAACATAGTTGGAGGAAAGAACAAATTTTCTTAGGTTTTAGATTTAAAGAAATAGAGGTCTGTAGAGAGACCAACAGAGAAAGTCTGAGAAAAATGACACAAATCCTTTCTCAGTCCAAAATGCAAGGTTATAAAGCTAAATACAGCTCCAGAAGCATGAAAAAACTGACCTGAGACAAGCAAGTACGACTGAAAGCTTTCTCTTGTTTTAAGTCTCTTAGGTCTATGAAGAGATGTAACTTCTTATAACTCTTAACTCACTTAAATAGATCACTAAAGTTGCAGTGCTGTCAGTCATCTGAATAAGTAATTTGTAAATACTGATGGAGTCTAGCCACAGGGCACTACAACATAAGTCTCTTGCTTTATCTCTCTGAGCTGTAAATGAACCCTTTCTAACAAAATTTTAGAGAAGAATCTGTTTTTTGGATCTTGTTGAAGTTAGCTACAGTCAACAGCAGCTTTTTGGAGATCCTGATCTCCCGGTGGCTTTCTGACATGTTACCTGGAGAACTGGCTGCCTCTTTTGAAAATGAGAAAAATAGTTGATGCTGATACACTGTAGGTAGTTGAACTTACTGAAAATCAAAAGAATAATATATTTTTTACTCTTTGATCACTGAGAGATACTGTTTTGAGTAATGATATTGAAGAGTTTGGCATGTTCTTCCTTGGAAATGATAGAATGATAGAATCATAGAATAGTTAGGGTTGGAAAGGACCTTAAGATCATTAAGTTCCAACCCCCCTGCCATGGGCAGGGACACCTCACACTAAACCATATTACCCAAGGCCTCGTCCAACCTAGCCTTGAACACTGCCAGGGATGAAGCATTCACAGCCTCCCTGGACAACCTGTTCCAGTGCCTCACTACCCTAACAGGAAAGAGTTTCCTCCTTATATCCAATCTAAACTTCCCCTCTTTAAGTTTTAACCCATTACCCCTTGTCCTGTCACTACAGTCCCTAATGAAGAGTCCCTCCCCAGCATCCCTATAGCCCCCCTTCAGATACTGGAAGGCTGCTATGAGGTCTCCACACAGCCTTCTCTCCTCCAGGCTGAACAGCCCCAACTTTCTCAGCCTGTCTTCATATGGGAGGTGCTCCAGTCCCCTGACCATCCTCGTGGCCCTCCTCTGGACTTGTTCCAACAAATCCATGTCCTTTTTATGTTGAGGACACCAGAACTGTACACAATACTCCAAGTGAGGTCTCACAAGAGCAGAATAAAGGGGCAGGATCACCTCCTTCGACCTGCTGGTCACACTCCTTTTGATGCAGCCCAGGATACGGTTGGCTTTCTGGGTTGCAAGTGCACACTGAAGCCGGCTCATGTTCATTTTCTCATCGACCAGCACCCCCAAGTCCTTCTCCGCAGGGTTGCTCTGAATCTCTTCTCTGCCCAGCCTGTAGCTGTGCTCTCTTAATTCTGTAGCTGTGATCTCTTAATTCTTTTGTAATTTTACAATTTTCTATCCTTTTGTGACCCTGGAAAATTGTAATGCTTTTAGCATTTCTGTCAAAGATTGTGTTTTGTTTTCTGTATCTTTCTGTTGCTGCTGGAAGTACTAAATGCCTCTTGATAAGATTATTTTGGTGTATTGCTACTGATATTTGTCAATAACATTAAGCTTCTTACTAATTTATTGCCTTTACACATAATGGACTATTCCTACAGAATGGTGACTTTGTCTTTCTAAATACACCCTTTTCTCTTAGACAAAAACATGGGGAAACATTTTCTCCTCTGGAATCATGGCTGGATCAACCCTTTACCCCAAAATTCAACCTGAACTCATACAACTGAAATCGTGACAAAAAGCTGTTAATGTTGACAGTATTGCTTTACTGAAAAGATTAATCTTCATATATGACTGATATTTTTCACCCTCTTATTCATCTCTGAATGACGTCCAGATGGACTACTCCGGAATAACAGTATGTTGAAATCTCAACAGTCTTTAAGAGATAGTGCAATATGTCAGAAGAACATAATTTCCCCTAAAATTCCTTTAAAATAGAGTAATAGTGTTACTGCATGGTATTAATAGGGAAATATGAAAGCAATCCGCAGATAGCTAAGAGGAAGTCACAGAAGGGCAAGATTATTGGGCACTCTGCTACCATGGCACACTCATGATTGTCATTAAGAATATTTATTTACAAAGTTTGTTGTTTTCTTACCAGCTAGTTATATTAGTTCCTCATTGTGGAGAGATTTATCTGAGATTACGAACTAATAAGCACATCTAATTTGGATGCTGTTAGAGCATTAAATAGAATTAGTGACAGCACCATTTCATTTTATTTTGGTAAGGTTATTATCACCTACATATTCCTTCCATGAAATGGGACCATAACTACTTCAGTGGCTATAATGAGAGCACACATGATATTTCTTTGTTTCTGTTTTTAGGGCAGCTATTAGATAATGTTCATCATTAGGAAGGCAAAGTGGTCTATTAGAGGGAGGCTTTTTCCTCTGGTGATACAGGAATGATCTTTTGTGCTTTCATGTAGAAGCACAAGGGGCGTGCACCCAGGATCTATGTGTTGTGACAAATAATTTCCAGGAGTACCCTGCTGACAGCTCGTGCCAGGGGAAACAGGGGGAGCAAGCCTTCTTTTTTGCACAGCATCTGTATGCAGCATATGACTCAGATTCATGATAGATGTGCTCCCCCACTTCCACTTTTTGAACAGCTTCCAATCAGGACCACAGAGAGACACAGCATTTATCAGATGGCTTCACTTCTTCAGGTATTCATTCACAAATTCGTTTCTGTGCAATGATGCCCAGGACAGCACTAATGAGTTTTCTGAAGTGCTGGAAGCAGGATAGCCGTGTTTTTGTGGCGCTTTGCCCAGGTTAATCAGCTCTGCTTCTCAGCAGTGCTAATTAGGCAAAGCAGAGATCTCTGTGGTGGTGGGTATATTTGTTCTTATGTGCAGTTATTTCAGGCAGCTCCACATGGTATCGCCTTGTGCTGGCAGACCTACCCTCAGTGTCAAGGACATTAAGAGGGAACCCTGTCCCATAGCTCTGTAGGCTTCAATTTCTCTGCTCCTCCAGTAAGTGCAGTGCGATTTTTTGTCATTATTTATTTAAGTGGTTGTTGTGGTTTAACCCAAGCCAGAACTAAACCCCACATAGCCACTTCTTCACTCCCCCTCCTGGCGGGGTAGGGGAGAGAAGTGGAAGGATAAAAGTGAGAGAACTGGGTTGAGATAGAGACAGTTTAATAAGTAAAGAAGAAGCCATGTGTACAAGCAAAGCAAAACAAGAAATTCATTCTCCACTCGCCATTGGCAGGTAGGCATTCAGCCATCTCCAGGAAAGCAGGGCTCCATCATGCTTAGGGTGGTTACTTGGGAAGACAAATACCATTGCAAATGTCCCCCCCTTCTTTCTTCTTCCCCTAGCTTTATATGTTATGCATGATGCCATATGGCATAGAATGTTCCTTTGGTCAGCTGGGGGTCAGATGTCCTGACTGTGTCCCCTTCCAACTCTTTATGCACCCCCAGCTTGCTTGCTTGTGCGGTGGTGTAAGGAGTAGAAAAGGGTTTGGCTCTGTATAAGTTATTGCTACTCAGCAGTAACTAAGGCATCCCCGTGTTATCAGCACTCTTTTCAGCACAAATCCAAAACACAGCCACCTACCAGATGCTATGAAGAAAATGAACTCTATCCCAGACAAAACCAGCACAGTGATACTCCTTAGAGACAGAGCTTCTGCCTGACTCAGACGCTGCCTTCTGATATGAGTCCCAGTTTCTCTTCTGTAATAGCACATACCTGTCCTCTTCTTTCATAGCCAACACTACAATTATCCTTTAAATACAACCTCCTTTGCACATGTGCATAATAAACACCTTTTGGAATACCTTATGGCACCTCTTAAGGAGTACTGCACACCCCTGGCTTGGGAGCTGCAGTTGCATGAGACCTTTTATTGCTCATCTCTCAACTCAGCCTCAGAGTGGAGCTTCAGAGGCAATGCTCAGCCTCTGACCAGCTCTCTACCTTCACTGCTTTCCCTGGTAAAGATTTCTTCTCTCTTCCTGCTGAGATGATCCTGAGGCCATGAGGAGGTGGCCTAGGGACCTTGTGAATCTGGATTCCATGAGGCGAGCAGAAGTGGCCAGAAGCAAGGATGCTGCAGGGTGCCAGACTCTCCCAACTGATTCAGGAGGTCTCTTCCTGTCCTGCATCCAAAACTGGCTCCTAGGGGTAAAGTCTGAGGCAGTACAAGGGAGGGTGAGTTTATTCCCCTTCCATGGTCGTGGTGCTCATTTACTTTTGTTCATCCTAGGGAGGGGACAATCACAGACCTCAAGAACAGTTGTTGGATTTATCCAAGCTGTTTACTTGCTCTGCAATTCAAATTTAAAAGCTGCTGCCTAGATGTAGTCTGCAGCTAGTGTTTCACCATGAACAGTGTGGAAATGAAATAAGAACTTGAGTGAGAACCTGTTCCTTTTTACAAAAGAAACTGATTATGCCCAACATGATCAAACCATTACACTGCCTGCTCTCTGCTTGTTCCAGTGACAGAGCTGTCCACTGCAGGTATTGATTGCAAAATTAACATGGTGCACAAGGCAGAGCAATCTGTGAGGAGGCATTTTCTCAGTCATGAGACCATCAGGGTGTTATTTTACTTTACCAGGAGTTAAACTTTGCAATGCCCTACTTGTGAGAGCTCACAACAATCCAAATGTCATCCTTGAAAATCACAGCCAAGCAGCACTTCACTCAGTGTGCTGCTTACAGGAAGAATTCTCTCTCCTTTTATTTCTTTCTCTTTTTTTTTTTTAAGAACATTATGCAGGCTTGCTTGAATCAGAATATATTAATTGGATTATTTATGCTGTGTTTGAACAACTAATTAAAATAAATTTGAGGGCTAATGACAACTCACTGTTTTGGTGAACCCTCATGGAATAAACAGCCATAACAGGGAATTAGCCTGTTTCAAGAAAACATTTTCTGAAGTTACTGTCTTGGATCAGCTCTCCTATGGCAAATTGAAACTGCATCAATGACCATAAAATCAATGCGTGGTGACAGAAATTGGGTTGCTGTTTCAATGCAACAAGAGTGTGCCCTGTGGGGGCTATGCGTTTATTTCTTCTCTCCCACGACCTTTGTTGAATCTGTTGACAAGGCTAAATAATATATTCTCTGCAGTGTTTCCCTCAAAATGAAACTGTAATGTAGGCCTTTCCCATAGCTGTGGCTCATCTCTTGACCTCCAGCTCCCCACATAAGCAAGTGCACTCTTTTTCATGTTTGATGCCCCAGCACTATGATGCTATAGCACTAAGGAGCATCGGGTGAATCCCTGCTCGCAACCCTGAATGCCATGAGCTCCCTGAGCACTTCTGTTTTGGGAGCTGAAGACTGTGTCTTCATTGCCTGCAGGGGTAGCCACAGAACTGCAAAAGAAAAGGCCACCTCTCCCTGCTTCCCAAGCTGTCATTCATTAGCACTGGTCGCTGCTCACCGGTGCTGCAGTGTGTGACTAATAGCAGTGGGCTGCTTCTCAACCCTGCCTATCAGGGCAGGACTGAACTCTCCCTTGCCATGCCTATGAGTGGCACAGTGCTAAAGGCAGTCTAAACATTTCATACAATGCTACCAGCCTATCCTGCAAGCCACAGTGAATGTAAGAATACAGGGAAACACATTAAATACATGCCACAAACTGTCGGCTTTAAGGATAAGCAGATTCATAGAGGTAGGGAAAAGGTCAAAACAAAATCAAAACAAACCCTTGTCTCTCTGTGTACTGTTGCAAGTAGAAATACTGATAATCAGGAAACTATTCTACTACATCAATATACTTGACAAGCTAAAAAAATAGACACAAAATTTCATGAATACTTCTGTGCAAACTGCATTTAAATTAATGTCAATCCTTCCCCTTGTAGATTACGAATTAGCAGCTATTCTCCTGTTAATGTAAATTTAACTTGTTGGTGTTCTTTACTTTTGTACCAGCTCCATTCCAGTGGAAACTGAAGCACAAACTTCAGAACAACTCTTCTCAAAGCGTCCAGATGGCAACACTAATTATTTATTATCTTTAGCTACCCAATCTGTGATATTGTAAATCAGTTTTCAGATGGCCATAGGAGTTGTAGCAAGTTGAGTGAAAAAAAAGTAATTGCTCATTAAACGCTTGTTCAGAAGGATTGAACAGTCAGAGAACTGCAGCTCTTTCAAAATAAGTAAATCGATGTGGAAGTTTGGGGCTCTGAGCTTGGAGGGGCCAGTGTGGTGGGATATGCACAATGAGGAATATGTGGCACGGAGTCTGGATTCCTCTGAAACCCACACTCCCAAAGTGGGTTCATTCAAGGGATGTGCTATTTTCTTTTTACTGGCACCAAATTATAGTGTAAAACCAAGAGAAACCTTTTCTTTGAGTTAATGCAGAAGCATGGCATTCAGTTACAACAGCACTGAGATTCTGAAGTGAGGGTCCAGCCCTGTGCAGTTTTTGAGATTTGTGTGGTTTTATTACAAGCTTGCATTGGTTTTGCCCTCTAGAGTTCATTTTTCTCCTTAACCTAATTCTATCCAATCTGTCATATTTTCTTAGTAATGTTCTGAGGCCACACTTTTTTTTTAACTTGCTGGAAAAATTAACTCTAACTGTTCTATATTTGAAGGGTAATGGTGACATTGGAATGAAGAGAATGACACACTGATTTTCAGCAAGGCTTTCATAAATTGTCTGCTTTGATTTATGATATGTCACTTGATTTACAGCACTCCTGTTTTTTTTATGGATGTTGTTGTCTCTTACGGTTTCTCTTCCTTTTTTTGTTTTAGTTCCTGGAGTCTAAATTAGCACATGTTTATAGTGCTATTTTAAAATTTGGATAAGAATAGAGCTTCTTTTCCAAGATAATGTTTCTTATTGAGCCCCTGATGCCTTTGTTTTTCATCTTAAAGATACTGTTGAAAGCAATGCAGTTTAAATTTTAAAGGTTCTAAAATTTACTCTGACAAATAAATCTGTCTTCTGGTAGGCTCAGAATTGCTCTTAAGGTTGATGTAGTTTAGACTCCTCAGGGTCTCCATTTTTTCTGGAAGATGGTCAGTGGTCAAAGGTGCTAAGTTTCTATTTTCTCAAGGCATGAAGACTGATTTTTGTTGTTTCTATAGTGAACCCACTGTAGTATCTTGATTGGAGAAAGTTCAAGGAATTTTCCCTCCCATGTCTTCAGGTTGTGCACTTATGGCAATTAAGAGCCTATTTATGGTCCAGAGCATCATTTCCTATGCTGTAGTATATAAATGATGTCCAAGTGAGTGCCCCTTTCTACCTGTGTGCATTACCAGGGACTGGCCTCGTTGCCATCAAGGGTAGTATAATAATAGATCACATTCTCCCTCCAGCTGAAAGGAAGAAAAAATGATTCAGATAACTGTTCAGAGCTCAGAAGAGGCTCTTCAGAGTCCATAAAGCTCTTGTTTTCCTTTTGCTTATCACTGACTAATACTTGTCACTGAAAAACATCTCTTTCTAAGTTATATGGTTTAACCTACCCTGCCTCCTGCTGCTCAGTGAGAAATTCCTTTCTCTTTCTTGTGCTACACGAGAAACAAATATACAAAGTTTGTGAGGAAGGCACAAGACTGTTTTCAAAGACTGCTAGGAGAAGGAATGTAATGCTTTGTTGTTTCCTATTTAATGGACAATTGCTTTCAACAATAGAGAAATATGGAAGTACAAGCATTGCGGGAATGTATTACCCCAGTATTAACAATGGGGTTCTTCTTAGGTTTAGAAACAGATACACAGAAATAATTGAAAACCACGATGATGGATGTTTTGATATTGGATTAACTCCAGGGTCTGGTCTCTTTTTCAGCTGACAAGCTGCCAGACTGCTCACATGCACTTGGTGTGTAGCATCAGTCTTTTGGCAAAATCTTCAGGTCAGCGATTGCCTTCACTGTCCAGGACCAAACACCAAGGTGGGCTTCCTCATTCATTTGTGGGAGAACCACCTCTGATGCTGTCTTTAGTCTCTGCTTTCACACTTATCTCTCCAATGTCCTTACTCTGGTCCAACTCCAGGCGTATGATGTGATAATGAGCATCTTTGGAAATATCCCCAAGCACATCCAGCATTGTGTTAGGCTGTCATGGGCAAGTTTCTTCATTGCCTGCTGGACTTCCTATTTCTCTCTGTTTCTGCACACTACAATATAACTTATTATACATGTGGGTAATTTGCAAGGTAATGAGCTACAAGGTGAACTCATGTGATTTGGTCTGTATTTCTTTCAGTTTGAGGTCCTCTAGGTTATTTTCTCATATAATCTAAGACTGAACATATTGCTGTGCTTTGTTTGTCTTTTTTTTTTAATTTCCCTTGCTAAAGTATTCTTCCTAGTAATTCAAGTCATTTTCTCCAAATTTGAAAATTGTAATGACAGGATTTTACCTTCTAATTCAGTTAAGTAGCCATGGTTAGGCTCTCTATGGCATAGCCAGGACTTGCCTGCGCCTACAAGGGAAACCAAGGAAGTGTGTGAAGTTGATAATAAGAAATGCCAACAATGTGGCTCATGTTCTCTCTGCTTTTGAGAGGACATAGACGATTGCTGCTATGATTTGGGACCATGTCTGTCTTGCACATATTTCATATGGAGATCAAAACAAGGACTGAACAAGATGCTTGAGGCAGCACTGCTGAGGAAAAAGAACAAATACTGTCCCAGATAAGAAGAGAAATGGAGAAAAATATATTTCTTGTCATCTTGCAACTGCTGACTAAAAGAACTTATACTTGAGTTCTGGCTTGTCAAGAAATATAGCAACATCTGTTTTTGCAAAGTGTGCTGCCAGCCTTTGAATATAGCAAATACAAAGCAAAAAGCCCCTACTTGTATGACAAATGGACTCCATGCACAAAATAACAAGGCTTTTTCAGACCATGTGAGGTATGTTACCAGTTGCTTTACTGATAGCAACTATGAAGTAGGATGCAGCACAGAATTTGCCACTGAAGATGCTCATTTGTCTAGCTTTATTCCTTGAATCTTCTACTGGAACTGCCTTAAGTTCTGATTTAGGAAGGCAGTGACTTGTCTTGAGACTTTGACTCCTTGTGTTTTCCTGTCCAGCTGTCCACTGTGTTTCTACTGCAATTCTGGGCAAAATCAGTGAAGGTGATTTTAGGAAGCCATGATATTTGCTGTGGTCTTTTCATACCTCCTTCATGAGTAATTATGCTGCACATGCTCTGGGGGGGGGGAAGCTGGAAATCTTTTAGCTTTCTCAGTTATTGTAACAGATAAGATCATTGAAATACTCAAGGATAAATGCTGTCTCTGTACTGATGTAAAGATGTCACACCTATTAAACTTGTTCCAAATCCTTCATAGTTATCTTTAAATTTTAATTTGGTGTTTCTAGGTATTTGCTGAGGCAGAGGAGCAGAGAATTCTTTGGTGGAAATAAAACCTGGAAGGATGACACACCAAATCAGCTCTGCTCTGGACGACTGGGGGTAGCTTGTGCTTCTGCCAAAGAATACGCTAAGTTCAGAGGCTTGCCAGCTGGAGCTCAGAAAAACTTTCTTAAGGGAAAGGAAAATGTCTCCTGAAAAGAAGCCCAAAACCTTTAGACAATTCTTTCTCTCCTGCTCATCGAGAGAAAGGTAGTGAGGTGCAGTAATAGCACAGTCTGACAGCTGAGAGTGAGTCTGTGCACAGTAATCAGAGAGAAAACACAGGGACCAGGATTGTCCTTTAATTTGTCCGTTGCCTGAGGATGAAAGGAATCTGCTGTCAGTCACACAGTGCAAAGGAAGATATTCTGGTGTGCTCACGAATGCAAAAGGGGCTCTGTTATCCCTCCAGTGATCTCTGAGTAATTTCTGACTTAAACCCTCCAAGGCACTTGCAAAGCCAATTTGAGTGAGAACGGTAACAAACATTTCTTCTAGGAGTTCTGGAGAGAAAATAAATGAATATAATCGCTCCTGCTCTTTATTTTGCCTGGTGTTATCTGCTGTACAAATGTCATTAAGTGACATTTCTCTCCTACAGGCCGTCCACTATATACGAGGATTACTATTCTCTCCTTCTGCTCTTTCCCACTGAAAAACAGATAGTGGCTGACAGCTAATGAGGGGGACTCTAATCTGACAGCACTATGAAAGCTGCTGCCAGAAAAGATCTTGATAATGGCATAGGAAATCCTTCCTGTCTCAAACTACCATAAAGGTACCTGTCTGCAGATGGGAAGTCAGGACATTCTCCTCTAATACAAGCTTGTTAGATCTGTATCCTCTTCTGCAACCTGCATAAGAGGAAAACCCAAAGCAGTTGTAGGGAAAATAAAAGAAAACAAAGGCATTCAAAATAGGAAGATAAAATTTCTAAATGGAAGTTTGTTGCTATTGTTCTGTGCTCAACAGTTAAGGTAGATTTTTCTTTCAGTTACTGCATTATCCCAGAGTTATCCTGTGTGTATATATATGCGTATAAAGATGGAGATTTCACTGTGGGAAGTACTGTACATTATGTGGGACTTCCTGAACTGGAGAACTTGCTGTTTAAATTTACATGGCAGGCAGCCTCCTCTGTTCTTGGTTGTCTGCTCTAGACTATGTGGCATGAACAGAAATTGTCTTTGCAGGCTCAGCCTGTGCCCTTCAACTCCAGATGACCACTCAGTGGAACTAAGAGTGGAGTTTCTCTGATGTGACCCCAAAGTATTTCAGAACAGATGTTTGTTCTAAATAATTACCCACTCTGGATTTTTACTTTGATATAGTGAGCACTATGATTTTAAATTTTATGATTAAAATGGTTAAAATCCTTCACACATTATTGGTGTTGGGGAGGGAAGTTTCTGTCTGTCAAAGGGCAGAAGATGAGCAACATCCATCTGAACACAGCATCTTCTTGAGTTCAAGCAGTGATTTAATTTCTGAGATCTTTTACTGTCCTTGAAGAAGGGGTTAATGCAGACCTAGGTTGGAGGCTGTGAGAAAGGCAATGGTGGGAAGTGCAGCAAGCAGGAGTTGACCAGAGAATTTAAAAAGAAGGATTTGTCTTCAGAGAGACCCAGCACAAAGGAATTTTAGCATCAGCTTTACTGCTTGTTCAGTCTTTACTGAGCTTTCCCAAAGGGTTGTTCTTTATATGTGTGTTTCAGTAAAGAGAAGCAGGTCTCTTTGATGCAGGTTTCCTTTCTTTGGGGAAAGAACAGGCCATCCAGGTGCTCAAGCCTTCCTAAGAAGGAAACTTGCATAAGGCAGTCAGCACAGCCAGCCTGTCCCTCGTATTTTTAGGATTAAACATTATGCATTCTTGCAAATAGCTTTGATCATTTGTGAAGATGGCACACATAGGTACATGTTGTGCCCTCTCTATTATTTTCCTCTGGCATATTATTCATGCACAAAAAGTTGTATTCCTATGTCCTTTTCTCCAGACATCCCTTTTTTTAGGGTGCCATCTGGTTTCAACCTGCTTAACGTTATACTTCAGCCTTTAATGACAAAGGACATCAGGTGCCAAGGTCCTTATTTCATTGCAAAAGACAGCATGCAGACCTTCTTTAAATGATTCCAAATCATCTAAAGCCCCTGTTTGGGTGGTTTCAAAGGCAGCCTGAGGTTATCAAGCTTTCACTGCAGAGCTTAATAGCATATCATCCTCTTCTAACAGGTTAATCTTTTTTTAAAAGGCCTCTGTCTGAGGTTCTTTAACTACATAAATGCTCCTTTTCCCCTAGTTCAAAGCTATTTTTTTATCTTTTTGTGGAAATTGTGTACAACATTGTCCTAATTTGTCCTGGCAGGTGCAAGATTTTGCATGACTTAAAATTCAGGGAAAAACACAACAACCCCCCTACCTTATGAACATATAAACTATCTTTTTTTTTGATCATTTTATGCTCCAGACTGAGACATCCTTAAATACCTGATGCTTGAGTCTTCCTTATTTCTGGAGACAAGACTGAACCAAAATGCTGTAGCCCTTCAACTCAGGAATCTGTTCTTAATTTTGGAGTGTTTGCAACAGCTGGAATAGCTGTAGTAAGTAATCCAGTGAGTTTGGGCTACCATTCGCTTCCTGAGCTTTGGATATGGCAACTTTTTATGTAGGTCAGCTTTCTGAGGTGTGGTAAATAACCTCTGTGAGTGTCCTTGGGACACTCCTCTGATTTCTTGATGTGCAGAAGGGATTGTGCTGACTTAGAGGTAAACTGTGCTGAACCTTTCTTTACTTCAGCTTAGAGACATGGTCCACATGTGCAGGAGAGCCCTGCTTTGGCAGTGACTGCTGTAGCCCAAGCGCCTGTCACAGCAAGAGTGGCAGTAAAAAATAGTGTCTGCATGGTATCACAGAATCATAGAATGATCGGAGAGGACCTTAAGATCATCTAATTCCATCCCCCTTGCCATGGGCAAAGACACCTCACACTAGACCATGTTGCCTGGGCCCCTGTCCAACCTGGCCTTGAACACTGCCGGGGATGGGGCATTTATCACTTCTCTGGGCAACCCATTCCAGTGCCTCACCACCCTCACAGTAAAGAACTTCTTCCTTATATCTAACCTGAAAATATTAGATTGCTTCTGTGGCTTTTGTGCACACAGAACGATGTTTTTCACATGTGGATTTCTAATAGATACTTTATTTCCTTAGATTTTAAACTGTGATTTCTGCTTGCCTGTAGATCTCTTCTAGAGATATGAAGTCCCAGTAGGCACCAATCTGCTTCTTCAGTCACTTTAAGTATCTTTACAGTGTTGTCCTTCACTTATCCATAGGGAAGTAATTCCCTGTCAGAAGCTAAAATTCTGTATGCAAATATCTCTGCTGTACAGAAAATATAGATTTCTCCATAAAACTTATATAGTGGTTTTGCTAATATTCCCAGATTTCACAGCAAGGATCTGTTATACTCTACATTTACCCAGAAATGTAAAAGAAACTTCTGATTTTTTTTTTTTTTTCTGCTAGCAGAAAAGTCTAATTGGAATGGATAAGATGACATTATTAAATACCAGAATGAAGATCACCAGGGAAATAATCTAACTGCTGATACTCTAATGTTAATTCAGTGCTTCTAAATAATCAGTAATCAGAGGCTTGAATTAGACTGATATAGATTGAGCTAAGTGCTTGCCTATTCAAAGTGAGCTTGAGAGATTTAGTGGAAAGTTCAGTGCAGTCAGGGAAAAAAATATCCTGCATTAAATGTGCAGGACTAAAGAAATCATGCTCCTATTTTATTTTAAGTAAACACATTATCTTTTGATATATCTTGGTCTTTCTTCACGTGAATCATGAATCATGCAGCACTTCAAGTCCTGATTAATATTCTTAATTGCTCTCCCTTTTTCGTTCTTGCAGCTGGCAGATGGAACACTCCAGATCAGACAGTGTCGTGTCAGTAGTGTTTATGCTGCTTGTGAACAAATGGTGATATAGCCTGCAAGTTTATCCCCTTTGATCTGTACACAACTGGAAAAAGGTACAAGAATCAAGACTTGCTTTTTTTGTGTTTTTTCTTTTTCTTTCCTGTTTCCATGGTATTAACCCTGGTGGGAGCAGTTGATAAGACATGGACCATGAGCCAATTTCTGTAATACCAAACACTCTGCAGCATCAAGGAGGTCTGGAATCCTACAGGATGTGCCAGGGACATGCCTGTCTTCCACCAAGATGGGCTGAAAACTTCTTAGTGGATGTGTTGATTTTTCCTATGCTTTTCTATGCCAGTGCTAATTAGGGTGGACATACAATGAATCCAAAAGAAAGTGCTTCATATTAGTAAGAAGCTGAGTGATGATGTCTAATTAGCTGAAAGGTGAATGAAGGATCAATATTTCCTCCTCTTTGATAGAGGCAAACAATGAGTCCTTCAAATGAAAGAATCCTAATTACTGTAGAAGTTTTAGGCTGTTCAGGTCTTTATGCTTCTTGTGTTTTAGTAGTTATCCAGTCAAACTACCTTCCAGGTGAAAGAATAACTTTTCTCACAAGCAGCAATGCAAACTCTATTTTGATATGAAAAGTAAAAGCCTTCTTTCTCTGTTATGAATATTAGCAAAACCAGTTAGTAAATGGAGCAGAGGAGTGACAGGAGTGACCAGTTTTGTAATGTTGACATTTGTTTGTTAATGCTACACAAAGATAACATGTTACATGGTTAGCATCGCTATCATAACCTATGTATTTGCAATGAAAATATTATAGCCTAAGAAAAGTCATTATGTTATACATAATGCAGTTTGCTTTTGGACACGATGATTTCTGTGTTTTTCTGTTAGATCTGTAAGAGGTTATGTGTTTTCTTAAGCACTGTGTAGGACTCGTAGGCACAAGGATAGTAGGTACCATCCCATGAAGGCACCAGACTAACAGATCTGAAGGTCACTGACTAAAATTTGAGACCCTACTTTGAATATTCTTGGTGTAAATGTGTAAAGAATCAAAAGACCTCATGATTGCTTGGATTGCTTGGGACTATACGAAAGAGGAAAATAATATGTATAGTATAACACGTTATGACACCAGCATATAGCACTGAAGCAGAGATCCTGAGCTCAGACTTTTGTCACGTGAAGGGGAGGGAGATTTTCTCAGCTCCTAGCGTTTGATCTGTCTATCAACACCCCAGGAATGCTGAGACACTTGTGCCGACCAGTCTGTCAGTGTCCTGTTATAGGGACTCTTCCTTGCAGTGAGAAAATCTCCCCCTCTTTCACATGACAGAGCTCATATTTCTCCATCAGCCATTTCCCTGAAATGTTCTCGGATTTTGGCATTAAAAGGACTTTGCGATTAACTAATGATGGCCACTTGCAGGAATTCAAAGAAATGTGTATTGGAGGACATCCAGGGAAACTACTGGATGTGATGCTACAAGACGTATATTTAATTGCCAGGAATATTCTGAATGTGCTTCCATTTAGGACCCATCAATTCCACCCTGGCTGCAGCCTTCTCTGTCAATGCAAAGCAATAGAAACTCAGCTCAGTAATTCCTATAATTTCCAGCGATAAGGTGGTAGTCTAACAGGTTCCCACACTGGCATACTTGTGTATAAGACATGTTTTTTCTTATAGATTCAACTTCTTTGGGTTGAAGCTATATCTTAGTTTACATTATCATTCTCATTATTAGTAGGTGAAGGGACTCCTGTAAGCTGCAAGTACGTGGTTACAATTCCCTGATGTGCCAATGGTTCTTTCCATTGCTGTAATTGTCATTGAACTTACACTTTGTTGCAGTATTTGTCACAATGATAAATTCTTCTACTTGCTGCATAGGTGTTGTTAAATGGTTTATGTATTTTTGTGCTGGAAACCAAAGTATTGTGCAGTTCCATGCTGTACTAGCAAACTTTTTTATTTTGAAGAAAACTAACTTACTCTTTTTTTTTCTTCTCTCTATTGTCTACAGTAATTATTTTCTCTATTGTTTATAATAATTATAATTAAATTGTTTAAGTTGAAATAAAATTCAATAAGGTGTTTCCTGTACCTAGTGGGTAAAGCTGTGTCTTTTTGATTTGATTTACTACCTTGATGTACACAGGGCCCTATTTTTCCTCAGGCACCATATGACAGTTATAACACAGTTCACATTCCAGGCAGGCTCCAGGATAAACTAGAGGTGTGTTAGAGAAATTGCCAGATACAAACTGGTCCAGTACTTGCAGGACACCAAACCAACAAGCTTAACATCTGCAAACCAGAATTTTTTTCCTGCTTCCAGGCATCCCATCATTGTTGTTCTTCAGCCTCTGAACTCACAGTGAGCTCTCTGATTTAATAGGGTTCATTTTCATCATGGGATAATATAATCTGTAAGTGTAAGTCCGTAATTAGATGTTAGTGCTCTTGGAGTGTGATTTATCAGGAGGAAGCTAAATTCTAGTAAAACAAATGCACTTCTATTTGAATGTTGACAAAAGATGAGTAGAGCATCTGATCATTCCTTATATTTTTAAGAAGCCGCTTCTGAATGAAATCAGATATTTTAAATATCTAGACCTCTAGTTCAAGACTTATTTGACATTTCATTATCATGTGAATTACATTTTTAGCTTGGCAAGTTTAGACATAAAACTTGGATACTAAGTACTGTATGAAAAAGTGACTAGGGGAATTATAGAGATTCTAATATCTCAGCATTTTCTTTGCTTTTATTGATCACTGCAATCTAGCTGATGTGTCAGCAGCCAAAAAGCATTCTAAGTGAGTTGATATATTAAAAATGATACAACCTTTTATTTAGATTTATATTAGATGCAATCAGGTGACACACCATTGAGGTCTACTTTGTGACTTTCAAAATTGATTGTGTCAAAATCAAAGGAAGCTGGACTGAATAATGTTCGTATTTGGTGCTAGTTGTGCTTATTTATTCAGGTATTTACTGTGATATGGTCTCTAACACTCATATAACTGCCCTAAAAAATGAAGTTTTCCTACCAAAAAATTGTTTGCATTTAAGTATTGTGAATACTTAAGTGATACAAAACTGTTGCATCACCCTAGGTATCATATTTTGGATGTATACAGCTTTTATTAAATTATATACTGAATAATACAGTTAAAAACACTCTAAACAAATCTGACAGTTTGTGTTTTTTAAGCTTGACTAGTTTAAATTGGCTATATCTGAAACCTGGTGTATCGTGCAATAGTCTGGAGGGGGTCTTGGTGAAAACAAAGTGATCTCATGCTGCCTAAGTTATTTATGTGCTAAAAAAGGCAGCGATTGTTAGCTGTTAAAAATGCATATGAGTGGTAAAACTTAGAGCAAAAAAAAAAAAAAAAAGACTGAGGCTTTCAAAGTGATGTTTAACATAGTTCTGTTTTTTAAAAAATCCCAGTGATATCTAAATTAATACACTGTCTGTTGCTACATGTTTCATTTTTATCTGGCCAAGCACAGCTAAGGCAGGGGGATAGATGGCCATGCAGACTTCTTCCTTGTGCTGAACAGAGTAAATCAGTAAAGGGGAGTGGTCCAGAGAGAGACAGGTCTCAGGGAGAGATGGGCTTAAATTTGTATTCTGACAGAAAGTTCCCTTGAGATAAGCTGGGAAAGTATCCAAAAAAGGGTGTTTTTAATTTTCAGTGAGTCATAAAATCAGGAGCGCTGTTGTAGACCTACGGAGAGGCTTGTTCTCTACATTGCCTGCTTCTCTAATTGGGGTTTATCGAACTTTTCTGTTTTACAGAGTAGTCTGAAGTCACAGAAAACACACTAAAGATATGTTTGTTTCCCTTCAGCAGTTTGGAAACAAAGATCCTTGCACAGGGCAACCCAACAGCATCTCTCAGAACTGTCCTGAAAACCTCAGAAGGGATGAAGAAGGTACAGAAAGGAACAATAGAGTTGTACTGGCACATAATGAAACATGGAAAAAACCCCAACAAAACTGGCATGTTTACAGGCTGTGTCTCTCAAAATAACACTGTAAGAGAAGATAGAGGGAAAAGTGATGATGAAATAGTGAAATGACAGTCAAAGAAAAGAAGAAGTAGTCTTATCCAGGACTCATTTTGGGGATCTGCATGTCTGGAAAACCACAACCCATTGGGTCCTTCTGCTTCTATCTTCTTCCTTCATCTTCTTTGGTGACACTGCACTTTTGGGCAAAATTGGAACATAATCTTTAAGAAAGCCTGATCTGAGAGGAGTGTGTGCCTGGAGATTGTTTCTTTACACAGTAGAGATGGAGGCCATATATCTGCTCTGGTACTTAGAAGGTGCTATTCTTGCTTTGCCATCCATAGTGTTTATCTAGATCTCTGCATCTGTTTGGCCTTTCTATAGGAAAAATTCAGCAACAAAGCTGATATTGGATATGAGATTGGATATAAGGAAGAAGTTCTTTACTGTAAGGGTGGTGAGGCACTTGAATAGGTTGCCCAGGGAGGTTGTGAATGCTCCATCCCTGGCAGCGTTCAAGGCCAGGTTAGACAGAGCCTTGGATGACATGGTTTAGTGTGAGGTGTCCCTGCCCATGTTAAGGGGTTTGGAGCTAGATGATCTTAAGATCCTTTCCAACCCTAACAATTCTATGAGTCTATGATCAAACTTCTTCTACAGGTTACTTCATGCTTTCTACCTTTACCTATGAAAAAGTCCATTTATTTTCTATGTTAACCTCTATTCCTCTTCACAATGGACCCTAGAAAGTGTTTAAAATACATTTGACTTTCTATTTCAGCTCAGCTTTCTTTCCTTTGTTTTCTTGTAATTTTAACATGTGTCAAACACATAACCAGAAGCCTACCTTTCCCCTTTTCTGTTGTTAATTAATTATTTATAGGTATTTTCTTCAAGGAAAAATGTCATTAATGCAAATGATACGATTTTTTTCCTTATGGATATGTTTATAATATCTTTTCCCAGTAATATTTCAGCAACAAAAGTGAAAGGATTTAATGTTGCTGTCCAGTTAAACTCTCTTCCTAGTCTGTCTGTTGTTCTTATGCCTGTTACAGCAGGAACATACATCAGGTTAACCAGTTCCATCTCTCCAGTGCAGTAAGGTGGGCTTTAATCTATGGTTTGTAGAAGTCCCCTTGCTTTGTCACGGGCTTTTTTCTATTATCTCTAATAGCCCATGGCCTCTTGCTGTGCTCCCTTGCTTTTCTTCCCTCTTACCATTTCCAGACTGATTGTCTGATCTTCAGTTGCAAGATCCTGATCACAATATCCCAGTGGCTTTTTTAGCTTCTGTTTCTCATGCTCACTCCCTCTCAGGCTGCTGACATACTGCACCTCCAGAACTAAGGGACATTTATGAGAGCTGTCCTACACTTCTTCCAAATCAGCCTTTCTTTGAGAGCAGAACAAATGCTGCCTTCTATTTAACACTGGTTGCCCTTGCCCAATTTTCACTATCTAGTGGGAGGATTTTTATATTTGAAAAGTAATGCTTGTGTATACTGCCAGAATTTAAAACCTTTTCTATTTAAGGTAAAGCTCAGGCAGCCTTTGCTTAGGTATTCCTCCCCTGCTTTACCAGTGCTTCTTGAGAAGCTACAAGTTGTGCAAGCCAATTTGTTCCTTTATCTTTACCAAGACGGGAAGCCATTCTAGAGACAATAGAAAGTGACTATAGTCTTATTTATGAAAGGCTATAAAAGGATAAAAAATATACTGTGTTCAAGGTGTATAAAATCCTCAGTGGCCAATAAAGCCAGCTCATGGAGCTGAAGCTTCTGATAGTCTCTGCAAAGGGCATCTCTTCAGTCCCTGCTGTGGAAGAGCCAAGTGCTCTCCATACAGAAAGAGGTGCTGCTCAGAAGACAGGGCTTTTATTTTTAAGTGGACAAGATTGAATAGAAAAGGGCACGTTTGGGGTTCTGTGAAAGCTGTGTATAAGGCATGGACTGGTCTTAGGAACACAGCCAAACCTCCAGACAGTTATCAGTGGGGTTGATGCTTTCTATATGAATGAGAGACAAAGTGTAGAGATAGATGCAGAAGACCAGAACGCCCTTAAAAATGATCCTGGGAAATATCTTAGTTGTCATTTTCTCTTCTAAGGTGCAGGCCAAGAAGAAGCTTTAGTTGCTAGTCTGAAAAAGAGCTGTAAGTGAAGCTTTGGAGGGAAGCAGACCTTCATGAAGGGGACTAACATCTGGACACCAGAAACCAACAGGCACAACACAAACAGAGAAAGTGAGGACTGTGAATACTGCCTGTAGGGAAAGGACTAAGTCCAGGTGAAATTGCTTTCCTTAATAGTTCCTAAATATTCCCTACACTGCTGTATTCAGTGCTCTGGATCTGTACACCATTTTGGAGTGCATAACATTTTTCCCAACTTTCTCTCAAGAAAGTGAAAGGGTTTTGGTCCTTCCCAGTACTGGATCTATGAAGACTACACTGCCCTTGCTGCAGGTGAGTGCTGCTCTATTGATATTACCCTCCAGGAGAGTCTGTCACAACAGGACATCACAGGGATGCCAAATTGCCCCAATGAAACCGCCTTCTAGTTCTCCCTATGCAATTTATTTTTATCCTGTCCTGCTGCCCTGCACCATGTTTACTTCAGAGACAGGACTCTGCATTCACCCTAAAAGGCTTTTGCATTTGTGCTGCTTGCTTGGCAGAGATAGGAGAAAGATGGAAGGCACAAGCATATTCCTGTCTTGCTGTAGGGGGCAAGTGCAGTGGGGCTGCTGGGCTTTCATGGATGTGATTATGGCTGAAAAGAGTCTTGTCTATGTACTCTAGGGTCCTAGTGACCTAAGTTTTATATCAGTGAAGCCTTACTGATTGCAAGAGTTATTTTCTGATTCATACCATCTTAGAGGAGATCAGCAGCTGAGGTATGCAGCTTAGGCATGAGAGGTCAGCTGCATCTCCTGAGTGGCTGAGAGAAGAGGCTTTATGTTGGTAGAGTTCCACTGAAATGAAAACAAAGCTTTGGGGGTATCAGAGCTATGCTCAGCACAGTGCACAGCATGGTTCCCGCTTTCCTCCAGAACCAGTGATTTCCAAAGCTCAGCTATGAACAAAATTCAAATCACTTCATTGCGCAAGGAGTTAGAGCATGGGCACAGATTATGGTCATTCAAATGACATCATCATTCACTTAAGCAATTACTGATTTCAGTAAAATGGGATTTAACCCTGTCATGGTTTAAGCCCAGCCAGCAACCCAGAACCATGCAGCTGCACACTCACTGCCCCCTTTTCCTCCTCCTGCTCCTGGAGGGATGGGGAGCAGAATTGAAAGAATGCAACTCCCATGGGTTGAGATAAGAACAGTTTAGTAACTAAGTTATAACACAAATCACTACTGCTACCACCAATAATAATAATGATAAGGGAAATAACAAGGGAAGAGAATACAGCTGCTCACCACCCACCAACCGATACCCAGCCCAACCCGAGCACTGATCTAGCCCTACTGGGTAACTGCCCCCAGTTTATATAGTGGGCATGACGTGCTGTGGTACACATCTTTGGCTAATTTGGGTCAGGTGTCCTGTCTCTGCTTCCTCCCGTCTTCCCCTCCTCCCTAGCAGAGCATGAGACTCAGAAAGTTCTTGGTCAGAGTAAATGTTACTGAGCAACAACTAATAACATCGGTGTTATCAGCACTGTTCCCAGGCTGAAAGTCAAAACCACAGCACTTAATCAGCTACCAAGAAGGAGAAAAATGACTGCTACTGATGAACCCATGACAAACTCTCCCAAAAATTGGAATGGGGATTGAGAAGATTGCTCTTTCATGCTGCAAAATATGACTCAAACCTTGTCACACTGACAAACACTGCTGGGGTTACCCTTCATATCTGAAGTTTAGTCCTTGTTTTGTGCTCTTCAAAATTCTCTGGAATGAGAAAAGAAGTAATGTCATTCTTGGAGTTACAGAGAGCAGGACATATGTCTATCAGGGCTCCCAGAATCACATTTTTGTCCCTTTTCTGGCAGCACTGCTCTGTTTAGTGTTCTTATTTATGGACCTGTCCACAAAATAAGGATTTGGAATATATATTTTCTTCTGTAAGAGAAAAAGCTTTCACATTTGAGCTGTTGCTCATTCTGCACTGGAGCTGCCACATCTTCAGCTGCAACTGTGCTGAGTCTCTGATGGAAGAATAAGCAGATGGACTTCTAACCTTTATAAAGAGTATATCACGGCAAAGAAAATGGGAATTAAACTAGTGAATCATTTCACTCAGCCATTTTATGTGAAAATGGGAAAAGTTCAGACATATCTTTATATTGGAAACAATTCTCTGCTCATCTTTTTCTGGTTTTATTTTGTTTTATTTTGGTGAGGGAGAAAGAGAGGGTTCTGGTGTCCCAGTGGTGCCATAGTTGGAAAGTAAGGCATTTTGAGAAAACACTAGACTGAAATGTAGAATTGAAATCATTGAAAAGTGTAATGGTTTAACGCTGGCAGGCAGCAAACCACCACCTTTATTTACATTTTTTCTCTCCCCTGTCCAGCTGTGGAGGGCAGTGGTAGAGCAGCTTTGGTGGGCACCTGGCATTCAACCAAGGTTAATCCATGACACCTAGACAAAGCCAGTACAAAAAGAAATCTCATAAAGACAAAAGCAACGACATTAATGGGAAATTAAACATGATTTTTTTTTCTTGTGCATTATAAATGTGATTCTGATGAAGTGGAGAACTCACAGCAGCTTTCGAGTATCTGAAGGGGTCTGTAAGGATGATGGGGAGGGACTTTTCATTAGGGACTGTAGTGATAGGACAAGGGATAACAGATTAAAACTTAAACAAGTGAAATTGAGATTGGATATAAGGAAGTTCTTTACAGTGAAGGTAGTGAGGCACTGGAATGGGTTGCTCAGGGAAATTGTGAATGCTCCATGCCTGGCAGTGTTCAACGCCAGGTTGGACAGAGCCTTGGGTGACATGGTTTAGTGTGAAGTGTCCCTGCCCATTGCAGGGGAGTTGGAACTAGATGATTTTGAGGTCCTTTCCAACCCTAACTATTCTATGAGTCTAAGCAGCGCAGGTTCTGCTTTTGAAATTACACCTTTCCTTAAGGCATATTCTTGACTTTCTCATTAGATTTTATAGAAGAAATTATTAAGTAACACTTCTTGACCTAAGATCCAAGTTTAGAGGGTGATGAATTCTTTCTTCGCAGCTCACGTGTTTCACTGGGAATTTTGTTTGGGATGAAAAAGCTACTGCCATCATTATTCACTGTCAGCAATATAAAAACAAAAATCATACAATTAGCTTGAAATGAGGCAAGGAATACAGAAGAGGAGTCCTCTTTAGCATCCTACCTATCAACATTTCTTAAAGGCAGTATATCTCTGTTGTTTTTTCAGTAAAATAAAGTATCTCCTTTGGATTCACACTGAACAGTTCAAACTAGACAAAACTGTAAGAGTAGGAAAGAAGGCAGCTCAGATAGATCATAACTTTTAGGCAGAGCAGGAAGTAAAAAGATATGAATAGGTACTACTGCCAGCAGAGAGGCTGTTAACTGAAAGAATTAACTATACATTTAGTAGAAAGTCTCCAGTTTATGTTGTCTTCAGGTTCTGTGGTGCTACTGATATGCCTCTGGATAAACTAAAGCAAAACCTCATTAAAATGTAGCTTCTGGTGATTCTTTTAAAGGCTGCATAATCCAGAGCAGATGATAACAACAACAAAACTAGATGTGTTGTGGGGGGGCATCATTCCATCCCAACACACCCAGTCAGTTGCCAGCACCTTTAATAAATGCTCGGAGCAATGCAGAGATATTCCAGCTGCTCCAGCCAATGAGCCGGCTTCATTTGGAGCTCGGCTCAGATGCCTCTATACAAATGCCCGTAGTAGGGGGAACAAACAAGAGGAATTAGAGATGTGTGCTCGTCTACAGGGGTATGATATTATAGGCATCACAGAAACATGGTGGGATGGCTCCTATGACTGGAGTGTTGGAATGGAAGGTTACAGACTCTTTAGAAAAGACAGGCCTGGCAGGCACGGAGGGGGAGTTGCCCTTTATGTTAGGGACAGGCTGGAGAGTATGGATCTCTGTCTGGGGACTGGTGAGCAGTTAACAGAGACCTCTAACAGGGTCAGGGTTAAAGGGAAAACAGTGATGGGAGACATTACTGTGGGGATCTGTTACAGACCGCCATCAAGAGGACTCTGCGGATAAGCACTGTATAGACAGGTAGGATCAGCCTCACGCTCACAGGCCCTTGTTCTTATGGGGGACTTCAACCACCCTGACATCTGTTGGAATGACGGTACGGCCCGGCACAAGCAATCCAGGAGGTTCCTCAATTGTGTGGAAGACAACTTCCTTCTGCAAGTAATAGAGGAACTGAGAAGGAGAGGTGCCATGCTTGACCTTGTGCTCACCAACAGGGAAGGGCTCATTGGAAATGTGGCACTCCAGGGCAGCCTTGGATGCAGCGACCACAAGAGGGTTGAATTTGACATCCTTAGGACAGTGAGAAGAGCGTACAGCAAGCTCACTGCCCTAGACTTCAAAACAGCAGACTTTGGCCTCTTCAGGAACCTGCTTAGTAAGGTTCCATGGGATATAGCCCTAGAGGGTAGGGGGGCCCAAGACTCTTGGCTGGTCTTCCAGGATCACCTGCTACAAGCTCAGGAGTGTTGCATCCCAACTAGAAGGAAGTGCAGCAGGAGGGCCAGGAGACCTCCTTGGGTGGATAAGGAGCTGCTGAGGAAAATTCAAATGAAAAAAGAGTCTTATAGAAAGTGGAAGCAAGGACAGGCGGCCTGGGAGGAGTACAGGGATGTTGTCCGGAAAGCTAGAGACCTGGTTAGGAAAGCTAAGGCCCAGTTAGAATTAAACTTGGCTAGGGATATTAAGGATAACAGGAAGGGATTCTACAGGTACATAGCAAATAAAAAACAGATTAGGGAGAACGTAGGCCCCCTCAGGAAGGGTGAACTAGCTACACAGGATTTGGAGAAGGCTGAGGTTCTGAATGACTTCTTTGCCTCGGTCTTCTCTAGCAAAGGCTCTGACCGCACCACCCATGTCTTGGAATGCAGACGCAGGGACTCTGAGGATGAAGACCTTGGGCCACTGTAGGAGAGGAACTGATTCGAGACCATCTTAAAAATCTGAACATACACAAGTCCGTAGGTCCTGATGAAATCCATCTGTGGGTCCTGAAGGAGCTGGCAAATGAAGTTGCTACGCCACTGGCCATCATATTTGAAAAATCATGGCAGTCAGGTGAAGTTCCTGATGACTGGAAAAAGGGAAATATAACCCCCATTTTCAAGAAGGGGAAAACGGATGACCCAGGGAATTACAGACCAGTCAGTCTCACCTCTGTGCCTGGCAAAATCTTGGAGCAGATTCTCCTGGAAGGCATGCTAAGGCACATGAAAAACAACAAGGTGCTTGGTGACAGCCAGCATGGCTTCACTAAGGGGAAATCCTGCCTGACCAATTTGGTGGCCTTCTATGATGGGGCTACAGAACTGATGGACAGGGGTAAAGCAGTTGATGTCATCTACCTGGATTTGTGTAAAGCGTTCGACACTGTCCCACACGACATTCTTGTCTCTAAATTGGAGAGACATCAATTTGATGAATGGACCACTCAGTGGATAAAGAACTGGCTGGATGGCCGCACACAAAGAGTTGTGGTCAATGGCTCAATGTCCGGCTGGAGACCAGTAACGAGTGGTGTCCCTCAGGGATCGGTGTTGGGACCGGTCTTGTTTAACATCTTTGTCTGTGACATGGACAGTGGGATTGAGTGCGCCCTCAGCAAGTTTGCCGATGACACCAAGCTGTGTGGTTCGGTTGATATGCTGGAGGGAAGGAATGCCATCCAGAGGGACCTTGACACGCTTGTGAGGTGGGCTGATGCCAACCTCATGAAGTTTAACCATGCCAAGTGCAAGGTCCTACACCTGGGTCAGAGCAATCCCAGGCACAGCTACAGGCTGGGCAGAGAAGAGATTCAGAGCAGCCCTGCAGAGAAGGACTTGGGGGTGTTGGTAGATGAGAAAATGAACATGAGCCGGCTTCAGTGTGAGCTTGCAGCCCAGAAAGCCAACCGTATCCTAAGCTGCATCAAAAGGAGTGTGACCAGCAGGTTGAAGGAGGTGATCCTGCCCCTTTACTCTGCTCTCGTGAGACCTCACTTGGAGTATTGTGTGCAGTTCTGGTGTCCTCAACATAAAAAGGACATGGAACTGTTGGAACAAGTCCAGAGGAGGGCCACGAGAATGATCAGGGGACTGGAGCACCTCCCATATGAAGATAGGCTGAGAAAGTTGGGTCTGTTCAGCCTGGAGAAGAGAAGGCTGCGTGGAGACCTCATAGCAGCCTTCCAGTATCTGAAGGGGGCCTATAGGGATGCTGGGGAGGGACTCTTCATTAGGGACTGTAGTGATAGGACAAGGGGTAATGGGTTAAAACTTAAACAGGGGAATTTTAGATTGTATATGAGGAGGAAATTCTTTCCTGTTAGGGTGGTGAGGCACTGGAATGGGTTGCCCAAGGAGGTTGTGAATGCTCCATCCCTGGCAGTGTTCAAGGCCAGGTTGGACGAGGCCTTGGGTGATATGGTTTAGAGCAAGGTGTCCCTGCCCATGGCAGGGGGGTTGGAATGTGATGATCGTAAGGTCCTTTCCAACCCTACCTATTCTATGATTCTATAATTCTAAAAAGGTGAACATGTCCATTTCTTTGTCTGACTGGCAGCTCCATAATAAAGACTCCACAACAGACCAGAAAGAATGGGAGAGTAGGTCATGGCAATGGTATTTCAGTTAGGTTCTAGCTAACAATGCACGTTTTAAACATGAACAAAGATAAAGTTATTAAGGTTATACTGAGTTATACTCTAGGTTATATCCTAGTATCTTGTGACAGGATAGATGGGAATGGTTCAATACTGTGGGTGAGGTTTAGACTAGATATTATTCTGAAGCATTTCTTTACAAGAGGGTGGTCAAATACTTGGGCAGGTTTCCGAAAGAGCTGGTCAATGCCCACTGCCCATCACTATTTAGGAGGCATTTGGACAATGCCCTTAATAACATGCTCTAACATTTGGACAGTTCTTCTCCTTCTTTCTTGTTATTTCTCCATTCTCTTCTTCCCTTCCCTTCCCTTCCCTTCCCTTCCCTTCCCTTCCCTTCCCTTCCCTTCCCTTCATAATATTAGGTTCTTCACACCGTAACAAGATTCTTTGGGTTTATTAAACTATTTGTGAATAAGCACAGCAATTGATAATTGACATAAAATCAAAAAAGAAAGTTGTGCATCTAATTGCATAAATCTTGTGTGTAATCTTGTGTGGGAAGTAGTGAGGATGCCAGCAAAGATAATTCTGGTTAGAGAGAAAAAAACCAAAGGAATAAACAAATAAACTTGTAGTCTAAATTGAACTGGTTAGATTTGCAGTTCTCCCAGCATTGTGAAGAAACATTGCATGCTTGGGCACAACACGTCAAACTAATGAATAGCTGCAGAAATTATCTAAGCAATTTGTGATTACTTATCAGATGCAGTATATCAAGGCTGGCACCTGAGTACTTAGCTACTCTCCATCACTGTAAATCTACAGTGAAGGCTGCTGGTTATGCAAGGATTTGCTCTGGTTGAGCAATAACGGCAGGGCTTGAAGTAGAGAAGTCCTTTGACTCCTGGCATACACAAAATTCAGGTTACTCAGTCACTATAAACCCTCTAGCCATGCTGGCAGGGCCATTGGAGGGAAGGAAGGGCATAGCTGATGTGTCTATGAGGACGCTACAGGCACGGTGTTTTGGAAAAGCTTATGCTGGTTGAGTGGAAATACGGCCACTAATGTGTCTTCCTAACTATGAGGCTGTTGAGTCCTTATCACCAAAGGAGAGGGTAAAAGCAAGGCTACTGCCATTTGCTATTTCTTGAGAGCCATCTTCATTTCTTAAAGTCACCATTAAGCAATTATTTCCCCTTACCCAGTACATAAAAGGGCATATAATTTCTAAAAACTGTGTTGATGGTCGAAGAGCACAGAAATAACTCATTTTCACAGTTAAGCAGCACTTTACAGCTATAATCCATCAAGTTCTTGTAAAGCTCTGTAAGTGCACTTCACATTGCAAATCTACAGTGCTGGGTTTATTCTTCATCCATGAGCCTCTTCTGCACAAATACTCGAGTAGTTTCCATGGTTATACCTGTAGACTCAAACTTGTCAGGCCATGGGCATGTTCAGGGGTATGTGCTCAGCTTCACTGTTGTTAGCCCAGACTTAGCAGAGCTTTGGCTTGCTGCAATTAGTGCTTTCCAAGAAAAAACTCAAGCACGGCTGGGAAGAGAGCAGAAGCCCGGAACAGTGCCCAATAAACAGCCTGAATGCAGCCACTTTGTTTTTGAAGATAAGAGAGTTTAGCCAAGGAGATGAAAGCTGTGCTATGCCAGTTGGCCTCCAGGCTGGAGAATGGTCCCTGGCCCATTTCACTTACTAGAATAGACATAGCCCTGGTTGTTGTATTCACAAATCTGTCCTTAGCAATTTGGGTCCCTGGTGATAGTCTTGTCTGCTGCTTGGCCACTTCTAGATGTTAGTACACAAAGTTCTGGTCCTGTGAAGGGCAGACGCTGTGCTGCATATTCTCTTCTTTGTGTAGCCTGGAGCTGTTGCAGTGTGAGAGGATATCCTGAGCTGCCACTTGTGCAAATGAAAACTTGTTCCAATTAACACTTACAGAATGAACACGGCACCAGATAATTACAGGAAGATATCTTTAGAAGGATTAAAAAAAAAAAAAGAAGTATTTTTCTTTGGAAAATCAATGCCTTCTCATCGTGCCTCTTTAACAAGAGTTCATACCTGTCATTGCAGCCTTCCCAGTGAGACCACATGTCCTCCTTGCCAGGCCATTAGCTGTCTCTTTTCATTTGTGTTGCCATGCCATAAAAATTGAAAACAAACACTGTGGGATCACAAATGTGTCCATAATTCTTTATCATGCAATTTAAAGCAGTAGCTAATAGCAAGGAAAATAACTAATACTTGAGTAGGTTGCTGCATATACAAATGGTGCAATAATTGTCTCTCAGTCTGAACAAAAAGATAATAAAAATGTTTTACAGTGCTCCTTAATTGTACCAAAAATTTAAAATCAAGACTTTATTGCAGAAAAAGGAAGCATTAATCTGTCTGAGGACCATTTTGTGGAGAGTGCTTCCTGAGGAGGTGTGGTGATAATTACTTATCTTTAATAGCTTTCTGGGTTGTGGAACCAAAATGCGGTGGTGAAGGTGGTATAGGGGTTATTTATGAGCCTCCAAGCCATCATGCTCCATTAAATCCCACATCTAATGTGACTTGCAGGCCTGCACTTTCAGCATGTTTGTTTGGGTGCCTTTTAGCATACAGCTGTTGCAGGCAGTGGAAGGAAGCATGCTAGCTGAATCATTCTACGTTGTCAAGTGAATTTGCTGCTTTCCTCTCTGAATCATCATGCTGGGAGCTCAGAGCGCAGAAAGGACTGTTAAAACATGGTGATGGGCATTGCTTATGGGAATCAGGCAGCAAAGACTGTTGCAAAAGGAGATACTGCAGACCACCAGGTCAGAAGGGCTTGTGACCAGAATGGCAGAGGAAGTGGACAGGCAGGAGATTGGCTAAAACAAGGTCTAGTGAGGGGAACCAAGGGAAGATTGATTTAAGCAAAGCAGTAGGAGACTGAGCTCTCTTCCTGTTTGAATCTAATGGCAAAATTCTCATTGAACTTCAATATCAGGAAGGGATGTATTATATATTATGGTTTTGTTCTTGCTAAAGGGCCAAGTTAATGCTTACTATAAGCTAATTACTGAGCAAGGTATTTCAGGTTTTTTTTACTTAATTTGATAGAAGCCATCTATTGGTATTGCTCTTAGGAAGGATGTATTCCCTGCTATTGCCTAATTTAGACCTGGCAAATAATTTTCTTTTTCCCCAGGGCTTCCATATGACCTTGCAAGAACTCTTGTTGCTTTCAGTGTCATTGTATTCACATTGTGGGACATGAGCACAGTTTGGAAGATTGGATGGACCACTTTCCCTGCTGAGCAATCTCTTGGGTGGGTTTTGGTGTTTGACCTTCTTGCCTTCTCCTCACACTTTCCTAATGCATCCTTTGATATTGCACATTATATGCTATATACACATTGTGTATTACATAAAATAATGAAAATATAATAATAATTACTTTAATTATTAATCTCTGTCTTCACATTGCGTACTTCACCTTGTTCCTTGACCTCTGCCAGGGGAAACTGATTACTTTAGTATGGATGGCAAAAACAATTTGGCCTCAGAAGTAGAAATGCACACATTACCTAGTACAGATGAGAAATGAATGAATGCACTAATCTAGGAAGCACAAAGATGAATCACTGGATCCTATTGCTGTCAAGTTAAAGGAGAAATTACATTTCATTTCCTGTACCTATAGGAATACCAAAGTTAGATTCCGCCAGTAGACATTGTGACTTTCTTTTCACACTGGTTTTAGCTATATCTCTCCCAGATGCATGGTGGAGGTTACTAGATTTTAACTCACTCACACCTGACCAAGCATCTCTACATTTTTCCCACTGAATTTAGTAAATCCAAGTTTGAGGCACAGAAAGGATAACACATTATGAGCCAACTATATGATCAAGTATATTCAGAAACTCCTTATACACATGAGATAACACTTTACATCCTAGCTGCTGTAGCACGATTACTGCATTACAAATCTTTAATAACATAGTGACAGTGAGATCAATAGTAACTGTAGGACACGAACTTTATCACTAAAGCTCCACAGAATTCAGATGTCTACATCCTCTCCAAACAGATATCCTCCACATGGATTTTTAATATTTTCTGCTTCTTGTATAATTTAATTTTTAATCTAAAAATCATTAGAGTTATAAAAGTCACAATCCTTTCCTTTGCTATGCCATCCAGTGCAGTAGTACTTTTTTCTGTTTGGCTGATATTGCTGACCACAGAAGCTGAGACTGCCCTGTTTTGCTTACATCAGGGTTTATTTGAGACCCTGTAGAATTCATGCCACTCCTTTAACTCTTGCCAAAAGCAACCAGTGTGTTTGCACCTATACCTGTTGCAGAGGAACTGAGCTGGATTTACATGTGAGCAATGGCAGATGGCTGGTAGTGTCCACCAGCTGTGGAGCACCCATTATGCCAGCAAATTGTGACTGATCCTTGTCACCTGCTTCTGATTTACTGCAAAGTGATCTTGCACAGATTTAGTTGTTAACTCGATTGCATTCATGTTGCATTCCTCTGTCTTTCTCTCCTTTAATTAAGCTAAAAGCTGTTTCAGGTAAGGATTTGACTTCCTTGTGGTGTTTTATGTCTGACTCTGGTCAAACCCAAAACCTCCTATCCTTTTAGAACTACTGCTACTGGTATTACTATGAAAAATATCAGTAGCATCATTAGAAAATAAACCTCCCGTGTGTTCTAGTGCATCTGATGCCCAGCTGATACATAGCGACATTAAGCCATAGTAATATCATACTTACACGTCCTTGTTAGTGCTGGTTGAATGATAATACGGATCGTGATTCTTAACTGCTTTTATGAATTTCCCTGGCAAAGTGAGCTTGCTCTTCAGAACTCAAAATAGGTTATCAGTTATCTATGAATGTATGAACTTGAACTACTTTCTCTGCCTTACTAGAGTTTAAATTATGAACTATAACAGCACTGTTGGCTAAACAGATGTGAGCAACAGCCATTTAATCATCAGAGCAAAATCATTAGTCAATGTGCCTATTCAATTGCTCTTCTTATTGCATTATGACTACAGATTTTAGAAAGAAGAATCATGGAATCATAGAATCATTTAGGTTGGAAAAGACCTTTAAGATCACTGAGTCCAGCTATTAACCCAGCATTGACAAGTCCACAACTAAATCATGTCCCTAAGTGCCACATCTACACATCTTTTAATTAATTCCAAATTGCAAACTCTTTCAGATTGACTTGAAGCTTTGGATGCCTACCTTTTCTTCACTTATTTGGTGGCTGGAATTACATCTTGTTAGATCTGCATTTCTTCTATCCCAAAGAGGGTAATAGACATGTATGTTTCTTTCTGTGATAACCAGTCACAGATGTTTTCTATCCTACTGATTGACAATCTCATAAACAAAGCTAATTGCTATGTGTAAACTGCTCCTAACCTTTTGCAATACAAACTGGTGGTAAGTAGGCAGCTAAGTTGAAAGGGATGCCCTTAAATAAGAGGCTTGATTCCTAAAGTGGGAGTTCACTGGTCACTTCTTGACCTGTGCGTTTTTCATTGATGGTCTTCAGAGATATTTCATTCTTCGGTGTCAGATCTTGGGAGCTGCAACTTTAACTGTCCCATACACAGGCCAAATAGACCTGTCTCAGTTCTATGAATTACTTCCTGCTCTACAGGATTTAATTGATGTAAAGTCTACCTTCATGATGGGTTACACATGGAAAGGAAGAAGGTTGTAATATTGTATAGATGGACAAATAACTCATGGTGAAATATATTGAGACTATTATCTACATCTGCATTAGTGAAATTCATGGTTGCTGAAGCACACTTTGTTAGGGCATTTTTGTTTCTCTTTGTGGAACTTTTTCTGGTATAGCATTCCATAGAATAGGTCAGACAAGAAAAAGATAAAACCAAGTCCACATTTCTGAAAAGGAAGGGCTTGGTATGAAAAATTTTTAGCTCATGGTTTAGTTTTACTCTTTTTAAAGTTGTTTTTTTTTTTTTTTTTTTTTTTTAAGTAACTTTGGTCAGGTAAAAGCAAACAGTGTGAATGTGAAATAGAGTGTGAGTCTGCATATTTCTGTGCTTCCCTAAAAACCTAATATCTTCAGTGTCTCTGTGTGTCCCTAATCTCTGCACTGGTAATACAACTATAAAGACTTTGCCCACATGTAGTACCAATTCTGTCAGTGCTAAGTAGGGATCACGATCTGTCAAGATGGATAGGTGTTTTTTGTTTTCAATGACTAATGTTATCATTAGGTTCTACTAATGTTGCTTTAATTTACTCATGTTTATACGTCAAGCAGAACAGCTTTTGATCTGCCAGTGTTGGCTTTACTTTCATGTTTTTACTTCCAGCAAGATTTATAGCTGGTCTGGTGATGTGTTAAAAGTCAGCCCTGCAAATGCAGGTTCAGACAAACCCTTTTCCACCTCGCTGTGGAAAAGCAGAGTGGGGATGTCTTAGCACACATTTCCTGAAGAGGATCCTGGCTCAGGCAACTTCTCATAGGTGAGCACAGAGACAACGAATGTTTTATCCAGTGAAGAGCCTTACCATGGTCACAGTGTGCAGCCCTCATATGGTAGACTTTGGTGAGGCCTTAGCTCATTATAAAGCCATCCAGTGCTGAACCCACTTAGCCCCAAACCCTGCTCAAGACAGTGCCTTCACAGTGCATTTGGTAAAATATTAAATGAATTGCAAGTGCAAGACAGAAAAAAATTGCTAAAATGAAGAGCAGTGAAGTCTGTAACACTTTTTCCATGTATGATTTTATTTAGAAAAATATTCATAAGTGTGTGTGTAAACATACAGATACAATCAGATAGCCCCGTGGTCTGAAAACTGTTGTGTAAAGGGCTTCTCTCACATCATCTGTGGAGAAACTGAAAGCTAAGGCCAAATGAGCAACCTCCTCTCTCTTAGGTGATGACCATGCAGTGAAGAGGCTGCACTTGTTTTGGTAAAAAATCATTCACTTGTGAGGAATGGGGAGGTGAGATTTTGTCTCTTCGCAAGGATTAGAAAATACAGTAAAAAAAGTGCTTCATAGGGCCCAAGGGAGGGGAAGTGTCTGGGTTTCTTTTGTCTAGTTACTGACTTTCAAAATTAGTCATGTGGTGGGATGGCTCCTATGACTGGAGTGTTGGAATGGGAGGTTACAGGCTCTTCAGAAAAGACAGGCCTGGCAGGCGTGGAGGGGGAGTTGCTCTTTATGTTAGGGATAGGCTGGAGAGTATGGAACTCTGTCTGAGGACAGGTGAGCAGTCAAAAGAGCTTGTGGGTCAGGGTTAAAAGGAGAAGAGCAATGGGAGACGTTACTGTGGGGATCTGTTACAGACCGCCATCAAGAGGACTCTGCGGATAAGCACTGTATAGACAGGTAGGATCAGCCTCACGCTCACAGGTGCTTGTTCTTATGGGGGACTTCAACCACCCTGACATCTGTTGGAATGATGGTACGGCCTGGCACAAGCAATCCAGGAGGTTCCTCGATTGTGTGGAAGACAACTTCCTTCTGCAAGTAATAGAGGAACTGAGGAGAGGTGCCATGCTTGACCTTGTGCTCACCAACAGGGAAAGGCTCATTGGAAATGTGACACTGCAGGGCAGCCTTGGATGCAGCGACCATGAGATGGTCGAATTTGAGATCATCAGGACAGTGAGAAGAACGTGCAGCAAGCTCACTGCCCTAGACTTCAAGAGAGCAGAGTTTGGCCTCTTCAGGAACCTGCTTAGTAAGGTTCCATGGGATATAGGCCTAGAGGGCAGGGGGGCCCAAGGCTGATATTCAGGGATCACCTGCTACAAGTTCAGGAGTGTTGCATCCCAACTAGAAGGAAGTACAGCAGGAGGGCCAGGAGACCTTCTTGGATGGATAAAGAGCTGCTGAGGAAAACTCAAATGAAAAAAGAGGCTTATAAGAGGTGGTAGCAAGGACAGGCTGTCTGGGAAGAATACAGGAATGTTGTCTGGGAATCTAGGGACCAGGTTAGGAAAGCCAAGGCCCAGTTAGAATTAAACTTGGCTAGGGATGTTAAGGATAACAGTAAGGGATTCTATACGTACGTAGCGAATAAAAGACAGGGAGAACGTACGCCCCCTCCAGAAGCTATCATGAGAACTGGCTACACAGGATTTGGAGAAGGCTGAGGTTCTGAATGACTTCTTTGCCTCTGTCTTCACTGGCAAAGGCTCTGACTGCACCACCCAAGTCTTGGAAGGCAGACGCAGGGACTGTGAGAATGAAGACCTTGGGCCTCTGTAGGAGAGGAACTGATTCGAGACCATCTTAAAAATCTGAACGTGCTCAAGTACATGGGTCCTGATGAAATCCATCCGTGGGTCCTGAAGGAGCTGGCAAATGAAGTTGCTAAGCCGCTAGCCATCACATTTGAAAAATCATGGCAGTCAGGTGAAGTTCCCGACAACTGGAAAAAGGTAAATATAACCCCCATTTTCAAGAAGGGGAAAATGGATGACCCAGGGAATTACAGACCAGTCAGTCTCACCTCTGTGCCTGGCAAAATCTTAGAGCAGATTGGAAGGCATTCTAAAGCACGTGAAAAACCGCAAGGTGCTTGGTGACAGCCAGCGTGGCTTCACTAAGGAGAAATCCTGCCTGACCAATTTGGTGGCCTCCTGTGATGGGGCTATGGAACTGATGGACAGGGGTAAAGCAGTTGATGTCATCTACCTTGACTTGTGTGAACCGTTCGACACAGTCCCACATGACATCCTTGTCTCTAAATTAGAGAGACATCAATTTGATGAATGGACCACTTGGTGGATAAAGAACTGGCTGGATGGCCGCACACAAAGAGTTGTGGTCAATGGCTCAATGTCCAGCTGGAGACCTATAACAGTGGTGTCCCTCAGGGATCGGTGTTGGGACTGGTCTTGTTCAACATCTTTGTCGCTGACATGGACAGTGGGATTGAGTGCGCCCTCAGCAAGTTTGCCGATGACACCAAGCTGTGTGGTTCGGTTGATATGCTAGAGGGAAGGAATGCCATCCAGAGGGACCTTTTCATGCTTGTGAGGTGGTCTGATGCCAACCTCATGAAGTTTAACCATGCCAAGTGCAAGGTCCTACACCTGGGTCAGAGCAATCTGAGGCACAGCTACAGTCTGGGCAGAGAAGAGATTCAGAGCAGCCCTGCGGAGAAGGACTTGAGGGTGTTGAACATGAGCCAGCAGTGTGCGCTTGCAGCCTAGAAAGCCAACCGTATCCTGGGCTGCTTGAAAAGGAGTGTGACCAGCAGGTTGAAGGAGGTGATACTACTCCTCTACTCTGCTTTTGTAAGACCTCACTTTGAATACTGTGTGCAGTTCTGGTGTCCTCAGCATAAAAAGGACATGGAACCGTTGGAATAAGTCCACAGGGAGGCCACGAGAATGATCAGGGGACTGGAGCACCTCCCATATGAAGATCGGCTGAGAAAGTTGGGGCTGTTCAGCCTGGAGAAGAGAAGGCTGTGTGGAGACCTCATAGCAGCCTTCCAGTATCTGAAGGGGGCCTATAGGGATGCTGGGGATGGACTATTCTTTAGGGACTGTAGTGATAGAACAAGGGGTAATGGATTAAAACTTAAGCAAGGGAAGTTTAGGTTGGATATAAGGAGGAAACTCTTTACTGTAAGGGTGGTGAGGCACTGGAATGTGTTGCCCAAGGAAGTTGTGAGTGCTCCACCTCTTTCAGGCCAGGTTAGACAGCCTTGGGTGACATGGTTTAGTGTGAGGCAGGGGGGTTGGAACTGGATGACCTTAAGGTCCTTTCCAACCCTAACTATTCTATGATTCTATTCCCTCTTCATGAAATCATTTTTGTTTCATGCTTAAACCCAGATATGTGATGTTGCTGTAAAGTCCCCATTTGGGGAAATGCCTGATATTCTGTGATTTCTGGGTGGATGTTCAAGCTATAACATTTCTGCTAACCTTCAAAGAAATTTACTGATATTTGATCCAGTCTTTATTTGCTGTCAACACAACTTGCCTGATAGGTTTCATGTATACCTGCAAATAAACTGAGCCACTGTCGTGGTTTAAACCCCGTCAGCCATAAATCAGCCACACAGTTTCTCTCTCACTCCCCCCCTTCTTGCTCTCTTCCCCCTGCTCCTGGAGGGATGGGGAGGTGAATCAAAAAGAATGTAACTCCCACAGGTTGAGATAAGAACAGTTCAGTGACGAAGGTATAACACAAATCACTACTGCTACCACCAGTAATAATAAAGATAAAGGAAATAACAAGGGAAGAGAATACAACACCTCACCCCACCCAGCAGTGAACTAGCCTGTCTGGGTAACTCTGTTACATGCTGGGCATGATGTGCTGTGGTATGGAATATCTCTTTGACTAGTTTGGGTCAGGTGTCCTGTCTCTGCCTCCTCCTGGCTTCCCCTCCTTCCTGGCAGAGCATGAGGCTCAGAAAGTCCTTGGTCAGACTAAACATTTGAGCAGTAACTAAAAACATCGGTGTTAATCAGCGCTGTTCCCAGGCCGAAAGTCAAAACCACAGCACTGCACCAGCTACTAAGAAGGAGAAAAAATGACTGCTACTGCTGAACCCAGGACAGCCACATAATAAAAAACATGAGTGCATTTATACTGACAGAGCTAGGCAGGATATGGATGAGAACAAGATGTTGTTCCTGCCCAACATATTTACTATTTAATTTCATAAAAGGTGGTATTAAAAATGGGGAGAAGCTCTGTTCATTCAATGTCAGAGAATGCTAGAAGATAGGTAGACATGATGTGAAGTATTCGGGGTTTGGAGTTCAATCAGATAAAAACAAAAAATCAGATATTCAGGAATTGGGCTACCCAGACTGACAACAAACTTTGGCACAGGGGAGGAGGAACAGGTTAATGGAGATTGTGGTGCTTTATGCACTATCACCATTTCAAAATTGCCGTTCTGTGGTACTTTATCTTAGAGATTAGAAAATCAATATTTACTTAAATATATGGTGTATTGCTAGCAAATAAAAGTAGAACAGCGTTTTTCCGCCTCTCAATGGGAAGTGACTGGTAATTATTCATCTGGATGAATCAGGGGTGGGAAATCTACAACCACAGCATCTTCAGGCTGAGACTTGTGGATGTCCATAACCAAGTGGCAGATAATAACCAATATTCGTTTCTCTGAGCCTGTGAATCCAATTAGTAAGGAGATTGAGGCATCATCAGCATTCTTCAGACTCCAGTCTGAGGAAAACTCTGCCCTGTGGGGAAGTGCCTTTTTTAAACAAAGAGCTAATAAAATATTCCATGGTAAACACATTTTCTTGCTCTGAGAATCTCAGGATAGATTAAATGGTGCTTGTATGGACTTTTAGGGCTATATACTTTTAGTACTGAGTTCACAATGGTTATCATAATGTAATCATAAAAATTTAAATTAGACTTCTAACAGTGAACATTTCAATCCAAGATAGCTGAAAAATAGCTTCTCTGAAGTATTCTTAATTTCCTTAAATAAATTTGTCATCATTATATATGTGCTATACAATTACTTCATGCAATATATTATTACTGCTTCCTTAATATATTATAGTGATATTAAGTGTATTTTTGCACAGTCATAGCTGTGCATATCAATCACAACAACCACTAAGAAATTATGTGACAGGACATTACCTGTGTATGCACATTTCCCTTTTGGAGCCAAAAGACAGGGTAGCATAATGTCTTTCTTTCATTTTAATTAGTTCCTGTGAAGTTCAAGGTAACCCACAGAAGGACTGGTGCTTGGAAAGCTGGATCTTGCATGTAAGTGGTTTGGGGAAGGAACAGTTTTCTCTATAGCTATGGAGGCAGGTTTTCTTTAGTTCCTTCAGGCTCTTATAGAGAGAGCGGGGTCTCAAAGGACTTTGCACAGAACTAATTTGAGTCTGACAAGGGGAAGAGTGACAACCTATACAGCTAAATGCTATAGGCCACATAAAGCTACATTACCTTTATGGATAGGCTACTCTGCAGAACCATTTTATAAGCCAAAGAAAATTAAAGGACACATCTAGAGAGGACATATTAATGTAAATGCAGTCAGAACTAAGGTTTTGAATGAGCATAGGATAAGCCTTAGTGAAGATGCTTTGCAAGGATAAACCTTGCAATTTTTTGTAGTATAAAAGCAAAGAAAGAGGGTTATTATGGAATGAGGATCATGTAAAATAAAGAACACTTCAGACAGAACAGCTGAATCTGGGAATCCTTTAGGCACCACCAAAGTGGATGTGAGAAGTGCCCTTTTGTGTCTGTTTCCAGCAGCTTTGTCAGCAGATGCTATTGAGTCCACAGGTTTCTATGCCAGTCTTTTTTCATGCAGACCCCATGCTCTTTTCCCCAGAATAGCTCTTGTTCATGTGCTCAGTGATCTTATTCCTTATTCCACGCTGTGCGGTGTGGAGGTGAGTCACTGGTTAGTAGTTCCCATTCCCTCTGGAGCCATCCTCCAGCCAGGAAGCACAAGTGGCATCTGGTGCCCTGTCAGTCCTCTGACACGTGGCTGTTTACAATGGCATGTTACACACCTTGGCCAGCACTCCTGCGATTTCACATTTAAGTTCCTTCAAGACTCATGGGTTAACACCACCTGGTCCTGATGATTTACTGAAATCTAGTCTGGGTCTGAGGCTTCTGTATGTTTTCTTCAAATTCATCTCACTCTTCTGACCAATCTATGGCAAAGGTGTGAGGTCTTGATTGCTCCACATCATCTTCAACAGTTAAAAACAATGCAAGGAAATTACAGGACTTCCCTGCTGTTCCCTTATTGTCCCCATGCTTTTTTACACCTTTACCATTAACCAGCTGTAGCAGTTCCCTAGTCTGATTCTGACTTGTAATGTACTTAGGGAGCACTGTAGTTTAAGAAGACTGAAATACTACTGGAGTTATTTTTTTAATTATCAGTATTTCCTCTTTACATTCCACCTGCCTTGTCTTATGGGCTTTAGTTTTCCCCTTATTTGACTGAACTTCCTATTTCTCAAATACCAACCAACTTGCTAGTCTCTTTACCTTGAGCTATGCAAGTTATTTTCTCAAGCAGCTCTTTATTTTTTAATTATGTCACATTTTACCTCCATTTCTAATGTACTACTTTTTGACAGGCAGGGGAGATGAGGAGGGGATGTCTCCGTCTGTGTCAGTGACCAGCTGGAGTTCATAGAGCTCTGCTTGGGATGGATGCGGATCTGATTGAGAGCTTACTGTTCAGGATTAAAGGGACAGGTGACATTATAGTAGGTGTCTGATACAGGCTGCCTGATCTGAAAGATGGAGCAGATAAGATAGAGCAGATATGTCTATAGACAGATTGAAGCAGCCTCATGTTTACAAGCCCTTCTCCTCTTGGGGGACTTCAAACACCCTGATACCTCTTGGAATAACAACGCAGCAAGACATAAGCAATCCAGGAGGTTCCTGGAATGCATTGGTGATAACTTCCTTCTCCAAGCAATGGAGGAGAAAACAAGGAGAGTTGTTATGCTGGACCTTGTCCTCATCAAGAGGGAGGGGCTGGTGGGGAATGTGGAGCTGCAGGACAGCCTTGGCTTCGGTGGCCATAAAGTGAAGTTCAAGATCCTTAAGGCGGTGAGGAGGGTGCACAGCACACTAACTACACTGGGCTTCAGGAGAGCGGAATTTGGCCTCTTCAAGGATCTTATTGGTAGAGTACCATGAGATAAAGCCTTGGAGGTAAAAGAGACCCCAAAATGCTGGTTAATACTCCAAATTCATGAGAGATGCATCTGACAAAGTGGTTGTCAGGTGGACTGTGCGAATGAACAAGGAGCACCTGAACAAACTCCAAAATAGAAATGAAGCCTAGAGAGGGTGGAAGCAAGGACAGGCACCCTATAAGTACCATGCTGGATGAGGCTTTGAGCAACCTGGTCTACTGGAAGGTGCTCCTTCTCATGGCAGGGGAAGATTGGAACTAGATGATCTTTAAGGTCCTTTCCAAACCAGTCTATGATTGATACAGGCTTCTCATGGTGTTTTTACTTGTTTTTGACTGCTCTATGCCCTTTTCACTACCTCCACCCCTTGTCTAGCTTGACTCATTTTCATATAGTTCCCTCTCTTTAGGCTGAATATCCATGCGGAGCATGCTGGATTTCTGCTCTCTTTGTATACCATGTTAAACCTGCTACAGTGTGACTTCTCCATGGTTACCCCCTTCTTGTGCACAAAACAAGATCAAGTCCAGAAGTTTATCTTTTGTTTTTGAGACCAAGTCTTCTACAAAGAGTCTTTTTCTGCATATCTGTATCACAGTGCGGTGTGGCTGCAGTTCATACATAGCTGAAATACGCTATTACTGCCCCCCCTAAACTTACAGTTTCTCTAATCTCACATAACTACTGTCATCTGGTTTGGGGTGTTGGTTGTGCAACCCAAACAGTTCCCCTTATCAGGGATTTGCATCTGAGAGAAGTCCATAAGGCTTTTTCTTTCCATAATATTTTGAAAGTGTTAGACATCAATCCACAGGCCTCTCCCCTGCCTTTTATTCCTACTATGTTCTTCCTGTACTGTTAGTTACTTGATAATACAATATCCCTCAGGATTTCCTCCTCCATCATGTGTCTGAGATGGCTATTACATTAGGCTTGTCATTTGATCTGAGCATTTTAGTTCTTCCATCTTTTTGGTTTTAGGCTTTTAGCACTGGAATAGAAACATCTGCAAGTTCTACCCTCACCCTGTCACCTGAAACTGGCATGAGCAAGTGAAATGACATTATAAGAGGTCTAATTCACCTTCCTTATTTGCAGTTTGTGCTGCAATTATTCTACCATTTCTCTCAGAGGTACACTGAGCACTATCCACAACAGGCCAGTAGGTCACATAAGTCTGAAACAGGTGCTCGTCAGCTTTTCTTCCCCTCCCACTCTAAGCACTCCTTCCTGATGTACTGAATTTTGGTGCCAGCAGCCTGGATCCATTATGATTAATGTACATCTAACTCTTGCACAAGTTTCCCAAGTTCCTAAAACACCCAAGTCCCATTCTTTCATTAAATCAGTTCTTTGCTAGTTGTGAAATCTCCTTCCTTATTGTCTGTTTCAGCCTTGTGGCTACATTACCCATAGTGCTTCCAGCGCTGACACAACCCTCTAATAATAGAAATGCTGATCACTGTAACTCAGGTGCTGGAAAAAACCCTACAGGTCAAATTCACCTTGGTGTAACCCTAGTTTTCCAGGGACAAGTTTGACACCTTGCGTAGCAGTTCATTTAGTTATAAACCCCTGCACATTTCTACTCAAAGGGAAGTCTGATTGTTTAGATCAGGGGTTAGGCAACTGTTACAGTAAGTTACCTCTTCTTTCTTGAGCTACGTCTTCATTGTCTCCCAACCAGTATAGTTGTTCTTACATTTAAAAAGCATATGAAGCAGGAGCATGCATCCTGATGCTCTTTTTAAAAGCTTCATTTATTTGCTAGGCGTCCCTCTGGTGCTGAGATAGTGAGCATGCATAATACTATGAGGATGAACCTATCAAAGTTCATACCTGAGAAGGTTTTCACAATTGAAATGGAAAAGGAATCTTTTTCTTCTCTTTTAAAATTTTAAGTTTTGATGGAGAAGTAATTTTTTCTTAAAAGATTTTAAAGAATGTATAGCTGCTGTCACATATGGGTGACAGAAAACTTCAAGACAAAATACAATAGGTCTGATTAACCCTTTCTTCCACTAAAAGTAAATAGAGGAAGGGATTCATATCTCATGATTGAGGTAGAAGAAGTTAGATTTGTACAATATTTCTTATTTGTCTGTGTAGAAAAATCAGTCTTCATTATTCATCTGAAGATAGGCATATAAAATGGACCACTATTGTACCATGGAGGTGTTTTCCTCCGTCCACTGACTATGTGATATCTGTGGCATCTAGGTCTACTTAAGATATCTAACACTTAAACTTCTGAAGTGAGGTGAGATGAAGCTACTCAGAGGTCCCTGAGACCACAGGATCCCACAGCATGGCATGCTGCAGCAAAACATGGGGTCCGGCTTCTGTCCCTACCCACGCTGTGTTGTAGTGATACCAGTATCTGTCCATGTCCTATCCCCACCCTCACCCTCCAGTGCATCACCTTGTACCTGCCCATAGCTGGAGGCTCGTCTGCCCATCCCTGGGCTGTGGCTGACCCCATTCACCATCCCTGTCCCTTCTCTCCTCTTCTGTCTGGGAGCTGTGGGAGGATGCTGTGTTGCAGCTGGCCATCACTTTTGGCTCCTGGCTTGACTGCCCTCACCCAGCAGATGCTCCCATACACCTATTTTAGGTTTCCAAAACAGATCCATACATGTGTGTGTGATGCAAAATAACCATTCATAAAAAATAGGGAGAAACACCATGATGGTAATGCTGAAATATTTTAAAAATCCTAGTCTTTATGGTGAAGATACAAGATTTCAGGAAAGAATTAGAGATTTTGGATGGCCAGTCTAGTACAACTTAGATATGCTTGCCTGCAAATGTATAAGTCTTGTTCTTGGGAATTTTGGCCCTTGAATGTGTAACAGAAGTTGGACACCTAAAATCAAACCAGTGTAGCTGTTCAGTCATTTCTGAAAACTTTGATCTATACATACAGAGAAACAAAGTTACTAGCATTTGCAAATGGTTAATATCTCCAAAAAAACTGAACTGCTGAGGCTGATGCTTAAATATGATTTTCTGTTCCTAAATTTAGTCAGCCTTTTTAAAAAAATGTTGGCTAACATCCATATCCCCTAAATAAGTGTCCTGATTTTCAGAGATGCTGAGACTTTCAGGTCTCATTAAAATCAGTACCTTGAATAATAACTGCTACTGTTTTGCGGAATTCCTTTGGATGCTGAAATATGTATTTGTGTCTTTAAACCTAAGGCTCATAATCATGCTTTTATGTGAATGTGTATGTGTAGGTTTTTGACTTGAAGGGCTTGGACTATGACTTATTAAATACATTTGACCTAGAGAAAATGAATTGTATCCAAGCAGAAAAACATGAGAGAGAAACTATGTGGGTTGGAATTTTAATGTTCTCTCTTGTGTACCCCTAAAAATTATTTTAAAAGTTTTCAAATTCTTTCAAAACTTTCCTTTTGCTATTGATTTAGATAGAAACTGGAGCTTCACTATCTCTTTCTTTCTTTAGATGAAATGGAGGGACAAAGCTGAACCTTTCTTAGAGACGTGGTTGATGCCCTAAGCCTGCCAGTGTTTAAGAGGCATTTGGACAATTCCCTGAATAACATGCTCTAACTTTTGGTCATCCCTGAGTCAGTCAGGCAGTTGGACTACATGATTGTTGTAGGCACCTTCTAATTGCACTACTCTGCTCTGCTCTGCTCTGCTCTGCTCCTTTTCTATTCTATCAGTAGATTTAAAAGGATAGATCTTTAAAGGACAGATCTTCATAATCTAACTTTCCTTTTTAATTTATCGTGGAGATTAAAAAAAATTACCATGTTTTTTATTATACCAACTGAAGGTCTGAAGTTTAAATGCTGAGAGAACCTTACTGTTAAAATCAAGACATGAACAGTGACACCTAAATATTTGTAATATTCAATTTTCGCTACATAAACACTAAAAGAATCCAGAAGACAAAAACATCTGTTGCAGCCTAGGGATACACAGTGGAGCTGCTCAGTGTTACTGCTAGAACATCAACTAATCATCTAATCATACAGACATTGTTAAAACAAAGATTGTTTTTTAATCCCATATAAGCATAGTATAATAAAAGCTTAAATAGCCTGCAAACATATTTGACATTGACATACAATGTCAGTAAATAAGAGCTGTACAATAGACTGTGAACTGCAGATGGATGAGCAGAAACCAAACTCATTCCAGTTTTCTATCAGCCTCCTGCTATTAAAGGAGGAAACATTAAAAATGACCTAGTGTTTTATTTTCTATGGCAAAAGAAGTCTTCTTTGATTATTTTTTTTTTAGAAAAAGCCAATATTGTAGGGAAATGAGTATTTTATATTCATGCTATTTGCAGCTCACAGAGCTCAGATGGATTAGAAATTATGCTGCATCAACTTTCATTCAGAAGGTCCTTGAAGAAGAGCTGTAGGTATGATCTAGCACTGACAGAGGATTAGCTAGCTTAAACAATAATGAATACCCTGTCCTTTATCATTAAATTTGATTTTGTTCACAGAACCGTGACAGAACCTACACTTGGTATGTAGATACTGTACTGTGTGGGCACAAATAAATTATTTTCATTAAATACTCAGAACTAATCAAAGAGATTGTCCTCAGTGACACTGCCTAACTATGTTTGCATACATTCATTCCAAGCTTTCATGTTAAGGCATCCTGATTACAGTAATTTCCACAATTGCCACTTGGAAAGCTAATGATATTTCCAGTAGTTTATAGGAGAGATAGGTGCTTCCTAAATGAAATGTTTTTGCTGGCATGAAACTGAGTTATTCAACAGTACCCTTAGGACTCTTTTCTCAGTGATGCCACATACTGGTAGCTTTAACAGATGTAAGTTTAAATACCCGATTTCAGTTTGGGATAGTCATGAAATTAATTCAGTGGGAGCTGAGGGAAATAAATATGCCTCAGTTTTTTACAAACTCAGAAAAAAGCACTCTCTTCTACCCTTTCCCATAACTCCTTTTTCCCCTGCACAAAAAAAAAAAAACCTCTCAAAGATGGATTATTTATACTATGCACAAATATATATTTTTTATTTTTATTTTTATTTTCTGTGGAATTTCTTAGGACAAGTGGAGGAAAAATAGTGTGTGCAAGATGTTTTACCAAACCCTTCCTAAGGGATGCCAGAACCTATTAATAAATCTCCTAGGCCAACTACTTTCCGGTGAAATGGTTTTTATATTTGCAAGGATTAGCAAATTGTCAGTCTTTTAGATATAAGACATTGACTGAACACTAAAGACCTTGATCACCTCACAGGAGCATCCCAGGTTCTGCGTGGATAGGACTCATGTCCTCTGGCAGTACAGGGGGCATGCAGCCATGGGACAATTCTGGCTGCAGGAGAATAAGTGAACAGGAATGACATCCCACTTGCAAACCCTAGGGAAGAGGCCATCTTAAGGTTATGTGCTGTGCAACACTCTACGTGCTGCCTCTGTCTGATAGCTTTCTTTGCAGGTTCCTATCTCTTTTTTAAATCAGTGATAAGAACATGTAAGCATGTAAAGCTTTCCACTGTATCACTGTGAATTACACAGGCAGAGGGATCCAAGTCCTGTAGGACCATACACACAGCTCTTAATATATTGAGTACAACACACAGTGAAATCTTGTGGTACTGATGACCATGGATTGCACCCTCTTTTTTCTTTTATCTTTTTCTTTTTCTTTTTTTGGGTAATAGTACCAGAAAAATACAAGTATGCAAGTTAATGGAGCACTAAAATAATCTTGCAGGGCAAAATACATTTCTTTTCCTTTCAAGTTCAAAGCTATTTCGACCATTTTGTTATATAAACCAATGAATCAGACCATTTGAGGTTATTGCCAGATGTTTTATTCAGAAAAATGTGCTTAATATTTGTTAATTAATAAAAAATTATGAATTAACTTCTGGGGACACTAGAGTAAGTTGACTACACTTTGCTGTCTTTCACTGTCAAAACCTGGAATGAAACACAAAAAGAGTAGAGAAGGTTTACTTACCACATCTGCTCTAAGGACTTTATATTTTGTCATTATTACTGTTATAATTGCCTTGGAAATTTCTAAGAAAACTATTGTCAGTCCAGTTCATCTTTCCATTTTGCTGGCTTGTAATGTGTTGAAATTAGTCATTCTGAATGGTATTTATGTAGGGAACCAGACATGTTAAGGGTTTTTTGCTGATTGTGTGAGTCTAACAGAAAAGGCAGTTTAAACGGAGGTACAAGTCAATACATTCAATTGGTTTCACTCTATGCTGATAGCATGAGAGTGAGACACTGTCATAGTTTAACCCCAGCCAGCAACAGGCATCCATTTGCCTTTCTCTTTCATGCAATTGGAGCTCAAGCATGTGGATAGTAGGTCTGGCTGATTGAGAATCAGTTCCACTCTGCACTAAATTTGATCAGAATTGCAGCTGTTAGAGACTGATCAGACTGAGAAACATATAGTGATTCAGTGGGATTGCAGATTTGCTGGTGCCTGTCTGCTCAGTGGGTGTGCAAAATAAGGTAAAACACGCTTTCTTCCTTCGTGCCCAGTAGTAAAATCTATTCCCAACTATTGCATTCTTTAAAGTGTTAAGATAATTCTTTTCTCATTTTTCTGTGAATGCATATCACCTGCAAAGGGATATAGGCTTATGGTCAAAAGATCACTTACAAAGTTGATGCCACATGGAAGCTTTTAAAGCTTTTGCCCCATTCAGAGATTTGAGAGTTTGCATGAAACTCAGTCTTTGCGCTAAGCAATGGAGTATGGGAAAATGGATTTCTCAGAACTATTTCTAAGGGAGCGGAAACAATCATTCTTCATCTCCAATATCCACTTTTCCAACTAAAATGAAAAAACTAGTCAGTAGGTCAGATGTATGACCAGTATCAGCCTAGCTCCACTGGCTACTGCAGCATTTTGATGACTTAACCTGCTCACCCATGTTTCTTTTTAGAAGTCATCTAGTGTGTGTGATGTTAAAAAGAAGTGTGTCTTACGAAGTTCTTCATACCAGCTATTCTGGGGAGTCTTTATCTTTTCCTAAACACATCAAAACACGTTTCCTGAAAGGAATGCTGTTTTCTCATTTCAGTAAATATGCAATATGAAACGCAAAACCAAATTAATGAAAAGTCCTCTTTCCTCCTAAGAGCTGGAGTAACACACAAGTGACTTAATTGTAGACTGTTTAGCAAACTAATTTACAAATAGTTCAAATCTCTGTGATACTCAGTGAATTCAGCTGGTTTTAGATTAATGCCATTGCAGTATGCTATGTTACTGGGTATTCTGGAAGTGATATGTAGGTTTAGAAACTAATTATATATGGATATTCTGTTTGTTTATTTCCTTTTAATTGGGCTGATGCTTTCGTATCCTAAATATTTGGCTCCACCAGGTCCACCTGTACAGGGCTTAATGAGAAATTAAGAAGCTCCAGGAGTATCTTATGGCCTTTTTTCTATTTGAATGTTCATTTAAACAGTGATAATATAGGTCATAGTACTTAAGTGAGAAGTGGTGAATTTAGAAGTGTAAGAAATACCTAAGCAAAGTTGACTTTTAAAAGATCTTGAGACTTGGCATGTTAAAACAAATCCTTGGGGAAATAGTTGCTGGGAATACATTCTAGAAAAATGCTGATGTCATTTTGCCACCTTGAGTTTCTCTTGGTACACAGATGATGCAATTGATGATGATGTAACTTAATGGCTGCATTTGGTTCTTGGTGTAGTATTCATCTGACTAACTGGAGATGGCTACATTCTGGACTAAGCTTCCCATATAGTCATTGCATAGAAAGAGACACTTCTGAACACAGTCCAATCCATCATTAAGTACACTGGTCAAATACATAAACTGAAACAGTGAAATAACTATCACCATAAATGACTTACTGTAGATGTGAATTCATTTCTGGTCTGTTCTCCATATGTACTGAAGTACATGCTATGTCAAAGAACTCATGCTAAATATTATTACTATGTTCTGGATATGTGTAATCTATTTTTGTTGCTGTCTCTGCTCTGTGCAGGGGACAGGAACAAATGACCTCATAAGGTCCCCTCCAAGCAATTTTTTTTCTATGGTTCTAATAAGATTTATACAAACTAGGATATTCAAAGTGAAGTTCTAAAATGTAATTTAAACTGTTCTTCTCAGCTGATCTCTTTACAATGCCATCTTTCATTTTAAAATCTGTAGGCTAAGAAGTTACAAGCAGCTGGTAGGTTAGACTGGCCAGGTTTGCTTTGTAAAGTATTTCCCTGTTTGAAAATGGTGAATACTATTACAAGGAAAACCCTATTGACACTGTGTTCTTCAAATTCTCTGTCCATCCAGGGTAATTATAATGGGCTTGAGTGTGAACTTCTCCCTGGGGCAAAATTCCTCTTGAAAGAAGCAAGTGCTGCTGACCTTTATCGTTTAAGAGATTATATTGTCAAAATAATCTCATGCTCCTAGAAACAGCCTGAAATGAGCCTATGAAGAGTTTCAAAATACATGATTAATTCAACTTTAGAGATTTCAGTTGCTTGTTTACTCAGATTGGCACACAAGCTAGGAGGTAAAAACCAGTGTTTCTTTGCCTCTGTCAACATGACTGGGAGGGATCTAGAAATATAAATAGAAGGATTATTGCTATCAAAGCATGAAGCTCATGCTGATGGTTCTGGTGTGCATCCACCTGCATTCCCAAAAGGTACTGGTGGAGGACAGAGCAAGTGTTACTTGTGACTTGGTCCCACTTAGGTCTTCTGGAGGTTAAACTGAAGGCAATACGACCCTAACCTACCTTCACACTCTGAAACTTTCTAAGTTGTAAGGCAGCAGGTGAAATCATATAATGAAAGCAACAGGGCACAATTTCTGCCTGAATTTATGACTGGAGGCTTTTCTAATATATAGCTCCTGGAACCAAGAGTCTGTATAAAATATGTCTCCCCAAACAAAACCAAACCCAACCCCCTGAATATTAACCAAGAAACAAATTGCAGTATCTGCAAATCCTCCCTTAGTGCCTTCACTGACATGATTAATATTTGTATCTTGAGACATAAGGGAACAAAACCCAACACAAAAATACCAACTTGGATTACCAGGTTCAGAGCCCTAAATCTTGGTGATGTTCCACATCATGTCCTATGGATGATACTGAAGGTTTTCTGAATGACTTCTGTAAATTCTTCAATCCAAGAACTACTAAAACTACACTACTGCTCAAACAACTTCAGTTGAGGAAATTTGCAAGTAGAAAGAATTTTGGTTAATTTAGGTACAAAAGATTTTTATGTCTGACTCTGAGTTATGTACTCTAAACTCCTTTCATTGGATCTATTTGAGATTCAATTTTAGAATAACAAGCACATCTTGAACCAGTGGCCTACATGTAAGCCCCATGAGATGCATGAGGGTCTTCTGCCAAGGCACAGATTTACTAATAATTTGATAGACTCCTATTACTTTGTGGGTGTCCCATATATCTTTGAACAGTTCAGGTGGCACTGGATCTCTTTAATTTGTGGACAGTAAAAACAAACCCTATACCTCATCCCTAACATCCCTAACATTCCTAGCCAGGAATTAATAGGTGAAGTATTGGTGTTCATCAATCAGATGTCTAGATTGAAGATAAAAATACCCCACACAATCTTCTAGGACACTGGCTTAAGTAAGACCCTGATGTAAAAACTGAGCCTTCTGGGTCAGGATTTGTTTTAATTGAGAGTATCGTGGCTATATCCTTTTAAAAATCTAAACGTTATTGACCCAAGTTGATCTAATTTATAAGTGGTGCAAAATAATTCTTTTTAAATGATCCCCTGCTGCTCCCTCAGGAGCCTGACAAGCCAGCTGACAGAAAATCATTTAGTCGAGAAAAGGAATATTTAGTACTGTCTAAAGACTCAGTTGAAGTATTTATTTTAATACACATTTTTAATGCTTGGAGTGATTGATAAGGGGGGTTGGTAGCATTATTAAGGCTGCTGAATTTGGGGTGAATATGAGAAAAAACATTTGCTTGGCGACATCCCTGAAGGTCTCATGTGTTGAGGGGAGCAGATAGGAAAGTTGAATTGTTGGTAATCAAACTTAGGTTATTTCTTTTCAGTTCTTTAATGCAATGGCATTTGATTCCCCCTCCTCTCCTATTTGCTGGAGCTATTGTAGCTCAGCCAGTATCAGAGAGCAGAAAAATCAGTGCAAGGTATAATATCTGTGAAAGGTCAGAAGTGAAAAAGAGTTCAGTCTAATAATATTTTAAAGTCCTATGGAAACGATATTCCATGAAATATTAAAAAATCAATTGAGCTTTCATAAAACTTTAGTTTAGTATCAGTACTGAACAGGAGATAACTTTGCAAAGAAGGAGATGTGAGTGGGGCATTCAGACTTCTGCAGTTTCCCTTGTTAGTTTTTGTTTCCCTGAATTTACTGGGGAAGAACACTCTCTTTGAAAACTAGAAAGATCCCAACTCCCCTCCTGATAGACATGTATCTTTCTAACTTATTGGCTGTATGCATGCTGTGGTAACTTAAAATGCCGCAGTCTGCATGAGAAGGCTTCCTGCTGCCTCACCTTCTTTCAGCTCTAATGAAGTACATCAGCCCAAGAATTGGAAATTGCATGCTTTTTATTCCATTGCTTACATTTGGCTTCATAAAATTATCTCATCTGATCCTTGACCTGTTTTTAGGATTTCAGTCTCACAAATGGGATCATCGGATTCTACCATCTAGCTTCCATGACTTGGAAAACTTTAAAAATATAAAGAAATAACAGTATCGTTCAGGACCTGCAGCATCAGTGAGTAAGTTACCACCAGTTTGCCCACTAAAGTATAGTACATATTTGCTCATTCACTAATGGTTGAAATGTTCTTTTCTTTAATGACAGCTCTAGACTATAAATTAAATGAAACCATTAGCTAATTACCCATTTTCTATCCTATTTCTATCACATTTACTACTGTTTGATTACCTACTCAATGTTATCTGAAATACTATATACATATTGATTTGTGGACATTAATATAAGATGAAGAGCACACTAAAAAAGTAACTAAAGGAAACCACAGAGGAATAATTAGACACTTAGGACTTCCTAATTATCCTTTATCTCCTTTGAGTATTAAAAAAACCCCAGATTTTAAATATATTATCAGTAAGTCATTGAATTTTAGGAAATAGTAATAAGCAAGTGACCATAATTGTTAATCAATATGATGAGAAAACACAAGCATGGCAACAACTGCTGATAACAATAATACAACAAGGTCTGGTCTTAAATTAGATTTGGACTCTGGCATCCTGACTCACCCTGAACAACATATTCTGGGAACTATACCCACAGCATCATGCTCTCTATCTGTACCAGGCTGGAAAAGTGATGGGAAGCATGACGTAGTTGATGGCATGTCCATGATGCTCACAGATTGTCTGTTTGAGAAAATCTGGACCTTCCTCACCAGTCTGGGTGTTTGGGTTTGGCCCTTCACATAGGCTGGTTTTGGACTCTCAGAGTAAAGTACCACGATGTTTCAGAGTGATGGACTGTATCCTTTATTTGTTATTCAGGTTTAATTCAGACAAATTGCCACTGAAGAGACACTGGTCAAAATATAGTGTATATATATATATATATATATTTATATATATATTTATATATATACATATGCACACACACTATATTTTATACTATAGTGTATATGTATAAGTATACACACTATAGTTAGGATATTATTACCCTAACTAAGGGGTAAGGCCTAAGGGGTAGGCATTTCCTGCTCTTCTTCCCATGGCTTGTGATATGGGTTGGAATCTACGAAAGCAGAGAAGGGAATAATTCCATTTGACACAAATAATTTCCAGCATCAAGGCCACCATAATTTGCATTTGTCAATATTAACAGCCAACACTACTGAGTTTCCTGCTGAAGTTTCTCCTGTCATTTGTTGGGTATGCACAGTTTGTCTCTTGGACTAGACTGATTTGCACTAGTTAACCAAAATCATGTGTAGTCTGTGATTCTTGAATGAACTAGATCAAAGTTAGGCACTGTGATGTTCAGCCCTGGCAGTATAGATTCTCTTCTGTTTGGGGAGTTTAATTTATGAAAAATGAACACTTACAATTTCCCAGGTATCTATAGAGAGGGTTAAATGAGAGTTTTGTAGATCACATTTGCAGACCAAAGCCATGATTTCTGGCTGGCTTAAAGCATGCCAAGAAAGTTACAAGAAACTTAAGACCTGGATAAAACCCTGTCAGGTGGATTTTACTGAAAGATTTGGGGTGAGCAAGTTATGATCTGCAGCAATCCCATTGTGACTGAATGCCCGTTATAACACACTCAGTTAAAGAAGTTGTGTGCGCATTTGTATTCCCAAATATTTAAAAATACTGCTTCTATAAGCTTCCATGTGTAAAATTCCTGATAAAATCATGATTTTTCTAAGAATAATCCACTCCCAAAGGAGAAGAAAGTGGCAGGACTCCTCAGACAATTAATTTGACACTTCTTAGCACAGGAAAAATACTCCGTTTTGCTGAAGCCCAATAAAACATGAATGAAGCACTAAAAAAATTAAAGCGATGGAACAAACACCAGCTACTTTAAATGTTCTATTAACAGAAAAATAACTAAAGGTATAAAATCCAAACTGGGGAGATATGGTTTGTTTGTGAAAACTCCCTCATGGCTTGACTTCGCGAACAAAGATTTGGGAAGGGCATTTACCCACGCTTACTACAAGCGCTGATGACTAAGAAGGCCAATGTGGGATAGGCAAATCCAGCTACAAAAAGCACAGCAGAAGGTCTCCTTTGGTGGAACAGGTGGGACACGATTCTTCCTGCGTTGTCTTTTCTCCTCGAGACTAGTTCTTCGTGAGCTCTCAAAGGAGACAGTGGCATTATGTATGGTGTGCCTCCAAGTCTCCCGATTGGAGGCCAAGGTGGACCACTGATGGTAGTCAATATGGCCAAGGCTAAGGTATTGTTTCAGGGAGTCCTTATATCTCTTCTTTGGGGCACCTCTCTTGTGGCTACCGGTGGCAAGTTCACCATAAAACACGATCTTGGGGAGGCGGTGATCCTTCATTCTAGAGACGTGCCCTGCCCAGCGCAGCTGCAATTTCAGCAATATGGCCTCGATGCTGGTGACCCCTGCCTGTTCGAGGACAGTGACATTAGACACATAGTCAGTCCAATGGATGTTTAGAATTGTACGGAGGCAGCGCTGATGAAAGCGTTCCAGGAGTCGCAGGTGATGACGGTAGATGACCCATAATTCCGACCCATATAAAAGAGTAGACAATACAATGGCTCTGCAGACACTGACCTTTGTACTTTTCTTCAGGTGTTTATTACACCAGACTCTTTTATGGAGTTTTCCGAAGGCTCTACATGCCTTTGCTATTCTGTTGTCTATCTCTTTGTCGATTGTGGCATCCGAGGAAATGATGCTTCCCAGATAGCTGAACTGCTGAACTGACTTAAGCTCTGACTCACCAATGGTAATGTGGGGATGGGGATAATCTTCTTGGGGTGCAGGTTGGTAGAGGACTACTGTCTCCTTCAAGCTGACTTCCAGCCCAAAAACCTCAGCCGCCTCCGCAAAGCAAGATGTTAAACGCTGCAGAGCTGCTTCTGTGTGGGCAACAAGGGCGGCATCATCAGCAAAGAGCAGTTCACGGACAAGATGGTTTAGGGTCTTAGTGTGGGCCTTCAGTCGCCTTAGATTGAATAGGCTACCATCGGTACGGCATGGAATATAAATGCCGTCTTGTTCGTCGAGGTCTGCTGTAGCCCTTTGGAGCATCATGCTAAAGAAGATTGTGAATAAGGTCGCTGCGAGAACGCAACCTTGTTTCACACCATTGGTTATTGAGAAAGGGACTACTGCCATAGTATAAAGGCTACAAAACTGCATGGGTAATGGCCATTAGGTTTTTTAATTTGGAAATTGTGCAAAGTTTTCTGATCCCCTAGTCATTAGTTTTTTAACAATCAGAACTGTATTCGGGAGGCAACCAGATGTATTAGTTTTTAGCAATATGAAGACAAAAATGACAAAATATAAAGGCAAAATGGAGAGACATCAATTTGATAGATGGACCACTCAGTGGATAAAAAACTGGCTCAATGACCGCACACAAAGAGTTGTGGTCAATGGCTCAATGTCCAGCTGGAGATCAGTAACAAGTGGTGTCCCTCAGGGATCGGTGTTGGGACTGGTCTTGTTCAACATCTTTGTTGCTGACATGGACAGTGGGATTGAGTGCATCCTCAGCAAGATTGCTGATGACAATAAGCTGTGCGCTTCAGTCTGTGGCGTATCAAAGACGCACTTAGCTCTGGTGAGATCTGAAGACCTTTATTTCGTATCTTACATCCTTTTTATAGTCTACTAAATGCTAAGCAATAACTTTCCACTCTTTTACTCCCTTGTCATCCTGATTTAGCAAAACTACTAAGGGTTAAAATATTCACACTGGTCTGTCTTTGAGATGCACATACTGCTTTATCTTGCAAACCGCCTGCTTTGTTTTGCTAACTGATCTTTACCCTTCATTGCTTTCTTTACAGCTACCAAGGCTTAGGGCTGACCAGGGCATTGACACCTGGTGTTTTCTTCACTCTTCTCAAGGCTTGTCCAGGACAACAGCACCTGGTATTTTCTTTATCGTTCCCAAGGTTTAAGCCTGACCAGGGCAATAATGCCTGGATCCATTTCGTTAGTTATTTCTACCCCATCACCCACATCAGTTGATATGCTAGAGGGAAGGAATGCCATCCAGAGAGACCTTGACACGCTTGTGAGGTTGGCTAATTCCAACCTCATGAAGTTTAACCATGCCAAGTGCAAGGTCCTACACCTGGGTCGGAGCAATCCCAGGCACAGCTACAGGTTGGGCAGAGAAGAGATTCAGAGCAGCCCTGTGGAGAAGGACTTGGTGGTGCTAGTTGAGAAAATGAACATGAGCCAGCAGTGTGTGCTCGCAGTCCGGAAAGCCAACCTTACCCTGGGCTGCATCAAAAGGAGCGTGACCAGCGGGTCAAAGGTGATCCTGCCCCTCTGCTCTCGTGAGACCTCACTTGGAGTATTGTGTACAGTTCTGGTGTCCTCAACGTAAAAAGGACATGGATCTGTTGGACAAGTCCAGAGGAGGGCCACGAGGATGATCAGGGGACTGGAGCACCTCCCATATGAAGATCGGCTGAGAAAGTAGGGGCTGTTCATCCTGGAGAAGAGAAGGCTGCATGGAGACCTCATAGCAGCCTTCTAGTATCTGAAGGGGGCCTATGGGGATGCTGGGGAGGGACTCTTTCTTAGGGACTGTAGTGATAGGAGAAGCGGTAACGGGTTCAAACTTAAACAGAGGAAGTTTAGATTGGATATAAGGAAGAAGTTAATAGTGAGACACTGGAATGGGTTGCTTAAACCACGACACCAGGGAGGTTGTGAATGCTCCATCTCTGGTGGTGTTCAAGGACAGATTGGACAGAGCCTTGGGTGGCATGGTTTAGAGCAAGGGGTCCCTGCCTATGGCAGGGGGTTTGGAACTTAGTGATCTTAAGCTCCTTTCCAACCTTATCTATTCTATGATTCTAAGTGCTTTTCTGGGTTATTACCTGCAGCGTCTGGGTGGTATTGCTGAAAAGATGGGATACTGTAATTAAAAGCAGAAATTATGGAATGATTAGAAAATTTGCCTTGGGTGATGGGGGGAGGGAATTATTGCTGCATTTAGTCTGTTGGTGGAGGAAACACACAACTGTTTTACAAAGAATGAAGTCAGTGAGAACACTGTTGTTGTTTCCTACCTCCATAACGCTGAAACATATAAGAGAACCTTGCAATGTTCTGCCACACTGTGAAACTGAATTCACACTTTTAATTAGCTCCAAATACCAATCATTTCAAGCTATGGAAGAAAAATGATGAGAGGTATGCCATTTTCTGCAGACAATAATTCCACTTCAAATACTCCAACTTTTAGTGAAAAGAAGTCTGAAGTCTGTCTGCTGTTGGGAAGAGTTGTGTAACACAGATACCTTGGGCTAGAAAGCAAATGGAATTCCTCTCAGAAGCATATACCATAAACTTGGATGTCATACAGATGGTCAGCTTTACTCACAGATAAATCCCATACAAAATTGTGTTGAGATCCTTTGCATAATCAGTTAAGATATTAACTTACATAATAGCACCATCTATTGAGGATTTACAATAATATTTAGAGTAGATTTTAAAATACCATTTGCTAACTCACTTTTGTAGGCACTACAAACTGAACTATGCATTAAATTCCTAATTTTAGCATTGTATCTGACATCTGCTTGCAATTTATTGATGATGGTTAATTAAGGATATCCACCTGTTAGCAAAAAGTTTCCCATACTGGCTAGCAGAAACTCTTCTTCAAGGAGCTTTCTTTCTGTTGCTTTTGGTTTTGTGTTGTTTTATTTTAAGAAAGTAATTTTCCACTTCCCACACTATGGCTGGACAAACAGAGAAGTTAATGAAGTTATTCTGCCTTCCTTTTAAAATACATCATGATTCTAGCAGCGCTCTGTTCTTATATATGCATAATCTTTAGTTGCAACAGTCTTGCTGTAGTCATAGCCAAAAATGTGTTCTCTTTGTTTTTGAATGGTTCCTAATATTGATGTTAAAATTATCACACATTTATAGCCAGGACTTTCAAAAGCATAGAACACTATTACTGGTGCTGGAATTACATGTTCATGTTTAAAAATTTGTTTAAAGAGATCACCAGAATAACGTGTATGTGAGAAAGATTGATATTGTTGAGGTAAAGTGTAGGGTTAAGAAGATGTGGGTAAAATCTTGTCACTTAGGCTTTCTCTGGTGATTCCTGAGAAGTTATTTTAGCTTCTTATCTATAAAATAGAGCTAGAAGCTGGAGAGAGTTCTCACAGTGCTTGTGTTTCTATGCTGTCTAGACTTTTCAGGGTAGAGATATAGCATTTCTCCGGTCTTCAAAATTATCTGCCCCTGAATTTGTCTGGTCTCTTGGCACAAATTTAACAGATGTTTGTGAGATTCCTTCTTCCAAACACAGTATTTTTCTCAAATATCAGTGGGTTTGTTTCTGTAACACAGATTTCCCTGTGCTGACTGTCTTTATTGAACTGCAAAGCAAGCCAAAAATGCTGGTTTACATTTGGCATCAATTTTTAAGAAACTCCAGTTTTCTCTACCACACAGCATCCTTCCCTGCAAGCCCCTATTTATTTCATGAGCCAGCTCAGTTTTGGGGTGACATCAGGACCAAGAGAGCATTCCAGGAACTGCTTTTTAGGTGGCCCATCTAAACTAGATGGAGGCTCAAACCTATTTCCCTGCTGAGCATGGGGCTCACTCTTTCTGGATATTAGTAATCTCACAGGCCAAGAAAATATCCTGAGACTGGTTAAGACATTTATGAGAAGCAACATTGTTAAACTGAATGTGACTGCAATCAGCATCAACTTACAAAAGCTTATCCCATCCATAACAGGGTTTCCTGACCTTGTCTTAATACATGTGTGAACTGCACCGCAATATAGCTAATCAGTGTAGAGGTTTTATTTTTATAGAAGGACATTAATCAGCATTTGCAGGCAGTCTGATTTGTATAAGTCTTCTAAATGCTGCTCCTATGGCATTGCTTTTGTTAAAGCAATAAAAGCAGAAAGTTCAATTTCTGCGTGATTGTCCCCTTGTTTCTGCAAGACAAGCATATCTGGAATTTATTCTGGCCTAAGAGAAGCCTGTTGTCAGACATTCCTGTAAAATATCTGCAGTATGCCATGGCTGTTCTGTCTACCTTTCTGGACACTAATGTTCACAAAGTACAGAAAAGGAAGGCACAGTGCAAATAAAAATAGATACTATTTTTTTTCAGATGTCTCAAACCAAATCTAAAACTAGCAGAAAAATGGTCACTATGATGCTGTCAGTAGAGAAGTTAGTTGTTTGGTGTTTTATGCTATTTCCCATTCCTTTTGCCCAGTTTTCCCTGTCTCCTACTGAACGATGTCATCATTTTAATGAACTTGAGAGAGTGAGAGCTACTCCACATTGGGCAGGAGTACAACTGTCAGGAACTTCAGAGAAGTTTTCTTAGTTATTCTTGCAACGTAATATGAAGTATACATGGGCCTGGGTATCTGTGTGTGAAAGACTGACAATAAGATCCTTTGTTGTTGAGCCAACAAAGCTGAAATTCCCAGCCACAGACCAAAAGAAACAGCATTGTCTTGACACTGCAGCAGTACGTATTTGAGACCTTTATAAACTTTCATAAAGGTTTATCTCCTTTCAGAATCCTGCATCCTAAAAACAAATAAAGGCAATCCCACACACCTGGATCAGTACTAAAATTTCACTAGGTTCAGTATCTCTACATGGAAAAGCACTTGAAATACAGAGCTATTTGATAAGCCTGGAGACAAATGTAGCTTTTGGTTGCTTACCAAACATGCTACTTATTGCTCTGATTTCAGCATCTGTCCCTGTTCGACACAGCACGTAAGTACATCCTTGCAGCCTCTTACGTATTTAAGCACAGGACTGAGCAGAATGAACTGAAGGGTGTAATTCAGAGACTGGATGAATCTGGGCCTAATTGAATCTAGGTGCAAACAAGAAATTACTTTGGTGTATTACCTAACAAGGTAGCTTTATCCATTGCCTTTCTCTAAACAGATTTTCTTCTCTCCACCTCAGACCATTAATTTCATGCTTGGCTTTTGTACTGTAATGTAGAAGAAATTACTTGGATTTTTAGTGGGAGTGTGATCTTGAAAAGGAAAATTCTTAAGTACTTGATCTAGCAGAACTATGGGAGCTCGCATTTCATATTGTCAGTTAGTGACATCCTTGAGGAAGTGAAATTGCTGTGGACAATGTTTGTGGACATCTGCATGTGTTGTGTAGAAGGAGAGTCTCTTGGCTGCGACATTTTTTCTGGGAGCCCAGCACATTTCTGTCCGGTAACCCACTTAAAGATTTTCTCAATGACTTTGGGCAAAATGCCTCTCAGCACCTCAGTTTATCTGTAAAGCCTAAAGCATACGAAGATAATGAAGATGCTCATTGGAAGTTTCTTGTAGTATGAGAACCATGTGTTCAAATAAAAGGCAGCAGATTTAAAATTAAGCAAAAGGAAGCTCTCAATTAAGCTGTAGAGACCATTGCCACAAAATGTTATGAAGGCCAAGCCTCGCATGAGTTCCAGAAGTTTCTAAAGAAATTTATGGTTCATTAAAGTCTACTAAGCTTGTATTTCTTGGTTTAAGACTTAGCATATGCTCCCACAACAGATTAACAGAAGCTGGGTAACAAGCAGGAGAGTTATCACCCAGTGTTTCCTTCCTCCTTAATTTCTTTTTCCACTGACAACTCTGAAATTCACTCTGGTTTTGCCTATAGTGCTTGTCCTTGTGTTTCTATATTATTTTTTTAAGAATGAAATTTTAGAGATGGCAATCCAGTTTTCTCCCAGTTTTTTCTATCCCCCGAGTTCTGCTGCAGTCTGCTAGAACTTATACCTGCCTGTCTTGGCCCATTGTGAACAGCACCATTAAATTAAATGGGCTCCTTACTGTCGGCAGTTATCACATGCCATGGTTGGCCTGAGGTACTTAGCTGGGAAGCTGGGCTGCAGCTCTTTGAAACCAGACTGTCTTCTGCTGGTTTTATTTTCACAGGCATCCAGAACAGTGGAGCCTTGAGTTTGGCTGGGACCACTTCATACTACGTTGGTATCAATAATTGATGTTAATGATAACTAATAGTAATGGGATGATTGCTGTTAGAGCAAATGTACTGTCACTGCATAATAGTAACATTTTATCTTTCAGCTTTGAAAAGAAAACTTTATATATTTATTACTTATTAGGGAAAGATTTATTCTTTTTTCACTACAAAAATGAGCTACATCAGAGCATAGAATTGAAAGGGATCTGCTAGGCACAGTCCCCTGCTATTTCAAATAAACATTTCATTATGCCTTTTATAAACTGATTAAGGCAGGCTGTTTCCACCCACTATTACTCCTTGAGGGATGCTCCAGTCTCATTTTTTTCCTGATTCAAGTCTTCCAGAGCATATTAATGTTATTTTGTTTAGTGCTAACTTTGCTCCTTCACTTAAATATTTTTTTTTCAACTAGTTATGTCCCTGGTATATTTATAAAGAGTATGAATTACCCTGCTCAGGTCTTATTACACTAGGCTAAACATGTCAGACATTCTAGTTTTCACTGAAGAGAGGGTTTCTGTTCCCCTGTAACCCCTGTCTAAGCCTGGTCCTATTTGACTTTATGTTTTTATTTTAACTTTTTACATTCTCTTCCAAATAAGACTTCTTCATAAGCTCATCATTCACCTATCCTTGGGGATATGCCACTGCTATAAAGAGGAAGTTCTATTTTCCAGAGGAAAATCTCTTCTGGAGAGAAGAAGACCTTCTAGGACTTCTATGGGCTGCATAAAAGACTACTGGCTGTTAGAAATATTTCACCTGACTTATACAGCTAACACATTCCTATTTTCCGGAGTCATCAGATTGTGGGTGTGTGGATATCCTGTAGTGAATAGATATATCAAGGTCTTGCTCTACGGTTTGAAACCAGTGAGCACCCATTGTATAGCTAAAGTTCAAGTGAGTAGTCCTTAAGGGAATAAACTTGCTCTTGGTATTATTAGATTTCTTCTTATTACTATTATTCCAGTTTGCAAGGTCATACAGAGCTACTTCAGGAGTAACATAGCTCTATATTGAAAGCAACTACCAACTTTACCGTCATTAAGTTTCATGGGCACATCTGTATCAAATTCATTAATGAAAATATTATTTAATATTTTATATGTGTTTTTGTTGCTATTGTTTAGTGTAAATAAGTAAAACAATTCAATAATATTTTTCCAAGACTAATCCTTGAGGAACTCTACTAGCAGTTCATTTCAACCCCAGATGTGATTATCTCATTTTCTAGCCATTTTCTCATGTTACTTGTAGGGTTTTGTACTAGCTGCTAGTTCAATTTATCCTTTTCTGTGCATCATCATAGGAAATACTTTACTCATACTTTACTAGATAGGATTTATATCACTTCTTTGTCTTGTAAGTGTTATCAAAGAAATGTTAAAGAACAGTCTTGAATAGTGTACCTTTGATGAAATTCTGTTGTGTCCTATTCTCTTTCTACTATTGTGTCTTTAATTACTTTGTCTTAGAAAACTGTCTGAAAGCCTTGATTGTTACTGAATATAACTAACAGACCTTTGGGTACCTCTTCCACTCACTCCCCTCTTTCACTGACACCTTAAGGGTGAATGCAGCATTCATTTATGGGGCTAATATTAGTCCCATGAAAGGACTGCTTTTAAACATAACTTTGGACTTCCAATAGTTAGTCTATCATACAGAAGCAAAAGAAAAGAATTGCTGCGTAAAATGCCAGATTTCTGATCTTCATACTATATTGCTTAACAACACACATATACTGGGAATTAGCATCAGTAAATCCCTATGATATATTATCAGGTTAGGGCATGAGTGCTGAAGCCTTGCTGGAATCTGTAGTGAGTAAACTGTGGTACTTATGAAAACATCACAAAATCACTTAGGATCTGATTAACTGAAGTGGGGTTTTTAATATTTTGAAGATATGAGGAAAACCTAACAATTCCTACGGCTTTAAAGGAATGTTATAAAAAACATGGGACTTCCTCCTGGCTAACCAAAATTGAAGCACTCCATGGACATTGGAATTGAGGTGGATCCATGCACAGAAATTTTATTCCTAAAATCTGCAAGCCTGGCCAGGATAAAACGGTAAGACATCATGGAGAATATTAACTTTAAAAAGTCAGGCTTCTGATTACTTCCTTGCTTATGGGTGCTGTGTACTAAGACACCATCAATGTGGGGCAAGTTAATGAAAATGCAATAGCCATACAGCTTGCCAAGAACACAAACATGCTGCTAAATAAATACTATTGAAGAAAAGTCTACAGGGAGCTCCATCCTCCTTCAAAACAAGCCAAGCTGTCAGATGTCTTCCCTATTTTCAGGACTCTCTTAATATAAAAGATGAGCAAAGGACTGAATTTATGAAAGGCTGCTGTACTTGATATCTTTTCAGAGCTTCTCAAGAAATCAAAATGAAAAGAAAAGCTATAATTTAGTTTTGTAAGAACTGGCCCTACTGGTAAAAACCTCTTGAGAAGAAGACCATGAATATTAAGGAATTATTCATGTTTGAATAAAAGTGATTGTTTTATCAGCTTTTATTCAACTGGATATCACCACTTAGTCCTTGGCACAAGACACTAGCATGGCTCTTCCTTTCAGTCACTCTAAGCCAGGTTTAGCTGGCCTGTTTTTATAAAGGGGAATTTAACTTTGGTTAATGCAATCTTTTCTTTTCACTGACCACACCTATGAAACTGGCTACTTAGAGAAATTAAAGACAGAAGTTCATTAACTTCTCTTCACATATGTTTCTGCCTGCCAGAAAGCTATGAGACATCATAAATTGTTACTTTACCCATTACCATTACTGGATGGTATGTCCAGCTCTATATCTATACTGACTACCAGCTCAGTCTCACAGGAACATTTAGAAGTGGAGTTTCTCTTATAAACACATTTCTGTCTTTATTCCATTGATATTCTATCTTCTACAACTCATTAATTCATTTAGGTGAACGAATTTGCAGTTTGGACACATACTCTTCAAAATTCCAGGCAAAAGACGGGGTTGAAACAAATAGCTTAAGGCTGCTATAGATCTATTTCACTTGTGTAATCAAGAATTGATGTTACAGTGAAACTGAACACAGAGAGTCTCATCAGATTAGTGAGTAAGAATTTTCTAAGGTACCATGTGAAGAACTTTTAGCTCTAAAAGTCATTTGGAGAACACCAAGTAAGTGACAGAAGTCTATATAAATATAATTCGGGAATAAGCTTGTATTATCAAGGAGAGTGGTGAGCATACCCTCAGGCTGTCAACACAAACATTGATTCCCTGACAGCAGAGTATGGCTTGTCTGGTGTAACAGCACTAATACAAAGCTAATGGTGCTTTGAAGGAGATAAATAGAGCACTAAAGTATTCTTTAGTTCTCAACTTCAAGTACTGTTGCATGCTCTACAAGCAACTACAAGATATGAAGTAGTTGTACTACAGAGATGCTTGAAAATTACTGACTGACAGTAAGGGTTTGTCAAAGTTGCATCAGTTCATGACCTAATATCTAAGAAATCCTACCAGTATGTGTCCAAATCTTTTAGCAGAACACAAAAATAACATTAAATGAGGCAATCTGTCATGATTGTCAGAAAAAATGCTTGCCTCAGCATCTGAGCAACTTATAGCAGATGCAGATTTCTTTTATATATGTGGAGGATTTCATTATTAATTTTATGGAAATCACAGACATGTCATGACTGCGGCAAACTTCAGACTGTCAATCACCCTCTTAATGACTGTATAGTATGCTTCTTTATTTGAGATATAAAAAGGGCTCTGGGTTTTTCTGGACTCAACTGAATGGTTTTGAAAGTTTTGGTATGAATTTATAATTTACTTTTTTAAAAACTTGCAATGTTATACAAGATAAAAGATTAGAGATTAAACAAGGGTGAGAACAATAGCAAGAGAGAAAAAGACTATCTTTATTAGTCTCTGGTTCTACTCCCAGCTTACATCATAAAAGTTGTATGGGTGTAGGAAGAGATCTCAACGGATCTCCTAATTCATCCGTGTTTGTATGGGACTAGTCTGATAAGTGACTCTGTAGTGTGTTCATTAATGCTTCAGGTAATGAGGAGCCAGTAGAAAGCTTTTCCTGTTATTGAACCTGAAACAACACGAAAATAGAGAAGTTTATTTCTTGTCAAACCTTCAATAGACATAGAGAAAAAATTATCACTGTCTTCCTCACAACAGCTTTTTGCACAGAAGTCTGTTACCATGTTTCAGTTATACTTGCCACTTGCTGGCAAAATCAAGTCTGATTCCTTATAGGTCCCATTTCTTAAACTTTTTGGCATTATTTTTCTCCCAGTGCGTACATTTACCAAATCTCCTGACTCTCCAGACTGCATTTTCCCTAGTGTGAGGCCCGGAGGAAGACACAGTATAGCAGCACTTGGTGGAATAACCGCATTACTTCAGGGCACTTTCTGAATACCGCTGAATCAAGAGACTTTTGCAATAGCAGATCATTGTCAGCTGGCTGAGTTTATGGTCCACTATGATGCTGCTGGTTGAGTTATTAAAAGGTTTTGCTGCAGAAGCCAGTTGTCTCCAATTCGTGCATTGGATGATCATCTTCATCCCAAAGTGCTTCTCACTTGCCCCCTCTAAGAGGTAATTCCTGTTTGCTTACAGTCAACTCCATTTCCTCCTATTATTCTCACCAAAAATGGAAGTAAAGCGCACGTTTTGTGTTGGACAATTCCCAGGCTATCTTGAACCTGTAACTGTAACAATTTAAAACGTAATTTTTTCACTGTCATGGCTTAAGCCCAGCAGGCAACAAGGAAAAGGAGAAAAAGGAGAAAAATGACTGCTACTGCTGAACCCAGGATATTCATATAGAAAAAAAGAAAGGTTGGTATTCTCTGAATAATTTAAATATTTGGCCTAAATTAGATAAAAAGAAACATGGCACATGTTATTTGCTAGATTACATAGTTTACAGATATTGACTTAAAGGAAACCAAATATATATATATAAAAAGCTTGCATATTATATAAGTGTTTCAAAAGAAAAATATTTGTGGCATTTTCTAGAATATTCTAAGGTATTCTAATAACTATGAATCCATCAACTAAGAATCCATTAGCTGAGATGTTTGTGCAGCACGTTGCGATATGTGATTTACTTATAATTTGATTGTATACAGTTTAAAAGCAGAAGACAACTTTTACCACATTCACAAATCCAGGTTCAATAAGAAATTATAATTTCCTTATTAGCAATTTTTTTAGCTCAGACTACTGCTATATGAATGCAAACTTTTCTACTTCAAACTTTAAAGTAGTTACATACAAATATTAAACTTTCTAATAATTTCAGATATAAATTAGTTAAGTGCAAGCTATGGGCAGAAAATATTCTTGATATAATATTACTTGCAGCTGCTGTGACTAGCATCAGCCTTTTAGAGAAAGGGAATGATTATACATCTTAAAATAGTAAATTACACTGGCTGCAGACAAATCTCCTATTGTGAGAGGGCCTTGTACTTGAAATTTCCAAAATGGTCAAAGTATAATTCTGTCCATCCAGTTTATAGGAGCAGACAAAAAAAATAGATAGGGGGATTGAATTAGTCCAGACATAAAGCTCTACTTTGATGAAACGACTGTGTTGAGATCATGTCTGCTCAATAAGAGGATAGGACTGCAAATTATGATCAAATACAGTTGTGCCAGAAATAAGGTCTAAGTCAATAGCAAATAAAGTGAAAGAATGGTGCCTTTTTCATCCATCAATCCCTTTTGGGGCTCCTGGAACAACACTGATAACATGAAATTTGAGATAGAGGGACCAATATTTACCTTTGTTAATTTGAAATATTACCTTTGAATTGTTATCTTTCAGTTGCTACATTTTCAATTACCTTTGTTAATTGAATGTTAATTTTATTGTCTTCAGAGACATCAGGCCACAATACTCTCACTGAGTCTTCATCATCCTGATCACAGTGGAGGAGAAGGCACCCATCATGACCTTCTTCACCTCACTGCAAATGGGAGCACTGGTTCCTTCAGTTGTGTCTTCCTGCTTTCAAAAGAGGCTTTTTCTGTCTTGCTTACTCTCTTTCCACGTTTATACGTTTTTAAACAGGTTTTGGATCAGCCAGGAATGTGGCAGATTCTGTAGTACTACCATTAACAGAGAATGATCTATAAGCAGTATCTCAAACAGCCCAAGCACACAACATTTCCTGGCTTTCAGTAGATAACATGTTTGCTGTACTTATATTTTTTTTCCTCTAGCAGTTATGGGTAAGTATTACTAAAAGCAGAATTTCTGGCTCTTTAGTTATCCATTTTCCATTATGTTTGGGGTTTTTTGCTGTTTTGTCTACAGGAAAAAAGGCCTGGGTTCTACTAATAACCATTTCATCATCTCAGGTGGCCCTTCCTGCCCTTACCCTCAAGCAATTTTTGTTTTTATATAATCCGAAATCTTGGACAAAGGATGCTGAGACAGGCTTACAGGTGCAAAATTTTAGTAGGGTGTCCATGGCTGATGGCAGACATCAATTTTAGCAATGAAAGTTACAGTACAGCAGGTGATGACAATAAAGATGGCATGGTGAATTTTCACTGTGCTTTTTCTCTAACGCTATATACTTCGACAGGGAACTACTCACACTTTCATATGGAGCAATCCTCTAATATAAACTAAAACCTGTAAAGGAAGGGGGTGAGAAAAGGGGAAAAAAAGAACAGGTGAGTTTCACACATTGGCTCCCATGAGAAATCTGATATAGCCAGAACACTGGGGCTTGCAGATGCTGGACTATGAGAATAGCAACTTGAGAACAGCAGCATGAGATCAAGGCAAAAACCCTGCTCTAGGAAAAGCCCTGCCACAGCAGATCAGGTGAAGGGCACAGAGTTGCAAGTGAAAGGCAGAAGATAGAACTGCAAATGCTGTCGTTTGCTTTAGTGCATAGAAGCACTGTGCAACAAAGTTTTCCAGGCACGTTTTCCCTGCAGCTCAATGGAAGGGGAGGAAGGGTGTTCAGGAAGAGTGCCTTAGCTGATACTTTGGTATTTAAATAGCAGTCTCATACAGGAATAGAAATTGCTTGTAAACTTTGTTAAACAAAGATTAAAGTAATATACTTGAATTCTCCCTCTTCACAACAGAGCCAGAAACGTATCTTCTTCAGGGCACGTCCTACCTTTCTTGTTTTCCTAAGTCTAACTTTTAAATACTGTTTTTTTTTTTCCCCCTACATGTCTAGTTAGCTGTTCCCTCGAATCTAACTTTAATCTGCTGCATAGAAATTTACCTGATTATGCCTAATCCTACAGCAGATTTAATTATTGACTACTGTCATCCTCATAATGGGCTGTTGTATCTTTGACGACTGCTGTTAGCCTTCTCATTTCTGGACTGCAGTTCCTTCTCATTTCTGGACTGCAGCTCCTGTTCTTCAGCATTTCATCAGTGCTGTTGGTTTTTAACCCACATCATTAATGACCTCCTTTCATTCTTTTCAAGTTTTCCCTTCATTTCTTTGAGAGTAAGTCCCCAACAGAGTACAGCAATTCGTCTTGTGCCTCATTCAGAACCAGCGATTGTGTCCTGCCTTTAACTTTGGGAATTCCTGATAATAATTCTGACAATTAGGTTTATCTTCTTTTGCACCAGAGTTGTCTTGTTGACTCACTGGATTTGAATCCACTGTGTCACTATGCTGATACTTTCCTGCAGGTTTTCTGCATAGGCAGGTATTCCCTATTATTTATTTGCACTTTTACATATTTTTCCTTGAATAATTTTTCATTTGTGGTTATGTATTTCAGCCTTTCTATTATCTTCAAGCTTCTGGGCAGCTTTTATTTATCAAGATGCTTTTCAAAACTAATATTGTCTTTTCTATTGCTCCTAGCTCTCTATATCTGTGTAGTTCTGGAAAACAGATTCCTCCAAATCGCAAGTGAAAATACCAATAAATCCAATAATAATAGTTTGCCTGAGGATTAACCAAGAATTCTCATTCTCCAATTTAGTAGTGACCTGAATATGGTTTTTCAATTGAATGTGTACCTATCTTATTCAGAGCAGATTATTTGATGTACAATATCCAAACTCCATGTTTCACAGCTTCCATTCTTTACATTCCACTGGGCTACCTAATAAAGTCAATTTTGTTGTACCTGATTTTTAATTCACAATTACATGTTATCTGCTTTGTATGTGATAAGTGTTTATAAATTGATGGTTTCCTAATTTTAACATGGTATTTGTCTGAGAATCAGTGTTAGGTTAACTGATCCCTAACTCTGATCTTTTCCCTCTGTTGTTTGTACAGATAGGTACTGTGACAGCCAATTTGCAATTCACTGGGACCACCCCCACTTTTATTGCAGTTTTGGAGGTAATTATTAATCACTCAGAGATTACACTGGCTATATTCTTAAGTAGTTTAGGGTGAATTTCATCAGTTCCTGCTGACTCAAGTCTAATTTGTCTTAGCAATCATTGACCTGTTCTTCCTTTGGCTTGTACTACTGCCACCTCATTTAAACTAGTTTAGTTAAATGTGTGTTCATGCTTAATCATTTTTGGTGAAGATTGAAGACTAGAGAGTCTAGTGCTGCTCTTTGTCATGTCTTGATTCTATTAGTGCTTTGATTTCTGTTAGATTTTCCAGTCATTAGAAGTCCCTGATATAGATGTCGCAGCTGTAACAGATTTTTACTGTAATTCTCTTTTGTTTAGTATAATAGTTATTCTGCCCTTTCACAGTCTTTTTCAGAGATAAATGAAAATTATTATACTTTAATGCTGGTCCAACTTTTAGAACTGTTTCCTTGCTAGAAAGCAGTAGTTCAGACGTGTTTTTTGTTTCTTAATGATGTTTCTTGATGTTTTAAAAGTATTTTTAAGCATTATGGTTGCAGCACTAAGAGGCTGAAGTGTTGCTACTGGACTTTTTAATATTAATGCTATATGAGGTACATCTGATGTTCAATGTCCGTGTTGTGAAAATAAACACACCTGACTTGGAATTTAATATGAATTTAAGGTTTTGGGATTCTTTCCCTTTGGAAAGTTTAATTTCCTTGGCAAATGTCTGAATACTGAAAAAAGAAGTTCTCCCAAAATTATTTTAAGATAAAACACGACTGTGTTTTCTTGTAGTCCAAATCCCTGTGGTAAATTGATGTCACTGACTTGATTTCATATCTTGTGATGGACTACAAGGGTCCCTATTTATATATATGCTTTCAACTATAAAAAATGAAGAAATCAATAAACCGTATGCCACAGAAAGTTGACTCTTGAGGGAAAAAAGGAGAGATGTTTAATCAAACCCACAATTTTCTAATCAACAATAGGGTTAGGTAGAATCTGTTATCCATCTCTAACCCTGGCACTTGCTGCTTGTCTTCTGGCCCTCATTCTGCTGAGGTATGTATCTGTGCTACTGGATTTTCTGAGGCTGCCTCTTCTACCCCAGAAACTACACATCCCTTCAGTCTGCAGTAGAAGATAAGACCCAGCCTGAGATATATTTGCAGAGCTATAAATTATAGTGGCTTGTGACATCCCACTGATTGTGTATTTGAGAATCTTCATTTTGATATATAAAGCAATGGGCAACCCATAGCTGAAAGCTGAACTGACCTTTGAGGATTTCTGGAAGGCTGTGCTGGACAATACTTTTCAGAAGAAGAATAGCCATCTTTGGTGTTATTTTCCAGCAGGATTCATTTATTGAGGGCACAAAACAAGGCCCCTCTGTCACTGGGTAAGCAATACTTTTGTATGACAGCTGATGAGGGAAAGTCAGAGGTGGCTGATCTTTCCCAGGCCCCATATTTTGTGCCACTGTCTATCAATAAAAGAGTTCAACACTTTTATTAGACATTATGATGAATGGGTGAAAGATGTGGAATCACTGAAGGCCATACTTTGATCAAGCTGAAAACTAAAACAATTGAGACTGTTGGAGATGGGAGGGAGAAGCAGAGAGAAAGTCTCATGGAAGAAAATAAATACTGGAAATGTCCCTTCTGCAATGTGAGCAATGCCATGGTAAAACAGAGACATTAATTAAAATTAATCAATTTACTTTTGGTAATCATGAATGCTTCCCAGATACAGCTAATTAGTATGGATGGTTTTGGTTTACGATAAAAGCTTATTTTCCTACAATCCATCCCCTTCTCCTTCTTCTTCCACCTAATGATGATAGAAAACTATAACATGATACGACTGCTATTTTCATAACAGATTATTATGGTAACATATATGGATTAATGCCAGTTACGCCTGAATAAGAATTGTAGCAATTGGCCCTTGAGACTTCATTAAATGGAGTCAGAAAAAGGGGAACTAATTATGAAAGGGGAAAGATTTCTATACTTTAAACATGTATGTTGTTGGGAATTGTCTCTCTCTTTTAATTCAAAAATCAACAGCATAACAACAAAATGATTAAAGAAAGTAAAATACAGTCAGAGCACATGTGCAAAAAAGCTATTTCAGAAATAGTCTGCCTGCATTCAATAAGACACAAAGTGTTTGCGAGCCAATGTAAAATGTGTTTAGAAATATAGAGGCAAATTGCTTCCCCTACAGGAAAATTAATGGATATGAGTTTTATTTCTTGGAAAAAAAACCACCTTTGTTTTATTTAGAGGAACAGGGGAATGCAGAGGTGATTTTCACTAGAGCCTAGTGATTCTAATTTCCTCAGTTGTTGAATAAGTGGAAACTCCTTACAGAAGCTGGTTTCCTACAGGCTGAGTAATGAGTTTTCCTGAAAAATAGACCAATTGAGGGAATGTCCAGTTTGGCATCTAAAAATTGACTTTTTTGCTACTTTTGTCACTGCAAATAGCTGACTATTTTGGATCAGATCTCCATATTCCATTTGTAGAAAGCAAAAATAGTTGTTTCTTGCCCCCTTTAGAACACTGTTAGGGATTTCTTATTATTCTCATAGGACAATGGCAATGGGCCCATACTTACACTAAAAAAGTTCAAGAGCTATACAAACAGTTTCAGATTGGGATCTGTGAAAATCTGAGTGCCCTTTTACATGCATGGACACTACTAAAACAATTCCAGCTTGAGTTACTGAGGAGAGTGTGTCACTTTAAAAGGACTAAACTAAAGGAAAAGAAGAAAAAATCCTCCTTTTTTCCGCCACCCTTATAAAGAAGCATAAGGAGTTCGGTAATGTCTGGGTATATCTGGCACTGATTTCGTGTTCTCTGTCATGTTCTGTCAATTTAAAGTGATGTTTCTGTGCTATCCACAGGGAACAACGATAAATACAATAGGTGCCCCAAGTGCTCAACACTGCCGAACAGTCAAATCGTGGGACCTCACCAATTACACAGCTGCTTTTCCTTGGCAGACCTGTGTGTTAATTCATGGCTATGAAACTGTCAGCACAGCTTGTGTTGCAGCACTGACACCAGATCTGTTACGTACAGACAGCTTCGCCCAAAGAGCAAACATCATACTTGTGTGTTTTTTAAGTGGCACCTTATGGCATGCCAGTGCATCAGTGAGCTCATAGTTAAAACCTGAGGATGGGACAGACATACTAAAAATGCAGACAACAGAGGCCATTGAGGATATCTTTGTGCAGGGAGAGGGGAAATGAAGAATAATGTTGAGCTATGGATGTTTCACCACCTTGACATACGCCTTCTTTTTGTGATGGAGCTGCATGAATTCCATAGTAATTGTGATGTTTTAGAAATAAGTGAGAAAAAGATGAAAAAAGAAAACTAGAGGAGCCTGAGGAAATTGGAGAGGTGAATGAAGGGGGCTTGACTAGAGGACATTTAGGCTGGAAAGTACTGAGATGAGAGGGTTTGGAGGTACTTTATGTTGTGCATTTTAGAGATGCAGAAATCCTGGTTTTGGGATGTGGAATCAAGGGTAAATGGGGTCTTGTCAGTGGTCTGGGTGGAAAAGGGGTCATTTAAACTGGACTACTGAGAAATGCTGAGGAAAAAAGAAAATTAAAGCTGTAGAAGGATGAGAGGAAAGAGAACAAAAGAAGGGCTTAGTGTGAAAAGTGATGGAGAGATTTGAAACATGAGGATGGCACAAGACTGATATCTAAGAGTTTTCTAAAGTACTTTTGGAGAGAGACTATAATGGTCCAAACTGTTAGGCTTTGGGAGCTATCACAGACAAATTCATTTGGACAAACTCTTTGACAGTTTTCTGTATCCCTAAAAATTCACCTGATCTCTTCAAGTTAGGAGAACCTTCCCGAACCTCCGTACTGAGCTGTGTGATATCTAGCCAGCATCACGTCAGTCCAAAAGAGACACACTTTCTGGTGGCTCAGAGAACTGCTGATTTCTGGACCAGATGATTTTGCTGGCTGTGCATGGACCTCATTAGCAGGAATTTTGATTCCACTCCTGCATTTGTTTCCACAGTGATTTGTGCATGCACACGACTGTCCAAGCACAGTGCAGGTGGATGCATTGGGTCCTTTTGGAGTTGTAGACTTCACTGAGAAAGCTTGGGCAGTTCATCCATTAATTCTTCCTTGAGTCATTTTCTGATACACAGAGTCACTGCAATCTGTTTGTGTTAGTTTGTAGAGCATGAAGTGAATTCACCCTGTGTAAGATGGTGTGGGGGAAGGTAGAGTGGGTTGCACAACCCTGCAGTTATGTGCTGCAGCCAAGGCAGCCACCTTGCAGTCAGCTGTAAAACCCTCACATGCATGAGAGACACAGAGCAGTTTGCACATCTGTGATAGTATTTTTGAACCTATTTTTTTCGGTGGCTTTTTACACCTCCTCAGATGGTTCTCCAAGGATAGAGCTTTACAGGTAGGAGCCATCTCAGGCTTTTAAAGTTCTTGCTCACCCCTGCACAGTGCCTTCTTCCCAGAGGTATTTGCATCAGCAAAAAATGTTTATTGTAGCTTTATATGTACAGAAAAAGCTCGTGAGAGTTTAAAATGGCATATTGAGCTTCCTCAAAGTCTTGGCTTTTGGCCTGGCGTCCTTCCAGAGCTTCTGGAGGCAGTTTAAGTGTTGTCTTGAGCTGATCCGAGTCTGGCTGGCACCCAGAAATGCAGTCTTAATCCACATATACACATATGATACTGTGATGCTTCCCACCTCATTTTTCTTGCCATTTCCTCTCTGGTTTGACAGGGTCATGAATCTGTGTGGAGATCTGACACAACTGAAAATTAGGGTGTTGGGGTTTTTTGGTTTTGTTGGATTTTTTTTCAATAGGGTTACTTTTTACACAGATCGGCTTCTAAGCCATCAGTCGCAGGGTCTCCTGAGTTGGCTTTCAGTAATAAGAGCAAGCATGGTGTGCACATTAACCAGCATGAAAGTGTAGACTGGTCTGAAACCAGTTGATAGATGTATAATGCATAATAGCACAGTTGAAGCTGTGGACAACGGCTTTGTCTTTCAGGGATGTCAGGTATTGTGAAACAATCCGTTCTGGACCAACTGCTCTTGGGAATGCTGTTTCATCACATCTGACTTCAGGCCTTACTGAGGCACTTGAGCTGGGAGTGCTTTCTACAGCTAATAGAAAACTGGCTTCTGCAGAGAATGTTTTGTATCAGGAGTAGGCTGACAGAAGAATGCTTTCTCTCCATGTTAACTATCTGGGAAGCCTACCTTTACCCGCCTTTTAACTTACATAGCTCATGCAAAGACATATAAGAATCTGTAATCACAAATTTTTCCTCTCCCTTAGGACTGTTGTAATTAAATTGAAAGTAACTTTCTGGAGCAAACAGTGGAGAAGAAACTGGATGTAGTTCATGATCTTAATCCAGTGGTAGTCAGAGAACCAATAACCTCTTCAAGTTCACAAAGATATTTTAGGACAGTTTATTCTGCAATAGATATTCTGGACAAGTTCCTTGTGTTGGCAAGCACTAAATTGCACCTTTTTCACAGTCAGAATATATATAACTTATAGAAACTAGTCAGAAACATACATGACATTTTCATTATGGAGAATGTCAGTGGCCCATATTTGTCAGTGGGTAACATATAAATACCTTCTGGAAAACACTCCTTAGAGAGTTTGAACCCTTATTCTCTGCTGTAGTAAATCCCTACCATACAAAGCTGTGTGCAAAGCTGTCCCTGTCGGCACACCTGCCCTGGGTTTTTATTACAATGCATCCACCACTAGACTCTAGCAGGGCTATCAAGATCAAGTCAACCTTGCGCCTGAAAGTCAAGCTGGGTTCTCCCCAGGTCTTGTTTTGCTGTTGTCAATAAAGATTCCAGAGGCCACACTCTGGGTTCAGCTGTGCTCAACTTGCTTTCTTCATGGGAGTTAGAAGGTATAACTGGAGGCAGAATCTGACTTTGTAATTGCAGCATAAATTCTGTTTATGTTGCACAAAATGAAGCAAGTATCAGACTCATTTCTCTTAACTGCATTGGAGCAGCAGGATAACAGGATCAAAAAGCAATATAAAAAATTTTAGTTACTGGAGTAAGCAGATGACTCCAAGTATATTCAGTGAGTAGAATTGCTCAGTAAGAAATTGCCGTATTTGCCCGTCTGCTTTTTGAGGCAGAAACACTCATTTTTTTCCCTCTTAGATTTTCTCCAGTGCCATTTAAAATGTGTGAAGGGTTCTGTGCTGTTGTGTTGCAAGAAAGAGTACAGCGTTTGCTATCATTGGTTCCTAATGGGAAAAGCAATGAAAGAAGTAGATTGCTTCTTCAGAGGGCTGAAAGATTTGGAAACTTTTTTAATGCATATAACTTACCTATACTGCAACTAGTCTTTGGCTTTCCAGGTAAGAATACGAAGTATATTTATCAGTTAGTATTCTTGAAAGTCAAACAGCACATGTGTTTGAGCAGATATACTTGGCAGTGAACTGTTTTCTTCCTCTGCTTTTGTAACAAATATGCTATTACCTGAACTGACACGAGTTCTCCTGGCAAGGATCATTTAAAAACCCTGCAAGTTAAAGCACTAGAAGCTGCTTGTGCATTTGTATTGTCTGGTTGATGGCTGTTCAGGCTGGCAAATACTGACAGCGTGTGCCAGCTTGCTCGTATTTCCATTCTAGTTCTGCACCAGCATGTCTGTAGGCTTTCAGTGGAGTCATTGCTCATTTGCACTTGCCCGAGATCAGAATTAGGACTGTTACTCCAGCTGACCTTAAAAGAGTGATTGCTTAAACCTGAATGTCTGGCAAGGAGAAATAGAACCTCTCTACATTAGTTCATTTTTCCAAATCAAAGTTGGTAATGGCAGAAAGTCACTGCTGTTTTGATAGCTGTTCATTAGTTGCCTTTAAATTAGATGACATTTTCAGCTGTTCTTTGCTCTGTTTGAGCTGAAGAACCGAGCCTCTTGGGAATGGTGTTGCGCTTGGAGTTGTGTATTGTAGAGGCAGAAAAGTTATTGGGACAATATTGAAGAGAAACTTGACCTAATTGCTCCTGCGGCATTGTATGTGGAATTTTCTGGCTGCTGACGCTCCCAGCCTGGCTTGCTACTGATGGAAAAGATAACCCTAGGCCATCCAGCAGCCTGTCAGGATAGCAGGGAACTTTGCCTCTTGAGCCTTTGTTCCAAAATGAGAGCAGCTGGACTTTTAGTTAGGCAGGTTCTGGGCTCTGAGCAGTGACAGACTTGAGGAAAGCAGCATGGAGCAGATGACCTTCAGAGGTCCCTTCCAACCTGAACCAGTCTCTGCATCTTTAAACCAAAATGATAATGAACAAAATGTCTAGGATGTATTCTAATTCCCCAAATGCAGCAAAGATTGTCCTTAGGGCCTCCTCATTTCCACAGGATGCAGTTCCAGGATCTCAGCAGAAAGCAGGGTACCTTCTAATCGTTATGTAAAAGGCAAAATCTGAAGTATTTAGTTAAGCACTTGTATAAACTTGCTGATGCTAAATGTAGAGAGCTTTCAGCTCCAGAATGTATAATGCACTTCCTAAAATCAAAAGATATTCAGATTTTTCATGAATGGCAAGGGTTATAAATGGGTTTTTGATGGACTCTTCAGCTAAATGGTAAATAAATAGGAATTTAAATACATATGCTTTTAAAGAACATTTTGCTGTTTTGTTTTTGTATTATCTGATGGCTGTCAACAATATTACAACTGATCCTCTGATGAAAAGTTATCTCTGCAAACATCAGAAATAAAAGTCAGGGATCAAATGATAGGAAAAAAAATTCCAACATATAAATAATGCAGGTTTGTCAACAAAATTCACATTTTTTTTATTTGAATACATACATATATGCATTTATACCTGAATGTGCATGAATAAAGGTAATAATTTGAATATATTTGAATCCATGCATTTTTATAGGTCTTTTAAAAGAATGTATGCTAGATAACATAGAACTCTACCTGATACAGAGAACTTACACAGGCTTTTGTATTGATAAGACTTCAGACATTAACTGTTTAGCAGGATTTTACTGGATTTGGGATAACACATTAGTCTCCACTTCTTTGCTCAGTTAATGGAAATCAGCAGTTCTGTTGGCTTCAATATTTTATGCCACTTCAGGGTATATTTGAAAGCATTTTTACAACTTTTTACAAATTGGAAATACTTTTATTTCCCTCTTCCAAATGTCAAACTTGAAGGTTTTATTATTACCTTGTACATTCTCCCAACAGTAGCCAAAAACCAATGACCTTTCTTTAACTTGTTGAGAAATCAAATGAAATAATGATTTTAATGTATAAAATTAAGTTCCTGAATTCTTTATAAGCATAATCAGAAATTATTTTTCAGCCATGAGACCTTGTATATTTCTCATCCCTCTCCAAAATGGAAGACCTTCTACTCAGTGTTTGATTCATTTTCCATCCAAGTTTGATTCAGAGATCTTTTCTTGAAGAATGCACTAGCAGAATTTTTTGTGTGCTCAGAAAACTAAAGAAAAGAAAATGCAATAATGAAATAATTCACACCCAATATTTAGAATATCTCTTTTAAACTCTCATTTTATAAACTAGAAAAAGGTTTTCATTAAGCTTAAAAAAAATAAATAAAAATCAACATTTGGGTGTTTGTAAACTAGAAAAAGAGTGCTTTCTTCCCAAAACTGCCTGTCTGAAGGCATTATTACCATACGAGGACAGGGTATTATAATAAACATTTATTTGTTTATTGAAAATATGCTGTTTATTTTATAAAATTTACTGAAAATATGCTGAATTACATTTGAAAGAAGCTTAGAAATCAACTGATGGCTCCCTGTTTTCTTAGTTCAGTCTTCAGAGTGTTTATTTTTCTCTCAATAGTTGTCTCTTAAATTGGTACATATTTGGGAAGAGCAGTGTTTCTTCTTCAGTGAAGTATTAAAATTCCTTTTGCTCAAGGTATGTGTTAGCTACAGAAAATCGTAAGACTGAGACAAACTTCTCTCCACTTGATTTTGTTCGTTTGAAGAAAAAGAAAAATAAGCTCTCTTAAAGTGCCACCATCATAAAAAAAGAGACAAAAAGATATAAATAATTTTAAATTAATTAAATTGAATCACATTAATTATATTAATTTGAATCATGGTAAAACTGGAATCCTTTTTATACCTGGAAAATTGGTATCTTATCAAAATTCATGCAGAAGATAAAGTCTAATAAAACATGTTACTGGCTTTCTCCTGGGATATGATGTCCATCAGGTACTTAACATATTGTTAGCTATCAACAAGATGTTAAAATAATTTGCAAATTCAGGACTGTTTCTATGGATTAAAACTTCAGGTGCAGTTGAAAATTCTTGGCAGGAATGGTTCAGGCATACAACTGGGTTGTTATTTTCTACAAGAAAGTAAACATTTTCTGGCTGACATTCTGAGTGGAAATCAATAAAAGGGTGGGAAAAAAGAATACAGCAATTAGCACACAGCAAAATATTACGTTGGAGAAAGTTATGGTGGAGCCCAGATTTTTACCTTTGCGCTTTTATTCCGCACATCAGTTGCAAATGCTTCTGTCATATAAAGTAGAAACAAAAAGCCTCAATTTAATCAGAACCCCCTAAGTTTTGCAGCAGTTACATAACCAATGTTATTCAAAAAATCTGCAAAGTTTTGCATAAGCAAATGACAGATGCAGCTTTTTGAAGTCTGGTGTTTATTTTTTTGAAGTACCACGGTTTATTTTTGAAATTGTTCTTGGCACTGTAAAATATTTCTGAAGATCATGAAAGGGTTTAAAATAAGAGAATCAGACAGATTTGCTGATATTTTCCCAGTCTAAATTGGGCATTAATCTTGTGATTAGAACCCTATCATCTTATGTACAAACAACATGTGGTGAGAGATAGCAAGTTCTTCAATTAGAAAAAAACTTTTCTCTTGCCTTCCCTACAGTTTCATAGGTATTCTGAAGCACTCAGTTAAGTCTGTAAGCTAAAGTAGCACAAGAATTATGCACCAGAACAGATAAATGGTCCGTCTAGTCTGGCATCCTGTCTCTTACTGTGGCTCACGCCAGATGTTTCACAGGAGGGTAAAATACCCACATAATGCACCTGATTGCATAATATTACACCATGAGATGAAATCTCTGTCTGTCCCCAGCTGGTGATCATCTTATGTCTGAAATAAAGGCTGTTTGCCCTATAATTTTTAGCCTAGTTAGCATAATTATAAGGCATATTCTTTTTCATATAAATGCTTAATCATTTTTTAATCTTACTAAACTGATTTTGCATCTTAGAACCTAATGTCTTCTTTCAAGTTCTTCTGCCTTTTCAAGTGCACCGGTTTGCTGCCTATGCTCCAAGGGTTTGTGGCAGCACATTGTGGCTGGCTTGGGTGTCTCACTTCCCAGAGACCTGTCGCACCTTCTGGAGATTTCTGTCCTTCTCCTTGTGAACAGAATTATCCTGTTTCAGTATCCTGGATATAGATTTTCATCAGGTGAATTCTTTTGCCAGTTGAGATAAATCCCATCCTTATAGATGGTAATGACTTGGAGCACTCAGAAACCCCTTTAGCTGAGTTGGTGCAGATGACTACACCATTCAGATGTTCACAAGAAGAGGAAAGGTCTGACTGTCATGGAAGATTTACAGAACCAGAAGCTGTATTGATTCCTAGTGCTGAGCTGCTCTAAGAAAGCTGATTTTTAATCCCAGTATGAAGGTACATTTATTGGTTTTTAAATAGAATGTTCCAGTGCTAATGAACTCATCAATATAAAAATACATTGACTTTAGTTGCAATCAGTTGGGGTTTTTAAACAGGCATTTGTCTCTCCTTAAATCCATTATATTTTCTGTATATATCAGCATGAATGAAAACAGTAAACAGCAACCTGTGCGACTTCATTGAAAGTCATATATTTTCACTGGGGCATCTATACATCACTTAATTACATGCAAGTTAGCAGAATAAACAAACACCGGTGAATCACTGCTTTGTTTCTTTCTTTTCTGAACTTTCTTTAATGAAGTCTGGTAAGTCATTGCTTCTCTGAATCTGGTATACTTACTGCTTTGCAAGTGTTGCAAACAACCATGAAATTTAAATGCTTCTGGATTTCAGTAGAGCTTATTACTTCATTTCTCTGACATTAGTTACAGACAAAAGCAAAAAGCTCACTTGTAGTAAGTTTGCCACTTGCATGACATCAAAGTCTATTTGACCTAAGTATATGCAGGGACTGTAGATGAATAATTCAGGAGTGCCCCTAATTTGTCATTAACAGATGAAAAACGTCTATCAAATCAAGATTCTCCTACACCCTGTTATAAAGTATTGCATTGTAGGTCATGATGTGTCATGTCATGCTGGTGATATCTCCGATTATAATGAAAGCTCATGATTATCTATGATGAACTAGGATATGAAATGTCAGTCTCAGAGATGCCTTTTCCTGGACCTGACTTTCCCCATGGAAAACTGTGGTGAAAACAGGGACTTCTTGTCAGCAGAAAATAAAGACGTTTCTTGCTGAAACACTGGAACCAACCTTTTGCTTTTAAAACTGCTACAGCTCAAAAACATACCAATTTTTTGACTGAAATTCAGTTTTTAGCCTGGTGTTTTCAGTTGCCCATTAGAAAAGCAATATTTATAATAGTTTTATCATATTGTATAAATATATTATGTTTAATAATACATATGGTATTATATATGCTCATAGGTAATATGATCTAAAGAAACTTTTTTAAATGTAAAGTTTTTCATTAAAATATTATTCCAAAGAAAAAAAAAATGTAAACAGAAGGACCTGTAAATGGAATAATCATCTTTTACTGAGATATTACCTTAATTATGATAGTGGTCTATAATCTTCTTTTCTGTAGACATGCGTTCCCTAGTAGAAAAATACCATTTGTCTGGAATTTATTATTTCATTTTTCATATTCTCGTAAGACATCAAAAATTCTTTTTCATTCTCACCTACAGTTCACCTATTCGTTAGGTACTTCTTGTGTAGCTTTTTGTTACAAAAGTAATCAATCACCCCCTCCCACCTCTGATTTTCAGTATCACAATGCTTACTAAAAAGAGCAAAACATTTACAGATTATATCAGTCAAGTCTCTGGGATAAATATTTGCATTTGTGGGGTGCACATATATGCATGGCTGTGCATTTTTGTGAATGAAACCAACTGGCGTGCTCTGAAAGATAGCAAATAAATGTAAGCAAATTTAAAAGTACATATTTTTATACACAATATCTACCTATTTGTGTATTTTCTCCACTTTATTTTTCCAAGGAAATAATTTAGAGTAGCCTTTGGAATTTTATGTGCAGATTTCTGGTGTATGATAAAATATGAAGCCAGATTTTGAACCAATTTGTATGTACTGCAGTCACAGAAAGGGATGGTTAAATCTGTGAAGTGTCATGGGGAATGAGGGAAACCACTGGTGGTTCAGCACCTTCTGCTGCAGAGTATTTGCTGCACTGAGCACTGCTAAAAAACCTATTACAGCCCTCATATCATCCTGTGGTAAATCTTCCTCTGGATCAAAATAGCTGTGGAAAGTCTCTTTAAGACTGTTTGATTGTTAATATATTCTGGAACAGAAAAGGCAATCCTTGCTCCCCCCTTCAGTAAAGACATAGAACCATTTCTTTCAAGACAGAAAAAGAGATGTTTCCCTCTGGTTTTGGTCCAAAGAGAGGTGCTGCAGTTCCATTTGCTTTAATTTCTCTTTATTTTTCTTTAAAGCACGTTTCACAAAAGTGTATCAATGCTCAGCACAGGCCTTTCACCAAGCCAAGGATGGCACAGCTCCACTGGCCATCAATAGGTTCAGCTGGTTTGCGCTCAGAATACGCAAAAAAAAAAAAAAATCAGCCCTTTATTATTTTTAATCTGTGGTATCAGTCATGTGTTACAAGACAATGTCCAGTTATTTCTTTTCTAAGGTCAAACTTCAATCTGAACACTCAGTTCAGCATCAAAAGTTGATCTGGGAGGCCTTAAAGTCCTTCACCTCAACCTTTCTGAAACACAGTTTTAATTGAAAGGTAAAAGTGCTGACCTTCTTTCATATGCTTCATTTTACATTGTGATGCCTTGCTCTCTTTTATTGAGATGTCAAAATGAGTATATCTGGAGATTTCCCCATGTGGTGCTTTCAAAGCCTATGATTTAAACTTCTTCTTTTTCACTTGAGATGAAACAGTTTCAATTCTCCTGTCTACTGTGACTAAAATTTCCTAAAACCTGTCAAACTTCATGTGATGATCCAAACTTCTAGAAAGCACAGATTTAAGTTCAAAAAAATAAGCTCTGTGGCGCCACTGAAATTGAAGGATATGTTCGAGGGGATGGGGCCATTCTGGGCTTGAAGAAAGACATGTCAGACAAACTATTACTAAACAAACCATAGGAGGAAATCTACCTTGTACTGTTCTCGCTTCAGTCATCCTTCTTTTCTGCAGTGTCTTTTGTCTCAGTTGAATACAGACCATCCGCAAAGGAAGCTCTTCCCTCAGAATTTAAGGATTCCATTTATTTGTATCGGAAGCAATGGTACAAATGAAGTGCATGAAGTTCTAGAGGAAATATGTTTTGTGGAAATTGCATTGAAAATGGGGATAAAAAATCTTAATGAAAAAGATGAGTCGCCTTCTAGCACCTGTGCTGTAATTGATGGTAGTAATAAAGTTATTATTAATGTAAACTTAGATTATTTAGATAACTTCAGGTAACTGGAAGTAGAGGGCCATAATGATAATAAGGACTGACATTTCACCTACTTTAGATCACATCCCTGCAGAAGTGCTGAAGGTGGATATCACGTACTGTGGTGTCTGACCTCCTTGTATTATCTTTTGCAAAATGCTGCCACATTTAAAGGTACATGAATCATTTCCAGTGAAGGGTAATACAAGAGAAAATGAGGACTTCAGGGATATTCCTTTCTTTTGAATATCAGATGAAGCAGTTTCAGTGGTAATATCAATAGGGATCAAAGAAGCAGGTGTGAAAGGTCTTGCACAATGGCCTGGTATCATTTAATTCATACTAAAAGAAATTATAGCGAAGTGATTGGAATATCAAAGGCTAATAGAAACTTATTTCATCAATTCTGTAAAGTATTGATTTTTAAGGGCACAAAGCCTGTGCCTGAAAATATACAGTGAAGTTATGGTACTGCTAAAATATAAATTAATAGCAGGAGTATCATCTTTACATTAACAACAAATATTCAGACTTGATTACTAGAGGAAGGCAGAAAGAGGAAATTATCCTCTCATCTTTGTTTTTCCAATTAGACATACAACTGGATGGTAAATAACCTGTTTGTCTATAACAAGATGGAAATACAACAGACACAATACATATCACATAGGATTCATCCCCTAGATTTTGCTTGTGATATTACATATCTGATGAAGATATTTAAAACAGAAGCTAGGGAAGGCTGGAGGGTTAGCTGCTCCTAATGGTCTTTGAAAACCAGTGAGAAGGAGTTCAAAGTGATAGAACTAGAGATACAAACTGCATCTTGAAATAAATAAAAATCATATGTTTTAGAAGCCATAATTTCCATGATTGAGACGAGCATTTCTTGTGCAGGTTAATAGCTCAGAGCATTAGGAGTAAAACAACTTTTTTTTTAGGTTCTGTAGAATCTGGAAATCTGGCAACATCTGCGTAAAAATAAAGATGACAATATGCAACATGGTGAATCTTGAAGTGTACCATGTGCTGTGGAAACAGATTGTGAGCTGAAAAGATGCTTGCAAGCCATTGAGAAATGTTTCATCATTGACTGAAAGATCACAAAGTGAATTGAGAAGGCATCCTTTTCAAATGTGAAAATAAGAAAAAAGTGTTGGAAGTGAACTACTTCTCATGGTATTATGAACAAATGAGAAGGTCATGTGGGAAGGATGAGGATATAAAAATCTCATAAGATCTCTTACAGAGACACGAAAAAATAGCTTCTGTTTAGAAGTGGAGCATCCTTCAAATTGTGTAAGAGAGTGGAGTGGGGTGACATTTCTGCATAAGGCATCACTGTGGATCAAGGATCATCCCCATGCTAGAATCCCTCTTGCTGAGATGTGGCATGAAAGGACACAGCAAAGATCTGTTTGAAATTGGGGATTTGGTGGACTGGTAAAAAAATAGCATGGATTAATCTGACCACATTTTAAAGAAAATGGTGGGATCTGATAGCATTGGCTCAAGCTCACAGCTGCCTTTGCCATCCAGTTGTAAGTCTTGGCAAGGAAGTTCTGTGTCTGGGCAATGAATCCACTGTGCCCTGGGATAGCACTAGAGTAGCATGGCACCTGTACCCAGCATGTCCATGGGCTTTATTTCATGCAGCAAGAAACATCAGCTGCATGAAACAGAGCACTAAAATGGCCAGCCATGAATGGTCAGCTCCCTTTACATCTCTACCTTATTTAACTTGTTTGGAAGGCATAAGAAGCAATGCTGATAGTTCTAATTTTTCTAACCTTCATACGCAAGTAAAATGCTAGCATCTCTGCCACTCTGTTCCTTCTTGATGTAGTTTCTGCTAACACAAAAATTCTTTCAGTAGCTTTCTGTACAATTTATCAATAGCCTCTCAGAAAATGATAAAAATATCTTCCCTTATAAATCAATATATCACAGCAACTTTATTAGCTAGTTTTTGCTGGAGTTCTTTTCACATGGCTGATTTTACAGTTCCCTGAAACTAGTGTTTTTGAATGCAATGTTTTGTCTTTCATTATTTGAAATGCAAACAATTCAGGTTCTTTTCTGGAGTTGAGTATGTTTTATGCCATTTATTTTAGCTATATCAATGTCTGTGAAGAATTTAGCCTGATACCTTAGGCAGAATTGAAATCCCAATTAAAAACTCTGGTTTTTTTTCTAGAAGTTATGGGTTCAATTCCTCCTTCCCCTACAGATATATATATATATTTTTTTTTTTTATTTTTTGATAGAATTATGCAATGCTTAGTAAATTACTGAAATGTACTGGGGAAAAAGGATTCAAGTGATATCACCTGGTCTACTGCAACTAGATTTGACACTCTTGTACTCTGATTCTTTAGTCGAAATTAAATCTACTTATAGCTAAAAGTCTGTAAACTACTTCTACTGAGCTGGAAGAGCTCTTAGTAGAGGCTGAGCTTCTATTTTTGCTGTAGGCTGCAATTGCACACTAAGAAGTCATACACATGGCTGGCAGAATGGTGAGCCCAGCTGGATGAGATACTCGCCCTGAGAAAAAGGGTCCAGTTACCAAAACTGTGTTTGCCTTCTGAACACAAGCATAGGCACCTTCTCATTCTGATCTATCCCACTATAAAGAAAGAAGCTCCTTGGATTTTTCTTGCCTTGTTCACTAGGGTAGGACTTATTACATCATTTCATGTTAAAATATGGACTGTATGAGGAATCTCAGAGGACCTTGCTCTCCTGTGACAGGAAAAACATTGTTGTCATTCTGTCATTCACTGCCACTGACTTCCTCTATGACTTTTAAGCAATCTAAGATTACGGAAATCTTTTGTGTCTTGGCTTTGAAATGATTCTTATTTTATTTTCATTTGACAGTAATTCTTAATATTTCCTTTAACAGTTCTTGGTTTATACAGGTGGGTTGTTGGTCCAGCTTCATAACTCTTGTGCTAATTTCATGAGGCGCTTTAGATCAAAGGTTTTGGTCAAATGCAACATTGTCAAAATCTGATAGAGTTAAATGCAGCAAAGGGAGTATTGGTGACCTGCTGAGGAAAAACACAAGTAAATAAAAAATGTGGAACACCTAATAGGGAAGAAATGGGATGACTCTGCTAACTTTATGTTTCCTCACATTTCTAGAGGGAATTGGGTTCTAAGCATTTTGGAAAACAAGTTTTTGCCTACATTTCCTAACGGCAAATTTAGGAATCTAAATGATTCCGTTTGCTTCTGAAAATCTCTGCTGAAGCTTTGGTATTAAGCTAGCACACTAACATGGAGCTTGGACACTAGCATTTAACACATTTACCAGCCGTGGATTACAATATCCTCTTGCTTAAAATAGAGTGCTCAAACCACAGCATAAACACCTCCTTTTTAGCAACAAACCAACATTAATGCGCAAATGTTCATTGTGTCTCTCATAATTTACACTAACTAACTGCAGAGTGGATGCTTTTGTCTAAAGCTTCCTGAATGTGTGGTAGATTGCTACCTGCTGTGCCCCTTTCCTGCTCAGCTGGTGATCTAAGGAACTCTAGACTTGTCTCAGTATTACAAATTTCCAAAGTCATCATTTCACCTTTGCCTTGCAGAGGAAAGGAAGGAAAACAGTTATGTTTCTGCTCCTGTTTCAAAGAGCCTCTGGAGATAGATTTAAGCTGGTAGCTGTAAACTACCTTTGCTTTCATCTACCTACTGCTCACTATTAATTTTCATGTTTTTATCATCAGCTCTCACAGTTGGTATCTTTTTCAAGGTTAGACTCCTGATTCTTTTCTCTTGCAGATGATTCCCTTTTAATAAATTCCTAGATAACGTGACTTCACAAAGATGCATTTCCTGCTGCCATTTGCAATGCCACACTGAAAAGACATTTCTGATTGTTTTTGTAGCTCCTTGAAGTTCCATGTGCCGTTCTGCAGGAGAATTTTGTGAGTTAGGAAAGGATAAGGCTTCATAAAAAAATAAAAGTTTTGTTAGGCCTATTTTAAACCTGAAGGATTATCTTAATTCAAATAACAGTACGTAGGAAAGACTAAGAAACTGGGGAAATAATACATGCATCAAAATAGTATTTTTCAGCCTTAAAATACATAATTATGATTTAGGATCATAGATTTTTACTTTCTCTGTACTGAGGACCAGGAGTCCTAGGAGATACCACAGGGAATTGGGGAACATATTGCAAACAGGGTACATATGTTACTGACTGGTACTTTTGATCAGCCTTTTCTCATGGCAGTTGGTTCTGCCCAGTCAGAATGAAATACTGTGTGAGTTCTGCTGGGATTTGAAAGCTGAACAGAGTTCAGAGTCCAGCGTCCAGCTATTTTGACTTTTATGTGCATTTCTTAAAAACTTGCTTGTTTAAAGTAGAAATTCCCATCATGTCCATTCTCCCATCTGACATGTGTTGTTGGTCTGCTTTGTTCCAACGTCTGCTCCATTTTTTCCATTTCTGTCCATGCTGTTCATGTGTATTTTTTGTTTGCAGAATATGATTGTGCTCAGAAACAGGCAAAGATGAGGATTCCAAATACTTTTCAGTAAAATAATTCTTCACAAAGGCAATCTTATTTTTTTCCTGCTCAATTTCTGCCCTGTTTCACTGGTAAATTAACAGCTTTTCGAAATTTTGCTATCTCAGCAACAATTGGTTTCAGAAAGCATCTATTAAAAAATTTAAAAAGTCACTTGAAAAACTTCAGTTTCCGTGTCCTCTTGTATTTTATTTTTATTATTTTGCATGTACTCATTTTATAATTGGTCCCTCTGTTTCTAAATCCAAGGCACACGCAAGTGTGAAGGAGAAGCGCTACATTGCTCTTGCCTTTGGTAAAATCAGTTTGCCTCTATTTGGATAAATTAGAGACCTTCCATTTCAAGTGCTGTCAATCTTGTACTTTTCACGGTCTTACATGTAAAATAAAAATTAAAGCAATCTCTACGCAGATGGAATAATTGCACATTTAGTATCCTGGTAAATAAGGGAGCTGATTGGAGAAGTGATTACCTTTGACTGTCAGATTCTTTCCCTGTTGCTGAAATTACAGACTTCAGAAAGTTCCTGAAAGAAAAAATCTAACTATGGCTTTTCATATTAGTTTTCTTGTCCTCAGTGTATTATTTTCACATACATAAGTCTTTATAATCTCATCTATGACAGGCATAAAAGAAGTTAGGAGAGACACGTTGCATTAAGAAAAAGCATTACACTATCCTAATCTAAATGTAGTGGAAATGGCACCAGTACTGCTCAATAGTGGTTGATGGCTGCTATGCATTATTGCTATTTGCAGCTTTAATGGAGAGAATGACAGGATGACCACCTCCTAGCATAATGGGATCCACTGTATTGTGGATAACTGAACGCCACTGGGCTCAAGCTGTGAAGCAAAGGGTGGCTGCATACTTCCAGATGATTTAGTACTCACCAAAGATTCGTTTGAGGTGCAGTCTGACAGGAAACTAAAGAGAGAGTCCTATTTTTGAGAACTGTCCACATAGAACTGAGTAACATCGTGACTTTTTTCTGCCCTGGTGTTTAATCCATGTGCTTTCACTTGGAGCATGCCCAGATGAGGGATGCTGGCTCTGGCCCTGTGTGTGTGAGATGTCTGTCTACCAGCATATTCGAACTGGAGAAAACACTGCAGCTCACTGCAATCACGTTATGAAGAAACACACCAGTGTTTTAGCTGTTGCTGATCAAGGACATTTAAATCTCTCAAGATCTCTCAGTGAGTAGGGGCACAAGAAGGTGGGAAGGAGCAGAGACAGGACACCTAACCCAAACTAGCCAAAGGGGTATTCCATACCACGCCACGTCATGCCCAGTATATAAACTGGGGGCAGTCACACAGATCATTGTTGAGGTCAGGCTGTGTATCGGTCAGCAGATGATGAGCAGTTGTATTGTGCACCACTGTGGTTGTTTTTATTTCCTTTGCCCTATTAGTTTTATATTTTTGCTCCTTGTTATTTCTTTTTTATTATTATTACTAGTATATTGTACTTTATTAAGTTGTACATATTTCAACCCATGGGGTTTACGTTCTTTCAGTTCTCCCCATCTCATCTGCAGAAGGGAAAAGGAAGGGTGTGAGCAGGCTGTGTGGTGCTGAATTACCAGCTGGGTTTGAACCATGACTCTGGTCTTCATCCACTGGTAGCCTATATAGTAAAAAATGAACACCAGGGGATAGAAGACGACTCTTTGCAGAAGTTATAGTGGCCCTGGGAACCAGTCATAACAAAGTTATGGTGTTCCAGAGGCAAAACAACAAGCACTATCTCACGGTTGGAGCCAGGGTGCAAAAAGATGTTCCAGTCCTCCTGGCAGTCAATATAGTCGTATTAGTAGCCTTCCCTTCTGCAAGTGGTTTCTCTTTTCCCATTTAGCAACAACTCAATTATAATTCTTCCAGCCTGGCATAAGGTAATTTTTCCTTCCCTCACCTTAATGTCTGTCATCTGCCCTTTTGTCTCCCTAATAGTTCTGCTGTAGCAGCTCTGGATATGCTACCTGCTCGTTTTCTGATAGGCAGTGCTGGAGGGTAACACACCCGTGATATGATTCATTAGGAAAACTTCATGTAGAAAAAGCTTAAATATGAGATTTAAAAGCTAGACACGCTGGCCAGCCTTGTCACAACTAAAATACTGGTTTTGTTTCTTCAGGGGCAGGAGTGCAGTTTGGATTAAGCATCTCTGGAGGAGTGTAAGTGGGAATAAAATTCTATTTGACATTCTGAATTTTAATCGTGGGCATGAATGGACAAAAAGGGCAAGGGGGAGAAGCTGCAGTTTTCTTCCTTCCAGAAGAAACTCTGCGTTACTAATGACCTACTTCTGAGATGAATGTATGGAGTTGTTTTCAGTAACTGTGCATAAAACAAACCACTTGTTCAGAAGGAGACATCTTATTTTTAAAATATATGTGTACTTCAAAAGTTGCAGTTGTAGGAAAGACTCATCAGTACGGGAGGATCGTAGGAAAGGAGTATGGATGACCCAGCCTTCTTGGCAGGCTGGGAAGCTAAGGGACATAAAAGGAGAGGCCGGTTATATGCTGCTGAGCTGAGTCACAAGAAAGTGATTATTTTACAAAGCAGAGTGAAGTGAGCTTTAATACACCCTAGTCTTCTCTGTGGATTGATCTGAGACTTGTATGACCCTGAGTAAATGTGTGCCTTTGGGACATAATCTGACCTTTACTAATGAACCATAAGCAATGATAAATAGGTCCTCTTACTGCCTTATATTTAAAACTAATCCTTTCCCTCTTTTAAATATTGAAAGATCACTCATCCACAGCTTAATTTCCTTAATTTTTAAATTAGTTTTCATATGATTTATATGAAAAAACAAGTTTAATCACCTTCTGATTTTTCAGCCTGCTTTTGCATAAACACTTTTTTTTGTGCTCTGCTTTGAATCAACTTGGAAAGCCATGCAGTGTCTCAGCCTCTAAATGACACATTACCTCTCTCTCTCATCCCTGTCAGACTCTGCAGGCAAGGACTGGTTGCCACAGCAGTCTGTATTAAAGCCATGGTTCTGGATGATGAACTCTCTAAAGCGTGAGCCTTTTTTTGTAATGCCACAGCAGATTCTCAAATTGTATTCTGCCTGTGACTCAGGTTCCAAATGTATCTTTCTGAATAGTATCTTCAGGGTGTACAGCTGTTGAAACTTCAAGAAGTGTGACAGTGCATTCAGCTCCTATCAGTCACTGATAGATCTGACCTTTTTTTCGGTTAACTGAAATAAAACTCCTTTTGTAAGCACTTTTCCACTTCTCAGGGGGATGAGGTTTCTTCCCCCCTGCAAGGCTTTTTGGCTTTTGGTGGGACACAGAGACCTTTCAAACATTCCATCAGCTTAGATAATTCATCACAAACACCTAGGAATGCAAAGGTGTTTTTTTTCTTTTTTCCCTTGAAAATGTAGGTCTTTCATTGTTAAGAGGTTTGTGCTTTTCCTTCCACTTTGTTTTTTCCCTTCTCATCCCAGATGCCAGCCAGTGGGGAAGGTATTTATTTTGTGTTTTCTATCTTCTTCTGAAAGGAATTTGCTTCTTCTGAAGAACTGGGAGCATCCTCTGGGGTGGGTTTTTTTTTTGTTTGTTTGCTTTTTGTTTGTTTTTTTTCTCTATAACTCTCCCCTTCCCCCACTTTTCCTAGCTTAAAGCTCCTTACAATGTTGGCGAGTCTGTTGGCCCATTAAGTGAAGTGGATATCATCTCTCCCAGACAGTTGCTGATCTTCAAATAGTGTCCCATAGTTACAGAAACCAAAACTCTGTTGTCAACACCATTGATGTAACCAGCTTTTTACTTGGTAAATCTGTCTATTTCTCCTCTCATCATTTACCCTAATGTGTAGGATTGAGGAGAAAACTACCTGGACCCCCAGGCCTTTGACCACTGTCCCCAGAGCTCTGAAATCCCATTTGATAGTTCCTAAGTTATCCTTGGTATCATTGGCACCCACTTGAAAGATCAGCAGGGGGTAATAGCCAGATGTGTGGACAAGCTTTAGTAGTCTTTCCATGGCACTTCTAATTCAAGCCCTTGGCAGACATCAAGCCTCTATAGGCAAGCGGCTGGGTCAGCACATGGGTACCTCTATCCCCTGCAGCAGCTCAACAACACCCCATGTCCTGCAGAAGGGATGACTGTCAGCCCTAGCTTCACAGAGTGGCACCAGGCACCCCTGCAACCAGAGACCTGCAGAACTACATCTAGTGTCAGAAGATCTCTCTGGGTGAAAGTGTCTGACACAGCTGGTGCACTAACATCTGCTGGGAAATGAGCTCTGTGGTGTGTCATAGCCATATTGTAGGGAGTGTACACTGGGAATTAAGGCGCCTCCTTGTAGCTTTCTATGATACTTACTGCATCTGTCTGATGCTTCTGTTTTATGTCCATATAAATAGCTTCTTAGTCTCACAAATTCTATTGTCAATGTCATTTATGCCCTGATAAGTGGTATGTGAAAATGTAATGTGTATAAGCCTGCTAGTTCTGTGATGTCTCATTTTGACTCTGTAACATTCAGGCATAAAAGGTCTATAAAATAAACATAAAAAAGAAGGAATTTGTCATGCTTCTGCCCTGTATGTCTCTTTTTCCATCTGAAGAGGCCTGTGTTGGATGTTACACCTTCTGACTTACATCAGTCTTCCTCTAAACGCAGACCTATCCAAAGTGATTCCTGAACATATGCAAGAAAACCCAAATCTCAGTGGGCAAAAGAGTATGTTTTGGCCCAAGATTTCTTGAGTAATCAAATGTATAAAGTGTAGATTTGGCTAAACTGTGACATTTTGCTAATTCATGTCAGGTTTTGTCAAACTGTTCTTCTTGATCACCTCCTTCCCCCAAAGAGATATTCTGAAATCTGAAATCATTATAATAGCTTTTTGCTTTTTTAAAAGAGATGTCTGGTTTTTTTCTACAATATATGACTACTGAAGTGTAAACCAAAACATCTCCCCTTGAACAAAATGGAACAAAATGCTTGAGCTGACCCAAAGCAACTTATTTAGCACATTTGTAGGGGTGAAAGTGAACTGATATATCACTTATTCATGCAGCTTTCTTCTGTGTTTCTCCTCAGTGTCTTTGGACACTCAGTATTAGCATCATTAGTTTTTTGGGGAGTTTTTTTTTGTGCTTTCCCCTTCCCCAAAAGGAATTACAGGGATAGGAGCAGAGCTTGAAAGCTCAGACTGTTCTATTAGTTTCACATTTCTTTTTCTGTTATCACTTTCTGCTGTGTAACCCATTTGCAAATAATGAAAAGGGTTTCCTCACTTCCAGCAAAGGTATTTTATCTAATTGAAAGCAACCAGCAGGTGGTTTTTGTACAATCTCATTAGCCTATGATTGTTTTTGACACTTCTTTGAAGGAATGCTATGAAACCTTACAATTGGAAATACACCCTGTGTCTAGGTTAATTGTCATGGATTATAATATAGGGAACACTAACTTTTTCAAGATTTATTTTTAAAAAGAGCAAATGGTTTAGCAATCTAAGGTAGTTTTATGGTATTCCTTACAGAGTGTGTTGAAAGCTTGGTATTCTCTCTCAGTAGTGTCCCTCTGTGCAGGGGAAGTGCCATAGGCTGCTGCAGAAGGATGAAAACCAAGCACAGAGATTTGAGTCCAGGTGTTGTAAAGTTATTTTGGCTCTTGGTTCTCCAGGAACTATGTAGATAATCTAATCATGTAGGTAACTAAAACACGTTTTCCAATTGTGATACAACAACTGAGCATGTTTCTAAAAGCTGTGCCTAAATCAGAACGTGAAGATAAAGATCATCCTGTCTGATCACACACTAAAGGGCAATTTTGTTATTCCATGGAGAGGAGCCAAGAAGGAGAAAGAAAACAAGACAGCTACTTGGGGACTGATGTGGAATGAGGAAATACACCCATATTCAGTTACTCTTTAGTATCTTCTTGTTTGTTGTTTCTTGCTCTTTTTAAGGCCAGATTTCCACTGGCATAATTCCTAACTAGACAACCACTGATGAGAGATCAAACAGCACAAGCAATGTAGTATGGACCTGGAACTCCTGAGCACTCTTAGAAGGTTGCCCAGGTCAGGACTGTGGCATTAGGTTACACTAACAATATAATAGCAGTTCAGACAGAAATATTCAGTCTCTTGTTTCAGTTTAAATGGGTGGGCTGGTTTTAGTTTAAACATATTGAGAGGAGTTATTTTTATGATTTTCACGAAGTGATAGCAGTCTTTCAGTCCTTAAAGGAGCCCTACAGGAAAGCTGGAGAGGGACTTTTTTGCAAGGGTATGGACAGATACGATAGCCAAGGGGTAATAGCTTTAAACTGGAAGTGGGTAGACTTAGATTAGATATAAGGAAGGAATTATTCACTATGAGAGTGGCACTGGTTGCCCAGAGAGACTGTGGCTGCTTGATCCCTGCCTGGAAGTGTTCAAGATTAGATGGGGCTTTGAATAACTTGGCCTAGTAAAAGGTGTCCCTTCCCATGGCAAGGGGCTGGAACTGAATGAATTTTAAGATATCTTCCAACCCAAACCATTCGATGATTCTACAATTCTATGATTACTGTGGGTATATAGCCCAAAAGAGCAGTTATTTTCTGTTTGTTTTGTTGTTTGGGTTTCTCTTCTTGCCTTTTTTAAAAATGTATTTATATTCTGACTTGTCATAGTTGTTTATCTCCTAAAGCTTTGGAGAGATACTATACCCATGTAAATGTATGTGCATATTCATGGTATAATAGAAAAATATATTAAAATGATGTAATTTACAACTGTCAGGGCAGTGTTTATGTTCCATCTTTTCCTCATACATACAAAATGAAATACGTGCAAGTTAGCAAGGGAAAACTTAATACAGAACAAAGAACCCTAATGAGCATGGCTGCACTTCTCAGCTTATGCCCAAAGTGGCAGAAAAAAAGAAAACTCAAATAGATCAGCCATTCTGGCTCACAAGGAAAACCAGAGTTGCAGACAAAGTCATACAGACTCAGCATACAACACAAACGATTCCCTGATGTCAATGAGTTTCCCACTTACTCATGGCATTTTTGTTTTCCAAAAGATTTAACTGTATCACCTGAGGGATTAGCCTTTTCATATTGTTAAGTTCTGCTTCTGTTTTTCACTAACTTTGGTAAAACAGATTCTCAATTAAAGATAACCAGTGGATGTATAATGTCATTTTCACAGTCTGTTATCTGTTTAAAGTGACAAGGATTCCTCTTCTTAGCATTCCCTCTAGGTCCATAAAATACTCATTGACCCTGAAACAATTTTTGTAAGGTTTCCCTTCAGAAAAATAACCACACTCCAATATTCTCTCTTCTGTTCTTGAAGAAATGGTGAATCTACTTTGCTTCAGTTTCTCCTTCCTTTTTAGACTAAGGTGAAAGATATCTCAGAAAAATCATTCTACTTCTGTCTCCTGGGCTTCCAGAATGTTTTGCAATATGGTGAAATAGAGAATTAATCTTTGGACAATGAGGACAACAGCATGATTAACCTGACCTAGTTGCAAAGAATATGTCTTTACAGCTGCATCACCAGATTTGGGAAGTTATTTGAAAAATAGTCATATACGAGGTAATTTCAAGGAGTGAGGATTTATCATCAGTGTTTTATTCGTTATTTCAAGTGATTTGGCAGAATACACTGCTTTTGTTTATCACATGAGAGAGATAACCACTCCTCTGCAGCAAAACCAAGCAAATGCAGATGTTTTTTCCTAGAGGAAGAGATGCATGTACACACCTAGAAATTAATGAGATAGATATGTAATTAGTGGTTGTGGCTGTATTGCCAAACCTTTGAAAAGGTGTTTAGCACATCCCCATCAGTCTCTGAGGTAGTTGGAATTAAGATGTCCAAGCACTGATGAAATGGAAGTATAAAATATGCTATGGGTGCTGAGCTGAGCCAGGGAGGAAATAAGAGGTGTTTTAAATGAGGTACATTACTGATGAAAAAGAATTCTTGTGTCAGCAGTCCAGATGTTACCTAGGTGAGGCAGAGTACTTAAGATGCTGTTGTATGATGCACAATGAGATACAGAGAAATGTAGATAACAGCTTTAGGGTGATAATGACATTCTGAGACTCAGAGCTTGTCTAGTCTTTTTTTTTTTTTAATGATTTGTTTTGCCTTTTTGGCTCTATCATGTGTCCCTGAAATCCTTTCTTAGACACTGACTATTATAAATCTTCTGCACCAAAGCTATAACTTAAGATAGAGGTAAGTAAAAGCATTACGGAAAATGAGATGCAACTCCAGAGGGTTTCTAACCAGTGAAAATAGAGGCCACAGAAAGATGCAAGTGAAATCCCAAGAGGTAAAACAACCCTCTTGAAGCTCAGTTTCATTTCCAGCCTTGTGGAACACAGCACATGAACACGGTCCCACAGCATTTTGGGTTGATCCTGTTTTCGGTAGTCAGTCACTTAAAATTATATTACAGCTCTGACAAATACGCTAAACTGCTAATTGTAGCTGGAACAACAGACCAGATACTGTAACATTTAGCCTCATGTTTTATTAAAGCAATGTTTAAATAGTTCAGTGAGATATTTTAAGTCACAGATCTTGTTGCCATCTAAAGAGGCAGTAAAAGACTAAGTTTACTGTCATTATTGCATGAACATTTTTACCATAGTTCGGAGCTGGAGGTGTGAGTCCTGTGCCTGTACATGTACTCTTTGACAACAGAACCTGTGGCATCTGGATGTGACAGATTTGCCATTGCTGAGAACCCCATCAGCTCCTACCTCCCCAAAAAGTCACACTTCAGCATCAGAGCCACTTATCAGCGTGAAGGACAGAAGGATACCTGTGTCCTGAACTTGGTAGGTATTGCAGCTGGTGCTGGGCTATCATATGTGTCATATATAAGGAAAAAAAAATTCAAATTTCACTGCTTTAATCACACTGATAAGGGCAATTTTATCTGGGATAATGTGGCAGATGAAATGAAATCATTTTCCACAGGGAGTATTCTAGATTGACCATGAGCAATAGTTGACAAAATGCTTGTGAGAAATAGAACAATTGTACACATTAAATCTAGACAAATACATATTGATTTTCATTCATATAAAATTAGAAATCACCCTCAGTTTGCTAAAATCACTGTTCAGTTAAAACTATCAAATCATGGATCACCTGGAAAACATCATCCTTATAAAATGTTTGCTACACACAGATTAATAATGATTCTTAAATTTCATAACTTGGTGACTAATAGAAATGACTGAATAGTTCCTAGAGGGTTTCATAAGGATGTTATTGACTTGAAGAGAGGCTCAAACTACACATATCTTAATAAAAAACAACTGAATAATTTGGTACATGGAACTAAACTTGACATAAATTCTGAAATAATCAGTGTTGCATTAAAGAGAATTTGACAGCAACTAATTGACTTCATGTTTTTTCTCTCAAAAAAGCAATACAATTAGTGGCAAAACTATGTTTCAAACAGTGTTTGGGTTGAGCTTAAAGAAGTACCAGTAGGATATGTTTTGGTTTCAAAAGACACTGTGCACTGGGGGGGGGTGTGTGTTTGTGTGCAGGGCAGGAGCATGAAAGCAACAGTCTTGTACGTAGGAAAAACTCAGGTACTATTTGGCTTTTCTGAGTAAGAAAGCCAAAGTGAACTCACTGAAGAAAATCTTGCATTCCAAATAACAGCATCTTGAAAGATGGCAGAAACCAATACAATATTTGTTGGTGGCTTCTTGCCTAAAAAAAACAGGGCTCACTCCAGGCAGTGGAAGCTGAAGTTTGGTGGGATCTTTTGTTTGTGCAAAGGAACACAAAGTTGCTCCTGAGGGACTGGTAATTCCAGTCACATTCCTTCTGAGGTGGATCAACTTCAAGGACCCTACAGAAACTTGAAAACTCATAAAAATGAGCAACAGTGACAGAAACCAAATGAGAAGTACTATAATGTTAGCTTGGTGTAATGTGGTAAGTTCAAGAAATGTTAAGGAAACTTAGGTAAAATGACTCACCCATTCAGAAAACAGAGACTGACATACTAATTGGTGGGAACGGACAGAGTAATAACAAAAAGTAGGGCTTAAACAGTCCTCAAATTCACTCCCTTACCTCAAAGAATAAGAAACTAAAGGTAAACTTGACATATACTTGTCTAAGTCATTCTTAAAATCTTCTACAAAGGAGATTTCAAAACCAGCTTCAATCTTCCCACTTTAAACAATCTGCTCTGCTTGCCAAGTTTTCCCCCAAATCACCTTAAATATTTGGTGAATTTTAGTCTATTAAATGATTAACTATTCATAGTAATTTTCTTTCATCTTTGTTGCTATGAATCTGATGAACACTGTATCATTTGTCCCTCTAGTCATGTATTCTTCAGCTGAAACAACCTGCAGTGTTTTTTATTTTCCCTGTAGATCACGTTTTCTACACTTCAGAGTATTTTCCTTGTTTTCCTTGCCCACGTCTTTCTCAGAGAGTGGTGTCCTGAAATAGACGTACTACTGTAGCTGGGAGATGAATGAAAAATAGATTGGAAAGATTGCATCATGTGTCTTTCAGAAGATATTTCTCATATATTTCCTATAACTCTGCCATCTAGGTTAAGCATCATCCATGTTTGTGGAGGTGATTATTTTTAGTTAGTGTAGAACATTAATTTATTCACACTGAATAGTCCCCCTATTTGATTTAGATCCTACCACCAAAATGTCAAGATCGCCATGGATTCTAATCTTGTCTGCATTGTCCTTCTCAAATTGGTATTGCCATGAAAGTCACAATGAAAATATTACTGGTTGTAGATCACTAATCCCACTGTAACTTTCCATATTTGAGAGTACTCTATGATTATCATATCCAAACATACTTTAACTTCCCTAGTATTTTAAAGTATCCACATTTCCTCAGGTTACCTCAGAACTTCAGGCTGAAACAGCGTCAAAACCTTACAAAAGCTGGAACAGAATATCAGCTCTTTGTCTCTATTCACTGGCTCTGCTGTTCTATGACAGAAAGAAATAGAATCAATTTTGAGTGATTTGTGTGGACCTCCTGCTCAGTACTTGATTATCTTCTTGATGTTTACAGATTGTTTATTTTTTCAGTGTTTTTCTAGGAATTCAAGTTAACCTGCTGAGCAGTAATCATCACATCCTCTTCTGTTCTCCCTTTTTGAAGAACCATTTTTTCCCTTTATATTTGGCTACATCATTTGTTCTCCATGAGCTTTCCAGAGTAAAAAATGAGCTTTCCAGAACCGCATCTGGGTGGGAGCAATCTCAGGCACAGCTACAGGGTGGGCAGAGAAGAGATTCAGAGCAGCCCTGTGAAGGACTTGGGGGTGTTGGTTGATGAGAAAATGAACATGAGCCGGCTTCAGTGTGCGCTTGCAGCCCAGAAAGCCAACCGTATCCTGGGCTGAATCAAAAGGAGTGTGACCAGCAGGTCGAAGGAGGTGATCCTGCCCCTCTACTCTGCTCTCATGAGACCTCACTTGGAGTATTGTGTGCAGTTCTGGTGTCCTCAACGTAAAAATGACATGGAACTGTTGGACAAGTGCAGAGGAGGGCCACGAGGATGATCAGGGGACTGGAGCACCTCCCATATGAAGATAGGCTGAGAAAGTTGGGGCTGTTCAGCCTGGAGAAGAGAAGGCTGCGTGGAGACCCCATAGCAGCCTTCCAAGTATGTGAAGGAGGGTAGAAAGATGCTGGGGAGGGACTATTCTTTAGGAACTGTAGTGATAGGACAAGGGGTAATGGGTTAAAACTTAAACAGGGGAAGCTTAGATTGGATATAAGGAAACAGTTCTTTCCTGTTAGGGTGGTGAGGCACTGGAATGTGTTGCCCAAGGATGTTGTGAATGCTCCATCTCTGACAGTGTTCAAGCCTGTGTTAGACAGAGCCTTGGGTGATATGGTTTAGCATGAGGTGTCCCTGCCCATGGCAGGGGGCTTGCAACTAGATGATCTTAAGGTCTTTTCCAATCCTAACTATTCTATGATTCTATGATACTATAATAATTGTTAATGCCTCTTAGAGTTCTTTACCCAGTATTTAAGTACCCTCTTGTTAATTTCAACAGGCTTTTAAATTTCAGTGAATTACAAATGAAGACACTTCATAAAGATACTGAGCTTTATGAAATTCTGGGCTCAGCCTATTCTTATTCTTAAACATATGCATACATATCTCTATCTACATTTACTTCATCTACATAACCAACATTTATATCTACATGATCTACATCTATACCTACATGATCTACATCTATATCTACATCTACTTATATCTTTATTTGTATCCGTATCTGTATCTATATAGATACACATGCATGTAAAATATGTGTCTGAAGGAAAAGCATTGCATAAGAGTTGAATCATCTTTGTATTTTCCCAGCAGTGGGCACACTTTCCTAATTATTGTAGCTATAATTTTAGCACAACTGCTAAGAGCTGTGCCTTTCAGGATATAGTTGTACTGCTCCATATGGGTGTCTTGAACATCATGGGGATGGAGGATAGATCTCAGCTCTTATAACACTTCTCGCATCCTAATCCAGTATGTTTGAATCGGTAATGGAAATCTGCTAATGCAGTGACATATGCTTCTAAATATTTCCAGTCAAACACTGTGGCAGGCAAAATCATTAGCTCAGTATGTTTCAAATCCAAGGAGCTACAACTGTGTTACTTAGTGGACAAGAAGATCAGTTAAGAGATGGCAGTGATTTAAGGGTAAGGGAATAAAGAATGGCAAAGTCTCCTATCTGATAAGCCCATCTCAAGGGGGATCTTGAGGAGCTTTTCACCAGCCAGTTTGCTGCAGAATTTCTCAAAGAGCTGGAAGCAATGCCATATTCAGTTATATTATGGCTCAAGAAGTCACCTAGAATTATCTGCAGCATAGATAGAGAGGAACCTCAAATAAGATGATAAAGGTGAAGATGAAAGGTTTTGACAGACACAAGCTCTCTAAATATGAGTTACCCCTCACTGCCATGAATGATAATTTTTTGGTCCTGACTGCCCTTAGAAGGTTGAAATGATGAAAGATATCATAGCCACCAGGTACAAGTTCTGAGACAGACCACATTTTCTTTTGAGGAATAGATAGCCCCATTTACCTGCTACCTGGCCTAGCTAGAAAATTAGTGCCTAATTTAACACAGGATTTAATACTGACCCAAAGGGAAGAGCCAAAACCCGTATGCTGCTTATAGAAAACTGGAAAATTTGTACCATGAGAAAGTAAGTCTATGAAAGGATCTTCTGTCAGCCTCTCCTACCTGCTGGAATTCCTTGCCCTTCATAGGAGCCTGCATTAGCTGACTGAAGTACGTGCAGATTCTTTCATGTGCAGTGTCCATGAAGTTATAAGGGGTCTTGTCCCTGGAGCTGACAAAATTAAGATGGTTACAAAAAGCTTTGCTAGCTTTTCATGCATAAAAAGAAAAAACTATCCTGTGAGGAAGAGAGCCAGGCATTTGTTCCCAGCTACCATATAATCTTTTTTCCCCAAATCAATAGCACATTATGCAGCAATGCATCAGACAGTGGGCAGTTATATTGAGTAGTTATTAAATTAGACTCTCATTCATCCACATCTATATGTATTTCATTCTCTATCCTATTCCTTTTGCAGGGGTAATGGATAATGGAGCTAGGGTAGTTTTTGTTGGGATTTCCAAAGGCAGCTATAAGCGTCAGTTGTGCCCATAGGCTGTCTTTTAATGGAAGATGAGTAATTGGACTGTTCAGAAACCTTTGAAGATCATAATTACAGAACTTAGATTTGTTTCTAAGAAATACCTAATGGAGGCTTCTTCCATTCTTCATGTTAAAAACAAACACTGGAATCACTTAAAAAGGCATTTATCTCTAGAAGTGAATTTCTAACTACCAAAAATCAACTCAAGTAACAATCAAGTTTTTCTGAACTATCCCAGTTTTCTGATTCTACAAATTTGGGAATAACATATCAAACAGAAGTTCTTTTTTCATTATTCTTACACTTTAAGTTCAGGCCTAGGGTATGTCTGTAAGTTCATACTTTAAAATAAATGCACTTAGGTATATTTATTTAAGAGCTATCTTTCTCTCCATGAAGAGTTTTTCTCCCTGAAGAAATATTAAAGAGTACTTTTTATCTGGGATATCAAAGAGAAAAATGTACGATTTTGTGTAGATAACTTACTGATTTTTGGATAGCAGAATTCAGGTAAATAGAATCATAGAATCATAGAATAGTTAGGGTTGGAAAGGACCTTAAGATCATCTAGTTGCAACCCCCCTGCCATGGGCAGGGACACCTCATGCTAAACCATATCACCCAAGGCTCTGTCTAACACAGGCTTGAACACTGCCAGAGATGGAGCATTCACAACATCCTTGGGCAACACATTCCAGTGCCTCACCACCCTAACAGGAAAGAACTGTTTCCTTATATCCAATCTAAACTTCCCCTGTTTAAGTTTTAATCCATTGCCCCTTGTCCTATCACTACAGTCCTTAATGAAGAGTCCCTCCCCAGCATCCCCGTAGGCCCCCTTCAGATACTGGAAGGCTGCTATGAGGTCTCCATGCAGCCTTCTCTTCTCCAGGCTGAACAAACCCAACTTTCTCAGCCGATCTCCATACGGGAGGTGCTCCAGTCCCCTGATCATCCTCGTGGCCCTCCTCTGGACTTGTTCCAACAGTTCCATGTCCTTTTTATGTTGAGGACACCAGAACTGCACACAATACTCCAAGTGAGGTCTCACGAGAGCAGAGTAGAGGGGCAGGATCACCTCTTTCAAGCTGCTGGTCACACTCCTTTTGATGCAGCCCAGGATACGGTTGGCTTTCTGGGCTGCAAGTGCACACTGTCAGCTCATGTTTATTTTCTCATCGACCAGCACCCCCAAGTCCTTCTCTGCAGGGCTGCTCTGAATCTCTTCTCTGCCCAGCCTGTAGCTGTGACTGGGATTGCTCCGACCCAGGTGAAGGAGCTTGGACTTGGCATGGTTAAACTTCATGATGTTGGCACCAGCCCACCTCACAAGCGTGTCAAGGTCCCTCTGGATGGCATTCCTTCCCTCCAGCGTATCAACTGAACCACACAGCTTGGTGTCATCTGCAAACTTGCTGAGAGCGCACTCAATCCCACTGTCCATGTCAGCGATGAAGATGTTAAACAAGACCGGTCCCAACACCGATCCCTGTGGGACACCACTCGTTTCTGGATATTAAATTTCTTAGGATATATTGCATCTGATTTCTTTTTCTTTTTCTTTTTTTTTTTAATTGGAAGTAAATACAAAAAGAAAGAACATTCAAGATGAGTAAATGAATGAAGTGCATATCTACAGGACGCTGTGTGTCCGCAATATTTCAATATGAAAATATAGTACTCATGCCTTCCTTTAAGTTCCCAGCATCTTTTTACATCTAAGATAGTCTTTGAGCAGTAAAAGGAATATATATCCATGTAGCATAAAAGGTATAGAGAATACCAAACCTTTGTTCTCAAAGTGTTTGTGAATATTAGAAATTATCAGAATGCTGACTGTAATCCACTTTGAATAGAACTGATTGTAAAACCAAAGAACAATCAAAGTTGTGTAAGGAAACAATAGATATGAACGAAAAATACAGACTGGTCTCAGGGTCAAATCCCTGACTAAAGTGCAATAGATCCACTGCATTAAGAGAGTGGCCATAATTTACAATGGTCAATGATTTGCCCTGTATGTCTTGCACTCTGACCTTCACTAATGCCTGGGGCCATTGATTCACTTTTTTTTCCTGAGAAAACTATTTCAGTGGGGAATTGTGCACATGAAAGCTGGGCAGAATAGGGCCTTTTCATTCTGAGCTGCCATTTCTCATGTGGAAGTGCAGTGTATTAATCAGTGTATCAATCAATAGTCCCCTGACTCTCAACAAATCCCACTCAAGCAGAAAGACATCACCCTATTTTTTATTAATCAGTGCCAGGTATCCATTTCTGAAATAAGTTTTTCTGATAACAGTTATGCTAACCATATTTAGGACATGATTTGTACTCCATTCAGAAGAGTTTATAGAAGAGGAAGTTTATTTTTAGGTGCTTAAAAGTCTCAGACCCAGGCGAGTATTTCTATTGTGTCCAATGATATGTGGGTCTGTCCCTTCAAGGATCTGCTCTCAATCCATTCATCACCCAGTCTGTACTGATACTGGTGATTGTGCTGACCCACCTTCAAGATCGTGCATTTGGGTCAGCACAGTCACCACTATCAGTACAGATTGGGTGATGAATGTATTAAGAACAGCTCTGGGAAGAAGGTCTTGGGGACATGGATTTAAAATTGGACATGACCTGGAAATGTGTACTTATAGCCCAGAAAGCCAATTGTATCCTGGGCTGTATCAAAAAGACTGTGGCCATCAGTTCAAAGGAGGTGATTTTCCCAATCTACTCTGCTCTTGTGATTTCCCACCTGGAGTACTGCATTCAGTTGTGGGGCCCCTAACATAAGAAGGATGTTGGAGAAGTCCAAAGGAGGCCATGAAGATGATCAGTGTTAGAGCAGCTTTCTTATGAAGACAGGCTGAGAGAGCTGGGGTTGTTCAGCCTGGAGAAGAGAAGGCTCTGGAAAGACCCAAAGCAGCCTTCCAGTACCTAAAGGAGGCCTACAAGAAATCTGGAGAGGGACTTTTTACAAGGGCATGTAGTGACAGGACAAGGGAGAATGGCTTTAAGATGAAAGAGGGTGGATTTAGATTAGATATTAGGAAGTTCCTTACTATGAGGATGATAGGGCGCTGGCAGAGGTTTCCCGGAGAAGTTGTGAGTGCTCCATCATTGCATTCAGGGTCAGTCTAGATGGGGCTTTGAGCAGCCTAGTCTAGAAACAAGTCCCTGCCCATGGCAGAGGGGTAAGATTAGATGATCCTTCCAACCTAAACCATTCAACGAGTCTATGATCTCTCTTTTGCTTTATTTGTACAAGTCTCTATTTTAAATAGTTCTAATAGGAGGCAGTGATTTTCATAAAGTGTGATGGCAAAAGAATAACTTTAGGATGATGGTGGGAGGAAAGAGAGATGAGTTCTGAAAGGCAAGGCTGGGTGGGCACATTTGCTTCAGAGTTCTGAATGATCCATGTGTACAGTGTGGAGGATGCACAGCAGTCAGCACTTGCCAGTTATTCCCTTGTTACCTACTCAATGAATCAACTTAATGAGAGAAGGTAAAGTTCAATGCTTTACATGCAAACAAATGCTTTCATACGCAGTTCTGAAACATGCCCTATTACCTGTTTAAACTGTGGTGCACTCATCTTCTCCCACAGGCTCACAGAAACAGAATTAGTTTTTCTCCTTTTTTAACATTACTATTTATTTTCTTGCCTGTCGGTCACTTTAATATCAGTGGATATTTTAGTTTTCCCCCATATCTTTATGAATCTGCCTCCCAGGGAAGATGTGAGTAATAAAAATAGAACATTTTTAGTGCTTTGCATTGCTGGGGTTTTATACTTTAATATATTTTTTAAATTTTTTTTTTCTGTTAGAAGCTCTTATGTACGTTAGGAAATCAACAGCATGTTAACACAGATCATGTTAATAATGTCATCAACAGTGCCTGCCTAATTATTGCTGGCACCTAATGAAACTAAATTTAGTCAGAATGGCTGTACAATTTCCCCCCCCCCCCCCTTTTTTTTTGTTGTTTCTTTCTTTTCTTGTCTAAAATTTTTGCATGAGAGTAGAGCCAATGGCCTGGTCAGTTAAATAGCCCCAAAGGTTCATATAATAAAGTAAATTAAACTTCCCTTTCCCCAATTAATGATTGCTGGGGTAAAAAGCAAGAAGCAGAATCACAGTGTGCTCTTGTAAAATGAGTTTTTATGTGAAATTCTCTGATTCAAGTAAATAATGTACACTTCAGCCCTTGTGCATAGCAGTTTCTGTATTCATTTTAACTAGCTCTGCAAGAAAATGCCAGTATATTGAGATGCCCCAATTAAATTTTGTTGATGCAGTGAACTTCTTTATGGCTGAGCAATGGCACTGCTAGCAATTAGACTAACAGCATAGCATACATCACTCAGAAATAATCAGTTGAATTTTGCATGGCAATATGGGGGAGTTTCAGATGTTAAGTACTATTCCAAACAACCTTTTTTCAATTATTCCACAAGTTTCCAAGGAGCATGTCCATCCTCATTTATTTTAATCAAGAAAGTGAAGGACTGCTATTAGAATACTTTATTATATGAAAAAAACATGCAGAAATCATGTAAGGAGATGTTCTAAAAAGGATGGATATGCTTATCTAGAGAATGTGAGAAAGGCATAAAAAACCCACCATTATTTCACTTCTCCTCACCCCTGAAAAAAAGAAAATTAGATTTTGGAATATATAATGCTTACCAAGTCATTTCCACACATCCAATGATCATCCTAATTCCATCTAGAAACTGTGCTGCTTTAGGTAAAACTCAATGGCTCCAGGGTGATGTGCTCAAGGTGATAGGAAGATTGAGAGGAACGGAAAAGGAGAGGAAAGGGGAGATGTTTCTTTATATTTTGATAAAGCTAAATCAAAAGAATAAGCCCTATTTGTGCTTGTCAGACTATGCTGTGTCTGAGAGGCAAGGTTTGCCTGGTCTCTGATCTCGGGAGTAATGATTGGTAACCCCCGCTATTTTGCACAGTGTTTGTATACGATATTGCAACCCCCGCTGATATTAATGTTTGAGGGGTTTTTTGGGTGTGTTTTTTTTTTTTTAATCAGAAGGGATTTGCAAAAGCTTCTGGTTATTTAATACCTTGTCTGTATGTGCAGTTATATATATGCAGGCTGCAACATTTCCTCAGTCTCATCTCAGACTTGCCCCAGTTTGTAGGGAACAATATATTATGGCAGATGGTATGAAAAGCTTTAGAAAAAGCTTTCTTCTAGGGAAGTTAAAGCCCCTTGGCACAAAGCTATGGTCCTCAACTTACCCTTAAGGCCTATATCCTTAGGTCAGTTATCTGTGCTGGTGTTCAAACCAATTGTTAATTAGTAAATGATGTACTTGTAGATGGTGTTCAAGATGGTGCTTTTTGTGGGACCAACAGGAGTTATTGTTCTGCCATGGAAATGATTCCTCTGAACCTCAGGGCTGCTCCCGTCAAAGGTGTGATGCTGGCAGAAACCAGTTATGGAAAGGCACAGTCCAGGCAAAGGACAGTGTTTTCAGAGCACAGTCACTGCTGATCCACAGCTTCAGTGGCTGGGAAACCTCAAAAGCTTAGTTACCATTCACCTCTTTTGATTGTTTGGTGAGAAACGGCAAGATTGATGCTGCTTAATTTTAGTTACTTACAATGCAGTAATTCCAGAAGAAATTGACATTGTTTGGTCATCTGCTTTAAATATCTGTTTCAGGTGAGGTGGTAGTAATGTAAAAGATCTTATTTCTCTTTTCTTATTGTAAGGGAAATCTGCATGACTAAGTTAGCTCTAAAGTGCATCACTGACTTTGTATTTGGTTAGATGAGTTGTGCCCTAAATTTTCCAGAAATTCTACTTCTTTTGAATGTACAGATATCCCAAGAAATCTAATAATCAGCTCATCAGTGTCTCTTTCTTTTGAGAATCATCAGATTGTGTTTGAAATACCTCTGAAATAGCAGTTAGAGGTTGAATTGCAATTTTCAGCTGACTCATCACATTCAGAGATGTAGTTCTGCTGATGAAACCTTTGTATTTAAGTGAATGTATCATTAGAAATAGAAACCATCACAGCCTAAAATTTCCTCATTCAAAGCGGACCTAAAGCTAAAAGACATGCTCTGAACTGTGCTTGAACAACATTGGTGCACTGTTAGATATTCTGAATTTTGTAGTTTCAAGTCCTTGCTCAGTTTTTCTTCAGATAAGTGTACTGAATGTCTATCAAACTTAGCACATCCCTGGCTTTCTGGGTTGTTTTGCATTATTCTCGTGATTCCTGATGTGAAGAGGGGAACATTACTGTTTTGCTCTAGTAGCAAGACGAGAAAAAGCTGATATTTAAGCGCACATCATTACTCTACTCTGCATGCATAGACAGCTTTTGTTCAGACTTGATTCAGGCACAGGAGGCCTGAAGTTCCACCTCTCGTGCTTTGTGAGGACCAGTTTATTCCATTTTTTCCTGGTGACGAATCTTCAGTCTGTTTCTCTAGGACAGAAGATGTTCATGAGGAAGGAGCCTTCCACTGGTGAAAGATATGAGTCTCCTTTCTTGCTTCATGGATCTCTACACGTGCGGATAGGGTGGTGAACATGCCACACGTGGAAAAGCTCATTTTACATCTCCAGGAAACAGAGACACTTCTCTGCTTTACTCTGGGTTCATCACCCTATGTGTTGAAACCAACCTTTCAAGTCTACTTTGACTTTGTCCTGTAACCCAACCTCTCATCTGCTGGAAGGATAATATCCAGATACCCATCTCCCCAAAGCAGTGACTTCAGGAAATGTTAGTCACTTCAGATCTGCAACTGAGAGCAAACTGCACTATCTGTAATGGGTTTTTATCTGACATAAAGTTTTCTGGAACATTCTCTCCTTTAATAATGTCATAACTTTTCCTATTAATATAGAGGTCACTGAAGCATGAAGTCAGGCAAAATCTTCCTCATTCCTTTCCATCTTCCACCAGCTAATTTGAAGGTTCTTGAAACAGTTTCTGACACTGTATTGTGTATGTGTGTCAAGGTTTTGATAGTGGTGGGGATACAGGGATGGCTTCTGTGAGAAGCTGCTAGAAGCTTTCCCTATGCCCCATAAACCCAATGACAGCTGGCTCCAAGGCAGACCCATCACTGGTGACCCTGGGATAATATAAGAAAGGTGTGTGTGTGGGGGGAAATTTGCTGCACAACAGCAGCAGGGAAGAGGACTGAGAATATATTAGAGAAACATTCTTGCAGACACCAAGGTCAGTGCAGAAGGAGGAAAGAAGGTGCTGCAGGTTCCAGAGCAGAGACTCCCTTGCAGCTCATGGTGCAGCCCATGGTGAGGCAGGCTGTGCCCTGCAGCCCATAGAGACCCATGGTGGAGCAGATATCTACCTGCAGCCCAGGGAGAACCCTACGCTGGAGCAGAGGGATGCCCCAGGGATGCTGTGACCCTGTGGGAAGCCTGCACTGGAGCAGGGTCCTGGCAGGACCTGTGGCCTCATGGAGGGAGGATCTGCGTGGGGACAACTGATGTTTTCTAAATTAGTTTCAGTAATTGCCTCTTGCATTGCAGTGTTTGATAAAGAAGTGTTCAGCATTCAACCTACCCACTCTCTTTGGGAGCTTGTAAAACTCAGTCATGATCCTCCTTCCTAAGGTGACTAGACCTAGCATGAAGAAATCAAGGTAAATGATTCTTCGCCTGGTTTTGGCACTTCTGAGATCACATCTGTGCCCAGTTTTGGGTCTGCAGTGCAGGAAAGTCCTTGATGAGCTGGAGGGAGTTCAAGGTGGGAGGTCCCAAGGATGGTGAGACTGGAGCACATGCACTGCAAGGAGAAGCTGGGGGAGCTGGAAGCTTTGTCATTCTCGAGTAGAATTGGCTCTGGAGGGTCCTAGCAACTTTCTGCACATAAATAATGAGAGGTGTTTGGTGAGGAGAAGCAACAAACACAATTGCAATAGAGGAAACATGTAAAACAAACATATTTCATCATGAGGGAGGTCAGAAATTGGAATGGGGTGCAGAGAAACTGGAGCTTCCATACTCAGATATGGTCAAGACTCAGCTGGACAAAGACATGCAAAACCCAATGCAGCCTTGAAATTGCTCCTGCTCAGAGAAGGGTTGAGCCAGGTCATCTCTGGAAATCCATGCCAGGCTCTCTGATCTCTCACTTTTTTTTCTTGGGCATTTGAACATCTCAAGGAGTTTCTGAAACTGGATGATAGCTTGGAGTTGTGAATCAGGCAGGTCTGTTGTAAGAAGATATACCACCATCTGCAGCAAAATGTATGCTTGTATCATCTCCTAGTCACTATCATCTTGGACACTTTTGTAAGCTGCATGGGAATACACAAAGTAGCCTGAATGACCAAAGTCCAGCCCAGACCTGGCTGCAGGGGTGATTAGCTTTCTTCCATCTTCAAAAGAAAGCAGAATAGCATAAACCTGTCCTAGATGAAGGCTGCAGTAATTTTATCATCAGGTCAGTATTTATTCTACCATGATGTTTTGCCTTGATAAGGATATGCAAGGACTACATCAGAAGGTGTTCAAGGAAGTCCTTCTGATCATTTCACCCCTTGTAAGTAAGGGATGCTACTTTTGTGAAACCTGCTTAGGTCCTTTAGTATCTTATTCTTAGAGGAGGTGCTTAACAGACACCTGCAGAGAAACTGCTCCAGTTCCTCCCCAGTCAGGGTGATTTTCTGTCTGCCTTTTGTTTACCTTATTTACCAGTGACTTCCCTCATCACAGTTGCTATATTCAGTTTCCAGCAGCCTCAGTGGTGACCCTGTTGACTTTAACCTGGCTGTCTGTAATCCCAGATGTTATGCTAATGCTTTCTGATTTGTATTCAGATTGGGTCTGGAACGTCCCCAAAGAGATGTTTTCTTCCAATGAACGTACAAAAGGGACAAGTCATCCTTTCCCCTGTGCCCTTCCACTAAGCTTTAGTTTTCCATTTGTGTTTGCCTGTAAGCTTCATGCAGCATCCCTAAAGGTCTGAGGCTTCAGAGCAGGAATTCCCGCATTGCTATTTAGACTGAGGCATCACCAGGAAGCCCCAGTGGAGATCAGAAATCTACTGTTCTGGGGCTGTGTGTGCATCTATTGACTGAACAGAGATCCCCAGAACAGCATCACTTGCATTCACGTTGAATGAGCACTGTTGCACCAGAGCTGGAAGTTACAGTGGGAATCGGTGAGCTGGGAGGCAGGTTTCAACTGAGTATGAACAACAGTCTTGGTGTACCAGATAGTATTTCTGCGTAGTGTGAGCACTGTAATTTGTAGATACACCCAAACAACCGATTGTGAGCTTGAGGGTCTTTGCAATGTGCAGCGTGATGTGGATGTGCTTTCTGTCCCTGTCTGACAGGCAGAGGCTGCAGGAGAACTTGTTTCTGTATTATTTGCATGGTTATTTTTACAAGTGTGGAAGAAAAGATGTATTTTGCAGGGCTTCTGTTTGTTGCTTTGTTTAGAGCTCTGGAAAACAAAACATCAAGGGAGACTGAAGTCCAGATCCTGCATCCATTTACACCACTGCCAGATCACAGTCTTGACTTCAGATGTGAGGAACTTGAAGGAATTTTGGACATGAATGAAGCCTTATTGTCAGGGGACACTCAGAGAAGTGTTTTATTCATACAGCACCCTTTCCTTCTGATCATCAAGGAGTTTAGGAGAAAGCTGCCTTCAAGCCTTAAGGTATTTGTCTCATTAAATAAATATACAGTGGGAAAGTGCCCAGCTTTAAAAGATACCTTTATAAGCAATAGCTTATGTTAAAATCAAACACAGAGGAAGTCACAGTTGTTTAAAATTTGCTACAGAAAGGACTAAGAAACTAACCACTTTACAGTATACCCTTTTTCCAAGCTTCCTGATATGCAGCCATGTACAAGATGCTCAAACGCCTCTCACAGCCCGATTAGCCTAAGGCTGGCGATGAGAACCTTTTGTGCTTTCAAGGTGAAGAGATGAAACAACACAATAAAAACTAAACCCCTTCCCCCACAGATTTGCATTTCTCTGGCCCTCCAGTGAGAGCTTCTGGCAGAACACTTTTTCCTGAAGGAAAAAGAATAAATCACTGAAGGAGGTTAAGGCGAGAAAGAACAGCACAGTGTGCGGCTTGATTTTAAATCCAGAGAAAGTGAGAGAATTTTCAGGCACAGAACTTGTTTGCTTGCCTGGACTGATTTCACTGAGAATTGCCTGCTGAACATGTTTATGTTTACTGTACCTAATTGGTAATCAACCAACATAACATCTATTCCAGTCTGATGTCTGCAGTGTCACAGTAGTTTGTTGTGTTACTTTGACCTTAATTTTAATTAAATGTAATTGTTTTGGCTGCTGCTTAAATATAGCTGGTATGTTCCAATAAATCACTTTTAGATATTTCATTAGTGGTGAGTACTGAAAACCAAATTGAGCTCTGGATGCAAATGTAGCTTGACTCTTTTAGCTTGTGCTTATACAGCCAAAAGCAGCTACAGGGTAGGAAAATATTTTAATGGATTTCTTTTATTTTTTAATGACTGACTCCCAGTCCATAGGAACCATGACAAAGATGTGTGGGAATAATACCGCAGATGGGAATTTACCCCAGTGAGGGTAACTATGGATGTTCAGCCTCAGATAAGCTTTCTTCAAACTGGGGCTCTATCAAGCCATTCAGATGGCAATCTCCTCAAGAGGCAGAGCATGGAGTCCTCCCAGGAATCAGTCTTGGATAAAATACTTAATATGGAAGTGCCTTTAATATTAGAAGGGAGAGGTGAAAACACCCTGACTTGTCAACTAGTTTGTGACTGTAAGGATAAGCAGTTGCTTCTCCAAAAAGTTTGGCCCAAAGCCTGCTGAAGTTACTGGGTATGTGCAGGTGTCACAGAAATGTTGTTTCTTCTTTGTTCTTTAATGCACTATCCTGGGGCGGTTATTGAAAGCTTTAGCATTCAAATTCTTTGTACTTTTGATATGGTAGAGCATACTGTGGTTTAAAATCAGTGAAAAGCTCCATTGTGCTGCATCGGACTTAGTACTTTCATCAAGATGGATGGACTTACAAGGACGGGCCTTTGGGGGACCTGGTCTTAGTCCTGCTGCCTCCTCATCCTTTCACTGCACTCAGCTGTGCTTCTAACTACTCATTCCTTCAAAAGTTTAAGTGAGGACATGATGGCAGGGGTCTTATGTTTGCTTGCAACTTCACTAAGCCTCAACTACACATCTCCCTTTGAGGCCTAAGATTAAATCTCCTTCAAACTGGTTTTGCTCTGCTTACTGCTCTCCCATCTTCAGCCCCAGTTTCCTACTTCTGAATGTTTCTGTTTTCACCCATCCTTCTTGATCCTCCCAATACACACCAACTTAAACTGCTGCTCCTCAGTTGTCCATGCTATTGTTATTATGTGTGCTACCCATGTTATTTTCTAACTACAATAGACAGCTCCCATTATTCTTTTGGGCTCCAGTGGTAAAAAAGGCTTGTTACTGAAAAAGACACTCACAAATAGCCTTATTTTTGTATGTGATTGCAAAGCACGGGGATCAGGGCCAATAAGGTTCTTAAACCATCTAGAAACAGAGAATTCAGTCTTTGCTTAAAATCAGGCTAGGCTTTTAAATCAGTCAGTGAGATCTGAAGGTCAGATTAGAGCTGTGAATTAAAGGTTCTTTGTAATTTTTTTTCTTGTTTAAACTTAGTCCAAATATACCAGTGATTTCAGCTGATTTCAATGGGATTGTTCCGTGAAAGAGTCTATGTTTTCTAAGACTGCTTCTGAAAAGGACAATGTGAAACTGATGTAATGGAGATATTAACCTTCTGCATGGTCACTTTTCTTTAAGACTCAAAGACCTTTGAGGAAATGGATAATTTTCTACAAATTTCTGCAGGGTGTAGCATAATAGGCTCAAAATTTTTGGTTAACAGATGCTACTGAAAAAATGCATTTTAAATTATAATAAATTTCATAATAGATATTTGTAAGCATCTGTAGGCAGCAGTAGAATGCTATTTAAGGAATAATTTCCTACTCAGTATAAAGTAAGGTGGCAGAATCAGGTTATGTCCTAGTCATTGGCTAGAGTGATTGTACTGTGTTATGTGAACTGGGTTTAATTTAATGTCCAGAAGAGAGATACTTCCTTTCCTGTTAAAAGTGTTTTGGAAAACTTTAGTCTAATAAGGCAAAAGCTAAAACCATTATGTCAGGAATAAACTTCATCAACCCAGTAACCAAGGTGATATTAATAACGTAAGCTAAAAGAACTGTACATAAGGTGGTTTTGTAAAACCCACTATACCACTTTCTTTATTCAAAACAGAGGCTTAACTGGTTACAGTGCAGCTGAATTGAGCCAATAAAAGGTATAATTGATTATAACCCCTATATAGCACTAATAGCAGCCATTTTTTATTGTATTGGCAGCCAAAATTGCATTTCCTCTCTGTCTCAGGTCACTTACCATCCAAATGAGCATTTGTTAATGGAACCAGATCATTAGTAGCTGCTTTACTGATTTCCATGTCACTGCTTGAGTGCACATTTAAATGTACACGAAATGCTCAGGCTTGGCTTCCTCTGCCACCTGAATATGAAGTTCTTTGCATTTTGACAAACTGCTCATTTTGCAGCTTGCAGAAGAACTGAAAAGTGCTGACCACTGGTTCAGTCTAATTACCCTGGCAGAAAAATGTAGATCATTGTTATAGAGAGGAAACTGAGGAAAGAGAGAGCAGCTCAAGAAAATACAGTGTTCTTATTTTTGTGAAGGGGCCATGTTTGCTGCAGAACCATATATAGAAGTGTATATGTAGATATATATATATGTATATATTTGTTCCTACTGTTGTGAGGAGAGTGTCTGCTTCTGGGCAGATTTCACATTTCATCTCTGGGCAAATATACATGTGACACAACTGTGTAAAAATGAATACTATTTTGTGTGTGCAGTGAAATAGATAACCAGCATCTTAAGGTGTATTTTTAGGTTCACTGTGTCAGGCATGCTGCTCACTACAGGCAGCCTTACTTCCACCTCAGGACTGCTGCATCCCGTGGGCTTGGCATCAGTTGCCAATAGGGAAGAAGGACAGATGGGTGAATATATGTGGATGAAAATTAAGGCATCTGAATGTGGAAGAAGAAGTGGTCTCCACCCTCATGTAAGCATACTTTAAACAGATATCATTTACCAAATGAACGGCCAAGGTACAACTGCCTATTCTATTTCATGGAAATGGAATACAGTTCAATTCCTCTGAGTACACAGACTGGGGGATGTGTTGTATAAACTACATGGAACCTTCTGAGATTCACCACACCACTTACATATATACAATACATTTATCTAAACTGCTGTTATTCTTCTGATTAAGCCCTTGGTGTTTTTTATTTTGAAATAATAAAGCACAAACATTTATGATATTTCACATGCAAAAATTTCTTCTGGTTTCATGCTTTTACTTAAAAAAAAAAAGGAATTTCCGTTTATAGTCATGTTGAGAATATGTAGAGTTTTAAACATAGAGAAATTGAATGGTTTAGGTTGAAAGGAACCTTAAAGCTCATCCAGTTCCAATCCCCCTGCCATTGACAGGGACACTATCCACTAAACCAGGTTGCTCCAAACCCCATCCAACGTGGCCTTGAACACTGCCAGGGGTGGGGCAGCCACAGCTGCTCTGTGCAGCCTATGCTAGTGCCTCAGCACCCTCACAGTGAAGAATTTCTTCGTAATATCTAATCTAAATCTATCTTTCAGTTTAAGGCCATTTCTCTATCACCAGTTGCTGTTGTACAAAGTCCTCCAGCTTTCATGTAGGTCACTTTAAGCACCAGATGGCTGGTCTAAGGTCTCTCTGGAGCCTTCTCTTCTCCAGCCTGAACAAACCCAACTCTCTCAGACTGTCATACTAGCAGAGGTGCTCCAGCCTTTTGCGCATCTTTATGCCCTTCTCTGGACTTCCTCCAAAACGTACATGTCTTTCTTATTTGGGGGCCCCAGACCGAATGCAGTACTCCAGATGGTGTCTCATGAGAGCAGAGAGGGTGAATCACCTCCCACCCAGGATATGGTTGGCACATTGCATGGTAATGTTGAGTTTCCTGTCAACCAGCAGCCCCAAGTCTTGTTCCTCATGGCTGTTCTTCTGTGCCAAATGTTGCTTTTGAAGAATCAGCACTTTCTTTGCGTCTTTTGATGTGACTTGACCAATTATTATATAAAACTTGTTTCTTTTGTACTGTGAGAATTAAATAGATTTTAAAGGAAATATCTTCAAAAAGTGATGACAATTATGCCCCAATGAAAACACAATAAGTAAGGATCTCCTACCATATCAGGCTGTGAGTGACAATTGCGTAACTCCAACAAGAAGGCTTAAAAAATCAGGTGTAGTAGTTCTTGTTAATGCTCTCCTGAACCTCTTAATGCATTTTCCTTACACTGATGTAGTTTAATATCCTACAGATAGCCCAGTGCTGAGCTGTGCCAGGTCACAAGAGCTGCTCAGCACATCCCAGCCCTTATACTTGTGCAGCACTCTAGAGGCTGATGTTTCACAGGCTCCTTCATGGAGCTGCTGGGGATGGTGTGTTGATCGTGAATAGTGCACCCAAGCTGTTACTATGTGACACCTAACTCTCAAATTCCATTTTTTAAACATTGTCGGATTAAAACCCCAAAGAAATCAGGACAAATTTCACTTATTAGATAAAAAAGGACATTAAAACTAAATAAGAATTATAAAAATTCTATGGCAAAGTACTTTTAGAAGCACTCTTTAGATCAGAATTCCACCCTAAGGAGCACAGCTCTGAGCAGGAATGTGTGCCCCTGCCTTGGACACCATGGATGAGATAGTTTAGAATAAGTAAGAGACTATCCAGGGTACAATACAATTTTCTTATGTTAACATAGAGCTGAGCTTGCAAGACAAGGATAGACAAGGCTTTGAAATGTAATAGTTGACATGCAGTTGTTGCATTAATTTGACAGGGTACGAATCAGCAAAAAATTTAGGTCCCAGCACTGAGACATCAAAGCAACTACGTATTTAGAAATCGTATGCAGGAGGCTAAATATTTGTTTATGTAACACCTAGCAACAGTGTTCTCTTATAATAAAAAGTAATTCTCTTTCAGGGATCAAACTCCTCAGGAGTGGTTTTATTTGATGGTTTGTCGTTTTTATTTTAATAAAAAGGACACAGCTGTTTGCATCCACTAACCCATTTTCTTTGCTGAATTGTAAGAGCTTTCAGTATAGAACTGTTATAGGAAAATGCAAGGCACATTCAGCATAGAAACCATTTCAAAGATTTTGAAATATATTTAAATATTTCCTTATTGTTACATATCAGTATGTAGCTGTCATTAGTGTCCCAGCTGCTCTTTCTGACAGATCTCATGTTTGGCAGCTTAAGAATACATAACACTTGACTGAAATGAATGCTCTGCCTGGGGTGGCCTTTATTGCTAATATCAGCAGATACCAAAATTTATTGTTCATGGGATCTTCTGACTAAGAAAGAATGGTGAAACTCATTGTTGAAATAAATTATGCTTTGTTCATAGTAATAACTGATATTTCCTTTTGTTTCCCTTTTTATAGTAAAAGAATGACATTTTTAAGGAGAAAAAAATGAATTATAAAAGAAATCTAAATAATCCCCAAATTCTTGTTTTCTTTGACATGCCTGCTTTCTCTTCTCACAGAAGTGGTTGTTTAGTTATGTTACCTTCACAGAGCAGCATACAAATGAACTGTTGTTTGTTACATGACAGAGAGAAATAAAATGTGAGAGTGAATCATTGCCTCTTAAGTGAAAAGTTGGATGCTACTGTATTGTCAAATAAACAGTTCCCATCTGAAAGAATTAAAACCCCACAGGAGGGCATACAAAGTTATATTCTGCTTTTCTGGCAGTTGGGATATTAATAATAATGTGCTTGATTCATCAAGCGGTGCCAAACTGGATCAGCTGATATTGCTAGCAAACCTTCCTTGGAAAGTGAAAAATATGAGAAGGAGTAAAAAACACTTTACTGCTGCCATTGACTATTCTGAACCAGCACAAAAAAAAATTACCCTAAATACCTATTAATTGCAGAGGGTGGAAACCTGATTTTGTCTAGTATCTCCAACTACATATGTCAAACTGAGGCCAGACACGTTAGAGCACAAAGTGAACGTTAACCATTACAAAGAGGAGAGAGCTTGTGCCTCATGCCCCTGCTCAGCTGAAGGAGTAGCACATCAAGCAGTGGCATGAAAATTTCAGCCTGCCATGGTAATACATTCTGGTTCACCTGAAAGATGTAAAGGACAATGGTATATAAGCAGAAGTATGACTCAGAGCTGTTATCTGGCCAAGCGTGCTGTAAGGAAGAATGGAAATATTTCCAATAACGTGAAGAATGACCATTCCCTGTAACTGAAAATGTCTCTTGCTCAAAAATTAATGTCTAAGTCTTTCTTTGCTCCAGTCTGTTCTGGGCCTGTACCAAGTACAATGTTAATGAGACTCCTTTTCAAGCTGGCAGCAATCACTGTAGTTGCCATGGAGTTACACCAGTTGACAGCAACTGGAGGTCAGCCTTACTATTGATGTTAGGAGGAGTTGCATGGCTTGTGTGATGGGAACTACTGAGAGCACAGCTCTTTGTTGTGCTCTGGAATCTGGATCATGGGGCAAGGGCTGGAAAGCCTGGAAATCTAGCTTTCACAATGCTCTCTCTATGACAAGACATATCTGAGACTCTAGGTGAAAAAAACTATTCCCATGGGTAAAGCTGTAAAACAGTTGTTTGCATGTGTTCAGAAACAGAATAATCTTTCCAGCAGCCTTTTCCCCTCCTGTCTTTAATGCAACCATTGCAGTTGTTCTGTTTGACGGGGACTAGGAAGAACAGTGGTGTTGGCAGTGAGAACAGCCCTGGCAGCTGTGTCCTGCACCGAACAGGACCACAGAGCACCCTGTGTACTCGTTTCATATATCCTGTGGGAAACCCTGGGTTACTAAATGTGGCTTTCAGGACATGTGGCACCATGATGTCTCCTGGGGCCAGACCTTCTGTTTGCTTGCAGAAAATGGGTACCCATACTGCTTTCCCCAGGTACCCTGATCACCAAGTAGAGTGAGTATGTTTGCAAAAAAGAAGAAGTTTATAGAGTAGTATCTCCTCAGCTTTTTGCCTCTTTACTACTCAAAGCTGGGATTCATTTCCCCTAGCTTTAGCCATCCAAAAGTGAAGAGCAGCCTCAGGCAACAGTTGGGCTCCTGCTAGACCCAGTGGAGATGCTAAAGGGTGGGAGAGAAGAGAGAGAGTCAAAGGTACCTTTGTATGAGATTTGAGTGGCATTTTACTAGGTAATGTGACTTGCACCTGACATGGAAGTCAGTGATGTGTGAACTACTCCCCAAGCATGGGCAGCTGCCAAACTGAGATACCTAAACTCTGATGGCAAAACTTAAACATGACAAGTCCCTCGCTGCATGCATGTGCATGCTCAAGTGCTTGGGATATGGGACAAGTTGATTCCCTGTGGCCTTTCACTCACAAATTTGAAGCTACTGGCACTTTTGTGTAGGCCACAAAGCAACAAATGGCTTTTATACTCAGAATGCTTTGGAAATTGCCTGAGCAGTGACTGATAGATTGGTGTGTTGCTTTGCTAATACTTCCCCCCTTGGTTTTAAATCAGCAGAAATATAAATGGCTTTATTCTGTATTTTTTATTTTCCCTTATTGCAAAGTCTTAGAAGGTTTCATGGTCTTTTGATGGGCTTGGGAAATAGTTATTAGTCATCTCTTTCCCCTCATACTCAGCAGCAGGCCGTTTAATGTTAAATCTTCCTGTGAGCTCCAGAGGGCTGCAAATTAGTGCTCTGTAGAAAGCAATGAAGGAAGTGATGGGCATTGGTATATGTCCCATATAAGTACCAGTTCAGCATATATGTTTTCACAGTAATCTTATTAAAATACTGTAAATCAATAAACAAAAACCGTAAAACTGTAAATGCTCAAAAACTGTGTGATTAAATTGGGTGAATCAAAATCCCAGATGCTATTTTGGTCCGTGCCACGCTGAGATTTTGTTATTGTTACTGACACCGCAACATCTGCAAGGATAATTTTTACGTTCATTATATTTACTGTGTTGTTGAGAGAATTAGAAGCCCCTGAAGTACATCTTAAAAGGTTTTATTGCACTATAAAAGACTCCGTCACTTTAAACTCCATTAGCTGAGCTCTTCAGGTTCATAATGAGATTCTTTGGAAGAGGCCAAGACAATAGAGCGACAGGGTCTTATCCCAGCTCCTCGCTCACAGTGCAACATGACATGCACTGACTCAAGAGAAAACAATTGGTGCAAAAGGCTTGCTGAATTCATGGCCTTGGAACGGTGACATGGATTTGTCAGGGCTTCTGTTTCCTGCTTTGTTTAGAGCCATGCTATATGTCTGCCTTCAGTTCTGTGCTGGCAGGCAAGATACGTGATTGTGATGGAGAACCTGTGGATATCTCATTAACTTCACCCTGATTTTTCAGGACTGTTGCTGTATTTCACATCAAGAAATGCATTTTATAGATCTTTATGCAATGGAGACCTCAGCAGCATCTGGAAGGCTTCCAAGTGGCCTGGGCTGTTCTGGTACAAGTGGTACAGCCACCAGAAAACCTCTCAAGCTTTTTAATTCCTTTTTTTTTAAGTTTTTTTTCCTACCTTTTATTTCCTAGTAAACAAAGAGTGTGTTGGGCCAGCAAACTAAAAAAAAAAGTCAATGAAAACATCTGTCCATAACACAGTTTTCTGGAGTTTTCTGGATCAGAGATGTAAAATGATCCTTTCATAAATTTTTACAGGAACATTGGCATGCCTGAATGTATTCTTTGTTTCAGCTGTTACAGAGAGGTAAGCAGCTTTACTGGATGATGTAGCCTTTCATGAAGAAGCTCTTGAAGATGGTGATATTCACCTCCTCAAATGCCTTTTGCTATTGATTATAGTGACTGTGGAGACCCTTTGCACTTTGAGATCACTGGAATGGGATAAAATGAACTCCTTACTGTGTTAATCATGAATTTATAAATGAATACATGAATTTATACAATGGTCTGCAAGGACAGCACTGTAAGACCATTTTTCAGAGACCATTTTCCAGATATGTAACAGAGTTGGTCATTTCAGGAGGTTGCTGCTTATTGACAAGAACACTATAAGCTGGCTTATAGATTTAATTTTGCCATTGCAAGAACAATAGCTTTCAAGTATCTGTTTAGTACTGAGGTAGAAAGATCACACATTCCCCTTTCACCCCACCATAAAATGAACTAAAAAACTGCTAAACAACTCAAAACCCAAAGCTTTTTCTTCCTTCTGTATCAGAGAGAAAATATAGTCCCAACCTTCACTGAGTTCTGCTAAGGTAAATAATTTTCCACAGCTGGTGAAACTAATGGGTAATTCAAAGTTTCAGAATCACTGGGAAGTTATTATATTTCTCTGTAGTGATAAAACCTCAGAACAACATAAGGCATTGCAGAGAATATCTTATACACAGTAAGCACTTTTTTCTTTATTAAAAAAAACAAACCACTTTTTCTTTCCTGAAACCTTTGTTACAAAAAAAAATAGACATCATCAAAACAAACCAAGAAACATGATTATGTGGCTGAAGCTTTGCGTTTGATTTAAGAGTTACACCAATTAATGTACAAATACAGACCCTAGAACCACATTTGCATGGCCCCCAGAACAGCATGTAGCATAGAAAAACATTAGATGTAAACCTTTGTAGACCTGATGGAGACGTCAATTCTATATGCTGCAGGTCTCCAAATTGATGATAAAACCATCTTTCAGATACTATTCACTAGTCACATTTGGCAAAACCTGCTTTTTTTGTGTGCCGACTTCTGCTCTGTTATTAAAACTTTGCATGACTTTTACCATGTACAACTTCATCAGCAGACAGTACAGATTTAGATCCAGCTACACTAATACACAAGAGCAATCTGGTAGCAGTGTAAGAATGTCTTTCCAAGATTATCATTCTCCTTATGTAGCTAAGAATTGCAGGGGTGGAACCAAGTTAACTTCCTAAGGGAGACAAAACATGGCTCATCTATAGAAATCCTCACCATCTGTGTTTGGATCCATAGCGCTGCCATTTCACTGAGGTGATAATTTTGTATCCAACTTTTTGGATTAGTCTAGTGTTTTGATGGGATTTCTCATGCCATTTGTCTATCAGTTCCATGACGATTAAATTACTCTTTTGCCAGATAGTTAATCAAGCCAGATCATTTCTATCAAATTTCTCACTGAAGGTATCTCAAACTGCTCCATTACGGGCATCAGCTCAGGACCAGAGAATCTCAGAATGATATATGTCCATTATATAAATCCCTCACTCACTGGTGTTGTTTTAAGCCTATATGTTTCTGTCATAAGCACACTGGAAAAGGAGGAAAGACATCAGTTTTGGGGTGGCAGAAGGAGCTTGTTAAACCTTATGGATTTGCTTCTTGGAGGTATTTCTGGAACAGGCATTACAGGACCCATCGCAGTTCTCAAAAGCAAAAAAGTTTGCCAGAGAAAGGACAGAAGGAGAAGATCAGATAGAAAAAGAGAAAGGATGAAAAACCCTTCTGACAAACACCTTTGGTGTATTCCTTGAATGGAAATTTTGCCAACGATTTTATTAGGAAAAGCAAAGATGCTGGTGTAGTAATGGGAAGTGCACAGGATAGGGAGTTGGGTAAGAAAATGTTGGACTTGTGTAATTTGAATGTCTGTCTTGTTAAATCCCTCATAAATTCACAAAGGAAACTCAGTTTAAAGACTCAGTTCCTTATGCTTTTATCCTGGTAACAGTTCATACTTGCAAGAGGGAGAGAAGGATTTTTTTTGATAGCAGTTAAGTTTCAGCAGCAGTCAGTAAAAAAGGGCTGGAGTCTCCTTTGACTTCTTCAGTTTTACCGTGGTGCATCTCCAACAACTCTCAGAGAGCCGCAGGGGTTGTCACGCTGGTGTTATGGCAGTGAACTGAGAGAAGCTATATATGATTGCCACTCCAATGCAAACAGAAAAATTGTTGACCATAAATTGTTGTTGTGATTCTGTTCTTATTTAATTTAGCTGTGTGATTATAAAGTTTCTTTTTGCAGTAGGTTGATGATGGAAGATCATAAATAGTCTAAAACTGAAGTGTGTTTGTTACATTTTGGCAAAGAAAGAGCTGGCCAATATTTCACTCTGCCTGTGGGACTAGCGAAAGGTCAATAAACACTTCTACATAACTGCTTTAGGACTTTGCATGAGAGCAACGTTTAGTAACCAGTTTTTGCAGCCTTAACCATGGAGACTGGCCTGCCATCTCTCCTCCTGATGTCCCTTTTGTGGCTTTCACTGCTCATTATTTTGTGACTGCCTCTCCCTCTCCTTCATGCACAAGGCAAAACACAGGCAAGTGCACCATTCCTTAATCAGTCCCCACCATTTCTGAGTGTGGTTATTTTCATTATGTAGAAAACATATTTTTGACATAATGTATTAGTTGTAGGTCAAGGAATATTTAGAAATTCAACCTTGAGAATTTTTATTTGATTTCTTAATTATTCTTTTAACAGGATTCTGCTTATTATTTCATACTTTGTTTGCTTTTTCTAATTCTAACTTCAACATAGGGTTTTTTCAACAACCTTCCCTTTAGTTTATAACCAGCCACACTTTCCAGCTTTAAACAATAGCAATGGATAATCCCTTTTATCTGTTATGATACCAGCAAAATTAAAATCAGTAGCATTCATTCTGTTTGTTCCTTAATTATAGGCTTCTCCATGGTGTCTAAACAGTGTCTAAAACACATTTTATCAAAACCCAAGGTTGTAGTCATTTGTTATATTTCTGCTTGTTGACTTGTTTGCTTCCAATATATTAATAAATTCTCAGTGTATCTGTGTTCTAGGAAAGTGTGAGAAATGACTAAAGAAATCATCCTAATGTGATACATCACTTGATTTCATAAAATTAAAGGTTTTGGTTTTGTTGTGCAAAATGTTGTAAGAATAGAACCTTTGTTGTGATAGACACTCCTGACTCTAAAATCCCATTTTTCTGCATCTTTTTGATAAAAATTTTCTCTGTTAAGCCATGGTGTTGCAGATGGCTGAAAGGCCTTAACCATAGGGGTATGGTTGATTACTTTTCTGTTGCTTAGGTAGTATAGGTACACCATGTGTACATCAAGATTTATATATATCTTATATATATATATATAAAATCATAGAAACACAGAACAGTTAGGGTTGGAAAGGACCTTAAGATCACCTAGTTCCAAACCCCCTGCCATGGGCAGGGACACCTCACACTAAACCATGTCACCCAAGGCTCTGTCCAACCTGGCCTTGAACACCACCAGGGATGGAGCATTGGCAGCTTCCTTGGGCAACCCATTCCAGTGCTTCACCACCCTCACAGTAGAGAACTTCTTCCTTATATCCAATCTAAACTTCCCCTGTTTAACCCATTACCCCTTGTCCATCACTGCAGTCCCTAACGAAAGTGTGTTGTTGTATCCCCCCCCCCCCCATCCTTATAGGCCCATATCATTATATATTTATATATACTATAAAGACATGGATGCAAGGAGTATTCTCAAGATACATGCTTTCTAAATATCGGTCCCATACTAAAGGTTAAGCTTGTGAATTAGTTCAGAACTTTCCTGTTTAAGAAAATACAAGATTCTGGTTTAGCAGCAGAGCTAATCAACAACTGAGCCAGTTAGGCAACGTTCCTATTGACACCTTCTTGTCTAGTTTAATTAAATAAAAGGGATCTCTTAAGAGGGGAGTTATCTTGTCTAAAGAACATTTGAAAAGCATTTATAGATGGATCTGTGTGCCCACTCAGAAGTACATTGGAATGTTAGTGTAGGTCTTGGTAAAGGTAACTGGTAAGGCAGAGAAAAGCAGAGAGGATTTCTCTCTCCATAGCTTAATCCACTACCCCAAGCTGCAATGAGACAGTCACGTGCTGAGAAACATCCCACTGCTCAGTTCAGGAAATAGGTGTTACTAGGAGAGTGCTAATAGGTGGGGATCATTCCTGCATTTCCATGAATGAGGGAGAGCTTGAGGAATATATTCAAGAGCTGGCAAGTCAATGATTTCCAGCAGTAGGTTAATGCATTGATAATTTTCTCTTTATAGCCTTGTTTCAGAACTGTCACATTTCTGTGTTTGTCTTTATCCTTTGTAAAATGAGTAAGAATTGGCATTTGGCTTTTAGCTTTGTGTGAACTCCACACTGAGCCAACTGCACAAAGTTGCCCTGCATCTGCTGCACTGCGAGACCTTGCGACATTCACCAGCTCCCTGGTGCAGCTGCACTGAGTCCCCTCCTGCCATACCCAGCCTTCGTGTCAAGATGAGACTTGAGCAAAAGCCATGTCTCCCACCAACATTTTTTAACTTGGGAAGGAAAAAGGGGTGTGTGCTTAGAAAGAAGTCAGAGCATATTTCTGCCACAGGCTGATCTGGATAGCTGGGAGGGAGGACTTGGGTATAGTCTGGGCTTCTGGAGTGGACCAGTATAGGAGTAGGAAATATATTTAGCTGAGTATGAATTGGGAATTTACACCTTGCTTTCAGGGCCATTTCCAGAGGCTCATGATGCAATATCCACTTTTGTTTAAATTCTTATCTGGCAATCAATCACTTTACTGTGGAGGTAAACTTTGTAAAAATGTACCTTACCATTGAAAACCCATTGTTTCCTTGGTAATGCTTTCACATGAGATGTTTGGGCAAGCACCCCCCCTCCCAGACATTTTTTGGGGGGAGGGAGGAGAGGGGAGGAAAAGCGTTTCATATCTGTGCAGTGTGGTGTTGCCTGAACCCCTGAACTCCCACAGCATAACTCTGTCACATCTGGAGATATTGATTTGAATCCAGAAGCTTTGTGGCTGCATTTGTTTAGTGCTGTGTCAAGATGAACATCACTTCTTTTAAATTTAGACTATATCACCCAATGCTTGTGACAGAGGATCTCTGCAATCCACTGTCTGAGCTCAAGTCAGGCTGCCTCAGCACTGCTGTGATCAAGATTTTAAAGCTGCCTTACATGCTTTGGGACTTATTTGTTCACCTTTTGGGTCAGAAGTGGTTAATACTATATTATCTTGTGCCTTAAAATGAGGAAATGTGGCATATAACCAGGGCACAGGCTGGAGACAATTGTCTGCATAGTGTTTGTCTTTTGGGACTCTGAAGTTACTTTCAGAGTTCCAAGGAGCCATTGCAAGCCAGTGCTGGAGAAAGCCACCCTGAGGTTGGGCATCATGTGCAAGACAAAGGTAACCCTCAGGCACCCAGAATTTAGAAGAGTCTTGCCTTTAGCTACATATAGCTCCACCTGTTTAGGGTGCTAACATCATTTCACCTTCTCCCACCTCCATCTTACCATGCAGCCTTCACAAAGCTTCTCAGACTGTAAGAAAAGTCCCTGAAGCGACATTCATCTGACTATGAAATCATGTACAAGGCAGGTACTGACAGCTAAGCAACTGACCTAGAGTGAGGTAGGCACATTTAGTGTGTAACTAATACCATTCTAAGTGAGACGTTGAAAATCAGACCTGAAAGTGGCTGGGAGAAGTAGCTCAAAACCAGACATCGCCTTTATAGGCATCTAGCATTTAATGTGGTTAATTCTACTGATCATGAACCTACTTGTTGAGCTTAAAAACACAATGTGAGGAAATGGTGGCACTGCAGAAATACCGTTGTTGATGGAGAGAGGGAATGGAAATGTTTACAAGTATCCTCGTGAATTTGCAGTGACTCTGCTAACAGGAAAAGGATCATCTACCAAATGTGTTTAATATAATGACAGATCTCATATGGCTTTATTCATTTACCCTGATTCAGACAAACCTAGCCTTTCAGCACACCAGCCATACAGGATCATAGAATCATAGCATAATTAAGGTTGGAAAGGGCCTTAAGATCATCTAGTTCCAATCCCCCTGCCATGGGGAAGGACACCTCACACTAAACCATGTCACCCAAGGCTTCATCCAACCTAGCCTTGAACACTGCCAGAGATGGAGCATTCACAACCTCCCTGGGCAACCTATTCCAGTGCCTCACCAACCTAACAGTAAAGAACTGCTTCCTTATATCCAGTCTAAACTTCCCCTGTTTTGAACCCGTTACCCCTTGTCCTATCACTACAGTCCCTAATGAAGAGCCCCTCCCCAGCATCCCTATAGGCCCCCTTCAGATACTGGAAGGCTGCTAAGAGGTCTCCAACTCTCAGCCCCAACTCCCAAGCCCCAACTTCCTCAGCCTATCTTCATATGGGATGTTCTCCAGTCCCCTGACGATCCTCGTGGCCCTCCTCTGGACTTGTTCCAACAAATCCATGTCCTTTTTAAGTTGAGGACACCAGAACTGCACACAATACTCCAAGTGAGGTCTCACGAGAGCAGAGTAGAGGGGCAGGATCACCTCCTTCAACCTGCTGGTCACACTCCTTTTGATGCAGCCCAGGATACGGTTGGCTTTCTGGGTTGCAAGCGCACACTGAAGCCAGCTCATGTTCATTTTCTCATCGACCAGCACCCCCAAGTCCTTCTCCGCAGGGCTGCTCTGAATCTCTTCTCTGCCCAACCTGTAGCTGTGCCTGGGATTGCTCCGACCCAGGCGTAGGACCTTGCACTTGGCATGGTTAAACTTCATGAGGTTGGCATCAGCCCACCTCACAAGCGTGTCAAGGTCCCTCTGGATGGCATTCCTTCCCTCCAGCGTATCAACCGAACCACACAGCTTGGTGTCATCGGCAAACTTGCTGAGAGCGTACTCAATCCCACTGTCCATGTCAGCGATGAAGATGTTAAACAAGACTGGTCCCAACACCGACCCCTGAGGGACACCACTCGTTACCGGTCTCCAGCTGGACATTGAGCCATTGACCACAACTCTTTGCGTGCGGCCATCCAGCCAGTTCTTTATCCACCGCGTGGTCCATTCATCAAATTGATGTCTCTCCAATTTAGAGACAAGGATGTTGTGTGGCACAGTGTCGAACACTTTGCACAAGTCCAGGTAGATGACATCAACTGCTCTACCCAGTCCATCAGTTCCATAGCCCCATCATAGAAGGCCACCAAATTGGTCAAATTGGATGCTTCATTTCCCAAGATTTTACTAATAACACAACTTTCTTTAACTGTCTCATATCTGTTAAAAGTAACTCTTATTTGCTTAATCATGAGTAATATCTTCTAGTAAGTCTACATTAGTCCCAGCATAATTTTATTGCCCAGGTGCCCAAGTTCACCTTTCTTGATCTCCTGCTTTAACCTTTATCTGTGATCCTGTGGGCAATGAAATACATTTCTGAGCTATTGAATGAGTTCTTACCCTTAGAATCACAAAAATACAGGATAATTCTGGTTGGAATAAACCTCAGGGACAGCGATGAAGTCTGGCCAGCTTGCTCCAGAGTTTATACAGTTAAGTCTTGAAAACCTCAAAAAAGGATGAAAGATGCACAACCTCCCTGGTCAACCTGTGCCAGCGCCTGTCTATCCTCATGACATGTTCTCTCCTGTTACTTTTATTGTTTCTCATTTTGTTGCCCACACTGCTGTGAGCAGCCCAGCTCTGTCAGCTCAATGACCTTGCTGTAGGCACTGAAAGATGGTGTCCCAGTCAGTGCCTGGCCTGTGTTGTTGCAGAACCCTATCCTTCCCAGGTGATTAACTGCATTTGTTCATGTTGAATTTCCTCAGGTTTCTGTTGACCCACTTCTCCTGCCTGCCTAGGTCCATCTGGACCTTAAGCCTGCCCTTCAGCGTATTGGTTGTTCACCCAGTTTGGTGTCATCTGCAAATTTGACAAAAGTACACTCTGTCACCTATTCCAGGTTGCTGATGAAGATATTAAGCAGGTTTTAGGACTGAACCCTGTGGTATTCTACTTGTTAACAGCCTTGAGGTATAAAATGACCCATTAGCCACTACCCTCTGAGCATGATTATGCAACCACAGTTTTATGCCTTGGAAAGATCCACCAGTCCAAACCATGACATCCCAACCTAAATACAAGAGTATGTGGAAAATAAGCTGAAAGCCTTGTTAAGCCTTGCTGAAATTGAGATTAATGACATGCACTGCTCTTTCCTCATCTAGACATCTAGTCATTTTACCTTAGGAAGCATTTAGATTGATTAGCATTGAATTACCCTTTGTCAATCCATGCTGAGTGTTGCCAGCTGTACTACTCTTCTTCATGTGTGCAGAAATATGCTCCAAGGGGACTCGATGAGTTTTCCATGGCCTGAACTGGAACTGTTCGATATTTAATTCCCCGGATGTTTCTCTTGGCCTTTTTTGAAAGTGGGTGCAACATTTACCTTCCTCCACATGTCAGGGGCTGCCCCTCATCTCCACAGCCTTTCAAAGATGATAATCTGGGCAGATTAACAAACGGGTATGGTTTTCTGGAAGTGGTGACTGAAACAAGATTGGCCATGGTGCTTCTAAATTTGGTACAGTGACCTGAACAACACAGTCCACTTGTACATACTCCTTGCTTTTTGCATAGTCTTCATACAACACATCCCAAACTGCATTTGATAGTTCACAGCCAGATGACATTGATGTGTTATTGTTTCACTTTTTATTTGCTTGAATGTATTATTTAAGGGGTAAAAAATCACCTCACATTTGTCTGATCAGTATTTGGGCTTAGTGATTGGTATTTTGTGATATTGTATACTTAAGGATTAACCTTGTCTCTTTTTCTTAGTCATAATATAAAACAAAGATGAGGGGGAAAAAAAACCAGCAAAAAATGGATTAGGAAAATTAAAGAGTTTTCATTACTATACACATTAACATAGAAGGAGATTTATTTATTTGCAGGAGAGCTACTAATCATTTTAAGCATCTTTGAGTATAAACCAATCATTAGAGGCTTACTAATGGCACATTAATTAATGATAAGAAAATTACAACCACTCAAAAACCAGATTCAGAATCAGATGTATCAATTAAGTGTTTAAAACAGGCATCAATGAGGTCTGTCAGTTCATGTCCTGCTTTCAGCAATCACCTTTGTTTGATATATTCAGTAATGTTATTGTCATCCAGTAGTGATGTACTAAATTCAGATGATGGAAAATCCATTGTGTCAGTCATTAAATTGTTTCACTGGGTATTTATTGTCATTTGAAGATTGACACCTTATTTCTTACCACTAATTTGTCTAGGTTCAGCTTTCAGATAATAGATTTCTATGCACCTTTACCAGGATTCCTCTTCTCTTTGAAATCTTTTCCTGTGTATGCTGTGTAGGCTGTGATCAAGTGATGGTGTAATCTGTGTTTTGAGTAATTAAATAAATGAACTGTCTTTACTTTCTTATACTGACATGTGGCTTTTGAAACCTCACTTCTGTCTTCCAGTTTGTTTGTTTTATTTTGGGTTTTAAATCTTTTAAATATTTTGCCTCTTTTTACAAAGTATAATGCTCAGCAAAAGTTTCCAGAAAAGGTCTCATTAATTCTATGTGTCACAGTAATAATCTCTTTATTTCTCTTCACTGTACCCCCGCTGCTTTTATGACAAAGATTGCACCTGCTTTAATAGTTGCAGTATCAGGCAGAAAAACTATAACTGGCTACTCTTGCCTTGCAGCATAAAATTTCTCTAAAGAGCCAAGGGCTGAGATCTTGATATAAGGTAGGTAAAATAACAGCAACAGCAGTTAAATATGTATTATAGAAACATAGCAAGGTCGTATTCTGCCTGGATCTCAGCAGGGTGGGAGGAAGGCTGCTTGCAACCTGCTGACGGTTTCAGGAACAGTGTGGGGTTATGGCTAGCAGTACAATCAGCTGGGAAAAGGCTTCTGAAGCATTTTCTTAGCTTCAAGACTGCGATTAAGCAAATCATGCTAATGGGTAGAACCTACCTTTGTTCTTGGACAACAATTCAACCCACTTGGTTCCCAGAACTGGTTAACCCTCCTGCTGCCACCTACCGTGAATTAGAAGCTGTCTAGCTTTAATCATCCCCCACCAAATCCCAGGTTTTGTTCCCTGCTTCCATAACTTCTTTTGATGTTCACAGAAGCAGAGTGACTGAGGTAGCAAGGCATCTCTGGAGATCATCTCAAAGCAGGGTCACCTATAGCAGCTTGCTCAGGGTCATGTCCAGTCAGATTCTGAATATCTCTTGAGGACTGATAGTCTACAAGCCCTCTGAGGAACATGTTCCAGTGACTGATCACTCACCATAAAAAGGTTGGGTTTTATTTTTTAACTTTAAATGGAAATTTCTTGTATTTCAGTTTGTGCATGTTTGTTATTCCTGTCACTGGGCACAACTGAGAGGAATGTGGCTCTGTCCTATTTAATCTCCCCTATCAGATATTTTTACACAACGATAAAATCTCCCTAAGCCTCCTCTTCTTCAAGCTGCACAGTCCCAACTCTCAGACTCCCCTTGTATGACAGATGCTCCAGTCCCTCAATTATCTTTGTAGACCTTTGCTGGACTCAATCTAGTATGCTTGCATCTTTCATGTTAAGGGGAGCCCAGCCCTGGATATAGCACTTCAGATTTGTCTCCCCAGGGCTGAGCGAAGGGGAAAAAATCACCTCCCTCAATATGATGGTGGTGTTCTATCTAATGCAGTCCGAGATGCTGCTAATAAACAGCAAAATCGAGTTCTACTGTGAACTGCACGTACCTCCCCGGGCCAAAGCTTTTGATTTGTTAGTACAACATGAGTTTTCTCACATTGAGCCCCTCAGTGGAAATCAGTGGTTAGAAACAGTGAAATTGGTTATATGATTTAGATATGACCAATGGCACTTGGTCCTTCTAGTATCACTGCTTTTGCTAAAGTCTACTTGCTCCATTTCTAAGGAAATGAAACATTGCTATTATTGTCTTCTGGAAAGATGAGAGAAGGAAAAGTAAGGATCCTCTTTTTTTTTTTTTTTTTTTTTTTTTTAATTGCAAACCTGAAATTCATCTGCCTGGCCAGGTGTCCTCAGAGATGCAGGGTGTGATCTCAGCCTCCCTTGTCCCCTGTTGTATTCGAGTTCCTTTTTTTCCCATTTATGTTGGTCAACAGAAGCAGCAGTTGTGAGACCTGCCTCTTAGGAATGTGAAAGCAATTTGCTGTCTGCTCCCCATGGTCCAGACAACTTGTGAAATGCACTTTTGTATTAAACCCAGAAGAGACCTTCTAGTAGATTCTGTCACTTTGGGCTTGAAATCTTGACTCCTGGTCCAATTGGTACTGAGCGGGAAGGCTTTTGCTGGCTAAACAGGTTTTATTGAAATCTTTGATAATATACCCCCATGAATGTAGGTGTCTCTGCATGCATGTGAATAAATATGAAAAGAAAGATGTTTTCACAGGAGAGAAAGCAGAAACCAGCAGTTTCCCTCCTATACTTCTGAAAGTGAATACTGTGCAGTAACGTACTTTTCCTGTCAGTTTGGCAGGATGTATTTTTTTCACCAATTTTGTTCCCAAGCTGAATTATTTCCCTAGTGTTTATAAATGACACTCTTTGTGTTGTTTTTTCTCCATATACAGTATATAGCATTTGCCTTGTCATTAATTACAGTACCTGTCTCCCTTCCATTCCTTAATGACATTATTTTTTCAGAATAGACTGAAAGAACAAGTTCCACAAAAGGGAAAAAGAAATAGCAGGTTTGAAATATCAGATTGGTTGACTTTCCATGAATATTTCTCAATCAACGAAGCTTACAATAACAGAAGTAGTAACGTGATCATTCTATAAACTGATGTAGACTTACCAGGACTAAATATCATCTGAGTGGCTTTACTCTGTACTCCATTATTGACTAGGGAGCATGGCAGGCCTGGAGCCAGCTGATGGGAGGGTGAAGAGCTGAGACTTTACTGAATTTATGCTGGATAAAACTAAGCCCTAAATATTACAGTGGTGGGTTGCAATGTCTAAAATAAATCAGAGAATGGTACCTTGACATTGTTAAAGGAAATCCTGAATTTGATTCCTTAAAAAATGTAAATCTTTAGTTATTGAAATTGAAACCACAGTCTCAGTCTTGATCTCTGATCAGATGTGAATTCAGAGCAAACATTACAATGCCTGTAAAGTCTGGCATTTTCAAAGCAAGGAAAGGATAAATTCCAAATATTTCCCTCATGATAAATTGCAATCCTACAGATTTGCAGTAGCAACACACAAAAGTCTGTTCATGCTCTTGTCCAGTGTCATAGGGAACTCTTTCCTATAGCCACTTCCAGAAATTTAGCAATCTCCAAGGAGATGGCTCGAAAGCAGCTTCTCTAACACTGGGAGGGGGGAGTTTGTGTTAAACGTGTTGAGGTTAATTGGATGTGGCATCCCCTAAAATAAAAAATAAGCATTATCTTTTGTTAAGTTCTCCACTTTTTCCCTTTGACAATATAGATTGTAAAACTAGTTTAAGCTCCTATATAGATGTGAATTTGTTGGTTTGGGACTTTTTTTGAGATGAAATGCAGTTGTCTATATTTGGATCTAATTGCCCATCATTGCAATCTCACAGCTTTCCTTTATATGCTTCTTATTTTGGGTTGACATGCTATGGCTCCTCATTTTTAATCTTTTTCTCAGTGTTTGACTCTCACTTGAAATTATGTTTAATTTTGTCCATGCTCCAATATAAATTAAAATGCCACTGTCAACACCTGTCTTCGACTGACTCAGAATTGGGGCTTGTTTTACATTCAGATAAAATATCTCCTACCTTAATAATAAATTGCAAAGTCTTCCTCTCAATGAGTGCCAACACAATTTGGTTCAGGATTAAGACCATTTTTAACTGCAGTTGCAAATATTTAATGTGTGAAACAGGAATATATTTTTCCTCGGCTGTGAAAGTTGGAGTTAAAATGGCAAATCTTTGTGATCATTCTATGTTGCAGTCATTGGAATGACATTGTAATAGAAGGGTCCTGGGGACAAGGTAACATTTTTATGTATTTACTTGAGTGATGAAACAGTCCAATTACATATATAGGAGTATTAAATTGAAATTACTTGAAAAAGAGAAGAAAATTAGGTTGTGGTTAGGGCTTTGGCATTGGCCTCAAGAAATTGAGATTCAATCCCTGAAATATGTCCTGGTAATTTAGTCTCTAGTTGCCCCAGATATTTTTAGTAGTGTTCATTAGAATGCAAACCTCTGAAATTTTTCTTATGGTTGTGCTGTATATGTGAAGAAATCCTCTTTACTGTTCTCTGTGTGATTGTATGTCATGCAAGCTATATCTGCTCACTAGTAAAATTCCAATGGAGTCATTAAGCAGAAGGGTGAGGATTTCCATGGGTGCAGGAACATCATGAGAACAGCTGAGAAGCAAGTATCAGTTCTTGAGAACACCAGTAGACCTCATCTCCTTGTCCATGGACCCAGGAACCCCATTTTTAGATCAGGTGGTGGCCATCAGTTGCCACCCCACCAACATGACAGCACCATAAAGAGTGCCAGTCTCCAGCTCTAACTCTGGCTGCATCCCCTGAATGGATTCTGCCTTGTTTCCAGCTCTGCCTCCAGTCCCATTTCCTTTTCCTCCTGCCAAGGCTCCCTGGAGAGCCCCCTGGTCTGGTTCATTTCTTGCTATGTCCAGGACTGTTGAATGACCTTATTACCAGCCCCTTGCTCTGCTTGATATATTTTGGACCCTGTGGGATGTCACTCCATGGAGCGTGATGAGATGAGCCATAGCTGTTGGTTCCTTTCCCTTTGGGAACAGCCACCTACTCCTGCACCCTGACAGCTCTGAAAATTACTAAGATGGGGTACATGGCACCACACACCAATGCTGGTGCTCCCCAAATACCAGCATAATCATTATGGCATTCTTTAAAAACTATATAGCCCCAATAAGGATAATGGACCAATAAATGGGCTGCCAAAGAGCAAACCGTGAATTTCCTGAGGTTAAATTTCTTTTAGAAAGCACAGCCTTAAAGCATTTGCAGACTATGCTTATCCCAATATTACATTTCAAGCCCAATGTTACATTTCAGTCAACTGCTTTTTACCTTCATACTGCTGTCCACCACAATACAGCATCTAATTGCCTTCCATGCAGAGTCAGTGGCAGAGTACTATGAAATAGGTAGATAAGCACAAACCATGGCACAAAATGAGCACTGAAAGTCCTTTTAAGACCTTTTTCAATGATTTTGTGCCTAAAAATCCCTTAATACCCCTTTCTCAATAAAAAGTACTTGAGATCAAATTCTAGTGTATAATTTTAGTCAATATTTTTTGGTTTTATTGTTATGAAAGGGGCATTTTTCTGCTAATAACTTTGTTTATGGAAATGCCTTCCTTGAAGGGCCATGTTCTGTAAGAATTACTAAAGCACAACACACCAGATATATTTCTTTTCCACTGAAAGCTTGCCATAAGGCTGGGTTGTCTGGCAATTCTGTAATTCAGGATGAGCAATCTGCTCTGCATCATTTCCTGTGGAGTGCAAATATTGTAGAGACTCTAAGATATGAATTTCATCTTTAATGTAATTTGTCTTGATCTTTAGTTGTTTTGAAGACATAGACCAATGTCTTTGACATTAGAAGCAAATGAGGAGTAGCTTGTCCTGAAAAGGAGCCTGATTTGTTAGTAGGAGACTGCCCACAGGGAGGAGGGGCAGCCATGTCCACAAAAGGAGTCTTGTTCATTTCATCCCTAATATTTCAAATTACAGCCTGACTTCCACAAATACATAAAGACAAGAGGGAATAGAGTACAGAAAGGTAGACGTAAACAAGTCAAATTTTTATTGTTCTGCTAAGGCAGACCAAATCCACAGCTTCAATACCATAAAAAAAAATGGGAATCTCAACGGTTAATTTATTGTTTCATATATCTATTAGGGCATATTAAAAAGCCTTTTAGCTTTCTAAAAAGTTGGTCTTCAACTGATGCAACTGCTACCTTCCTTTCAGCTCACCTGTCTTAAGTTTTCTCACATACTGGTCATGGTGAGTGGTGGCATCAGCTGAGAAAACCATCCAACATGAGAATCACCCTGCCTCCAAACACATTTGCTTGCTTGCAAAACTTTTTGTTCTAGATTTTTGTTTTAAAGTTTGAGGTTTAGTTTTTGAAATCTGCCTTTTTTTTTCTCCAGTCAATACTCTGCAGCAATTAATGGGGATAAATTATTTAAAATAATTCATAGCATTATGCAAAATATCCTGCCACTATAACAGGTCTCTTAAACTTTTGTTTAGAGAGATGAATTCAAAACCCCACTGTTCCAGTAGCACTGAGTGGCCATTGCATGCTCCAAATACATATTTTGATGAATACTGTTTAAGCCATTGCCTCTATCTTGCTGTAGAGACAAAAAAAATACAACCCTGCCATGGAGCAATAGATACAGCTGTGGGCAAGAACAGAAGAAATTCTTGTAATGCCTAAGCCTTGGAAGAAGGAAGAACATTTGCTCAACAAAATGAAAGTCCTGTGTAGGAACAGATGGTACTGATTTACTGCAAATAGAAAGCATTAAGGATCACTAGGATCAATGTACCCTCCTCAGCTTTCTGTTATTTTTAATGGTTTACTATTGAGAGTTGAATTTTCAGGTGTGGATATGATACTAATGCAGGAAATACAGCAAATAATGAAAAACAATGAAGCTTGACACAGAGGACTTAAATCATTGAAATGCCTTTTTCAGGGAGACAATGTAGAATAGCAAAGAATCCAACGACGTAACAAATAGAATGTTGCTGCAGTGTGTTACTAGGAGTTCATAATAAATTTGGGGAGTTATTATGGAGATACTCCCCATGGCCTTCAACCTACTGTGTTTCTGTATTGGATAAGGCAAACAGAATTGCCAGGAATACAATATAAATCAGAGAAGATAGTATTATTGTGTATAAAGTAGTTAGACTGCACCTAGAGCACTATAAACAACACTGAACATCACACCTAAGAAAAGACGTAAGTGCCCATGAGGGTGCAATAGGGAGCAGACAGATTTGGTCTCAAAGGCATTTGCCTGAGGAATCAGGGTGTGCTTTTAGTAGCTGAGATAAGATTTTGTGCTGATATAGCAGAGATCCTCCAAACTGTGAAAGGGATTAATGGAAGAGGCTCAGGCAAATCTGTCAAGTACGCGTCCACTAAACAGAGATTGCCCAAAGCATTATGAGGCAGTGGGCAAGTATCCAATGGGTTACTTTTGTCTATCTCTAGGGCTCCTAGCTGCTTCAGGAACACCCTGCAGCAAATGGATGCTCAGAGTCACTAAAGTGTGAAAGAGAAAATTCAGCAGTCAGTGAAATTTAGTGGCCATTGTTTGCTAAAGAAGGGTGGTAAGACTGAAGTGTGTTGTGTGGTTCCCTGAGCTTGAGGTAGTCCACCAACCTCTCATGAGCAGGAACTTCTCAGTGACATCTAAGCCATTGGATAGCAACAGCATCCAGGCTGGGCATTTTAATGCAGCTTATATAACAGAGTGCCTTCAAAGCTGATCCTGGGGGGGGGGGGGGGGAAAGCAAGGTTATAGGTATCATGGAGATGCCTGGCAGTTCTCTATATCCAGTTTTTCATCTACTCCATGACATAACACTGACTTCAGGAAGACAGGGTGGCCCATAATCTTTCCTGGAGTGCTATCAAAATGGTAAATAAGGATCCACCATGAAGTTCGGCCAGAAGATTTGACAAGAGAAGCATACATATAAGATAGAGTGTTGGAGGCATCAGAGTGCTCCAGACCAACAAGTGTAAATTACAGCTATACGTTTTCAGTAGAACTGTGCAGGGGGGAGTTGCAGCTCATAAGGAGTTATTCTAGGTAGGAATAGAAAATCTATGAAATGTAAATACAGGAGTTCATCCCAACTTTCTTGGTGTTAACACTTTTGTGTTTCAGTTGTGCAGAGCTGCACATATACGGAGCTGTAAAGAGAGCAATGTCGCTGAAAAACTTTGTCATGATCAATGGCATAAGAGGGGCTTAATGGCTCAGACTTGGGTGAGACTCTGAGATCCAAACCATTTCTGAACACCACCACTCCCAGATATGTAGCCCCACAGCAAACACAGTGGATATTTACATTCTTCAAATTATTTTAAGTTATATTATTTTCTATAGTTATTTATATAGGAGGAGATGATCTGACCTTCTTTAATTAAAATTTGCACTGTAAATACAATTGCTGCTGTGCCTTTACTCCAAGCACTGTCATCTGCCATAGAATCATAGAATCATAGAATAGTTAGGGTTGGAAAGGACCTTAAGATCATCTAGTTCAAACCCCCCTGCCATGGGCAGGGACACCTCGCTCTAAACCATATCACCCAAGGCCTCATCCAACCTGGCCTTGAACACTGCCAGGGATGGAGCATTTGCAACCTCCCTGGGCAACCTATTCCAGTGCCTCACCACCCTAACAGGAAAGAACTTCCTCCTCATATCCAATCTAAACTTCCCCTGTTTAAGTTTTAAACCATTACCCCTTGTCCTATCACTACAGTCCCTAATGAAGAGTCCATCCCCAGCATCCCTATAGGCCCATGTCTAACTCAAGTAAGCATATCTATTCTCTTCTACATTCCCTGTACTTGCCTCGCACATCTCAAATACACAGAGCTGCAGTGTGGCTGCCAAGGGTCATAAGAAGCCTTTGGCCAACCAGCCACCAGGATACCTTGTTTGGCTGGCAGGAAGAGCCTGTAATGTGAGACGTGCATGTCTTCCATGCCTGTGATTGTAGAAAAATATACCTGATGACCCCTTCAATTCTGGATACCACCTTTTCTCCCCCAGTATTACTGCCTGTGCAACCGAACCAAGGTAGGAAAAATGGTGGTGCAGAGAGCTCTCATTTGACACAGGAGTGTGAAAATTCAGTATGGAGAGCAGTTGTTTTGCCTGTGAAGCAGAGGTTGCAGTCATGGTGGTTCTCAATGAACTGATGACAGTGATGGATATTTATTATCCAACAGCAAAAAAAACCACAAAACAAACCACTAGGTTTTGAAAGTTTCAAAACAAGTTAGTAAAAATATTGTTTTCTGAATCTTTGCTAGTTTTCATCGGCACACTGATACAGATAGGAATGATGGCCTCTGCTGCACAGATGATAAGTAGCATCTCTTACATAAGAAATGACTTAGTGAATGCACTGTCATTTAGGGTGTGGAAGATCTTGAACCTCGGTATAGCTGTTGCTTAAAGGATTTTTATCTCACAGCTATGGAACATATTATTATGCGGCAAAGAAACATTCCACTTGCTTTAAATTAGAGATGTAGGAGCTGGCAGCAGCCCAAAGCGTAGGTTAAATCATACTGTGAGGCACTCAGTGTTCAAAGAGGCTGCTGGTGGTGCCTGAGATAGCTCATTTGAAGCTGGCCTGTGCTAGTTTCACAATGCTGTGCTGGAGAAGACATTGCTTTAGGGCTAAGCTCTGTCTGACTTGCAGAGTGGGAGAGAGGAAAATATGGGAGTTCTTGCCCAGCTGTTGGGTAAGAGGAAACCTGTATTAAAACCTTATGTTCTGAGATGGTTTCCCAAAAGAATCTCAGGATCTCTGTGGAAAGGGAAAATAAAATGGTGCAGGAAACATGAGAACTGGAGCTGTAGCTCTCAGTCCTTCCCTTGATGGTGGATTGGCTTGGTGGCACAGATAGGATGTCATGCCCCTTTACTGAAGGGTCACATTATGATCCTGACTGCCAGGCACATTTGGTGCTTTCACCATAGATCTCTTCCTACAGCATGCTAAATGTAACTGATGTCAGAAAAAATACCATTCCAAAAGTTAAAGGGTCAGATCATCTGGATACATGTCCCCAAGCATTTTAGTCAGGAACAAAAGCTTTGCATTAGCTCTGTGGCTGGATGACTGGAGATGGCAATATTGTGCCTGATTTCAGGAAAAGAGTCTGGCCGTGAAAACAGTCGTTATTTTAAAACTCCAATATAGAAATATGTGTAGAGAGCTCTATCACTACAAATCTTGGACCGTATTTATTTATGATATTCACTAAAAGTAATTCAACATCTGTGTCTTTCTTAAATATAAACTAAGACAATGCTATGCAACGTGCAAGAAAATGTTTAATATAGATCAGAAAAAAAGAGTTACATAAATCTGAACACAATAGGATTGCTTGACAGGTAATTTGTAATCTAATTCATAAAAGTCTAATAACAATAAAAGATAAATACAGAACTACAATTTAAAACTATAAGGAAAATATTAGATAACTTATAAGGTAATGGCACTTGTGTTCTGGTAAAGACTGCTAAACAATTATTTCTTTCAAAAAAATATTACAGTGCTTTGAATAGAGTGACACCGTTGATCAGTGTAGCGACAAAAGAAGTTTTCAAGTTTATTAGAACTGCATTTTCATCCAATATTTTAGCAAAGTACAGTTTTTAGTTGATCTTTGGTGGTCAAAAATTTTGGAGTGGAAAATTCTGGTACTTCAGTGTAATCAGATATGAATCCTTTATGGGATAAACAAATCTATTGTTAGTTTACTGTGCTACTTTTACCCTTAAAGCAAAATAACATACATAAAGAAAAATAGGTAGATATAGACATTAACATTCTTTACATTATTACTAAGCATGGAGGAAACACCAGATAAACCATGTTAAGTTGATTGTCAGGATACACTGAATAGCTCAGACAATAGTGAACATGGCCAGATCTCAAAAAGAGTAAAATTTCCTTGCCTGCATCAATTCTTCTCTCAAGTTTATAATGATCCCTGGGTGCCTGGGAGCTTTTCAGATTCTTGATCTTACCAGGGTGCATTCCTGCTGCCAGACTGAGGGTAGATGAAAAGAATAGAAAGAGCCTGTGCTGGAATGGAAGATCATTTATTGATTGCAGTAGATAGGTTTAAGGACAGAAATCAACTGCAGGGCATGACTGACACTGCTCAGTATTGGAGTCAGCATAAACATGGGAGATATCAGCTCTTGCTGTTTCAGTAGTCTCAAATTCTGCTCGTATGGCCTGAAACAGTTCACAGTTGCAATATAATCCCAAAACTTTACCTGTATGCAATTACTATAAACCAGCTCATTCATTCAACTTGATGAGATATTTGGACTTTCTTGGGCCATGAAAAACACAGAGAACTTGTCGTGGCTATGAAAGCTAAAAGGTCACTACCACATCGTGGAAAACCAAGGGTACTGCCAGGAGCAGAAGACGTGGGAGATGGCAATGTTCTGCTGTCTTTGTCTTGAAGGATAGATGCAGCTGTGTGCTAAAGGAACATGGCAAGGTTGGTCCAGCTGACTACGTCCTCCTTGCAGTCAAAGGTGTGGGATTGTCCTGCAGTGCCAGCACCAGACTCATGTTTGAGAAGTAAGATGCTTTTGAATGAGCAGAGGGTTATGCAAAGCCTGCGATGTATATGCTGGCTTTGAAAATCAGGATGAAGGTCATGCTGTATTTCCAGAGGTTTGCATTTATAAGAACATGTATTGTCCTGATATTTTAAAGCTAGCGTCTAAACTTCAGATGGTGATCCACTAAGTGTGATAAATGTGGAGTTATTGCTGAAATGACTGCAGTATCTTGAGTAAAATATTTTGGAAGCTTATTAAATTGGACTGGAACAGCTGTTTAATGTATTCATGAAGGTTGTATTGATTGTGGGATGTTTGTCTTAGAATCAAATGGTCATAGTCTTCAAAATGCAAGATGTATTGAGTACCTTTAATATTTCATTAATCTTACTTTGACTGCTTTGGAAATTTGAGTTTATGGATTGTTCTGTTAAGTTAAAAATTTTTCAGAATTTAGCTTCTTGAACTAATATTCTTTTAACACTATTTGTATGTTATTTTTTCCAAAGTGCAATATGCAAGACACTGGGGAAATAAAATCAATTTCATAATGGATAAGGCTTCTGAAACGAACAAAATAACATACACTCAAGTGTACCCCAATGACATCAGAGTGGGGCTCGGATTGTAGCACTTTTATACAAACCAATTAACATCTCACTGAACTTGCTCTGCCTACAGGATTAAGGTACTTTTAAGAGTCAGTAAAGTGAATCATAACAATAAAATTTAGCTAGATATGTTCCTGCATGAGTTATGACTGAATAAAGCCGAGAGTTTCTTAAAATTACTCATGACATTCCCCAGATGCTGACCTTATTTTCTGTATTTTTTCTTCTTCAGCTGCTATGCAGAATATTGCAAGAAGCATGAATTCTGTGCTACAGACTGTACAGAATGTTAATTAAGAGCGAATAGTTAATTTTTACTTTTGTGTGGACTAAAACTATTCCACTTAGAGTGAGTGTGTGGTTTTACTACTGACATTAAACAAAGAAACGAAGAAGAGGGCTGCTTTTGGTGTGCCAACTTTAAAAAGACTTGTACCTATGTAGCAATTAGACTTCAGCGACTGTACAGCTCCACTCCTTTCTCTCTTGATGTTCCCCTGGGGACACTTAACACCCTGTAGGAAGTGAATCTTGGCTGGTGTGTTACTCTTATTAAGATGGTTTGACAGAAATTTAAGGGTACATTTACAACATCTTAAAATCCCACAGTACTGTCAGATCATTGTAAAGCAGGGCACTGGTAACTGCAATGCTAAAACTGCACTTCTTGTGAATAGTTTGTGGACCATTGCCCCTGGTTTTACAGATGGAAACTGGGATACAGAAAAGTGTATTTTGCTCTAGCTCAAGGCAGGTGCTGAAAGAAAATACAGAATGGATACTTAGGAGACTAGTGTGATGTTTCTTAAGTTGCACTACCTTTTCAGTGAAAGCTGATATACCTTTGTTGAAGTGTTCTGTAACCCACACCTATATTTATTAGGAATTAAGGATATTTCAATACCAGCATGGGGTATGTGAGAAACCATGAATTTTTCAAGGAAAAAAAAAAGGAGTTGCAGGTGTTCTACCAGTAGTATTTATCATCATGGACAGCCCTTTCTTTCATTATATTTCCATAAATAGAAATGTGGTGTTTTTCTTATATATGTTATTATTGCAAGTGCCTTGGAAGAAGGGACATCTTATTCATTGACAAAGCCTCAGGTATGGGAAAAACTGGAGCTACCAAAAGCTGACTGAAGGAAAGATACATGCAATCATATCTAGCTCTGTTTCATAAAGTGTGTTCTGATCAGAACAACCAGGAGAAGTGGTCTCTGTGGTTCCAGAAGTATCAGAGGAAAGAGGTGTTTGCATTTTTGCTTTCAGCATTGTTCTTGTCTGGGTCTTCATTGGCAAGACTTCCAGCCACACTACCTAAGGAACAGAAGGCGAAGGCAGAGGCAGGGACTGGGAGAGTGAAGAACTGTTTGCTGTAAGAGAAGATCAGGTTTGAGATCATCTAAGAAACCTGAAGGTGCAGAAGTCACTGGGACCTGATGAGATACGTCCATGAGTCCCAAGGGAACTGATGGATTTAGTTGCCAAACCATTATCTATCATATTTGAGAAGTCATGGCAGTCTGGTGAAGTTCCTGCTGACTGGAAAAAGGTAAATATAACCCCCATTTTTAAAAGGAAAAAAAGGAAGACCCAAGAAACTACAGGTCACTCAGTTTCACTTTGATGTCTTACAAGATCATGAAGCAGATCATTCTGGAAACTATGCTAAGGTACATGGACAATAATAGGGTGATTGGTGACAGCCAACATGGCTTCACTAAGAGCAAATCATGCTTGACAAATTAGGTGGCCTTCTACGATGGGGTCACAGCAGCAGTAGATAAAGGAAGAGCAACAGAACAAGGCAACAAAGCAACAGAACAAGTTTAGAAACAGATAAAAATCAGAGAGCTTTTTCCTTTTTTTTTTTTTAATTGGGAATTTCAAATCTGAAGAATTGAAGGGATTTAAACTCTGGGCTTATTTACTTTTGATTTGTGTAATATTTGCTCCTACAGTCAGAAAAGCAAATTAATAAATATGGTATACAGTAGGAGAAATGCATGCATTTGGGAGGACATATGAGCTAGGTATAGGTCAAACGATAACATGATTAGCTCTCTGTGTGTTTTGTTTATCTGGGAATATGATTATATTAGTATCAAAGAGTAGATGTAAACACCGATACCTACTGGTTTGTAATTGGACATGTACTGATAAGTAATAAGTGCTTGTAAAGTGCAGTGTGGAATTCTGACATGACTCTCAGATCTGTGAATGTCATTTCGTGGGGAAAGGCATTATGAAATACATATGGAGATAGATGTCTATATATAAATACATACACACGCAATTCCTTTCGTTCTCTCTGAGCAAAAAACAATGCCTAAGGAGAAATCTCACTACAAATTCTTTGTTACTGGGAACTTCTGCTGATGGAATGAGGTTCTCTTTTCAGCATAGCACATGAAAAATGATTTACCCCCATGGCATTCTTTATCTTGATTGACATCAAGAGCACGTACTGTTGTATTTTAGAATAGGTTCTCAGCCAGTTTGAATTGTCATAACACCACTTTAGCCAATAGGTTTATGACAGTACATGGCATCTGAGAATCTTTGCACATCATCAGGATCAAAAAACTCAGGTTAGTAATTACAATTTGAAAATACACAAGGTGAAATTGCAGGAGGAATGGTTTGAAACAGTTTGGCTCAGTGGCAAGATGAAGCAGAAGAAAGTGATGGTGCTAGAAAGGGCCTGAAGGTAATTTTGCAACGTAATAAGCCAGGAAAAAAAGGCCAGAGTGATTCAGAGTTTCATGTTCAGAGGTGGCATGTTTCAGAGTGGCGTAGTTATATTTCTTCTTTCTATCATCATGGTATAACCTCAGCAAGCACATTCTGTTCAGTCTGGAGCACATAACTGCCAGGTAGATCCTGATGAATTTGGGCTTTTTCTTAGGTGAAAACTAAAAATGATTAGAGAACTGAAAGGATTTTTAACAAAATGGTGAAGGAGCCAGATATTTCACCTTGCAAGTGGAGACTTTGCCTGGCTGCAAGTTGGTTGAGTATAAGTTTGAAGAACTGACAGTAAACGTTGGTGTTAAGAGGGAACTAAAATAAAGAGTATGTAGAGGGGTCAGGAGCTAAAAGGAAAGCCTAATAATATATATAAACCTCAACAAAGCAAAGCATTAGGGTCTAATTCCATGCAGTTATTCAGTTCTGCGAGTCTCACTGAATTCAGTGTGATATTTGTTATTTAAATATCTTCACAGTTTCTCAGCAAGGCTTGCCAAGCCAAACAACATTTGTGTTTTGTGTCTTGTGCTTACCCAGAGCTGTAGAATGGTTGACACATTGGAGTCTGAAGACTGACAACATGCTGTCAGGGATCAATCTAAGAGCAGTTTTTGGCAGTGTAAAAGGTCAAAACATCCAGAAAGGTGGGAGAATCAGTGGTCAGCAGCTGGTTTGTTGTCAGTGATGACACTGCCTTCTGCTGACAAGGTGTTATGCTGTTCTTGGTTTGGTATGAAATGCAGGCCTTTTCTCAACTACAAGCTAAATATGACCCTCTGTTACAGCTGATTGTGACTGGCATGGTTTATATCTGAGAACTGACTCCTCATGTTAAGTCTGAATCTGTGCTTGGTTACTTAGCCATCACAATGAATCTGGATCCAATGCTCCTGAGGACAATCTTGTGTTAAAATATAATCATATGTTAAGTCCAGGATGTAACGGACAACCCTAAAGAAATAGTTCTGGAGCTGAGGGTGCAAGAGGGACTGCACACATGTCCGGAAGGGATGTAATGTTGAACAGCTCAGCTGATAGAAGATAGCTGTTTATTTAAGGTCCCCACCTAGGTTGCTTAATATTTCATGAAAGGTTAGTGTTGAATCTTGAGTTCTAATGACACAAGTAGAATGTGGTTTGCTATTTTAGGTGCTGGTCCTTACAATACTGTTAGGTTGTGGAGCAAACAGAAATATCTGTTTGAAGTGGGAGATCCCTGAGCATAGTGATCTGTGACACTGATTTAGTTGATGGAAAATTTTACTTAGGGCAGTTCTAAGCTACACTGGATGTTAAAGGGGTATGTTGGTAAAGAAGCAGAGAAACCTGGATATTGAATGAGACTGTCAGCATCTATTAAGAAGATCAGACATGATGGGCAGGTCTTTCTATATTCTAATTTCTACACCTTATTGATTTCTTGTAATTCATTTGTAGTCTGATAACAGCTAGTCAGGAAACATCCTGCTTTCCAGAAGTAGCTGTGAAGAAATTCAGAGGCAAAATGAGATGACACTAGCATCAAGTAACCATCTCCTCTTTTTTTTCTGTTGCCACGCTTGCTGGTTGTCTTCTGACTTTAGGAATCCCACCCAGAGGGACCTCGACACGCTTGTGAGGTGGGCTGGTGCCAACCTCATGAAGTTTAACCATGACAAGTGCAAGGTCCTACACCTGGGTTGGAGCAATCCCAGACACAGCTACAGGCTGGGCAGGGAAGAGATTCAGAGCAGCCCTGCGGAGAAGGACTTGGGGGTCTTGATCCACGAGAAAATGAACATGAGCTGGCTTCAGTGTGGGCTTGCAACCCAGAAAGCCAACCGTATCCTGGGCTGCATCAAAAGGACTGTGACCAGCAGGTCAAAGGAGGTGATCCTGCCCCTCTACTCTGCTCTTGTGAGACCTCACTTGGAGTTTTGTGTGCAGTTCTGGTGTCCTCAACATAAAAAGGACATGGATCTGTTGGAACAAGTCCAGAGGAGGGCCACGAGGATGATCAGGGGACTGGAGCACCTCCTCTATGTAGATAGGCTGAGAAAGTTGGGGCTGTTCAGCCTGGAGAAGGCTGCGTGGAGACCTAGCAGCCTTCTAGTATCTGAAGGGGGGCTATAGGGATGCTGGGGAGGGACTCTTCATTAGGGACTGTAGTGACAGGACAAGGGGTAATGGGTTAAAACTTAAACAGGGGAAGTTTAGATTGGATATAAGGAGGAAATTTTTTCCTGTTAGGATGGTGAGGCACTGGAATGGGTTGTCCAGGGAGGTTGTGAATGCTCCATCCCTGGCGGTGTTCAAGACCAGGTTGGAAGAAGCCTTGGGTGTCATGGTTTAGTGTGAGGTATCCCTGCCCATGGCAGGGGGGTTGGAACTAGATGATCTTAAGGTCCTTTCCAACCCTAACTATTCTATGATTCTATGATTCTATGACTCGTGTTGGCTGTTATTGCTTATCTTTAGCAAACATTATAAAAGTATACTATGGAATTTTCACCACAGGTTTTGGTCCTGCCCCCTACATCAGCTATCTACTGTCAAACGTTATATTTCTTTGCTGTCACATAAGAGGTTCTAGTGATGGAAATTTGAGGACATTATGGTAGCTCTGCCTGGGTGTCTTATCCTTGATTATTTTTCTGAATACTTTTCTTCTGGTATTTTCCTCCTTCTCACTGTGATATTGCATTTGAAAAGAGGGAAAGGGAGAATAAAATGAGAGAAAGGGAGAATACATGTATCACAAGGTGGTTTTTAGCTCAATTTAGCCCATAGGCTGGTATCTAGAAATTAGACATATTGAAAAGGTTTGTTTCTAGTAATTTTTGATGTGGTGGTGTGTGAGGAACTAAACAGAACCCGTGAGATGGACACTTGGAGTAACTCCCAGTAACATTTCTTGTACAGTCCTTTCTTCTTCAGTTATATTTTGTCCTTAGGCTTTAGTGGGCACTTAAAAGCTTTATAGCATCCACAATGCAAAGCCTTAATCATATAGCTTTTGCATGCATAGGCTTTTCATGAGGCCTTAAAAATAAATTTATACTAGAAAACTAAAACGTACTCTGGAGCGAGTTCTATGTTAAAAGGGAAAACAAAAAATTGGTATTTCATTACAGAACAATACGAATAAGGGGTGAGTGGAAGTGAAACTACAGTGAAATGCTTAGTGCACTTTCCAGAAGGAAAAAATGAAAATAAAGGATAGAAACATTATGTTGTCTTGTGGGGTAGTATAATTTGTTTGCTGAAGAGTATGGGTAATTCGTCACAGTGTAACATATATGTGGTTTTAAGTCAATGGATCAGTCAAGTATATATTTCTAGGTGGATATCTTTCTCACAGTATTATTTATGTTACTAGTGTTGCAAGAAAAATGTGCAACCACCCCTGCTATAGGCCCTTAAAAAATTGGGCAGCTGTATTTTGAAGTATTTTGGTTTATTATTAATGAATAAAACATTTCACATGAGAGAAAGAGGTATCTCTCTCTCACCAGAACCAAATTACTGGAATTCTTCATCTTCTTCACTGCATTAACTGTACAAGCTTAAAACAAACAAACGTTTACCAGACTCAGGCCCACATAGATCTCATTTACTTTGTGAAGACCCTGGAGGAACACAAGGCTGAGGGCACTAAGAATGCTGTAGGGCTCCTTGGGGCTGTTTTCTCTTATTTCTAAATGTTGTCAGAGTCAACACAGGAACATCTTGCAAGTGTGAGTGGAAAGAATGATGTCTTTGTGCTGCAAAGGGAGAGGCAGATGGCTGCAAGATAAACCTGTGAAGATAAGTACCCCATAACTGGCAAGTGTTTAAAAAGTCTCTACCTATGTGGTGTGCCCTTGGGTCCTTACACAGAGGGGTAGTTTATCCTCCCCATGGGAGAGCCAGTGCAGAGCTGAGTCCAGCACTGCTCAATGCAGATGCAGGCTCAGGTGCTTATTCTTGCAAACTCTTTCCACAGAAAATGATATCATGTGTGAAAAATCCCTGTTCCTGCACAGGTAAAATATAAAGACAGTGCTGAGAAATTGCTGCTCGGTTGGGTGATTTTTACTGTATCATTTGCACAGGAACAGGCAACAAACCATCATGCACTGAAGTTTCAGAAAAACAGATCACAGTAAATTCTTCTTTATAAGGATGGGACTAATATTCCCTGTGTGCTTGATTTATACACCAGTAACAGAAACTTTATTCAACTGATGAAAAAGGAGGAGGAAGGATTAATTCTTGGGGAGTATCAGCCAAAGCATTCATGTTACAGCCTTCTCTGGGGAATGGAGTGGCTTTGCACAGGGATGATGGAAAGGCACGTGCTCCAGAAAGCTTTTCTCAGGGCTTTTTCAGCCACCTGAACTGGGTGCTGCACAGAAAAGCTGTGACCAAAGCACTGCCTACCCTATTGTTCCCTACCTTATATCTGCCCTGCCCTTTCTTTCTGGCCCACAGCTGAATAAACCTGGGCAACCCCTGCCTTCCCAGGAGTTCATGGAATTTGTGCATAATCCCTGAGCGGATGGCTCTCTCCATGTCTTCTTCTGAAAGTGCTATGCCTGCAGGCACTTACTCAGCATAGCAAATGCTGTTGCGCCTTGGTTACCTGAAGGATCCTGACAGTTAGCCTCTGCAACTGCATTTAGGCCCAGACAGCAGCCCTGTCAATATATGCTGCTTCTTTGGTCCTTCTCAACTTTGTTTCTGTTCCTGCTGTTATACTGAGAATCTGTCTCATACACAACACTCTCTATACATGACGTTTTTATTACTGCTGAACAGTGCTGATACAGAGTTGGGGTCTTTTCTGCTCCTCACACCACCACAGCAGCATGTAGGCTGGGGGTGCACAAGGAGTTAGGAGGGGATGCAACCAGGACAGCTGATCCCAAATGACCATAGGGATATTCCATAGGAAATGGCTTTGTGCTTAACAATAAAACCAGGAGGAAGGTTGGCTGGGGAGGTGTTGCTCAGGGCCTGCCTGGGCAGCATTTGTTGGTGGTGAGCAATTGTTTTCGTTTGCATTGATTTTCTTTCTTGGGTTTTATTCTCCTTCTCTGTTACTTTCCTTACTTCATTGCAAATTATCATTATTATTACTATTTTATTTTATTTCAATTGTTAAAATGTTTTTATCCCAACACACAAGTTTTCTTACTTTTAGCCTTCCAATTCTCTTCCCGTATCCTGGTAGGAGGGAGTGAGTGAGCAGCTGTGTGGTGCTTAGCTTTTGACTGGGGTTAAACCAAAACACTCGAGTCTCTATTCCATAAATACTTGAGACCTGAGGATTTATTACAGTTTGGGTAATGACCTGTGTGGTATGGATCGCAGTCAATCATTATAATTTTGAAGTGAAAAATGAAGCTCAATTGGAAAGATTTGTTTTTCCTTCTAACTCGTTTGTATCTCTCCTATTCAGTTATAGAATTTCAATAGAAGGCTGGGAAATATGTTCCTGCAGGTACAAGTGTCACATTGAAATAGTGTCCTCTGAATAAGGTTTATTTGCTCTCTATTTAATGGTATGTTTCTTTTTTCAAATCAGAAGTAGATCAGTGATTGTCCTCTACAATATCGCGGACATGGCTCAACCTTACAGGGAACCCTTGGTGGTGATTGGTAGAAAATCTTTCATATCAGAACCTCGGCTGTACTGACAGGTGAGAACACATGGAAGGTGCAAAACTTTGACAAAAAGCGTGGGATACTTTAAAAGAAAGGAGATGAAGTAGGAGAGGAAATAAAGATTCATTCACCTTTCTGCTGAAAATGGTTAGAGTGTGGTGTCCTTCTGTGTTTCCTGTGTTACCCACCAGTGGCTGTCACCGGCTTCTTGACAGGGTTTCCTGCTTTGAGCATAGAGGTACTGTGGAGACCTGTCCTGAGTTGGAGGTACTTCAGTTTAGGGATTTCAATATGTTTTTGCAGTGTCTACAACATCCCTGTGGGGCTGGTGGATAAAGCACAGGCCCTATGGGGCACCCCACCTGGAATGTCATCTGGAGTCCCTGAGTGATACCTGGAAGTCTTCAAAAAGGCAGGAGGCAGCTGCCTCCATTCTGGTCTGTCCATGCTGCTCCGGGTAGGCTGATTGTCCACCCACCATGATGCCACAGGTAGGTAAGGATTCTCCAGAGATGGACCTCTAATAGACCAGAGGCTATGGCTATAGGGAAATACAGAAGCTGTGCCAGTATGCCCCCTCTGCGTCTTCTCCTGGCTCTATTCGCACGTACCTCTCAGCTTGCCAAACAGCAAGGAAATATTAAAGTGATGCCAGTGTATTGAAAATATAGCTTTTGATGTAAAAAGATTTTAATAAACCCCATTTATTAACAGGTAGGTTAGAGTCTGAGAGAATAATCAATATAGATCCATTGATTTCCGGGGATTAACCATAGCTAGTGTGTCTTGGAAATTATTTACAAACTTCCTTTTAAAAAACATATACATTTGTTTGTCTTTGTTCTCTTCTTGGTATTGATAAGAGTCTTCTCAGCAGAGGGAAATTGGTTTAATAAATGACTACACACAAAGTGCTGTCAAATGCACAATGTAACAAACTGCAGGAAATAGAGATCATTCTTCTTTCACCTATAGTAATTTTAGGAGTTGCTTGCAACTATAACAGGCACTAGATTTTCAGGGAGAAATGAGATTTTCATTTTCATGTTGTCTCTTCAATTTCTAGAGCTAAGATTTTAATACTTTTCCCCAGCATTTGTTTCAAATATAGAGCATTTAATGATAGCTTGAAAAATTGTATTTGCTTTTATATAATTTATTTATTTGTGAATTATTTGATAGGTTACACAAAAAAAGACAGTGTATATTTTTATTACCCATATTAAATAAGCTCAGAGTGTACTAAGCAAACCATAAAATATACGATACATCTTATATGACTGCAGTAATTCACAAGCCATTGTGAGTTTCACAGAACTGTGAGGGCATGGGGAAAACCAGACTATCTTGAGAAAACTCAATAAACAGGATGTTCAGACTGATGAGTTTAAATAAGAAGGAGGTTTAAATTCAGAGAGAATATATGATGGAATATCTTGATAAGCCTTCTTAAAGCACCTTTCACCTGACTTTCTTATTTTGGTACTTTTTTATATGCCTGGTTTCTACTACCTAACACGTCCTCCTACTGGTTTTGATGAGGTTGCAGTTACATGGTTGAGAAGTAGAGATGGATCCAACTACTTTTACTAGTAGAGTCTTTTCCCATTTTTAAGGAGAAAATACCCTGTTTGAAACTGAACTTGTGTGGCTGGTCTGGTACAAAACCCAAATTTAAGATCCAAGTTCTTGGACTTTGATTTCCCACATCTACCCCCATGACTTACCATTAGTTTTGTTGTGATCTATGGTCAGCAGCATTTCTAACAGCTATTCCTCATCATTCAGCATATGACCCAGGGCTGTCCATGTGGTCATTCTAGTTTCAGAACATCCTGAGGGTTTTTTCCTTGTGCAGAACTTCATTAGATCCTATAACCTACATAAACGTTATCATTAGAACAAAGAGAAACGCTTACACACGCTTAACACTGAAGTGTGACACTACTGCTGTATAAGCAACCACTCTTCTGACATTGTGAAAGGATAGAAAGTCTCTTCCCCTGAGAACCTGGGTTACCAGATGCATTGACATGGCTATTATTTCAGGAGATGCACGGCTGCAGAAGCGCTCCTGGCTCCTTCACCCTCAGCCTTGAGCCTTTTCTCAAAGTCTGCTTACATGTTGAAATCAATTCCACTTTGTTTCATGATCAGCATGCATTGAGGAGTTAAAAAGGCTTTGTTACGATAGAAAATCATGGGAATGAGGGATCCACAACAAACAGCCATCCCCAAGCAATTAGAGATCCTGCATTTCTCCTGAAAGTATCAGTACTTCATTTCTGATAATTCAACCTCTTTGGGACCTGGGTATAATCAACAGAAGGAGCTAGAGAAACTGAATTTGAGATAGCTGTTTCTCCTCTTACTGCATTTGTACATAACACATCAGGTCAAATAGCAGTGTAAGACAAAGATCTATGAAGAAACTGCAGAGAGATGGCAGAAGACTGGGTAATTTGAAGAGTATAAATGTTTCTGTTGTTCCTGTCTTGGGTGCAAAAAACTATCCACAACCTTGAGGGAATGGTTATGGTTGGCATATCTGTCATAGCTTACAGCACCCAAAACATCAAGGTCAAGACAACAAGAAAGCCTCACAATCCAGCAAGCCTAACAGTTGATAGATTGCTTAATTATCTCAGTCTTGGGATAAATAAAACCAGGAACCATTCCCAGGAGATACTCTGTAGAATCCAGGCTGACAAAGGTTTAGTCAAGTATGGCAACACTAACAAAGATCTGATAAGACTAGTGTGTGAGAAGAAAGAAACAACAAACCCCTAATGACTACAAAGCCTCTCTGCTCTGTCTTTAAATACACTGTGCATTTGACAGGTACTTAGAAATAGAACAAGATAGAAGTCCTTATGAGCTGCCAGCAATGGTAACTCATCAAATGTGAAGAAAAATGGCTGGTACTGTTAACAGTTGCTTCTCACAAGTATCCAGCATCTGGGGTGGACTGATTACATTCATGTCTCAAACATAAAAAATGAGATTCTAGAATGAAGGTGTCTAATAGACAGCAGAGATTATGGTGAATTGATGCCGTCCAGGGAAAAGGTTTCTCAATTAATCACAGAGAAAGCAAAAGAAGAGGGAAAATATCCAGTGCCCAGTAACTCTCAAAATGGAAAGTGGTATTAAGGTTTCAACTGCTGGGGTCACTTCATTAAGGAGGAGAACATTTCCTCTGCATCCTGACTCAGGTTGTGTGCATTGAACCTGGAAATAACATTTGGAGACAGGTTATTCTTTTTAATTTTCTCCTTTGCAGAGAGTGACAAAAATGAGTGTGATAGGAAATAATTTCTCCCAACAGCCTGTCAAAGGTGTTTTCCTTAGGGACTAGGAAACCTTAAAGCTGCCGTTACACTACTCTAAATTATACTAGAATTAGGACAGCTGAATTTTGGAAACTTTGGAAATGCTGATAATTTTAAGAGGGGTATTTTTAATTTACTCTTTTATGTGCTGAGGGGAGGGAGGGGACAGAAATCCTGCCCCAAACTTGCTAACACTTCTCTGGTTGAAATGGTAATGGGCCATGTACTCATCCTATGGAACCCAAAGGTCAAATATAGCCTTAAATTGATTCTCCTGAGAAAAAGGGAAAATACAGTCTCTGGAGAAGCCTTTGATATTTCTGGCTGTTTCTAGAAATACCACTCCTTGTATCAGGGTATATAAATGGCAACTAATCCCCCTTTTTCCTCACTTTCTAGAAGAATTTGTCCATGGGATTTTATACTCACCTGGACCAAGAAGAGTTCATAAAAGGATGTTTGAAGAAGACAGAATTACAGGACTCAGAAGGACAGCAAAAAGCCCTAGAAAAGCAAACTGCATGGAGATTTTAGACTACAAAATTAGTGAGGGGTTTTCATTATGAATTACGGACTAAGGGAGAATTCTTCCCTGCAGGAGGTGGAGAAAGACCCCTTCAGACTTCCTGCATCTCAAAGGAAAAAGAAAACCCAAACAAAACACAAGAGGAGAAAAGCATATTACTAGTGGGATGACACTGGAGAGGATGCAAGCGCTAATGGCTCAAGGACTGTATCACAGGGATACATTATTGTTCTAGCATCGTAGTGGTAAAATAATATCTCAGAGCAAGCATGGTGTAACAAAACATATTCTGGTTTGTTAGGACTGAAGGTTAATACTGGTTTGTATGCTTTGGGCTGCAGTGGCAGGGTTGACCTCAAGGTTTAGATTTGTGTTGACTTGGGTCCGTTACAGTCAAATAAGCTGTAAGGCTGTCACTGGTAATTTGGACAAAACAAAAAAGGACAGCCAACTTCATTACTCTATCAATGGACTAGTGCTGGGAGCTGCCCTAACCTCTGTGCTCTTATATGCACCTAACCTTCTAACCTTATCTTTGACTTCACTTTACCTGGGAGAGAGCTCTTTACTGGTGTCTGAAGCACTGGAATCACATTAATCTCCTTCGTGTAGGACCTCTAAAGAAAGGTGAAGCAGGGGTGAAGGGTGACAGTTAGGTAGGGTCTTTTACCAGTGGGGATCTGACTTGTTTCAAATGTCATTTGCCACAGTATAGACAGCTGTAGCATGGACTGGGGCTGATAATCATGCAAAAAAAATATCACTTACCTTTTCCCTTTTCTCCATGTATATGCAGAGTGGTCACTGGTGGTCTGCAGAGGGCAGGGTTTATTGGTGTAATGCTAATATACACAGTTTGTTATCAAACTTATACTAAGGTTCTCGGTAACTTTTCAGACATAAGGGAAAGCAAGGCAGAAAGCATTGCCTAATGCGTGTCTCTATGCAGTACACAAGGTGATGCTAAGGCAATGCTACTCCTAAGTATCTACATACTGTCCTCAGTAGATCACTGAATGTACGGTTTCTGTTCATATGGCCCTTAACTACGAAGGTCTACTAAACAATCATAATTAAACCTAATTTATTTTGCTTGCATATTTAACTTATAAAAATAAGTATCAATCTTGTGCTATTATAAAAATAGACACATGATATCGATAAATTTATTTTTGTTTTTCTTGCAAAGTGAGATAAACTGTAGTAGAGAATTTATGTGCTATTTTGCTATATCTGTACTGTTATACCTGTTTCTATATTAAGGGTGCGGAACACAGTGCTTTCTCACTTCTGTACTGAAACTGAAGCAGTCAAGCTTTCCAGTGTGGGAAGTCCTGATAGCAAGTAACTTTCCTTTGTCAGTAGTCAATAGATATTTGTAGTTCTTAGGAGGTTCAGCCTCTGAAGGTGGCAATGAAGGCTGCAAAAAAAAAGAAAAAAGAAAAAAGAAAAGCCAGATGAGTGCATGTAAGCTATAGATGTCCATCCATACATTTATTGACACTTTTAGCCTTTGGGATCAGCCAGAAAACCCCAGGTGAAGATGGTATGTTTGGACTGGGAGTTAATTTACATGGACATGTAACTGAGTCTTTATGGTAAGCCATCCTATGAGCTCAGCACTGCAAGTGAGTTGGGCACATTCCCATTTGTCACTTGAGAGTAAATCATGGTTTTAGAATCTGTCTTTTAAGGCACAGGCTGTTGCTGCTGCGGTACCACAAGAGATGCCACGGGAGATTTGTTCCAGGTTCCTGTCTTGTTCACATGTCTGTAGCCTTGAGTTAACTATCAATTTACTGGAGTTAAAGCAGGGCTGCTATGAAAGGTGACCTACTAAAACACATGATAGACAACTTACACATGTATTCTCTACTGATCAAGTTAAATAAAATAGACTTATTTTTCACAGATAGCTGTGCCTTCTTGGAGATCACACTGCACTTGACAAAGTGTTTGTGGAAACAGTGCACTGCTGGGATTTTGGAGACCAGATATGCCCCTGTCGAAGTGCCAGCTTTTTCCTGGAAACACTTCCTGCTGTATGGGGTTACTATAGCCTCAAGCAGTACCCTTGGAAAACATCTGTCTTCTGCAGATGACGTTACATCATGAGCAGAGTTTTGTTTTAAGGGCTGGAAGACCATCCCCTTCCAACAAGGCTGATTCGCTGTACCTAATGTGCTCCCAGCAAAGGCTTGGCTGTCTTTGCTTAAACATCTAGTGGGTAATATTCTGCTGTCTCCCTAGCAATCTCCCTTTGTATTCATCGTGATTGCTTGGTGTCTTGAAAATGCCTAACAACTGGAAATGCTGTCTTTCTTGCTACAAAACTTGTGTACCTTTGTGTAAAGTCTCTGGGGACAGAAAATTAAAAATTCAAAGAAGCAAATAGTTATTTAATTGGTATAAATGTAGAATCATAGAATCATAGAATAGTTAGGGTTGGAAAGGACCTTAAGATCATCTAGTTCCAACCCCCCTGCCATGGGCAGGGACACTTTGCTCTAAACCATATTACCCAAGGCCTCATCCAACCTGGCCTTGAGTACTGCCAGGGATGAAGCATTCACAGCCTCCCTGGACAACCTATTCCAGTGCCTCACCACCCTAACAGGAAAGAATTCCCTCCTTATATCCAATCTAAACTTCCCCTGTTTAAGTTTTAACCCATTACCCCTTGTCCTATCACTACAGTCCCTAATGGAGAGTCCATCCCCAGCATCTCTATAGGCTCCTTCACATTTTAAACATGGGAAGCTGGGATAATCCTCAAAGTCTGGTAGTAATCTACATTACAAGTCAGTATTTAACTTGCATTTCTGTTCACTGCTTTCTTCACTTTCTACTACATGAAGATCACCCTGGATGTTTTACCTACTAAATATCAGAAAAGACAGGCTTGTGAGGTTTGTCTGTAGTTTCTGAATGACCCTTTGGAGTTGTCATCAGAGCTGTTTATATTCCTCTCTCCTAACTGAGAGGTCAAAGTCTTCAGAGAATAAACTCTCATTCTCTAGTTGCTTCTGATTAAAAAAGGGTTGAACAAATCAAGAACATTTTAAGCAGTCAAGCAAAAAAGTGTTCTCCATTTATGTTAATCATGTGTCACTGCTCTGGGGTCTCAGTCTCTTCCTCCTTACCCAAATTCCAGTAGTTTTCAAAGAAAACAGAACTTTCTGAAATAAATATCAACAAATGTGTAAACGCATGCACTTAAGTACATGTAAGTGTGCAAACTCCTGCTAACAACTTTTTAAAAAGGTGTGGTGTTAGTCTAGTTATCCACAGCATTGAAAGGGGAAAGCTATTTTCACCTTACTTCAGCCATTTTCAGTGACTACAGCTGAGATTTCAGTATTTCACAGTACCCATTTTAGACTTATATTAGGGATGAGAGCAGCAGACAAATGAGACTGTAATGGATTAGGCATTGGAGAAGATTGGAGAATACAAATAAAGATGCATATTTTATGTGGTGTTTTTACCCTCTGTATAGCTATTTTCATGTTGAAGCCATCTGTTTTGTAACTTTATTTCTGAAACTTTTCCAAATTTTAAATGAATATTTGAATAATTTTTAAAAATGTGACCTAGCTTAAGACAATTTCAACTTTTCAAACTAAATCCTCAGAGTTTCCAGATGTGGCAGAACAACATGCAGTACTTTTCTGGAGGGTGAAAATGTTATGATCCAGCTCTGCAATTTTCTAAATGCTTTATGACAGACAGTAAATGTAGCTATATCTGACTGACTCATGCAGCGAGTACAAGTAATATATACCAGGGTGTGCATTCATCAGTCAACACTTTTAGACACATAAGAGCTGTGAATTTTTATTTTTCTTTAGATTTTTGGTGGTATCGGTTAGTGACTTTGACTCTGCAGTGAAATTGCATCTGTTTCAGAGATGCTCGATACTAAACTCAGTAGATTTTGGGAGACTCTGAAAAGAGAACCTTAACAGAGAAATAAAAAGGAATATAGCGCAGACTTAACCATATAGTGCAGACTTAACCATATAGTGCAGACTTAACCAGCCCTTAGCCTGCAGGGTTGAGGATGGAGGATGTCAAAATGATAGGAGAATTTGAAACTCTCCCAAAGAATGACAGGTGAAAGGTACTCCCTGCAGAAGAAATGTTTCAGCTGCTCGGTCATTTTGGTGAACACTTGGTATCTTGGAGTTTTCTTAGACTTGTATTTTTTGTCTGACTTCTTGGTAGGATCTGTAGTATTCTTTCATATCTACAAAAATAAAAAAAAAAAACAACCAAAAAAGATAAAGTCTTTTTAATCCATTTTCTTTATGATGAATGAATATGGAAAAAAAAAAAACCAAACCAAAAAACCCAAATTAAATTTCTTATAACTTTTACATTTCTTCCTGTTTTGATTTTTTTTTTTTGCATTAGAAATGCATTTGAAATTCACATGTACTTCTGTTTTAAAGTCTGTTGGAATGATTGAAAACCAGACATAAAAAGTATGTAGGCGATTAACATCTGTTTGACTGAAACAGTTGGTAGAAAAGATTTCTTTATCAAATGTTCACCAATCCTATCTTTAACTGTGGCTAAGAAAATTATCCTGTACTTAATCTTTGAAGCATGTAAAAAACAAGACAGACAAAAATATCATGTAAGTAGCCACTGACAGAAAAAAAAACCCTCAAACAGTGGCAAATATCTGACTATTTTTTTCAAGGGAAAAAACCCACCAAAATAAAGATTACTTCAAACCTTATTTCAGCTGCTTTTATACTTTATACAGGAGCATAAAGGAACCTAAATATATTTTTCTCCTGTTTGCTGTTTACATTTTGAAACTGTTTTTAAGACAGGAAATCATGAACTTTTTCAAATAGTGTTTGATTCACTGAAGAGGCAATTAGTTAGGATATGTTTTTATGCAGTAAGTCACATACCTAGGAAACAATTTCATACCTTGCAAGTGGCCAGATAAGGATAATATTATTTTCAGGGGATGATGCTTTATCAGAAAGAATAACCCTCTGATATAATTAGTGCTGTATATGCTGGTTAAAAACATAAGTAGGAATCCAGTCTAGAATTTCTTTCATTTTGTTCTGGTCTTGATTGAGTTGCACTGCTCAGATTTGCTGATAAGGTCTCACTTCTTGCTATGCAATGGCTTAGGGTCTCATTCTGCTTCAGACACTTTTCTGCTGAGACACTGTGACACACAACTGGCTTTTTAAATAATGCTTTCTATGAGGTCAGTGAAGAGTCTTATTCAAGACACTGTATCTACCAGGCAGAGGAACAGTGCTGCAGATGATATGTACAGTTATATATCTATTCTGGCATCCTGCTGGGATTTTTAAACAGTCCTTTCTGCCAAAAGATTCTATCCAGAAAGGATTCTATGAATCTATGATTGGCAGCTCTAGTTTAGATGGTTGCAGAAGGTCACTTACAGAGGTAACTACACAGGCACATGGGAGGTATGCTGAGAGGTCTGTATTCCCCTCTAACACTGCTTGCTATAAAGTTCCTTACCCCATGACATAGTTGTAAGACTGTGCAGCTTCCATCCCTTCCTTCCTCTCATTTCTAAGAGGGATTTTTTTTTCTCTGCCTTTATGAACACTTTTATAACTGGGTAGAATACGTTTTGTCTCCTGTTTTTATTTCATTTTAGGACACTGTCTCATAATGGATAGCTATCTAACTTGTGCACACTACAGCAATGTTCTCTTTGAACATTGTTCCTAAATTATGAAAGCTGCTGCTGTAACAGCATTGCTCACAAGAGCTTCCATTGCATATTGAACAAAGAAACCATTAATGGGGCTCTTGATAGCACTGTGTCTATGAGAATGGTGTCAACAGCTTTGGACACAACATATGACACCTTCGCTACCTTTCTGTAACGGTGGAAGGCATCCAGGCTGAGCTGAGGGAGCTGTGCAGCTGTCTCCTGTCAGCACTAAGAGCAGCCTCCCATTGTGCTGGTGTCCTTTCAGCATGTCTGGGCTTCTAGGGCTGAGAGCTGCCAGAGCATGGTAATGTTCATGGAAATAAACCCCTTTCTTCATAGTCAAAGGACTGTATTTTCTGTGGAACAAATTTGCTGCCTGCAAAAATTAGTTTGGAGAGAAGAGATCCTGTATCTCTGAGCACCTGGATGCAGATGTGCACTTGGGAATTCAACTTTGAAGACTCCTTTCTCTTTAGCTTGGCTCTCCTAAGGTACAGAAATGATGAAGCACAGACATATTTTTACCCTTGGCAAGGAGCTCCACCAATCAGTTATAATATGCTGCATGAAAAACTCTCTTTACATTCACTTTTAACTGTCTTCAATCAACTTCAAGTACCCAGTTCTTGTACTGGAGGAGACAGTCCAACCTTGTCCACCCTTTCAGGAACTCAGGGGTTGTATCTGCCTGCAGGACATCTCCTTGCCAGTTGAAGAGTCCAACCTGTCCTTTGGATAGAAGCGATTCTATACCTTTGTTTTCTTTGGTGCTTTTCTGTGAGCCTTTTACAGTGCTACTACACATTGCTTGTATGTTTGTTTTTCAGGTATGGGAACTAAATGTATCGAGGTGTGGGTGCAATCTGGCATGACAGTTTTTCTATTTTGTTCTCAGTTCCTTTCTTTCAGAATTTCTAGCATTTATTGTCACTTCCTGAGCTTCTTTCAATGTTAAGCTGGTGTTTCCATGGTACTATGGATCACAGCCCAAGTTCTGAATGGCCTTTGCCGACTTATTAGGTCTTTTGGCTGAAATAACTTCCCAAAACAACTGTGTGAAAGCTCTGTATATCATCCACCATTTCTGTGGATTAGTCTGTACCTACATTTCCTGCTCCAAGTTCCTGTCAATACACTAGGATAGCTATATGGCAAAGTCTGTAACCTTATGTGTGTTTTGCATCTTCCTCCACGAAAAGCTCTGAGGCTAAAAAAAATGCAGTTATCTTTATCAAATTCTTGGGCACTAAGGAAATATGGCACAGGACTTTCTTCAGCATGTGTGGAAGTGGATTCAAGACCAGAGGAAAGGATGCGGGAGGATGCTCTGTCATGATGATAGCCAAAGGTTTGGCTATCATAGAAACAGGAGCAGTCTGGAGGTGAGGACACTGCCTGCAATGTCTTGTGCACATCACTGCAGAGAGCAGCCTTCTGTATACTCTCTTGCAAACAAGCCGGAGAAGTTCTGAGCCATAAATTGTTATATGCTGGGAAAGGATTCTGGGAAATTATTAGTCTCACCTGATAATATAATAACAGCCATCCTGTTCTTATATCCTGCCCTAGCTACCTATTTTTTATCCCCATTGGAGACAGAAGGACTTTCATTCTATTTATGTTCCTTGGCTGCAATACAGCAGTGTGCATCCTCACTAAACCATCTCCACTTTGCTGTCCCTATAATGGGGGCAGAGGGAAGGAGGAGAGGAAGATATATACACTTTCTTGCCAGCTTTCTGCTTTAGCTGTCTCAGATCTGGATGACTGTACTGTAAGAGCAGTGTTTTCATGGTCTGTCACCTGTGCTTTGGTTCTAACTATAAACAAGAAATGCATCAGTGTCCATGAACATTCTTCTTTTCTAAGTGACCTGATAATTTCCAAACTTCAGAGAAGGCCTGAGTTTCCTGTCGAAGTTTGAGTCCTTTTGCTCGTCCCAAATTTTCTGCATGTTGTAAATACCCTATCAGCCAGTTGTCAGATGCAACTGCTCTGTGAGCCCTTTTTGACTGTTACTGCATGCCTATATATACGGTAGCTATCTCCTGTGTCCTTGCACTGTCTGTTGTATCCACGTTATTCAAGACTGGGTGTATTTTATCAGTGGGCAACACAGGAATTTTTTATGGACCTTTCAGAGAAGCTGTAACTCAACCCCCAATTTATTTTTTTTTCCTCTATAATGTAACAAAGCATCCTCATTTTTTATTTAGCTGGAGTACCACTGGATTTTGGTAGAAACTCCTTTCAATTTCTTTGGCTCTTTTGTGAGGTTAAAAATAAAATTAAGTAACTGAAACAAATTCCACAAAACATTACTGATATACAGAAGGCATGAAATACAGAGATAACTGGTCCACATTTTAAGTCACTCTAAAGGCTTGTGAAAGGTATTCATCCAAACCCAGGTAATTTGCATTGGGTCCCCATACTAGGTATTAGAGCAAACCTACACCCACTGCTAATCCATAAATGGTTGAATCACATTCTCCTGTGATTCTCAGTGTTTCTGGCTTCAAGCTGCTCTTATATATTCACTAGGTATTTTCTGGGGGGATGGTGAAGGGCTTTTTTTGGTTTATTTTGTATTTTCCCCAAATGCAGAAGAATGTGAATATCACATTTAACTTCATCAACATGTAAACTTAGACATATTTCCATAGACTGTGTAACTGCTGTAACAACTGTCAGTAATTACTGGAAATGGGACTAGCATCCTCAGAAGTAATATACATCAACTCCGATTTTGTCTGTTGGACACCTTGCAATAAACTCCTGAATCCCCAAATGTAGCTGCCTTTGGGAGGGGTAGGAAGCTTTTGACTCCTGGAAGAAGAGCAATCTCTGAGATTTGCACAGCATAGAGGGAGCTCAGCCTTGGGAAGAGAAAGCCTCATTTAAGAAAAATACATAATGTTTTGGTTTAACTAGCATGGCATCAGCAGTCTAAGACAAGAGTGTGCTTGTTATTTGAGATATGGTCTTCCCTTCCAGAGGAGGATGTGGTGCGACTACTCTCACGTGTTTTCATGCCCTTTCTTGGGGGCAGTCTGGGAATGCTCAGAGAAGATATCCAGGAGTATATCAGCCATGTTCTGTTTGATTAGCAAGCCAAACATGCCTTTAGGAAGGGTTATGGTTGTTGTAATATGTCTGGAGAGGCTGCTGCTGAAGCTGGAGCACTGAACCCGATGTGGCAGTACAGCATGGAGGATGCTACGTTGGCCCCAGGAGCAAGCATCAGCCATACATGCGCCACTTCTTTGGGGGAACCTGATAAGCTTTCAGCATCATTGTGCCTTGTCTGCTGTTTATGCACCATTAGTTTTCTTTGAGCCTCTGTTATCTTGAAGGATGTTATAGGCAAGGCACTGCAGAATGATTGAGGGATTGCTCTTCCTTGTCTGGATATAAAGTGTACTTAACTCGAGCACCACTGATGTTTAGGTCCTTCAAAGGCATGGAATTTGTGAAAAGTGACACAGCTGATGAGAGCATTGATAACTACACAATTATATTTTTATTTTAAAGGTATAAAATGAGGATTGAGTATTCCGTAGATTTCACAGACTCGAGTATTGTGATCACAGCACACAGGGTTTCTCTTATCATCTGCTAGTAATTTTCTTAAGGGCAGGCAAATCTTTTGTTTAAGTGATGATGAGAAACTAAGGGAGAAGTAAAAGAAGCAAATAAAAAATAAATATGTACACCTTTTGAAAGAGAAAGAGTTTATCTCCACGTATTTTTACCAGCTTACTCTTCTGTAGTGCTTCTGTCCACCAAGATAAAACACAATACACAAGTACACAGCTAACGGTCTTAGTCACAGCCTGGTTTGAAGTCTTTCAGCAGAGAAGCAGAAAGTGAACTGCCAAGGGGAACACTTTCTTCGAAAACTGAGTGAACCCTTTTCAGTTAAGATTTGTGGATAACTGAGACCTTTAGTAAAAGGCCTGGCAAAGATAATAAATCAACTGGAAGAGAGTATGGCCAAAGCAAAGGTAAAGTCATATTGCCCATTAAAAGGAAGAATTTGTTTCAAAGTTCTACTGATATTCTCTGGCACATCACAAAGCCTTTTCCCTGTTACAGCACAGCCTGCTGACCCTATTGTTGGACCTGCAGAAACAGCTACATATATATTAAAAAAAAAAAAAAAAAAGAAGAAGAGGGAGAAAAAGTTGTAGATTTAAAAAAATAGGTAATGAACATAAATCCCCCAGCAATGAGAGCAGCTGCCTAAAACAAACACGGGTATTATTAGAGAAGCTCAAAAAGAGGCCAGAAAGGGCAAAGTAAAAGTATTTTTGTAACCAGTTCTTTTGTTTCACATGTGCTAGTGCCCCAGTGATGTTCTTGGATCATAGGAAAAGCTCATCTGAATACCAAATTTCGCAAAGGCAGTTTGGTAGGGATTGCCATCAACAAGATAAAAGGGCATAGATCTGGTCTCTATACATTCTTTTTTTAAATATTATCAAGAATTTAAGAAATGTTTAAAAATGTCACCTTTTTTCTTTTTACAAATGTTAATAAAAAAACCCAACAAAACAAAACAGCAACAACCAGAAGTTTACAAAATGTATAGCTGATTTTGGGGCTAGAGATTCAAGATGCTGGATGCCTCTTCTCATTAAGATAAGCATATACAGAAATACTGCAAGATCAAGATGAGCCTGCATTTTAGATGTCTTCCTGACAACAGTCATTAGCAAGTCATGAAGAAATACCTCATTAAGCAAATAACATATAAATTATGGGGTAATTTAAAAATACTTCCAGCTCATTACAATAGACTGATTAAAAGCAGATTTCTTTCATAGTATCCTCTATTTATCCGTAATGACAGTGAACCTGCCTTTCGTTCTGCTCCTCTGAAGTCCAAAATGTGGGAACTTTGTGCAGTGTTTTCTCCAGTTTATGTCCCAGACCTTGGGTAGGGAGATGTTTCTTTCTTCTCTAGATGCTGTTGAGATGGACTGTTCAAGAAAGTAAATACTTGCAGAGGCAGCCACACTGATGTGGAAGTGGGTTTGTTGTCTCTATTGATGGGCTTCAGCACCTTCATGATACTAAGAAAGTTTCTGGAGCTTTGTAGAAATTCTCATGCAAAAAAGTGAAGCCAAGGAGCTGCCCCAATCATACTATTGAGAATCTGTAAGTTTTACTTTTCTTTCCACTTGGACTCAGAGCTCTGTCTTGGCACGGTCACATCCCAGTTGTGTTCTTTGAGTAGTGAAGAGCTGCCAGACTAAGGAGACCATAACTCTCATAACAGAGGGCTCAACATCAATCACATGGCAAGAGTTTGCAGATACAGATTTTAGAGCAGGATGAAAAAAAGTAACTCAGTGATAAGAAAATGTTCAACAACATCTCTAGTTAGAGTTATTGCATAAGCAGGAAATTCACAACTTTTCAGTGGACATCTCTTGATAACATGGCACCCTGCCATCAATGAATAGATGAAGTAATTTGTCATTTATATTCACAAATAAAATTGTGTTCAAATTATGAATAATGTCTATGCAGTAAGATATAATCTATCACTTTCCCATGTAAATCTAGTGATATGAGTGTCACATAGAAATAAAAGGTGTGGGCCAGCAGATTGGAGCCGTATGCTCATTTCAGGGGCCTATTCAGACTCAGCTTTGCAAGAAAAACTAGGAACACTGCAAGATTTAATTACAGAGATTTGAGACCACTCCTTGTCATGCTGGTTATTATTTTCCTATTTTCCTGCCCTCACTCACCTGATTGCTTCCATCTGTTGTCTCTTGTCTCATACACAGGCTGGAAACGCATTATGAAGAGACTGCAAATTTTGTTCTGCATTAATATCTGCTGTGGCACAAGGTGATTCATGCTAGACAGCTAGTTTTAATGAGTACTATGCCAGTACTGACAATTTGATCAATTTTGTGCAATCAATTTTTTCCTCTTTCGTTTGCTAAATTTTATATTATTTTCTAATGTTAAGAATTTTATTGAGACAAAATTAATATAGTTTGCTCTGCAGCTTCACAAAGCAATGTACTTCAGATGGTGAAAAATGAAAGGATGCTGATGGAGTCTGAAGGTGCAGAAGTAGGAAACTCTTGGGTAAAGAAAAATTATTTCTTGTATTAGTATCCAAGCAAAAGAGGGAATGGTACAATGACTTAAGGAGAGGCATAAAACACTTAGCCAGCATCTAGGCCTCCATCCAACAAAATTCATAACCATCTGCTTTGTCTCAGTCAACTGTTACACCACTGAAAGCTGTATACAGGTCAGCCCATGAAGTTAAGCATGTGCTTGAGTATTTTACTTGCAAGGCTCCAGACATCACTCATAGGTCTTTTAGAATGTAAAGTGGAGTCATTGCCTTCTGTGTTGGAAGTCAGGCTTATTCATGTGGTTGTAATGGAATTGTCTTGCCAGCATTCAGGAATGTATTTGATGCGAACCTTGGTGTAGAAGTAATTTCTTAGAGGAAGACAGGTGTCTCACACTTTTATAGCTAAGTTCTTAAATGTTTTCTCCATGGATGGCCATGAAGTACATTTAGTTATGTAATCATTCCAAGTAGCTTTCGAACTGCCGATCTTTGCTAGTCAGATTATACATGATTTGAAAAAGTAAAAAGCCATTGTTTTGCCTCAGGTCATTAGTGCTCTAATTGGCCATCACCTAACCAGAAACATATATCCATTACTGGTGTGATAAATCTTTCTTCTTATTACTTTTCTTTTTTTTTTTTTTTTAAGCCAACTGGAAATGAGAAAAAATCTAGCTAGAGCATGTCTCCTTCAGAATTTTTTGTATTTCAAATGTGTTGGTTCCCAGTTTAGAGGTGGGTTTTCCTTGGTATTTTAAGTGCTATTTATGTTTAAATTGTTTGTATTAGGACAGTTATCTTCACTGAGAGAGAATTTGAAGTAGATCTTAAATTTTCTGCATGTTATTATGAGCAGTCAATCATTAAAGATGGTGTGATAGCCAAATCCAAAGCTCAGAATCTGGAAACATTTTGATTTTGTCATCCTGTTAAAGGAGGAGGGTATGTGTGAGAGAGATTGATGCCAATAAAAACAATGAATATGTGGCAAAAGAGATATTTGAAAAATAGTTTCCTTGGAAACCGCTTTATACTTCATACATGTTATCTTTGAGATAACAGCCTTTCCTCATCAAAACACCCACATGGCAGCAAGTACCTGTTTGTACTTTCCCCCTTGGTTTCAGGGGGAAAGAAAGGTTACAAAAATTGATTAGTTCGGAATATTTTCCCTTTCTTCTGACCTGTTCTTTCCTAGTACAATTATTCTCCTTCCCAAAAGGAAATGCATGAAGGTTTATGTATGTCAGTCCTGCTGCTTAACTCATAGTACTGATAAGAGGTAACATTTAAAGTCTGAGAAGTGATTTATTGTCTCTGAAAGAGTGTTTCACAATTGGGAAATGCCACAGAACTTGTTCCCAGTGCTTGATAGTATTCTGTATGGAAAATAATGATGTGATAATTATGTCCCAAAGGCTAATAGATGTTTTATTTTATGATGATGACAGCTGATATCAACTTTGCTTTCCTAAAACTTGCTCATGCATTTCCTTTGAAACTCAAAAAATGTATCGACAAAGTTTAATGAATGGTGAACCCTGAAAACAACACCTGTCTGGAGAACACTGGGGCAGAAACACTTTTTGGGTATTGTTTTCCTTTTTTATGTAGAGTCACTTGACTCTGCATCATTAAATTGCATTATTATATTTAAGAAGTTTTGAACATGTCTTTGATTTAGGAGTTTGGCATACAACAGTATTATTATGGTCTCCAATTTTAACAGTAAATACAGCTTTAAGTCAGATATTGTAGAATAGCCGCTACCCTACAAGATGCTACCTGTGCAAATCCAAAGGACTCATGTGAACTATGATGAAGTGTGATTTCAGGAAATGGCCTCAAGTGGAAGCTACTTCAGGTTCATAAAGTAGAAGCCTGCTCTACAGTCAAGTCGGAATTCTTACCAGCTTTCAAAGTTTTGGGATGGTTATAGCCTGTTCACTTATGTATTGTAGTATCTGACTCACAATCTTCAACATATTTATCCTCATAATGCTCTGTTCTCTCATATAAACTTAAAATCTTATGGTGGGATTTATCATACCTAACTTTAGCTACCTAAAAGCAAAATATTTTGTCTGAGATGTCTACTGCTTCCACAGTAAATAGTGCATCAACCATCTCCAGAGGACAATTCCAAACACCCTACAATGGTTGTATAGAGTAGTCTTGATAATTACCTTTCAAGCATGCCTCTTTTTTCCACTGACAGGGTGAAAGACTCAATGACTGAGATGGACTAGATGCAGAAGTTTTAGTCCTGAAGTATGTATATTGCACAGGATGTGGTCCAGGGAACAAGGCGATGGCCTTGATCTCTAATTCCTTTGCAGAGACATAGAATATTAAATCAGTCCAAAAGAAAAAGACAATACAAAACAATAAGACAGTTCTTCTCTTTAACAATGTACCCAGAAATTAATTTTTGCTATGGAATCCAAACCTTCAGTGTTAAAATCTGCAGGTGGCATAACAGAGTTCTGTTTTGGTCTAGTGATAATGTCTCACCACAAAAACTGTAAGCCAAGTGCTTCTCCATTTCCTACTAACAATAGTTCCTCCTGATTGAGTTACTGAAATTTCTCTGGGTGTCTACAAAAAGGAAATCTTCTAAATGAGTGAAAATTAAGCTAGTCAATTCATGTAAACCAAATGATGATGTACTGCATTTTAAACAGGTGGGGGTTTTTATTGCTACTCTTTTGAACTGTAAATATAAAATAATGTAACCAGTTGAGAATATAAAAGTACAGCTTTATTGCAGTTTTTATGGGAAGTAAGAAAAATCTGCTTACTTATGTGTCAATGGAAAAGCATCTATAATCTTTCTGAGAAATAATCATGACAGTATTCATTTTAATTGACCTTTATCAGTGATTTCTGTTCACAACCCCAAAATTTCACATGGTGAGTTTTCTATCTTTATTTTCTGTTTCCTTAGCCTCATTTCAGATAAAAAAGAATAACAACACCTTAGTGAAACTCTGAGTCATGTAGATATGAAAGACAGCTTGGTAGCCTACTGTTATTGTCTAAAAATTCAGAGAAACCTGCTAGTACTGGAAAAATTGATTATGAAAATAGCAGTGACACATGCTGACCCATCTTTTCTTTGACTTTACAGCTTTGCAGCTGCTTGTTTTTGCCTTGGCAAAGATAATCAATTTCTTCACTTTGGATTATAGGGTTTTAACACAAGCATTTTCACTGGATGTGAAGTCTGTTCACTTAACTGTAACTTTCATACAGGTTGTAGGGAAAGTTGTACAAAACTGTATTTGCCAGAGCAAGTTGAAGCATGCAATATTTATGGAAACAATACTCTTTGTTTTACTCAAGTTCTATAGTTTCTAGTGATATAAATTAGTATTGATTGCCTTTGTTAATCTAGGTATGGCTCATTAGAGGTATGATCCTGTAGCTACTGGAGTAATTTGAAGATTTTTCCACTTAGGTCTTCAGGAACTGAATCAAGTCTTAACTAAAGCACTGTGGTCTCTCAGTTAATTGTATGAATGCTATTTGGGGAAAATATACTTATGTTTTTAATTTGTTTTAATGGTTAAAAGTTTTTTTGTTTTTTTTTTTCAGTTAGTTTTAGGGATTATCCTACCTGAATGTAGGCATTGTTAGAAATGCCTGAGTTCAAGACTTCAGGAGGATCCTCAGGCCCCTCTGCAGTCACTGGAGAGGGAGAGGCACCTTCACAGTGGACTTTTTATCTGAGGTACAGAGGACGATCTGGAGAGGCTCTCTTTTCACCTCAAAGTGAACATACATTCTTAAATGCTTGGGATTTGGATCCTACATGCATTGTTGATATGTTACTATAACCATATTGTGACTGTCAAGCATGGAATGAATGCTTCACTGTATCAGTGTGGAAAAAGCAATATAAGATTTTGTGTTCCTACTGCTGCAGCCTATGTAAGCCACAGAAATCTCAGCCTGTATTATGTGGTAACTTCGTGATTTTGATAAGGTACCATGATTTAAGCTCAGTTGTAAATCACGCAGTCGCTCTCTCACTCCATCCCCCTTTCTTCCCCACCCTCCTGGAGGGATGTGTAGGAGAATCGAAAGAATGCAACTCTCATTGGGTTGAGATAAGAACAGTCCAGTAACTAAGGGATAACACAGACCACTACTGCTACAACCAATAATAATAATGATAAGGGAAATAACAAGGGAAGAAAATACAACCGCTCACCACCTGCTGACTGATAATACCCAGACGTGAGCTAGCCCTTCAGGGTAACTGTCCCCCAGTTCTACATCCTCGGCATGACGTGCTGTGGTATGGAATACCTCTTTGGTCAGTTTGGGTCAGGTGTCCTGTCTCTGCTTCCTCCCAGCTTCCCCTCCTCCCTGGCAGAGCATGAGGCTCAGAAAGTTCTTGGTCAGATGAAACATTTGAGCAGGAAATAAAAACATCGGTATGGTTCGCACGGCGAAAGTCAAAAACATAGCATTGCACCAGCTACTAAGGAGAAGAAATGACTGTTACTGCTGAACCCAGGACATAAGGATGAGAATAGTAGGATATTGTTTACTGCTTTTTGTTCTCAGAAACATTTCAGAATTAGCATCCCTTGTACGAGAATTTAGTAAAGTGTCTGTGTAGAGGTCTATGATCCTTTAGCTTCAGCATGACACAAGTATTGGGTTTAAATGTTTAAATATGTTCCTGAACATGGTCCATACTTCTTCATTTATTCTTTTAGATAGAGCTAAAAAGCTTGAAAAATTGTAGTATTTGCAAATAGTAAAAAAGTAAGATATTTTATTAAATACATGAGCTTTTTAACCCTGTTTTCATGCTTTCGAGAATCAAATGAAAGCCTTAAAATGTAGTCATGAAAAAAGAAATCAACTCCAGTGCTTAGACCCTGGTGAGTGTTTCTGCACTGCCTAATCTTTTTCCTGCTGTCCTGTTACTGAAGTGTTTATCCCAGTTGAGAATGATCCAGCCAGGGAGTGTGAGAGAAACTGCCTTTATAGCTTGAAGATTAGGGCACTCATCTGAGTTATGGGTAATCCTTTCTCAGGTTCCTTCATCAAGAGTACACTGCATTCCTTCCTCACTTTTGATCATAAATGTAATCTTCATAATGCGGTTCTTTTCTTCTAAGGATTTTTTGGGATTGAAGAGAGGAAAGAAGAATACCTTGGTTAATTGTCATTTTGTATTGGAAAATAAATGCAAGACAATTCCCAAATCTAAATTATCAAGACAAGTAGTCAAGAAAAGGAACAGAACCAACCTAATAATGTAAGCTTTCTATTATAGTCTGGAAATTCTGATCTTCCCTACATACAGTGTTCTGTGCATTTTGACAAAAGATTTCATTTAACCAAGTTGTTCATGTTAAATCCTCATGGCCTTTAGCACACAAGTTAAAGAAAAAAAAAGAAAAAAAGAAAAGATATAGTAACAACTGGCAAATGTCTAGCACAGCTGCATTATTGCCTATAAAATTGGGAATGTAACAAACTCGTATCCAAGGTAAATGAGATAGATAAAGCCATATAGTGTGCCCTCCAAAAAATGATTTTAACTCATCATCAATAATGAGAAAAATGTCTAAATACCTTAAAGGGACATTTGAAATTTATATAGTCTGACACTTAAAAAATTTAGAAACATCCGAAGTATTACGAAAATAACAGGTCTGGGGGTTTCAAACCTGCACAGCAATCTGCACTATGATTCTTAGTCAGCCAATATTTATTTTGAGAGGAAAACTTAAAACAAGATGTCAATTTGAAGAAAGCAACACTTTCATTTTGGAACAGAAGCAAAATCAACAACCAGGGAAAGAAAAAAAAAAAGCATGAGGAGAGAAAAATTGCATTGTGTTAGTGGCTTAAAATGTCAACTACTTCTCTGTCAGCTCCTGATCATAGTTCAAGATTTATATAACAAGCAAATGTGCTTTGCAGCTCACAGTTGCTAAGAACTTTACAGTATATTTGTATAGGTTAGAACAACTTACGATGAATTTGTTTCTAAGGAGATATTTCTTTGTCAATTTATTACTCTTTTATTTGATACTTCTTTTTTAACTGATAACTTCATCTTGAAAGATAACAAATATTCTGGCTTCCCTCCAGGGAAGAAGTTTTTAATATGCTTTAGCATTAATTGAATTGAATTTCAGGATAAAGATCTAAAGCATATCTGACTTCTGTTGCATGGTTCTGCCATCTTCCATTTCTTCTTTTTTAGAAGATTCCCTACTCTCAATTTTGTTTTTTTCCCTTGTGCATTTGATTTCTGGGCATCCAGCAGCAGCAATGATTTCTGTGCATGGTCAACCTATCTAAACCAAGTTTAGTTTGCCTTGAACCATCCCCTATCCCTTATTTTTCAGTTTCCCTGTTGGTAGCTCACTCAGAAGCACACTTGTCATCAGTATCTTCAAGAACCTCTATGGCCTGTCTTTTCTTCTTTTCTATTAAATTTTTGCATCCTGCTTCTGGCTGAAGATGTCTGCTGTCCCTGACCCTCTGATTGTTCATTTATTACACAGTCCAACAGTATTTTGGGAATATATCCTATGCTGTCCTTTGCATGTGGGAGAAGCTGCCTATAAACAGCTACAAAGCATTTTGCTCCTCTGCATCATAACCTGCTATACAAATCACCCTTACTATGTCACTAATATTGGGTTTTTTTAGCATTTTTTTCCATCATGCTTACTGTATATTTTCATAAGGAGCTGATATGTATATACACCATTTATTTATTTTACTGTGAATGAAAGAAATGCTGCATTTTATGGTGCTGAAAAATAGACTTTCATTGAAACAATTTTCAAATTATGTCTTTCTAAGCCTATGATTCCATGATATCTTTTCTAATGGACTATAGCTTCATCTCTAAGGGGTATAAAATCTCCTGTGACAGGGAACAAGATACATAGCAGACCCTGGATCCATCTCTGTGCTAATACAATTTTGTTTAAATAAAACTCAGTAAGAGTTTGATATTTGTACAGCAGCAGACTCCAGGAGATCTAATCACTGACTCATTTCCCAGTACTGGTGTGTCCTTCATTTGCTTCCTCTTCTGCTCCCGACATTGCCTTTTTTTCCCTTAATATACCATAATTCTCATGACCAGATCAAATGGCAACTGTGACCAATGACTACAGGAAATGCTTCCAGCATTTAGAATTGGAATTGTCAGACAGCTATTTCTAATTATTATTTTTTTAACATTAACATGACCTGCTGCATGTGTAAACTTATAATGCAGTGATTTTAACCAAGTTGTATAGTTTTGTAGGTACTAAACCTTTACACAAATCACGCACTACATATGTTATTTTCTTATTTCCTGTGTGCCAACACATTTAAGCCTATAAAAAATATATACTGCAGGACAAGACATTTGCCCCTACAATCTAAGGGGCTGTTCTTCTGTGTGCCATTCTCTATCAACAACCTTTTATATATTTTAAGAGAAGTCTTATCTTCAGTACCTCTATGGTTATGTTCTCATTAAATTTTCACCTGCTTCAGAACACTGGTCCTTGGTTTGAGCTCAAACTAGTCACTATTTTTTTCTTCTCTTACCTCCAGAATACTGGAACATACTGCCTATTATTATTGTGTGAACTTTCTCTTTTCCACTTCCATTGTAAACTCTCTTCACACAACTAAATGTGACATTTTTGACATTTCTGTGACATTGCTGACATTTCTAATGACTTCTTCCTGCCTGCATCAAAGATCATAGTCCAGTTTCATGGCCTGTGACCTATCAGGTATTTTAACACTCCTGATCATTATTGCAGTCTTGATTTCATTGATTTTCTTGATTGCATTTTGTTTTGTCAGCTTTTGCAACTCTATCACCTCCAGTGTCTCTTATTATTGCTTGAAATGACCATTGGGGTGACCTCCAATACTGTAATGTCAGCCTCCCCAAGTCCGTTCAGAATGCTAATGGACGGTTGCTTTGTCATAAAAGACAACTTGAGCTTGTCAGAAAATGGTGCAAAAACCTTTCACAGGCAACTGCAACTTGAAAACAAATAAACCCCATCACCTTCAGGTATTTTGACAAATCGCTTTTCAAAATATTTTTTACGTTCTTAGTTTTATTAAAAACAAATGAGAAAAGGACAAGTTATTCCTTTTAAGATTTCTACCTCCTCAGCCTCAGAGAGATTAAAAATGAAGATGGGGTGGAAAAACCTTATTCAGTTCAACTCAGAATCAGAATGCTTATTTTATATCTCCAGCAGCAGCACAAAACATACAAAATATTCCTACAAGTGTGGATGTTACCAGGTCCTCAATAAACACCACAGTAAGAAGGCAAACAGGGCAAGTAAAATGGCAGCTATCCCCGCATTCCCTTCTGCTTGTAATATATTTATAATACATCACCCTCACTTATACTGTACCTTCTCTGGGACACAGGTTATTTTTGTGTTTGTCTGACATCCAGGACAGCTGGTCCAGAGCCAGAATAGTGACTTTTGGACATTAATTTAATACACTTTTAGAGCAGTACTATCTGCTTTTCTTCTCTCCTACAAATCCTGTCCAGAACTTCCACATTAGTTTTTCTTTTCTCCTCACAACCTTGCCCTCGTGCTTTCCTTTTTGCTTAACTTCCACATATCTAGCAAGCATCAATATACCTTTTGTCCTATCTATCCTGAAAGTCACTCGCCATGTTAGACCTCTTTAAAGAAAATCTATCAAATTAGAAAGGATCATGCTGCTTCTTCTTTAGACAAGTATTTTTCAGATGTTGCCAGGATCTCACTCATAACAAGCATATCTGATTTACCTTGCTACCCCAGATACTGGTCTTGCAAAGAACAGTGATCAAGATGGATAATGCTGCTGTACTGTGTTCTGGTGACCTCACCTTTCACAAGACGAAGTAGTCTGGCTGGGGGGGAAACACTGCACAGCTAAAGGAGCACACTGACAATAAACCCTTTTTTCAAGTAGGAAACTATAATTAAATTGCAACTATGTGAACAGCTCTTCACTGTAAAAAGCTGCTTTCCACCACCACTGAACTTTATGAAATATCTCCTGTAAAGTAGAGTCAATCATTTTGCTTGTGGAAAAAGAATAATGCAGAAACAGAATGCCCAGATTTTTAGTTGTGCCTATCTGGATGTTTTTAAAATCTCTTTCCATGTGTGCCAGATTTCATGTATTTTAAGCAGTTTTCAGATGTTCTGAGTAGCAGGCCACTTGGCTCAAGAGGAATTACACAAATCTCTGAGAGCCCAACTGCTTTTATTTCTAGCCAATATTAAAAAATCAGTGGCTGCTTTCAAAAATTTAGTTATGTCACCTGTCCCCAGAAGTGCAGGGTAGCCTGGCTCTGTAATCCTGCCCAGCACTCTCATTTCAGCACTTCTGTCTCCTTCACAGCAGCCTGTCTTTTTCTTCCTTTTTTCTTTCAAGTTAGAAAGTATGTTAATAAAGTGAGGTAGTTGCTAGTGCTGTTTTCTGTCTTAGCAAGTTTAATACCCTGACCTCTTATAGCAGCAGACTCCAGAAATGCTTTATACAAACCCATGCATATTCAGCATAATACATACTCTTGAAGGAAATAGATTAAATAATGCTTTAGAAAGTTGAGGCATTATACGTATAAATACATTCTGTTTATACCTCCCATGCTGACCTCTGGTGAATGAATATGCAGCATCACGTTTTCTCAGAGGTGTACCTGTCATGAGATGGGGACAAATGCATTCATGTTTGCCAGTTGCAGAGGCACTTCATGGGGCCTCATTGGCGATTCTGAGTGGAGAAGGGCAAGCACTGGTCCCACATTTGTCTTCCTCCGTCAATAAAGGCAGTTAGTAACATGATGCAGAAATTCAGCCTGTACATAAAAGTACTGGGGACCATGTGAGGTTGTTTGGAACTAATGCTGATCACCAGACAATTCAGAAACGATGATGAGGCTCATGACATGCCTCAAAGATGAATGAATCAGAGATGAGAGTTGGAAGAGACCTCCTATGTCACCTCCTCTATAGGCAGCTGCCGGGGAAGAGTTTTAGCTTGCCAAAACCAGCGAAATCAGACTTGAACTTCTAGCCTGGATAAAGAGAGGTTTCTTTTTTGTTTGTTGTCTTTCTGGGTTTGTTTTTGTTTCTTTAAAGAAAGATGTTGGACAAAAGGTGCATCTTCTGAGACATACAGCTCAATACAGATTTAGCCTCACCCTCACCAATAAAAATTTACCCCCCTCTGTACTTTTAGAACATTTTCTGAATCAAGACAATATATCTTTTGTTTCTTTTTAGATTCTTCATTTTTTAAGTGTCTGCTTTGATGGGTTTATATGTATTCTGAAAGAGACAAATATCATTACTAGTTTCACTCAGGAATTTCCATGCAGGATTTAGGTTATATTGTACTATTTACTGTACAGATAAGTTTTTACACATGGTGCAACTGCAATTTGTACTTGGCAGGAAAAAATAATCCTTCTTTAAATCTTATTGATGGGCAGTATTTTCACAAGACTCTAAACTTGGCTTTTTATTCATCAAAATGTTTTAAAAGTTACGTTTCTGTCTCTACCTTTCCAGTCACGTGAGCAAAGACCAGCAGGTCTGGCATCTCTCCATCTGCTTCCTCCCACAGTCTTTTCAGCAAAAGCCCGTATATATTGTTAGAATCTCAGCTAAAATACATTGCCTTGGCTGATTTTCCTTAGTCTGTGGTTATATGAGTACACTCAAACAATTTCTGCAGATTATAGAAGTAGAGTTTATCCTTACAGCACTGATGGTGTCTAGATTTTTTCATGTAAGCCTTCCGTATTTCTGCTCAGCCAGTTAACATGGGCAATCGGGAGCTGCCAGTCTAAGAAGCTGTTACATCCTACCTATAACAATCAATATGAGTTGGTGGTTCTTGTAGAAAAATTGACAAAGGGTTTTCATGTTGGTGACTAATTCTCAAATGAACGAGGTCTAGTATAAATTCATTCAGGAATGTGGATCCAGCAGTCTTTGTACATATTTAACTTAAAGTATTTGAGCAGTGTTATTTAAAGTCTATGTTAGGTAAAAACCAAACTGGGGTTTTACCTTCATGTGTTTATTTTGTGTGCTTACTGTTCTGAGACACGCGGAATGAAAAAAGTCATTTTTCATAGAGGATTTCCAAATCAGAATTTCAATTGGAAATCTGCACATTTGAAATTAGCCCATGAAGGGGATTTTCAGGGTCACAGTATTACAGTATCACAGTATGTTAGAGATTGGAAGGGACCTCAAAAGATCATCTAGTCCAATCCCCCTGCCGGAGCAGGAACACCTAGATAAGGTTACACAGGAACGTGTCCAGGCTGGTTTTGAATGTCTCCAGAGAAGGAGACTCCACAACCTCCCTGGGCAGCTTGTTGCAGTGTTCTGTTACCCTCACTGAGAAGAAGTTTCTTCTCAAGTGTAAGTGGAACCTCTTGTGTTCCAGTTTTCACCCATTGCCCCTTGTCCTATCATTGTTTGCCACTGAGAAGAGCCTGGCTCCATCCTCGTGAAACTCCCCCTTTATATATTTATATGCACTAATAAGGTCACCCCTCAATCTCCTCTTCTCCAAACTGTAGAGACCCAGCTCCCTCAGTCTTTCCTCATAAGGGAGATGCTCCACTCCCTTAATCATCTTAGTTGCCCTGCGCTGGACTCTCTCCAGCAGGTCCCTGTCCTTCTTAAACTGAGGGGCCCAGAACTGGACACAATATTCCAGATGAGGTCTCACCATGGCTGAGTAGAGGGGAAGGAGGACCTCTCTCGACCTACTAACCACCCCCCTTCTAAAAGTCTTTTTAGTTTAAAGGCTGAATAGGTGAAGATGCTGTTAGAGATCTGTCAGAAAGCAAATACAGTTTTACTAAAATATTTGGGAAATGCACTTGGTTCCTTTATGTAGACACACTGAAATAAAAGTTGCAATTAAACAAAATTGCAGTAAAATTTCTTTTCAGCCAACTCAGTATTAATATAAAGTTTTCTCCAATTTTTTTCTCTCATCTATTTTTCTTTTTTTCTTCTCTGCTTTAACTACCCATCAGGTTGTAATTGCTCCTATTTACATCAGTGGGACTGGTGAAGCAGGAGGTTGTGGTCTTTGCTTCATACATTTCTAAGCACCGCTGCTTTGAAAACAGGCTGATAAATTGAAGGCAATTCAGAGAAGAGCAGCAAAAATGATCAAGAGAGTCAGGAAGGGCTGACTTACGAAGAAAGATCTATGTAGTTAAATGAGCTTGGCTTGGCAGAGGGGACAGGATAACATAGCACAGCACTGACACGAGTCAGGTGAGAATAATTACGTAGTGCAGCAGACGGGATTGTAACTACGAGTAATGGGATGGAATTGCAAGAAAATTTTTTTCACTGTCTCTCCGTGCAAATATCTTGACAATGAGATATGTTGGACCCTTGAATAGTGTCCCAGGGGTCCAGGTGAGCCCTTATCACTTGAGGCATTTGCTGATAGTGATGACAAAGCATTCACAACAAAGGAAACTATCATGTTTTGCTCTCCTCTAACACCAGTGTCTGTATTTCCGTAATGTGCTGTGATGGGTTGACCCTCGCTAGATACAAGGTGCTTAGCAAGGCCTTTCTATACTCCCCGTCTCAGCTGGACAGGGGAGAGAAAATATAACAAAAGGTTTGTGGGTTGAGATATGGACGGGCAGAGATCACCCACCAGTTACAGTCATGGGCAAAATAGACTCGATCTGGGGAGCATTACTTTAATTTATTACCAACTAAATCAGAGTGGGGAATGAGAAATAAAAACTAAATCTTGAAACACTTGTTCTCACCCTTTCCTTCTTCCTGTGCTCAACTTCACTCCGGATTTCTCTACCTCCCCCAAGCAGCACATGGGGATGAGAAATGGGGACTGTGGTCAGTTCCACAGCTCCAGTGTGGGTCCCTTCCACAGGGTGCAGTCCTTCAGGAGCAGACTGATCCAGTGTGTGTCCCCCATGGGGTCACAAGTCCTGCAGCAAACCTGCTCCAGGGTGGGCTTCCCACAGGGTCACAGCCTCCTTTGGGCATCCCCATGCTCTGGCATGGGGTCTTCCACAGGCTGCAGGTGGAGATCTGCTCCACCATGGACCTCCATAGACTGCAGGGGCACAGACTTCCTCAACATGGTCTGCACCACAGGCTGCAGGTGGGAACTCTTCTCGGTGTCTGGAGCACCTCCTTCGTCCTTCTGCACTGACCTTGGTGTCTGCAGTTTTGCTTCACTCACAGTCTCACTCCTGTCTCTGTATGCTTTGGCAGAGCAGTGTTTCTTCCCCTTCTTATCTATATTATGCCAGAGGTGCCACCATCATCGCTGATGGGCTTCGCCTTAGCCAACGGTGGCCCATCTTGTGGCTGGCGTTGGCTTCTTTGGACATAGGGGAAGTTTCTGGTAGCTTCTCACAGAAGCTTCCTGCTACCACAGGTATTGTGGTAGGTTCCTGCTATCACAACCTTGACATACAATGCCATTTTACGCACAATTATGGATTCACTTCAGGGGAAGCTCTGTTGGCAGAAGTAAGACCAATATCATTGTCAATAGCAAGGAACACAGGAATGTAACCGCTAAATGTTTTCTGGTTTTGAAAATATTTGCTTTTCCAAGGTTGACTGTGCAAAAGTCTTTACGTTCACACACATATGCGTGATTGGAAGCTGTGACAAGATGCTTATTTTAGACACAAGGGGAGGAAATTTTGTTATTGTAAAATGAAAAGAAGAAAATAAGGCAACGAGAAGTATTTGTCATGGGGAAAAAAAGGCAGTTTGGAAACTCAGCCAGCTCAAATGACTAAACCTACTGGCACATGCCATATTCAGCTCATAATCTGGCCCAAGAAAAGTCTGTGTAATAATGTTTGATTTTAGTTTTCCACACTGCTTGGCCCTTTCACAAATTTTCTGTTTGATAATTCACAGTGCTCTGTCAATTGTTCTCTATTCTCATTGCAGATGAAGCGTGCTATTTACTGTTGTGATCTGCCTGCACTGCATTTTGTAGGGGGTCAAGGACAGTTAATACCTATGTGAGTGTTTATTTCATCCTCTGACTATGTAACTTGTCACATATTTGACTCCTTCACCTCTATTCTGCTCCCTGATCTATGTTGTATAGGGATTAAGCTTTCCATTCACTGCAAGTTATTTTCTATACATAACAGCAGGTACTAGAAGATCCCACACCAATGGCTCAGCAGTCTCTCTGTATCAGGTTTTTATTTGTGTACATAACCACAAATCCATAAATATATCTGGGGCCCTGTCTTCTTCTCGACTGTGTTAAGATGGGTCTCCAACACACCTTTGAGGACCTGGTTCTTGGGCTATGTACAGATTTTCTGCAATTAGTGCTTACACCTGTGAACACTACTGTTGAAGAGAAAAAAATGCAAACCAAGATGTTGGTTTTCAAATGCTGACAGACACTGGTTTATTGAGGCAATTAGCTGTGAAATTTGGCTTAATAATGTGCAGAAGGCAATCTCAGTGTGACCTCTCTTTTTCTGCTGGAGGTTGGCAACTATCAATCCCTAATGACATATCAATTTTTCATTACTATGTTAAACATAATTGTGGTAGTGTTAAAATAGACATATGGATATAAGAGGGAAAAACTTATTTTAGATATCTCACCCTATCTAAATCTTAATGGTGTGTGCTACATCTAAAGATTCTGAGATCTAAAAGCAGTCTTTAAATTACAATGACATATCAGTGTTTCTGGTCTTTGCTTCTTGCCTCTGCATTGTTCAAGGTTGATTTACACCCAGAAAACTAACACTGCAATAAAGTTAGTTGCAGAACTATTAATTAAATACATGAAGTGTGAGAAGCGTTCTATTTTGAATAACTATTCAGATGAGAGATTTCATACTACTTAAGTGAATCTTTTTTCACATAATAAAATTGCTTGCTCATACCTAGACCAAAAGAAGCAAAATTGGAGAAGATGAAGGCTGAGATACAAAAATAACAGGTTTTGAAATACGCAATAAAGTAGAAAAATACTTTTTAATAAACAAGACTTACTAAGAGAACAAGGGGAGGAGGAAATGGGGGAGGAAATGTATCACATTCACTACTGAAATGATATGATGTTGAAAAGCTTTTAGTGAAAAATGAAAGAGCTTTGTGGAACCCAATTTAAGATGCTATTGTTTACTAAACCCTCAAATTATTCTTAATTCCAAATTACCCCCAAGTAGGTGCATATATCTTCCTCTCCTTTATGAGGCTGACAAAATTCAGCATTCTAGCTTGCTTCTAACCTTTCCCATGAGGCTCATTCCAGTCCTCCTTGGAAGTCTTAAGAGTGGCCGGACTGCTGAAATACTTGGCACTTTTATGAAGATGATTGAATAAGAAACTGCTACAATAAAAAAAGAAAAAGGTGGGGGGAGAGCTGCTGTGATTTTTTTTCTTTCTTTTCCCAAAAAAAGTGGTGAGCTTGAAGTATGGCATTCAAGTAGACCTGGTTTATCTTAAAGGGAACAGCTCTGTGCCACACAGAGCAGCATGCCTCTGAAGATTTGTACTTCTTTAGCCCCTTTAATGAAGATATTAAAGGGTGTGCTCTGACCCTGGGTCAATTAACAAAATCCTCATTAAAACTGAGATGAGAGAAAGTGTCTGTTTTTGTATGCAAAAATGGAAAGGAAATACATTTATAGAAAAAAACCAAACCCAACCAACAGACATATAAACGAGCTTAAGAGAAATACTTCTGAAAATTAAGCCTCACTGTACTACTGTACTACTATACTTCCATGCAACTACAAGAAGAAAGTCAAAGGTTTTCAAAGAATGGTGTAAAATCACACAGGTAGGAGGCTTTCTTTCTGTGGTTTGATCTACCTACCCTCTTGTCACACTCCAGTTCTCATACTGCTTCTGAGAAAAGTCTGTTGATTCCCTCTCAGACAGAAGAATGAGCTGACCCTAGAATAAGAGCTGAAAATACTCAGTGTACTCAACTAATTATATGATGAAATCTGCAATTTATTTTTTTTTTATTCACTGTCAAGTTTCCTGAAAACGGATAGAATATACCCATTAACTGTTCCTTACTTTCCTGAGACTAGTCTGTGACCTGACCTACCTATTCTGATTGAAGAAATGATTAAGGTAAGGTTTCTTGCCCTGTGTCATATCGACTTAGCTCTAAGCCTGACAAGGTTTTACCAGTTCTCATGGATTTAAAAATCTATGAACCTAGTGTACAAAAAAATCCCAATCTGTGTTATCTCTACTTGGAATAAAGTCCTGCATCCCTTTCTGCATTTCTGAGTCCAGGTCAGAACTGTCACCTTGTTTTAACAGGCTGATCTGGAAATGGTGGAATGAAGCCTATCCTTATGTCTCAAGGTTGCTATCCCATAAATAGTCTCTGATTTCTAACAGTGAGCTCTTTTGTAATGCATCCTTTCTGGTAGCTAGAAAGCTGTTTGGTGGTTTTTTTCTCTCTCCTTCAACTGGTGACCTACTTGCATGAAGCTATGAAGAACTTTATCCTCTTTGAGAGTTCAGCCTTACTGTCAAATCTGACTGCAATTTTTTTCCGCAGCTCCACAAGGGAAGTTGAAGAACATAGAGATGTATGCAGAGACATTGTGATTGCATAATTGTAATTTCTTTAGAAATTACAGATTACAAAGCCCCCTCTAGACTTTTTCAGACAGCCTTTCAGGATTGGATTGCCTGCTTCAGATGTAAATTCCCCTCTTTGGCCCTCTGACATTCATTTGGACTTCTCCTCTGAAACTGCAGGCAAAAACCTTTTCCTATGTAATGTCTCCTGGAGCAGCAGTCAAACCTTTCTATGGATCTCAGCAGTTCTCAAGCAGCCTACTTGATTTTAAATCTCATGCTGAAAGTTCTTGTATTCATAGAATCATAGAATCATTGTCTCATTTCATCAATCTAGTTTCATCCTCCTGCCCTTCCAAATCCCATTTACCACTTGTAAGGGTATTATTTTTTTTTTTTTTTCCTTTTCCAATGTGCTGGGATTCGTGGTTGACATAAAGCAAGTATATACCATCCAGGAACTTTGACACATTGCTCTGAGGGGTGTGAGGATTGTTGGTATTAAGGAAAAAAACACCACAATCTTTCTGAAGTGATGCCTTCCTTCAACCACTGTGAGGATTTATCAGAGAAGTGTTGGATTAGATGCAGCAACAACAAAATCATCAGAAAGAGAAGGATTACTTGTTTTCTTTAAGCAATTTAGATGCCATGTCCTGCAAGGTGCCAGGTCATTTATCCTAGGTGCTAAAGAAATCCCACACTCCACTAAGCTTTCTATTTTGTGATGAAACTTGTTTTTACAGAGACAGTGAAGCCAGACATGCCTATACTAACTTAATACCTATATTCGGGACTGAGAAATCCAGACACCTAAAGTCAGTCTAGAAGCCATGTTCATGCCACCCACCATCTGAAACAAGATTTTGTGCCACTATTAGCTTATATGCAAAGGGGAGTTTTGGCTCAGATTCTTTGGAAAAGGGCTGCATGCTTCTGATTGTTAGCTGGGGCTGAGCACACCCAGTTATGCTTGGGACTTGCAGGATGATCTGTGTAATGAAACCTATGTAAATATCCAACCTTGAATCAAATTTCTGGTTGAATGATTTATGGTAAAGGAAAAGAGGCAAGCTCTGGAGCAGACAATGTTACTGCTTGCTGGCACATTAATGGCCAATACTAGAATGAAGGGTTGGATAGTGAGAGAAGCAAACTCTAGAAAGAAGATAAAGTCGATACATAAGTAGGTGTCTCCAAAGGATGATATTGGCTTAAGAGGGAGCATGCTCATAGAAATTCAGCTATGTGCTTAATTTTTACATAGCTGACATGATGTGAGAGGAATTCCACTCCAAGGTAGTCTCTACAGGAAGTTAATTCAGGAAATTTTCCCTCTGGTTTTGGCAAGCAAGGCAGTTTTCACACAGTTTTGTGCATGCTATGTTTCTGGGGAACAAAAACAGGTGCAGAAGTGGGCAAGGCTTTTACAGCCGAAGTGTCCCATATTGGAATAGTATTTGCCTCTGAAAAAAACCTCCCTGTTATCACAATGAAAAAAGCCATCATTCTAAGGACAACACAATGCACTGTATAGCAAGTTTCAACATAAAATGAATATTTACAACAACTGAATAAACTCCTGGAAATGGTTAGGAAAGGGAAATGCAGAAGCAGCCTTTCCTATAGCAGCATAAGTGGTGCTGCTTTAATGTTGCTTAGAATTTTGGCTGGAGGCACTGAGAACAACAACTTTTTAATGAAAACTCAAAGCATCCAAAGCAGTGTGAAAATTCCAACACTATTGCATTCACATATCACTTTTTAACAGCTTGAAGGGAAAAAAAAATCTTTAATTTTAAATGATTCTTGGTTAATTTACAAAGAAATTAGTAGAAGAAAACTTCTAGGAGGTAATAGAATGGCATTACTTGTGCATATCACGCAACATCAAGCCTAGAAAAGTTGCCATAAACTACTTTTCCTTATATCAGAATTAGCCTGCTTTTTTCAGACCCACTTATCAGAGACTCATGAATTAGGGTCTGGTTTCAGGTGGACTGATCTTCAGGTACCATGAGGTGGTATAACGCCTTTGACTTTGCTTGCTGAGACTACGGCCCATTTATAAATTCCTAGAGGAAATGTATCATATGAATTAATCACCTGCTTTAAGCTTGAGTATTTATTCAGTCATTCTAATCAGCAAGGGACTGATCTCCTGAACTCCCCACAGTCACATAAAAGAGAGCAAGAATTGCAGTATTTAGCTGGTTATAAATATTTTGGAAAGTGGGGAAGTTAATGGAAAGATATAAGTCCTTGACTATTCTTAGGAGTGCAGTGCCGGTATTCCTAAGCTTGAAGAGTGTTGTGGTTTATCCCCAGCCAAAATTCAAAGCAGCATGATTTTCATTCGGTTTTTATTTAATAACTTATATGCCAGGCATATATGCTCAGGCTCCAACGAACAGCATATATGTATGGCTCATATGTGCATTCTGAAATGCTTTGACAGTTCTTAAGATCTTAGTTTTCACATCTTACAACATTATATTTGTAGATCTTTGTTTGTTAGTTACTTGATGGACTACAAGTTTGTTCATTTCTCTCTTACCTCTCTTAACTGGATCGGTCACACTATCAAGCTCCCCACTGTTTCATTTGCATAGTCATGATAATTAGATGCCTGTCTTTTTTTCCTTTGTTCTTTTTTCACCCAGGTCTGTAAAACCCTGATTTAGCCTCACACCATGGACTATACAGGGAGATTAGAAAATTAATTTAGACTACCTGCTTGGGTTTTAGATTTCTACACTTATGTGAGTTTATTACCAACCTCTTTTCATGCTGCTTACTTTAACACTCAGAAAAGTAGGTACAAATGGGCCTGTTTAACACAGATGATTATTTTTTTACTCAGTCTGTTTTCTTGATTTTGTCTAGAAAGGGATCATAGAATCATAGACTCATAGAATCATAGACTCGTAGAATAGTTTGTGTTGGAAAGGTCTTTAAGATCATCTATTTCTAACCCCTCTGTCATAGGCAAGGACACCACACATGATGCATGGATAAAGCATTTACTTACTTAATCAAAGGATAAAGTCCTATTCTACACCCTCTCCTTTCAGTGTGCATATATAAAGTGTCCTGTAGACAGATCTTGAGCACTTTATGAAATATCTGAAAGTAAAATCTGGTTCTTTTCCTTAAAAGTGCAACATAGTGTTTAATAAGTGGTATTAAAAAGAAATAGTTTTCCAAAGAAACTACAGTGAAAATAAATGCAGTGTTGGGCAGGTTTTTTCACTTGTCTTCAAGAAAGTGCAAGATCACCCTCTCCCAAAATGCTGACAACCTCAGAGCTAAATTAGAGTGGCTTTATAAAACAGTTTGAAGTATGCTGGAGCTTACCTAACCTTTTTCTCAGGAGCAAAACAGCTGTGTTAATCTGGGGTTTGAAATATGTGGACAAAATGTATTCTTTTTTTTTATTTTCTTTAAATAAAAGAATTTTTTTAACTTTTCTTCAACAGTGAGAACAGCAAAGTCAAATTTTGTCTTGCAGTTAAAAACAGCGCTTGAGATTACAGCAAAAAACAGGTACAAAATGATTAGCTCATTTTATGGCTGGTTGAGCAGAGAAGGTATGAATAAAGCTTTTATTTTTTCCCATGTCATTAATGAAACATTAATGAAATTAATTTATGCTTTTGTAACAAGAACATGTTGGCTGTAACAAGATACCGGTTAAAGAAATGACATCTCTTGATTCCAAAGTACCCCATGATCTGGAGGCATCATATTAAAGTAAAAGCAAAATCAATCTTGCAACTTCCTTGTACAGTTTTCCTCATAACTTACAGCAAATTAACTGTAAGATTCATTTAATGGTGGGTTTCATTTAATCTTATTTCCTTGTCAGAAAATTAAGAATCCAGTCTAATCTATTCATCTGTGCTATCTCACTCAGGCTAGTTCTTCAGATTGCAATTTGGCCCATACTAAAGTGGGTAGGAAAAAGCCACATTAAATTGTAACTTAGGGCAAAGATGTAGATGTCTGTATTGAATTTCTCTACTTTGGTCATATTCAAACACTTCCAAAAATGCTTGAGTGGGCAAACTTGATAAGTTAGAGTGAAGGTCTCATATCAAAAAGGACTTAATAGAAACTGGGGATGATTAGCTTTAGACTGCGATTGTATGCTATGAAGACTTTTGTATGAGTATCACGTTAAGCTGCATCTGTTCATACCACTTCATAAACCTACAGCTAGGCCACGACACTTTCTTTCTCGAAGGACTGTGCTCTGAAATAAACAGCAAATTTTGTGGTTTATGTAAGCAACAATAACATTGTTTTTTGGCAGTATCAGTTTCACTACACAGCCCCACAGATGGTTGTTACAGGACAGGCAAAGGGAGAGTGTTTTGTGGTAGGGAGAAGGCATGAGATGATAGGTGATGAAACTGGTAAGCTCTTATTGCCATCAAAGCTTTGTAGTGTTGAAGCTGAAGTTCAGAACCTTAGCTCTTGCAGAGCTCTTAGAAGATTCAGGCTCCCTTCCCTTAGTTGCTTAGCATTGCATGTTTATCATATAAATTTACATCTGTAACAGCTTGTTGTGCTTTGCCTTTTTTTAGCAGTTTGTGTTTGATTTTAAGTTCTGCGTTCAAGAAGGCTCAGGTTTTTAAGCAATAAATGTCATTTTGATGGAAATGCATACATTTGCCATCCATTGCAAGGTGATGCCTACTGTGACCATAAAGCTAAACTTCATTGCCTTGATAAATAGTTCATCTCTTGGCTGCTCAGCAGAAGGATGTTCTAGAGTCTTTAAACTAGGAAGCTGTTTATGGCAAATGGTTTTTTGACTTCTGATTTTAACTTCTACATGAAACTATTTATGACTTTTTCAAGGAAAAAATAAGCATAAAGATGCCTGTCTAGCTAATCATACCTACCTATTGGGCCAAAAATTGAATGGTTTTGTAGTCCTATAGTAATAATTGATTTGAGCTGTGTCACTTTTGTTCTGTTGTGCTCTATAAGCGCCTGCTTGCGTACTCTGGGAAAAAGTTATTATGGACCATGCCTGGACAAATATCAGTAAGAAGACTCCATTTCCTTTTAATGCACTTTCCATAATTCTACTAATGTATTTTTTTTTATCCAAATGCATAGCACTGTATTCAAATTGGAAATACTGTGGTTCTTCTCTAGCTGTGATTTAACTAACAGGAAGGTCTGTCAACAAACACAGTGTAAGTTTTTCTTCTTCAAATGTTCGTTGTGCCATTTAATTATAACACTACATCACAAAGAAGGATGTTTAACATGTAAGAAAGAAGGATGTTTAACATGTAAGAAAAAATCACATAAAGATATATATCCTGTGCCTGGTAAGTACTTTATAGCCTGTGGGCAAATTCTCAGCTGGAGCAAATCAAAGCAGCTCTGAAGAAAATGCATTTATGCAGTGTACACTGACAGTAAGGCTCCTGAGCAGGCAGGCAAGCAAAATGTACTGTGGCAGGATGATTTTGTGCCAAACAGCTTTTTCATTTTACTTCCTCACAGAACCTTCGTGCACTTCTGCAGGTTGTAAATAACCTCTTGCTCCCTTTCCCCAGCTACCTAGAAATGCAACCTAAATCCTGGGCAAAAATCCATATTACAAAGAAAACATTTAAACAAGACAGGGAAAGTGTGTAACAAATATGAACGTAATTGCTGTCAGCAAGTACAGCTCTTACTGGCACTGCCCGAGGAAGCAATGGGAATATATAGGGTAAAGAAAACTTCCTGGATGGCTTCTTTCTAAACCTTGAGCCTTCTACTGTTAAAAAGGAAACATAAATCATGGTGAGCTTTTGGTGTGTCCACTGCTGAACAAAGGATTTTCATGCACTGAGGTTGCCTATACCTGTCATTGAAAACCAACAGCCAAGAGATTTCCTTGGAAAGGTCCAATTCCTCAGCACCAATGTCACTGTCGGGTGAAATGCTCCCAAGAAAAGTCTGTTTTCTTCTATTGCCAATACAGGGAGCTGAGGATGACTATTTGGGATGTAAGCAATGTAGACATACAAACTGGATGGGTTGGTTTGGTTAGTTCTGTAACTTACTTAATTTATCTATGAGCATCTTTGCAAGATGTTGTTCATGACATGGACCTACCAGAGACAAGTCTGAACCCCTTTCTCTCTTTTGCTGTGTGAGCAGTAATTTGCTGAGAAATCACCTCAGTCTCCAAAGACCTGTCAGGGGCACAAAGCTTCTGCCTCTGGCTCCCTACCTACCTCCCAGCCACCCTTGTGACAGAAAAAAACTCCTTTAATTTGAACTATCTGTATATAAGTAAGTGAAAGCTTAAAATCTCATGTGCAACATGATCAAAACCTGTGGGTTTTGTCAGGAGTTCAGCTGCCAAAGGCTTGATGTCATATTTTCTGCCAAGTCCCCCGTGACTGTCTCTTTCCTGCTCCATGACAGCATTCATGCAGTGCTGTTAGCAGGGTCAGCACTCAGACATCAATCTTAGGGTGGTGGCACACATCAGCAGAGGATGCTTGGCCCAGCAGGTTGATTCAGCATGTTGTCTGGGCTCTGAGCTCCCTCACAGGAACTGGGGAGAATTGGGTGCTTTTAAAGAGCATGTCGGACTGTCCCCGTCTAGCAGCTCCATCCTTCCACCATATTCAGAGAAGCTAAACTGTACTTCAGTATATTTGGTGACTTAAAACAATTGGATTCAGTTTTGAGTTTCAGCAAGGTCACAGTGGATTTTCTAACGACCTCCAAACTTTCTTAGATATACCTGTCAATCCTGTTTAACCTTTCATCAGTGAGTTGTAATGTGACTGGCCTCATTATTCTTGAACACTGGAAACGTCACTTAGTGGTACGTGACAGACTGAAGGTCTGTCATTCAAATGTAATCATCCTTTGGAACCAGAAAGAAATGGATGAGAGGAAAAGAGTGAGGATTATTAATTTCTTTAATATGTGCTTTTGAAAAAGACATACTCCTTTACAAAGCAGCAGTGAAAGGAATGGTTAAAATGTGTTCAGATCTGTTTTGCAATCTGCTGTTGCACTCCATGCTGATTTTAATGTATTAAACATAACAATATGCCACATCTAATCCAAAATAATAAAAAGAAGCATCTATGTTGTGTCTGTCTATAACTGGTGGGTTTGCCTCTCTTGGCTAGCTTCTGTGATCCAGAATTTGTCATGATCAAAGAACATTTTGCAAAGAATGCAGGGGATGATTTTGCTTAAAAATCAGCTGCTGAAACAAACATATAAGCATTCATTTGTTTCTTGTGTAGCAGTATTAAAATAATTGGCAGCACTGCAGCAAGCATAACAGTAAAATGTATTTGTGCTTCATGCCACAATAGAATGATTTTAGTAGGAGCTAGCACAACTTGAATGCCAATAAAGTACTGAGAGTTGTGAAGCATAACTACCACACCGTATTTGAGGTTTAGAATTTACTCAACTTACTACAAAATCAATAATGGGATCGTTTGCAACAAAATCTATTTGTTGAGAAGGAATGTCACTGCAGGTATTCATCACAGGAACGGGATGCAGACAGTACAGTGCCAAAGCCAAGGATACAAATGAAAGTCTTTTACAGTACACTGGCTAATAGCTGACAGTTTCAAAAGCCTTGAGACTAGAAGGATCTTAATTAGACCATGTGGATAGGAAGACATTATGGAGTGTAAACATCCACAGAACAGTTAAATTACTTTTGAACTCATGTTTCTCAAGACAAGCTGGAATCACTGTCCCTTGTCATCTCAATATTTCCTGGTTTTGATTGTGAATACTCTTTTCTGGCTAAGGGAAGCTATTGATAGTAAAACCCTTCAGTTTTCCTCCCCAGATTTGTTCTGGACCATGGCAGAAATGCAGTTTTGTATCCTTTTGACAGTTTCCTAAATTTTTCATTTGTAGTTTTCCTTCTCTGCCTTAATTATGCTTTGCCTGGAAGAAAATTCCAGTGATATGGATCAAACAATGTCACACATTGCTTCAAAGTAAGGATGGGATTGCTTTCCTCTAGCATCAGCTTGTGGCCCCGCATGTGTGAAATGGAGAAGACTGTCCCATTTGCTATGGTTTACTGCTCAAGGGTGTATTGTGTTGGTAGAGATTCTGTCACTTCCACCAGACAAAATGACAGAATTCTCCATGTTCTAGTCTCCTCTGTATCTAGCTTTAGACTAGGTGTCTCCTAATCTATACGTATGAGAACTGCAAGTGATCCAGACCATCTTCCATCCATCTTCTACAGTACTTTGACTCTGCTTCAATGGGATCGGTAAGCAGAAACCGAATTAAAGTTTCTAATAGGAGATTCAGATATGACATCTGCCTTTGACTGTTTTCTGTGTGGAAACTGAAAAGTAGATTCAGACCTATTACTCATAACAATGCTGATTTTTGAGGCCATTGTAGATGGTCTGAATATAGCTCCAAGATGATACAATCCATCAGAACTTAGGGAAAAACAAAAAGAAGATGAAGTTCACCATAAGTGAAGAGTTCACACTTTTAAAAATCTGAAACTGTTAGTCTTGGATCCAAATCAATATTAACATTCAGGAATTACAATATAATGTTTGAAATATACAGGAAAAAAATGATTCAATGTATTTACAATTAACAGAAACTGCTACAGATTCAGAATCTGATGGAATGACAGGAGAAGAAAAAATCATTGGTGATAAGTTGCCTTGCTTTCTTGGGGAGAGTAGAAATGGATGGTTTGATTTCTGTGACTGACACAACAGTTTTGCAGGATGCTGCTGGTGGGACAGTGGCAGAGCATTAGAAGAGTAGGATACCGGTTGATTAAGTACCCAGTTAAACTCAATCATGTATTCTTAAATGACCACTACAACTGCAGCACCCGGTATCTATCATCATCACTGCAAGTTATTTGGCACAAAAGGAAAAAAATTTTTTACAATGAATGCCTACTACTATGAGTCATAGTACTAGCAAAGTGTTCTTCAGCAATGAAAACTCAGTATTGTGTTGATATTGCAAATAAGGATGAAGTCTCTAACATCTCTTTTATACAGCACAGTCCACATCTGTCTGACAGTAGTGACTGAAACTTACAGAAATAAAACAGCATCTAAGTTCTTAAGTGTTTAAGGTGTAAGAGGAAACAGACAATTTAAGGGACAAAAATGAGTGAAACAAATCATTCTAAATGAATGCCTGTCTAATGACAATTCTGTCAGCAGAAATTAAAGCAAGAGTTTAAACTTTGCTGTTATGAGAAAGGCTTGGAGGTATTTACAACATGAACTTTTTTCTATTCCTTTGCAGCATCTGATACCAAATAAATGAATCTCTGTGTAATGAGCCAAATCTGCCACAGATTTTAGTGAGTGACTGTAATATGGTGCCAGATGGTGTAAATCAGTGCAAAATTTGGCAGTAAGTATTAACTTGAATCTGCAATGTATTCAGGGACTCGTATGCACGAAATCCATGAGCTCTATCTGAAATCACAAAATTTTTCTTGCGTCTGGGTGAACCCATGAGCCTATTTTAGCCTCTCAGAGTATTCCTTGCATTTAAGTTATCATTACTCTTCATTGTGATTTAAAAGAAACAATATACTAAGAAGTCAGTTAGACAACAGAAACCAGTGACATCCAACCAATAAAACAGATGTTTGGCAATTTAGAGAAAAATCTCCTCAGACAAAACGCTGACTGCTGCTGCATGATAAGACAGTTCTTCCAGGTGTTCACTTTTAGCATAACTTGAAAGGAGGGTTTAGCAGAAGGGAGCCAGTTGTCTTGGAGAAACACATGTTGGAAGAATGAAGACTAGGAAACAGGACTCTGATTAAGCACAGCGACATACTGCTCAGCACTGTGGAGAGAAATGTCAAGGACAAAATTTGATATGGTTTTCCTTTTTTTTTTCTTTAATCTTTTGATCAGTCTCTAGGAACAATTTATCACCTTTACAAATCATTTTGTGATGTACTGGTTTTATGTACTGGTTACAACTTTACGAAAGAAATATTTTCTATAAATATTGCACTCCTTTTTCCCTGTTTTTTCACCTTAATTTTACATTGAAATTTTAGTATGGTCAGGGACAGTGCAGAACTGTATATTCCCAGAAGAGTTCAAGTACCTTGCAGGTTTACGTAGGTACTTTCTTGATGGCAATATGATCCTTCCTCTTTCCTGTCACAGCTTGTAACTATTATCCTGTGTCCTCTGTGTTTGTGGTGTTTTGTCTAGGGCACTTTGTAGCCACCAGATACCAATATACTTCCTATGTTTCAAGTGCAGATTCTGAAATTCATTTTCATTATGAAAGAATAGGGACAAATACTGAAACATTTTCCTTTCTGTTCATTACTGCGCATTAAGGTAACTATATGCCCTTGCATGACTTGTGTACTAAAGTCTTTTTTATAAAATCATTAGAAGAACAGTGGCCAGGCACGTGACAAGAAGACTTATTGATAGAGAGTGAATACATAATGATACAAGTTTATTTCTCTCTTTCTCTAAATCTTATGTACAGAAAGCACAAATACTAGAACCCTTAACACTCTACATACAGTCTTTAGCCATCAAAGGGAGATAGATACCTCCAGGCTGCAATGCATAGAGAAACAATCTCAAGGTATCATCTCGGATATCTTCTCACAGTCCTTTCCAGTAAGTCTAGTTAATTATGTCTAGTTACCTGCAACATTTTCATTGTTTTTTTTTCATACTTTTCCAGTTCATATTTTCAAATTATGAAGAAATCTGACCTCCAAGGTATTAGTAGCTATCTACTGCCCATGCTTTGACACTCAGAGGTCATCATCCTTTGTGAACTTAATAAACATTGTGCTCCACCACTGAGATTATGGAGGAGTTGAAGGATGAGGAGTGCTGTACTCAGAACATATACTTACAGGATCCTTCTTAGTTTTCATATGGTTTATTTTTGGTTTTGTTTTTTCCCTGAAACAACTCTGCTTTGATATCAGGGAAAATCTTCATGGTCTGAGTTGGTTTCCTCTTCCAGCTTCACTGTTGCAAATTCATTATTTACATTGAGCAATGAAAATATCAGATATAAAGAATCAGGGACAAATCCTCTACCCCTCTACATCTTATGTGGAAATTTACACCACTGAAAGTGAAACTTAACCTGTTCATATTGCTTACTTGCTATATTAGAAACATTTTAGCAAAGATTAATTCTATTGATTTGAGATAACTAAATTATTTCAAAAGTAATTTTAAACTCCTGTGACTTTAGTCACCCTCTAGGGGTGCTTAGGTGTGACTAGAGGCAGTGTAAAGCAAAATTCCACTTTATAGGCATCCTAATCAAATACCTCCAAATCACATCCTAATCAAATACCTCCAAATCAAAGGCATTAATAAAGCAATTATCACAAAAGGCTTCTGTGAAAGATTTGCTGTTGTTTCAAGTAATTATGTTCAAATTTCTTTGGATAACTCAGTCAAAATGCAGGTTTTCTTTCTTCAGTATTAATTTGTTGCTATGGCAAGCACTGGTTCAAAACAAAAATCTCTAGAGCAAGTCAAGGCAGGATAAAATATTTTCCCTTTGTTTTTATTCTCCTCTGGAGCCATGGACCTAAGTTTATGATTATGTTGAATGTTTAGAAAGTAACCTTGAATTCACTGAGTAAAACCAAAAATCTTCATGCACTGAATTTCCAAATTAAAGAAAAAAAAACACTACCAGGTAATACTAATGCATGCTACATATCAGTGTTTAAAAACAGTGATAAATGAGTGATGAAGGAAGTGTGAGGGCAAGACCAAAGAGATGGTTTGGTAGCAAATACTATTTTGTTGTTTATTGGATCTGGGCCATACTTCAGTCAAGGCAATACACCATGGGCAACTGATGGATTTAGTCAATGAATAGCTCTGGCTATATCCCCCTGGCCAAGAGAACTGGGAAATGTTTCTGATTTATTGATAAAATCTCATTTGTGCAAGCTTGTCCTGTAAAAAAAAGACAAAACACAGTTATCCTGAAAATGATTTGTTGTGGAAGACTACCAGTGACAGACTCCAGCCAAACTAATTTAATGCCTACAGCTTAAATATCTGGGTTGAAATGTTTGAAGGCAGGAAAAATCTTGAGAAAACCTAGCAGCTTTCTGGAGAGACTGAATAACTTGAGTTTTCAGCCATGAAAGCCTGGACTTTATACCGCGTCTTTACATGGGATGAGCTAAGTTTTGCTGCATATTAATACCATCAAGTAATTTCTCATGTGATGCTTTCTCTGTATTCTGATACTGGTTGCATGTCAGCTGTGTCTCAACTAAATCTTTCCTGCCTTCCTACCTCTTTCTGTTCCCTAAATGGAGAGGTGAGGATTTCCCTTCTGATGTGAAGTCTAAGGTCCATGAAGAGCTAAGGTGACTCAACTGCTTCTGTCCATTCCTCTTAGATGCCTGAAGGAAGGAGCTGTGATAGAAAGTCCCCTAAGGACAAAAGTATTGTGGGGTATCATGATCATGTTTGTGCAGCTGTGGTCATTGCTGAGTGCCTGAGGTTCAAGGGTTTAAAGAGCTGCTCCAAATTATGCTGAGAGTTGAACTGTTCCTACGATTATTGATTTTATAGGTTTGAGCCTGATGTTCCTGTCACATTACACCGTTGCTTTCAGAAAAGAGTGGCTGCCTTACTGTACTAGTCTAATTGTTGCTATATCTTGTAATCTGGTTTATAAAGGGTAGAGGGAAACAGGAAAAGAATCCCAACAACCAACCAAACAACAGTTTAATTCAGCCTTTTTAGTGTTCCTGTTGCCAACCAGTAAAGAAGTTGAGGGTTCAAAGTCACAACCACACTGAGTAGAAGGTTCTTCTCTTTCTTCTTCTGTCTTTTTAAGTGGAAGAAAGAGACAGCCAGCCATAATACATACGTACATTGCACCTTCTGTGCGTCTGACTGCCTTTGTATTTGGAGGTTGTTCCTCATGTCCAGTTGTCTTGGAAGTCTTCTCTGCCCTACCAATCATCAGAAATGTTTCTTCTTGAGAAACACATTTTAGGGGATTAAGCAAATATTTGATGTCACTGTTTACAGGTACTTCAGGAGATCTCCCCTCCCAGATGAGCTCTTCTCTTGCCTTTGGATATTTTAAGAGATTCTTGTATTAGAATTAGACTTAGGTCAGTAGATGCAAAAACTAAATTGGTGCTACAGTTCTTCCAGCAAATCAGTTTTGCTGGCTGCCTTCCATCTGGCAGCTTACAATATCTATTTAATTATTAAGCTGGGAAGAGAGAACTGACTTCTGCAACAGCTGAATCACGTGCATGCTTGACACACATATGGGGGCTGAAGATTTCATCTTGGTAGATCCTGTGAAATGCTAAATGTCTGCAAAACTACTGTCAAAAAGAGCTAGAACTCCTTATTAATGAACACATACATAGTCAGACACTGTTTCTGATGACTCCCTAGCTTCAAGCATGCCATGCAAAAGCTATTTTTATTGTGCCAGACACTAATATACTTTCCTGGATGCATCCCAAAAGTTCAACCAATAAAAGGCCCATCTTTCCCTCTCTCAAAAAGTTTCATAAATCTAGTCTCTTCCTGCAAGCTTATAACTCCAGAGGCTGAAATCTCTTGCAGAGGACTGCGCATGAGCTTTCTCATGCTGTCAGCCCTAGCCCTCACTGCAGGACTCAGATGCTACTGTCAGGTTTATTAGCAGAGACACAATTGAGTTCCTTCATTTCCAATCAATTGAGGCCACAGTCTGAAGCAGAAGGTCTTTTTCTCTCCCTGCTCTTGTGATTTGGAGGAGCGCAGACACCTGAAACTTCCTCTGTTGTGGAAAGCAAAGCAAAGAGAAGCGAAGTGAAGCAAAGCAAAATAAAACAAAACAAAACAAGTTATCACTAGTTAAAGCCCCCTTTTGTTTGGACAAAAGGATTTTATATGCTGATTACTAGGGAAACGATCACATCTTTCAAATTCTTTCTACAGCTGTCCCACTTTCAATGAGGACAAATGTTTTGCTTAGGGATGTCAGTCCATACCAGAATTTGAAACCAAGGCATTAGAAACAGTAAGATTTAATCCTTCTGAATTTGTCTGCTAAATTTTTTTGTAATACTTGTCAACCAAATACTGTAGAAGCACATTTTTCACAAATAACTTCTAGAAGAAGCTGATAACCTTCAGAAAAGCCTATACGATTTCATTATTTTTTGAGATTATAAATTTAGATAGAACCCCTAAAGAAAGAAAAGAAAGTTGCAGGTAACAAATAATATGTTTTAAAGGTTTTTTTTTATAGGAGTAAACACATATGCACATTGTATGTATGTGTATATAGGTTTATGAGCCCACATATGTTTTATTACACATATATAATTTGACTATTACATAAAAGCCATTTGCTTATAAACATAATAAACAACTTCCCACCTGTAGATGGCCCATTACATGAAATGGTCTTTTACACAGCTTATCTCAGATGGTCACTTCTGAAAAAATTAGAATGCATACTGAAAATTTTTGACACCTGACTTCCTGAAGCACAGATTTGCCAATGACTTCAGTTTCTATTATCATCATAATATTCAAATACATGTTTGAGATGTTTTGACTCTTTTTTTGTGACAATCTCAGGCCTAAATAAGACAAACAAGTTCTTTGAAGTTATAAAACAAGCAAAATCCCCACAGCACTTCTGCTGTAGGTATTGGTGCAATATTTAAAATGCAGATGGCTGGGAGACCGGTGGCTCTTAAGGAAAAAGTAATATAACTTGTGAATTAAAGCTAAGGTCCTTTTGGCAATGGCTGGAACAATGCATACTCTCAGTCAAGGGTGACATTTATACCGCACAAGTGAGTTTTGCATTATCACAGCATGGTTTCACTCCTGTAGAGTATTAATCGTCCGCTGCTAAATACAATTTGATTGCACTGCTCTCTAAAATCAGAGGTCTCCCTTTGCATGTTTCAAGTAATGTTTCCAATCAGAAGGCCTAAAGAGTTGCCCAGCTCCTCTCAGCATCTGTTTTTTTTTTGCCTTTGCGCTCAGGAAGCCTGTTTAGCTGCTCCCACCAGGCTTTCAAATGTTTAACTAAGTGCGCTTTTCTTTCGTGCAGTAACTCCAACACCTGATTTGCACCTCTGTCTGCTTCACTTTGTGTGTTTTTGTAAAATCATCTGGTCTGTATTTAAAACAAAGAAAAATGTTTCTGGCCTGGTTTTTCTGTGTGGAAGAGGTACAAGGAAACTGTTGTTTGCCTGCTTGATTAGTCACTGTTAAGCAACTACCATTTGGTGCTCAATTAATGCAGTTACACAAATAGTATGAACTCTACGCAGACAACAGAACAGATGTTGGAAGGTCATCATGGAACCAGAAATTATGTATTTTTAGATTTAACATGCTGGTCTTCTTCCCAGGCTGCTGATCCCCTCTTGATTATTAAACAAGAAAAGAGCAATTGTTTGGACCAGCCTTTTGGACAGTGTTCATTCAGCATGTAGCACAACAGGCTGCTGGTACTTCAAAAAGCAATGATTGATGATAACTCCATCTCCACGCCTGTAATGGGTTGAAGCAGTAATTGCTGCATCAATGCCAAAAGATTTACAAAGGTCAAAATTAAAAGTGAGAGGAGACCCCTATCTCTCCTGGAGAGTAATTGTTGTCAGTAGCTCCAATAATGGCAAAAGTGCTTAGCTTGGTTTTTTGGTCTTTTCTTTAAAAACTTGATTATATTTCACTGGTATGAATGCCTTACTGGCAGGCACTGCATGTTGATGACAGTCATTTTTCTTCCCACTTATGTCAACCATTACCACTGTCCTTGTAAAAAAATCCCAAACAATCTCATTATAGATCCAGCAATGCTCTTGCTAAACAACAGAAGAGGCTCAAAGGGAGCCTCTGATATTCCAGCAGTGGTGGGTAGCAGAAGGTGGTGCAACAGAAAAACTGCTTTTGGTTGGATCACACTCTGATACCCTGAAGAGGCAGAGAGACCATGTAGGGTTGAGAGAATGAGGCTTGAAGACATTCTGTAGACATCAAAGTGATTGTTGGGGATTCTGGCAGTGCTACTAAGCCTTTCACTTCCAGCTTGGATTTTGTTATAGCTTCTCTGATTAGCTCTGGATGATCAGCAGTGAAATGGCCATGATACAGAATGGGTTAGAGGCTGATGGTGATAAAGAAAATGGTGATACTCCTGTTTTCTTTCATGTCTGTGGCTTGCCATGGAGACCCTGTGAGCTTTGTCATCTCTGGTTTTGACAGCACAGCTGTGCTGTGCTATGCATGGGAACACGTCCTCCCTCATTCCCACTGACTTCGGCATATGTAGGAAAGCATGTCTTAGAATGTGTCTGGAATGTGCTTGATCCTTCTCCTCTCTTCCATAGGTGTCAAAGCAATGCAAATTACTTTGTTTCTAGAAAGCCACTCCTAATTTCTGATGGTGAGGCTGGATAATCAAGCCAATCTAATTGACTATGTATTAATTTATCAGTTTTAGTGGTTAAAATATCCACTCTTTAGCAATGAAGTTTAAACTAGATAAAAATGAATTCATGGATGAATAGCAAATTCTGACAAGAATTTGTTCAGCCTGGAGAAGAGAAGGCTGCGTGGAGACCTCAGAGCAGCCTTCTAATATCTGAAGGGGGCCTACAAGGATGCTGGAGAGGGACTTTCATTAGGGACTGTAGTGATAGGACAAGGAGTAAAGGGTTAAAACTTAAACAGGGGAAGTTTAGATTGGATATAAGGAAGAAGTTCTTTACTGTAAGGGTGGTGAGGCACTGGAATGGGTTACCCAGGGAAGTTGTGAATGCTCCATCGCTGGTGGTGTTCAAGGCCAGGTTGGGTAGAGCCTTGGGTGGCATGGTTTAGTGTCATATGCCCCTGCCCATGGCAGGGGGGTTGGAAATTGGTGATCTTAAGTTCCTTTTGAACCCTAACTGTTCTATGATTCAGTCTAAAGAAGAGCTTTGTCTGCTAAAAATAATACATAATAATATTTTTGTTTCTGCAAGATTTCAAGACACTGCAGTAGCAATAAAGGATCTTCCCTCTACACACACCTCAGGTCCAGAAGACCCACAGTTTAGCTCAATGTGTGGGGGGTGACCTGCAGGCACTGTAAGATCAAGCAGAGAGCAGCTGTGAACTTTAGAGAAGGCAGCTAGAGGGAGTGTTCCTTTGATGAGAAACACATCTCGGAAAACTCTTCATTCCTGCTAATTAAATAAATCTGAAATTATTCCCTGACACACTGGACTTCAATCTCTTTTTCAGACTTCTTCCTAAAAGTCAAAAGAATTACAGATGCGTGGCTGCTCACTGAAAAACAATGATATTTACACCCCCAAGGTAAAGCCATGTTCATCCGGATGCACTTCTAAGTTGCTGGGTTTATTAGACAAGTTGTCCTAGTGTAACTAAAGCAATTGGGTACACAGTGCATATCCTTGGACACTCAAACCATTTAAAAATTATATTTACATAGACTGATTTGAAAGGCTTAGTTTCAGCTCACTGGATAAAAGCAAAGATTTAACTAGTGTGAGTAATTCTCCACTAGATGTCCAAATTCTTATAACTAGGTCAGAATTACATTGTCTTGGCTACTCTGCTGCAATGTTTCAGGCTAGGAAAGCCTCCCTAATCCTTAGGATTCATCACCACTGAGGTCTGAAGTGTTTAAATGAGGCTAGACAGTGCTTTACTAAGTGGTTAGGACAGAACACAAAGATGATATTTTTCCATGTAATAAAAGTTTTCTCTAAATACCTAGTTCTAGTCATATATCTAACTCTTATATCATAGAATCATAGAAGGCTAGAAGACCTGAAAGATCACCTATTTCCAAGCACCCTGCCACAACACACCTGCCACTAGACCAGTCTGTTCAATGCCCCATCCAACCCAGATTCGACTTGTCCTTCAAAACCCTTCCCTTTGACCAAAAGTATTGATGAAAATACTACCTCCACTCCAGAGTCCCTTAGCACTGCCCCAAGGCTTTGTAATCCTTCTTGATACTCCTCAGACTGTCATGGCTGCCCACATGAAACAACAACTGTAAATAATAGTCAGTGGACTTAGTAGTCTCTCTGTGACATCCCTGATACAACACCCCGGTAAGCAGCACACCTCAAGAGAGTGCATCAGGTAGGCAGATAGGTGCCCCTCAAGTAAAACTCAGCGCTCTGATTAATATGGTGGGATTGGTAATTATTATGCGGTGGTATTAATACTGCTATAATTGTGATTATTTTATGAAGCAGTACCCTTTCACCGAAACACTGTTTATTTGTATCGGATACAAAAGCACATTCTTCTCATCTCAAAGGGAAGTCTAATTTGTCTGTGGCAGTAGGTGTAAGCTAATGTACAAGAACAGATGGGTGGCAACTAGCATATTGCTTAGTTGTGCAATTTAATAATGTGTCTTTAATTGCTAATTTGTTTGAAACAGCTTCTAATGTCCTTCACAATAGTGAACTGCAACTGCAAAGAGATCCCAACAACATAACTATCATAAAAAACGTCAGAAAACTTCATTCCGGGTTCATGGCCATTTTTTTGACAGCTATATTCATCAAATAAAAGTTGAGAGGTAGGAAAGAGCTTTAACAAATAATGAGAAACAAGAAATAAGATATTCATCTTATCACAGTTTAGTTAGAAGAAGCTGGGTGTAAGCGAGGATTTGAAATTGGAGATGCAAAAATTAATGTCAGAGAGTGATAAGGGCTGTAAATCACATGCATTTTCATGCCATCAATCTTGTTATACAGGAGGATTATACCATGATTGACAACAGAGGAAGTATTAATTTGTAAGGATCAAGATTTTGGTGTTAATAGAATTTGATCATCTGAGTTACCAAAGGCACAGAACTGAAATACTCAAATGACAAAAGTGTGAATTATAACTATGCAGTAGAGGGCTTTGAAGAAACTTAGGGACCCTGACTTTTCTGTTCTTCAGCTGCAAAAATTTATTACTTCTGTGTATTATGATTCTACGTCCTTGGCCTGTTCATCAGACAGTCTTGTATATGTCCTGGGCAGGTTACTGTCTTTCATGTTTTATACCCGTTATGTGATTTAACCTGTTTTGTTGAAACATCATTAAGTTATCTTTCTTTCTGATTTCCCTGGGTACATTAAAGGGAAGATATTTTCTAGCTGTGACTGTTCTTATGAACTGGAAAGTGGATTTGGGTCAGAAGCTGAGGCACTTTAAAAGATTAGTTGAAGGAGGGCTTATCAAGATCTTTTTCTCCCTTTTTCTTCTCTTTATTCCTCTTATGGGATCAATGATCCACAGGAGCTGTGTGTGATCTCTAGCAGGGAACTTCAGCAGGCTCCAGTTAATTTTTTTTCCATGGGTCTTCAAAGATGATGGATAGTGATGTTATCTAGCCTGTGATGTTCTTCTGTCTTCCTCTATTTCTTCTGTAATCTCATTCTGGTCAATACCATGGTCTACAATTGGGAAAATTTTTACTGCTGTTTGCATATCCAAATCTTATTGCTTATATCTCCACATTATTCATTCAATTGAATGTTTTCTGAATACAAGAACCAGCATAAAAGTAACAGAAAGTGGGCTGTTGCTGTAAGTAAGAGTTTGTTAGAAGAATTTAGTCCTTGATTTGCAGTGTACATGCTAGCTGCATATCTGTAGACTTTTCTTAAAGCAATGGCTAGATTAGTTTTGTACTCATTATAATATGAATATTATAAACATGTTAGCATGTTGCATAGCACTGTGGACTTGTCATATAGTGATTTTTGTGGTGTTTGCACAGATCTTTGTGTCCTAGCTAATCATGTTCAGATTCCCATACACCGTGTGCACTCTGCATATGTCACCTCCAAACCCATCCCAGAAATGTGGTTTTGAGAGGAACATTTCAAACCCCTATTTTGAAAAAGATCCACTCTGGAGTGGACCAGAAAAACTAGGTGTGCATGGCTTTGTGCTACATGCTGTAGTCCATCATGTGATGCTGAATAGGAATCTGCATTGAGATGTTGACATTTAGACTTCAGAATGCAGAAGGCTGAAAGAAAATACATTCTGCTTTTCCTGCACTCCTATTTGTGGTTCCTCATCTTCCCACTGCTCATTGGTATAATGATTTTTTAACAAATATTTAGCATTTATACAGTTATTGTGCCACCAGCAAAATAGCTCATCTAAATAAAGAAGAAACCGGGCAAGGAATCGAAGCTCAAATCCTTCCTTTGCCCCTGATGTCTTACGTGCATTTTGACATCTTTATTTTCCTGTGCTTCTATTTCTTTATTTGAAAAGTAAAGCTACCAAATGCTACTGTGTGACTGAAAAAGTAATAGTGTATAATATATGTAAGCAAATAAGTTATACACACAAAAGCCTTTCCCAAATCAGGTCCTCAATAGTTAGGAAAGATAAATATTGAGTAAAAGGTAAGTATTAAGGAAGCTCATTTTTAGTGCTTTTTTTTCTGGACAAAACTGCAGAAGTTTTAGGCATTAAGAGGCTGCAGTAATGAAGAATAAGAATGCCAAAGACTTTCAAAGTCACCACTCCTATTGCTGTGGGTGTAGGACACGGGGATAAAATAGAGGTTTTAACATGGAGTTTGAAAGTAGCAGCAGCTCATACAATTAAGATGGTGACTTGGTGAATTGCCTATTTTAAAATTTCCTGAGCTTTGACACATCGTGGGGTGACTTTATGTCCTACTGTTTTCACATCCTTGTTGATATCTTGAATTAGCCAAGCAGCTGCTACTCCAATGAAATCAGATATCTGTTTTAATACAGTTTATTTCAATACTGCAGTGTGTTTTGGTTACTATTTGTATTGAAAAAAAAAAAAAAGTCCAATTAGATTTACCTACCAGCAGCTTCCATAAAAACTTTTTCTCTGATTTGGTATCTTTTAGATGAAAAATTATGAAATCCAGAAAAGAAATAGTCTGAAATATATACCCATTAAAAAACTTTCTTTAGGTCTGACTGAATATTCTTGGGATAGTAGTAATGGTAAGGCCTTTTTTTTCCCCACAAAACATTACATTTTCTAACCATACGGCCCTAATTTATTCTTGAAATATGTTCTTTTTAATGGTATTTTTTGAGAGAATGGCTTCTTTTCCAGGTCCAGCATGACTTATTGCTTTTAAGTCCCAGTTCATTTGCAAAATAAAGGAATAAAATGCTGTGTGTGATTTATGAATATAAATTTGGAGCAGTTCTAGGGAAATGAGTGTGGTTGCTCCAGATTTACTCTGTATAATGGAAAGGTGTTTTCTGGACATGCATAAAACTCTGTTATATTTGCAACAGCAAGGGAAGGAATGCTGCACTTCAAAAATATTGATGTGATTGGCTTTGATATCTTCTAATAGAGTGTTTTTACATTTTTCATTAGTAGCCTGTAGAGTAACTCACATCTTCAAGGGAATTGAACAGTGTATTTTCTTGGACATTAAGAGAGATAGCTTCTAATCCGAAGGAAGAAAATACTGAAGGGGAGAAAGAACTGGGGGCAGCCATATGTCATATATCCCTTCTATTCAATGATGCATGATTCAACGCTTTGACTCAGTGATTATGGCCAGTCCAAAAAGAAAAGTCCATAATAAATTATTTTTCTTCTGTTCTAAAGGTTCATCAGACTCCACTGGAACTGGCAAAATGACCTTCATTGATTCTGAATGTCTTTAGATGACATCCCGAAGACATAAGATAGGAATAACAGTGCATTGTGTTTAAGGTTTTAGGATAGGTTTCAAGAAAACTAGATATAGCTTCATTACAGTTCTGGACAAAAATCTTATCTCTGATGTTTGTACACTGAGGGTAAAACTGCTGTAACTCATGTCAAAATCCTTACAAGGATAAATCCATAATGTCTCAGGATGCACTGACAGATATCGCCAGAGGGACTATATTGATAGATAAAAGCCTCTGTGCTGTCAACAAATGTCTTACTGGTACATATAAAAATTGATGAGCTTTTCTTACTCTGTTGGGTGTCCTGAAAACCAGGAGAATTGTGACCCATCTCTGTCAGTTATTTTAGCTGTGAGTTGAATTTTCTAGGTGCGAAAGGTCTAGCCTGAAGTGCTCATACCTGCATTAAACATAGAGCTGGATTTGCTTTACCAGTTGGAATACTTAGGTATTTTCCTTGTGTAGCAAGTTGTGAGCTACTACATTATTACTGGAAGAAACCAGACCACAAAATAGTGATGATGGTTTGTGAGCTACAGATTATCATTTGTGAAGAATTACAGACATATTCCATGATGTCTGAAATTGAAGTAGCTGCTTCATCTTTTAAAGTCCAATGAATTGTTTTGTATTGTTCCAGATAATGGCTCAGAATATGTGCAACAAAAGGATATAATTTTCAGCGTGGGTTGTGACTTTTTCTTTTTTCTCTATTTGAAACAAAACTGTCAGTCAAGAAATAAACTTTCTAATCAGTCAGGAAAGATATCACGTTGTATCACGTCGTCTAGAAAAGTAGCTGACAAAATATTTTATAAAAATCAAGCTATGTGGCAGGTTTGATATGTTCAATGGGTGCTTTAGTAAAAAATCTCACATTAGAGCAAATTATCAATGAGAAGTCAGGAAACCACTTGTATTTACTAAGCTAGATAATATTCCATAAGATATGCAGGAAATATAATGAAAAAATTGTATGCTTTTTGGGTGACTTTAACAACTGTTAAATAATATACTTCCAGATGTGGGAAGTGGCTTTTACTTTTGCCTGTAAGAGGATCAGGACCAGCTATATAATCTGTCTGGGGACAGGCAACAGACTGGCGGTCCCCCTAAAATCCTTTTCAGTATCATTTCCTATGACTGTGTCACTGGAATCAGTTTAGATAAAGTTGACTGATCGACTGCTTGTAGGTCTGAGCAGATAGCAGACCAAGTTAAGCTACCTTGCAGTGCATGCGGTTATTGCTACCCAGTGAGCTTACCACAGCTGGATACTCCCAGGTTGGTATAATAGACCTAGCTTGTGGTTCCTCAGTGCTTGCCTGCTAGGTCTGAGCATTTATGTGTTTGTCTTCAGAGCCAGTCACTTAAGCTCTTTGCCTGACCACTTCTTTGCAAATGATGATGAAACTTTCTAACTCTAAGTACTCTCCATAATAAAGAAGTATCCTTTTCCAGACAATGCTAATGTTCAGATTGTTCTGGTAGTAAAAGCAGAGTAAAATAACTTTGTAAGACAGCTTCTTAAACAAACACCACTTTCACTCACAAGGAGAGACTAGCCAAAATATATGCTCAGCATCTTCCTTGTCATGTGATCTGTGGGTTATCCTTGTAGTTAACCTCGTTGCAAAATCTCAAACTAATTCTATCTTCCTTGCTGTCTTATTTCTGAGAGCCGTTCTGTCTCTAATAGTTCTGTTCAGGAGCCTAAGATACCCTTTTTCAGCCCAGGCTTCCTTCCATGTTTGGTCCATCATAACAAAGCTTCCTGAAAAGGTGTTTAAAGATGTTTTTACTCTTCTTCCTATCCAAGCTATTTACTCTGCTTATGCCTGCTCTGTTGATTGAACCTACTCTGCTCATGATTCATGATACTCGATTGATCTTCAGTGTTTGATTTTTAACACCTTCTGATTTACAAGTTTAAGGTAGAAGCTGGAAGACAATTTTCATTAATGGAGGTGGTGATTTGAGTAGGATTAGACCTGCCAGATTTAGACGTCTATAGTGTAGATATCTAAATCTGAGCATGTTATTTACAATCCCTTCGTAATCAGTGCAGAAAAACAGGTGCTTCCAAAGAGAGAAACCCTCTTATTTAAAGGCAGAAATCCAAAGTAAGTGAAGAGAACTTCCTAATTCCCTCCATTTGCTGTCAGTGGACCTTGGTTACTGACCAACAAGGAGTTAGGTGAGATGAATCCTGATTAATATACACACTAAGCTGACACATCTGTTGTACTATGTTGCTATATGAAATCTACAGAAGTGTGAGCAGAATCTGCTCTATTGAGGTAATTCTGTTAGGCTCATTAGAAGCAGAATTTAGAAAATGCCTCTGGGAAACCCAATCCCCCCACTGTTGCTGTCTTCTGAGAGATGCAGGGCTCATGGTTGGCTCAGCAGGAGGTTTCTCCTTCCCATGCCTATAGTGTCACAGACTGTTTGCAGGGACAGGGAAACACGTCTACAGGATGCCCACCATCTCTTTACTGTGAATGCGTTGACCCTATAGGAAAACATATACCTGGTCTCACTACCTAGTTTTTTCCCCCAAATCACTCTATGTTTTACTTCACAGTCCTTATGTAACATTTTCTATAGGCAAGTGTTTCTACTGAATACCCATTGATTGTACAAGGCCTAGATGAAGCTGTGACATGGATGAGGAGGTAATACTGTGGCCAATCAGGAGTATTTGTTCTGCACAGAGCAGTGCTGATAGTTCTTCCAGCATCTTGCCAGGAAATCTATTCCTGGCTTATACTATATATTACGTTAAATCTGTCTTGTCCATGGAGAGTAGAAATAGCTTGTTTACTTACAGTAAATACCTGTAGGCGTGAGTTGGGCTATAACCTATTTTACATATGGGAAAAATGAACTAGAGCACAGTCATTGTGGGAATGGCTACATTCAAACCATTGTTAAGAATATCTGTATTCATCATGTCCCAAATCTCCCCGAATAATCAAACAGAAATTTGCTTCTAGACAGTACTGTTCTCTCCCCATTGCAGATAGTCATAAACACAAAAAGTATATTTGCAAGAGTGGGAAGACACTTCTTTTTCCCTCCTACACACACTGTGACCTGTATAAAATGGTATTCTTTTTCTCTGCCTCTAAACTAGCCTTAATCCAAACCCCCATTGCTTGTCTATTCCTTATACATTAATCCTTTTATTTTCTAAAAGGAGTTTATAATGTTTTATCAGTTTCAGCGGTGGTCAGAAACCAGATAAGACAAGTGACATTGTATGAAAATATTATCTAGCATCTGTTATGAACAGCACTGAGAAAAAGAAAACTTAATGCCCTGCTGCTTCAAAGTAGCGTAGTCAAGTAGCTCCACCAGAGATCAGCTCAGTTGTTATAACCCCTCAGGATTCCTCTATACAGCTCATGCCCTTCCAAAAGCTTTTCACAGAGCCATTTTCCATGGTTCTGCAGGGCAAAGATTATCTGGAGCTTGTCGGACACTGTTGTCTGCACAGTCACAGAGACATCACGGCAGCAGCCAGTTTGCTGCGTGACAGGAAGCTTTCATTATTAAATGTTAAAAGGGAAAAAAAAAAGGTATGAAGAAGGCAGGCCTTTCTTCCTCAGGGTAAAATATCCTCCTTTCAAGCTGTTCGACAGATAGGAGTGAGCCAGTCACCTTGTATACGGTCATTAAGAGCATCTATCCTCTTCACGCTCTGCTGGGAAACAGTAATAAGCTTTGTCTGTCAGATCTTCTCACCCCACCTGCTAGATAAAATGGTCTGCTGTGTGGGGGCCTCTTTCCTCATGCCAGAGAAAACATTTAGCTTGCTGCTTCCAGCTCGGAGGGGTGCACTGTACCTGCTCTGCTTTGCCCACCCACGTGCTGCCCAGTACATCCATCCTGCATCCCACATGGGCCACTAAAGAACCGCCACCCAAACACATTAGCGGCTGCTAAGGTATGATCGAGATCTCACCTCTTTTCTCACTTGTCTGGTGACCTCATTTCACACATCTGATTCTCTTTCTACAGCTCTTTTTACAGTTTGTCTCTTTTTCAGCTTCTGATTTGCTAGTCACCTTTTTTTCCCCATCAACTATTTGAGTTTGTTATACTTATAAAAGTGCTCTTAGGTTTTTCCTTTCATGTCATTGTATCCGACCTCTAGCTTCCTAAAAGACACTTATTTTTTGTTTAGCTTTTTGTCTTTACTCTTTTCTTTCAGATTTTAGATATCAACACCTCTTTAATTATTCTTTTACTTTGCCATATGGGGTGTTGCTTTTTCTCCCTCCCTCCCCCCCCCCCCAACTCTTTCTCACTTTCATCCTGTTTGTGGCTTCAAACTGTGTAATAATCACCTCATTCCCTGGTTTGTATCATTTGAAGCAGCAAAAAGAGTTTGGAAATTCATTGTTTCATTTCAAGAGCTCCTGATTTTGCTGAACAGTGTAGGGGAGGGCGATCAAAGTTCATTAAAAAATAAATAAATATTACAGTGTGGGATTTGTAAATGAGCAAGACTAATACTTCATATGGGCCCTGAACTGTTCGTGCGAAGGTTGATTTCCCTTGCATCCCAATCAGACTCACTACTGTCCTTCTCTAGAATTTCCTTCTTCCCAAGTAACTTCTCTTATACCATTATTAATATTTATTCTTAAAAAAAGGGACACCTGATTTCCTTACACAATTTTCAAATGAGGACTTCTAGATGAATAGAAGCAGCCATAAAGAGCTGCTCCCCATCCTAATCTATGATTCCTTAGCATTACAAGTAGGCAATAACTTACATCTGAGCAAAACAGTTGTCAGAAGTGCTATCTAAAAATGACAGCATTTTACACTTAATTTCTTTGGGTGAAAACACATTTCCAATGTGTCAGGAAAGGGCATAAGGAATTAGGTTTCAGGCCTAGTCCTGAAAAACTCCCTGAGAATGATCTTACATCTCTTCTTGCCTTGAAGACCTCCATGAAGCAGCTCTTGCACCCTTACACATCTCCAAAGTTAGAGGGCTCTCTCCTCTTCCTTTGGTGGATGAGAGTGTGTTGTTAGACTTCAACAGTACTCTACCAAATTTATGACCTAAAATTTCCAGCAGCTGCAAAACCTTAGTTCACATTGTAGCCAGACATGTTTTTTGACTCTGGAGAGTTATAATTCCATCCTCTAGAGACAAGTGAAGTGTCATCCATACAGAAAACAAGTGAAGAGAGAGTACTCCTGGGAAGGGACAGGAAGGACTCCTGATGCTCAAGTGCAGCAATTCTGTAGAGTTGAATTTGCCTCCTGTATTTTTTATAATGTTAATTTAAACTAGGTGTGGCAAGAAATCCAAAGAGCTACAGAAACAGTTCTAAAATTTAATTGAAATCTCTTTTAAACTTTTTTGATAATTTCCACTAGAAATCTTTCTTCTGCAAACAGGAATCAAATATCAGTAACTCAGTTTATCTATTCAGAAGTTACTGGATCAGGCAGTGTTAAAGAATGTGTCATCAGTATCATTTTGTGGTACTGATAATTTATGAAGTTTATCAGTGTATAAGCTACATAAGAGGAACATGACTCTGCTACTGCTGGATATGTTTGTATGCTGTGTATTCTGTATAATGGACAACTTGGTTCTTTTATTAGCTCGTTGGCAAGTTGAGTAAGTTGTTATATTACCCCATTTCTTAGATAAATCTTTATGCTACTCTGAAGCATAAAGAAGGCTGTGGCATGACAGTATCGGTCAGCTGAAAGACTGTCATATTTCAAAATTAAATATGGTTCACCAAACTAAAAGCTTTCTTGTTCAGCCTCAGACATAGCATGGAATCTTACTGGTGTTAACTAATGCCCTAAATTTGCTGGTTTTCATCACTTTAACTGCATATTATGTGCCCTGTAAACTCCATTACTCTACTAAAGGTGTACTTAGTCATGCAAAGAAATATTTAAGGCAATTATATCAAATTTCCACTCTCCAGAAGAGTAGTTATCGAAATAATTCACAGCACTGCATGAATAACAACAGGTGAGAAGTTTGTTTAAGTTGAAGGGAAATAAGACAGGTTTATGCAAATAACATAAACATTCTGAAAAATGTGGCATTTTAATTGAAAAATAATTAGAAGTCTTTTTATTATTTGAAAAGATTGAATTATTAAAGATTATTAAACGTTTTCAGCAAGGTAGCTAATTGGGAAATATTTTTAACTATCTACCCTTCAGTCTAATGAACACAGAATGTGCTCAGAGTATGAAACTGAAGTATGATGTTGGGGTTGGTAAGGTTAGATTTAAAATCGGACTGATTTTTACTTAATGTTTTTCAACAGAATAGTCTTATTTTGAGGCATTGACTCACTGTAGAAAATATAAGTTCAAGTCCCTGATTTATTTCAGACCTCCTGTTTGACCTCTCTGTATCATCTTTCCTCTCTAGAAGAGTATAACTGTCTTTTTTATTTGGAAGGAGGGGTTGGCTACATTGAATTTAATTTGTTTTTACATATTGCACCTACTGAAAGTTAATTCTTATCTGTCTTGTTGTCTCTAGATATTAAAAGAATATTAATTGTATGTTATAAACAATTGCCACTAAAACTGGTGGAAGAACACGTTTATGGGTTTTGAGGATGTTTTGTGTTTTTTTTTCAAAAGCCAAATATTTTTACTTCATTGCCTCTACTTTTTCATGGAGATAAAAGATACTCTTTCTGTAAGGGAATTTTTTTTTTTTTAAATTGCCTGGTTTTAAACATTTGTGGAAAATGAACAAACCAGAGCCTGGAGCAAATCCAGATATAATTACATTTTTTGAGGTAGGATGCAGGAGAGGATAAAATGTGTTAGGTCATTCAGTTCACCTTCCACAGAGTAGTTCACAGCACTTCAGTACTGAAACAACTTCACTTGTGCTGCTTGTGAAAGAAACACTCCTTTTTCCTCAAAAGTCCTATCATTTTTTACCAAGACAAAGGCTGGTATATGTTGAGGATACTTGCCAGTAAGTGAAGAAGATGCAGTGGTAGTAGGAGAAGGAAGTGTTGTGCAGACAGTCAGAAGGCCACACTTGGGAATATTTGGGAGGAAGACTAGAATTAAAGGAGACTTTCCACAAGCCTAAAAGGCAAAATATAAGCATGCTTAGGAACTTTCATTCTGCAGTTGGAGAAATAGAATTTAATCTATTTCTCCAACAGAGACAGAGGACAGTGGACAGAGGATTTTGAAAAGCAATGTGAATAATCTAAGTAACAGGAAAACCAAGATGCCTGCTCATGTGCTTGGGATTAAATTTATGGACAAACTTCAGGCAAATTGGCAAGCACCATTGATTGTACTTTTGTTTATTTGCTTAGTTTTCTTCAAATGCATCAGGTGTGATCCATTACTGAGGGCTGTCTGAATATTTACCTTACCATGTCTCATGCTACTCCTGAGATCCAGGGTTTATTGAGGACCTTGATCTCTTTCAATGATATTTTAAAAATACATTTTGAATGACATTTTTAGAGGATTTATTGTATTTTTCTGTATTACAAGCAGTCTGTTATGGGTGTTCCCAGGGCTATTAACTTGCACAGGGACTGTAATACCTCTTCCCAGGACTAATATCTGAAAAAATGTTAGGATCACTCTGAGCTTGACAGAGCTTCTCTTGGCTTCCTCTGGGTATACAGAGCCTCTGTACTGGTTCTGTATGCCCAGAGGAATATGTGGGCTTCCTCACTTCTGCAAAGGAATAAGAAAAAACATCACTACCTTTCTGCAACCTGTTCTGTCACTCTCAGATGAACAGATAGATTTAACCTACCCACCACAGGGTGCTTCAAAAATGCCATATCTACTCACAGTCTTCACTGCAAAGAAAACAAGTTTTGGCTCACAATTCTTTTAATTATACAACACAGGATGATAAATTTTTACAAGGATGTGCTGAACCACACTAAAATATTTCAGGCAACTGGCAGACACGGCTGCCCCTGATCCCAGTTTTATTACCAGTGTGGGTGTTTATTTTACACCCTTTTTCTTCCAGGTCAGTAAATTCTGGTAGAAGACCATTTACACTTTCTATGATCTGTGTTATCCAAGGCTATAAACTCTACAAATGAATGGGGTAAACCTTGGCTGCCTAGTTTTCTGAGTCTTGCCGTTACAGTACATCTATCTTATTTACTTCCTAGCTCTCAAGAAAGCAATGAAGCATCGTGACTTCATGAGCAGTATTAAAATATTCTGATTTATCCCTGTGACTGAGACTTATACCATCATGGGTCTGAGATCTGTCTTTCTGATACCTGCGGCAGCTGTAATTGCCCTGTTGCTCTGTGTCTGATATAGTTATCTACAGCACAGCAAAGTGTGTAGGAGACTCCTAGATCAGGAAATTTACTTTTGCACTATTTTAAAAAGTTTTAAGTGATTCAGTAAGGTACAAGTGCAGTAGTGAATTGGTGCTCTCTTTTGTTTTCCTGTCCCACTGGCAAAGTGCATTTGGGTGATTGGATAGGTCTTAAGGAAAGCTTGTAACCAATCATCACAAACTGTGAACACGAATTGCACAAAATAATCAAAATTTTGTAAGGATGAACTGTGTACACTGTCAGTTTGAATTGCAAATTTACCACAAATTTACATCAGTGCTTTTGAGAACTGCAGCAAACTGGGTAAACAGGAAAACTCCAACAGAGCCAGCAATATCATGCTTGAGAGTCTGTGGGGAGAGCTACACTGACAGAGAAAGAGGGTTTAGTCTTTCTCCAGCCTACCCCAGCCACCTTTTCCTGCACAGTTCTACTGCTCTTTAGTTCTTCTGTGTAATGGCTCAAATGAATAAAAGAGACTCAATTTCCTTTGAACAAGTTGTTTCTCATTTATGGAAGCCCTGTCTATTTCATCCAATGCCTGAATTCCTTTTCATGGTCAGCATGCTGAAGGCACTGATCTCTGCAGTTCAGTGATGGCAAACAGCAGCGTACACATGTTGAAGCTGGCACACTGCTCTGATCCTCAGCAGGTTGTAGGTTCCTGTAATGCAGTGGCACTACAAGTTCCGTGTATCTAGCTCATGCAAAAGTTTATAACCAGTTCTTCAGCTCCACAAGCCAGATTTCATACATAATTATTTTCCTTTATCACAGAGCAGTAGGGAGGGGCTAAAGTGGAAACTACAGGCTTTCATGACTGATGGTTCTCATAAACTTTATGTGAGAGCTTGGCCCCAGTTATAGGCTTTTCTCACATGCTGTGACAGCCACCTTAGACAAAAAGTGTCAGAGGTGATCTTACACAAATATGCCCTGAGTATATAGTAAAATAATGTACCTATAAATAACAAATAAACATAACAAACAGAGGTCCAGTTCTTAAACTTTGAATTTTTTCTCTGGTGAAATACAAAAATGCTGGTTTAAGAATCTATATAAATCCATGTAATCCAAGCACTGACAACTAATCCAGCCAATAGAGAATGATGATATTATGCTCCTGCAGTTTTGAACATGAGATGGGTTTCCTTCAAAACCATGTGTATCTCACAGGATCGTAAGGCTGTCTGTCAATATTACAACTCATGTTTTTCTTGCTGTGATTTCATGTTTGCTGTTTCTACTTCCACTTTCCAGCCACAGAATAAAAATAGTGATAAGAACAAGAAGAGTAAAATCAGCTGAATAATTCTGGGGGTTGTACAGGGTGAAACAAATTCCACTGAGAAAGAAAAGTAGTTATCTATCTGAATGTGCTAGAGTCAAAGAGAATTCAAGGAGTACCCTCACAAGTATACATTATGCTAGGATGATGAGTTAAGACTGGGAAGGAGTTGCAAAGAGGAATAAGGTGAGAAGCACCAGAGCAGATACTCTTCTGAAAGAAAAGAAGCATCATATCCATCTGAACTTTAGTGTACTGAGGCAACAGCATGGCATCAAGAAACTTAATCCTCTTCTTTGTAAGATTGCTCCTATTCCTAACAGCAATTGTGCAACCTATATTCTATGATTGTCTTTTTCTGACTGAGTTTAAAATGAAAGGCAAGAGAGGAGTGAACTGGGACGCTTCAACAACTGCCTGAGAAATTGAGTTCAGGACTGTTTCACACAGGGAAATCTTATCAGCCCATCAAACCGGATCACTGTCCTTTTGGAAGATAACATAAACAGGACTCAGAAAGTGCCTCAAAATGCTTTAGAAGATGGTGTTTTTAATTTTTGAAAGAATGAAGGTCTAACTAGATTAATGACATTGTAACTACTAAAATTTGAGGAGATCCTTCTAGTTAGGTACAGCTATGTTAATATTCCTCTGTCTCCCTCAGAAAAAAACTGTTCCTTTTGTCTCAATTAAGATGCCAAGTCTGAAATAGGATGGAGTCAAAGTAGCAGTAGATGGAAATTTAATCCTATGATCAGATGACTTCATGCCTTTTTTCAAGCACTGGACACAGGAGAATTGTTTGAGATAAATATTTTCTTTCTTCTTTACAGAGATATTTAGGACCAAACTTGGTTGTTATAATGGTGAAAAATTCATTGGTTTGATCAGTGGCAAACTTGCCTGTAAATGTATCCTGATACATATGTATGAACATGCTGTAAGCACATCCCCAGGTTGCTCTGAGCTTTTCAGCTTTCAGGATTGATATAAATTTACCCTACTGATGTAAGATATGCTCTTCCTAATGAGACTTGGTGGATCTTGTGGTCATTTTGTGACACGGTTGCTTTCTATTCATATAAATTTTGCTGCATATGCTGAATTCAATGGAGATTGAATTTTAAATATTTAAAAAACTAGCATCAACAGAGGTAGAACAGGGACTCCAACAGTCTAAACATCACATGACTACTTAATTTATCTTCATTCCGATGAATAAAGCGGAAGACAAGGGTTATGTTTTTAAATAAAGAGCTGAAGTTTAGCAGGTAGCAGCAGGTACACTACGAAAAGAATGTAAAATTAAGAAGATAGATACAAACCAATGCGAGAAGGGTGTAATTGTCAAGGGTTCCTGACACATCCTGTTTTCTCTACTCATATTTTCTTTTTTTTCTGCTTTCAGCAGATAACAGAATTGCAAATTAAACCCCTTAGCAGCTGATGTTTACCGATTTTATTATCGTGCTCACTGTGAGGGTCGCATACAAACACTTTGTTGCAATATCAGTGTAGGATTGCAATCCTCATTTTAAAATACATTTAAGTAATTAGCAGACCAAAGTTTATATCAGAAGCCTGAAGTCTTAATTGAAGAATTTTGTGGGCTTTATTAGACCTGCAATGGCTTGGGTTTAATTCCTTGCTGAAAAAAAAAAGTATTCTTTTTTCCCCTTTATGCAAGCACGGTTTATTATTCAACAATGCTACCACCATATTCCTCATTATCTCAAAGGTTACAGTTCTACTCCTCTGCTTGTAAGGGACAGTAGTTTACTGTTTGTGTCATCAAATTAATCTCAGGACATTAACCTGATGTCAACAAAAGTGTCCCAATTTATCTCAGATCATTTGGGCTGACAGGAGAAGTGTTTGTCTCAGTAGCTTGAGGTCTTAGTAAGAACATACAGGGAGCAGGGAGTGTTTAGATCAATTGCTGGACTGACACAGATGAGGAAGCGTTCACACAAGAAATGTTTCTACATGAATGGTGCTCTTCTGTTTTAACATGAACTGTAGGCCTCAGATTTTTTTATTGTCTCTGATGTTAGGTGTTGAGCTTATCTTGGTATTAATCCTGACAAGCAAATGAAGATGCAGAGCTTTGGTTCAGTGTTAGGCATCTCTTTCTGACTTGAGCCATGAGGAATGGAGGAAGCATTTTGAGGCTCTAAGCCTTTATGCAACATGTTATTAAGAGCCTTCTAGGAGAGACCCATGAAGGTTCAAAGCAGGAATGAGCTGAAGGTGCTGACAGGTTGACAGCTTGCATGTAGTGACTGAAAAATAAGCAATAGTGGATAAATGAAACAACAGCTCATTAGAAAGGAAGAAATACCCACTACAGAATGTCCATTGGTGAAATTCAGCTCTGGACATTCAGCTTCTCTGTATTTTGGATTTAATATGAAAGTGTCAAAACTTCTCATGGAGTTAGGGGTCAGTCATTTGCTCTATAACTAGTAAAGCCCACAGAATTATTGGACTAATGCTACAGTTGACACAGCAGATTTACAGGCATGTAAATAATTCTCTTGGGTCCATAAATTGGGATGATGAGAGACACAGTCACCCAGAGCCGGGTGGGACGCCCAGAGTTACCTGGGACCTCCTCCTGTAGTTGACATATACAAAGTAGGACCTGTGGTCTGGATCTTTATTTATCATATAAGGAACTCAGAGAACCACATTTACACATGTCTGTGCCAGTATTCAAGCTGAACTTCTTGAACTGAATCTTACCCAATAACTCTAAGGTCTTTCTGGTAAGAGGAGGCTTTGCTTCAGTTCCCTTGTGACCCCAGTCCAGGCCATAGTGCCGTATTCTGAGAGAAGAGCCTGGGAGTCTATCTGGGAGCTACACTGGTTTGCAAAAATGAATGCATATTCTTTGAGCTAGGAAGAAGGATGACAAGTTACTGATTCTGCAGTCTCCCAGATGTGACATGCCACTTTAGGATGGGGGATACTGCAGTTCAGTGCTCTTCTCCAATGAATTTACTAGAAGTGACTTAAGTTGGCACAGTCTGTTTTTAATACAAGTAGAAGCAATTTAGTGGCAATGTAGAAGTGAGCTGGTATTTCTGACGAGCTGAAGGCTGATCAAAATATAGCCTGACTGAGTAATAAGACAGATCTGTCCATAAAATATTGATTGATAGATTAATTGATGTGTTATGAGCACAGCTGTTGATGCAAATTCTCTCTTTTGGAACTATTCCTTTATTTTATATTTTTTTTAATGCCAGAAAAATATCTACAACGGAGGTGCTGCATGTAATTTATCTGCTTCAGTGCTCTACATTTTCCTATGTTTCTATATTTTTTCCAGATAGATTATAGGTATTATTTCCATACAGGGATACTATAAATCCAGATTCCAGTCACAGATTTTTCTCGGTAAATTTGGAGAAACTCCATTTGTATTTCTGTAGTTACTCTGGATTTGCTTTCATGAAACCGCAACCTTGTCTGTGCTTTTATTTTAATTATAGGAAAGACTTTTTTTTTTTAATGTTAAAATGGACTAGATTTTTTTTTTTTTGTAAAAGAAGAAAAGTACAAATTGATGCTTTTTGCCTATGCTGCCCTGCCAGCTCCCTGAAGTGCTACTGTATAATTATTTTTGAGAAAGTAGCTTGGATTTTTTGTTGCTTGTGTTATGCAGTGTGTGTCTGTGGAAGCACAGTCCTGTTGCATTTTTTCTAAAAGGGAAAGTGAATATATTGATACAGAAGACAGACTGCATCAGATTGCATAAATGAATTCCACACAATGAGATTGACCTGCTTTTGTACCCCTTTTATCTTAGCAGTGCCAAGGCACCACCTTTGCTGTGAGATAATAAAAGACACAGTGTGATCCAGGTGGTTCTTTAATGAAAGGATTCTCCCCTTGCTTGGTTATAAGATTTGGCTAATGCAGGAGGAGGCTACAGCCAGCAAGGTCTTTCACATATAATGTATAATTGATGCAGGATTTGACTGGCAGCAAAGACTCATCTAAGCTTATTTTTATCAACCCTTTCCTCAATGTGGTCTCTCTCATCTGGCTTACAGTTTAATGATGAAGAGTCTTTTGGGAAAAATCCTTATTTTATTAATAAGATCTTGCTTGATTTGACAAAATAATTCTTATAAAAGGCTGGTTTCTGCTTTTCATTTGTGGCTGATCTGCCAATATGGATATTTTTACTTATTAAAGCTGTGAACCTGGAATTATTTATTTCCTATTGTGTACAATGTCAAAACAGATGAAGATTTTAACACACTTGCACTCACTTATTTGTCTCTATAGGATTAGACTTTTACTCATCAGATTTACACTGAGTCATTCAGAGTGAAACCTTGAAAGATTAGTCAGCTACTCAGTGGTAAGCCCTGAATGGGGAAACAATAAAAATTTTCATTAATTATCTGAATACATGTGAAATACTTTTTTTTTTTTTGCAAATACTGATAGAAAATATATTCTTCTAATTAAAAGTAGTGTCTCTAGCAATGGTATTACATTAGATTTATGTTAAAATTTCCCTGAAGCTAGTAAATTTACATGTGGACTTGAAAAAAGGGAAAACAAGAAACAGATATATCTCCCTATCTTAGAATAAGAAATGCAGAGTACTGAGGCCACTACTGAAAACAGACTCTGTGTGCAAGCTTAGTCAAATAGGAGCTTTGGGGGGGAGATCTGGGGAGGGTTTTTTCATTTATTTGCTGATATTCATTTACTGCACAAGGCAAACCCAAGTTCAAGAACAATCTTGAGCTGAATATCCTGTTGTGCTGGGTTCAGCTGTTTATTCTGTGTTATTTTGATGTCCTGCAGTATTACAAAGAATCCTTTCCAGTTTCATCTGATGAGAAAAAGATCTGCATTTCCAAAGACTGAGTATCAATAAAACAAATGCAAGTAACCTACAGACAGAGAAACAGTCCTCTGGTATGGGAATGTTGAAAAGAAAAACTGGGGTGAGCAGTGTTTTTAAGGTCTTTGCAGGAAGACAGATTACCAGTACAGCACAAAAACGTGGATGGACTGCCTACCACCTCTGAAAATGTGGGGTGTTTTGGTAAAGCACTGCAAAAGGCAGCATTTGAACTTTCAGGGAAAGTAAAAAGTACTTTTGGGCACAGAACAGAAGTTGTATGGAACACAATGATTGGGAAAAGGAAACTGAATTTAAGAAAAACACAGTTTTCACAGAAATACATAGTTTAAGAAAAAGCCAGGCAAACTTTCCCTTACTACTTTGTCAGCCCAGAAAGCCAACCGCATCCTGGGCTGCATCAAAAGGAGTGTGAGCAGCAGGTCGAAGAAGCTGATCCTGCCCCTCTACTCTGCTCTCTTGAGACCTCACTTGGAGTATTGTGTGCAGTTCTGGTGTCCTCAACATAAAAAGGACATGGATCTGTTGGAACAAGTCCAGAGGAGGGCCACAAGAATGATCAAGGGACTGGAGCACCTCCCATATGAAGATAGGCTGAGAAAGTTGGGGCTGTTCAGCCTGGATAAGAGAAGACTGCGTGGAGACCTCATAGCAGCCTTCCAGTATCTGAAGGGGGCATATAGGGATGCTGGGAAGGGACTCTTCATTAGGGACTGTAGTGATAGGACAAGGGGCAATGGGTTAAAACTTAAACAGGGGAAGTTTAGATTGGATATAAGGAGGAAATTCTTTCCTGTTAGGGTGGTGAGGCACTGGAATAGGTTGCCCAAGGAGGCTGTGTATGCTCCATCCCTGGCAGTGTCCAAGGCCAGGTTGGATGAGGCCTTGGGTGATATGGTTTAGAGCGAGGTGTCCCTGCCCATAGCAGGGGGGTTGGAACTTGATCTTGAGGTCCTTTCCAACCCTATCTATTCTATGATACTATAAATGGATTTTTAGCTTTCCAAGAAATGCTATATTTCATTGGCTTTGTGATGGCAGTTATTTGGGAGGTCATCACAAATCAGGAAACACACTCCTTTTGCAGCATTGGAGTAGCAGCTCCTTCTTTACCCTGGAAAGGCCTATGATATTGCAGAAAAGGTGAAAAGTGTGTGAGTTAACATCAGGGATTTGCATCCTGGTCTGAGAATTTGACGGTCATTGTGGATCAAGGATCAAAACACATTTTGCTGTTTCAAGACCTGTGCATTCTTTTCTAAACAATGTTGTAAGGATGGAGAAACAGATAACAAACCCAATCTTCTTGAAACAAACCTCTTCCTTGCAATGATGGGTATATGAATTCCTGTGAAGAAACTTCATCTGACTTTTTTTCTCATGATCTCCTTTATTCCTCCAGAGATGTTTGATGATTAGTCTGCAGGAGGTAGGAATACTGGTAAAAATACATCCTCAGAGAGCACTTTTTACATCCTTCCTTTGTTACTAATTTGTTGCATCTAAGTTATAGAGCAGGTTGCTCGAACTCCCACCAATTTATTATACTCAAAATCTTGTTGTTTACAGAAGCAACACACTTTTCATGCATAGTCAAGGATTCATTATTAGTGTAATTAAAGTCTTAACAGCCTGATCAGAGAATTATTATTATTATAGTAACACTGATATTAACACTTACAATGCAAATTATACACAGCTAAAGTGATCTGTACACAAACTTACTGGTATTTACCCCAATCTCTAATGTTATCCTAACATGTTAACTAATATGCTCTACACCTCGGTCTTCAGATGTCTGCAAGCCATGTTGCATCTGAATTTACTGTATATGATGTAGACATTTGTCCTGGGTTCAGCAGTAGCCGTCATTTTTCTCCTACTGAAAGTTTTCATCCTAGCTGATGCAGTGCTATGTTTTTGACTTTCAGCCTGCAAACAGCTCTGATAACACCGATGTTTTTAGTTGCTCAGTAACATTTACTCTGACCAAGGACTTTCTGAGTCTCATGCTCTGCCAGGGAGGGGAAGCCAGAAGGAAGCAGAGACAGGACACCTGACACAAACTAGTCAAAGAGGTATTCCATACCACAGCACATCATGCCCAGAATGTAAACTGATAGTTACCCAGAAGGGCTAGATCACTGCTCCGGTTGGGCTGGATATTGGTCGGCAGGTATTCTCTTCCCTTGTTATTTCCCTTATCATTATTATTATTGGTGGGAGCAGTAGCGGTTTGTGTTATACCTTAGTTACTAAACTGTTCTTATCTCAACCTGTGGGGGGGAGGAAGAGGATGTTCAGCCTGGAGAAGAGAAAGCTGCATGGAGACCCCATAGCAGCCTTCTAGTATCAGAAAGGGGCCTAAAAAGATTCTGGGAAGGACTTTTCATTAGGGACTGTAGTGATAGGACAAGGGGTAACGGGTTCAAACTTAAACAGGGGAAATTTAGATTGGATATAAGGAAGAAATTCTTTACTGTAAGGGTGGTGAGGCACAGGAATGGGTTGCTCAGGGAAGCTGTGAATGCTCCATCGGTGGCGGTGCTCAAGGCCAGGTTGGATAGAGCCTTGGGTGACATGGTTTAGCGTGAGGTGTCCCTGCCCATGGGAGGAGAGTTGGAACTGGATGATCTTAAGGTCCTTTTCAACCCTAACCTATGATTCTAAGAAGTGGGGGAGTGAGCAAGCGGCTGTGTGGTTGTGGGTTACCAGCTGGGCTTAAATGATAATAATGAAAAATTGATAGTTTTTCTCTGTTCTTTTTGTTACCCCCATTTTTGCCCAGATCCTGAGGTGCACTGTTCAGAGGCCTGAGCCCTCTGTCTTTATCCCATGCCTGTACTTCTAAGCCCTCTACTATCAACCCAGCCATATCCTCCTCTGTGTGCTGTTTTATTTTGTTCTAGACCCTGTTCTGCACATTGATTGTTATTGCTATCTATTAGTAAAAAAGTATCCTCTACCAAGAGGATGAGGGACAGTGATTTTAAACTGAAATCAGGTAGATTCAGATTGGGTGTAAGGAAGACATTTTTTTATGATTTGGGTGGTGAGAAACTGGCGCAGGTTGCCCAGAGAAGCTGTGGCTGCCCTGTCCCTAACAGTGTTCAAGGTCAAGCTGAACAAGGGAAACCTGATTTAGTGAAAGATACCTCTGCCCATGGCAGAGGGCTGAAACGAGATGACCACTGAAGGTTCCTTCAACCCAAACTATTCTATGATTCTGCAAAGGATTTGACAGAGGCTTCTCTGCTCCTGTGGTTGCCTGCAGTGCAGGTAGCTCCTGCCTGAGTGCTGAAGCTCTCGTCTGTTTTTCAGTATGCTCAGGAGAACCAAATTTAATTGCCAGTAATAAGAAGCCTAAGCTAAGCCAAGCAAAATAAATGAAAAAGCAGGTACAAGCTATTATTTCCTTCATTACTTTGTTACTTGCACTGAGGGAGGGTGAACCCACAAGCTGCTCTTGCTTTATATTCATCCTTTTTTGCATAACTGAGTTCTGATTGCCTGATGTCTGATTAGCTCAGAACGGGAGTAAATAACTGGCCAGGAAAAATGGTTGTTACAGGGCTGGAAGCTAAAGCTATGTAATTCCTGGTCCTGAATAAAGACAGTGCTTTGTATGGAGTTTTTTGGTTTGGTTGTGGGTTTTTTTGTAGGTTTTTCACTTGTTTTGGTTTGGTTTTGTGGTTGTTTTTTGTTTTTTTTTGGTTTTTTTTGTTGTTGTTTGTTTGTTTGTTTTTAAATCTTGAGTTGTACACACACTAAACCCCCTCCCATTTCTCTTGGTCACCATCTGTTTCTCCCCTTTTTCCTTTTTTTTTTTTTTTTCCTTCTCTGAACCACCCCTTTCTGTTCTCCCTCAACACCTGTTTGGTTAAGTAGCCGTTTCCCTAAAGTTTTGAGACACAAATATGAACTGACACTGCTACTCCTGTGGCAAAAGCATTTCTAATGCTTGGATAACTCTTGGCTGTAGAATTAAAACCGAAAAAAGTAAAGTTTGCTATTCCCTTTCTGACAGAGATTTCAGTCCCAAGTCAGAGAGAGATTACAACAAAATTATTGTTCTGATGATTTAACATATAAGCAGTAAGTATGTTGATAGTAAACAATTTTATTTTATTCAACTTGTAATGGTTTTATTTCCTATGACAGTTGTGTTAAAGAGTTGAAAAGTTGTTCTAAAACAGTAGCCCCTGATCCTCTTGTGCTTTTTCCAAAAAGATGGTATTTCTAACTGCTCGGATCCTAGCTTCTTGTCTTTCTCTTTAAGCTAAAGCGTGTTATCTGTTTGTTCAGAGAGTGGTCACAATCCGTTCTAGTCGTTAACGCAATGTAATCTGGGGTAATCAAAATACATGCATGAGTAGCTAATTGCATCTAAATATGATCACAAGTACTAGGACCTCATCCTCTGATATTTCTTTACATAAGAACATATCCTGTAAATAACCATTGCTCCACTGGTGTGAAAAGGTTGGTATCAGATGAGAAGGAGGAACACACCTGGAATTACTTCCAGTTAGATATAATAATAACAACAAAACCACTTAATTCCAAATGTTTTGGTCCTTGCTGCTTTGGCTGAATGTTGGTGAGTATAAAAGATATTGGGCACCCATGTTTGCACCCTGACCTTCAACACATGAAGAATTGTCAGACTGAGTAAGTGTTGAGATGCTTATTTAAACTATCCAAAGGTGAGTATATGCCAGCTAAAAGCCTGCAGTCTGAGTTTTCTTTCAGTTTGTACCTGAAGCCCATTTCCCCAGCAAAGTGAAAAGTAGCATTGGCTTCTTTGAAGCCTTAATTTCTAGAGTTGCCACCAACCAAGATGACCTCTCCTAAAAGCCACCTACGGTTTGGAAGAGTGGCTTCTGGGCAGTAAAGATGTGTGAATGCCTCTGAAAACAAGAAGCTACTGAATGTCCATTCCTATTTAACGTTGAAGGGATGATTCTACATGCTCCTTGGTCAAGAGTGTCACCAAGCAGCTATTGTCTGGTTGCAGGAGTTATAAAAAGATACACTGGTAGTGCTACATTAGTGCACCTAGAGAAAGGATTTCCTTTTCACAGTGGCAGTTTCTCAGCACATCTGTGAATGAGGTTGCATTACAGGTTGTGCAAAATATCCATTTTTAGGAAAGCTGGTCTATTCAAATATCTACTTTAAATACCTAAAAACCCCTTTAGTTTAAACAAAACAAACAAACAAAAAAAAAGCTGTGTCTTTGATAAACTGTTTTTGGTGTTTCCTACAGTGTATAAGTGCTTTTCAGTCAGGCGTGGCACTCACCCATATTGAGCATCTTGATCTCTTGTCCTCTGAGGAAGAGAACATGCGTGAAATGGATTTTTTTTTTGAGTTTCCTTTCTCTTTTCTTTTTACTTTGTTTTTCTTGTTTTTATTTAGTTGTTAATTTTATTGCTGCAGTGCTTAGAATATCTTTCAAAGTCAGGGCCTTGGTGGCTTAAATGTAGATTGAATGGGGAAGTAAATATTTTCCTGATCCCAGAAAGAACACAATCCAAACATTAAAGGTGAGTAACAGAAAGTAGAAGAAGGCAATAGATGCTAAATATTGTTGGGAGTTTCCATTTCCCAGCTCCAAATGTTCTGCTTAACTCGCTCTCAAGAACCTGGTATTTCATACAGTTTTCTCCCTTCTTGATTACATTTGTAGTGCTTTATATCCAGCTTTGCTTTTACTAGTGTAATCTGTATTGTTTATGCTATCTTCATTTTCTGTCATCACAGATTTTCTCTTCCTACTCTAGCTGTACTGTGCTGCAATATAAATAAATAAGGAGGAGGCACGTGTAGCAAAAACTGAGCTGTGCTGGGGTTTATAAATTTCTTTTGCAAAAATTAGAAATCATTTGACTTATATGAATTACTTTGCTGGAGGAAAATGCTGACACAAAAGTGAGTCTTGCTGGTGTCTGGAAGGAAACAGAAACAGGCACAGAATTTGGTGGTATTGTACCAGGAATGTATCATATCTTCCATTAATTTCTGGAAGGATACAGCACATAGTCAAATATCACAGATGCAGAATTTTTTATCTTGGAAAAAAAAAAAAGGACAAAAATATAACATAAACCAAAACCAGATATCAGGTAAAATAAACCCAAAAATAAATAAAGCCAAAAATCAACATGAAGCCAAGCTTTTATCACATCACTGTGAAAGATAGATGTACTCAAATAACTCATGGTAAATTACTGTGAATAAATCATCACTTTAGTGAAGGTATATTGCACAATAATTCTCTAGGGTCCTGTTCTATAACACACTTTTATAGGAAAGCTTGGTGTTTTCTGGGAGATGGGTACTCTGTGATTCTCATGAGAAATCAGTAGGATAGGTATCAGTGACTGAGCTGCTTTTGTTTAGTGTTTTCAATACTCAAACATTATGATTATATCAAAGAAGTGCAGTACTTCAGAAAGCAAAGGGGATATTAGATTGTGGGGAAAGTGGATGAAATGATGGGCCATCTGATGAATACACTTGACAGTACATTGTTGAGTTTCGTCAATTGTTAAGAAAGGCAGAGTGGTGAATTTGAAAGAAATACATGTCTGGGTCTGAGATATATACTTGAGTAGGAGCAGATCTGGGATTGCAACCATTTGTGTTTATGAACTGTACCTGGGTCACTCAGAGCTTGTAACACCAGGCTGGAGCACTCATCTTCTGCCACTGACACAAATGAGATATGTACAAAGGCGCTCATCTTGCACTTCCAATGACTTCAAGTTCATCCTGATTCAGATCTCTCTCAGTGCCCTCTGCTGGGCCCCTTAACAAAGCAGAATAGCCTCTACCATCCAGTATTTAAGACACTCACCAATTGTCCCCTAGGTCTGTCAGATAATTTGTAATTCTTATTTGTTGATCTCTATCTCTAGTGGAAACATTACAGTATCACTTTAAATATCACTAGGTGGGCATAAAATGGGTAGCTGGGCTGCAAACAAAATGCATTAACAAGCCATGAGGTGCTGAGTGGCAAGGAGATATAACTATACAACTCCCTGAAAGTCGTGCCTTGATTTGACAGAGGTGGTTACAAAGAATTATTGTTCCGGATCTGTCTTGTGTTTATTTCCTCATTAATGCTCTCCAGTTGCTTGTTTGATTTTTATCACCCTATGCTTGCCTTTAGAAAATCAGCAAGTTGGAGCATGAAGTGAGAAGTGCTGTAGAAAACTCCCCAAATACTTATAGCCTTCAAAACGAAAAAAAACCAACCCAAACCACAAACAAAAACCAGTTTTTGTAGTGATACTGCATACCATGTCAGCTTAGGCATTTTGAAATACATAGATGGAAGTGTGGTCCATTTCAAGCTTCTGAGACTTTTTTGTTGTGAAGTTCAGGGGCCAAAATACCATTCCAAGTGTTTGATATACAGGCTGTAGAGTTCAGACTCTACATAGTAGGAATACTTTCTTTAAAAAATGACTACAAAACATCTTGCAAACCTAGGATGTCTGTGTGCATACCATTAATTTTTGTGAGACAAATATGAGATAAATGGGCCAAATAAAGGTAGTGAATTTTGAGTAAATAGATAATCAGCTTTTTTTTCGGGTAATCTGTATCCCACCATTAAAAACGTATGTTCCAAGTATATTTGCATAAATAAGGAACAGAAAAGACACATTTGCTACATCTGTCGGAGGTTGTTTGGATTTTTGCTTGCTGTTTTTTCCCTAGGACATGAATGAAGAGGTACTATCCATCTTCTTTTAGCAGAAACATAAGTGAGAGGATTTGATTGGGTCAACACAGAGATCAAACAAGAAAAAAGGCAATAAAGGGAGAACAACTGGAAGAATTTAAATGAGTCATAGAGCAGTACAGAATAGTTTCCTTAATCTCCACCATGTGTTTCTGCTAAATAACTTATTTTGCCTTTTGTTACACTGCGACAGGTCTTAAATTGTTAGTCTCTTTTTTCAGATTGTATGGTAGCTATAGGAAATGTGGTAGGATACACTGCTATTGCAAAAGCCGTCACTGCAAATTTAGTGTCTGTTACCAGCTACAATCACACATGTGACATGAAAATAATCTTACTAATTTCAATTATAGTAGCATAGATAAAGATAAGCAGACACATTCATGCATTATGGGATGGACCATTTTAGCCAAATATCTAGAAGGAAATTGGGAAGATGAATATTTTCCAAAATATTTCACTGAAAGCTTTCCCTCCAAGTTTTTTCATATTTTAAAAATATTATTCTTAACATTACAGTAACATAAGAAGGAAACAGATCTATATTTTGTTGGGCTGACCTATTTAACCCTGATTTCTATATTGCATGTATTGAGCTATAACTGTTACATTAACAGAAATGTATAGTTTTCTGTAGTATACATTAAGTAAAGGTATGTGAGGTGTTTCAGTTGACAGTTTTAAAAACTGCAGCTTCTTGTTGTTCAATTTTTAGTGTATATTGGCCAGAAGGTGGTGCTTTCAACCACAGATGTGCAAATTGGGAAAGAAAATATGAATATGAGCTGTGTGAAAACTTTTCTTCACTGAGTAATAGAGGAAAACAGAGAATTCTGTGAGTTTTGCTAAGTCAAACAGTTTAATAAGAGGCCACCGCAGTTCAGAAAGAAGCAAGTGTAAAATGAAACCATTCTTATTAAACAGGTTTTTTCACCTTATGCCTGAATCAGATTCTTCTTCCTCTACTAGGAATCTAGCAGATGTAATCCGGAATCCCTGGTGATCACACTGTTACACAAGTTTAGTTTAAGAAGCACTGAAAAAGAAGAAAGCAAACTATCAAACTGAAGGGTGTGTGTCTCCTCCCCTTGAAATAGCTTCAGGTTTTTGAACATCTGCTTTGACTTCCACTCATGGTCATTAAAACAACAAAGGAAAAGATGTTTATTGGTATTTTGAAATGTGTAGATTGCAAGTGGAAGGAGGTGAAAAGTTTGACCGTGAAAAAAGTTTTCCTTTCTGTGTAGCCAGAAGAAGAAGCCTTTTAGAGACAGATTCTGAAGAGCTGGCATTATAGGATAACACAGGTGTCAGTGTGCACCCCGTGTCCCATTAGACACATACATACTGCTGTTCTGCTGTCCTCCAATGACTTTGGTAGATCTTAGGGAACTCCCTCACCATCTAAAGCTCTGCTGCTCAGTTCCTGCACCTTTCCTATACTTACAATGGTATCATTTCACCTCTGGTTAGTTTTATTGTCCTCAACAGGTTTATTTGCATATGTAAAGTTTATTAACATACTTACCTAAATGTTTGCAAACTCAAGCCATGAAAATTATCTTCTAAAGATTTGATTTGAAATTACTCTCCTTTGATTAGGACTCTGCTTTTAGCCTTTAACAAATCTCATTGAGTTGCTTGACCTCTAGATGATTTGCCTTATATCATCTCTCTTTTCATGTTAATTAAAGATTTGATGAGAGATTTGAGGCCATGGTAAAAAAGAAAATAGGAAGGTTCATAACACAAGGCCAATATTTTTTGTGAATTTTCACTATTAATGATGATGGCTTGACTTCACTAACGAAAATTTGGGAAGGGTTTTACCCACGTTTACTACAAGCATGCTGATGACTAAAAAGGCCAATGTGGATAGGCAAATCCAGTTGCAAAACCCACACTGAAAGGTCTCCTTGAGTGGTATAGGCAAGGCATGATTCTTTCTATATTGTCTTTTCTCCTTGAGACTAATTCTGCATGTGTTCTCAAAGGAGACAACAGCGTTATGTATGGTGTGTCTCCAAGTCTCCTGATAGGAGGCCAAGGTGGACCACTGATGGTAATCAATATGGCCAAGGCTGAGGTATTGTTTCAGGGGGTCATTATATCTCCTCTTTGGGACACTTACCTTGCAGCAGGCGGTGGCGATCCTCCCTCCTGGAGACACGCCCTGCCCAGTGCAGCTGCAATTTCAGCAATATTAGTAACAATTAATCAACAGATTATGTACACACAGGTGTTTTATTTATCATGATCAAGCAATTAGCATTCCTAAAAAAACCCCAAACAACCAAAACCACAACCATTTTAGCATCATTAGCTAGTATTTCTTCAGATGCCAACAGAATTAACTTACTATTCCAGATCTGGACTATCTCTTTAGATGAGGTCTTTGGTTGTGTTCTTAATGAGCGCATTAAGGTTTTTAGTTCTGTTGATTGAAGCAAATTAAATTTGGACTTTGTTAACTGGGGAAAACTGTTGAAGTTTTCTCCAGTGATGAACTGGAAACTAAGAAAGATATGATAACTTTAGAAATGTTTGAAGGTTCTTAATCCTCAAGGTTCCTGTGTCATTGTCCTCAGATGTTCTTTGAGAGTGATTTTTTTTCCTTTCTCCCCATACAGAAAGTTTGCATAAGTCTTATGGAATATTTAAACACTGCTTAAAAAAAAATGGTATATAAATGGTGTATATTTTGCTCAGAGTGAATAGTAATCCACTAGTCTAGTCAAAAAGTCCTTTCTTTCTCTGACATTCTTTTCAGAGGATTTTTTTGCCTTTGAAAGGGCTTCAGACTGAGATATGTGGTAATAGAAGCTTTTATATTTTCTATTAGTATGGATAAAGAGATTATTGCTATAAAGAGATAGAAAGCTAAACAATGTTATCACTTTCTGAAGATGATATAGTTTATTAAATTTATCTATTCCTTATTAATTCCACAACTAGAGAATTTAAATTGATGGGATTCTTTGAAATAGACTTTGGATACAAGATGAATTGGACTATGTTCTTTATCCAGCATAGGCCCAGAAAGGTCTTTGGGGAAGATCCCTTATCTTGCCATTTGTATATGCGCATACCTATCTCATAGTTGGGACTATTAATAAGTAAATTAAGAAAATAATAGAATTTGTGTAACAAGAAAAGTCAAACGCAGTCAAATTATACTCTTGATGAAGCAAGATTTGTGAAGTCATTGCTGTGTAACATAACTTACAGCATAAATGACACATACCTGTGCCTAACAGAGCTCTATTCCACATCCTCTTGTTAAAACTGCACCTGTTTATAAGAGATAGCTCTGTCCTAGGGAAGGATTACTCAGCCTTAATAATTCTTCAGTAAGAATTGTTGTCACTGTCATAGTTCACGCTGCACAGACTGGAAAAACAAAAGTCTCCAGAGGCTGGTGTGAAGATATTTCTGTGTCATGTAAAAAGCATTGTAAGCAGATTCAGTCTTTTACCTGTCCAAGCAGGGTCACGCTATTTTCTGCCTACATTCAAAGGAATGTACCAGCTCGTTTACAGGGTGATTAAGCCTAGCCAAAAGTGTCATATAGAAATGCTTTTTTCTTTCGCTGCCTATAGTAAACATCAAGGATGAACTTTTATTCTGTGTTAGCAAAGCATTACTAATCACAGGATGAAATTCAGTGTGCGAGCTCAGGGGCAGGCTGTACAGAAAGCATTAGAAACACATCAGAGGCCAGTAGAACTAAATCAATTCACACTAACAGAGATCAAGCTCAATATGTCTGGCATGGTCCGGTGAATGCAGCTGATGAACGGGGAACCCATTTTAAGGACTTCAGTAGAGTTGCTCTAGGATTTCCAACAGGACACTTTTTCATCAGAAAATTGCCTTTTGATCAAGAGCAACTCTTTTCCCAGGAGCTTGTTGATCCAGGTGAAATTCTGAGCTAAAAGCCAGAAAATGTTCTCAAAATAGAACAAAGCATTTTTGTTTGGTTGGTTTTTGTTTTCTTTTGTGTTCTGTTTTTTTTTTTTTTTTTTCCAGAATGCATTTTTCTGTGGAGATGTGTTCTTGTATTACAAATACTGTACTTTAAGCACAGAAGTTAAATAAAAAATTAGCTTCTACAAGGCAGGAGTTACTGAGTGATTAGTTAAATTTTTACTAGTCCTTTTCTTTCATTGTCCTGGGATACATAGAATTACCCTGTTTTCATGAAAAACATGAATAGATACAGGTTTCATTGTCATGAGCCTTTCAATGAAATAAAAATCCAAGATATGGCACAGTCCTGTTACTCTTACTCCCAGAAGAGAGGCTGATGCAGGCAAGGGTTCTCTCAGGGCATAGCTGCACATATGTGAACAGACAGACTCAATCTGCCTTTACTCAACAGCCACATTGCTTTCCTAAAGATAACCTTTTGAATCAGGACAGTGGGGTAATAAGCTGCTGAGCAGTCTTAGGAATTCCCAGCTTGCTCTGCTGTATTCATAAAATCATAGAATCACAGAACAGTTTGGGTTGGAAAGGACCTTAAGATCATCATGTTCCAAACCCCTGCCATGGGCAGGGACACCTCACACTAAACCATATCACCCAAGGACTCATCCAACCAGGTCTTGAACACTGCCAGGGATGGAGCATTTACCTCTTCACTGGGCAACCCATTCCACACTGCTGGCTCATGTTCATTTTCTCATCAACCAGCACCCCCAAGTCCTTCTCAGCAGGGCTGCTCCAAATCTCTTTTCTGCCCAACCTGTAGCTGTGTCTGGGATTGCCCTGACCCAGGTGTAGGACCTTGCACTTGGCATGGTTAAACTTCATAAGGTTGGCATCAGACCACCTCACAAGCGTGTCAAGGTCCCTCTGGATAGCATTCCTTCCCTCCAGCATATCAACCAAACCACACAGCTTGGTGTCATTGGCAAACATGCTGAGGATGCACTCAATCCCACTGTCCATGTCTGTGACGAAGATGTTAAGACCGGTCCCAACACCGATCCTGAGAGAAACCATTCATTACTGATCTACAGCTGGACATTGAGCCATTGACCACAACTCTTTGTGGTGGCCATCCAGCCAGTTCTTTATCCACCGAGTGGTCCATTCATCAAATTGATGTCTCTCCAATTTAGAGACAAGAATGCCGTGTGGGACAGTGTCGAACGCTTTACACAAGTCCAGGTAGATGACATCAACTGCTTTAACCCTGTCCATCAGTTCTGTAGCCTCATCATAGAAGCCCATCAAATTGGTCAGGCAGGATTTCCCCTTGATGAAGCCATGCTGGCTGTCACCAAGCACTTTGTTGATTTTCATGTGCCTTAGCATGCCTTCCAGGAGAATCTGCTCCAAGATTTTGCCAGGCACAGAGGTGAGACTGACTGGTCTGTAATTGCCCAGGTCATCCATTTTGCCCTTCTTGAAAATGGGGGTTATATTTCCCTTTTTTCTGCCGCTGGGAACTTCACCTGACTGCCATGATTTTTCAAATATGATGGCCAGCTCCTTCAGGACCCACAGATGGATTTCATCAGGACCCATGGGCTTGTCCACGTTCAGATTTCTAAGATGGTCTCGAACCAGTTCCTCTCCTACAGTGGGCCCAAAGTCTTCATTCTCACAGTCCCTGTGTCTGCCTTCCAAGACTTGGGTGGTGTGGTCAGAGTCTTTTCCAGTGAAGACCAAGGCAAAGAAGTTACTTAGAGCCTCAGCCTTTTCCAAATCTTGTGTACCTAGTTCTCTCGAGAGCTTCCTGAGGGGGCCTACGTTCTCCCTAGACTGTTTTTTATTTGCTATGTACCTGTAGAATCCCTTCCTGTTATCCTTAATATCCCTAGCCAAGTTTAATTTGAACTGGGCCTTTGCTTTCCTAACCTGGTCCCTAGATTCCCAGACAACATCCCTGTACTCCTCCCAGGCCGCCTGTCCTTACTTCCACTTTCTATAAGACTCTTTTTTCATTTGAATTTTCCTCAGCAGCTCCTTATCCACCCAAGGAGGTCTCCTGGCCCTCCTGCTGCACTTCCTTCTAGTTGGGATGCAACACTCATGAGCTTGTAGCAGGTGATCCTTGAGCATCAACCAAGAGTCTTGGGCACCCCTGCCCTCTAGGGCTATATCCCATGGAACCTTACTAAGCAGGTTCCTGAAGAGGCCAAAGTCTGCTCCCTTGAAGTCCAGGGCGGTGAGCTTGCCGCACGCTCTTCTCACTGTCCTGAGGATCTCAAATTTGACCATCTTGTGATTGTTGCATCCAAGGCTGCCCTGAAGCGTCACATTTCCAACAAGCCCTTCCCTGTTGGTGAGCACGAGGTCAAGCATGGCACCTCTCCTTGTCAGTTCCTCTATTACTTGCAGAAGGAAGTTGTCTTCCACACTATTGAGGAACCTCCTGGATTGCTTGTGCCGGGCCGTACCGTCATTCCAACAGATGTCAGGGTGGTTGAAGTCACCCATGAGAACGAGGGCCTGTGAGTGTGAGGCTTTTCCTATCTGCCTATAGAGTGCTTCATCCGCAGATTCCTCTTGATCAGGTGGTCTATAACATATCCCCACAGTAGTGTCTCCCATCGCTTTTTTCCCTTTAACCCTGACCCACAAGCTCTCTGTTAACTGCTCACCTGTCCCCAGACAGAGTTCCATACTCTCCAACCTATCCCTAACATAAAGGGCAACTCCCCCTCCGCGCCTGCCAGGCCTGTCTTTTCTGAAAAGCCTGCAACCTTCCATTCCAACACTACAGTCATAGGAGCCATCCCACCACGTTTCTGAGATGCCTATTATATCATACCCCTTAGACAATCACACATCTCTAATTCCTCTTGTTTTTTCCCCATGCTACAGGCATGTGTATAGAGGCATCTGAGCTGAGCTCCAAATGAAGCTGGCTCATTGGCTGGAGCGGCTGGAATATCTCTACATTGCTCCGAGCACTTATTATAGGTGCTGGCAACTGACTGGGTGTGTTGGGATGGAATGATGCCCCTTCCCCCAACACATCTAGTTTAAAGCCTCCCTGACCAGTCTGGCAAGCCTCCTACCAAAACTCTATCAGACCAGCCCCACCAGCCCCGGCCTACAGACTTGGGTCCCATGTTCAAGACACCCGAACCCCTGACTGTGACACCACCCTTTTAACCATTTATCCACCTGGCCAACCCTCCTAGCTTTCTTAGGTCCTCCCCTGTACCCTGGAGAATAGACAGTCTGAGCTCCAGAGCCACTAACCACCTCTCCCAGGGCTCTGCAGTCCTTCTTTATGCTTCCCAGGCTACTACTATCTATATCCCTAGCACCCACATGTATCACCAGAAGTGTAATAGTCCGTGGGACTTACTAGAGCAGGCAGCCTCTCTGGAATATCCCTGATCCGTGCCTCTGGTAGGCAACACACCTGACTTGAGACCGGGTCAGGCCTAGATGAGTCCTTCTGTCCCTTTCAAAGTAGAGTCCCCTACTGCTGCTTTTTCCTGGCAGCACCAGGAGAAATCTTCTTTACTAGTGCATCAGCGGGCTGTTTCTGGCAGGAGTGCATTTCCTCATTAGTCCCCTGCAGGACAGCAAAGCGGTTCTGCGTGGGGACAACAGATTTAGGAGGAAGCCCTTTGCTTTTAATTGTCCTTTTCCTCCTTTTTTTTTTTTTTTTTGTCAAAAATTCCCAGCTTCCCGGGTTAACGGCCTCCTTCTTTCCTTCATGAGCTAGAGGGGAAGCTTGAGGCCCCTGCACAGTTTGGGCCGGGAGCAAGCATTCCTGCTTCCTATCAGCTACCCTGACATCTTTCAGCCTCCTGACAGCGTCCCGATGCTCAGCCCCAGCTGCAGGAGGACCTCCATCAGGGAGCACCGACTGCAGCCCTGCCCACTGAGCACTCTCCCCTCACCAGACCAGTGCAGGCACTCTCTACACTCCGAGCTCTGCACTCAGCTCTGCCTGGGCGCCTACGGTGTCCACCGCCGGGGCAGCCAGAGCAGCGTTCCCAGACCGGACCCTGGTCATACGGCGAGTGCTCACCATCCCGCTCGCCTGCTCGCGCGAACTGCCTCGACCCGCTCCGTTTGCCCGCTCTGCTCGCCCGCTCTGCTCGCCGCGCTCCCTGGGGCAGGTTTTTAACCGCTCAGGGCTGGTGCCGCTCCCCCTGGCTCCGCCCCCGGTGAGTCCCTGCTCGCGTCATCTGAGCTGCCGGCTCCGGGGCAGGTCCTGTCGAGGACTTGAGGCTCCCTCGGTGGCTCTTGTCGCTCTGAGTTGAGGCTCCTGACGCTGGTCTCCCCCCCGCTCCAGTGTTGAAGGCGTCCTCTCACCTCAGCAATTCAATTCATATAGGCAGACCAAATCCTGCATCCCAGGTTTCGAAGCAGATGTGTCATGGATGAAATGAGTGGTGAGAGTTTGGGATGAGGTATAGCAGTATGGCAACAGGATGTGGAAAGGAGGAAAAGGAAACTTACACTATGTTGATGCTGCTTGACAGTGCCTGAAGAGGTTAAAGAATGCTTATGGGAAAGAGTGCAACATGTTTTTGTTGATGGGTTTGGGTTTTATCTCCCTGGTTTTGTCCTTTTTCCTTTGACAGAAAGTGCTGGGAGCTGAGGAGGAGGCAAATATCTACATAGGTTAGTAGTTTATGTGGGAGTTACCAAAGGTACCCAAAGGGACGCTTTGCACTACACACTTCCCAGGGAATAGGTACCACTAGTTCTGTGGCCAGAAACAGATTACACTTATGGATCAGCATCTCTTATAGCCAGCTGTTGAAAAGCTCTGTTGGGTTAAAGGGATCCACTTTCTCCCCTGCCTTAATGAGCAGCCCCTTTTTCTCAGCATTTGTTAAATGCTGCTGGTCAGCTCTCTGCTGTAATATATGTGATATGGAAGAAAGCAGACAAACCCCCACTGTAAAGAGTTTGAGATCTAAATAATCTGCTTCCGTTTATCAGGCTCTGAGTGTGATAGCACACAATCAGCAGCAGCTGAGTAGCTCAGTGATGGTTATCAACAGATGTTTATTCTCAGCCTTGTGGTACTGAATGCTAAGTGATTAATAATTCTCATTTTAAAGTAAAACACATTAACTGAGAAATCAGGATTTTTCTGAGCTTTTGCTGAATACTAGTGTAAAAGAGAGAAAAAATAAACAAAGTTACAGTGCTGCAACACAAAGGTTAGCTATGTTCCTTATTTGCTGAAGGTAAAGGATATTATTTGAAGAAAATTCAGAAAATATAGGAATGTGAATTTCAGATTAGCTTGGGTGGTGGAAGTGGCCATTAGATTGTACCCAAGTAAAAGAATTACCTTTAAATACTAGGTTGAGGAAGAAGGCTGGCAGTTGTCCTTATCAAATGTACTTAATTCCTGGAAAGTTGCTTATTTGATGCAATCTGTGACTTTTGCATTAAAGAAAAAATATTCAACCATGAACATCACATGAAGTTACCTAAGGAATTAGTGAGGGGACAGGATAAGTGATGAAAGACATTTTTTTTGCACAGTGGGAATTAGGAAGTATATTCATCCTTCTGTAAGGACAGACAGGAGGTAGAGCAATGTCTCATAGTGCATACTTGTCTGAATAATAAACCATATACAATGTATTTAAAAATGTTGATGGAGCATTAATATAAAGGATGCCCTCATCCGGAAATGTGATCATTCAGTCTTTGTTTTGTCACCATATCCCAAGATTGAAGCCACGTGCTGGTGGGACCAGTATAGATCCAAAGCAGCAGTGAAGCCATTTTGTCTTTTCTCAAAGTCAACATATGAACACATCACCTCTCCATAGAGTTTGCTATCTTGTGCCCAGCACCTACAAATAATCTCTGTTAATGTGGCTTCACAGATGCTGGCTGGAGCTGCCATTGTAATGTCTGCTTGTGGAAATACAAACATTTCTTCAGTGATGTGATTGGTCAGATTAAAGGTACACCTGGGTCAGCATTGTGTCTGGCACCCAGGTTGCTGTTCTTTGCTGTTTTGCCATATAGGCACCATAGTACTACTAATGGAGACCCTGGCGAGTTCAGTTGTGACTACAGGATTTTTGGGGATTGGTGAAGGGTATAGAAGCCCAGGTATAGACCAGCTCTGCCTTTCATGGCTGGTCTTGCCAAATGGTCTGTTTGGCTGCTTGACTGTGGAATCCCCTCCAGAAAGTTAGTGTTGCCAAGAAGAGGCAGTATCCGCATGAAAAAGTGTGTAAAGAATAACTTAGCCAGCAGGCTTTTTAATTTTAAATTTTAATCTACTAAGGAGAGCTTAAATTAACTTTGCTTGAATACAGATGTAAAAACTTAATTAGGAGAACTGGCTGAAAATTGTACTTAGGAAGGCATGACTTTGTAGTCTCATATTCTTATGGAGAAAATGAGGTGAGCAGAGGTCCACTTGAATCATAGAATCATAGAATCATAGAATCAACTAGCTGGAAAAGGCCTTTAAGATCAGAGGTAGCCTTGCTTGTACTTGCTTACACGTTCCTGTGTAACCTTATCTAGGTGTTCCTGCTCCGGCAGGGGGATTGGACTAGATGATCTTTTGAGGTCCCTTCCAATCTCTAACATACTGTGATACTGTGATACTGACCATAACACGCTGGAATTTCAGATACTGGGGGAAAGAAAAGAGTGAGTATGTGTCATGGTTTAATCCCAACCAAGACACTAACTCCCAGTGAGTGGTGCCAGGCTGGAAGCAATCGAGGCCCACGTTAGTCTGTCCCCCAACCCCCCTTCCCCAGGGGCTGCCCCCCCCTTCCCTGCTCCCAGAGGGATGGGGAGGAGAATCGAAAGAATGCAACTCCCACGGGCTGAGATAAGAACAGTCTAGCAACTAATGTACAATACAAATCACCACCACTACCACCAACGACAACAATGATAAGAGAAAATAGCAAGGGAAAGAAGTACAATACCACGCACCGAACAACGAGTCCGACCCGGCAGACCCCCTGTCTTTCCGGGTACCTCCCAGTTCCCCCCTGGACATGATGTGCTGTGGTATGGAATACCTCTTTGGTCAGTTTGGGTCAGGTGTCTTGTCTCTGCTTCCTCCCAGCTTCCCCTCCTCCCTGGCAGAGCATGAGACTCACAAAGTCCTTGGCCAAACCAAAACATCATTTTTATCAGCTTTGTTCCCAGCCCGAAAGTCAAAACACAGCACTGCACCAGCTACCAAGAAGGAGAAAAAATAACTGCTGCTGCTAAACCCAGGAGAGTATGAAACTAAAGACAAAACTTAAGATCAGTTGTCTTGATTTGGTGTGTGATGGACAAGATACCATGCTATAAGGGGAAAGGGACCAAGGAAAGCAGCCTGATCTTCAAAGATTATTTATCCCGAGGGCCACTGCAGTGTTCAGGAAGTCAAGCTGGCTAAAGGCCAGCTTGGCTGAAGGCAAAATACCTGGTTGAGCTCGAACACACACGCACACACACACACACAAATGTAGAGAAGATGGTCTATCCAGGAGGAATATTAAACAAACAAACAAACAAACAAATAAATGGCTGAGAGTACAGGAATAGCATTAGAAAGGATAAAACTCACCTCGAATTGAAAGTGACAGTGATTTGAAGAGCAATAAGCACTTCTTTTTGTACAGTGACAGTGAAAGGAAGGCTACAGAACATCAGGATCCACTGTTTAGCGGGACAATCTATCAAAAAAAGACATGGAAAAGGCAAAGGCACTCAATGGTTTTGTTGCATCTGTTTACAATGGGAAGGCTTGTGTGCCTGGTGGTATAGTCTGAAAAAACGTGCCCTACGGTAGAGTAATATTAAGTACTACTCTTAAACAGCCTTCAGCAATTTATAGTTCCTCTTTGCTCACAGTTCAAAGTGTTCCATGGTGCTAGACAACCTGTTCAAGGAATCTTCATGGAATTATAGAATATATTTTCTTAGCTTAAATCAAAACAAAAAAAAATCCTCAGTAGAGGTTTATCATTTCAATGGTAAGAAAACCATCCTTGAGTTTTGTAGCAGACTTTAGGAAAACATAATTATGATATAAGACACATTAAACCAGATAATTTGTCACACATTTAGATTACTTTTATCACATAATGCCAAGCTTGAGGGTTAATTATATTTCTTAATTCCATTAAAACCATAATTGTTTTTGTATGCCAGAATCTCATATTTATCACAGTGCTCAGCTCCCAGCTCAGAATTCTGTCATTAGAAGTTACAGCACTTTACAAAACAGGTTAAATGCTAGTCCTGATATACCAGTGGGGAAGCTGAAGTGGAAAGAATTGCTTTACATGTGGCAGTCAGTAGACCAGTAGCAACTGAGGGAATAAAGTCTCACTAGGGTGTATTCCTCATCAGTTAACAACATTAAGGTGTTTTAATGAGCTTACATTCTTTATTTTTTATTTATGTATTTTCTATTTTAGTGAAGGTGCAGTTTTCTGAGACAGTCATTTTCAGGGTCTTGTCTCCTTGTATACTGTTTTTTTTGGTTCTGTGTTTTGTTTTGTTTTTTAATGCATAATGTGCTTGAAAGAAGATTTCTCAGAAGTGAATGCAGAATTTGAATCTCAACAATTTTGGAGAGCCTATCTGGGCGGCATATGAATTTTCAGATGTTATTTAGCACTGTCTCTGAATCTGGCCATTTTTTACTTGCTGCAAATCAATCACTTTTCAACAAAAGGTTGTTTTGGGATTTATTTTCTGGTAACTTCTACCTTTTCTAATATGGAGATATCTTATACTTTCTATTATAATTTTCCTATCTTCTAAAACTCATTCATTCTGTTAACCTGCTAATTCCCTAGTATTATGCAGCCCCATTTTCTGTGTCTACAGTTAACTATTTTTTAAGATTTATTACAAATATGAAACTTATTAAAAGGAATAAAATACTTCAACCTCTGAGCCCTTGCATTAACTATTACTTTCTTCATGGTTTGTTTTATTATTTTTCTTAAGTGATAGTTGTTCCTGTTATCTTTATTTACTTCTTCCCTCCTTGGTAAATTATTTGATTTACTGGAAAATCAGTCTCAATCTTGAGTTAAGCTTCAAGCAGTAACACTGTAAAAACAATATGGATAAAAAAACCAAACAACAAAAGCAGACTCCAGAACTTTTTTAGCAAGCTGTAATTGACTGTACGTTCTCATTTTGTTGCTATTGTATTTGCACCATTAAAAATGTTTATAGAAACCTGAAGTTTCCTTCAAGTATATGAAATTGTTTGTTGGTTTTATTTTTTAAGTATTACACATATATTATCTGAAGGGAGCCTATAGGGATGCTGGGGAGGGACTCTTCATTATGGACTGTAGTGATAGGATAAGGGGTAATGGGTTAAAACTTAAACAGGGGAAGTTTAGATTGGATACAAGGAGGAAATTATTTCCTGTTAGGGTGGTGAGGCACTGGAATAGGTTGCCCAAGGAGGTTGTGAATGCTCCATCCCTGGCAGTGTTCAAGGCCAGGCTGGACAGAGCCTTGGGTGAGATGGTTTAGTGTGAGGTGTCCCTGCCCATGGCAGGGGGGTTGGAACTGGATGATCTTAAGGTCCTTTCCATCCCTAACTATTCTATGATTCTATGATTCTAAGTTATTGAATTAACAAGTACTCCTTTAGGAGCCCAAGTTTTCAAAACATACAAGACACTGTCACAGGCTGCTCACAGAAGCTGTGGCTGCCCCATCTCTGACAGTGTTCAAGACCAGGTTATATGGGGCCTTGAGTGACCTCATCTAGTGGAAGGTGGATTGGAACTGAATGAGCTTTAAGGTCCTTTCCAACCCAAACCTTTCAATGATTCTATGAATCAATGACTCATACTGTATACTACCGATAAGCCTAAACTAATTAATAAGTTGAATTTTTCACTTTTAGCCAGTTACATAAATGGTATACAGTAAAGTCAAGGCCTGTTGAATCTCTTGTCATACTATGGCAAAACCCCTACAAATATACTGAACAACGAACACATGAATTAGACTTAAAAATTTGTTAATTTTAATCACACATTTTCTGCCTAGAATAGTATTGGAACTGGTGGAAGTTGATAACACAGTGTATTTTTTATGCATTAGGGAAATGTTAAAAGTAAAAACGCACACTTTTAGAACAGAAATCTTTGTGCTACCTACAAAGGTATTCGTAGGGAACAAAATAACCTAGAAAGAAAGATATCAAATACATTTCAAGCCTTGGTGTCAGTGAGCATTTGGAATATTTTGCTGTATCTAGGAAAACACAGTAAGGTTGGGATTCTGAAGAAAAAATCGAAGGATTTCATATGCTTATTTTAATGCATGGCTAATTTACTAGCACCGAATTTTGTCCAATTTTTGTTATTTATGCCCCATGCCTGTGTTCAAAATGTATTAGTAAGACACATTTTCTATAACAAAGAAGCACTGTTCTTCAGAGTCCACTGTGGTCCATCAGTTAAATAATTCATATTTTGTTCTGTATAAATGCAACATAACTGTGTTTTCTGCAGTGAATGATAAAGGATCCAAGTTTTCTGTCCTTTTATTAGCTTTACATAAGCATTAGGGACATCACTCCACAGACAAAGGGGAGGAAACACAAAGCCTGTTTTTAGATAAATGATGTACATTTTAACCTCTATGTCTTTCTATATTTATTGCAGTCAAAACCCAAGAATAAAAGAGAGTATTTTCAAGGCTGTGAAACCTAGCATTTAAAAAGCAAAAAATGCCAGAATTCAGTCTGTACTGTAGGTTTTATGTACGTGTGCTTTCTCCCTCACCCACAGGGCTCGTGCTTTAGCCAGCTCTTCAAATGCTTCTGTGAATACAGGAATATTAGTTCTCTTCTCATCTTGGCTACTGCAGTCATCACTATGGTATCCATGGGCTTCAGAAATATGAATTAATTATTCCCACAGTACCTTCATAGGGAGAGGTTATTTCTCAATGTCGCAGCTGAAGATGGGATAGATAAAATAAACAAGGACCAAGTTTTCACGACTTTGAATTGAATTATTAGAGGCCCTGTGGTATTTTCCATGTTTGTTTGTCTTTTGTTTGGTTTTTGTGTGGTTTTGTTTTGTTGCCTTTTTTTTGAATATTTTTTTTTAATTTATTTTTACAACAGAGTACTTAGCACTATGTACAATTCAGTCTAGTAACCCGGAAAACAATCTAGTTTCCCTTAACCGTCTGGCTCTCAGTTTCCTTTTACATAGATTATTCTCTTTCCTTTCCTTGCTCTCAAGCTCATTTTATCAAGCCAAAGATCCTCATTCACATGTACAAGCACACCTGATCAAAATTCACAACCAGATTGTATCGTGAAACACAGGGACGGTAGGCTGCTTAGAGGAAGATCTATGGGTTTTTAACTTGGCAAGAGACAACATCCCTTCACTTGGAAACAATGGATTTTTTTTCTATCTCGAACCTTCTGCAGAAATACTGAACTCAAATCTTCCCTATGACATGGTAAACTTCAGCACCCAATACTGGTGTGTCTGCGATATTACCTGCCCTTAGACTTCTTAGCTTAGCTAATACCTGGGCCTTTTTTTTGCCATTTCTCAGGAAAAAATATTAGTCAGGTATTTGTAAAGTGCCATCCTGTTGCACACAAAGACTTTATGATTTTTGTTTGGTTGGTTGTTTATTTGTTATTCTGTTGAAAAAGGGAGTGAAGAAGAAAGCTCAGCCCCTTTATTTTCAATCTGTTTGTTTGGTAAGTGTTTTTCCTGCCACAGTCTTCCAGCTTGTCTTTCCAGTGAACTGTGCCTCGGAGACCTTTCTCTTTTACTTGTCTGTGCAGGGGTAGTGATCTTCCTTCTTACTGGCTTTCTATGTCTCTCAAATACCAGCACCACTGCTGTCAGTCACACATTCTTAGCCTCCAAGCAACTACTTATTCCTGGTTGTAAAGTTAAGAGTAAACTTCATTATGTCAAATGATGATCTATGGACTTATGGGTGCTGGACTGTAGCTTGAGTAAAAATAAAGGACTCATCTTGCCTAAATTTAGAAGGCTACACCTGAATTAGGAAACCTAGCATCCCTTTGCAATTTACAGGTATTTTTGGAAAGCAATTAATTGGTTTTATTGCATATATTTAATTTAGGATGAAATGAAGCACTCCATAAAAATGTTGATTTTTCCCTAGTAGCTATAAAGACAATTTAAATAATCAGATCAGAGTTGTGTATTTGGTCAGATGAACATCACGTGTCATGCTAAGAAACAAAATCTTGCTCTGGATATGTCCTGGTGGAATGGACTACAGTTCAATTCCTTCCCTTCTCTTATCCAGTAGGATAGATGTTGTGGTTTTGCCCTGAGTCTACAGCCATGCTCAAACCTGCACCTGAGCATGTGCACTTTGATCAGTGTGAAAGTCTGCATTTGGATCTGTATCTCAAAGGAAGGCAAATCTCCAGAGACCATCCCTCAGCTTTGTTATGCAAACTCCTGCTTTGGCTGATGTCTTCCCATTGTTTCCAATTATTATGAAATGCAAAGCATTCCACTGCTCATTAATTAACATGAATTAAAGGTCCTCTCACTTCTATCTGCTTTATCAAGGTCCGTGATTGACAACAGTAATTGTCTTCTACCATAAGAAAGAGTTTTTAATCTGAGGTCTAAAGTCTCTCTGTGTGTTATGTTTGTTTTTTAAACAGTTCAGCATTCTAAAAAAAAATAATAAATAATCAGCATGAGTATAATAATATCATAGCTCTGGCATTGTTCGAACAAGAGTCTGTATGGTTTTAAATGGAAAACATCTGCAAACAAGGTATGACCCACAAATGGTTCTTGGCCTTCAAAGTCATCTTTTCTGTTGGTCTGAGTAAACACAAAAGTCTCTTGTTTTGCACAACTTCGGGTAGGGCCTGGATTGGTGACACATAGCTCATTTATTTTTGTTTATTATGCTTGTCAGATGGGGTTACACTTTCACTGGTCACTCACACCTAGAGAATGGTCAAAATACTTTTAATCTTTTTATGTTTTTGGTGTTTAGTTCACTGTAGAGTAGCTCTGCATGCACCTATGAAAACTGGAAGAAAACAATTATTTCAGATGCTTGAGGACATGTTTTCATGCAGATGAGTGCAAAGGTTTTCTTATTTTATTTATCTTCTGTGGTTTTATTAATGGGATTGGAGAAGGTGCATTGGCCAAAGGCCAGTCTTCTTTCTGCTACTCTCCTTTTTAGATGCAGAACATATTTATTTCACTTTCAGGACTGAGAGCTTCTGAGTGAACCTGAGATTCAGTGACCAGGAAAAGGGCAGCACGCAAGGGAGCTGCAAAAGTGGAGTTCTAGGACTAGCAAAGCAACAACTGACATTAACATTAAGTCAATGAACTATATGCAAATTCAGATCAAATCTAAGTAAGCTGACAGTCACTAAGAGCAGGGAGTTGTCTGGAAACCCAATTTCAGATTTAGTCAGATGTCATATTGACCACTAAACTCATGTCGTATCAACCATTACACTGATGTCATATCAACCACTACACCTTTGCAAGAGACCTGTTTCCAATTTCTAGATGTCTGTCGACCAGTCCTGGTCTGGCTAACTGTGCTGGAGTTTACTGTGGTCTTGCTCGCATATCTGTTACCCTTCAAAGAACATAAAAGAAATTTGGTTCTTGTGCTGGTCCTAAGAAGAGGAAGAAATCTTTCAGTGAAAGAACTCTGTGGAATTGTAAGGACTAATGGGTAGGAAAAAAATTATCCTTTATCCCATTCTGTAAAGAGGATCTTTGCCATATGTGGAGGGGTTCATAGCAAAAGAAAATGTCTCTGAGGCTCAAAAGACTGGAGAAAATAATCTTAGATTGCTTTTTCTCATCCATTCTAAGGAGTAACAGAACCATACTCTTTCCAGAGCTCCTGGTTCCTGAGATTTAACATTTATTCAAGTTCTTTTCATGTCAGGTTTGTTTCTTTTTACTTCCACACTGTTCTCACATTTTAGGGAGAAAATGAGTCTGCAGAGCCTTACTCCTTCAAAGGGGGCCCAAAGATGATCTATAGGAGCTGTTATCCTCTCCTATCTTTATCTCCACCCATAGCTCTCCTTTCATATTTTTACTTCAGTGGTCAGATTAAACATTTACTTCTTGTTCAATTTGCACTTTCCCTTTCATTTGAAAAGAGGTGATTTATTCCTCTGAATACAATTTTGTCATTTTTTGAGTAAGTTTATACTGAGATCTCAAAATGAAAGTTAATATTATCTAAAGGAATTCTTTCATGTCTGTTGAGAACAAACTAATAACTGTAAGTTGAAGGAATGACAATAATTACATGTTATTCTTTATGGAGCAACTGAGGTATGCCTAGTAGAAATTCACAACTTGTAAATGTCAACGATGTCATGAGGAGCTTGTGTCACAAAGACATAAATGCTTTCTGATTCGCTTGATGAATTTAAGTAAGTGGCTTGCAGCAGTCATTCAAGGTGGCCTTTCTGCGATGGGACAATCCCATTTTCTGTGAATGCTAATACTTAGGAATTGTTCTGAGTTCAATACATGAGGTATTTGTCAAATAAAATTGAATACAGTGATGGTTCAGTAACTCAGGTATTTGCCTTTACAATTCTTGCCACGTCTTCCTAGTTCTGGTGGTCTAGAACTAAAAAAAACCACAGGATAAAAATATATCTAGTTATTTTTCATTAGAATCATTATTAGAACCACACCAAAATACCAATATTAATTCAAATATTAATTTAAATAATTTTTCTCACAAATCAAGGTTAATAGACAAAGCCTATTGCTGATCGAGCAAAATGAGTAAGCGTATTTGTACTGTACGCATTGATCTAAACACAAAACTGAATGAACTGAAGGGAATTAAGTCCACCTGCAAAACCAAAAACTTCTTTTGAATTACTGTGTGTATAATAACATTGAACAATGAATTGAGTATATTTCCAGGCCTACTGCACTACTGGAAAACTTCCAAGAGTTAATTCCAAGAAAAAATCAGTTTATAATAAGGAAAGTAGTCCAGTACAGAAATACTGGGTTTAGGGATTTTCTGCAAATGGGAATGGAGAAAAAAGACTCAAAATCTTCTCAGATGTACACAACAAAAGGACAAAGAGAAATAGCTGAAACATTGATAAAGTCAGATAAAATTCTCATATTAGGAAAAAAATATTAGTCTTGACAGTGATCAAAGACTGGAACAAAAGTTTGGAGACAGTGCCGTGCAAGCCTCCATTCTAGGACATAGATAAGTTTTGGCAAGGTCCTGAGCAACTAACACCATATTTACCTCTGCTTTGAGCAGGATACACACCAAGGAACCTCCTGATGTCTGTTCTAACCTGAATTATTCTGTCATAGTATGATATTTACTGAGATCTACTGGAATATTTTTCCTGCTATATCTTTTTGCAGGTGCATCACACTATAGTCATGCTGGAACTGCTAAAGGCCCTGGTCCTTCTCTCCTTTTGTATTTTAAACTGATTTTATAGCAGAAATTCTTGGGTTCAATCCCTTGGACTTTTTTCTACTGATGAATGTCATTCCAATTGTATTCTAAGTCCTCAAGGTCATCCATTGCTTCCTCTGTGTTTATCTTGATGTTCTTTGTTATTGATAATGCCACTCAGATTTGCTTCAGTGACAAATTTCATTAGCATAGTCCTACTTTTAGTGCCAAAAATTCATTAATGAAGTTACTCTTCCTCCACCAGTATTCTTTGTTCAGCGTTTTCTGCTTTGTAGCAACATTGTTGCAAAACCTTCTTTGCTTATTTTTGTGGCTCCTTTTATTCATTATTCATTAGGAATTTTTCATGCGGCATTTATCAAAGATTTTGCTGTGCCCTAGGTTATTTCAGAATATTGCGCATCTTTTGTTCCCCAGATTAGTCATTTTATCAAAAATATACATTTTTGTATATTTTCAAATATTTTTTTTTTTGCATTTTCAAAATATACATGAAATTTAGCTAAAAGCTAAAAAAAATCGTAGCAGAAATGGATATGTACTGCAGAAAGCAGAATAATGTAATTGCAATACATGTCTTTTTCTGACACTCAATTATTGTGTAGAATGCTCTTTTAAAGCAGTTTGGTTTGGAGCCCAGTGTTATTTTCACTAGCTTGTTACACTTCCAACAAAAGTAGAAATCTTTATTTTTGCACTTATTAAGAGAAAACTAACTTAATTTTGCTAAGCACAACTGTCAAAGCACTTAGACAACATGGGGAGTACTTCTCACTACCAATAAGCTCTGAGAAGTATTTTAGAGCAAAGGTTTAATTACATTTGTCATTTCTGAGTCTCTAATCCAAAAGTGTTAAATTAAAATTTGAAGTAAGAAATTATTTTTGATGTTGAGGCATGTACACAATGCAGTTATTGTGCTGAGATTTTTACCTTTTCAGAAAAGCAAGCAGGACAAAATTTAGGCCTAAAAAGCATACCTATGTGTAAGTAAATGAGCTAGGAATATAGTGATATTGGAAGTTACCTTGTTATCCAGAAATCTAAATTAACTTTATATTTTATCAGAGAAAAACAGATGTTAATTTTGTTAACTTGAAACATTTGGTCTATAAATTACAATTAGGCCAGTAAGCTACCTGAAAATCAAGTTCTACTAATGAAAGCACAGTGCTACATGTACAGTTATACTCAGTATAAATGAACATCTTGTTCATGCAAGCACTGAATGCCCTGTGTTAAGCAAGCCTGAGCTAGGTGTCACAAAATGAGTGGTTTAAGGTTACTCAAAGAGTGACCATCAAAAGTATTAGGAAGAGTAGTTTTAATGTGATTTATAAAGGCACAACTTCACAGAATTTGATGGTAAAGTTCACTCTGCTACTTATTACATGGATGAAGCATATAGAAGAAAATCAAGGTAAAAATGAGGTAAAAATGGTTGATACAGAGATCAAAGACACAAAGGCTAAGGGAGACCTTTCCATTGAGTCACAAAGTTCAGAGTAGACTCCTGTTGTTTCTAAACTCTCGAAGAAGCCTAGGTGTGGCTGGATCTAGTCTTAGACTTGGTCAGCAGTATATATCTACAGGGTTGCAAGTGCACTAATTCACCACAGAGGGAATTTTTACATCACTTTCACTCAACAGCAGTTTGCAGTTTTAAGGTGGATCTTGTAAAATGAGTCATTAGAATTGGCTACCTTTTCTATAGCAGTCTATACACACACACATACATAAAGACATATAAAAGTATCTGATAAAAATTCCCCACCTGGTCAGTGAAATATTCACATCTAATCTCTTGGCATATTTCAATGGCCAAGATTTGAGTCTTGAGCACTGACAGAACTTGAGCTTTTCCAGCTACTCCCCCACTGAAGCAGCTAGCCATGCAGTTACTTTTAAATATTTCACTGTAGATTTAGATGTAGAGCAGTAGCTTATCTCTTAGGGGGTTTTGTTCATTTTTGTGCCTTTTTTAATTCTTAAAAAAAGAATAATTCCATAGAGAGAATCAAGTCACACAGGATTTCCAAAGCTACAATTGACTAAGCAGTTTAAGTAACAGGTAAGATTTTCTTTTTTGTATGAATATAATAGTTTTCAATCCTTATTTATGTGATAGCAAGAAGTAAATTTGCAGATAAGGCAATAGATTCAAAAGATGAGGGCCTCATTGCCTGCACATAACATAGATTCCCTGTCAAAGACTGCTAGAGTATATTACTGAACTGCAATAAAGTAAAATCTGTTCTCAAATATAGGACCACAGCAATTTGTGCAGTCCTAATGACTGTGAGAAAATAGAGATAATAGGCTAAATAGAAAGCATTTATTATATAATATGGAAATATAAAGTTATTAGATTTCCAAAGTTGAGGATGTCCACAGCTGAGATCATCAAATTTAGAAAAGTTCATTATTGGCATTTTCATTTTAGCTTTATAATCCTATGGGGAAGCAATGGTTGGGCCATGTCTCATGCAGATATTACTGTTGCTTAAAACTAATATATAACTTATTTTTTGAAGGAGACCATGCAAATTCTTTAAAAATATTACAGGGGAAGAATAGAAACCTAATGGTTTCTGTTGTGTCTCTATTTTATTTGAGAGTCTATTTTCCAGATCTGCAGACCTTCCACCTGGCATGGAGGTGCAGAAATGTCTGCTGTAATGCACAGGGTCTGTACCTAATATCTTTACTTGCAACTGGACAGAAGTAACATTTTCTACTACTTTCTGCAGTTTAGGACATCTTTTCCAAATGAAAAAAAAAACCAAAACCACAACAGAAGAAAACTCAGATTGGGGAAAATTAGTTTAAATTGTCACTAATTAAAATAGTTTTGGGTAGAAAGAATCAAAATTACAATCATTAAACCATCCCCTTTCCCAAGCTTAAATTCACCTCTGTACCTTCTACTCCTCCAAGAGCTGCAGAGGGGATGGGGAATGGAGGCTTACAGCACATCGCCGTATTTCTCTGCTGTTCCTTCCTCCTCACAGTTTTTCTCTGCTCCACTGTTTCATCCTTTCTTCACGTCCTCTGCCTTCACCTTCCCCTGAAAGGGTACACTGAAACTCAGTACTTTTACTTGCCTTTATAGTTAAATTTTTGTGCATTATTTCTACTAAGAACCATGATTCCAGAATACATATTAAAGTATTAACTAGAAACATTTTTTCCTCCCAAAATCATCATTGAACTTTAGCACAATCATTTAGAAAGGAATTTTTGTAAGACATTCTGTGCCACTAATACTTTTCCCATTAGTTCAAGCTGTGATAGAAGTTAAGATAGCGACTGCCTTGAGATTTCTGAGTGGATAAGGAAACAGGGATCTATGATGCAAAACATTTCCTCTAAGCCTTAAGCTTTTTTTATTTATTTATTTTTTATAAGAGATAAACAGGTTGGGCTTTTTTAAACATTTGAAGAGGGAGCTTGAAGTTCTGTCAAATGAGATGTATTAGAGCATCCAGAAGAATGGGTCCATATGAGCTAATATTTACAGATCACCTGTTAGTGAACATATAGGGTGGGTTGCGGCTTCCAGCTGTTTAAATTGACAGTTTCTTCAATGCCAAACATATGTTCTGAGTTTAGATTCAAATTCCAGAAGGATAAGAAACTCTAACAAGTTCTGATTCATATGCACCAGCACAGTACAAATCTCTCAGATGCCTTTTGTTATTCAATTAAAAAAAATAAAAAGTCTCATTCAGAAATAGCTTCTATTAACCTTAGTAAAGTTTTATGTAGGTTTAAAAATTAATAACGATCAAATTGGAAATGACTAGTGATTTTTGGTGTCTCTATTTTTAGATATTCACCTTGAGAACAAACTTTAGGGGACGTGACAATGCTGATTACCTGTTTCTGATAACCTTGTGTTGAAAATATACCCCCTGAGAATCCCAAGGTTCTTTCACAGTTTTTTGCAGGTTTTTTGTATAGCTGTTATTAAAATAATACACTAAATTTTAGGTGAAATATATTTCCCTAACAATACCTTATTCATGCTCTTATGTCTGGTTACCATGCTGGTTCCAAGCTACTAAAGATTTGTTGCTTCCATGTTCACATTCTCAAAGTTATAATGACACTCTACTGAAACTGCTTAAATGGACTAGATATATCAAGGTACATTTTCTCCTGGAGGAAATCAGTTCATCATCTTTGATTTATACCAGAATACACCCTAAAAGCAGATTATATGGCATCTACTGTTCTTACTCTACTTATGGCGTCTGTTACGTTATTTGCAGAAGCAAAGTAGATAAGTTTGACACAAGTTGTCCTTGACAAATCTCTATTATCTGCTGCTGATCTCCTTGTTATCTTCCAGATACTTACAAATAATCATATTGTATGCTTTTTTTTTTTTTTTTTCCCTGAGGATTGAATTTAAGATGTCTGATCCGTGATTCCATTCTTAGCCACTCCAGCAACAGTGTCACAGTTTCACTCTTTTCCACATTTCTTCTATTATTGCACCCATATTCTACAAAATTCTGAAAGATAAACACTAATGGTCCTCAGGCTACATAAAGTATTTTTTCAAATACCTGAGGATTAAATTCATAATGCCAAGAACATAGTTTAATCTACTTTTTCCCTATCCTGAATCAGAAATCCATGCTTTTTCAGTGGGTATATCACGTGCTCACTACCTCCTACTGTTGCCGTTTTTTAGTGAAGGCTAGTACAAACCTCAAACACTAAACATTAAGCTGGTCTTGGCTTCATCTGTTAATAGCTTTTACTCAGCTTAGAAGCAGATCAAAAATCCTCTCCCTTCCTACCATAGGCATAGAATGTTATTTCTTACTTTTCATTTATTTTACAAGTTACTTCACAGCCTTTACTTTGACCTTTGTAATTTTGTCACTTATTTCCTGCATTTGGAGTCAGCTCATGAGTTAACCGAGTTGGCCATTTAGTACACTTCTTGTCCTTATTCTCTGTTGGGATAGTTTACATTGCTGTAATATAATTTTCTCAGAGAAATTGCCAGCTCTCTTCATATGTTTTCCATTAGAACTGTATCCTTGGAGACTTCATTTATCACTTCTCTGAGTTTGTACAAGGAACATGTACATTGAAACATCAGCTTCGCCACCTAGCAAAAAGCTGCCAGTAATAGATAATGTAGGATGAGTACATTTCACATAGCAGGGAAGAGGAAATGAAAAGGGGAAAAAAGGAAATCTCAACAGGAATCCAGTGTGATATATATGAATTACAATCCTATTTGTCACATATAGTACATGTACTAAATACAGAGGTGCCAGAATTAGATTTCTTTGGGTTTTCCTAACAGTGAGGACATGTGTCTGGAGATACATCATTATAGCTCTGGTGCTTACACCATCAGATCTGGAAAATGAAAGAAGCCTACTTGCAACATCTGACCCATTACAATAAAAATAAATTAGGAAAAAAAAAAAAAAGAAAAAACAAAGAAGAAGAAAAATGCTTTCAAAGCTCAGTACTTCTATGAGTGCTGAGTCTAGCGTCAGTCTGCATATTCCCTACTATATTTACCTCTTTATCTGAGGTCTGAAAAGGTACTGAAACATCTTTTTTTTGGGTTTAAACCTTTGTTTTGTTTAGTATTTTTACCTTACTAGATACTGACATGCTTAGCTGTCAAGAACTGTTAACAGCTGTTAAATCAGGGTTTTGCAGAATAGCTGGACTGGATCAGGATTTTATAAGCTTCAAAAAGAAGAGGTTTCATTTCAGTGTCTTTGGTTCCAGTACTGAGCCCTGCGAAACACCACTTGTGACCAGCTGCCTGCTGTATTTAACTCCATTCACCACTCTTCAGTCTCAGTCATGAAGCTAGTTTATTACCCAGGAAAGTGTGTACCCATCCAATCCATAAGCAGGCAGTCTCTCCAGGAGAATACTGTGGGAAATAATGTCAAAGGCTTTACTAATGGGTAAGTAAGCAACATCCGGATCCTCTCGCTCACTTACTAAGCAACTCACCTTGTCATAGGAGATCAAGTTAGTCAAGTATTACCTGCTTTTCATAAGCCCATGCTGACTGGGCCTGATCACCTGCTTGTTCTGTATTTGCCATGTGATGGCAATCAAGATGATTTTCTCCATGTCAGAGGTCAGACTGACAGACCTGTAGTTACCCACATGTCTCTTTCTGCCCTTCTTGTAAATAAGTGTCACATTTGCCAACCTCCAGTCAACTGGGACCCCCCAGGTTAGCCAGGACTGATGACAAATGATGGCAAGTAGGACTTCTTCCAGCTCCCTCAGTACTGAGTACTCAGTACTCATCCCATTCTGCTCCATAGACCTGTGTGTGTCTGAGAGATGTAGCAGGTCACTGACCATTTCCCCTTGGATTATGGGGGCTTCATTCTGCTCCCCATCCCTGTCTTCCAACTCAGGGGCTGGGTACCTGGAGAACAACTCCAGGTCTTGCTATTAAAAACTGAGGCAAAGAAGGCATTAAGCACCTCAGGCTTTTCCTCATCCTTTACCACTATGCTTTCCCCTGCATCCAAGAAATGATGAAGATTCTCCTTAGTCCTTCTTTTGTTGCTAATGCATTTCTAAAAACACTTTTCAGTGCCTTTTAGGCAGTAGCCAGATTAAGTTCTAGTTGGGCTTTTGGCCTCTAATTTTCTCCCTGCATAACATCACGACATCCCGGTAGTCCACCTGAGTTGGCTGCTCTTTCTTCCAAAGGTCATAAAATCTCCTTTGTTCCCCAAGTTCCACCCAAAGCTCTCTCTTCAGCCAGGCCCATCTTCTCTGCCAGCTCATCTTTTGGCACATGGGAACAGCTTGTTCCTCTACCTTGGAGATTTCCTTCTTGAAGAATGTACAGCCTTCCTTGACTCCTTTGCCATTCAGGACTGACTCCCAAGTGAATCTGCCATGATTATACACTTCAGACTACAGTCTGGCCATCACAGTATCATACCAGCAAAGGGAAATTTCTCTTTCCTAATGTGTGTCAGGAAAGCAGCTATCTATCACACATCCAAGGATTGTGCACACTGTCTTTACAACAGTGTCATGCTGACCAGACACACTGACTTGCAGCAGCAGTGGATAATAGACAGACTCTCCCACTGAGTAGGCTTAAAATGGTTATAAGGAAGGCTTAAAATCCTACAGGTTGCTCTGGACAGTCGTGAATTATATATATGAATAAAACTGTTCATTTGCAAAAAGAATATAAATTACCAAAAATGTTTAAAAGCAGAACTCATTCCTTTTGTTCAGCACAGTGGCCTGATAATTTGGAAAGGAAAAAAGAAAAAAATAAAAATTTGTCCAGCACAGAGGAACTACAAAACATATTTGAAAGCAAAAGAACTAGCAAAAGTGACTCAGCCCTTTTCTAAACAGCACCCACTGTTTTTGTGGCAAGAGTTGCCTGTCCTTATAACAGCTGAAGAAGTCTCTTCCAAACACAAGCTCAAGACATCATCTTGTCCTTCCCAGGTAGGATCAGTATTTTGGACCCTTTAATATCCTTCCAAAAGAGTCTGGCAGTTACATGAGGAGCACTGCCAGAAACTCACTAAGCTGTTTCTTTGAATAAAGTAAATTCTTAGTTCTCAAATCCACTGACCTAAAAGTTAGCTTGTCATGGAGGACTAAAAGTCAATATCCTCTCAGAAGGTCTCTAGAAAAGCTTCACTGTGAGTTGTCTCTATTGCCTTATCTCAGTTGTTTAACAAGCTATTAATAGTTTAGTCAAACAGAGGAAACAACTGAACTACTTGAATAAGATTAGCAGTTCCATTCCAAAGAAGTGAAGTTCAGGAGAAGATTGAATCTGCCTTCTTAAACATCATTCAGCACTGGAAGGCAAGAAAAAGGGTGGGAGACTTTAAGCAATAATACACCGCTGAATAGGCCTTAACTAATACTGAAAGTACAAAAGTACATGTTAGATAGATTTTCTCCTACAAAATCTGATTGAAGACATGGGATGTAGAAAAGGCACAAAGACCTTGACTATGTAAGTTAATAAACCTCTCCAACTTGTCAGCTGAATACTGTAAAGGAGAGAAATGCCTGATGCATTTAATCTTGGCATCAATAGAAGTTACTGATCTGTTATTGATATAATACCTATTTTCATTCCTTTTTGACATATAACAAACTTTGAAGCCTTCTTAACCATATTTTGTGTTGTAAATGAATGTTTTATCCATTATTTTTTTAATGAAAATTTTCTGATTGTCCAATTTCCCTGCAGCCTGTATTGAGTCACAGGTATATTCTGAATGATAATCTTGAAATGAGTTTACTGGAACATTCTTAAATCACTCATCAGTGCCATACAGCTCTCCTGGAGTGATGAAGGTATGCAGAAACACACCTGCCTGGACTGGTTTAGGAATCGATAGTGCTGAAGCAATTCAGTATATGTGCTTTCCAGGGTTACTATTAGCTAAAAAAGTTTCTTGGCATGAGCTGTGACAATGGGAGCAATGCCAGAGTCCTGAGGACTAGGGAAGTGTTTGCATAGGTTTGTACTCAGCACTTTGTCTCTCTGTAACAATGTCACTTAGTCCTCATGGACCTGCTAGATCTTTAGCTTAGGGGTGGAAGCTCACACGAGGAACAAGGGGTAACTCCTGCTTCTGATGATCTACTGAAGTTAATTTTGCAACTGGCATCACAGTGCTGAGTTAGGTCCCCATTCAGTCTGTCTCACCTCTCCCTGCTCAGATTTGTGTTAGTGGCAAGCAGCTTTGTTCAGGAAGGAAATTAAAAGAAACTGTAGATTCAAGTGATCCTTAATTATTGAGAGGGTTTTTATTCTCCGCAGATTTAGCATGAGCTCATATTCTGCCCATCTGTGCAGTGCGATCTTTTGTCTGCTAGCCAACATCGTTGAACAGTAGATAAGTGGTTTGGATTATTGCCTTAAAATATACCAGTCAGCTGAAGCCAGTCTAGTTGTCTTGTACTTACCCTTAAGACATAGAAGTCATTTTTGTCTCCTGGGCATGTGTGACATTTTTGAACTCTTGGCACATTGTGATACATATTTATTCATGCTAACCTTGTGATTCCAGTAGTTTATATAATTTAAAAATTTAAGTTGTTGGCAATGTATTTTTCTTTGACATCAGCCAAATGGTAGAAAAAAAAATGGAGAAGAGCTGAAGTTCATCTGGACATCTTCCTTGGTCCATGCAAAATGCTTTCTAATCTTTTCTGACATAAAAATGTAGACTGAAAAGTGTTATATTTACTAATGTAAGATGTCCTACCAGTTTGAAACTTGGCTAAAAGCCTGTTGTATTAAATATGGAGAAGTACATGTAATTTAGACATTGCCTACATAATTTTTAGACTTGCATAGGGTTATTCGGTCAGAATCTGGGCAACTGTACATGAAAATAATACCAGGGTATGTAACTTACAAATGATTTTTCTTTTCTGCTTCCAGAAGTTTGATCAGAAGGAGCATTAGTTTATCTGATCATCTGCTAAATACTTCCATGCTTGTTTTACATTCCTAAGCTGCCTAAAGTTCTAAAACTTTATTTAGCTAAACCCTGCTTTCAGTTCAACACAAAGAGACAGAACATCGACTGGTCCCTTTGTTCCAACAGTTCATCATTTGTTCAAATTATGAAACACTTTGACAGTTAAAAAAAGGTACCCCTTGGCTATTCTAATTTGTAAAGTTTCACTTCCTGATCTTTGGTTTTGTTATGATTGCTTCTGCTAAAGAGTTGTTTAGCATCCAATATTTTCTTCTAATGAAAATAATTCTGTTTTATAACAAATATACAGCTAAAAAATGGAAATCATCAGTATTCTTAGAGTAAGGGTTCAGGAATCACTGATGGCTATTTCCTGTGATATCTCCTGTTGTTCTGTTTTGTTTTGCTTTTTTAAAAGCCAGATGTGAGAAGAGTATGCAGTATTCTTTTATCAATTTTATTATTTTTATATCCATAGGTAAATCAATCTCCAAGATCTTATATCTTGCTTCTTTGCTTACAAATTCAAAAAACACTCTAACATTTTCTTACCCATAAAATGTCTTCTAAGATGTGAAGAACTAGCTCCTAAGATACTGAAATACTTTCATGGGTAATGGTTTTCAAGCAATGTATTGCTCTCTTTTTAATGCACGGCCCTCCTGTGAGTACAGCTCCAACCATGGTTGTTTTAAACAGCCTATTTGAAGTAGCTCAACATATCTGACTGCCTTTTCTTTGTAATTAATTATGTTATCAGAGGTCTTTTTGCCACCTATACATTTTATCAACTGTTATTTGAAATTCACTTCTAGGTATTGATAAAAGGTTTTAATAATTCCCTAACTCTGATCCTTGCAAAATCTTTGTAGATAAGTGATCTGTAGATGGCAATTTCACTGTTTTTGAGAACTCAGTCTGCTATCAATGCCTTTAGCTACTGGTACATTTATATTCTTAATGTTAAAATATTAATTGTAAAAAAATATATAAAACAATTATAAAGCTCTGAGAATATTGTATGTACATAGTTATCATTATCAAATTCTCAGTAATAACATCAAGGAATTAATTTCTATAGCTGTCATGTCGAAACAACTCTATGCAACTGTCTATGGAGACATAGTATAAGTGTTCAGACACAGTTCCTTCTCTGGACATAAAACACTATAGTTTGAAGGTGTGGGCAAGAGTGCATCTGTACACACAGAACAAAGTTCTTTCGTTGCTGAGTATGCAAAGCTGGTACATAACTTCTCTTCTGCCCCTATAACTAGATAGATTACAGGTGTATTTTGAATATATAGTGTCTGACCTTGAAGCTCTCTACCTAAGTAAAAAGGACTTTTATAGGAAGTATAATTAATCAGTTGAAGCACAGTGAAACCATCATAGTTTTCTAAGCAGACCAATTCTGGCATTGGGTTAATACATAATGCTGAAAGAATCACATCTTCTCTAGTCAAGAATGAAACAGCTATGTTTACCTATCTATCTAATACATAATAATGAAGGGTCATATAACATTGGACAGCAGCTTGGAGCCTCAGGAGAAACACAAAATGGAATTGCAAAACATTTCTAAGACTAACTCCTGCAAGAAATAACATCATTCTGACCTAAAAATTAAAACTTACGCACTGAAGTGTATTAATTGCAGAGTGCATATTATAATCAAGGCTCTTCGCATATACATACAACCCCCCCCCCAAATATACGTGTGCTGAACCCTGACTCTTCAGAGACATAAGAAATTGGATGTGTCATGCTCAAGAGGTGTTAATTGTATTGCTTATAGAGGTAACAGAAATCTTTTAGATGCTGTGATGATAAAAGCATCATAAATTGATAATAGCTAAATTTATATCCATTTCTTAATATAGCTTTATTTTCTGAAATTCTGGAATTCTTATGTCAAAATGTTCTGCAAAATGAAGACACAAACATTGTTATATACAAGTTTGAGTATGAAAAGTACTGCCCTGGAATTTGTTAGGTTTTTCATATTCTTTCTTTTTGCCTTTTCCTCTCTAGAGTGTGCTCTATGTTAAACAATTTTTGGGAAAAAAACTGCAGTTTCGACAGATTTTGCATTCAACATGTAAAAATGCATTTTAACACATCCAAAATCTGTCAAGTTTCTTCTATATGAATAAAAAGTAATGGAAAAATATATGAACTGTGTTGCAAGCAAAATATAAAGCTTTTTTGCTGTATTAATCATATATTTTTTACCCCAAATATTCACGATGTTGTAGAAAACTGAAATATTGTACTGATGTGACAGACCTGCCAAATCTTTGTTCGGACAGTTAGTGTATTCAAATGTCATGTGGCAATGGAAAATTAAAAACTACAAAGGGAAATGGACGGAGTTAAGAAGTTTGGAAGTAACCAGGAAAATGCGGTTGATAGCAGTCAGTGAAAAAGTTAAAAATTTCTGATCAACACACACAAAAGAAGATAAGACTTACTGTAGAGTTACATTCATAAAATTAGGGTTTTTCAGTTGCTGAATTTTTATGGACTACAATGCAAGTTTTATACCCTTGATTCAGCTCTTGTGTGGCAATGTCACTTAGCCCTTTAGAGTTATGCCAGTACTTAAGTAGATTTGCTGAAGTGGAGCCCATTTGTTCTGACCCTATAATCTCCTGGAATTTTCAATGAAGTTAAGAAAAATGCAGCAGTGATACTGTACAGGGTGGGATCCAATGAGGTGAGTTTTGTATGGAGAGAGATTATCTTTTACTACACCAGTGGAAAATGTCAATGGTACAGTTTTTAACAGCAAATGGTGCACACTGTTTAGAGCAACAGGTTTATTGAGATTTGTTGTCCATTTTCCAGTCACTCCTTTATCTTATTTTTCTTAACATTTGTTTTTGTGAAACATGTCTAACAACTGTCTGTGATGAATGATCCTTACCACACTCAACTGATCATTCAATGGCTTTCTAAATGATTGGTAAAACTATCCAGGCTGCTTCATGAGGTCTTTCTGTGAACCAAAATTTGAATGTATTTTATATGAAATAATAATGGAGTAAAACTTAAAAATGATCTGTCAAATACAAACCATATTTTAAGATGCCTGCAGCTTTGTGCCTTATCTACTAACCGTGTTTGTCAAGCATAATGCCAAGTTTGGGGGCATTTTGTGGGAGAGGATGTTTATCTTCTGTTTGCTATGAAACTTGGGAGTCTTTCAGCATACTGGAGAGATGCCCTACTGCATCACTCAGCATGTTTCTTAATCTTCCAATAATTTTTAACAAAGTATGAATTCCATTTCAAGTATCAGTTACAGATTGCCGTTTCCTCCAAAGTGAATTAGTCAAGATTATGCCTTCCAGAAGTACTTTGACACACCTGTGAGGTGGGCTAATGCCAACCTTATGAAGTTTAACCATGCCAAGTGCAAGGTCCTGCGCCTGGGTCAGAGCAATCCCAGGCACAGCTACAGGTTGGGCAGAGAAGAGAATTAGAGCAGGCCTGTGGAGAAGGACTTGGGAGTGCTGGTTGATGAGAAAATGAACATGAGCCGGCTTCAGTGTGTGCTTGCAGCCCAGAAAGCCAACCGTATCCTGGGCTGCATCAAAAGGAGTGTGACCAGCAGGTTGAAGGAGGTGATCCTGCCCCTTTGCTAGCCTGAGACCTCACTTGGAGTTTTGCGTGCAGTTCTGGTGTCCTCAACATAAAAAGGAGATGGAACTGTTGGAACAAGTCCAGAGGAGGGCCACGAGAATGATCAGGGGACTGGAGCACCTCCCATATGAAGATAGGATGAGAAGGTTGGGGCTGTTCAGCATGGAGAAGAGAAGGCTGTGTGGAGACCTCATAGCAGCATTCCAGTATCTGAAGGGGGCTTATAAGAATGCTGGGGATGGACTCTTCATTAGGGACTGTAGTGATAGGACAAGGGGTAATGGGTTCAAATTAAAAAAGGGAAATAAGTTCTTTCCTGTTAGGGTGATGAGGCACTGGGACAGGTTGCCCAAGGAGGTTGTGAATGCTCCATCCCTGGCAGTGTTCAAGGCCAGGCTGGACAGAGCCTTGGGTGAGATGGTTTAGTGTGAGGTGTCGCTGCCCATGGCAGGGAGTTGGAACTTGGTGATCTTAAGGTCCTTTACAGCTATTTTAACTATTCTATGATTCTAATAACAATTGCCCATCTTACCAATATTGGTGGGTTCACAATGCTTCCCCACGGATTCCCACTAAAAACTCATTATCCAAGAAAAGCTCTTTCTTTTGACCTTGTTACCATGCCATTTTACTCTCTGCAGTCTGAAAGTATTAAAATAGAGCCTGTATAGTTCACTTCTTAAGTGATCTCGAACCACACAAATTTGTACACATTGATGTGTATGACAAAGAAGATCTTCATCTCAACAATTTCAAAAATTCAAGGTTTTTGCTATTTTCTTTATATGAAATCCATCAGAACAAATATAACAACTTTTACTCAGGAGAAAAATATTTAGAATGGACTTCAGGTTTTTTCAGCTTTAAGCAAAGGGCACTTATTCCAGATTTTTCTGAAAAGATCCCGATGTTTCTTAGCAAGATGGAGCTATTATTCATGAAGTAAGCGGTAAAGCACATTTTCATCCAGGTACCAGTGTCCTTATAAAATGACCCTTTTATTCTTCTCAGTGATAGCATATTCTTTTTTGATTGAATAAGAAATGAAAAGATGGAAAAATATCTTCTGAAGCACTTTCTTCTCAACAAAGGTTAAGTAGGAGTTATGCTTCTTTTGTTTGTTTCACTTTCTTTTTCCCCCAAGAGCAAGGCAGTAAGAGTCATACATGAGAGAGGTTTTTGAACAGCTGTGAGGAAGATTCCCATTTAAATAAGGGATAAGATGACAAGAATCATCATTGCCATTTCTGGCTTTGCTATTTCCTTCAGAGATGAATTTTGACTTCAGAGTTGAATGTAGGGGACAGTGAGCAGTTTTATTGTCTTGGGATGTGTGCAAAAGCCAGACTACTCAGTTGTGATCTATACCATGCTCTCCTTAAGCAATCTGCCCCTGCTGATGCATGTTTTCCTTTTTCTACAATTATCCTTCTTTGTATTCTAGCCAGTAAGCTGAAATATAATGAAAATTTGAATCTGTAATCAGCTCTATTCAGCCACATTCTGCCCACCTATGCACTGCTTATTTCCTTCTACCCTCTTTGTATGTGCCTTATTTCTTAAGATCCTTTACAATATACATGCCGAGTAGCACTCAGGCTTGATTTACATGTACAATGCATTTGTGCACAGAGGCGCAATCACAGCAAGTTTATACACAACCCATCATTAATCTGTTCAGTGGTGCATTCCCATGCTAGTATGGGGACTCATTGACTTTCCAGAATCACACAGGGCAAAATTCACTGCTGTTACAAGGGCTTAGCATGAGTTTTCCCCTCTGTGATATGTGACTAATATTATCCACTTAACATCAGGAGTCTGCAGCTCTGAAGCTCAATTCATTAACATTTGTAAAACACATCAAAACCTTGAAATTAAATATGTTATCTGCAAAAAAAACGAGATAGAAATATAAAAAAATAAAATAAAAATTATGCTACCAAGCAAATTGTCCTTTTTCATTAGCAGTGGTGCTTGTCCTGTTGATATATGTCTGCAATTCACATATTTTATGAATGTTTTCTGATCTATGACATCTCACATTCATTTTCTTGCCTAATTTTTCAGAGTCAAGCTCAAAACATTTTTTTTCAAGACCTTGAAGAAAATTTAACTGAATTGAGAAGTGGCTGCAGCTCTTAGCTTTCAGCAGCTTTTGGGAGTAGTAGCAGCATTAATTTTGCTTGGCAACTATTCTAGCATTTCCACCCTAAAAAAAAAAAAAAAGTTACAGAACATCCTCCTTCTATTGCATAATTCTGCAATTCTTGAGACTGAGAATTTTTATGCTGATCAATTTCTTCCAATTTGGTTTGCCTACTGAAAAGAGTGGAATTACCTGTGAAACAAGGCTGCATATTATTTGTTGTATGTTCAGACCACATAATCTACTCTTTCTTGATTTGCTTTGTTGTTTTATATGCTTGTAGAAATTTCAACCAATGTCAAGTTGCTAGTGAGCCTTGAGCCATATAAATTTTCTGAAATATCCATAACTTGATTTATAATCTTGTGAAAGCTGGAGAGAAGTGTTTTTTCCTAAGGGATACATTATAGAGAGGAAACTTTATAATTTCATGAAGATCATATTTCCTTGTTACTGGACAGTTCTCTTGCCCTTAGATTTATAATCCAGTTTTCATAAAATTTAATTAATTATTAAAAGTATCACTTATTATCTATTTTAATATATTTAAATACAACTTTTTAATTAAGTCATAAACATTTTCACTGTACAATTACAATTAATTTTAATATGTAGCTCAGCCAGCAGAATCAATATTTAGCAGATATTTACTGTAGTCTGTTTGAACAATGAAAATGTTCTTGCCACGAACGTAAGTGAAACAGAATTAGTCATAATAAACTCCATGAGCTTTAAGAGATTGACAAAATGCATGGCTGGGGATGGAATTTCAGACTGTTTCTAAATACAAGGCTTCTGAAGATGCATACCTATGTTATTACCTTGCTCAGAACACAGACAAAAATCTTATCAAGCCTTTTGTGAAGTCTTAGTCTTTCTCTAATGCTTATCTTTCATTGAAAAGTGAAAGAGAGAGATAAAACAGCAAAATCAGCTTAAAATAATATTGGTTGCTCAAATCCCAATACCTAGTAAGTCATTTTGGAATGAATATATTCCTGAATGAAAATGTGTCTGCATTTTTTTAAGCTTTATCATGACATGTTTCTTTAAAGAAATTGTACTTATGTCTCAAGAATTGCCACCATTTCTCTGTTGCAATTTATCCTGTGACAAAATTAATTAGGTCAGAATGCTCAAAACAGAGAACTGAACTCTTCCTAATGTAGGGATTGAATCACAAGATGACATGAAAACTGTTAGCACTTTGGGAAGGAAAGTCAGACACTGAAAGTCTCTGACTTCTCCATCTTCATCATCTGTGAAGAGCTAAAATTGCAAGTCTGCACTTCTCATTAACAGTTACTTCATCTAGCCCCCGCCATCCAGAATTTAAGCCTATGAACTTCAGCAATGATTCTAAATTAGTTTCCTAGTTTTCTTGTATTATAAATGGAGAGATGTATGGACATCCCTGAATGGGTCAGATCCCTTTGGGGAATTCCTGTTTCTCTCAGTTCCCTTGTAACAAGGAGGTGCTCTGTACAGGCGACTGATTTAAGCTCCCCTAGGATATTCTCCCTTGCATATCACAGCCTCATCTGGGTTGCAAGACCATGGTTCAAGCAACAAACTCTCATATGCAACTGTAATTTCAGAACACACTTTCACTTTTGACAACATTTCTCAGATTGAACTGTACCCTGAAGAAAAAAATCATTAAAAGTAACATTCCTCAGCCTTATGTAGAGTTTGATTTAGGGTTCCCTTTCACCATGCAATGAAGGAATGAAATAAGGGATATAAACTCAAGGCAAACTGGTCACCTCACAGGACAAATAGGAAATGGAGTCACTTATAAATGTTTAGTATCGAGCACTTAGTACTCCTTATATAATCACGAGTTAATAAGCGGATAACTGTGGATAGCAGTGTTCAATACCTTTTCCTATAGCTGACTTTATCTTCATTTTTATCAACCAGACTTGGGCTATGTTCTCAGAAACAATTCCGGAGCATTTTGGTCATGTGATTTTCCAGCTCAAAGGGCATTCTCTTAAAAAAAAGAAAGTTAATTTACCTAGAAGGAAACAACACTGACTTATCACGATACATCAGCTTACTCTAAACTGAAATACCATATTTAAAAATTGACCTCAAAATGCAGAAATTCAGTTTTCTTCAACAAGAAACTGACATACATAATTTTCTTCTGATTTCTGTTTTGTTTTAGTTTCTGTTGTGTCCCTAAAGGACAGTTTCTTGTATACTCTGGGTTTCACACATAATTTGCTGTGAATAACGAGTCTTGGTAGTTACATGAAGACTCAAAATGAGGTATAAACTCACCAATAAATCTTGTCACAAGGAGAGAAAAGGAAATAGAATTGACAGTTTCCTCTGGCAACGATAATTACCCCAAAACCAGAATAAAAAGCCTTAACCTCTTTTTAGTGGCTTCCTGCACTGGCTTTGTATGGGATACAGTTAATTTTCTTCATAGTAACAAGTATGGGACTGTGTTTTGATCTGTGATCCGAACAATGTTGATAACACGGGGGCTAGTTACTGCTGAGCAGTGCTTTCACAGAGTCAAGGCCTTTTCTGTTCTTCACCCATCCCACCAGTGAGTAGGCTGGGGGTGCACAAGAAGTTGGAGGAGACACAGCCAGGACAGCTGACCCCAACTGACCAAAGAGATATCCCACACCATACGATATCCTGATCAGCAGTAAAACTGGAGGGAGAACAGGGAAGGGGAAGATGTTCAGAGTGATGGCATTTGTCTTCCCAAGTCACCATAATGTATGATGGAGCCCTACGTTCCTGGGGATGGCTGAACACTTGCTTGCTTATGAGGAGTGGTGAATGAACTCCTTATTTAGCCTTGCTTATGCACACAGCTTTTGCTTTACCTATTAAACTGTGTATCTCAACCCATGAGTTTTCACACTTTTCTGATTCTCTCCCCCTTACAACTAGGAAGGAGTGAGTGAGTGGCTGTGTGGGGCTTAGATGCTGGCTGGGGTTAAACCGTAACAGTATCCTAGAGCATCTCCAAGAGTACTATGCACACTGTTGGGTGTCAAAATCTTGCTGCAGGTGTTTTCTTGAGCATAAGTCTCCTCACCCCATGCCATTGTTTGACCATATTTGGTTTAAGAGAGCTTACACATTTGGTATATGTACACAAAACTACATATAAGCATCTATATTTTGGTATCCTTATCTAAAACTGATTCCCACCTAAACTTTCCACAGAATAAGGGATCCTACAAATTATGAACTGTTACAACTGTCTTAAATTACCTATTGTCTGCTACAGCTACCCTAATAGCCATCTTATTTGTGCTTCAAGACATCTCAAAAGGGAAGTTTAAACATATTCAAGCAACATGATAACAAACTGAGGTCTTTTGAGGACATTGGTAGACAGCAGTTGGAATCATGAGAGAAATAATTCACCTATGCCAAGACAATGGTCCAGCTGAGCATGCCTAGAAACACAGTTGTACTTAGCAATTTGAAGTTTCTTTGTAAAACCTGAAGTACTAATGTCCAGGAATAAATGAAATGGTTTTGCTTTGTTGGACAAACTTCTTTCTATTTTAATAAGTTTTTTTTTTTTTTGTTGTTTTGCTGTTGTTGTTGCTTGTTTTTTATTCACAATGCATTCTGCAGTTCTGCCTTTGATATCATCCATGGCAAGATGACAACTTAATTTTTGCTGTAGTTTGCCACAAAAAAGTTAAATTGTTCATGCATTCTCTTCTAATTGTATTACTATTGGCTCAGTTGGCATACACTTTACTAAAAGAATGGCATTGGGCCCTCTAACTTCAAGGGAAAAAAAACCCTACAATTGATTTTTCATTTAAGAAAACACAAACAAAATTCGTCTAGAAAAGAGTAATTAAATACAGATCTTGCTTAGTTTCGGAGTCTGCTTTTTTAAATATATGGCTGTAGAATTATCCAAAGAGCACTATGAACTTATAGTGCAATGACAATTTAATTATCTATTCTAAATGCAAATACAACCAATGTTACATGGAAGAAAAAAATATATAAAGATACTGTTGTGAATCCTTGGATCTCAGAAATCAATAGCAGTTTTGCTCCTGACCTCACTAGAGACAGGATTTTCAATGCAGCATTTGTAAACAGTAGCAGAGGGATTGCATGGAAGTAGCACAGACCCTCTTTGATACTCTAAGAATAGCTAAAGGTGAAGCAGCAAAGTATCCTAATCCTGATAATAAGACAGATCTTTACCTTCCCCTTTCAGTAACACCCCAGACTTCACTAGGAGTATAAATTCAGATTTGGGGCTTGATATTTTTGAACCCACACACTTTTTGAAAGAAGCCAGCAGCATGGCTTGTGCTGGGTGAGAGAAATTCAGGCAAGGATCTGAAATGAGGTTTTCCATTAGCTTATGGCAAGGTGAAGAAATTATATAAAAATCATAGGGGAATGGAAAAGAAAGTGGAATTCTGATTTCTAGTTTCTTTTTTTAAGTTTCTTGAACTTTCCAAAGAGCTGTAGGTGGCAGGTGGTTTGGGTCATGCTTCATATTAGTGAATAAGAGAGAAAAGGGTTTATTTTCAGCAGCACTAAGTGGCTGTGGAGGTTATTGCTTCAATAGACTCTCAGCAACTCTGTGAATCAGACTAATTTTATAGGCTTTGTATCATCAGTTTCACGTCTTGTCCAGTTCTCTAAAACTCTTAAGTTAAGCCCATAGTGCTGAAGAACAATAAAGAACAATAAAGCACAATAAAGTACACAATCTCCTCAAATACTCTGTACTGTAATATGCTATAAGAAGGCATTCAGTATGTTAAGAATATAGATATATTTCAGAGCATTGCCTAGTGATTCTTCCCCCATACACTGCTCATGTAGGCACTTCTAATCGCTATTAGATATCCCTTCTATGCTTATAGTAATAAAAAAAGCCATTTCACCTAGGTGCAGTTTAGAAAAGGTTCTGCTAATATATTGGTTTTTAAGCCTGAAATTGATGGCTTCATACTTTTGCTCATACATGTGGAGCTTGGCAAAGAAAAGTAAACCCATGTGTCACAACAAAGAAATCCAAAAGGTAATGTCAAGTTCAAGTAAAGCCATAAGACAGTTTGAATATCTATAATAACCTAGATGACTTGAAAGACTTGTTTCAAATCACCCGTATTTTTCAGTATAGGGGCAGTCTATACTTAGGTAGCATTAAGCAGAAATGCCTCTTCCCTGGAGCTTCAGTCTCCAGTTCTAACACACTTAATTGAAAGTGATCTAATGTCAGATGTTTGAGTGTTTGTTGTCAGCATAATGAATGAGATGAGTCTGGAGGCAAAGGTAAAAGTGTTTCAACATCATCATCAACTGGAATATGAAATAAAATATTTATTGCCCACTGCTATGTGTAGCTAATTGGGTCCTTTATTCCACTTAAATCTATAATCAGTAATTCTTCCTTACTAAAATATATTCCTTCAATAATATGGGGAGATGTATGCTTTTATTTCTTTTCCTTTTTTTCCTTTAACTGAATTCTCTTTTAAAATGCATTTCTGCCCTCAAAAATGCAAATAAAGAGATATAGGAACAGACCGTGTGTAGCAGACAAGCAGAAATGGTCACACGAAGAAAGCTGCAACCAGAAAACTTTGCATGGAAACAAATAAGGTTGAAACTGAACTCAACAGAGCTCAGCTAGAAATACATCACCATGCCATTTTTTGCTGTTACTTAAATTACCTTAGAATGCCTAATAATGTAGAGCAAAGGGTTTTACATAATTTCTGAGGACTATCAGCCCCTCACCTGTCATTTTGTCATGTCTAACTTCCCTCAGCTATATTATCTTATATTTCACCCTCTAAACTCTTGGGAAACCAAAAATCAAATAAGCTAACGCTTATTTATTATGTTTGTAGGTTTACAATTGCAAGAGTCAAAACCTATCATTAGTATTTCCTCAATGGCTTTTTCTTAGACTCATTTTCTTTCTGAGGTATGGCATTATAAATTTTTGTTCTGATCTTTCAGTCCTTAGGTGCATAGAAATCCTATGCATGGACATTCAGACACATGTTTATCATAAGCTAGTTGTCTGCGTAAGAATATATAAATATGTGAAGACTATACTTGAACATGACGACTGTAATAATGTAGAAAGCTGTGATCGTCATCTACAGTTTATCTATCTGTAGAAAATTTTAACTCTGTTGTTTTCCCCATACCTTTCCATTCAACACAGAAATTTACATTTGTGAAAAAGAGCCAAAAAAAAAGAACAATTAAAAAAAATTAATTAAAGACAAGAATAATGAATTGAAATGCATTGGGATTTATACACATAATGTATTTCTTTCTTGTTGCCATGGTTCTTTATTTCTCTTATGAATAATTGTTAACAATAAAGAATGACAAGTTGTTAGGAATAGAGATTTCTTCTGAACTAAAATAAGTAAAAAAATCTCTAAAACATGGAAGCTATAATCTCAAAAAAATGCCAACAGTATTACTTCAAAAGGCCTTTGAAGAACCACGTGGGCAAGCTAGCTTAGCATTACTTTGTCCGTTCAGAGGATTAACCTGGCATAAATCTTTATTTTTTTTTATTCCAATGCTCTATTCACCATAGCATCATTTTTTTTCCTGAGGAAAACTGACTGAATGGCATGGCTACATTTAAAAATCAAAATATTTCCTGGCCTGAAACAATGCATTCTTCAGAGAATAACAGAGTTTGAGTGAGCTGAAACATGATGTTTCTCCTGTTTGCCGGCTAACCTGCTCCTCCAAAGTGCACAGATGTCTGTGAGAGGCATGGTAAGGGGAAAATAGCCTAGACACCTACAGCTGCATACAGAGAGAGGATGGTGCTATCTCTGACATTTTAATTCTTTGGCTTCTCAGATAAGTGAACTGCTGGCCAGCCAAAGTCAGGTCCTGAAGGATTCAGATTTGTTAGAGTGGCAATCAGTGCTGAGAGGCAGGTACATTCAGTTTGGAAGAGTGCAGTGATAGCACCGATGCATTGCATTACTCTAATATCCAATCTGTGTTTTTAGGCATAAACTCTTGTGTATAAACCTGGATGTGACTCAGAAGAAAGGTGAGACTGACACACTTACTGGCAACCATCATGTAGTTCTTCATCTGAAAGCAGAATTAGGAATCCATTCTGTATACAATGATGCTATGACTTTGTCTGCCAAATACACAAAGGATGCCTTCATTCAGACTGAATAATCTCACCTGTGATGTTCAGTCTGAAGGACTAGGGACATTTAGGTGATTTCCAATTGCATTACGTTGACTATTCTGATCAGTTCTTACAAGCATTACTGCTCAGATTTTGGTGGAAGACATCACCTCTCTCTGCTGGACACATTGTTCAATTCTGTTTACTGTTGCCAAAGGCTTTTGTTCATAAAAGACAACAGCTGGACATCAATATTTTATTTCTTCCTGCATGCATACTCATAAAATGAGAGGTGCACAGAAGATTGTCTCTGCACACATACAGAGAACCACTAGAGGCCATCATATACCTCTCTGTATAAACACAAATACATTTCAATTAATGCATTAAAATTGACACAGAGGAACCTATAGATGACCATAGAAGTAGAATGTCTACTGCTGGCATCTCAGAAATGGAGAAGAGGAAAGATCAGGCTTCAAATGGACATATAAAGATAGAAATTAAAAAGAAAAAAGAGTTTAAAATGAGACGTTTATGAAAGAGTACTTAAGCAGTTAAAGCTGGAAGTAATGTATATGGCTTTACTTTATCTCCAGCTATCACACAGAAAGAGGCAGTTTTCCTGCATGATGAGAGTGAGAGAGTCCAGTGCAGCTGCCTGTGACCAGGTGGTTGCTGAAGGAGTGTTTTTCAAACACTAACTGCATAGTCAAGTATCTGTATGCAATTTGGTATCCAGGTAACATTAGCAGAATAATTTCTCTCCCAGAACAAAGAATTAAACAGTATGGCTTTGACCTCCAAATGTGTTTGATGGCTCACAGCAGGCTTCTAGTTCTTTGCATCTATTACAACAAATTCCCTGGTACGATTTGTCATATCTATTTGTTTCCCAAGGAAAACATATTAAGTTAAAATTAAAATGAAAACTTAAATGTAAACAAGGAACAGTATTTGTACTTTCTAATGAATGTATAAATTCTACCATAATGCAATCATACTCTGTCTTTCCATTTGATCCAATTAAGGTAACAGGACTGCATTTGACTTCAGTGGGAAATTTATTCACCCCTTTGCATCAGTACTTTTTCATAACCAGTTATTTTTTTTATATGTCTATTTCTGTATTACTGTAATGCCTTAGAACTGTCATCTATGGACAGAATTTCTACTGTGTCAAGCATGATCTAGTGATTAGACTGTAAAAATATGTTTGCCTGAGTTAGAGCTTCCTTCAGTGATGGTATAATTGTAATTCTCCTTCTGTAAGAGAATAGGGTCATGTCAGACTTTAGAATTCTCTTTGACATCCTTATTGTTTCCCTCTTTTTTTTTTTTTTTTTTTTGTGATTCCTTTACTCAAATTAAGAATTCTCCCACAGCAAGAGCAGGATTAGGGAAACCCAGCTAGGTTTTCTCAGCAGCAGGGTTTTCATTGTGGCGTTCAGTCTTTCAGAAGGACTCATGACAATGACTGTTCTTACCTTTGATAGTCAGGTATAAGATGTACTGCAGAAATTGTCCTTGTTTCAGAAATAAATGCAATGCTTCTCCATTGCCAGAACAAAAAGGAGGAATAAGAAATATATGTGTGGGGCTTTTTTTCTTTACACGACCAATTCAGGACAAAAATATTTTCTCATAGGGAAAAAAAAGAATCAGTATTTAAAATGTATTTATATGAGATGGCTGGGTACACAGAAGGTCATAATTGATAGCCAAAGGTGTTAGATCCAAGTAATACTCAATACTGAGAAGAAGGGAGCACCAATCTGCACAGCTATGTTAATGCAACTAAACCTTCGCCCATTTAGTGTTAGTTCATGTCTCTGGCTGTCCAGAGGTGTATCAATCCATCTGCAGCTTGCCATGTGATAATTGTGGTAGTTCATTTAAGGCAATGATGACTGACATGTGACTATGTGAGCTATTTAGTCCTATTAGTGCCTATATTGACTTAAATTAGGTCTGTCACTTTGTTTTTAAAAAATAATAATAATAATCCAGGTAGGTGTAAAGTACAGTTTTCAGTTACTTAGTACAAGATACACCTAACTAACCAACTCCATAGAATCATAGAATCATAGAATAGTCAGGGTTGGAAAGGACCTTAAGATCATCGAGTTCCAATCCCCCTGCCATGGGCAGGGACACCTCGCACTAAACCATATCACTCAAGGCCTCATCCAACTTGGCCTATAAATTGGATCTACCTCAGAAATCCAGATTGTGGACATATAACCCATTATCAGATAGCTATTACTTACCAGGCAGCTTCCAGTGACACTATTATCACTACTCATCCAAGTGACTTCTCAGTGTTGGGAGGAAGTGCTGCTCTTCAGCATTAATAACACTCACAGAATCTGGAAACAGGTCCTGTTTCCATTTTGCACACGGGGAGATTCATCAGTAAAATGTTAATAACTTGCTCTTTTTTCTGAATTCCTTCTAGGGCAAAATAACATCTCATACTCCACAGACAGGCAGGAACAGTAACCTCTGGCAGAACAGAGTAATTCTCAGGATCAGTAATTTGATTTGGGACTGACATATTTCGTGTTCATTTGATGCATGTTTCATGAAATACTGACCAGTATATTAACACTGCATTTGTGACGTTCACCGTCCTTTATGATCATGATGAGGAGGTTCAAGGCTTTTCACAGTGACACACAATTTTACTACATCCAGCCTTGCCTTTCTGTGTCTATGTTGAAATTTCACATGGACTGGTGCATCAAGGATCTTTGCTGGGCTTGCAGAGGCAGTCAAAATACCATGTTGGTATGACTTCATTAGCCTTAGGGCTAGAGCACTTTATGGTATGCTGAGTCTATTTTGCTACCACTGCATATGCTGGCTATATCCATATTAAGCCCAGTTATGGCTCCAAAGAGGCTTTCATTGATCAAGTGAAAATTCTTTGAGACAAATACCTGACCTGTTTGCTCCATGCAGTGAGTACAGGATCCATCCATGTTTGCAGTTCTTTGAAGTCCATTTTCAATGCTTCCTCCACTCTCTTCCTGTTGAGAAAGTGTTACCTGCACAGGAGTATGGGCTGGAAAAATCTAGCCTTACAGTCAGTCCTTGCCATTCACAAAAGGAGCATAGTGCTGACGAATTGCCTTCTGAGTACAGTGACACCAGCTTGAAAATCAACTTTCACTTGCTCCTGTTTCCTACTGGAGGTTACCATAGCTAAAATCTGACTGATTTGTGCCTTTCTACTCTGCTTCAGTGGAAAAAAAAAGATGGAGGGAAACAAATAAAAAAAAAGAAAGCCATTAGATTCCGGAATTTAGCATTTAAATATGCTGAACAGTTTTAATTCCTTACTAATTACTGAGCTAGCAGACTGGAGAGGGTGGTTAGGTCTACAAGGGACCAGCAACCAACTGCTGTGAGGGCCACTAACCTCTTTAGTCACACACCTGAAACAATGGAAAGATATCTGAAGCTCTTACTCAGCTTGTTTCAAGGACCTCAGTGCACCCATGTGATAAAAGACATGCTCTTAATCTTCAATGACATACTCAGTCCCTCCATTTGCTGTCAGGTTTAAGGAAAGAAAATTAGATCCTTCTGCACGATCGTGGCACAGGAGTTAAACTAATAAAATGCAGATAAATATCTGTCCTACTCTTCCATAAAGTGAAAATATATTAGGAATCTATTCTGGTAGGCTCTTCTTATCCATTTTCCTTTTATTTTTTTTTCTGGTGTAAAGATAGATATTTGCTCACTTGTTCATTGTATTTTTTTTCCTGGCTGCTTCAGAGGCAGCAGAGCTGTTGTTGCTTTTTCCCTTGCTTTTCACGTAAAGGTCTTTGTTTTGTTTTTTCTGTGTGTGTGTGTGTTTGTTTTTTTTTATTCTTTCATTTAATATCAGTTTCGATTAAGACCTTTCTCTTTCCCCTTGGGTGCTTATTCTGTTGCTTACTCTCTTTTGGTTTGTGGTATCAAGTATATACTTTATGCTTTAATTATACCTCCTTATGGCTTTGTATCCTGGTACTGCTTTAATTAGCTTGACTTTCCTAAGAAAGATCATAACTTACCTCAGCAGTTGGGCCCTCTAAGTGAAAGCTATATTCATTTTATCAGGTGTAGGCAGCAGACATCTCACCTCTGCAGAAAGCTCAGTTCTGTTTATGGGTTTCTATGTTGCCTAAGCAGGCTTGCAGGGTAAACCATGCACAAAGCACACTGCTGAAGAGAGCTGGCCAGTAAGGAGCATTAGGCATTTCAGGAGAGTCTGAATGAGCACCAAGTTCAGGCTACTGCTGTTGGGTTTATTTGGTGAAGTGGTATAAAAGTAACTGCCCAAAGAGTTTTCTAAGATAATAGCAGGATATCTGGAGGTTGCAGTGAGATGGGTGTCAGTCTCTTCTCGCAGGTGAGATGTACTCACCCAGGAGTACAGGAGATGTCCTCAAGTTGAACCAGGAAAGGTTTAGATTGGATATTGGGTAAAGTTTCTTCCCCAGAAGGATTTTCAAGCATTGAACAGGCTGCCCAGGGAAGTGGTTGAGTCACCATCCCTTTCTATGTGACATGTAAATGTGGTGATTAAGAATATGGTTTAGTGATGGACTTATCAGTGTTAACAGTTGGACTCAATAATCTAAAAATCTTTTCCAACCTAAATGATTATAGGGTTCTAGGATTCTTCAGAGAGAAGTCTGAGTTTTCTATTGACAAATTCAACAAAAGAAATAAGAAAATAAACCTTTTACAAGACCACTTGAAACTTGTGAAGAAGCCCTTCTATCTGTATGTTATATTTCTGGATATGCTGTAGGGCTCTCTACTTTATAAGCACCTCTTTCCCCTGATTTTTTTTTCTTAATGCAATCATTATCAAGGAATGTAAGGTAAACTTTAGCCAGAAGATTCAAATATACATAAGCTAGATGTTTCAGTGGAGTGAAGGACTGTATCTGCACATAAGAAATGAGTTCCTTACCTGAAGAATCATACCCACCATAATGCATAGAACTGAGAATTTGCTCTTTGGAAAGGGTTTCTGGAGGCCATGTCCAAGATCCATCTTGAATCAGGACCACTGCCAATTCTAGATCACAGCAGCCATGCCTTTCTCTAGCCAGGTCTTGAAAACTTCCAAAGATAGAAATTCCATGACCAATCTGGGCAAACTGTTCTTGTGCTGCTCTACCTGCCTGGAGAATTTTTTCCTGATGTTCAATCTGCAGGGACTTCAGTCTATAGTAGGTCTTCTAACTATTGAGAGTTTCAGTCTGTTGTTTTTGTAACTAAGCTGCAAGAACCCCTGTGCTGCTATTAATGTCCCTGCCCTACTTTGTCCTCTTCTTTGCCACGGTGGATAAACTTACCTTAGGCTTGCTATCTATTTCTGATAGGTGTTTTTTTAAAACCCAGCTGACTTTTAGGTATGATTAATGATTAATACGCCTTTTTAATGTGTTCAGTAGAACTGATATTTCAGTTAAAACAGCAGTGCTTAAAACAATAGGTCTGTGCATCAGTATGCACAACCTTGATGCATTCAGGGAAGTCAGAATAGCCATACCTGCTACAAATGACTGCACACAGTAGCTCTGGGTTTAATATCAGGTTCATTACCTAGCAACTGTATGAATGCATTTTTTTTAGAGACTATAGGTAGAAGTGGGCAGCACAGGCAGAAACAATCATAAGGAAATAGCTGGCCTGTGCACTAAACTGAAACTCAAGGGCATCAGGCAATGACATTAGGCAAAGAACTCTTCGTAGTTAAACAAGATTATTAAAAAATAGTCTTGAACAAGGCATCAAGAAACTTGGAGAAATGCAATGGATGATCAGTTGTTCAAGGCCTTGAAACAGAGAGCATAAAAAGGCTGACAGAAATGCAAGAAAAGCTTGGAAAGCTCTCAAGGAAGAAAAACTTTATATTTGAAAGATATTCTGATACACAGGATGAATGGAAAGGCTGAAATGGAAGGTGAAGAGGCCAGAAAAGGCAGACACAGTGAAAAAAACCACCAGACTTAAACACTAAAAGATGAACAGACTTTATCTGGACACATAAAGTCAAAACTGTAATGCTAGTGCAGCGAAAGAGACATGAGGTTAAAGTCTTGGATTTATGAAATGAAGGAGAATGAAGAAATAATGATGCTAACATACATGAATTACATGAATTTGTTGCATCAAGTTTATCTGTGAAATCAATGGAGTTCTGAAGGTCTGAATTCAGCTCACTTATGCTTCTCTTATGCTTACCCTGTATTATAAATAATAAATGATAATAAATGATAATTACAGTATTGATCTACCTTTTACTTTTAACTGTTTTATTTATATTATACATTTCATTGTATGCCTCTGGAGAGTCCTATACTTTATTCTGAAGACTGCTCTGAAGTATGGATATAGGTATTTTTTGGTGTAAAGATGATGCAGAAAAATATCACTTTGGCATGAGTGGCAGAAGGAACATGGTTCACTTTGATGCATAACACTCATTAGAAGGTTCAGTAACCATGAGACTGAAGTTTGGCTGTGCTTGTGGGGTCTTATTTTTAGTAAGATGTGTTGTGTTTGGATTTCTAGGCAAGACAATCAGAATAATTGTATATGTTCAGTGAAAACGTGTGTCATCATGTATGCAAAGTAACACAATACCAGAACCACTCAAAATCAGTTTCATACCATTTTGCACTTAGTTTGAGCTGGAGCAAATTAATATATTGGAGTCAAGACAATGATAAATCAGTCTGGCTTTTTCAGCAAATATGAGGAACATACGTATTTATTCAATACATTTTCTCAGTGAGTTAGAACATTGGTAGGATATTTTATAGGCACAGAACATGTCTCAAGATTATAGGACACTTCCTTGGTGCTGGTACTGTAGCAATATCTGAATTGATGTGTACCTTATATCAGAGAAATTGGTGTGTAGCGTATCAGAGAAAAAAAAAGAAAAAAAAGAAAAAAGGAAAAGAAAAAAAAAAGAGAGAAGACAAAAAGAATGCTGGGTCAGAGTATTTTGAATCTCTGCTTATGGTTTTTCAAGTACAGAATTTAGTGCGCAGGTTTTCTCAGCTGGGGTCATGATTCCAGTTTTCTCTTAGAAAGTGTCTCGACCTCTATCTGCTTAACTGAAATGCTGACAGAAAAACAGATGGCTTCTTGTGTGTGATTCTCAGCATACAAATGAAGTTGTTAGAAGTACAAAAATCGACGAATAATAATAAAAATATATATTTTGGTATGATGTTTGATGTTTTGATTCCTGTCTGGTGATGAGATATTCTTTGTGGTTGCCTCTGGTCCCCTTCTACTGTCCACAGGCATGGGAACTTTGATGGATGTGATACACAGTATGTTTTGAATCCAAATCTATTGCATTTGTGCAAATGCCTTTCTACTGTTATTCAGAAAACAAAGCAGGTAAGCATATAGATGTACAGAGCTAATACTTTAGGACCTCAGAGTAGAGGCCAGCCCTGAGATAATAAAAGCATCAGTCACAACCTAATATTAAACACTTTCAGGTTCTATAAACAGTTTTATCAATTACAATGGACTGTTACCTAAATCATCTTATGTCTTGACCCTTGCAAACAATTTTTGCTATTCAGCTGTATGAGTTCAGAGTTTTGCTTCTGGTTTTAATGAGACATTTTTGGTACCCTTGGTATGGCAGTAGTACTCAAATTAGTTCAGAGAAGTATCATGACAAGAATTACTCTGTTCCTATGCTCCCCTAAATATATATATGTATATATATATAAATTATTAGTACAAAGGGAAAAATAGTCTCACAGTCCCTGTTCTAGACCTAGGGAACTTGATATATGTTGGAGTGATCCTTAGTGTCACAGTGAAAGTCTGAGGCAAACCCAGTACTGAATACACATCTTCTGACTCCTAGTCTAGTAATTTAACTACCAAGTTTAATAAGTGATATAACGTAAAAGGGTAAACTGGGTGGTTCATTAAAGGATCCCTTTCAATTCAAATTATACTATTAGAGTCAATATTTTTTACATGGGAAGCCATATTCCAACCCTCTTGTTTACCATTTGAAAAACATAAAACTATCATTTGTCATGGCGCTCTGCATCTCAGATGATCAGCTGTGACTTCCAATCCCTTTGAGTAGAATAGCTGGGGGCTGAAGTGCAGGAGGAAACAAGAATGATTGTTTCAGGAGAGCAGTGTTGTTTTCTATTGTGTTAAAACTTACATATTATTATGACGATCAAAGGTCCATTAAAAATGTGGTTAATATGCCTTGGAAGGTTGGTCTTTTTAGTTCTTTATTGCTTTACAGATATATCACATGAAAGTAATTACCCAGCCACTTGGTTTCTTAGACATGGCTATGTGTTTTAATTGGTGTTGAGGGGAATGATTCAGCTAGATTAAGTTAGTCCCAGTAAATAGCATCTACTGAAGCAACATGAGAGAAATGTTCCATTGCACCAGGGAAGTATGGGAACAGAGCATGAATTGAAAGGAAATTGTCCCACAGTGGTATGTTGCCTTCTGAAAAGAAACAAAAATGTTGAACTGTTGCTACTACGTGGGTTTCTGAAGTGAATGCAAAATCATTATTGCTGTTTTTCAGCAGCGACTAGAGGCTTCATCTGAGATTTGGATCCTCATCATCAAACAAACAAGCACGTAGTGAGATGCTTGGCATCAGGAAAATGGTGATAGGATAAACAAGAATTTAAAGAAGTGAGATAGTAAAATATCAAAGAAGAGGTTTGTAGGAACAACACCAGAATGTCCTTTTGATTAAAAGTAAAGCTGTCACAAGCACTTCAAATGTGTTAGGTTATGTGAATATTCTCATTACCTGTTTTCAAACACGTTTTGCTTTGGGATATTTTCCCTGCTTTCTTTCTCTCTACGTGTACACCTGTATCCAATTACAGCTTCGAATATTCTTCACAGTGTAGCAGGTTAGTATATTTTATCTGTTCCATACATGGGTAAATGTGCCACAAAGAAAAAAGGATGAGCAGATAAATCAACTCCTTATGGGTTGGTTATAATAATTATGTCAAGTCTTTATGACAGGTTTTCATATGGAATTTTTTAGACTGTTACAGTATAAGTTGCCTTATAAGCAATTGAAGTCCACGACTATTTGTTAGCTTATAACTGTGCTTTATATGTCCTCATGCTGTAGACTAAAACTCATATGATCTAGGCATGTAGATCCTACCTAATCTTCAGTATCTAATCTCCATTATTTGATAGTCAAATGAAAACATCATGTTCTCAAACTCCTGCTCAGTGACCACACAGATTTACTCGTTATGAAAATCCATGGTACCCCAGGCTAATTCTTTCACTCCTGACTGTTACAAGTGCTATCTGCTCAGCAGACTAGTTGCTTGCTTTCTCAATGTATTCAGCTGCATAGCACGATTTCCCCAGGGAAATAAAAGTTCTATTTATCTGAAAACATGGCTTAGACTAGCTCTGCAAGTCCTGAAATCTAGGGAAATTGCTCCCTAATCCAGTACTGGTAAACTGAGCACCTTTTCTTGTTATGTAGATTACTCTTGGGTTTTAAATGTCGAATTCCTAAGTAAATATTTGTTTTTCAGCTCAAAAGGTCTCCAGGGGACTAGCTTAAACTCACCAATCCTTTTTTGCAAAGCTCAACAGTTTTCATGAAGCTGTCATCACTGGTAAAAATCTGCATATTAGATTCCCCACATGCAGGCTGAACATAATTCCACTGTATTCAGGAGAAAAGAAACACATTCTGTTGATTTAGAGAAGAGTAAAATCTTATTCCACATAGTAATTTAAAAGGAATGTAAGACTGAGAAGCACCTTCTGGACTGTCAAATCTTAGCTGCTGATATTGTAGTCAGCAAAGTCATATAATCTCATGCATGAAATCACTAAACTCAGTTTCAGTTGTGTGCTTTCCTCCACAGCATACACAAGACGGTTGTCCAGAACCTTATTTTATCAATTACTAAAAGCTGTTTCCAAACCTGATTTGCACTGGGCCCACTAAAAGACAGGCATTACTTCTCCAAAAATTCTGCCTAATTTGTTAATTAAAAACTACAGAATGTTGAACTAACATTTTGGCTCTGCTATATTTCTCTTTAAAAGAGTTTCACTTACTCCCTCAATTATACCTGTGTGTGTTCTGTCTTGACATAATTTAATGCCAGAATATCAATGTGGATGAAAGTCATGTTACTCAAACTCTTTACCTTATCTTCATTTCAAACACAACTTTTAAGAAGACTGTCAATGTTAATCCACTGAAGAAAATGTATTGGAAAAAATAATATGATAAATAACATGGTTCTCTGAGAAGAGATTGCCATCTGGCTGTTTATTTTTACATGAAAATGAGCTTTACCAAACTTGAAAGCAAGGTTTTCCAGTCTAGACACCAAAGCTGCTCATCTCTCCTTTTCAGTGAGCAGAGAGTGATAGTGATACTGGTGATAATATATTGCTTAGCATGTCAAGAAAATCTTTCTGAATACCTGTTGAAAGATAAATGAATTAGTTGCTAGACTTTTAAAACAGAAATGATTTAGCTTTGTGAGCTTAAAATGGTGTTGGACAAAATTCATGGAGGTTATTCTCATGAAATGGGACAAATTATAACAAGCTGTATGAGAACCTGGTGTCTGTAATTTTCAGCAGTTGTGTGAACTTCTATTCTGGGAAAAAAATGCTGTGGATGCCACACAATTCTGCAGGAACTCTGCTATAAAACAAATCATATGTGTGCAGTGAAAAATCAAGATTGAATAAAGTTTTGCCCATATTTATTTTGAATATCTGTTTCCTGGTACACTGTAGGATAATGAGCACATGATAGGTATACTACAGATAGTGCTTATAAGTGGTTTAGGCATTCAGAGATAGTCAACTAATCCTCTCACATACTCAGAGTAAGCTTATCTCTGTTTACTTCTACAAAGATCATCTCTGCAGTTGTATTTTTTAAGGATTAAAACAAGCCTGACAGATTAAGCTTTAGTTTTTGTCAAGAGTGAGTACATGAGCATGGGCTATGTGGAAAATGAAAAGAGAGGTATTTTTCTTTGTAGGGTGAGTTCAGAAGGCTTCTTCCCTTTTCCAGAGCACCCACTTTGAATGGCCTGCAAACATATACCCACAAGCAGCCTGAAGAACAGAGGCAGAAGAGGAGCGCATATTAGAAATTAAATATAGTAAAGAAAATGAGAAGGAAGTTAAGGGAAAGAAAACATTAAAATGCTCTAAGCATGTATATGAGACCTACATTGGTAGCAGTGTTTTATAGCGTCTGCCAACAGCCAGAAACCATATCAAAAGATCATGCTTTTAGATGGAAGAAGGATAGAAGGCTTGGATGTCTGTAGCAAACCCCAGACCCAAGTATTATTTCTAGTTTACATTCCATATATGTTAGATGTAATTTCCTGGAGTATAACTACTTAGGCCTTCATTAAGTGTGACTGGATTTAGTGGATGCTGAGCAGGCAGTGGCAATATCTGCTTGCTTCGGATGTAGGAACAAAACTGTTTTCTGCATATTTCAGAGCAAAGACCTATGTGCTTATCATAGAGTCATAGAATAGTTAGGGTTGGAAAGGACCTTAAGATCATCAAGTTCCAACACCCCTGCCATGGGCAGGGACACCTCACACTAAACCATGACACCCATGGCCTCATCCAACGTGGCCTTGAACACTGCCAGGGATGGAGCATTCACAACCTCCCTGAGCAACCTATTCCAGTGCCTCACCACCCTAACAGGAAAGAAATTCCTCCTTATATCCAACCTAACTTCCCCTATTTAAGTTTTAACCCATTACCCCTTGTCCTGTCACTACAGTCCCTAATAAAGAGTCCCTCCCCAGCATCCCTATAGGCCCCCTTCAGATACTAGAAGGCTGCTATGAGGTCTCCACACAGCCTTCTCTTATCCAGGCTGAACAGCCCCAACCTTCTCAGCCTATCTACATATGGGAGGTGCTCCAGTCCCCTGATCATCCTCGTGGAGACTCCTCTGGACTTGTTCCAACAGATCCATGTCTTTTTTTATGTTGAGAACACCAGAACTGCACACAATACTCCACATGAGGTCTCACGAGAGCAGAGTAGAGGGGCAGGATCACCTCCTTCAACCTGCTGGTCACACTCCTTTTGATATAGCCCAGGATACAGTTGGCTTTCTGGGCTGCAAGCGCACACTGAAGCCGGTTCATGTTCATTTTCTCATCGACCATCACCTCCAAGTCCTTCTCCACAGGGCTGCTCTGAATCTCTTCTTTGCCGAATCTGTAGCTGTGCCTGGGATAGCTCCGACCCAGGCGTAGGACCTTGCACTTGGCATGGTTAAACTTCATGAGCTTGGCATCAGACCATCTCACAAGCATGTCAAGGACCATCTGTGTGGTATTCCTTCCCTCCAGCGTATCAACCGAACCACACAGCTTGGTGTCATCGGCAAACTTCCTGAGGGCGCACTCAATCCCACTGTCCATGTCAGTGATGAAGATGCTAAACAAGACTGGTCCCAACACCGATCCCTGAGGGACACCACTTGTTACTGGTCCCCAGCCGGACATTGAGCCATTGACCACAACTCTTTGTGTGCGGCCAGCCAGCCAGTTCTTTATCCATTGAGTGGTCCATTCATCAAACTGATGTATCTCCCATTTAGAGACAAGGATGTCGTGTGAAGCAGTGTTGAATGCTTTACATAAGTCCAGACAGATGACATCAACTGCTTTACCCCTGTCCATCAGATCTGTAGCCTCATCATAAAAGGCCACCAAATTGGCCAGGCAGGATTTCCGCTTAGTGAAGCCATGATGGGTGCCACCAAGCACCTTGTTCATTTTCATGTGCCTTAGCATGCCTTCCAGGAGAATCTGCTCCAAGATTTTGCCAGGCACAGAGGTGAGACTGACTGATCTGTAATTGCCCGGGTCATCCATTTTTCCCTTCTTGAAAATGGGGGCTATACTTCCCCTTTTCCAGTCGTCGGGAACTTCACCTGACTGCCAGGATTTCTCAAATATGATGGCCAGTGGCTTAGCAACTTCATTCGCCAGCTCCTTCAGGACCCATGGATGGATTTCATCAGGACCCATGGGCTTGTCCACGTTCAGATTTTTAAGATGGTCTCGAACCTGTTCCTCTCCTACAGTGGGCCCAAGGTCTTCATTCTCACAGTCCCTGCATCTGCCTTCCAAGACTTGGGTGGTGCGGTCAGAGCTTTTGCCAGTGAAGACCGAGGCAAAGAAGTCATTCAGAACCTCAGCCTTCTCCAAATCCTGTGTAGCCAGTTCTCCGGAGAGCTTCCTGAGGGGGCCTACGTTCTCCCTAGACTGTTTTTTATTTGCTATGTACCTGTAGAATCCCTTCCTGTTATCCTTAACATCCCTAGCCAAGTTTAATTCTAACTGGGCCTTTGCTTTCCTAACCTGGTCCCTAGATTCCCAGACAACATCCCTGTACTCCTCCCAGGCCGCCTGTCCTTGCTTCCACTTTTTATAAGACTCTTTTTTTCATTTGAATTTTCCTCAGCAGCTCCTTATCCATCCAAGAAGGTCTCCTGCCCCCCCTGCTGCACTTCCTTCTAGTTGACATGCAACACTCATGAGCTTGTAGCAGGTGATCCTTGAATATCAGCCAAGAGTCTTGTGCCCCCCTGCCCTCTAGGGGCTATATCCCATGGAACCTTACTAATCAGGTTCCTGAAGAGGCCAAAGTCTGTTCTCTTGAAGTCACAGTATCACAGTATCACAGTATGTTAGAGATTGGAAGGGACCTCAAAAGATCATCTAGACCAATCCCCCTGCCAGAGCAGGAACACCTAGATAAGGTTACACAGGAACGTGTCCAGGCGGGTTTTGAATGTCTCCAAAGAAGGAGATTCCACAACCTCCCTGGGCAGCCTGTTCCAGTGTTCCGTCACCCTCACTGAGAAGAAGTTTCTTCTCAGGTTTAAGTGGAACCTCTTGTGCTCCAATTTGTACCCATAAGTCCCGGGCAGTGAGCTTGTCGCACGCTCTTCTCACTGTCCTGAGGATCTCAGGGACTAAGATATTATAGAGATGTATCTCTTCTGCTAGTTACTCTACTAATATCAGTGAACATGTGTCTGTAGATAAGCATAATGTTCTAATCACTGGGTTTTAAAGTGTTTAATTAGGGCTACCATCCATCCCAGGCACATTCAGGAAGACTGTGAGTGTTGGTAGACACTCGATTTCTGCTTCCCAAGACATGACTGCTCTGTATCTTTTCCCCAAGTTGCAGCGCATGTCTATATTGCAAAACCAAAAACATTTCTAGCAGCTGTCTCCTAGAGGTTGGCCAGTTCATTCAGTGCATATTTCAACATATCCATGTAGAAGGGAAAGGGCTGAGTTTGTGTAGCCAGCAGGAGTAAAACCTCTGTGGAGACTCTGCTGCTTTGTCCACAGAAATCTCATATCACTGAGACTCTGGCTGCACAATTTTAGCCCTGACACAAAGCAGCAATCAGCTGGCTGAAAGGTACCAAAACCCTGCAGAGCTGTCCGCTTTGATGAGCACCCTAGTGTGCATTGGGATACTGGTCTCCCTAAATATCAAGACTGGCATCTGTTTGAAGCATGATGTGGTTTCTGTCATGTTCAAGTTCCCTCTTGTTGGAGATTAAGGCATGCAGCTGTAGGGGAGATCACTTGGTGCACCTGCAAGTTTTATTCTGACGTGGAGCTGGGCACACATCCAGGGAACTGGAAAATGTTCCTGAGTGCGGTAATAGAATAATCCTACCTAGCAACCGCTGTCAATAGGAAGAAAAGACCCACAAGTAAACCAAGAATGTGTCCCATGTGACATGTGGTGAAGGTCAAATAAAGTGCCTTTTCTTCTCCACAGCAATGATGCAGTGATGCTCTGTTTTTTGCCATGATATGCAGTCTGAGCTTAACATGGCAGAAGAGATCCAGGCAAGGATAAAAGAACCTGAGGAAGCTTGGCAGTCAGGTTCTGGTTGAACTATGCATTTTTATGGATCAATAAATCTCTTTACAGAGAGCAGTTGTTCTGAGTGAGGGAATCAGGTGCACAACAAACTAATAAATCCAGGTGCCAGCAAATGTGAGAAGAAATGAGATGCCAGTGACACACACACACAAAATAATAGTGGGAGGGAATTTGACAGCACAGGTCTAGGAAAAGGGCTTTTCAGTTGAATAGAGCAGTAGGGAGGACTGTAGGTTGGTAAATCAGGGGTTTCCTTCTTTTGTGCTGTAGACATTTAGGAAAGAGTAAGGGATTTTCTCATGTTAATATTTATCCCACATAGTTCTTTCACCCAAGGATTTTGACCCATACAGAAGTCATACACTGACCTCAATAGGGCAACTGAGACAGTTAAAAGTTGAACTGTAAATGTTCTTTGCAACAGATGGTGGATTTCAGTGGTAGCAGGATAAAAAGTAAAACTTGCAGGTAATAATGTGAGCAGAGAAAAAAAATGAATTAAATATATTGAGTTATTTTTCATATTAACTCTAAACTAAGCTATGCTAAAATACATGGTATTGCACTGTACAGAGAAAGGCTGTAGGTCAGGGTCTCAGCTGTTGTGAATTGGCTTATATCTACTGATGTAAAACTAGGTTTAGGTCTTAAAAGTCCACATGTTGTGCAGATTTGCACTAGCTGAAAATCTGATCCAACATTTTCTGTCACCACATACCATTTCCCTGGGAGCACAGCACTGAAATCTAACACTTGGGTTACTGGCCTACTCATTTGGACTAATTCCCTGGAAGGTGACCACAGCAAACGTGAAGCATTGTTGACAAAAATAATTTTTTTTGATGCCATTGCTTCACAGATGCCAGTACGATTCAAAATAAACTCCAGCTGCAGCAAATCCTTCTGCTGATTTCCCTAATGAACTGTGAACCTCCAAAATGTTTCTACTGACCTTGTGTTGAATATGCTTTCAGAAAGGACAACAGTCCCATTTGGAAGTGAAGCTCATTTTGCTAACTATGTGAACAGTCTGTCACTTACTGACACAGCTCAGACAGCTGTGACAATGAGGGCCAGATCACACAAAGCTTCTTGCAAAGAGAAAGAAGGAGAGAACCAATGGGAATTAAGAAAATAAAACACCTGAAGTGCTGAAAGTGAGTTTACGTCTATTCCTGGAAGTCATGGTTGAATGGTCCATCCAGCCTTTGGCATTAGGGATTTCAACTCTCGAATTCTACTCCCTTTATGAACTCAGATACTTTAGGGACGTCTTTGAATGAGGGTATCTTTACTGCGAGCACTGAGTGATAAAATGAACCCAATTCAGTGACAACTTTTTGCGATATTACAGAAAACATTCCAATGGTTGGGTTTTATTATTTGAAATAGAAGGAAAACAGTAAATAAACCTACAACAAGCATTTTCCTGTTCCCTGTGTACATCACCACATCAGTGTGAATGAAGTCCATGTTTCATGATATTTCATGTTACAGCTGTAGGCTGAATACATCAAACTAGACAAAAAATAGTACGGGAGAAACAAAACATACATCATTTAGAAAGGTCCTGCCTTCCCTAATCATCTTTGAGCTGTCTATAAAACTGTTTATAACTTATTTGCATATTACAAGGCCATATTCATTTTAAGAAAGACTCTGCTATCCTGACTTGTACCATTTCATGGTACCTATTTTATAAGTAATGTCATTGAGCACAATAGGAATTTTCAAGAACTAAGGTATCAATTACTAGGAGCACAGATATCAGACTTTGTTTCTTTTTGTGGTAGGCTTTTTATAGCAAAATACAATTCTGCTACGCACTCTCTTTTTTCAAATGTCATTAGCATAAGGTAACTGTTCCCTTTTAATGGCATTTCTTCAGCTGGTTCTTGTGTTTTACAGTGTCCTTTGTCAAAGCATTAGAAATGACTTTTAGGGATCAGATAAAAACCATAATAGCCTCAATTCGTAGCAAGGTACCCAAAATGACAGTAATGATGTTCCTAACAAATGCCTTCACTGTTCCATTTTACCTAGAGCACCTTGATGGTTCCTTTGTACTTGCATATCATAAATGATTTCTAGTTGCATGTGAAAGCAAAACAGTTTACTGAAACTAATCCCAGCAGTGGGCAGACCTATCTGTATTACTCTGGCAATGTTCCTTGCAGTAGCACAGTCAGTTGTAAACATACCAGGAAAAGCGATCTGTAACTAATTCTCATAATATTCACATACTACCAGGAGGAATATTGTCTTTGTTAGTATGGAGGCCTGCAGCCAGAACATACTTCAGCAGTCCAATTTTCCCACGTGTCAGTAGAAGGTTTAATCTCCTGTCAGTATCTGTACCACCACAATATTGAGCAAAATGATATAAAACACAAGGTTATGTGTTATTAGTTACCACTCTCAGTGGTCTTCCTAAAAGTTGGCTGGCCACAGAATTGCGTCCAGAACATCCACAGAAAGAGTACTGTCTACCCTGACTGTAAAGAGACTCAAAGGTAGGGTTATGTTCTTAACTTAAATTCCTGTTTTATTATAAAATTATTTTCAAAACTTAGGTCTCATAAACTAATAAATAAATGCAAGAGCAAATGCATCGATGAGGTGTTAGATTATTTAAAACAATTGCTTCCAAAAAGGTTAGCAGAATACACTGAATGATTGCTTAGTACTGAAAACTTGGATTGATATACCACATATATTAGAGTATCTGCAGTGTAAATTTGCGTGTACTAAAATTTAAAAAAAACCAACAAAATCCCAAACAGAAAAGAGTGAAAAACTTCTCAGTCAGTCTCCATTGAGATGATTTTTTTTTTTTTAAGTAAGATTTCACTTTCCTTCTAAAAGAAAAAAAAATTATTGTTTGGGTTCCAGTTTGAGTGGCATAAACACAAAAGATAATTCTTTTATGGTAAATGACAGAAATTCCCATATAGTGAATGGAGAACTGTTACCTTTAAAAGCCTCTAGAGGGAAAAACCTGTCCTTTTATCTTAGCACCTAAATGTGAATAGGCTGAAATTCAGCCTTTGTACTGAGAACAACTAACAGAGCAAGACTGCAGCTCCTATGTCTCTGTCACCCAGAGGACCTTTTAACCCACAGTCACTCTGGAGTAGGACTCCAGAAAGATGCAAAGGTTTCTGCTTAAAGAAGTGGGAATGAAGCACACTGATGATGGCAGATGATACTTAACAGTCACAAGATATCTCTGAACTCATTAAGGGAGATTCAAAAAGAACTGAAAAGGGGGGGGAAAAAACCCCGCCCTTTCAAAACAACAAATACACATTGCAGTTGGCCTGAAATATGAGCAATGTGCTTAGCTGTAGAGCTGAAGAACTATAAAAAAAGCCATACAATTGTTACAAAATCCACATTTGTCCTCTTTTTATGAGCCTCTTATGAAGTGCTTGTCCTACATGCTGAGTGAGAAGCACTAAAAGTATTATCACAGCGTGGTTGTTTAGATGATTATTCAAGCTTGATACTGAAATAGTTATGCTATCCTTCTGAAATATGAGATATGACTAGAAGTATCTCATACATAGTTGCTAATGGGGAATCATTTTTTATGTGTTTCCCTTCATTTTGCCCAGCATTTTCCTCCTACAGACCTTTATTTTATCCCTTACTTTTTCTTCAGAAGTCACCTAAGTGTCTTATTTTAATTTTTAAACCAGTTTGGTTTTAAATGTATGTAATTCCCTGTGAGTTCTATACAAAGTGGATGCTGTGAGAGTTTTGTCAGGTTGGAAATATCTTCTGCTTTTGAAAGAGACGCTCTTTCGAAAAATTCAGTGCTTTTTCTCATACTAATCATGTATTAAGGCTAATTACTCCATGGGCAAAAAATTAGTTTAACGACAAGAGAGATTTTAGTTAATGCTCTTTCTTAAAAAAGAAATAGAACTGAGAAAAAACCTTCCTTCAGTTTTCAAACAAACATGAACATGATTCTCCTTTTTTATATACCTCATCTGTAGTTTCATGAAAAATTGCCTTTGTCAGCAAAGCTGGCTTAAGGAGCTCAGACTGCCACCACCTTTAGCCAATTATTCTCACCCCTGTGCAGCCTTTTGACACTGCTTAGTTGTGCTGATAAAATTGATTCAGGATGTATATCGTAAATTAAATGGACTAAGTTAGAAATAAAAATCAAAAGAAGGATCAATTAAATCTGATTCCATCACAGTCTGTGAGGGGTGTGGGGTGCTGCACAGGTGCAGCTATTGCAGCACTGCTGGCATGCTTTGAATGATCAGTCCAATTTCATATGTACTTTGATGTTAGACTGCTACTTTGAACAATTTTGTGGTACCAGCAGTGACCCTGGCTGCTTGGCTTTTCCAATATATGTCTATTCCAGGAATTAGCTTCCATGAAAGATAAAAATCTACCATAACAATCAAATGGTCTCTGCTTGAGAAAATGTTTTGTTCCTTTACATTTCAGCAAAATTTCAATGGAACATTAAACCTAAGGAGATTCACTTAGACTGCAGAAGCTGTGCTGTCTTTATGCATGAGGGTCAAGCAATAGAGCATGTACACCCCTGTGCATTCTCTTGGTAGGTGGCCCATGGAAAATGCCGCTTTCAATTCTATCTAATGTTTACACGCTAGGCAGTCTTCTTTCAGATATTGAGGGTGTCTTTTTCCTAATGTTCAGGAGTATAGACCAATCCATCACATGTAACTGTCAGTGACATTTCTATCCGTTTTCTGGTTTTTGTCATTAAAGTGAGGAAATAAACATGAGACCTCTGCTTTAGCCCTTCATTTTTCCTCTGCTAAGGGATTATTCATTCACTTCTATCTGTAAAGACACACATTAAAAATTAATGCCGGTGCATTCATTTTGTACCAAAAGTCTCATAATTCACCTGATCTGTATCTGAATTTACAATGTGTTGGTACTTCAATATGCTTTAGGACAAAGATTTTTCTTCCATCTAGGTTTTCAAAGGAGTCCAGGAACAATTCTTGCTTTTCTATTCTTTGTGGCATGAAGATTAAGATGAATGAAACCTTTTTACTGTTATTTAACCTAAATGGAAAAGGTACAAGGACATTGATTTCAGCTGTAAATAGAGCCTGCTTGTAGGTTACTCGCTATAAAAGATTCTTAAAAGCAGTACATGTTTCCTGCAGTATTAGATCAGATGGTCATTGTAACATATTAATGTTTATACCTAGATATTCCTGCAAAACCACCAAGGGAAAAGTTCTCTGTTAATAATAGATGGTGAAAAGTAAGATGTATATCTCACTCATACTGAAGTAGGAGAAAATCAAGCTTCGGATTGGATTTCAGCTAAGAAAAGACTTCAAAAAAAACAAAAAAAGACACAATTTGGAACAGATTCTGGAAAACAGAAATATGTCCTTCAGGGCTAAAGTGTGGGCAAAGGAGGCACAAGTAGCTCAGAGAAGAAGCCCAGGTTCTCCCTTTGGCTACCAAAAAGAAGTAGAGGCTGCTAGGAATCTCTGTATGTTATTTTTCCACAGACCCTGGGAGAGTTAGAGAGATAAGATTTGCATGGAGTTTTTATATTCTTTATTAGAGTGATTATCCTTTATTAAATCAATTGATATAATGATAAAATCAAATAGACAGGTGGCAGATACACCTCAGGTCCAGTCCAGCTCACTCACTTATCACAGAAATGAGCCTTTATTTAAGGAGGACAGGCGAAGAGAAGCATGTCTCTTATTTTATCTGCATGTCACCTGCAAGTGGGAAAGGCAACCTTACAAGAATAAAGTGCCATGCAATTTTTAACTCAGCAACAAGAATTGAAGAGCATTCAAGTTTTTAATCCAACATAGATTTATGCAGCAGCATGGTGACAGTTTTGTTCTCTGTTTTCCTTTTATAATTCCTAATAATTTCCTAATAATGCCTTTTTGACTATGATGGAACTTTTCATTGAGCCATTCAAGAGCTTTTACAATGAGATAACAGGTAATTTAAAGACCAAAAATGTGTATGTGATATCTTTCTTTCTTCATTTGCATTGCTTTTCTCTTAGTGACATTGAACTTCATTCATTAACTCAGTTTTGTGAGATCTTTCTGCAAACCTTTGCAATTACTTTCACTTTTGACTCCTGTGAGCAATATTTTTGTAATCAGAAAACTTTCACATATCACCTTTCCAGCGAATATCTCTTTGAATGAATATCACAAGTTGTAGTTGCAATCCTTCAGCCACATCAATGGCAGTATCCTCCAGCTGTTGAAACAGTATTTCTTGCTCTCTTGTCATAGATCGCTCTCTTTACCCAGGAAAACCCCAACCCACTATGCCATTTAGACCATGGTTATCTACATGCTTATTGATTTTTTAAAGAACTCTCAAAGCTTTCTGAAGTATTTCCCTCTATGAGTCCTGTTTTCTATGTTTTATTGCTACATGCACTTAATGTTTCTGCTAAATCTACCAACAGTTTGCAGACTACAGAAGTCAAATGTACTGACCTGTAATTTCTCATCTTCCTGAACAGTCAATTTTTAAATCTGTCACTTTTGTCAAATTCCATTCTTTTACTGCTAATAATTTGAGTAATAAGTTATATTCCACATTTAACAACTACACAGTTTTGTACTTGAGGTCTTCCAGAGCTCTTGTATGAATAACGTATGGTACTGGAGAGCTTTTACTCTTTGTTTTATTAACGTGTTCTAAAACATCTTCCACTGACACTTCAGTCTGAGTCTCTCATTTGTCATAGGAGAAGCTCCCTGTGACTTCTACAGTGAACACTGATGCAAAATATTCAATTTTTCTGCTGTAGCCACACCTTTTCTGTTATTTTTACATCTTGATGGTCTCCTCAAAAGGACAGGGGGAGAAAATAGATTGAAAAGCTTGTGGGTCAAGATAACGACAGGGAGAGATCATGAACAGATCATCATCACAGGCAAAACACGCTTGGGGAAGTAAATTTATTTTATGTTTTATCAACAGAGTAGGATAAAAAAATTAAGAACAAATATAGAAAAAACCTTCCAACCAGGATGCTCCAGTGTGGGTCCCTTCCATGGGGTGCAGTCCTTCAGGAACAGACTGCTCTAGACTGGGTCTCCCATGGGGTTACAAGTCCTGCAGCAAACGTGCTCCAGCATGGGCTCCTCTCTCCATGGGGCCACAGGTCCTGTCAGGAGCATGCTCCAGTGCAGGCTTCCCACAGGGTCACAGCCTCCTTTGGGCACCCCCTTGCTCCGGTGTGAGTTTCTCAGTGGGCTGCAGGTGGAGATCTGCTCCACTGTGGACCTCCATGGGCTTCAGGGGCACAGCTTGCCTCAACATGAGCTGCACTATGTGCTGCAGGGGATCTCTGCTCCAGCACCTTGCAGCACCTCCTCTCCTCCTTCTGCACAGATCGTCGTGTCTGAAGGGCTGTTTCTCTCACTTATTCTCACTCCTCTCTCACACCTGCAGTGAAGTGGTTTTCAGCTCTTCTCAAATATATCATCACAGAGGTGCTATCACCATCACTGATGGGCTCAGCTTTTGGCAGCCATGGGTCTGTTTTGGAGGTGGCTGGAACAGGTGCTGTCCAGCATGGTGGCAGACCCTGGTCTGCTCTCACAGAGTCCACTCTTGTAGCTCTTTTTCTAGCAAAATCTTGTCATCTAAACCAAATTCAATGCATGTATTTTAATATTAGATCTAGTAATTCAGAAGCCCATTCCTTTTTCAGCATCTATTTTTGCTTTTACATTTAAAATGACAGACCATATGGTCTTTTTTATTTCCCTTGTCTGGGTAAAAATTCTGCTTTAAAGGATACTTTTTTCTTTAGTAAGGTACTCTGTATTGACTGTTATCATTCAGGAATGTGATCTTATACTTATGATGAATAGCTCCATGAAAATGTCAGCTCAGTGTTCAGCAGTGGTCAAAAAAGTAAATTGAATGTTAGGAGTTATTAAGAAAATAGTAGAAAAGAAAACAGAAAACATAATCATATCAGTGTAAAAAGCTGTTCTCCCAAAATCTACAAAGGATGTAAGAGAACTGGAAGAGGTTCGCAAAAAATGCATCAAGAAGAATCAAAAATACAGAGTGGCAGTCAAAGGAATTCATAAATAGACTTGGACTATTCAGTCTGAAAAGTGACAATTGAGGGAAAGCTTTGACAGAAATATATCCAATCATAAAGGAAAAGGAAAGAATAAAGAAAGACAGGTGGTTCATTTTCTCTTCCAAACCAAGAATGAAACTATCACATGCTGTTAGCAGGTGGTAGGTTCAAGTCAAAAGAAAAAAGATGTAGTTCTCTACAGAACATGTAGATAACCCTCTTTCACCTGGTCACTTTTCTTCTGTCATTCTTTACTGTACACAAAAAGACCCTGCAAGCACAGGTTCTGAACCGCCTAAAGCACACTGCAATTATTTGATGGCTAATGCACTCACCGGGGAACAGCAATTGCCATTCCTATGCCAGGCCTGTGAGATGTACAAGGAATCTCTGGAAAAACAGTTCAATGGTGCTAGGGAAGTGTCAGCCCTGTAGTACTTTGGCATGGGCTGGTCTTTGTTGCTGTCAGAAAGCAGATTCTATGATTTTTCCATGAATCTTAGTAGTTTCATGTCCATATTTTTCTCTTTGATCCCTGAGTTGCTAACTGTCACCTTCTCACTTCAGCTTGTGTGGTTTACTTTCCCTATTTTGTCAGGTGTTAACTTATCCCCTTACAGTTTAAAAATGGGTTACTGAGGGAAAGCTGAGCCAGACCTTGATGTTAAGTTGGAAGGAGCTGCATCTCCATGGGTTACACTTTGAAAGAATTTTGGTTAGGATATTTTTAATGCTAAAGGTTTGCAAGCATTAAAAAGCAACTGGACTAGTTCATGGACAAAAATATCCCTTTGAGATGTTAGACAGAAATACCAGAGACCCGATTCTACTAAAAAGCTTTCTTTTTCAAGAAGCTCCTGAGTAGTAAATTATGGGGGACTTCAGTGAGATTACTCACTGCATGCCTCATCATTTTGATCTTCCTTCAAAATCTGCTTTGACGGAAGTGGGACGGGGGGCTTGGCCGAACTTTGGTCTGGCTCAGCATGGCTGCTCTTGCTCTCTAAAAGCCTTTGCTCTGCCACATGTGGTCTGCTTTTAGTTCTGTGATTTTTTTAAAACCTTTTTGGCTAGAGGTTGTACTTTTCCTCTGTTTTAAGCAGTGCTGCCCATGTATTTTCATGCATTTTTTAAGTTTTAATTATTCCTTCTAATTTGTTTTTACCACACTTTCCTGTGTTTGAATTTTTTTTGTTGCTGTTTATCTTATCTTCTTTTTCTTTCCCATTTTGTTCTGTTTTTTTTTGCCAGAAGTTCCTCGCACATGAAGATATGATGCTGACATTGTTTGGGGAGGAGGGAAAACTTTTCAGTCATACCAGGATTTTGAGTAAGTCTGAAAGAGCACACTATTTAGTGTGATGCTGCAGCTTCAGCTACTGCATTTTAAAACATATTCTCCTTTTGGTTATTTGACAAAGCAGTCACTTTTGTGTCTCACTATTTAAATCTTTATCCTAACTCATTGTTACAAATTCCCACATAATGAGGTTTAATTAAATTGTCCAATTATTGTTGTGTTTTCTTGCTTTGTAGTTCCCTTGAAGTTAACATTTCTGAGTCACTGTCATGAACACATGATGGTATAATGTAACCCAAGTAATATATTCTTTTAATCTAAGCATGAAACTTTGGTTCACATAAATTGTGATAATTGTTACAGTTAATTTGTTTACTATATTTACCTCTAAGCTTTATTTAACTTACGAACTTTCTGCTAGAAGTCTGATATTTTTATGTCTGTCATATATATTACTTACCTGTTTCTCGAGGCGTGCAAGTGATCCATTTCTCAGTCCAGGGTTTTCCATGCTTATTATGTTCATACCCTCACTTCAAATCAGTCCCTTCAGTTCATTTGGCTTGCTGTATAAATGTTCAGTATTTATAGGCTTCTATCATGATAGAAATACATGTTTTCCTTTGATCTACTTGTCTATTTTTAGGTCCATGTTTATGTGGTGAAAGTATTCTTTGAGGTTTATTGAATTCCATCCTTTTTTGAGGATGAAGATTTTACTCTTAGAGGATGAATCATCTCAGACTGTTTCTCTTATTCCCTTGTTAGATGCCCCCTAATCAGTACCAAAACCAACAACCTCAACTGTTTTATAACTTTCAAGTCAAATACCAGTGTGTGCTACATATTGACCTAAACAGAAATTATCCTTCTTTTGTAGGATCAATATATTTCAAAGGTTTCTAAAAGTCATCCCCTCACTGCCTCACATTACTTTTGCAAGCGCATTTTAACATGGTTCCTTGTCATCTTGTGTACCAAACCCTGGAAGCCTTCCAGAAAGTACCGTTGTTAAGGCTCCATTTTTACGTCAGTATTGAAAGATCAAATTTTATGTCCTTTCCTCTCCCCAGGTATGTCATGGGTACTTCACTGACAATGTAAAACATGTAGAAACCGTGTGAGGTCCATAGCTTTTGTATGCAACACACAGATTTTAGAGTTGGCTGTGCTGAAGTGTTAAGTCAACTGTGCTGATGATCTTTAAATCTGTATGTGGGTTATTTATTCCAGTTGCAGTGCAGTTTTTACTTCAGAAATTATATTCGCATAACAAAATTAACAGTTAATAAGAATCCTGATTAAACTTTATTCTTAATCAGAACGTAATGAAAATTATCCTTAATATAAATGACAACAGCAATCATTCATAGCATTACTCAAAAATTGAAATTCTGACCAGTAGGAACATTAACTTTATTTCTAAAACCCAGGCTTTAGGTTGTGTGGAAGACACTCATATATCAAAATATTTTCATTCTGAAGCAAAACCAATGAAAAATATCTATGTTTCCAGCGAGCAACTTTAATAACAAATATTTATTCCAGTTAACTAGAAAATCTTGTTCTATAAACATATATACAAAAAAAAATCAATAGATTCTGTTCTAGTTTTGTCTGGTTTTTTTTGATAATTCTTATAAATAAATACATTATGCATTTTTCAGTGTTGCTCAGATAAAACAAAACCAGGAGAGCAAAGTGAAGATAAAACACTTTCAATAATGGATGTGTGATCACTTCATGCTCTTAGAGATTCCAGCCTCTCATCACATCAAGTGGTATGTCAGTCATCTATCTCTTCAGGGCTTTGGAGGTGCGCCGTAATGCCAGTTACTGTTCTCTCCTAATAAGCTCACAAATGCAAGCATCAGATTTACTGTTTTAAGGGTTATTTTTTGGGGGGTGAGATATCATTCAGTGCAGGCAATTGGAACAGAATATACTTCTTTTTCTTTTTAGATATGTCTTTTTCTTATTTGATAGCATTTCTGTCAAAACCACTTTCATCTAGACATTTCTGTGGAAAAAAATGTTATAGTCAACTAATGAATACATATAGATTAAACTATTGACTACATATAGGTTAAACCAGTTGTATAGAACCTCTTTACAGTGAATGAAAGTTATAGTTATTTCCAGTGGTGACTCAACCCCCTTAAGGTTGAAACAGATTATAAATCCAAATAATCCAGTGTAATGAAAGTGGTATTGAGGCTTCCATTAGGTAGAATATCTAACTTCTGTAAAAAAGGTTCAAAATAATGAATTTACAAAATTGTCTTTTATTTTCACTTATTTCATTGCAGTATTTCAGGTGCTCAGAAAAAGGAAAAAGAAAGAAAATTAAAAAAAAAGACAGAAAGAAAACTGTGTTGACATGTCATGATGCTTATTCTGACTATTATATCAATGTTAATGTCTGAAATTGAAAACTAATTTCACAGGGAACTGTTTTGTATAGGTGTTTGGTCCTTCTCACCTCCTTTTCTTTTTCTTCAGATATATGTTTATCATGAGCTGAAATTTATTTTCATATTTTGCAGAAAATTGTTGTCTACTATGATTTATATGTAATAGTGATAATTAACATATATATTAATATATATATTAATTTGATGGGTTTCTGGTGCACCTGGGACATCTGACATATTCAGAGTTTTACTGAGGGCGATGTTAAAAAAGCAGACTTTCTAAATAAGTTTTACTGTCCTGAAAATGGTGTTGTGTAGCTATCAGACTTCATAGATCAGATGGTTTATAGCACGGCTTCTGAAATGTACCCCGAAAAATAGCATGCTCTTTAGAGAAAGCATGTCATATGTCATATTTTCATATGGTGTTTATAACAAAATGAACATTCACTATGGTCAAAAGATATTTTAAAATCATGTCTCGTGAAAAGTGATGATGAAACTTAGCAAAAGATCTGTCACTAATACATTAAACTCACAGATAAAATTGGACATAAAAATTCTAAATTCCAATTCCATTTTTTTAACCAGATGAAAGTTATCACTGAGTTTTATGCCATTGTATGGAATGAACAGAGGCTGCATAAAGCTGAAATTATGCGCTACTGAAACAGTCTGTTATGTGCCCTATATTACAAAAGTAAGAATTTTCTTTCATGCATTCAACTCTGAAATAATAAAAACAAGGCTCTGTGAACTTCAGAAAGCAAGACCAAACTTTCCTTCAACAGACCTATAGGGATCTTTTTTTAAGATCTCTGAATTTATGCATGCATCCAGGGTCAGTATACTGTAGGGGTGCTTTTTTATATACCTCACTGTGGGTTTCAGTGCGTCTTTTTTGTACTCAATGGATCAAGAATATATACAAGCTTCTGGTTTGGTACTAAATGTTCGATATTAAAATTAAAATGAAGGTTTATGTCCTTCAGTGTTCTATGATTAACCACCTGTCATTTAAGCCAGTTTCAATGTATGTTCTCTGTAAGTAGTTTTGTTGAGCTAATTCTTATGCAAACTGTAGGCAAGATAGACCAGCAACTCAAAGAGAAATATTATATCTGGGGATTCAGATAGCTTGTATCTGGAAAAATTTCTCTCTGTTGATGTTGTTGTTGGAAATACACAATTGTTTTTTAAAACCTGGTTCCCCAGGGTCCCTTATGTTTTACGTATTAGGGAAGAAATATTCAAGTGAATGTTTGTTTCTCCACTATATCACTCTATGAAATTGCATAAATAAATGCAGAAGTGAGAAGAAAGAGTTTTTTGCAAGCAAAGGAAATCAGACAGCAAATAAATGGTGATTGAATGTAGTTGTTCATTCTGCTTTTATCACTGATCTCTACAACAAAATTTGGCATGACTAAACACAGTATTGCCATAGAGCATATATAAGACTTAAAACAACTATTATTTGCTCAAATTATTTTCTGGAATTAATATTCATAAGACTTTGGAGGATTGAAGGCTTTACCTTGCTGTCATCTTGAAAACTCCAGCAATGCTCAAAGGAAAAACTTACACACCTAATGTGAGGCTGCTGCACAGCAGAGCCTAGATTTACTCTATTACTCTCCAGGTTGAGCTTTAGATATGTGAGCATGGGTGTTAGGGTCTGAGCACAGCTAAATGAAGCAGTAGCTGTATCTCAGTAAATTAGTGCTTGAAGAAATAACTTCAAAGCCTGAATAACAAATAAATAAAAAAGGGAAGCAGGTTGACGCAACACAGCTGAAGTATGGGGGTTTATCAGGAAATATCACACAATCCAGAAGTAAACTTTTATATCTGGTCTTGGCCAATGAACTTGCCCTTCAGTGAACTTAAGATAGACCTGTGCTTTAGTCATGTGTCACTCAATCCCCCTACCAAATCTGCCTTCCCTTCAGAGTAGGCCAGCATGTGAAACATGCATACCCAACCCACTGGATCTGTTAACTGCTCAGCTCGGTTTTTCTGCACCTGACTTATGCTGTCACCTGCTCTAGGAGGTCAGCCATCCTACACTCCTATTGGTATGGGAAGATACCCTGAAGCAGGCACATTGGTCCATCTAACCTCAGGCCTTAAGGTGTAAGTCTCTGTTCTCTCTCTTTTTTCATAGCTGAGAAGCAACAAGAGGAAATCTGGCAGTGGGCTGCTTTATACAGCCTGCTCTTCTTTGTAAAGGCCTTTCAGACAAAAATAGGGAGCAGCATTGGGGTTATACATCTTCCCTTGGTTAACTGGACATAGATCTTAAAGTTGGCCTTTCCTGCTGTAACCAATTGGAACGGGACCACATCTCCAGCCTACCACAGGTGTCCTCAATGATCCTATGAGTAAGCTACTTGGTCTGACTTTATCTCCTATGTTTGCTCATGTCTGTTTAATCTATACCATTTTCAGGGTATCTTGCCTCTTACTATGTTGTTATTCAGTGTCCAGCACGATGGGGTCTTGAGATTTGACGTGACCTCTATATTTTATTTGTCTATAGGTAATGAATAATAAAAACATGTTTGCCATGCAATGGAAACAAATGTAGAATACAAGTTAGAAGTAGGAAGACAGGTCCTTATTCTTCTTAGTTCCTGTTACGTGGTTTGAGGAGAAACTAAACATGTTTTGTGTGGGATTGGAAAATAACATTTTTATCCTGAAAGAACAGCAGTTCTGCAATCTGGTGTTGTTTACACAGTGAAGAGTCAGTAGTCCATCCATTTTGTGTCCAGTTATCCATGTCCCACTAAATATCCTCACAACAAGTTCTTCTCCCTCAGACTTTTGCTTGTGTTGTCTCTGGCTAGTGAATTTTATTGGTTTAAGGTGGTTTGGGGAGAATCTTGTAAGTATATAATGCCGGAATATGCATAACACTGTTTTTCTGGCACCTTAATGGAAGAGCATTTTGCCTTAGGGTTGTAAATCTGTACAGTTCTTAGTCATGCTAGTGAGTGTGTTGATATACAAGTGATGAGATTGCCTGGGCTGGTACCTCATTTTTTGTTCAGGTTCTGATTCTCACCTTCAACATCGTCACTACACTGAACAAACAACTGTCATTAGTATGTCTTTGCACACTCTTCTGAAGAGGGAAACTGGTTTACTTCTATATTTTCAGGTTGTTTTTTTTATTTTTATTTTTATAATGAGAGGCAAATGAGACACAAAGCAGACAAATGAATAGGCATGGAGATTTGAAGGAATGTCCCACTTTTTTCTCTGTCTGTGATCCCTAATGGAAAAAAAAGATAAGGGCAAGAAGATCCTAGTGTACTGGGAAATGCAGCCAGGATGCTCAAAAGTCTAAAACTCAGATTCAACAAGTTGTTTAGATGTTGAACTCCCACTGAGTTTGATGTGAGCCAGGTGACTTAAACAGCTCTGAAGACGAGACCACTTTCATCAAATCAGTGTAAAGACAAACTCTGGTAGCTCAACTACTAACTAATTTTCTGTCTGACTTACTGTATTTTGGTGGCACTAAATAAAGAACAGACATTTTGCCAGATTTCACCAATATGAATTGTGCTTTTTTTTTTTTTTTTGAGAAGTCATAGAAATAAGAGGATACCTGCAATGTGCCTGGTAATATATTAAGTCACACAATTACAGGTTCACAAAGTCATTGTAATCCCAAAAATGCATGATAGTACTGAGAATTCTTAGGCAATAGCAGATTTCATGTGTTCTTCCTGCTTTCTTGCATGAAAAGCCCTGTATAACACTTCAGAAGGGAATCTTCTGACCATGATGTTGGCATACTTATGGCACAGGGAGAAAAAACCTCACTCAGGTAACACATTCATAGCAGAAGCAGTAGAGAGGAAAAGATTTTTTGCGGATGGATCATGAAGGAAAAGGAACGAGATAAATATTATGAGGCCCAGAAATTGCTCTAAGAGAGGTTTTTAATGAATGGTGAAAGTTTTACCCTTGCACACCCAGCACTAGCGCTGAACTATTTAGTGCTCTCAATTTATTGCACAAGAGCAGCCTGGTTTGAAATTGCTAAGCAATAAATTATAGCAAACAGAAACTAAGCCACATCCTTGGGTGATATAAGGTAATGCTACTCTGTTGATTTCAATAGTTACCTTGGTTTTCACCAGCAACCCCCCCCCCCAAAAAAAAAACTATCTACATAATTTAATAAAGAAGCTGAGTAGGATTTACATTTTGCTAATTGTTTTGCAGACATCTGTTAATCTGTAACTGAAGTATAGTGTCCTTTGTGTAAGTAAAATGGCTCCATAAGGAGACCATCCTGCCACAAAGATATAGTACTTAATAAATAAAACAGCCAAAGCATGTGAAGAAAAAGGTCCCCAAACAAAAATTTTGGGTAGAAAATGAAATGCATAAGAGGATGCTCTTCTTTTAAATTGTTCAAGCAAGTTTATAATTCATATTGACATGTCCATTTAGGAACGGATTGGGACTATATGGCTTATGATAAATGGTTATTCAATTTAAGGTAATAATGGGTTACATGCATCGATTTGATTGCATATGATTTCTTGTGTAACCGCTGGAAAATACTTCCTCTTCTGTTTATAGATGTCCAATCACATGGTTTTCCACTTGGGCAAACCACTTACTTCTGAATTGGTCTCTTTGTTCATTAGTAGCAAATATTCTATCGTAGAATTGTAGAATCGCAGAATCGTAGAATCGTAGAATCGTAGAATCATATAATCATAAAATGGTTTCGGTTGAAAAGGACCTTAAGATCATCCAGTTCCAACCCCCTGCCATGGGCAGGGACACCTCACACTAAACAATATCACCCAAGGCTCTGTCCAACCTGGACTTGAACACTGCCAGGGATGGAGCATTTACCACTTCTCTGGGCAGCCTGCTCCAGTGCCTAACCACCCTCACAGTAAAGAACTTCTTCCTTATATCTAACCTAAACTTCCCATGTTTAAATTTAAACCCACTGTCCTATCACTGCAGTCCCCAATGAAGGGGGGACTACAGCCCAGCATCCCTATAGGCCCCCTTCAGATACTGGAAGGCTGCTATGAGGTCTTCATGCAGCCTTCTCTTCTGCAGGCTGAGCAGCCTCAACTTTCTCAGCCTGTCTTCATACGGGAGGTGCTCAAGCCCCCTGATCACTCTTGCGGCTTCCTTTGGAGTTGTTCCAAAAACTCCATGTCCTTTTTATGTTGAGGACACCATAACTGCACACAATACTCCACGTGAGGTCTCACAAGAGCACAGTTGACGGGGACGATCACCTCCTTCGACCTGCTGGTCACGCTCCTTTTGATGTATCGCAGGATACATTTGGCTTTCTGGGCTGCGAGCGCACGGTGCCGGTTCATGTTTAGTTTCTCATAGACCAGCACCCCCAAGTCCTTCTCTGCAAAAGATCAATTATTTATTTTGCTACATTCTTGTACAAAGCAGTGGTATTCCTGTGCAATGATTTTCTTTTACTACCCAAGTCAGGACTGATCTGCCTAGCACCCATCATCATACAGTGTCATCCCTTATAAAAAAGACTGATTTAGAGAAACAGGTCAAGTGTTGATGTTCTCAAAGCAAAGCATATTATCTGAAGAAAGTTCATAGTAACAGAATGAAGAATCCTTGAGGCATTATGTGCATTTGATAACAGTCTATCAAAAACAAAATCTGGGAATTTATGCAGTGATTTTTAAAATTATGGCAATGAAACTCATTGCTGCTTTTTGAACATATAATTCAAAATTGAGTGACAGTGATCGATTAATAATCAACCATGCATAGTATAAATAAATGAAATGGAGGCGAAAAAGAAAGCCTATTAGTAAAATCCAGCATGCATGAATGCATGACTTTTTAGCTGTTCTAACAGAAAAGTGATGGTATTGGTTGAGTTATAAACTGGTGACTTTCATATTTACTAAATAAGCAAGAAAACTGAAAAACATCCCCTTAACGTTAAGAGAATACACTATATTCAGTGCTTAAAATATGTATTTATATGAATATTTAGGTTACTTTGACCTTTAAAGATTTTAATTTAGCTGGAAAAATGTATAGTTGAGTTTTAAGTACTATTTGGCTTACTAGAAGGGATTTGAAAAATCTGTTTCACACCCAAGGATACACTTTGTGTTTATAGAGAAGACAGGACAGGAACAGTGATGTGAAATGATGGATCCCAGTTACACCAACTCTTGGTTGCTTTCCAGTCTGCTACATGGTTCTTTATTATTTTTTTAGAAAGTGTTAGATTGAAATGCCACTGTGTGAAGTGATTTATAAACACAGGTGTATAAAACATAGATTAACAGATAAAGAGGTTGCTTTTCCTCCCCATGCCTCTTAGCCTAAGGGGCTGTAATGCAAACTAACTTTCTCCTCTTACACTAGTTGTATGAAACAAAAGAGAAAATAAATCAATGAGTTTTTATTGCTTTATCAATTGACACTAAGTAGCTTGGTTTTAGCAGTGACAGGATTTTATTTGCTTGGTAATGGGTAGGGTAGAAATTTGAAACTATGTTCTGAATGTTTATATATGCATGTACATGATTGCATTCAAACATGGCTAATTATTTGCAGAATGGAATTTTCATTTTTATTGCATGTGCTCTACATGAACCACTCCTTCACCCATACTATAAAATGAATAGCTGAGTGTTTTAATGTTACCAGGAGGTGATTATGAACCTATAACTGTTTCATAGATAGTGAAAACCCAAAGATGATATTCCTTTACAGTGAGACATGTTTATGTTTTTTTTCCTCACCTACTTTTAAATAATAGCCAAAAATATCTTAAATTTGAAATGTAGTATTTGTTGGCATCATGACTTTTTCTTCTGTCTGAATGTGCAGTGAACATTGTGTTGCAGTCATGCTGAGGTAGAAAACCAACATCTGAAAAAATTTGAAGGTGTTATAACTTAGGATAAAAAAAGTGTGGTGATCATAAATTGCTAATTAGATACTCAGACTCAAAACTATACATGTAAGCATCATGAAAGAAAACTATGCAGATATTTGAATACTATGTGTATATATATATGAAAAATATATTTATTATGTTTTATAATTTAGGGATTTAATTTAAGGATTTCAGTTGTGAAAAAAAGGCTTGCTCTACTGTTATTATTCTATAGCTGCAGGGGATATTTAATCATAAGGCAGCATGCAGTTTGTATTGTCCCTTTATTTACTCCCTTGAAACCACATTTCCATGTAGGTCCTCCGAATTCAGAAAAGTAAAGCGAAACCGCATATATAGACTTTGAAACATTTGGGGCTTATCAGAATCCAGATTTTGGTCTTAAATATAAGTATTATAATTGTGATACGTTTTTTTCTCATTCAAGGATCTATCTTGAAACTGCTCCAATGCTGCTAAGCATTGCACTCAGAGTGCTATTTTCAGTCCTAAAAGAATTTTTGTAAACTGAAAAGAATAATTGAAATGTGGTGGTGAGATGGAATCATCCTCCCTCTGTCCTATCATTTTGGAGTCTTATGATTCAGATATTGTTCTTATCCACATGGACCACTCTTGGGTGCTTTGTCTGAGAGTAACATTTTGTAATGGTATGAGCTGCAGGCATTAGGTACAGCAAGTGCTTTTTATCTTGTGTACAATGGAAGGTTATATTCCAGAGCTGAATGTAGGATGGATTTAATTAGAAGCCGGGGGGGGGGGGGGGGGGGGGGTTGGGGAATGACACTGAACGCTTGTGACAGGAATAAATCAATGTTTTTGATCATTAGACCTTGTGCAGATTCTGCTGCTGTAATGGAAAACTAGTACATGCTATTTCCTTCAAAACCCTTGACATGACTGTGATGTACTTCTCTGGTGCACTGTTACACAGACTTCTTTGATTTTCACTGTCCCCATTTAGATCCTACTTTGGATTATTACTAAAACAAGAAAAAAAATTCTGGTTGCTACAGTAACATGTCCTATAACCCTCAGGCATTACTAGCTCTTCATCAAGTGTTTAAGACAACAGCTAAATGTAAATCTACAAGGAAATAAAATGATAGTTGTACTGCACTTAGATTATGCGACCCTCAGTGTACCACTGAGGTGATGGACCATGTCCTTAGTTAGAGCTAGACTATTTTTTTCAAGTGAAGGTCTATTCCAATCATTTTAATTTCCTTCAGCATAAACCCATGCTGCTTTAGAATGGTGACTTCTGCCATTAATTATAGTGATGACATTGAATTCATCTGGGGCTAAGGTGGACGCTTTGTCCGTCATGTGCAAAGGATAATGTGTCTCCTTCAGTGGGTTGTATGTATTAGGCTGAAGGGCAGTAATTGATGGCTTATTTCTGTGTCTCTTACAGGTAGCTGTTTCCAAATGGAACTGAGCACAAGTGGAAAAACTTCCTGTCTTCAGTCTCTAATCTAGTTATGCAAAATCAGCTTCACTCTGAGAGACAAAACAGTTGTGTGTCTCAAACTGTGTAAGTATACTGCTGTATGCTGAAAACAGCATGCGAGGTTGTGTGTCTGCACCTGTATGCATTTCTCCATGGCATGAGTGTGTTCCCTACCTGGCACAAACAGCAGACAATATGACTACAGAAACAGTTAACTCCTCATTACCCATGGATGGAATATTTGTGTTGTCTATTATTAAGGCCAAGCTTAAAAGAAATCAAACCTTTTTCCCTTTCATTAGTACAGCCTTGATTCAATTGTAACATTCATATTCTCAAAAGTCCATTTAAATAAATATACACTGGTTTTGAAACCTAATTTACACACATTTTACTACTGATATACTTTACTGAATTTGTCTTAATCCAGAATTTCTGTGGTTAAATTCAAAGTTATTGGTAGTTTTCTTTTAGTGTCGTTCTGTCCTAGTGTGACAAGTGTGAGAACCTCCAATCACACTTCTTCAGACCAGAAGTTAATATAAATACTGTTGTTTTATTTGTGATATACACTGCCTTTTGTACTCGTGTCTGTTTCTTGTAGGCTAGATTTAAATGAAAGAGGAATTACAGACAGCAGCAAAACAGTAAATCATGAAGGTAGCCAGTGGAAACGTGTTTCTCTTGCTTCTTGATAATGTTCACTACATGCTTCACGCATGTATTCAACTCTTTTATGGAGCAAACTGTTATGGTTTACATATAAACAGAGTTTTTCCTGTATGTTGCATTCTGTCTTGGCTGCAGTGGGCTTTGGAGTTCGTGTTGGAGGTGAAAGATCCAGCAACATTCACAGAAAAACACGCCCACTACTTCCCAGTAAATATGATCCTTGGGCCTACAAGGATTCTAGGGAGGGACTATTCATTAGGGACTGTAGTGACAGGACAAGGGGTAATGGGTTTAAATTTAAACATGGGAAGTTTAGGTTAGATATAAGGAAGAAGTTCTTTACTGTGAGGGTGGTGAGGCACTGGAATGGGCTGCCCAAGGAAGCTGTGAATGCTCCATCCCTGGCAGTGTTCAAGTCCAGGTTGGACAGAGCCTTGGGTGACATGGTTTAATTTGAGGTGTCCCTGCCCATGGCAGGGGCATTGTAATTAGATGATATTAAGGTCCTTTCCAACCCTAACTATTCTATGATTCTATGATCATGGTTTTACAAATTGCTTCATAGTATCAGTTGAACTTCAGGATTCATGGAGTAAAGAGTATTATGTCTGTTCTAAAGGAAACAGCTTGCGACTGGCATACAGAATCTTTACCAATTCAGTGGTGATGGCCTTTTAATAGATTTTCAATTTGACACATACTTGGAGGAACAGATGAAATTATAGTGTCTGCAACTCTGAAAAACTGAAGATGAAACCAATACTAAAAGTGTATGTAAACCACGAAGGTACAAGCACATAGTTAGATGCAACTATTCCTCAGGTATTAGAAATAGCTTCTATTGTTTTTCTATGTAAATTATAGTAAAACCGTTAAGGAAGCTGTAGAATTAATTTTGTCCATAGATTAATCTCATTACTTATATTAAAGAAATGCCAGTTAAATCTATTTTATGCTAACAAGTTTTATCTGAGCTATGACACTTCAGACAGATGGCACTCTTCAGAACCTACCTCTGTCTCTGGAATCAATTCAGAAAATGCTAGACCTCAGGCATGTTAGCACAGTGATTAAAAATCCATTTTTTTATCTTTTTTTTATCTTTTTTTTTTTCTGAGATCATTATATTTGCTTAGTTTCGGTGTTCTGTTTTAGTATCAGCACTAGCATTAGCATTAATATTAGTATTAGTATTAATATTATTTCTTCTCTTCAGCTGTCTTCTTCAAATTTAATATCTGATTCCTGCAGGTACCTTCTTCTTTTTTTATCCTTGTGAGAATACCCTCTCACTCTCCATGTCACTTGTCAAGAAGCAACACAAAGGTTTTTGACTTTATGCCAGCTCTCTCATCTACTTTCTGTGGAGATAATGGAAGTGTCCATAATGAGATCATTTAATGCCATTGAACCATTTGATGCATTAGAAAAACAGAAACACCTATAAGCATGTAAGATCTGATTGAAATGCAGGGGGACATGAACTTTAACTGCCTTTCTTATCCCATAGCATTCCTTCAGGGCTTTCTTGCACTTAACTCTGGCATTGTGGTTTTGAGCTACTATGCTGGACTTGAATAATATCACCAGTACAATACTTTTAATGTTTCTGTGAAATCAAAGAAGTTCTGTTAGATATATACATTCAGAAAATTGATACACAAAACTGATAAAAAAGTTTGATTCAGATTGTTTTAATGAGCTCTTTAATTTAAAAACATGTAACATTTTACAAATTTAGCCCAGAAAGCTTATTGCAAATTTTAAAACTATATATAGCCTAACATGTATTTATCACAAATACCAAAAAGCTGATATTAAGAGCAAAGTTAAGTAAATGACCTGATTCTTGATCCCTAGAGCTAATAAAAACTTCAGGAGCAAAAAGGAATTCCATGGAAGTGAGAGTCACACATTTGAAATAGAAATGTAGCTCAGTAATTAGAAGGCCTTAGATAAACTTTGTGTTTTCCTTAAATCACATTGTTTTAGCTCATTTCTTGTCCAACAACAGTTTTATATCATAGTAAATCCTCTGACTTTGATAGTGTGATTCAGGTTATGGCCTCTCTCAAGTCTTGTACCGAATCATTTGACTACTGATTTAAAGACATGCTGGAGTGCCCGAGTGGAGCCAATCATTGTGGGGAGTAAGGGTAACAGAATCCATCCTTCAGTTGTCAGCAGTGCTCTAAAATGAAAGAGCACTAGGGAAGTCTGTTTGCGAGCTAAGACCATGTCACACACAGTTACTATGGATAGGCAGAAGTATTTTAACACATTAAACTGAGGTATTATCTTTGTCAATTCCTGAAGTCCTTATAGTTCATATTTTACCCTCTTAACTTTCTGCTCCTTTTTTTGGTTGTTTTTTCTTTTTTCCTGGAATATAAATACCTCTCCTTTATTTGAAGGACCCCAAAGACATGCAAAAAACCCCGTACAGATCTAATGAGAACAGTTCAGCAGCTTGTAGTGAGAGTGGAATATAATTGGTTCTCAAGTACTGCCCTCCACTTGAACAGTGCTCTTCATCTGCCAACAATGGCTATTAATTAGACGCAGATAATGTTTTTAACTTAATATGATTAGGCAATTAACTGAAGTTAAAGATGAGTAAGAAAGCGGAATGGAACTCTAAAATAGGTTTAGTATTTGTACAACCAACGCAATCTTAAAAGCCTTGGATAGTACAAGCCTTCAAACAAGTCCACAGTTACTTGTAACTCTAAAAAGATATTTGTGGAGTCTTTATACTGTCCTGGTTTTACTTCTTTAAATCAGTTGATTCAAACAAGATAACTCAATGGACACCTTGGTATTTCAAAAGGTCATTTCTGCACCTACTAAATCTATGATGCCATCATGTTTGACTTTTATACAAGTACCTTTATGTTTTTACTCCTCCTGCCTGTTGGGAAGATATTTCTGTAAACAACTGAAAAATGTTTCTTTTATCCTTCTCCAAATTCCGCCTTCACTTTCTTACTCAGTGGAGTTCTTTGAAAACAAAACAAAGTAAAAATTTAAGTCTCCTGGTATGCCAGGATCAGCTATATCTCACTGCTTTCTCTTTGTTCCTTGCCTGCTTACGTTCATCTTCTGTTTCAGGTCTTATATTTAGATTGTGAGCTCTCTGAGACAGGAGCTGTCTATTTTTGATCCATGTTCAGTGCTGTTAAAGTAGTGCAAATAAATAGAACTAATGATGTACTGCTAAAGTATGTCATAATACTCTACTGCTGTACTCAGTTAATACAGCTAGTGAGTTGGGAGATGTAGGCATCATTGCCTGTCACTGTGTGTTGCATCTTGATGGGTGTGGAATCTATGAAGTTTTATTCAGTAGTTTGCAAAGCCTGTTCAGAGTTAAAAAATCTTTACTACTACTTAATGTACTGTGGAGTTTGTAAAACGCTGCACGAAACGCCCAGAGCTAATTATTTTCTTTTTAGAGATGTCAAATTTTCAAAAACTATTTAAACGTTTATTTCTATATGATTTTAAGAGTGAAAAAAAAAAATCAACATTAGAAGAAGCTTCTGGGAAAAAAATGTATTTTGAATGTATTTAACAATGTGATTTTGATTTTTCTGAAAGTAAATTCTAACATAATTTTAAAATTATCTTTAATTTTTGAATTATGGAATTATGAATTATGAAAAAAGGCAAATAGATGTAGACAGTACCTGTTAATTAATTTAGTTTTGCCATAATGATATTTAGGAAAATTATTGAGGTCCTGATATTTGATTCTATTTTGTAATCTTAATTAATAATTATGTCATAAGGAGATAATTGCCCACTTGACTTTATGAATATTAATCTTCAAAGCATCATTTTCAACTCCAACCTTTGTTTTAATTCTATCTACTACATCAGTGGCTATATCCATATTATGCTCCATATGATTTTTTTTAAAAGCAAAACCTAAATACAGAAATATTGTATTGTTTGTTCTGTGATTTTAATTTAATGTATCTTTTTTTTTTTACTTCATTAGGAAATTGTTTCTCATGTTATATAGAGATTTTCATACCCTTATAGCTTGCTGTTTCTTTTAATAAAATATATATGCTTTATTAACTATTCTCAGCATGAATAGTCTACTCAATGTTTTAGAAAATAAATATTTTTTTAGAAAATGAATATATTTTTCCAATTATATTCTCATATTTCCCCAGTTGTTTCCCAGTATATAAAAATTATTTTCATTTGCTGTTAATGAGTATCTGTAGGGTCTTGCAGACAATAGGAAATTTTTTGTTATTTTTAAAAGACCGTTACATGGGAAAAATGCAGACCACCTAGTCTAAAAAAGATTTTAGAAATAATGGTTTTTTCACCATTTTTTATCACTAACCAATTTTACTAGATTCATATCAGAGTTCTTTTCTGTTTGTGCTTTTTGTTTGGTTGGGTTTTTTTTGTGCTTTTTTCTGAAGAATAGAACACAGAATTTTGTATTTAAAATATTCCGTATTATTGTCTCCCCTTACTTGATTCATTAATATACCCATTTTCTCCTTAATACCTCTTTTAACACTGATATCTCCATAAAAGCTTTCCTGTATTAGAAAGAAATGACTGCCGTAGAAAAGTATCAAGACGTGGGAGTAGTACAGGTGAGACAACTGTAATGAACTGTTCAGTGATTACAAGAAGGTTGCTTGTCAGTCCCTTACACTACTATTTTTAAATCTCTATCTGACTCTGAGCTCTGTGAGAAATGGACATTTGCCAGATTTCTGACCTGCTTCTTTGTGTATAACCTCCAAAATAGAACATCTTTATTCTTTGACATTTAATTTCTGAACTCTGTTGAATACAGAATTTTGAAAGGAACATTCAAAATAATACAGTTTATGAAAGAAATACAAGTTTTGGTTCCTGTCTAATTACAGCACTAGAACTTCACAGGATGAATCCTGCGAGTTCCAGTGAATTTGAGACTCTTACTTTGTTGGTTTTGGAAGTCAAATGCATTCTGGCAATAAGAGCTTTAAAAGGGCTCTTGCAGATCAGTAGAGGAGTTCTCTGCAAATCTTTGAGGGCTTTGTCTTATTTATAAGGGGACTTATTTGCAATGGGTGAGCCTTAAAAGGTCTTGTCACACTCTTGGAATACTATTTGGCAGCTCTCCACAAATCATTCTTAAGAGTAGACAAACATTAAAGTGAAAGTGATTTTTTTATTTACTGAAATGCAAACTTCATAAATTCAATTACTTTAACTGGAAATATAGTAAGAAATTAAATAATAAATCACTTCAATGTAACTTATTCTGGTTTAGCTGGTTTTCACATTCCAGTCAGACTGAAGTCTTTGAAGTCTGAATAATTCTTCAGGTGATTTCCACATATCACACATATGTGACCCTGTTCTTTAGGAAGGCCAATCCTTATGTTTTTCTTTCTTCAAATAGGATCATAACGTGTATTAAAGCTGCCAGTCTTTTTCAACTAAAAGTAAATTCACCTATATCTACTTTCTATAAACCGTCCATCTTTATAACTGAATCAATCAGGGCATATCTTCTTGTGCTAGCAGAATCCTGCCTGACACTAGATTTATCTTCATTAGTAAAAGATTTCTTTGCTGTCTCTGTGGGATCTGCCTGCTGGGCAGATTCATCTACACTCACAGTCTACTTCACTACAAGCAGGTCTGACCTCCATGACAGTAGAAAATGCTACTTGGCCTGAGAATAAAAAGACCACTTACTACTATAGAAGAAACTCACCTTACTGAATGATTTCAAATTTGTTAATTGCTTACTTAAGTTTATAGCATTTGGTAGAGTGTACAATGACAAACATATCTTGTGCAAACTTATAGTGAAGACAATGTACAATACATATGAGAAACTGTCGTGGTTTAAGCCCAGCCGTAACTCAGAACCGCGCAGCCACCGTCTCACTCCCAGCCTTTTTTCCCCCACCGTGCTCCTGGAGGGTGGGAAGGAGAACTGAAAGAATGTAACTCCCAGGGGTTGAGATAAGAGCAGTTCAGTAACTAAAGTATAACACAAATCCCTGCTGCTACCACCAATAAAAATAATGATGAGGGAAATAACAAGGGAGAGAATACAACCACTCACCACCTGTGGACCAATACCCAGCCTGACCGAGCAGTGATCTAACCCTTCCGGGTGCATGACGTGCTTTGGTCAGTTTGGGTCAGGTACCCTGTCTCTTCTTCCTCCCGGCTTCCACTCCTCCCTGGCAGAGCATGAGACTCAGAAAGTCCTTGGTCAGAGTAAACATTACTGAGCAGCAACTAAAAACATTGGTGTTATAAGCATTGTTCCCAGGCTGAAAGTCAAAAACACAGCACTGCACCAGCTACCAAGAAGGAGAAAAAATGACTACTACTGATGAAACCAGGACAGAAACATATGTGTAATCAAACAAAAAATGTAACCATTCTAGACATCAGTTCAGAAACCCTTGGCCATGTAAAACTCATTTGTGTATCTCAAATTTATTACCTACATTTACACAAGGAGAAGAGTGAGCTATTTCCAGAGGGGATTTCATTAAATCCTTTAGAAGATATTAAGCTAGACAGAATGGTTCTCCACCTAGTGGGGCTATTTACTGATTAAAGTTGGTCCTAGGTATCTGCTTCTGCATGACCCCTCATAGTCCAACAGATAAAGACAGGTGCAGTGAATTCCCTTCTCAGTGTCTAGAGGCACTAAGCCCAATTAAGGAGTCATATTTGGCTTGATTATGAAATATTTTAACTAGAATTATAATAAATAACTCCTCTCCTAAAATTGTCATTCAGTTGGCCCCATTCTGCCTATTTACAAATCATATCATAGATATAAATCTTGATCTAATACTCATTTAAAGTTGGCTAAAAGAGCAAAGCTTTGAATTAAATGTTGTACATTACATGTATAAAGTATATGGAAAGAGGAAACATTGACTGTGATAATTTGTAAAAAAAAGAAAATTTGTAAAACCAGATCAGCTGGTTTAGAAGATGACATTTTGCACAGAAGCCATGAACATGGCCCATGTGGATGAATACAGTTGTGTCTTGGCTTTGCTGTGTGGTTAGCATTCCTCTATATTTTCTGTCTTACTGGCATGATGAATTAACTTAATGTTAACCCCTTTATAGACCTAATCTGTAGCTGAACCCTACTAAACCAAAGTAATCTGGCTGCATGATTAGACCCAGAGGGATGTGTTTATTGGCACTAAGTCCTGCTGAAGGCCAGTCATTCGAGATGTGTTCGAAGGGATAATCCTGGGGCTAATACTAGCCAACATCTTCAGAAATAGTCTGGACAATGTGGCAGACTACACCCTCATCATATTTGCAAATGGTATAAAACTGTGAGGAGTGGATGATACACTAGATGGATGCATTAGCATACAGAGGCAGCTTGAAAGGCTGGAGAAATGGGCTAACAGAAACCTTGTGAAGTTTAATGAGGGGAAATGCAAAGAAGTCCTGCACCTACAGAGGAGAATTGCCAGGCAACGCTACATACCGGGATTCACATTACTGTGAGTCAGTGAAACCCTGTTTTATTAGAGTGAGAGAATTCAACAGATTAATTAACTTGTTCATAAAAAAATAAACATGAGGTCATCAGGTCATTAATCATGAAGGAAGTCCAGATACAAGAGACATTAAGTTTATTTGGGAGTGGTAGCATTTGGAACACATGTCCCTGCACTAAATGGGAAATAAATAGTATCCAGAATTTAGACTGTGGGTTGGTTTTTTATATATATTTTCTTTTAGTATTATTATTATTTTTGTTATAAACTTCTGTCATGTATTGCAGCCTGCAAGCTTTCCCCTCCTCCTTATGTTTTGTTTAAAACCAATGTCTAGGCACTAGTTAATGGATAAAATGCTACAAAGCTTTTCTGCACCAAAAAGAGGTTACAAAGTGTAAGAAAACTGATCAATTTATATTCCTCCTTTTTTTCTGCCTTTATAGCAGGTTTTAATCATTGCAATGTTTTTGATACCCTCAAGGCAAGACAGCGCAAACAAACTGTCTGTTGTACAGTCCGTGGGGTAGATGTGGTTCAGCTGGGCAAAGTCTGTTCTGACAGAGGGTCATGTGCAGCTAACATACCCTGAGATAACGTTAAGTGAACCTTAACCACTTTCGTAGCACTGATATATCAAATGAGCTCCACAGTACAAACAAAAATGTTATTAGCATGGTTCAAAGAATTTACAGTTTAATGTTTCACATGATAACAAAAATGACAGGAATAAAACTCATAAGAAAGAGACAGCATGTCTGTCACACCACGTAGCTGTTTAAGCCCCATCAGAGCTGTGTTCTCAGGACAGAAGACAGCAGACACACTGACATAAATAAACTAATGTTTCTGTAGCTTGTAGGCATGGCAGGCTGTAAGACAGAATTTCTACAAAATGCTGAGTTGTCCTGAAGAGAAGTGCAACATTCCTGGACTTTGTGCTCTTGGCTAGTCTACAAAACAGTAATTCTTTCTGAGGAAGTGTAATTTCTGAGAACCTAATGCAGCTTTTTATCCTCAGCTTGAGCTAATAGCTACCTACCCTCTATTGCCCCTCACTCAAGGCATTAGACAAAGCATTCTCTTGCATGTCAATAGATAAACAAAGGGCTTTAGATGACCCGGCTCAGAATTCAACACCTTTCATACGCTACTGTGTCATCTAATGTATTTATAAGAAAAGGAAATGTGATGTGGGTCTTGTTTTTTTAAAAAAAGAACAAGGTTAATAAGACAAATCCAGTGATGAGACATCAATATATAAGCCAAGATAAAAGGGTGAGATAATAGTAGTAAACATCTGTGTGGAGAAGGGAGGGTTTGGTGATTAAGGGTCAGAGCATGCACCCAGCCAGCACATACTATAGGGGTTTAGAGGGTAAAAAAACTAATTAGTGGAATGAATTAAGAGGCCAAATGCAAAAGCAAGATCGCAGTGTTGACTGCATGAACAAGGATTAAAACAGTTGGTTCCAGTACTTTTAAATATGTGTGCTTGAGACAGATTTGACACATTCAGGAAGGTGGTTTGTGAAGTAAAGAAAAACCTTTATAGTGAGTAAAATTGTTGAACCAAGACCTCAGCCTTACCCAGGGAAGAAAAAACAGAGATATAGGCCTTCTACACATATGAAGTGTGCTTTCAGTTACAAAAGAAACAGGGATATAGGTCTGAAAAAATACTCTCTTAAATTGGTTATAAGGCTCAAGACTGACTCAATTTTCTATTCTATTCTCAACTATTCAATGATTCTATGATAATTTTGAAAGATTTGTTTAGTTCCTATTATGTTCAACTGTACTGCTAAGTGATGATTTGTGTGCACTTTTCCTAATTCTGTACTGTGTCAGGATGTGATAGAAGCATATGATAATTTATGAAGAGTTAAAACAAGGAAGTTCTTAACACCAGCAGCTGTACAAAAACAGTGCTATCGAGTATGGTCAAAAACCTGGACATGATATTCATAAATGCACTCAGGAAAGCTATCAAATGCTTTTAACTTTGTTATAATTTTCATTATTCTTTTCAAATGTAAGAAAATTGGTATTGTGATTATTGGAAAAGAAAGGAAAAAAATCTTTGACTTTATGATCTTGAAACCTTCTTCTTTAAAATGTATATATCTCTTCACACAAACATTTACTAACAATCTCTTCACACAAACATTTACTAACACACTATACTAGGTCACAGTCTTCATTCCGCAATAGTTATGAGCAATGTCCTTTTCAAAGAGCAGAAAAAAATTGAAGGCTAAATGCAGTTGTCAGCTGAAGGCAAAAAACTGGAAGGAGAAAGAAGTAAAAGTGTGAAAAATATGAGAGATGAGGAGCTGTTTAAGAATACTTTGGTGGGTACCAGAAAGCTTATGGTCATTCCTGAGAAAGAGAGCCACACTAGTTACAAACGATTTTTATTTAAAATGCAAAAGAGAGTGGACACACATGACAAATAATAATAATTAAAAAAGATGATAGATATTTCTAGTAAGCTAGGAGTGATAAAAAAAATAGTATGGAATGCCAAAAGACACAGGACTAACCTATGTATAGTAAAAATGGTAATAATACCAGGAGATACTTTTATATAGATTTCAGTAGGAAAAAAAAAAAAGTATAGTTAAAGAAAAAAGTATCTTTATCTTGATATCGTGGGGGGTTGGGAGAAAAATGGTAGAATTAGCAGTAAATGACTGGATTTTCAATAAAAACATTGGTTCTATTTGGGGAGAAAAACATGTATCTGAATCATGCCACATGAAGATTTGATGAAAGCAATGAATAGGGTGACTAGTTTTCCTAAATCTACACACTTAAAAGCATTGCCATGCAATTTATGACTAAGAGGTTTAAAGGATATGGCTAAGGAGCTATCTGGGTTGTTAATGTTGATTTTTCAATAAGCCTTGAAATGCTGGAAACACTCCAGCATTCTGAAAGAAGCTAATGTTTCACAATTTATTTTAAAGAGGGTAAACTGGTCAGAGGCTTGTCATAGTAACATCAGTCCTGAGCAAAATAGTGATACGGCTGATATACAAATGAACTACTAAAAAGCTTAAAGGAACCAATATCATTAAAGCCAACTTGGAAAAAAACTTACAGAACAATCTCTGGATTAGTATGCTTGGTAGATAAAGCAAGTACAATTGATTTCTTCGTTACAGATTTCTCTAAGGCTTTTGACTTGATACTGAAGTACATGTTTACGAAGAAATTAGAATGATATAAGAACAGTTTGCACAAGTTCAGCAAAACAGAAGCTAGCCTGTTCTGGGCTTTCACTGTAGAAGTTACTGTCCTTTGAAAGAGACTTAGTGATCTCTTTTAGAATTCAGTCCCTGGCACGTGCTTCTTACTGTTACCAGTGACTTGCAAGAATACACTAAATAATTGCTAGCAATATTTGCAGTGAATCTCGCTGGTCGAATCAGTGAATTTTCTTTGAAATAAAATAAAATAATGAAATAGCACACACACAAAAGTGTTTCATTTTTGAGTTTTGCAACTGACTGTCCCAAAATATCAGCATAAATGCAGTGCTTGCAGAAAACGATATTCTTTTGCATTCCTTTGGTAAAAATTATTGTGAGGAGTTAAAGACAGTTTAACCAAGTAAAGATTGGATATGTACCCCCAGGTTTTGACTGAAGTGTGAAGAACACATGCATTCCTCGTTCTGTTTGTAACGTATAAATCAAGCAAGACCTTTAAAACATGATGCTTTTCAAACAGCTGCAAATCTCCAAATTGTTTTAGTAATATTTAGGCCAAGAGGCTCTCTTCATGTCAACCAAGTTATTGCCTATTATGAGGTACTGAGGCAAAAAAAACAAAACCAACCCAACCAAGAAGTTATATTCAGCAGTTTCATTTTCTAAGATAGATTTGTATATACCTGAACCCAAAATATTTTTGTAGTATAATGACAATTACTCATTCAACTGTAAATGTGTTTTCTTGTGCTCTAATGAAGCAGTTAATCAAGTCTGTTTACTCATCTACAAAACATATATTCCTCACATTGGCAAGTAGTTTTGTATACATCGTTGTTTGTATTCCGCATTCACTGAATAATTTCTGCTATAAAGAAAGATATTATGGTGGAGGTTTTTTTTGTTCTACAGGCAATTCAAGTGTTTAAGAATATCTGACTAATAAGGAGAAATCACATATCTAAAAATGAGTGTGTAGCTCCTTTATTCTTGGTATGCAAAATTGAAAATAACTGCTCCATTTATTTCATTACAACTGGATTTTGGATAATTAGGGCTTTATTTATTTATTTATTTTATTTACAGACTCAATCACTGTTGATTTCAAGCTGAGAAGTTGGGGTGGGATGAGAAATGGAAAGTCAAGATTTTTTTTTCCGTGAATATAGTCCCATGCCCTCAATCCCCTGTGATATTTCCTTGGGTCAAAGACAACCTCATGTATTTTGCACAGGAGAAGTAATCTTACAAAGAAATTCCTTTCAAAGTCTGACCCCTTGTAAATCTAGTCTGAAACTTGTTTCTATCAGGGAGGAGTAGCAAAAGCTTAGGGAACAATACAATAAACAAAGCATGGGTAGGGTTTTCATTGCCCTGGTATGGTCTTGTAAACACCAATTCATAACGTTTACAATCACTTTAAATGCATCAGTTTTGAGTGTACTCAGCAGGAGGTTCCCTTGTGACAAAGAGACATGGCCACATAGGGAAGAGACAAACCGAACCCAGTGTGTGAAGCACACAGCAAAATAAAAATGTAAATACTAGTGCTGGCAGTGACATAGTAAAGAAAGTTGGTGGAAATTTAATTTACCTTAGTTATAACTTTATGAAGAAAACAGGGAATCTGATTAATTTGAAAGTGAACTTAATTCTGGACAAACTGACATCTAAACAGCAATGTGAAACAAATTCACTGCAAAGATGAATATGCCAAGGCAGGATGGATGCTCAAGACAGTACTTCCATAAGCCCTGTTGACTGCCATGAGCTGAAATACCAGTTAAAGATATAAAACACCCTGTTTATGCAGTCGAGATTTTGCTTGCATAAATGAGAGTGCAGATTAGTTGTCACTAGCAACTGACCTCAGCTAAATAGGATCTTATTCAAGGCCCATTTTAATATAGATACTGTATCAAATCATAAAAAATAATTCAGGTAAATACTTTTACAGTAAAGATAGGCAGAAAACAAAAATACATTGAAATTATGCAATTTCAATAATAAAATTTACGATAGATGTTTGGAGAGGGATTCTTCATCAAGGACTGTAGTGATAGGACAAAAGGTAATGGGTTTAAGCTTAAACAGGGGAAGTTCAGGTTAGATATAACGCAGAAGTTCTTCCCTGTGAGGGTTGTGAGGCAGTGGAACAATTTTCCCAAAGAAGTGGCAAATGTGGTAAATGTGTTGGGCGATGCGGTCTCTAGTGAGGTGTCCCTGCCCATGACAGTGGGGTTTTATCTAGATCTTAGTGCCTTTTCCAACCCAAACAATCCTATGATTCTATGATAGCATCTCTCTCTAAAGATGCCTTTGCACAACGGATGTGTGGTATGTGCTGTAATATGTCACATTTACAGGGGAGCAGTATTTAGAGTCTGCAGTGCCATTGTATATGAGAACTGGTTTTCAAATTTTGTTCCTTGGATCTTGGTAGTTCACACGTTGCTTTAAAGTTCCTGGAACATGTTGCTGATTTACCTTTTGCACTCTGAAGAATAGGCCTGTTAGTTTAAATTCTGTGCAGAAGTATCTTTTATATCCTATAAAATACCCAGTGTTCTTGTGTATAAACAAACACTGAAAACCACCGTGGGAAAATTGTGCTCGTTTTGGCTAGGATAGGGTTAGTATTCTTCCCAGTAACTTGTATGGTACTATGTTTTGGACTTGTACCGAAAACTGTATATATGATACAGGGATGTATTTTGTTTTGCTTACCAGCACTTACACAGAATCGAGGCCTTTTCTGCTCTTCAAACCACCACCATAGTGAGCATGCTGGGGGTGCACAAGAAAACAGACACAGACAGGACTGGTGACCCCAACTGACAAAAGAGATATCCAATAACATATGGTGACGTGATCAGGAATAAAAGCTGCTGGAAGAAGGAGGAAGTGGGGCATTTCAGGTGATCGTGTTTGTCTTCCCAAGTAACTATTTGTGGTGGAGCCCTGCTTTCCTGGAGATGGCTGAGCACCTGCCTGCTGATGGGATGTGATGAATTAATTCCTTGTTTTGCTTTGCTTGTGCACACAGCTGTTGCTTTACCTAAGCTGTCTTTATCTCACCTTCTGAGTTTTCTTACTTTTATTCTTCCCATTCTCTCCCCCATCCTGCTGGGATGGGAGTTAGTGAGCAGCTGTGTGGGGCTTAGCTCCTGCTGCTGTTAAACCATGGCAAAAAATACATAACCAGAATTAGAATTTCTGCTTTAAAGATTGTACACACATAAGCACATCTACAGGTGTTTTGGAAGGCAGTGACAGAGGGTACATGAAAGTATTGAGAGTAGTGGCTGTTGAAACTGGACAAATGCTTTTTGGGTGCTCGAAGACCCTATTATTTGGTGTACAGCCATAGAATCCTAGAATCATTTAGGTCTGAAAAGACCTTTAAGAGCAAGTCTAACTGTTAAATTAACACTGCAAAGTGCACCACTAAACCACATCCCACCTACAAGTCTTTTAAATACCTCCAGGGATGGGGACTCCACCAGTTCCCTGGGCAGCCTGTTCCAATGCTTGATAACTCTTCCAGTGAATAAATTTTCCCAATATCTAATCTAAAAGGTTAATTTAACAGATTTACAGAATACCATAGGAAACAATGTGTTCCACAAAACTGAATCTTTGTAAATATATCACCTCCATATTACACACCCAGCCTAACATGTTTAGGCACTGCTATTTTGTTACCAGTGAGGTCTTAGTCTGAGACAGAGGAGATAAATTTGAGACAGAACCATTTCTATCACACACTGACTTGAGAAGCAGGAGGCTCCAGATTTATTTTCACTCTACCACACTGACACTCTTGGTGACAGAATGCTTACACAGGAACAGTGAAGAAAACTGGCTCATTTATCATATTTTTTCATCCTTGAAGCATGTAACATGTTAATGCTTAAATATTCCCTGTATATATATATTTGTTTGACCACCTGGACAGCATTAGCTAAGAGGATGCAAAAAAAAAAAAAAAAAAAAAGATATGTTCCTTTTTTCTTTTCAGACTGAACTGGTAGTGTAAAATTTGGCTGCAAGATCTTTTCCTGGAACTTCACCAAATGTTACTACAAAACATTTTGACACCGGTATAAATCACTCACAAGATCCACAGTCTGCGTTCTCACAGCGACAGAGGAAGGGAAGAAAGATAGAGACTTTGGCTGTGGATGAGAGCCGCCATCTCCCCTCCTCTGTCCCTTTAATAAAATAAATAGATTGTCTGGTTCTGACTGGGAAATGGCAAAAGGTTCATAAATGGCAAAACCAGACCTTAGAGTATGATATAGATCTTGACATTAAAGAAAAGGTACACACAGGCATTAAAAAAAAAAAAAAAAAAAAAGTTCTGAAAAGAATTAATTTTTCTTTTTCATTTATGTTAATGTTTTAGAAAAAAACCCCACTTTTGCTGCTAGCAGCACTTTGCCAGAAAGGTCCCTCATGACCTTGCTCCTTTTTGTTTAAGATAAATCTGTGAAAAAAAATATAAAAAGGCAAGCTAATACTTTTCATAGAATAGCATAGAATCAGAGAGACTAAGTACTCTGGCTAAAGCTATTACAGTTATTACTCCCTGAAAGTAATAGCCACTGCAGAGTTACAGCTTGATTGCCATTTAGAAATATCACTAGAGCAAAGCCAGTATGGCTAAACCAACCGAAGCAGAGGCCCATGTTGACCATTTGACATTTGCTCCTTTTTCTCCCTTGTCCCAAGACAGAGGTAATTTGCCACTAGCTTGGTGAGGATTTTGCAAGTAAGAAAAGGGTGGTGGTGTGGGACACTAAATGAAGCTTGATTTGTGTCTAATTCATACTATCTAAATACTTTCTTAAGCTTCCCAAATCTAAGGAACAACAATCACTTTTCCATCATGATTCTCAACTTCTCTGTGTCACAGTGTCAGAAAGCCCAAACCCTTCTAGTAATTTTTAAGTCCTAGTTTATTTCTAACAGACAGCAAAATCATGCTTGAGTTGCTCCTGTGAGCTACAGGAGCACTACCATCATTTATATCTCATTTTCTTGAGTATCACAGGGTTTCTCACAATACAAGGAGCCACTCCTCAGCCACAGAAATAAGTTTCTTTTCAGTTTCAGCAATGGTGTGAAGATTGTGTTTTGAGTTTTTATCCCTGTAGGACTTCATCTCATGTTGCGAATCCAATCTCTGATTTATGTCTATGTTCTCTGCTAATCATTCTGAATATGTTTTTTAGTGATCAATCCCCTGAAGAAAAATGAGGCACTAGAGTGATCAAACATAGATACGGCTCTGTCAGTACTTTACACTATGTCAGGCTCTGATGCCTAAATGAAAAAGTGCTACCATTTAAAATGACAATGTAGTTTTTCCTCCAAAACTTTAAATATTGTTTTTGCTTCTTTCTTCTGTGGAGCTATTAAAGGACAATAAGTTCACTGTAGGAATCTACTAATAGTATTATGTCGTCAAAAAAGACCACCAAAGCCAAAACCATCCAAAACCAAAAAATCACGTAGAGAAATCCTGAAATTTTTCTTTTTTATATTTTCACTCTTGTTTCTATATGACTAACAGCTTCAGGCCCAGGTAGTTTAGCATCTAAATGGCCACAGTAAGAGTTACTCATGAAAAATGTTTATATTTAGCTCCCTCATTAAGAGAGATTTATTCTAACAACAAATATGCTCAAGTAGTGCTAATCAATGTAACTTGCAGTTCTGCTGATAAAAAACTGTAACAATTTGAAGGGATGAGTGTTTGGTTGATTTTGCTGTTCCTGTTGACAGTGTTCTTTGCCAAAACAGGGAAGATAACGTGTTGTCAAAACTCTCTCTGTAGTGAATGGAAAGGGGTGGTTTCATCCAAAGGGTGATTTATCTCAGCCTAAGATAACATTTAATGTAGAACCATGGAATAACATAAAGTGGAAGGTAGGTGAGATTCATCATTCTCTGGACAAACATCTGTGTTCTTTTTAGCAATAAAGGTTGTGGGAACAATCTGGCTAGACTTGACCCATAGACAGACAATATTAGATGACAGAAATCTCTGTGGCACTTGAGAAATCATATTGCTCTCCTGTGGCTATTGCACATGTATAAAAAGGAACATCTAATGTATCCTTACATCACAAAGATGCTGCAAAATTTGATTCATGGTGACTGTTTATGACCCTTGAGTAAAAGGCAGCATAGGGATTGTACAATATATTTCTCTAAGGGCAAAAAGTGCAAATTCAATAAATTCATATTATCACCTTATTGTAAATATCCAGGCCTTGCATGCAGTATCCCATCTTGAGCCTTGTAAACAGGTATCAGAAAGCTGAAAAGATACACAAAAAATATGCACAGCTAAATGAGCTTGGTGATTGTCAAGCTATTTCTATTAGACTGTAACGGGCTTGGCATCTAGGTCATGCATTGCTCAGAAAAGAATGAGAGAGAGCTTTAAATGCACTTCTCATCATAGTACAATGACCCCATATGAATGCAAAATAGAGCCAAAGAGAGCTGTTAATCAGAGATTAAGCTCCCACAAAACAAGATTGTTGCCAATAAATTCTGTGGTTATCTACTGTGATGTGTTCAATAGCATCAGATTTGAATTAAAAACCAGTCCTTTACTGTTCTATCTCTTTTAGCAGAATGCTGACATACCCAGGATTAGAAATTGTTCTAGGTATTAGGAATAAAAACTGATAAACTCAGAACTCCAAGTATCACAGTTTGTTCTCTTTTCCTGAAATACCTAGAGATGAGTGGGATTATGGAAACTGTAGAGTGAACAAGGGTCCATAGGTACAAAACCAGTAAAAATAAAGGAGAAATTTGGATTTCTGCTTGAAGTCTCACTTCCTACCTAAATGTTTGCCAATTTACTCCATTACTATGGACACAGAGAATATAGCAATCAAAGCTCAAGAAGGGAAGAGTGGTTTTCTACTCACTAGAAAATAGGTTAGATAATGACAGGCTGTGGCTGATCTGGCAAAGCTTGCACCATTTGCTGCAATGAAGCTTCTTGAAGTGTTGATCTGTTGCAGGGTAGGAAGGCTTTGCAGAGGAATCTGCACAGGCTGGATTGATGGGCTGTGGCAAATTGCATGAGGTTCAACAAGGCAAAGTGCAAGGTGCTTCACTGGCCAGAACAACCCCATGCAATGCTACAGGCTTGGGGAAGAGTGGCTGGAAAGCTGCCTGGTGGAAAAGGACCTGGAGATGCTAATACAGGCATCCTGGCCTGTGTCAGCAATAGCATGGTAGCAGGGCCAGGTCAGCGAGCAATCCCCCTGTACTGGGCACTGGCGAAGCTGTACCTCAAATCCTGTGTTCAGTTTTGGGCCCCTCACTACAAGAGACACATTGAGGTGCTGAAGTGGGTCCTGAGAAGGGTAACGAAGATGATGAAATGTCTGGAGTGCAAGTCTGATGAAGAGCAGCTGAGGGAATTACGGTTATTTAGTCTGGAGAAGAGAAAGCTCAGAGGGGACTTTCATCACTCTCTACAACTACCTGAAAGGAGGATGGAGAGAGGAGGTGGCTGATCTCCCAAGTAACAAGTGATAGGACAAGAGAAATGGACTCAAGATGTGCCAGGGGAGGTTTGGATTGGATATTAGGAAAAATTTCTTCACCAAAGGGTTGTTAGGCATTGGAACAGGCTGCCCATGGAAGTGGTGGAAAAAAATGTGTAGATGAGGCCCTTATTGAAATGGTTTATTGGTGGTCTTGGCAGTTCTGGTATAAAGCTCGGACCTGATGATCAAGGGACTGGAGCACCTCCCGTATGAAGATAGATTGAGAAAGTTGGGGCTGTTCAGCCTGGAGAAGAGAAGGCTGCATGGAGACCTCATAGCAGCCTTCCAGTATCTGAAGGGGGGCCTATAGGGGTGATGGGGAGGGACTATTCATTAGGGACTGTAGTGATAGGACAAGGGGTAATGGGTTAAAACTTAAACAGGGGAAGTTTCAATTGGATATAAGGAAGAAGTTCTTTATTGTGAAGGTGGTGAGGCACCGGAATGGGTTGCCCAAGGAAGTTGTGAATGCTCCATCCCCGGTGGTGTTCAAGGCCAGGTTGGACAGAGCCTTGGGTGTCATGGTTTAGTGAGAGGTGTCCCTACCCATAGCAGGAGGGTTAGAACTAGATGATCTTAAGGTCCTTTCCAACCCTAACTATTCTATAATTCTATGATTCTATGATCTTGAAGGTCTTTTACAATCTACTTGATTCTGTGATTCTATGATTCCGCTCTGGCAATGTTTGCTGACTGACCAAAGACTCTGCAGCAGATTGTACACAAAACACATGTAGATTTTTAACTTCTGGTTAATACAGATATTAGACAGCCAGGTAAAGCAAGCCAGAGGGCTAAGACTGACATTCACGCCCCTGGAAAGACACAGACACTCAGCTGTTAAATAGGTTGGAAGGGTTGGTCATTGTTATTCTGTGGAAGGAGCTGAACCTTGATGTTGTAGAGCTGAAATCCTTGAGTCTCTTCAGCCTCTCTCCTCCCTGCCTCCCCTCTATGGAGAATTATGTCTTTTGTTATTACCTTTTTTCCTCCCAAATCCTCATGGTGTTAACTCTTGGCATCTCAACAGTTTCATTTCCTGGGTTTTTTTTGCTTATCTTATCTTGCTTGGATGTTTCTCTCACATGTTTTGTCACACCTCATCACAATTTTCTTAGTAAAACTGAGTCAAGATCACACAGCTGCACCAAACTGGTGCTTGATCATGGGTAGCTGAATCTCTGGATTGAGAATTACACATTACATGATCCTGATTAAAACTGTAAATGATTGACTCTTAGATACTTCTTTACAAACATCATATGTTTCATAAGAAAATGTATGTTGTGCATACCCTTATATGAGACTCATTGCCCTTGAGAATAAATGAATGTTGTCTTGTCTTTCTAATCATAGATTGAGCTACTGAAAAGAGTTCCTAATGATGCATGAGGAGACATCCTCAGTATTCATTTACCAGCCTGGTGAGAAATTTCACAGGCTACAGGAGACTAAACTGAATCCCTGAAAAGAAAGACAATCGATAACATACAATTTGAGCACGCTTTGTATATGTGCACTGGAGATTTGGGCTGAAGGAATCTAGATATTCCAGAACGCCCTTCCAGTAAGAAAGCTAATATTTTTCTAAGCTGTGTATTAATCAATATATGGTGTGTCTGTCTGTAAGAGCATAGGTCTGCATTGATGTCCTAGGATAACCCTTTCCAGTCCTAAACAACACCTAAAAAGTCATGGCAAATTGAACAAAAATAACTCACTGAGGAATACATGCAAACACAAATGAATATTAAAGTGCCCCATATGTATTGATCACATCATGTCTTTTGCTTGGTTTTGTAAGTCTCCATTTAAAGAAGTGCACTGATTTAAGCTAGCTTTTAAACATTTTTTATTTCAAGCACATGCTCAAGTGAGACAGCAGCTCAGTGCTGAAGGCTACACTGTTGGTTTCAGTTAAGATTATTAGCTTTCTAAGTACTTCCATAGATTTCTTTATGAAATATAAGGACGAAAGCATCTTAAAATAAAACTAGTTTATTTTCAATGCTCAAAAAACCCTGAGTACATTTTTTTTCTTACCAAGTCATTCAGCATTATTTTACAGATAGATTTGGCTCGTTCTTTCAGTGCTTCCAGAATTCCTTTTTTAGCAGTCACTGAATGACAGAGATTTGTTCTGATTATGCTTGAGGGATTCACTGAGTTAATGTAACATCAGATATGAGACAGGCAGATGTTTAGTCTTAACTGTGTCATCTGTGCCAGAGTTGAAATAGTGCCTGTTCTGACACCATTATATTTAGATTCCACAAACATTTTATTTTATGTTTCTGCTGACTGAAATATGTGAAATACGATGTGTCATGCAACACAATTCTCAGCATTTATGAAGTGGTCAGATAATGCATATTCTTTGGAAGAGTATAAACTTCTTAAAGAATAAATTAAATTAATGATCTGTGGTCTGGCACAACTAGTTGCCAGACTTGGGTGCTTTGTAGCCTTCTAGCATCCACCAGTCTATTTACCTCTATCTGCCTTGATGACTAAGCAGTGTGTCTTCTTGTTTAAAAACCATTATTGCTGGTTTCTGGTGCCAGCATTAGATGACTGGTTTTAGCACAGTCGTATCTATTGGACCTTGCCTGTCTCGATCAACAAGGGTAAGGTAGGGGTCTGGGTTGTCCTTGGCTGCTTGTCCCTGTCTTTGTCCCTGAGGAGAGAATATTTTAGTGGCTGCTCATAATGTTAAGATGTTTTTTGAACCGTTTTGAACCTCCGATTTGCCACTGGAAGTTTGCTCTTCTAATGTAATGCTAGTGCTCAGAGCTCCTAATCTCATAATGTTAAGAGGTAGGTATTCCTTTTCATTTCCCAGCAGCATACTCTACTGTCATAATGTATCTTTTTTCAGTTAATGTTAAATAAGTGCATTCTGGCTACCAGCTTTTTCATCAGATTGAATAACAGTGGGTAAACTGTAGTACACAGAGTTGCATGTCAAATGTCCCTTGAAGAACTGGTGAGTGCAATAAGAAAAGGGGCTATTCATTTTTTTTTAAATGATAGAAAGTTTGTGTCATGTGATAACATTTTTTGAGAAGCTACCCAAGCACAGATCATTCCTTTTTGTCTCTCTCCTCCTATTTGCGGGTTTCTGTGCTAAGAAATTTTGAGAACGTGAGCAGGAAGAAAGAGAGGGCATCTTAAATAATGCTTTGGGTATTCCCTACAACACAGTTTTATCCCCCCAAAAAGCCATAATGTCTGAAACTAAAGTTAAGTTTCTGCACTGGATCACACAGATTATGAATCTAAAAAGGCTAAATTAGGTACCCCTACTAGGTACCTACAGTAAGGTAGCATAAATATCCCTTTTAATCCTGCAAAGCATTTAAATCAACAATCCTCTGACATTCGTCATGCAAGTTTGGAGTAAATTTCCTTTATTATTTATTAACTCAGACGTCTGATAAAGGAGGAAGAGAATAAGAACTCATGTCTCATCTGGCACCCCAGTGCAATTGATTGGCCCTACTCATACAGAATAGCCTTCTAATAGCAGATCAGCTACTTATTCAGTGATATGACAAATACCACTCTAGCAATTGACTGATAAACAACATTTGAAATGATGTTTCAGAGTACTGTTTGATCCAACGTAGAAGTATATATAAAATGGTAAATGGCTCATTCTAAAATATTCCAGGACAGTGACTGAGAAACCCTGAAGAAACTGACACAAAGTTTTAGAGCTGGAATTGCTTGTTGGTAGTTTCCACTCTGTATGCCACATTCTTTCACGGGGAAAATCTGATGAAACAGAGGGCTGCAAAATGTTCTGATGAGTAGAGAAAATGCATTCCAGTGAGAGTTCAGTATTCATGACTTATCAAAAGAAGATTGAGAAGTGAGTTGATTAAGGTGTATAAAGATCTTCAGGGAGGAAAATAGCAGATGCTAATGGGCTCTTCAGTCTTTTGGAAAAAGATATAACAAGAATGAAAACTATTGGAAGTTAAAGATAGAACAATTCAAATGAGAAACACATTTTTAACTACGGGATAATCAAGCATTGGCAGATATGGGGAGGATGAAAAACTGCAAGCAATAATGGATTTCTTTGTTTCTTTTCTCTTCAAATCAAATTGGATACTTGTCTAGTAAACATGCTTTAGATGAACTCATGCAGCTAGATTCAAAACAATGTAACTTAGTGAAATGCTATGGTCTGTGTGAAATTTAAGAGATTAAAGCAGGTGATAGGTTTCCTTCTGGTTTTAACTCATGACTAATCACTATCTAGGCAAGCGTTAACCAAATTCTATATGTTTACGTTTCCTTGCATAAACCTGGGGCTCAGACTAATGTAACTACATGTGCATAGCTGTAGCTGACTTAATAAACCTTTTCAGTCTGGATTGCAATCTGTCCTTTCCCATTTTTCAGCATCCGCGTTACCCAATTTGGTTGGCTTATTAATCAAACTGTACACCTAGGGAAGAGATTACACTACTCTGTAGTCCAGACCTAGCTCAATATGGTCTGCAGGATGGTTATCCCTCATTGCCTGTAGTGCACAGATTGCTTCTGTGTGCTTTGTTCCTGGATCACTTTTGCAAAGGACAGAGTCCATTCTATTCATTATCTCAGTCTAGGACTGCAAATGGCTTCAGACTCGGATTTCTCCAGCAATGTGAAGTGTGCCATCAGACACAAATCCATCTGGCCATCATTTACTAATTTCTCTCACTTTTTTGTTTTGCCTATTAATAATTATAATATCTTCTTATAATTATCTTAGTGAATATTTCTTAGCTTTCATTTCAAAAGTGCAAGTCTTCCATAAAAACCTGGATTTCTGTATGCATGACTGCACTGAGAGTTTACAGAAAAGGACTGGGGCCCAGTGTGTTAGGCAGGATTATGATTCAAAGAGACTTAAAATTTTAAATGCAGGGCAATAGAAAAAGGGGGAACTGGGAACACAGAAATCAGGTGACAGGAAAATATTACACCTTCAACATTGTATTTGTTTGTTTGTTCATTCGTTCATTCATTTTCATTAATTAATTAATTAATTAATTTTCATTCATTCGTTCATTCATTCATTCATTCATTCATTCTGTCTATATCTATCCATCCATCCATCCATCCATCCATCCATCCATCCATCCACCTACCCACCCACCCATCCATTCACCTATCTAATTTAGAATTTCAGTGGCATTTCCAGAGGTTCTAAACAGTAAGATAAAGATCAATTGTAGTTTTGCATAACGTATTTGCTAAGGGTCTAACACTGCACTCTGAGAATTCATTCTTGTAGATTGTCAGTATAAAAATAGCAAGATTTGGTGGGTTTTTAACATGTGTTGCAGAAGGCACTAGAAACGTTTTATATGAATAATTTACAGCATTGCGTCCTTGGTGTATTACTCTTTGTTTTTCCCTAATCTTTTTCACCTTGAGATCAACAGGACTGTTGTCACTAACTACATTGGGAATTAGGGACATCAGACCTTTTTATGTTTGTGTTTCTCAGATGTATTCCTGGTGATTGTAAAATGTAAGTCACAGAAAACAACTTGCTGTTAAACCTGAAGAGTGTCCCTTTTCAGTGTGATATCCCCTGGACATTCCTAAACACTGCAAGTGGTAATTAGGTGTTGTAATATCCATCTCACAGACCCATGCAGACCTGATGTAGATGAAGGTCATCTGCTCTATCCCTGTGTCCCAAAGCAGGATCAACAATTCTATATCTAAATCATTCCTTCCAGATGTGCATCTAAACCAGCCTTAGAGAGCTCCAATGATGTGGGCTGCATAGGCAGTTTGTTTCTGCACTTCACTGTCCCCACTGTTACAAAGTTTCTTCATATGTGTATTCCAGTCTTCCTCACTGAAGTTTAAACCCATTAATTCTGGTCCTATCCTCCCTGGACATGAAGAGCAGATTGTTCCTTCCCCTCTGTGGTAGCTTTTCTAGTAAGTGAAGGTTGTACTGTGTCTGCCTGAGTGTTGTTTGTTGCCAGCTAAATAAATCCATTTATTTTCCAGATTTATGATTCTTATTGTTCTTTGTCCTGCACTTCCCAGCTTTAAGTATCAGTACAAGGAAATGGATACTACAGTTCCCATTGCACAATGAAAAATACATTCCACATCACAACTTGTACACCCTGTCAATGTTTCCCTTGGCTCAAGTTCCCATTATTAGCTTCTGTGTATTTATTTCTCCACTGATCTTGATTTTCTCCAAATTATTTGACTTAAATTAATCTTTGTCTTCTAAAATAGTATCCTTATTAAGTGAACAGATTCTCTGAATTGAATTTGAAAAATAAATTTCCTTTATTAAGTTGCTTTGATAATATTTTTTTCTAGTTTCATTTCCTGGCTGAGCACCCTGTTATTTAAAATTAAGCAGCGTGTTTCTCTTTTCTTCTTTCTTTTAAAGATCAAAGTAATTCACTAGAGATAAATCTCACATCCAGTGTGTGAACTTCAGCTTTCTTCTCGAGAATATTGATTGATATTGCACACCCTTAAAATAATCTGTATGTTAAACCTTCTATTTCTAAGGTTTCTCTTCTTTCACACATCTACCTTTAAGTTATTAGCTGAAGTCTTTAAGACTTGACCTGAAGGTTTTGAGTAGCTCCTTTGAGGTTGGAAGGAGAAATCTAGAAATTTATAGTGTTTAGCACCTCATGGTTGGAGAAAATCCATAGGTGGGATAATTCCATAGATTCAGTGAAACAGCACCAGTTTTAGCTATTTAGGTTGCAGCCCAAGAAGTCCAAAGTTTCTTATGGAATCAAGACTTTAAAGTTTCAATCTTGTGACATAATGTTTTGTACTCAGTCCTACAGGAAAATCAGAAATGGATAGTGAGAAAACAGAACAAAGACTCTGGGCCATGAAGCACAATTATTTTGCACACAGTTCATTCTTGTGAAAAGAAGGGACTGCAACTGAGCAAGAAAAGTGTTCCAAGCATACATCAAAAGGTTTTGAAAACCTTATATGGATACTGGTTCATGTTGAAATATTCAGTTAGCAAATAGATCCAATTCCGTTTGGGTTTTTCTGAGTACGATTAAAAAAAAAAAATTCAGAAAGTTATTATTTTTGCTCAACTGTGGGAATAATCTACCCTTTGACGTTTATCAGCCAGGGTATGAACTCAGGACACCTAAATATTAAACTTTTGCTATGCAAATCCTTTTGTGAACATAGCCCTTAGCGTTGTTACGCTAGTTTGCCACTCCTTCTTCCAAAAGCACTCAAGCCAGGTTTGTTCCTCACAAATTACTCTACTTTACTGAACCATAAACGAGAACCGTCTCACCAGTTTCTTCATATCTGAAAGGAATATTCTGACACACAAAAGTTCTCTAAAACATGCACAGTTAGGTGCATGGTTAGTGTCTATAGCTATAATACATGAATAGTTTAAACACTGTTTCTTGTTGGCTGTATGTAGCTCTGAAGAGAAGAAAACACTTGTAGAATGAGTTCACAAGTGTACTTACTGCAGATTTCAAGACAAAGTAAGTGAAGTCATAATGGTGATGAATTATTTAGGTTGTTATAATTTTATGTGTGTATGGTTTTCTTCTGAAAACAAGAAACTCACATTTTGAATGTCAGGATTTGTGGCATTTTGTTCTGGTAGCTTTTACTCTAGCAGACTAACTTGCTTTTAAATTTCCATTACAAGCATGAGTCAGGCTTCCCTTTCTCCAGTATTTAGTGCAACTCAGGTTTTTGCCACCAAGTCTTAAATAATGAGGAAGACTGTGACTCATCATCTATGTCCTTCTACTTTCATTCTCTAACAAGATGATTTTGTACAAACTGAAATAAATTCCCTAAAAAATACAAAATGTGCTGTGGAAAATATTCTTTTAAGGACCAGTCAAGAGTCTTCAACTGGAAAGATTTATCTATTATAATTTGATATGTCATTATAACGTAGGATGTGATGAATAGAATCATAGAATAGCTAGGGTTGGAAAGGACACCAAGATCATCCAGTTCCAACCCCCTTGCCATGGACAGGGACACCTCCCACTAAACCATGACACCCAAGGCTCTGTGTAACCTGAACTTGAACACCACCAGCAATGGAGCATTCACAACCTCCCTGGGCAACCCATTCCAGTGCCTCACCACCCTCACAGTAAATAACTTCTTCTTTATATCCAATCTAAACTTCCCCTGTTTAAGTTTTACTTAAATACTGGAAGGCTGCTATGAGGTCTTCATGCAGCCTTCTCTTCTCCAGGCTGAACAGCCCCAACTTTCCCAGCCTACCTTCATAGGGAACAGGAATTAAGTTTTCTATGAAGAAGGATTAATTTTCAGCTGTAATTACATACAGTCTCTGGAAGGTTTTTAAGAAACCCATCTTACATTCAACATGAAGGCTTTTCTAAACCTATCTAGAATGTAGCATTTGTATGGTGACACTCAACTCAGAAACTTCTGTTTAAATCTGAAGAGTTGCAGTCTGTATTGAGCTTGCATGACAAAGTTTTGGTAGTGGGTGATGATAGAGGTGGCTTCTGTGAGAAGCTGCTAGAAGCTTCTCCCATGTCCCATAAAGCCAATGCCAGCTGGCACCAAGACAGACCTGGACCCAGCAACAACCAAGCTCATCAGTGATAGTGGTAGTGCCTCTGTTATAACATAGTTAAGAAGGGGGGGAAACTAATGTACAGGAGAAATTGCAGCTGAAGAAAGAAGTGGGAAAACATGATAGAAACAGCCCTGCAGGCACCAAGGACAGTGAAGAAAGAGAAGAGGAGGTGCTTCAGGTGCTGGAGCAGAGATTTCCCCTGCAGCCCGTGGTGCAGACTATGGTGAGGCAGAATGAGGCACATGGAGGCCCATGCTGGAGGAGATTGTGAAGAACTGCAGCCCATGGGAAGGACTGACTTTGGAGAAGTTCATTGAGAAGTGTCTCCTGTGGGAGGGATCCCTACACTGGAGCAGGAGAAGAGTGTAAGAAGCCCTGTCCCTTGATAAGGAAGGAGCAGCAAAGAAAATGTGTGATGAACTGACCACAACCTCCATTCCCTGTCATCCTGCACTGCTTAGAGGAATAATGTGGAGAAACTGGGAGTGAAGTTGGGCCTGGGAAGAAGGGAGGTGTGTGAAAGGTGTTTTAGAATTTAGGTTTTTATTTTCTCATTATCCTACTCTGATTTTACTGGCAATAAATTTAACTAATTTCCCCAAAGCTGTCTATTTCATTCAAGACAGTAACTGATGAGTGATCTCTCCCTGTCCTTATCTCAACCCATGAGCCTTTGTTACATTTTCATTCCCCTGTCCAGTTGAGGAGGAAAGTGATGGAGTGGCTTTGGTGCATACCTGGCATCCAGCCAGTATGAACCCTTGACATGGTCCTCATTCTTACAGCAGTTTATCAGTAGTCTACTATCTGCACAAGCAGCTTTTGCCTGACTGTAGAAGAAATACAACATCTTAGTAAGTTTTTAGAAATATACTAATGTGACAAGGTACTGGTATGGTGATATTAGCATGCTCAAAACATCTGTCTTAAGAACTCCCCTGCTCCCATTCCTCTCCCTGTCCTCCTGACAATAGGCTGGATGCAGTTGTTATGAGCAGAACAACTGAGTTTACTGCGACGATCAAGCACTGGGCTGCTGACAGGCATATCCAGAGAGAACCAGTTGTTAGATTTGCCTACCTTATTATCCCCCCTCCCATATCTTGGTCCTCCTTTTTTTCTGCCTCCATCCACACCTTTCTCTGTCTTAGTTTCCTTCCAAATACTCAGCAAGGACCTAAGTACTTTATAGTCCCAGTTTTGCTACACCCATGTTGAAATCTAGTATTACTGAAGTGTGTTGCTGGCGCCTTGCAAATTCTACACTCCAAAAGTTGCCCAATACTCCCACCCATTACTTGTGAGGTTTGGTCATTTCTCATACAGATCCTTCTTAACCATCTGTGAAATCCAGTCATCTTTCATGATGCTGTCCTTGATTTTTATGAGTTTCTTGCACTGTTGCCCATCACATCCAGCAGTTTCTTGTCATGTACAATAGTTTCTTACACCCCGTACAGCTAGCTTAATCTCAGTCCTAGTTAGCAACATAGTTGTCTGCTTGCAGCCCTCAAATCTTGAAGAAAAAGTAAGGATTACAAAAATTCTGTTAGAAATTGAAACACAATTGCATATTTTTTATATACTATGATGACATATATAGTTGGATAAACAGCAGTAATGAAAACTTGCTGCCTAGTCAAATGTTACCCTACTACACCAAGCGTGGCTGAAAACATCAGTGAAGCTGTAGAATATCAATAAGTTACAGTATCAGTAAGATAAGCTCTAATTACATAAGAGCTTATAGAATTATGGATTCATAGAATAGTTAGGGTTGGAAAGGACCTTAAGATCATCTAGTTCCAACCCGCTTGCCATGGGCAGGAAGACCTCCCACTAAACCATGTCACCCAAGGCTCTGTCCAACCTGGCCTTGAACACCACCAGGGACTGGATCATTCACAACTTGGATGGAGCATCCACAATTTAAAAGCCAGTTCTTCGCCATCAAAACAGCAAAATTACATGTGAGGAGAACTACTCCACTTCTGTAGAAATGGCAGGAACTGAGACAGCTTACCTCAGGCAGCACATCTTCTGAGGCAGAAAAAAAGTATGTATAAACTATTTGTTCTGAAGCAACTTCAATGTGTTTTCCAGCAAAAATACAAGCAACAGAAGTTTCATAACATACCTTATCTTCAAAGAGTAGTTAGAAAATACGGTTATGACACAGGATTGTAAAAACACTTCAATAAAAATTAAAAAACTGTGCATATTACAAGCAGGCACTTCAGTCTACTAGAAGATACTTTACATCTGTGAATAGTCAAAAGAAGTAACTTTATTCAGTCAAGCTTCAAACCTTTAAAAGAGGTTCACCACCAACATACACAAGTTATCTGATTGAATTAAGGGTCTTTGGGACTAGGTGGAAAAATGGGCCTAACCAACTGTGGGACTAGCAAATTAAAGGACCATAAAGTCTAGATCACATAGATTTTCTGATGAGAGAAAATGATTTCTTAGAAGTGTTGAGTATCAAAATACAGTGCTGCTAACAGGATTTGTGCACCTAGGAGAAAGAAGCAACAGAGAAGGTATATGAAGTAACAACAGCCAAAAAATCCAAGACAAGTAAATAGATGCTCATAACACAAATCTGGGATGAAGCTGACAGAGGGTTTTTGAAAAAATGCTCATAAGGAACTCCTTTGTACTGCTAGCAAGGCAAAGGGATTTTACTTATTAAATCCAACTGTATACAAGGGAAAAGGACCATTTAATGCCTTTTTGCATATTTTCAAACTTGCGACCAAGACCAAAAAAAATCTAAGTCCATAATCACTGGGACTTTTTTTTACTTTCATGATGGAAAGGATCCATATTCCTCATGTCTGATTCAGTGAAAATAGTACATGCTACTGTTTAGATGGAGTGCTGAACTAAAATATTAAGTTCTATTAGATGAGCTAATTTATTGATCTGAACTATTGTTAGTGAACTTTTCTCCTTGTTTTATAAGTATGATTATTGATTACTAAATGACTTTAATTTCAGTAAACAGCACTGAGAGTGAGTTAAATTGAGCTATCAATAATTAATTGCAGAATGTTAGCAGATGTTTACATTGATCTTTGTCAAGGGGGTTAAATTCTGAAATTTGAAATGCTTCTGTATGTAGTTTCTTTTAAGAATGTCATTATTATTATACTGTTATTAGACTCCCTAATGATTTGAAGGCTAATAATTTAGCTCATTATAACTGGCACCATCTTTCTGTTGCAGTCTTGTGATTAGCACTATTGTCTAATGACAACTTTGAGCTTACTATAATCATCTGCTGACTGCTGGCTTGCAGTTTATCACTTGAAGACCATGATCTTGCCATTTCAAATCCAAAATGGTCATAAACACACCAGCATCATTGTATACATTCCTAATAGGTAAGGAACAAGCAATTACAAGCTGGTACTATTTAAGTAACTTGGGCAACACAGATGGAGAAAGTAGAGAGGATTCATCTTACCTCTTTGAGAGATGGTTTTGGGGGCTGTTTTTGAGATCAGCTCTCCTGACCTCCTTTGTCTTTGCTGGGGTCAGTGCCTCCTTGAACGTGAGGCAGAGTGGGAAAAATCTCTGACTCAGCTTCCCTTGTTCTTTGTACAATGCCAAACTGAGTTAATTGACATTTAAAATGCAGTGGACTGAGATTGACTGGGTAAAGGACAGACATGCACGCTGCTCTCTCTCTGCTGTTGTGAGGAGTCTTTGGCAGGGGAGCAGGAAAGGCAGCTGAAGCACTGTATGAGTGCTTAGAGTGCTCAGACACGAAAGACATAAAAGGTCATCTGTTAACATCCAGCAGACACATATGAAGATTTATCTTCTCTCACTAAGGTGTATGGCATAACAACAGGATGTTCCCTCATGTTTATTATGTCCAGCAGATTGTGGAGTACCAGATATTTGTTGTAAGTAGCAAAACAGCTGATCTCATGGCTCCCCTTTAGTTAAAGGCATCAACAGACTTCTGCCTTTGCATCAAAGTTCCTCAGGAGATCAAAAGGTTTGATGAATAGTAGATATGCCAGAAAGGCAGCATTTCATTTTGGAAACACTGAAATATTTAATTTCTGAAACATTACAAGATGAAACTCTCCAATTGCCTGATTCACCAGCAAAACCTAGAGATGAAGAAGATAATGACAATGAAGACTCTTTAACTACCACTCTGAAGTCTATTACTCCTATGGAAAAGCTATTTTGGTACTGCATTCTGGTGATCAGCATTTTGTCCACTTCCTAAGCTAAGCAACTTCTGCACCCACAGAATCACAGAAGCCCCTGGAATCAGAGTAAACATGAATTGCTGTATCAGCCACAGCCCATCACACAGCTGGGCAGTGTGATGCCAAAGAATAGTATCTCACAGTGTTTTGGGTTCAAGGGCAGGAAGATCAGGATTTTCCTTATTGCTTTTTGTGGTATACAGCAGATATGCCAATTCATGCTATAAACCAGAATCCTGGATTCTCAGATCACACTAGTAGTATTTGTTTATACCAAAGGTAGCAAGCTTTCTGCTTCCATAAGCCCAGCGTAACTCTTTTATGTTACTCAGTTGGGTGGTGATTTATGATGTTTTTAATAGAGACTGAGTAAATAAACCACAAAACAACAGGAATAAAATAAGACTGGAAGGGAAATTTCAACCTGAATGAATTCAGCTCAGATATATCATGAAAATATCTAGCATTAAAAGTAAACAAACCAACATGAAACAAATAAACACACAGCCCCGCCCCCCCCAAAATATAAACCAAACAAGAACCCTCCAAAGAGAGAGGGAAAAAATAAAGAAAAAAAGCACTTAAAAGGAAGAAAATTAAAGCTTAACACTTCCAGCATATTTACAGGGTTTTAATTCCCATAAAGTTTTGTAACACATGCTTTGTTCCAAATCCATTACATTTGCTTGAACACATTGTGCAACTGACAGAGCAGTGCCACAAGTTACAAAATCACTGATGTCTTTTCTCTCCAAATCCTTAAGAAATTACTCTGCCAACTGGTGTATTACATTTTCCTTTTTGATTTCCTACTGTGATGATTAAAGTTGTTGGATGTGGAATCCCACATCTAATATTTCGTTCTGTTCGTTTCTTTGTTTCCCTCTTCAAGCAAACTTTCGTATCTGAGAGCTGTTTCCCTTGTCACATCAGCATATATGTTTATCCTAATCATCTTTAGAAATAGAGATTCACAGTTCTTCCCTTTACTTCTCCTGAATTTCATTTATCTTGTAATTTACCCCAGAGGTGTTTCCAGAGGGACTATAGCACCCCTGTCTTTTGCAGACAGTGAAACTGGTAAGCATTAAAAACAATTGATACCCAGGATCTACAAAAACAATAGTTTATTTGGACCATGATTTCTAGTTCATCATCAAATATAGCATAGGACTACTAAAATACACAGGAAAAAATAACAGATATAAGGGTATTATTTGTATAGCAATAGCATTCCTAATTGACATCACAGCAAGACATTGGGAAACCTTGTTAATAAGAGAACCACAGATTTAGTTTACTGGAGGAAACAAGATGGGAGGAAGATACCTAAATCTGTGCCTGGACTAGGTCTCAATTCTCAGTAGCTCCAAAACAGGATAATCTTTCCAAACCTTTCTCTCCTTTCCTTAAATCCTTTTATTTGTCAAAATCACTTTAACAGTGGAATACTACATATGAATGCAAGAAACAAATCACTCTTTTTTTTTTGAGAGGACTTCATTATTACTCCTCATATTATTGTTTTATCTACACATCCCTCTATAAAGTTCATTGAAATAACAAAGTTTTCCATCTACTTCAATAGATTCTAAGTCCATAAAACTTAAAATTCATCTTGTGGGTTTTTTTTTGTAGTAATTTCTAGTTATATGTCAGTTCATGAGTTAGGATAAGACAAGAAGCAATCACACTTTATAACACTATAATTCTTAACTGTTCTGTAATTACACAGTTATTGCAGTTTATGTAATTATATTGTATCTAACTAATTACTAATGTTTCTTATAGCAGGCAGTTTAGTCCTGTTTGTTGAACTCCTTTTTAATTTCTTTTTCTTTCATATTCCTACAAATCCATTTTAGATATAGTTACATTATGCAGTTACTTACACTACAACTGCAGTCATTTATATACAGGACTTTGCAGTTATTCTGATGTATTATTAATTTCCTGGATGAGAATACATAACTACCCCAATGTATACATTACACCAGTCTTAAAAGCCAGCTATCAAGTAGCTCTAATGCCTTCAGTAACTAATACAGTGTTTATCTACCACATCTTAACTTCAGCTCTAGATCAAGTCAATAGATTTCATTATAGAGAAGGGTTCTGCTCAGGAAAACAAAGGGTGGCAGATTTTGGCCACACATAAACTGAATGCCTCCTGTGTAATACCAATGCAAATTAAATAGCATAGTGGAACCAAAGACTCTGGTGACTTGCTGCTAGAGGCTGAAAACTCTCCCGCTGATCCTAGAAACAAACTGTAGATGTGCAAAACCAGTAACTGGCTTTTATCTATGATTTTATTTACCTGTGGCTAAAACTTACCATAAGGATGATTTATTCAACATGTGTTGTGCAGGCAGAAGTGTAATGCCAGGTGTAGGCTGCTGAATGGAACGTTATTCTGGTGAAGTCTGGGACATAGCTTTCCTCCAAAGTGTTTGAAAAAGGGTTGGTAGCTTAAAAACAGTGTATAATGATGTCAACAACATATTTTGGATTAAATAAGCATTTGGGTTTTTTAAAAATTTTATTGGGCACTTTCTAATGTCAAGGCACATCCTAAAAGTGGATGAGACCTGAGCTCCTCTTCCTTCTCATGCCTCAGATTTAACAATGAGCAGTATATTGACCCAGCATTATAAGGCTGGATCAGCAATTCTGTACATCTGATACGAACGTTAGTAAGTGCCAGTGTTATATTTCACTATCTGTGGTATTAGTTTTATGTACATCACCATACTCCTAAGTCTCTATAGTAAGCAGCTATAGCTCCAGCCACCCAGGCTCAGTGTGTCCCTGTCCTACAGCCTGCCACCCCTGTCCAGAAATGGGGGAAGGCCCCCCTGCTCGGCCTCCTTTCACTGTCTCTTCACTTCTACCATCCCATAAGCAAACTGCTGAAGCAGAGAAGGATTTCCTCACATGCACTGCTAGCAGGGATCTGAGGGTTTCAGGAATTCCTCTAGGAGTAGGTACCAGTCCCCAAGGAAAATTCGATCAACTCCCTGCTTTTACTTGTGCTCCCACTTGTACATGTGTTCCTGGTATTTCAGTGATTCTTGTCTGTAGCACTTAACGGTGTTGTGCCACCTGGGGGTATGATGGTACATTCTGGTACTGTTATCACAAAGGGCATGGCTAGCACCACCCACTCCTATGCAGACTTTTTGCCTGGTTGCACACACCATTAAGCCTACAAACAGGTTCTGCAGCAGCAGGATCCAGAGGTGTTTAGCGCACTGAGTGATGTACAGGAATAGTTGGGAGGTTCTGAGGAGGACTCACAAAATCCTTGTATAGAATAAAATAACATGAAATGACTGAACTGTTTTAGCTTGTCCATGGATTGGAGACTTACCATTACCACATTTTTAGCTACTCTCAGCGTGTGGGCAGCTGATCAGAATAGCTGGGTAAAAGCTGTAGCAACATCTTCAAGCATCCTAAAATGGGGAGGATCCACATGTCTTCTTTAAAGAGAAAAAACAAACACAACTGAGCAGCCCAAACGGAAAGCTGTTTAGATTGGATAGTAGTTGTTCATTTATAAACACAGAAATCTAAGCTAAAATATAACAGGTTTCTACTGTAATTTTCAGGTCAGCTGAAGAATTCAAAGAACATCAGAAACTTGTGCAAAATTAGGAGCTACTGATGAAGACCTGTGGGTGGCTTATAATGCTTAAGTTAAGATTTGATTAAAGACCTAACATTTTTATTGTTTATCAGAAAAGAGTGAAACCTCTGAAGCTTTTAATGTTCACTCATTGCTTAGGAGACCTCTGTCAGCAGTTTTGTGTATTTGTGGTGGGTTGACTCTGGCTGGAAGACACGTGCCCACCAAAACTGCTCAGTCACTTCTATCTTCAACTGAGCATAGAAAATATGAGAACCTCATGGGCTGAGATAAGGAAAAGGAGAGATTACTCACCAGTTACTGTCAAGAGAGAAGGAGACTCAACTTTGGGAAAATTAATTTTATTTATTGCCAATCAAATCAGAGTAGGGTAATGAGAAATAAAACCAAATCTTAAAATGCCTTTCCCCATCTTTCTCTTCTTCCTGGGCTCAACTTCACTCCTGATTTCTCTACCACCTCCTCACCAGCAGCACAGGAGGATGGAAAATTTGGCTGTGATCAGTTCATTTCACACTGTCTCTGCCGTTCCTTCCTCCTCACACCCTTCCCTTCTCCACCATGGGGTCCCTCCCATAGGAAACAGTCTTCCATGAACTTTTCCAATGTGAGTCCTTCTCACAGGCTGCAGTTCTTCACAAACTGCTCCAGCATGGGTCACTTCCATTGGGTGCAGCCCTTCAGGAACAGACTGTTCCTGCATGGGTCTCTTCCACGGGTGCAGTCCTTCAGGAACAGGCTGCTCCAGCATGGATCCCCTGCGGGGTCACATGTTCTGCAGCAAACCTGCTTCATCATGGGCTTCCCATAGGATCACAGCTTCCTTCAGGCATCCCACTGCTTCACCCTGGGGTCCTGCATGGGCTGCAGGTGGATATCTGGTCCACTGTGCACCTCCACGAGCTGCAAGGGCACAGCCTGCCTCATGGTCTGCAACACAGGCTGCAAGGGAAACTCTTCTCTGGCACCTGGAATACTTCCTTCCCCCTCCTTCTGCACTGGCCCTGCTGTCTGCAGGGTGTTTCTCTCACATATTCTCATTATTCTCTCCAGCTGCAACTGCTCCTGTCAGTAACTTCCCCTCTTTCTTAACTATGTTATCACAGAGCTGTTACCAATGTCACTGATGGTCTCAGCCTTGGCCAGCAGTGGGTCTGTCTTGAAGGTAGCTGGCATTGGCTCTGTTGGACACAGGGGAAGCTTATAGCAGCTTCTCACAGAAGACACCCCTGTAGCCCCCCGCTAACAAAACCTTGCCACTCAAACCCAATACCAAAATAATCTATATTTAAACTAGAAGTCAAATGAAAACATTTAAAAAATATAATTACAGCCTACAGTGTGTTCTTTAAATATATATATTTTCTCATTTAATTGACAGTGGAAATTATTGGAGGGGTATCATTTTAAAGAAAAACAACATAATGCTCTTTCAAGCTGAGTATGTTCACACAATGGAAGCTTAACTTTGATTAGGTATGATAGCTGTGGTTTTCAGGAACTTGCCCTCTTGTTCAAGTTATGCTTTAACATTTGCTGAACCTCCTACTAGAGTCAAACTTAGATTTACAGTCTTGACATTTCTCACTGCCTTTAAATATCCCTGTGACTACCTATTCAAATATTTTTTCTAGCTGCATTGTTCCCTCCTGTTTCTGAAGTTAGAAATGGTCTTCAAGTTTGCAGTTCTAAAATAAGGCAAGGGGTAATTTGAAGGGGAAAAAAAAAAGAAAATGTGTGATTATGGCATGAAAATAACTTTTCAACTTTAGTGGGCTGATGTATCACATGAAATCTAAAATAAAGCATAATCTATGAGATGCTGAGCTCATTTCATGAAATTTTGGCAAACTTCTGCTTTCTTAAATCCAGATAGCCAGAGGAGTGGAGCTACAAACTGGACAACCGAGTCTCAACCAAGGTAGAAAATACAAGCCAGTAAATCTGATGACCTTAAAAAGAATTGTCAAAATCAAGGTGTCACAGCATAATTCTGCTGTCATTAGGTATATGGTAAAATACACTGACATTAAAGCTTGAGGGTTTATGAGGACCAGATTTAATGGAGTGCAGGAAGACAGTCCTCATGCAGAGGAACAAAATTGGCATATGATGACAGAAAAGAACACAAAACTTCCCAGGAAACATGGTCTATATAAGACAGCAACCTTCAAACATGGCATGGTTGGGAGCCACTGATGCAGCGGTAGTAACAGTAGTAGTTATAGTCTTTGTAGTCCATGACTGTAGCCCCATCATTACCAAAAAGCTCAGAGAGGAAAGGGACTAAGGCCACTGTTACAAAAAGTGAAACCCTATTTTATGTGGGGATCTTACTTTTCATGACACTTCTTACTCCTGAATTGGAACTTGCTGTACTTGTGTTACAGTATTTTTTGAATGTTAGTAATAGTATCTCATTGATGTCCAAAGAATTGAGCTGAAAATGTTGCAGCACATCAATAGCATTCACACAGTTTGGATATTAATTACTTTCTTGAACATCATAGCCTATTATTTGTAACTGTTTTCTGATTTAAATCTATTATTTTAGATTACATCAATCTATTTCCCAAATAAAAACCAGTCTGGTTTCTGGCCTCTGCTTTCTCCCAGATTTGGGGAAGAAGATCAAGGGCTTTTAAAGAGAAGTTTTGTGGTTTTTTTTTGTTCGTTAAAACCAGTTTGGTTCAATACAAAATTCTCACTTAAAAACTCCACAGTCAAGTAAATTAAGAAAACCCCAATACCCACAAAATATAAATGGAAACACTTCTATCAGGTCTAGCAAAGAACATTTTGTTTAGAGGGTTGTACATGTATGGATGTGCACATAAGAAACATGAGCCAGATCCTCCCTTTTGGCAGTCAAAGCCCCATGGAAAGTGAGAGATGGTCATTCCCTTTAATTTACAAAGGGGAGATCACTTCCGTGAGTATGAATGCCTGCAGAGTTTGCCATGTCTTGGCTCTTACAGCCACACAAAGAAAAGCTGATGCAGAAATAATACCCTCTTCTTTGCCTTTCTGCCATCATCAGTCTGCTGAGAAAGATTCACTGTGTATGACTTTGAGTCACCTTTATGTGGCTGCACTCCTCCTTCTCATTTAGCAGAGCCCTAGCAGGAGCTGTCTTTTGTTGAGGATCCCTGTGATAAAGTTACTAGATAAAGTTACTGTGATGTGAATCATGACACTGGGGAAATTGTATCTGGAAATGTAGCCTCCTGGCGAGAATTTAACCATAGAGTCAGAGCAAGTGGTTGGATATTCCTTGAAAAACCATTTGATTTTCCACAGCTTTCACACATGTACTTTATTACTTACTGCAAGTTGCATAAAGTGTTTCCTCTTTGAAATATTCATACTATTAACCATTTTCAAAATAATAGGTAACATAACAAGATGAAGAAGAAATACAAAGGCAAGGTGAAAAACACAATAATAAGCCATTATTGGCTGGCATAATTTGATGCAAGATAATAATCTTAAGTCTGCAAATTAACAATGTGATTTTGATTTATGCCAGCAGGGTATCAAAAAAACTTGTCTTCTTTCTAATATTTTTAATGTGCTTAGTAAACCCTATTTATAGCTTCCAGCCCCTACTAAAATGGAGATGTTCTAGCAGTATGTTCTTGTTGCTATGTGCTTAAAGATTTTAGAGATAGTGACTTGTAATGTATAAGTTACCATGGTGATGGCTTTCTTAATGAACAGTGGATGAAACTGCTTCATAAAACATATATACTTTTAGCCTGTAGACTTCAGGTGCTTTGTTGCATCTATATGAACCAGTGTTCAATTTTAATAGCATCAGTGTTTAGTGTTTTGTAGCAGGCTGATGGTGTACACTCAAAGGTTCCTATTGTGGCAACAGATTCTGCTCTGAAGAGAATTATGCCTTTCCTGGACCAGAGCCTTCCACTGAGATATAGAAAATGTAGGAACAGTTGGGTTCAGTCAACTCACGTTACATGACAAGCAGCAAAACAGAGACTCCTTCAGGCCTGAAAGCAGTATTGCTGTGTTTGCATGGCACCACACTGAAGATAATAAACTCTCTTTTAGAAGAGTCACAGCCAGCACAGCCACCTCAGCATCTTTGATACAGAAAAGAAATGCCTGAGGCAGGTCAGCATCATTGGCCCATTCAGTAGGAAGGAAAGGCACTTAAGGGAAGAGCCAGCTTGCCAAACTGCTGTTTAAAGGCCTGAAGACTCCTACAGTCATCCTGGATCTTCAATAGAAATCAAAAGTCTCCAGCTGAGAACCACTGTGGAGGCACAATATACTTCCTGTTCTGCATATTTCCTGTTCTATTTTATAATTCCTGCCCTGGCATGCTCTTATGAGAGGCTCAGTGCTAGTGAGTCTGCCACTGCACTTGGTGCAAGAGGGAAATATCATCCAGAAAGATTTTTAGGAAACTTTTAAAGTTCTGATGAGAACAGCTAATGCTATCCTCAAGGTAGGAATCTGCTCTGCTCAGAAGCATCCTGGTTTAGAGAGCTAGGCAATTGTATTCTAATTTCTTCAGCCCACAGTCTCTCACTCTGCTTTTTTGTTCCCAGATTTCAATAAGACAGTAGGCAGTAACTTAGGTTTCACATATGTACTAGTGGAAATGATTGATAGCTGAAAAACTTCTTCTAAGTTATTTGTCAAAGACATCACAAAGGCAGGGTTTGAACAGAGATTATAGCGCTACTCAATCCTCTGGACAAACATTGAAAAAGAGTGATAGAATTCCCTGTGTAAATAGTGACAAAGAAGCAAATATTTTGAGATACAATTGGGGAGAAAAAAGAGAAAGCTTATTAAGTAATATTATGTAGGGAAATCCTAGGCTTTTTTGGTTAATAGCCCAAATGCTGCAGAACTCTTGATTCATTTTCACTACCAGTTGAAACAGAGGTGTTGCAAAAGGACAGGCAGACAACATATTAAATATAAGGATTTAAGTACGCTATTCTCGCTTTAGCATAACGTTACTTATACTACAGCTAAAACTAATATGCAGCATTTAATAGCCTCTATCACCTGTAGACTTCCAAGTGCTTTTCTATAAGCATGATTTGGTAGATTTCTTGAAGGTGTCAGAAATTGATTTTTTTTTTGGATCCCTGACCACAGTTTCATGCATTATGATATTGACAAACTGGTAAATTAATCTAATGCATGTGCCTTGTGCAAATCACAAGTGAAAACATTTTCATATCACATAGCTTTTGCTCACTCAACCACAAGATGCTGCTTCTCTCTGTTCTTGCTTCTTTGCTCCAACTGCATGCACTTTGCCCAGAAACATCTTATTTTTTCTAAAGAAAAGCTTTGAAAGGCTTTTCCTGGAAGTCATACATGATATATTTATTCAGAACATTGTTTCATAGTGTACATGGAGTTGCATTCAAAGTATGAATGTAGGAAAGGCCCTTTGAAATGCTTATTAATTGCAAAAAAAAAAAAAATCTATATTTTCTCAATTTTGAAAAGATAAAGTAGAATTTTAAAGATGTAATAGGATTTCAGTTATATTCATAATGATAGATGAAGCAAGGATTTCTATTTTTTTGTTTTGTTTCTTACCAAAATATATGGCATCTTCAAGCATTTAAATCACTTATCAGCTCTAAAAGACGTAACTCTTATAGTCTGGATCTTGCTCTTTGTCTTTCTCAGGGGAATACTAGCTTTCCTTTCTACTTTTTCATGTTGCAGCCACACAGCAAAGTTGACATACCCGATCCATATTATCAGCTGCACAGTAAAAATCACTCATGTTTCTTTGACGGGAACTCTGTGGCCCTGTGCACATTAGAGATGTCTCAGATTTCCCAATGTCTTTTCACCATGATGGAGTTTAATAGTTCTTCCTAAAATAGCCTACCTACTAAATGTCTTACTTCCTGCAAATGTGGTTTCTTTAATTCTTATGACCTTGTCCTGAGGTACTGCTAAAAACAAACACTTCTTGAATTATTTTAAGCTGAAAACATATTGGTCCCTAATGCTCTGATAAAATTAAACAGAAGATCAAGTTGAGCAGTGACTGAATCAGCTGGTCCTGTTATTTGTGTAGCCAGATTAAATGTTGAATATCTACTCAGGCAGGTACCCCCCTGAAGGGTGAGTACTTCCTTTAAAATCTCTGGAAAGTGCATTCACTGCTCTATCATTTCATGATTTTGTTGTAAGGAGTCATTTAAGATCTAAAATAATTATTATTTCTACTGCTGTTGGATTTGGGTGATTACTAAAGAACTTCATATTTCTTAAAGAAAATGAACACATAATCTGCTAAGCTGTTAAAAAAAACCCCAAAACAAAATACAAAAAACCAAAACCCCTAAACCAAGCAACCAACCAAAAGACAAAAAAAAAAAAAAGACCCAAACCAAAACAAACCCAAGCCAACAGATAGTGTGAACATCTGCAGAATATCTATCTGGTCAGTGAGAGGAGTTAAAAAAAAAAACCACAAAAAGGCAACATTTAATATTCTTAAGCTTCACCTTTTTAGAAAAAATAACTTCATGATTTTTTGAGGCTTTATTTTCTTACATAACAAGCACTTGAGATTGACAAAGTTCAATTCCAAGAAATTAGTAAATGAAAAAAAGAATAAAAATGAGATAATGAGTAACCAATTAGGTCATTTCTCTATGGATTTTTTTCTTTCTACAAATAGACATTGATTGATTGAATTGAGATTGAATTGCAGGGAGCCATACTGAACAATGCTGCAGATAGAGCACAGCATAAACTGTGCACTGGGCTCCTGACATCTTGCTTGCACTATCTCTATGGGCAGATAAATTAAACAGTGATCTTCCAGATCTAGTTTCTTATATCCCTCTGGTCTTCCGTGTAAACCAGTACACATACTCTTTATTAAATTTGTTCATTGTTATGGTATGGACAAAATTAAAAAATAAAGCTATACTTAATTTTCAGCTGATTTCATAATGTATTATGAATATTTAGATTTCATAACATAAGGAATGTTGTTACTGGATGCAAACATTTTTGGTCCTTATTCAGTGAGGATACATTTGGTCTATACTTTAGTGCAACACTATAAAAATACTAAATAATATAATACTACAGTGTAGTATAAGTTACCATAATAGTATAATGCAGTAATGTAATATAAGTAGTGTAATATAAGTTGCCACATGAATATAAATTCTTCTAAACTTTCTGTTTGTTAATTTTTGGCAGAAGAAATGTATTTCTAATATTTAAAAAATCACCTGGATCATATGAGAATCTGCCATACCAATTATAAAACTATAACTCCCTTTTCTACACGTTTGCTTTTTGGTTTTGGTTTTGTTTTTTTTTTTTCAAATGTCCAGCATATCATGAGCTTTACTATAGATTTTTTTTTCACATGCTGGTAAAACTAAAGCCTTTAGACATATTCCCACAGCTATTTTAAAACCTGCAGGAAATATCTGTCTTAAGAACTCAGAAAGCTATCTTTAAAAAAAGAGGAAGCAGCATTGTTTCTAGCTTTAGAGCCTTTAGGCACTCTCTGTCTGCAGGCACTCTGTGCTTTGAATTTGTTCTTGATATTAACCTCTCGTTCTATAAACATCTCTTGTTTTAAAAGAGGAAAAGTAGAATTTCCATATAAATCCAGCAGCTCCACTGTCAAAGGAGTATTAGCATTTGCTTTGAAATTGGTCTATGGAAAAAAGTATATTATACAATCACCTAAAGCCAACTGGCCTGAAGGAAACTTTAATTTTCAATAGTAGAAAAATGGCAAATTGGGAAGATTACTGAAAATGCTCATCTTAATCTAGTTGCAAACTCTATGGTCTTTCAGAACAAGCAATCACAGTTTGGAAACCACATCAAAAAAGTGTTATGAAAATTGACCATAAGGCACTTAGGGAAATATATTTTTCTTTACAGCAAAGTAAATAGTATCCTGAGATCAAGAAATAACTATTGAAATGGGAGACATACAGAATAGCTCATGAGAGAATCATCTTCTTTAAATACAGCTGCATTGAGTTGACATAAGGAAGCAGCATGTGGATGAGATTAAGCTCCTAATTGTAGACACACTTTGTATTGGTATGCAAACTCCTACCACTGGTGTCCAGGTAATTCCCTCACTGCAGGTATCTCCTTTTCTCTGTGATACTCTAGAACATCTAGAACATCTGCAAAGAGACTTGGGACCTAGAGGAGACTTATGTCTTCCTGGAATGGCATCTGAGGGCCAGGGAGACACTGAAGGGTGTTTCAAGTGACACTAGATGTCTATGAACATGCAGCTGAACCGAACCCTTTAAATTGAATCACTCTCTGAAGGCAGACTTTTTTAGCAGATGTCCTTTGGTTATGATTGGAAAAGAGATCTCCAGATAAAAAACAGACAACAGCCCTCAGACACATAAAAGCGCATCTTAAGAATTTAAAGCTAAATGTCACCCTTGACAGATACTATATTTGGATTATTTATTTGCAAAAGCATTGGCCAGATGGCAGAATGGGACCTCGCAATCTTTCCTATGAAACCAGTTCTAATCTTACTCTGATTATGGGAAACCTGGAGTGAATTGGTGAGAAGTTTCTGTGGTTATTACCACAAGCAGGAAATAAATTTTCATGTATGTTTTAGATGTGTGCTTTTCTAGTTATTTCATTGAAGAAACAAACGTTTGATGATTGGACTGATTCTTTTTCTTTTTACCACGTTGTCAGCCTAAGCGACAAAAGAATACTTACTAATAACCATATGCCTTGTTTGCTTTGGAACTGTGGTGTTAGGGTTTTTTCTGTATGTGAATACGCATCTAGACATGTACAGATCCATATATATACACATGACAGTGAGCTTGGATGTAGATGCAGTTGTACATTTCAATTTTTTTATCAGAGTATTATTAGCAAAATATTTTTTGTCCATTTCCAGTTAAAACTTTTAATATTTAATTAAGTTATATTTTCACTGTTTTCTCTTTGAATAATACACTTCTGACCCTGTGTTTACTGATAGCAATAGCTTCAAGGTTATGCAGAAAAAGTGACAGGTTTTATGCATTTAAATAAACCACAGTGAAAGGTTAGGGATTATTCTGCCTTTGGCAATTATCTGAAATCCAGGAATAGTAGTACTAGTTACATTTAGCTAGTTAATCTTCGCGTCTTTCATTAGTCACAACTCATTTTACATCTAAAAGAGCATCCAGATATTTTCCTTAGTTCAGTAGACCAGAAAGTTGCCTTTTGAGCCTGAGGAGCAGATGCAGAACATCAGCTGCGGGTGGGCAGTGGTGTAACAAGCTCTGTGTTATGAATGTCAGTGGTATTAGAGCTGTGCTGAAGAACACCAGGTGAAGTGGCCTGTCTGTAACAGGAACATGTACTTATGGGAAACCACCCAAAAGGGAGAACTAAGAAAAGAGAGGCTTAATCCCATCAGTAAAGTGTCATCAAATCCCATTCTCACAAGTATTTAAAGAGATAATCCCAGACAACCTGATGGAAGACTTTCTCACCACCTAGTGATAATGCTTCCAGAAACTCCTTCCAGCACTATAATATTGCAATTGTGAATCAGTTTAGCTGCTTGTCTGCTTAAAATTATGGAAAGCTGTTTGTAAAAAATACAACATTCCCTCACTCTTCAAATACATGACAGATGCAAAAGTACACTTGAGGGTATAGATACTAGGAAGAATAAACTGTGCAATTTGACACATTTAGCTTGTTGGCAATGTGCTTTGTTTAAATTAAAAATAACACTTTGCTAAAGATGACAAAGCAGACTGGTGCATTAAAAGAGGGTATTAATCATAATTGTAGTAATTTGCTCTTTACAAACATTGTTGCATTAGTGGCCTTAGGCCCAGATCCAGAGAGCTGCCCCATCTGGGTAAAGCAATAAATATTAAAAATACTAATGAATTAAAATACATAACATTTCTTATATACCAACACATAATAGAATTGGTGCCTTCTCCAGAGAAGGAGACGCTGTTTTGTTTGTATTGACAGTAAGGTTTCTGGTAAAGGGCTGTTTTTCATTTTGTTTGTACAGCAGAGGAAGACTCATTGGCCATTAACAAGTCCAAAACATTCCCAGTGCTGCCATTCTGGTTTCACTGGTTGGAGAGAGATGTGCCTTTGTACAGTCATCTGCTGTACCAACACAGCTGTACCTGCACGTGTGCAGGGCACCAGTGTTACTGGGGAAGGTAGGAATATTTTGTACTGGGGGTGAGAGAAGGGCCAGTCTCAGTATATCCATATAGGCAAACAACACAACAGAAAACGGTAGATAATATGGGGTTTTTCCCATGCCTGTATTTCACATTAATTACTCTAAAGCATTGGCTACACCCGCTGTATTTTTCAGCAAATCCGGGAGCTAATCCTCAGAGCACTGGTTCTGCAATTGCTTTTGGTGGTTATAAATTAGCACGAATCCTGTCAATTCACGGATTTTACTCCTGATAGTGGCTCAGTCACACATGGGGTTTGTTAACCCGCCTCTTTTCATTTTCATTACTGTATTTAAGCAGTTTTAAATGGCTTTTACAAAATAACTTCATCCTAACTGTGCTTATGCAGCTATATGGGTCACCTCCACAGCTGTGGAGCAAATTAGCTCTACGTGTGAGGGATGAGTACCTGGGTTGTGCTTCCTAATAGTGCTGCTCAGTGCTTCTGGTTTGGGGCAGACCAAGGAGGCTGTAGAACTGTAAAGGCTTTTAATTGGAAAAAAAAATAATAATATATATAAATATATATGTTTTGCTTTTGAAAGCAGGAGATCTTTTTTGTAATGTTTCATGTGAAGCTATATCCAAAACCCTCTATGAAGTTTGCTACAAAACTCCAGGAGAGTTTCCTTATAGGTTTTCTCTGCTCTGATTCTGCTTGAGAGATAAATACCATCAGCAGATTTTATTCTTTCACAGGAAAATGAGGTCTTTCCACCTCAGTGTGAAACCAGAAACCTGCAGGTTAGACAAATATTGCAATTCTGAGAAAAAATAAAACTAAACTTTTATTACCCCCAAACCTCTGGGAAAAAACAAAAGCAATCCCTTCCTCTAAAATGCTGTTTAAGTGGGAAGTGTGGGAGAGCTTCTCTAATGTCTCAGCAAAAGCAGTATTTATCTCCTTTAAATGAAAACAAGAATAGTATTCCTTGTTCTATAGCTTAGTGATCAGAGTTCTGCCCAGGGATTTTGCTAGTCTTCCTTGAGAAACAAACAAACTGAAAACACAGTGGGAGAAAAAGTCCAATCTCCGTCTTTGTTTTCTAGTTCATAGTCTGGTTTTAGCTTTTGGAGTGAAAATGGGTAAATGGCTTCACTTTCTGGTTTATCTGGTTTTGTAAAAATCTCACAGGTGAAGTCTTCTGTGAGAAACCACAACTGTGATTGACATGCAAAGGGCAAAACTGTAAGAGTCTGAATACTTCACTGGTGTACAACCATCTTCCTCCCAGAGTGTGTCTGTGTTCCAGTCTGCCCAGGGAATAGTGAGCGAACAATAAAGTGGGATATATCTGTGTCAATGTATGTATATATATGTGTATGTAGATGTGTGTCTGCCTATCTATCTAATCTATCCATCTATCTTTCTACCTTTTATCTGTTCACATTTGTTAATGCTAGTACAATGATTTTAATAAAGATGTTCCATGCTGCCCAGTTTCAGAAACCTGCTTTGCTTTGAGGGGGTCAAAGGCTAAACCTGAAAGTTTATATTTGAGTTTAGACACATGGCTATTTTACTTAAGTATTTTTCTCTTAATATCCTAGACACTGTGATATATCTGTGCATAGAAGCACATAGTGTGCATAGAAGCACACTTCCTAGGCACAAGAAGAAAAGGTAAAGGTAAAGCTTTATTCATCTCTTCAGAAGTCTTGGCACCAGTTACTCTGAATTTCTTTCAGGCTGTTCTGGTGACAGAAAAGGATGATGACAATAACAGCAAAAGGACACTTTGCTGAATGATATAGAGACAAGGTAGAGGATCTATAATGTAATGTATCCAAACATCTGGGAAAGCCTTGTCCAGAAGAGAGCAATAAGTCAGTAGGTTTTAAGCTTGTTGAAAATCAGAATTTCTTTTCTACAGTAAGTCTGCAAGCATTTAGAACAACAGTAATAACAAAGAATAAAACTCATGCAGTTATTGGATGTGTGGGAGTTGGAGAGACAGAGTTGAGTCAATGTCGGTGTCAGAATGTAATTTCATAAATCAAAGTAGTCTGTGCCAGTTTGGAGAAAATGTGGTTCATGCTAGATAATATGGTTTGAAACAGAAAGAGATTTCAAAATGATAGCTGCAAAAATCTAAACATTGTGTTCCAAAATTGCACAAATGTTCTATTGTTTCAGCTATGTTTTCAGACCCAATTTCATCAAAATTAACATACCATTTCAGAAATGTTGATTCTGATGAAACAACATTTTTGGGTGATAAATGCTTGGAAACCTTGGAAAGCTTCAAATTGGTTTTACTGTGACTGTATTGTATTTAACTACTGTTCTTTGATCCCTGATGTCCCAAGGACCAACAGAAATTGTAAGAGGCCTTTCCAATAGCTTGCACCAACTATTTATGATCCTGAGGGCTTGCTACGGCACCCACCATTTTCCATGCACAGGGTTTTCCTGGCAATGTCTTCTTCATCCTCACTTACATGTCCTATATAATTTGTAGAGTATAGAAACTGACTTTGCAACACAACAGTGAATTTCTGGTATCTAGAATCTATATCAGTTTTACTGCATGTAGAGATTCTTGTAAGTAGTTGAAACATGGTAAAGCAAAGCCTTCTGATGAGGAAAACTGCCTGAAGCAGCCGTCACTCTTTGATGACACTTTGGAAGGATAATTCTTCAGAAATTTTATTATCTCTCTGATGAGGTTAAATGATTTTTGGAGATGACACATTTTGATGTATTCTGATTATATTTTGATTATTCTAAAAAATAATAAAATTGGGTCTAGAGGAGGGTTATGTGAAGTTTCATTTTAAAAGCCTCTAAGCACTGCACAGTGGCTGATTTTCAAAATTCAGGGTACTAGATCAAGACTCCCTGGACATCAGTTGTTTTCTTGTGGCCGGGTGTGAGTGACTGCCTTTGGATACCTGTTTTGTGTGGTCTTTGATTTGTCCTTTTATCACTTACTGAACTGCCTTTGTCTTCACTCAGAGTTCTCTCACTTCTGTTTTTCCTATTCTCTCCCCTGTCCTGCTGGGGAGTGGAGTGAACAGAGGGCTGTGGGATGCTTAGCTGTTACCTGGGGTCAGTGTATCACACCTAGAATTTTTCTTTCATTTCTAAATGCCAAAAGTTTCTCCTGCACGCATCAGTGTTGCAAATTAAGTAATCAAAAATCTATCTGAATTACAACATAAACAAATATCAAGCTAATTAAAACTTGGGATTTATTATTAATCATAAAATCTCTCAGATTCTAATGGCTGTCAATGAAAGAACGGTTCAGCATTTCTTGGAGTTATGTGAAGAATAAAATACGTTTTTTTTTCTGAGGACTCCTCATGCTGCATCGCAGGGAAGGAACATGGTGTGCTCTGCCGAGGTTGTATTCTGGTGTGTAAACACCCAGCAGGTGCACAGGGGTAGCACATCCTAAGCCAGCCATGTGGTTTGTGCTGCTGGAGCTGAATGTCTGTCTGAGGTTCTGCAGTGTGACGCCAGCAAGGTGCTAGGGAGGGTGCTTGCAAGCTGTTAACTAGCCTGAGCAACCCAACAGAGCTCTGTGGTGTAGCCACAGCCTCATAACTGCATGCCTTGTGGGAAACTCTGCTCATTGTGATCACCATAACATTAAGTGAAAATGCTCCATATTCAACCTTCTATTTAGAAAACAAAAGAAAAAAAAATAGTAATTATGCTTATTCTAAGAAACAAATTCTATCTATAATGGAAACTGTAACCACACAGCACTATAATTCTATTCAAAATTAGTCTATGAAGCTAAATTAATAAATGAATACTATTTCGTATTACATCATGTGTTATAATATGTCCTTTGATTCTTTCTATAAACAGATCCTGTTTACAAAAGAAATGCACTTAAAAGTTTTGGTATTGCTGATGAAAAGTAAGCTGATGTAAAGCAGCTAGATTAAAAGAAAGAATAAATCATACCAATGATTTTAGATTGTTATTTATGTTATTATTCTAAAACTAAAGCAAAAGGTGTTACTGATAAGGGGCTCCTGTTCTTCTATTTTCTTACTTTTTACTCACCCAAAACAAAAATTAAACCACAAGAGAGACAATAGTAAGCTGTTTCCTGGGTTTCAGTTAGTCAGCTGTATTGATGTGAGTTGAATCTAAAAGGTGGCGGCAGCCTTTATTATATGTCTTTTAAATATAGCTCAGTGAAGTAAAACTTTAATGTCATGTTCATCATATTGATAAGGAGCTGAGGCACAGAAAGTAAGGGTCTTCAAAGGTGTGTGTTGCACTGGTTTTATTTATAGCTGCATGAACTTGTGAGTCTTAATGCTTAACAAGAGAGAAAAAAATACACTCCCAATTATTTCTAGGCTATTTTGTTTGCTGTTCTTTGTGAATGTAAAAATAAAATATATTTTAAAAAATGGAATTGAATGTAATAAAATACAGTAAAAGTTTTCTAGGTTTTTGAGAATGCAGGGAAGGAATGTCGCAGGTATTTGGAAACAGATGGCCATGTGTACCAGAGTATTATTTTTCAGAATTGGGTTTGTTATAAATTATAGATGCTCAGGGTCAGATATACTGTATGTCTGAACACCTCCTGTTTGTGTAGCATTTGGAGGAGAAAGCAAGTGTGTTTATCCTTCCTCTAGACAATGAATGCAATGTTGTTTAGATGTTCCATATTTACTTTTTAGATTTATTGTCTGAGAAGAAGCAGCCTGTACAATCATACTCAGTTTTTGTATATTTGCTCCCCTCAAAAGCTTTGAACTTGGTGTGGCCTTTCAGACAAACTTAACAATAGCGGAACTGAAAGAACACTAAACCCCTCAAAGTTTCAGAAAGTTTTGTTAAGATTTGTGGGCAGATAGAGAATCACAGACTTAATATAACTCTAGGAGAAAATGTTAATAAAAGCATCCTTTTCCAAGTATAAATTTATTTTCATTAGTTGTTAATAAAACTACTTGTTATTAAACAAATTCATCCATTTCCTTTCTGTCAAAGAGCATCAAACTCTTCTCAGAAAACAAAAGCCAGCAGACAGCATGTTTCTACTATAGACAGCAGTACAAATTTTGGGTTTAACAATTCAAGATATATTTTCATCAAAGCTTTTTCAGTCTGTCTTATCTCTCAAAATGCTAAAGTCCAAAACCAGAAGCATTAGCAGACAGTTGAACTCTAAGGTAAATTCAGACCTGACATATGGGCTTTGTACCTGAGAGAAACCACTACTGATTGCTAATCTGCTACATATCACACACATATGAATACCTTAGAGGAAAATTCACCTTTCCCAAGTGCCCAGTGGACTGCGCTTGATGCCATGGGGCACATGGATGCAGGACTGGGTAGGTGCTGTGTTTTAGAGGGGGAAATGACATGGGCACTTGCAGGGTAGTGCCTGGGCTGTGCCTTAAGTCTTTCCCAAACTGTGCACTTCAACTTAAAAGAAATTAAATAGCCTGGTAAAAAAAAATGTTTTTCTTTTCACTATATTTTGAAGTAGTTATGCTGCTATGCAATTTTAATAATTGATTTAGTTCAAGTGGGGCTGCTAATATTCACAACTTTGTAAGGAGACATATTTTCCTAATTACAGAAACCTTTAGACACTTAAATAAAAAAGAGCAGTTAACCATTACTAGGCGTTCAGTTCATGATTTTCAGAAACACACAGTATTGTATGGATTAGGGGTTACATTTCCTATGCTGACACATTCAGTTGACAAATGAGCCTAGATTTGACATCCACATAAAACAATGGAATGACGCCTGTTGCTTATCTGGAGGAAAGGAGAGAGATAGTAAAACTGTAAGTGATTATTTGCCATCTGACAAATATTTGAATTTTACTTCAGGGGAGTAGATAATGTTTCAGATAAATAGGATTTTTATAGTTTTCTAGAAAATATGTTGAATCCAAGTATTCATATTCTTTCATTTATTTCTTGCTGGGTTTGGGGAGGTTTTTTGATGTTGGCATAGAAACGTTTTGAGAGATTATTATATTTTGAATTGCACTGCATTATTTAGACAGAAATTGCACATTCTGAGGACCTCAGATCTTTCTGGGGCACCAAAGGGGAGCGATCAGGCCCATCCACCCCATCCTCCAAAAGACCATGTGGCACAGGGACAGGGAAGGCCCCAGTGACCCCAAATAAGTCCCACAGGGCTCACCCAGGGAAACATCAGCCCATGGACCAAAGAACATCTGTCACCATGAGAGTGTCCCCATCACCCCACAGACTGAGGGGTCACTTCCATCAAGGGGACAGGTCTCAGCATGGGATGCAGGGAAAGGGCATTCCAGGACTTCACAGTGTTTACTCTGGGGTTGTTTAGGGATGAACCAAGGGTGGGGAGAGGAAAGGATCAAGGTGGTTTGGGAGGAACAAGAGGGAAATAGAAGGGTACGTGAGTAAAGGAGCCAGTTGTGTGCAAGCAGGGGCTGGCCAGTGCACCTACTTGGCCATGCCTCTGTGCCTGATCAGCACAGTGTGTCCTGGCTTCTCACAAAACCCCATTTGTACCTATTTTCCCAAGTGAGTCAGAGTGGCCCGTGTGTCCATGATACCAGCAACTGGAGTGAGTTCAGGTATGTGAGTGAGTGTGAGTGCTAGGAAAGGTCCACTGGATGAGAAGATGGGTAGGTAATGTGGCTTGGGGTTTGGAAGAAGGTCTCTGAGCGTACAGTCACAGAAGGACCTGTCAGCTGGAGGGACCAGGAGTCCAGAACAGCTGCTGGAAAGACCATGGGGTCTGGGGTGGACTAGGAGGTGTGTGTGTGCGTTTGTGTGTGTATCTTTGTGTAGGAAGCCACTCAAGTCAAGAGGATCCACAACCAGAGACTGGATGGACTGGTTGTTGTCTAAACTCAGTTACTGGAAGGATCCACAGTGTCTGTGTGTGTGTATGTGTCTGTGTGTGCAAACCAATGAGGCAGCTTGTACATGCAGCTGGAGTGGGGCTGTGGCTTTGGGGGCTCATATGTCCACATGCCAGCAACTGGGAAGACTGGGATCCAGGACCAACTACTGGGCAGATTGTGCCCCGCTGCAGGAGCCATCCATGTTGTATACAATTGTATATATATATCCCTATATACATATATATGTGTATATACATATGTATACACATGTTGTTCAGTTGGAATAGGGGAGACGGATGAGACCATTGGTGCTGTTGGTGTTTATGTGAGTGTTCTGACTGTCTGTGTTGATCTCTGGCTGGCTGTGAATATATGTGTATTGGAGTTGTATACACGTGTTGTGTGTGTGTGTGTACTGGGCATGTAAGCTCAGCCTTGCTGCTGGTTGGACCTGGGAGCATGTAGCTTCTGTCTATCAGGCCACCAAATTCATCCACTAATGAGGAATGCATTGCAGGAATTTACTGTTCTGACATTTTGCCAGCTAGCTTTTACTTTCAGTGAGTTTTCAAAAAACAGCCAAAATACTTTGAGCAAATGAGTATAGAAAGATTCACACTTCAAATATTTTCAATAGCTCCTACAACTGTGCAGTCCTTAATTGGAAGCAGATACATTTGTTTAGATTGTTCTTTTGTGAATTTGTGTACTTTGCACATTTTAATATTAATGTTTGGTGATCTGTCCAATTAAAAAGGTCATCAAAGCACAGAATGGTTGAGGTTGGAAGGGACCTCTGAAGGACTTAGGATCCAAATCCTCTGCTACAGCAGGGGTGTCTAGAGCTGGCTGCTCAGGACTGCACCCAGATGTTCTTTGAATATCCCCAAGGATGGAAACTCTGCCACTTCCTTGAGCAACCTGTGCCAGGGTACAGCCATCTTCATGAAAAATGTTTCCTGATGTACATCAATTTGTGTCCAGCAGTCAGTCCAATAGTAAACCCCAGACAGGAGTTTATTGCACAATAATAGCAGTAACTGCTAGATAGCTAGTGAAGCCTGTTAATTCCATAGGCTGAAGTATTATGCAAAATGTACTTGCCATGAGACAGGAAACTTCAGCTCAGTTCCAAATTATTTGCCTTGGATGCTTCAGCTTTTATATTATGCCTATGCTAAACTGTTGACCGTAAAGTTGAAGCAGTGAAATCCAAAGAAAAGATTTCAATGATCAGGGGGAAAAAACACATTTTTTTTTTTTTCTCATTGAAGCATAATAAATTCACTTAGAAAAAAAAGCAAAATATGTCTTTCTTGCAAAAAAAACTAATTATTATTTTCTAATAGAAAATGGTTGCATTGGAAATATTTTAAACACTAAGTAGTGTAGCGATATAAAACTAAATCCTTTTATATTATTATTACCTCTTTGAGGTAATATTATAATCTTTAAGGATGATGATGTAGCTTTGTACTGGATCTGTCTGGGAGGGAGTTAACCTTTGTGGCAGGCTGTATGATGTTTTATTCTGGTTCTGTGACTAACCAGTGTTGCTAACACACCAGTGTTTTACCCGTGGCTTAACAGCGGTGGTCCAGCATCAAGGCTTTTCCTTTTTCTCACTCTTCCATCCTCTTCCCAAGAGAGCAAACTGGGGGTGAGCAAGAAGCTGTGATGGGCCACAGCAGAGATCAGTGGCCTCAAATGGCTAAAGGGATATCCCATGCCAGATGATGTCATGCACAGTGACAAAAATGGGGAGGGGAGGTGTTTGTCTTCCAAGGTAGCTATTGCTCAGACACTGGCTAGTCATCCATCTGCTTGTGGGAAATGGTGATTGCTTCTGCATCCATCACTACTTTTCCTTTTTAACTTCTTTCTTTCTCATTAAATTATCTTTATCCTGACTCAAGGGTCTTTTCACTTCTGCACTTTGAGTCCCATTGAGTGAGGCAGTGAGAGAGCTTCTATGTGGGTGCTCAGATCCTGGCTGAGGAGGGAACTCAACACAAATTTCCAGATCTAATTGAGAGTAAAGGTAATTTTGCATACACAAACAATTGTAGTTTCCTGAAACCTGTAGTTCATTAAAAGCATATTTCTTATTTTGCATTTATGTTGGAAAATTAAATAATTACCTGAACAGGAATATTTGATTTGACTCAACTGACTTCACTTTATTATCATTATAACAAAAATGTGAACCATGTTTCCCATAATTCACTGAGACTGAGTCTACAATCACTACCTCATGACAGATGTGTTTTGCGTAATGGTCCCTGACCACAGCAAGAACCTGGTGCTACCATACTGCAGTCGCTGATGTGTCCTACCCTCATGTAGGAAACTGCAGTTCAGTATTGAGCAGACTTGAGAGAAATAGCTGGATCCATACCAGCCACCGTTAGATATGTGTGATGGGCGTGATTTTGGGTTTGTTTTATAGTCAAACACAGAGAGGGGGAGGAGGGGGAACAAAAAATAAGTCATTTAAAGCTGTCATTCTGATGCAGATGTTTAGAATAAATCAAAGGAAGTGCTCCCTAGCATTGCCTATTTCTATCAGCTACAGAAGAAACATTAAATGACTCAGATGATGACTAAAATTAGGCTTGATGAATCCCATCCTCATTTTTACAGGGAATTTGCATTTGGAGAACACACAGATTTTTCATTTCAATTAAAATATCATAATTAGATTCTTTAAAAGAATTTGCAAGCCACAAAATTACTTTGATTTTGTCTTCTGTTTCTTATTTCAAGTCTAAAAAAAAAAAAAAAAAAAAAAGACTTTTTGTCTTCTTAAAATGGAATTTCACTTAGTACTGTTAATTATGGTTTCATTCTTATGCAACACCTCCCTATGGCTAGATTTTTTAATCTGCATCTAGACTGTGGTGTTTCGTGGGATTTCCCACTTGGACTGTGGTGTGAATCTGGCATACTTGACTGGGCCAGAGGATGCTACAGCTCTGGGCTCTGTTCAAGGGGCCAGTGAGGACTCTCCACCACCTCAAACCAGAACAGTAAAAGTTAAAATTTAAAGTTTGTAGTGCTTAAGTGAACTAGACTGTAAAACTTCAAGGGTGTACTGAATGACTAATACCTTACATTTGTCCTAACAAAAGAAATAATCCTAAAATACAATGTAGTAGCATGCAGTGTGGATTTCTCCTGTTTATTTGAGGAATACAAATTCATGACTTTCTGTTTTAATTAGAATGAGTCATAGGTCCTGTATTTTCTTTTGTGACATTGACTTTTTTATTCTATTCATAGAATATATTCTTTTCTATCCCAGTTAGAAGCAGCATCTCAGCATGGCATGAGTGAGCTAGAATTATATTTGAAAATAAAGTTTTTAATTATAATTATGATATGAGAATTAATTTTAAATTGTACTTCACAGTTGGATTTTCCTTCTAAACTTTTAGATTATTTTACTATGCCAGAGGAACCTAGCTTACTCAATAGTTTATTTGCACCATAGGGAACATTAATGCCTTCCTCAATCCAGCCCTTGGGTGTCACAGTGGTTTTGAATGAAATGAAATATTTATTTTTTCATAGCAGTCATTATAATCTTAAATTTGAGCCTACTCCTTATGTTAAAGATACATTGCAGAACCCCAGTGCTCTAGTAAATAGAAGTATTTTAATATTTTCCACTCTTAACTTTATTTCTGGATCACTTGGTTCTTCTATTGTTGAGGGGCTTAGAGGTTTTCCCCTGTGTCCACAGACCCCTATGTATCTGTGGACTACTTTGAAAGAGATTGGAAAGGTCTTTGGGAAAAAGCCTGTTTATATTCCATGTACAGAATAACACCTATGTGGATTTTCCTCAAGATATCAAAAGGTCCTAAAGAAGTGTTAGAAGTCTAGAAACTGGAAAAGGATGGAAAATATTGGATTAGATAAAAAATAAATCTGATTCTGTAATGCAAGGATTGTACTGCAGTTTGCTAGAGAAATTTTTGTAGCACAAGAATGAAAATATGACTTATATGCACTGGCATAAGGCATACGTAGGAGTACTCAAATGTACAAAACTGTTTTAGATAATATTGTAAGACTACAGAGAATCATGTCAGGCAGAACTTGTGTGGCTGTATATTCATTTCCTTGTGGAGAAAGAACCTAAATGGCATTGTTCCCTGAACAAGAAAGAACCTATCATGTGGAAATCATGCTGGAGTGGTCCAGAACAGATCGGGACAGTTAAGCAGTGTAGAGAAGCAAGTCTGGCACTTAAACTTGTTCCTGATGCTGTTATAATTGGCAGTACAGTTGCGTACTGAATAACTGGGGTATTCAGTATTCCAGATGAAATCCTGTCTGTGATTGCTGATTCATTTCTAGTATAGTTAGAAAAGATATGAAGTTACCAGTATAGTCAAGGATTTGTCTTTAAGGTAGCTTTGTCATGATGGTGGCTCACCATTATCCTACAATTGACTAAAAGTTTAGAATTCCTATCTCTGTCTTTCGTATTCCAGATAAATTAGAAATATCCCCTTATACAGAAGTGTCTTATTCATGGTTAAACTCTAAAACTACTGACACTGACAGTTCCTTCTAAGGCACGTATTGTGTTTTCTGCTCCTCAAATGGACTTGGGATATAGGGAATTGAAAAGATTCTTTGGGCCTTTCGTTGTTTTACTAAACCGTATGTGTGGATGTTTGCTGAGATAAAGCTAATGCTGGAAACTTTCCCATTTTGGTCAGATCTGCAAAGTACTCATTTAAAGTCACCAAGCAAATGCTGACAGGTTTTCACTGGGAAAAACAAAGTATTGTATAATCGCATCACTGAGCAAGGCATCTTTAATAGGAATATTAGGATGCTAAGCCAAAAAAAGAGGAAAGAATTTTCAATTTCAGCAGACATCAGAACTGCTTCGGCTGTTTAGGGGTGATACACAGGGCTGATCATTTTGAACTGCTGAAGCAGATTAAATGTAATTCTGTACCAGTGAAGTTTTGTAAAGTTCAAGTGATAAGCTTCCAGTTTATGGCCAAAATGTATTTCATTAATCCTGCAAAGCAAGCCTAGAAATAGGTAGACACCCTTCAGACTCCATTTACAGCCAATGGAAGGCTTCCCCAAAAATGACCTGTTGACTTGGGGTTCTGAATTTCAGTCTGGAGGTGCCCATTTCTTTCAATGGATTGTAGAAGTAGCCTACAATAACTAGCCCCTTGATGCATCTAAATTGATATAAATCAAGAGATAGGTGCATGGCCATATGCCTTAAATGATTACATTTCACTATTTTTCTGTCATCATTATTCTCCTCTGTAGAATGCATTCTGGTCCTTCTGTATGTTAACAATGCTTCCAAATTAAATGTTCAACAATCATCATGGACGTACTAACCAAAAATATGCCAAAAGTATGAGTTATTTTTCTGTACTAGAAAAAAAAAAACAACAAACAAGCAAAAAAAGTAATATTTTTCCCAAGATATTTTCAAGTGGTCCACTCATAATGTCAGTCCAGGCTGCTGTTTCTAAGTCCTGCTGAACCCATTCTGTCTTTTTTCTCTTTGGTACTCAGTTCCAAATTCTTGCCTATCTTCCTTTGCCTAAAAAATTATTTTCCCAGTGACAACAATCTTCTGATTTTATCTTATTTTCCATTTTTGCCTTTGTATGTGATTTTTATTTTTTGAAAAATGCCTTCCGAAAGCTCGTGCAGAGTTGAGGTTCCGCTATTCTCTGCACTTTTACAAGTATTATTAAAAGCTTTGCTACTGCATTTGTAAATTTCTGAGTTTGTTCTTAAAAAAATTTAAAGCAGAGGTTAGATCTCTGAGGGGTTTTTTACATCTCAGCCATGTTCCTATTTCTAGAACCTGTCTTTATTTCTCTGTTTAATATCACTGTCCATACTAACAGGAATTCAGATAGTTTTGAAACTTCAGTTGGGTTTGCAAAGAACTTTATAAAGAAAATTGCCTTTTCCCAGTGTTTAACCACCTTCACTCCAAAGGAAAAAAAAAAAAAAGAAAAAAGAAAAAAGAAAAAGGAGTTTTTCATGTTTAAAAGGTTTTTTTTATATATTTCAGTTTGTGCCCATTTCCTCATGTCTATTCACTGGGCACCACGGAGAAAACTCTGGCTCCATTTTCTTTATTCCCTCCAGTCAGGTATTTACACACATTGACAATAATCCCTTTCAGCTTTCTCTTCTTTAGGTTGAACTGACCAAGCTCTCTCAGCCTCTCCTCATATGGCAGACACTTCAAGACCTTCACCGCCTTTGTGGCGCTTCACTCCTCCAGCATGTTTCTCTTGTACCAGGCAACCCAGAACTGGCACAGCACTCCAGATGTGTCTTAACCAGGGCTGAGCAGAGGGAAAGGATCACTTCCTTTGACTTGCTACCCACACTCTGCCTGATGCAGCCCCAGATACCATTAACCTTTGCTGTGAGGGCACATTTCTGGCTTGTTTTTATCTTGGCATCTATCAGGACCATCACGTCTTTCCTTGCCAATCTGCTTTCCAACCATTTGGACTAAACCTGCTCTCAGTGCCTGGGGTTTTTCCTCCCCGGGTGCAGAACTTCTCATTTCCCTGTGTTGAATTTATTTTGGCCCATTTCTTCAGCCTGCTGCAGTCTTCTTGAATGGCAGCACAGCCATATGGTGTATCGGCCACTGCTCCCAGTTTTGCAACATCTGCAAACATGTTGCAGCTGAACAGAACTGGCCCTGGTATTGAACCCTGGCACACGCCACTAATGACTGGCCTCCAGTTGGATTTGATGCAGATGGTCACAACTCTCTGGCCTTGAAGTTGAGCCGCTTTTCTATCCACCTCACTGCCCAGTCATTTAGTTTATATTTCACCAGTTTGTTCATGACGATTTTATGGGGGACAGTGTCACAATCTGAAGTCAGTGTAAACATCAGCTAATCTGCTAAGCTAGTAATTTCCATGCAGAAGACTGCCATGCTACCCAGCATGGTTTTCCCTTTATAAATTCATGTTGGTTACTCTCAATCATCTTATTTTCCTTCATATGACTGGAAATTAATTTTGGGTTTACTTGCTTTCTCACTTTCCTAGGGAGCTGAGGTAAGAATCACTATTCTGTAGTTTCCCTAATTCTCATTTTTGCCTGTCTTGAAGTTTGTTTTTTTCTGTTGGCCAAGAACTTCTTGTGGTTGCCATGATCTTTTCAAGAGAATTGAGAGTAGCCTTGCAACAACATTTTCCATCTCCAGTGGTACTCATGGGTGCCCAGGTCCCATACCCAATTTGGCTATGTTCAGTTTCTTTAAATATTCTCAAGTTTGAACGTCCTCTACTGAAAGTAACCCTTCCTTGTTTTTTCCCACAGATTTCAGGAACCTGGAATTCCTGAAGACAAGTCTAAGCAGTTAAAACCAAGGTGTTTTCAATGTTTTATTTCATCAGCTTCTCTGCCCTGTTCAGCAGTGACCCAATAGTCCTGGTCTTTTTGCTGCTGTTGTAACTGTTGAAACCTTGTCAGCTATGACTCCAAACGGCTCACTTGGACAGTGTCTGTTGACCTTGTACGCTTTGACAGTGTCCCTGTACTGTTTCTGTCACCCTACTTCCACATCTCATATCCTTCTTTTCTTTACATTTAAATGTAGTCTATACATGCAAGACTCAATTTATGTTCACCCATGCAGGCATCCTGTCACCTTTACTTAATTTCCTACACATTGGGATGGACCATTCACCAGCTTGGAGAGAGAGACCTTTAAAAATCAACCAGCTCTCCTGGACCCCCCTTTTGCTTTAGTTCCTCTTTTCAGGCTCACACCACCATTGCTTCGTTAGGGCCAAGACTTTCAACAGCCTTCACATCCTGACTAATTCATTATTTGTTATCCTTCTGAGATCCATCAAAGCTCTTCCCTTCATCAACTTCTCAGTCACCTGTTCAGGGAAATTGTCAACAGTGCACTCCATCAACCTCCTGGATTGCTAGAGCTCTGCTGTGTTTTCCCTCCAGCAAGTATTGGGGTGGTTTAAGTTCCTCAGGACTTAAGGATGTGAGGCTTCTTCCAGTTGTCTGAAGAAAGCCTCATCTATGTCTTATTATCAGGCAGTTACTGAATACATTTGAGTGACGTTGTGATCTGCTTCCTAAATCATCAGCTCTTAGATGGGTCAACATCCACACCTAGGCAGAACTCCAGACATTCTGGCTGCTCCTTCACATAGAGGACAACTCACCTTCCCAGGCTGTTCTTCCTCAAGACCCTATATCTATTCTTTGTAGCACTTCAGCTGCTATCCCACCATATCTCCATCATCCCAATGAGGCTGCAGCCCTGCAATTGTACACAGACCTCTAGTCCCTCCTGTTTTTTCCCTATGCTGTAAGCATTTATGTACAGGCAGTTCAGAGATACACCCAGATTTCTGATTTCCCAGAAGGGGTATGAGAGTTTCCCCTGTCATAACATTCTCTCACTGCTTTATATCTGTGTGCATACTCTTTAGGTACCCTCCCTTGATCCCCGTTTTGTTTGTTTGCAAGGTCTCTTTTGTCTGCATCTTCATCTTTACCAGTCTAAATTACAGCTTCCAGACACTATTAGGCTTCTTTTTATCTATATTTTCTTTACAGAAGCACTATTGAATATAAGAAGCTTCTTTTTAAATAACAGGACCTTATCCAAATTTGAACTACATGTTTTTAAGGCATTAACTAGGACAGTCATCAGTTCTCAAATTAGTCCTTCAAAACACAGGAGAAATCCCATGCATTCCATTAGACAATTATTTACCACAGCTGCTTATTAACATAAAATGGTGGTTCTTTTTCTTGGAGTTATTAAAAACAGTGATAGCCATACGTGCTTACATTTTAAAAAAAAATAAAGAAAAAAAATAATGCTGTGCTTCTTTTTATTTTTAATTCATTCCTAAATGCACCATTAGCATTGAGAAGAATTTATACAAGACAATGACTGGAAAATAACCTTTCTAATGATTGTTGTTAAATTTTAAAAAATGATACATAAGCGATGAAGACTTTAAAAACCTCCTTCATTGTATATCTTGTTGAATGCATATGTACATATAGGCATCTTTAGGAAAGATGTTAGGAATGTGTACTACACCTGATGAGGAACAAAGCTCATTACCACTACAGTAATCAATAACCCCAGCTAATGTGTTCAGCTGGCGACATAGACCAGATCAATAAAACCTGCCACATGCTTTTGTTTTAGGAAATGAAACCTTTTAGTTCTTAATTAAGGGAGAGAACTCACATCCTTAATGATGTTTGCAATGACTGTTGCCACAGAGGACAAGAAGAACCGAGTCTGGGGTTTGCTCTAAAAGACTTTGACAAAGTAATAAAAGAGTTGAGCCAAAACTGATCTACATTTGTTTAATTTATTTTAATGCAGGAAGACTGAGGCGAAAATGGTTCAAGAAGAAGAAGAAATATTCTGATGAATTACTGTGGTTATAAGAGGAAATAACACTTCCATTAGTGCAATGTGTGTGTCTGCAATCTGGCGACAAAGGGTACAGAATCAAACCATGTAGGAGTGCTTTGTGTTGTACTGATTGTGGGTCTTAAAGGCAAGGCCACTGCAAAATGTAAGTTATTATTTTTAGTTTCATCTTTGTTGCTACTATTTTTCTGACTTTTATATAATTCTTTGGACTGGTGCATTTTCTACAAGGCAGTTAAGCTAGGGGAAGACACATATGGAGTAGAAAGGAACAAACTAATGATAATGACTGCACTGAAAATGGATCAGCTGTATGCAGCTAATAAAAGGATAAACATATGAGAGGGAATGAATTACTTTAAATGTTTAATAAAATATCTTATTTTCATAACACATGAAAGATGCAAATGGGCTTGTACACATGGGTTTTTATGATGGTATTATTGTCTTTTCCAATTTGGTATGTTGGAAAACAACTCCAACCAAGGGCTTATATAAGTGCAACTAACCTTTTCATTCCCAAAATAGTTTCTGTTCTAGATTTGCTACAATGAATTCTTAAAGTTCAAATGTGGTTTAAGAGCAGAATATATAAAAGTTCAGACTGGCAAAGCATTAAGCCTCCACATAAAATGATTAACAGTTCAGCTGTCTAATAAGGTATGAGGGTATGGAAGGGAATGTAGGAATCAAAAGGAGAATTGTTACACATTTGCATAGCAACTTAACAATGCCAAAGCTTCCATTATCAGTAATCCTACAAATGCAAATCTATATGCCTAATTTTGTTCACATGAATGATCATTTGCAGGACCAAACTCAAAGATCATTATTATTAGCTGAGACATAAAAAGCTAAAAAGCATAATGATTGACTCCCCTTTCATTTGCACAGTGCAAGCCACCGCTAATGTGCTGAAAGCAATAGTACTATAGTAGTTTAAAACCAAGAAATTAAATTTAGGTTAGCTGTACATACAGGGAACAGTGTGATGCGGAGGAGATCAAGACAGGTAAAGAGGCAAAGAAGTTATGTTTCATATGCAGAAAAGGTATGAAGAATGTAATTTCTCAAATTAATCTTTTTTTCAATATACAGTGCAGTGCTTTGGGAACGACACTTGCATCCTAAAATGAAGATCTGGCATATAGAAAACCTGTATTTTCTACAGGAAATTATTAGGATTTATTTTGGTTTTCTGGTGGCCTTTGGGGTGTGGGTTTGTTTTTTTTTTTTTTTGTTTTGGGTTGGGGTTGGGTCTTTTTTTCTTTTTTTATGCATTTTTCTTTTGGTTTGTTGGTTGGGTTTTTTTTTTTTGTGTTTGTGGTGTTGGAGCAGTTTTGTCTGAATATAAACAATACATTTTAACTTATCAAACATTTCTTTTTTTCAGTAATGAAGCATTTGTTTAGGAGTTTTGGCACTCCTTTTTAAGCTTAAACAAATTATGAAACCAAGAACTGCAACTGAAATTTAAATTTTATTACTCCATATGTTGTAAGGCACAGTTCTGGTGAATAAAGTATTCACTTGGAAAAAGATCTACCCGTACTTATCACTAAAGGCAACCTCTCATAACATTTCTTATCTGTCTCTAGCCAGCTTCAAATATAGACATCTGAAGTTGATTCAGTAGCTTAAATGCAATTACTGGCTGCTTTTCAGTTTCCCTACAATATCTGACACATCAAAATACAACTTGAATCTGACAGAAGGTGAAGGGTAAGACTCTTGCTTTTCTGGTTGGCTACCACATGGAATATCTAAAGTAGATGTCTTTGTGTAGGCAAATGAGTTGCCTCCCAAGTCAAAACTAATCTCCTCCAGAGCAACGCAGGTGAAATGAGTTGATCTCTAGAGACCCCTTGAATGTGCCTGTTAGGATGAAATGAAACATCATAGAGAAGTAATGTTCTCTCTCTGATGGCAAAATAAGTTGCTTGATAATTTGCCTAGGTCATATATCTAATTCTTAAAAAAATGAGTTCTACCTGCTGTGAAAGTAACAATACCTCTGTATGCTTTAATAATATCTCCTGTCTGAAGCCACTGAGGACCTTGGTGCAAACTTGAATGATAGCAAAGGTGGATATTTTATTCATATGAATTAAGCTGCAACAATACAGTAATTGTTCTCCCACACTTTCTGTTTTGAACAAGATATTTCAAGTCTTAAATTTCTCATATTTCCAAATATCTTTAGATGCTCATGAAAAATAGAAAACAGCCCATTTTAGAAGATTATGCTATATAAAAAACAAGCTAACTATCTGAAGAAAATGAAGAGGGGGAGAATAGCTCTAAGAGGCTATATTTCAACCAGATGAGGAAGCTTAGTAAAGAAATATGATCAAAGCAATTTAATATATGCCTGCCAGAAATAATAGGTACATATTAAATTTCCACTTTTAACTTTGGGTATGGTTGTTTGAAGATTTGCATATATCTATAGCTGTTGAACATTTTTCTTTGTACAGATTCTATAAAACAACTTGAAACTCAATGGAATGTAGAAAAAAAGAGTCAAGAGAGGAGATGATTGGGTGCTGGGGAGACTTTCAGGATAAATATGTCTGTGCTGAATATTTAATTAGTCAGGGTAACAACAGGTAATTATGAAATCAAGCAAAGTTTTATTATACAGAGTTTTATAATTCATAAGGGTGTGTCATAAAATTACAAGCATTTGTACTTTTAAAAAACTAACCATATGTTTAATGCAAATGTAATCACACTAATGTAATTCACATTCTAGCATGCACATTGGGGGGGTAGGTAATAATGAGAGGCTTGGCAAACAAAATCTCTGGGAAATGCCAGATACAGCAAAATTTTATTTCTTATTGCAAAATTTGGAGATTAAAAAATTACCTATATAAATGACCTATAAAAATAACTTCACAACCCCTCATCAAATTTTCTGACCACACCAAGCCGGTCAACATATTGAAGGGAAGGGATGCCATCCAGAGGGACCTTAATGGGCTTGAGAGCTAGACTTGTGCAAACCTCCTGAAGTCCAGCAAGGAATGTGCAATGTCCTGGAACCTTAGCCTAAGAGGGTAAAATTAGGTAATACGTTGAAACTGAAAGATGATAAGCTGTCTAAGGTTAGTTGCTACATGAATGTCTAAACACAGTTTGCTAGTGGGTTCTAGTGCACCACAGAGTTTCCAAGATATTCACATAGGATGGCAAAACTGATCACCTGATGAATGGCAGCTGAAGGGCACAGGGAATATTCTAGACCTTTTAAAATTACACAAAACACCTATCGTTAGACAAGACATTTGACTCTTATGACTCCTGGTTCTTGGCATCCAGATCATTCCATCAGAAGTATTATTTTATTCCTTGATCTGATTTGAAATATTTTGACCGCTTACCCTCAAAAATGTTATCAGGGAATGGTTCTTACTAAGGTTATTCCCAAAAAATAAGTAAAAAAAATTACTATGTTTAGTCAGATCAAAAATCTATGCAATTCAGCAGTCTTTGTTCAATAGTAACAGAAAGCTGCAGAGTAAGTACAGGTAAAGCATATATGGTACTTTCCCTTAAGTTTCCCATCGTATAATTCATTCCCCAAATTGTTACTGATTACTCCATTATTTAGACATAACATAGTCTAAATCTAGAAAGTATTGTATAAACAAAAAGTGATAAATAAGTATCTTCTCTCAATACTTGTAAAGGAAAATGATCCAACAAAATTCACCTGCACAAAAAAGGTTTTGGTTTCAGTTTTGCTTTTCTAAATCTTTGCTTAAATGCCTTCACTGTATCGATCTTCTACCAATATAATCTTGAAGCAGTTACTCAACTACATATATATTTTCACTCCTTTGTGATATGGAGCTTAGTTCAGCAAGTTTTTCTGCACAGAAGATTGTGTGGGGCAGGCAGTGAGATTTAAGATGCTGGTATAACTTCTTTCACTTGAAGACACTCTTCAGACTATTCACAAAAATCATTTAGCTGCATTCCCATTGTTTTGAAGAGGATATTGCAAGTAGCTGAATGATGGGACAAAAAGTTAATTTTATGGCTGCATCCCCAACTACAATTTCAGTTCAAAAAGTGCAAATTATATTTGCAAACTGATACCTTGTTTTTTAACTCAGCGCTGATCCAGTCATTTCATGAAGAGTGGTTGGTATTTTTCCTCTATAATATTATAATCAAAACTCATTCTAGGGCAAGACCTTCAAGCCCTAGGCTTAGAAAGATTTTTTAGAATTTTTATAGCTGACTCATATGCCCTGAAAAATGGGGTTTATAATGGAAATGCTGATATAATATTAACCATAGCAGCAAGAGCTGCACCATGGTAATTTATTTATGTGTTGCTTTTCAATTACTTTCCATGCTATTGTTATCGTTTTTATGGCAAGTATTATTTTTCAACAAGTTTCTGATTTGCAATTTTATACTGCAATCTCTATAGTTGGCTGAGGTCTTCTTACAAATTAATTACACTCTTCAAGAAAATTGCTTAGGCCTAGAAAACTGACACAATTTATTATTGTTTCCAAAGGGAAAACTTAATGTCTTCACTACAGTATGGGCCCAGTCCTATTGTAGTTGTCTTTATAGTGGCAAGCATAATAACACAAATAATAATGTAATAATAATTCTTAAAAATCATCAGCAGACATCTGTTCAAGTCAGAAAAGATCGCTGTCCTAATTTTCTTCTCAATTTTAAAGATTTAATATTGGTACAACTCCAATTTCTGTGAATTTATTACAGATTGTACCACTTAGAAGAGCTAAAATTATCTCTTTTCAAATGGAATGAACTAAAATCTGAAGGTATATATATAAAACACAGAATTAAAGCTCAAGATTTATGGGGAAGGAGAGAACATGGACTTTACTCATAACAGATTTATAGGAAGAATAATTACAGTACCCCAGGTGTCTGTAAACTATTAACGCAGAAGTAGAAGGAAGTACCTCAAATCTTAATTAATGATCAAAAGGAGAACTTGACTGTCATAGCAGAAACTTGGTGGGATATGCTGCACATCTGACACATATAGAAGAATACAATTTGTTCAGGGAGACAAACAAGGAAAAAATGCAGGAAATTTATTTCATATCAAAGGTATAAATACTAGTTTGGATGCTACATGAGAACAGACTGATTGAAAATCTCTGACTAATGTTAAAAGGGAATAAGAGAAGGGAACTGCTATGGCTGGGATTTACTCTAGGCCACCAAAGACATAGAGTGAGTAAAACCCAAGAGAGAGTTCTATTTGTGACTAATACAAGAATGAGCAAAGTGTCATAACTAATAATGAAAAAAATATTTAACTATCAAGAGGCCTACTGGGAGCAGGGAAAAGGAAAATTTTGGAATTAGTGAAGAAATCATTTAAAGAGAAGACAGAGACATCCATAAGCAGGCAAACTCTTCTGTACTGATTCTGTATAGAAGTGAAGGTGAGAGTAATGACATGATATGATCTTTAAAAAAACATTGGGTAGAGAACAGCAAAATAAGATCAAGAGGCTCTAAAAACACCCTGCAGAACTGGTGAGAAAGTATATCTATATTAAAAAGAGTGCAGGAAAGCTGATAGTTTTTAAAAGAAATAAGTGCAAATTATTCCATTTCAGATGGTGTCTAGGGGAAGAAGGAATATGTTAACTCAGCTAAATCAAGTTATCTTTGCTGTCCTTAAATTCAACAGGAAAGTTCACAAAGTGCTAACATGACCAAATACTGAGAAGTAGAATTAAGGGAAACATTTACATGGGACTGTAAGCCTTCATGAGGAAAGAGATGCAAGTACGGAGAGTTTTCTGAAAAGCCACCACCCTGTAAGTACATTAAGAGTATGTAAGGTGTTAGTTTGCTAGTGAGAGAAAACAAATTTGGTGTGTTAACAAATCAAAGGTACTTGCAACCTTTTTTGTACCACTCCTACAGGGAAAATACAACCCACATCCCAGATCAAACTGTGGAGTTGGAGGAGCTTAGATTTCCACACGATGTATTGCATTCCACTTCAGTGATAAAGTGAAATCAAAGGAGGACTTCTCCAATGAAATGCAAGAATTCAAAATGTGAAGTCTACTTATCATACAGAGCGCTACTGTGTAAGTCTCAGGTGCCAATGTCAATACTCATTATGTTAATTATTTCATAGTTTATACACTAAAAATTAATACAGAAATCTAATAGTGAAAATGAAATGGTGGCACACTTTCTACACTTGTGTCAGCTATATCAAGGTAAATGTGTTTTATTTATAAAAGCACTGAAGAAATATCAGGGAGAATGTGATTTTTTGCTTGGATGGTTGGTTTCTTTCCCCCTGATTCATTTTATCTGATGTTTCATGATGTTACAGAAAGTGTCAAAATTTCCCTCTTCGGCTTTGCGATCTTTTTATTTTATCTATATTATTAGTGCTACCTGTCTTATGGTAACATTCAGAAGTTGAAGAAATTATGGTATAAGTAGACAATACAGCAAAAAGTGCAAGAAAGCCTTGCAGCAGTCCTCTGAAGTACATATTTTTTACTCATACTACCTGTCCACACTGACTATTGACTGCAACTGTGCTGGGAGATGAATAAAGCAAACACAGAAGAAATAGTCATCTTGACATGCAGGAAAGGATTTCAGAGACTTAGCACCAATCCTTAATTATCTATGTATGCAAAGGGGAGATAGTATATATTACATGCATAAACTTGTAATTGTATTTCATCAGGCATTCCCAGGTACTGCCTGATAAGGGGTGTATCTGGATACATCCGTCTAGTGAGGTTAGAAAAAAACAATCTCTATTCTTAGAAGAAAACAATCTCTATTCTATGTCCGTACTATCTTAAAAAAGCTATGACCGTTTCTCCTCTTTGCTCACCTCATTGATATGTTTTGTATACAGTGTACTGTTGCTGACTCCATGAATGCATGCTAACCTCTGCCTGGTTTTTTTGTTTGAAGTGTAACTCAATTCTGCAGTGAGATCCCACTTTACATGCCTTCATTTTGGCAGCACAAGCATTCTAAGGGGACATTTCTGAGATTTTCTTGAGTTGCTAGATTATATCTCCTAAGCAGCCAGAAGTGCTGCCAGGAGGATTTTTGATCCTGATCCGAAGCTCACAGAAACTCCCACTCTTCCACCGACTTTGCAAGATTTAAGATCAGTCTCATGGTTAGTTAATGTGATAAAAAGCTGGCCTCCACACAAAAAGGAGCCCTGAGGAGCATTGGCAGATATCAAGTTCCAGTAACACCCTTGTCTTGGTTGCTTTCACGGCATTGTAGGGGTGCGACCAGTCTCCCAAAAGCTCACTCCCACTGCAAAGAATCCAAGGGTACAAGAGCACAGCCTCAGTGACCCTGCCACAGATGTGATCCTCAATCAGTCCCAACATGAAGATCGGCTGAGAAAGTTGGGGCTGTTCAGCCTCGAGAAGAGAAGGCTGCGTGGAGACCTCATAGCAGCCTTCCAGTATCTGAAAGGGGCATATAGGGATGCTGGGGGTGGACTCTTCATTAGGGACTGTAGTGGTAGGACAAGGGGTAATGGGTTAAAACTTAAACAGGGGAAGTTTAGATTGGATATAAGGAAGAAATTCTTTCCTGTTAGGGTGGTGAGGCACTGGAATGGGTTGTCCAGGGACGTTGTGAATGCTTCATCCCTGGCAGTGTTCAAGGCTGGGTTGGATGAGGCCTTGGGTGATATGGTTTAGGGCGAGGTGTCCCTGGCTATGGCAGGGGGGTTGGAACTTGATGATCTTAAGGTCCTTTCCAACCCTAACTATTCTGTGATTCTATGTCTCTCCCAAGGAAACATCAACCCATGCCCCAGAAGACATGTGTCAGAAGGTCCGCATCACCCACAAACTGAGGGGTCACTTCCAGCAAGAGGATGGGGCTTAATATGTGCTGCAGGGGAAGAGTATTTTGATTGCACAGCAATTGTTACATATTTTAGGGACAAGCCAAGGGTGGGGAAGGGGAGGGATCAAGGTGGTTTTAGAAGGAACCAATAGGAAATAAAGGGATATGTGGGTAAATGAGGAGTTGTGTGCAATCAGGGGCTGGCCAGTGCACCTACTTGACTATGCCTTGTGCCTGACCAACACAGTGTGTCCTGGCTTCCCACCAAACCCCTTTTCTACCTATTTTCCCAAGTGAGGGCCTCTCTGTCCTATGTGCAGATGTGTGTGTGTAAGTCTCACTGACAGCCCCTGGGTCCATTTGTCTGTAGTACCAACAACTGTTGTAAGCCTAGCTGTGATTGTTAGTGAAGATCCTTCCAGATGAGCCAGAGAGTAGGTGATGTATGCTGGGAACTGGGTGAAGGATTTGTGTCCCTGAGGCCGAGACCGTATAAGGAACTGGCAGTAGGAGGGACATGGGGTCCAGCCCAATTGCTGGAAAGACCGTGCAGTGTAGGGGTACACTGGGAGACCTACTTATTTGTGTGTACATGCAAGGGTGTCTGTACCTGCAGCTAAAGTGGGGTTGTGGCCTCGAGGGTTTAAATGTCTGTGTGCTAGCAAGTGGGGAGACTGGGATCCACGAGCAGCCACTGGGCAGGCTGATTGACTGAGCCTAGCTACGGGAGCTGTCCACATTGTGAGTATTATATACACCCACTAAGATGTCTCCATCCTCCTCATCCTGAAAAAAAACAAGAAGAGGTTGGTGCTTTTGATGCTTGTGTGAATGCTCTGTCGTCTGTGTTGATCTGTGAATATATGCATATGGATGGCTTTTACATGTTCTCCATAGGTGTGTATTTATTGAAAATACAAACTCAGCCTTACAATGGGTCATGGAGCTAAAACAGCCTCAATCCTAGCAGTCTTTTCTGAAATATCTATAAACCAAGGACTTCATTAATTTACAAGGGCTGCATATCAAAGCAACAAGCCTTAATTGTTTCTATATTCGCTGACTCTTAGAGCATACAAACATTTAATGATATATATAAAATATAGCTATACTAAAATGAAGATTAATTTTATGTGCCTCTTCTCTCTCTGTTTGTATATATTTACACAGATTGTAGATTTAAACTGCAACCCTCATTCTTTAAAGAAAGGACAAAACTATAACCAGATTCTCTAGGGGCATGGTGGTTAAGAAGTTTAGCAGCTCAGTTGCTAAATCTATTATAATGTACAGCTAAAATCCTTGAGTCGTAATCCTTGGTTATTCTTCTGCAATCAATGGCTATTTTGTCAGCACCAGCTCTTCTGTTCTTTTTCTTATCTCTTTTCTTATGCCTTCCTTCTTGAAGAATGCTAAGTGAAAAATAGCAAGGAGAAAGAAACAAGCAAGCAAACAAACAAAAACCAGGAAAAAAAAAAGAATCCTCGCTGTTCAATGTGAATATCCTTTAAAAAGTTGCTATAGAAACGACCTTCCTATTGACAGTATGAAAATCACTGAATTCAGAAGACTTCTAATTTACTTTGTAACGTCAAATTCCATGTAAATATTCAAAATCAATGAAAATTCACAGTTCAAGAAATTCACACTCAAAACACCCAGGAATCCAATGTCATAGCTTGTGTGCTATGTCTTAGAGAAAAACAATGATTATTGTATACCAGCACTTTCATCCCCTCCAAAAACTCTCTTGTAAGAGAAGAGAAAGAAGGCACTTAAAGTTTAAAAAAACTTAACATGTTTGGCATTTCATCTTTTAGCTAAATAAGTGTTCAGTTATTTTAAAGAGCTACAAAGCTTTCAGAAAATTAAGATCCTTCCTGTGTTTCATGGAGGTCCAATAAAAGGTCTTACTGGTATTAGAGGATTTTTGTCATGTCTTGTAGCAGTAGTGTGCATGCAGAGGGAAATATTTTTTTATAGAACAGCCAACATAAACTTTAGAGAAAGTAACATCCTTTACAAAATAAAACAAAAAAGAGCAAGAGAATTCCACCAGATCAAGCTGAGGAGGAGCTAAAAACAGAAACCATAAAACCTTATGGGTTCTTGAGTCTGCTGTGTACTTGATAGTGGGTCCTCTTTCTTGATTCACACTTGGAAAAGCAACCAGCATGAAGCATTTAGCTTAAGCAGATCAGCAATGTTACTGCTTTGTGGTTATCTGGAATATTTATTGGCAGCTACTATGTTTGTGTGTAGTTTATCACAAAGAATAATTTTAGATAAGCATTCACAGTTCATTTGCAAAATGTCCTTTTTCTGCTGCAGATTTCTTACTCTAATGATTTTTTTGGGGGGACTTAGAAAACTCTAAAATTAGTTCCTTCTATTTTTATTTCCACGGCTTACAAATACCTTAACAGCATCCAGACCCTTGCCAACATTGGTACCTACACTTTCCAAATAAGTCGACCTTTTCCACTATGTAAAATCTGAAATGTGCTACATTAGGCATATATTGGGCTAGGCAATATGGTGTAATCAGTAATCATCTCTGTGTAATCAGTAATCATCTCTGGTCATATACTTCACTGTGATTACTGAATGTCCTTTGCAAACAGGGAACTGAAACCCAGCAGAACGTCTGAAAGAGAAAAAAAACAAACCTAAGAACATCTGTAAGATTTTTTGTCTGGAATTTTCTAATTATTTTCAAGAGTTCAGTGAAAAAAAAATAATCTCTACATAATTTCATTTGAGATATTTTCTTCCCATTTGTAGAGATAATTTGCTTATTATTACCTTTTAATTTAAGCTAGAATCTGAAAAAAAAACCTTATTCTTTACTCTGTTTCACATAAATCAAGGGAATGTTCAATAACAATGAGGTTATCAGCAACTAGCCCTGCTGGAGAAAACCTTAGGCAAAAAAACGTGTTCACACAAACCATTAATTAAATGACTGTGAATAATGAAGAAATTAATAGAAATTGCTGTCTATTCACAGTCAATTCAGTAGCGAGTTGGATTTGACAAACTACTTGCTACAAATATTTCACACTAGCAATGCACATAATCTCTTTAGCTGTATGCATATTTCTGGTTAGTAGAGGATTTTTCAAACCCATCTTTATATCATCCATTTGTTTTGTTCTGTTTGTACAGTTTGCGCAAAATTGCTCAGTTTGTGGTCTATAGCCAGCAATTAACACCACTTAACAGCTGTTAAATAGGGTAATTGCCTGTTGCTATCTTCATGTAGCTGTGTTCAGGCACTAATTGCTCTCAGTGCACCACTCATAAACCCACCAAAACACCAGGTAAGGTCTCCTGAAGATGATCTGATGTACAATGGGCTTTATTTCTCTCCCCTTCCTATGTCCCCCCATCAGCATGAGTTCGATGTGAGTCACCATGTGAGAAGAAACACATGGGAGCACTGAGAAGGATTTCCTCTTGTGGCAGTCAGGGGTCGGTGAACCCACTGCTGCTTAGGTTTATTGGATAAGAGAAATTGCAGGTAATATCACAGATGGCAACTAGTACCAGTGTGAACAACATTGGCTCTGTCACTGCCCTGGTTTGAAATGAGAGAAGGAAATGAATTATGAAGCACGGCATCCTCTGTTATCCTCATGTAATTCCTGACTGGGTGGTTAAAATGTTCTCTCATTCCTTTTGCTGACTATTATCCTGAAGACTTTTTTTTTATGCAGATAAAACAGAAATATTTTTCCTATTAAAACTGACTGCTTAAAAACAAAAGAATGTTAGTGGCAGGAATAAACTGAATGAAATTAATTAATTGTTAATTTAACAGAATTACGTTGTGTGATTGGTTGTTACATTATTTACCTATAGAATACATTTAATATGCTTTTTTTTGTAAGGTATTCTTGAGGTACCAGTAATCAGTAATATGAGTGTATTTCAAATATGTGCACATCCTCTCTTGGCCTGCAGCTACACATAGAAAAGAAATATGTCTCCTAATACAAATGAAATATGCTTTCTAATTAATGGAGAATGTACAAAAGCAGCAGTTGGAAGTAAAAGAGGTGGGTTTTATTCCATGTGCATATCTCTTTGCAGCATATTGGATGTGGTTCTAGAATAAGAAATGTAAAGTGAGTCATAATTACCTTAAATTTACCTCAGATATCTTTTATGGCCCTTGTGCTGGTCACCTGCACTTGATACTTTAGAAACATTCACTGATTTCAGGTTTTCTATATTTCAGAAAGCTACTAGTATTTTAATTAGAAAAAGATAACGACTGGTAACTTCCGAAAAGATGGATAAGAACTCTAAGCTTTCCATACCACTGGAAATTAGTTTTCTCCATGTACTTCAAGAGATGCATGTGAAAACCGAAATACAAAGAAATGGTTATTACATTGAAGACAGAACTAAGATTCTTAAATATTAAATCACACAATTGCAAGATAATATGTTTATTGGACAGAACCAGTATTTGATAGTCTGTGAAGTGCTGAAATAGGATATTATTCAACTTTACCCTTCAAGACAATTGAAATGTTTTAAGTAAAGATCTAAACTGGAAGGCTGAGGTTTATTGACTTCCTATGAGCTAACACTGAAAAAACAACAACAAAAACCAGAAAAAATTTGTTTACACTGATAATTGGTTTTCTTTATTGCCTTTCTGTTAATCTGACTTGGTTGTTTGAATGCTGTTGCATGTGTGCACATGTAGTTTGTTCAAGCATCAATTTCAGGAGCTATAACCTGTGCATATAATTTATATTAAAAAAACCCAAACAATACAAACCCTACCAAAAAAAAGAAAACCAAAACCAAACACCACAACATCAGTAAAGAACATAAAACAACACAAATAGCTTGCAAGTTCAAATTCACAAATATTGAATTAATTTTAAATGCATCTGTTACAGGTCAAATCTATTTCACTGTTCAAATGTGTACTATGACTCTATGCTCATTTCTGTTAAAATTTGCATCAGAAGCAGAGAAATGCAGAAATTTAACATGAATTCATTGTTTTGACTGTGAAAATCATGTGTCTAAGCATAACGCTTCTGTCTGCAACCTTAGTCCCCAGATGTTACAAATCTAAGCTGGACTCTTTCATTCCCATACAGCAAACGAAAAGAATTACAGCTTTAATAACAGCCAGCCTGCTGATCAGACAGACCTATATGGCTTTCAGCAGCTCATACTAAAAAGAAGGTCTGAAATCTGGGTTGTGTCCCATATTATGTGTGTATATATGAGAATTAGGTATAAATATATATCTGAGATGGTGATTTCCAAGATGAAACTCTTGATGAACCTGCCTTGGTAATTTGTTTATAGATGTTTCACACCCACTCTTAACAGTCAAGATAGTGTTACCTATTAGTACTTACTAGTTTGGTTATTAGAATAATCATCCAGAGAGAAGAATGAGATCTGAAAGTTTTCCCTAAACAAGAAAGCTCAGATTGATAGCTTTTTCCATTCATGAAGGATGGGATCAGGTGAGTAGTTCAGTGGCAGTTCCTCGGGGTTCACAGAACTCCTCCCTTGCTCAACAAATTTCACACACACCTTCATGTCCTCATAATTCTTCATTTGTTCCTTACAGCAAAGTTCAATCCTTTGCAACCTGATGTCTCTCCACATTTTACCAAACTCTCCAGCAATATACCACAACAGATATACTCTCTCAGAGAGATCAACATAATATTACCTAGGTGGAAACAATAACATTACAGCTTTTCCAGGAGTTGAAACAGCCAAAATACATAGAAAAGCTTTCTTGAAGCTGTTATGCATCACACACAAATCTCTTACTCTAGGCAAGTGCCTATTATACCTACTACTGTGGTTATTACATTTAATCTCAAAGGGAAACATGCCAAAGATTGGATGGACTATACAAAATTCCATGAAGCTTCAAAGAAAAAATCCAGTATTAAGCCGAGTTTTGGATAGAATACAGAATTAATATGGCAAATCTGCATGAGAAAAAGAAAAAAAAGAAACTGTGAAAATTAATTTTCTCCTTTATTTTGTTTTGTTCATTCCCTATTTTTTCCAAGTGTTCAGTACATTTTTTCAGACGTTTTACAGCACTGTTTGCAATGGGCATAGGCAAGAGATAACTTTCAAAAACACTGGCCATGTTTCACACAATATCATCAGTCTATTTCATTGGGAGCATTGAAATTCAAGTAGCTATCAACAATTTGCATCCAAATGTTATTTTTATGTTTGTAATTGGTATTATTAGGCCTTCTTGCCAAGCTCATCAAATTACATTTCAGCCCAAGTAGGGCAGGATCACTATCCAGTAGACTAGCAGCATGTGACTTCTATTTCTGTTGTCAAGAAGCTGAACATAAACCCAGATACCGTTTAAAAAAAATTTCTGAAAACTGAAAATTTAGCAAAAGTGGCCAAAAGAAAAGTACAAATGCCATGTTTGTCTGTGTGGATTGACTACTGATGAGAAAGAAATAACTAAGTAAGAAATAAACTTTCCTATTGGAACCTTTCAGGTCTATGAAGTCTCTCATTTATGGGTTGTTGATAGGATTGGTAAATCAAGAGTTTATTACAGATACAGTCGAGTTCTTCTTTTGACTAACCACTAAATAGAAAAGATTTCAAAGCACCTTTAATTGTTTTTCTCCAAAGGATCCTTGGCAAATTCAGAAGTAATGTATAGTTCTGAACAGTGGTATTTCAGATCAAATATTAAAAAAGTTAGTTAAACCCATGCTACCTTCTAGTGAAGTACATTAAGTCTTGATTGGTGTTCTTAATCTTGCTCTTTTGAAAAATAGAAAGATATAAATCTGAAAATCAACAGTTGGAGTACGTCATATTGATCTATGTCTGCCTTGCATTGTAAGACTGTATTTGCATATCATATGCGATGCGGGCAATTACTCTGTGACAAATATTGGCATTTCAAGTGATCACTAAACCTACCATATTATTATAGGTTAAAACCTCCACATCTACACCGTGGAACAAAACTGAAAGGAATTTCTGTATGGAGGGTGCCTATAAGACATAGGCAGTGTATGCATTTCTCTGACACTTTGTGGGAAGGAGTCCTGGAGCAGGTTGTGGTTAAGGCTCATAAATATTCTCTGCTACTGAACTGCAATGGCTGCTGGCAGTTTAGCAGAAATCATGTCAGCCACTGGCACTGTTCTGGCCTTCAGATGTATGAATCAGTCCCCCCTGTCTTATTTCCATAGCAAGTGAGCAGATGTAGGCTGGGATGGTAGGGGTATGCTTTCACTTTCAGTTGACAAGTGTGCTAGCTTCAAGAATCTCTGTTGTCTAGCTACCTTTTCATAGTCTTGGATCTCCCTGGCAGTTATGTCAGTAATTGTAAAACCAGACTGAGAAAAGCATGTTTGTTAGCCTACACTGGTTATCGATCTATTTAGTCCAAAAGATCTTAGAATATATGTGAGAGGTGAGTGCAATAGATTGTAGAAAGCTCTTCTTGCCATGAGGAAAAGTATATAGAACCGTATGCTAAGTTACAGTTTTAAAACATCTGTTTGAAGTTTCAAAATGTGCTTTGGACAATGGAGGGAGAGTTTTCTGACAAAGGTGAGGTCCCCACTTTAATGGAGAAAGATTTTCAGAATAATTCCAAATCCTAAAGCTCTTCCCTTCTTCTATATGAAATAAATCTGTGCTAAGAAATCTGTAATAGCACTGCAGAATTCTCTGTAGAAACACAGAAAAAACATTTTTGTTGCACAGCTGTAGAAACATACTCAGTGCCTCCTCCCACTGAGGGCAATGACAACATATCTAATCATTATAGTAAGAACAGGATGATTAGTATTTATTACTATAAATACTGATACAGGATGATATAGAATGATTAGTATTTATTACTTTTCCAGTATTTATTACTTTTCCAGCAAGAATATGCATTTCATTCTTTCTTTTTCCTGGCTTACCTTACGTCCAGTCTATGTCATATATTCCCAAAATGTAGGAGATGTTGGAAAGGTGCTGGTAAGGTAGGAAATTCTTTTCCATATAACGCACAATTAGAACATGTAATTTATTCTCAAAAGTTCTTATGAAGGCCAAAGTACAAATTCCTTAGGGAAAAAAAAAAAAAAATTGGACCTATGCACAAAGAATAGGTATTCCATGGCTGCTAAATGTGATCCTGAGGATGTAACCTTTGGCTTGGAAAAGTCTCTGAACTGTGAATTATGAAAATTTGGCAGCTGTGTGAGGACCAGAACTGTTCTACCTAAGCCCTACCCTTTGCACTCTTTTTCATTTCCTCTGATCATTTAGTAGGAATAAATGTCATTTCTTTATGACTATACGTGGCAGCTCTCACTCTGCTTCAGATATTTCCCGTGCTGGATACGACCTACTTAGATTATAGCTGCATGACCAGAATCTGAGTTAAAGAATGGAAAAGTAAAGGAACAGGATCTTATTTGTAGTAAATTTTTCTTATGCGCATCAGTGACTTTTTTTCAGTCCATTAATTTTTTCCTTTAGTCCCTTTTGCATTAATCTGGTTGGGGATCTAATATGGACAGAAAGTCATCTTCATCCTCTAATTATTATTTTTTAGTCAAGAGCATTTTAACTACTGATAATTGAGTTGTGCTATTGAAAGGAAATGCAAGAGGCATCTAGCAGAAGACTTCTGAACAGATAACCGTTTTTGGCTTTTTGTGTTTCTTTTTTCTTTTCCAGCAAAAATGGGATATTTCCCTAACTAAATTTCTTTTAAATATAGTTAATAAAAAGCCTATTTTGAAATTTTATGTACTGGCATTTACTTTATGCTATTTTTCATCTAGCATCTGCGTAAACTTTAATAAGTATTCAGGTTGCTATGACATTTATGAAAATATTAGTAAGATACAAATTCAGTAGTGACTTGCATACATATCTATGTAACTAACTACAGGCAAGTGAAGGTGACATGACATTACATGCCTCATGCAGGCAGCTTTTTTGGAATAGAAAGCTGTACCTTTACAACAGTCCTAAGCCCTCACCAGCTGCTTCCTCACTTCCCCACTGAGGATAATGAGAAGGGTGAAAGTAAGAAAACTTGTGGGTCGAGATAAAGACAGGTAAAGCAAAAGCCATACATGCAAGCAAAGCAAAACAAGGAATTAATTTACTAGTTCCCATTGGCAGGCCATGTTCAGCCATCTTCAGGAGAGCAGGGCTCCATCACGTGTAATGATGACTTGGGAAGATGAATGTCATATATTGGCTTTGATTGGTGAATCAAACATAATTTTTCCAATGAACCTTAGGAAAAAAAGAAAATATATTTCTTCACTCCTACACTTCAGTAGTATTAATTCTTGTGTATCTCACACTGTCTATACTCACGATAAAAATCCTTAGAATGCTGCCCACTCTACATTCTCAAGCACAGTGGAAACAGAGAGGCATGGGAAATTCAGCCTCAGAAAATGGTCTGCCTTCTCAGGGTCAGAATAATTTTTTATTGTGTTGTTCCTGAATAACCTGAGAAGAGTGCAATGCTCAAAAGGCCACTATAGACTATCAGTATAAAAGAGGGCTAGAAAATCAGATGTATTTTCTGTCATTATCTGTCAGTTTTTTGCCTGGTCCTTGCTTGGCTTTGGAGTGGGGAAGAAGAAAGGTGAATCTAACTGCATTTTCCACATCTTTTCTTCATTGGTCTTTGATGCACTCTTCAGGAATAGCTGGGGTGTGTAGTGACAGAAATGCATTGCTCACTGTATTTGTAGAATGGCTACAATCCATAGCCACTGGAAAAAGTAATTTGTGAAAATGTTGTCCCTTCAACAGATTTTGCCAGGATTTCAAAGGACCAGTTATTTGTTCTTAAGGGGTACTCACAAAGCCTAAATTCTGTGTTTGAGATAACTTTGCAGTGCTCCCATTTAGTCAAAGGAAAGGAATAGTTCCACCTGAGTAGAGCTGAGTTAGATTCCAGCCTTGGCTCACCCATAAAGAAGCGTTTTTCTTCACTGTCTGAAGACCAAAACTGAAGTGACTCATCTGCTAACTTAGGATTCTGATGGATGAGTGGTGAGAGCTTGCCTTAGAACAGGGCAGCTACTTCGCTATCTTGCTCTCACTTGATGGACTGCTGAGCTGCTCATTAATCAATTTCTGAACCTCTCAGCTTTTTACAGTAAGGTATCACTAATAACACTTTTCCTTAAGATATTGTGTTATAAACTACAGATGCTGATTGATGAGTGGGAATGGCTTAACTCAGATGGGAGGCCAGCCTCTGTCTGTGTTCTACCCTTGCTGCAGGGACATCTGAAGTAGACATTAATCAAATCCTGAGTAACAAAAGTTTACAGTACAATTTTCTGAGGGAAAAAATTCCAGCTGAATTTAGCCTGAAAGCAGGAGGTGATTGACAAAGAGCTCAGAGATCTGTTCAGCAGTTAGTTAGAATGGACAGGAAAAGACAGCACCTTCATCCGTTGTCTCAAGTGACACCATCCTTGCTTGCCAACAAAGCCTTTAGCTACCTAAGATAGATGTCTAACATTGGAGAGTGCAAATAGCTTGTTTAACATTTCTCTAATCACTTATTTGCCTACTGAGACTGTAGCACGTGTTCCATCAGTTCTTTTCACAGTGGAAACTTGTTCTACAGGAGCAACACTGAGATCTTTGATTTCTTATGCAAAGGTTACGAAAGAGCTATGAGACAGCTATGACAAATGGAAGTCATAGCATGGCTACAAAATTGTGAACTATTAAAACCTTGTACTTTATACTAGACATTCAGAATCACTATCATACATTTGCATACTTGATAAATAATTAGCCATGAAATGTGGTGAACTCCAGTGAATAACATTTGTATGAGATTTTTTAATATCACCCAAAAGGTACAATGGGGGAAAATCAAAGATTTGCACCCAACGATGTAGACTCAGAATCAAAATTCAAAATTTCATTATCCTCGCTGTCTCAAGCTAAAATTATTTTTCTATGTAGTGTTTTAGTCTAACAAAGAGTAATGAAAAAACCCTATTAATATGATAAAACAACTAAAATATAAAGAGGAAAAATATATTCTTTATGAACAAATGATTACATGTTATTAATTTAAAGGCAGAAACAGAAATCAGCATTTGGATTTAATTATTTAAGAATGTAATTTAAATGGATTCCATTAAGTTTTGTGCTTATTTGTCACTGAGCTGCATCACTCTTGCAGCTTTTTCTGTTTCTGTTGAATATTAAAGCCATCTGAAGACCCATTGTGCTGTGATTGATGCTGACATATATCCATCTGCCCATCTTGCAATGACAGTATCAGTGACTGGACTACATTTAATAGAGAATTTAGAGATGACAGCATATTTATTGGTCTGATACTAGGGATGAGTTCTGTGATGAAGAGTCTACGAAATGAAAGAGCTTTAAAAAAAAACAAAACAAAACAAAAAAGAAAGCCTGGATTTCAGAGATGTAATGAGATTCATCTCACTTATTTACTCCATTTAATGCTAGGCTACTCATTGATCCATCTTTCCTATAGGTTCATAGAATGGTTTGGGTTGGAAAGACACCAAGGCCATCTAGATCCAACACCCCTGCCATGGGCAAGGATTCCTTATGCTAGACCATGTTGCTTAAGGCTCTGTCCAACCTGACCTTGAACACTGCCAAAGATGGGCCATTCACCACTTCTTTGGGCAACCTGTTCCGGTGCCTCACCACCCTCACAGTAAATAACCTCTTCCTTGTATGTAACCTGAACTGCCTCTGTTTAAATTTAAACCCATTACCCCTTGTCCTGTACATCTTCATCGCTGGCATGGACAGTGGGATTGAGTGCACCCTCAGCAAGTTTGACAATGACACCAAGCTGTGTGTTTCGGTTGATACGCTGAAGGGAAGGAATGCCATCCAGAGGGACCTTGACATGCTTGTGAGGTGGGCTGATGCCAACCTCATGAAGTTTAACCATGACAAGTGCAAGGTCCTACACCTGCGTCAGAGCAATCCCAGACACAGCTACAGGTTGGGCAGAGAAGAGATCCAGAGCAGCCCTGCAGAGGAGGACTTGGGAGTGTTGACTGATGAGAAAATGAGCATGAGCCGGCAGTGTGCGCTTGCAGCCCAGAAAACCAACCGTATCCTGGGCTGCATCAAAAGGAGCATGATTAGCAGGTCGAAGGAGGTGATCCTGCCCCTCATATTCTGCTCTTGTGAGACCTCACTTGGAGTGTTGTGTGCAGTTCTGGTGTCCTCAACATGAAAAGGACATGGATCTGTTGGAACATGTCCAAAGGAGGGCCACAAGAATGATCAGGGGACTGGAGCACCTCCCATATGAAGATAGGCTGAGAAAGTTGGGGCTGTTCAGCCTGGAGAAGAGAAGGCTGTGTGGAGACCTCATAGCAGCCTTCCAGTATCTGAAGGGGGGCCTATAGGGGTGATGGGGAGGGACTATTAATTAGGGACTGTAGTGATAGGACAAGGGGTAATGGGTTAAAACTTCAACAGGGGAAGTTTAGATTGGATATAAGGAGGAAATTCTTTCCTGTTAGGGTGGTGAGGCACTGGAATAGGTTGCCTAGGGAGGTTGTGAATGCTCAATCCCTGGAAGTGTTCAAGGCCAGGTTGGACGAGGCCTTGGATGATATGGTTTAGTGCGAGGTGCCCCTGCCCGTGGCAGGGCGGTTGGAACTAGGTGATCTTAAGGTCCTTTCCAACCCTAACTATTCTACGATTCTATGATATAAGGAGGAAATTCTTTCCTGTTAGGGTGGTGAGGCACTGGAATGGGTTGCCCAGGGAGGTTGTGAATGCTCCATCCCTGGCGGTGTTCAAGGCCAGGTTGGATGAGGCCTTTGGGTGAGATGGTTTAGAGTGAGGTGTCCCTGCCCATGGCAGGGGGGTTGGAACTTGATGATCTTAAGGTCTTTTCCAACCCTAACTATTCTATGATTCTATAGTCCCTGATGAAGAGTTCCTCTCAGGTATCCATGTCTCTGTCCTAAATATCTAACATAATTTGTGCAAACTGGTCATGGATGATGACTGTTTCTTTATGTGGAAATAATCTAGATGACTAGACTAGATTCAAAAACTAATTTTTTTTTTTTTTTTCCCTGTGATTAAAACTAGATGATATAAATCCCACTTTCCATGCTACTTTTGATCTGAGAAATACTGTCTTTATTTAACTGGCCCTCCAGTCATCTACAAGTCATTTTTGATAACAATAAAAGCTACTTAAAAGGAAACAAAATAAAAACAAATAAAGGAAAGTAGAAGGAAGTTATTTTCTGCCTTTTCTCTGTCCAATGAATCTATGTTATTTCTGTATGTTTTGATTTGGTGTTTCACCTTACTGACTTTCTGAATTATTTAACTTAGTGTCTTTTCCTCTTCTCTCTATATAGCCGTACATAATAGTTCAGAAGCAAAGCACAATATTGAAAACATTGTGTGCACTATCCTGAAGAAAGGACACAAAGCAAATGCTTCTATTTTATTGTTTTAATTTTAACAAGACCAAAATGTGAGATGCCAAAACTAACAGCTCTTTTAGAAATGACATTTTCAAGCTGTTGTTTCTCACAGAAGGGTGCTGTGATCCCGTCTTGGATCCAGGCTTACTTAAAAATGCCTAACTTCCTCAGTGAACTGCCAACATTTTGGTCTAACGTGGGTGATATTCAGATATCCATATTCACTGTCAATAAAATATCTAGAAAACCAAGGAATGATAAGAACTGTTGAAGGCTCCTAAAAATATGATTTTTTGCAGGCATTGATGCAGCCCTGATTTCATGAAAGAGATGGCCAGTTTTGTGTTCATGTTAATTTCAGAAGGTGTGGCAACACATATTACCAAGGGTCAATAGCAAGGCAGGCTTAAAATTCCCAGAACCCCTTTTCTCCTAAGTCCTCCAATATCTTTGTGCCTCTATCAGTCCAATAAACATGTAATTGCCTAAAGGAGAGATAATGCAATCAAGTCTACAAGTAACTACAAGTGAAATGCTTCTGAACATTTCATAAGTTATTATGAAATGTCCAGAAACAAATCTGAAATGGAAATTAAAAGGAAATTACTTATCACTGACGAAGGTTGCAGAGCAGCCTGCAACTTTCCTTCTGAACAGCTTTATGATAGAGCTTCATAAATGCATGTTGGGAATGATATGAGGTGCCATAAACATTGGAAGGTGTAGATTTGGGCCTAGTTTAGTAGGGACATGGTAAAACTTGTTTTTTACTATTTGACTCGATGCTCTTATAAGCCTTTTCCAACCTCAGTGATTCTGTGATTTGGAATTGTAGAATCCCATGATTCTGTGATCCCATTCAAGATAGGATGTAGTGACTGCTGTCTCATCTAGCTATGCCAGATTCAAACAGACAAGGGTGTGTTGCTTCTTGTTTTTCTGGCTTCCAGTTACTGGAAACTTGTGAGCACTTAATAAAATTTTATAATGATGGAAAAACTGCACTACCTGCTTATTGGTAAAAGCACAATGGGATGTCCATTCAGTAATTCAGAGACCATTGACAAAAGTAGCCATTTGCAATAGAAAGAAGACAGAGATACCACTTAGCTATTAAATTCCAGAAGACTGATAGTGTCTACCATCTGTGCCCTGATAAGGTATCCTTGTCTGAATAGTTTATAGTAAAAATTAACATGGATTTTACTTTACATAGTTTAGTTGGCTTTTATTATTATTATTTTTATTGGTTATATGGTTTATATTTGATCATTTATTTTAGTTACATTTTAAAAGATACATCATTATTTTGTACTTTAAGACTTACAGAATAATTTACGAAGTCAGAGAACAATAGCTAAATTTTAAATCTGCATAACCAATTAAGTGCTTTTCGGTATAAAAAAATGTTTGCTTAAAACCCACAGACACTCACAGGCAGATCTGCAAAGAGATTGGGAGCCCATGGCCAAAACTAGGAGACTGAAAATTTCTTTTTATCTGAATATTTCTGATGCATAGCCTTAGAAATACTCAAACAGACACACACAAACCCCTTATGAAGCAATTCAATTTGTAAATTAATCTTTGGATGCTCAGGTAGCTCAGGAAGACAGTAAAATTCATTTTTATGCATAACACAGCAAGTCAAGAGTAATTCATTACAGGTCACAGTCAACTCTATATTGTGACAGAGATATTGTGTGTGCTGGACAGTTCATAATTATGCTTTAATTAAAATTTGCTGTTTTCTTTATTTGGCTAGACATTTGGAGGACTCTGTTGCATTTATGTTAGGCAGAATGTAGATAAGAGTGAAATTGCAGTAACATGGTGAAATGCTGGTAACATGGACGAAACATTAAATTTAATTAACCTCCGAGCTTCCCCCACTTACATAAAATGGAGGTGTCTGTGGAGGTCAAATAGTTGAAGTTTGACCTTCATCCACATTAATAAGATAAACTCTTTTGCTTTTAGTCTTGTGACAGCAGCTGTTAAGAGAAAACATTTACGCTGCAAGTCTCAGACTCCTTGCATTTTTCAGTGTATTACCTGCAAAAGGCTCAGCCTTTCCTGTTCCATTGCTGCAGCAACTAAGCAACTGTTTTCTTGCAGTGTTCCCTAGGTGAAGGACCTCAGCTTGTCCAGCCAGTTTGCTGCATCACAAGCTAGCTGCTGAAAGTCCCAGATGCATCTTTTTTATCTTTGGGGAAGACTCCAGCCAGGTAACCTCTAGATGTGCACTAAACTGGCCACTGGAATGTGGAAAGGAAACTTTCACAATTTAACGCCTCCTTCCAGCTTCCTCAGCTTCAGTGGGACTGCAGGTTTCTGTTAAGAAATTAGGTCTGCCACCACTTGTCCACTGAACTGCAACTGCAAATTTAGACTTATTCTTTCTTCTGACAGACTGAACACCTCTGAATTGTCCCACACTTCAGTATATGAAAGAGGAATAATATCTAAGGTGCTGTAAACAGCTAGTTAGGATCCCACTGCAGTCGGCTTCTCTGGGTCAACAATTTGGAATAGGTTCTTTTTCAATGTTAGGCTGCAAAAGAATCATAGAATACCAGGTTGGAAGGGACATCAAAGATCATTAATCCAAACTTTCTCAGTGAAGCATGACCTAGACTAGATGCCCCAGGACAATGTCCAGCCAAAAGAAGATGTGAGGTAAGCTCAAAGGTAATTTAATAGTTGTTTTTGTAGTAAACCACAGCTACCATCAGGTAATATTGGTTTTTAGTTGTTCACAATTCACATAATTACCATAGAATCTCATAGAATCAATTAGGTTGGAAAAAATTATCTGTATAAATTATTAACTTAGTACCCAGTATACAATACTAAATACAGCTTAGTATTAATTCCTGGTTTTTATATACAATTATCATTTATGTACAATCATTATTGATGTTTTCTGCTATTTATGTTAGGATGAAAATTTAATAATTTGAAGATTTTTTTCTAAGTAATAGTTACTGTGATATCATTTAGTAAGAATTTCAGATTTTACAGGATGCATTTTGGTTCATAGTTCTGTTTCTTTTGCTTTTAGTTTTCTAGCTGGAGAGTAAAATACCATGGTGATTAGAACTGGTTTCACATTGGATCATCATAGTGGTTTAAGAGGCTAAACCAAAAGGTCTCCAGAAAAAAAGTAACAAATAATTGATTTTTTAATGCAGAAACAATAAAGAATTCCATCAAAATCAGAATACAATTTGTGTTACTTCTATCAATATAAGACCAAACTTGAAGTTGCTTTGAAAATATGTGTGCAAAATGTGTGAGTAAAACATGATCCAATTTGAGTAATAAAGGGTATTTTTTACCTAAAACTGACAATCTGGGCTCCTACTAACAGTCAATATGCTTATTTAGTCATTACTTGGAGCAAAAGAATCAGTGAGTGCTTCAGAACCACTGTGCTATGGTTCCGTGTTAGTTTGTCACTTGACTCCTACTGACACAGTGGGATTTACAAAGTCAGGATTTGGGAGGTAAGGTCTAACAATATTTTTTATTTATATCAAAATCCAAACAAATCTTACTGGCTCTTTCTAAAGCATTACAGAATATTACATAAATAACGAGACACATGGCAATTATTCTAATTCCTTTTTTCTTCCAAACATCTTACTGAATTATTTCTTAGAGAACATGATATTGCAGCAAAGTGTTCTTGCTTTTCTTATTCTCAGAAACATCTAAATGTCCTTTGATAAAAATTAAAGAAGCATAAAAAAAAATAATTGAAACCATTATTTGCTGTGTCTCACCTGCAAATAAGAGGATGTTTTGGTCTAAATGTCATGACTGACCTTCACTAAGAAAATGTTGTGCCTTATATGGTAATGACTTATTTCATTCTAACACCTGACAACAGAAAGAGTTGTATAAAAATACAATTTACAGGCTTCAGATTAATAAAAAGAAACCTTTTCTTTTTTTTTTTTTACCCAGTAGCAATTTAAAATATAAGAAAAATAGAAGTATGCACTTACAAAGTAGATGTCTGAAACCTGGAGATGGGTCAGTTTTGGAAGTACAAAGATAAGTGACTTGAATATTCAGAGAGTAATATATTAGTTTTGATTCAGAGTGGTAAAAAAGTAATACTGATTTGTTAGTGGAATCATATGAATTTAGTAGATAGTGCAAGTTGGTATTATTTCCACATAAGGCTCATAGAAGAAAGTGGGAATAACAGTTATACTGAAGTGTTAGCAATTTGATGCAGATTCTGTGATAGAAGTATTTTATCTCTTTTACCAAGCATAAATAGGATTTTCAGGGATTATATTTGTCAGTTCCTTTGCAATATTGAGGCCAGTCTGTTTAGTTTACAAGATATACACAGATCTTGTTGGCATTCAACAAAGGTAGAAATTGCAACAGCAAATTATGTCAATTCCATGTGCAGAATCTGAGTTACAGAATAACCTTTTAAACTAGATTGTCTTTTGTTTCACAATTCCAACATTTGCCTCTAAGCATAAGTGACAAATATCACATTTTCATGCTTCATGCCTGTTTCCACTTGTCTACTAAGTATATCTTATTCGCAGTACCTTGGACTTGCAAGGAACTCTACATCCAGGAGAAAAAAAATAAAAATCATCATATATAGGCAATAAAGAGTACATCAAATCAATATAAATACAGAGGTTGCTCTGTCAGCATTTCTTGTATTTAATGCCTTGTGGGGAAAGATTCATATTTCAATAATTCACTAGTTCGTATTTCATTGCCATTTTCCTCCAAGTCTGATTGATAGAGTTTTGTGCCAGAAGGGATCATGGCAGTAATTAAAATGGACCATTTTACATAGCACTTTAGAGTACTTTCACAAAAAAATTCTGATATAGAACTATCATTCTGTCATAAAACATAGACTGCTTAGAGTTGGAAGGGACCTTAAAGATCATCTTCTTTTGCCTAGACCCTGCAGGTGTAGTCTCACAGTCTTCTCTCAATGCTGTGTTTTTGTCCTATCCCAGTGTTTTGAATAGTTTGACACATACTAAACCCCTTGAGACTCATTTGTTGTCCCTCAGGATGTGAGAAATTTGAACACTGAGGGAGAGAACAGTCTGTGAGTGGACGTGCTCTCATCAGAGCTGTGAGTGTGGTGTGCCAGGTAGGACTCCAGGGCCAACCAGCATGGTGCACAGTGGGTGATCAGAGGAGCAAGACAGGACATTACCCAAAGTGGCAGAAGGGATCCCTGATACTTCCTGAAGGAGGCAGTCAGTTCTCAAGAACTACTTAAAAAATCCTCTTCTCCTTGTTCTTCAGGGCGTTTTTAATACCACTTTCTGAAGTCAGGAAGTACAACACAAAATCCCTTGGAAGCAGTTGAGACCTCACTGAGGTGGTGTCTCAGGCTGAAATTGTACTTCAGAAAGATGAACAATGGTAGACTTTACAGTGATCATCGCAAAATAATTTAGAAAGAGGACTGATACAAGAAGCCTGGCAGACAGTCTGTGCAAGAGGATAGCTTTCACCAACCGAGGATTTTGACTGGTTTTCCTTTATATTAATTTTGATACTTTGTAGTGTTAAATCAATCACAATAGAATTGAAAGACTCAAACCACTAATTTTTAAAATGTCTGTCAGTAATAAAACCATTTTTCAGGTTGAAGGATCTGTCAGTAGATGCAGGCAATTAATTTACCAAGTCTTCCTTGTCTTTCATCTTTAGAACTTTACGACCTGAAGTTGTTTATTATTCAGCCATTCAATATACGTATACATAATGTGAAACCTATTTGTGGTTTAGATGCATAGGACAGAAAAATGAGGACAGGAGTGTGGCATTTCACGACATGGACTCAAGTTGATGCGGAGACTTAAATCCCCATTTATTACCAACAAGCCTTTTTTATCCCCTTATTCGGTACTTTCTCAACCTGCACATACATACAGCGTTCAATCTCATTGGCCCCAGTAAAACTCTTCAGGTAAATAGTCCAATCACAATGTTGCAGATCCTCTCACAACCTCCACATCCTATGGCCTCGAACTGAAATTCCCCTCACAGCTACATCCTGGCCCATCCTCCCAAAGCTTGCTTGTTTACCTTTCCTGTCCTTCTATGTTCCAACTCATCGCCCCAGGGCTTGTCAAGGACCAAGCCCTCAGAGCTCATTCCCAAACTCTTTTCATGCAAATCTTATCCCCTTCACTCCCCACACAGGAGAGTTCAAAAAGAGTTTTTTTTACCACATCTGCATAAATAACCCCCAAAATGGAGATCCATTGAGGAAACCTGTAAATTTTCCAAGCTTCTGTATTTGTTTTAAACTCATGTCAAGAGCACAGAAGATAGTTTTGCATGTCACTGTAAATTACTAGAATGATAAGAATTTTTGGACAAGGCAGAGTTATGCAGGAAAACTAAAAAGAATATTAAGCATGATTCCTGTACTTCATGATTATTTTAACTTCTCTGTTCACCCCAAATGCAATAACACAGTTATGTCTTTTTACTGCAGTTTTCTAGGTATTATGGATAAAATTAATTGGAATAGTTTGCTATAGAAGAACTGCTTATTTATGGGATGTAAACCAATGTATTTTTGTCTGAAACTGGAATTTGCAATACCTTACATTGTGATTATGAAACTTTTTATCAAGTGCTTCTGAATGGTGCTATTATTGCTTGAAAATGCATTAAAACATCAATTGTTGTCAAACTCGGAAATTGTATTTTTTTTATTTTATTATTGTTTATTAGTAAAAAAACCAACATCCTTAACCTGATTCTAAGTAACTGATAGGTAATTCTAACACCAAATCTGAATGCCAATCTCCATATAAATGTCTTTCCTTTCAGGGTAGGTTATCTCAACAGTGAAAAATAATTTTCCTGAACATGAACCTGTCCTGAACATGAACAGGTCTTCTGTGAAAGAAATGTATTCATTGTAACAGAATGATGTAGCAACTTAAATTGTAGTTCAGAAATATATGACTCCTGCAGGACTGAATTTAGCTGGGACTTCAAGTCCCACAGGATAAAATAGTATATAAAAGAGCAGAAAACAATCCTTGTTTCTAACAGTGTAAGAACGAGGTAACAACAAATGACATCATCAGTGAACAGGTTGAAGCAAGTAAACAAGAAATGTATTTTTACCTGAATGCATACATCATGGAAACTCTGCCAAGCAGTATTCCGGATATCAAAAGTGCAAATGTTTCACTAACTCGGTAATAATTTAGAGCCCCACATCTTATCTGTATGACTTCAGGGTTCATTCAGCAGCTTCACTGTGAGAATGATATACACCTCTGTGAACATGTCTGCATATCTAGATCAAGTGCATGAATAAGAGACTCACTATAGTGCAGGGGCCTGCATGCTATACCAGAAAACAGGAAAAGCATACTGGACCAGACCAAGGGTCTGTTTGCTGAATGATCTTTGACAATAGGAAGTGGCAGCTGAGTAGAAAAAGCCTGTGAGAACCAGGCAAGCCCCTATGATACAAGCTTACTCTATAATATTCCTCCTCTGCCGTCTCAGCTTCCAGAAGGCTACCTGGGGATTTCTTCAAATTTGGAACGAATCTTAGTCATTCTCTTTATTTACCATTTTTTAAGCTAACTCTTCAAACTAAAATAAGCAAGTTCTGAAAAGAATAACTAGGGACTATCTAGGGAAAAAAAAAAAAAGAAAGAAAAAAAGACCTCTGGACCTCTGGAAAAAGAGAAAAAAAAGCCTTTTGACATCAGACATGGAGTTCAATGTAGATGACAACATAGGTGACTACACCTGGCCCTGTTATTTAGATATGGCTCTTTTTTTATGGGTTAGTTTAGTAAGATACTAACTATGCCCTAGAATTGCCTCATCCTCACTGATGAGGTGAGCCCAGTTCAAGAAGCTCAAATATAAATATGTGTACCAGGAAGGTTAAGTCAGCTGTATATGTTCTTGCCTACATATCCTTTGCAAATATGCTAGACTCTCATTGTTTTAATTGTGAGAAAATGTTAACTCTAAATCTGTTTATTACTTGTTTATATTTCTTAATTCTTGAGATGGTGCTATCTCTGGGCAGCATGTACTGAAGAATTCTTATACTCTATTAAGAATCTCTTGGCTGTATCACTTGAGAATGTCATAGTTCCTGATGGCATTTTTTCCTCTAACATTACATCATCAAAATCCAATTGAATTTATACTGGGACTCCAGAAGATAAAAAATTATTTTTCTCTTCCAAAACAAGTTTGGCCAAAGCAGATTCTGTTTTATTGATGTAATTCCTTAAATCCGGACTTGCTTTAGTCCTTTGACACAAACTGTGCAACTTTGGCTGCTAATTATGAGTCAAGGTTTAGTTCACTGTGTTAGCATGTAAAAGCAAATGTGTAAAGAAATATTAACTTTTCTCCTTCTTCAGCCAAGCAAGGCGTTCAAGAAGAGATTGAAACAAGATTTGCCACTGTCACTAGGAACTCATCTGTGCCTTAAGATACTTTATTTACTTAAAAGTATTGTGAAAGAAATATTTCTATCTCTGTGTCTCTCATACGATGTCAAGTTATTTATTTATTTGTCTACTAATTGGAATTCAAAGCCTTCTGTTTAATACTGTCTGTGGAATAGAGATAGAGTTATTGATTCCAAAACACTTCTCAGTGGCATTTTGACAGAATATGTAGGTTATCCATGCTCCAGTATTTATACTCAAGTTTTCTGTCTTGAGTTTCTGAATTATTTAAAAATACATAAAACATTAATAAAGTGTTTCTCACAGTGGGATTTGAGAGGTAATATTGCAGGATCATATTAATAACAGTAGTAAGAAAAGCAACGTTGTGACTGCTTGACACAAAGGCAAGGTTTTTGTTGGTTTTTACTTTGCTGACATCATGGGTCTGTCTTCTGGACTCTGTATGAAAGTGGACCAGTGTTAAATTATACCCCAAACTTCCCCCAAAATTGCACGATAATGGAATCTTCGGAGTTTCATGATTCATTTTTCAAAGGTTCTGCATGCCAGGTGCATGTTGTGAGCCTGTGCTGCTGCAGATGAATACAAGTTTGAGTGAAGTTGTTTCTCCTGGTTACCAACAGGTCATTGGAGATATGGTCTGAGAACAGACAGGCTGAGTGTGGGCAGTTTGAAGCAGAAAGAAATACACACATCCTCAGCTCAGAAGAAGAAGGGGTGCCAGGATCAAGGTCCAGGAGAATGAGGAAAAAAAGGCAATAACAAGGAAAGGAACTGGGAAAAGAAAGGTTCATAGAATACGAGGTTGGAAGTAACTTCAAGGTTCATCTGGTCCAACCTTTCTTGACAAAGCATAACCTAGACTAGATGGCCTATCACCCTGTACAGCTGAAGTTTGAAACAGAGGACTACAGATGCAAAGCAAGAACAGCAGAACCTGGCAGCAACAACAATAGCACCAAGTCCCCAGTCATCCTCAATCACCACCTTTGTCTCTCAACAACAGACATTTGGGAAAACTCCCAGTGTTGGTGTGTGTTCTCCTTTCTCATCACTCGGCCACGGATAGGTTACTAATGGTACCAGGCCTGCCTGTGGTAGGTTGTTTCTGAATAATTGTTCTGAAGGATTTGAATCTCAAAAAAGCACAGCTTGGTTCCAGAAGAAGATTTCTGCTCTTTTTTTCTGCCTTGACAACAGTGGGCTTTTTCATGCTTTTAAAAGCTAATTATAATTGATACATGAGGAGGGTTAAGACTGCAAGGTCAATTGCTCAGAAGTTAGAAAAATGTCAGAATTAAGGTTGCCTATACAGCCTTAATTAGTGTGTCTTAGAAGTAAGTATTGCCATCTATAATCACATTAGTGCATGCAATTTTTTCTATGATATTCTTTCTTCATTCAGTTCACAGACTGCAAATCAGACTTTATAATGAAATAGATTGTTGACTGTAGGATACCAGTGTAACTTTTTTCAGAAAATAAAGGTACACAGCTAATGAAGCAGGGTCTGAAAGAAAGATGATTTAATAATTGTGGTTGCTGAATGCTTCCCAAAGAAACTGAGGGAGTTCTGAAAGTTTATCAGAGGATTCCTTTGTGATGTTTGGCAAGTCACTCATGCCAGTGTGGGCTTTTCATCCTTTCTCTGCCCACTTGTTCTAATCTGGGACTGGTAATGAGCAAAATACAATGTGTTCATGCAGAAGTTGTTATCATAATACATAAGAGGTTTTTAAGACTCAGTTTTAAGATTTGGCCAAAACAGTGCCACAGTAAGCACCCATGGTATCTAGAGATGGGCTATATTAGTCATATTTCAGCATAAATCACCTTAAGCTATCCTTAAAATATCAGCACTCATGTACTAGATAAAACAGCAATATCTTATGAAATTTTAAAGCACAACATGGTATCAACATAGAACAGTCAATTAAAAGAACATTATCAGATCATATTCAACAGTCTGCATCTTTTTAAAAAGATGAAAATGTTTATACCTGCTTCAGAGTTGCTAGCTAAATTTTTATGTTAGCATTGATGGATTTTACCTCATTTTTAGGAAGTTTCCAAATCTCTTGTTTCTTGAAAAGACATCAAAAAACAAGACAGAAAAGGCAAAGGAAGGAAACTGTATCCAACTGATTTCTGCTTGGTTTAGTCTGGTTAGAAGGTCCTCCCTGTTTCTTCATTTGAAACAGGAATTTTAAACTTGTATCTCCCTAGAGTTGTTTTACCCACTATTCTTAGGAAAATAATTCTCTTATTTTTTCAAGTCCTTACTTTTTATATACCCCATATTTTAAAACAGGGAAAAATACAAACAGTAGGAAGACCTTCTATCTAACCTAGACCTGTGCCTCCTGATACACAGGTGGATGTGCTGACTTATCTATCTTCTATCATGGAAGCAGCATTATTTAAAAAAAACCCTCTTATTTGAATTTCAGCGTGCTGTGAATAAACTTTCCAGAGATGCTACTGGCAAAGCAAGAGTTTTAATTGTCATATAAAATTAGTTTGATGAGGCCTTATTAATGTTTGTTAATCTCACTAGGTTCATGTCTGAGCAGTCATTCTAAGCTTATTGAAGAAAGTCAGAGTTTTAATTCAGCAGAAGTAGGGATCTAAGTTAACATTCTTTATCACTAAAATTAAAGTGTCTGTTTTCAGTAGGGTTTCAGCTTATCTTTTTCATTTTCATGTAGCCTGGCAGAAGCAGGTGGTCTGGAATTAATAAAAACTGCCCTGGGGAAAACTCTTGCCTCATTTTATCTACTTTACATATTCATTCTCCAAGATAATCTTACACACATTGAGATCAATACATTAGGGTGTCTAATTCTTATTACCTACACAAATCACACTTTTCATTAACATCAAACTTACATTAACAATTATTAGTATATTACCATAATTATATCATTATTGTAACTTAAAATTGCCAAAGATTTATTGCCCCAAACCAATTCTGTCAAACAACTCAAATGTTTGACTTGTTACAAATAGCATGCCTCTGTTTCCCTTTCTAGCCAACAAAGTTACTTTCTATGAGTTACTTACGGATTATTAGGACAGTTTCCTGTAATGCCATACCCATTTTTCAATTTTCTCATATGTAAGAAGTTAAAATTTTCTTTTACTGGGTGAGCAACAGCTCTGTTGGGATCAACAGCTGGAAGACGTCTGACCTGCTGCTTTCTGTCTGGGGCTGTTGTCCTAGACTAGAAGCAGTTTCATCCATCACACCAAAACCTTATGGGCTAAATGGTGTTGCCACTTCAGGTACAGTGACTCATTTGACAAAGAATAGCGCCTGTTAGGAAGAGATGTGATCAAGCTGAACAAGAGAGGGAAAAAATCATGGCAATCAGAGGAGGCCCCCATGGTGTAAGAAATGCAGAAAAGAGATCTTCAGAACTATAGGGTTACCTCTGTTCCTGGAAAGATGTTAAGTCTGTTTCTCTTTGAGTTCATTTCCAAAGGAGTGAAGGAGAAGGCAGCAATCAGGAACAGTTAAGATGGACTCATAATGTGTCAATTATGCTTGTCCAATGTGAATGGCTACAATGAAATGACTAGCTATGTGAACAGGGAAGAATGGTGTAATATACATTTATTCATGGCATACATATAACTGAATTTATCAAATCTTTGAACATCTCCTTCCACAGCATTCTTATCTGGAAGCTGGGGAGGTGTTTGCAAGACCAGTGTGCTGGTAGATAGGCTAAAGATTTAGTCATCTGCATGTATCTACATGTTACTGCCAGATGACAGTCCAAAAACACCTTCCGTCCAACATTTCTGAGTCTGTTTTAGACATCTACAGCAGTAGGAAATGAATCATACTCTAAACAACACTGACTACAAGAATTTATACTATTAAGAAAAATATGGCTTAATTCTTTACTTATAACTACTGATATCCTTAGAAACTTCAGGGCTGAGGTTCATCTTTCTAAATGCAACTGTCTATAGTTTAAGCCAGCCACCCTTTACATTGATCTCATCACAGACTTGTCAACAAAATAGTTCAAGTTATTTTTGTAATATATATATTATATAAAACATATATATATAATGCATATATAACATATATATGCATTATAAACGTAATTACTTCTTCCACTGACTATAAAAGAGCCAAGCTTAAATAACCAAGGTATAGTTGCCTACTTGCAGACGTTTTCAATTGTTCATATGAATCCTATTATGAATATGTAAATCATCTCTGTCCCTGCCCATGGCAGAGGAGTTGGGATTACATGATCTTTAAAGTCCTTTCCAACCCAAAACATTCTATGATTCTAAGATTCTGTGAACCAGGTAAGAAGGAATTTGTTTGTGTTTAGTTCATCTTCATGTTTAATATTAGCAGTGAAAGTACCGATTATTTACCAAGTCCCTAAAATGAAATGCTCATTTACTTTATTTAAACAACAATCACAAAGTATGCATTGGATATTAGTTCTAAAAGTAATTTTTTAACCATTGCACAATGCCATTAGCAGAGAAATTTTTGCAAAGACAGATATAAAATTATTGACTGCTCATCATGCAAACATATATGTATTTTACTCTTTGTGAAGGGATTAATGATCATTGAAAAGTGAGATGATATTCTAAACAGGTAAATTTTTAGAATCACAATTAAACTTATGCTGTAGAGATCTGAAAAGGGCATTTATGCTGTCAGCAAGGAAATGGAAAGTGATAGCTGGTAAAATACGCTACTTTAGAAATCCAACATTTCTTCAGTGCAAGAATACCAAACTGGTATAATCTGGTCTGTTGCACTGAGCTTTGGTTTGTTGCAAGATGCCAGGTTATTGAAATGAGAAAGGAAAAACATGCACAGTTTGAAGTTAAACAAACAAGTTAGTTAAGTTAAAAACAACCAACCAACCAACCAAAACCAAAGCATCCAGACAATGGAGATTTTTTTTCACATTTCTTTTGGACTTGTATTCAATGTTTTGATTGTCTGTTTTCATCAGTAACCACAGATTTTTATGGTAGTGATCAGCGAGATTTCAAACATAAGCTAGCCCCTTCTCATGCATTCTTTCAATTAGTTTTATGCGAAGTCTTAATTTGCTTAAAAAAGTGACAGAACATGAGAAACACGGCTCTGAATTAATGACGGTCCAGTCACCAGATGTTTCCAATTTAAATATTTGTCAAGGTCAAAAATCAGATCCTGGTCTACTGAAGCAGATTGCCATTGGCTGTTATTTTTTACCTTGTCTGTGCAGTGCAGATATTGTCCACTACAACATATAAGTCTGGAAATACTAGTAATGTATTCTAGGATATCTAAGAGAAATTCTTCTCTCTCTTTTAGGTGCAATTTAGTTGTTCCGATAGAATGGGAAAGATAATTTGGCAGCACAGTCTTTAGGATATATATTTCCAGTTAAAGTACCCCATTGGGATCAAGAGCTAATAAGCAGCTTTTAATTAGGATGTTTTGCATGAAATGTTTTGCATAGTAACTAATATAAAACAGTGTTTATTGCATAAAATATGGAAATCAGAGTATTAATTAGACAAATGCATTAAAAATAGTATTGTGAATGATAGATTAAGAAAAGCAGAATAAGCGAATGGAATCCACAAAAGAAATATGTCTTTCTTTTTCTTCGTTTTTTCCTTTTTTTTTTTTTTTTTTAAGTCCTGTCCTGTTCTGTTGTCCATCTCCAGTGCATCTTATAGAATGGTTTGGGTTAGAAGGGACCTTAAAGATCATCTAGTTCCAATCCCCCTGCCATGGGCAGGGACACCTTCCACTAGACCAGGCTGCTTAAAGCCCCATCCAACCTGGCCTTGCACATTTCCGCGGATGGATCATACACAACTTCTGTGGGCAACCTGTACCAGTGCCACATCACCCTCACAGTAATTCAGTAACTGGAAAAAATGAAGCCAAGTATTGAATGATTTAAGTTACTATATAATTCATTAGCTTCATGGTAGCTACTAGATATTGAATATAAATGAAAAGGCATGTTATTTGCATACAACTATTCATAAAGCAGTGATTCTTACTTATTCTTGTAGATGGGTAACCCAAATCCAGCCCACTGGGACAGCTGATATAATGAAGTAGAGTCACTGACCTCTAGGTCAGAGATTAAATCACAGGACAGAATGATTTCAAATCCTTAAGCGTGCACTCAAGGGACATCCCAGCTTCATACTAGAAGTAAACTTGACAGTGGTCTGTCATGATTTAACCCCAGCTGGCAACTAAACACCAGCAACACAGTTGCTCGCTCACTCCCAGACAACAGGATGAAGAAGAGAATTGGAAGGGTGAAGTGAAAAAACTTGTGGATTGAGATAAAAATAGTTAATAGTTGAAATTTAATAATAATAATAATAATAACAATAATAATAAATTGTAAAAAACATAAGATCCACCAACTGAAAACAATGAAACAGCATCAATTGACCAATGCCCAGCCAGCCCCTGAGCAGTGATCCAGCCTCCCTCTAGTTCTGTTGCTGAGCATACTATATGGTATGGAACATCTAGCTGTCTTGGCTGTGTGCCCTCCAAACTCCTTGTGCACCCCCAGCCTACTCACTGGTGTGGTGACATGAGGAGAGGAAAAGGCCTTGACTCTGTGTAATCACTGCTTGGTAATAGCTAAAATATCCCTGTGTTATAACAGTTTTCAGCACAAACCCAAAACACAGCCCCATAGTAGCTACTGTGAAAAACAAAAATAACTCTCTAGCAGCCAAAACCAACATATGGTCATTGTCATGTCCATATTCTATATTCAGGATTTCATTTCCAGTGAAAAGAACTCTGCATAACGGTATGCAGGAATCAATATGCTACTATGAGCTCTCTTCTGGATAGAATGGGTCTTGGAAACTTCAAGTATCATTCATCACATACTTGCAAAGCAGATAGTAAGTTACTGAAAATCCCTTTTTCAGTGGTCAAAAACTACCTTGTGTTCTCTTCAGACCATCTCTGGATGTGTAAATTGTCTATTCACATTCATATTTCTATTTGTATTTGAAATTACTTGGTGTCCTTTCATGAGATAATTATTTGTATTCAATAAAAATTACCTCCCGTATTCAACATGTCCAGTACAAGAAATTTGCTTTGTTGTACAGATTCCATTCTCACTTTCACTTTTGTACTAAGGTGGAAACATTCCAGCTAAATCAGTGTTGCAACTTCTGCATTATAACACTGCTTAGCTTTTTGTATCCTTTATATCCTTGCAAACAGCATCTTCAGAATATCCTAAAGGCAGAAGAAAAGGCATTCCAAATTGGGCTTGCTGTTCAGCATTTTGTCATTAAGGCTTGTGTGTGGAATAATAGATAAAGAAAAAAAAATATATACACACACATATATAGAATCGAACCATAGAATAGGTTGGAAAGGACCTTAAGATCATCTACTTCGAACACCACTGCCATGGGCAGGGACATCTCAGACCAAACCGTGCCACCCAAGGCTCTGTCCAATCTGGCCTTGAACACTGCCAGGGATGGAGCATTCACAACTTCCCTGGGCAACCCATTCAGTGCCTCACCACCCTAACAGGAAAGAATTTCCTCCTTATATCCAATCTAAACTTCCCCTGTTTAAGTTTTAACCCATTACACCTTGTCCTATCACTACAGTCCCTAATGAAGAGTCCCTCCCCAGCATCCCTATAAGCCCCCTTCAGATGCTGGAAGGCTGCTATGAGGTCTCCACACAGCCTTCTCTTCTCTAGGCTGAACAGACCCAGCTTTCTCAGCCTATCTTCAAACAGGAGGTGCTCCAGTCCCCTGATTATCCTCATGACCCTCCTCTGGACTTGTTCTAACAGTTCCATGTCCTTTTTATGTTGAGGACACCAGAACTGCACACAATACTCTAAGTGAGGTCTCAGGAGGGCAGAATAAAGGGGCAGGATCACCTCCTTCAACCTGCTGGTCACGCTCCTTTGATGCAGCCCAGGATACAGTTGGCTTTCTGGGCTGCAAGCGCACACTGAAGCTGACTCATGTTCATTTTCTCATCGGCCAACACCCCGAAGTCCTTCTCCACAGGGCTGCTCTGGATCTCTTCTTTGCCCAACCTGTAGCTGTGTCTGGGGTTGCTCCAGCCCAGGTGTAGGACCTTGCACTTGTCATGGTTAAACTTCATGAGGTTGGCATCAGCCCACCTCACAAGCATGTCAAGGACCCTCTGGATGGCATTCCTTCCCTCCAGTGTATCAACCGAACCACACAGCTTGGTGTCATCGGCAAACTTGCTGAGGGCACACTCAATCCCATATATATATATATATATAATTATACACATGTGCATAGATATATATATCTTTGCAGAATATGCTTATCTGATATTTTTGTCCCCTTAACACTTCCATTGAGAATGGTTTATGTGTGTATATAGAATTATGGGAACATAGAATCATTTAGTTTGGAAAATATCATTAAGTCTAAATTTTAACCCAGCACTACAAAGTCCACCACTAAACCATGTCTGAAGGCCGCATCTCATTTGTTGAACGCTTCCAGGGATGATGACTGCCACTTCCATGGGCAGACTGTTCCAATGCTTGACAACTCTTTCAGTGTAGAAATTTTTCCTAGTATTCAGTTTAAACCTTCCCTGGTACAACTTCAGGCCATTTCAACTTGTCCTATTGGAAAAGAGACCAGCACCCACCTTGTTAGAACCTCTTTTCAGGTAGTCATAGGGACCAATATGGTTTCCCCTGAGCCTCCTCTTCCCCGGAGAGAAAACCCCCAATTCATTCAGCTGCTTCTCATAGGATTTTTGCTCCAGACCCTTCACCAACTTTGTTGGCCTTCTGTGGACCCACTCTGGCACCTCCATGTCTTTCTTGTAGTGAGGGGCTCAGAACACAGTATTTGAGGTGCTGCCTCATCAGGACCGAGTACAGGGGAATGAGCAATGCTATAGTACTGCTGTCCACACTATGTCTGAAACAAGCATGATTATATGGCCCATGCAACTTAATGCTGATTAGGCCTGTAAATGAAATGGCTCAGAAGTAAAAGAGATACTGATGTATATGCATAATCCAAACTGTCTGGAGTAAAAATTTGCTGTCTTCATTCATATTATTTAACCAATTTTGAAGCATAGACAAGAATAGAATTTAACACCTTCTACAAGTGGCAAACAAATCCTGTAGCAGAGCACAGTGTTGGTGAAAAGGTTAACTTGAAAAGTAAGTTATTAAAACTATTTAGGAGAATCTTTTCAAACTTCTGTGCCCCTGCAGGCTCATAAAGGGTACTTTTATCTGAAAAGACCTGGCAACACAACACTAAAGCAATCTATTAGAAAGCAAATTATTGCAACAGAAGTAAATGGTGTTTCTACTTTGAGCAGAAGTCTAAGCAAGATGTCTAAGCAGCTACTTTGACTTCTGAGACTCACAAGGGAATTAAGAACAATAAACAGCATTTCCTGTCTTGAAAGCAGGGGTACAGAATGGGCCATCAGGTTAGCCAAATTTTGGGAGACCATCTCAGATCTTCTAATGCAATGGTTAGTTCTGGCATCAGCAGTTGGGACATGCTTTGTATTCAATTTCATGTGTCAACCACCTCCAGTTATAAAACTAAACTTATTTAGCTTCATGGTTTAGCCCCATGTTTAATTGTACTTCAGGAACTGCTACGTATAGATATCATGACTCTCAAGTACAATTGTTTAGATATATGAAGCTGAAGGATGATTAGATATCAAAATAAGAAATGGGGAACAGAAGCTGGTCCATCTAATTTTATAACACAGCCCTATAATACAGATGAACGTTTGCTATTTTAAGACGGTTTGCCTTCAGACAGAAAACTGTTTTCTTTGGAAAAGGTCATTGCCTTTGATATATTTAAGCAGTGAAGTGAAAAGGTTCAGAGTATCAATACAGCTTCCACAGTAAACTGCTTGTCCCTGTAAGACAGACATAAAACTTTGTGTCATTGGTAGAAAACCAAAATGAGACAAAGCTATACACTGGGTGGCCAGAACTTCTAATAGAGGTGTTTTGCTGCCTATATAGTTACCTAAAATGTAGCTAATGTAAATATCATAGCTGAATCCTAGCCATGCGCAACCATTTGGGAAGACGATATCAGAGAATATTGCCCTTTTTAACAGAGGTAGTGTATCTTCATGTGCCTGCCTCATGTATATAATGTTGTGAAAACTGTAAGAAATATTTTATAATTCTAGGCAGATGGGATCAGTTACAATTCACAAAGCCTTTAACATCAGAAATTCTGTCTCATTTAATTAGAATTATAAATCTATAATTGTTAAATTATTTTTTTTTTTTTTTTAATCCTGTAGATTAGGAGTAATTTCACTGAAGTGAACTGTCTCAATTCACACCTGGTTTACACTGATGCAGGGAATTTCCACCTATTTAACACAGATACAAGTGTGGCAGACCTAAAACACCCCCACACCCCCCCCCCCTCCGTTAGACTTGTGTGCTGGTAAGCTTCCAAAAAGGGAAATTTTCTATATAATGAAGCTATTATTATGGAACATAGTGCTAATGCTTTGACATCTTGCAGTGTTAGACTGATATATTTTCTCTCAGGATTTGCATATCTTTGCCAATTGAAGATCTTTGGTAGGTATTATTTATTGCTATGCCTCTGTTTTTAAGAAGCAAGTACCAATGCCCAAATGAATAGTAATGATGCAATTGGAGGTTTTCTGCTGTAGGATGTGATGGTTTATAGATGAGTTTATAGAATGTCAAGTCATATTATCTGCTACATGGGGATATGACCTGATGGGCAGAAATCAAAGCTTCAAAGTGTCATCCTGATACACTGGAGACTGGAAGCCACTGACCTACCTTTTAGTGACATAAATTTGTTTGTAGTGATATAAAAATAGGTTCCACTCTGGATTCAAAATTATTACAGCTTGAAAGGTCAAAAAATTTATAATATTCCTTGACTAAAAGATCATAGGCATAGGGTGCAATGCTTTTCTGTTCATTTTCTTTATTCGTTTTAACAATACGTAACTACTTCTCTCAGTAGGAGGGGCATTATTCTAGCAGCAACTGAGGGCTGGTATTGCAAAGAAAAAACAGGTTTCAGGTGGTGCTTGGGAGTGGAGAATGAAGGAGTTGGGTAAGGCATTGCTGTCACCCACCTTCTGTCCTACATGTGTCTTGGCTTTATGTTAGCTGTAGTCTTTGCCTGTGTATTCAAAAGCGGAGTTCTGCTCACACCATTGCCTAACCTTGGGAGTACTTCAAGCATGTAAAGAACTGCTGTCAACAGTGACATTTTCCAGGAAAGTGAAATTTGGCATGTGAGCAGTCTTGGCTTCTTCTTCACTTGTTCCCCCAAGGGTCCATGATGTAGCTGTGTCTCTTTGTTATTCATGACACAGTTACTAGCAAGCCTTGCACACACCCTAAATGACATTTCCACCACTGCTAGCTCCTTGATCAGAGACTCTGCCCAAGGAATGCGAGACCCAGACCCATTCCTTCCTTTGTCTGAAGAAATTACAAATTATTTCTAGAGTGTTATCCTTTTTGTCTTCCTGCTTAGAATGGAATAGAACTGGCATGTAACAGCTATTTAAAATGGTTTGTCTTTAAAAGCATTTGGGCCAGCATGCTGTATTTTGTTAGGGCTGCCTTTTCAATTAGTTTTTAATTCCAGGCAGTAAATTTCACCTAAAAAGTCCTCAAAGTACAGCCCCTCTCCCCAACAAATGAACAGCAGTGCTAAATCAGACTATAGGCTCACCTTTGATGGTGGCTAGCAGCAGATGTTCAGGGAATGAGTATAAGAGCAAGGTATGCACAGAAAGGTGCTTTCCTTGTTTATGTTCTTGCAGCTTCTGGCTACCTCAGGTTCAGGGACCTCCTGAACTAAAGCCAGAGGCTGTAATCAGACCACCATGTTTAGTAGCCCTTGGTGGAGCTTTCCTCCATTAGCTCGCCTAATCAGCTTTTGAATCCATTTATACTCTTGGCATCAAAAACATCCTGTAGCCACAGGTTCAACAATCCATTTAAGTATTGAATGAAAAAGGTATTTCCCTTTGAGTATTTCAGAAAATTTTCTCAGTAATTCCATTTGGTGTTCTCTCATTTCCCTGTCATCAAAAGCCCAATCCTCTTACCCTTTCCATATTATTCATGTTTTTACAGAACCCTGTTATATCTCAGTCATCTCTTGCCTGGGCTTAAGTGTCTCAATCAGTTTAATATTTAAGCCTTACATGTCTTTCAGCCTTTTTTCTTTATAGGAGGTGACCAGAGCCCCATGAGGATTAAAAATGCTGAGTGCACCAGAGATTTGCAAGTATTCATAGAGTTACACAGTTTTCAGTTCTGTTTCATTTATCTTCTCTAGCCCTGACCCAGTCAGTTCTTGAGATTGTCTTTTTCACCACAGCTAAACATTAAACTCACACTTTCAGAAAATTCTTAAGAATTATTTTAGCTTTTTTTTTATGTGAAAAGTCTTTATGGGCTTTAGTGTATACAAATTTTAATGTATAGTTAAATTAATATATTTTAATGGAAAATATAAAACAAATTAATATAGAATGTTGTCATGTGAAAGATAGTGGGAAGATTTTCTCAACCCCTAGTATTTGATCTGTCTATCAGCACCCCAGGAAAGCTGAGACCCTTGTGCCCAACCAGTCTGTCAGCATCCTGTTATACGTACCCTTCACTTAACAGTCCTGCTGGATAGGAGGGCAATTCAAATGACATGTTCAGGGAAATGTGCCAACAGCTTAAGGGGATCCCTCAGTAGGCATTCCTACTTTATGTTACCCATTGCTGGTGACTGCTAGCACACATGAAGGACTAATACTCAGTTTATGGAATAACACCCTTTATTAAGATAAAATTATGACAAATTAAGGTTCAGAGATAGCTTGTGATAGGGACTGTCTGCAAAAGCAAGCTTGAAGTGACACACAACCAGACTATAACCATTAACAACAGGTAGCGTGTGTTAGTTTAGAGTGCATAACATAAAATTCTTACCCAACAGGCATCCCTATGGGGAGAAGACAGGTTCAGCCCATCGGCTGATCTCGGAAGTTACAATAGAGTCTTTCTTGCTTTCCCTTTTCTAATTTGAATGGGAATTAATACAATTTGACTCAAGTTAGTAACTCCCCATAACCCTCCCACCATGTACAGTGGTCAGTTGATTTACATAAGGTTACATCATTTTCATTGAAATGACACCCTAGTCATGTTTTGCTGAGGTGTGAATCCATATGTTGATGATGTCCATGTGCTGTATCAAATATATTTTGATAATAATTTGTATCTTATCACAGGGAATATCCAAAACTAATTTGAAAGCTTTCTGATTTCTGTCAACTTCTGAGTGACCAAAATTTGTAAATGCTTTTCCTTGATTTATCTGTTATAGGAATTTTTCCCACACTTTTTTTTCCACCAAGGAAACAAGGACAAACTTGGTGGTGGAGAATGGATAGAATCAGTTCTTCAGGTCCTTCTCACCCTATGAATATTTTCTGGATTACTTATTTGAAATACCACATCTGTTGCATTTGCTTCTGGACCACACGAAATCATTTCACTGATTTGGCATCACCTACCATGGGATCACTACTCAGAAGAAACTTTCTTGAAGGACTCTGGATCAGAAATGAATTAAAATATATCCAGCTGGCTCCCAAGAGAAATGCACTTATGTCTGGTTGTATCCATTGAAGAATCTGGAGACTATTCACTAGTGTTGTGAAATGTTCTATGGAATCTTTAATGGTTATGAATGTTAGGGGGACTCAGCTTTGTAGATCTGGAGAAAATATTTGGGAAAAACAAGTCAAACAACAAAGAAGTTATCTGTAGCACTCTGCCCCATGGCACCAGGATAAGATGCTGAGATTCTAAGTTATTTCTGATTCATGGTGAAAAAATACTATTCACTAAACTGCTTAACACTATTATTTCCTGCATTCCTGATATACCTTTGGAGTAGACATTTTTGACCTTCTCATAATATCGGCAAAAGTCACAGACGAGGACAGGAGTTGTATTGAGGTCATTAACAACTGCAATGGAGGATTTGAGGAAAGATTTATCCCACTGGATTTTTTCCTTTCTGTGAAATTTATCTTACTATTCTCTATGTTTCTCATTCTTGATCTTCTGTAGCAATATAGAAAACAAGCCAGGTCCGTGAGAGTTTACTTTTCTTATCTTGACTGACACACATACTAAGTTTGATGTGCAAATAGCTCAAAAGGTGATTTTAGGATCAATATAAATAAAACTGACACTTGTCTAATGGGAAGTTCTTTGTTATTGTTCTGGGTGGAGTAACAGTGGAGAGATTTGGAATATGGTGTGGTATACCATGAATCACACCTTGTGTGCTGACATATTTTTGACTGATTTGTTGGATTACTAAGATTAAAATATAGATGTTCAATATAATATGCTGCTCTTTCTATATGGAAGTAAAAGCATGACTCGTAATAAATCCATTAACTGTTCACCTTTGCCTTTCAGGTCATGTGTCTTCTTCCAGTAATTAATCTCCCTCAGCTTTTTTTCTATCATTACAAAACTGAAAACCCATCATCCTTCAGAAACAGGCAGCAGTCTAGTACCTCATTCTTCTCAGATGCAGTACAAAGCAGATGTATAAAACAGTACACTTTCCTGCTTTATAAAGGTTTATAATGAACAAAGATCGGGTTATTAATGATTTATCCCGGCATAAAATTCCAATGTTTTTTAAAAATCTCAGAGCCCTAATTTCAGACATCCAAGTCTGAATAATATGGGAAGATTTTTTTTTGGCATGTTAAAAACGAAGGCAGATTGAGGGCATTCAGCTTATCATTGAAGCTGAGAGAACAAGCTCCAGATTCATTCTGAAACTCAAATCTGTGTGACTGCCAAGCAGAAGTCAATGAACCCGTATCTCAGTGGTACTGTGCTCAATACCTCACTGCACGTGGGTATGCATTTCTGATTGTCTGGTAACTGAGTGTGTAGCAAGCCTGTGACTGAATTTCCATGTGAAACGTAAATGTGCTCTAAATGGATCAAGTGCCAAAGGAAACTGCAGAACAGCAGACAGAGCTGTCTCAGAAAATAGAGAAATAAAGGATTACATAGGGGAAATGAGAAGAGCACTATCATATAAGCAAAAAAAAATTATTACAAAAGGTCAGTTTTAAAGAATTGTTTCAAGAAGGAAGGGAAAACTGCTTTTTGCAGTTGTGTTTCTGTAAGTGATACAGATACTCTCTGTTTCAAATAGTCAGCTGGGGACTCCAAAGAACATATTAGAGCCAAAAATATATCTAGTGTAATATTCTTAACAAAAAATGCTAAATGTGGGTAGTTTTGCTTTATAATTTACTGCCACTTAATTGTTTGGCAATTCACAGGGTATTGGTTATTTTAATATTGCAGAGCTTCCATAGATCTTTTCCATCAGAAGAAGCATAACAGAGACACCAGCATCCCATAGAAGGCTACTAAGATCATTCAGATCCCAGATGGCAAGAAGGAATTAGCAGTTTTATGAGGATTCTCTTTGGCAGGCTGTAAGTATTTAACTGACATTTATAATCCTTTTTACATGGTATGAAGATTATCTAAAATTTCTTTTGGTTCCACTTAGTAGTATTTCCTGCTTTTATCTCTACCCAGGTATTGCTTCTCTGTTGTGCTCAAGTCAAAACAACCCCAAGATGAGCGAGTTTTGCTGGGTAACTCTAATAAAACCCTACAAAATGTATTCCTCTGTGCCTAGTAAATATTCTTGATGGGACCTAATACTCTCTAGGCATCATTGTCTTCTCAAATAAAAAGCAATTCATCGAATAAACAGCATCACAATTTTCTTATATACTCATCTTATGCGAACAATAACAAAGTTAATGGAATCAAACAGGACTAAGACATGCAGTGTTCAATATCTAGTACTAAGAATAGCTAGAGCAAAAGCCTACAACCCAAGCAGAAGCATAACTTCTTCATGGACAGGAAAACGTTCACTGACTAAAGGATTAATCTGGTAAAAGATAAATAGTAAGTGAATGTAGAATAAGTAGTTACACACACAAACACATCCATGTTTATTCACAGCCATATATATCTGCAGACTTCCACAGGCTAATAAATAGCATGATGAGCTATTCATTGTGAAGCAATGATGGAATTTACTTCTTGTTTTCCTAATGTCGATTGCTAGGAGTCACATCACAGTTTCCATGATTTTTTTTGTTATTCAAAATAATTCACTGAATGTCTTCAACAAATAATATTTCAGTGTAGAGATTTTCATATTTATGAATATTCATGTATCAGTTACTGGTTTCTAGCTTATTCAAAAATTAAACATTCATCTGTTTTCTTGACACGTTTAGACATATTTATGTATCCTTACACCCTGTCTAAAATTGTCAGTCCTTACAGTTGGATTTCTGGTGCAAATATTTGTATCAGTACATTAAAAATATTCTATGCATTATTATTCTGAAAGCACATACTTAAAATTCTGTGGATACTGTCTTCAGAATATGTCTTTGAATAATTTTGGGTTTTTTTGTGAGATTATTTACAGAATAAAGATAAGGCTAAGAAACTATATTTTAAGAGTTTTCATCATGCATGGTAAGGTAAGATGAGGCCTCATATAGACTTTATTTTTTACACAGATTAATATATGTTAATATATGTGTGGCAAAGTAGATACGATCAATAGACTGTTGTGGGTGATTTACTAGGGGATAAAACTGCAGAAAGTACCACTTGTGAAGGAATATCTCAGGTACTGGTGTCTAACAAAGCTTGGGGAACTTCACTAGGCTTCATGTTTGCCTTTTCTGTAACAAATATTTTATATGTCAGACACAAAGAATAATATAAAATTAGCTCTACCTGAATTAGGCCAAAAGACCAACTTGTCCAAAGCTCATCTCACACATATCTATTAACATCTTATAAGGCTATATATGATGTTCCAGAACATATATGATCTTCTGTCATCACAACAACTGATTTACTAACGTGTATTAAAGTCTTACTAATGGGGAAACCACAAATACGTGTCAAACTCAGGTTTGTGGCTGTAACCATTTTTGGCCAGGAAAGCACAACTGACCCAAGTACCAGGTGAAACTTTCTCCTGGAATTATCTGTCTAGATATCAAACTGTAGTTAAGAAAACATTTTGGGGGGGGTGGGGGTGGGAAGGAAAAAGAACAACCCAACAAAACTAAACAAAACCAAACCCAAACCCCAGTTACTCTCACTGTCTTTGTTGAGGGATGTTTGTATCTTTCCCAATGCAGCCATGCTCAACTAAAGTTCCAGCAAACAAAACAGAAAGATGGGTGGCACATTTTTTGCCTCCCACAAAGACTAATATTATTATGGTTCTACATCTTGCTTTATTTTTAGACCTTGGTATTTTTACAGATCTTTTTTTTCCTCATATTGTTTTTCACGTTTCTCTTCCAGTCATTTATTCTGCTTATCTTTAAGGAAACAGTTGTTTATATTGGTTTTGTGTCCATTTTTTTCTGCAAATTTGTTCTCTGTGCTTTTTTTCCCCTTATTGACATTGAGTCTGTGTTCTAAATATTTTTTCATTTATGTTTTCATTTTTAACATTTCTGTTTTACATACTGTCACCTATGAGAAGATGACAACTTGCCAGAACAAGCCTCTCTGTCACTTCTTATCAGTGACAGAGTATCAAGATAATTTTAAACACTTTTCACTTGTCCTTTTCTGTTGCCTTCCTCCCCCACTTCACCATTGTTGCTTTGGTTTATTGGTTTTATTTTCTAAGCAAATAGTCCTTAAAATTGAGTAAGGAAAAAGGTAAAAAAAAAGCCCTTAGGGTTCATATTCTGTATTGAGAGAAAAATGTGTTTAAAAGGTGAAAGTATAGGTAGATAAGTGAATAATGAAACGAAGATAAAGGGGACTTCAGCACTGTTAACATATTTTTTAACACAGCAAACTGCAAAGTCTGTGTAAACAGAGAGTGTAAATAATATTTTTTTTCAACTGCTTTTAAGAAGAAATGGTTCTGAAAAGGATCACAAATTTCATGGTTAACTAGTTTTGTCTGAGCTGCTTAGCCATAACCCACAAAAAAAACAAAGTGTACCTATCTTGTTTGACTGCACAAGACTCTAAATAGAAGCTTTGGACTTGTTCAGCCTTTTGAGAGTTTCAAAATTGAAATTTAAATGTTATTTTAGTGTATAAATTACATTTTCCGTTTTGTGTTCGCTATTGAAATTAACCCCAAATTCTGAATGGCTGCAACTGAAAGGAAATTAGACTACTCTAGAAGCAAATTATAGTTCAATTCATTTTGTTTTATCCGCAGACGTAAATCCAAGAGCATCTCCAATAACAGACCACTAAGTAATTTAGGAAAAAAATGGCTAATGATATCCAGCAGATGGGAAATGTAGCCAGGTTAATTCAAAGCAGAAAACTTCCTTCCCTTTCCTCTTTCTCATATCCCCTTCTCTTCTCTCCTCAATTACAGAAATAGTATATCTCTCCAAAAATCAGAATCTTGTTGCTGAAAATGTTTGACCAGTACACTGTTCAGCTAGACAGTGAAACAGATAATTTTAAATTAGCCTGAAAATTGACTAACACATGCTGGATTTTGGTTACTAATGTTCTAATATTGTATCCAGAACAAAAGAATGAAAACCAAACATAATTAAGGAAAAGTCTGTGATGGTCTCTTTGAAAAGAATAAAATGGAAGAAAAAATACTTTCATAGTTCAAGCTACAGACTGTCCTTAGCTAAGAAGTCTACACCTCCAAATCAACATTTTAATGTTTTTTCTATCAGAAATTTCAGTTTTGGAGAAATACTTCAGGAGAAAAGTATTTTTTTGAATGATGTTACTTTTGCCAGCTATGAAACAAAACCAAACTCTGTATCAATTCATATTTAAAAGAACCACTTTTCTTTTGAATGATTTTCAAAACAGCAACATGTGCAAGATAAAACTCACTAAATTTTGTTATAACTTCAGTTACAATATCAGAAATATTTTAATTTTAAAGTGTTTTTTGAATTCCTACTTTGTGTTGAAAAAAAATTATGAAACCTCAGAATACCCTTCAGTAACAAAATTTTATATTTGTTGACAAAAAGCTTATTTCCTAGTGAAGAAACTACCTGAAATACAGGGGGAAAAAAAACCCTCACAAACTCCATTCCAGTCCAGGTGGACATTATTTTGCAATCTTGTTCTGTATCCTAATTTAGTATCCTGCCCACTACGCCAATTTGTTGTGGACGAGTGATTTAGAATCACCGTCAAAGTTGTTAGCAAAAGTGGCTTTAATATGATGTTATAAAAGTGAAACTTAATAAAGTTTGATGGCAAGGTTCACTATGTTACTTACTATGAGGAAGAAACATATGAAGGAAAATCAAGTTAGAATCAACTTAGAATAATTTACACAGTCTAGAGATGCAAAAGTGTAAGGAGACCCTCTGAATAAGTCATCAGATTCAGGGTGGGCCCCCTTGCTTTCTAAACTCCTGATAGATCATAGGTGCAGTTAGGTCCAATCTTAGTCTCAAACTTGAACAGCAATTTATGCCTAATTCAATCAGCTACATAGTTTCATTATCAATTCAACATGCTATCAGTCACTGAGGACCTGTTGTGCATAGGGTGTTTCTCTGTCTTGGGTAAGAAAGGATCCTTAAGTCTCAGCTCAGAAACTGAAAACTTGAGCGGCAACTTCCCTCAAGGCAAGATCACCACCATACGTCCACACTGGCTCCCAGTGAGAGCTCAAAGAAAGCTCAATTAGGCTTTCTTATAGAATAAAATGGTTGGCTTACAGTCAAATCACACAAAGTGGAAATGTATACATGCCACTCTTTCTACTTACAGCTTTCTTTGTTCCTTGATAAATAAGTCTTGGAAAAAGCACTTAAAGTATTAATCTCATGGTCATATACATCAGTGATCACTGGGTCACTCTGCTCCTTTTGGGTTTCCTAGAGAAGCCCTTGCCCCAACTACATCTCAGGCTTTTACGTCCTTTGGAGCCTGTACCAATTTACTGATGATTTGGTTAGGAGGTTGAGTGCATTTACTACAAATGATCATAGAATCATACAGTCATAGAATAGTAAGGGTTGGAAAGGACCTCAAGATCATGTAGTTGCAACCCCCCTGCCAGGGGCAGGGCACCTCACACTAAACCAAGTCGCCCAAGGCTCTGTCCAACCTGGCCTTGAACACTGCCAGGGATGGAGCATTCACAACTTCCCTAGGCAACCTATTCCAGTGCCTCACCACCCTAACAGGAAAGAATTTCCTCCTTATACCCAGTCTAAACTTCCCCTGTTTAAGTTTTAACCCATTACCCCTTGTCCTACCACTACAGTCCCTAATGAAGAGTCCACCCCCAGCATCCCTATATGCCCCCTTCAGATACTGGAAGGCTGCTATGAGGTCTCCACGCAGCCTTCTCTTCTCGAGGCTGAACAGCCCCAACTTTCTCAGCCGATCTTCATGTTGGGACTGATTGAGGATCACATCTGTGGCAGGGTCACTGAGGCTGTGCTGAACCTATTCCAGTTCCTCACCACCCTCACAGTAAAGAGCTTCTTCCTTATATCCAATCTAAACTGTCCATGTCAGCGACAAAGATATTGAACAAGACCGGTCCCAACACCGATCCCTGAGGGACACCATTCGTTATAGGTCTACAATTGCAGATCGAGCCATTGACCACAACAATTTGTGTGCGGCCATCCAACCAGTTCTTTATCCACCGAGTGGTCCATCTATCAAATTGATGTCTCTCCAATTTAGAGACAAGGGTGTCATCTGGGACAGTGTTGAACACTTTGCACAAGTCCAGGTAGATGACATCAACTGCTATACCACTGTCCATCAGTTCTGTAGCCCCGCCATAGGCGGCCACCAAATTGGTCAGGCAGGATTTCCCCTTGATGAAACCATGCTGGTTGTCACCAAGCACCTTGTTGATTTTCATGAGCCTTAGCATGCTTTCCAGAAGAACCTGCTCCAAGATTTTGCCAGTCACGGAGGTGAGACTGACTGGTCTGTAATTGCCCGGGTCATTCATTTTCCCCTTCTTGAAAATGGGGGTTATATTTCCCTTTTTCCAGTCATCGGGAACTTCACCTGACTGCCATGATTTTTCAAATATGATGGCCAGTGGCTTAGCAACTTCATTTGCCAGCTCCTTCAGGACCCACGGATGGATTTCATCAGGTCCCACAGATTTGTGTACATTCAGATTTTTAAGATGGTCTTGAACCAGTTCCTCTCCTACAGTTGGCCCAACGTCTTCACTCACAGTCCCTGCATCTGCCTGGCAAGACTTGGGTGGTGCAGTCAGAGCCTTTGCCAGTGAAGGCTGAGGCAAAGAAGTCATTAAGAACCCTAGTCTTCTCCAAATCCTGTGTAGCCAGTTCTCCCGAGCGCTTCCTGAGGAGGCCTACATTCTCCCTAATCTGTTTTTTATTTTCTATGTACCTGTAGAATCCCTTCCTGTTACCCTTAATATGCCTAGCCAAGTTTAATTTTAACTGGGCCTTAACTTTCCTAACCTGGTCCCTAGCTTCCCAGACAACATACCTGTACTCTTCCCAGGCTGCCTGTCCTTGCTTGCACTTTTTATAAGACTCTTTTTTTCATTTGAATTTTCCTCAGCAGCTCCTTATCCACCCAAGGAGGTCTCCTGGCCCTCCTGTTGCACTTCCTTCTAGTTGGGATGCAACACTCCTGAGCTTGTAGCAGGTGATCCTTGAATATCAGCCAAGAGTCTTGGTTGTCCTGAGGAGCTTGAACTCGACCATCTCATGATCGCTGCATCCAAGGCTGCCCTGCAGTGCCACATTTCCAATGAGCCCTTCCCTGTTGGTGAGCACAAGGTCAAGCATGGCACTTCTCCTTGTTGGCTCCTCTATTACTTGCACAAGGAATTTGTCATCCACACAATTGAGGAACCTCCTCGATTACTTGTACCGGGCAGTGTCAAACCTCCAGCAGATATCAGGGTGGTTGAAGTCCCCCATGAGAACAAGGCCTGTGAGCATGAGGCTGTTCCTATCTATCTATAGAGCGCTTCATTCGCAGATTCCTCTTGATCAGGCAGTCTGTAACAGATTCGCACAGTAATGTCCCCCATCGCTGTTCTCCCTTTAACCCTGACCCACAAACTCCCTGTTAACTGCTCACCTGTCCCCAGACAGAGTTCCATACTCTCCAGCCTATCCCTAACATAAATAGCAACTCCAATGTTCCAAATGTTCATTAAATCATTAGTTTCTCAGTACTCTTAATACTGAATGTAATGGAAATTTTATCCTAACAACAATCTGTTCTGATTAAACATACCTATGTTTTTATGACATAAAACTTAAATGTCTGTTTAGTCACATTTTACAATTTTCTGTCTTAAATTTACGTTTGTTTCATCTTTGCATAATTTTACTGGCAGATGTCTTTTTTTTTTTCTGGGAAAAAGAAAAAAAAGAAAACCCCTGAAGTAAGCCCACCACAAGTGTCAGATAGCACTTCAGCTGTCATTAACATAACTTGATGTGGCAGATTATTGTGTAGGTGGTAATGAGACTGTGACACAAGCAAGTCCCTTTTTCTGTAAGGGGCAATATTTACAACAGTAAGTAGTGTAGTGCTATTGGAGCATTTTAAACTTTTTTGGAAGACTCAGTACTGACTTCATTTTACTTCAGACTAGCTCTTTTCTAGCACTGTGCATTAAATGCCTGGTAGTTGTTGGATGTAGAGGTAATCCCAGAGCAAATCTTCTAGGTTAGTCTTATAAATAAATCTGATTTATTAGCTTGAAAGTCACTTGAAGATACATATGCAAACATCATAAATAGGCACCATCAGAAGATTTCCTTCAAAGCACTCAACTGGTCTGACCTAAAATTCTGACAGAGATGGGTCCTGAAACAACTTTTATTTTAATTTTACGTTTTTAGCAACAGATTGGGAGATCAGATCAGAGATATGTTTTACAACACTTAACTTCTTTACATAAGAAACAAGCAAGCAGTGCAATCCTCTGCAGCAATTTCAGCCAGTTAGGCTTCCAAAATTAGACCTGAAAAGAATAAATCTTTCTTCTCTTCTGAGATATCGACACTGGCAGTATTCAAGAGGTGAATAAGAGAGTGGTTTTCATTCAACTGCTGCTACAGAATAAAACAGTGGAAAAGGCAGGGTGATTAATGGCATTCTTTTCACTTTCACAGTTCTTCCAGAAGCCGATAGGCATTTCTCTATGAAATGTCAGAGTTTACTAAAGTATGTCTGTTTTTGCATGATATTAAAAATTTATTTTAATTAGGAGTATTAAAAGCTGAGTGTATTCAGTGCCTCTTTTGATGCAGATCAAAGACATAGATTGACACAGGTTAAATACCGCAACCCCGCCAAAACCAATTCCATGTATAACAAAACAAAACAAACATAAAGGAAAAAAAAAGAAAAAAGTATGAACCAAAAGCATATCAAGCAATAGATAGGACTATTGCAGTTCCTTATATGACTATGATTTGAAGTTTTTACATATCCCTGACAGACACTTGAACCACTTCTTTTGCAATTGTTGCCCAATTCCAAATTTATCTCTAGCAATTTCCCTCCTAAAAAAACTTCCTTGCCTTTCTACCCTTTGGTTCTATCTTTAGCAAAGAGGTGGCTTGAAGCCATTTTGGTGCCTACTGCCAAGAGTATTTCAGCATTTACTTTAGAGCTGAACTGTTCTATCTATAGCTTATACACTATGTAATTCATATGACTTGCACCTTTCTCCCCAGGCCTGTTTTTTCCAGGTGTCCCTCAAATGTAAGTATGCATATCTAATAAGATAGGGACTGTCAGTGCCTGAAATACGGTCACATTCAACTGCAGAATGTGAACAATGTGAATAACAGAGTGAACACTTGCTCCCTGAGTTGTGTGATGGTGTCATAAGTGTACAGATGGTGACATAATGGGTTGGGAGTGGGGTGTAAATTCCTTGTGTGGCTTCACATTAGGCCTACTCCAGGGTATAGAGTGCTTTAAAGAATCATTGAATAAAATGTGTTGGGAGCAGAACTCCTCAATATTCCCATATAAATACCTGTGACATAACAGTCATGTTTCATCCTCCAGTACTGCTTCCTCTGCCCCTGTGAATTCAACAACAGTTAGAGAGGAAACTGATGTTTTCTGGGAAGGTTACTTACAAAGTCACAAAACCACAGAACAGCTGAGTTGGGGAGGGACCTCTGGAGATAGTCTATTCCAACTCCTGTTCAGTTGAGGGTCACCTAGTACAGGATGTTTAGGAGCACGTCCAGTTGAGTTTTGAATAACTCTAAGGTGGAGACTTCACAACCTGCCTGCTCCAGTATATGACCACTCTCACTGTAATATTCTTTTCTTTTTTTTTTTTTTAATCAGAATTTCTTGTTCTAGAATTTCAACTTATGTCCAAATCATTGTCTAGGCTCTGTTGATTGTATTGACCAGCTCTCCACTGACTGAAACGAGAGCTTAGGTATTTGGTATGCATGAACCTATATATGAATATCTAAACGCAAGTGTCCAGTCTTGAGCTGAATGTTGTTTTGCACATCTATAAGTTAAGATCTGTAAATCTTAAGGGGATGAAACTCAAACAGCTTGAGAAAACCGAAGCAGGTAAACAAAACCATGGCACAGTGCACAGGAGACCATACTACCGATGGAAAATTAACAGTGTAAGTTACTTAATTGCTTAAGAGACTAATCCATAAAAAAGCTTAGCTAGAATTTTTAGTAGAAGACAACATTTAGTCACGTCACTGCTAGTTATTCATTTGAGCCAATGAATTTGGGTTGTTACCAAAATTATGAATGTAAAAAACCTGTTCTGAGAGGTTCCCAGGTGGTGTATTCATGTAGTAAAAGAAACCATATGTTTTCCATCCAAATTACTTTTTGCTTTAAATTAAATAATATCAGAATATCAGAATATAGCATGATTAAAGGGAAAGATCTTCACCTTCATCAGGTTGTATGCAATATAGAGATGTACATGAGTTGCCAGGGACTCACCACATCCTTCTCAAAAGGCAAGTGTCAATAAAATTAAGTGTCTTATCTTTGCATCTGTTGACAATTTACCACAGTTTGAATTATTAGGGATCCAAATGCTTGCAAAAGCCATTAGAGGCTATGGGGATATTTCTGACAAGACAGTTAGGTTTCAGTCCCAGTAATCAAACTAAGGGACACACATTGTCTTATATCTTCATTGCTTCGGATTAGCTCCTTTAGAGCAGATTTGTGTCAGAGAGCTGAAGCAGTCCAAAACAGTGCGAGGGGAAAAGATGATAATTAAGCATAATGGACAATCAGGTCCTGATTTTACCCCTTGCAGCTCTTTTATTCATAGATGTAGATTTTTATGACCTTTTTTTCTCAGCTGAATTGGTACTTATGGAACAGCACTATGAATAAGAATATGGTTCATTATAGTCTTTAGAGGTGCTGCTATTTTTTTGGACATAGTGCAATCCACCAATATGAAAAAATCCCAAGCAAGCTCCGAGTGAGATACCAGCTCTCTGTAGAGGTATTAGCTTGAGGAGTATAGTCATTTTAGAGCAGCAATTTGTCCATTCTAATTAGCCCTGCTTAAGCAAAGGGATCCAGTAATTCTGTTATGCTTCTTCTAATAGTGATGCTTTGTTCAAATTATTCCATTCAGATTCCATTGCTGATGTTTTAGTAAAATGTATGATATGTGGGGACCTCTTCCCAGTAGGTTATACTAACTCTAAAACAAAAATAGAGATTTTCTATGTGAAGTAAATCATTTTGCAAATGGGCATCAAAGCAAGCACTGGTTTAAGCCCCAGTTAGTACAAAATTTCACAGAAATGAGAGCATACTTTGCATCCTGCAGAGCTGTAAAACTCATCTCAGTTCCACTTATAGAACACTATGATCTGTAGCTTTGCAACATAGTACAATGATTATATGATAAGATTATAATACCGTCACTAGGAAGTGTTTACCCAACACAGACCAAACATCTGTCTATTGCCTCAAAACCCTATGACTTACCACTCATAAAACAAACAATAATTATGCCAATACTATTTTAAGATACATTTTATTTTTTTAGGATTTACAAGCCATCTATTGAACTCTACCTCAGGGACCTCATCCATTATCAAACGCTAAAGTTAATTCCAAAATGTGTTGGTGTCTTGTTCTGTTTGAGCCTGACCCATTAGTATTCATTTAATAGCAGCTTCCAAAGGGAACCCAGAAGTAATATAGCACACCCCTAAGCTGTAATCTCCCATGGCAATTCAGCAGACACAGAGAGTCCCGTGTTTCACTCCTGTTCTCTGTCGCTGTCAAAGACCCAGTCCAAAATGACCTAGACACAGACCCATCAGAATAAAATTTTACCAAGAATCAGAATGTGCTTTAAACAGCCTGCTTGTTACTGCTGCTTTTATTATGGCTTTGATGCACACCCAAAAATCACTTGTTTTCTCAAAAGAAGACAAATGTAAGATTCTATTTAAATTCTCCTTGCTTTAGTTTCCATTTTGCCTTCAGTGATAACTTTCACAAAAGATAATTAGTGCCATGAAAGAACCAGCTGCATCACTCATGTTGATTTTCTGCTCCCTCCAGAGCTGAACTTTTAGCCTTTAGCTTAGCCATTAGGTGCCTGTGAGACTAGCTGTATGTCACGGTCATTGACAAAGATAAATACTGATGCCTTACTGAAGTAAGCAAAAGCTATTAATAAAAATAACGTGAAATGGGTTGCTCTGAATGTTTCTTACTGGTAAGCTTCTTAAAAGCTCTGACTTCTATTAGCACTAAAAATTCCAATATAGAATCTTAAAAAAGAAAAAAAAAAAAAGGAAATTATTTAAACCTTGCTTAACCTGCTTCTCTCTCTGTTTGGAGTTTAGTTACAGCAGGCATGATGGCATTCTGAGCCAGATTAAGAGATATGTAGCTGGCTTTGTCAAGTTGTTAAGCAGGTGAAAGCTTTAGCTTTACCAATTTCAGAAAAGAAAGCCACCAGCCAAATTAGAAGAGCTTTTGGGACCTGATGAAATCCGTCTGTGGACCCTGAAGGAGCCATCAAATGAAGTTGCTAAGCCACTGTATATCATATTACATAGGTGAAATTCCCTACAACTGGAAAAAGGGAAATATAACCCCCATTTTCAAGACGGGGATATTGGATGATCCAGGGAATTACAGAACAGTCAGTCTCACCTCTGTGCCTGGAAAAATCTTGGAGTAGATTCTCCTGGCAACCATGTTAAAATGCCTGAAAAACAGTAAGGAACTTGGTGACAGCCAGCATGGTTTCACAAAGGGGAAATCCCCTTTGACCAATTCGGTGGCCGCCTATGGTGGGGCTATGAAACTGATGGACGGGTAGAGCAGTTGATGTCATCTACCTGGATTTGTGTAAAGTACTCAACACTGTCCCGCACGATATCCTTGTCTCTAAATGGGAGATACATCAGTTTGATAGATGCACCACTCGGGGGATAAAGAGCTGGCTGGATGGCCACACACAAAGAGTTGTGGTCAATGGCTCAATGTCCAGCTGGAGACCAGTAACGAGTGGTGTCCCTCAGGGATCTGTGTTGGGACCGGTCTTGTTCAACATCTTTGTCGGTGACATGGACAGTGGGATTGAGTGCACCCTCAGCAGGTTTGTTAATGACACCAAGCTGTGTGGTTTGGTTGATAAGCTGGAGGGAAGGAATGCCATCCAGAGGGACCTTGACATGCTTATGAGGTGGGCTGATGCTAATTTTATGAAGTTTAACCATGACAAGTGCAAGGTCCTACACCTGGGCTGGAGCAATCCCAGGCACAGCTACAGGTAGGGCAGAGAAGAAATCCAGAGCAGCCCTGCAGAGACGGACTTGGGGGTGTTGGCTGATGAGAAAATGAGCATGAGCTGGCAGTGTGCGCCTGTAGCCCAGAAAGCCAACTATATCCTGGGCTGCATCAAAAGGATCATGACCAGCAGGTCGAAGGAGGTGATCCTGCCCCTTTATTCTGCTCTCTTGAGACCTCACTTGGAGCATTGTGTGCAGTTCTGGTGTCCTCAACATAAAAAGGACATGGAACTGTTGGAATAGGTCCAGAGGAGGGCCATGAGGATGATCAGGGGACTGGAGCACCTCCTGTTTGAAGATAGGCTGAGAAAGTTGGGGCTGTTCAGCCTGGAGAAGAGAAGGCTGTGTGGAGACCTCATAGCAGCCTTCCAGTATCTGAAGGGGGCCTATAGCGATGCTGGGGAGGGACTCTTTATTAGGGACTGTAGTGATAGGACAAGGTGTAATGGGTTAAAACTTAAACAGGGGAAGTTTAGTTTAGTTATAAGGAGGAAATTCTTTCCTGTTAGGGTGGTGAGGCACTGGAATAGGTTGCCCAGGAAGGTTGTGAATGATCCATCACTGACGGTGTTCAAGGCCAGATTGGACAGAGCATTGGGTGACATGGTTTAGTGTGAGGTGTCCCTGCCCATGGCAGGGGGGTTGGAACTACATGATCTTAAGGTCCTTTCCAACCCTAACTATTCTATGATTCTATAATTCTATGTTTCTATGATTGTATGATTCTATGATTCTTGTTGTCTTCTACTTTGAAAAGCCATATAGAAAGTGTTTCAAAACAGCCCGTCTTCCAGGCCCATTGTCCTTAAATCAGCTCCTTTTTAGTCAGAACAGAGAAACATCAATGCGACGTAATTCTGTATGAACATGCCTTGTCATCCAACAGTTTTGTTCACTTATTTTTCAGTTGTTATAATTTACCAAGTTTTTAACTCCCAAAGTTTATGTCAGAAATTCTCCTGAACTCTATCAGAATTCTCTGTTCTGTTTATGGAGCTTCTTGCACCTACAGCCTGAAGAGCTGGTAGGTGTCTAAGTATTGACCCCTCAGGGGTGCCTATCTAGTATTTGCTGTTCTTTGGCTCTTGTGGGCTGTTCAAGTAGTTCAGAACAGTATGCTAGTCAGATTCCACTGTCAGCTGTACTTCCTTTTACCCGTGTGAGACTCCACAATGGAGTTGTATCAAAATCACATTAGTAATGATTTTGTATTAACCAAGTGACCATGGATTAACTGCTAAAAATGAAAATCTGGAGGTCTGATTGGTTATTAAAAAGCTTTTTTTTTTTTTTTATGTCAGAGAAATAAGATATTTACCCTTCTAATGTTTTTTTCTTAAATCTCTGAGATGCACAGGTGGAAGTAACTGTGACATGCAAAACACTGCTTTGAAGTCCTCACTACAGGAAAGACATGGACCTGTTGGAGAGGGTATGGAGAAGGGCCACAAAACTATCAGAGGATTGGAGCCACCTCTCCTATGAAGAAAGCTTTAGAGAACTGGGGATTTTCAGACTGAAAAAGAGAAGTCTTAGGAGATCTTACTGTGGCCTTTCAGTCCTTAAAAGGGACCCTTAAGGAAGATGGGGAGAGACTTTGTAGCAGGGCCTGTTGCAACAGGACAAGGGGTAATGGTTTTAAACTAAAAGAGGATAAATTTAGGCTGGATGAGAGGAAAAGGTTTTTTACAGTAAGGGTGGTAAAACACTGGCACAGGTTGCCCAGAGGTGGTGGATGTGCCATACTTGGGAGCTTTCAAAACCAGGCTGGATGTAGTTCTGGGTAACCTGATTTAGTTGAAGATGTCTCTGCTCATTGCAGAGCGGTTGGATTAGATGACCTTTGAAGGTCCCTTCCAATCCAAGCCTTTCTATGCAGGTTTTGTTGTTGCTGTTGTCGTATGATTTGTTTTGGGTTGGGGGGGTGGGGAGGGGGGAGTGTCTTTTTTTGTTGTTGTTGTTTTTTTGGTTGGTTGGTTGATTGGGTTTTGGTTTTGTTTGTTTGTGGGTTTTTTTGGGGGGGGTTGGTGTTTGTTTGGTTTTTTTTTTGTTTGGTTTTTTTTTTAATGGGTGACTGGCTGTTTACTGATAGGAATACCAGTTGAAAGGACTTCCTTGTGAGTTTGGAATAAATGGATTTCTTGCTGGGAACTGTAGTTCAGCATTCAAGTTGAGCGATTGATACCCTTTCAGGTGGAAATAAGGGCTCACGTCTTTAGCTAGAGGAAGCTGTTATCATCTGACCATTTCCTGTCATTATAAAAAAATATTTACAGATTTCAAAAGAACTTGTGTCCCTGTTAAAAAATATTGTCAACATTTATTGGGTTTGTTCCTGGAAGTCTCACCTAAGAACTAGTCAGAAAAAAATGTCAGCAGATCAGAGTCCTCTAGCATATTTTTATCTGATATATATATAGGTCCTTGATTTAACTGGAAACTCAATTGTACAAATTATAATGGATTTTGACAAAAAAAAAAAAAAAAAGCACATTATGCATACAAATGTCTAGCACCCCTCACTGAAAAAAAATGGCAACTGTATGGATATAGAGAGGTGCTGAGCTTTGTCATTACATTGTCCAAAAAAAGAGGAGCTCTTTTCAGTATCACAATAGTGTTTGGGTGAGAAGAATGACAAAAAACATTTGATTACTGAGAAAAAAAATATTGCGGTATCTTATGATGAAGGCTGTTCTTAACACTGAAGTTAAGTCTGACAGGTGATACTGGAATTTGGGATTTTTTATTCCTTAAAGAAGGAAGAAGATACTCAACCAACAGTGTTTTCATTCAGATATATACTGTTCAGATACATATTAAATTCGTGTAACTTCCTTGTTGTAGCTGCAATTACATCTGAAGTCAATAGAACAGTGAACAGTACAACATTTGACATTTGGGGCTGACGGACTGGTTTTCAACACCATCAGTGGGGACAGTCACTGCGTGTAACATAGAAAGCCAATAGATTCAGAACATCCAGAAATTCACTCTCACAATAGACAAATTTTCGCAAGGCTAAAGTCATGAGATGATTTCCATGCTATTAACATGTTTATGACTCCTAGATAAGCCTCCAAGACCTTCACTGGTTTAGATATAGAAGGCTGGTTTAGTTTTCCATTCATATTTTTTATTTGCTTACTGCTTGTGGCTGTTGGAACATCAGCTAAGTGGGGAAGCATTTGAATAGGTTGCTTTTTTTAAGTCAACTTCAGTAACACAAATTTCAGCTCTTGTATACAAAGTGCAGTTTCAGGAGATCTAAGACACATTGAAACTGGAGCCTGGGATACTTAAATAAACAAAGTGTCAGGACGTCTGGTTTGGGATATCAGTTAATAAAAGAGCACAGAAAGTAGTGCTACCATTTCTGGCATTTCAAGCCTCAGCATTCTCATTTATAGATCAGAGGCTGATACTTTCAAACCCATTCATAATCATCTCTGAACTACACTCTGAAACTGGAACAGTTTTTTCTTCATCAGTAGTTGACATTTTCTTCCTGAATGTTTTGATACCTCACAGTAGAGACTTTGTGCTGAGTGTCGGGTTTAGGTTTTATGTTTTTTGTGAATGGCACATCAAAAAGTATAAAAGAAAATGAAAGTTTCAGGGCACGGAGATATTACCAGATATTTTAATTAATGTAAGAATGTAGAGAGGGAACAAAAGCATAGATCTTTCATACAGACTGAAGGCTAATTTAGTCTACATTTTTTTTAAAGCAATTTTCATTTTGGATTCTTCATAAAGTATGTCTTATGCAAAATACACAGAAAGCTAGGGAAACATCTCAGGAAATATTAAACAGATTTGTATTCTGTTTCCTGGGTGCACAAAAGAACAGTCTTTCTTGAAGAGGTACTAGGATGAGACATTCAGAATTAAAGACTATCGAACAAAGCTTGAAAAATTATCATGCTATTTTTGGACCTACAAGATTGTTATGCCTAGGGGAAGAAGATAGCAGCATTTCAAGTAAAATGGGAACTGTCATCAAGTATTTCCTAAGTAGACTAGAATAGGTTAATAAAATATGGATCAAGAAACACATTGCTCTAACACCATATGAACAGTTTTGGGTTTAGTTCCAAATGGATCAGGAAATTTTACCACTTTGTTTTGCCCATCTCTGAATCATAGTAAATAAAGATAAATGAGATTTGTGTGTGTATCTAAATCATGTCTCTACCAAAGCCAGATTATTTCTAACAACCTATAACATAGTCCACTTTACAATGACTCACAAAATATGTCTTCTACAAACAAGTCACAGAGTTTCATGATTTAAGAAATCATATGAGACTGTTTTAGAATATTTAATTCTGATGTAAAATAAAAATTATGATAAAATTCAATAAATTAACAGGTATTTTCTCTAAAAAATCAATGTTTTTTTTCCTTTTCATTAATGTTTATTTCTTTGCTATTCTTTTTCATTATTTCTTCCTTTGAATTCCTTCAAAACCTAAATTCAGTTGGATTTATTATTATAACACTCATTAACATTATTCAGCCATTCTCCATATTTCTTCAGTTCAGACTGTCCTTTTAATTTGTCACTGAGTCCTTTGAATCATTTGTTCTGGCCAACTTTGGAAGAGTAGTATTGTATAGAAAAATATTTTGTGGGCAAAACCTCTGTTCAGCTATTATTTAGAAAAGTTTGCTACAAAACCAAACCCAAATCACCCCACAAACAAAGCAACACCCAAACAAAACCGCTCAGAAAGATTTTAAATTATTTTCTGTGAGGTTCTCCAGTTTTCCAGATGTACTGTAAAATATACGTCCTCTTATTTTGATAAATTTGGGTACAATCTTTATTTTCAAACAGGTAAAGCTTACAGATTCCTCTTTTTCAACTGTTTAAAAAACTCTGTTGCAAAATTGTGCCATTGTTTCTTCTCAGTGAACATTTATTTACATCAAGGGAAGGTCTTTCCCTAAAATGTACTCTTTTTCAGTGCTAAACCAGTGCTTCGATATCCCCAGTTAAAACTGGATATATGTTTTTTACTTTCATGTTTTCCCAGATTTATATTTGAGGAGCACATCTAAAACTAGTGGAACAGAAATGTTGTATTAATTTTACTTTTTTTCCCTCTTAAATAATTATGCAAACCACATTTTTATTATAATTGTTATTATCTTTATCACATATTTGATCAGTAACAATGGTTGTTCACTACGTAGTCTGTGCAGGTTTTGTATGATTATATAAGCTCATAATGATTCATATTATTGAACATCTAAGCAATGCAGTAGTGATGCTGATGTCTGAGTGGGCAGTCTAAGTTTCATAAACAGGAAGAAGACTTTTTTTCTGCTTCACTGACTCTTAAAATGTTCAAGAGCAGTTTGTGCAGATTTAATGGTGATTTATGCATTTATTTTCTCCTTTTCCTTCAAACAGAAATGCCATCAGTGGCAAGCTGTTACCTGAAGTAGTAACTGGTCAAATTGAATTTATGTGAACTAAGGTTTATTTGTCACGTACATAAGGCTTTATTTTTTGAGGAGTTTAAAGGTTTGTTAGAGAGGAAAAATGCACAGATTTTGTCAACAAAACATACCCTATGACACATAACAGATTCGGGTTGCCATATGCAGTCCAGGACAACCTGCTGGCAGGTCAAAAGGCTGTTGGAGAGTCAGGGTTCATGATACAGCTGGAAGGAACTGAGATTCTTGCGCTGGTAGAAAACTTGCAGCTTTTAACATCCCATCATTCAGTGACATCAACCAGCAACTGACCATCAGTGAGTCGTCTATAGCCCTGGGGCTTTTGTTCTGAACTTGTGTCCTTATTTTCAAGTCCTCTGAAAGTTAAACTCCCTTAAACTCCATATTGTAACACCAGGTAGCTGTTCATTGATTCCTACAGCAAATTCTTATATCAAATTCTTCATAAATCAGTCTCTATCCCTGATGCCTTGCAAAATTAGTGTAATGCCTCCAGCCTTTACTAACAATGGCAGTATTTACTGAACCATAAGAAAATAAAATATGAACCAGGTGGAATTTTGAGCAATGCCTGAAGATGATGGGTGACAGTGCCTGAAATAGTAAGCAACAAAATCAATATCTTCCTTAGCACGTCCTGTCAAGCTCTATCTTCCTACATTAATATGTAGATTTTGACTAAACACTGCTGTACAATTCCATTGGCTCCTTAGCATAAGAATCTGATTTGGCAAAACTTTTCTATCCTTTTAGGGTTTTAAGAACCCAGTCAAAAATGGAGAATCAAGGTTCAATAAGACATATAAAAATTTCTGCTAAAGTCTTAGATTTGTGTATCTTAAAAAGTAGGGGTATTTAAGGTTTTAAGTTATTAAACCTTGATTCAGACAAAACTGTAGCAATCATGCTTTCTCTTTAAGATTAGAATGTCCTGTTACAGTAGCTGCACAAAATGTATTAACTCTACAATGAGTATTCCAGAAATATTAATGACACAGATAAGGTATATAAAAGTCTAAGTCACATGTTTAAGCTTTTAATTGGTAATTAGTGCTTTTTTTTTTTTATTATTATCTTTATAAGCTTTTAAAGCCTGTTGACTTTTCTGCCCCCTCCAGCTTTACTGCTTGTTTGGATACTTAGCCTGAATCTGCACTTTCACTTCCTCAGAATTATTCCTGGGAATTATTATGCAAATTATTCCTCCACTGTCTTTTATAAAAGCACTATGATAAATGCATGTTTTCCTACAGTAAACACTCATCTAAACCAAACCACAGAGTTGTTCATAAGGTCAGACTTAAGACTTGATGTCTTTAATTTTTTTAAATCTTTTAACAGATGATACCTGAAACTATAGTAGTTATCAGTCATTCACAGCATTTTAGTCAGCGGCATCTGCAGCAATAAGGAAATAGCTACTCTCTAGGGTAAAGTAGATATCATATGCAGGAGTTACTAATTTGACTTGGTGGGTCAGTCATCTGAAATGAGTTCACATCCTTGTTCCATTAAAACAGGGTTGAGTTTAAAGGCTGGGTTACTCCATCTGTACCACAGCTGTGTTGTTCTGATGCAGAGGTGTTATTTCTAGCAAAATTTCCACCCTGCTACTCCAGAAAATTCTTCTTTCTCAGAACTGATATTCCGTATAAAATGTTCTGAATTAGGAAAAAAAACCCCACAAAACCCAAAGATGATAAAATGAACTCTAAACCCAATGTTTGTTTCCCTAGATGCACTACACCAACAGTGACAGTAATTGTACCTGCTGATCACATGGTTTACCAAAGGTAACTACAAAGAATCTAGGAGTTTTGAAGCACAAAGGGAATAGACTTAGAATGATTTCAAGAACTTATCTTAATCTCTCATGTGGAAAAATGCTCATTACTTGTGACAATATTTACTAGCAAAAAACTTAAGGGTAAGTTTCAACTTCAAATTTGTGATCATAGGCACATAACAGACAAAACAATGGAGTTAAAATTGGCACACGCTAGCACTCTCTCTTTTATGGGTGTGCACTAACTCCACAGACTGCTGGTGATTTTACCATATTAAACTAAAAATTTGTATGTATTGGTATAATTTTACATGACTGAATTTTCCCAGAATATGAGACAGACCTTGGATGCAGTTCATGGCATTATTACTGACATTGCCACTGAACAGCCAATATCACCATTGAATAAGGAAGGAAAAGGTGGTTTGGTGCTGAGGTTCAAAAGTGTCAGGGAATTTATCTGGAATTTGCCTATGTACAGTCAAACAGATACTCAAACCCAATAGTTTGGTATTCAATGAAATTAAGGGAAGGAGAGTGTAAAAACCTCTGTGACCCCTTAGTTCCAGAATTGCTGTGCATTAGAGAGGTTGATATTAGCTTCCGTTTTGGTGACTTAAGACTCATTCAAAACATTTCCTTATCTGCAGTTCTTCTTTCCTCAGTCCTTTTCCTCAGTTCCCTCACTTCTTTTCCACAGATCTCTGCAGACAAATTAAATAATAAATACATGGTCATGGCAAGTAAATAATGGCTTAATTAAAGTAATTTAAAAGTCAGTTAATAATTTTTAAGGTCTTTGTGTGCATGCTATTCCATGAACTCATCTCTGAAGGAATTTATTGCTTTATTTTGTTGGTTTTTTTTTTTTTAATTTTTAATCTTCTGATTTGCCTAGCTTGGAAGAGGTAGATGCAAACCAGGTACACTGTATCTCATGGTGCCATTGGTAAAGCTGTTTATGCTCCTTCTATACTGAAATTCTCTGAGCAGCACACCCTGGTCAGAGGGTTTATGAACCTAACACCTAATACAAAAATACATGAAGTAAATTTTTGAAAGGCAGTTTCAGGAAGAATCATCATGCTCCAGGTTTCAGGAAGCCAGATTACAATCACGTTGCTCTTGCCAAAGATAAACCTGTTCGCTGTGTGCCGAGGCCATTCTGTGTACAGGCTGCAGAATAGGATCCAACCCTCAATGTCACTCTGCCGTACTTTTACAGTTTAAAATGAGATTGAAGTAACGCATTAATAGACTCCAACCTACAGAGAGTTAGTTTGCTCTGCTTTCTGGTTGAGAAGGTGGTTTGCTGTTTTTGTTTTTTATAAGGATGGAGAGAAAAAGAAATAGAGATAATGAGTCAGCTCTTTCACTGACCAGTGATACAGATACAAGATAACAAGTATTGGTGTCACTTCAGAAACATCTTCAAGTGTATATTCTACAAAGGAAGACAGTGTAAGGGAAACAGCATCTGAACAAGATACAACCCACATCATTATGGTTTTGAACCTCTTAGGATGGAGCATACGCATATGAAGATGTTCCTTCTCAGAAGTGCGTAGTTTCGTAATTGCTTACCCAGTTTTCCATCTGCATCAAATTTATGTCAATCCTTCAAGTATTCCAGATTTTTAAAAACTACTCATTAGACCTGTGCCATTTCAAAGATAGAATTTCTTGAAGAAAACCTTGACAGCACTTTGAGGATAGGTGTTTAGTGTTTTAGCATGTGACTGCAGATCAATCCAGGCAAGCAGAAAATGACTGCTTTATACAATCATGTAAAACAGTTCTGAAATTTCTGAAGCTCCCTTCAGCATCAAATGTTTGTACATGTGATGAACTGCAGGCGTTTCAGCCAGAACCTGCCTCCTGCCTCTGTAATTTTAACATATGTGAAGTACAATATAAAAATCCACTTGATGCCAACTGAACTTAGCAGACCCAGTGCTTCATTTGATTTGTTACCATGAATTAAAGGGACCTACTAAGAATTATAGTGGCACTGTAAATCAGACAACAGGGATCTTACATTAAATATGATTAACCTTAATTTCTAAAGATGACATGATATGTAATTTGAAAACATCATGCTCATTCATTCACTGTCATGCACCTTTTATATTCATTATATATAGAGAGAAAGCTAAAGTTATTAGTGGCAACTTCTGTTATCTATCCATAAAAGAAATAGCAAGCCACAAAATTTTGGCCAGTTAATTTTCATTTTCATAAGCCTCAATTTGCTGTATTTTTGCTTTTACACTGAACAAAGGAACCTAAAGTGAATTCAAAGAAAAGTAGTTCTGCAGATACTTCTACCTGACGACCAAAAGACATCTTGCGAGTAGAAGAGTTGTCTTATTTACTATCCTCCATGCTTTTCTTGTACTCAGCAAAGCTGAAAGCTGAAATTCCTAAAAAATTTCCTAAAAAAGAGTTAATTCACTAGTGGGTTTGGTTTTATAATACTAACATAATAACAAGAAGAGAAAATTAATTTTTAACTTAACCGGTTACTTTATTTTTTTGTGTGTGAGGATTGATAGAAGTCTTAGTTTTGGATGATGAGTGAAGTATCAAAGGGTAATCCAGCTTTCAGCTTATTATACTTTTGTATAATTGTGAAGCAGTTTGCACAGAGACCAAAAGTAGAATACACTTGTTAGAATGAAGGTGGACAAAAATCAATAGCATACTGCACCATTCCTTTCAAAACAAGACTTTTATACTTGATTAATATCTTTATCATAAGCTCCATTTACATGGCAAAAGTATTTGGGGTACTAATGTCCTTTATAAACTTTAGAACCACAGTACGCTGTAATCACAACAAACAATTTAGCTCCAGCTTGCAAAGGTTTAGTCTCATACCAAGGATATAAGACAAATGAATTTGGTCTTCCTGTGTGTTCTGTTTGCATGAGAGCACCATCCAGGCTGATTTTTCATAGTAACTGTCTTGGACTTTTTTACAGTCTTTCGTGATATTAGGTGAATGGTAAAGAGAGCAGAAATATATCATAGCAAACATAAACACACTGGAAAGATAAAAGCAGTTTTCAATGCAGAATAACAACAAAAACATTCTAATACAAACCTGGAAGAGTTGTAAATAATTTATTAACAAAGGATTCAGCTAAAGTAACTATATAGAAACAGAAATTATCTGATTTGTCGTGTCCTTCTTTTAGCAGACTCAAGAAGAAAAGCACATGAGGAGTGCAGTTGAATCCACCACTTAAGAGAACACATAAAAAGCAAGCAGGAAGTGTGGTAAAAAATAAAATCCAAAGCATAATCGTAGAATAATGTTATTTCAGGTCTAGAGATTGACAGTTAAAATGAGGTGCACTCCAAGATTTATTCAGTCAGAGATACACACTGCAACACTAAAGTCAGTGTGATTCCCAGACCTTTAGGTCAAAGAGGATTTTTGATGAACCACCTGATAAATAAAAAAACAAAAGATCTGTGAATCAATGAGGATACATGAAATGGAAGGATTCTGTATAAAGTGACCAGGTTGAAGGCAAAAGTATTTTTTCATTATTTGTGTGGTCACTCATGGCAACAGGCATGACATAATGGAAAAAAGAATTATTCACTAGACATTTCCTCCCTGCATCAATCTAGCAGACTGAAGAATGTCTTTTTCTTTGGTGTTTCCTTGCATACGGGATGGTTCCTTACCTTCTGGATGTAAACACAATGAATGACACATCTCTATTAATAATAATCTTAGAGATGTAAGAACTCTGTATCTGAGTGAAGATACTGGAACTTTTCTTATCTGCCAGCAGACATGCTTTTACACATGCTTCTGTGCTCTACGGAAAAATCTTGAACAAAAATTTTTAAGAAAAGTTATTTAAGATGATAGATATCTTATAATCAATAAAACCCAACCATTTATAAAAATGTTTTACTTAAACAAGTTTATTTATTTTAATTATCCTAGGAAAGATTCACTGTGATACACTAATTACTCTGTTGTCTTTCACTGACACCAGCAGTAGAATGCCATTTGCAATGAATGCACCAAAAGATTTTTCGTATTAAGTTTCAACTTGTGAACTAAATATATAAAATTCCATTGTCATAAGTGAAGAAGTGGTCAAACCGGTCAATGGCACTAAGGAACAGGTCAGCTGCCTGCCAATAGGCAAGATTTAAAGTACTTTTAGAAGAGGAGCATAAATATCTAGATTATATGCTGACACCTACTACTGATACCTAAATTTGAGAGAATTCATCTGGAGCTGAATTCCATCCTTTAAGCAGTAAAAATCTGATTTTGCTGGCTAATGTCATTGTTGGGACACTTTTGTAATTCTTAAAAGGTTTTGAAGATCATCAAGGTCCCTGGTGGCTGGAGAAAGGCTGTTACTGCACCCACCTCCAAAAAAAGACAGGAGGGGCAATCCGTAGAGCTATAGGCTTCTCAGCCCCTGGGAAAATCAAGAAGCTAATCCTTTTCACAACCCTTGTTGTACACATAAACATTAAGAATGTAAATGGAACAGTCCACATGGATTTAACAGGAGGCTGAATTAAAGACCTACTGAAGTCCCTTCCAGTCTGAACTACCACATGATCCTCTGATTCTGTGATTAAAGCCTTTGCAAATAGTGTACTTATTCAGAAATCATTGAATTCCCAGACATGGCACACAGCTGTAAGACAGATGACCTAGCAGCTTTTGTATGTGACAAAACTGGACACAAATTCCAGCAAATTCCAGCATGCTGAACGGTTGAAAAATCTTCAAAAGAAATGGAAGTTGTAAATCTGCTTCAGAAAAAAATTATCTACAGTATAAAGCCTACTCTGTTGAGCATTAACAATGGTAACTTTTTTTCAGAAAAGGTGATCAGAGTACTAAAGGGTGGTATAGTATGTTACACATTTGTTGAGGGAAAATGTATTTGCAGTAGACACCAGTTCAACTCCACAATAAGATTTAGTCATTCTTATAAATGACATTCCATTGAAAACTAATAAGTTATGGCAAATTAAATACAGATTCAAAAGGCCATTTTCTGATCTCCCCTACTTATAACCTGACAGAAAATGTAAGTGGGTTTTTTTCCTAACTAAATACGTTTGGGAGAAGTAGACAATACCTGTCTTAGCTAGTCACCTTAAATATTCAGAGGGAGTTAACAAAAATCCTTAAAACATTGCCTTTCTGATGGGTGAAACACGTAAATCACAGGTTGACAAAATAACTTACAGAAGTCCTGTGGTCCTTTCTCCCATTCTGTGGCAGAATGAAGCACATCTAGATTGTCCCAGTCTTGTCTGTTTAATATCTGTTCATTTTAATGATGAGAACTTTACACTCTCGATCAGTTAATGTTCAATTGCACTCTTAGACTGAAAGTCCCTCTATAAATATCTCTTCTGTTAAAAATTAAGATGATTATTTCTTATTCTGTCTTCAAAATGCATATAGAACAGGAGATATTAATAAGTTATAAATGGAAAGTATAAATCCATAAATGGTAAATCCTCAGAATGTCCTCCCTCATCTGAACAAAACTTGCCTGTCAATGACATATGCTTTCTTTATCTTTTTTTCGAAAGCTCATGATTTTATGTGACCTTCTCTCTTGGTCTGTAATCTATTTTTTGTAACATGTTGTGCTTAAAACCTGACGCTCTGCTTCCTGAAGTTTGCTGCAACACCAAGCAGAACTAGGACATCGTTTCTGAGGTCTGCCAGTGTTGCTTATTGATCCCTTCCAAAATGGGAGACCAGCACTGTCTCTCCCATTCCCACATTTGTTGATTTATTCCAAGATTCCACTTACAATGAATATTAGTTATTAATAAAATACTGAATGGTATAAGAATTAGAACATTCAATTCCTCCTTCAAAATTTGTAAATAAGCACTGCATCTTTTTAAATATGTTTTTTTCAACTGGTCTGTAACCACCCTGTTGTAATATGGTCACCTCTACTACAATTTCTTATCAGTGTCTCACAAACCCTTGTAAAAATATTTATCAGAAGGTTTTAAAAATATTCTAAATTCCTGATTTTCTATGATGTCAGTTACCACCTCATAGAGGGTGATTAGTTCTGACAATACTCTTTGATACAAATATGTGGTAACATTTTTTCTATTATCACTTTGTTATTAAGTGCTTACAGATTATTCAGTACTTTCCTGCTGTATTTATGTATTTATATCAGAATTAATATGCATACTGTTCTGTTCACAAAGGTTTACTTTGCAAGGAGCTATGCACTCATCCATATACTCTGCTCCTGTGGGAGTTCTTAAAGATAATTGCTAATGGGTTAGAAATTGATTGACACATTTCTTAAGTACTTTAGCGCAGTGTCTTGCAACTTGTGCCCTGTGGACTACTGGAGGTCTGAAAGACACCAGATAATAGTCACTGCTTTTTTCATGTGTTAGACAGAATGGACTGCAAAACAGAAAAGCCTGGGAAAGGAGACAAACAATTCATCCAGCAATATTTCTATTAATGGCTTAAAAAAAAAGAGTACATAAAGAAAATGCGGGAGAAGTAAGAGATAAACAACTGAAGATAATGGCTGTTATTACTTGCTATTTGACTGCAGATGCAAACCATATTGGCAAAAATATGGAAAAAAATGTCTTCCAATTATCCTTAGTAGTATTTTTAGCAACGATCTACAGGAGAAAAAGAAAACAAAGTTAAGAAAGTTTACTGATATCAGAAAGATAAAGGTAATATATAGCTAAAAAAAAAAAAAAAAAGAACTGGGCACTGATCTGAAGCAGTATGATCAGAAAAATGCAGCAAGTAGTGTGTTTCAGTACAGATACTTATAAAGCTACAACAGGACCTTCTGTTATCCTTAAAGCCTTTTATCCTAGGACTTTTTCCATGAACCAGAAGCAACAGATTGCAAGGTAGTTCTCAATAGTTTCTCACCAATAATTAGAGATTTCAATCAGGTTACATTGGTGCAAAATTTTACTGGCAAGTCATACAGTCATTTAACTGTGAAAAGGCACTCTGCTTTGCACAACTGCATGAAATTCTGTGGACTGTGCTACCTGACCATGTGTTAAAACCAGATTGTTTTGGTTTAAATTCTAAATCTAGAAAGCTATTACCCTGTAAAAATCAGGTGCTGCTTTCTAGTTTAGAGAATGTCATTGGCTCAAGGAAAAAGGCAGTTTGGGAAAAAATAGACCTGATTTTTTTAGTTCTTCTGCACGTATAAAATATTTCAAATAAAAAGAAACATAATATAACCCTCCCAAAATCCCAATGAATAGCACAGAAAAATACTGCTGTGGTGGAGTTCTTCTGACCAGAAACCTCTATCTTTTTTTCTCTTATTTCAGCTGAGTTGATTCAAAACCAAGGAGCTGCTTGAACACAGTGCAGTAGGAGGGATCTTTAAACTCTTTTCTGTCAGAGAAAGCAGATCACCAGTGGATAACTCATCAGTGTTTGCCCAGAATAGTATACCACTTCATTTGATTAAACATAAGAAGTTTAAACAAAGGAGTTGTGAAATGAAGCTGTAGTTGACAATGGTCCACTTCCAGAGCTTTGAGACTGTAGAGCACAGAATCAACCACATAAAATAACATTAGGAATATGTCAGTCATTTATTTACCCGACAGCTGTCTTCATGGTGCAATGTGGAATTAGATCATTTTCCTGTCAGAGATGCATATGTATCCTCAGGTAGTTAGGCTGACAGAGGAAAAGGTGCAAGATGCTGAGCAAAGTGACACATCTCCTATCTGTCTCCTTGGCCAGAATTCAAATTTAAGCAGATGAATAAAAAATAAATGCACAGTATCACTACCACTCAGTTGAGAGAAGACATAAAACCCATGAATAGCCAGTTTATCTGTCAGTGGAATGACTTCATTACTTCTGCTCTTCTGCCCCTTTTCTCAGTTATTTTCTCAGCTCCTGGAAAAAAATACGTCTCTAAATAGCCTATATATTCTGTTGTATTTTTTGAAGGACAATGAAATATATAACACAAAACACTTGGACTGCTGTGCAGCATATTCACCATCTCAAAGTGAAAAGTGATGATGTGCAAGACAGCAGGGCTTGAACCCTGAATTCAGACTACAGATTTTACTCTGAATAATGTAATAAAAATTACTTTCAGTCCAACATCTGTAAACAGAATAGTCTTGATATACAGAAATCCAAAATTTTAAGATAAAATCATAGAATAGTTAGGGTTGGAAAGGATCTTAAGATCATCTAGGTCCAACCACCCTGCCATGGGAGGGACACCTCATGCTAAACCATGCCACCCAAGGCCTTGTCCAACCTGGCCTTGAACACAAGTAGTCATTGTGCCATAGGTTTAGGTATGGAAGAAAACCTATTTGTACTTATTTCTGTACCATTTCCCATTGTGAAGCAAAGAATACAAGTTTCATGGAAGAAAAGGAAAAAATGGTGGAGTGTGAACTTAACCTAGTTTACTCACTCAGCAAGGAGTACGGTTTCCCAACTTTAGTATTTGCTTCTGGAATTCTTTATTCTGTACTTAATAGCCCTCTTGGTCACTTTGATATCAGGATCATTCTGGGAGATAGCCCAAGGAGAGCTCAGGCTTTCTGGATAGAGAAGATGCATTTTTTTAATTATAGCTGAGGGAAAACTGCATGCCTGCTCTACCTCTTTTATAAAGAGAAACACATTACTTCAGGCTGGTATTATTTGTTACACTGCATTAACTTTAGGCAGTAAAAAAGGATATTTTCCTCTGTGATTTGTGCTGAGGAGAACCTTTATCAGTAATTGTATTCATGATATTGTATTGAAATCAAATATGACAAGATAGTGTGGAAAGACAGTGAGATTGCTGTAGGCACTTACCATACTTCATACCATATGAGGTATGCTAAGCAGAAATTGCATGCACCCATGCAGACCATGTGCATTTTCTCAGAGTACTTGACAAGGTAAGGTAACTGTAGTCTTTCCTGAAAGTCAAGAAATGCCAAAATATTTCTTTTTAATACCAGTTTATCCTGGACTGCCAACTTCAAGTGCCTCGTAACATGAGAAAACAGGGACTGAACATGGTGAAATATTTCAACTCACTCACCTACCTATTCCCTTAGGATCGTACTTCCTATTTCCTTCAAAGCATACAGATCTAGTGGTCAGATTTCTGGGATAGACTTGTCTTTTTTATGTGTTTGTGCAGCATCTTGCCTCGTATGGAGCTAGTCAGTGTTCTGGGCTCTTCAGCACTGGTACATTACAGGTTACTCCATGAAGTTGTACCTCTGTCTCTATATCCTTTACATCTGACAACAATGGCAAAAGCATAATTTTGCTGGACCACATAGAAAGAGAAAAGCAGAAATGGCTGACAACTTGTCATAAAATACATCAGGCTGGAGAATGAAGACGTGGAAAAATATAAACTTCACTAAAGGGTAGCAATAAATACCTCGAACAAATTTGCTAGGGAAGTTGAGTTTATCATAACATTTTTTTCCAGGAAATCCTCTGAAGGGTGGCATAGAAAAGGGGAAGGAACACAATAACAAAGCATTGCTTATGCCCTGCTGTTCAGTTTTCCAAGCATTATTTCCATAGCATAGTACTGATATAAGGGAAAAAAAACCACAGTTGCCTTCATTTTTCTGTGTGTTGATTTGAAAGATTTAGACTTCTAAAAGTAGTTATATGGCTGTTTCTTCAATGTGTAAATTTATCCCTTATGCCTTTGAAAGTCTAATGTTACTAAAGGATGAGGAAACAAAAACATCATGTGCAGAACAGTTGGCATTTTATTGATTAGCATGTACATATATTAAAAACCCCTCACCTAAGAAAGTGAACATACTGTTTCATTAACTTATATTTTCACTGAGATCTAGAATATTACATGTTAAAATTGGGTTTCTTAGTGATTATCTCCTGTTGATGGCAGTCTCTACATATGTAAGGTGATTAAAATTTTTTGCTGCAGCAAGATAGACCTTATTCCTCTTATTTGTGTATCTGGTTCCATTGACTGGGTGTTTCTTCATTTTAGCAGAAGGCGAGTAGGATGGTTCAAGATGTCTAAGTTGCATATCAAATTACCCACACCTATACAAAGTTTATTTCAACAAGAAGAAAAATGGCAATTTTTTTTTCTCACATAAAATGCTATTTGTATTTCTGATCATTCTATACTCAAGATACAGGGAAAAGAGAAATAATACAGGGAAAGAAATTAGATAGACATCAGCAGGACAAAGATCTTAATGCAATAACATTTATGTATATGTGCTGCTTAGTTGTTGGAAACAAGTAATAATAGACAATGTGTTACTTGTACATATGTTAACTAATGATATACTGAAGGTCCTATAATTGCTCCGATTTAACTTGTCATATGACAGCTAAGCAAAAGACATTCAAAGGCAACTGACAAAAGTGAGTAATCTCTAATTAGCCAGTGGAATGCATTGCTACCTCATCTTACTGTTCCAAATGAATTAGTAGGTTACACAGAAAATTATGTACGTATGAAAGCATAAGGTGTATTATATGTGCAAAATCCTCCTGCTTCTGCATATACAATCAGAGTTTGGCTGAGGTTCAAATGAAGTATCTTTTATATTGCAATTATTTTGAAGAATAAATCCTTATATGCAAATCATAAGGAGACTTCTGCCTTTCTCTGAAATTTCCAGCACCTGGCTACTGTCGCAAAATAAATTGGCTGAATCCTTAAAAATCTTTCAGCACTTAAAAAGGATGTGGTGAAACCAAACTAAAATGTGCATGACAAGCACATGGCCATGGGCTAATCTCTATATCTTTGCATGAGACCCAGTAGAGACAAAAAGTCTGCAACATTAGAACAACTTTTTAGTTAACAAAGTTTCAGGTAGTCGTGCTTTTCCACATAATAACCAAAACTGCTACCTGAGTGGAAAGTTGCACACATAAACTGAAGAAATTCCAGATTACTATGAAGGTGTTTCCTTGATGTGATACTGAGCTCTGAAAAGTGAGATTTTACAGGGAGAATTACAAACTAACATCTAGACAGCTCTTGCAAGCAGAATAAAAGTGTCACATTAACTTCAGAAAGAAATTACACTGCAATGAGAAACTTTTGAAACAGTCACAGTAATACCTGAAAACACAGCAAAAACATAAAGAACAAAACAAATTTGCAACTGCAATGTCAGTTGGTGAAAATTTTACTTAATGTTAAAAAAAAAAAAAGCAAATTGTCAGCAGTTTGAGACATATAAAGATTATTTTCTAGCTTTCTACATTTACAAATTTAACCTGTAGTCTTACAAGAATGTACCATCCCTTCAACATTATGGTAGGAAAACTGAGAGAAAAAGTAACATGAGTCAAGGTTGCAGACTATTCATAAAAAAGTATAATTGCCAATTGAAATCAAACGCATATGACCATATTATTGTTATATAACACTAGCAAAGTGTTGGTACTAGACAGACATGCTAGGAAAAAAAGGATAAGACAGCCTACTTATAGAAAAGTAAGACTGTACTGATTTCTTGTATTTTAGTTAGTTACAGTGTGGAGTACATGCAGTAAAGATGTCATTACTAAATACAGGAGACCATTAAAGATGCGCATATGTACAACCATACACCCAGAGACCAGCTGGGTCTGCGGTGGTGGTCATATGGTGACAAAATGGAGACGGCTGGAGAGAGTCATTACAGAAGGTCAGTAAGCCATACTTGGTCAGTTGTTTATATTGTGATTTAGCTGGATCTTACTGGATTTTTGGATAAAGTCTTTCTTCTCATCCTTCATCACCACGTAAGGTTTGGTTTCATCCTACTCAAAAGCACATGTAAGCATTTAGGAACAGAATGAAGAATGCACTAAAATCAGCTGTAAAGCCACCTGATCACAATTTCCCAAAACCCATCAGAATTTGGTATGGGATTTTTCTTGCTTTTAGCTGGCTAATTCTGGAAACAGTGATTTTACAAAGAGATAGATAGATACAAGTTGTGAGTTGACTTTTCCCCTTGTTTGGTGAAACCCTCTTAAATGCTTACTAGGAGATAAATAGATTACAATACACAGAGACACTTGACTTCTACAGAGAGGCTTTGGCAAAACTTCACCTGCAGAAGCATTTGTACAGAATACTGTGAAGAATCTTTGTTTCTGAGGGTCAAAAAGGATATCTTACCTGGTGTCCTGGGTTCAGCAGTAGCAGTCATTTTTCTCTTTCTTAGTAGCTGGTGCAGTGTTGTGGTTTTGACTTTCAGCCTGGGAACAGAGCTGATAGCAACAACTAAAAACATTGGTGTTAAGTAATGTTTACTCCGACCAAGGACTTTCTGAGCCTCATGCTCTGCCAGGGAGGAGGGGAAGCCGGGAGGAAGCAGAGACAGGACACCTGACCCACCCAAACTGACCAAAGAAGTACTCCATACCAGGGCACATCTTGCCAACTATATAAACTGAGGGCACCTACCCAGAAGGGCTAGATCACTGCCGGGGTTTGGCCGGGTATCAGTCGGCCGGTGGTGAGTGGTTGTATTCTCTTCCCTTGTTATTTCCCTTATCATTATTATTATTGGTGGTAGCAGCAGTGGTTTGTGTTATCCCTTAGTTACTGGATTGCTCTTATCTCAACTCGTGGGAGTTACATTCTTTCAATTCTCCTCCCCAGCCCTCTGGGAGAGGGGTGGAGGAAGACGGGGGCGGGGGGGGGGGGGGAGTGAGAGAGCAAGCTGCGTGGATGACTGGGCTTAAACTATGTCACCTGGTCTTAGCAAAAAAAAAAAAAAAAAATCCAAAACTGGAAGTACATATATTTGTGTGCATCTCACCGCAAGTATTCACTATCATATGGGTTTAGAAGACAGGTAGGTACTTGTCGTGGTTTAACCCCAACCAGACAGCTTTCACTCACTCCCCCCCTTCTTGCCCTCCCCCTACTCCTGGAGGGATGGAGAGGAGAATCAGAATGAATGCAACTCCCACGGGTTGAGATAAGAACAGTTTAGTAACTAAGGTATAACACAAATCACTACTGCTACCACCAATAATAGTAATGATAAAGGAAATAACAAGGGAAGAGAATACAGCACCTCAGCACCAGGCGACCGATAACTCGCCCCCCCCAGCCCGACCAAGCACCGACCGATACCTCCTCCAACCCTGCAGTCCCCTTAGCCCTTCCGGGTAACTCCCAGTTACATCCTGGGCATGACGTGCTGTGGTATGGAATACCTCTTTGGTCAGTTTGGGTCAGGTGTCCTGTCTCTGCTTCCTCCCGGCTCCCCTCCTCCCTGGCAGAGCATGAGGCTCACAAAGTCCTTGGCCAAACCAAAGCATCATTTTTATCAGCCCTGTTCCCAGCCCGAAAGTCAAAACACAGCACTGCACCAGCTACCAAGAAGGAGAAAAATGACTGCTACTGCTAAACCCAGGACAGTACTGAAGCTGAAGTATTTATTGTGGGAAAAGAGTGAAATACATTCGAATTCACACAGCAGTCTAAACTCAAGAGTGGATTTCATTTCCCTTCCATTTATAGAGAAAAAGTTCAAATCCTCTGTCTCTTTTCTTCTTGTATAGATGTTATCCTGCAACTTTCAATATTTTACGTAAATATAATTTTTTATTCTGTAAAGTACTAGACATATGTCGTGGTTTAACCCAACCAGACAGCTTGTTACCCACTCCCCCCCGTTTCTTGCCCTCCCCTTACTCCTGGAGGGACGGAGAGAAGAATCAGAAAGAATGCAACTCCCACGGGTTGAGATAAAAACAGTTTAGTAACTAAGGTATAACACAAATCACTACTGCTACCACCAATAATAGTAATGATAAAGGAAATAACAAGGGAAGAAAATACAACACCCCATCACCAGGCGACTGATAACTCGCCCACCCCCAGCCCGACCAAGCACCGACCCATACCTCCTCCAACCCTGCAGTCCACTCAGCCCTCTTCCTGGTCCCTCTCAGTTACATCCTGTGCATGACGTGCTGTGGTATGGAATACCTCTTTGGTCAGTTTGGGTCAGGTGTCCTGTCTCTGCTTCCTCCCGGCTTCCCTCCTCCCTGGCAGAGCATGAGGCTCACAAAGTCCTTGGCCAAACCAAAACATCATTGTTTTTCAGCTCTGTTCCCAGCTGAAAGTCAAAACACAGCCCTGCACCAGCTACCAAGAAAGAGGAAAATGACTGCTACTGCTAAACCCAGGACAACATATCACCACATTTTTGCTTTGAAATTTGCCATTTTAGCCTGAATAAAAGGCAGAATAATTTAAAAAACAGAGTATTTTTTTTCCAGAAATATGAGTGCCTATCTGTTGATACAAACTGACCCCATTTTGTCATCCCTGTTAAGACTACTATTTCTAAACAAACTTCCCTGATCTGAATGTTTCTTTAGTCTTCCTCAAATTTGCAAAAGTCACACCTCATACAACACTCATTTTTCCATCACCATATGAGGATCTACGTAAAAAGAGGATCATACCATCATTCTATGATTCTGTTATTCTATGATACCAAATCTCCCTGAAAATGAGCTATGGAAAGATGAAACCACTATGAAAGTGAGCTGATAATGGATTCTCCCACCCAGTCAGTGGCTTTGGGAGGGTTAATGTAAACATGTAAGCATTTTACTGCCAGTTATTCTGATTGCAGATACATCTGAGAAGGACTGATGAAATAACAACGGCCTAAATAAATGCAGTTTGGGATTACTACAGTGGCAGCTGGGATGTATGGAATTTACCTCTCTGCAGCTTCTCCAGTCTATCGCCAGAGCTGTCAGAATTACTGAAATGTCCTCACTCTGAAACCTGAGCCAGACTTAACCCAAAAACCTGATCCTGCATTAGGTGAAAAGACATCTGCCTATGTCAGCCAGAAGAAACAACTGTTACAATATAGATTCTCCTCAAAAGTCATGGGCTGGACCAAGTCCACATTTTGTGACTTCGCAACTTCATCTGTCTGACACAGTTAAAGGGAAAGTTCTACCCCTATATTAGCAGCTGCTTTTTACTATCCTTAGTCCCAGTGGAACCCTTCTACAGTAAGATATCGTTCATGAAAAATGATGGTGTCTAGCCAAAAGTGAATATCTGACTATTTCCCTCCCCTTGAGGGAGCTTTTGCAGGTCAGTGTTGAAGCGTATATGTCAGTGAACAAAGTAATTTAATTTTCAGTATCATCAGTCTGGTATCTTTCATGAATAACATATCCAGTCAGAATAAAAAACTGATATTTTTGGTGACATCATAAGGATCTCGAATCTATTTCCTAAAATTGTCATACTTCAGCAAAACATAATACTTTAATGTTTGAGGTATATTCTTTCCCTTTATTCTCTGATGTTGTCTGGAAGGCAAGAATTTTATTGCATTTACTGTGTAGAAAATATAAAGTTCCAAAACTAGTAAGAAATAATGTATAATTACTACATTTTTGTTACTTGATATAAGCTCAGAGACAAAACAGAGGTGTAGATGCACACACAAGATTGAACCATTTACTATTCTTCAACAACAAATTATACTTTATTTTTATTCCCATATTTATTAATTAAATTCTCCAGAGTTTGAAATCAAAATTTCCTCTGACTTACAAAGATTCTCTAACACAAGCTCAGTCACAGTAAGACTTTATGTATACACATAAGGACAGATTTTTAAAGCCATTTTCATACCTAATTCCGAATAATTTATGCCTGAGCACAATCCATCCTCTCATGATATCTAGAACTGAAACATAAAATGGCCTGACTTATTTATAGTTATAAGTTCTAAAACCAAAAATAAGTATTAAAATGTAACTAAAAGTACAGTTCATGGAAGCTTAGAAAACATTTTAAGCCTTGAGGATTAATGAGCTATAGTTTAAACTTTCAGCTGTAGATCACAGATTTTTAACCTAGTTTAACAGTGCCTCTTTGAAGGCTCTTTGGCAGTTCAACTGGAGCAATCTCTTTGACACAACTTTCTACTGTATCTATATAAACAAAATCAACCAAATGAAAACAGTGTTACCAGCCTGAACTGAGGCCATGGAATACAAGAACCTGAAGATCTTTAAGGGGTTATTTACCTGCTGAGACTAAATCCCCAAAAGAGTTCATAGCCAGAGGGGAAGAAAGAAGTAAGACAGAAGATAATAGATGGAAATTTTCCCAAAAATAGAGCTTCAGAAAGAAACTTCCCCCAGATTACATTTAGCAGGATAATTAAAGGATTGTAGCCAAAACATGAAGGAAATACTACAGATGAAGCTACAGTGAAATACAAGATACCATGATTTACTTAGCCCAGGCAGATGGTTTCCAGAATGTCTCCACCAGCAAACAGTAGGCAAACTGCAGAGATGTTCTGCTTTTTGTTACTGATATTGTTGTGACAAAGAAAACTTTATCTTCTGGAAGCTAAAAGAATTTATGTCTGTATTTTTTCTTAAAAGGAATACAGCACTGTCTTTTAAGTAACACCATTGACAAATATTCCATCCTCAGTACTTAAACTTCTAACAAAGTGGAGAAAGCAATGCCTTGCTACATCCTGTACTACAACGTGTTAATGAAAAGCCTGCAGTGCTCTTCTGCTTAAGGTCAGTTCCAAATTATACAGTGATTTCAAACCGGCCTCCAGGTATTACCACTGATTAGATTTATGAGTACTGTATTCATGTGGGTATTAAAAAAAACATGTTTGTCTGTTGCTAGGGCTGTATGCTTTATGTAGAACAGAGGGATCCTAGGGGCCATTAGTGTCACAAAAGTAAGTAAGTAAGTAAGTAAGTAAATAAATAAATAAATAAATAAATAAACTTTAACAACAAGCACATACAAAGAAGGAGAAAGCAAACCTTTTAAAAACAGGTTTCCCTAGTGGAACAAACACTGGAGGATTCTCTATGCTAATCTGGCTTTCAACTTGTGCTGATACACTGAAAATTATTTAAAACATTTCATTACTCTCCTTCTAACTTCCGTAGAGAGGAAACATTTTAAACAGTGGATGGAGAAAGTGTTCATGATTCTCAGATTCGACAGTATATCAGTGTATGCTTACCTATAAACAAACATCTATTCCTGCAAGGACAAAATGCTTTGAATAGTCTCTTCCAAGACTCAGTCTCTTCCTTCTTTCTCATCAAGCCCTGAACAAATTATCAATTAATCTTGTCAATATTTTCCTATACATCCCATTCCTTCCCACAATCATTTCCTCAGCTTTTAACTTTAACTTACCCTTTCTTTCTGTCCATTCCTGGTTTCTGAGAGAAGTGATTATGTCTTTTAATTATCATACTTTTTCAAACACACTTTTCTTCAGGTTATTGCCATTCAGTCTTTGGATTAGAAACCCTTGCTGTCCCTTATTCTAAAAAGATCTGTTTTCCTTCATAGGCTATCTGACAGTCCTTACTTCATCTTTCAAAATCTTTTCATAGAATTGAGAAAATGCAGAAATATGAAAAATAGGAGTGAAACACTTCTATATTGCTTATATCTACTAGATACAGAAGAAGAAATAAAAGAATTTTAACTCTGAGTCAGAAATGAAAAATACTGGCCAGCTCTTTCCTTACAGGTCCTTTGAGATAAGAGAAGAAAAGAGTTTATGACTAAGACTTTGTAGTCTTATTCATTTTTTTGTGGTACCTCTGATATATTTGTGGAATTCATATTCATTTGTAAGTTGTTTGTCTTGTGGACTATATCACAAAAAAATAAAATCAACAAATTTCTGCTGTAATTGTGAAGTTCTAAAATTTATAAAATACCCTAACCCTCTGCTGTGCTCTGTGTAATTTAATATATTGAATCTCTGTGCTTTTTGAGTTGCACTTTACTTTTAAAGATACAGAAGAATCAGATGAACAAATGTCTCAAATTTCAGTTTTCTGTGCACATTCTGAGAGTGCGTCCGTACTGAGATTCACAGTTCCATGCAGCATTATTTTGGCTTAAATCATACCATTTTTCCAGCACAGGATTTAACTCAACACAGCCTCAAGATCAGCCAGTTTATGTCTAGGTATTTTTCTTTACATTAGAATAGCATTCACCTCTAATTAAGGTGATCCCTTTTCTCTGGATACAAGCATAGGATGGAACCTAGCACTACGATTGTTGACTTTGAGTTACTGACACCAGATTACCACATAATAACCCTACTTTTGCTTTTTCTTCCTTACAATAGTTCCATTGTTATCCCCATCTGGGTTTTCACAGAAAAGACACAAATTGCACAAGATTTTGCTTCTCTCTTATACTAATCTCACTAGACTTTGATGATATCCTGTCATGCAGAGAGTTCTGCTGGTTACCCCAGAGATTGACCTTTGCACACTGTTACTGACATGTTATAGACAAATGACCAGTTAATTATGTGTTCTATTGTTAAATAAATCCATTCACTAGCACTGTCTGAATAATTCTTTTGAAAAAAAGCATGCTGTAAGAAAGAGGAATAAGAAGTTAATTTCAGAATGTAGTCTTTACAGCAATCAACCTGACATCTGGGGTTATTCAGACTTAGTAAAGAGCAGAGCACACACTTGTTCTTGTGATCTAAATGAACTGTGACCTTAGAGCATGTTGCAGGCTTAAAGTCCAAGGTGCTTCTACTTGGATCTGGATGCAGGAAGTAGTGTAAATATAAACTTGCTATTTGTAGCCTTACTTTATGTTAATAATCAGTAAAATGGAAACTAAGAGAAATATTCTCCTTTCTTATACTTTGAGTGTTTAGTATGTGAAAACTGAAAAAAATCTGAAAGGAAACCTTCCAGAAAATAGACCAGATTCCAAACCATTTTGGTAGCTATGGCTCATTTGTAGAAGAAGCATGTTTAAGTTTATAAGAATACAACACAACAGAAAATTGAGCTTCAATCTCCTGCAAAGCCAGCAAATATACTTAGAACTATGCTGTTACCCTCTGTGAGCTTAATAGATAATAGTACACCCATAATGTTCCACAGACAGCTGTGTGAGTAAAAACCTACCATTAAACTATGACACCTTCCCCAGCAATTCAGAAATTCATTAAAAGATTTGTAATAGACATTAGTCATCCTTCTCAAAGGGGTACTAGCATTCTCGCAATGAAGATGAAATTTAAAGACAAAACTTCGGACACCAGACAAGCCATTAGGTGTGTAGATGGATCACCTAGTTACTCATTTATTCTTTAATTGAAAGGACCCAGCAACTAAGAGAAGTGGTCTGAGCCCATCCAAGAACACACAATTTTATCTTTGTGTAGTCAAGTCCCAGAAAAGTAGTAACAGTAATGCCCATACTTTCTGGCTTGTGATTTGCATCTAGGTTATTTCTCTATACATAATAATTTGGCAAACCATGTGGTAAAGTTTGACTAGAGAGAATAAAGCAATGTTGTCTACTTATCTGTTGTCTACTTATGTTGTCAACTTATCCAGCACTTCCGGGGAATCAAAATAACAAGACAGAAGTTAAGAACAAGCTGTAATAAGGAATGAGTTTGACCTCATGATGCTGACCATGCCTTGTCAAAGCAAGGACAATACAATACAGTGATATTTTAAAATAAGCTTCACGCTTCTAATGTAGACTTTACAAAATTTTTAATGACAGCAGTCTTTGACACGTTCATTGGCCAAAGATTTTCCTTTTGTATGCAGAAAGCCAGCTAACTATGCCACCATGTAGTGGTTTAAACCCAGATAGACAGCTTGTTACACACTTCCCCCCTTCTTGCCCTCCCCCTACTCCTGGGGGAACAGAGAGGAGACTCAAAAAGAAATGCAACTCCCATGGGTTGAGATAAGAACAGTTTAGTAACTAAGGTATAACAGAAATCACTACTGCTACCACCAATAATAGTAATGATAAAGGAAATAACAAGGGAAGAGAATACAACACCCCATCACCAGGCGACCGATAACTTGCCCCCCAGCCCGACCAAGCACCGAGTGATACCTCCTCCAACCCTGCAGTCCCCTTAGCCCTTCCGGGTAACTCCCAGTTACATCCTGGGCATGACGTGCTGTGGTATGGAATACTTTTTTGGTCAGTTTGGGTCAGGTGTCCTGTCTCTGCTTCCTCCCGGCTTCTCCTCCTCCCTGGCAGAGCATGAGGCTCACAAAGTCCTTGGCCAAACCAAAACATCATTTTTATCAGCTCTGTTCCCAGCCCGAAAGTCAAAACACAGCACTGCACCAGCTACCAAGAAGGAGAAAAATGACTGCTACTGCTGAACCCAGGGCACACCAAAAAAATTATCCACAGGTATATTTATTGACCTTTTAACCTCCGTGAAAATGACGAAAATTCACTAAGTTTTTTTTATAATGTGAATGAAGATTGAACACATTCTGTAGCCCTTAATTTCAATTTATCCAGAGTTGATTTCATATGGAGTATGTGCAGTGAAAACCTGAGCTCAGAAAAAAACTGTAGTTAGCTATTCCCCAGTGCAACAAAGAAACCTGAACATTTTCTTTCCTTTCAATAAAGTTTCATGATTGTTAAGCTGAAGATATACTAGATAGCTAAAGGATACCTTTATGCCCACAAGAATTTATTATTATTATTATCCAAGTAGAGATATTGCTCAATCTTTCCCACTGCTTTTCCTTTAACAGATGAAATTCAAAATGGTTCCTATTATTCATCTGAGTAGATGGGCCCTTTCATTTTCACATGATGCCATTGAACATCTAAGCTGTGCTCTGGCTCCTTAACTTACAGTACTGGTGATTTTTCACCAACTAGAAGATGCACATGGAAGCTGAAATGTGTATGATATAAAATAAAACAAGCAATTATTTTTTTGTTCATGAAACTGAGTCACATAGTCAGCAGAGAAAAACTGAAGGAAGGAAAGTGCCTAATAACATCCTTTCTGTGATACTTCAGCTAGGAATTGCCTGGAGTAATGCCCAGAGATTATTTAACATTGAATCTTTGAGCAATATCTGAAGATGACTTGTCAGTAGTTGGCAATATAGTACAACTCGGCTGGACACTAAGGTAAAGGGTGCAGTAAATCAAGTAAAATAAGGAAGAGGAATTTTAAGTTTCAGTTTGAGTGGTTTTGAAAGGTGTTTGGGGAAGCTTTTTTTCTACTGTGAATTGTGTTTTGTTTAATTTCTTCAATCATAGTAACAGAAAAAAGTCCTTCCTTCAAGTTTTTTGTTGGAATTCCAATGAGCCACATGTCAGGTATCCAAATCCTTGTGATTACTCACCACCAAACTATGTTCATAAGTTATAAAGGCTGTGGAAAAAACAATCAACTACCAAAAAAATTAATATTTTTTCTATGTTTTTCAGTGAAAAAATGGCAGCAGATTATATCTGTCATGAAAGCAGTGCTGGAGAAACCTGCATTTATGATCAACATTTATCTGCAAAGTATCCTATGAAAAGTTTGCTCAAGGTTACCTACACAAGAAACCAAGTGTGTCCTCTGTTTTCTTGACAGTCTGTTTATCCATGCTGAGGACCTGGCTGAATCTTGCTGTAGCTCATCCCTGCTTGTTTACCAAATTTCCTCTCATTACATACAGCTAGGCCTTGATTTACCAAGGAATGGCTAGGAAAGCTATCTTGGTTTAGGCATAATGTAGGCAGATACCTCAGCATCATATGCAAGACTAGCTGACTAATAGAAACCAGCTATCTTGAACCCATGTTAATGTTATAGTTAGGCTATAGAATAGTCTTGCTATTCTATATAAAAGCATAGTCCCTAAGGAAAAAATGAGTCTATAAACATAGATTATCCTCAAAAAAAAAAAAAACCCCAACAACAAACCAGCAAACAAAACAACAAACAAAAATCCCAAACCCACAAAATCTGAATATTTGGTTTCTTTATGACATTAATAAGTGTTATACATAAGGCCAGTGGCAGTGTCTGTACTAGTGAATTGGATAATTTTCTAAACTGTACAAACCTGGCATACTAACCTAGACAAGTCAAGACCTCTTATAGAACTGGCCTATTAGCACAGCTGCTGGTGTTGTTTTGACCTACTCTTAGATGCCCTGGCTGGACATGATTTGGAGGCTGTAACAGGCAGTCTCAATGCAACCACTTAGTTTAGCTCTATGCACACAAGCTGTGCTGTACCAGGTAGCCTAAGGGTCAAATAACAATTCCTGTTTTGTTTGTGACAATAAACACATCAGGATGACTATTATTCCTTTCTTAAATTCATATTTACACATCAATTTTTTATATTTAACATATGTATACACACATGCACAAACACACATTCTAAATTTTAGCCTTATCCAAAGTAAATAAATTTTAGTGTGAGGTGTCCCTGCCCATGGCAGGGGGGTTGGAACTAAATGATCTTAAGGTCCGTTCCAACCCTAACTATTCTATGACCTTATGATTAAGCCAGCTAAAGACCTACACCAGTGTACTGATTTTCTCAGTGTAGGACTTCTGCTTCAAGTTCATTCACTTGTCTAAATGGTTTCATTTATGCTGATGTTCTCTCAGTAAAAATGCAGCAGCATGCCTTTTGCTTTCCTTATTGCTGCAGCTGATTATGTCCACATTTTACTTTGCTGCCCAACTTATTCTGTGTTTCCAATTTCACTGAGGAAAGGTAATAATTTTAGACCTCACTGACAGCTGTTTGTAACCTTGTAGTCACTGTTATGAGCAACTCCTGACATATTTTTTTCTCAAAGCAGAGTATTGCAAAGAGGAAAATGTTCAAATGTTATACCCAGGGCTGCTTTTGGAATTTGGACACAGTCAGTGGAATTAACAGCATATATAAATTGTCAGTACTTTTCTATATTTTATTAGTCCTTGGATTTCTGCTTCCTTAGAATATTCAGAGAGAATTTTCAACTCAGAAAGACTAATGTCTGGGTTTCAGTTCAAAGATGGGAGATAAATCACTGGATGAAAATATGTTTTGTCCAAGATCTATGTTGATACTAAAATAACCATTATCTGTAGGTAAATATGAAGGGAAAATATGATGTCATCTTTCCTGTTCTTTAAAAATTACACTTTGAATAGAACACGGGATTGTTTGAACTCCCTGTGTTTAGAACAACCATGTTTTGTTCTGATATTCATCAATTCTGCAACATTTCCATCCAGATTACTGATAAGGTACCTTTTTATTTAATATCTGAAAAATACACAATGCATTTAATCTCATAGCATACCTCTGTATCATACAATGACAATATTCCTGTCTAAAACAGGAGGGCTGGAGGGTGGTATAATGGGGGAAGCAAATCAATGAGATAAAACCTCTGTAAATAAACTAGGATATAAACTCACAGATAAGTTGACTGATAACCAAATCATCTTTCTTTGATTTGTCAACTCAAGTGATGCTTTGTAACAATTTTATACTCCATCACCCATTAAAAAAAAAAAAAAAAAAACAAAAAACAAAAAACCCTCAGGGCAAAAAGGTGCAATTAGCTATACATTGTGGTTAAAGCACATTTTAACATGTGCAGTCATGACAGTGATATCACATTTGTAGCACCCCAAGGACCTTGTGTAACGGAGTACTGTCTCCATTCTAGTGTATTTGTACTCTAGTAACCAGATAAGACCTATACATGTAATAGTGGGTGTCTGTTGTTAGTCAATCTGTGTGACTGCTCACAGTCCAGGCTAGGGAATTCCATCTTAAAGTCTAAAGGCTTAGATTGTGTACTTCGGAACTGCCCAGGTAAATCTCCAGTACATTAACTAAGATAGCAGCAGCTAAGCATGTGCTCATATATATGGGGGGTTATCTTAACAGAGAGGCTAATGGAAAATGCTTTAAAAATACAGTTTTTGGGTGGCATGGGCAGACATGCAGCAAACCAGGTAAGGGAGCTCAGTGTGCCAAGGGGTCGGTTCAGGAAAGCCTTTGAACACTTAACTGCATCCCTAGCTTTGAGATATTCAGATGTATACTTCCCTGGATGCTGGAAGCATGTGGTTGTTCTCTAACTTTGGTCCCAAGAAACCATGAAATGAGTGCCACTGGAGTACATTATTAGGCACACGAAGGAGAAAAAGGTGATGTGAATTTGCATATTAGGGGGTTGTTATTTATCTCAGTTTTAACAAGGCTTTCATCACCCTCCCACATTATTGTTGTATCTACGTTGAACTGTAGTAGTCTTGATTGTTGGCCAACTGGATGGATAAGAAGCTGTTTGCTTGATAATACTCAGAGGATGATAGTTAGTGGGCCACTCTCTACCTGGGGAAAAGTGTGTTACCCCAGGGGTTGGTATTGAGCCTGTCCTGTTCAATTTTTGCTAGAGACCTGAAGGAGGAGATCAAGGGCATTTTTATCAAATTTTCAGAAGCCACCAGACAGGGGGGAACCTTTCAAGGACATCCTAGACAGGCTTGGTGGATCTAGCTAGCAGGAGCCTGATGAAACTTACTAAGGACAAATGTTAAGTTCCTCACCTTGGAAGGATGAACCCCTGCAACAGCACAAGCTGGGAACTGCTTGCTTATAGAGAAGCTTCAAAGGCCCTAAGGATCCTGCTGGGAGGAAAAGGTGAGCATGGGCCCACAGGCACTCTGGCAGCAAAAAGGCCAACAGTATCTTGAACTATAAGAAAAGAGGCAGAGCCAGGACATCCAGGGAAAATATTACACCCCTTTACTTAGCTCTCATTAGAACACACCTAGATACTGTGCTCAGTTTTGCAACCCCAGTACAAAAAAAGACATTGATAAAGCAAAGGGAGTTCAGGAGACACCACTGAAACAGTGAGGCTGGAGCACTTGCCTTCTAAGAAGATACTGGGGGAGATGGGCTTGTTCAGCCTGAAGCAGCGATGACTTCATGGGGACATAACAGAAGTGATGGTGTGGAGGTTGAAGCTGTTCAAGTACGTTGGAGGCGTTCAAGACTCAACTGGATAAAGACCTGAGAAGCCTAGTCTGACCTCATAGGTGATCCTGCTGTGAACAGGAGGTTGATTAGACTGAAGACATCCTGATGTCCTTTCTGGCTTCAGTTATTTTGATACTGTGGTGCCATTTTCTGAAGGACTTGAATGTACTAGAAGTTTTATAGAACAGTGTTTGATGAATGCAAAATGAACTGACTTTTTCAGCTAAGGTGTAGGTGCTTGACATCACAAAGTGTTATATATCACACAATTGTATTTTTATTTATTCAGCCTGCAAATGCCTTCAGTAAGTATAACAAAACCAAACAACAGTCACAGATCTTAGATGATGAGTCATGAATAAGCAAAACAAGCAACCAGATCACACTAATTCACATAAATAAACTTCCACAACAATTACATTTAAAGAAATTGAAATCAATTTGAAAATAATCTCCTACAAACCTGAAGTCTAGATTAATTAAATGATTTATTAATAATAATATTTGATTAGCCATACTATATACAACCTGTGTATGGTAAAAAAAGCAAAAACACATCTGCAAGTGAAATGTCATATTTCTGCTGTGGATTATTTGTATTCACCTGAAACTGCTTTAGAAGAGGAGTTACTATGAAAACAGATTGCTATTCCTTGTCAAAGACCTTTATTCCATTTATAATTACTATCTCAAGTTAGAGAATAACACTTGTCGTTATTTTTCTACTAAATCTACATCATCAGATGTGGCAATCTTGTTTAAACATATTTCAGAAATTCCAGGAACACAAGACCCCTCACTTTCTCTTCTCCAAATTGCTGATTGCTCACTGATGGAAAAAGCTATCTGGCACAATTTGTTTAGTTTTCTTATAAAGCAGAACTACATTGGATGATCAAGCATTTCAACATTTCGGCTTTTCTTATAAGCAGATATGTACATCAGCTCTTTTAAAAGCAACCATTAGAATGTAATCCTTGGAGAAGTCATAGCTACAGCAATTATTATTTTAAACCACAAAAACATTGAGACCAAACCCATAAATACTAATAGTGAGACATGATCTGCTAGTTCTTAATTCTCTATCTATTTCTACCTGGGGAAATGTATTCTCTATTTTACATTATTCTATTTTACATTATTTTAAAAGATTTACATTGTCTTCTACTTTTCCTGATGATATCCAAAATAAAGAGTCACAGCCTGAACCTGGGAGTCTCTAAACCAAACTGTAACTAAGGATACCTTTTAAACCATCCCATTCTTCTAACCTTACATGATTATTTATTTAATTTGCTTTTCTGAATTAAAAATAATCAGGTACTGACTCAGAAATCAGCACAGCCTTAGAGGAACCATTAATAAAATCTCTTCTCTCAAGTATAAAATCTATAGCTTAAGCAGGAAATGAATCAAACATTCAGTAAATGCAAGTCATTTGAATCTGACTCTCAAAGAGTCAGAATTGCCTTGAAAATGAAATGCTGCTCACTTTGGAAAAGTAAACATACAAACTAAAAATGAGAATGCTACTGCAGTTCTTAAGTTTTCTTGGGTTATTTTGTTGTTCTTTGATTGTTTTGGACGTTTCTGGGTGTTTGGGGGCTTTTGTGGTCTTGTCTTGGGTTCGGTTTTGTTGGGGTTTATTGGTTTCTTTTTCCATTCAGGATGAGAAATGGACACTAATGTCAGACTTCTTAGAAACTTGAGGAGTTCCTCTGTAAGGTAACACAGTCCCAGAACTGGTTCTACGTAAACTAATATTAGCACCAGAATCCACACCAGTACTTCATAGTGGCCTGCTATTCAAGGAAATACAAGTCTCTTTTCAGGCAACTGTATCTGAATCAATGAATGAGGAACATGAAACAGGAACTCTGGTTATTTCTGTATTATGCTGAACAGCTTGTAGTTCAGGATACTCTCAGAGAGAGAAAGGGATTAATTTTACCACTTTCGAAGATCTAGGAAGTTTTCTCACCACCAGGAAGCTGTCACAACAAGCCTATGTCCTCCTCTGACTATTCTGAAAGAGATTGGTAGCTGAAAACCCATTTTGTGAGGATGCTAAACCTATAACTGCAGTAAGACTCTGAGGAAACCTAGATGATTAAAACTTCTAGAGGAGATAAAGGTTCTGATTTCTGAAACCCCATTAGTCTAAACAATGAGCTAAGATCTGAATTCTCATTATGCCCAAGCCGTTACCCTTTTTTGTTTTTTTTTTTTTGGTTTTTTTTTGTTTTTTTGCAGGTTCTTCCAGAATACAGCTCCAGAAATCTATAGAATCTGTAGAATTTATGTTAGAAATGGTTATGGCATATGAAGTTTTCCTGGATTTGACTGCATAGCAGCTTTCACAATTACAGGCTTAAAATTCAGAACTTAAAATTCTAAATAATTTCTACATTTTTTATCTTCCTTTTTTGGAGGAGACCCGAGATTAATGACGAAGCCCTAAATGAGTGGAACAACCCGAATAAAGTTCTGTGACAACATATCACCAAGAGAGGTGAGACAAGAAGACAAGAGAGGAAGCAAAAGAACACAAGAAAAACTTCCCAGAAATCTATCTTTTTGGAGAGGCGAAAAAAAAATAATTTAATAATGTGACAAAAATGGACCCTATTATTCTACAGCAATGCAGTAGCAAATGGTTCAAAAATATACAGATGCTTAGTTTTATTGCAGTAGTAATTGATATGCCAGGACATTTAAAACAAAGTTCATGGAAATACACATTAAATCATTCTCCTATAATAATTCAATTATCCGAACACAAGTCTACAATGAGAAAGAAAAAAATTTCTTCACTATCAACCAATTGGAATTAGAAACAATTTATAGGTAGATTTTAAACAATAACCACACATCTGCAGCCTGATCCTATATTAAGGCATAGCCTTCTACAGCATATGTTTTGGTTCTGTTTTCTGGCTACATTGCAGACTGCACGAATCTCCTTGAGATAATATTGTTGCATTATGCATTATCAGTATACGCGCTAGCTCTGGATAGTTGTTCACATTTTCCCTTTGAACTGCATTATTACTTCTTGCAGTTTAATGCCTGAGATTTTTCATTACAAAAAGTATCAAGTCTTTTTTTTTTTTAATATATATAAATTGTACTAGATAACAGCTTTGCTATTTCATTATGAACTCTGAAGTTTGCTTCCAGCTTCCTGAAAGCAAACCTCACCTATGATTGTTTTTGAATTTCCTATCTGGTTTCATTTTTCTGTCAAGACAGATGGACAAACTGCTTCTAATTTGCACTGGAAGTTTTCACATAGAATTTATATCACATTATTAACCTGCACCTTCCTTTTCATTGTTAGTTTATGGTATGCTCTGGACAGTCAGGTAGATTGAAAACTGTCTGAATTGCTAGGCCAAAGTCCACCTGTAGGGCATCACTAATTGTCTGCCCCAGGGAGTGACACTGGGGCCAATACTGTTTAACCTCTTCATCAGAGACCTGGATGACAAGGCAGAGTGTACCTCCCCTATGTGTGCAGCTGCAGCAAAACTTTGAGGACTGTCTGACTCACCTGCTGCATGTGCTGCCATTCAGAGGTACCTCTACAGACTGGAAAACTGTGCAGTCTGGAACCTCATTAAGTTCAACATTAGGAAGGGTGTTGTCAACCTGTAGAGAGGTGACCCTTCACATCTGCTCAGCATTGGTGAGACACATCTAGAGAGCTGTCCAGTGCTGGGCTTCCCAACTGTCGTGGTTTAAACCCAGCCAGACAGCTTGGTTACTCCCCCCCCCCCCCCCCTTGTTGCCCTCCCCCTACACCCAGAGGGATGGAGAGGAGAATCTAAAAGAATGCAACTCCCACGGGGTGAGATAAGAACAGTTTAGTAACTAAGGTATAACACAAATCACTACTGCTACCACCAGTAATAGTAATGATAAAGGAAATAACAAGGGAAGAAAATACAACACCTCAGCACCCACTGACTGATAACTCACCCCCTCCTCCCCCCCCCCAGGCCCGATCAAGCACCAACCGATACCTGCTCCAACCCCGCAGTCTCCTAGCCCTTCCGGGTAACTCTGTTACATCCAGGGCATGACGTGCTGTGGTATGGAATACCTCTTTGGCTAGCTTGGGTCAGGTGTCCTGTCTCTGCTTCCTCCCAGCTTCCCCTCCTCCCTGGCAGAGCATGAGGCTCACCAAGTCCTTGGCCAAACCAAAACATCAGTGTTATCAGCTCTGTTCCCAGGCCAAAAGTCAAAACACAGCAACTGCACCAGCTACCAAGAAGGAGAAAAATGACTGCTACTGCTAAACCCAGGACACCAACATGAGAAAGATACCAGCTCAGTGGAGTAAGTCCAGTGGCCAGTGTCCCAGCAGTCATGATTAGGAACTGGAACCTACGTCACATAAGGAGAGGCTGAGAGAGCTGGGCCTAGAGAAGAAAACATCCAGGGAGATCTCATCAGTATTTATCAATGTCTGATGAGAAGGAATGAAGAAGAGGGAACCAGAGCCTCTTCAGGAGTGACCAGTAAATGGAATAGAGGTAATGGATACAAACTGAAACACACAAAATTACACTTGGACATAAGAAAACACATTTCTACTTGTGAGAATAATGCAACACTGGCACAGGTTTCCCAGAGAGGTTATAAAATCTCCATTCTTGGGCTACACATGCTCCTCTCTCCAGCCCTGCTTGGGTGGAGCAGTTGTAGTGGATGTTCTCAAGAGGTTACTTCCAGCTTAAAAAAAAACTTAATTATTTTGAATCAGACCATCAACTTCAACTTCCGAAGGAATTTTATTCCTCACTTACACTGGCTCAAATTGCAGTCCAGACATTTATCAGAGTCAGCAGAGGTGGAAGTGGGTTAAGTTTGCAAGACCAAAACACTGATAAAAGAGCACATAGAATCATAGAATAGTTTGGGTTGGAAAGGACCTTCAGATCATCTAGTTCCAACCCTCCCTGACATGGGCAGTAATGCCTCACACTAGACCATTTCACCCAAGACCCTGTCCAACCTGGTTTGCAACATGCATTAGAACTTAAAACTTCTCAATCGATAAGAATGTGAATGGTTTGCAACATGCATTAAAACTTCTCAATAGATAAGAAGGTGCGCACTGATAGAGATGACTTTTATATGTACATACAAATATATGACCATACACATTCACATATCTAAAATAATTTCTATTGAGTGCTAAGACTGCTTTCACTGTTCAAAACAGTTTGAGCACATTCTTGTGCTTTGGATTTTGTTCAGGTTTATCCTGATTTTATCTAATTGTGTTTATTAATGCCCTCATCATCAATGTAGTGAAAAAGCAGTATTACTTAGCTAGTGACAGATATCCAGGGAAACTTCCAGGTAGAAATAGTCTAAGCTAGTCACATAGGTGGTCAAATACAATAGCAATGAGGATCAGATCTAGACCACAGATAGAGTCCTACCTGATAATCCTCAGGCATAACTGACAGTTTATTACCCTCTGAAAGGTTGCAAGTAGTACTGGAGCCCTGAGATGGTATTTTCACCACTTATTTTCCAATACATAGCTCCAAGTCTAAACACTCCCTACACCCAGCCCCTCCTCTTGCTGAAAACCATAGAAGTCTGCAACTATTGGTCACTGTGTGCCTGTCTAAGACAAAGAGTATTGAGGCAACATGTTGCAAATCAAGATATGTTGTGAGCTTACTTAAGACTGTTTTTCTTCTAAATGATAATAACCAGTTACAGCTAGAGGACCTGGAATGTTTCACTTTTTATGGTTGGTGGGTTATGTCATTTATCCTGAAGATCTTAATCTTATGCAAAGTGGAGAATGTCTGAGAGTTTCAATTCTGACAATTTTGAGCATTCACTGGGGAAACAAGCAAAGCAGGTGACTCCTGGTGGGGTAAAGAGGAAACAAAATTGCCAATGGAATGCTATTTTATCAACTACCCTAATATTCAGAAGTAAAAAAAAAAAAAAGGAAGAAAATTGTGTGATGGCAACATGGTGATGGGAAGACAGATTTCAATCTGGGAATACAGCTGGAAATTAAAAAAGCACACACACAGGCACACACACAGACCCACACACCCCCACACCCTCCCTCCAAACAACCGCAAAACAACTCCCCAAAGGAACACCAAGGAATACCTGAATATGGATGAACAGCATGCTCCTGGTTGACTAGCTGATGACTTGGGGACAGGAATTCATGCCTGTGTTAAGAAATTAGTTCTCAGAAATCCAGAAGGAGAGATTTCTTACTGCTTCAGTTTGCCTTGTTTTGCTGTTTTCTAGAGCACTGCATGCACCCCATGTCCCACCAGATATAGAATGCATCTACAGCTACCCCAAATAGTGATGTAATTCAGACTTAGCTTGCCTTTTTTTTTTTTTTTCTCCTTCTTTTCTGTGGGAAATACTGAAAGGCTACTAAAGGCTACCAGGAGGTTCTTCCTTAACAGGAACATATAATTTAGTGTCAGTTTTTGAAAGAATATTGTGTAGGTGTGTGAAAGGGTTTTACTGTGTGCTGTATATTTCATAAGCAAAGGTGCCTTCTGTTCTTGCAGGTATGGAGTTAAATCCAAGGAAGGACTGAAGCAGTTCACTGTATCTCATAAGGCTCTCCCTTTAGTCTTTATCATTTGCAATCTATAACCCTGAGACAATCATATAGGCTCCCCCGATACACTGCAAAGTATTCACAGATCACAGCAAGCAGAGATTTTACAGAAGACAGAACACAGGGAGTTCATGAACATTGCTGAACCACTTGTCCAAACAACTGTTCAGACAGCTGGAATTGTTTGTCTTTTCCAAAGGCCTGCATTTCAGCTAGAAAAGTAGTCCTATTTCATAGTAGTAAAATGGGATTACTGGAGTATTTTGTGGTGTATGCTTAAAATAGTTTTCCAGCAGCCAAAAAAAAGCCATTTCTCAATGTTCTCTTTCCTGTGACAACCTCGAGAATAATTGCATTCACAGAAGAAAGTATCTGTTGGGGAAGAAAACCATCTTTCATCAGTATTCTACCCAATTTCAAATCTAAGATGAATTACCCAGTGCAAAACAACTTTCTAACAAGTATTTTCCCTTTCTTATAACCTTGATAAGGAGAAACATTGATCAATGGTTAAGGCAACAATCAAAAGAAGGCATATCCTAACACTAACCTGTGAAGACAATTGTGTTGCAAATAGGCAATTGTCTCCAGGGTGCCTGCTAAAACCTGATCTGAAATTATCAGGGAAAACGAAAAAACCCACATCCCACACTTGTACAAACTATCTCTTCTATTACTATAGGAGAAATTAGAGCTACTCTGCAATGCTAAAAAAAATGAAAATCATATTCCGTTAGAGAATCCTTACTAGACGGTACGAACTGCTTGTCACTCTTTGTTACATTTTACCAACAGCTGTAATCTAAGCCAATGATGATGATGATGATGACAACGAAAATAATAATGTATCATCAATGGAAACTATGTTAAAAAAAAATTGGTATCCAGAGTCCTTTTTTCCTGATTTTGTGAGCATATTCCCACTTTCAGTTTTCCCAACCTGGCACAATACCTGAGCATCTCCACTACCACTTGTACTTATTATCCACAGATTAATAATAAAAACAATAAAAATTAATCTCCATCTTGTTCCTTGTTTTCAAATGGGGGATCTCAGTTTTGCAAGTATGTGTGAGTGACAAAAAACAGACTGTTCAATCTCTCAGGAAATGCTTTTTTTCTTTATAAGTACTTAAATATTTCTATTCAAAGAAGACTTTTTTTTTTTTCATTCATTTCTCTGCCAGCCATGTATCGTGGTTTAAATGGTAGATCCTCTGTAGCTAATCCAATATAAGAAATGGCTGATGTGTCTATGAAGATCCAGTTACTTACTCCTCAGACTGAAAACAGGCAGTGACCACACCAATATCTGAAACTGTACAGGAAAAGAGATGAAGTCTGTGCCAAGAAGCAGGGGTGATAGGCAGAAAATCATGTCTGAAAACTAGTCAGGGAAAGCTATTTTATACTACCTCAAGTGGCATCCTGGAAACAAGGCATGCTTTCTAACTTCTTTTGCTCTGTAGTCTCTTCTTAATCATCATCATCCCATCCCATCATCACCATTGACTCAAGAATAATTACACTATTAATCACAATGTTTATAATTTTCTACTGCATACAACATTTTATCGCATTATAGGGATTCTCCAAAATCTCTCTGCTTTCATTCTTTATCTGCAGATAACTGCCACAAATAGCAATTCCCCTTGGAATTTACTAGAGTATTACTTTGCTTGCAATAGTTTCTAATGTTACAGAGGAAATCTAAATGCAGTCTTCGAAACGCAACATGAGCGACAGCCAGGATCAATTCCAGTTCTTTCATTCATTTTATTGTATTTGCAGACACTTGTTATCTTGAATATTTCTCTTCAGTTTGAAGTCCTTGGAGTTTAAAAAAAAAAAAAAGTCCTTAAACTCTAATACTCTGAATTGTAAATGCACTTGGTTTTGAAATTGGACATATTTTCCATGGGAAATAAATATATAGAAGATAAAATTGTATGATTTTAATACTTATATTTCCAGATCTTCATCTAAGTTTCTGATATTACATTTCTTATACTACAGTAATAATGATTTTCTGTACTGCAACAGTGATCTTTATTTTAATTATCATCAAGTGCTGATCACTGTAGTATTTAAGACCCTTGCATTCTCTTAGGAGCTTTTCTCTGCAGTTGCTATAATATGCTTCAGCAGTTTGAAAGTTTTTACACCTCGACAAGCTTCTTTCTGGTTTCATCTTACCTTAGAAATAAAAGCATTTATTATTTTCGTTATTTTACCTGCATAAATAAGGTAATTGCTATCATAGTTTGAAATTCTAGCTTGTTGTGTTCTTGTCATGAAGTTAACACAAAAAGCCCTTCTGATGCCTTACCTATCATGTGGAGTGGTCATCCACCACATCTACTACAGAACTTCATGGTACAAGAAAATTTAAGTAGAAATGTCAAAAAGCATAAAGAATTGGAGTGAATTTGCACCTGTGTGAACAGTTATTTGCAGATGACACGAAACTAAGGCGAGTGCCTGAGTCACCAGGTGCCATTCAGTAGGACCTCAATAGGATGGAAAATTTCACAGAGAGGAATTTCATGAAGTTCAACAAAAGGGAAATGTCAAGTTCTGCTCCTGAGGAAGAACAAGCTCCATGAACCAGGAAGGGCTGGTATAAGCAGCTCTGCAGAAAAGGGCGACCTGGTGCACGTCAAACTGACCATGAACCTTGAATGGGTTCTTATGGCAAATAAGCCTCTTGGACTCCATTCAGAAGGGTGTTTGTTAATAGTGGGTCAAGGAATGTGATCCTTGCCCTCTGCTCAGTCCTTGTGAGGCACATCTGGCATGCAGTGCCCACTGTTGGTGTACAAAAATGATAAAAGCTTGGAATGTCATACTTGAGAGGTTGAGAGCTGAGATTGTCCAGCCTGGAGAAAACTCAGGGGGGTCTCATGTGTGTGTAAATACCTGATGGAGATACTAATGAATATGAAGGCAGGCTGTTCTTACAGGTGCCTTATGAATAGGACAAGAGGCAATGGACTCAGACTGAAATACAGAAAAACACTGGAACAGTTCATCCAAAATTACTGTGGAGTCTCCACCCTTGGAGATCCTAAAACCAGGACAATGTCCTGAGCAATCAGTTCTAGGTGACCCTGCTTTGAACAAGTCAGTCCTGTGATTGCGTAATTCTGTTGTTTGTCCAAGCACACCCTAGCTTAATTCTTTGTTTAGGCAAATAAAAGGCTTTGGCTGTATTCAGAGGAAGGATGACCACTGATGCTGACTCTGTTGTGTATCCTTTACGGCTGGGAAGGGGAAAATTGCTTGGCTGTGAGTATAGCCGTCCACAACCTCCTCGTTGGAAGAGTAAGTTTTCCAGCCCTTCAGACACGCATCTGTTAGCTGACCTCTGTTAGCACTACCTCAAGCAGTTTACATGCTCCTTCTGTGTTTCATTTTGAGATATGTGCTGACATAGAAACACATTATCATCTGATCACAGATGACATCTGATCACAGATGATATCTCATGACATGATCAGATTTTAAGGGATTTCTGGTCATGTGCACAGAATCTGGTCTAGTAGGAGGTGTCCTTGCCCATGGCAGGGAGGTTGGAACTAGATGGGTTTCAAGGTTCCTTCTAACGTAAAGCATTCTAGGATTCTATTCTATATTATACTGTACACAGGATATTCAGAATATTATGTTCAGAATTACATTCATATAAAATTGGAACCTTAAGTTTGAAAGGAAAAACTAGTAAAAACATTTATTAGTCGTTGTCATGAGAGAAATAGATATTTTAGGATGTAATATATTTAACACTTAGAATGTTTATTTTAGCTTGAGGTGAATCACACCCTAAAATATCTATTTCTCACCATAAACTGTTAGGTGAAAATCAGTGGCAAGCTTAGATGTAGGTGTCTACATGGTAAATAGTTACAAATTTTTGACTAAAAATCAGATGCTCAACTATCCAGAAATAATATAGAGTGAAAAAAAAATCTTCCTTCTTTTTGGTGTATTTACAGTGAATGCAGCACAGAATTAGGATTCTTAGTGAAACTGATATAGATAGAAAAAAACATTGTATACAGCAGTCATTGTTTTATGTTTCACTTAGGAGAAAAAAAAAACAAACAACTACAAACCAAAGTCTGGAAAACTTCCCAAATTATACATCTGTTCCTTTTAACTTACTGCTTGGAGCAATGGGCAGACCAAAGAACAGGGGAAAATGAATACATTTATTAGCAACTGATGCTTTCTCTCTAAAACATTTAAATAATCCTTTCTGATAGAGACAACCTCTGGCTACACTTTTAGTGCTAGAAAATGTGGTGAAAACACTGCATACTCAAGCCAGAAAAACACTGACATTAATGGAAGTTCTTCCAGTGCTTTCAAAGCTTTAATTTGGATCCTCATTGTGGGTCCAGCAGGGGACAGCAGGATGTAATTACACAGCAGACAAAGTTAAATATGACATATTCCAAACACTTCACTTTGGATTGGTTTTGAATAGTCTTTAACAATAAAATAAATGAGCACAATGTTGTGATCCCTTCTCTTGAGTCCAAAAGCACAAAAGGAAAAAATATCTTACAGCAAAATGACTTTATAAATATGAAATTTTAACATAAATACCATCTCCGTAAAAAGCAATATGCTGCACCTATACTTACTGCATGTACACTGCACACTGCCTTTGTAATAATAAGTGCACACTGCACTTACTACAGGATTGATGGTGATGCTAACCATGCCCAAATACATGATTTGAACTACCTTCAGTATAAAAGGTAGGTTGGTGGGGTTAGGGTGATAAGGCTACCAGTAAACAAATCAGACTGCTTTTCCTTAGGTATATTGTTATTTCTACTTTATCAAACGATGCAAAGTTGTTTTGTTTCATAAGCTGAATATATCTGCCTGTATTTTCCCCTAAAGTCTCCATGTTCTTTGGAAATATGTTGCTATTCATCACACAATCTGTATTGGTTAGAAGCTGTGCTTTCTCACTGTTTTACTCCCAGGGAATTCATTAAAAAATTATGGCATCACCACTCACTTTAACAGTAAAAATTATCAGGCAAGCCTTTTTCATTGTTTAGACAGTTTTAAAGAGAACACTTCAGGATAATGCCCAGTTTATTTTCAGCATTTCAAATCTGTATAGGGAGTTTGTGGCATTTTCATTTCCTAGTCCTTGAGGTCTTCTAATATTTACACTCCAATTGCATTCAAATTTTGTGCTCATTTTTTAAGATTCTTCCGTACTTTTCTCCATGTGGCACATTCAGCATTTTTTTTTTTTTTACTGTTGTATTGATAATTACCTTGATTTACTTATTACCTACTGCTGTATATATTTGTGCCCTCTTCATCTGGGGCTTCTTCAAAACTTTTAGATACTCTTTATTCTTTTCAGTAGGTAAGTTCTGCTTAATGTAAATTATAGGCAACTGTTATAAATGACTACTGATAAATAGAGAGCAGGATGATGGGAGGAATATACAGTCTTTTAAATGTGTCTGAAGAGTTTTTCCACCACAGCTCCCATTTTTGCAGAAAATTAATTATGTGTGGTCTCTTCAAAGAGCTGGTAATATACCAGACACTAAGTCAGTCTCGGTTTATTTAGTATTCTGTATAAGCTAGAGAGGTTCCAGCTGGGATTAGGGAATTAATCAAACAGCCCATGTTTGACAAAGGTAGATGACTATTGGGTTGAGTAGGATTGACCCAAATATAATAACCTGTAAGTACCCAAGACGTTCAGCCTGAGGGAAGGCCAGCAAGGATAACTGCACAGATCTCTTCAAAATCAGTTTTGAAAGACAGTGGAAGTGGAGGGAGATGAGTGAGCAAAGCTGTGCCTGTTTTTAAAACAGAAGGCAAACATGAGAATAATAGAGGAAAAAGGAAAAAAATTAAAATGACTATTCTGGGAAAAAAAAAAAAAAACAAAAAAACAATAGTAAACAACAGACTATTCCCAGAGGATGAGATCTTTACATTAAAAAAAAAAAAAAAAAGAGGCAGAAATCTGGGGAAAATGCTAAAGAGCTTGCAGCAAAGAACTAGGGGACTCTAGGCTACTTTAGGTTTTAGGACTTAGGGCCACCTGCAGAAATATGTTGCTGCTTAACACAAAAAGTATGGCTTATTTCTAAACCATACACCTAGAGCACTATCGAATTATTCAGTGTGGCCAAGGTAGTCTTATGTAGTGATTTATAGGTAAGCCATGCTTTTACAAACTTTTGGGTGCAGTCCTAAGTTTGAACGATGTTTAATAAATCTGTTTTTCATCTTGAAGGCTGCCCAAACTTTAGAGGAAGAGGTGAACTGAGGGTGGAACTGAGACATTAGACAGTCTCCAAAGTAAAGTAACTAGAAATATTATAGTGATTCACACACCTTTGAGAGAATAAATACCCCAAAACATCTTTAAGGAACCTGCGGAATGGAGAGTATTTCCTGCCAAACTGATTGGAGCTTGAGCAGAAGTGAGTGTTGCCTAATGCCAAGTTCAGATAAAAAAATCTCTGACAGCTGCAGACCAATATTTTTCCTTCATTTTAAGAGAGTCAATAGGCCTCTTATTGCTCTGGGTAAAGCCCACAGCATCACACTGTTCCTTTTTTTCTCTTAAACTGAAGATCTTTAGCTGCAGTTGGGATGTTGTAGCAATATTTCCCATCTGTATCACACAGAGAGTTATGAAGTGATATTAGGCAACTCATTAATTAGAAAAAAGATTGCACATCATGTTATAAAAAGAAGGAAAATATCTTTCTAGCAGCAAACTGTGATATCATTAACCCACTGTGATACCTAATGATTGTTGTAGATGTGAGAATGCAACCACTGGTTCCTTGAACTTTCATGTCCTAAAATTTGACCTTAGGATATCAAATCTGAGAAACCAGAAAGGTCAGTAAACAGTAGATATTTTGGGAAAATTTATTGTTCATGGAAAATATAAGAAATATTCATAATTTTAAGTATATTTTTATCTTTATTTCAAGGATTTTTTTTTCTTTTTTATGGCATTCTTCTGAGAAAGTAGATTTCAGTTATACTTCAGTAGACACATGTTTTTTTCTGAGGTGGTACTATGTGACAACTGTTATGTGGCTTTGAGTTTGTTTCAACACGCCATGTGTGAAACAATAAAAAGAAAATGTGTCACCTAACAATCTTTCAAAAATGTAGGAAATAGACAACTGCTAACACAATGCGAGAACTTTTGAGATGTGTGTCACGTATGATAGAGAGGATGAAATACCACTATTATGTCAGAAAGATAAAGATATAGGCAAATGATTCATAAAAATATTCAGAAATAACATGAGCCTTAAAAAGAGAAAACCTAAATGCCTTTTCAGATCCTTTATTTATGTCTTACCTATGAAAAAGTCAACACCTCAGAAACAGCATTAAGCTAAACATTTCCCTGAGGGAAAGAAAGTAAAGCAGTGAAGCTACTGGATTGAAGTTTGATGTAACTACAAACTAGACAACTATTTAAGCCATGTGAGACATAAAGTCCTTGTATAATAGAATAGTTTGGGTTGAAAGGGACCTTAAAGGTCTCTTAGTTCCAAACCCCTGCCATGGGCAGGGAAATCTTCCTCTAGACCAGGTTGAATCCAACACGGTATTGAACACTTCCAGGGATGGGGCATCCACAACTTCTCTGGGCAACCTGTACTAGTGTTTCACCACTTCCCTCACAGTGAACATACAAAAAATAATAATAAAATAAGAACACATTTGCAAATATATTTGCTGGCTATCTGCTGAGAGCACCAGTCTTTAAATGTGGAAGTACAAACTGTGGCTGAATTATGGTATGAAGTGAAATGAATCTTATAGGATCAGCTGCAGCTCAGAAAATAGTGTATAGCTCAGACCTTTGTGGTTTAATTCAACACAGCTGACAGGCCTGTTTGCAAAGTCCTCTGTACTGAACTCCCTTCAGTAAAGGTTATTTATTGGACATCAGGGTCAGAGAAAATTTTAAAAGTACAACTAGTACCTTAACCTTTGTTGGCTCAAATACATTCACATTTCTGTAAAATGATTGTGCCTGTTGTGTTACTTAGCAGCATCAGAACATCGTTTTGCAATGTAGGAGAAAGACTGAAGACTGTTATTCTCTGCGCCAGTTCAGACAGATTACTAAAGTGATACTGATGAAGAATACTGAGTAGGAGCGAGTTTACCACACAACACCCTTGTCTCTAAATTGGAGAGACATCATTTTGATAGGTGGACCAGTCAATGGATAAAGAACTGGCTGGATGTCTGCACACAAAGTGTTGTGGTCAATGGCTGAATGTCCAGCTGGAGACCAGTAATGAGTGGTGTCCCTCAGGGATCTGTGTTGGGACTGGTCTTGTTTAACATCTTCGTCATTGACATGGACAGTGGGATAGAGTGTGCCCTCAGCAAGTTTGACAATGACACCAAGCTGTGTGGTTTGGTTGATACGCTGGAGGGAAGGAATGGCATCCAGAGGGACCTTGTCACGCTTGTGAGGTGGGCTGATGCCAACCTCATAAAGTTTAACCATGCCAAGTGCAAGGTCCTACACCTGGGTCGGAGCAATTCCAGGCACAGCTACAGGCTGGGCAGAGAAGAGATTCAGAGCAGCCCTGCGGAGAAGGACTTGGGGGTGCTGGTCGATGAGAAAATGAACATGAGCCGGCAATGTGCACTTGCAGCCCAGAAAGCCAACCATATCCTGGGCTGCATCAAAAGGAGTGTGACCAGCAGGTCGAAGGAGGTGATCCTGCCCCTCTACTCTGCCCTCCTGAGACCTCACTTGGAGTATTGTGTGCAGTTCTGGTGTCCTCAACATAAAAAGGACATGGAACTGTTGGAACAAGTCCAGAGGAGGGCCACAAGGATGATCAGGGGACTGGAGCACCTCCTGTATGAAGCTAGGCTGAGAAAGTTGGGTCTGTTCAGCCTGGAGAAGAGAAGGCTGCGTGGAGACCTCATAGAAGCCTTCCAGTATCTGAAGGGGGCCTATAGGGATGCTGGGGAGGGGCTTTTCATTAGGGACTGTAGTGATAGGACAAGGGGTAATGGGTTAAAACTTAAACAGGGGAAGTTTAGATTGGATATAAGGAAGAAGTCTTTTACTGTGAGGGTGGTGAGGCACTGGCATGGGTTGCCCGGAGAGGTTGTGAATGCTCCATCACTGGCAGTGTTGAAGACCAGGTTGGATGAGGCCTTGGGTGATATGGTTTAGTGTGAGGTGTCCCTGGCCATGGCAGGTTGTTTGGAACTAGATGATCTTAGAACATCATTCTTTTTTCTTTAAACATGAGAAGATTTCCTTGCATTCATTGTTTTACTTTTGCCACTTTCGAGTCAAGACCCTGTTTGAACACAAAATAAGGAGAATAACTAAACCTAACTCCACCAGGCATCAGTTGACCAGGTTTTTAAGTGGATTTGCAGGGGCTTTCTGCACACACATGGATCACTGAAAATGGCCCCAGACCTACTGATTAAAAGAGCTACATGCCAGTTAGTACAGTACCTTAAATGGGATTGGAACTCTGGTGTGTCTCTAAGCCTCCCAAACATGTGTTACGCCAATGAGCTCATGAAGGAGCTCTGACAGCTCATGCTGGTAGACATGTTTTTATAGATTGCCTAAACATTCCCTTATCTAAATTACAGGTAGAACAAAGAGTTACAATTTAAAGGAAAAAAACAAAATTCTTTAAAAAGCTGATGATCTCTTTAAGAGAAGGAAACTCAGAGGGAAACATTTTATTTCAGAAGCACCAGGAGTATCGCATCCCCAGAGCTTCTTGTTTCTAAAAGCTGTTGACAAGCTCAGGGGAGCAATTACTTCCAACAGAGATGCCAGTGTCTGTGAGACAAGAAAGCTTCTGCAGAAGAAAACAGGTGTAGTAATCAGAGGCTGCAGAGCAGCCTTTTGATAAAGTTTATTCTTTTCATGGTTCACGTTCAGGACACCCATGTTTGGACATCTGTTTAAGTATTTTTAGGCAGACAGTATTGCAAAGTGGAAAACAAAGAAAAATACTGTATATTCACTTCATCTCTTGACACTATGGTGCTACCCTTATAAAGGTATATTTAATCACAGAAACCAGAAATGTAATTTTAATAAGATTACTGTTAATCCTGAGCAAGTCAGTGAAAAGTTGCCCATTGATTTCAATAGTGTTGGGTTCAGAATAGGTAAGGTACAGTAATGCCAGAAAAAACAGGAAGCACATAAGAACTGTCCAGGGTTTCAGCAGTAGCAGTTATTTTTCTCCTTTTTAGTAGCTGGTGCAGTGTTGTGGTTTTGACTTTCGGCCTGGGAACAGCGCTGATAGTAACAGCTAAAAACATCAGTGTTAAGTAATGTTTACTCTGACCAAGGACTTTCTGTGTCTCATGCTCTGCCAGGGAGGAGGGGAAGCCGGAAGGAAGAAAAGACAGGACACCTGACCCAAACTAGCCAAAGAGGTATTCCATACCACAGCACGTCATGCCCACTATATAAACTGGGAGTATTTACCCAGAATGACTAGATCACTGCCGGGGTCGGGCTGTGTATGGGTCAGTGGGTGGTGAGCGGTTGCATTTTCTTCCCTTGTTGTTTCCCTCATCATTATTATTATTGGTGGTAGCAGTAGTGGTTTGTATTACACCTCAGTTACTGAGCTGTTCTTATCTCAACCTGTGGGAGTTGCATTATTTTGATTCTCCTCCCCAACCCTTTAGAAGCCGGGGGAGGAAGAAGGGGGGAGTGAGCAAGTGGCTGCGTGGTTCTGGGTTGCTGGCAGGGCTTAAACCACGACAGGACTTAAGTGAAACATTATAAAAAACTGGATATGAATAAGGAATGAAAATGCTTAAGATTAATCCCAGAGCTTGTTGACACTATGGCTTTACACGTGTGTATCTCCTTTACAGAATAGTTCAAACTGTGCTCTGAATTTCATCTATACATCAGCTGTCCTTTTTTACTTCGGTGATGTCCAGTTAAAAGGACTAATATGTCCAGTACAGATTCTAACACTTCAAATAACTTTCATGTTCAAAAACCAAGGAATTCATTCACTTGAAATTCAAACTTCTTTTTTTTGTTTGCTTAAATATAACTACTGTGGTCCAGACGTCCGTGATCAATATGAATTCTCATTACAGGTGCTCATTGTCTAATGAGACAACTGAAATAAGATTAAATATAAGGCACATGAAACTGTCTAAAGCATTGAAAACAGCCATTCCACAATTTTCATTAGAAATTTGTGCACTGTAGATCTACACACATCTCTCAGTGCTTCAAAACTTTCTTGAGGGAGCACATGAGATGGCTATTTTAGTGTTGGGACACTGCGAAAATAAAAAGTAAAAGGTTTTTCTCTTTGTATATTTTAAAGGTATGTTGTTTTCCCCTTCCATATTATAACTGTATGCGTTAATTTTCTTAAGAGCATTTTGGGATTTCCCTTGGAAATAGAATCCCATCTGCAGCTAGATCCACTGAAAATACATTATTATTATACTGTAATGGCTAAGAGGACAGATGACTTTTTAAGCAAGTCTAGATGACCATTTAGATGATGTGGGCTCAATTAACAGCTTTACCAGTATCTTACTTAGTATCATAAACATGTAAGTTACAGTGAGATTAAAATACCATAATTTTTCCTTAAGTGTTGATTGTGTAAAATAAAATACACCAGTTTCCCAAGAACAGCACCTTAGGTCAGACTTCCTTTTACCTATCTAGGTCACTAGACTAATAACAAATGATTTCACTTGTCTGTTTGCAGTCAGCACCCACAGATGTTGCATTTTGAATCCATGGAGACATCTTTTCAAGTGGAAGAGAAAGCTCTGTGCCCTACATGTAGAGTGCTATCCTGGTAAACAGGATCTCTGGCTCTAAAAAGTCTTTCAAGATTTTTTTTTTTAAATGCTGCAAGTAATAGTTTTTGTCTTGGCTTTGATTGAGGTAGAGTTAATTTGTTTCCTTGTACCTGGTACAGTGTTCTGGTTTGGATTTAGTATGAGAATAAAATTGATAATGCACTGATGTTTTAGTTGTTGCTAAGTCATGCTTACTTTAAATCACAAACTTTTCAGCTTCTCATGCCCTGCCAAGGCATGTGAACAAGCTGATACCTGGATTTGAGATGGTCCAAACCCATGTACGTATTTGAGAAAAGCACAGTACCAAGTATGTTTCTCAGTTCAGACTGTCACACCAACAATTCCATGTGCAATCACTTTCTTAGAGTTATTGAACATGCTATATCAAACATTTTCTTAAAGTTCCTTATGTTGAGCTCTTCTCTTCAGAAGACCTAAGCATACTATTTTTCTCTTCTTCACAAGTTATGTATTGCCCTTCAACAAACAGCTGCTAGATGCCTATTGCGGATCTGATTCCTATAGACCTGAAAGTTTTCTGTTCAATAAGTAAGGAATTCTTGGCTTTAATTTTTTTGTCCTACACTGAGAAAGGCCTTTAACTTTTAGCCATTGCAGAACTAAGTATTACAAGCTCCTCTTTTGATCTCAACCTTAATGTTTTGTGCTGTATTTATAAATGGGAACTACTACTGATTTCATTTTTCAATTGGTCACAAGTTCCTAGGAACAATGCAAACTACAGGAGCAGTACAATCTGTGGGCATTATACTTTGAGCCATAAGGCCATCCCACATTTCCCTGATACATGTAACAGCAATTCTGGTTACTTTTGGTAGCGGTAGACAATATAACAAAGGAAAATACTCACAAATTTTGTCTTGGTCATTCAGGATAAATATCAGGAAAAAGAAATTGTCAAGAGACTTCTGCTACCCAGAAACTGGTTACTCAGAAAGGTGGTGAAATTTCCATCCTGGGAGGTTTGTATGCTTTGTATGGTAAAGCCAGAGCTGACCTTATCTAGTGTTTGTGGCAGCTGTGGTGAATTGACTTTGACTGGCTGCCAGACCCTCACCCATTTTCTCTCTCACTCCACCTTCTCAATAGGACAGGGGGAGAGAAAGTAAGATGGACAAGTTCTTGGTTTGTGGTAAAGCCATTTTAATGAAACAGAAAGCTGTACATGGAAGCAAAGGAAAAGAAAATAAATTTATTCAATACTTCCCATTGTCAGGCAGATATACAGCCAGTTCCTAGGCAATAGGGCCTCAATATGTAGAATGGTTGCTTTGGAAGATAAACGTAATAACCAAAAATTCCTCCCCCTCTTCCCTTCTCTCACTTTTTATTGTTGAGCACGTCATCACATAGTCTGTAATATGCCCTTGGTCAGTCTGGAACAGTGTCCCCTTCCAATTTCTTGCCATGCCTAGCCTGCTAGCTTTTGGGTGGTTTGAATCAGCCTTGATACTATGCATGCATCAAAATGTTAGTGTCTTATCAACACTGTTCTAGTCACAAATACAAAGCACAGCACTGTATGGGCTACATAAGAACACTTAACTCCATCCCAGCCAGAGTCAGTACAGTAATTTATCTTTAGTTGACAGCTGGGCTAGTCAACCTCTAGAAGTCACCATTTCAATGATTTCTTTCATGCATCCAAAACTCCTGTGCTATATGTAATCAAACCGGCTCTGATGATTGACTTTTATCCTTTTATTTCTTCATGAAGGTCATAAAGCTCTTAAATATCCTCACTGTGACACCAAAAAACCTCTTATTCAATGTTTCATTTACAGAATTGTGCAACTTGAAATAATGGGCATAAACTATGCCATAGCAATTGTCACTCACTTTCAACTATCAAAACCCATTTAAAAATATCCAGGTCAGCAGACAATTTTAACCAAGGGATAATGGTATATTGACTGCTATCTTGCTTTGTAACCTGACAATACTTTGGCCTAAATTTCTGTCTCTATTTCTTCAACATGCCTTGGGGGACACTGTCTCAGTTTTATCTTTGCAGAGGAAATGAGAAAACCGTCTTAGATTTGTCTTATAGCTCATGAAATTAAAAAAAAAGTTAAAAAAAAAAGAAAAAAGAAAGAAAAGGAAAAAAGTGCTCATCCTCTGACTTGCAAGAAAATCTTTCCTTTTAGTTTAAGACAAATAGGCTTTTAGGGACTGCGAAACCATAATCCTCATGATGAAAAAAAAATAAATTGAAAGAGTTCTGTAGCTTTTTAAATCATTACAGCCACATTGTCATCACATTTTCATTTGCTATTCAAGTCATTCGTTAGTTGGTAAAAAGCTAGAATTTGCATGACCCATTTCCTATGCAGTTTGAAAGCCCAGTTAGTGATTTCTTTCTGCATATTCATTTCACTGAAGCTATCTGAATTCTGCTAGAGAATGAATGCCACTGAAGTTAGGTGGGCATCCAGGAATGAAGATATCAGGTCATTTGCAATAGAAGTCCAAACTCATGTTTAATGACAACAAACTAACTTTCAAAGGCATTAGGTAAAACTAACAAATTAAGTTTCAAAAAATTATGTGTTTTGGTGGTTTCCAAAATGTTGCTTTACAAAATTAAATGTGGCATTTTTGCATCTCATTTATTGTCTATTATCAGTTTTCTTTGTTTTCTCAAATATTGTCCCAGGACGGTGACACAGCAAAACCTTACCAGTGATATGTTCTTGTAGGAAAAGACTTCCCAAGTCCATCTAAGAGTGTGAGAGCCTCTTGAGCTACCTTGTTTCTATATATATTCAACCTGTAAGAAGTCAAGAAGACAAAAATGAAGACAGCTGTTTTCATCCTGTGTTCAGGTTGAAATTTGTAAGACAGAGAATGTCTGCTTGCTTGTTTCCTTGCTTTTTTATGGGAAAAATAGGTCCTTACCTTCTCTTCTACAGCACTTAAGAATGTGAATGTCGAAGTGGGGGGAGATACAAATAGGAACGATACTAGTAATATCGTTAAACATTCTGAAGTATAGAATTATTATTTCTTAACCTTGTCGACTTTGAAAGAATGACACTCATTTAGAATAACTGGTGGTAGGATCACAGCAGGGTTTAAATGGTTAACATACCCTTCTTAACAACTGAAGTGTCCAGAGGTAAACACCATGACATTAAATAGGCAGTTGATTTTCTTCCTCCTAACATCTAATAATCTCCCCAAAATTTTATTTAAAAGCTATTCGAAGTTTTACAAATATTTGGTCTGTAATATGATCTCTGTGAGCACACATAAAAGCAAAACACATTAGTCTGAATTGCTCAATTCTGAGCTGCAAAAGCATTCAGCCAACTAGAAAAAAACACTGCTTTTCCTCACAGAGGAATGTCCTGAATGTCAGCAAGATAATGTTAGAATCAAGGTAATGAAGACATATACAATGCATAGGTTCAACTAATTCTAAAGGATTAGAGTTTATTTTTCTTTTATTTTGTTTGTTTGGTAGTTTTTGGTGTGTTTTTTTTTTTGTTTGTTTGTTTGTTTAGAGAAGTCCTGCTTATTATTCAAATAGTCGTCAGGTATCTTTACACTGAATCATAGAATACTTAGGGCTGGAGAGGACCTTAAAATCGTCTAGTTCCAACCCCCCTGCCATGGGCAGGGCTGCTTCACCCTAGATCGTGTTGCCCAAGGCTTTGTCCAACCTGGCCTTGATCTCGTCTTGCGAAAAACACTGGAGGACAGGCTTTTAACATATAGCTTGTTCCTGATCTCTCCAGTATGCATAATATAATCAATTTATTCCCTATTAGCATCACACCTGAAAAAATGTATGTTCCCTTAACATTAAGTGCATACCAGCCCAGTTTTTTGAAAGTCTCAGCAAGAACATCAGCAGGGCTTTTCCACAGTTTTACAAAGTCAAATTTCTGAAACTGGTTCAGCTATATCCTTGTTACCTAAGAATAAAGTACACTTAGTGTGACATGATACTTGGTGACTAGAGGGCTCAGTGATCGCCACTGCAAGTCAAAATGGTCTCTACAGTAAATTTAAATACATTACATGCCCATCAGAATGAAAAATGACCAGTTACAACGGTAAGCATTTAACTCCTTGAGGAATCTCTCAAAATAATCAAGTACTATGATAGTTATTGCCTGACAGATTTTAATATCCTTTCCTTAATTCTACTTCAGAGACCCAAACAGCTTATTCAGAGTAATTTTGTATCCAGAGACTCTTTTACAATATTAAGTCAGTCTTCATCTCCAGTAGGTTACATACAGTTCTTGATCATCCCTGCTGTTTGAAATACTATTCCATTTAAGCTCCCACTTAAGCATGGCCTCTAACAGAGATTTTTCCACTGACTGCAAGAGTTTAGAAGAAAACTACCTGTGCCTTCATCCTGTTCACCCTCTTCAGGTTTATATGGTTTCTGTCAGAAACTGGCCTGGAAAAAAGCCTGTAGATTAGTAAAATCACTTTGTTGTTGTTCTTAACATTGCTCTCAGGTCTCTCTGAAGGCATGTCTACACAATAAAATGATACTGAGTTGTCTAAGATGTCACTGAACAAGCTGGCAATCCTGCTTGGTCCTGTGTTTTTTCGGGAAACTGCATGACATTGCACCTGATCTAGTTAGTGCTGCCTTTCCTCCAGACTAACTGGTGCTGATGTGACTGTGCTGCTTCCAATCCAGACGAGCTAGTTATGGCATCAGTTTAGGTTTATGCTTTGGCAGCTTATGTTCTGTACCACCTGTCATAGACCTTGATGCACAAACTGCCCTGATCCCTGAGAGTTTTCCCCATTGTTTTACTCTCCAGGTCAAAGTAAAGGATCCCCAGAAATTAGATGAACTGGATGCCCCAATGAGTTGTCTTCATGTTACTCACATACCTCATAACTTTCAGATTAACTGTCAGCTTAACTACTAATGTCATTTGGTATCTGCACTCTCAGTTCTTCAGACAATGATTATTTCTCCTTTTGACATGAAGAAAGGAAAAGAAGCTGCAACCAAGGAGCAAAGTGAAATATTTAGTTTGGGGAATAACATAATTTCACTATAAAATTACACAAGTGTAGAATTTGAGCTCAATAAAACTGATAGATAAGGATTTTAATTTTCATTTGAAATTAAAATAAAAAAGTTTTAAAATATCAATATTTACAGCCTTACATGTATATGTTATTTACATATTAATGTATTTGTATATTTGTATTTAAACATATATTTAAGAAGCAGAAACATCATTTTCCTGACTTCTGATATATTTTTAGTCTCATTATTCTAGTTCATTTGATCAAAGGATTTATACTAAAATTGTGTCTCAAATTCTTCTGGCTTCTGCAGATATTCTTCCTGCTTACTGAATACTTCCAGGTTGTTTACATCCTTCCCCAGACAGGCCTGATCTTTCATTCTCTCACACTGCTTCAACAAATGTCTTAGCCATTTTTTTCTCTCTCTCTTCTGCCCCCTCCACCTCCCTCCCTCCCCCTGCTTCTTTGCTGTCAATTTTAATCTGTATTTTGAGCCCAGGAAAGATTTCCCCAGAGTAGCAGCAAAAATGGTATTATGAATATTCATAGATTGCTATGATCTTGGAGTTTTAAAATAGAACTATTGTCATAGCAATGCTTATTCTCCCTATTATAAAATATTCAGTCTTGCCTATAGCTGATCTTCAATATCTAGGGCACTGGACCTTTTTTTTTCCAATACTTTTTCAAGTCTAACTTATTAATTACTACACACCATACCAAGACGTTTTAATGAAGCACTTCAATAGCCTTTTTCTTCTGTGAGATAGATGATATTCTATTAAAAAAAAAAAAAAAGAAAAAAGAAAGGGAGAGAAGATCTGATCTGCTTGTGGGTCAAAACTGGAATGGTCAGTCACTGCCTAATCTATGTGATGTTTTTGCACATCAATTTCTATCATCATCACTACCCAGGACCAATTTATTTCCCAACCTTTTTGTCTTTTGAACCCTTCCTTTCTGAAGTCCAGTCTGAAAAGATTGCTCAGTCTTGTTCCATAAGCTGAATTTTCTACTCCTAAAAATGAAAACAACATTCATGTTTGAAATATAACATATATATGTATACAACTACAGAGGTCACAAGCTGCTGCTTAAATACCCCTGAAGGCCAGTTCCTCCTTTTTCTTCCTTCCTCCTCACCCATCAACGGTTATGATTTTTGCAATACTAGCACTGAGGGACCTTTTGCTGTAGGCATTTTATATACATAGTAAAAATTAAAGTCTCTCTCCCAAAGGGCTTACAGGAAGACAGGCAGTAAATGAATAAACATATGGGGAAACAGGTGAACAAAATAACACTGAAATATTGTGTTTAATGAAACAGAAAACAATACTGCGCAATCAGTGCCCAGCTGCTTGTAGTTACAGTTTGGACTTCCTACAAATTTTGGAAACACTTATTTTCAAGTCCTCTCACAGTGCTTTATGGTTTTAAAAGGACTGATTTTCCCATACCTAGAAATTAGTTGTTACTTAAAACACAAGTGCCAAGTATTATTTGTGATTTCTTCTTTCCCTTCTTTAGGTGCAGAATTCTTAGCAACCCTACACCTACCATGATGGACAACAAAATTGAGGTGAATATGTAATGTTACAACACTTTGTTAGATGCATCATTTATTTAGATTAACATTTTCTCTGGAGGATTTACAACAGTGCCTTCATTCCAAGAAATGCTCTTACCCATATCTGTGACCAGTTTTGCCCCTGGGACTTTGAGTTGTCTATAAGTCATGCAGAGTATACTAACTTGCAGTTCAGATATGACAAGTAAAGACATCTCAAGGCCTTTATTTGGCAGATAGAAAAATCATTTCAATTTAAAGTTGGACTAGCGGGAGAAGGACTCTCCCAGAAAACAGGGTAATGAGCCCATGGCAGAAAGGGTTATTGACGTCATTGGAATGAATAGTTTCTGCAACAGAAAAGGAAGCAGAAACACAGCTCTGTGATGTTAGAAGTAAAAAATTTGTAGAGTTTAGTTTTCTTAAAGTGTCCTAGTTTTGGCTGGGATGGAGTTAATTTTCATCATAGTAGCTGGTACAGAACTGTGTTTTGGATTTAGTATGAGAATAATATTGATAGCACACTGAAGTTTGAATTGTTAAGTTGTGTTTATTGTAAATCAGGGACTTTTCATTCTCTCACACTCTGCCGGAAAGTAGGGATACAAGAAGCCGGAAGGGAGCAGAGATGGGACATCTCACTCAAAGCAGCCAAAGCGGTATTCCATACCACAGCATGTCATGCTCAGTATATAAACTGGGGAGGATTACCTGGAAGGGACTGATTATTGCCAGGGACGGGCCAAATAAAGCTGTTTAATATTCATAGAATCATAAAATCATAAATGGTTTGAATTGTATGTGACTTTAAGGTCATTATGTCCCAGTCCTCTGGCCACAAGTAGGGAAACCTTCAACTAGACCAAGTTCCATCCACCTTGGGTTTGAACACTTCCAGGGATGGGGCACCCACAGCTTCTCTGGGCAACCTGTTCCAGTATCTCATTATTCTCATACAGAATTTCTTCTGAAGATCTACTCTAAATCAAATAGATTTAGAATCTTTTAGATTCTAAATAAGTTTCTAATTTCTAATTAGAAATTCTTCCACTTTAAAACCATTCCTGCTTTTCCTACCACTACTATTCCTAGATAGTATATTAATTTTATTTTAAAATAAAGAATGCAACTAATATTTATATAAAACAGAAATCAGCACACTTGCCATGGCCTTAATTCATGAAATCCTTGAGTACACAATTAAATCTCTCATTAATGACAATATTACTTTAAATTTGTTATACTGAACAAGATTGCAATTCTTGGTACAGAAGTGTCCATAAACATAATTGTGAATGGGTCATTACCAGTCTCTGCTTTAAAAGTTAGAGGGCACAGAACTATGTGGCCATAGCGTTTGAAGTTTTAAGTGCTTAACAAGCAGTTAGAACATTCCATGAGAAATGTGTATGATTTGCTGGTCAAAAAAGGCATGCAGACTGTAGTTATTAGACTGGTGTTCAAAGCACTCTTCAGATTATTTGTACTCAGCCAGTTTGTTTTGTGTGCCCAGGGTGAGATAAAATTTGAGCTACTGTGGCCATATTAGAGCATACCTCAAACATCTGCAACCCCACAGAACCAATCATTGCAGAAATCTTTGAGGCATTTAAGCTGTCACCCACCCAGGTAGGAAGGAGTAGCTATTCCTCTCTCTGCAATTTGTATGGTCAATATAAAAAAGAAAGAGCTTGTGAGTGCTTCTCATTTGCTTGTGAAAACTCAGTTTAAGCACCTTCACCAGTAGCCAGAAACCTGGACGATTTCACACAGAAATGTGTGAGAAGACACACTGTTTTAAAACCGAACAATGAGAATTGTAACCTCTGGGTAAACCACAAGGAGCTGAGAGGTTTCATGTGAAGCTCTGGCAACCTTTCTGGAGAACTGTTTAACCATAACCCAGGTAGCAGGGCCATGGATGCAATAGACTGCACTGTTCTTTGTAGTCGTTTCCACCTACTTGCAGAAAGGGTTTTAATGTAAGCAGATATTAAGAAACAGAAAAATATTAGATTTGAGTTCCATGATTTTAACAGGTATAAACTGTCTATGCCGGCAGGTGGATCAACCCAAAAGGATCCTACACGCTTCTGTCTGCAAACACCATTTAGGAGAAAGCACCCCTTGAAATGATAACATAAGTTTACACTGAAGACAAACTTCTTGAAGCTGTAGTCAGAAGCTTTCTATAGCAGAAGTACAAAAAGGCTGTAACTTAGCTGTTAGATATCCATTGTTTGTTGGGTTTTGTTTGGCTGGTTGTTTTGTTTTGCTTTTCTTCATTTGTAGAATTATTCAATACAGTAATTTGCAGTTCTCCTGTTTGTGTATGTCTTCATATACCTGAGAGCATAAAGAAAACCCCTGCAATGTACTGAAGCAGAGCACCCTTTCTTTCTATCAGAAAGAACAATTATCAATAGCTTGGGCTACAGTCTTTGCTTTGTTAAAGTGGAATTTTAATTAGACCGGGATAAAAGCTACTACTTCTCTATGCGAATCTTATACATAAAATACTCCTTTTTAGCTATAACATTTGCTTCCACACAAGCTGTTTAGTAGCATTTCTTCTGACCCCAGAACAACACCAGCTTCATAAATACAGAACATCAAAATCCTTGTTTGTTTCAGGTGGATTTTTCAGTTATCAGTGCTCCCAGAGTAGCCTGTTAAGCTGGATAAATATGCTATCTTCTTCCAGTGCATAATACAGTTGCTGAAGGAGACACATAAAAATTACTATCTACAAATCATCCATTTTTGAAAGGCACGTAAAAAAAAAAAAAAAACAACAAGAGCATTTGCAAGCAATGAAAGTGGTTTGTGATTTATTTGTTTCTGGGTTGGTTTTTAGTGGCTTTTTTTTTTTACTAAAATGCACTGCATTTTGTGTTTGGTAATTGCAAGTCTGCAATAGCAATCTACCGTTTACACGTCTATACTTCTCTTTGCAATAGCTCATTCTCTATTCGTCTGCATCCAGTTAGCCAGGATTGTCCCAAAAATATGTAACATATTTCCTTATTAAAGTCCATCCCTTTTTGTGAAAATGCTAAATATATTAATTCTATACACATTTCTTTCAATCTTCTCTTTCTTCCATTACCTGGTCTAACAGCTGATATTCACTGGAACAAATCCTCCTTGGAAGGAGTTTAAATATTTCATAAACTTGATTTAATTGCTGTCATTTCCAACAGCTTCTTCACTCAAGAGACACTCTTTTTATAGGAACTCTATTGGATTTTTAGTGTCAATAAAAAACTTTTTAGACATCATTAAGTTAGATTTTTAAGGGTGAATGAACCTCTAGAGTTTTTCTCCTGATGGCTGTTAATTTCAAATCTGCAATATTTATTCCTCTTGCAAATCTTAAATTCAGTTCAAGCTTAACAAAGCAAACAATGGTCCATGAATATGTACACCCTTACCTGTTTGTATTTGTATTTTAATTGCCATTGTGTACTCTGATATGGACAATTCTATTTTCCATGCACATTTTCAACATATATAATTGAGAAAAAATAATATGTGAAGATGTTCCATAATGTAATAATAATAAAAAATCATATTGTGCTATCGTATTGATTATTTCTTTCTGCAGATTGTCTGGTTTAATTGCATTATAAACTTTTTACTGAAATGAAGTTTAAAAATCCATTCTCTCACCATGCTTCAGTTTCTTCTAAGATTTTTCAGTCAAAAACCAGCAAATGCTATTAAAACCTGCAGCTAAGTCTAAGATTCTGTACCTTCTTTTGAACTATTAGATGAAATATTACTTCTAAACTTTCGACGTTTTCCATGTGTATGTGTATCTACATGTGTTCAAATTTACTCATGTATTCTACCAGACAGGTGAAGTATTCTTGTTGACGTCTGCAATGATATGGAGAGCACACACGATTGGCCTAAAAATGACAAATAGATGATCACCTTAATAAAGCAGTAAAACTACTGTAATTTAGAAAACAAGAAGGAAAATCATAAGGAAAGGTAAAGGCAAGAAGCATATTTAAATAAAGATCCCTGATTGTTCTTCATCTGAAAAATTTCTCTTGCTGTTTTCTGTCTATACAGGTGAAGATTTTGAGTCTCAGAATGAAAATATTTTTCTTTCTATAAAGCCAAAGTTTATGTGGATAAACCTTAGCTTATGGAAAATTTGATAGTTTTATTTTCTGATGATTTATGATAGAATTATAGAATAGTTAAGGTTCAAAAGGACCTTAAGATCATCTAGTTCCAACACCCCTGCTATAGGCAGGGACACCTCACACTAAATCATCTCACCCAAGGCTCTGTCCGACCTGGCCTTTAACACCGCCAGGGATGGAGCATTCACAACTTCCTTGGGCAACCCATTCTAGTGTCTCACCACCCTAACAGTAAAAAACTTCTTCCTTATATCCAATCTAAACTTCCTCTGTTTAAATTTTAACCCATTACCCCTTGTCCTATCACTACACTCCCTAATGAAGAGCCCCTCCCCAGCATCCCTATAGGCCCCCTTCAGATACTGGAAGGCTTCTATGAGGTCTCCACGCAGCCTTCTCTTCTCCAGGCTGAACAGACCCAACTTTCTCAGCCTAGCTTCATACAGGAGGTGCTCCAGTCCACTGATAGTCCTTGAGGCCCTCCTCTGGACTTGTTCCAACAGTTCCATGTCCTTTTTATGTTGAGGACACCAGAACTGCACACAATACTCCAAGTGAGGTCTCAGGAGAGCAGAGTAGAGAGGCAGGATCACCTCCTTCGACCTGCTGGTCACACTCCTTTTGATGCAGCTCAGGATACGGTTGGCTTTCTGGGCTGCAAGCACACACTGCCAGCTCATGTTCATTTTCTCATCAGCCAACACACCCAAGTCCTTCTCCGCAGGGCTGCTCTGAATCTCTTCTCTGCCCAACCTGTAGCTGTGCCTGGGATATTTTTGATTTATTTTTGTAACCTTTTAAATATGATACATCACACAAATTAGTAAAATAGTTCTATTTTTTTCTTCTTATTTGACAAGTACAACAAATTATATAGCATAAATAGATACGTATGTTTGTACCCACGTAATTGGTCTGACATTATGCACGTGCAGATTAATTTGCAAGTCGATTTTACGGTAAAAATATCCAGAAATTATTACGATTTTCCCTTATGTTTTCAGATTTGGTGTTAGGATATTCAAGCAGAAAAGGATACACAAATTTATTCCAATCATATTAGTCACAGTGTTTTCTACTTTGTTCAAGCATCTCATTCCAGTATGAGTTTTATTTAAAATCCATTTTAAATTGCATAGAGATAGCCATAAAAAAATAAATTCACGTGTTCTATAGAAAAGAATTGTAACATACATCAGTAGATGGGACCAGATGGACAGTTAAAGTGTTTTGGCCTGATGGGTAATATAGGAATCACATGAAATGAATGGCTGAAGTTTCCTTTGGTTATATCCATGTTTTACTGGTTCTGACCCTTTTCCCTATAACATCAGATCAAACGTTTTTCATATTAACAAGGATCTTAAAGTACTGGACCTGAAGATGGTCTGAAGACTTTCGCTCTGCGTGGTAGCCCAACAAGAGTGGCATTGTAAAGCCAAACGAATTACACTGAGGATCTCATGTCTACACTATATTTCATAAGAGATTACTCTGGAGTGGTTTTCATCTGCTGAGTAGAACTGAGCACCTTTAGCATTCTAAGTGCATGATGTATCTTCCAGGGGTGAACATTCTGGTTTAATTTTGTAAAAAAGAACCTAGTTTGTGATCTGAAACATCTGAAATTGTCACAAAATAGAATTGCCATTCTTTTCTGGGCTTGTCTCTCAGGGTTCATTTTAGCAGAAGCTGTGAGTCTCAAAAGCAGTTCACATGCACATATGTAATCTGTCTGTGTCTCTCTCTCATTGTGCTCTGAGAATTTTTTTAAATATATTTGACTATCATATAACAATTCTCAACAGCCATCTTTGGGGTTGACATAAAAAAAAAATATGTCCCGACACTTTTTTAAACAGATTTTGTATGTTAAACATTTTTAATGTATGGCATACAAAAATTATACAAAAGAGAAATTAAAGGAAAGATGTTTCAAAATAATTAACATTATGTCTTGGGTTCAGCATCCACTGGTCAGGCACTCAGCAGCCACAGAGCGCTGCACCAGCTGCCAAGGAGAAAAATGACTGCTACTGCTGAAACCAGGACACATTAGAAGAAATTATGCTTACCTGGTAAACTGGTCTAAAATTAATTATAGAAAACTCTTCCAACACCAATAACTACTGAAATAATAAATATTTTATGGGTGAATAATTTGCGACACAGCGTGTACATTGTAACACATGTGCTATGTAAATCATATATCAGTTCAGGTAATTACTCCCACACTATTAAGCATAAACCATAGTTTATTTCAAGATTTACCTTGACATACGATATTCCAAAATGATATGCAGGTAAAACACTGTGGCAAAAATGTGCAATATGTTTAAACTATTAATAGAAAATTGTGATCTTGTTGATTATTTCCACTATAGAGAGAAAGTGATAATGGAGTTCCTGGTAAAATACTAACATTTTCCCACATTCGGGCTATTGTCTCCCTGGTTGGTTTTGGGTTTACTCCCTCTTTATTTTTTTCCACAGAGATAGTTGCAATTGAAAACATCCCAATAGTTATGTCTGTAGGATACCCAAAGAACCACCTCCCAAAACTGCCTTATAGAATGCTCACATAGGAAAGCTCATAGCAATCTGGGATCATGAATCATAGGGAAAAAAAAAAGAATTAAATACATCAGCATGCCTTGAACACATATTACAATGCTTCCTTAAACTGTTTATGGGTAGCTAGTGTTTTGGATATGTGACATCAACTTTTTTCATATTCAGTTCTGTGATGGGAAGAAAACCAAACTGGTTTTGGGTTAGGTACTGTCCTGACTAATTCATTCATAAAGAGCTCCAATGCCATTTTCATATAATTCTGCAAAATAGAAGATGTTAAACCTACCAATCTAACCAGTCCCTCATAACGATACTTCATCCCAACTACAACTGTGATGGGGCCAAAAATAGCATACCTTATATGACTCCAAGCAGAATGAAATGAAATATTTCACTAAGAGTCACTTTGTGAAATGTGTCTGAAATATGGTGATATTCCATATTCCCAGTGGTTTTTAGTTTCAGCAGGGCATTGCACTGTTTTAGGAATGAGCTACTATCTTCTTTCCAACTACCAGCTTAGTCAGAATAATTCTGTCTCTAAACTTCCCCATAGGAACAAACCTAAATCCTTTTCTCTTTACTCCTTTCTGAAAACCAACGCAGACACAGATACCACAAAACCAATCAAACGCTAGCCTTAATTGCTGTGAAGTTCTGTGAAATTACTTATATGGCGAAGCTCATCTACTACTACATCTTAGCTTACGGGCTTTTGTGCATTTAAGTCTGTTGTTCTATATTCTTCATCATAGAAGGTATTTGTTAGTTCTTTTTTTCTTGTTTATAGCTTACATTTTTCATTAATGAAGCCAGCTGTTTTACTCAGTAGCTTTCTTATGGTTTTATCCAGTCCACAGCCCCCAAATAACCAGGAAAGTGTTCACATTAAGGAAAAAAAAAAAAAGAAATTTACGCAGTAGCAGAAGTCTGCAAAAAGAACAGAAGTCTTAAACTGAAGCTCTTGGAAGCTGGGGTTTATTTTTGCCACCCTTCTGTGTTAAAATTTATAGATTAATGCCATTCTAAAGAATCATTAAATTCCCAAGAAAATGACTTAAGCTTTCACTAGCAATACATTCAGTGACTTCTTAGGTTCACATGCTTGTAGTCTGCTTTAATATAGAAGCAGCAACTTTTAAAGGAAGGTAAAGATTTAGGATAGATGCTCTAAGTGTGCTATACTGTTTCTCCACAGGACAGTTGAGTAGAAAAATGATAGCTATCTGTAATGCAGTGTAAGCACGACAGAAAAACTGATGAAAGACATGGTAGGTTATATATAAGAGAGAGAAACAGATGGAAATCTACCTCACTTGCAACACTTCAGGGTTGGCTTGTGGTGGGACACGATCTTATATCCTGAGTCCCATGACTGAGAGTATTCAGTAGATTTGTACTTCTGACAAGGAGCTTTGGAGCACTCTCTTAAGAATCAGGATTGTAAGATCTTGGTGGTAGGTGGCTGTTTTGTGAAAAAATGCTAATTTAGAGTTAATTATTTGGTTTATCTTTTACCAGATGCCTGAGCTTACTTCAGTATATTATAGTTATTCAGCTTCACTTAATGTATGTGTCCTTGAAGGCACTACATTTTGCTCTAGGGGATGTCATCTGAAATACAATAGGGGAGATCTGAAAATGTATTTCAGGGTATGAATAACATTTCTTTAATAACTTTTAGCATTTGTTTTAGGTTATGTTAGTATGTGATTACTAGGGGTGTACTCTCAGTGATATGCTTTACTGGTAGTGTATTAAGTTTCCATATATTTCTTTGGAAGGTCGTTCAAAGACACAATCTGCAGAACAGCTTAGTGGTGCAGTTTTCTTTCTGCAGATGAGCTGGGTATCTCAAGCAAATGCTTTAGTTGCCTGTAGATCATACCCTTTTTGATGGTTTTCAGATGTTTACTGGCTCTCCTGATCTGTGAGGTATGTAGCAGTTTGTAGCAGCAATTTGTAGTTCATCATCTCTTACGCTGCCTCTTGTGTCTGAACCTGCAGCTAAAGTTGATGCAGGAGCATGTCAGAACTGAATGATGGAGAGATGATACCTATGGAATTTGTGATAAAAAGTGGTAAGTCAAGGTTAATACAGATGTTACAGATGCCATCTAAGTATGTATCATGGTTTAACCCCAGCTGACAACTGAGCACCATGCAGCTGCTCACTCCCTCCTGCTCCTTCCCCTCACCCCTGATGGGATGCGGATGAGAATCAGGAAAAGGTAAAACCTGCAGATTGAGATAAGAACAGTTTCATAATTGAAATAAAATTAAATATATATTATTATTACTATAACGGGGAAAAGAGAGAGAGAGGAATAAAACACAAGAAACAGCAGTGATGCATCATACAATCTGCTCACCACACACTGACCAATGCCCAGCCTGTCCCTAAGCAGCAATCAGTACCTTCCATTTTATACACTCAGTGCAACATGCTGTGGTACAGAATATATTTTTGGCTAGTTTGGGTCAGGTGTCCTGTCTCTGCTCCCTCCCAGCTTCTTGTGTCCCTCCTCACTGACAGAACATACCTTTGAAAAGTCCTCAAAATTAAGTGCTACTGAGCAACAACTGAAGCATCAATGTGTTATCAACATTATTTCATACTAAAGCCAAAATACAACACTATATCAGCTACTAAGGAAAAAAAGCCTAAATCCTTAGTCCCAACAGAAACTATGACAGTATATTAGCTGCACTAAAATATAGTTGTTAAAAATCAATTCCTTTAAATGGCTCATGAAATTGCAGGTATATTATAATGAAATACTTATATGCACTATCTTGACAGCAGTAGCTGTGCAATCTAGTGAAAGTGTCATTTATTTAAGGTAAATTTTATTGTGGATAAGAACATATTGGATATGTTTCTCACTGTGTTTAAACTGGAATTCCAAGTTCAGATTCTTAGTTGTTGCTCTGTTGCACATGGGATGGGCCAAAGTAGCAATCACACTGTTTTTTCTGCTACATAACTAAATGGGACATCCCACCATTCATGCAAGTAAAGTCAGATATTGACATTATATGAATTTCTTGTTCTCTATTTATATTATGTATAAATATAGAACTTTTCAAACTATCGACCTAAGAACCTTTCAGCCTATTAAGAACTGTGAATCCAATGTGGAAATCATTTGCTCCCATTTCAGAATGTAATTTAACCAAAGCCAGAGTCATGAATTGTCTTCTTAAAATGAAGGATATGCTTTGGCAGTGAGATCTGAGTGCAGTAAGACTTTCCAATACAAAGGCCTAAAACTTCACTAGCATCAGTAGGACTTCACTGAATAATCTCACTGAATAGAGCTGAGCATTTTGGAGAACAGCCATAGATTCCTCTACTTAGGGCCTACTCTGCTATCACTAAAGCGAATATAAACATCTCAGAGTTTAGAGATCTCATGGTTGCAGCCAAATACATCTCAGGCCACTTCATTTCTGTCCTTAAATTAGTGATTTCTACATCTGCTGTTTCTGTAACCTGCACTCTTTACACATTTAGAGAACAAATGTAATGAACTAGAGTAGATACAATCATGAAAATATTAGGAAAAAAATATTATATGTGCTATATTTATTTACATATATCCCAGCGAAATAGCAAAGAATAACATTTTTAGAACGCATTTTTAGATTGTAGATGGTAAGAGTTGCATGGCTATATAATCAATAATCATAGTAAGAAAGGATGTCAGGAACACTAAAACTACTGTGAGTTTTGTAACTGGCCATTAGTAGAAAGCTCTTTCACCTCCAAGCTGAAAGGGTCAAAGAAAATCTACATCCCAGGTTGCAATAACCCAGACATTTTACATCTGCTGCTATCTACCCTTCATTACTGACTGTTATCCTGCTCAAGGATTTGTCCTTTAAATAAAACATTAAATGAAAGTCTTTTCTGCTCTGTTGGCATTATGGATAACACGACATGACTAAAAGGAGAGTAATAATGATTAGAAATCTCCAAAGGCTACGGACTTGATGCTTGTCAACTGTACATAGTGGATAATGAAAGCACTTTATAAAGACTTCACCATCACAAACTTTAATACACAAAAAGGAGGTGGGATTTGTTAGGGTACAAGGTTACAAAACTGAGCCCACAGATAAAGTTGCAATATACAAGTTTTAAGTGGGGAACAATTTTAAGCCCTAAACCCTAATTTTTAGACTCAAAAGAATTTGTAAGGTGCCCTAAAATCTTCCACTTTTTCTGTAAAAAGTATTCCAAGTGGGGCTTCACCAGCTCTGAGGAGAGGAAGATTACCTCTGTTGAACTGCTAGCAGTACGTTGCTTAATGCAGCCCAAAGTACCATTTGCTTTCTTTGTGGCTAGGGTATGTTTCTGGCTCATGTTCAACTTAAGTCCAGTAGAACTCCCAAGCCCTTTTCTGTCAAACTTCTTCCCAGCTGGGTGACTTCAGCCATGCTGATGCCTGGGGTTGTTCCTTCCCAGATGCAAGACTTTGCAATTCCCCTTGTTTAACTTCATAATCTTCCTGACAGCCCATTTCTCCAGCCTCTCGAGGTTCCTCTGGAAAGCAGCACTACCTTCTGATATATCAGCTGTTCCTACTGGTTTTGTGTCATTTTCAAACTTTCTGAGGGTACACTCTGCCCGATCATACAAGTCATGAAAGAAAGCACCAAATGCAATTGGACCCAGATTAACCCCTGTGGTGTACTGTTAGTTACTGGTTTCCAAACAGAATTTTTGCAGCCTTGTAGGACCCTCTGGGCCTGGTCATTCAGCCAGTTTTCAACCCGTGTGCTCAAAAAAAACCCCAAAACAAAACATCAAGTAGTAAAGAAATTATTTATAGAAATATACCTCTCTCTCCCAAGGTCTTTAAACTGGGTGATAAACAAATTATATTAGATTCAGCAGCACACTAGAGAAAACTCTACATGATTGCCTGGCAGCCATTGTGTATAGAATAATTAGGAAATTAAATGAGAAAATAATATGGGAATAGAAATTTTATGCTTGTGTAATATTTACATTTATCTAGCACAGTATGCAGAGACTGATAGAAGACATATGTAAGATGCTTCCTTTTTTCTGTTGATAAAAGCATGTGTCACAATAAAGAAATGAACAAAATAGTGAAGAAAAAAAGTCTTCTAAGGAGGCAGTCTTCTTTTGCCAAGCCTGGGTAAGTCATCTTCTGTAACCTCATTTCAACTGAATTTATTTAGTCAAGATTGGTTCAATAAAAATCATTAGCAAGAGAGATTTAGTAGCACTTACCCAAATACTAGTGCTAGATAGCACATTCCAGACTTTTAAAGACAACAACGTGAATCCAAGACTGCTGCCCTTTTGGGCTGTATAGTGAGGAACAGATGTCAGGAATGGTTAATGCTACATAGTTGTGGAGAGGATCTGCCACATGTTGCTAGCAATGAAAACATACAGCACACGTCTCCCACACAAGTCTTGATACATCACATGTAACTGTGAAACAGACAAGCAAGCAAACAAATAATAGACAAGAATACATTAAAAAAAAAAAATTAGAACCAAAACCCACAAGAAAACAAACAAAACCCATATCTTTAGGGAAATAAGAGACCTGAGACCAAAAACTCCACAAGTCCTGCTTATGTGACATAATCTTTTGTAACTTCTTGAGACAAGGCAGAAGTAGACATTAAGGCAGACAGAACTAGCCATGCAATTAATGAGCCTTAGCTGTGAATGTAAGAATGCTTAAGATAATTCCTTATACTTTTTGAACTATTTTCTGAGTGAATAGACAGTGTGACACACATGGTTATTAAATGCTGTGTCTACAGAGGAGCAAACTGGGTGAAGATGAGGAAATAGGCATGATAGTGTTCCGTACATTTTATTTTGAATTATTTTTATTCAGGTGTCCTGGAAGGAATATCCCAATGAAATTATCTGAAGAAACAATCATTAGTTACACTACTACACCTTTATTAGAGATGGGAGTGTATTTACCGTTGGTGCATACTGAATTATATACTCCATTGTAATTTCCTCAGAAAAGATTCTAGTTTGTACACACTGAAACTGCTTTTCAAAATAAACCATCAAATGATAAGTGAAGACCATGTGGGTGTCTGCACCAAAACTGTACTGCTAATCTGAGCTGTTTTTCAGTTTTTCTATCCAAGACCTGTGAAAGACAGAAGCACAGAATGGCATATGTCCTATAATTGCTGTAAAAACCATAGTGGGATGCTTCTGACTAATTCTCAGTATATTCTTAGATTTGTTTTGGAATTCTTCTTTTTTATTTTGTTTTCTCCTTTTTTTTTCCCTGTTCACACTGACTCAGATTAAAACTGTGACTACAATGCACTGGTGGAACTGTATAGGGACTGAGTTAACAACCCATTTGATATTTTTATTTGCAATCATTCTTACAATGTGGCTCCTAGTAACAAAAGCCATACTGCTTTCCATTTTTAAACAAATTCCTAGAAATAAACACACCTGGGAATTGTCAATTTTTATTATTATTTTTTTTATAACAAGAAGTAGCTCAACTATGACCTTGCACCAAACCTAAATCAGCACATTTCATCTTGCAAACATTCATACCACAAGAATTTTATATTCTACCAGTCCGTAATATTTTTCTGAGTTTCATATTAACCTTTATTTTTCTTACAACCTTTATGTTTACTTTTTAAAGATTTCTTTTTCATTCCATTCTCCTCTCCCCCAGTGGTAATTTTCCTCCCAGAGATATCGCTATTGATTTCTCTAAATTCAGTAACACTCATCTGAGACAAAAGTGATGTTTTCTGGATGAACTATGCTCATTCTTTTTTCCAGAACAAGTGTAGTGTTTCCATGAAATAGAAATTTATGTTGTAGCAATTTAGCCTGAATAAACTTAAAATCTAAATTTAGAGAGATCTGTTTAATCCACTGAATTATGTTTTAAGAATGGGACATCATTTTTTCAGACCAACAGATTATTTAGGCAATGATAATAGTACTTTGACTCCTGAAATATCAAACTAATGGAGCAGTTTCGCACAAACACATGATAAGGCATGTTATTTTATTTTAGAGTTATCTAGGTATATTTATTTATGATGCCAGTAAAAACTTTAAAATACATAGGCTGAGAAAGTTGGGGCTGTTCAGCCTGGAGAAGAGAAGGCTGCGTGGAGATCTCGTAGCAGCCTTCCAGTATCTGAAGGGGGCCTATAGGGATGCTGGAGAGGGACTTTTCATTGGGGAGTAGAGTGACAGGACAAGGGGTAATGGGTTAAAACTTAAACAGGGGAAGTTTAGATTGGATATAAGGAAGAAGTTCTTTCCTGTTAGGGTGGTGAGGCACTGGAATAGGTTGCCCAGGGAAGTTGAGAATGCTCCAACCCAGGCCGTGTTCAAGGCCAGGTTGAACGAAGCCTTGGGTAACATGGTTTAGTGTGAGGTGTCCCTGCCCATGGCAGGGGTGTTGGAACTAGATGATCTTAAGGTCCTTTCCAACCCTAACTATTCTCTGATTCTCTGATTCTATGTGTTTTCCTATTATTCTAGTCTTAATTTGGTTGAAACATGAAGAATACACCACCACAATCACACACAATGGGTAGGATTAAAGGTTTTAAATCATATGTAGATTTTTGAAATTCCAGCCCATCCACTAATACAAGAAAGGAAAAACAAATTACAAGCTTTAAAGAGGGGATCATTAAGCTATACAAAGCAGAGATCATTATACTGCACATTACTTCTAATTGTTAATTCTTAAACTGTAAAGAAGAAAAATTAAAAAGATGCATTTAAGTAACCATCGGATTTTACAGTGTCCATGTTCCACAATCTGAAGTCAGAAAAACTCAAGTGATAATTAAGCCAAAACTCTGAGTGATTAAGTATTAAAAGAAGCAAAGACAGATTCTAGTCAGAGGTTAAAAGCAGTGAAAATACAAAGCTAACAGTTTTATTTATTTTTTTTTTAGAATCTTATATTTTTCATTTTTAATTTACTCTAACTGAATGTTCCTGACATATTTTTTTATGGATGGTTTGCTAAGTTTTAATGCAAACTTAAAATGTTAAAATCTGATATGAAACCCTCATTACAACTTCTGAGTATTCAAGCTTAAAGGGGACTGTTGGCCATTGCAAATAGCTGATAGCCTACCTGTTAATGTAATTCAGCTCATGTATGACAAGTAAAACTAAGCTGTAATATCTGATCAGTTATTTTGTAATGTATGATGAATGGAAAGGGATTACTATATAATGATATGTTGCTGAATATTACATACATGTTTAAATTCAAGAAATATGAACACATATTTCTGCTTCAGGATATGAGGTTTCATTTAAGTCATCACAGAACTAATGCCCAATTATTTAAGAAACAGTAGTACACTAGAGCAATCTAGTCCTTTTACAAAATAATGTAAAAATTATCCCTCTGTTCTCAGTCTGCCCCACAGTGCAGAAGAATGTTTTCTTGCTTTGGCTCATTGACTTTATTTATTTATTTTAGGTTTTCCCAGCCATTAGTTAGAGTTATGCAATCACATTAATATTACATTACATATATAGATTTGCTGGCAGTCCTGCCAGTTGCCATTGTATTTCCCATCAGGTTGGGTGGCTACATTCCACTTCCTAGTTATCAATGACTAATTCTCAAAGGCATTTCCTTTTTTTAAGGAAAGAGAAAAGCTTGCTAACATCAAAAGAAGGATTAAAGAATAATAATAGAATAAATTAAATTTAAGAAGTATTACAAAGCACTCGGATTTTATGTTTGAATCCCGTTTGATATTTTTACTTGTTTGGCAGATCCAGCCATATCATTAAGCTGATAGCATATTAAAAGTACATATTTTTTATGTTGACAAAAACTCCTAAAATGATCACAATGCTTATATTCTATGTTAAAAAAACTTGGTTTTCATCTATACATGGGTTTATTATGTTGTTGGTTTCCAAAACTGATACACAAGTATGTTCTGTAGAGTAGACCTAAAGTTATGGTTTTCTTTTTTACTTAAATAAAAAATATAATGTAATTGCTGTTAAGATTGTGTTACGGACAGAATCTGTTTTTTATTTGTCTTCTTCCTATAATGTGAAACTAGGAGCTGTGTCCATTATAGGCATAACAATACATGATGAAAAACCTACCACAGGGAGTATGCGTAGTAAGTAGAAAGCTTGCCTTTGCTTCTATATGCAGCAAATTGCATTTACAAAGTGAAGTTACGGAATAGCAATCTAAAGTAATCTAAAGAAAATGGACAAATACAAAATCAAGGAATAAATACAAATTCAAAGATTTTCTCCTTGTTTATGTAAGATATTAAAAGACCAGTAAACTTTATATTTGCTGCCATAAATATTATAATACGTTATTATTATAATCTTATTACATAATAATTAAGAATAATCAGAAACCTCTGTACAATACAAAGACCAATGAACACTAGCCTGAATGGAGACTGCTGTTCTTGTGACCAAGCTGTAAACTGATAAATTCCTGTTGCAAAAAAACCCCAACTGATTCATGCTGATTGCTGATAGAGCTTGAATTTAAGATGGATAAAATAGTATAGGCAAAAATGAGACTAAATCTGAACAGCTACCAAAATACAACACAATCCAAACTGAGCTAAAAATTCACTTTAACTGTAATATTATCTCATCTATATGTCTAATCATCTTTTCTGCTTTCTGTAGCTTTACATTACTTAATCTAGCTGTATTAGAACTCCGTATTCAAAAACATGCAGTTTTTCTTTTTTTTCAGTCAGTCAAGCACCTGGGTAAATTACATTTGAGTTAACGGGCAGTCCACAGCTTACTTCTGTATCCTAATGAATCAGGGCATGACTCACCTCATCTAACTTTCGACAACTACAGATCATTTTTTCCTCTGACCTCTTTTAGACAGGTACTTCACAATAAGATAAACCTCTCCTTTGACATGTTGTTTTTTCCAGTTAAGCTATAAAAGTGTTATCCCAGTCAAATTATGAGGAACATAACTCACTCAGACATAGATATTTACATTATAGACTCTACATCTGGCCATGTGAATCCCAGCCAGGTGTCTGATCCTGTTTTAGTTCATGAAATCCTTGAGTCTGCCAACTTACAAGCCAATATTTGACCCAAGTGACCCATTGCACAGAATCTAACACACATATCACCCCAGATCTGTATTTCTGGGAAAAGTATGCTTGTCTCAGTTACACTCTAACTTTCACTGCAACTATTATGCCTAAAGAATTTCATTTACTTTCTGAATTCTGATTAAAAAAGAATTAGTTAAAGTAAACTTTGGTAAAGTAAGCTTTACATGAGAGAAATCTCATGGAATATGAGCCTGTGAACTGGGCATCTCACTGTTTTTTTAAATAAGAAAAGTAATAATGAGATAACAGAATAACCAATCAAAAAATGTACAAATTACAACTGGGGAAAAAAAAAAAAAATTCCCCAAACCTGCTGGCTGATGTGTCACAATGCTGTTTTAAGAATTGACCACTATGTACAAAAGAAAATCTTGATAATTCAGTTAATACTGGAAGCTGGCAGGTATTTGAACCATTCTTTATGAATTTGCCCCACAATGCCTAGATGTTGTCTTGCAGTAGCCTAAAATTCAGGGTTGCTTAAAAAAAAGAGATTTTATGTTACTAAATAAATATCTGTGGCTTGTCTGCCTTTCAGGATTGATAGATCTCTTATAGAAACTTATATTGCTCTGAAGTCACTGAATGAGAGAAAACAAATTGCTGAAGCTAGACTCAGATTTGAAGAAGCATGAAGAAATAATAGACAAAAAGTGGAAAGCCTGGAAATCAAAGGCTACAAAGGAGAAACTTTAAGAACAGAGATGGGACTGTATCTGATAAAAGAACTGGACTCCATTTTAAGGAGATTACATGAGAAATGGGTGGGATTGTATCTAGGATGACTAGATGGAAAAAGAGCTCGCTGTATGGGCGCGCACAAAGTGTTGTGGTCAATGGCTCAGTGTCCAGCTGGAGACCAGTAGCAAGTGGTGTCCCTCAGGGATCAGTTTTGGGACCGGTCTTGTTCAACATCTTTGTCACTGACATGGACAGTGGGATTGAGTGCGCCCTCAGCAAGTTTGCCGATGACACCAAGCTGTGTGGTTCAGTTGATATGCTGGAGGGAAGGAATGCCATCCAGAGGGACCTTGACACGCTTGTGAGGTGGGCTGATGACAACCTCGTGAAGTTTAACCATGCCAAATGCAAGGTCCTACACCTGGGTCAGAGCAATCCCAGGCACAGCTACAGGCAAGGCAGAGAAGAGATTCAGAGCAGAAAAGGAATTGGGGGTGCTGGTCGATGAGAAAATTAACATGAGCTGGCTTCAGTGTGCTCTCGCAGCTCAGAAAGTCAACTGTATCCTGGGCTGCATCAAAAGGAGCATAACCAGCAGGTTGAAGGAGGTGATCCTGCCCCTCTACTCTGCTCTCGTGAGACCTCACTTGGAGTACTGTGTGCAGTTCTGGTGTTCTCAACATAAAAAGAACATGGAGCTGTTGGAGCAAGTCCAGAGGAGGGCCACGGGGATGATGAAGGGACTGGAGCACCTCCTGTACAAAGACAGGCTGAGAAAATTGGGGCTGTTCAGCCTGGAAAGGAGAAGGCCGTGTGGAGACCTCATAGAAGCCTTCCAGTATCTGAAGGGAGCCTGCAGGGATGCTGGGGAAGGACTCTTCATTAGGGACTGTAGGGATAGGGCAAGGGGTAACAGGTTAAAACTGAAACAGGGGAAGTTTAGATTGGATATAAGGAAGTTTTTTACTGTGAGGTTGGTGAGGCACTGGAATGGGTTGCCCAGGGCGGTTGTGAATGCTCCATCCCTGGCAGTGTTCAAGGCCAGGTTGGACAAAGCCTTAGGTGTCATGGTTTAGTGTGAGGTGTCCCTGCCCATGGCAGGGGGGTTGGAACTAGATGATCTTAAGGTCCTTTTGAACCCTAACTATTCTATGATTGTATGATTAAAGCTAAAAGAGCACACATGCAGAGGGACTATTATGAAGGTATGTAGGTTGTGCTGTGATAGCAGCCAGAATGCATCGTCTAACTTACAGCACCTCAGCAAAGCAGGGTTAGAAAGTAGTATCAGCCATTCTCTTTTTCAGCATTCTGATAACAGGATTATTTTCTCTAATGAGGATTGATCACATTTCCCACTGCTTGTAAAACTGCAGCTGTAACTGTCACAAGAATTGGAGAAGGCTTACTTTCACCTGGCAGGCAAAAGAAAATGTCACTGTTTCCACCCTAGTTAAGTAAAGCTTTCCTCTTCCTATTTTCAAACATTCTCATTTCTACCTTTAATGTACTTGGAGAAGAAATTCTTCACATTTTCTTCATAGTTTTGTCCATTAAACATTGACGTATTTTCTTTAAATTATTCACTTCCTAAATATACATTTATTTAGCTTTAGACTAGGAAATGAACAATCCAGATTTTTTTTTTTTTTTTGAGTGATTGGAAAGACTTAAGAATAGCTAAACTAGAAAGGCAGAGAGAAATAATGATCAAAATGACTTAGACATCGACTTCTCAGAATAGATGAAAGAACTTTATAGTATGCTACAAGAAAAAAAAAAATACTTGAAAGGAAAAACTTTACCCCCCTATATTGTCTAAACCTTGTATTTTAAACAATATCCCGGGAAAAGCCTGGGACATTTACATCAATATGCAAAGGTGTAACACAGCTTTCATAAACCACCATAAACCACAAGACTATTATATAGTATCTTATTTAGTACCTATTTGAATGCAAAAAAAATATATATACTTTTCCTCTCTCTTGTTCTCTTTTTCTCCCTTGTTTTTCTCTTTTCTGTTCACCAGTCTTGCCAGAAAACCTTTGTTTGAGTAATGCTGGACAGGACACCCAAGGCAGCTTTTGCTCAAAATGTTGACACAGAACAAGTTCAGTGCTCATCAGAAACATGAGCTAAACTCAGTTTCGGAGAGGTGACTCAACTGTTTCTGAAAGAGACGATAAAAGAGCTGGAAATTTGCTTGGCAGTGGGAAGATATCAGGGCTGAAAACAAAATTAGGGTTTAAAGAGCTATGAAGGTAGTGGGAGCTGAGAGGTGATTTTTAGAGATCTGGAGAAGTCAATAGCAGTTTCAAAGGATGGAAGGGTGAGGGGCAGTGTGAGAGTGTCTGGGAGAAGTAAGGAAAAATTGGGAGGATCCTGTTGGAAACCAGTAGTAGTGGATAAAGCTATGTCTTCTTCTGACCAATACAAGTGCATTGATTTTAAGTCTTAATTTTTAGAATAGTTAATTAAGCTATTTGGGCCATGATCCAGTAACTTGCTTAAAACCATGAGTCACCTAGGCTATGAGGCATATGAAAAACCTTAAGCATGTGGAAATACTCCCAGGCTTATGGTTTTAAATACTCAGGTTCAGTGATCACATTTTAAGTGCTGTCAACAGAACTATTAATGTATAATTTTATCGTAGAAAGAAACATACTTTCTCTAGCTATAGCTCCAGGCCAATTTCATTATTTCTGTTAGGAAGCGTGGTTTAGTCTGATTGCCAGAACTAGATCTCAAACATCTCTAGCATGTTGCATCATAAGATGTGAGAGGATCTTGCATTCCCTCCGTCTCTTTTGTTCTCAGAATAAAGAACAGAGTTCTTGCATTTTTTGGGAGTGTTAACATCTAAAGACTGTATCTCACCATATTGGCCTTGACCTGAAGAATGTAGAGTGCTTCCCTACATATTTTCAGGTCCTGTTATTCAGGGGAGAGAATGCTCCACATTGCATGGTATATGCTCAACATTGTAAAACCACTTGCCTGTATAATCATGTTATTGTTATCACTATTATGTTTGAACAGCTTCTAAAGCCGTCAGTATTTTAACGTACATCTATATGCAGCCAGTCATATGGTTCAGCTGCTCACTTGCTAATAAATCAGCAACTGAAAAAGCATGCTGGTGTCTCTGTTTCCAAAGGTGTTGCTTGAACATAGTGCAGAAGTGGCTGCTTGGCTCAGCAAACTTAGAAAGAATTAAAGCCATCATCTGCACCCCCATTAATGTGTTCCATAAACATACAAACATGTCACAAATGAAGATGGGAGAAAAAACATTCAGATCTTGAAGAAAGAAGGATAAACAGGTCATAGTTTAAATATACTCATCTGAGTGAGAGAATAACCAAATTTTTCAGCTAGCAATAAAAGGATGCACAGATGCAGGAGACAACTGTTCCATGGAAATTACTTGCCATCTTAAAAAGTAAAAAAAAAAAAAAGCTCATAAATAAAATATTTGCATGCCTTCATTGGAAAAATACTAGATTTGAATTCAAATTTACTAGAGAAGAAAATAATGAGTGTGTTGTTTATTAAGAATTCTGGAATGGTTTTTTTGTGCATGTTTGGAGGTTTTGGCACTTTGGTTTGTCTTGGTTTTTTTGGGGGGGGGTATTTTTGAGGGGTGTTTGGTGTTTTCTTATTTTGTGGGGGTTTTTTTTTTTTTGTTTGATTCCTTTTTTGGAGTTTGATTTGTTTTGTTTTTTAAAGTGGGCTTGGTTAAATATATAGAAAATATCAAAGCCACAGAACTTATATTTCTAAATCATAAAGAAAACCCTTTTATAATTTTATCTATGTTTAAACAGGTTTCAGGGCTGAGCAATATCTATGATTATGCCATTTCAGAAAAACACTGTAGGGACACATTGGTAACATATCAACTAATAAATTTAATTATGTTATGGTGAAACTCTTGAGGACTATTTTCAGTGCTCAGTCAGGGAGATATTTAACATAAACACACTTTTATTAGGCTCTTCATTTACAGTTCTGATGAAAATGGTACAGATTTGAAAATCTGTAAACTTACCGCTGGTTTCCCAACAGTGAAATTTGTTGGAAAAATGAAAGGGCTGGTGGAAGGCATTAGGTAATTTTTTTTAAAGAGTCATAAAGTATTTTTATACAAGACTTTGGAAGTACTTTCAAATTTTTGTCTGAAACCATTTAGTGTACTGCTTTTTTTTTGTATTGTGGAGGTTCTTATCCTATGCTAACTTTTCATCTAATGGAAGTTCAAAGTACTTTTCTGTATAATTAAAGTGCTCTTTGCTGAAACATATCAGAAGGCAGAATGAGGTTGAATTTGAACCTGTTTATTCAACTTTTCTCTCTCATATCCTGAATGGTAAAAATGTCTGTTAATTCTTCAAAAAGCATAATTAAAAATCTGAATATTCCAGTGGTGAGGCACTGGAATGGGCTGCTGTGAATGCTTGTTGTGGTTTAACCCCAACCAGACAGCTTGTTCACCCCCCCCCCCCCCCTTCTTGCCCTTCCCCTACTCCTGGAAGGATGGAAAGAAGAATCAGAAAGAATGCAACTCCCACAGGTTGAGATAAGAACAGTTTAGTAACTAAGGTATAACACAAATCACTACTGCTGCCACCAATAATAACAATGATAAAGGAAATAACAAGGAAAGAGAATACAACACCTCATCACCAGGTGACCGATAACTCGCCCCCCAGCCGAACCAAGCACTGACTGATACCTCCTCCAACCCTGCAGTCTACTTAGCCCTTCCAGGTAACTCCCAGTTACCTCCTGGGCATGATGTGCTGTGGTATGGAATACGTCTTTGGTCAGTTTGGGTCAGGTGTCCTGTCTCTGCTTCCTTCCGGCTTCCCCTCCTCCCTGGCAGAGCATGAGGCTCACAAAGTCCTTGGCCAAACCAAAACATCATTGTTATCAGCTCTGTTCCCAGCCCGAAAGTCAAAACGCAGCACTGCACCAGCTACCAAGGAGAAAAATGACTGCTACTGCTAAACCCAGGACAATGCTCCATCCCTCGTGATGTTCAAGGCCAGGTTTGATGAGGCCTTGGGTGATATTGTTTAGAGCACGGTGTCCCTGCCCATGGCAGGGGGGTTGGAACTAGATGATCTTAAGGTCCTTTCCAACCCTAGCTATTCTATGATTCTATAATATGTTGAATCAAAAGTTACAAAACCTACACTGCTTTATGATTTATCTCATATTACTTGCACTTTAGTACTCAAATTTAAAAATGAGAACAGTCCAAAAGGTTTATATATATGTTTCAAGAATAAGAACATATTCGCATTTACAAGGAGAGGGAGTAAGACAACTGTTAAGATTGATATTCATGCTTCATTCAAAACACTATAAATTAAGCCTGTAAAGTCAATGATACTGTTCAAATTTTGTGAAGTACATTAATAAGCCTCTCTGGGATCATGAAAAACTCTTACACTTATGTACAAGGTTCTGAAAGCAAACTTGATTGTGCATTTGATCATCTCAGTTCCATGAATCTTGAAACATTAGAGAATCATGGCACCTGGTAGGTTCAAAGGCCCCTCCAGAGGTCATGTAGCTCAATCACCTGTTCAGAGCAAGTCTGACTGAAGCAGGTGACTTAGAGCCTTCTCCTGAATAACTGCAAACATACAAATACATTTCACGTTTTTAACAGCCCCAGGTATATAGAGATGTGGACAGTTCCCAGTCATTTTCAAAAACTGAGGTTAGGCGTTAGTAAGTATAAGATTTTTAGGTAGCTCTGCAAACTTAGAAAATGTGCCTAGTTAGCTACTTAACCTCAGTGTGGGTTTGGAGTACTTCCCACGACAGTGACACCTGTGCCAGTAACACAAATGTACTCTTGTATATCTTTAGATGTGCCACAATTCTGTGTATGTAGAATGTGACCAGGCATTATTTAAAGGGGGCCTGCCTAAGTCAGGGGTAGGCAGTGAATCTATGTATGCAGTAACAGAGATGGAGTTTTTGTATAAGATAAAGGAATGGAAGTCTGATTAGGTTAGAGCTGTATTCCTCTGTGTATCAGAGACGATATAGACTCCTGATATTTGTAGAGATGGGCATAGGCTTTTTGGCAGATTTTCTCCCTTATTTCTGCAACCTGCGATTCCTGAAGACCAGTCTTTCTAGTAAAGACTGAGGCAAAGAAGGCACTTGGCCTTTTCCATGTGAAACCAAGTCCCTTATTTTGTTGGGCAATAGTCCACATTTAGCCAGATCTCTATTCCTATGAAAGCACTTCCTATTTTCTTTGAGATCCCTGGCCAGATTAATTCTATTTCTAGCTTCACCCCTGGATTCATCCCTACTATCCCCACCCAGAGCTTCCACGCCCTCCAGCTGCTCTCTCACATATGGGGCAATTATCTCTTGTCTTCCCTTCCTGTCTTTTCTAACGAGCCTGTATCTCTTCATTGCTACATGGGAGCTATCCTGCAACATCTCCATGATCCCCACAGTCTCCATAACCCTGCAACTGGACACTCTTTTCTAACTTAGCATGTTTATTTCCCATGCTGGGTGAATAATCATACAAACACTTCAGAGCAGCACCTGAACACTTTTTGTTTCTGGAAAGGGTGTGAGGGATTTCCCAACAAACAGACCAAATTCCAACCCTATTTGGGTCCTTGTTTGGCTCCCACTCCCTAGGATTTCCTAAGCACCTTAAAAAATCTATTAAATTCAGGACATATATAGAATGTTACAGAACTCACCTGTCTACCTATGCTCTTTCAAAGTATGACAGAAAAATAGTTTGCAGCAGTCAACTGGGGTGTGCTGGAGCTGTTCCATTTCCAGTAACCTCTGCAGGTCCCTAACCTGACTCTGATGAATTACTGAATTAATGACTAAAAGTTTCCCCTACTAAATAAATCCAAAGTGTATTCACCTCTACCTAACCAAAATATCACTCAGCACAAAAAAAGAAAGTTGAAAAGAGCAGCAAAGTATCACACTTCACAGGAGAAAAATTCTTGACATGCAAATAAGTGTGGTTATCTTTAAATTCTCTATTTATGACCTTTTCCCTTTTGCATATATATTGAAGACTATTTGCCAGCTGGATTACCAATAAGTGTATGTTCTTATATAGCTTTGTGCACAGCTACTGATCATGCCTCCCACCAATCTTTCTTATTTCAGTGCCTTCTTGTCAAACATTCTTGCTCCATATTCTCCAAGTGAACTAAACTGAACTGTATTTCCTCCCAAACTGTTTCCTAAACCAAGCATTTCAGCAGAAGTCCACCACTGATTCTCCTCTGTCCAAAGGTAAATGTTACGGTAAACAGCATGGTGATAAAACAAGCATGCAGCGGCAGAGCACTGACCATGCAAGCCATAATATTTCTGCCTTTCATTCAACACCAACAAAGCTTGAGGGAATCCTGCAAGGGGTAAGAATTTGGACATTCACCATGCCATTTTCCAAAAGTGCACATGTGGTTATGAAATGGTTCTGAAAGCCATTGTCAGGGATACATAAAGACTGAATCTGAGGATAACACTAACTGCTAGTGTTGGTGCATTCACTGCAGGAGTGTTACTCAGCTGTAGAAGTTGGAAACTGCCTATCCAGTACTTCATCTTTTATTCCAACAGAATAGCTTTATGTTTATAGTGTCTGAAAAATGTTCTGTAAAAAAACAGTGCACTTTAAATCCTTTGCTAATATATGTGTATGTTCATCACGGGAGTTTTAACAGAACATTTTAATTTTTTTTTTTTTTATTGAACACAAGTGACCTTACCTTAAGAATCAGCTAAAGTACTACATGCACTTTGAGGCTTTCATACTTCAATGGCTAAAGGAACCAGACATGAAATGCAAAGGAAATGAAAAATAACATGATATATGTGTACTGCTTCACTCCTGGATGCCTTTTGTATAAATATAATATTCATATGATTAAATCAAATCCACATTGGTCTGAAATCTATATAAATAGTTATAAAAGACAGTTACTTAAAAAGGCTATTTCTTTTAACACAGTTCATTTCAGACTTGTAAAAGGCATTGTAAAAAGCAGTACTTAGATAATTGTAATTTATAAGTAATTTATATATGCAACCTGTTAGAAATAAAACTTTTGGATAGTGCCCATGAAAGTTGAATTAGCAACAGATAGCACTACACCAGTGTCTGCAATTTAACATACCTCCTTAACTCGATATTACTACAGCAGTTCATATTTTGAAAAACACAAAATTCAAATTAAGTTAGCTAAATTTCAACTGCATAAGCTCACTATTTAGAGCATGCGATCTGTCTATCCACGTAAGTCTGAAAGTAAAAGAACTTTCACTCAGAAGTGCATTTAAGTAAACATATTTTACCACAACTTTGCGCTTTCATTAAAATGATGAATTTATTCTCTAGGAAATCTGTGTTGTCAACATTAATGCGATCAAAATGTGATGAAATCTAATTCTGACTTATGTATTTTATTTCAAATTAAGAACACAATGAGGGCCACAACAGATACATTGTTTTCTGTCTCAGATTCCCTAAATAAAATGTAAACAATCCTGCTTGTCTATTTTTGTCAGTTTGTGGTCAAATCTGGAAAAAAATTGCTATGGCAATTTTTCAAACATCATTTTTCTCTGTTATTAATGCAGTTAATTTTTGGTGATATAAGTTTAAGACCAAGGCATCATTGACTGTATAAAAGGTCTTGGTGAGAAATTCTGGACATAAAATTGTGTTTTGATAAAATATATTAATGTTTTAATCAGCAGCAATCAAAAGAAGAAGACAGAAATTACAGAATACTCAAGATTAATAAAAATATTCCAGCTATTTCTTTAGCAGCCATAGCAATTACAATTGTTTAAGCTTCTCCCCATTTCACTTAAAGTGAAAACCATACGCATATGAAAAATGTTCTGTCTGAAGTCCATCTTTTAACTTTAAATTTTTTGGGGGCGTCTATTCCTTGGCTTTAGTCATCCCTGCACTAAAAAAATGTTCTGCCTGCTAAAGGATTCCATCTATTGACATACGGGTACTGAAATCACTACAGGTTCATACAAAACTACTTGGTAGTGTAACATGGGAATTCCTGTGATGGTTGATGGGACTTTTAGAACAAACAGTAAAAATGAAAATCAAAGAAAATGCAATAAAATGGACAAAATAACAGCAGATGTCTTATTTAAATTTGAGCATTCATTTTGCTCGTGTTCAACTGTTTGAATTTCATTTCTAAATATTTTAGATTTTGCGCAAAGCAGAGGCATACTTTTTGATTCACAGGATTTTATTACAGGCGATTACTTACCTGCTTTTAAAACTGTCACACTGGAATAGTTTATACTATTTCCTTGCACATTTAGGAAGCTTATGATATGAAAAAATAGAATTTTTATTTTAAGACATATCATCACACTGACAGAATAGGTTCATGACAAAAGATAGCTCCTTGTGTTGTAGGCTTTGCTGTAGAATGTTTTATTTTGGCAGTCTAAATGCAATACACATGCACCTATGCTTATAGATTTAAGCTCTTCAAATGCCTATGTCCTGGTCCAGTGCATCCTGAAACACACAGAAGCAATGGATTTTGGTAGCGAACTTGAACTCAGACAAGAAGTCAAGTAAATCTTTGGTTAAGTAATCTTATCCTCAAAATAATTTGGTCCGGCCAAATACTGGAACTCTACGAATTAGAAGAGTCACTTCCAATTTCCTTGAAAATAACAAAGTGAGTAGGCATCACTGTGAACTTCCTAAAGACAAGCAGTTTTCAAAACAGCTATTCTAGAATGCCAAATGGAGTTTAAAACTGTTCTTTACAAAAACCACCACGGCCTTAAGGCTGAAAAGATTTAAAAATCAAGTGTGTATTTTAGTAGTAATAGATTTCATACTGAAACCATGTATGCCAAATTTTTCATCTTCAAAACATTTTTCAAATATAAGCTTGTTAATGTTTGTGGTGTTATGCTGAACTGGGTAAGTAAGTGGCAAATTCAGCAAAAGAATTGATGCATTCAAGTCAATATGTAAATCTGTGAAAGAAATAGTCTCTCTTTACATAACTATATGCAAATTCAGGTTAGAAAATAACAGTAGTGCTTAATAGACTTAAACCTTCATAATTTATCTTGAAATCATCAACTAACCATACAGAAAAAAATTTCAGCATCTGAGTCTACAGTAGGTAAGGAACCATGCTTTCAGCCTGCGTGTTCAGTTTTAAAAATTTCCTGATAATTGCTACATTTTGTCATTTCCCAGTGACTTTTCGGGGCTCACCACATCTCAGGAAATTTGTAATGTTTTGAAAGTCAAACTATAAAGAAAAAGATTTACTAATGCAGATCACCAACTGATCACTCAGAGGAATCTTTTAAATGTACTGACTGTGTCAGATGAAAAAGTAATACATTAACATGATATAGAGGCTGTAGAAGATGAGGCTGACTGAGAGACACTAGGAATAAAAATATAATCTTTTATAGAATAGGTGTGAAATACATGCATGCAATCTCAATGATATTAAAGTCAGTAAAAATTTCTTCCAATGACTTAAGTTTCACCCTGATAAGCCTCACAGAGCAAAATTTTCCTTGTTTTTAACAAGATTTAACCAAAAAAGAAAAATATGTATATACATTTGTTATTATTTTTTAAGCCAGAAATATATATATTGTTAAATAGCTTTTTCAGTGAAATAAGATATTTAAAATTTAAGTAATTTCACTGTACAAGATAACTAGTCATTTAGGGAAATTAACGCCACTGGATACTTTACCTTTGATGTTATATCAATAAAATAAATAACTAACATGTAGAAACAGGTTTTACATTGGGTTGGTAAAGGAAAAGTGTTTGCTTCAATTTTGGACTAAATCCTCAAGCATTTAAATTTTTTGCACACATAATTTGTAAAATTTCTATAAAGAAGAAAAATTCATCTCAGAGTTAAGAAAGAAACCTTTAATCATAGCAAGTGACAATAGAAATATATGAGTAGAAATATAGAAACACCATTATTGTTTTTGTTGCAGATTTCACCATGTTTATATGAAATACTAGCCATTGTCCACGGTCATAACAAAAAAAATAATGTCCCCTTTTGAAGATACCTTTCAGGAGGGGGTTATTACTGCATTGATTACTGTATTATTTAGTGCTTTTACATACATTTAGTACCTTTTTGCAGTAATTATGTGGAACTGACACAACTGCAGACACAAATTCTTAGAATTCATATTTTTTTCTCCTAGACCACTGCTCAGAATTTGGGTACTATTACCCATGCATGATTAAAATAGATGACAAGAGGCATGACTGTGACAAGGATGTAGCACTGTGGACACTTCAATAACATCACCATTGGACGCCATCTTAAAGACAAGGAAAAAGAAAGCCCTTCTACATTGTCACATATGGAGGATATGTAAATTATCAAGCTGTACTTCAAAAGGCAAAAGAAAAAAAAAAGTCACAATATGCTTAACATTTTTCCAAAGAGTGGTTTTAACAAGGATTCCAGGATTTTAGGATCTGTAAAAAATGGTGGTCATGCTTTGAATGCCTATAACAGCTGGGGCCTGTTCTCATTTACAAAACAGGGGGGGTTTAATATGATGAAATTGAAATAGATAAGCAGGGGTGCGGTGTAGGGAAAAGAAAGATAAAGAGCAGAAGGGACTTTAGAACAGAAGGGATGGAAGCATACAAAACTGCCACATAAAAGATGTATAAACTTGGTAGCACACAGATGTTTATGCCGATCTTGAAATAGAAATTTGCAACTTCCCATTCCTACTCAGGTACTGGGGCAAAGCAAGAAGTAACAAAAATAATTAAAATTGCTCTTTTGGAAAAGTTTTCCCTGTCCTTAAGGAACTACACCTTCTGTGATGTCCAGGAAAGTGTGTAGTACATAAAAGAGGTAAATGTTTAATACAGTTTTCATTTAAAACAATGCAGGGGAAGTCCTAATATGCAAGATAACAAACCTGTCATCTAGCAATCATAGTTTAATAACTTCATATTTGCAGTGTCACTATAGCTACCTCTGTCTTGACATGTGACCCAGGACAAATGCAAGGAAACAGCCCAGCCCAAAGCTAAAGTCTTGCAGTCCTGCTTTGCAGTAGGCATGAAGCATGCACTGTTATCCCAGCGACATGGTCTCCTTAGCACACTGCTGTGGTAATTTCATTGTGAAACTAAGACTTTAAATAAGGCTTCTGCAACATGTAACATCTTCTTTGTGTTTCAAAGATTCATTTCTTTTGCCTCATGAGCAGAAATGTATGCAAACTGCAAACACACACACCCTCACTTCTGCCTCCCTGCCCCCCCTGGAATATCAGTGGAAAATGATACAGAGATATCAGAAAGAGAAAGATTAAATATACATGTAAAATTATCAAAAGGTAGGCAGCTTTCCCTGACAACTGTAGCCTGAACTGGCTTCATCTCTGAGATGTCAGCTCTGAGAAACTCTGAGCACTTTTTCATGTCTTGGCCTTGAATCTCTGTGTTTGAGAGCAGTCTTGTCACAGGTAAATTGCTTGTGGTAGACAGAAGAGGATGGGTTCCCACAAGTTCTGCGTGCTTTAGAATTCAAGTTTCTTCATTCCCTGCATTCATGTGATTGGAGTTATTCCAGTTGGGTTTAATTTCTTTCCTAAGTATGCTATTTCTTCTATCTAAGGAAGAAGAGGTTTTTGACGGTAAAGGGCAAAACACTGGATGAATCAACTTATTTAATCACTTAAGGACTTTATTGATTAAAGCACAAAGACAGGTCAGACCCTCCTGGAAGAAAGTGACCTATTTGGACAGGTTTGTCAGATGCTGAGCTCCTCACTTGTGTTTATCTCCTGCTATTAGAGACTCATAAATGATTACCACCAGTGTGCTGCCAAAACTACTGGCCATGTACTTGGATTAGCTAAACAAATATAATCCAAAAGCTACTTTTTTCATTTATGTGTTCAACTATACCCATAAATCCAAAGTGTACAAGGACTTTCCCAAGGCATTTAAATCATGATGTTTATTTGTCCTTTCTATAGATATTTATTTCCAGAGGGTGATTCACCCCACCTTAAAGTTACTATCTAGGATAAGTGGGTTAAATAGCCCTCCAAGAATGTAGAGGTATCTATTCCTCTCTAGTGACCATAGGATCGAATCTCAAAGGAGTAAAGTTCTTCCAAGAAGTGGGCAGATCACTGCTTAGAAATCAGCTTCTTTTCTTTGGTTGTTTGAAAAAATTAGTGGTATAATGTAGGTCTCTAAATGAGTTTCTTTGAACAGACTACTTGAATAACGATTTGAATGTAACTCTTGCTCCCATACAAGTGCTTCCATGCTTTTCTTATCAGTCAGCTCCAACGGGAAACCAAAAGACAGTGTTGAGCAGGCTTTGCTCTGAAGAAGAGGACTAAGGGTAGGGCTATTCCAACCAGCTTTCCTAAGCACTGCTGAACTGCTCCAGAGCAAAGACTTTAATATTTTCTGTTACAAAGATGCTTTCACCAGATCACTGGAAGCAAACCTGATTCTCCACTTAGTGAAAGCAGCTGTTCTGTAGGTCCCTCATTACTTTAAATGAACCAGGAACCAGGAATCTCAAACTCTTGTTTTTCCTGCCTCTGGCCACAAAATAATAAATAATTTCAGCCACTGGAGTGTGACTTGCATTCTTATATTTTCCTACAGATTTCATAAAGAAATAACAGATGTAGTCCCCAAAATCAGTTCTTAAAGCTACCAAATCATGTTGCCAGAAGTAATGGGTCTAGCATGCAGCCAAGTTATGAAAAGACAAGGTAAATCTTAAATATATTGATGTCCCCTGTCAGACTCCTCTCTCCCCCATTTATCTCCTATGTGTCTTTGAGATTAGTAGCTTTCTCAAGCAGTGATCAGTTCCAATCTATATTAACAATACACACAACAAACTAAGGAGCCTTCTCCTGTTGTAAATAATTCCTGTGGGAACCATTTGAAAACTTTATGAAGGACCATCTTCAACCAATTCTGCTGCTCCATCAGCTTCAAAACTTCCTCTGGGATTTTGATGATACTGCTGATATAGGGGTTGAAATTAAACAACAATAAATGTTTCAAAACAACATCAAAGTTCCCCCCCCCCTTTTTTTTTGAAACTGAGCATTTTGATTTTTAACAAGAAAATGAAGAAACAGGAATATTGTAGGATACAGTATCAAATCACTTTCTTACCCTCCATTTTTCCAGAAAATACATGTTTCAAAAACAAAACCAGAAGAGATTCTGACTTTGTCAAAGAGCATTATTTTAAATAATTCACAACATTTCTGCCTGTACATTCCACGGGAAACTGTAAAATCTTAGGCACTGAATTGTAACCGAACCAATTTACCTCTGTGTTTCAACTAGACATGTTTAATACTGCGTGGGAAAGGTGTCTCTGCTGGTCCATGGGAAAGTTCTTCATGTCCAGGCAAGATATACTACGAAATATTTATTTTCTTCTATCAATGCCTCATCAACACAGTCTAAATTGTAGCATTATTACCTGTATTGGAATTTTACTCATATCAGTTAATGGCTTAGTTAATGTTATTGTTCTTAATTTTCTTTTTTTCTGAATTGCTGCCATTTTCAGTAAGACTTGACACATGAAGGCTCTGACCACTAATTTCCATAGCATTATAGATGAAGCAATAAATGGCAAGACTATCAAGTATTTAGGATGTTACTCCCTATGACTTCCCAATTGATTTAACATTTTACAGTAGGAATGCAGATGCTCACATGCTCATGCTGTATACCTTACAGGATTCGGTAATAATGCGTAATTGCAATTTGGTAACTTTGCTGAGACCTGGCATATTCTTTGCAGAGCCAAGTCCTTTCCTTTGAAAGGTCTTAGAGAAGTACACAAGTCCTTAGAGTGAACATAGCAGAGACTGGTGGTCTAAAATGAGTACTAGCCCTTAGCTAAGTGAACAGTGGTTTATGACATGAAGCATCAATTACTAACACTACTAAACCTTTTTGTCAAACACACTAAGTATTTTAAAGATATATTAAAGCTTAGAGACTTTAGGGTAAGCTGATACTTAGGAAGAAGACATGAAGTATGGATGGCAGCACACAAAGAGTTGTCAATGGCTCAATGTCCAGCTGGAGACCAGTAACGAGTGGTGTCCCTCAGAGGTCAGTGTTGGGACCAATCTTGCTCAACATCTTTGTCAGTGATATGGACAGTGGGATTGAGTACGCCTTCAGCAAGTTTGCTGATGACACCAAGCTGTGTGGTTCGGTTTATACACTGGAGGGAAGGAATGCCATCCAGAGGGACCTTGACACGCTTATGAGGTGGGCTGATGCCAACTTTATGAAGTTTAACCATGCCAAGTGCAAGGTCCTACACCAGGGCCAGAGTAATCCCAGGCACAGCTACAGGCAAGGCAGAGAAGAGATTCAGAGCAGAAAAGGAATTGGGGATGTTGGTCGATGAGAAAATGAACATGAGCCGGCTTCAGTGTGCTCTCGCAGCCCAGAAAGTCAACTGTATCCTGGGCTGCATCAAAAGGAGTGTGACCAGCAGGTCGAAGGAGGTGATCCTGCCCCTCTACTCTGCTCTCCTAAGACCTCACTTGAAGTTTTGCGTGCAGTTCTGGTGTCCTCAACATGAAAAGGACATGGAACTGTTGGAACAAGTCCAAAGGAGAGCCACAAGGATGATCAGGGGACTGGAGCACTTCCCGTACAAAGACAGGCTGAGAAAGTTGGGGCTGTTCAGCCTGGAGAAGAGAAGGCTGTGTGGAGACCTCATAGCAGCCTTCCAGTATCTGAAGAAGGACTATAGGGATGATGGGGAGGGATTCTTCATGAGGGACTGTAGTGATAGGATAAGAGGTAACAGGTTAAAACTGAAACAGGGGAAGTTTAGATTGGATATAAGGAAGTTTTTTACTGTAAGGGTGGTGAGGCACAGAATGCGTTGCCCAAGGAAGCTGTGAATGCTCCATCCCTGGTGGTGTTCAAGGCCAGGTTGGACAAGGCCTTCGGTGACATGTTTTAGTGTGAAGTGTACCTGCCCATGGCAGGGAGTTTTGAACTTTCTTGATCTTAAGGTACTTCCAACCCTAACTATTTGATGATTCTATGATTCTCAGCAGTTGTGTACAACTGAAGGTGAGACCATGTCTAACCATAATCAATTGCTTGAAATTCTAGAACAAAACACTGGTTTGAAGACTAAACCAAATTAAAGTTGTAAAGAACATCAGGGCTGCCCTGGGACAGGCACTGAGCCAGGAACTACTTTGTTGTCTGCTTTCACTTAAACCTGGCTTTTCCTTACAATAAATGTTTAAATAATCTTTGGGCACAACAAGGAACAGAGCACAGATCAGAGAAAACTGGTTGCAGAACTAGAAGTAAAAGCACCTCAAAGGAGCATTGATGTTATTTAGCCTTGCTGATGGCTAAAGGTGGATCACAGCTGGATATTAGCTTGGCTGAATCTCTCTGAGGACACAGGCTTCTACCTCTACCCTCTCTGCCTTGTACTCTTGTGGAGGAGCCCTCCTTCCCATGTGAATTCAGAGATATGTAGCAGAGTCCACAGTACACCCAGTACACAGCATCCTTTTTAATCAGTTAATTAGACTGTGGAAACTGGTTTTTATCACTGAACAGTTCTGGCCTCTTGTTTATTTCATGGGTGGCTGAGTTGACAAATGAATGAACTTCTTATTGCTCTGGCTGATCTTAGTTCTACAAAGGGCAAGGCATAATCTTTTTGTAAACTCAAATGACTTCACCTGCACTGGGTAAAAGTAGACTGTAAAATGATTGAAATGCAAGTTTGCCATCAAGCTATTTAGCTTTTGAAGGCACTGGCTTATTGTTTAGTTCCTGCAAGCAAACAAATGGATCCCGTTAGGGAATTCAAATATCCCCACCCCTCAGGCATTCTTATCAGGGAAAAAAATGAAACAAACCAACAAAACAAATTTGATTCTTATCAGAGTTCAAGCTCTTTAATTAACATGTTTGTAGGACACCAGGAACATTTTAGTTCTGTCCAAGCCCTGTGTTATAGAATTTAGTGCTGCCTGTCTGAGCATTAAGTACGAATTTGATGAAAGCCCTGGTGAGTTCTGCTCATCATTCCTAGTGGGTCTGCGAAGGGCTCTTACTCTTAAAAGTCAGGAATGTAACTTGCATGGTAGTGATACACTCTGCTGATTTCTTGTATTCCTCTGGTAATTTCCTTTCTAATAATGTTTACTTCCTTCTGAAGATAGATGCTTTGGGGAGTTTTCTGAAACTGAAATCCCATTCCTTTGTCAGCAGGATTTTTGCTATAACAGGTAAACTTTGTTTATCCATTGCTCCAAAATATGTTTATTTCAGTTTTATCTGTTTGAATTACATTTTCTATTTATTAGCAGAGATACTTAATTAATATAAACCTTTTTGTACCTAGAATAATTGTTAATTTCTTCTTTGCCAGTCCTTGCCTGAACAATCTCACTTTCACTTCAAAGCTACTGACAAATATGTTGAGAGCACACTTAGCAGAACTAAGTAAAGAAAAAGAAAGACTCAAAACAATTTTCCTGTAGAAATCCCAAGTCACTAATTTATCTCTGGTAAATAAACTTTACAAGAACAATGACTCTTTCTAGATTAAGCTGAGTGAAACTGTATTTCATACATTTTTAAAAACTTTGAACTCCCAGAAAACAATAAGAAAGTATTTGCCATTTTTTACATGCCTCATAGACTTCCTGTCTAGAAAGAGAAAAGGAAAAGAAAAAAGCTGATTAAAAAAGGTTAAAGGAAAAAGAGGAGAAGGGAAGGGAAGGGAAGAGGAAAATAGAAACAAAGAACAAAATTTTATATACATAAGTTAGATTTTCGCAGTGTGGGTGCAACCAGAGATTCTACAGAAATATTATATACTTGTTAAAATCATGTATATCTGGAACTACTGGGATGTCATGTACTTTGCATTTGTTATGAGGTAGCTTTCACATCACACGTGATAAGGTGTTTTACAAATAAATCATTTGCAAAACTATTTTAGAAAACAAGAAACTTGAGAAACTGATTTGGTTTAAATAATCAAACCTAAAAATTTGTACCAGCCTTCAACGAAAAATCTATAGTGTTGTATAACGTGTTAATGAAGACTGCCATAGACCATACGCAAAGCAATTGATTGTTCAGTGAACACAGGAGCATGACCTCCAGAAAAACTTACAGTCTTTTGATTAGTGATCTAATCATCTTGGAAAATGAACAATATGCCTCCTCTGGGGACTACAGAGGGGCTGAGTTTGGGTCTCTGGACTCTTGTACAAATGACACATATACGTCCTTGTGAATGTGACAGGACATCCACGTCCTTTAAAATGAAAGGGCTTAAACAAATGTCCTGTTTGGGACACCTAGGCTTCTTGTCATTACCTGAATTACAGGTAAGCCTAAAGGCTACATACAATCAAGTACAGAGGAGTGTCCTCTGCTTCCCCTGTTAGAAACATACATCAAATAACTTTGGCCCTGCCTGATGAACCACTGACCCACCACAGTAGGCTATTTTATTTTTTCTGTGAGATGAGATGATGATTTAACATTAAGAAAGGTCCTACTTATATTTAATGGTGTTATTGCTGAAATAACTGTCAGTAATTCAGGTGTTCACAAAGGTAAGCAAGACAGAAGTGACTGTCATGTACCATTTTTTATGACCCTAGATTGTTTTTAAATTTTGAGGATGTGGGCTTGGCTACGCAATTTAATTAATTTGATCAAGTGTTACTTTTTTTGCAGAAGTTAGTGGTTGTTTCCTGTTTTGAACATTTATTCTGCCTAATTTTTATTGTCTAACTTGCTAGTCCAAACCAGGAGACTGCCTCCTCTTAACACTCTTTATCATTAATGAAAAGAAAAGATAGATAGCTCATCCTGGATTAATTCTATGTAACTATGACACCTAAATTGCTGGGTTCTCCACCTTTTGAAAGGAGAGAGAGATTGCTAGCCCGTGCCTTCAGCAAGCTCTCTCCCTCTGGAGATGCTGACCTCTCCCTATTGAAGTACAAAAGCAGCCGGAGGAGACTAACCTCTGAAGACAGGCAGCTAAATTTTCTCTTATAATAGTTAAAGTGATTAAATTAATTCATGTGTGAGTTTTATTTTCATTCGGACTTCTTACACAACTTTAGTCTGAAGTGGTTCACTTGGAAAACCTTTTGATTGTATGTTTTTTTGAACACTTTGCTTTCCTAAAGCCTGTCCACCAAGGACCCCCACTTTTACCTATGCCAATAACACACATGGAGCTTCAAAGAGAGAGGTCAGAATGCATCTGACGGAGAAGTCTGGAGAGTAACATCCTGAACGTTAATCCTGGGCACAATCAATACAACTTGTTAAAATTTCACACAAAGCTAAATAAGGATGACTATAACTTCTCTGTCACTGTTAGAAATTTCTGTTCCTCACATAAATTTTGTCACAAAGTATTTGTGAAGTGCAGGTGGAATGCACTTACAATTGGATGCAATTACCTCAGAAGTCAGAGACTTAACAAATACTTCCCTTGGGAAGATACTCTGAGACTTGTATGCTTACAGTGAGAAACTAGACCTTAATTCCTTCCTTACATCTTTACACACGCACTCACCTTTCAGTTGTCACTCCAGTCCTTTTCATGCATATTAGATGTCATTTTAACCATTTAGGGTGTTGGTGCAACAGCTTTTATAGTCCCATTAAAATCTAAAAATTCAACAGCCAGCCTCAGGAGGCTGTAATTGCCTAACAGCGTGAAGTTTGTGATAAAGTCTTCATTTCTGCTTGGAGGTTATACAAGTCAGGCAAATTTTCCACTGTCATTACAGTTCATGGAAAAGTTTTCAGGATAGACATGAGGAGCCATGCAGCTGTCTGGTTGCTGTCCTCATCAGATTCCCAGCAGTGGTTTGTATACTAAGTCATGCTCATGGGCAGCCTCCAACCTTCAGCTTGCTGCACCCATCCACCAAACTTATCCCAGCTTTTTCATTTTCAGGGACAAGCACATAATGAATGTTAAGTGTTGTCATCTTCATTTAAAATTGTGGAAACATTTTCTGTTCAGAGATGCTTCCTCTGAGATCAATGAATGCCATAATGTCTGATGTGTAGAGGTGATCATCACTTAAAGAACTGTTCAGAAATGGAGATGATTTTACTGATTTGGAAAAATTTTCATTATGCAACATTTTTTCCTTACAATTTTATCTCTCTGCCTCCCTCTTTCCCTTTCCCTCTGCCTCTTCTTCTTCCTTACCCTCTCCATCTCTATCGCTGCTTCTGCCTCTGTGTTTGTTTCTGTCTCTTTTCTATTACCAGTGGAGCTTAACAAAGTACACTGTAGGCACTGTTATAAAAAGGAAGTAAGAGCTAATCCAGCATCATACTGTTAAAGTGCACACCCTAGACTAAGGAGCCCAAAGTGCCTCAAATATAAACCAGCAGCACTGAAATGTATTCAGCTCTGGGGACTCCAGCACATGGTCAAATTACTCCAGCTTAGCAATTTATCATACACCAGCTTGCAAGTGCACTAGGACAAGTGCATAGTAATGCAGTTTACTTTCACCCTTTTTCATTGTTAGCTTACCTAACTTGAATGGCCTTGCATTTGCCATGACTGAAAGTGTACACAAGAGTGTTGGAGTTGTTCAGTGATATGCCAAACTGTGATAGATTGGATTGCAAATTTGAGCTTTAAAAAATAAGGTAGTAAACTGCAAAGCTACCTATATTAGCTGTGAAATACATCCCTATACATGAAGATATATTTGTAAATAAACTATTCTAGACATTCAAGTTGCACTTGGTTTCTTGGTGCATTATCCTTTCAGGTTTTGACTAGGACATAAACAGAGGTACCAAGATATCAGAAGAAACTTTATACCTGAATTCCAGGTCTGATTAGCACATCTGTTTAAAACTTTGCTCATATGATTCCCTATGCTACAGAGAGTCCCACCTTTCCTGTGGGGGTGATCAGCAAAGTTCTGCAACTGTTTTTTACTGACAATAATGGAAGATAATAACGATGTTGTTAGAACAGTCCCTGAAGTCATAAACAGCAAAAAGCACAGAAGCCTGAAAAGATGGCAACATAAGCAACTGAAAACAGTATGTGGTGTGAGCAACCCACAAATGTCAGACTGTGCTAAAAATAAAAACAAAATTCAAAGGAGAAAGCACAGTTTCTGTAGATGCCATATTTGGAAAGGTTTTCCAACATCAGAAAAAAACCCAAAACAAAATCACACCAAGTTAAGGGACGCAAATGCTATTTTTGTTTGTACTCTGAAAGAACATTTTTTCAGGTACAGACATTTTACTGTGATGGTCCTGACTTCTATTGCAGGCATTAAGCTATGGTGGCCAGGTGTGTATTCAACAAAAAAAGATGGGGTCTTGCTTCCTTTCAAAGTAACATTAGCATTCAGGAAGCAGTAGTCATTGGGTTTTGTAATGCAAAGTTGAAGTCAAAATAAGACTAGATGTTATAAATTTATTATTATCATTGTTATTATTATGAAAAATTTGTGCCTGGCCACAGGAGATGTTTTTACCTTTCTCTCTGTTCACCAGCTAATGCTGAGACAGCAGTGTCAGTAGATCATATGCTAGAAGAACTGTGGAGATATTTTTTGAAGAAACAGTGTTACATTGGAAAATACAAACTGTTTGTGTATAAAAATCTTCACCAAAAGCCTCCTGAGCTTTAAGTGAGCAAACATTCACTGAAAGCACAGTAAAGCCCCACATGACTCTGTTCAGATTCCTGGTGTATTATTCCTAGCACAGCAGCACTGGGCTACCTAACGCACCTCGTAAGCACACTGCCTGCATTATCAACATTGCTTGCCCTACTTGACACTGTACCTGTTATGCCTGGGAGAACGATTTTGTCAATAAACCCAGTTTCTGACATGGAACCTGGAAAGCCTGATTCCTTGTTTTAAGTCAACCTGCCTGCAGACTTTCCCCCAAAGTGTGGATCAGAAGAGTGTCTGAGTGCCCTGAACGATGCAGACTGCCTAGCAGTGCCTGCTGAAGTGGATGATTTTCAGAAGCAGCTACTACAGAAGACAGAGACAGAAATGCTGAGTCTTGCAGCTCTACCCAGATCTCAGTTCTGGCCCTGTGGAAGTGCTCTGGAAAGACCAATGAAGCAACAGTAATTTGAGACAAACAGCCCCAGGGATTCAGTATTTAGGACTAAGGCATTAAACTTTGAAGCTATGACTGCATCCCACATAAGTGTTCCATTCAATAGAGTGCTGGCTTCTCTGGAGAATGATGTAGTTATTCCCGTTGCTGGTTTTCCCTGGGAGAGGGTTAATATTTTTGCACAGTAGTTAGTAAGGGGCTGTGTTTTGGATTTGTATTGGAACCACTGTTGATGATACAAAGATATTTTTGTTATTGCTGAGCAGTGCTTACACAGTGCTAAGGTCTTTACTGCTACTTACACCGCCTCACCAGTGAGTAGGCTGAGGGTGCACAAGGAGTTGGTAGGGAACACAGCCAGGACAGCTGACCCCAGCTGACCAAAGAGATGTCCCACACATATGACATCATGCTCAGCAATAAAAAGCTAGAGGATGAAGGAGCAAGAGAGGAACATTTGAAGTGATAGTGTTCATCTTCCCAAGTAATCAATATGCATTATGTAGCCCTGTTTTCATGGAGATGGCTGAATATCTCCCTGCTGATGGGAAATGGTGAATGACTTCTTTGGTTTGCATTGCTTGCATGCATAGCTTTTGCTTTACATATGAAAGTATCCTTATCTCAACCTATGAGATTTCTCATTTTTCTTCTTCTGATTCTCTCCTCCATCCCACTGGGGGAGGATGAGCAAGTGGCTGTGTGGGGCTTAGCTGCCAGCTGGAGTTAAACAACAACATCCCTTTGTACTCACAATTCCTTAACACCACATCTAGTTGCTCACCTCTCTATTCTGCAGCAGAACAAGAAAATGTCTGAATTCCCTAGGAAAGAGAAGTAAAGCAAGCAGTTTTCTAGTCAGCTGCACTTGTCACACATTTTCTGTAGGGTAATAAGTATTCTTACATCTCAAACTCCATCTACTACTCCTAGAGATATAGAGGTAAAATTGTACTGACAAACTAAGTTACAGACACAACTCTGTCTTTATCTGGCTTTGTCTGTGCCTGAGTTTTGTGCCGAGGTTGAATTGTTTAAAAACAGATCAGGTTAAATCAATTCATTCCTATTATACTGAACCAAAAGAGCTTTTAATCTCCAAGAAAAATCTACTCCCTACCTTTATGAGGAACTTAATATTACCTAAATTCAGCTATTTAAATAACAAGGCAGACGTAGTATAAACTTATTTTCTGAAATCCATCTGCAGCTGATGGGAAGAAAAAACATCACTAGTTCTGCTTTTGTTAGGAACTTCTTTTGTTTGTAGGGTGCATCTGTTCTGGTAGCCTTCACTTCTGTATTTTAGTACCTGTATATGTACCCGTGTTCTGGGAGCCTTCACACAGCCTTGACTAGGTTCACTGAAAAGCATAGACTAGTCAATTATTCTTTTAAACATCTAAGGCTTATCCTTAACAACAAGTCTTGTTCTCTTTGTTTTAAAATTTAATCTCTCATGGAATATTCATCACTTCATTGGACATTCAGGAAGCAAAGCACTATGCAGTACTAAGCAGAAGACTGTGTCGAGGACCCTGCTCCTGCTAAACTCTGTGTAATCCCTGCTGTGTGGACTACTGGGGAGCTTCCTTGGTGTGTTGTCTTTGCATTATTATTCTATCCAGGGCTGAGAACAATTCCTGGAGAATTTTCTTCTGAACAAACAGCTGGAAAGACAATTTTTATGCTGCACAAGTTTGTTTTTCCAAGGTATTTAATTATTGTTTCTGTTGTTCTTGCACAGTCACCTCTCTGCAGATTTTATCAATTATGGCAATTCACAAGCAAAGCTTTGTGCAGTTTGAATAAGGACATATGTTCTTGCAAGAGGTGTAGATGAGGTTTTCTCTGATAGTCTGCAGTCCCATTGACATAACTGAGGTTTGAAGTAAGATAGAGATGCAGCAAATGAATTATGCAAATTAATAAATTCATTCAATAACTTCCCTTTGACACCAAGATATTAAATTACATATACTTTTTTACTTGGAATTCTGTTGGAGGATAATTCTCCTAGAAAGGAGTATAGTCTTCAGAAGATTTGGTGGCTTTGGAATCAGAATGTCTGTAATAACTAAACAGTGTGTAATTAGGGACCACCATGAAAAAAAGAAAACAGGAAAAATAGAACAAAGTTCTAAGTAAGTTCTTTATGTTCTTTAAGGGTTCATTAATAAGAGATATGTTATACATGGCAGCAACAATAATGACCAGTTCCTCAGGACTAACCGTGGCACACAGTCAAAGATAACTATTCATGATAAAATTAAACACTTCTTATAGGCTATTCATACACTTTCTCCTTTATGGAATGAAGAAGGGGCTTCTAAATGTTTGAAAGCTTTCCAAAAGCAGACAAAGTAGTTTTTTTCTGGGATCAGGTAAAGTATCTGAAGAATTCTCAAACAATAATTAAATTTGCCAGTTCTCAGAATTAGGTTTTTCTCAATTATTTTTCCCCCTTGCACTGATATGAAGTCTAGATAGTGCTGCAAGCCTGAAAAGCCAAATAAATATATAATTTCAATATTTTAAATTATAATGGTGAAAAATGATGGAAGACAGAGGCACTAATCAAAAATAAGACAGTTCATGGCTTCTATAATTTTTCTTAAAGATGTTCACTACTGTGAGGGTGGTGAGACCCTGGAACAGGTTGCCCAAAGAAGCTGTGAATGCTCCATCCCTGGCAGTATTCAAGTAGGGGTTGAATCAAGTAAGCAGGGGGGTTGAAACTAGGTGATCTTAAGGTCTTTTCCAACCCTAACTCATCTATAATTCCATGATTCTATGATGGCAGTGGAGTAAGGGAGAGTACACCAGCAGTTAAATTTCTATAGAGTACAGTGTTTTAATGGTCTTTTGCCATGGCAGAGATGGCAGACAAACCGGATGTGTTGGCTTTGCATGAGATTCTTGAGAATTTTTACAGTTGAAGATAAACCTACATGTAAGAAAGATTAAGACCATGAGCTTGATTTTGATAAGACAGAGTGGGAACTGAGTGCTTTGCCACATTGGAGAACTTCAGAGAAAGCTGGTATACTGGTGTCATGGTTTAACCCCAACTGCAACTAAGTAAGAAACACTCCCTGCCTCCCTCCCAGCAATAGGATGTGGAAGAAAGTTGGAATCAGAAAAAAGGTAAACCCCATTGGTTGAGGTAAGAACAGTTTAATAATTAAAATCAAGTATAATATGATAATAATGAAAACAGAAATAACAGATAGATAGAGGGGAGTAAACAAAAAAAAACAACCACACCAATAAACACAAGTGATGCACAATACAATCGTTCTCCACCCACTGACTGATACCCAGCCCAACCCAAGAAGTGATAAGTCCCTTCTTAGTGACTCTCCCCAGTTTATATGCTGGGCATGACGTGCTGTGGTATGGAATACCCCTTTGGCAGGTTTGGGTCAAGTGTCCTGTCTCTGCTCCCTTCTGTCTCTTTGTGCCTGTCCTCACTGATAAAGCATGGGAGTCCTTGATCAAGATTAGTGAAATTGGGCAACAACTAGAACATTGGGGTGTTAATAGCATTGTTCTCAGACTAAAGTGAAACCACAGCACTGCATCAGCTACTAGGAAGAAGATGAGCTTTATCCAAGCCAAAAGCAGGACACTTGGGCAAGCATTAGTCCTTCCTTCTTTAGGATCAGCTATAGTGATCCTGATAGGTACAGTGGTAACTTGGTTTGTATTACACATCTGTAAATGATGGTACACTCTGGGTAAGGATTGCCATATAAACACAGGTCAAGGGGTTGGTTTCTTGATTGGTTTACTTGCTTAGGGTTTTTTAGAATCCTTAAAAAGGAAAGTAATATATCATCTACTTATATGAATCTAGACCCTTGCTATCAAGAGTACCAAAATAATAATATGGAACAAAGATTTAATCTTCAGGTTCCCTAACAAGGCAGTATCATCTAGGAAAGTTCAGTGGAACAGGCAGACAGAATAAAAATCAAGAGATAATTTGTTTCTAATTGACAGGTGTTTACAATACTGGTTGCTTATAAACAACAACAAAACTCAGAATCATCCTTCTGTGGAGGCCTCCTGTATCCTATCCACAAAGCTAGAGAAAATTTGTAATTAACAGCAATTTAGTCCCAAAAATTAATTTTAGAGGGATATAAATTACTTGTGCATTTATGAGAAAAAAAAATCATTACATTTCAAATTTTGAAAATATACTTTGGATTTTTTTTAAATAAGTGTCCAACCATCTAATTTTGACAGCTGTACTGTAGTAATTTTTGTTTCTAAATGTCACTTTTTTTTTAAACTGAAAAGATAAAATTTTTCAGTATTTCAGAGGCAAACAAATAATTTCAGACTGATGTAGCAGCAGTTTATTTTTATTACAAAAATGAGGTAAATAAACTACATCTCCCCACTCAAAATGATATATACACTGGATTTCATTTTGGGCCAAGTCAATTTAGAACAGGAGTTCTCAGGCATGTCTGCCTTTCACCTGGAGTCAACTTACTATTCAATGTCCCAGACCTGCAAAAAATCTAGGTAAATTCCAGTGAAACACTGACATCATCCCAGCAGAACTTAGCTGAACTCAAGATGTTTTGAATTCAATACATTTGGCAGGCAAAACTATCATTTTTTCCCACCTTTGAGACTACTCAGTAATACCAGTTGTTACAAGAGAGGGCTGCTTTCAAATTGTTCTCACAGCAAAGACTAGCATGATTTTTTTTTAGGATTAAGAAGATTAAAGTGTTGCCTACACTCACTCTTGCGTCCTTTTTCTGCTCTATATTTATAGGTATGATGAAGCAAGTTGGCCAAACAACATTGCATGACTGAAAAATCACATCACAGGAATCATTAGTTAATTAAGTGTAATGAGGAAAAAAAAAAAAAAACCAGAAAACACAGATATTTTTCATACAGCTATTTTTCATTAAAAATGAAAAGTGGTCAGTGTTCTTTTATGCCTTATCATGGAGTCACTCCAAAAATGTAATTAAGCCTTAGTGGTACTTTTGTCAATTTTTCCCCATTTATGGGAACATGTTTTATGGACCTGGTTGTAGAAAAAAAAAAAAAAAAAAAAAAAGAGTTTGTCTTATCTGAATTAGTGGACTTTTAGTCTTTTCAAACCCTAATGTGTTTTCCCCATTGTGAACGAATCCTACATATGTAATGTGGGCACTACAGAAATATGAATACAGAATAATGTAGATGTTTATGAACTAAAATCAGGTGCTAATCTTAGCATGCATTAGCTACCTGCCTACTAAGTATGTCCCTCTGTTAAGTGCAAGAAATTACACAAAGTAAATTACTTAATATTCCAGTTGTTTATTTTATATCTTCTTCAGGCCACTTTGTCGTGGTTTAACCCCAGCTTGACATCTTGTTCACCCACTCCCCCCCCTTCTTGCCCTCCCCCTACTCCTGGAGGGACGGAGAGGAGAATTAAAAGGAATGCAACTCCCACGGGTTGAGATAAGAACAGTTTAGTAACTAAGGTATAACACAAATCATTACTGCTGCCACCAATAATAGTAATGATAAAGGAAATAACAAGGGAAGAGGATACAACACCTCAGCACCAGGCGACTCAACACCCCACCCCCCCCCCCCAGCCCGACCAAGCACCAACCAATACCTCCTCCAACCCTGCAGTCCACTGCCCCTCCAGGTAACTCTCCGTTATCTCCTGGGCATGACATGCTGTGGTATGGAATACCTCTTTGGTCAGTTTGGGTCAGGTGTCCTGTCTCTGCTTCCTCCCAGCTTCCCCTCCTCCCTGGCAGAACATGAGGCTCACAAAGTCCTTGGCCAAACCAAAACATCATTGTTATCAGCTCTGTTCCCAGCCCGAAAGTCAAAACGCAGCACTGCACCAGCTACCAAGAAAGAGAAAAATGACTGCTACTGCTAAACCCAGGACACAGTTTTACTGATGACACTTTCCCTTTTTATTTTAGTTCTCTCACATCTGAGCCAGAAAAGACGACATTGAAAGTAAAAGAAAAATGCACTGTAGAAACCATGACTTAAACAGGAGTACCACCATTTGCTAAATATAAGGCACCTGAGAGTCTTGCAGTTCAGGTGGGACTGGGACTCAAGAGATCTTGGCTACTTTGCACCACTAACTCTTATTCTATATGCCCTGCTTTCCCACTTCAACCTATCTGCTGGGTCCTGACTGGCAGCTGCAGGTTGATTCAAATTTGACAATGTAACTACAAAAACTCTTGGGAGAGTTATACTAAACTTTATGGTGTTCTGAGAGCTAATTTTTCACATTCATAAATGTGAATAAAACAAAAACAGTATTTTAATTAAGGAAAATTAAGAAAACTCTTACAAGACACATGAGCATTATAATGATAACCAATGATATGTTGTCTTCTCTAAAGAAAATCTTACAGTTCATGCTACACTTAATACCACTTTTTGCCTTTGCACTAACTTCCAGAAGCTGTGCTTCGAACCTCACTGGTACTTCACAAACCTATCAAGATAATTTTAGTGACTTTACTTGCAGTTTTCAGTTCTGAGCAGAACCAGTGCAGCACTGCAAATTATCCACAGACTCTTTAGCTCACTAAAACCCTTAAGCAGATTCTCCTGTCTCATAAAGGTTACATATGTTCCCCTGCCTTCTTACTCTCTTTTCCAGCCTTTACCCTGAAATCAGGACAGTGCTTCAGCTCTGGAATAAAAGCTATCTGTTGTGTGAGGACTCACCACAGGCATATTCAGAGCTGCCTAATGGAGATCAGTTGTACTAACCTTTATCTTTGCTGCAAAGCAACTTCCTTTTACACTCAAGTGCCTCACAGTGCAAAGCAAATGTGTTCTAGTTTGCTAATCAGATGATTTAATTTTCTCCTTCACTCCACCAGATATCAAGAGAATAACCTTCCCTTCCTGGATATTCCTTCCTTTAGGTTTTTGGGTGAAGGTTGTGTGGGTTTTATTTTCTCTTTCTGCCCCAACATCAGCAAGGTACGTGTCTTTCTACCTTAACGGTTATCCAGGTGTCTTATCCTGGATATTTTGCTTCCCTGCAAAACAGCTCAGGTTTGCACACACCACACAGTGGTTTGAGTCTTCACACACAGGAGAGGGTGGAGGAGAATTAGTGATGAGATGAGGCTGTTCATCTCTGAAGGGGATTCATCCTTCAGATAGCTTTCAATTTCTGAACTCTAGTACTGTAATTCATATTTCTCCTTGACTACCAGGAACGTACAATCAGTTTAGAACAGAATCAGTTTTCCTCAGCTCCAGGCCTTTTGCAAGACAGAATCCATTGCTGATCAAGCTTTAGTCTTTTCACCATAGCATACAGCTGAAGAATTTTGTTGCTTTTCTATATAATCACTCTTTTTTTTTTTGAAAAATAGTGACCAATACCTTCTCCAGGCTCTTTTTCAGGTAGATTTTGATAACCGTCTTCAGCATCCTGGATTTTTAACCCCACAGATAATGCAAGAAATGGGTCACTTTTGCTGGTAAAAGAGCCAGGACTCACCTGCCTCCAGCAGTCAATTAGAAAGATCAGTAAAAGGTCTTGGTAACTAAGAGGGTGAAGGATGCAACACAGCCACAGTTTTGGTAGGGAAGACTGGCAATACTAATATCATGTGGAAAGGAGGGAATCAAATACTAAACCCCTTGGCAGGAAAGAAGTTTAAAGGATTGTATGAGGATTAAGTTGATGTAAGTAAACAGGCAGAATTTTAGTGGAAAACTGGGGACTTTGAACAAATCAGGAGCCACAGGTGAAGCATAAAAAGAGTGGAGAACGCAGTTGAAAGGACCTTTGTTAAGAGATCAAGAGAATACTATGTTTAATGAAAAAGTATTGGGCTTTGGGGCAATTTAATGAGTCTAGGGGAGCAGGATGGTAAAGGCACTGTGTATCATCTCTTTGGTTGACCTCTTTCCATTATGCAGGGCAACAGTCTGAGAGCATATCTCAGGTTGTCCTATATTTTTCCTAAAGATGGGCTGGGCACCTTCAAGTCCTACTCATCTTCCTTCTAAATCAGAAAAATGATTGCGCCCTCAGGGTTTGACACATCTGCCAGGAGAGCAACACACTCTCTTTTGCCTGGTAATTTCCTGATGACTGGAACACATGGTGCAGATGAAGATAAGGATTTTACACCTTCCTTAGTTCAAGAAAATAGGGAATGTAAGCTACTATCTCCTGCAAAAATATCCAGATCACTGAACTGAAGGTAACTGTCGAATACCCCAGCTCAGCTCTTCCTTTAGCAATCACACCATCTGGAATAATAGGCTAAACCAACAAACTAATCATTAGAAACAGCATAAGCAAGGATGATCCTTTTATCATTTTCTTTGCTGAAGCTGAAAAGACATGCTAGGAGCTGCTTGCCTTGTGAAAACACCAAGTCACACTGATCAAGTCAAGCACAGATTTGACTGGAAGGATGAAAAGAGTATTTTGGAGACCTTCACACTCTAGAGATGAAGTATGTAATGGAATAAGTGAGGTGGATCATTAAACAGTGTTACTTTGCAATAATGCATCATTTCCTAATTATTAGAGTTCCAATTTTGGCCATCTGACTTCTAAAAATCTAATCTTTGCAATATGAGTTTTATTTTTAACTTTTATTTGTCCTTCATAAAACAAATCTTTACTTTCATAAGGAAGACAGCTTCTTATTGTTGGTGCATGCATAGGTATTCCCTTTATATTACTGTGGGTTGTATAATGTCTTACAAGAGAACAAAATGTTATATTTGAGAAACTCTAGGTCAAGACACAGTTCAATTCAAAAATATTTTTTTCTTTTCAGAGAAAATATATTTATTTTTTGTATATGTGGTTTCTTTGTATGAATAATTGCTGTTACACGTCAGAAAGTCACAGATACAGGATAAGAGGACAGTCTTTGTTCCAAAGAATTTAATATCAAAGTAGTGGCTTAGTAACTAAATTAGCTAATAACACCTTATCAAGTTGCATATATTTGTCTACATATTCCTTTTTGCTTTGTTGAGTGGTGTAAACTAAGCCTTGATCCCACACTCTAACGCACCTGCTTGATTAGCTTTACTAGCTAATTCAAAGAATCTATTAAAATTCACAAAGTTAAGCAGCAGCTGTGTAAGTATTTGCAGGGTCATGGCCTTCTAGTTTAAATCTTTACTACATCGTATGCAGAACCTAGCAATAGGGGGCCTTGAAGTCTCATTTGCATGCTCTTGGCAAAACCTGAGAGCAATTCCTTTGCACTACTCCAAACTCTACCTTGGCAGCCCTTTTAGGAAACATAAAAAAGAACGGTACAAGCCTTCCTGGAAAGAATATTTTCACAGATGAGCTACATGAAAACTACTTCAAAAGAACTTTTCAAATAGCAAGCCTTTTACACTCTGTCATTCAAAATACATCACTATTTCTTAGCTCTGTATTCATTGGGAAATTTTGGATTCTCCATGTATAAATTTTCCTTTAATTGATATGAACTCATTTAAGAGTATAAATTTATTCTTTTTATTTATTCCTGTGTATTTGTAAGCCCGATTGATTTTGCTAACAGTAGACAGCATATTTACATTTCATTAATACTGCTTATCAATGTATTTTACTACAACTCACATGCAGGATATTAGGCTGTGCAGAAAGTAAGTAAACCCAGGAAGACCCCCAAGAGTTCCTGTGAAGGAAGCTGACAAGGGGCAGTGGATTTATACCAGTCATTATTTAAGCCTAGCCAGCAACTGCGCATAACATAACTGCTTGTTGCCCTCTCCCCAAACAAGGTGGAGAGTGGAATAGAAAGAATATAAAACTGCAGCCCAGCCCTAGCAGCAATCAGTCTCTTCTGTGTGACTCCCCCTAGTTTATACACTGAGCATGATGTGTTGTGGTATGGAAAACCCCTTTGGTTAGTTTGGGTCAGGTGCTCTGTCTCTGCTACCTCCTGGCTTCTTGTGCCCCTCCTCACTGGCAGAGCATGAGACTGAAAAGTCCTTGATGAGGGTAAAAGCTACTGAGCAACAATTAAAACATTGGTGTGTTATCAGCATTGTTCTCAGACTAAGGCCAAAACACAGCACTGCACCAGCTACTAGGAACAAAATTAATTCTATCCCAGCTGAAACCAGGACAATAGGGACTTGAGTCTGAAAAAAAACAGTTTGGGAAGTGACTCAACTGCTATCATTCAGAAATCTCAGTCTAACCCTTAACATTTCTATAGAGGTGATAGTGCTTGTTTTAGCCTCAGCTTTGATTTTATTTTTTTTTTTACCTGCTTTTCCATCTTTCCTGTATGTCATGGTTTAAGTCCAGATAGTAAATCAGAACCACGCAGCCGCCCACTCACTCACCACCTTTTTCCCTCCCGCTCCCGGAGGGATGGGGCAGAGAATCAAAAGAACATAAATCCCATAGATTGAGATGAGAACAGTGCAGTAACTAAGGTATAACACAAAACTACTGCTACTACCATCAACAATAATAACAATAAGGGAAATAACAAAGGGAAAGAATATAAAACTAAAAGGGGAAAAATAAAAGAAAACAATAAACACAAGTGATGCACAATACCTCATCACCTGCCGAATGATACCCAGCCCAACCTGAGCAGTGATCTCAGCCTTCTGGGTAACTTCCTCCCAGTTTATATACTGGGCATGATGTGCTGTGGTATGGAATACCCCTTTGGCTAGTTTGGATCAGGTGTCCTGTCTCTGCCCCCTCCCAGCTTCTTCTGCCCCTCCTCACTGGCAAAGCATGAGACTGAAAAGTCCTTGATCAGAGTAAACATTACTTAGCAACAATTAAAAACATCAGTGTGTTATCAACATTGTTCTTGAAACCACAGCATTGCACCAGCTAAGAAGGAGAAAAACTGTTACAGCCAAACCCAAGACACTGTACCAGCAGTGATCATTTTAATAAAGCTTGTGATGTAAAGCACATGAGATTTTGATGCCTTTGTAGGAAACTTTGCTAGATGAATCAGCTGAAATAAGAATTGAATGAAAGTAATTATATCAAACTACTAAGTCATGACTTTAGAAATTGCTAACCGTTATATTTACTAGGTACTCATCAAGAGAGAATAATTCCCTGTGAACAGTAGACTTGCTAAAATTTGGTCATCCCCAAAATGTTTGGTGAATTCAATGCAGATTTACTAATACTATAACTTTATACATATACATATCGAAAATTATCATACCACATATATATACAATTATCATGCCATATATCATACCTTTTATTTCTATGATTATAACATCATATACAGATGATAAACCAGGATATATGTGCAACATGTTGGGAAAAAAAAGAGGAGAAATTAAGATATTTGTTCAGCATATGAGAGCTGCAAATTCTCTGCTTTCAGAGACTTCAGACTACACTGGTAACTTTCAAAATAATTATAAATAGTGGAAGAGCTCCTAAAAGAATTCCAGAAATTTCAATATTATGACAGAAGGATATTTACCTGAAAGTTTCAAGAAATCTACCAAGAGCTCTGAAGAGGAAAACAATTGACTTTAGATTGTATCAGTCTAAAGGTAAATAACTTTCCCGGGTGGTAACTCTACAGATCCCCTTTGTAACTCTACCAGGTTACTGAAATAGTTAAAGAGTTATTATAGCAACTGTTTCACTTGTTCGTAGACAATAGTAACCTGAAAGGTTGGACTTTTTATGTCCTGATGATTATCCCAATGGACAGGGATATCATTAGGAAGGACATAAACTTGAATCTGCGTCATAAATCCATTTTAATAATCTATTTATTAGGGACTACTTCCTGAAAACAACATTCATTAGGGCAGGGGAAATAATCCTCCCAAAGATCCTATTAATCTTTTCTGAGATGGACCCAAGCTGAATAGATCATATATATGGGACCTGGAGTAACCTGGTAACATCAGCCTCACTATTTATAGTTCCTCCCCTATGGAATTCAAGTACTTGCCCATCCCTGTCCTCCAGCCATGTGCTAGACGTGCATGAGAGCCTCACTTATACTGTTTTCAAGCCTTACGAACTTCAAGGTCCACTTGCAGCTATAATCATGCAGCCAGTTCATGAGAACATCTGTCTAAGGTCTTCATCTCTGCTGCCCACCTTGCAAACTGTGCTTTGGATTGAATGAAACAATCTGTATCTAAAGTTGCACCAGCTTTTATTCTTTTTATTCCATTTGGCAAGAAAAACTGAAAACATTCAGTCAGATTTGGATACAACTTATTCTTGAATGAGGACTACAACAAAAAGGGCGTGAGACATTTCCAGACCTTTTCTAAGTGTACAGAATTTCACTTTCCACTTAGAAAAATATTCCTGAAGTCCCTCCCCCTCTCAGAAATATTCAATTTCTCATTCTCATTGAGCTTTTGTAGTTATAACAGGACTATTCAAACCCTTAATGTAGCCCGTAATTCAGAATACTGTATTATTCTATTAAATAGAATCTGCTCCAGCTGGTGAAATAGTAGATACCTTTCTTTTGTTCAGTCAATTATATGTATAGATTATATGAAATAAACCAGTCTTCTAATTTTATGCTTGCTCTGAGCATAAAGTATTTTAAAGAAGCTTTTAGGAGTATACAATAGCTAAGAGACAAACATTACAAAGAAAAAGAATTATTTAAAAAAAAAAGTATTTCTACAAGATGAAAGAACGATGTAAATAACTTGATCTAAATGGCTGACTTGCAATCATTTTTCATGCATCCAGGTTCTCTGCAACAAGGTACTATTTATTAGGATTAATAAAGGAGAAATGTCATACATGCATCTCTATACTTAGGTGATCATTCAATAATTATATTTGTTCAAAATTAGTTATAAATATGAACTGGGATAGAGAGAATCATATCAGATACATTTAATATTGCTCATGGTTTGTATCTATGTAAGCCAGGCTGCAATCAGCTTTAGGTAGCAATTTGCAGAACACTTAACACTTTGAAGCTTGAATTTTTTTATTGAATTTTCTTTCTTATCATCAATAGCTATTTTCATTTTCTTCTCTGGCCTTTCAATCCTTAGCTGTAAGTAGAAATGAGAACAACTTCATTTTTCTCCTGCTAGGAAATCACAGAATCACAGAAAGTTTGAGGTTGAAAGTGACCACTGGAGGCTTTCTAGTACAGCCACCTTGCACCAACATGGTAACCTAAAGCATATTGCTCAAGATTGTGTCCATATGGGTCTTAAATATCTCCACGAAGGAGGCTCCACAGCCTCTCTGGAAAACTTACTTCAATATTCAGCCACCTTCACCGTAAAGTTCTTCCTTAAATTTAGGTGGAACTCCCAGTATTTCAGTTTGTGCCTGTTGCTTCTGGTCCTATCACCTGGTACTACCAAGAAGAGCCCCATTCTCTTGACATCCTCTCTTCAGATATTTATACACACTGACCAGATCTTCCTTGAGCCTTCTCCAGGCTGAACAGGTCCAGCTCCCTCAGCCTTTCCTCATATTCTCCAGACCTTTAATTGTTCTAGTTATGCTAGTATAAGTTCAGAAAGTTATGCCATAAAACTCTTTCAAACAGATACCTCAAAAAGACTTTCTGAAGAAACTCACTATATTCTATTTCCAGTTTGATCCATGATATGTCTTCTTACATGAAAAAGTTTGTTTTTCCTGGCATGTCTGTTTTCTTGGTGTGTGTGTGTGTGTGTGTGTGTGTGTAGGATGTGGTGGTGTACAAAGGTGTTTCAAGGATGAGCTCAGCAACCTTTCTAATGTTCCTTGAACATCTGCAATTAAAGATCTTCTGTAAGTGCAAAGTATCAATTACTGAAAAGAAATTTAGGAACTGATGAATATTGAGGTATCCTTTATCTGATTCAAGGCACCTGCAATGTAGGGAACTTTCTGATTCTTAACGGCGTATCTTCTCAAAATTCAAGCAGAGGTCAAAGAGCACAGCAGAGCAGTACTGTGGCAGATGGAAACTGTAACAGACCTTTAGCTTTATGTTGCATCCTGTTATCTTTTACACTTCTGCCAACACATGTTCTTACAGGGCAGATGCCATTCTATGGTTTAAAGAATGCTCAACTAGAAACAAACTGTTTCTAATTCTCATAAATTACTGTAGCAAGTATAGTCTATTGCATTGAAGTTGATTCTGATATATGCAAAACTGCTGTGCAAAGAATGACAAGGCGAGCGTGCAGTTAACTTCAGTCAGCTGAGCTTTGTGCAGAATTAAATAGGAGTAAGAAAATGCACCAACTATGGTACAAAGTAACTTCATTAATGTTTATATCTCTTTCCACAGTAGCTATAAGGCTCTCGTTGCATTGGTTTTGGTTTGGGTTTCTCTTATCCTCAGCAATTAGACAACATGAAGGGCAGATTGCAACGAATTACATCAAAGACAAGTACGTTGGTACCATGTTACCTACATATAAAGAAGGTTGTTTCTCTGAGTACCATGGATGTGTGCCAGCTTGGAGATTCAGAAGTACTTCCTAGATTCCATGTGTGAAACCTTCTTATGGCTTTATTGCACACATGCTGTTGTCTGAAATAAAACTTAGATGTGCAGAAAGGAAGGCAGTTGCAAAGAAGCATAATGAATTCCTGGTCTATGTGAAAAGGAAACTTCAGCAGCAGTTGTAAAGTTACAGCTTATAGAGAAATTTAGTTACAGTCTTTTGGTCCATATATCCCAAATTGTGTTTTTAGTCAGAACTCTTTCCAATTATCTCTTAATTGCCAGGTACTTAGGTAACACAACAAACATTCCTCTTATCATCTTTTCATCTTTCCTCCCCCTCTAAGGCTGTTTCGGAGTCATAATGCTGCACAAATTTATGCTCTTAAGCCTTCAGCTCATTGTTGATATTTCCATTTAGCTTCATTGTGAACAAGTGGCTTCCATTGTTTTGATTACAGTTGAACAGAGGGTGGTTTAGTTATTCTTTAGTGGAAGCTACTCAGAATTCTTCACAGGTTTAACATGATTAGTAATGGCACATGGATAAAAAAAATTACTGTGAAAGGCTCATCCATCAGAATATTTGTAGGCAGAATTCTGAAGTCTTATTGTCGCCAGAAATCATGAGACCACTATTTCTGTGCTATTAAATTATATATATATACATGTATCTGTGTGTATCTGCGCATATAGACATATACACACAACCTTTTACTAAACCTCTACTAACTCTGACACACCTTTCAAATATTTTTTAACAAAATGTCACACGTATTTATCAAAGGTCATTCAAATATCACAGTTGGCTTGATTTGCATTTCCTAGGCTTTGACTTCACTAAGTACCAAGATATTTATATATACATGGCACTTCCAGAATATATTGGAACACACATATTTTAGAGGCATCACAATTACTGTGTGATTTCTGCATAATGTAAAGTGAGGGAAGTGCTGAATAAAAAAATGATATTGCACAAATTTAAGGAGCAAATTTAATCGTCACCTTAGATTGGAGTATATATCTGGATTCTCATTTGTATTCCACATCATATTTTCTGCAAGTATTACAAGGAAATCAGTGAATTTATCTTTGTATGGGTATGAAATAACATTTTTCCCCAATTAAAGCAATCAAAGCAAAAGAAAGACTGTAGAGATGAATAAGGAAATGTTGTGCCCCATGCAATTTTCCTTTTCAGATAAAAGTGGTTAATGCCCGAGGTGCAGTTTTGAGAGTTCAGAGTATAAACAATTTCTTGAAGATAACACAGGTGTGTCTTGGATACTGAAGCAATGTCTTTAGCAAAAGTTTCTCATTCAGCCATCTGTTCTTGACCCTCAGAATATTGTGGAACCTTTATAATTTGGTCTTGGTTTTCATCAGAATGAAAACCCTAACATCCAGTATTCAACAGCTACACATGGACACATAAATAAGGAAGTAGTAGTCATGATCATGGAAAAAAATCCTTGAACCAAGCCTCTCCTTTGCCCAATTGAAAATAAAACTGCCTTTTCAGAGTCTATTGTTACACTTTATTAAGAATAATATATGGAGTTGAACACTTTCATAATGAAAATTTCACTTACATTTTTTAAAAACACTTAATCTTGACAAACTGTTTATCTGATAGATAAAATATAGAATCATAGAATAGTTAGGACTGAAAAGGACTTTAAGGTCATCTAATTCCAACCCCCCTGCCATGGACAGGGACACCTCACACTAAACCATGCCACGCAAGGATCTGTCCAACTTGGCCTTGAATACCACTAGGGATGGAGCATTCAAAACCTCCTTGGGCAATTGGCACCATTCCAGTGCCTCACCACCCTAACAGGAAAGAATTTCTTCCTTATATCCAATCTAAACTTCCCCTGTTTAAGTTTTAACCTGTTACCCTTTGTCCTATCACTACAGTCCCCAGTGAAGAGTCCCTCCCCAGCATCCCTATAGTCCCCCTTCAGATACTGGAAGGCTGCTATGGGGCTGTTCAGCCTTCTCTTCTCCAGGCTGAACAGCCCCAACTTTCTCAGCCTGTCTTCATATGGGAGGTGCTCCAGTCCCCTGATCATTCTTGTGGCCCACCTCTGGACTTGTTCCAACAGTTCCATGTCCTTTTTAAGTTGAGGACACCAGAACTGTACAAAATATTCCAAGTGAGGTCTCACAATGATGCATGGATAGACTCCACAACTTGTTAAAGTTGTAAAGTAGGTATGCTTTATTCAGTGCTGAGGCACATGGGGGATAGCTCCTCCAAAGGCATGTGCACCTCAGTGTCATTTCCCCTTTACATTTATGCTCTAAAGTTATACATATGCATGAGGTTGCACAACACACATACATATTCATGTCCTATTCCTGCTCCATATTATAAGTTAAGAAGTCCTTTGCACCTGTGCAGTGCCTCCTAGTGGTCATGAGCAATGGTCTCAAGATGACGTAAATGAGTCTTCCTCAAGCCTGAACTTTTCACCTCTAGTTGTTACGCATGCTCCCTGGAGTTTTGGTCATTATCCAAAGCACAGAGCCAATTTCAGCTGGCTTAGGCATCCAAAGGACAGGAATCAAGTCACAGTTTCTATTTCTTAACAATAGCCACGTCCTTACATCTTGTTCTACCATATACGACGAATATGATAAGCATGAACAAGTAGTAACATTGTTAAGCAAGCAGCTTGATCTACCCCCTTGTACATTGCAAGCACGTTAAGCATGAGCAAGCAGTAACACTTAAGTAAGCAGTTTAACCTACAACCCCCGTACATCAGTTAACCTTTCACATCAACATCAGCAGAGTAGAGGGGCAGGATCACCTCCTTCGACCTGCTGGTCATGCTCCTTTTCATGCAGCCCAGGACACAGTTGGCTTTCTGGGCTGTGAGCGCACACTGAAGCAGGCTCGTTCATTTTCTGATCAACCAACACCCCTAAGTCCTTCTCCACAGGGCTGCCCTGAATCTCTTCTCTACCCAGTTTGCAGCTGTGCCTGGGATTGCTCTGACCCAGGTGTAGGACTTTGCACTTGTCATGGTTAAACCTCATGAGGTTGCCATCAGCCCACCTTACAAGCATTTCAAGGTCCCTCTGGATGGCATTCCTTTCCTCCAGCATATCAACCAAACCACACAGCTTGGTGTCATCGGCAAACTTGATGAGGGTGTGCTCAACCCCACTGTCCATGTCAGCGATGAAGATGTTAAACAAGACCGGTCCCAACACTGATCCCTGAGGGATGCCACTCTTTACTGGTCTCCAGCTGGATATTGAGCCATTCACCACAACTTTTTGCATGAGGCAATCCAGCCAGTTCTTTATCCACTGAGTGGTCTATCTATCAAATTGATGTCTCTCCAATTTAGAGACATGTCATGGAGGACAGTGTTGAACGCTTTGCACAAGTCCAGGTAGATGATGTCAACTGCTCTACCCCTGTTCATAAGTTCCATAAAAATATACTGTGAAAGAATCGTGGACCAGCTGCACAACATTTGAACTTTTAATGCAACACAAAGATGCCCATTGCTATCTACTCATAAAAGAATAATATTTCTATTTCAGGTATTTCTGATCAACAATTTACTTACAAAAAAATATTGGCAACAGAATATAAAAAATATAAATACATTCTATTTTTATGCTTGTAGAGGAAGTTATATTTGACAAGAACTTCTTTGCAGATGTAGGAATGAGAAAATTGCATCTTCTTTTTCACTTTTTTAATGATGCCTCAGATTCTATGGTAATTATGGGATTTTAAAAAATTAAAGGAAAAACAAAACAACTAGAAATCACGTGGTGCTAACAGGGTAATCTTCACAGAGTTCCCCTTCTTCCTGCCTTGTACATAAGCACCTTAACCACGGTGTCACCATCTTGGTTTTTAAGCATTTTACTATTTTTTATAACTTCTTCATTTTACACTGCAGCAGACTTGACTGCCCTTAAAAAATGCACCTGCATAAAACCTGCAAGGAACAGAGAAAATACATAAGTAGGGGTGAAAAGGGAAAAGAGAGCTCTCTGCACTCTTATCACACCTTTTAGCATCTATCAGTTTCAGGTCTCTTGTGATTCATTCACCCTTTCACTATGTAAAAGGCCAAAGAGAAGATGCAGTGATGCTAGTATTCAGGATGAATATCAAGGAGCCAGGGACTCAGAGAAGAGCAATATTAAAAAATCCCATGGGAATAAAGGTCACAGAAAAAGAAGGCGTGATTAAGTAAAAGCAGCATAAAGCAATCAGTCAGACAATTTCCTGCATCAGAATGGTGTTTGAATAATAAATAGGAAAGGAACCATAAAAACAAGAACACAAAGACAGCATTTTGTGAAGATGTTGTTTTCCTGTATTTCATTTGCAAACCTGGGCAAACCGAAGTGTTGTTTTGTACTAAAGCCAAACAGGCTTTTGTTTATGATCTGTTAAAAAAATGCAGAGGATTGTGGTTTATGCTTTCCTAAAGGGCAGGACGTATGATCTCAAGCTCATTATTGAGTTCACATAGCAAGAGAGCTTCTACTGTGTCTTCAAGCAGAAGGTGCAGGGCAAGAACAGAGCAGTTTTTGTGACAGATCATCTGGCAACAAATCCCAGTGTCCTGACTCCCCACAAAATTATTCTTTTGTCTGCTGCCATGTGATTTCCATTTCTTTATTGTACCAAGGAAATTTTTGCTGCTGCTACCAAGCTTCATCACTAGGCTGTTATGAGAAATTTCTCCATTCCAAAGTGGAAGTTTAAAAAAAAGTGAAATAGTTCTCTTTTTCCCTTTTGTTTTTCTCTTAGCCCCACCCGTGACACTCACAGCTGTTTTCATACATCCAGAAAACAAAGTAAATGTAAATGATGTAAATTTATAATTTGCGTAAAAAATACATAAAAGCAACTTTCATTCCACATGTAATGGGAAATGTGATGAGCTGAGAGGAACATTAGGGGACACTGAAATGTCACTTATATTTTCCTTTTCCTTTCCTTTTTTTTATTTTTAATTTTATTTTCCCCTTCAAATTCTTAAAAGTCAGTAGAATTTTTAGATGCTCTTCTCTTGATTCCTTTAATGTCTTCTCAAAATCAGGTCTTATTTGAATGTGTCTTTCTTAGAGAGAAAGTATGTATGTGATATGTGTGTTGCATATGATACTGTTAATTGTGGAAAAATAAACTGTGAATGCCAGTCAGCTGGGGACTGTGTGTGTGTGTATGGTGAATGTGCAAAATTGAATTTCTGAACTCAAGCAGAAGCCTGCTACTTGCTTGCAACAACTGGTGTGAGTTGGTTATAGCCTTTAACACCTGCACTGAACAAAACTGGCAGGTCCTGAATCCTCCAATTAATAGACACAAGACCGAATCAGCTGATGACATGTTGTGCTTCTGCATGACTGTTTAGGTGAGAAAAACTACAGTGATGGAGGAGAAGGGTTCCCAAAAAAGTGGCCTTAGAAGGAAGCAGGGGACCAGGAACAAAAAAGGTGAAAACCTTAGCTAGAGAAAAGAGCATAGAAGTGGGAAGAAACTGGAGATAGGGAAGATTCATGGAGAAGGAACACCAGAGGATGCCTGGGATGCCAGGGACACCTGGTACTCATAACTGTGACTGTGGACTGACATGACTTTCCTGGACCAGCAGTGACTTCCTTGCTGGGAAAGGAAGTTGACATTTAGTGAACATACCATTGAGGGGGAGTGAGTGAGTACATGAGGTAGCCAAATAGGATAAAAGATTTCATATTGTCCTCTCTTAAATAAATCCCCATATACAGATCCACTGTGGGTTGTCATTTACATTGTCCTGCCTGTGACAGATACTATACTAGTACCACAGCTAATCTGTTTACAGCTTGAATGGTTATTCATTAGCAGTTGCTGCTGTGACTGCAATTAAATTTGTCACAAAGATACCAAATTACCTGAAATCTCAATTTTGTTATGTAGCAAGCTAAAAATGTTACTATTTTGTAAGGTAAAATTATTATAAATTTAATATTTTTTATATTTTAATACAGATTTTTTCAAAATATATATGCATACATATAACATTTATCATAAATATCAGACTATTACCTCGTTGTTTTTAAGCTTTACATCCTTTCCACTAGTCTGAGACCCTGTGGATTACTTTTGGAAGCTGCCTTTTTGTGCATGTTTCCCAGCAGGCAGGCAGCTCCTGAAATCTGCAAGTGAGAGCTCTCCTTCTCAGCTAACGGCTGCATGCTGACTACCTATAGCTTTCTGACCCTGTTTCCACAGAAACCACCAGAACATGTTAACTTTATGCAATCTTATTTGAATAATGGAATGTGTTCAACTTAAATAATATTTCTTTTGGTAAAGAAACAGATGCTTTTTTTTTTTTTTTTTGTTTTGCATTATGTGCCTCCCAGCCATTCCATGATTCCTTGTCACTCTACTTCCTTCTTTTCTTAACTAGCAACATTTGCATCAAACATCTTAAACTAATTAGATGATGCAGTATGTGGTCTGCCTCTAGGAATTAAAAGTCTAAAGTTTTGAAAGAGCAAGTTAATTTAAAAAACAGACTTCCCTATTATTGTTTTGATATGGAGAGAAAGATGGATGAGTAACAACCTGAATAGTTATTTGTGGTGGAGAAAAAAGGAATTGATCTCAGGTCTCAGACCCATCATCTGCTACTGTGGACAAACATATCATCCCACTGATACACCAATAAATCTATATATGAAAGTAGCTTTTCTCCTGTACATCTCTAGGAGGATGTTTAGAATCTCACTTCTTGCAAAGCCAGATATCTTTTTTAGAATTTTAGCTTAAATCTGTGGACCTATTTCTTCTTTTGAGAATTGTATCTTTTGGTTTATATCAGTAAAAACTACTTTTTTTAAATTATTTTTGGTTTCATTCTTTCAGATCAAGCCACGCAGTTTATTACAGAAGCATCAAAGTATGACAAAGATAACATACATCTTCATGTGCAACTATGTATACCTACTTCCAAAGTACGCAAACTCTTTATAGAGAGTGATTCCTGAGGTGTTTTAACTGTCACAATGTGTCTAGATATTGCTTGAAAAAGTGACACACTAAATGGACCTAAAGCATGCTAGGGTATGTTTTATCAAGCCACTTGCATAGACCATCATTTTCTTGAATCCAAGGATGTTCCCAGATAAATTTTCTAGGTGAAAGGTAGCAAAGTCTGATGTAACCCACAGCGAATATATGGGGTGCTCTGAACATGTTATGGGAAGTTCATGGCCAGGCCCTCTCTGCCCAATGGGAGGACACACAGAGCAAGATATTACACAGCCATGCCTTGGTTCGAATGATGGCCCTTCTGTTCCAAATGCCAATCCATGGGCTAATTCCCTGACCCAGCCTTAGCCCACTCCTATTCCCATGGAGGTGCCTGATGCATGTGGCTGGCGCACATGGAGCTGCTCCGGTCCCTATGATGCCCTAATTGTGACTCAGGAGCTAAAAGAAATATTTTAAATTTGGGAAAAATTTATTTAGCTCTAATATATCAACTATTTGGTCCCAGAATACTGTTTGATAATCAAGGATCACCTCCTCCAAGTTCAGAAACAGCCCACCACCAACAAGCAAGTACTCATGAAAAAAAAACAACAACAAACAAAAACCAAACCAAACCAAAACCAACCTACTAAACAAAAAGATGATAGATGAGCAAGGAGCTTCTGTCAAAATGCAGACTAGAAGTTTGGTGCAGGTACAGGTAGCCCAGGAGAACTACAGAGACAATGAGCACACAGAAACATGCTTAGGAAAGCAAGAACCAATTTAAAGTTGAATCTCATACAAAATTGTTAAAGGCAAAAATGGCTTCTATAAGGACTTACATAGCAAAGTAAGACTAGGGAAAATATGGGGCTGCTGCTGAATGGGGCAGGACCCCAGTTTTAAAGGACATAGAAAAGTTTGAGGTGCCTTTTTCACCTCAATCTTTACTTGCAAGACCAAATTCCAGAAATCTACAGACACAGAGATGGGGCAAAAGTCTGAAGAAAGGAAAACATAATCCTTTTGTAGTAGGTTCAGGATACAGAATACTTAAGCAAGCTGTACATGCATAAGTCCATGGGTCATTACGCAATGTACCCATGAGTGCTGACAGGTTGGCAATTGTCATTGCAAGACCTCTATCTACAAGCTTTCATTAATCATTGTGACTGGGACAAGTGCCCCAAGACTGGAGGAAAGTAAACATCTTACAACAGTTTGCATTGGAAGGGACATTTAAAAGTCACATAGTCCAAACCCCCTGCAATAATCAGGGACAATTTCGACTAGATGAGGTTGCTCAAAACTCTTCAAGCCTGACATTTCCAGGAATGGTGCATCTACAGTCTCTGGGAAACGTTTTCCAGTGTTTCACCAAACTCATAATAAAAAATTTCTTCCTTATGTCTAGTCTGAATTTACCCTCCGTTATTTTCAGACTATTACCCCTTGTCCTATTGCTAAGACCCTACTACAGAATCTGCAACCACATTTCTTATAAGCCCCTTTATAGGAGAGGTGTTCCATCCTTCTGATTATTTCTGTGGCTCTTCTCTGGACTCTCTCCAACAGGTCCATATCTCTCCCATGCTGAGGACTCCACAGCTGGGTGCAATACTCCACGTGGGGTCTCATGAGGACAGAGTAGAGGGGGAGAATTACCTCCTTAACCTGCTGGACACTCTCCTTTTGATGCATTCCATTATAAGGTTGGCTTTCTTGTATGCAAGTGCATGCTGCTGGCTCATGTCTGACTTTTCATCCATCAGTAGCCCCAAATCCTTCTCCTTCTGGCTGCTCTCAGTCCTTTCACCCTCTGGCTGCATTGATGCCACAAGGATTATTAAGGGACTGGAGAATTATTCCTGTGAGGAAAAGATGAAAACGCTGGGTCTGCGCACTGTCTCTCATAACAGATTTTTTTCCTAAACCTTCTATATCTTTATATTTTTAACCAGTTTCCTCTTTGGGGAATAGCTCATTTCTAAGCTATTACTATGTTTCATTGACACCCAAGCCAAGCCCTCATGAAATTTAGGGTACTATCTTGTCTTCAGAGTAAACTCGGTCTTAGGTGATACTCTGTAAGGAGATTTTGATCTCTTACTGCAGGGCTCTAAAACCTCACTGTTGACTTGTCCTTTTGCCCAGAATTAAAGACATAGCTGAAACGATGTAAATAAATGATACATGATGCATGTATGTAACCTAGTCTATTTTTTGACATGAAAGTAATCTAAAGTGCAAAGCAAGTACTGAAAAGAAAACCCAGACTCTTGAGGCTGTAAAGAAAGTGCAAAAGGAATTAGATAAAGCCTGCCTAGCTTTTTAACAGTTTTAGTATGGAGAACAAATAGTAACAAAATGTAGCTAAACACAGCCATAACTTATGGAATTTTGATCTTTTTTTTCTTTTTAGTTTCTGCTTTTTCAGACTATATAATTTAAGTACGAGAGTAACTTTCATAACCAGTAAGCAAGACATGAAATTATGAAAAACCAAGATTTCAGAAGATTGCAGCCCATAACTGTTTCTAGACAATACTGATATAGTGTATTATACCTAAACTGGGAATGTTCTGGAACATAGTGGGAGCATGAGCCATCCTAATCTCTTCATAATGAATCTATAAATGAAGGCCTATTAGATATAAATAATCACAACTGGAAATACTTACTATTCTCTTCAAGCAATTAATTTTCTGAATCTTCAGTCAGAACACTGTTTTCTACCTGACTTTTACTTCTTGAACACATGAATTACCCACAAGCTCTTCCTAGAGACTGGTAGCTTGCTTCCTAACTTTCAACTGCTTAATCTGGAATACTTATAATTTCATGCTTAGATGAAAAAATGATAATGAAGGTATTAAGAAGTTGACAATAATACAAAAGGCACTGAAAACTGGGTGGTTAGAGGAGAAGTGGACTTTGCCAAATACATAACAATAGGGTGTTTAATATTTATTTCAGTGGCAGAAACTGTTGGTTTGCCAATTATTAGTGACATTTGTGCTGCTCAAACAATTGCATTACCTTGTTCTTTAACTGATCAGTATGTTGTTTATAAAAAAAAGCATAAAATTTCCCTTTGTGACTCCTCATAAAGGGCTTCTGCCCATATAAGATGCTACCTACTATGGTAACTATGTGGTTTGCATGTATTAATAAATTACCTTAACAATAATAAACAGCAGTTTAATATCAGTCATAGCCAATTTCTACGGTATTGTTTCTTTGCAACATCTGTCAGCAGAATCAAAGCACTGGAGCAGAATTCCCCAATATCATATGGAAAAGCAATTTCTTTCCTTTAGTTCTAAATTCTGCTCCAACAATTACCTCTGCAAGGAACTACATCTGTCAGTTGCATCCGTTAGATTACATGTGCCTTGGCAAATCTGATGGTTTATACTCACTATAATTCAGTTGCAGAACTCGGTCCACAGTGAACTCAGGCTATGCACCTTTAATTAACCTTGGAAATCTGAGACTATCATTGATCATACAATAATATACCTACTTTTCTACACATATGTCAAAGCACAGGCTAAGCCTGTACTGACAGATTGTGTGAAGAATTGTGCAGAATTTAATACTTCTAAAACTATCTCCTAGATTCTTAAAATAAAACATTATTTAAATTAAAATGTAGAAACAAAAATTTCCAGGGTAATAACCATAGGATTTTGGAAATCATACTTTTCATGAGTAATGCAAGTAAATGATTTTATAAACAGTGAAACCTCTTGTTACTTTCTAGTTTTATCTTTTGTAATAAGGTATGAACATTTAGATAGATAGAGGCGTGAATAAATGGAAGGTTATAATGTGATTATGACACAACTAAGAGCAGAACAGTAAATAAATTAACACCTGTTAGCACATGCTTTCATTAAAAATCCTTGTTACTTGAGAAAAGAGAAGACCATATTGCTGTCTATACTGACCACTCTTTTGTACTGATTGTTAAAGTTGTTGTACTGTTATTACTGTTCTTGTAAGCAATCAGTAAACAGCTCAGTACAGTATTTTTTTCATGCACTACAGGCCTGTGAAGTTAACTTGATGTGGCAACACAACTGGATTATAAGCAGAAATCCAAAACTAAAAAACCCTAAAATGGAGTTTCAGGATTGTCATGGCTATTAGGTTCATAATTTGGCTTAACAGGTTTTTTTCTTGGTTGGTAAGATATTTAACAGTTTGAACATCATTTGGCACCAATTTTAATCCCATAAAAGTTTTGGTTTAATGTCTACAATAAAGTTAGATTGCTGTGTTCCTTCTGCCAAAATGGCATTGAGAAGCCTCCCATAAACTACACTTTAAGAAGATCCATGTTCTGAATAATGCACAGCCTCTCATCCACTCCTTTAAAATTGCAACGTCAGAAACTCAACAAGCATAGGTCAATCTAATTCACTTGTATCAGTAGAGAATTGAATTTAAAGTATGCTTTTACAAGGATTAGACTAAGCAGATAAAAATCACTTGATCTTATCTATAAATGCACATTCTTTATTTTATTTTTTCATGTACATATTTGCCTTTTTATAATAAAATTTCATTACTATTTCTTTACCATGCACTTTCTAGCAACTTATTCTGTTTACTCTGTTTGGTCTTTTCTTGATTCGTTTGCACTTTTGATATTAAATTATGGACTATCATGGAACACAAGTTACACAAGCATAAAAACAACATAAATGGATAAACATAGTAAATAAACAGAAATCATTAAACAGATGCTTTAATTTGCACCACATAAATTAAGTACAGAGATCTAAAAGTTAATTAAAAATGTTGATTGGTGAGACGAAGACTTATAATTAAAGCTGTTTTTCATGAGTGGCCTAGAGAAGAAATTTTACTACAAAGGTTTTTACTATTTTCTGTGTAAAGATGCATTGTAGCATGCACATCACTTGAAATCAAATCTGTTAGTGAACTGCAGAAAAAAGGATTATTTAATCTTAATTTTATAACTTTAAATTTATAAGCATAGCAGTCAAGTATGGCAACTTGTGTATTCAGCCCAAACAAATAATTCTGAACTCTTAAAATGCAAACTGTGTCATGGTGCTCTCAGCATTTTAAGCAACAGGGTATCTGTGCTGTACTGTACAACGGAAGACCAAATTCTGTAATGCCTTATATTGTTTGAAATGGTGATGATTTTATCATACTAATTGATAATATCACAATTGTCATTGGTGCCTCTGCTTTGTTTTGCTCAGTCCTAAGCCTAAACTTCTTTATTTTCAGAAAATAAGGCCACAATCTAGATGCATATTACTACATAAATAGCTTTTTTGTTTGTTTGTTTTTTGGGTCCTTAATATCGTATTTCCCATTCCCTCTTTTAATTGTAACTATCAACTTATTAACAGCTATTATGACCACTCTGTAGAATGTCAGAGGAATGCCCATGAAGACTGATTTTCCCAAAGATTATCTCTATTTCCCCTTTTACTTGAATTATTTTCAGAAAGTTGTCTAGTATCTTCAGCGTTTTGGGTCAGGTCTGTAAAGTCTTAAGAAAAATGAGTGTTAGCATGCAACTTCTCTGTACAAGAATCACATGGTTTGAATCCTAATGGTGTTAATTAAAAATGCTGAATTATTTATCCAAGCATGTCTCCTTTTTAAGAGACAACGCAGAGGCATGCATTCCTTCTTTAGCCACATCTCACTGATGTGTGCTGTTTCTCTAAAGCTTGCCTCACCATCTGCCCTGGAGCCAGAGAACACTGAGTGTAACTCTTACAGGATTTACTACAATGACATATTCTCCATGACTACCCTTATGGAAAATATAATGTTCTCTCACATAAATCAGATTTACAGAATGTTGCGTGCTTGTCCTGGTAATCCTGTTGTGGCCAAGTAGAGATCTTCACATAACTCACTTCTGCAGTAATTGCGTAAGCACGAATGAAATACAGGTTTTGAAGACTCTAAAGAAAAATGTAACTCTGACTTTATGTATCTTTGCCACAGGAAGTGGCAGTGCCTTAGTGTTAGGGTCGGTGCTATCATTTCCCTTTTCTTTACCTTTATTTGCTTCCTTAAAATCTTAACAAAATAATTCTTCTATTAACAAGCTATCCAAGAAGATCATTTGTTTTGGTGTTAAATTACGGGGGAAGAATAACACTGATGATAGGTTGTTATTTCTTCATAGTGTAGGAGTTAATCTGTTATTAGTACAATGCAGTGACAGATCCTGTTTAGAGCATGAATGCAGGAATTTAAAAACTAAAGCATCAGTAAGTGCATCAGACATTAATTTTCTGGTGTAGTTGATAAAGTATATAAGCAATCACTCATCGAATGAAATGCTTTGGCCTAAAAACAATGTGATTTACAAATGTGTTTATAATACAGCATTTAAATGGGCAAAGAAAAATTAAGCCAATAGGAGGCTAATTAAATTGAGACTATTAGAAAGAGGTTTCAAATTGTGCTTGGTAAATAGCTGAAAGAACATGAGATTATATTAAAGGGTACTTTTTGCTTTTTTACAACACCATCAAGTAATGGATTGTTAAATAATAGGACAACTCAACCACTCTATAGCTGCAAAAGACAAGTGGATCAGTTGCTTGAAAAAGTGGAAAGCCGAATGTGGAGACAATACCATAACCTGTTTAGAAGTATCATGTAAAATCTGTATCATTCAGTGTAGACTTAACTAGAACAAAGACTGAAATTTTTACAATGCATCCTTTACTCAGAAATTTCTTATGAGAGATAAGACAAATTATAAATAATGTACCAGCAGATTCTGATCCCCAAACCTTGTTCAAGAGCAAATATTATCTGTGAGTCTGGTCTTTAATTTTTTAATATCCACAAGGAGCACTAAAGTTATTGTCCATGGACAGAGTCTTTAGCTTTCTGAAAGTGAAACTCTAGAATGATTGAGTCTATGTTTTTCTACATTTGTTTCTTCATTTTTTCCCCATTGAAATAACTAATTAACAAGCCCTACTTTCATAGAACTCATATCCCCATATCCCTATATAAACTCAAATTAATTTAGATCTTCATAAACTGCACAAAGTGCAGTTTTCTCCAGAATTTTCATTGCATAGTGACTTCAATAAAACAACACTTATCTACAATATCTAGCCAGTACATGGATCTGTGACTAAATGCTTGCCATTTTTTGTTATTTACAAAGCAGTTTCTAATAGAAGGTAGTTCAGAATATAGGTTAAGACTTTATGTCACAGTGCAACAGAGGTTACAGATGACCAAGTTGCGCAACTGGAAAAGTTAAATAAGCCAATAGAGGTCAGGCTAACTTAACTCCACTCATTTCCGTACTAATTCATCCACACCTATTGTAATCCTCTGTACATAGCACTGAACGTGTAGAAAACACATGTATCCCTTACAACTGCGTATGTTTCCTAAAAAGACAAACCTAACTCTTATACAGGGTATTTTGGTACTAATTATAAATTTGGAACTCTAAAGTTCATTCTGTTCTTACTTGGTGGGTAATACAGGAAAATGGGGAAGTCTGATGTGTACCTCAGGGGGATTTGATTTTAGGGGAAAACAGCCAATGAGCTCAATTGTATGCTTTTGCCTGCTATGTAGCATTTTTATAGCCCACCAACTAGATGTCTTCAGGTCACCAGGGACTGGCCCTGACTTCCCTCCAGCAATCACCCCAACAAAGAATGAACTTGGATGAAATCAGACAAGCTCAGCAGTGACTACACAAGTTCTGCAATGTCATCAGCAAGCAACAGTCCAACACTGCACACGATCTCTCCTGCTCTGAAAGAGTGCTACAAGAGATGGAGCCTGACATCATGGACTGGATGAATTCAGCAGCTTTTTAAGGATTGGTCTATGCACTAAGGAATGATAACTCTGTCTGTGTGTGGGTGTATATACGTATATAAATATATGTGACAAAAGCGATGGTATATTGAAAAATGTGTGATCTGAGCATGACGTGAATGATATGGAATAAGTGGTGGATACTTTCCTGAGTCCATCAGTAGCAGTCATTTTTCTCCTTCTCAGTAGCTGGTGCAGTGCTGTGGTTTTGATTTTCATCCTGGGAACAGTGCTGATAACACCAGTGTTTTTAGTTGTTGCTCAGTAATGTTTGCTCTGATCAAGGACTCATGCTCTGCCAGGGAGGAGGGGAAGCCGTGAGGAAGAAGAGACAGGCCACCTGACCCAAACTGGCCAAAGAGGTATTCCATAACACAGCACATCATGCCCAGTACATAAACTGGGGGCAGTTATCTGGAAGGGCTAGATCACTGCCGGAGTTGGGGTGGGTATCGGTCGGTGGGTGGTGAGTGATTGTATTCTCTTCCCTTGTTATTTCCCTTATCGTTATTATTGGTGGCAGTAGTAGTGGTTTTGCGTTATACCTTAGTTACTGGACTGTTCTTATCTGAACCTGTGGGAGTTACATTCTTTCAGTTATCCTCCCCATCCCTCCTGGAGTGGGGTGAGGAAGAAAGGGGGGAGTGAGTGAGGGGCTGCGTGGTTCTGAGCTACCGGCTGACCATAAACCACGACAAGTTCATGCTACCTTAATGTAAAACCTTAACTTGTTAAGGACAATTATTTCTTGTGTTCTTGAAAAATTCATTTTCTCCTTTCACTTGAATTAGCAGTTATTTTTTTCTGTTTTACAGAATTAAAAGCTGGCATGAAATTAATGACTTCTCTTTTACTTGCTATAGTGAATTTTCACTCACATCTAGCAGATATGAATTTGTCTGATCATATATGCTGATGAGACTTCTTGCTTTTGTTTACATATGTAAACAGTTTTTATTCTATTGGTAAGATAGAGGCATACATTGTCAGGTGCACTGTTAATATTTAAATGAAATTTAAAAAGGTCTAGAAAATAATAAAAATCTGTGACAGACAGTAGCATGCAGGATTTACCTAGACTGTGTGAGAAAATCTCAAATGGAATAGCTAATAGATGGCATATTACATAATAGAGATGAAGCACGATCAATTTTTAATCAAAACTATGGCGTATGCCTTTGTAATCAAAACCCTATTCATCACTGAATAATTTTAATAGAGCTAAAACAAATGTAGTCATTTCAAATCTTAAAATTGCTTGACTCAAAGGTAGCTAATTGAACTCATTCATAGGGTTATTTTCAGATTTAGTCTTTGCTTTTAATCTGACACTGTGAAATTTTTGTTCTGTTTTTCTTCACATCCAGTATCAATCCTCTCTAACTCACATAACCTTGTAATGTCTCTGAAGGCTTTCCCACCACCTTCTATATCCAACCAGATTACTGTGACCAGTAAATCTATCATTTTTGCAATCCCTAAATTATTTTAATACCAAAAATTTGTTTTTTATTAACTTGTATGTTTGTTTAGAAAAGGAAAGCAAACTCATTTAATCAGAAATTTCAGTCTAGTACAGACAGAGTGTAACAAACCCTGCTTCTTACTGTCACACTAGGACATTGGTCGGTATACCTTACATCATAGATAGAGAATAGATCTGGAACCTACATGACTAGTGTTAGAATGAGACTGTATTTAAAACATCAAGCATGGAAATGCTCATTTTCTATTCAATGAACAAAAATTCCTGTTAAAACTTTTCTGTAAAGCTTAAACCTAACATGAATTTTCTGATAGGTTTTTCTACACTCTGATGTAGAACACAGAAAGTTTTTCGACTGCAAGAGACAGTTATATATATATCAGCCATTATACCCATTTCTCTCTGGTGCAACTAAGGTTGGTAGCTGCACCAATGAACTGTCTTAGTGGAGAGGCTGAAAATACAAAGTCCCTGGGAAACAGCCACAATGTTTCCCAAAGAAAACATAAAGTAAAACTTAGATATCTGGTCACTATGGTACGGGGGATATGCACTTTGTTTTCCTGCTGCCATTATTGGTAGGTAAACAGTGAAGTATAGCCTCCAAGTCAGACAAATAACACCTTTCACATAACAAAACATATTTCTTAATACTACAATGTTTTTAATTAATTTATGTAATGTAAGCAGTATCATCATAGAATTCAGTTATTATTAATAAATAAAAGGATTTTAAAAGCTGTTTCACTTAACTGTAGGCCATAAATTATTTGTTACATGTTATGCACCTTTATGCTAGCAATTATTCCAAACTTTGCTCTGCTATGAAAGAAAGTCAAAATATTTTCATGCATCTGTTTTATTGCTCTTCGATGCACCAGCATGAAAAAACATTTTATCAATACTGTGTTGACATAGTCTTTCCCATAAAATCTTGGAATGCCGTAACAAGTTGTATAAAATGAAAAATATAACTGCATAGATGAAGCATAATGAATCATGCTATATGCAATATGCTGAGGTGACTAATAGATATCTGCATTGTTTTTACTAAACTGAATTTATTGGTGTCACTGCATATTTTGAGTGAGATTTCAGTAATTTTTGATGTCATCTTGGAATCTTGTCCATCAAGCTTAGTTTCAAGGTATTTCCTCATAAAATAATGTCAGACCGCATCTAAAATTATTTTTTCATTCATTACAGCAAAATCTCAATTGACTACATTAATGCTTTACATTTTACATGTTTTTATTAGACATTTTTCTTAAAAGAAGAGTTTTAAGGACTTTTCTTTCACAACGTTGTACAATTTGCTGACAACTTAAACCAAAGTTTGGCCTTTTGTTTAGGTAAAAAATGTGTATGTCAAAATAAATACTTATACCAGAGAGGTTCAATAAACCAATATTTTTCCTCCTCTCTTGTGTATACTTGATTTTCAGTTCTAGATGACGTGAAAGTACAAGTTTCCGCATAATTTTTTTATATAACTTGTATATGCACGGTTTCCAGTCTCCATGCAAAGTTTATATTTCAGCTGTATAGCATGCTAAATTGTTCATTTTCCTGTGTTTTAAAAGTAAAGTGTTTACTAGTCATGTTTAACTTGTTTATTAGTATTATTTATTGAAATAAGAGGTTATTTCTGTGTTGGCTAGCAAGATCGAATAAAATGGATATATTTTTCTCATGTAAGATGACCTGCAAGTTTACCTCTTTGAATTTATGACCCATGAATCATAGAGATGACATAGCTGTGACCTCTTCCAGAGGACATTGTGTTTTCTTATGAACACTTTGCATTGTTCATTACTGCTAATACCCTGTTTACTGAACAACATCTCTTCTTCCTGTTACTTATTGTAGCCCTTTACAATGCTTCCATAGCTAATTTGTCAAATTTAAGGTTATGTTATCAGAGACTGGGAATAAGCAATTGACACACATATGATATTACAAAGTTTCCATTTATTTACTTCAAAATAGCCTGGTCACAGGAATTTGAAAAGCAATTGTCAAATACATATCTCAAATTCAGAAGTCTGTAACTCAGGTTAATATTCTTACAATACTACATTTTTCAGTCATCTGTCTAGCCTAAACCAAAATATTTATGCCTGTCACCATATTTCTTTTCTCTGAGTATTTCAGTTTTACACATCCTTCACTTCTACTTTTCTTACTATGAGTTCAAGCCCAATAAATGAGTTGGCCTTGAAATTAATAATGTCTTTAAAATAAATAGAATAGCCTTGACATTAGATAGAACTTCAGAAATGTGTGCAATGCAAGGGGAAGTTATTTCTGAAAATTAGGTAAATTCATATCTGGAATTTTAACAAATAGTATGAATCTTGAAGTTCTCGTTGAATCCTTGCTAATGGCTGTTTTTTTCATGTATACAAAAAGAATATTCATATCATTCAATATTTGGCATAGTAATGAGAACACACCAATTAAACTTGCAGTGGCTCCAAGACTCGTGATATACCACATCATCAGAATGTATTATAGCATATTGCTTAGCAAGAAGTGCAACAACATCCAGTTGAGGCATACTATAAAATCACCAAGGAAATTTGTTACCAATATTTGGAATATTATTTACTTAGACTTACTGCACAATATTCTTGTGCTGGAAAAACTCTGAGGAGGCATCTAATGATGAAGTGGGCACATGGAAGGCTGAAAGCAAAATTACTCAAAAGCCATAGTTATTGACATGATAACTCTTATCTGAATGGTTATTGCCAACAGCACTGCACATAATACCTGGTAACCCTATAACTAGGGATCTCTTGTGACAGGCTACATGACATGTTGCTGACTAGACACGTGGCTCAGGCAACCTGAGTCACACAACTAAATGTTGGTTATTGTCAGGACAAACATTTACTCATTCCTCATCTGAAGACCTGACTGCTAGAAAATACCATATTCTCCTGTAATCATTATTATCTTTTATGTAGACGTTTCTCTGTGTCAATGTGTGTATGTGCAATTTCCAAAGTTATAAAGCCTTTATAAAAGTTGTAATTTTGCTACAAATATAAAAGCAATAAGCAAATCCGAGACTTTCAACAAATGCTCCTACTAATGCCAGTGGAAGTGGCATTGAATAGCTAACATCCATTCAGAACTCATATTTCTGTAAAAATCTGGTACATACTGCTAACAATCCTAAACAAAGAGATGAGCATTATTAATGCATGTGGAAGTGAGAACCTGCACTGTTACTAGGAGTAAAGAATGTCATATAATATTATGGTCCATGCGTTTGGTAAAAAAAACATTTAACATGTTCTGCTACAAATAAAGGGCATTCAGCAAGACTATCTAGCTATCAGACTCTGAATCATAGTTGGCTAAACATTTGCAAGTAAGTAGCCTTAAAATATGTGCAAGCACACTACTTTATGAACTACATGCCCCATCTGGTTAGGCAAATGAGGAAGCCTTCCCCAACACATGACTGCTAGCTGCATTTGAACTGCAGATCAAGCTGCAGCAGGGCTGGTTTAGTATGCTGTAAAAGTTTCTGGCTCTGTGTTAGATAAAATCCCCTTTTTCCCTGCACTATTAGAATCTATATCTACAGATCCTCTAACACCATGCACCAGAAGGAATGAGATGAAGAGTCAGCTGCCTAAAACAACCTGCCCCTGTTTAACCTCCTGCTTTCTGAATACTTCAGTGTCTCAAGATTGTTTCCCTAACTAACCTTTTATTTCCCTGAGCTGGCCCTTCCATAAGAAAATCAACACTTACACTGGGAAAGTACAGTGAAAAAAAGAAAAAAAAAAAAAAAAGAAAGAGGAACATTCACCTCACCTTGGGTTTTTCTTGTTAACATACAATGTAATTTCATGCCCAGGTTTCAGTATATAAACACTTTCAAATATATGGTATCTAAATCTGTTTATAAGCCTGTTGAACACTAGCCCTACTTAACTTCACCTAGAAATGTTGTGCTGCACATGCCAATTAAGATCATTTTACATTTACATAAAATACAGCAGTATTAATTTCTTCTCACTGAGATATAGTGAGCCAGATGACTTAAACAGAGAACAGAAAAAAAAAGCCAAACCAACCAACCCAAAACACAACAGCTCTGGTGGGCAGGTGTGAACATGAGCAGCCAAGAAAAACAAACAAACACCACAAGGAGTTATCTTTTTTTGTAGCTGCCCTTGCTAGCACCTGCTAAGTGGTGCTACTGAGAGCAAATCATTTCCCCACCCCTGGAGTTGAACCCTGCCAGTCAGAATAGAAGCTTGCTTCTATTCACTCCCTGATTTAGGCAAGAGGAAAGGATTTTCCTATGCCTTTTGCTGTTGTAAAAGATACAAATGAATTTTTTAAGGAAAGAAAAAAGCCCAGAACTACTACATGAGACTTTTCTGATAAAGATTTAAACTCCCATATCCTGACATTGATACATAAATTATAAACTCAGTTTCCTGGGAATGTGGATGAGTGTGTTCATGTTTGTGAATAAAGAGTTAAAAGTTTCTCTTTAGCAGAAAAACAATGTATTTTTTAATGTCTCTACACATCTGTTATTCCTCTGGGGAAGAAGAACCTAAATAACTGAATCTATTGCTGTTGCTGCTGAGCATTAAAATCAATAGGTTTCCTTAGTTATGAGAAGAAACAGGCCCTTGTTAAACATTATTGTGCGACTTTCTCAAGCAAAAAATAATATAAAATGCGTTCTTATGTATTAATTATTAAGAAAGAAACCCTATTTTTTTCTCCTTTTGCAATTACCCAATAAACACAACAGGCATTCACTCCATTTCATAGCACACTTTGTGCAGATATTAGCCATTAGAGTGATGTTTTGAAAGCTCTAGAACTTGTTACACTGCAATAATACTAAAAGAGCTGTAAAAGCTGGAGTACGTTATACTGAAATCTTCAGTGAAACATGTCTTTTTCTTCCTCATCCTCTCCAAACACTCATTTTTTTTCCCCACCCATCTTTCTTTTTTTTTCAAACTCTGACTTAATACTGAGCTTTCTGAAAGTGCCTCTTGGGGTATACTAACAAAAACAAGTGTGCAATTTGTGATCCCATTTAAAAAGTGCCTTCTTAAAAATGAATTTATGGACTCTGTAGCTTACCAGATACAAAGTTAATCAAATAAAATAACAGTCAAGTCAAGCCCTGACCAAAAAATAGTGTTTTTCTATGCCTGCCTAAGAGGTATGATAATAGACTCTTGGCTAGCAGGACAGCAGTAAAATCAGATGACTGCTGTAATTCTCTTAGCTTTGTCTGTTTAGTAAACCACAATAAAAACCTACGTTGGAAAAAATCTTCAGCCTAATGGAATTCTATTTTCTTCTTCATAGTCAGATTTTCTACTGGGATGGTTTTTATGCTGGTAGTAGATGCTTACTTTTTAGGCTTTCTGGTCTTCCATCCTCCATCATTTAATGAGGACTTCTGAGTAGATTATGTGAGCAAGAATAAGCCTAGAGAGGAATTAGTAAACTCCAAACCAAAAAAGTCATACCAATTTTTGAACTTTTCTGTTCTTTCACCTGTGTTAAGGAGAAGATTGCTTTGGTTCCTGAGACGAAATGAAAGAATTTATCTTCATGCAGACTGAATTCCAGTTTTGAACAAATCTGGTTTTCCTTTGGGATGCAGTTCAAAACTAAAACATCATATTTTAAGAGTCTTTTTCTATATAATACATGTAAGCTGGTTTTCTAAGCTCCCAATCTAGTCAGTGATGATTAGCCATTACAGGTCATTCCCAAATGAGTTTACCAGACACTGAGTGGAAATGGATTGCTTCAGAATTGCCTAGTAACATCTGAAGCATGCAAGCACATCAGAGATAAGTGTCTTGGAGCAGAAGGTGTGATCTATCACAGACCTGAACCCTAAGGGAAAGCAGCTGGAGGCTGCTGGTTTCCCCTCCATGTAATGTTTAAAATGGCAGTAAATATCTACATTTTGGCACAATAACTCCATCCTCAGTGCCTCATTTAAGGTGGATTGGAGTATTCTGTAAGTTTCATTGGCAGTACAGGCCAGAAATTAAATTCAGTTGTCTTTACACAACCATTTATTGCTACTTTAGACAGACTTGCTTGGCTTGTAACTGTTGCTTTGAACTGGCATTGGTCTTCCCTAGGTCCTCTGTCATATTTGTTTCCCACATGAGGAAGTCTTGGATAATTTAGAGCCTTTTTTTTTTATTGCATTTTGCTACCTGCTGCAATGTCTTTACACCAGGAAGTAAAGGAAAGCCACCTAAAAACTACATTAGTAGAAAGTATTTGAGAAGGGCTGTTTACTGCTGAATAAATCTGGAACAGGTAAGCTTGGGGAACACTTGTGAGATAACTGAAGTGATGGTGATGCTGAATATACTTTTTTGATTTGTAAATTTTTTTGTAGAGGACTTGGCAAGTGAATGAAATATTCTCAAAAACAGACAACAAAGTAATTTTTGGGCCTGTTTCTGCTAACCTTAAAAACACAGATCTCCACAGGAAGCACAATGGTACTGATGGATGGGGCGGGGGAAAAGGCATATTTGGAATGAAGTCTGTATAACCATTGCTGAGGAAATGAGCAAATAGCAATACATGACTGAGAAAGATAGAAACTCAAGCTCCAGGCACTACTTGCAGGAGATAAAAAACTTCTAAGGAGTTTCAAGCTACAGTGTTTGCAGCAGTTAAGTGCTGTGTGCACTGAGGCAATGAAATGCGTACCTTAGGTTATGGATATGGCTTTATATAGATCTGTATGTCTCATTCATTAACTAAAGAGAGAAAAAGGAAAAGGCAGCTAAAAGTCCTTGACAACCTTCTCTACTTATTATTTTTTTATCCCCGCAAACCTGGAGTACCTGAAGTGTAATGTAGTTAAAAGATGGAGAGGTGAGATAGACATCAGCAGCTGTTCTGTGGGATGATGCCACCTGGTCCACATAACCATCGTTCTGTGGTAAGTTAACAAAAGCATATGTGCTGTGACTATGCCAAGGAACCTCCCAGACCAAAGGAAGCATGGGAACACGTGTCTACAGTAGCAAGATTCAAATCCAGCAGCCAAGGGAGTGTCCAGCTAAGCAGGGGTAGTCTAAAAAGGGCTGTGCTGTATCTGCAGTAGTTGTCCAAGGTCTTATTCAGAGTCTGCACAGAGAATTGTTTAATTTGACTAATTTCCCCTTTATTACAGTATATTTTTTTTTTTTGCTGTGTGAAACTTTCATGTTTCTTTACAGCTGAAACCCATCTGATCTGAAGTGAGTTATATTTTCCTGAGGAAATAGGACTGAATTTCTTGTCAGTGTGGAGTCTACCAGTAACATACTATTTTTATGAATAGTGCATAACAATCTGTTAGCTTGAAGAGTGTGCAGTAGTTTTTTATACGGAATATTACAGTTTAAATTGTTCTAATGCATGACTTGCCTTTGCAGAAATCAAGTAATTACAGTAATTCTGCTACTGAATATTAGTAGAAAGTATAGAAAAAAAACCTGCTGCTGACTTTGCTGAAAAAACTGGGAGAAGCAACCAGTTTGGAGCTGGGGGAGTTGTGTCAGGGTTCCTCTGAAGATGATAAAATGACAATCTATGAACTTCAGCAGGGAATTTTCAGTGATTACAATCAGATAAATTCAGACATAGGTTGGGTGTGTAGTTTCTCTACCTGCTGTCCTGGAAGAATGCAATCAGGATTTTGTGTTTCTGAAGAAGTTTACAAATACAGCCTGAAACTCTGGTGTGATAATAGCATGTATATTCATCTTCTGGATGGGGTGTTCTGGTTTTTTTTTTTTGGCTTTTTTTTTTTTTTTTTTTTAAGCAAAAGGCCTTGTTTTAATAGACTGCTCTCTTTCACAGACTAATTGAGACTGCTGAAAGAGCAGTTTTAAGAATTGACCGAAGAGTCTGATTCATGCTAAAGTAGAGGCATAGTTTATGAACTGGTACCATGCAAATGGGTTGCAAATACAGAGCATGAGGGTGAACTGAAGAGCTTCACTCAAGAGTACCGTGGGGACAAAACCTGTCATCTGAAAGGGTTTCCACAGCATCTCTTTGCCATCCCAGTGAATGAGATAGGCTAGTGAAAGATACAGACCGAAGAGCAAACTGAGATCAAATAACAGGTGCTTGCAAATGATAAGTCTGTGTGCTGCTGCTACCTTGAATTCAAGGGATGATAGGCTTTTAAGTCATGTAAGGAAAAAAAAACATTTCCATTATGAAGAGGTGTCTGCTAATGCCATGAGGCCTGCAACAGGCACTGGCACAGTGATAGTGGGGTTCTCTACCCATCAATCTATGTGTACCCTTAATGGAGAGGGACACCACCTACCCTGTGCACACACCAGACCCACAGACAGCAATCATTAGTTCAGTCCTTGCTTCAGGGTCAGATGAGAGGCCTTTGTTCCCTGTCCTGCTCCAGATGCACTGAGCAAAAACATATCTTCTGGTAGGCACCCCCATACACTGCCCTCACAGCATTTCCATACCTTAGCATTCTTTTCCCCTTTCTTAGCCTTCCTTTTCACCATCTTTGTATCAACCTTTCTCCTCCCAATTCGCCTCCAGGTAAACAACTTAAACCATAACTTTTTTTCCCACCTGCTCCTAGTTTTGCTTCATCCATTCCCAAATATGTGATTTCTGATCCCGTTACCTAAGCAATTTTGCCATTATATGGTATTACTGATGGTCACCTGGGTGGTGTTTGCCTTACAATATTCAACTCCCCCAGAGGTCCATAATACTCCCCTCCAATTATCAGTAGAGTCTGACGTTTTCTCAAACACCTCCCACTTAACCACCTGTGAGATTCAGCCATCCCTCGCAACTCTAACTTTTGCTGGCTTCCCACGCAGCTACTTATTATGTTCAGAAGTTTCTAGTGTCCTGTACAGTGGATTTCCACCTTCTGCTCAACCACTTACCCTGAGCCAGGGCTTCCTCAGTAGCCATAGCAATATGTCCACAGCAACTGACATGAGCTGTTCTGATCTAGTCCATTTCCCATTGCTTGAAAAAAGCTCACAGTTGGGATGAGCTGTGATGGTGGGTGGCTGAAATCCTGAAGAACTTTTCTTCCACTGTAGCTCCCAGATTAAGCATGTATCCTTGCAAGATGGCTGATAATGGGAAAGCCATCTCATCACCTCCTTAGTTTACAGAAGTAATTGTAAGACATATTTTGATATCAATGATCTCATTAGTCCTTGACTTCTCTGGTGGTTGCTTGTGATGGGTTTGTAACCTTCATTTCTCTGGAGGGATGGATCATTTGTTTCCTTGTGTTTGAGATTTTGAATTTCTTCTGTTCTCTGCAGGCATACACAGACTGCAGTGTCTTTCACATATTTATGATGAGCTTTTGTAACATCACAAACCATCCTATCTGGCTACACAGCAAACAAAAAACATGCGCTTGTGAAATACACTTGGTTTAATTCCATCCCTACTTTATAGCAATAACTAAAAAGGCAAAGCGTATGTATTTATGACTGATATCATAGCCGTTACCAGAAGAGGACATATTTTTCTGAATTTATAAATCCCCAAACACTGCCCACTCATTTTTTCTGCTTGCACAGTCCTCTGGTGAATTATAGTTAAACAGCACTTATCACGCAGGCTGATATTCATGGTGAATGCCTTTCAGTAACACATATGTTCTTGAAACAAACTTTTCCTTACCAATCTAGAAAACAGAGACAGCCAAGTGAACAATACATTCTGATTAATAGTGAGAAAAAACCGACACAGAGAAATCAAAATTATGAGGTGACAAATGCTACACTTAATGGTGAAAGAAATTCTTCCAGATCTCTGGTATGGCCTTGTACTGCAGTGTTGGTGGTGAGAAGCTGTGCAGCAGGTAAATGGCATGGACATCCACTCTGATTTCCCTTTACTAATTTAGCTCTGTTTCTGATATATTGTCATAATTCTCTTTCTTTCTTCCTCAGTAGTTTTACTTTTTAAGGAAGGACAGCTAAACAAGCATTGCTGCGTCCTTTATTCTCAGTCTTGTCTCTTTCTAGCTTTGCTCAGTGCACTCCTCTGTGCCTTAGATAAATATTACAACCTCTCTTGTGTCCTAGTTAGACATAATAAAAGCATCAAGTAAAGATATCTTTGAATCTGACACTAAGATGACTCATTCAAGAAGTGTTGTATTGCTAAGTCAAATCATGCAATCTGGTGTTGTGTTAAAGGGGCTCATGATAATCATGTGAGGGAAAATTTCACCATCTATGCTAAAATTGTCTAACCTAATGACACATTTTCACACACACACACAACAAATCTGTTGCATCTGCCTCTCAGTGCACTCCACAAATGACACGAGACATGAAACTTCTTCCCCTTCATTGCTGGTGGAACACTCCACACCCAACTCTCCCACAGGGCTCATCAGCTCTATGGCTTGACTTAATTCCAAGTTTTCTTTTTCCCAGATTTTCGTGATGTATTGACATACAGACCCTTGTGGGCAGTCAGACAAATCTACACTTTAAAACTCTGCATCCTTCTTAGTCTTCAAATACACAAGAAAAGTGGCATAACAGAAATAAAGTGTTCCCCATGCTCACTGAACACAGGAAAAGAAACAACAGTCTTACTTGCTTTGCAGCAAAAGGTATTTGGAAGTCTGATAGGTTTGTGGCAGAAGATTAAAATCAGACATCTAATTTCCATTTACTTTAGTATACTGGACTGAATGCTGTGATAAGACAGAGGCTGATCACGTGTGGTATAAGGCATTTTTATTACCTTAATTTTTTCTTCTCTTCCCAAGGTTCTCTATATTCAAATATTAGTAATATTAGCCCAAAAGTTCCTATCAATGCAATGTGAGAAATAATAAAGTTATACTTGTTTTGAACTCCAAAAAAGATAAAAGATGCTTTCAGATGTTGTCTTCTAATGTATCTGACCTTACACAGGAAAATTTTCAAGGTCTAGAATTTGCAGTAAAAGCATTCAAAGCTAATACCCGCTTAAGCTTATAACTATATTTTCTTTACTCCAAAATTAATTAAATTAAATTTAATTTGATTTAAATTTAATTTAATTGCATGAATTAAAACAGTAAATATTGAAGCAGATTTTTTTTTCTCAGGTATTTTTTTCTGCCTTGAATTGATACACATAAGAAATCATTATATTTCACTCAGTGTTATTTATAGGGTCACATTAATCATTCTATTATTTTAATAGTTCCAAATAGGTAATCTAGAAGCAAACCCAGTAGATGACCAGTGAGACACCATAACAAGTGAAGAATGAACTCTCAAACTGAACAATCATCCAGTAAGTACAGGGCTGAAAATTTCTACTTCAAACTGCTGTCATAGTACTGTTGCACATCAAATACATTTTACATAAAGTGATGTCAGTTCAGTATACAGCATTTAAATACTCAGGCCAGTTTTATAAATGGGTTTACAATTAATAGTTTAACTGTCTCTATATCTAATAATGAACTGTGTTCATAATGTCTTTACATCTAGCAGTGAACAGCATTCTTTTAAAAGAAAAATCTTGGATTTTTTTTCACTAGTAAGGTTTTTTTATTCTGATATCTAGACCAAGGACAACTAGTTAATTCTAGATGTTGTCTTATATCAGGGGAACTCTTTTGCCTTTCCCTTTCACAATTACCAACATGTAGCCAATGAAGCACTTGTGTCACAGATATATACCGTGCATAATATATTTAGCTTTGTTTGTAGTTTTGCTTTGGAAAGTGCCAAGTTTTATTTTTGTAGCTGTTTAAAATGAATACTGTAGGCAGAAGATAAAAAGGCTTGCCAAGCTGATAGGCTTCATATCAGTGTATTTATTGCCAATGCTATTAAAGCAAATAGCGGAGTACAAGCTAGAAGTACAACACTAAAAACAAGCTCCTACAGCTATGCCCAATTTCTTTTAAAAATGTCACATAATTAATAATTATCCAAATGTACAATTTGTTTTGTGACTTATGCAAAGTAGTTCTTCCTGACATTTCGTTTTATTGCTTCAGCCTGAGCTTCTCTGCTGAAATTTGTGACTGGGTATTTCTATGGTAACCCTGGAGGAGGGAATGGAAGAGTGCCCAGGGAAAAGAAGGATGCTGCAAGAAAGAAAACAACACGAAACTGAGAAAAACAGACAAAGAAAAAAACAAAATGAATTGCAACAGCTTTTATAGGAGAGTAGATCCACACAAAACAACACTCCATGGCCAAATAATAAAAAATAATGACAAGCATATTTTGAACGAAGGCTCTGGATAGCCTTGTGCTGGATAAGCCTTCCCTTTCATTACCAATTCACATTAATATGGGGCAATGAAAGTAAAAGTAGGGGAACATGATGGGCTCAACAGGTAATTTTATGTACCTTAAGATCGACATCCATATTTCCTGTATAGTTTGCAACAAGGGCACCTACCTTATGGGCATTGTCCTGTATAGCTAAGAGAGGTACAGTCATCTCCAAAAGGTGGTTCAATTCCATCAGATGTGTGCATTTCTCAATATTAATTGTATGAGGTGAATGACTCTTAATCTAGGTAGGTGATTTAGGCACTTAAAATTGCCATCTTTTTTTTCATTCTAGTGGAGAAATAATCTTGTGCCACTATCTGAATGCATGGGTTTGTTAGTATCATCTTACTGCCATTTTAAAAGAATTTAAGCAGCTAAACGGTTTAATATACATTAATGTAATTTTGATGGACAAAGAAGTGAAAAAGAGAGAAAAAGAGTCTTTGGAGCTACTCTGTTGAGATTTGATTTATACCAAGCTGTCAATTTCAGCACTGATGGACAGTGCTAGAATGTTTCTAGAATCTCACCATGATACCAGGTATTTAAGAGTCATTGGACTGCCTGTGGCTTTTTACAAAGGAAGGACGATCTCTGCAAGAACAAGTTCCGTGGTTTCAATCCCCTTGCTACACAGCTAATGTCAAACAGAGGCTGTGGCTGCTGAATTTCACACACTGTGACACATGGAGATAATTGAAATTGTGCAGTTTCTTAAATAGGCCACCACAGCTCACCACCTCCATATTATTTCACTTCTGGATGTCCCTTTTCATGAGGCATGAAAATAACAGAAGACAAGTACTTGTCAACACCCTAAAACAGAGGGTAAATCATTTACAGAAAGAATTACCTTGCATATGACATACTCTGGTTAGTGTTACCCTTTTCTTCCTGTGGCTATTATGTATATTCGGGTATTTATAACTTTCTACTGAAAGTAGATCATCAGGTGATGTCACATACGTTGCTCAAGAGGGGTGTTATGGAGATACACTACTAAGCAAGAGGAAATCTAGCATTAATACCAGTGTCATAAGTATCAGACAACCTTTTCTGATCCTCTATAGTTCCAGGTTTTCTCCCAACTAATGATTAAAATGAACTGTGTTTTTCCACTGTTAATTAAGTTGATTGGTGATGTTTTGCTTTTGAGAAAGACTGAACCTATTGTTTTGAAAGCTATGATGACTGTGACAGAATCTGCCTTCTTCCTGATCTCAAAATCATTGCTTATGTGAATAAATGCTGTGTTAAAATGTGTAAAGAGGTGGAACCAGGTCTTAAATCATGTCCATCCATCAATACCAATGCCTGACTGCTTGGTTTTTTCATTGTCTTGCTCAATGATGTACAAAATAGGTAGGGTGCAAGGGAAGAAACTGCATCAGAGAGTTCTCTAGATCACTTATTTCATGAGGAAAAAAAACCACCAAAAAAGTGGCAAGTAACAGGCAAATTACTTCCAAAGCCATTTCTCAATAAATAAATAGAATTCAGAAAACAAATTTTGCTTTAGTGCCCATCCTTCTTCTGTGTTCTTCATCAGACACAAAAGGACAGATTCATATTCTCCATTTGGATGACATGTTTAGTATTTTTATGAAAAGAAAACCACCCAAACAAACCAAAAGCCAACCACCAAAACAAACAAACCAAGGTTTCCAAGACAGTAATATGGTTTGCACATCTCCTTTGAAACAGAAAAAAAAAAGTCTACTGGATCCAAGTATATCACACATCACTCACTACCCCAGCTATACAGTATGGATCGTTGTGCACAAAAGCATTCAAGTGTATTAAGAGTACCTCATCAGTAGAATAAGCTAATGTACAAAACCATAGACAACACCCTTCCCAGTCAAGTCCTTAAATAAAAAAGTAATATGCCCACTTTTGTTCTTGTCACAAAACTCCAGGACAAAAATATATACAGAAAACTTGGTGACTTATTTGTTATCATCTGGGAAAAAAAAAAGAAAAAGCCATAGCCATAATTAAATCTTTAGATATCAAGTTATGGAAATCTTGCTTTAGTACAAAAGGTACTTTTTAGACTTGCTACCTAGCATGAAGGATACATTAAGCAGGATAATCAGTCAAACGACCTGAAATTTTACTTCATCAGCCTAGCTGATTTAGCTTAACCTAAATGTCTAGGTATGACTATTTAAAATAAATGAAAAAATAAATGTCTCCAGTCTTCTCTAGAAGACAAGACAAAATAATCTAAAACTGAAAAGAATAACAAATAATATACCTTACTCACAGAAGATCTTACTATTATTAAATAGAAAAGACTAAATGCAGGATGCATATTAACACCAGACAATAATAATTTCAAAGACAATGTACCAAACCTCCATATGTGGTGCCACAACCAGGTATTATGCTACAAAAGTTGTTTGATTATGTAGGAAATTATACCACAGGAAGCAAAGTAAATAATAGCTAGTTATCATAATCACATCAGGAGCCCAGTCTGGTTGTCTGTCACATTTCCTCCTCAGCAGAGGTGAACTGCAGTGTGTTTTCATGTTCTCCTGCTCCCTTTTGCATGGACATTTGACCTACTGCAGCCTACGAGCTTCACAGTAATTGGCAGTACCTGCAAGAGTAGATAAGCACAGACACATAAGCCAGAGTTTCCCAACTCACAATCTATCAATCATTAATGGTTTGGTACATCAGGCAACTGGGGCCTCCTATCATACAATCAGAATCTCAAAGGGAGCTCACTGGATGATCTACTCCTCCTGCTGCTACACAGAGCCAGTATCTCCATACTTCATTTTTTGGTACATGGTATATGATGCGTTATACATAATAGATGACTGCATTAATGTTCATGACACATCAAGAGAATGAAATGTAGGTTCCACTGCAACAGATGACAGGAACTTAGGAATATGTAGGCATTTGATTCTCTCTGACTTTGTGGCTTACTAAGACGTTGATATGAAAGGTTGAAAAAGAATCTCTGTATGGAGTTCAAAAACTCTTGAAAATAGATGTTGTTTTTCTGGGAGGGGGTGTTGCTGGTTTGTTTGGGGGGTTTTCTGATGCATTTATAAGAGTGTTTCCACCATGAAAGTTGAAGAAAAAGAAATTCTATAAAGATCAGAAGCAGCTTTTTATTTAGAAATAGAATGTTGTTTATTAGACACTTTGTAGTTTTTCTTTTCATACAAATATTCTATGTCATATAAGTGGTCCAGAATTGGGTTTATAACAATTAAGCAGTATTTCTTAGCTTTCTGTTGCGAAGAATTGAAACAAAATAAAATAGTATTAAGCATTTTAAACAAGCATATTTCGGAAATCCCAATGCCTGTAAAGATGAAGAACCTAGCTACAAAGTATCTGTAGACTTTTCATTTGCTCAGCCTGTGATTGAACCATAACACATGATACTCAAAAAATCTGTGTCATAAACACTTTCATATGAGTCACCAGAAAATTTTTTAATTCAAGTTCAGTGACAAAATCACTGCAAAAGCTTATTTTATATCATTCTGCGCACTGTACTGTGATGCATTTTAAGGTATATCCATTTTGAATAATATGTTGTTGTAATCTAAAACAATTTGCTGTTTTTAGATGCTTTCATGTTACAGAACTTCTTGTTTTCACTGATCACAGACTTACATCTCTACAGTAACATGTAAGTGGTTTTCAATAAAGTACAAGCTATGCTCTGTATTGCACTACGTATTACATTACTCACCAGAGCACGACAGTGCACAAGTAAGTGAAAATATAATACAGAAAGTGAAGGATCCAGTGTTGTTGATATAATTTTGGTGAAATACCAGGACTCAACATATATTCAGCTCAACAGTGACTCATACATTTGAAAGTGAATTGGAAATTTGGGTAGGCAGAAAGTAATGTTCCATGTGGGAATTTTACAAGAGGAAGGAATTTCAATGTATAACCCAGCTTAAAGTCTGAAAAGACCTTCAAAAGTTATGTGAGCTATGAAAGTGAATTATAGTCTTCCACATATTTTAGTTAATAGACAGGAAGCATAATTAGAACCCTGCTGTTTTTTCCAAGTTGTAAAAATTGACAGATTCAAGTAGCAAGATAGAAAATCCTATGAGGAGAAACAGAAAATATAACTTGATTCCCAGACTGTGGTCAATCCATGGGTCATAGAACCATAGAATGGTTTGGGATGGAAAGGATCCCAAGATCATCTAACTCCAAGCCCTCTCCCATGGGCAGGGACACCTCACACTAAACCATGTCACCCAAGGCTCTGTTGAACCTGATCTTGAACACTGCTAAGGATGGAGCATTTACCACTTCTCTGGGCAACCTGTTTCAGTGCCTCATCAGCCTCACAGTAAAGAACTTCTTCCTTATATTTAACCTGAACTTCCCCTGCTTAAGTTGGAACCCATTACCCCTTGTCCTATCACTACAGTCCCTAATGAAGAGTCCATCACCAGAATCCTATAGATATCCCCCTTCAGATACTGGAAGGCTGCTATGAGGTCTCCATGCAGCCTTCTCTTCTCCAGGCTGAACAGCCCCAACTTTCTCAGCCTATCTTCATACGGGAGGTGCTCCTGTCCCCTCGTCATCCTTGTGGCCCTTCTCTGGACTTGTTCCAACAGATCCATGTCCTTTTTATGTTGAGGACACCAGAAGTGCACACAGTATTCCAAGTGAGGTCTCACTTGGAGAGCACAGTAGAGGGGCAGAATCACCTCCTTTGGCCCTCTGGTCACATTCTTTACAAAGGAAGGAGATTCTCTGTGATAACAAGTTCCCTGATTTCAACCCCCTTGCTACACATCTAATGTCAAAGAGAGACTGTGACTTTCTCCAGCTTTAATGCACTGAATCATTTTTTAGCCTGATGTAAAATGGGGGGGGGACCATGTAAATTCAGGTGCAGAACTGGAGCTCTTCATTTTTATATATATAGCACATAAAATCTACATGAGGGAATAAAATTTACTTGTGGATTTTTCACTTTCATTGATTTTTTCATTGACATATGAAATATTCAGAGATTAGAGAAAAGATATAGGGATGGTTTCTTCAATGGAAATGTTTTTTATCCTGTCAGGTAGGAAGTGTTCTAACATAAACACAAAGGATGCCTAGAAAACTACTGTTCCAAATGGGAATGAGAAGTAATACTGTATGTCTCTTCATTTTTTTACCCTGTCATGAAAATATAACTAAAAGGATAAAAGTGTTTCCAGAACAAACTTCTTCAATAATTTTTCCTGCTTATTTCAGTGGATAATTGTAGTGAGGATTCAGAGTGTTGTGAATGGCGATAGAATATCCACAAAGGCAGATCAACATAAGAAGAGGGCTAGAAGGATTTGCTTGGTTCATTAATTCCCACCTTTTAAAACGTTACAGGTTCAAAGAGAACTTTATCATGAGATCAGTGCTTTAAGTCCCTACAATAGCAGTTTTTATTAAAAATCAAGATTTTCTTGGGAGAAGAACATGTAAGACAAGGCAAGGAAAAAACATATGATGGAACCTGCTAATATGACTTCTGGGGATCAGAAGCTTGCAAGGGATTTCTGAAGGATTTCTCAAGGTAATCTAGTCCAACCTCCCACTCAGAGCACAGTCAACTTCCAAGCTATAATTACTGTTAATTTTAGATCATAGTGAAACATAGAATATCTCCAATCCATCTGTGCAATTTCCTGTAGACTTTGACCTCTCACATTGCACATTGTGAACTCTTATTGCAGCTCACGCTCATAGCTGCTAATATCCCCACAGTACATCTCCAAGAAGAACCTGGCTGTATCTTCTTTACACTCTGCTATTGGGTAGTTGAAAAGAGCTCCCTTTCACCTTCTCTTTTCCATACTGACAAAATCAGTCCCAATAGTATTTTCTTGTACATCTTGTGCTCCATCCCCTTAAAAATCTTGGTGGCCCTGCACTTATTAATTCTTCTATGTCAATGATTTTTCAGTACTGGGGAATCCAAAATTAGGCACAACAATTTGGATGCTGCGCGCTTAGAGACAAAGAATCCCTTTGGCCTTCTGGCTCATATAGCCCAACATGGAGTTATTCCTCATTTCTGCAAGGACGCACAGCTGAATAACGTTTGGCTTGTCCACTGGGATACCTGAATCCTTTTCAGCTAAGCTGCTAGCTAGCCAGTATGTCCCCAGCCTCTGCAGGATGTCTCATTCAGTTTTGTTCAACTTCATGAAGTTTCTGCCAGCTTGGCCCAGTTTGATACTGTCTGCATACTTGCTGAAGGTGCACTTTATCCAGATGTTCAGGCCAGCAACAAAGACTTTAAATAACCTCAGTCTCAGTATCAGCTCTTGAGAATGAGTGAGATTCATTTTTTTTTCCTAAACCTGAAAATTACTGTACTTCACATATATGATCTGGAAGTACTGATGAGGCTGTGGTGCTGCTTCAAGATGAAAATAAAGGCAGGGCCTATAAAACCTATTATTTTATATCAAATCTGTCATTGAATGCATGCAGAGAAATTCGTCATCTGGTCTCTAATTTTCCCCTGCTATGTCAAATATAGGTTTTCTCAATTTTATTCATCATCCTTCCAGCAGAAAAGAAATTACTCCCTGGTCTCTACCATTGGTGTCGAGAGACGGATGTTTAAGTATTTGTATGCTTTTTTTTGCAGCAAGCTGAAAGACTCCGAACTAGTCACTGTCTGGGATACTCAATGTACTCAACTAAGTGGAAAAATTACACTTTCATTAAAAGATTTAGAGTATGGCATGTGGAAAGATGATAGTTCACATTGTATTCATATTCTAAGCATAAATAAGATTTCTGTGTCTTTAGGTTTTGGTACTGAAAAGGTAGTAGAATGCCAAGTCTGAGCTAATAAATATCAGCTAATGCTGTCATATGGATTTTTAGGATCTCAGTTTGAGGGCAGAGTTGGGTTGTTGTTGTTGGGGTTGGGTTTTTTTGTTTTGTTGGTTGTTTTTTGTTTGTTTTTTTTTTTTTTTGTTTGTTTGTTTGGTTGGTTGTTTTTTTTTTTTGTTTAAATACTATATGTATGATCTGTATAAGAGTTGTAGTACCAGGGTTATCTAGGCTTCCATCGTCATGCATAATTTTATGGATAAGCCATGACTTCAGGAGTTGAAGCTCAAATCAGAATTAGAAATGCTTCCTCATATAGAAAAATGACTGCAGGGTATCATGTATTCATGGCAAAAATATGTTGTTTGTTAATAAAATAAAATGACTCCTCCAAATAAGCTACATATATGAAAATGCATTTTTGGTGTATGACTGAAATTTCACTAGACGTTTCTGCTGAATTAACTGTGCTAGTCATGAGGAGCAGTGTAGTCTTGGATTTAGAGATACATTTTGACACTCAATACCTTGCCTTTTATGCGTGTGTGTGCATATGTATGTACTTACATTTCTGTGTGTTTACATACATACAGACATGCATATACATGTGTATGCATTTATTCAGAGCACTATCATATTGTTTAGTACTGATAAAGTACAGTAAGATTCTGAAATGTAAAGTGTGAAATTAAAAAGTGAGTCAGCATGAAGTAACAGTCATACTAATTACAAGTCCAGGTCAAGCACAAAAAATTCCCATGACTCACAAAAAAGAAAGAGCCTCCTTCTTTTTTTCTTTTTGCTTAGAAAACTTGAATTTGTGAAATTTTGTGGTCTATTTCATTCCTATGTTTGATTACTTTAGTCATGTTTCATTACTTTATTGGCATAGCAGAACAAAATATTACTAGTAAAACCAAATGTGTCTAAGCAAAAATATTGTGCACCAGCCTGGGATATTACACAGATTATTTTTTAGATTTTTTTTTCTTTCATGAAAAAAGAAATGCAGAGATGTAAAAAAACCTGAGAACTTTTAGCTAAAATTATATTTAAAACTAAATTTGTAATATCTACGGCAGTTCATGTGCAAAACACCACATCTCTAGCCAAACACATAGCAAGGGTGCATTTTCTGCTTTGTTGTTAATAAGGAAAATATCCATAGAACTGGCTGGCTGTCCATGTTTGGGAATATGTGATTTAAATGTGATCCATTCTGCAGGTCCCTGTTCAACATCTACTAAACTATGCAGCTCTGTAAGATTGCAAAGGGAAGAAAATTGCCACTTCATAAAAAAATCTACTTCAGCTGCTCTCACTTTGAGGCAGATGCTCAAAATGAGCTGCATGCAAAATTTAAGGAAATAAAGAAATTATGATGTTGTAGGGATACATTCATTTAAAAATAATGACCAGAGTGGTACGTCTTTTCTGTTACTTATGTTTGTTGAAACATCTTTGTCCTTCATTATCTTCAGGAAAAGCCTAAGAGCTGGAGAAACAGGGGAGATGGTGAATGACTTTTTTAGTGGCAGCACAAAAGAATGAATAAAATGAAGATTATTTTATTCAGTACAGAATACCTTGTTTTCAGGGAAATTGACTTTCAGGAACTTTCTGCCTTTCTTTTTTGTCCATCTATTGTCAGATTTCTGAGAGAATAGTTAAAAGCTTATGATGATAGTTATGCTAGAAAAACTTGATATACTAACCCTCCAAGAGGAATAATGTGACAAAAGTGGCAAGGTCACAAACATGTTGCATTTACATGTGTGACTAAAGTGATCTGATATATATGGAAGTCCAGATGGACAATAATGCTAAAAGGTTGCTATTGCTTCTATTCTTATTCTGGATAAACCTCTAAACTAAGTTATGCTTGACTCCAAAAATGTGTCTCAGCAATATTTTGACTATATTAACTGATTTTATCCTAATTAGATCCCCTTAGTGAGCACAGGAAGCTAGTGAAACAGCAAAAATTCACTCAGGATTGCTTTAGCATTTATCTCTAACTGTTAGATTGTGTTGATGTTATGCTTCTTCTCATGATGACCTCAAATATTTACAATATTTACTCCATCTTTTATTTTAGAAACAAACAAACAACAACACAGCAACAACAAAAAAACCCTAAAATATTTTACTAGACAATGAACAAATTCATTTTTCTAATGAATGCTCTTTGATAAGACCTGGCTTCCTCTTGTTGTACTATACTACAACTGGTGTTGGAGTTACATCCAACACTGAGGTTTTGCTGGAGCACCAACCTCCCCCCTACTACTTCTTCCCAAACTATTGACTTTTATTTGTGAGTAATCATACTGACTCCAAGATAACTTCTTGCCTGAGACTCATCCTGTGGGTTTTTTACTATAAAAATTCTGGTTTAATATGTGTGGTATTAAAAAAATAAAATTTTTAAATATATGATTATTTTGTAAATACCAAGGTAATTATATTTGAAAGGTTCTGGTCCTAATATTCAATGCCTCTTAGAAGCCTTTTTTCTTAATCAGTTAGTTATGAGTCAAATACTATAAAGACAATTGGTCAGAATATTCTGAAAAGACAGAGAAAATACATGTATTTGCCCATATGACATTTTCAAGAAAACTGTAGAACATGGTTGATACTTAGTGTTTCATGGACACTACTAGCTTCACTCTGCAAAAAAAGAACATTTATTGAGACTACAACAGCCAAGCAAGTATAGTCACATACAAAATTCTGGTATATCAACTATGATGATGTTAAATAAGTAACCCCGTAAGAAGAATGTTGTCTAACAGTAGCTACAAAGGGTTATTTGGAGCCCATATAACAAAGGACTATGTCCCTGAACCGTGTCTTACCTTAACGTTTCTACAGTGAATTGACAGGTATTACTTTATTATTTAAATGAATTTGGTTGATTTTTTTTTAATTAACTGGCTATTTAATTAAAATCAAGTTGGCTAGAATCAAAATATTTTGGCTAACAATAGTATGAGATAATTCATTAGGTTGCATTAAAAAGTCTATAAAGGATGACCTTGCTTATTACAGACCAAGAAAAATTTGATGGGCTGAGTTTGATACAATCCATTCACACTATTCTTTCAAATTTACTTACAAAGGAAAGCCTTGGTCACGTCAGCATTTCAAACAACTGACAAAAAGCTTTGAAGCTTGTCTACTTTTTTTGTTTTGCACTCATCAGAAAGTCTTTGTCCTTTCCCCTCTATCAAAAAGGTTTTGAAAATTGACTGGTGACTTGAAAGAATGCGTAGGTAAAGTTACCTTTTTCTTCAGATATTTCAGGTCTTCACTACACTATTAAGGTCAAGTTAAGGATGTAGGAGTATAACTCCTATTCCCATTCCCTTGCAGTGGTGCTGGGAATGGGTAAGAGAAGATAACCAATCTCTTCAGAAGATCAGAGCATCTCCCCTCTAGGTATGACACAGCCCATTTGGAATAGATGGTATGAGGCAATGAATAAACAATGCTTGAATTTTTCATCCACATATTGTCTCTTGTAAAGTATTTGCCACATGTCCTAGGTGAACGATTTCAAGGCTATATTCTGTTTGCATTGTGCTTTTGCTTATAAGGAGTTCTGATACATTCCAGCTGTATGACCTGCTTTTATCTCTACATTCTTCTCAGATGAATGCAGCTTTTACATTAATAAACTAAAAAAGCCTAGTGATAGAACACTCAAGTACAACTCTTCAGTGCTTTCTTCAATAACACTCAACATGTTTAGGAAGAACAAAGTCCTAAAGTCTTCCCTGCTTCATTACTGAAAGCACTGAGTTCTCCTTAGTTTTTGGAAAGCAATTTAATTTCCCCAACATGACTTTTATAGACTGCTACATTCATAAAATGCGAAATATACTATTTGCAGAATGTTGTTGCAATTAATCTTAACTGCTTTCAATTTGCAAAACAGCTCTTGAAGTAAATATTTTTAAATTATTTTTTGAGTTCCCTTGAAGCTCTTAAAAGTCTAATTGACAAGGTAAAAATCTAATGAGCAGATAATTTTTTCTTTCATAACTTGAAGTATTTCAGAAATGACAGCATATTCTGCATTCTGCAGGAGCTCAGAATTCTGCCAACTTCATTTCTACAAAAGAAATTCCCCTCCCACCACGACACCCCCACCTCCCAAGCAAGAATTTTCTATGTAAAGTTGCTGTTTTCATAAATAAAAACTAAGAGTGTTTCTGTGGTTCAGCTTCTGTTCTAAGTCATTGACTTCATGTACTCAATTAACTCATCTTTCACTTAATAATATGGTGTCATGACCTAACCCCCAACTCAGGCTTCCTGTGCTAAAGAAAAACTGAGTTCTCAGTTTACCAGATAGACTGTTTTACCTAGTTTGCAAACAGCAGATACAGCTCCTCTGGTTCATGAAATTCAACTTAATCGCATGTAATGGGTTTTGAAAGAGATGCTAAGGATTTAATGTTGGTTGCTGAAATATATGGAATTACACAGCCTGACATTACCCCAAGATACCACATATTGCAACTATGATCTTTTGCTGGCAGTAATTTGGCCTTATTGCACAAATAAGGTAATTTTTTTTTTTTTAATACAAATGATGTTAATAAATTCTGTACCATTGCATATGTTTCTCTTAGCATTATTTCCTACAAACAAAGGCAGGATGTTACAGAAAAGCCAGCAATAGGATAAGAAAAATAGATCCCATTTTTTTGTACTGTCCAGCACCTAAAGTCAGAAATTCCCATTTCCTGTGTGAGCCACTAACCCTTTACCTGGGAGCAGATTCTGTGTTCTCCATAATATTAGAAAAGAATGAAGTTTAAACTTGTGGCAGTGAAAAACATAAACAGATTTAAAGTCTTTTCAAACTTTGTCTGACAATACTTCAGAGGCTGCAAATCTGTCAATTCAAAATTGTAGAATTAATTCACTGGCCAAAATTGTTCAAAACTATTAAGATCTCCAACAAAGGCATGCAATCACTATTTATGTTTTGGATTATATGCTCTGCGAAATTAATGAGGTTTGTAAAATTTTACATTACAAGCATTATAGTCCAAAAAAAGCCATTTCAGTTACAGTTCCATTTTCAGTAGGTGATAGCATCTACCATGATATACTCTGATGAAGAGAAATTTATGCTTTTAGCCATGAAGAAAAAAAATCATTTTCATGGAGATTTCTACAAGAGTTTTATGGGAACATAAATGACACCTCATCATTATTGTTTTTTCTATGTAATTCAAACATTTTGACAACTAAACAAGTCTGCTTTTATTTTAATATATAATCTTTAACATTAAGATTTGCATTCCCATTAGAAATATCTAGCATTCATAGAGTTGTTTCCAGTTAATTTCTTTTTCTGAAAACATTATTTTCAATGTCAAAATGGATCTCAAGACTCTTGAGTGAGTTCACTATAAATGCTACAGAATCTACATTTTGCATGAATATTGAAAGTTTCAAAAGTCTAAAGGCAGATATCTCCATAATTATTATTTTTAATACATATTTTCTATTTCCTATTATATTTCCTTTTGTATGTTTTTAAATTTCTGTTGCCTAAAATTTGTTCTCTGTTTACATCAGAGGTGATTGTGCAATAGAAATCAAAACAGAATGCAATATGCTGTTCATATAATCCAGACGAAAATAAATTCTAAGAATCATCTGAAGGATTTCCTCCTACTTTAATTTGTTTAGCTCAGGTACATAGAATAAATCAAGGAAACAACTGTTTTCTGCTCAGGGTTCCAGTAACTTTTGATAGATAAGCGCTTCCCAACAGAAAAAAGGTATGGAATTAATTTGAATTAGGAGTATCTTGATAAAGACAGGGCCATTTCTAGTTTTAATGAGTGACAAATCTTATTAGAAAACTCAGGGACTATCTAACATATTATGTACTCTTGTATTAGTCTATTTCCACTCTTAATATACAGAGATAATGTCTGAATTAATATTATAATGTGTTAGAAATAGATTCCTAGCCATTAAGCTATTCCTTTTTCCTTGGACATTTTGACCTAACATCTTCCTGTGCTCATTTTGAGAAGACCAACTTTGCAAATTTTTTTTGTTTTAGAAAGTCTTGTCATTTTCTTCGTGGCAGAGATGAAACATACTGACATAAAGAAAAAAGTTGCAGTCCCTGGGTTTTAGTCTTGAAGTTGCAATACAAAACTAAAAGTGACGCTTCACAGGAATGGCTCTTCTACCATCTGTAAAAGCATTGATTAGCTTCTTCCCATTAACCTGTGGTCTCAACATTAAGCATAAATACTTCAGGATTAGCTGCTGAACTACTAAATTGTCATTTTAGTAATGTCATTACATTCTCCAGGCTGAAGCTTTCATGTAGAGGGTTGTAAAGGAAATATATAGTATAGCCAATACAAAAGTTTGCATGGAGTATGAATGAGGGTATGTGTGTATAAAAACACCAGAAGAAATGTCACAGCAGGGTTTGAGAAGCAGTGAACGTGGAGTCAGTCAAGAGACTGAAAGCACCCATCTGTAGATAGCAATAAGGAATTAAGCAGAATGGCGATGACAACAAGACCACACAAGAGCTAAGTCCACAGTATGGATGTGGGGCAATATTAATGTGATAGACTCAGCATAGCTATGTGCATTTGTGAAGAGCATGTGTAGGCTGAAAAGAAAAATGCCACTCAAAATGAGCCTAGAAGATCTGAAGAGGAATCAAGAGGTGGCATTTCTCATCTTCTATCATATGTAATAATGATCACAATATTAGAACATACATGTCTCATTTTTTGCATGTGAGCATGGAAGTTAAATGAATGAAAATTTTATATGATAAAAATAATCTTATTCTGTCTCATTTTTAATTTTTGTACTTTATTTATGGGTACTTTATTTATAACATGGGACTCAATTTGGAAGGCCAGGTCTACTGGAGGCTGGTGGAGCTGTCTGGAGCGATTTTGGTAAGAGGCTTGCCAGACTGGTCAAGAAAGCTTTAAACTAGATGTGTTCAGGGAGAGGGGCATAATTCCATTCCAACACTTTCAGGCACTTGCCAGCACCTGCAATAAATGCTAGGAGCAACGTAGAGATATTTCAGTCACTCCAGCCACTGAGCTGACTTCACTTGCAGCTTAGCTCACATGCCTCTGTACAAACATCTATAGTATGGGGAACAAACAAGAGGAATTAGAGATGTGTGCAAGGGGATATGAGATCACTGGTATCACAGAAACATGGTGGGATAGCTCCTATGACTGAAGTGTTGGAATGGAAGCTTACAGGCTCTTTAGAAAAGACAGGCCCAGCAGACAGGGAGGGGGAGTTGCTATTCATGTAAGGGATAGGCTGGAGAGCATGGAATTCTGTCTGGGGACAGGTGAGGAGTCAACAGAGAGTTTGCAGGTCAGGGTTAAAGGGAGAACAGTGATGGGAGACATTACTGTGGGGATCTGTTACAGTCCGCCTGATCAAGAGGAATCTGCAGATGAAGCACTCTATAGACAGATAGGAAGAGCTTCACACTCACAGGCCCTTGTCTTCATGGGGGACTTCAACCACCCTGACATCTGTTGGAGGCACGGTGTGGCCTGGCACAAGCAATCCAAGAGGTTCCTCGGTTGTGTAGAAGACAACTTCCTTCTGCAAGTAATAGAGGAACCGACAAGGAGAGGTGCCATGATTGATCTTGTGCTCAACAACAGGGAAGGGATCGCTGGAAATGTGACGCTCCAGGGCAGCCTTGGTTGCAGTGATCATGAGATGGTTAAGTTCGAGCTCCTCCGGACAGTGAAAAGAGCATGCAGCAAGCCCTGGACTTCAAGAGAGCAGTCTTTGGCCTCTTCAGGAACCTGCTTAGTAAGGTTCCATGGGATATAGCCCTAGAGGACAGGGATGACCCAGAGAACTGCAGACCAGTCATCTCACCTCTGTGCCTGGCAAGATCTTGGAGCAGATACTTCTGGAAGGCATGCTAAGGTACATGAAAAACAACAAAGTGCTTGGTGACAGCCAGCATGGCTTCACTAAGGCAAAATCCTGCCTGACCAATTTGGCGGCCTTCTATGATGGGGCTACAGAACTGATGGACAGGGGTAGAGCAGCTGATGTCATCTACCTGGAGTTGTGAAAAGCGTTTGACACTGTCCCACATAACATCATTTTCACTAAATTAGAGAGACATCAATTTGATAGATGGACATCATAACATCATTTTCACTAAATTAGAGAGACATCAATTTGATAGATGGACCACTCGGTGGCTAGAGAACTCACTGGATGGCTACATGCAAAGAGTTGTAGTCAGTGGCTCAATCTGCAGCTGCAGACCAGTAACAAGTGCTGTCCCTCTGGGATCGGTGGTGGGACTGATCTTGTGCAACACCTTTGCTGGCAACATGGGCAGTGGGATTGAGTGTGCCCTCAGCAAGTTTGCCGCTGTGTGGTTCGGTTGATACGCTGGAGAGAAGGAATGCCATCCAGAGGGACCTTGACACGCTTGTGAGGTGGGTTCATGCCAACCTCATAAAGTTTAACCATGCCAAGTGCAAGGTCCTACACCTGGGTTGGAACAATCCCAGGCACAGCTAGAGGTTGGGCAGAGAAGAGGTTCAGAGCAGCCCTGCAGAGAAGGATTTGGGGGTGTTGGTTGATGAGAAAATTAACATGAGCCGCCAGTGTGCGCTTGCAGCCCAGCAGGTCGAAGGAGGTGATCCTGCCCCTCTATTCTGCTCTCGTGAGAACTCACTTGGAGCATTGTGTACAGTTCTGGTGTCCTCAACATAAAAAGGACACGGAACTGTTGGAACAGGTCCAGAGGAGGGCCACCAGGATGATCAGGGAACTGGAGCACTTCCTGTATGAAGAGAGGTTGAGAAAGTTGGGGCTGTTCAGCCTGGAGAAGAGAAGGCTGCGTGGAGACCTCATAGCAGCCTTCTAGTATCTGAAGGGGAGCTATAGGGATGCTGGGGAGGGACTAGTCATTATCGACTGTAGTGGTAGGACAAGGGGTAAGTGGTTAAAACTTAAACAGGGGAAGTTTAGATTGGGTATAAGGAGGAAGATTTTTACTGTGAGGGTGGTAAGGTACTGGAATGGGTTGTCCAAAGAAGTTGTGAATGCTCCATCCTTGGCAGTGTTCAAGGCCAGGTTGGACGAGGCCTTGGGTGGTATGGTTTAGTGCGAGGTGTCCCTGCCCAAGGCAGTGGGGTTGGAACTTGATGGTCTTTAGGTCCTTTCCAACTCTATCTATTCTATGATTCTATGATGCTAAAACTAGAGAGTCCTGATATGAAACTGTCCTCACTGAATTTTGTGTCATGTCCTCAGAGGAATCTACTTGTGCTTAGGCTGCACTGGCAAAATTAATGCATTCAGTTATTTTTTACCTGGATTGTCAAACATGGAAAACAATTCTATGACAATAAGTGGACAATGCTTAAGATATATATTTCCACACAATGTAAAAAGAGTTGTTAGAAGAGTGGAGTTTTTTGCTTCTAGTTCCAATCCAACTCAGAATTCAAGTGCCTATATGCAGTGACTAAATTAATACTTTGTTTACAATTACTCCGAATTTTTTAAATAACTCATTTTTCTATCCACAAACATGTGGCAGAATATTAAATGTTTAGAGCTTTGTGTACTAGGGACAAAAAAATGAATGTAGTAATTTGTTCTGATTTGACTTTAAGGTGTCACCAACCTTTGAATGTACTTCCCACCTTAGATGAATCCCTACTCAGTTTAACTCTAATACAGATGTATACAGTGTACAGGAAATAACAATTCTCATGCACAAGCACTTCAAGCTGGTTAGCGCTTGGAAGCCAGAAGTCTTTTTTGTTTATAACCTGGCACTGCTCAATTAGGTTCTCTACAGAGGGTTTAAAATGATCCTTTTAAGCATCATCTATAGGTTATTGTCAGAGACAGACTGCCATATTAAAAGATTACCGATCTGTTGTGCTAATATAATTGAATTTCATATGTTACTGCTGTCTCAGTATGTGACTGGTTTTCCCCACACCAAAAATAGGATCAATGTTTATCCTTTTCAGAAAGTTTACCTGTTCTATTCTGCAGCACTGCACCTTTCTGCTTATGCAATTAATTCTGTAATGATAAAAACATATGAAACAATTATTAAATGTATCTATCAATGACAGAAGACTCTCAGGAAAAAAAACAAAACAAACAAAAAACCCACCAACTAACTAACCAACCAACCAAACCCCCACCACAAGAAAAAAAAAAAAAAAGAACAAACCACAACAAACCAGATAACAGTAAAAATCTGATGATATATAGATGATAAGAAACAGAAGCATACATACTTATAAGCTTTCTTATCAGTTTAAAAGAAACTCACGGAGTGTTATGAACTACAGTTTTAGAAAGTAGACAAATCTCAGTTTACTGCTGCAGATGATGCATTTATAGCAAAATCCTCTGAATAAAGTATATGGCTCAATTTTTTGGTATTTTCCAAATTTCTTGTGACATTCTCATTCATTAAAGAACATTTTTGACAAAAAATGTCCTGGTCTACTTTAATATGACAATGACAAGTTCACTGGATCTACAGTCATGTAATAGAGGGAAGAATTTGGATGAACGTATGCATAATTCTTGTACTGCTAAAACCTGTGATTTCTTCTTACCAAAAAATTGATTATGGATGGTTAGGATATTTTTTTCATTAAATATATAGCAGTCACTTAAAAATGTGCAAGAATGCTGTTTCAAACATTTATGCAATGGACCTTTCACTCAATAAATGCATCTGATAAATAGCTTTATAAATCTCATTACACACTCAAGGAAAATAGTTTTTCAGAGACCTTTTCTTACAAGCATTGGTGACACATCTGGCAGGACAGCAGTAGATGTTTGATGTGACTCATCAAAATTTATATGACAGCTCCCAACAGGAAGTGCAAGAAAACAGCTTCTGTGAATGACGAAGCTCGAAGAATTTCAGATATTTTCAGAACAGAAAGAGCAGTATCCTTTTTCAATGGAATTGCATTAAGAGCAAATTTTACACAGTTAGGGTACACCAGAACCTCTAGTGTATGACACTCTTGGTTCAAAGGCATGATTCCAAGTTGGCAATATCATGAAATGAAAACCAGTATGAATAATGCAGACAGTGAATGAGCAATTAACATACACTTTATGTTTATTAATCCCTGTTCTGACACGTTCTTGAATGCATTCTTGAGCTTTTGCCTTTTGATTTTACAAAGTCTTGCCAGAAAGCAAGTTCCTAAGGAGGTTCTCTCATATCTGGACAATATGATCTCAAAACATGTACACAGACCACTGATAATCAGCATCTCCTCCTCTCTCGCCCTCTGCCAGCTTTACTCTGTATATTCTTCATGACTGGTACTTCAGACCTTCAGAAGTGCACCCCACCTCTCCCTTTCAAGCTTATAATTTCTTCTTCCTCTTAAATTATTTGTTTATTCCCTGCTGTTTCTTGCCTTATTCTACCTTCACTCCTGTCTTTTAGCCTCAGCCTATTATCACAGCTTTTTTTTTTTGTCAATTTTTTTGCCAAGCATCTGCTCTGTTATCCCTTCTGAACTGCTCTCTGTTCACTAGCACAAAGGCATTGTACGGCCTTTGATCTTCTTGCTTTCTAAAAGTTAATTTGAACATTTAACATATTTGCATTTTAAACCCACAAACTGAGACACAACTTATGACTTAACTCCAGAAATGTATTGATTCAAAAAGTATTTCTGCTATCTGTTTTTTAGGATGCACTTCCCTAACAACGCTTACAGTTCTCATAAAAATCCTACTGGAGTTATTAAGATCGTTTTTAAAGACTCTGACCTCATTTTACTGTTCATAAAGAAATTAAAATGAAATACTAATCCTTGAGAAAAATATTCAATATTTATCACATACTGCAGGATGCATTTACTGTTATTGCATTATCTTTTGTAAAAATATAAACCTGATGTTAGTTCATCTAAAAGTCATCAGTATCAGTAAAGCAAATGTTTCACAGCTCTTATAAATCTCTAAATTGCCAAGGCACTTCTGCAACACTCAGTGAAATTATTGACACTGATGAGGTAAATGCTTCGGCAATAAGGCACAACCAGTAAAGACTGCCATATATAGATCTTTTAAGAATCAGAGATTTAAGACTTAACAACTTAAAAAGTTATGCTAAAAAAACATAAAACTGGCAAAATAAGACAGTTTCTACCAGGACATTAATGGATGACAGAAAAGTACAAGGTCATTGCTAGACCGCTCTCCATCATCTTTACCAAGTCTTGGGAAACGGGAGAGGTGCCTGAGGACTGGAGGAAAGCAAATGTCACTCCTGTCTTCAAAAAGGGCAAGAAGGAGGACCCGGGTAACTATAGACCGGTTAGCCTCACCTCCGTTCCTGGGAAAGTGATGGAACACCTTATCCTTGGTGCCATCTTAAGGCATATCAAGGATAAGAGGGTTATGAGGGGCAGTCAACATGGCTTCACCAAGGGGAAGTCGTGCTTGACCAATCTTGTAGCCTTTTATGAGGAAATAACACGGTGGATGGATGATGGTAGAGCGGTGGATGTGGTCTACCTCGACTTCAGCAAAGCGTTTGACACGGTCTCCCACAGCATCCTTGCGGCTAAATTGAGGAAGTGTGGTCTGGATGATCGGGTAGTGAGGTGGACTGTGAACTGGCTGAAGGAGAGAAGCCAGAGAGTTGTAGTCTATGGGGCGGAGTCTAGTTGGAGGCCTGTATCTAGTGGAGTGCCTCAAGGGTCGGTACTGGGACCAGTATTATTTAATATATTCATCAACGATTTAGATGAGGGAATTGAGTGTACTATCAGCAAGTTTGCTGATGACACTAAGCTGGGAGGGGTGGCCGACACGCCAGAAGGCTGTGCTGCCATCCAGAGGGACCTGGACAGGCTGGAGAGCTGGGCGGGGAATAACTTGATGAAATATAACAAGGGAAAGTGTAGAGTCCTGCATCTGGGCAGGAACAACCCCAGGTTCCAGTATAGGCTGGGGAACGACCTGTTAGAGAGCAGTGTAGGGGAGAGGGACCTGGGGGTCCTGGTGGACGACAGGGTGACCATGAGCCGACACTGTGCCCTTGTGGCCAAGAAGGCCAATGGCATCCTGGGGTGTATTAGAAGGGGGGTGGTTAGTAGGTCGAGAGAGGTCCTCCTTCCCCTCTACTCTGCCCTGGTGAGACCTCATCTGGAATATTGTGTCCAGTTCTGGGCCCCTCAGTTTAAAAAGGACAGGGACCTGCTGGAGAGAGTCCAGCGCAGGGCAACTAAGATGATTAAGGGAGTGGAGCATCTCCCTTATGAGGAAAGACTGAGGGAGCTGGGTCTCTATAGTTTGGAGAAGAGGAGATTGAGGGGTGACCTTATTAGTGTATATAAATATATAAAGGGGGAGTGTCACGAGGATGGAGCCAGGCTCTTCTCAGTGGCAAACAATGAAAGGACAAGGGGTAATGGGTACAAATTGGAGCACAAGAGGTTCCACTTAAACCTGAGAAGAAACTTCTTCTCAGTGAGGGTGACGGAACACTGGAACAGGCTGCCCAGGGAGGTTGTGGAATCTCCTTCTTTGGAGACATTCAAAGCCCGCCTGGACACGTTCCTGTGTAACCTTATCTAGGTGTTCCTGCTCCGGCAGGGGGATTGGACTAGATGATCTTTTGAGGTCCCTTCCAATCTCTAACCTACTGTGATACTGTGATACTGTGATACAAACCTATCTTAAGAAATACAGAAATATTCACACTATTCATTATATTGGTTAAACCAGCAAATTATGACGTCGAGTGTGACTAATCCTTTCAGCTGATCTGACCAAGTCATAGAGATACGAAGGGTAAAGTGTAGCAAAATGCACAAAGAGGTAGTCACTAGAGAGAAAACTGCAGATCCTAGAGGATGCTCTGCGATATCCATGAAAGAGGAAGCACTGAAGGGACACAGTCACTCAGCCATAATACTGCACTGGATAGTGTGGTGCATTCTGACTCCTTGTCTTCCTCCATGTCACAGTCCATGATCATGTCACTGTGGACCGCTTCTTCCAAGCTCAGGATCTGAGCGTCCCAATGGTCACGAAATCAAGTAAGTGAGCTAGGAGACCAGCGTGGTTAAACAAGGAGCTGCTGGACAAACTCAAGTGGAAAAGGAGAATCTATGGATTATGGAAGAGGGGGCTGGCCACTTGGGAGGAATATAGAACAGTTGTTAGAGGATGTAGGGAGGCAACTAGGACAGCTAAGGCCTCCTTGGAGCTTAATCTTGCTAGTCAGGTTAAGGACAATAGAAAGGGCTTCTTTAAATACATAGCTAATAAAACTAACACAAGAGGCAATATAGGCCCACTGCTGAACGAGGTGGATGCCCTGGAGACAGAGGATATAAAGAAAGCAAAGGTGCTGAATGCCTTCTTTGCCTCTGTCTTTACTCCTGCAGACTCTCCCCAGGGGCCCCAGATTCCTATTGCCCCAGAAGTAGTCAGGACAAAGGAGGAGTTTGCTTTGGTAGATGAGGATTGAGTTAGGGATCAGCTATGCAATCTGGACATCTATAAATTGATGGGTCCGGATGGAATGCACCCACGGGTGCTGAGGGAGCTGGCTGAGGTCATTGCTAGGCCACTCTCCATCATCTTTGGTAAGTCGTGGGAAACGGGAGAGGTGCCTGAGGATTGGAGGATGGCAAATGTCACACCAGTCTATAAGAAGGGCAAGAAGGAGGACCCGGGTAATTATAGACCGGTCAGCCTTACCTCCGTCCCTGGAAAGGTGATGGAACAACTTATTCTTGACTCCATTTCTAGGCATATCAAGGATGAGGGTGTTATTAAGAACAGCCAACATGGTTTTATGAGGGGGAAGTCATGTTTGACCAAACTTATAGCCTTCTATGAGGAAGTGACTAGGTGGAGGGATGATGGTAGAGCAGTAGTTGTGGTTTTTCTTGATTTCAGTAAGGCATTTGATACTGTCTCCCACAGCATTCTCATAGATAAGCTAAGGAAGTGTGGGCTTGATGATCAGGTAGTGAGGTTGATCAAGAACTGGTTGGAAGGAAGAAGGCAGAGAGTTGTGGTCAATGGTGCAGAATCTAGCTTGAAAGAGTCCAGCACAGAGCCACAAAGGTGATTAAGGGAGTGGAACACCTCCCTTATGAGGAGAGGCTGAAGGAGCTGGGTCTCTTCAGCTTGGAGAAGAGGAGACTGAGGGGTGACCTCATCAGTGTTTACAAATATGTAACGAGTGGGAGTCAGGAGGGTGGAGCTAGGCTTTTTTTCAGTGATATCCAGTGATAGGACAAGGGGCAATGGGTGTAAACTGGAGCATAGAAGGTTCCATGTTAACATCAGGAAGAACTTCTTTACTGTGAGAGTGACAGAGCACTGGAACAGGTTGCCCAGGGGGGTTGTGGAGTCTCCCACATTGGAGACATTCAAGGCCCGCCTGGACAAATTCCTGCGTGATGTACTCCAGGTTACCCTGCTCTTGCAGGGGGATTGGACCAGATGATCTCTTGAGTTCCCTTCCAACCCTTGGGATTCTGTGATTCTGTGAACCTCAGTCTAGTAGGCTTTTTGTATTTCAAGCACAGCACAAAGTGATGGTGATTCCAGCTCTCTATTTCCCCCTAGACATTCTTCACAAGCATTAACTCCACACACCTTAGGTAGAGTGTGCATTGGTACTTTGATATCTTCCATCACTGGAGCTACCTCTTCCTGCATAAACACCAGGTTTCGCCCCCTATCTTATTTTTCAGTCATGATTCCTGTCTGATCTTCCACTCCTCCCATCTTATTGCAACATCTTCGTTTATGACAGTTTCCAGAAATCCATTCTGTTATTTTCAGAGACAAAGAATTGCATTTTCACAAGGAACTTAATTTTTTGTTTAGTTCTTTGCTCAAGAGCTCCATCAGAGACCACTGTGTGCTTGCTAAGATTTCCTGTACATTGAAAACTAGCATTTTATGATCTGGGCTTTTGAGATCGTCATTAAAATAATAATGCTTTATTGATCCCATGATTACTTTATTTACCTTGTTGTTTCCTGTTTTTAATTACAGCAATTGAGAAGCTGTCTGAAGTGTTTCATTTGTCAGACTAAATAATGTCAGCTGTTTAGAATGAAAACATACAGAAGATACGTGGGTTGGACTACACTTAGATGAAAAATGCAGTCTAGTATTTTCCCACTAAATGTCTCCAGTAGTTAAAATTTTTATATTGGCAATTGCTATTTTAAAAAGAATCTCAAAACATCACTAAATTATACTAATGAAGGCATAAGTGAAATCTAATTGCAGAGGAATAATTTAGGATTTAACCGTCTTTTCCAGTGTATAGGTTGCATACAAGTGCTATATTTGTTGTCACCTTTCACTGTTGCTTCTTGACACTGCAATTTTTCCTGTTGCTACCTCATTTCATGCCAGTACTTCTGCCATGGCCTCTGGTGTGACTGTCATTTCTGCACTACAGGCGGTAGTGGGGGAAGCACGAGCGGCACCTATGAGAGTAAGAAAGAAGTCGTGAGTAAAGGAACAGCAGAGATATCAGCAGGCACCAAATTAACCTCATTGCATTTTCAGGCAAGAGGTTATTTTTGACAATGATCAATTATACACAAGAAATTATGACAAAACTGTCATCTCTTTTCCTTTCATTTCCCCCTACTTCACTTCACAATGACAGAAAACAGGGAGCTGCTTAAAACTTCAAGAGGGTGCAGCTGGCAGAGAGCTGAGCAAGACGTTTCTGGAGAGTAGCTTATTTGATGAACAATACAGTCTCAGGTCAACCAAAATTACATAGTCTAAAAAATAAGGCTATTTTAAAATTCCCAAATTATTAATTTGAAAAATTCCAAATTAATTTGAATAACAAGAGATTTTTGCATATTGTGTTAGAATCGTTCCTGTTTAAAATGTTCCTGAGCTACATTTCTAAAGTGGAAAGGAAAAAGGAAAATCTTATAAATTTGCATTTATTTTTATATTTAAAAAAATGCTTTTTTTTTTGTTTAACTTTAAACAAATAACTGACAAGTAACTGTTCAATGGGTTATGTAATGGATTGTGCAAACCCACAGGAACGAGAAGCCATATGAAAGAGATAAGAGCTGTCACTGAGTTGCTCCAGATCAGAGATTCTAGGTCACTTCATAACCAGGCCAATAGTGAGCAGAGAAAGATTGTGTAAGGTGCTCAGAGAGGGCTTAGCTAGAGATGCTCTATTCCTTGTGCTTTCAAAAACATTTCATGCAACTCTGGACAAATCATTATGGTGCCAAATCCTATTCAGTTACTGTATAATCAAATAAGTACCTACATTTCCGTTATGTCTTGTTGCATTTTGCTTTACGATGGAGTCCCACAGGTACTCAATATTTTGTTAGCCTGACACTGACAGCTTTAGTAATGGAAGAGCAACACAAAACCTACAAAACCTATTTAATGCTGAATCCTTTGATATAGTCAGTAAGTAAGCATTCCTTTTGTGTAACACCTTCCATTTTCCTTAAAGTTGTTTCCTTTATCCATACTAATTTCTAGTTAGATACAAGATTCCCTTGCTCGAGTGACCAAAATGTTCTTTTACCTCTCTGGAGAGTATACTATGATGATTATCATTCACAGGGCTGCACCTAAAGACTATTTTGGACACGATGAGCCCTCCTACCAGAACTGATACTGGGATTCCTAAAGATTGATTAGGCTAAAAAGACATACCAAAGACAGCTGGACTCCTTAGTTCAGTAATCAGTACTTTCACTTAGAGGGAAGAATGTGGGATTCATTGGCTAATTTAAAGACTGATTCTGAGCATGTGAAGCCATTACTGTGGAAAACAGTGAATATTTCTTAGCAAAAAGTACGGAAATGCAGATCCTTCTCTTTTGATGGAACGTAAGAAACACTTGTCAGCCTTTTCACCTGATTCCTATTTAGAATATTTTTAAAATCTCTCTCTGAAGTACCTAACTCTCCCCACTCACCACATAAGGAGCATCAGTGCATCACCCAGTGCTGTGGATTCATCCAGGCAGGCAGGCACCAAACAGCTGTGAGCTGTTCTGGCGATGATGATAACGTTCCTCCTGTGAGTTCAGCACTCTCCAAATGTTCCCAGTTCTTTTACGCATTCATCCCATTTAACTATGATTTCCTCAAAATGGTTACAGCCTATATATGTAACAGATGCAGATTAAAGGTAACCCTCAAACTATTTTCTTTCTGAATTTATTCTCTATTAAAAAAAAACACACACAGAAAAATTGGTGTTTACAAGTCATCACTGCTTTTAGGGGGGCAAGGGAAGCAAAATATTATTAAACAGCATATGACAAAATCTTTCTTTTCTAGTAGGCACCTGTACTGAAATAACTGAAATATGAGAAAATATTTAAATTAAACTGTGAATAATCTCCTCAACATGGTCATATGGTCACCATGGTCACAGCATGGATTGGCACTGAAAACTTGAAGTCTTCTGTCTGCCTTCATTTCAGCCCTCATTATCTTTTATGAAAGGTAGACTGTCCCTAAAGTCAACCCATTAAAGAAAATTATACAAGGATTCCCTCCATCCCTTTCAGTCAACTAAGTATGTTCACATCAGTGTTTAAATAGAAAATTAGTTTTATAGTACAAAGGTAATGATATGATAATTGTTTCTTATGAGTATATAACCTTGAAAGATATAACAGAGGAATTTGGGTGTTCTTTGAACCAACTTTGTGTCAACATTTTCCTGGCAAATGTTGCTGTTATCTAAGGTAACACAATATTTCTTTTATTTAAAAATGTTTTCTCATAACTTAAGGCATAATTTCCTTAGTTCCCATAAAGACTTTCAGTTTATTTTAAGTTTGAAGTTTACAGTTCCCTCTGAATATTCAACAGGTTTTTCACTGGAATGACATAAGCAAGTTTTACACAAAATAATTTCATGATTTGTCTTTTATCTTTCCTTGTAACAATGTAATGTTTTTTAATTTATTTATTTGTAATTCTTCCTTACATTTTAGAAAAGACACTGAATGGAAGACCTTCAATAGAAAAGAGGAAAGTCTGAACCAGTTATTTATCTACACATATTTTTTCCCTGACAAATGTGATTTGTGTATTTTGACCAAATATTTGATTAAGCTGCACATTTATTCTGAATCTTTAATGTAATCATAGTGTTTGGTAGAATTACTATTTTTGCCTGTGAACAGGAGTGGAGGGTAGTTTGTAAAGGTAACGGGTAAGTTATATTTGAATGGACCAATATGAAAATGCTATAAATGGCATCTGTTTACTTTAAAACTTAATAATAATAAAAATAAATGCTAAAGTTGTTCAGAAACTACAGCTGTCTGTTTCTAAACTCTTCACAGAGCAGCTAATTTAAGTAACTATCTTCTTATCTTTAGCAGCCTAAGAATTCAATGCAATATCTTAGAAGAAAGTTAAGCAACACTACAAATAGTGAAATTTAAATATCTTATTAACCTAAAATCAGCTCTTATAAGTGATCATACTAAGTGGTTTTATTAGTCAGATTCCAGGTGTGCTTAGGGGAAAAAAGCCTAGGCAACTTCTTTGCCAAACAGGATTCATGAATTTGAACAGTGTAATATGTTGCAAGGTTCACTGTCAGTTTCTTGTAAAGCAAGAATAAATTAACTGGTTCTGTCAAAGAGAAGCCATACTATATGATTTTCTCTACACTGCTCAAAATCCTTATCTTTCTGGAGTGCTGAAAGTGTTAACTTTAAACTCCCAGTATGAAGCTGGTAATTAAAGATGGAGGAATAAAAGAGACAAAAATGACACAGAAACAGACTAGAGAAAGTGTAGCATTGTCATTGAATTTTGATTTAGAACCTAGGATGCTCAGAGATTTGCAAGTGATTTATCCACAGAACATAAACTGGTTCAAAATACAATACTTAATCTGCCATGGGGCATTTAACACATATGAATATATGCAGTTTGGGTGGGACATAAAGATAAGGGTCTGAGCTTTGCTCCCAAGCAAAAGTGGAAAGGTCCATGTCTCACACCCTGAAATTAATTACCATTTTGGATTATATCCCAATTTTCATAGCTTAGAAAATTATGCATTTTTACTTTTCAACATTATTGTCCTTCTGACGTTTTTCTACGAGGACCTGTTGCCAAAGCTTAACCTGAAGTGCAGTATGCTCCTAAGGAAATTTCCATTATTCTGTTTGTATCATACAAGAAAATTTCGTTCCTATCTTTGGTTGTTTTGAAAACAAATAGTAGTGATTATTTATTCATTTCTCCAAAACACAGCATGACATTTAATTTTTTACCTATTTTATATTTCAAGTTCAATTACTCTGTTATGAGTTTTACCATCTAAGCTCTCATATTGTGCCAACAGCTTTTTTAATAACAAAAAATAAAGTCTGTAGAAAAATGTCACAGAATGGATTTCAGAATTTCAGAATTTGGAGAAGAGTAAAGATCCAATAACATTTTAGGGTCTTACGGCCAGATCTCTTTGTAATTAACCTGTACGTTATGAGGTTATATACCATCATAACTTGCAATAGCTTCTTAGTAGACTAAAGCAGTGAATGGAAACCCAACAGTTATGAACCTTTTCACATTCCATCAGAAAGGCTTACCATATAAAGGGTGGGAAAAATTCATTAAAAATAGCAACTACATACCTCCCCCGAAGCCTCCACTGTTTCTTTTTTAAGATTATAAAGAACAGATTTAATCTTCAAGTTGTACGTCTAACAGTGGCACTGTTTATCCAATTTGAAAGGAAAATAAAACTTAAAATATATTTTCTTAGAACTATTTTCCGTTTTACTACAAATGCTATTGAAATTTTAGAAATGTATGAGCTCCAAAAGAATTTTAGCCCTGAAAATATCTTCCTTGTTTTTTTTCTGCTGAGAAACATAGATTTTATTTCTGATATGAAGTGTTCTGTCATATACTGAATACAAAATAACTATCAATACAGATAACTATCAAATATTATCACAATCCACCTATCAAAATTTAGCCCCATACAAAATATTAGTGCTTTTTTTTCTCCCACTTCTTGTTAGCTATTATAGAAAAGGTTATTTACATTCATACAGCTTAATCAGTAATGCCTCAACAGAAAAGTATGCAGTAGGAAAATCTGGAAGTATAAGCCAATGAAATAATAAACACCTACATATTCTGGATTGGCAACTGAAAGTGACTGGAGTGAGCTGGAAGAGAAAGTAGGAGGTGAGATTTGGAACAATTTTTAAATAATGTTATGCTTCAACAGTTGGTTTCCCATTGATTTCAGGAAAAAAAGTTGTTCAAGTCTTTACTATTATTATTACTATTGCTGTTGTTATTGATATTAAGATTGTAGTTTATAATCACACTCTATTCAGTAAAAATGTAAAACAAGATTTACATCAATTAGCCACTGACAAAGAGATGGTAAGCATTAAAGTAGTTATTGTTTAAATGGGTTTATTTGCACTTCATAAATGAATGCTACGAGTTCAGAGAAGTTTTCCTGCTCTTTTGGCTTAGAGAAGATAGCTGACACACAACTAGGAGTGATAGACTGCTTTGAACCATTGAAATAACCTCACGCTCACAGGCCCTTGTTCTCATGGGGGACTTCAACCACCCTGACATCTGTTGGAGGGATGGTACAGCCCGGCACAAGCAATCCAGGAGGTTCCTCAATTGTGTGGAAGACAACTTCCTTCTGCAAGTAATAGAAGAGCTGACAAGGAGACGTGCCATGCTTGACCTCGTGCTCACCAACAGGGAGGGGATCGTTGGAAATGTGATGCTCCAGGGCAACCTTGGTTGCAGTGATCATTAGATGGTCGAGTTCAAGCTCTTATGGACAGTGAGAAGAGTGTGCAGCAAGCTCACTGACCTGGACTTCAAGAGAGCAGTCTTTGGCCTCTTCAGGAACCTGCTTAGTAAGGTTCCATGGGTAGGGAATTCCCTAGAGGGCAGGGGGGACCAAGACTGTTGGTTGATATTCAAGGATCACCTGGTACAAGCTCAGGAGTGTTGCATCCCAACTAGAAGGAAGTGCACCTCCTTGGGTGGATAGGATGCTGCTGAGGAAACTTTGAGGGAAAAAAAGAGTCTTAGAAAAGGTAGAAGCAAGGACAGGCGGCCTGGGAAGAGTATAGGGATGTTGTCCGGGAAGCTAGGGACCAAGTTAGGAAAGCTAAGGCCCCATTAGAATTAAACTTGGCATGGGATGTTAAAGGTAAAAGGAAGGGATTCTCTAGGTACATTGCAAATAAGACAGACTAGGGACAACCTGGGCCCCCTTCTGGAAGCTATCAGGAAAACTGGCTACCCTGGATTTGGAGAAAGCTGAGGTTCTTAATGACTTATTTGCCTCAGTCTTCACTGGAAAGTGCTCTGACCACAGCACCCAAGTCTTGGAAGGCAGATGCAGGGACTGTGAGAATGAAGACCTCAGGCCTGCTGTAGGAGAGGATCTGAAAGTATACAAGTCCATGGGACCTGATGAAATCCATCCATGAGACCTCATGACATCCATCTGCAGGTCCTTAAGGAGCTGTCGAATGAAGCTGGTAAGCCACTGTCCATCATATTTGAAAAATCATGGCAGTCAGGTGAAGTTCCCAAAGACTGCAAAAAGGGGAATATCACCCCCATTTTCAAGAAGGGGAAATTGGATGACCCAGGGAATTACAGACCAGTCAGTCTCACCTCTGTGCCTGGCAAAACCTTGGAGCAGATTCTCCTGGAAAGCATGCTAAAGCACATGAAAAACAACAAGGTGCTTGGTGACAGCCAGCATGGTTTCACTAAGGGGAATCTGCCACTAAGGGGAAATCCTGCCTGACCAATTTGATGGCCTTCTATGATGGGGCTACGGAACTGATGGATGGGTGTATAGCAGTTGATGTCACCTACCTAGACTTGTGCAAAGCATTCAACACTGCCCTGCACGACATCCTTTTGTCTAAATTGGAGAGACAACAATTTGATAGGTGGATCACTCAGTGGGTAAAGAACTGGATGGATGGCCACATGCAAAGAGTGCCAATGGCTCAATGTGCAGTTGTAGTTTAGATTGGATATAAGGAAGAAGTTCTTTAGTGTGAGGGTGGTGAGGCACTGGAATGGGTTGCCAAGGGAAGTTGTGAATGCTCCATATCTGGCGGTGTTCAAAGCCAGGTTGGACAGAGCCTTGTGTGGCATGGTTTGTGGCATGGTTTAGTGTGAGGTGTCCCTGCCCATGGCAGGGGGGTTGGAACTAGATGATCTTAAGGTCCTTTCCAACCCTAACTATTCTATGATTCTGTGATTCTATGATCTTTAATAATCAAAGATTATTATAAATGAGATCATTATTGATAGCAAAGGAGTGCACGATGTGAAATGATCATGCATATGGAAAACAGTTTTAGCTTAAGATCCTATTAACTTGAGTTACCTGCACCGTATATGAAGGCCGCAGCTGGAAATGCTATAACTTCAGAATGAAGAAACTTGCAACTACAAGTATTATATGTAAATGTGGACAGAACAGTTACTTTTGCTCAAACCAAGAGGCATTGTTTGCTCAATGACAAGTAATTTTTATATAACAAGTTTTGTTTTTTTTTTGCACTGGTTAATATCTCTAGTACTGTTAGAACAGCATGATACAAGCTATGTCTCCAACTCAAAGGATTTCAGGAAAAGGAGGTAAGTTCTCGTTCAAACACAAAATACAATAGCATTCTAATAGAACAAACAGTAAACCCACCTGCTCCACATAGTCCCCTATTACTAACCTTTGACATTGTATATGGAATAACATACTAGAAAGCTTACAAAGAGGAAAAAGTAAACCATTTCAACCATCCTCTCCCTGATGTGATCCTATAATCAAGACCATGTGAATAGTTCATAATGGGACAGATCGACAGCTAAATAGTGTAGTTAGCATTTGGACTCCAACAAAGCCAGAAGAAGATTTACTGTGAATAATGAAACATGTAATAGCATTTTCAAATGTGGAATTTGCATGCCAGAAAAGTAGAAGACTCATGAGAAAGGGAGATACCTCTGCAGAATAGTTTGTTTCTTAAAAACTAAATTTAACAATTATTTTTCAATGTCTTTCCTTTAAAGTTGGTTACAATTTTCTTCTTTTTTTTTTGTTTTCTATTTCTTTTGTTTCACACAACTTATATTCAATTTTTCATGTCATAAATGTTCATTTTATAGAAAAGTATTTTTTGCTAGTAAGTATTCAAGTGAAAAAGGGGCACTCAGATATTTGGGTTTTTCAGTTTCTTTTCTCCATTTATAGCAAAACAAGTAGATTTAAGATTTTTTTTACATAAGTCAGCTACCTCTTCAGTACACTGCAGGAATTTTAATATTGCAACTTGCATTTATGTAGAAAACATGAAAATGATAGGCATAACAACCCATATTGTCATCTGCAAGTATTCATATTACTTACACAATATTTCCATGTTGCATTACAACAGTGCAAATATCAATTTGAACAACCAGAAGGATTCATGTATACAACAGAAGCTGAGCATCCTCTCTATGTTTCTGATAAGAAGGGGGCATAAGACTTGACCTGCGCCTTAAAGGGAAGGCAGGTCAATGAGTTTAATGTCATTAAATAATGAAAATACAATGAAACATATGAAAACATAATGAATATAATGAATCATTATTTATTATCTTTAAGCATTTACTTAATCACTACAGAGACAACATAAGAACACAAAAGTAAGCCTGGTATCTGGTTCTAGTCAAGTTGAAATCAGATATAGCTAATGAAATATGCTATATGCATTCTTGTAGAATGTTAGGACAGAATTTTTCAGCAGCCTATTGTTTGTGCAAATATCACATGAATCAAGTAAGAGTCAATCAGGAATTCTTTGGAGCTAATGATTAGGGCTTAATGTTTTAGATCTAATAAGGAAAAACAGACTAAAAGAAGCCAAACTCCCACATATACATAGGCTTAGAGGCTCTTTATGAGCTAGCAAACTGCAATTATTAACACTTTCCTGACTGACTTCTGTGTTCTGATTGGTGGGAATTTTCATTCATCGCTGGAGAGCAATTGATTTTCAAATGCAGATACTCGACGGTCCTTCGTCTTCCTACTTAAAAAAAGACCCAAACAAACATGATTGTCGCTATAAATCACAGAATATGGCTCACAATAGCAATAGCTTTCTGAAAATCAGTCATTACTATAGTTAACTGTTAGATTGTCACAGTATCCTCCTTGACTTGAAAATGTAAATGAAAAATAATCATATAAACTGTAATCAAATCAAATATATCAAATATTAGAAAGCTACATTAATAAAGGCTAATTTATCTTAAATATACTCCAATTAATAAAACACTGGAGATGTAATCAGCATACAGAATGCTCTAGGAGAATGTAGTTTTTCTGCTGAAGATGTCTTGTTGCACATCTTTATCCTTCAGCATTTCTAGTGATGCATAGCTGCAAAGAAAATAAATCCATATCATAAAAAATTGTCTGTATCGAGATTATTCATGGAATCATATAGCATTAAACAATAATGAAATGTAATTTTAGACACCTTAAGCTAGACTTTCAGAAGCATTTAGGTGCTTAAGGATTCAGGTAGGATCCTGCTACAATTTTGATGAGCCTGGGCATTAGTTCCCCATAGGGATCAATGACATTTAGGACTCTGAATGGTTCTGAAATATCAATATGTAGTAATTTACATGTTTAGGTACCTAAATGCTTAAAAAACATTTGCTGGCTTATCATTTCCTCTTGAAGAGAAGAATAGCATGAGATTATGGCCATGGGCCCACAAAAAAGTTATCATAAAATTCATGAAGGTGAGCATACGTGGTGTTTCACCTATATCATGGCAAATACAAACGTGTGATTTTTTTTTACATCTCAGTCAATAATGAGATATCTTGTGTCTCTTGCTACAGAGGCAAATATAAGTCACTCAGTTTCAGATATGTAAAGAGCAGTTTCAGGCATTGAATGTAAATTAAATCAATGATAGTCATGTCCCATTAATAGGTCCAAGAAATAAAAAATAGTCCAATTTCCTCTACTGAGGTAGAAAGTCAGACAGAAAAATCAAAGCACATACTCTTTCCCAAGGGTTTGTTTTCTTCCTGCCCAAATTACTACACCTCTTTATCACTTTTTTTTTTTCCTGCCCTGTCTGATCCTCAAACATTGGCTACACAGCATTCAAATGGAACCTGGTGCAGCTAGGCAAATGGGGTTTTAAAATATCCTTATTCCCATGTTGCTTGCCTGTAGGCAAAATTTAGCCTTAAGTTGCCATCCATTTTACAGTTTTTCAGACATCTTTGCAAATATGATGCAATTCCTTTACTTCCGTGGAGAGTCGAATACTATATGGAGAGTCAGTACAGACCATCTGTTAAAAAAATCTGCTAGACACCTTAGAAGTTCCTTTTCTTCCATGAGCACAAAAATATTTTTTTCTGTGATGAAATATGCCTGAAGCTGCAGTGAAAATATTCTGTATTCTTATAGTGTTTTGGACTTTTTAAATGGGTAGCAGTGTTGATGGGATGGAAATCAAAGCACATACTGCAAGAAATAACCATAGACTTTATTTCTTAGTTAATGTTTGCACTAGGGTGTTGTAAAAAATATTAATAAATAGCTCAATTTTCATATACAATACTCTTATAATATAGTCCATTTGCTTTTGTAAACATACCAGGAAGCTTTGGATGACAGGTAATTCACAGTTTCAATATACTATACTAATTGAACCTGGATGAAACAGGGAGAACACTAATCAGAACTGATTACTAATGCTGCTCACTTGAGGGAGTGAAAATGGTATTTTCTCCCAAGAGGAAATGTTGATACAGCACTAAACAGACAAGCCCTGTGATATCCTATGTCTCTCAGGAGAAACAGGAGTCTAATAAACTGCAAAGTATTTCCCTGTTGACTTAGAACACCAGGAATAAGGAGCAAATTTTAATGAAATGACTTGACTGCAAATGTGTAGGATAATGGCTATCTTCCCAGAGCACTCAGCTCTGCTTTTCCCAGCCTTATTTCTGTTCTCACTATAAGAAGGCTGGTTGTCCACCTTTATTGAGTTTGATAAAGGCTGAGTTAGCTTCTTTGGAGCTGAGTCTCTAAGAATAAGTCTTCAGCTTCATATCAGAGCTAATTTTTGAGATCAGACCTTTAGTTTCAGATCTTCGTATTCTTTTGTTACAAAGCTTTTTCAGAGACCCCAGGTGACCATTTCATTTATCAATGCATAAATATACAAATCATAGATGTTACCACTTCTAGAATGACTGGAAAGGAATATTTGCCAAAGAACAGCAACTATCTGAAAGAACAAATAGTGAGAGTCCAAAAAGAGACATCAGTAAAATCTGTACCAAATTATTTTTGAGGGCAGATATGAAACAGTGACAGTAAAGGTGAAGAGCAAAACAGAGAGCTGTCAGGATGAGGAACCAGCTTTGGGACTCCATTTGGAAGGCAGAGAGGCATTCACTATCCAGAAAAACAGAAAACTCTTATAAAATGAAAAAAGAAATTTAGAGTGACAATTGGCTTGTAAAACAAGTTCTGTTTTTCACAAAAGATTAGTAAGATTGAGGTGGAACATGAAGCCCTGAAAATTGTTCAGGAAGCAACAGCAGAAGGAGTGAACAGGATTAAAATAAAAATCATCTTTGGAGTTTTCTACCTGAGAAAGGCTGTCTGATTGAGGTAATTAGGACCAGGCCAATATATGCCATCTGATAATATAGCAAGATTTTAAAGGACACTTAATCTTTACATATCAGATGTGTGACTTCAGTGCTAGGAAATAGCAGGTGGGATTCAGCCTGAGATTACCAGATTGAAATTGAACTAGTAGTTGATTCAAAGTTAAGATATTTAGATGTGTTGTTCATTAAAAAGTGCTTAATTGTGACTAAAGTGCATAAACTCCCATTTAGCCAATAGACACCAAGGGCAGAGTTCAGAGCAATAAGTATTTATTTATTTTGTTTTCTTAAGGTGTCTGAGACATCTACATGGGACCTAGTATGTAGACCAAATAGGATACTGGACTTGTGGAAGACCTGTACCTGCTGGAATGTTACATGGAGATCAAATTCCTCTGGATATCTGGCTATGTGCTTGTAAAATCTTCATAAAGGGTTTCAAATTTCTGGTTCATTATTATATTTTTTCTTGCTACACCATACTCTGGTCCTATCAGCTGTGCTTTTCTTTTTTCTATTCTGCAAGGCTCCTTCACAGATAATAGTCCTAGACTATATTATTATCCACTGGTTCTCATGTCTCTACTGCATTACACAAGCTGTGCGTGCCATCAGTTTAGCATCAGCAACTGCATGAATTTTGTAAGTTCTCAAGACAGAGACTCACTCTGTTTCATTTCTTTGAAGTTCCTAATATGAAATGCTCTGACAAAGTAGAAATTATTATATTTTATATAGTAGTAATAATAAGAATAACTTTTTAAATTAATCTTCATAGAAGCAGTAGTGCATGTGAATTTCAGGGAAGAGTTATGATCTCAAAAATGGCTGGATAAATTCATCTATCCTCAGAATTGCTGATTGTCTAATGAAACCATATGAATGAAAAAAATCTATTGCATTCCTATGCATTTTTTTGCCCTTCAGATAAATAGTGTATCGAGTTAAAAAAACACTTTCTTACTTTCATTTGATGGGTTTATCTTAGCTTACGTTAGTCTAATCTTGTTAACTCAGAAGTAAATGTAAACAATTTTAAGGCAGCATAAGCGAAAGTAAGAGTTAGTCTAACTTAGATTAATTTTATGCTCTCTCTAATCTGGCATTCCGTATATTATATGATAATTTGGAGTTTCCACTGGGATAGCTGCTGTTGCATCAATGATCCGTTTCTAAATCACGTTAAGTTTTTTTCTAATTTTCACTCCAGGAAAAGTAAATGAGAAATATTTGCACATCTGTCTTTGAGACTATCAGTACAGGCTGGATTCAGCTTTATGCACAACCAATAGAACACTGTGATGAGCAATGTTCCAGGAGCAGTTCAGAAGTCACTGTGAGACAAAAAGAAAATACTGCTGCACCTTTTTTGTTGTTTTTTCCGTGCTTGTTGGGGTAATAAAATCATTATGGCCTAATATAGTTTTTATTTTCTTAGGGGGAAGGCTTACCAGATAAACAGAGTGAGTTTTCTTTGCTCACTGCAGTTCTTCAGCAATTCTTTGTGCACTGGTTTTATGGTGCATCTAAATCTAAGATGTGAAAGTTTGTACAGTGAGTAGAATGTCTTTCTACTTTGAGAAGTAGACAAGTATTCCAGCTCAGGTCTCTGAGAGTTATTTCAGCCTGGTCTGATCTGATCCGATCTTCATAGAGAGTCAACAACTGTGTGGTTCTGGCTTACAACAGTCAAATTCCTGCACAGGAACTTCATCAAAGCCGAGAGCCAAGAAAAATACAAAAAGCAGCATCAATAATAAAACTGTAAGATGATCATTTCAAGATCATCCACTACACTTGAAATCACAGGTAATACCACAATTTACCTGTCAAAGTGATAGTCAAGAATGTTCACATTAATGTGTAATGAAGGAACAGCTAAGCTTAAACAGTAGTGTTTACCACTGTGGGATTTATGAATGACTTCTTTGCCTCCATTTTCACTGACAAAGGCTCTGACCGCACCACCCAAGTCTTGGAAAGCAGATGCAGAGACTGTGAGAATGAAGACCTCAGGCCCACTGGAGAGGAACTGGCTCAAGACCATGCTAAGAAACTGAATGTATACAAGTCCATGGGACCTGATGAAATCCATCCACGGGTCCTGAAGGAGCCGACGAATTAAGCTGCTAAGCTGCTGTCCATCATATTTGAAAAATCATCGCAGTCAGGTGAAGCTCCTGACAACTGGAAAAAGGGAAATATAACCCCCATTTTCAAGAAGGGGAAAATGGACGACCCAGGGAATTACAGACCAGTTAGTCTTGCAAAATATTGGAGCAGATTCTCCTGGAAAGCATGCTAAGGCACATGGATGGCTGCAGCACATGGAGGGCTGCAGCAACTCCGTATGAAGATAGGCTGATAAAGTTGGGGCTGTTCAGCCTGGAGAAGAGAAGGCTGCATGGAGACCTCATAGCAGCCTTCCAGTATCTGAAGGGGAGCTATAGGGATGCTGAGGGTGGACTATTCATTAGGGACTGTAGTGATAGGACAAGGGGTAATGGGTTAAAACTTAAACAGGGAAAGTTTAGATTGGATATAAGGAAAAAGTTCTTTACTGTAGGGGTGGTAAGGCACTGAAATGGGTTGCCCAGGGAAGCTGTGAATGCTCCATCGCTGGCAATGTTCAAGGTGGGGTTGGACAGAGCCTTGCATGACATGGTTTAGTGTGAGTTGTCCTTGCCCATGGCAGGGGGGTTGGAAGTAGATCTTAAGGTCCTTTCCAACCCTAACTATTCTATGATTCTATGATTCTATTATTCTATTTTTTCCATCATTCTGTTGTCATGTATTTCACTTCCGAGTCTCTATATGTCAAGAGAATGAAAACCAGGAAGGATATCCTTGATCTCAGTCAAAGTCTGGAAGATGCAGAGAAGAACTTCATATTTGTTTTAAAGTTCTTCATAAAGGAGCAGACATGACAATGTGGCTGGTTGACCTTGCCTGGCCACCACTACCCACCAAGCCACTCTGTCACTCCCCCTCCTCCTTCAGTTGGAGAGGGGGAGAAAGTAAGATAAAAAAAAAAAAAAAATCATGGGGTGCAATAAGGACAGGGAGATCACTCACCAGTTGGGCAAAAAAGACTGAAGTCTGGGGACATTTATCAGCAATTGTTAACAGAGTAGAATAGCCAGACATAAGAACAAAAATCAAAACACTTTCCCTTCATCCTTTGTTTCTTCCAAGGCTGAGCTCCACTCAAAACTCTTCTACATCCTTGTCCCTCAGTAGTGAAGTCCTTCAGAAATGGACTGCTCCAGTGTGGGTCCCTTATATAGAATCATAGAATCATAGAATAGTTATGGTTGGAAAGGTCCTTAAGATCATCAAGTTCCAACCCCCCTGCCATGGGCAGGGACACCTCACGTGCTCTTGCATGGGCTACTCTTCACAGGTTGCAAGCTTCTACCAGGATCCTGCTAATTTGTGAGCACTCCACAGGCTGCAGCTTCCTTCGGGGCATGCACTGCTCTGATGTGGAATCCTTCATGGGCTGCAGGGTGGATACCTATGCACCATGGTCTTCCACGAGCTGCAGGGAGACAACCTGATTCATTATGGTCTCCCTGGTGCTGGAGCACAATCAAAGAACAATGAAGCTGATGAAAGCTCTAGACCACAAGTCTCATAAGTAGCAGCCGAGGGAACTGAGGTTGTTCAGTCTGGAGAAAAGACCTTATCGCTCTCTACAGCTACCTGAAAGGAGGTTGCAGCCAGGTGGGTGTCCATCTCTTATTCCAAGTAGCAAATGATAGGTTAAAATCAATAGTCAGTGCATGCCAAGATCCCTGCATGGAAGGTCACTGCACAGCAATTACAATAATTCTTTTCCAGTATGAATTCAAAACTATGCATTTTTAAAAGAAATTTAATTAATCAATATTGAATAATACAATTCATAGATATTTTAATATATTATTTAAAGAAAATTATCTTAGTGTGTTTGACTGGTAGGGTAAAATTTGATGAATTTCAATGAGATATACAGATTCACGTGCATTCACCTAGCACCTGTTTAATTTCTTTATCTTTGTAGATCCTTCTCATTCACTTCTCATTAAGTCCCTTTCAGCCAATGGAAAAATATCAGTTAGATTCGACAGAAAGGGTATTTTGTTGCTTTTCTAGTACATGTATGTGGTATGTAGAGCTACAGGACATGTCGTGGAAGCTGCAGAGCCAGAAGGCTGTGTTTGCCTAATCTTTCTTGGTTTGCAGTTTATCCACCCAAGCACTGTCCCATGCTAACATAGCTGTACTGAGCTAGCTGAAGTATCACCACTGAAAGATTATGAGGTTTCGACTATCACTAAAGTGATGGGTTTTATATCTGCTATTAAATAAAACAGTAAATAATATTATTTTGAATGTTCTATTTGGTCTGAGCAAAAATATATTGTTGATAACATACATATATTCCCCACCCTCCACCCCCCAGGGAGATGAACTTTTGAGTTAGCTTCCATTTCTAGCAAGCACTACATACAGCAATATTTGGAGGCAGGTACATCAGTAACAGAGAAGATGCCATATATCTGCTTTAGTTGCTTCTTACAGGTGTTACATCAAATCCGCCTTTTCCCAAGCCATATTGTAGAACAGTTTAAAAAAAAAACACCAACAACAAACCAAATGCAAACCCTCAAAACAATAAAGAAACAGAAGTAATGAGGCAGTCTGGAGAGACAAACAAGGCTGAATCTTTTGAAATTAAATAGAAGCAAGTGCAGGGTCCTGTACCTGGCAAGGAATAACTAACTCTATGTGCCACTACTGGCTGGTGATTTACCTGCTGGAAAGTAGCTCTGTGGAGAAAGACTCAGGAGTCCTGCTGTACATCAAGTTGTCAATGAACCACCAATGTGCCCTTGTGGCCAAGAAAGCCATTGGTATCCTGGGCTGCCTTAGGAGCAGCATTGCCAGCAGGTCAAGGGAGATTTTTCTGTCCCTCTACTCAGCTCTGGTGAGGCCTCACCTGGAGCACTGTGTCCAGTTTTGGACTCCCCAGTACAGAGCTCCTGGATGAAGTCCAGTGAAGGGATACTACAATGATCAAGGGTCCGGAGCATCTCTGATATGAGGAAAGGCTGAAGGAGTTGTGCCTGTTCAGCCTGGAGAAGAGAAGTCTCAGAAGGGAGTCTGATCAATGTGTTTAAGTATCTGAAGGGAGGGTGTCAAGACAATGGAGCCAGACTCTTCACAGTGGTGCCAGACTGTAGGACAATAAGCAACAGACATAAACTAAACCACAGGAAGTTCCACCTGAACATGAGGAAAACTTCTTTACTGTGAAGGTGACTGAGCGTTAGAATAGGTTGCTCAGAGAGGTTGCGGAGTCTCCCTCTGATTTAAGAGCTGTCTGGATACAATCCTGAGCAATGTGCTCTAGGTGATGATGTTTGAGAAGGGAGATTGGACTAGGTGGTCCCTTCCAACCTTCACTATTCTGTGAAAAATAAAAGCACATGGATCATACTATGGTTTATTCTGAATAACAAATATTTGGGGGGTTATGTTCTCCCAATGTGGTTTAAGGAAGAATTGAAATATGTTTGTGTGCATTTTCTCCACCTCAAACATCTGATATTTTAGAATATAGTACCAAAAGAAGAAAGAAGAAGAGAGGGGAAAGAAGAGTTACTAAAACAGACTTACATTACCCTGATCAGAATTACAAAGAAGCAGCTTTTTGTACAAACACATTCAAGCACTGATTATGGAACATTATGTATATCAGAGTAGAAGTAAAGACCAAGGATCTGTAACATTATTCCTGTTTTCTGAAGTATATTTAAATAGTATAGTTAAATTTTAATATTTTGAATGGATATCAGGGGTTTTATGTTTCATTGATCCACCTATATTCAGGCTTCACTTCCTTTAGATATCCTTCACATTTGCCTGACTTTTCAACTTTTTGCCTACAAATCTTATAATTTCCCTGATGATAACAAAGCTGTTGCAAACTTATTCATTGTCTTCAGTGGACTGCTTGCCAGAACGTCACTGGCATCATTGATAACATCAGATGCTGAAAAGTTGTTCAGTTTCCTCTAAACCTTTGAAAGTACTAAACTCTGTTGTAAACCGATTAATTTTCTGAAAAAAATGAAGAGATACATACCAGAGAGAGACACAGCACCTGTGTCATTATTCAGTTGATCATTCAGTTGTTGGTCTGCTCCAAATATGGACCTAGGCTGGTTTCAAGTGACACTCCGTTTGGTAAGATGCCCTGTCAGAAATTTTTTCCCAAAAAGAGATATTTATGTACAGGAGACTCCTGCTACAAATTCTTCTTTCTTGAGCTTGTATTAATCAAATGTTGTAGGAAGTAAAATATTAGCTAAGAATTTACCTTCTTACTGAATCAGCTGACGGAAAACTGCATTTTCACTCTCACAGATGTGAAGGGGAATGGACAGATAGCTGAGAGGAAGGGTCATTGCACTCAATGCAGGTAGAGGACATAACTGTCTAACTATGCATGAAAATACTGCAAGATGTTTGTTAACAAAAAGGAGAAAAATAAGGGTAAAAATAAAAAAGGATAACTTAAATGTGCAAGGACAGCATACAATTAGGAAGGAAGGAATTTGCTCACGGGTTGTTGAGATTTTTCAGCTTTTACTAAAACTATCACTGTCTGTTAATAAAACACCTGTTTATGTACTTATCTTCCATCTCATTAAAAAGGCAGTGGTAGCTTTGGAGAAAGCTGGCCAGTTGAAAACTTAACCTCACTGAAGTTTCATGCAGATCTGTTCCATTTCTGGACCAGGATTTCAGCTGTTGTGCCCTTTACTTGGAGGTCTTGCATTCATTCATCAGCCAACTATTTAATTAGTGAGATCTAATGTAAGTTGTAGCTGTGCACCTCATAAAAAAGAAATAGTAGTACCTTAATACTATTGGGCCTTTTCTGTGCCCTGGGTTGGCTGCCTAAAAATTAAATTATATATCATAATCCAAACTTTCATACTGAATGAATAATCCATTGAAAACTAATTTTATATCAAGAAAATGCATCTTTAATATTTCATTTGTAGTGATCAGTCTCCTCCATTACTTTGCAGCAATGTGGAGGTTCTAATGCAAGACTGTTAGGTTGAGATCTCATTAACCTTAAACCATAACAGAAATAGCCTGTGCAACACCAAAAAGGCTGTAACCCTGAGGAAAGACTGATTAAGGTGACATTTGTTTTCGTGTCAAGTGAAATTGATTTTTTTTTTCATGTATTGGGAGTATTTACTGAACAAAAACAATGACTTCAGGAAATAAACATGTAAAACTCTGGGTCACCCGATGTGTCACAGTAACTTTCATGGCTTTCACTTCCAGTACAGCAACAGAATGACAGGTCTACAATTTCATTTGCTTCCTAAGCAGCCCACCACAAACTCTCTGTCCCAAATGTTGATCTATATTTTTTTCCTGTAAGAAAGAACTATGACTTCAGAAAGGGTTGCTAATCAACCCTATTTCTTATAATTAGTTGCCACATACATATATATTTATTAGAAAAGGATGGCTAGAAAATATTACAATGAATATTTGAAGTCTGCATTATTATATTATAAAGGTTATAAAGAAATTTATTTGGGTTTATGAAGCATGATGTAAAAAAGATCTTTATTTTTTTAACTTATCCTATAGGCATGCTTTTAAATTTTTGCAAGTAGATTAATCTATCTACATTACAAAGTGCTCAGGCACGTAAATACCTGTGATGTGAGCTGAATTCATCTACTGTGATTCAATACCAGAACTCAACTGCAGCTTGTAATGACTGATGGCAAAGTGAGTTTCTGATTTACCTAATGATCTTATTTGTACATTTAGAACAATCATCTGGCAAAACTTTTAGAATTTACATTCATTAAGATATTTCCATTTGCAAAAGCAATTCTTATGTTTACATTTGCAATTAAACATGCTTTTAGATACTTGGGTTTTGTTCTGCAACTTCTGTTGTTTGGTTGAAAGAGTCTTAGTTTTTCAATAGCTTTTGGGGGGTTTTTGTTTGTTTGGTTGGTTTTTTGTTGTTTTATTTTGGTTTTATTTTGTTTCTTTTTCTCCCCTAAGAAGCTTCATTTACTTAAAACAGAGAAAATGAAACATAAGTTAAAAGACAAAATTATTAGACAGCCACCCCCAACTTTGTTCCACTAACATTATGTGATTCATTTTAATGGGTATTAATTACATGGAAACTGAGATGCACCCTTTGCATTTTTAACTGCAGAACAGAGCAGGAGTAGCATGCCTACTGCTTTCTTCTGCTTAAGGTTGATTGGAACCAAATTTCCTCAATTGCAGCAGAGATGTGCCCACATAAACTGAACTGCCAGATGTGGTCAAAAACTTTATCATAGAGACATATGGTAGTGTCAGGTATCTGACAAAACCCATCTGTTTTGTTTGTTTCATATTTTCTGAGCTCATACAGACACAAGGAGTAAAAACTTCAGCAAAATAGTAGTGCTAGGAGGTCAGATGAAGGAAGAAGAATCACTTATGGAAATGATTGAAGGTGGTAAGACCCTCAAGAAACAGAAGTTACAGTGGGGAGTAGAGGTTGTTTCAAGAGCTCAGGTTGACACAGAACTCTGTGGAACAGAACAACGTGGATGAAATCTCTGCTTCTTGAAGCAATGATTGTCTACATGTGCACATGTGCAACCTCCTGTTAAAGGCAATGAGGATAAGGCACTCAGTAGACCTTGATTCAGCTTATAAAATTAATGTATTTAATTAATGTTCTCAAGGACAGCAATATTTCAGACACCCTGTGGTACCTGGGATGTCTGCAAAGAGCTGGCAGCTGTCCCAGGAAAGTGGGTTAAGCCTTCCAGGTTGGTAGCTGAAGGCCAGGCAGACTAGGCAGTTTGGGCAACTCAGCTGATCTCTATTTGTCTGAGACCACTTTGTCCACCTAAGATTTGCAAAGTTCAACCTCCTTCTACACATTAAAGAAACAGTGAATGTTTGTAAGTTGTCATTTCATAAAGCAAAAGCCAATAAAACATGTGACCTTGCATATGTTTGGTGCATTTGTAGTGGGTTGACTTTGGCTGGATGCCAGGTGCCCACCAAAGCTGCTCTATCACTACCCTCCTCAGCTGACAGGGAAGAGAAAATACAACAAAAAGGTCACGGGTCAAGATAAGGACAGGGAGAGACCATAGACAAAACAGACTCAGCCTGGGGAAACTGGGTGAATTTATCACCAATTAAATCAGAGTAGGGTAATAAGAAATAAAATAATAAATGAAATAAAATGAAATTAAATAAAATGAAATGAAATAAAATAAATAAAATAATAAAATAATAATATAAAATAAAATAAGGGACTCCGGTGTGGGTCCCTTCCATGGGGTGCATGGGTCCCCTGCAGGGTCACATGTCCTGCAGCAAGCCTCCTCCAGTGTGGGCTTCTCTTTCCATGGGGTCACAGGTCCTGCCAGGAGCCTGCTCTAGTGCGGGCTTCCTACAGGGTCACAGCCTTCTCTGGGCATCCCCCTGATCCATGTGGGGTCCTCCATGGGCTGCAGGAGGATATCTGCTCACCATGGACCTCCGCGGGCTGCAGGGTCACAGCCTGCCTCACCCTGGGCTTCATCATGGCCTACAGGGAATCTCTGCTCCAATTCCTGGGGAAGCTTCTAGCAGATTCTCACAGAAGCCACTCCTGCAGCCCCTCCACTACTTAAACTTTGCCATGCAAACCCAATATGGCCCTGAACTTCCAGCAAGTTCAATTTAGGCATTTAGCCTTAAAATTGTAAAATCAAATGTAATCTCTAGACTACGAAGACATGTGTTTCCTTCCATATGGAAGCACAAACATAAGGTGTTCATAAAATAATTCACAGAATAATTAATTGTAACTAATAAAAGTAATGTCATTTTTTTTAATACCCTGTTCAAAAAAATCGAATAGCCATTTCACTTTCATAGACTTATGTTTGTTACCTTCAGGGCCAATTCTGTTCAATCTTACTTATATGCAGAAAAAAAACTCTGACGGGCAGTGAGAATAGGCCTATAATATCACTGGTTTATTTGTACACCCTGATTAGTTCTCCATTTTGTCAGCAGTGAACTCTGGCCCTGAATTTAAAATTAAAGTGAAAAAAATCCTAAAATATCATTCCAGGGGTTTGTAAATTTATTCAGTGCTCAGACTGGTTTTGTGTTTTGAAACAGAGTATAAAATCTGCAGGGTTCTTGCTGCATTTGAAAATCTTTAAAGAGTGTCTCAAATGTATTATTCACCCTCCAATGTACAATAATGTAAACAATCATATAAAACCATGGCTATGAAAGCAATGAGAAATTCTTAAGCTGAGAAAGAAAAGATGCTTCAGATGTGCAATTATTTCCAAAAAATATTTCAAATAAATACTGCTGAAATAAAAGTGCAATGTAAAGATTTTCTAGGGACGAGAAGTAAGACCTCTCAGCTACATTTTCGAGGTACTAGAGAGATGGTAGCAGGTGGAAGTCTTAGGAGAGAAGTCTTAATGATCATATAACAAACAGTTGATAGCAGCTTATTGTTATTAATTTGTTCACTATTTAAATTTCTGGTTCAAAAATAAGGATCAGGCTCAGGTGTTTATTTATGAATGTAGAAGTAAAAATGTCAGCTCTAAAGATTTTAGTCCAGAAAGCTGACTGATGACTGACACTCATTTCCCTTATTATTCTTTTGAAGTGTGTCGTTTTTGACTTAGAAATTATGTTTTCTTTTTCAACATCACATCATGTGGCATATGGTATATTTTGGCATATAAGTAGAAAAACAACAACAAAAAATCCAGACTTAGTAATGCTCAGATGGAAAAGATCATCTGGAAAGATCCTGTAACTGCCTGTTCTAAAATGATTGCTTTCATTTGTTAACCATTCCCTGTGAGAATAAGAAAACGAGTCATTGCTGTTTTCTTTGCAGATGCAGCATTAGATGCAAACCTGAGTGCCTACTGTATTTATGTGGTTCTCAAAGTCAACCATCATTTGGACTCTGAGTTTTGCTGTTTTGATGATTGGTTTTGGTTTTTCATGAGAAACTTGATCAGTGCTGCTTCTTCTTAATTCCTGAAACAAGGAGCATTTGAATATACAAAAATGCGTATTTTGATTATATATATGCACACATATGATACATATCAATAGGCAGACAGATACTGATACAGATACAGATACATGTGTCATTTTATGTATTTCAGAGCTTGGTTCTCATCTCTTTCCTATATTGCTCCTGACACTCTAACCTTGGCAGTGTTTCTTCTCCATTATCCCATTGCTTTAAGAAATCTGTTCAGCATTTTACCTTTTTACTGTGACAATGAATAGCCATAAACCTACTGTAGTCAGAAGTATGATTGCAACAATGGGAAGCTATATCAAAGTTAGCTCAGGCACTAAGCACATATTATGTGGGCTAACTCCGAACTATGTAAGGGATTATACAGTATGTGGGGACCATGTGACCCATGCAGGTCATGGCAGCTTCCACGTGGACTTTGACCAAAGTTGCTTTGAGAACCTGTACGTAGTTAGTGTGAAAACCTGTACAGCTCACCTGGCCAAAAGTTCTACACAGATCTAGTTTGTTTTCTAATGCAGCGATGTGGAAACAGAGAGACAGGTCCTATACCAGCTCTTGTTTTTAAGAAAATATACTGCAATGCATGTGGTGTAGCTTGCCTGTTTCCCTCACTCGCTCTCTCTCCTTTCTTCAAACAAATATTTACATATAAATTGCTTGAAGAATATATTACCAACTAAGGATGGTGGAAAAATAAATGTGAATGAATTGTAAATCCACCTGAGGTTTTTTTCAAGTTTGGAAATTTGTATATAAAATGGAATCTCTTCACAACAAACAGCTCCTTTAAGATGCCAGCACTCCTGCATTTCGAGATGATGTCACTGCTGGAGAAATAAAATACGATTGAAAGCAGCATAATTAGTAAATCAGGGAGAAGTTCTTCTTATGCTGACTTAGAAGTTCACTATTTATAAATGTAGTACTTATTGAAGGGTAAAGCAGATTGCTGCCAAATTGACTCAGTTTAAAAAACTTCAGAGTGGAAAAGTGGCATGCAAGAACAAAATTATGGGGAAAAAAATAAATTAGGTTCATAAAGTGTCTAAGGGGGAATCTAAACAGAGGAAGAACAGTCTAAGGGAAAGAAGACCCTTTTGAGGCAAACAGCACAGAGGCAAAAAAGCAGCATTTATGGGCATATATAATGGCACTGTTTTTTCAAACTTCATCTGTTTTTTCATATAAATGAGGACAAATTAGAATTGTTAAAAATGCACTCAGAAGAGATGCGTAAACTGAGACAAAGGATTCTAGATTATCTTCCTCAGTCTCTGTTCAATCAGTGCAGAAAGTAATAGAAGGGATACATGGATTAGTAGGAGCAACTAAAAAATCCATGATTTACAAAAACAGAAGCTGAAGAGAGGAGAAGGATCTGTTATGCAAAGTCTTGATTTTTATTTCATAACACTACATGGCAGGATTGATAATTTTTTCTAAAAGGACAAGTTTTTAAAAAAACCACATACATATATAATATATACAAATATATTTATAATATGAGTTTATTTATTTACAGAATATTCCATAATGCAAAATAAAACAAATAAATAGATAAATAAATACTTATTAGCTTTTCTTTGCTGCTTGTTTGCCTTTTTTGAGATTTTGAGATGTATTTGAAAATCCATAGTTGAGTACTGGTCCCTTCAAAGACCTGAAGTCTTTTCTTTAAATCAAATCCAAACATCTCCACTAATTATGTATGTTCAAGCACTTAAATGTTAAATATAAAAAAACTTGCCATTGTAAAACTCTGAAAGAAAGGTGGGAGCACTGAGTGTGTTCTATTAAAGTAGAAGAAAACAAAGATGTGTTACCAGGGTAATTACGGTTTTGTTAGCCAAGCATTAATTCTGAGGTCAGTAGCAGACCTGGACTTGACTGCTAAAGAATTAAAAGAAAATAAATTCATTAATGGTAATCAACATATGTAAAATGGATTGTATCAAATTGGATTTATTTGATTCTTTCTTGTGCTTGTTGTTTGAAAGAGACTAAAGGCTGCTTGGAAAAGGTAATAGTGTTTACATGCTGTAACAGGAACTCTAAGGGACATTTGATTTGGGAACATGAAACATTTTGGTTAAATGGTGTATATTTAGAGTTGAACTTATTATACATCAAAATTGATATTTTAATCAGATTTTTTTTTAAGCAAGAAGATTTCTGTTAGAATGTTTCAGGGCCGGATCATATTTCCCATCATTTTTGAAAATAATGTGGAAAAATCACAGTATACATACCAATACAAAGAAACATGCCTTTGAATTGTTAGGTCATTCCTGAGAGCTCTGCTTTTAACACATGGATTCTTTCACAGGAATGTAAAGGGAAGAACATATCTTACTTGAAAGCAGTCCAAGCTATGCAATGCGTAGGAAGAAATCACACCCCTGACTTTATGTTCCTTTCACACCCTGGTCAGTATATTGGTGTCATAATGGAAAGTAGGCATAAATTCTTTTTGATCAGGGACTTCTCTTGTGGAATACCATTTGTGGTAAACTGAATCTCACAGAAATTAAGAAAACACACTATCACAAATGTGCTCCTGTTTTATTATAGCATTAAACAGGCAAGTTTCAGATTCCTGAGATCATAAATTGCGTGGTTGGCATGGCAAGCACACTTGTAAATTTAGGAGGAAGTTTGGAAAATTATGGAGTAAATGAACATGCATTAGCTAGATCTGACAAAAATAGTCAGAAGACAGAGCCGTGTATTTTGAAATCAGAAGGCTGTGAAGAGCAATCAATCATAAACTGTTGAAATTCTCTTTTTAAGTTGTGGATTTTGGTTACACTTTCTTATCCTGTCAAGCAGTCCATTGTAGCAGGTAGGCAAGTGATAGTTCTGCAGTTTCTTTTTTAATCACCTTTCTTATTTTGACAAGATAATTAAAGGCAAATTCAAAAAGGAAATTAAAAGCAATAGAAGATATAGAGGACATAAAAGGACATATAGTTTTTTGCTTATGTCCTCAGGATTATGAGGATTTGATGAGAGCCTGGCAACAGGTTTTGCTTTTGGGCTTTTTTTCTCCTCCATTGTCCTCAATCTGAGATACTGGGCCTGGGCTTGCCAGGGCTTGGTTTTTCCTGTAGCAAGACAGAATCTATCTAATCCTGTTCTCCTGGTTAAATAATCAGCTAGGACATCTGACCCGAACTAGCTAGAGATATTCTATGCCACAGCATATCATGCTCAGTGTATAAACTGGGGCAGTTGGCTGGAAGGAACTGATCACTGCTAGCCATCAGTCAGACAGTAATGAGCAATTGTACTGTGCATTACTTGGCTTTTTTTTTAGTTGGGGTTTTTCTTCATTTGTATGTTTGATTCTTCTCTCTCTCTCTCCTCCTCTTCTTCTTTTAATCTTTTATGTTATTTCAATTATTAAACTGTTCTTATCTCAACCCACAGGTTTTACCTTTTTTTTCCCCTTGTACCACCAAGGAGGGGTGGAGTAAGTGATGGGCTGAATGGTACTTAGTTGCCAGCTGGGGTTAAACCACAACACCCAAAGAAGAATCGTTTGTTTGGAGTTGTAGGACCTTTGTGCCAGCTAATTCAATCAGTTGTCTTTCTTTTGCATTTTCTCTACAATGTTGCATTGTTGCATTGTTGCACCATTGTTGCACCATTGTTGCAATGGGATAAAACATTTTATATGAGAATATTTATAATCTCTTGTTTAGCTTCTTCCTCCGCCCATGCCACACTGGTTATTTGGTATAGTCTTGGTTCACCCCGATTAATAAGATGCATTTCTGTATCCTGCGCAAGAATAACTCTCTGGCCCTGAGTGTTATTCTAGCTGTGTTTTGCTGGCAGGAATGAAGAGACCTTCTGCACTGATGCGCTGCATAATGAAAATGCAGCAAATTTGTTTGAAAACTGACTTCAAGGAAATGAAGACTGACAAGAGTCGTCCTGTTATGTAAAATCGTCTTAGTTTTTGAAAAGTCAGTTTTACCTGTCATGCTGAAACTACATATAGGAGGTAGGAAACAAAAGACCTCTAACGAGGTCATGCAGCAAGAATCACACATTGGCAGTGAATTTTTGAAGTGTATTGATAACAAGGACCAATATTAGAAGGGCAGTTGCACTACTGGGAGATGTTATCCCTTAGATAAGATACTAAAATGATGTCCCATCTGCTTATTTCTAGCACCACTTTGAGATGATAAAGATCTCATGATACAGGCTGGATGGATGTGGAGGTGGTAGGGTTTATAGGGAATAGGGAATAACTTTGCTTCCAGCTGGCAAAATCATTCTGTGTTAAATATGATCATCACAAATTTATTGGCAATGTTACAAGCATTCATGACTATACAGCATGCAAGATGTTATGCAGAGCTGACTGGTGACCATTCTGATCTCTCCAATAGTATTCATTAAAGCTGTTTAATTGTGAAGTTATCTATGAAAGTTAAAAAAAAAAAGTACTGACATACTTGCAGAAGTGGTTTTATTTGTGTACACTTCTGCTTGTCTTAACAAGTTCTACAGAAGATCAGGTAGAGTTTAGGAAGGGAAAAATGTCTTGAATAAGGTATATATTTAAATGCTTAATGACAGACTTATGTGAATAATACCAAACATTTTTGTCATTTGCTTTTTTAATACGTCACAGTTAAAAGATACAAATTCAAAGTTTTTTCTGTATTTAACAAATATAAGCTACAGTAGTTGTGTAGAATTATCATAGAATCACAGAATCATAGAACCATAGAATAGTTAGGGTTAGAAAGGACCTTAAGATCATCTAGTTCCAAACCCCCTGCCATGGGCAGGGACACCTCACACAAAACCATATCACCCAAGGCTCTGTCCAACCCCACCCTGAACACCGCCAGCGATGGAGTATTTAAAGCTTCCCTGGGCAGCCCATTCCAGTGCCTCACCACCCTCACAGTAAAGAACTGTTTCCTTATATCCAATCTAAACTTCCCCTGTTTAAGTTTTAACCACTTACCCCTTGTCCTATAACTACAGACCCTAATGAATAGTCCACATGCAGCATCCCTATAGCCCCCCTTCAGATACTGGAAAGCTGCTATGAGGTCTCCATGCAGCCTTCTCTTCTCCAGGCTGAACAGACCCAACTTTCTCAACCTATCTTCATATGGGAGGTGCTCCAGTCCTCTGATCATCCTCATGGCACTCCACAGGACTTGTTCCAACAGATCCATGTCCTTTTTATGTTGAGGACACCAGAACTGCACACAATACTCCAAGTGAGGTCTCACAAGAGCAGAGTAGAGGGGCAGGATCACCTCCTTTGACCTGCTGGTCACACTCCTTTTGATGCAGCCCAGGATACGGTTGGCTTTCTGGGATGCAGGTGCACACTGCTGGCTCATGTTCATTTTCTCATCGACCAGCCTCAAGTCCTCCTCCGCAGGGCTGCTCTGAATCTCTTCTCTGCCCAGCCTGTAGCTGTGTCTGGGATTGCTCCGACCCAGGTGTAGGACCTTGCACTTGTCATGGTTAAACTTTATGAGGTTGACGTCAGCCCACCTCACAAGCATGTCAAGGTTCCTTTGGATGGCATTCCTTCCCTCCAGTGTATCAACCGAACCACACAGCTTGGTGTCATCAGCAAAGTTGATGGGGTGCACTCAATCCCACTGTCTGTGTCACCAACAAAGATGTTGAACAAGACCGGTCCCAACACTGATCCCTGAGGGACACCACTCATTACTGCTCTCCAGCTAGACATTGAAAGGTTTGGGTTAGGAAGGACCTTAAGAACATCCAGTTCCAACCCCCATGCCATGGGCAGGGACACCTCACACTAGATCATGTCACCCGACTCTATACAACCTGGCCTTGGACACTGCCAGGAATGGGGCACTTACCGCTTCTTTGGACAACCTGTTCCAGTGCCTCACCACCTTTACAATAAAGAACTTCTTCCTTATGTTAATCACAGTCCCAAAAGATTCTTTTCAAGATTGGTGGTCAACTACTGGATAAAGCTCCCTAGGAAAGTAGTCCTGGTCCCGAGACTGTTGCCATTTGAGAAGCATTTAAACAAATAAAGAGCTTTTTCTTAAAATGAGTTTGAACTTCTGGCACAGCTTTAAACCATTCCATTGTGTCCTGTCATGAAATACCATGAGAGGTTCTCTACAACACCTCTGTCTCCATTCCCTACCAGTTTTTAGACAGCAATGATGTGACCCCTCAGTCTCCTCTCTTCTAAGCTGAACAAATGTAGAATCCTCACCTTTCCTCATAAGCCATATGCTCCAGCAATTTCATCATCTTTGTTGCTTCCCTTAGGACAGAGCAATAATACAATGATTATGTTCAGTGAATTGATAAATTCAGGCTTTATGTGTATGCTTTCTTTAATTTTCTTGCACAATCTTTCTTTGGACTCATCTCACCCAACTTCAAATGCTTACACTGTAGCATATCAGCTCCTGAATTATTCACCTCTACTCCTTTCCATGATCAGCAGATGGGAGTAAGCATTTTGAGGCACAGTTAATCCTACTTATCTGAACTTCTGGGTCATGATTGCTTTTTTTCACTAGAAATTTGTTTTTTTTTCTCATCAGTGATTAAAAAGGAAGTTTTCAATGACTAGAAAAGGTATTAATGTTTACCCTATAGACATATATGTAGGTAAGAAAAATCCCAAATTTATGCTCTGAGCGTTAACTTCAGACTATTATTTAACCTCCATAAGACAGTAAATACCATTATCAAGACTACTACATATCATAGTCCAACCAATAATGAACCTACTAGCTCAACTCTATTGGGAAAATATAATGAGCATTACTAATATCACAGGTAAGGACTTCATTCCCTTGTTAAACAGAAACAGTTTAGTGCTGTTAATTACTATATCTGGGTATTTTTGTGATTCATTGACTACATAGTATCATAAGTTTAACGTGTGACGGGAGCTTCAGCTAAATTAAGTTGTAAGAATCATAGAATTTCATTCAGAAATTCCTGCATCAGGCCCACAATTTGTGTGAACCTCTATCTCTTGGAAACCCTACCCAAATCACTCACAAAATAAAGGGATTTTCTTATCATCAAACAGTATTTAATTGTCAGTAATGGTGCTCTTACATACCTACCTAAAAAGATGGTTTTAATGTATTAAGGAAATAAGGAAGAAGACAGACTTCACTCGAAGATACAGAGTCAGAAGATGAGAAACAATGGCTATAAGGTGCAGTGAATTTCAGCTGGATATAAGAAGAAAAATCTCTGAATGAATGGGAAAGGACAGGAAGAGTCTGATCAACAGGGCTGTGAAATCTCCGTCCTCTGGGACTTTCAAATTTGAGTGGACAACTCCTTGTTCAAAGTGATCTAACTTTAATGTTAGTACTGCTTTGAGTAGATTAGACTAGATGACCTTGAGAGGTCCCTTCCAACTTAAATAATTATATGAATCTAAAGTTTTATGATCTGTTTCTTGTTTGTATTCCAAATTAGTGTTTTTGTAATCACTGGCTATTCTAGTGTATTAAAGCTTGGGTACCTTTTGCTAGTTTCACAGTTCTTGAGTTGGTCTTATAATTTAGTTCTATACTACTTTAATATTTCAATATCTCTTTTAAAAATAGTTGCCAAAAATTCATGTGGTTATGCCAGTAAAAAATCTCTCAACTGCTGTACAAAAGTACAGCCTCCTCACTTGAATGCCAGGACACCATTTTCCATCCTACAAGTGTGACCTACATATTTTGTTCCTTGATGTATGCCCTTTCTTTCCCTCTGTTAAAGAACATGCTGTTAAGAGACAGGTAATTTTCTTAATCAATATAATTTAGTAGAGTTGGTCTTTCTCCATTACTTAGCACTCAGTAATTATCTATTGTCAGCAAATTTGACCAGATCATCGATGAAGAGGTTGAAAAGCAAGAACTAACTTTTCAGGGCATGCAGGTTATGCATCCAGTTGTACAATGATATTTTATTTGTAATTACTTTCTGAAACATTTTTTTAGGTGATCTGATATTTCATTTTGTTGATTTTGCATAGAATATATTTTCATCAAAATTTATAGAAAGACGGGGAACTGTTTTATATTAGTTTAACTGCATTATGTCAGTGCAGATATCAACTGCAGTTATCAACTAAATTTATCATGCAAAAAGATGTCACATATGTTTGACAAGGTACATTTTCCATAAATCCATGTTGATTGCCATTCTAATCTTCACAGTGCCATCACTGTCAAAAAAAAATAGTTTAGTCATCCTATTTGCTTCCTTTGAATATCATCAGGCCAGGTAGACAATTTAGTAAAAAAAAAAGCAAAAGCAAAATAAAACAAAACAAACCGAACAAAACAAACAAAAAAAACCCCAATAAAAACTAATTTCTATGTTCTAATTTAAATAGGCAAATATTATTGTCATAAGCATGAGCTTCTTTTGCACCTTTTTGATGCTACAGATAATTTAATATTATGAATAAGACAAGCATTTTGTGTATATCTTAAAATGTAGTGGCTTCATAATCATATCACTATAACAAAGATGTTCTTTACCTTATTTTTTCTTTTTTACCTTTTTGTCACTTCACCATTCATTCATCTAATCATTCATTCATTTCGTATGATAAGGAACATATAAAGAGCATAGCCTTTCATATATTTGAAAACATTCAACAACGTTGTTTTGTTGTGTAAAATATAATTAATGACAATGTTATAAATGCCTAAAATATTTGCATAGAACCCCAGAAATATTTCTATGAGACTATTATTCATTTTCTAGATTACTGAGAGTGGCTTAAATGACTTCTTGATTCTTGGGGACTAAAGGGACAGCCTATCCTTCCTTTGCCTTATTGGCAAAACCTTTCCATACCTGCAAACATTTAAAAATAAAAAAGTTGAATATTACTTCTGTAGTGCAGTGCTTTATATTTCTCTGTGGGATTATTTGAATCTGTGATTTAAATCATGGTAGGCTTCTGGTATTTGCATAAATCAACTGCAGAGACCCCTCTCTTGATTATACAACGTAAAATAGATCTGCATGTGCACAGCAGCTGCGTGATTTGTCATATTCAGCAGCTTGACCAGGTTACTGATAATCTGAAAGTTAAAAAAATGAAAGGGTAGACTGCCAATAAAAAATGAGACACGGCATGCATTTTCAGTTACCTGTTTTTGTAGTTTCCCAGAGTTCTTTCTGTGTTATGTACAAAATGAACTTCGTTATTGAATTAATATCTAAAGTCACAAACTGCAACTTTTACAGGGCTTTTCAAAGCTCTTTGCATTCTGTTTTGCATTCTTTTCAAAGCTCTTTGCAAGCAACACCTATATATTGGAATGTAAAAGACATCAAAGATAAATAAAATGGAAAAGCACCAGCCAGTCTTAGCAATCAAGAGATGAGTAAATAAAAAAAAATAAAGTTCTGGTAGATAATAGTGAGGGGTTTGAATAGGTTTCCAGCATTTTTAAAGAAGACAGGCCTTTTACAGGGCATGATGTCAGTATTGAGCTAGGAACATAAAAGGAAATATTCTACGTAACTCCATATGAATACGGATATTAATTTATATCTAATTATTTTATCCATTTTGGTTCAGTGTAGCTTTTGAAGAAAAAATGGCTGAATTAACAGCATAAAGTTCTTACTGATTTCATGGAATCGTAGAATCATTTCCTCATAAATAAAGGGATAATTTGGATGAATTGCTGACCTGATGTATGAGGACACAACCAAGCTGGAAAGCAGCCAGTTGACATCCTGAGAAGTCACGTAATAGCATACATTAAACTAAAGCAGCTACCAGTTATATTATCTCAAAGCCTCTTAAAGCTTTTTACATTGAGGCTGCTGAGAACATGCAACAGAAAATAAAACTAGTCATTGCTGGGAATTTACCTGGAATTTCTATAGAAATCTTGCTGAAATCTCCCTAGTTCTTCATTCTTCAAATATTTTTTATTATTATTATTTTTTCCTCACTCACTCCCACTCCAGTAAATTGTCTAATCTCTCTGATAACATCATATCGAAACTTTCTGGCCAACATAGTATGTAACCATCAAAAAGCAGTTGTTAAGTAGTTACACTGGTAAGCTGAGGGACAAATCTGAACACCTTAAAGTGCTGTTATTAATTTGGTTTATATGCGTTCACTGCTGCGTAAAGCATGTTTCTACTCCAGATATACTTGTAATCTGAACAGACTAACACAGCAATAAAATCCAATATCCAGTTCCAAATTAGAAACATCATTGGAATGACGGCTGTGAATATTCCCATTTTAAACCAACCAATAAACCAGGGTCAGTATTGTGGAGAGAGAGGAGGAGAGTAACACAATAAAAACATGTGATGCAAAAGAAAATAATTTCTCCTCATCAACTGACCAATGCCCAGCCAGTTCCAGAGCAATGACAGCCCCACCAACCTCCACTCACCCAGTTGTATTGCTGAGCACAACATCACACATTACGGGACATCCCTGGGGTCAGTTGGGGTCAGCTGTCCTGGCAGTGGCCCCTCCCAACACCTTGTGAACCTCCAGCCTGCTTACTGGTAGAGAGGTGAGAAACAGAAAAGTCCTTGACTCTGTATAAGAACTGCTCAAGGACAGCTAAAACATCCTTGTATTATCAACACTGTTTGGGTCACAAATTCAAAACATATCACCATACCAGCTGCTATGAATAAATTTAATTCTATCCAAGTCAAAGCAATAATAAAAATATCCCAGTACGGTCAATAAAGGTTTCAAACGTAAAATGCTATTTAAGTGTTTATTATTAGTAAGAATCATTATACCAAGAAAAGTTCCCATTGAACTAAGACATAAGAAGGATAAGCTGTATTGAAATCTGTTGAAAAAAACAACAGCACAGCTTGCCCAAGCAAGAAGAATTTTAACTTTATTTTCTAATGTGCAAGCCAGCACTGTGCTGCTCTACTATTAAATTCCACTCAGTTCAAAGCCTGTCTGCAGGAACTGCACATTTGTAATTAAAAAGAGATTAAGGTAATTTACTACTCTCTTGTCTGATGCCCACTAATTTTCTTTCAAAAGGAGTAGCAGCTCACCTCAGGGATTCAAGTGCACTAACCACTTGGATGAAGTAAGGCCTCAGTAAATAATACAAGTGGACGTTATCACACCTTTTCATACTAATCTAGTAACTGGATTGATCTTCAGCTTCAGTGTGACAAGGAAACTAATGCTTTCTGAGATTAGAGTTTTTCTGAGATACCTTTTTAATCAAGAAGAGGATCCAGATTGCCAGTGCCTTAATGTTTTGAACAGGCACTTTTCATTTATTAGTAAAAAAGCCTGAGATCCATGTGACCACATGTAAGTCTGTACCTGAGCTAAGCACTAAACTCGTTGTACTGCAAAGAGCAATAAGTCTTTTAACAGGCAGCTGACCCCACACACAGAGCACAGTAATATAAAATCATGCCTTAGAGCTGTTGGTCGCTTGGGATTTGTTTGTTTGTTTGTTTGAATGAATTAGAGAATAAGAAGACTAGTTCAAGTGCAGAGAACTACACTGTGGTCATCTAGATCAACACTCATAAGCTTGAACATAAATCTGTATTGGCACTTAAGGTGCCCTACACACCTAAGACATCTACATGAGCCTCACAAACAACACAAAGTCCATGGGGAATTCATGTTATTCTGTAGTGGTGAATGTAGGGAAGGGAAGTACCCTTGACTTTGTATAAAAGCCCCAAATGACTACAGTTAGGCACCCAACTTGCACCCTTAAACAGGATTAATTCCATCTAAGTGATTGAATGTATCACATTCTGAGTAATTCTCTACTCTCTTCAGTATTACATAGCTCCTGTTGCTTGTTAAACCACAAGGCTGAAAATCACTGATACAATAACAGTAGCGTCTACATAGTATATGTAGTATACTATGTAGTACAACATAGTAACAGGATTATTATTTCACTTTACAAAAATGTAATTTCCTCATCTGAATAAACTGTTGAGCTTCGAAGTTTATTCACTGTTTGTGTTTGCTTGAAACAGTGCAAAATTACTATTATTTCTTCATTATGAATGTCGTATATAATTTTGTGTGACACAGAAACTGTGGGATAAATATTTTGCTTTTCCATTGGGGTGTATCAGCTACTTAACAACTGAAACAATAGAAAACAATGTATGTTCCACAGTTCACGTTTACTGTTCAGCCTATTGAATAAATGAATGTATCTCTTAAAACCTGTTAAAAAATTAATCACCTTTAGAATGCACAAGGCAATACTAGCTTCAGTAATGTATGCATTCCTTTGGCACAGAATTACTCTGCAATGTTTAAAGACAGCTGTTTCTCCAAAAAAACAGAGATGGTAGGACAGATGGATAGGCATAGGGATGACAAATACCTCAGAGGGCTATATCAACTGCTTGCCATTTTAAAAAAGTAGAAGACAATAATTTTGAGTGTAGCACAGATTACATTATACACTCAGTGTAAATAGTCTCACTTGGTAAGCTGATAAAGTTTTAAAATACTTGATTTAGTGTACTTGTTGTCTTCTTCTGTGCAGGGAGCCTGTTTCAACATATATGTTTTGTAACATCTGAAAAAAAACTATTTCAAGGGCACCAGCATCCTTCTATACACTAAAAACCAATCAATCATTAAATGCAACCAACATGAAAGTTCAAGACACTGGTAATAACACAATGTCTATGTTATATCTTTTCAGGTCACTTCTATTGCTGCCCACACGGTAAATCTTTTGCAATTTATCAGTTGCTATTTGTGCCACTGTATGAACTAGAAGAATGAATGGGCCAAGGTTTTTCATGTTGAGTTCTCTCACTGAACCAGAGGTTTCAATATAAAATGGTAGTTTATGAGCAAGAAAACAACCAAATGTGATACTCTGTAAAATTACAAAGTAGTTAGTTGTGATATAAATTTATTATTATATAGCAATATGCAAAATACATAGTCCTCCATTCACCATCTCCTTATTAAGGCAGCTCTGTGTGTTCTCCCTCTTACCTAAACCATGATTCATGAAGTCATCCTAGCTACTGCATAGAGGTAAATAAAGCCATGCACAGGGGGTATAAGCTACAAAGCACACAGAAGAATTTGAACAATAGAGTGTAAATGCACATAACCACGTGGCTGAGCTAACACAGTGTTCCAGCACTCCATGCACTCACAAATGTTTAAAATGACTGTGGCTTGCTTTAAAAAGCAAGCTGTTTCAGACTAAATATAGACTACGCATGTTGTATTGTCAATTCAGTCTCAAAAGATTGACATCATTAAGTCTTACTCCAACTTTCCCTCATTGTTTACACTTAGGAACACTTATCCAAAAAAGATTTTTCTTTTCCTTGAGGCAGGGAAATGCACAGATGAAAAGCATCTGCCATATTTTTAAAATATTACATTACATGACTTTAAAAGTTGTGAGAATTAAAGAATAGTTCTGTGTCAGTTATTGAGTCACTGTTCCATTCTTCTAGCCTATGTTCATTCTGGGTGTATTTGTGACAACATTTTCACTATATCTGTTCAAACAAAAGATCCAGAAGTGTGTTTTCATATTAAATCTGAGTATTCTACTGCATTTAGATGATTTCAGGGGCTAAGGAATGAAAAGAAATATAAACTATGAAAAGACTCCTTTTTTAACAAGAGATATTCAATATTGAGATATTAAAACTTGACCTTGGGAGAGAAAGAAGAAACATACACACATTGTGCAATAGAGGTGAAAGAACCAAGTGTATATGAAGAAACCTTCCTGAAAGTTAAAAACAATTCATATTTTAAAGCAGATTCATGCTTTTTGGTGGATGTGAGAAGGTTCTCCAGCACTGGTGGTTCACAGTTCATCTAAAAGATATCAAATACCCTTTGAGACACACAGCAGTTAATGTAGCTTGGAATGGAGGACATGGAGAAAAAGAAACACTAAGAAAGAGGGAAGAAGGAGAACAGATGGCATAACCGAAGTAGAGCCAGCAGCATAAACTGCAAGGGAAACAAACAAATCCCAAAGGCTGCAAGTAATAAATTTGCACAGTGGGAAACACACTGTTCTGGAGAAACTTCAGTCAGAAAACAAACTGTGCATCAGTCCAAAGCTTTCTCTTTAGTACTAGCTGTCCTAGTTGATTTTCAACAAACTTTAGATTTTTTTTCCCCTGCAGGTCTGTTCAGAGATTTGCGAGGATCAGCAGGAGGAAGAGACTTCCCCTGAAACCTGAGGTGTCCTTGAAGACTGAAGAGGAAAGACAGTTTACATTAGAAGGGTAATCAGGGGGGCCAAGTAAGCTGGTTAATATTCAGGAATTACATCCTCTGAGCTCACAAGTGATGCATCCCAACAAAGAGGATGTCAGGCAAAACTGCCAGGAGGCCTGTGAGGGTAAACAAGGCACTCTTGGGCAAACTCAAATATAAAAAGGAAGCCTAAAAAGGATGGAAGCAAGTTCAGGTAGCCTGGGAAGAATACAGAGAAATTTTCCTAGCAGCCAGGAATCAAGCCAGGAAAGCTCAAGCCCTAATAGGATTAAATCTGGACAAGAATGTCAAGGGCAATGAGAGAAGGTTGTATAGGCACATTGGTGGTAAAAGGAAGACTAGGAAAAATGTGGGTCCTCTCTGGAAGGAAACAGGAGACCTGACTGTCTGGGATATAGAGAAGGCTGAGGTACTTGATAACTTTTTTGATTCGGTCTTCACTGGCAAGTGCTCCAGGCAAATACAGATACTGGGAGAATGAAGAACTGCCCACTGTAAGAGATCAGGTTTGGGACCATCAAAGGAACATGAAGGTGCGCAAGTCCATGAGACCTGATAGGATACATCCACAGGTCCTGAGGGAACTGGTAGATGAAGTGGCTAACAATTATCTATGGTATTTGAGGAGTTGTGGCAGTCTGCTGAAGTTCCCTCTGACTGGAAAAGAGGAAACGTAACCCCCATTTATATAAAAGGAGAAAAAGGAAGAGCCAGGGAACTACAGGCTAACCAGTCTCACATGCAGTGATAAGAAAAAGAGTAATGGCTTTAAACTGAACAGGAGTAGATCTAGATTAGATATTAGAAAGGTATTCTTTACTGTGAGGGTGGTGAAGCACTGGCACAGGTTGCTCAGAGAAGCTGTAGCTGCCTCATCCCTGGCAGTGTTCAAGGCCAGGTTGGATGGGGCTTTGAGTAACTTGGTGTAGTGGAAGGTGTCCCGGCCCATAGCAGTGGGGTCGGAACTGGATGATTACTTCCAACCCAAACCGTTCCATGATTCTATGATTTACAAACAATTTCATTGAATCATAGAATTTAATGCAATGGGGGCAATATGTTAATTCAGAATCAGCTGTGAATAGCTCTGCTTAATGGCAGATATCTGCCTACTGCCAATCTGTCGGTCAATGAGCTTGTGTGAGGTAAGGTCCTATGTGATCAGTCATTTTTCTGAAAGGAGTTAAAAGTAATGACTCTAATTTTTCAATAGTATGAGAAAACAAAAATCAAAGCAGGAATCTGTCTGTACTGGCACGTTTTTTTCATCTTGCTAAGACCACGGCTTCTAACAAAAACATAATGATGTAAAACTGCAAGAGGCAGGGGCATTCCCATTGACAAAATTTAGGCTATGATTGTGATGCTACTGAATGAGGTAACTACATCTCAATCATCTCATGCTTATAATGTGATTTGGAAAGATGCTGCAGAAAAGAAAATATTGGTGCTGAGGCTGGTACTTTGAAGAGCAGCAAGTTGCAGTAAATTAGAAGCTGCTAATTTACACGTGGTCCTCACGTGTAACACAGACAAAAATCTGGCATTATCTGCTGTAAGAGACCTCAATTCTTGGAGTAACAAAATATTTGCCTTGAGAATTAAATATAGCTCAACTAGAAAACAAACTAAAAAAATTCAAAAGTCCTACATTAATCTGACTGCACTGAGCTAAGTTGTACAAAGACAAAAAGATATGAATGATAAAGTGAATGGGTAGGCCATTAAATGGCAGATCATAGTCTTAGGCATCAGAAAAAAACAAAACAGTGGTATCAGAATTGATTTTGAGTGCATGAACTAGAGTGAAATTCAGATTTATTTTTCTTCCAGGAAAAGTATGTGCAGAAGAGCAGCTTTGCTGCATTTGTTTCCAGTGAGGGCAGAGTGGACTTAATAGACTGCCCAGTACACCTGCAGGAGGGTGGCAGGTGGAGCACAGGACTTGTAACAGAACAGGCATTTCTGGACTAGCTTCTGAAAGTCAAGCAAGATTCCCTAAGGAATCTCAACTTGCACTATATGCATATGCTGAAGCAACAGATTTGAGCCCAAATGTCTACTTCAAAGTGAGCTGAACTCCCATCTCAGCCTTTGTAGTGTTATATAAATTTGATACCAGCTGATGCCTGCAATTTAATCTGCTTTATGTGTAGACAACTACATGTAGACACCTACATGCTGACACCTAGATATCTTGACATGGAGCTGAAGCCCACTCTGTAGGAGATACTTATCTCATCTGAGAGAGATGAGAGTACGAATCAGTTTCCTAACACATCCACCCATGGCCCCTGAGGCATCACAGTGTAGATGAGCCATATCTAAGGTGCTGGCATATGACTAAGGAAATTTTGCATCATTCTGGATGGGTAGCCGGTGACCAGGAGAATACCTTGGGACATTCCATTTGACACTAGATGCTTATTTAGACAATTAAACTGACTGTGAGAGTCTATGGCATTGGTGCCTGTGTCATACATAATGTCATAGATTCCCCTAGTGAACAGATAGCAAAACAAAAGCCTGACGCTTTTCAAGTGAAATTCATTCTTTTGAAGCTGTGTGTAAATTAGGTTGCTTCTGTGAGATATGTATGCCTATACCTCTCTACTGACTATAAAAAAAATTAAGGTGATTAAAGTAGAAGTGGACATTAAAAAAGAGATTAGATGAATCACATGTTTTTAGTCAAGGCTACAAAGGCTTACTGTAGTTTATGAAATGAGGAATTTAGGTCCCACTTTCTGCACTTTAAAAACAGTGAGTCTTTTGACATTTCCTTTAATGGGGACTAAATTGGAGTCTTTTATTAAATCAATCGAAAAAGTTTCACAAAAATGGCAAATAGTGAAACTGTTTTATAAATATAAATGTATGTATACTGGAAAGATTGTAACAAAAATGTTAAGGTTATACACTTAAAATCTTTGCAGAACAGGACTGAATAGCAACAGCATGAAGTAAGAACTGAAATCTGTGACAGTAGGTGACAGTTTTAAAAGCTCATTGAGTGGCAGAAAGAGCCCTTATATCTTCAAATAGCCAGTGTACTACCATTATATATATAGAAAAAACAAAACAAAACAAAACAAACAAACAAACAAAAAAAAACATGAGCGCAGTGGGAAACTACACACCATTTAAGTACTCTTTTTTTTAGAAGTGTGGTAAATGGCTTTCAGTTTTCAAGAGAATTTGTAGCAAATTGACACAGTAAAACACGGAAGTACCATAGACAACAACCACAACTTTGCAGAAAGACTGTACTTTGTGAATAGAGAACTGGAACATTTGGAGTTCAATGTGTCAAGTGGCAGAGAAGTGAGATACAGTAAATGCCATCTAGGTAGCTGAAAAGTGAGTATTTATACCAAGTAACATTACGCTGCATAAAGAACTCCATCATACAGGATATCTTACCTCAGACGATATCAGCCCACAGTGAAAATATTCCCCAAAATACTAGATCCATGGAGTTCTGTGTAAAAATATTCTGTGGAAATAAGTGATTTTTATACTTAGCTGCTCAACACTATGTTTGCTGGTTTCCTGGTGTTGTCTGTAGTCTGTTCAGTAGTTAACATAGGGGTTTCATCATTATATTTTGAAATCTTTCTGTCTGCTTGACCTCACTTTAATGTACAACTTTAGTTTAAGTGCACTTCTTTTAGCTCTTTGAATCATTGTGAAAAATGTGAATCAAAATAATTTTCTCCTTGAATATTATGCTATATATGATGTTATTTTAATCCTGTCTGCTATTACCTTTGCGATTTTACAGATAACTTGGAAGAAACTATTGAAAGTCTAGCCTCAATTTAAGACTGAAGAACACATCCAAACATAAGGTAATGATATTGGCTAACCTCTTGACAGTAAATATGGATTAATACTGAATACTGGAGCAGTGAAGTGCACCAAACTGGAATAACTCTTTTAATAACAGGAATCTGGTTTTCAGTGTAATTCACAGCCCTAAAACAAATTGGTGGTTAAATATATTCCTGTTATAGGAAGGCACTGTTTATAAAAATATTTTTAAACACCCTTCTGATAATCTGGAGTAATAACATTATTGCTGGTTTTCATATCTTATAAATTATGATCAATAGAAACAGGCCAATTGCCCCTCTATGTGCACTAGACTTTTACAAAGGTAAGTCAAGGCAAACTGCATAAAATGGCATTTTTCTATCTAACAATTCAAGACAAAAAGGTAAAAACTATTTTAATGGAACATTTCTATATAATATTTTAAAGTTGTGTTTTTAATTAGTATCGTGCTTCTGGTGTTCAAACTCATCTGAAGAAATCTAGTGTATTAGCTATAATTATCCAGTATTAATAATATTACTTTTGCATTATGGAAAGTGCCAGTCATGTGTAAGAGGTACTAAAAAAAGGTTTAAATATTTGATGTGTATATAGAGGATTATATCTTAAAAGTACTGTATACATACCATATACAAGTACCTTATACATACCATCCCAAAAGCACATAGAAGAGGGAAAGTCTCCTGTCTCCAGTGCACTTTGATCAGTTAGAAAGCACAATTCTCTTCTGTTTGTGGCAATAAAAATGCCAGATTCCTGATTAGGTTAACTCTTAATGTTGGATCATTGCCATATATGCTGACTTTATTACCTAAAAAAATTATTACTACAACTCAACTATATTGGTTTTTAGTTGGCACATTTTAAAGTGGATTGCTTATGTTCCAAGATCAACTAGTCAAACTTCACAAATATATATAAAAAGTCTTTTAGTATAGATTTCATGTATGATTTAGAGATAGTCCAGAGCTCTCCATCAAAACTTTTTTCAACTGAAATTAGGATTTTACCTAAAGCAAAATACATTCTTGAAAACTTTATTTTTTCCTTGAAAGGCTTTCCTTGAAAACAATGTTTCCAAAAATGCAAGATGGGACTGATCTCACTTGAATTTAGAAGTTTGTAGCATAGACATGTTCACTGAAGCTAATTATCTTTAGCTTCCCTTTTAACAGATTTCAGACATCTCCAGTAGAAAGAGATGAACTGCACCTAAGCCATACCGTTTTTCTTTCTTTCTTTTTCAATTAAAGGAAGCATAAGTCTTGCTCAGGTGTAGAATTACACTGCTTATATATGCATGTGATAAAATTAATTACAAACTTCTAAAAGCATCTCAAAACAAACAAACAAACAAACAAAAAAAAACTAATCCTGAAACATTTTATAACTCAGGTTCATTTTTATCCCGTGTTTCCATGTCAGACATTCCCTTATTTTACTTCCTTTTCATCTATGGTTATGCAATCTCCTGATGTGGTGCTTCACCTTTCTAAAGGGAGAATGTGGTTCATAATGGACAGTACAAAGTGATCTTTCAAGCCTGGTCGATAAAGGGGAAAAGATAAAGAGCCAGCTATTATTCCAAAGCTCCAATGTCCTACAATGGCATTTGGGAATACAGATATTAAACTTTTTCTTTAATAACTACATTTTCCCTTGAGAGGAATATATTTTCTGTCTAACTGCACATCTTCCTCTTTAGGATAGTTCACTGGTCTTTCCATATTCTTAGCATGATTCTGTATTTCCTTATGATTCCACTTTTTCAGTAGTGAATAATAAAAAAAAAAAAAAAATAAACCAAAAACCGTCCACCCTTGCATGCTTAAAAGTGGGAGCTATCCCTGTTAAAATGCCTGGCAGGAAATTTTAATATTGCATTTGATTTGCTTTTGAACACATAGAATAATTTGACAAAGGAAACTGAGATCCTGAAAGAAGAGCTTAAGGTAGATACCCTCCCTCAGTTATGAGAAGCAGGGATAATTGTGTCTGAGAAAAATATACTGACACTTCTATGGAAGTGTTAGAAAATAGTTTTTCTTCAATTGCTGTCAGTCAAGAAAGGAAGTCTGCATAAGACTCTCAGGAGAAATACATGCAATACATACAGTCCCTTGGGATGTTGTGACTATTCACTGTTCCATATTATGGTACTTCTCCAAAATGCAGATATGTATACTTATGGGCATCAGCGAGAGAAAGAGAAGCTTTTAAAACAAATCTGCCTTACATTTAGCTTTCAAATGAGGCTGACAGCAGAGGCACCATATTCCCAGAAACACAAGTGGTGGTCAGAAGCTACTTCACATGCATAGCTCTGCCATGAGACTCCTGTTTGCAAATAGCAGAGGAAAATACCTCTCTAGCACACCAGAAACATCTGTGCAGTAATGGTAAAAGCAAAATGCCTTTCTAAACATGTGTACAGAATACTGAAGAAGTTTCTGATACATTTTCTTAAATGTATTTAATATTTTTTCATAAATATGTGTTTGTGTTTCAAAGTCTGGAAATGTACTGTTAATATGCATTTGTCATGAGTATTTTCAGTGTCATTTATTTTATGATCTGAAGCCTCAAACACTGCAACTGAAAATTTTCTTTGACATTGTGGAAATATGCCAAGTAAATAAACACTCTTAATTTACTATTTTTACATAAAATTTTGTATCTCCCATAATTATTCTGCCAATCAGCCTTTGTAAATTGAAAACCTAATGCTTGATGTTAGAAAACAGGGACATCAGTACAGTTTAGGAAAAATAGTTTGATGATGATGATGATGAATGCACAATTCAGATGTCATAGAAGTATATAAAAAAATATTTGGAGGATTCCAAAAGGGCTAGAGGAAGATAAAGAAAGAAAAAAACACCCAAACCCACCCTGATATATTGGATGTCAAAGAAGGAAAAGCACTGATCAGAAGACAATGTTTGTATTTATACTTACTCAGACTGTAGTTGTGATATTTTACCAGCCTGTAAATTCTGATCTTACAAAAGAGTAGGATAAGAGGTTGCAGATTTCATCTTTGTTTTGAAGATTTCCTCTTCTTCTTAATTAAGCCTCCTGCCAGGGATGATCCCACTGCAAAGATCAATCATTGTGTCTCAGAATTAACTATTACAAGCAAGCTGACATAATTGTAGGGTGTGTATCATTATAAACTTTATTGCTGTTTTTATAACATTTTAAAGTGTGAAAGACAAAATAATCCACCATACTGCAAACCCAGCTTGATAAAAAACAAAGCTTTTCCTAGGCTGGTAAGAAAAAGAAAACAAAGAATAAAGAGCCTTTAACAACTGAAACTCCTATCCAGATTCTTTGCAAACCCAGTCCTAGATTCATCCCATGCACATTTATAATCTTGCAAGAAACATCTAAATGAAGAGTGTAGTCACTACATGCTTCCTCTGCTGTTAAATCAAAACAAGTAAAGCCTATCCATATATATACAAGCCTAGAACAGCTTCCTCTCTTACCATAAGGTAGCCTTATAGGATCATATTGCTAATTTAGATACCTCATTACATGCTTAAATTTTGCTGCAATGAAATCAATGCTCAAGAGAGAGATTTTGCATCAGATATGTTGGTCTGTGCTGTGCAGATATAAACTTGATCTTGACTTTCCCTATCTGGGTGTACAACCCTTGCAGAGAAGATGGAATTGTCCACCCTTGACCTTGTATTGCAGTGCATTAGGGAACTAAAGTTTACTGTGCCTATCATGAAATTTGTCTATTTCTGCTTTGTCAAAAACTGCACATTAGCAATCTGTGATCTTCCTTTCAGCATTCTGCAGGTATGACAATAGCATACACCATAAAAATCTGTAATTCACACAGTAATAGGCTGTTAATGTGAATAAATGTCTGTTCAGAAAAAGCAATTAATTAGTCATTAAAGTTCTGGGCTCATGTTAAACCAGAATTCAGTGCAAGTGAATTTAAGGCCTTTCTGAAGGAACACAAAGAATGGATTTGCTTCTTTTTCCTATGCGCTTTACCTCCTTACAAGAAATTCCAGCAAGTATGGTGTTAGAGGAAGCAGAGTAGAATGATGACCTGAGATCAGATTGCTGAATGAACAATGATCTATGCTGGATGACCTGAGGTTTATTAATTTTGCCTGTGCATTACTTGGTTTTCTAAATCGCCATCTACAATGTCAACAAAGAGAAAGAAAAGTGAATATTCAACACAAGCACTCTGAAGCTCTCAAGAAATTCATGCGTGGCTCCCCTGACAAGGTGATACCATGCGACCAGCAAAGAGTTCCCCTGTAAGGAAGGCCATTGTCCATGTCCAGGTTTATTGAGAAGCAAGGCAGAAGTGCTGGAAGACAGATGTCAATGGGCTAGCTGGGAGCAGTGCTCTGCAGGGAGTAACAGGAACATTACAGGGTCATTGATAACTTTCAGCTCTGAAATATGCAGAGCTTTCTTCTCTTAACCCATATTAATGGACACCTTGTAGCTGTTGTCCACAGCAAAATGTTGGGGAGTATTGTGCTCTCATCACCCAAGAGCCTGACACAGAGACTGGTCAGAGGGAGTCCAAGCCTAAAGAGCGTCTGACAGTCCCTTTGGTTTCATTGTGCCAACTCACTGGTGTACTAATCAGGGTATGTCTCCATTAATCATGTGTATGAAAACCTTTTCCTGACACAGCCTACGCATCATTTGCTTATTGAACTTCTCATTGTCATGTTGTTTCATGCTCTATTCTTTTCATGCCATAATGAAACACAGTGTTAACTTAAAATGACTTAGATTTTTTTCATTGTACTGGAAGGCTGTTTTAAGGTCTCCTAGGAACCTTCTCTTCCCCAGGCTGAGGAAGCCCAGCTCTCTAAGTCTGCCTCCATAGAAGAGGTCCTCCACCCTCAACCAACTTCATGACCCTCCTCTGGATGCTCCAACAGTTTCAGAGCTTTCTTATGTTGGGGCAAAGCTTGCAAATTTTGTCCCCAAGTTAACAAAAAAAAAAAATGATTCCTGGAAAACACTTGATCTCCTGCCTTCCAGTGGTAGAAGGGAAAGCACAGTCTTTAGGCTCAGCTATCTTGAAAACAGCATTTATATTGATGAAAGCTACCTATATTTCTTCTGCACCTTGGATTAGATTTGTAAGAGCAGGAAATTCAACGAACATTTTAGTGCCTCAGTTTACTATTCTGTAACTCTACAACACGTTCTCTTTATATTGAGGACATGACATGCATGTCAACAGCTATTTTTCAAAAAAAAAAAAAACACACAAAACCCAACCCAAAACAGAAAACTCATTCATTTGAATGAATGTTTTTGGCCTGCACAGGTAATGAAGGCAAGAAAGTTTTCACAGCAGTTTGCAGAAGTATATTAAGAGCACATTTATTTGAATTTGTTAGATTATAACTCACCTTCTTTTTCCCCTAGATTCAAATTAACCTTGATAGCAATAATTAATTTTCAGCTTCAAGGTTTAATAATATATTAAGCTCAAATTCTCACCGGCTAATTACATTTCATATTTTGGAGACCTGCAAAGTAAGTTCCAAGATGTGTTGTTTCTGTTTCTTAAAGCACAGACACTCTGAGCCTGTTCTTTTCTTCCTGCTTGATGGTAGGCTAATTATTGTTTTAATAGTGTACCGTATGTTCATTCAGATGGAAGATTCATTTGGATAAAACAAGACTTTTTTCTCCCAAAGGTTTTACAAACTCTTCATTCTGCAGCAATAAGGAAATGAGTCTGTCTTGTAGGAGGCTAGGGAAATCTTCACCTATAGTTATTACCAATGTTCCTGGAACATGGCCAGATAATACTGTATTATTATGGTTAAAGAGATTAGTAAGAAATTCTGAGTATGTGATGTGAAGTCCTAATCTATTTCCCACTGGAGACATACCCCCATGGGCCTGATTCTGGGCAGAATCAGGCTAGCATTGTCATTCTTCTTAGAGCAATTTACAAAGTGCAAGACATCTGACCATATCTGATCACAACTAAGACCCATGGAAATACAGATGTTCATATAACCCAGCTCCTCAGCTGCTGTAAACACTTCAGCAGTGCCACTATATTCCCAGCATGGTCTTTTCATGGTGATACCACAGTGTCCTTGTCTGCTGGGGTGAGTAGTGTGGTAATTCAAAAGCAAATGTACATTTTGAATTAGGAAAAAAGCCTTCATGGTATTGTAGGACAAATGCAGAATGGCTTCAGTGGGAGTACTACACAGAAAAAGGAAACACTACAGCCAAATGCTGCAGTGCTAGTAAATTCCTCACAAAAAGAACTGAAATGCAAAAAAGCTGAGAAGTGGCTTTACTGCTGCTCAGAGTTTTAGTGGGGAGCATTTTGTTACTCTTCTCCTCAGGGGCCACTGCCCAAAGAAGCTGGAGCTTTTATGAGTGGTATTTCTAGAGAGGATCACAGACTGCAGAGGGACATCAGGTAAAGAAACTGTGTACATGAGTCTGGTAAATGCTGACAATTATCTTTTATTAAATTTGGTGCTTCTATGGCTTAAAACATCTTTTTAAAAGTTTAGTTGGAAACTGTTCACAGTTGGAAATGTTTCCAACATTTCTTCTATCATTGTTTATTTCTTATATATCTGACCCAAGTTGCAAGCTCTTGCTTTGAGTTTGCACAGAATCAAACAATTTACAGTTTTGCAAAAGTAATTTCTGCTGCATCAAATACTGTGCTCCTGAAGATTTTCTTTTCAACTATGTTAAAATGTTTGCCATGCTTCCAGTACTATGTGCTGTACTCCAAGGACTACTTAGGCTTCATGAAAGTTATCTTTTGTGTTTATTATTAAAATAGGATTATATCGACCTCATCTTAAATATTGGTTTTAACTTACTCCGCAGGGCATCACATAAGGAAAAAGATACTGAGCTAAAAAACCATGAAGACGTTATTTACAGGTTAAATAGCACTTTCTTTAATGATTAAAAATTCACTGTGTGCATTACCATTATTTAGTTATTAAGGAAGCTTTATTGCAGAAAGGCTTGAAGCCATGACAAATTCTTAACAAGAATGTGTAGTCTAAATGTATATTAAAAAACCCAACCCTAAGAGCTGAAGAAAAAAGGGGAAATATGATAATAATGATCATTCTAATAAGATATTGGTAACAGCCAACCTTAATCTTACTGAAATTAGGTAACTAATTGAAGCACACATTGTTGCTATACTTTATAGATGAAAAGCAAAGATAGTACACACTTAGAACAATCCAAATTTTTAGTAAACGGGACAGCTTTCTGAACATCACTGCTTCTCTCCAGTGGCAGTGAAGTGAGCTACAAGTACCATATTCTGTTAAATGCTGAAGGTTAGGTTTGGTGATTTTGTTTTGATGTTCTAGCTTGTCATCTGGAAGAGGAATTTGAGGAGGTGATACAAAAACTCGAGCTTGTGTTCTTTCCTCTGTTTCATGTAACTGCATAAATCATTCTGTTCATAAATGGGTTGCACTCCATTTTAAAAGTAAATAATAGTCTCTGCACCTACTTATAGCTGTTGGAAAGTTATTCTGGACCTTGCTTCTGTCTGGAAACACTGTTCTGATTTTGAGCCTAATTCCATTCAAACATACTTAAAGAAGTTTGCTTTTGTGACAACATCGTCCTTTAACTGAAACAGTTTCGAATTTCTTCCTTCTTTGGCATTTATCTCCCTTATTATTATAACAAGGAATCATATCTATCCATCTTGACCTGCATTTTTCTAGAACACGTAAGCCAGATCCTGCTGGGACCTGCACATGTAAGAGATTGCAACATAAGTACAGATTCCTGGACTTCCATCAAACCAACAAGCTCTAGGGCCAGAAGACACATAGTACCCATGGTAATTATTCTGCTTCTTCCAGATGTCATTAAAATTACTACAGTGCTACTGGAAAACACATAGGTTGTGTCATTTGGAAATGCCAGCTCATGTTATTACAGCACTGTAATATAGTGCTTCAAAGAGACCCACTATAATTTTGTTATAGAATAAGGTCCCACTCATCTTACTCTTCTTTGTAGACCATCTCATGCTTGTGATGCGAAGGGTTAACCGATGTACAGGGGGGTTAGGGTTAAGCCGCTTGCTTAACAATGTTACTGCTTACTAAGAAAAAGAAAAATGACTGCTACGGCTTAACCCAGGACAGTAATATTGATCTAGCCCTATGAGTACAGCTAATGTTAAAAATATTTTTTCATGGGAAAATAAGAAATAAAAAATAAACTTGAAGAACATTATCAGTTTTCAACATTATATTAAGACTTTTAATATCTGCAGTAAGAAATACATCTTTCAGAATCACTGATTCTTGTTATTCTTATCACATTAACAGTTCATTCAAAATTCATGTCTTTTTCTGCCTCAGTTGGTAGAAAAAGTTTAGAATGATTTGTCTACAATTTCAAAATGACAAGAAAATTACTTCAACTTCACTCATTTAGAAACATATCTTTCCTTGCTAGGTATTGTAATATACTACTTCAGTGTACAGAAGTAACTGCTTGTGTGTAACATCGTGTGAAGAACCAACTCCCCCATGCCCAAACCAGTGATTTTCCTCAAGATGTTAAAAAAAAAAAAAAACAACAAAAAAAAAGCCCAAAACCCAAACCAAAATCTAGCAATAAAAAGATGATTGAAAGATAATCCCCATAAAGCAACAAAGATTTAAAGATAGAAAATGACACTTTCTCAGCAGCAGCAAACACTGGAGACAATCTCGATCACAATGATTAAAATGTCTGATGTGAAGGAAGTGACCTCTTCCACTAATCTCCAGACGAAGATGATCCTCTCTAGTTAAATGAATCAACTCAAGCAAATTTGAATTTGAAAAAGTGTGCGTATTGGATTGTGTCATTCAAGCATAGACGGCTTTCAAACTACAAAGACAGCACATTGTCAGCTCTGCCCCTAAAAGGGAAAGGAGAAATAATATGATGTGTAGCTGAGTTACTAAGCAAAAATATGCCACAGCAGTTAGACAGCTTGTTTCTCTCTGTTAATAAGGAGAGGTGGATATTGAGCTAGTAGGTGAAAGCATGCTTCCAGGTTTGTTTTTTTTCTTGTCCACAGACTTACTGATCCAAGACAACACAAACTCTTTTTTGCACCACTGATGTAACTCAAAACTGTAACTCAAAAGTATGTTGTCTCTAAAAGAGCAAAGCATTCACTCAGCCTATCCTCATAATCTAAAGCCTTTGAACCGTTCTCAAGCAGGACACTCTAGAAACAGAGTAATTCGGAGCTGTATTTGAAAATATAAGTTCAAACTCTGCAGGTTATTTTTTTTTAATGCTTTTGTATTTTCGTACAAAATTTGGACTAGGTTTGAAAAGGTGATGCCAGGTTGCCTACCCCCAAGATGTATGCAAAAGGACACCTTCAGCACTTGCCAATTATGTGCATTGGGGCACAACCAAACCAAAGAAAGTGCCAAGACCTCAGCTGGTTTTGTCCCTCCTACTCCAGGGCTTTGGCACCATACTGTTAACAGCTCTGCTGTCACTGAATTTAGGTAGGTAGGCAGGTTTTTCTCTCGTTGACACAAACAGGCACAACGTGACCTGCAAATAAAACAGATGTAGGAAGATTCTTATGCTTTCAAACATAAAAGAATAATCACAAATTTTTCTACAATGAATGGTCTGTAACTCAAAAAAAGTTCAATAGCAGCCCTATAGTTGAGAAGTTAAATAACAACCTAAAATCTTATAGCTATCAGATATGTGAATAACTCAAATTTAAAAACAAGTATAAAATCCAAATACTCTTACCAAGCAAGAACTATAGCAGGCTTCTAGTACCTACAAGAAAGCTGGAGAGGGACATCTGATAACACATAGTGACGGGACAAGGGGGAATAGCTTTAAGATAAAAGAGGCCAGATTTAGATTAGATATTAAGAAGAAATTCTTCCCTTTGAGGGTTGTAGCAAATTGCCAGAGAAGTTGTGGATGCCCCATCCCTGGAAGTTTTCAGAGCCAGGTTAGATGGGGCTTTGAGCAACCTGGTCTAGAGGAAGGTGTCCCTGCCCATGGCAGAGTGGGTGGATGGGGATGATCTTTAAGGTCCCTTTAAGGTCCAACCAGACAAGCAGTGATATCTAATACACTGATATCTAAGCATGGCTGTGCACAGAGCTATTTGGCAGGAGCAAAATGTCATCAGACAGATTACTACAAAACACTCTAGTACTTCCTGGAGATAAAAATGTGACACTTTAAATTTTTGAATTCTTGCTGTTTACCTACTGATTTCCTTCCAGTTAAAATAACGTTTAAATGCTATATTGGTGTTCCAGCATTTTCCAGCTTTTTCCCAAGAACATCAGACTTAATATCAAGGAAAGAGGTTCTTGAGCCTGTGGCAATATTAATTGGTACTGTTATGTTTTGTTCTTGTGTTTGCCTTATCTGAAGTGCTTACAAAAGTAATAGGTGTGCATTCAGCCAGTTAAATTCAATAATATAATTTCTCTTTGAACAACAATTTAACTTTTAAAGAGAACATCTTGTTAATAGCCTTCACCAATACTATTTTGCTAGTGTCATTAAGCTTATTTGGCTAGTGAAAATGTGCATTTTTGGCATATAGCAGCAACTTTAAAACTGTATTAACGTTATGCCACATCTATGTTTCCTACTTTAATTTTATTCTGCTGTAAGAGCAAATTGACAATACATTAATTTAAGTATCCAATTTAAACTAGCTGAAAATGAATGTATTCAAACTAGTAAAAGCAAAGACAACAGCAGGCTAAAAGCTTATGGAAACTGAAATACTACCAAGCAATCTGAACAATTTTGGAGTTTGTAAAGCTCTTTCCAAATATTCGGATTGCACCGGTTGGTTTATATCATTATTGTTCAAATAGATATTTCCTCCTTTGCCCATCACTAAAAAGCTATGTAGATTTTTAAGGACTCAGTAAGGAAGTGAATGTTATGTTCTCTTCATTTTTTAATTAATAGTATATGTGATTCCAACAGCATTGGAAGACAGTAACAAAACTAAAGATGTAAAAGAATGCCAGGTCTTAATCCTAATTTTGTACATATTTGCTAATACATACTAGCATGTATTTTGTTAGCTAATAAAAATATTCTACTTAGATTTTAAGAACATCCAAGTCAGAACCACTGCAAAGTGTTTTTCAACTGAAATATTTCTCTATCTAAAAAAAATTAAGCTCTTTGATTTGTTGCATTTTTGATTTTCACTTCTCTTCAACTGCTTGATAGGAAAAAGCAGAAAATAATGTGAATATTTCATTAAAATGGTGTTACTATATTTAAGAAATAACATTCTGAGAATTAAAACAGTTTGTTTTGTTGGGTTTCTTTAATTAAAACCAATAAACTAATGACCAGTTCTACCAAAATTCCCCTGATCGCTTCAGATTTTCAAATTAAGGAAGGAAACATAATTTCCTGATCATAAAATAATAACATTAATGTTCAAATTTAACTCTTTTCACTCTTTAAGTAGTAAACCTAACATCAGCTTTTATTGAAAAGTAGAATAGCCTCTACCCTTTATGAAAAGTGTCCATCTGCTTTACAGATTCATCTTCTTTCCCAGGACAGTTCATCAAAGACTTCCAAAAGAAGAATAATGTTTATAATAAGTAAGAGCAAATGCTTCCTGTGCCAACTCTGTTCTTTACATGAATAAACAGAAAACATAGATTGCATAAATATTAATGTTTGTGAGCATGGAACATATACCAAGTTATGCAAAATATGTCTGACATAGTACAGTGAATAATGCTCTGTTATTTATAAAATTAAAATTTAAAAATAAACTCCTGAAATCATGTTCCATTTGAAACAATCCTCATGGAGAACTAAGCTTTGGCATCTTTAGATTTTAGGACCCTGTGGCATGGGTCATTCATGAATCAGACTGCACAGATTTATTGTGTTAATGATTACTTTTCACAAGGATAACGGAATCACAACAGGAGATGACAATGAAATACAATCATTTGACTTTATTTATGGCCATAAACAGTAGTAATTTAAATTTGCCAATAGTGGGTAGCTATTAGCAGCCTTAGTTCAGTAACTGCAAAAATATTTTAAATGTAACCCTTAGCAGAAAGAGTACAAATTAAATAGCCAGCCTCTGGGAAGTTTTCCTTTCCTATTTGCCATAGGAGAGGGAAATGAGACATTTTTTTGGTTTTATTTTGTTTAGGTTTCTAATACAGGATTCTGATATGGTAACTGCTTTCGGAAATACTTAAAATGATAAACATGCTTCAGGTTCATATCTCTTTTCTGGCGGAGAGTGTAAGAAGACTCAACCCTTCCTAGATATGTCCTTAGATGTGTGTCTTTAGCAGAGCCAATAAGGTGTTGAGGGATCCAGGGAGCAAATTTTTCAAGGACTGGATGAGGGAACAGGGTTTGTTTAGCCTTGAGAAAAAGAGGCTCAGGGGAGACCTTATGACTCTACACCATGTGAAAGGAGGTTGTAGTGAGGTGGTGTCAATCTGTTCTCCCAACAAGTGATAGGACAAGAGAAAATCTCCTCAGGTTGCATCAGGGGAAGTTTAGATTGGATATTAAGAAAAAAATCTTCACTGAAAGGGTTGTCAAGCATTGGAACAGGCTGCCTGGGAAAGTGGTGGAGTCACCTTACATGGAGGTATTTAGAAGACACGTAAATGTGTCACTTAGGGACATGGTTAAGTGGTGGAATTGGTAGTGCTACAGTAATGTTTGACTCTATGATCTTAAAGTTCCTTTCCAATCTAAATGATTCTATGATTCGTTTATTTGGAGTATGCAGATAAAGCAGATCTTCTCTATGTGCAGTGCAAAGTAGATCAGCCTGTATTTGCCTTCTTTCGCAATACTTCTGGAACAATAACTGCAGAAGCCATCTTTGCATTTACTAATAACAGCCTCTCTGCTAACTCCTGATAGTCATTTTCTATCAGTCTCACAAAACACATGTACACTACTTAGCCCAAAGCGCAGAATTAAGTGAAAAAATGATGCAGTTTCATAAGGACTAATGGACCGAAACCTGTGCTTCTCAACTAGCATTTCGTTTTAGGTTCATTCATTTTCTCAATAAAGGAAGGATAAGTAGTAATGGTAACAAAAATGTGACCTAAAATTTCACTTTGTTGTAACAGTAACAAGAGCACAGTAAGAAACCAATACCATGTGCCTCAGGTTGCAATCTGCGAGATTATATGAGACCATATTTTAGCATGTGTTTTTCATGGTATTATTCTAATTGCTCAGACTGGGCTTTTTTTCCTGAAACACGCTGTATCTCACCACTTCCCCACCCTCATTTGGTTGTTTTTTTTTGTTGTTTTTTTTTTTTTTTTTTTTTTAGAAGACAGAAACAGGGGCAGGGAGGAAGTTGGAGAGAAATTATCTAAATTATCTACACCCTAACATGTGGCCAAGATGTACAACCACATTCAGGAGTTGGGGAGCACTCTAGGGCTACATATTTTCCATATAGGCAGAGAAATCTTAAAAGAAGGTGACAGTCAAGAATTAGGAAAATCATATTTTCTTTAGTTTAAATTATAAAAAAATCTTATGTGCATTCCACAATCACTCATTTAATTCTTCTCTCAGAATTGTGACTTGCCAGTTCAGAAGACAAAGTTACAAAGTGATGCGTACGAAGGAGAAAAGAATAGTAAAGCACAACTGTCTTCTTATCTCATACAAAGGGATCACTCATCTGCAGTAGTATTCTAATAAGGAGGAATCTATCCCTATTAGTTTGGAAGCATGAGTTGATTGCATAGCTTGGTATGGCTTCATTCTGGGAGCATTAATAAAATTATTTATCAGGCTATATTAAAGAAGTGACAGGAGGAGAATATTTCACAGACAGAAACACAAATTAAAACAGTGCACAGATAGAGAGTGGAAGTTGAGACTGAAAAAGAGCTGTGGTCACCTGGAGACTTGATTAATCATGGAATTGATGAATTCAGGATGTTTGGTAAGCACTGTAGGCTGCTTTAAAGGATAACCATTACAGAAGGTGAGGAAGAATTCAAAAAGTGCCAAAGATGAATGGAAAACAGAGGGGCATGACGGGAGGGAAGCATATGAAAAATATCTAGAGTTCTTTGTTGGCACAAGAAAAGTAAGCAGATGTGGAGAACAGCATACAATCAGGGGCAGGAAAACAGCCACGAGCCTGATGACTAGTTTATTTATGCCAGACTCCTGAAAACCCAGGGTTTCAGAAGCTGCTGCTAATGAGGCAAGAGCTGGGTTTATGCAGCTGTCACTATGGCAGGCAAGGAAGAGAGGCAGAAGCAGCAATAGCAGTATGGTGATGTTCCAGTATTGCTATTTTAGCTTACTATCTCGGTCAACCTTTCTATTGTGGTTAAGATGAAAAATAATGTTTTGGGTTTTTTTTCTTCCCTATATACATTAGGAAGTTTGGCAGTTGGTCAAATTGTCAGAAAAATCAGTATCACACATTTCATAGATTTCTATGTTCAAACAGTGATCTCTGCACTCTGACTAAAACTGAGCTTCAGGTCGTTTCAAGGATGATAGCCAACAAAATATAACTCTGGAAAGCTCAGCTCAAAATATTACTGTGCTTATGATGAAACTCCATCAGTTGTAACTATTTTATAATGTGTTATATTTCAAAGTTCAGGCTAAAAAAAAAATAAAGTAACAGCTTCTTTCCCTATTGGTCCACAAATTCAGTTACCAACACTTTGCTAGATTATTACCATAGCTTGTGTAAGTTTTAGGATAAAACATCGTAATTGCAGAAAGATATATTAATTCTAAAGTCACATGTTGATCATATCACAGTTAATTTATTTGCTATTTCAGGTAAAGTCATCCAGAACGAACTTGAGACTGGACAAATCCAGAGTGGGATCAGCAAGTTCTGAGACCTGCATTACTGAATTAATACAAACCGTGTGGATTCTCACCAACATTCTAGCCACATGTTCCTTTATCTTAAGGGAGTTAATTTATTTAACATATGCTTAGAAACAGTATTTAGCAACTTACAATCTATGAGAATAAAGAAATTAGCTAAAAGTAGAGGAACTACACAGGTAAAGCTATAAAATCATATTTGTGACCACTAGAGATTTTTAAATTTTGTGCATGCTGCAAATGTATTCAAATATGACTTAGGAGGATAACACTTTGTAAGTAGATGTTAGCTTTAGCAAAATCAATGGCACAAGTGAATTATAGAGGATGGTTTTTGTGGGGGTTTTAATATCTACAATATCTAATTCACAAGATTTATTCACTGGACTATATAAGGACTTTAGCTATCCTTGGGACAAGAATTGCAAGAAAATATACCCAAACCTTTAGCGGCACTGAACTGTATAATTTCTTCAATTGATGTAATTGTTCACTCATGCTCATTTGAAAAAAATCTACATTAAAAGGTAATAAATAGACAAATACATACATGTAAATATGTATGTTTGTTTTCATATACATATATATACATATATAGACACACACACTTCCAAGTATAACATTTTTTTTTCCTGGAGTATTAAGTAGATCTGCAAAACATTCATTCATGAACAGAAAATTGCTTTGTAGTCACAGATAATAACATTCAGTTCATATAGAGAGACTAGAAAATGAATCAAAGAGTATTGAAAGTTTTCCGTCGTTTAGGATAAACTGATAAAAACTTTTAGCCTCTGCAGTGGCACAGAGGAAGGTAACACAGAAACTATTAGATGATCCAGGATAAAAGTTCAAGGCTCAGTGTACGCATGCAGGAGACAAGCGCAATGTCCTGTTTAGTTCACATTCACCTTGCTCTATTTAAAGAAAGGAAGATACACTTATATGCATGAATGCATCTGACCCAAAGCTTTAATTAGACTTTAAATGTATTTTAAAATTATCTTATGAATTTAAGCATTCCTTATAACATTTATTCCCATATCTTAACTGTACACATTTTTGGACATATAATTACAAAATTTATGGCAATTTACATACAAGGTAACAAAAATAGAAATAACTTGACATACAGAACAGAAAATAAAACCACAACTGGTAAAAATACAAATATATAATTTATTTAATATTTATACAATAAAATATAAATTATATTTACGTTTATATATTACTGTATTATTAGCTACTCTAAGAGGACATTACTGCAGATCTTGGAGGGTGATAAACATAATACCTAAGGGTCAGATTTCTTAATGCTAATTTCTTAATGTAGGGATATTGTATATGGAGTACAGTGTTGTTTCTATAAAGTAGAAGTGATTCTAGAAAAAGATATGTAGGCCTGCTTCTTACATATGATTGATTTGAGCATGACATCACTGACATCTAGCTTTTGTGTCAGTTTTTCAGACCATTAAATAAATAAATAGGCAATCTCCAGTGTTACTTCCTTAAACATAAATCTGATTTTTTTAATCTTTCTTTTTTACTTACATATTTTACAGGACATTGCATATTTTTTTGCTGTCCACAGAGACTGGTCTACCCTGAACTCACTTTTCAAAGTAAAGCCTGAAAATACATGGTTTGAACCTGATGCTTCTGGAACAGCTGGCGAAACCAAGGCATTAATATAAGGATCCAGTTTTGTTCCTTTTTGTTTAGATTAATAGGTAGTTGATTAAACACACAATAATCCCTTGGTTGTAGTATTTAGAAAAGCACTGTCATCCTCTGCCCTCCACAACTTTAAATAAAAGTTAAAATGAAAAGGAAAAACTCAAGAAGTATATGAAAAATAAGAAGAAAAGATGTGGAAATTATAAATACAGGGCAAGATTTTGATAATGACCATTATTTGACTTTGAGGTACTCAGAAGTATATCTCAGGTCAGCGTTACCAAAGTAAAGGGCAAAAAGTAAGTTGCATTTCAAATCATCTCCCCAGAATGACTTGGAAAATTGTTGACTTTAGATCACAGTCATCACTATTTAAAGGACGTTACTGAGAGATAAACACATTGCAAAGCACACTCTGCATCTGCTAGGTTCATCTAGGATAAGAAGAAAGCCGTTTAAAAGTAAGACACAGATTTCTTTGACTGAGTGTTGCCTAGAGAGGTGTTACTGCCACAAATTATGAAGTGCTCTATTTCATAAATTGTCCTTCTATGATTTAGAAAGACTAGAATAGTAAAAGTCATTATTCTGCAAAGGTCTATTCAGAGTAGCTTTCCAAACTGAGTTCTTGATTATTTATTTATTTATTTATTTTAATCTTAGAATTGCATGTAAATATTTACATTTAGGCATACAAGACAAGCTCTGTCTACACAATTAAAGATGATGAAATACACATAATTCTGCCTTCAAATGGATACATATATACATAAAATGGTGAAGCTGTGAGCCTTAAGATATTCATCTGATGTAAAGCCTGAATGAGAATGTTCAGATGACTGAAACTATATTTATGTAATGTAACCAGTATGGTATATGGCAGAGATGACCTCATGTAAATAAGTGAGCTAATAAATTTTGTATTTGTAAACAGAGCTGACACAACAAAGCAGGAAACCATGCAGGTTTTTCACTGATGTCCATGTCCTTTGAGTAACTAGTGGCTTATTGTAGGATTTGATTTTCTCTCATTACCTTCTGATTTGTTTCATAAATTTTATAAGTATATTTGTTTTCCAGAATGCACAGATGAATGCATTTGGGAAAAAAAAGTTATTTGATTCCTAGAAGGAGATTAAAGCAACCTTTTTCATACAACCTATGGAACCTGGAAACTCGCACATGATTGCTGGCACTGAGAAAGACAGACAGATTGGACACATATCGTAGAATCATAAAAGTCTGGATATAAATAAATCCTACATAAATATAATCCTGTATATAAATATCCTATATAATTAGCAGTAATAGCAAGACTGTACGAAAGAGATTGCATCTTGTTCAGGCAGTAAGATATTTCTTAGCTATTAGAGAACACGATTAGTCTTATTGCCCAGGCAAACCCCATATCTATCAGCTGTGAGGTCCTAATGCCTCTGCCAAATAGTGGAGGAAATTGAATTTTGGACACTTTCAGTTTGTGGCCCATAAGATTTAGAGGGAAATTCAGTGACAAACTCTGATACTACTAGGTTTTATCACTTTGAAATGAGTGAATACTAAAAAGAATTTCAGTTCTCGCTTTAGTTTAATTATCCTGATAATATTTGATGTGACCAAGAAACTTGCTTGGTACTCTGAGGATTACATGATTAGAGAGATTAATGAAAAAGAAAATCTTCTTGATGAATACTTGATGGCTCTTAATTCAACTTGTTAATTAGGTTACTACTATTTGATTTGGGGGTACAATAATCTATCGCAGCTTTAGTTTCACGTGTTGCTGAAATGCACTTCACATGCCAGAACACATTCCACTACTAAATGTATGCACAGAAGGAATACTTTTTGCTGCCTTCATGGTAGTTTGAGCGTGAAGAAATTAGAGGGCATGTTATATATTAAGCTTGTGTTCTTTTCTTAGTGTATTTATTTTTAGATCTATTCTTTGGGAAACAGTATACCTAAAAGTCATCAATTGCAGTGCCCTGAACTTCCTTTCAGCTGTTTAAAATTACAAAGCAGAAGAAAAGTGCAATACACTTGTCCACCTACTAAAGCATAGCACTTAATTATCCTCATAGTTCCATTCTCCTGTGTCTGATCAAAGATTACATTATTACAAATGCTGTAGAAATACAATATGACCTAATATGTATATATGGTTTTAAGAGAACTTTGTTCTTTTATATTATATATAACTTACAAACTTATGCATAATTCCTCTCTGATCAGGTCAATCTTCTTCCTCTTCTAAAAATGAAGATTTGGAGATAAAAATCACAATTACAAATGCATCTTACTGTTCAAAACATAATTATTGTGGCTTATGGTAATTGCTGATTGTGTTATCAAATCACCTTCCTGATGTAACAAGATGGTTCCCTGTGATACGTTCTCAGTAACACAAGCAGTGTTCACTGCTTCTCCTAAGAATTATTTTCAAAGCTTAATATTAGTGGAGATCAGGCTGGACTCTACAACCTGAGAGAGGTGAAGTGCCTCAGCTCCATGCCCTCAGATCCAGCCAGCTGTAAAGCCACATGCATATGCATGTAGCGCAGCTATATGTCATATATATACACTTACATACATACATACATGCATACATGTATACCTATATGCATATATACCTACCTGGTTATCCACACTGATCACAGTAAGGCAAGAGTACTCACAAAAACACAAACACCACCAAAACCTTTATCCTGCTCCTTTTTTGTGTTTGGGCAGTATAGAGGTTCACTAGTTAGAATGTGCATGTATTTCTATGGATATACACACAATGTGGATGCTTCCAGATCCTGGGCTCAGGCAGCCAGCCTGCCTGGAAACTTCTTAATGGCACCTGGGCATTAGGCCTGGAGTCACAGCCTGACTGCAGCTGCAGGTACAGACTATCTCTGTCACACATGCAGTGTGGGCCAAAGTTCTTATGGCTTCACAGTGGTCAACCCTCTATTACAGGAAAGACATCGATAAGCTAGAGAAATTTCAGTAGAGGACACTGAGATGGCACGGACAGGAATATATGCCCTGCGAGGAGAGGCTTGAGGAGCTGGGCTCAGCCAGCCTGGAGCAGAGACAGCTTTGCGGGCACCTAACAGCAGCTCCCTGTGCTATGGAGAGGCCACAGACGAGACAGAGTCAGGCTCTCCACAGATGTGCAGAGCACGAGAGAGACAGCAGGCACAAGTTGAAACAAAAGAGGTTAAGAATGGATATAAGGATTTCCTCCTTCCATTAAAACAGTTAGGCTAGAGAGGTGGCCTAGAGAGGTTGTGCAGTCTCCATCCTTGGAGATTTTCAAGTGCTGACTGGAAAGAACCCTAAGCAACCTGGTCTGATCACCTGTGTGACCATGCTGTGAACAGAAAATCGGACTTGAGCTCCTCTGAGATCTCGCCCATAAGAAACAATCCTATGATCCTAAAAATTTCTGTTCAGTCAAGCCCTTAATTATTTACTATTTCATTGCCTCTCTTATGTCCATGTTCCCTGAATTTCATTTGGTGTAATTATAACACTAAAGAAAACCCAAACTATGCCTTTCTATTGAAAAGCCAGAGATCTAAACATTTCAGTTGGATCCACTAAACGGGCTTGTAATATACATCATTCTTTGCTCTGCCATATATTGAAAAATACAGGGCTTCATTCATCCTTCTGTGAAGGGTCAGACTTATCTGTTTAACCTATTTAACATAAATAGGACATAAATAAACATTGCAAACATAACCTCTTTAATACTGCCAATGGAAGTAGAAATCTAGTAAAATAAGAATTTGTATGCATTTTCTGAAGCATACTAACTCCTGAATATTTGAAAGTTTCCCAGAATTTTTTTTTTTTTGTTTATCCTTGATTAATAATTTTGACCTTAGTGTTGAAGAGGATAGGTTTCCAATCACTGACACCCTGTCAATGTTTAAGCCCAGCCAACAACTAAATACCACAAGATTGACTGCAGAATAACAGTTATGTAAAGGTGACTGTGTTATCAAGCAAAATAGCTAAAGTCACAGTGCTATCTCAATTCTTGATAACATTTGCATATTACGGTATTACTTGGTCAGTACAAGAGAAGCAGAGTCAAGCTCTGTCCAACACTGAACAAATGCCATCCCAGTTGACACAGATGTGTCAGTGGAAGGGATTACTTTCAGTCATTCATTATTTCCAGAACAGCAAGTGTCATTCATTTGCTTCAGGCAAAATTCAGCCAGGTTTCTCTAAACAGTACATAATGGTGGTTCCAGCTTGTCTGACTGTTCTTGCCTGAAGCATATTACCAGGTATACACATGAACTAAGCTCTTGATAGGTGTTGGCAATAATTTCCAGCAGGATATTGGGGGTGAGCAGTTATACTAGTGACTTACTGTCATGGCTTGGTCCAGAAGAAACCATACTTGGCCTTAGTTAAGTTCTAAGATAATATGTTAATAATTTCTTTATCTATAAATGTGAAAAGTTGTTTTGTGATTTGGGTTTAATTTTCCCCTCCATAATCTTCTCCCATTTATGTGGTAGAATTTAATTGATCTTCCATAAACTGATTTATTACTTTCAACATTGTAGGGAAAGATTGCCAGATTAATTATGATCGTGAAACTTCTTTTGAAATTGTTCCACATTGTAAAAAGTGAAAAAGTAAAAAAAAAAAAATAGAGCAACAGAAAACCCTCTTACATCTGCCTGGCTCACCTCATTTAACTCTTAAACCTCAAGTGTGTTACTATCAAGAAAAGTATTTTTTGAAGTTGTAAATTGACTTCTGATAATATCACTTGGCTAAATTCCCATGCTGATATCATTGTATGAAAATCAATTCATCTATGCCATCTTGGATTCCTTTGTAATTTTCTTTCTAAGATTAGATATTTCTTCCAAAATGTCTAATCCTGATATTGTTTTAATGATTCTGTGCTTATCTATTGGTAACATGGGCAAACTTTTTCAAATGTTTTGTTATCTCTCATGAAAAAAAATAGGGTTTTTTTTTGCCTTTTAAGGGAGCATCTGAAAGCAAGTAACAAAGATACCTAAGAGACGTACTCAAAAAATACTTGCAGAAGGAATTCAGAAGATTAGAACTAGTCATTCTTCAAGACAAAGTGATGTGAAAGGATATGAGATGCTGGGGGATGGTATAAAACACCCAAAAGATTGGTTTAGTACAGATTAAAATCAAAGAAGGTTAAATGAACATCTAAGCACAGTGCTCTGTCTGTCTGTAACTCCTGAGCTCACTTGGACTTGTACACCATAAGTCTGGTTTAAGTGTGGGTTAAAACACGCTAGTCTTAGGAGGTGGAAGAGTACTCCTTGCTCAGCAGCAGTATTATGTAGGAACACAAAAAAGCTTACTGCTAGGTGTTCTAGCAGGAATATTTGCATGCATAGTCAGATCCTCAGGCAAAAATGTTGAACAAATTGAGACTACCAAATAGTCCCTTTTGATTTGGTTTTAGCTATTTTGATTAAAAATGTGACTATTTGCAAATTCCTGTTGAGTGTTGCAATGTTTTAGCCAGGAAAAAAAAATATATAAAAAATAAGAAGCTGGAGAAGTAGAATGTCTATTTTCAACAAAGTGATTTTGGGTTTTTTTAATAAATTTCTGAGAACATTGTCCTCAATTAGAAATAAAACAACAAAAAAGAAAAACCCAACAATATACTGTGCTTCAATCAAAAATTTTGTTTAAACCAGAAAAATTGTCTCTTTTTCTTGTTGCCATTACAAGAAAAAACTAAGTTGGGCTTGTCCCAAATATTTCCTTTTCAGTATTTTGGTTACCCATGAAATTGGTAAAATAAGTAACTGCGCAGCTGTAATGTGGATTCTTTATCTTGTGGTTTAACTTACCTCCTGGAGTTTCTTCTGCTTCATATGGTAAAACGCAGGGCAGAGCAGGTAGTAAAGATGCAGTCTGCATTTCTATCTCCCATTTTTTTGGGACTGAGTTCATCATGAGATGAAAATTGTACTTAGGAAGAGTGACCCAGAGAAATGTAAACTTGAATCACACACCTAATATTATCTAAAATTTCAATGTTAGCAGGTTTCTAAAAGGCCTTGCCAGTTGAGATAAAACATATAGCTTTGATTCACAAGAAGATAAGACAGCAATGCAGGGAGCTACAGAGCAGTGGAATGATATGATCTGAGCACTGACAGAGGAAAATTATTTTAGTGACAGTTGCTGGATGAAGTTGAGGGGTGAAATAACAGAAATAAAAGGTTACAAAGTAAGTGGCTACAGTAGTCAAGGTAACAAAATTTGACGTGCCCAGAAATTTACTTGTCATATTGGAGCATTGTATTTACCCAGAAAAGAAAAGGAAAAAACCCCACAAAACAAAACCGAAAGAGGTGTGTGTGGGCAAAGAAAAATCATAACCCAATCACTCATGGGAAACTTCAGCCTGCATGTGTCTGTTTAATTACTGCTAAAAGCTTTAGAGCTGGCACAGTCCTGGTCAGCCGTATAAAAAGCTTTTTATTCAATGCTTGGTGAGCTATTTCTAAAAGCCTGAATGCCATGAGAATTAATGATTCTTGAAAGAACTGGTTTGGATCTCATTTGATAGACAGAAAATCTATTCTGACTAGGAGCTTGCATCCAGATAATCTTCTGCCACAGCTATTAGAGGATTGCCTCAAATTCTTTCCTAGAAATACTCCCATGTTATTCCTCTGTATTCTTCAGCCAGAACAACAGGCAGAATAACTTTCATAATTGGTGAATTCCTTTTCATAACTTTTCTTAAAAATAAAGAACAATTCCCCCTCCTCCATAAGAAAACCATAAACCAAATACAAAACTTAATTCAGCTAGATGAGACAATATGCTTCTCATAAGGGCAAACGTACAGTGGATGCCTCCCTAATTAGTAGCATTTGTTAACTGTAGTATACAAATTTTCAATATTCCCCAAAGCATGAGCTTTGAACCAAGGCTATGGCTATCTTAGAAACATATCCAAAACTGGGGGTTGAGTGAGCCCAGAATATGTTTGATCTTCTGGGGGCTTGGTATTTAATGTTTATAGTTGTCCTGAGATCACTGAGTGTGTAAGAAAGATCTCCTAAGGGTTTAGGTTTCAAGCCCTTCCAATAATTTTCCAAAAAGTCATTTCATCTGTGCCACAGATGAAGGCCTTAGTAAGGGCTACACAAGTAACTCTGTGAAGGAAAATACAGATGCTCCAGCCATATCATAGATGTTTTAAGACTGCAATGCTATTCTGGTGTATAGTGGGTGTTACCTTAATCTTGTAACCACTCTAATAGGTTTCATACACTGTCTGTGAATCAATGTGTGATATATAGATATGGAGGTTTTTATTTAAATTTTCTCAGGAAACAGTATCTAGTGATTACCCAAGGGATAGTGACAGTTGTTCTTGACAGATAATGTGTTCAGGTATCATTTCAGAGGACTATGTTGAAATTCTTTACTTCAGGGCAGGCAAAAAGTAATTTAGATTGGCAAATAACAGGATATTTAAAGAAACTGAATAGGTCAAAAGAACTAAAAAAACTCATTAATATCTGTACAACCTAATGGTGTCTGAGCCACTAATGTTCTTAATTTGGAATTAAAGGTGATTTTTATAAATTTTCCTCAAAGTTTAGCACTAATTTATTACTCATCAAGCACTTCTGAAAGACTACAAAGTCAGATCGCAAGGGTGATCCACTTTCCTGAGATGCGGGGCCAAACCTGTTATGTAGTGTCATCAGCAAATAGATGATGTCTGGTATCCAGATTGGCATTGCTTCTGCTACTATCACTGCTATAAAAGGTATGTGTATAGAGGAGGATGGAGAAAGACAACAGGTCCAAACCAAACCCCCATTAAGTTGGGTTTAGACAACTTCTGATTTTCCATTCTCATGAAAGTTAATTTGATGTAGTAATTGACGATCTGCTTAGCAGTTCTTCCAGCACTGAATATCCATTAATGGTGTAGAACAATTAATGGTCCAAAATGCCCTTTTGGAAAAACCTACAAGGATCATTCCAGTATTCATACAGAACTAATATGAGACAGATTCTGAAAAACTTGAATGAGGTCCAATCAAGTCTTTTATAAACACCTGAGTCTTGACTTTTACTCATTCATCTGGCTCATGTTTAGCTTGAATATTCCTTGGGCTCAGTGAACCCAAGTAAGTTAAAGACTCCTCAGCAGAACAGAATAACTAGTGTAACTCACGTGTGGAACTACTGGAGAAAGATGTTGAGAGATTAAGGGCTGTATAGCAGCTGGTTCTTAAGGATCTGAATCTGAAGAGAAAGAAAATAAAAAATACCAGATGGCAGTGGAGGCTCCACAGCAAGAGAGTGAAAATGAATTTTGATGATATGAGGGCTTCTCATTGCTCAGTTCTGCCTGTGACTGAAATAGAAACAATGTTTGTTTTCAGACAAATTCAAGATACGTAGCTCAGCTTTTATGCAACCTGTAACTCCTTATAGGAAACATGAGTTACTACTGACCCACATTTATTTCCATTATAGCTAATACAGATTAGGTACTAAGCTCTGCAAAGTAAGTTTTATGACTCTACTTATATTGCATATGCAGGTATATCTGCATCTCCTTCATCGTTATCTTGGTGATAGCTCTCCAAAACAGTACCAGGAATTTGAACCGTGCTGGATCACAAAATACACGGCAATCCTCTGCAAGACGCACCTCTAAAAAAGAAGATACATAAGGAAGACAGTAGCTTCGAGTTTTGAGCTCTACAAAAAGATCTTTACAAACGTGGGTATAAGCATAAAACAAGTTGACAGAAAGCCAATTGACAGAAGCACAGGGTAAAAATCCTTGAGCTGATACCTACTTTCTAGACAGCTATATCTACAGTGATACAGCAATTTTGTTATTTGGTTTTAGGCTATATGCTATAAAAACTAATATTTTGGAGGTGGATTTCTATAAAGAAATCACAGAGTTACTGGGGGTTTTGCACTGCAGGAGTAAATCATTTTTATGGCAGCTGAACATGTAAGGATGAAGTCCTTCCTCACTCCAACCACTAGCAAAGCTCCTATTTCATTTTGAAGAAACTACACTTCAACTTGGACGTAAAATACTCCCTTAATTATCCATGATTTTACTTGGTAATCAAGCCCCATGTTTCTAAATCAATCTAACATGTCTTCAATTAACACCTTTTCAGTTCTGTAAGAACACTGTCAGTTGTATAATCAGCAGTTTTCTTCTTTATTTTTGCAATGAAAGCAGCCCTTCTAAAAGCAAGTGTTTTGTTTTTCAGCCAGGAACAGACACAGAGACTACATTTTATTGATGGCAATTAACTTTTTAAATTAAAAAAATAAAAGTAACTTAGAGGTAATCCAACTTTTTTTTTTCCTCTTAATTCTTATCTGTGTTTATCACTAAAATGTCAAAAAATATGCTTGCAGAATATAACCATAACTCTTAAAACAATGGGATTAATTCAGTGCTTTTCTGGTTTATAATACATCATTAAAATTCATGATAAATGCTTTTGGGTCAAAACATCCAAACTACTGACAGCATTTCTTGTTGTTATTATTATTGTTCTAATTCTTTTTTAAAGAGAGTCTGACTCAGTAATGATATTGTAAAAGAGCCAGATCCATATGGTTGGGTTTTTTTTGAAGACAGTTTATAAAGAACACTACTCTCAGCAGTGCAATCTGCTTTATGGGTTTCAGAAATGTTTTAATTCTAAGAAATGTTATATAACTCCATTTTAAATGTGGCAGCTAAGAAAATGAATTAAGGTTTGGATCTGCATAGTTTGTGTGTTTACTTCAACTTTTGAAATATCAATTGCCAGCCCTAATCTTATTAACCCTTTTGGAGTCCAAAATATGCAGGGTTTGAAATTTTTGCTTTGTGATTTTAATCCTTCCCTCCTCATTACAGTCAAAACCAAACTAAATCTTTTTCTAATCAGACAGATGAACCAAAATAAGTTCTTAGAAACTTCACAAACATCAATGAGAAAGACTTAATTTGATTCATGAGACATCTCAAGGCCATCCTTGGAGTTAGGATGCTCCTCCTAAAAATACCACTGTGAGGCTGGACTGCATTCACGTGTGGGTGCAGAACTGGTATTGCTGACAGGGAACATGGGATCTTATCTGCAGGTCAGCATCTGCTTGGGAGAGGTGGGATGCACTTCTCTAAGCAGGACAAAGCTATTTTTGATAACTGAATGTCTGACCTCATTAGGAGGGCTTTGAACTAAGAATAACGGGGGAAGGAAGAGCATAACCAGCAGTCCTGTGAGAGAGTGACAGAAAATATTATTGAATAATGGAACAACCCAGGTGAAAGAGACCTCTAAAGATCATCTGGTCCAACTATTAAGGGAAAAGGGCACCCAGACAAGATTATCTAGCACCCTGTCCACCTGCATCTTGGAATTCTCAGGTGGTGGGGATTATACATGTTCCTGGGAAGCTTGTTCCAATGAATGATCATTCTCACAGTAAAATAAATTCTTTCTTATTTCAAGATGAGCAAGGGACATCAGGTAATATAATGGGATTTGGGATTGCTGAGCAAGGGGCATGGGTTGTATGGCAGGAAGGGATCACAAAACCAACAAAATGGGGCTTAACTGAGGTCACCTCCTGCACTTGCATGTCAGCAAGAAAGTGCTTCTAAGGAAGCTTTATAGAGAAATTAAACAAACCTTTCCAGCAACGAACCATGCTGGAGTGCTTTCTAAAGTGCCTGTACACCAATACACACAGTATGGGGAATAATCATGGTAAGAGATATGTGTGTAGTTTCAGGCCTATGATCTTGTTGGGGTCACAAAGTTGTGGTGGGGTGGCTTCTATTACTGGAGTGTTGCAGTGGAGGGATACAGGCTCATTAGAAATGATAGAAAAGGAAGATGAGGAACAGGAGTTGATTTTATGTGACAGAACAGCTGGAGTGCTTGGAGCTCTGTCTGAGGATGGATGTGGAGCCAACAAACAGCCTATTGGTGAGGTTTAAAGAGAAGACAGGTAAGGGTAACATTATAGTAGGTGTCTACCATAGACCACCTGACCAGCGTCACATTCACAGACCTTCATTCTCATGGACTGGCCTGGTAGATGAGGGAAGAGCAGTGGATATTGTCAACCTTAACTTCAGGAAGGTTTTTGACCCTGTCTCCTGTAAAAGCATCAGAAATAAGCTGTTATGTATGGGTTGCATGAGCAGACCATGGGGTGTGAGTGGAGGCCAGTAATAAGTGGTGTAGCCCAGTGGTCTAGGCTGTGAACAGTCCTGTTCAACATCTTCACTCATCATCTGGGTGATTGCAAAGTGTTTATACTTGGTAAGTTTAGATGACAACAAACTGGGAGGAGTGACAGATACACCAGAATATATGCTGCCACCCAAAGGGATCTTGAAAGGCTGGAGAAAACAGCTGACAGTAACATCCTGAGATTCAACAACAGAAAACACAAAATCCCGCACTTGGGAAGATACAACCCCAGGCATCAATATATGCTGGGGGCCACCTGGCTGGAAAGCAATCTTTGCAGAAAAGGACCTCAGGTCCAGGTGCACACCAAGTTGAACACCAGCCAGCAATGGGCCCTTCCAGCAAAGGGGCTGCATTAGGCCGAGTATTGTCAGTGGGTTAAGAGAGGTGATCTTTCTCCTTGGCTCTGGTGAGGCCACACCTGGAGTGTACAGCTCTGAACAACCCAGTACAAGAGAGACATGGACATACTGTAAAGAGTCATACAAAGGGCCACAGACGACAAAGGGTCTTTTCACCTATAAGGAAAGGCTGAGACAGCTGGGACTGTTAAGACTAAGGAGGGCTTAGGGTAATGCTCATCAATGTGTTTAAATGCCCTAAGAGAAAGTGGAAAGAAGATAGAGCAAGCCTTGTTTTAGTGGTGCCCAGTGACTGAATCACAAGCAGTGAGCACAAACTGAAACACAGGAGGTTCCCTGAATACTGGGAATTACTTTTTTTCATGAGAGGGTGACTGAGAACTGGCATAGATGTCCCAGGGAAGTTGTGGAGTGTCCTATCTTGAAGATATTCCAAAGCGATCTGAACATAGTCCTGGGTAACAGGCTCCAGGTGGCTTTGCTGTAGCAGTGTGGTTGGACCAGATTAACACCAGGAATCCCTTCCAGCCTCAACCATTCTGTAATACTGTGAGTGCCATTAATTCTAATTATCTCAGGATCAACTTGATTGTCAGGGGGTTTTTTCTGTGTTTGTAATTCTTAGTCGTTATTAAAGAATTTTTCAACATTTGATTATTTCTCTATATGCCTTTTTTAACGTGCTTTTATGATTGTAGTGACAAATATGTCAACTTGTTACGAAGGATATTTTGTTATTATTTAATGATATAAGTTTTGGAGGGAGAAAAAAAAACACAGAAATTTATAAGTCTGTTTTTCTGTTCCTGTGTTGGAGATGAAAAGGAAGGTAAAGAGAGAAAAAGAAAGCATCTGATGATTTTAAACTATGCTTTGCAGCTGTATCTCTAAATCAATCTTATTCAGTGCCTTGTTATCCTCATTTTTTAGCCATTAAAAAAAAAAAAATCAGTGCGATGGTACCCCTGGTGCAAGTCAGCTCCAAATCAAAGACTGAATGTTGGGCTGTGAATGCTGGGCTTTCACGAAAAAGCAGGACCCTGTTTTCTTTCCTTGTAAAGGGAAAGGGATGGATAACTTTCATTTTAGCTTCCTTTTACTGTTGGTTACCTCTGAGTTTACACTGTGCATGGCACACACAAGCTAAGACTTCTGTGAAAAAGCTAATAGACCTCAGATGTGTAGTGGAAAACATCTGTATTTAATCTTGCAATGTTTGAGGAGAGAGTCTCTCAGTTAATGTAAATTAGGAGAGCTCTGCTTTGAGAAGAAAGGTACATTTAGTCCATAGGGTGAAATTCATGGCTGGAATTCTCTGCTCTACAAGGGATTAACATTGCCTATAAAAAAAAATTAATGTTTTCCTTCAGCAATAAAAGAGTTAATCAAATGTTGAACTCACAAACTTTATATATTTCTCCATTTGGCCTTTAAAAAATCTCATATTACAGCTGATGTTCTCAGAAAAAAATCTATGTGCAATATCTGCTCCTCCTATCAGTCCCAGGATTATATGTTACTGTTTATCAGTGTGGTGTATGAGGTCTTTCCTGTAGAAAAGTGAAGTCCCTAATAGGTGACAGGGTCTCAGGGAAGGAAGTGCATCAAGTGTTGCAGTAGCAATGATTCTACTTTAGTTATTCTGCTAGCCAGTGTGCTTTGGGCCAGCGAAGTAAAAAAAAAATGGCTTGGTACCTCTGCCACACTGAGGAATATTACTGCTGCATCTGACTAGAGGAATTGGTCAGTATTTCCAGATAATCATTTCAGAAAAAAAGAATTAGCTGGAAAAGAGGTGTCCTGGATTCAGCAGTAGCAGTAATTTTTCTCCTCGGTAGCTGGTGCAGTGCTGTGGTTTTGACTTTCAGCCTGGGAACAGTGCTGATAACACTGATGTTTTTAGTTGCAGCTCAGTAATGTTTACTCTGACCAAGGACTTTCTGAGTCTCATGCTCTGCCAAGGAGGAGGGGAGGCTGGGAGGAAGCAGAGACAGGACACCTGACCCAAACTAGCCAAAGCGGTGTTCCGTACCACAGCACGTGTTGCTATATAAACTGTGAGCAGTTACCCGGAAGGCCTAGGTAGCTGCTCGGTAGGGCTGGGTATCGATCGGTGGGTGGTGAGCGGTTGTATTCTCTTCCCTTGTTGTTTCCCTCATCATTATTATTATTGGTGGGAGCAGTACTGGTTTGTGTTATACCTTAGTTACTGGACTGTTATCTCAACCTGTGGGAGCTACATTCTTTAGATTCTCCTTCCCATCCTTTCAGGAGTGGAGAGAGGAAGGGGGAGAGGAAAATGAGCAAGCATCTGCGTGGTTCTGAGTTGCCATATGGGCTTAAACCACAACAAGAGGATAATGGGAGAATATGTAGTGGAACTTATCTGATTGATATTCTGAGATACAAAATGCTGAAAGCTGTAAAAGCATTCTCCTGCTCCCTTTCTTGAGCTGAAAAACTAGAAAGGAGAACTATGAAAAAAGGATAATTTATCTTGTGGGCAAGTAATCTACATCCATTAAAATAAAATAATGATGATAATAATAATATTATTATTACTATTATTACAATATCCAAAAAGTTAAAGATGCTCAGAACTTTGATCGTTAGTGTCTTAACAATCCAAGTAGAAGGAAGAATAAGATTCAGCAGTACATACCAAGTATGGCACATATAAGAAATTTGCAGGATCAGTGTGTGGGCTTAGAAACTGTTTAGTGCCCTAGGTTATTAAAATCTTAACATCTTTAGAGGCCTTTCATCCCAGCTGTTAGAGCCTTCTTGTGAACTTGTATGAACGAATGGTTTCAATCCTCTGGGGCCTATGTATGCATTTGAAAAATCTTGGCTTCAAAGGACTTTGTGTGAATTCATTGCTAGAAGAGGTGCTGTGCCTTGCACTGTGCTATAGACAGTAGCACATCTTGCCACTAGCCCTGCTGTTCTTGTGAGTGCACTACTACTACACACACATCCAGTTTTCAATGGTACTTGTGCTTTGCTTGAAATTCCAGCATCATGGAGTTTTGTTTGATTTGGATCAAACTTTTTGATTGAAGGAACAAAATGCATATTTAGATTACAAAAGGCATTTGTGGCACACAGTGCTTTTTGGTCCTTAGTGAACAAAAGCAGGGGGTCACACATATCTCACATAGAGCCAAATGCCTCCATGGCAGATGGGCCACAGCCACATAACACTTGGCCCTAGATATGTGTCATGTGCAGTGCCTCTACCTCCTCCCTTACCCTCCAACACCCCCCATTTTTTTTTTTTATTTTTTTTTTTTACGTGTGTGTATCTTTGCCATAAATGAGAGATCTGTGTATAGTCCCACTTGGGAGAGGTTTTTATAGCATGAGACTCAGGATATATAATGCTTGCTCTAAGGCATGGCACATGAAGTTGGTTTAGTTGTTAAGCGTAAGTGGGCACCAGATAATGTTGGAGTATGCTACAGAGCAGAAAGAAAACCTAATGGAGTGAACTCTTCATCCACTCCATTGGAAATGATCTCTATTCAAAGCTCTTTTTAATAACAGAAGGGTTTTACATCATGGGGAACTGATTGAGAGTACTCCAAAAGGTTTTGCAACAAATTAATATTTATCTAGTGTGGAAGATCAAGGGGTCAGGGCTTGAATCTTAACTCAGAAGCCAAATTATTTGACAAGCCAGACATCAAGTTTGTTACAAGCTAGAACACTGATTTTCAGCCAAGTTTATTTGTCAGACCAATACATGCTCTTAACTGGATTTTGGATATTCATTCCAAATATACTGAATTCATACAAAAAGTGATTAAAAGTCTTCTTCTTTCTATTGCAAATATTTTATTTGCTCACAGAATCTTCCTAGGAGAGCTTTACAGCTTTTCAGGACATTTTTCTTTTACCACTTTGCTTTCTTCGTACATATCTCTGGTATCTGTAGACAGGAAGCATGGCATACAGGTTAGATATTATAATAATTATTCCCACGAAACATGGCTGTAGAGTTGACTCCTTAGAAAAGGAAGTTTTTGCTGTTTCTTTGACTTTTTACAAATAAAACTGTGACTTTCATGCTTTAATAATGACAGGGCATAATACAGGACGAAGTAGTGGAGGGATGTGAGGACAAACCAATGTGAATATATTTACCAGACAAATATCTTCCACCAAATATTTAATCTACTTAACAGTGTTATCAATTAGTGAAGAACATTGATTAGGTAAATCAATACAGTTTTTGTTTAACAATCCAGATTTCTTCTCTGTTTATGTCGAGATGCTGCTGATATTAACATGCTGCTGATACTTCTATTTCTTACGCAATTTGCCTAATTCTAAATTAGAAGAAAGAAAAATATGTGTTAACATTTCTAGTGAATATATGAATGTTTTTTGTTAATGACTCATTCACATATAGAAAAAATGTCTAATCTCAGATTTTCTCTTAACCATCCTTTACATGTTTTCCTTAATCTTACAGATGAATGTTTCTTAGAATCTAGAATAAGGCTTTGCCTCTTCTAGACTGTGTTTTTTATTTCTGTTCAGTTGTAGTTTAGGAACACAATTACTAAATACAATAATTTTTCACCCCATAAACAATAGCAGGTGTTCATCTGCACATGTGTAGAAATTAATTAACTAAATTATGTTATTGTCAGTTTTGTTATGCATCATTTCAGATGTTTCATATATAAAATGTAAACATATTTTTAAATATTACCTTAAGAACTTTCTGCCAGCTTTATGATTTATTTGGAGAGTCTTTGTGCTTTTTAATCTGCACCTCAAATAGGGAATTTTACACTTTCAGATTTTTTTATTCACGCTCTAATGAGACAAAATATTTTCAAACTGAAACTGATTTTATTTCCTGTCTTCTGTTTTTATTGTTTGCAATAGTGGCTTTTTACATTTATTTTCTGTCCCCAGCATTATTTAATGCTGAAAGTGACATCAGATGTGACTTTCATTAGTGTTCTTTTTTATTGCACACCCCATCATGTTGAAGTAAGTTTTGTCATACACTTCAGTAAGGCCAAGATTCCACACAATTTATTAATTAAAATGTTAAAGTAGGACCCAATCAAACAAGGACCATATCTCATCAAAATTTAATACATCGTTATTCATCATTGCTCTATTTCACAGCCCTGTAGTTAGATCCCATCAATATGAAAGAGTAATTTTCTAAGTTGATTTTAATTAATGTTGAGAGTAAGATCATTTGCTAACTTTGTAATACCATCAAAAAGCAATCAGACTTGCCTGGCAAGATTTAGTGCTTATAAACCTATAGTGAAGGATCTTGAATATCCTCAGTCTTACAGGTGGCAGGGGCAAACATTTTTCTCTTACACACAATCAACAAAACAAGCCTGTTTTGCCAGCTATAATACAACATAATATGCACCTCTTCTGAAGGAATAAAATTATTGCTGGGCTGTGTACGCTCAAGAAGGAGGTGTTGAACAGAAGTCTTCAAAGAGCTGCCAGAGGAGTAGCACTATAATTCTTTGTCCCCCAAAAGAGGAGCAAATAAGACGGTAATGAGGCATGCTAAATCTAAACCACACACTTCATCTCTGCACAGAATCACTCTAAAAGTGACATACCCCTTCCACGAGATACATTGGAAATATCAGAGAACATTAAAAAATGATTAGCAAGGTTAAAAAAAGCAATGAATAAACCAGATTTTTTTAAAAGCAATGAAGCAGACATTTGTAATAGGTGCTTTGAAGGAAAAAATAGAAACAGCATAAGACAATTCTCTAAGAAACTTCATTGTGTTAGTTAAAGACAAATGATTGCAAGCGCTTGTGGATTAATTTGGCTTCCAACATCCAAGCAGAATATCCTAAGCAGCAAGATAGAGACACAAGGGTTTTTTCAGCTGTGCTTCCAAAGCAAATAAATCCCATTATTTCAGTCAGGGCTAAGAATCCAAAAGCCTTTGAGGATCAGGGCTATAACACATTAAAAGGATTTATCTCCTAAGCTGAGAACAGTCATGAACAAAACTCAGTGGGAAGAAAAGAAATTAATGAAAACTATGAATGATTAGGAAACGTTTAAGAATGATTTATTATGTTTTTTCTAATTGCCTACAATTCCCAATTCTTCAGTCACCTAAAGGACTTTCATTAAAGAATCTGGGTCAAGAGATGAAGGAAAAGTAGAAGTTAAATGAAGTCTCCCTCTCCCATATTTGCAATGGAAATTAGTTCCTTCATTTAAATAAATATTTTTTTTCTAAAATCAAGTTAAGAACACAGGCATTCTGAAAGGAAATGAAGCACATCCATAAAAAATCTCTGGTTAAAAGGGAGCAGGAAAATGGAAAACAGATACATAAAATGAAACAGCTACACAAAATGAAACAGCTACACAAAAAGTTTCAGATCCTATAAAATTATAAGCTTTTATTCGTAATGCAGACAAGAGATAGTGTCTTTTAATCAGAAGACCTAAATAACTACTTTACCAGAAATACTAATATATTATTAAGGGAGCTAGAAATGCAGCACATATCTATGCACAAACATGCTTGCCTATGACACAAAAGTGGGAAGTGTTACTGATACGCCAGAAGGCCATGCTGCCATCCAAAAGGTCCTCAAAAGGTTGCAGAAATGGACTGTCAGGAACCTCATGAAGTTTAACAAGGGGAAAAGCAAAGCCCTGCATCTGGGGAGGAACAACCCTAGGAACCAACATGTGCTTGGGTCACCCAGCTGGAAAGCATCTTGGCAGAAAAGGAGTTGGTGGACACCAAGTTAAACATGAGCCAGCAATGTGTCTTTGACACAGGAAAGGCTAATGGCATCCTGGGTTGTATTAGGCAAATTATTACATGCAGGCTGAGGATGGTTAACCTTCCCCTCTACTCAACTGTGGTGGTGCCACACCTGGAGGTCCCTTCCAACCTCAAACATTCCTTGATTCTTTGAGCCTGTTTTATCAATGTAGCTTTCTTTAAGCAGTTTGCGAAAATTTCACATTGCAGAGATTGGTGAAAATTTTATAAAGAGTGAGTATCTCTATTCTTTTTAACATCACATGCACTCCAGACAAGATCTTGAATATGTTTCCTTAGTGAAGAATTATGCAAAAATAATGACTATCAGTTTTATGAAGAACAGAGTCCTGATTTCAGCTAACATAGAGTTTTTTTTCCTACTGCTGATTTGGTGCTGTGGTTTGGTTTTCTTATGAGAATAATGTTGATAACACAATGATGATTTAGTTGTTGCTAAGTAGTGCTTACCCTGATCAAGGACTTTTCAGTCTCTCATACTCTGCCAGTGAGGGAGGGCACAAGAAACCATGAGGGAGCACAGCCACGAAAGCTGATCTGAAGTAGCCATACCATAAAACATCATGCTCAGTATCTAAACTAGGGGGAGTTGGCCAAGAGTGCTGATCACTGCTTGGGGATGGACTGGGCATCAGTCAGCAGGTCATGAACAATTGTATTGCGCATCACTTGTAGTTCTTGGGTTTTATTCCACTCTCATTTAAATTCTTCTTATTATTGTTATTAATATTGTATTACACTTTTTTGAAATTCTTAAACTGTTCTTATCTCAGACAGCAGGTTTTACCATATTCCAGTTCTTCACCCATCCCACTGGGGAGCTGGGGGGAATGAGTGAGCAGTTGTATAGTACTTAGTTGCCAGCTGGGGTTAAACCACAACAAACAAACAGTTTCTTTCTTAACAATTAATTTTTAAAATTCAGTATGTCGATAGAATCAATTTCTATAACTATTATTTTGACTTAGTCCCAGAAGATATTGATTTTAACTTCTTAAAATATAAACCTGCTGGAATACATAATAACTGGAGTAAAACTTATTATCTGATACAATTCTAAAAGTAAGCAGAAGAAAAGAATGATGTTATTTTTATTGACAAACCGATTTTACACTGAAAGAGAGTAGATTTATATTTGGGCAACCTGATCTAGTGTGAAAAGTCCCTGCCCGTAGTAAAGGGGATTGGGCTGCTTGACCTTTAAAGATCCCTTCCAACCCAAACCCTTTTACTTTTCTGTGAATCTATGAAAACGTTTCAGACCACAAATGACTCTTTCAGATTTATCTTGAATACTTTCATATTCATCAACACCCTCCTAAGAAAAACTCAGAACTATATTATCACCATGTTTTATCAGTATATTAACTGGTGTCAGTCTAAGGATTAAAGGATTGTAAATAAAAATATGTCAAGTTTTTTGAATTATTGGAAGAAAGCTATAGACGATATCTTGATGTATGTATATGTATACAATCTGGCAATCATTTATTAGTGTGTATATTTGCATTAAAAAGTTACATTAGTAGTAATTACTCCCTCATTTTTTAAGAGAGAAATCATAGCTTCTCTTTTGACCTTTTGATCTCCCAGAGTACCCTTTTCCTTTTACCTAATAGGAGTAAGAGCTGTATAAAAGGAAACTGGGTTTTAGCTCCTCAATCTTTCATCTATACAGTTGATATTTTCTTTCTTTCATTAGATTCCCTCAGTAAAACTAATTATCTGACTTACTACTATATACACTCCAATCTTGTGTTTGTATTACATCACCCCTCCTGAATCGTTTCTGCTACCAGTCCTGTGGAAGCAGTAGAGCTGGCCATGTAGACTGCAGCACAGATGGTTAAGCAATAACACAGAAGTGGCTGTGAATAGCTGCCGAACTGGCCAGCAATCAGGCAGAGGGGAAGAAGTATCTCCTACAGTTCAAGATACAGTGAGAGGGAGAATAGTGGTCAGATTAAGTTTTTTGCTTGCCTTGCTCACTACAAATCTCACTTTAAAAGCTTTCCTGAAATTCTATTTCTGACTATAATTTCCACTTACCTTATCTGTGCTTCTACAGTATTTTGCATCTTTCACTCCTTCAGCTAGTGGACTATTTGCAAGGGACAGAAAGCGTGGCAGTTTTCAAGCCTGGAATTCAGCATCAGATTTTAATTGCCTAGTTTGCTATAAATTTACCATGGTATCTTGTACAAATAACTTAGAGATAGATACAGTGAGGGTTTTGTATACTGCAGTATACTTAAAGCCTGAACTCCTGGGGTGGAATTCTGAGTTCAGTTATTAGACTCCATATGTTTTCCATACAGATGCCAAGGGAGAGAACAAAATTTTGTAATAGCCAGAGCACAGAGTGGAAGGCATAGATCATCAAACTAACAAATAAAGAATACTGATGTATACTAGATCTCAGCTTTCTCTGAAGATTAAAATCAAACTTAAGACTTTGGAATGTCACCTGACATCTTTGCTTGAAATTTGCAGCTCTGAAACACTGTCTAATTAAATATCTGAACCTTTCTTTCAGAAAAGGAAATGAAGATCATACTGATGTTTGAAAACACTGGCGTGGCTAGGGAAAAAAAAAAACAATTCAATGTTCTTAATTTAACAGTATTGCCCTCACTATGAATGTGAGAATCCTTCATCTCCCCTCTACGGCGACTTTAACTCACCTCCCTTCCCATTTGCCAAGCAGCCAACTGCAACTCAAAGTTATATGTGTGTGTAATAACAGATACAGAATTAAAGAAAGAATGCATTTTTCTCACTTCAAACATAATATTTTGTAGAAAGTGTTAAAAATTCATAGGGTCAAAAGGAAGAAAGAGAAAGCCTGACTTGATATGTGTGTATCAAGAGGAAGGGAGAGGGAAAAAGAGTAGCAGAAATACAGAACTGAATTCCAACGTCTTCCAAAACTGTTTACTTATTTTGTCTAATGTGCCTAAAGAAACACTTAATGAAATCCTACTGGATTGTAAGTGAATCGTGTCTGACTCCTCAAGGATGCACATCCTGTCTCTCTTGCACATTTTTTTCCTTCTTCAGGATACATCATAATCTGCAACAAATCACTATCAGCAAAATCAAGAGGCCTCCCTCTCCTGAGCTTTTGGCACTACATCAGCCTGGTACCCAGAATGCAAGAAAACAGCAATGCTGGAGTAGGAACAAGGCAGGAAAGGTAGCTTGAGCTACGGGCAAAAGTAGGATGGAAAGAAGGCATGTTGCTCTCGGCAAAAATCTTCACAAAAGCATTATGTGAAAGGATTTTCACAAGTGCTACTTATGTTGTCAACTGCTGGTATTAATGAATAGCACAGTAATAAACAGAAAAGACTGATGGCCAGGAAGAGGTTGTCTTTTGTAGACTTAGATCAATATGATGTAAGTCAAATACAAGAGGTATATCCAGAAGCCATATATCTGAGCCAAATAAAATACAACCTGTGAACTCAGAAGTTTTTAACACATTTGTCAGCTGAAGGACTGGCGCCAAACCTCTAGAAAATTCACACAGATTTCTTGGAAGAATGTGACCTTTTATGAATAAAATCTGTCTTTGTAGGTGATTCTCTTCTGTTTATCCCCTTTGCTATTTGAATGTAATGTTTTATGCCATGTGAAAAGTGCAAAATCACATCCACTGAATACAGGCCACTTATTTAAATCAAAGGTATTAAAGTTAATACTACATCATTTAATGAAAAGTGTTAAACAAAAAGGTTAACTAATCGTGAGGAGGTCATGGAGTTAATAACCTAAGAATGCTCATTGAAATAACTTTCCAAATCTATCATATTGTCCCTTGAGAAAATTTCAAAGTAAAGATAATGGGGTTGTGGGGAAGAAATATATATGTGGGGTATCAGAAGCCACCAAATTGCAAGCATTTAATGGACTCATAGAATTAAAGTATAAAGGAAATATACCAGCACACTGACTTCCAGAAATCTCCTTATTAAGACCAACAACTTGAGCTAAACCTATAATCTTAATACGTGTTTTAAAAATGTAGTCTTGCATAGCTTAAAGAGTACTCACTTGAGCAATTTAAAACATAGAATCACAGAATCATAGAATAGTTAGGGTTGGAAAGGACCTTAAGATCACCTAGTTGTAACCCCCCTGACATGGACCAGGACACCACAAACTAAACCACATCACCCAAGACTCTGTCCAACCTGGCTTTGAACACTGCCAGGGATGGAGCATTCACAACTTCCTTGGGCAACCCATTCCAGTGCCTCACCACCCTCACAGTAAACAAGATGACAAAATGTAAAACATAAGTATAGAAGGCCTAATTTTCATTTTGCCCTCCTTAGGAATGGAGTAGTGTTTTTCTTATAAAAAGTAGGTTAAAAACTCTAATTACAAAGTTTTTTATGTCTGAGCTAATATTTATGCATATAAAAACTGCAAAAAAGCCTTACTACTCAATTCTATCCTAGTCTGCATTTCTTCTGAATACATTTTTATAGATATTCCTAGCTGAAAAGCATTTGATGCTCAAACCTTACAACCAAGGGAGGTGTTTCTACTATTTTGGCAACTGGCAAAACTTTCATCACATTTAATGAAACTAGGAGATGTAAATCAGTGTAGAATTTAGGATTTATCATATCATCTTAAATTATAACTGATTATAAAATTATAATCAGGCTATAAAGATTATAAACTTAAATTAAAGTCTTGGAAGAAGGAAATGTTTGCTTAGTACAAAAAGGTTAAGAGCACAATCCCATACATGAGCAATATTTTGGATGTCAGTGTGGGCTGTCATAGAAGTCTAAACTCAGAATTAGGAATCTGGTCACCATTGCTGAGCTAATTTTCCTCTTCTTTTTTCCTTGCCAGCACAATGGGGGAAAATATGAATCCATTTTCATCCCAGTGACATTCTTTGGAAGGGAACCCAAACAACACACTCCTGGTAAGTGTTAACAGAAAGTTGACAGCCATCAGTGAAAGCTTGGCAACTCACTATACATCCATTCTTAACCCTCAGGTGACGTAAAGTTGCTGACCATAGATTAACAGTTTTTCACTCTGGGCAAAGCTGAGTGAATTACCTGATATTTGCAAAAGGTAAAAGCATAAAAAAGGAGAATCATGGCAAATCATCAGCCAAGCAGTAACTTGTTACTTTACAATAACTTGCTTATGTACTTAAACCTTTAACTTACTGGGTGCTTCAAACACAGACAGAGACCTTCAGGCTGAATTGTGAGATGGGAAAGTATGAAGGCCAGAGTAAAAGAAACAAAGTCAAGGAGCTAGGAGCACAAAGAAATGTCGTACAAATAGGAAAGATAAGCATATTCAACCATCTGCAGACAAATGCTGCTATTTGGACTTGATGAGAAAACCAGAGAGGTGTCAGAGATAGAACAAGAAGAGCAGAGACAAACACATCCCCAGTGACAAAGGGGAAAGGCAGTTAGAACTGGACTGATATTAAAAAAAAAAAAAAAGTTTTGTTTGTCTGTCTTACTTTGTATCATGCAAGTGGTTTTGTATATTTATTTAAAATCAGCTTTTGGCCGTTTTGTTTTCTTTTATTTTTCTGAAAAGGGAGATACTGAAAGCAAACTTGTCCCCAGTAGAAATGTATTCCCTGAACTGTCATGTATAAAAATATGATTTATGAAGAATAGACAGATCACTTATTTATCTTATTTTCCTGTTTGTTTGTTATTAGTAAATAGCTTGCAGTCCTAGCAGTGCTTCCATTATGCTCATTTTTCTTTTTTTTTTTAATATTTGTTATGGAAATTCATTTAATGATTTTTTTTCTAAAATCTAAGATTATTTGAATATTCCTCACTTCTCATTTAGTGTGAAGAGAACATGTCTTCTGACCTTACATGCTTTAATTGGAGTTCCTAACTACTACTATCTACATTCTGTCACTACACTGCCAGTTCAACACACGTACCTGATTTCTGCTTTTTTTACTACGTACTAAAATCTGAGCTCTCTGTGCAGCCTGTTTCATTCAGAATGTTAAGAGGTGATTATCTAAGGCAGATTTATGCTTAGCAGTAAAAAAGCAGCAGCTCAGGTAAATTTGTGAACTATAATTTTTTTTTTTCAGTCTTTTTTTGTCCTGTTCTGATTTGGAGATGGACATAAATTTCTGTTTATACCAAATACTCAGCTACTAGGCTGAACAATGTTGATGCTTGAATTATTAAGCAAAGTCTGTCATAACTGCTGATTATGACACTGAAAATGGCTCAGCTGGTTTCTGCTTTATCATTCCAGCCATTTTATAGTTTCTAAGACTACCCTTGACACTTTGATTCTCAAAAATTAAAAGAGGTGATAACCCATCAGCAACAAATGGAATGGAAATGGTCATAATCTCAAGAATTAAATACAAATGAGTCCTCAGGACGGTATCTCAGCCTCAGATATCTAGACCGTTCCCCTAAAATATTTTCCTAACCTGTTCTGAAGCTTTCAGTTCTAAAGACTACAATCTTTGCTCCAGTTGTCCTCCTTTATAACCATTAAAAAGCTTTCCCTTGAGTTCAGTATTAATTTAATATATGACTTCATTTTGTACTCGCACCAGAAAGAATAGAAATTAATAACTCATTCCTTTCATGTTTGCATATGTTTTTATGGATTTGAAGACTGCAATTATATTTTATTTCACTGTCTTCTGTCCAGATTAAATGGCCCTAAATTTGTCAACCTTACTATGTCTTCTAAACCTCTTCATATTCTTGCTAAACTCTAGATTATCTCTAACTGGTCCATATCTGTCTTGTGGCAACCTAAAAAAAGGAACTGATTTCATGGGGGATTTGCATTGCATTTGGCAAACGTCTGGGAAAATAGTATGTAGTTATTCTTTACTTGAAGCCATTAAAATAGAACACATCATACATTAGAATCATAGAATGGTTAGGGTTGGGAAGGAACTTTAAAGGTCATCTAGTACAACCTCCAAGCAACAGAACAGGCTGGGATTTATCAGCTGGAAAATGAGTTGGCAGGTGAGGACCTGGGAGCCCTGGTGACAACAACCTGACCAGAAGCCAGGACTGTGCTCTTGTAACAAAGAAGGTCAGCAGCCTCTCAAGCTGCGTTAGGCATCATTGTCATCAGGTATAAGGAGGCAATCCTTGCCCTCTCCTCAACCCTGGTGAGACACACCTGGAGCACTGTGTCCAGTGTTGGACTGCCCAGTACAAGAGTCTGATAAATGAAAAGCGGTCTGGTGAAAAAAAACAAAAGAAACATTTAAAATTGACAGTGGGGAGGGGTGAAAAATTAAATAAGCCTAAGGACAAAACTGTTGCCCAACAGAAGCTCCTTGGGGCTTTAGATTTGGCTTGAGAAAAATTATTTTTGGATCAACTATTCCTAAAAACTGAAATGCCCAAAATTAACATCCATCACTACCACGAACATTGCAAATAACAGTAACATGGAAGATAAATATAAACTTGGTAAATTTTTGTTGCTTACAGAACTGTGTATCTTCCACTTCCCAGATAATACCAGTAAGATAACATTAAATACCTCTAAATACTTTTTCAGGTCTTATAATCTTTTCAAACCAGTCTTTTTCTCTCCAGGGTCTATAGTGAGGCTGGTAAGGCACACAGAGATTAAAATTTTTTTACAAGAAATAAAGAAAAAAATTGTATAAATGACAGTGAAGCACTAAAGAACTGTAGTTTGAGTAGGAAGACACAATTCTTAAAGTAAATCAAATCAAGCCCCATGTTGCCAACTGTCCTCACTTTATTCTATAAAACAAATAGATCATGAGCTGAAAAGAAAAAAAATTACTGGACACCTATGACTACACAAAAGTCTCATGAACTTCTATGAAGTATATGTGGCATGCTGATATAGGAATGGATAATAATATGTCACTTAAATCCTGAAATCTACATGGAGGAGACCAAAAAAAAAAAAAAAAACAAAACAGAAGATAGGGAGAAATACTGGAGAAAGCATTCACACTCATACAACCTCTTTGAAACTGAAAAAAAGTCTTGAGTCACTGAATTACTGATGAAAAAATTCAGGCATACTAAAACTTTTCCTACAAAGTGGCAAAAAGCCATAGCTGATGTGGCCTAACATGCAATGAAATCTTTGATCATTTCCTATCCTGTTCACTTTCTTGCCTTTATGTAAAAAAGTATAGTACCTTCTTTGGAATGGTGAAGGATTCTCCTCTAGTGAGTTAGTCACAGAGTTACATAAAAACACGTCACTTTTCACTTTTTTAACTTAAAATGGAAGATATTTGAAATGGAAATTCTTTAGAAGACAGAATTTTAAAAATACAAAGGAGGCTGCTGCACATTCATACAGAAACTAGTGCAATTACTAATTCTTTCTAGGAAAAATATGAATACAAATGAAGATAAGTAAATAAGAATTTGTGGTATCTCAGGCTTGGATCAACAGATTTAGAAATTTTGCCATGGTAAAATCCTACAACTGGAAAATACATAATTTCAAAAATTCCTTTCAGTTGACACTCTTGGAATAGGACTCTCATTTCTTTTTCACGATGTTCACAGGAAAACGTATTTGATCATCACAACTATTGCTGTCTGAGCTGTGGTGCAGATTGACCAAGAGAAGTAACTGTGGGTTTGCTCTTATGAATGCTTGTCTCAGTGCAAAATTGTGATATACACTTGGAACGCTGTATGACCTAAAAGTGAGTACCACTGACAACTGTGTTTTGGTAAAAATCGAACATTTCTTTCATTGGAAATGGATGAAAATCGATTGAGGTGAGCAAAACCCTCACTGAAGCCAGCAGAACTGCAGAAATAATGAGTCTGTTTTATCATCAGAGCTGAAAACATGTCACCCTAAAGCTGTGCTCATTCACATTTCCACGATTATTTACCTTTTATCTTGCAAAGATGAATAGTTTTATGATGGCTGTTTGTTAACACCCATGTTTATCCCATAGAATAGAATAGTTTAGGTTGGAAAAGACTTTTAACATCATAAAATCCAACCATAAAACTACCAAGTCCACCACTAAACCATGTCTCTAAAGCACCACATCTGCATGTCTTGTAAATATATCCAGGGATGGTGACTCAACCACTTTTCTGGACAGCCTGTTCCAAGTTTGGCAACCCTTTTAAGAAAGAAATTTCTCCTAATGTCCAATCTAAACCACCACTGGTGCAACTTGAGGCCATTTCCTCTTGTCCTATCACTTCTTCCTTGGAAGAAGAGACTGACATTCACATCACTACTTTTCAGGTTGTGGTAGAGAGTGATAAGATCTTCCCTGAGCCTCCTTTTCTCCAGGCTAAACAACCCTAGTTCCCTCCACCATTAATCTTAACACTTGTGCTCCAAACCTTTCACCACTTTTGGTGCCCTTCTCTGGACATGCTCCACCAACTCAGTCTTTCTTGCAGTGACAGGCCCAGGACTGAGCACAGTATATGAGGAGTGGCCTCAACAGTGCAACGTACAAGGGGACAATCACTGCCTTATTCCTGCTGACCACGCTCTTTCTGATACAAGGCAGGATGCTGTTGACCTTCTTGGCTAATTGGGCACAAGCTGCTCATGTTCAGCTGCTGTCAACAAACACCCCCAGGTTCTTTTTCATCGATCAGCTTTTCAGTTGCTCTTCCCCAAGCCTATAGCAATGCGTAGGTTTGTTGTGATCCAAGTGCATGGACTGGCACTTGGCCTTGTTGATCCTCATACAATTGTCCTTTGCCCATCAATCCAGCCTGTCCAGGTCCCTCTGTAGAGCCTTCCTACCCTCTAGAGAATCAACGTTCCTGCCCAACTTGGTGTCATCCACAATCCTACTGAGTATGCACTCAATACCTTTGTCCAGATCATTGATAAAGGTATTAAACTGAACTGGCCCCTACACTGAGCCCTGGAGAGCACCAGTGACTGGCCGCCAGCTGGATTTAGCTCCATTCACCACCACCCCTTCAGGTCGGTCATCTAGACAGATTTTCACCTGGGGAACAGTGCATCCATCCAGGCCACGAGCAACCAGTTTCTCCAGGAGAATGTTATGGGAAACCATGCCAAAGGCTTGACTGAAATCTAGATAGACAACATCCATAGCCTCCCCCTTGTCCACTGAGCGAATCACTTTGTTGTAGAATGAGATCAGAACCTGCCTTTCAGAAACCCATGCTGACTGGACTGATCACCTGGTCCAATGTTCAAATACTTAGAGATGATCTCCTGCCATATTTAATATTGTGAAATATCTGTTTGAAACTGTTGTGATCTTGTGAGACACTGAACAGAGAGCCCTCAGATTGTTCTGCAGAACTCTTATGGCAGAAATATCTCTAAAAGGAAAATAAAAAAGACAGATGAAGAGAGTCAACATAAGATTTCAGTTTCTAGAGTAAGAGAAGGGAATATTTAATAAATACCTTTTCTGATTCTTATCTCTATAGTATATATAAGACTCCTCTTTGCAACAGCTATAAGTAATTCAGAGAAGTGTTTAGTTTATATTCAGACATGTTGTGTTATTCTCAACTATTCTGTACAGTGCAATTTTAACTGATGACACCAACTTACCACTCTGGGACTGAATAGAAAATGATTTAGCGCAATGCTTTCATGTATGCCTGTAAGTTCTGCTGCTTTTAATGTAATAATATTTTCAACAAGATCTTTTTGGTTTCGTTTCTTCAGCAGCAAAGATACTAAACGGTATGTGTATGTTTTTTTCAAGCACAGCCTTTCATACTTAAGCAAGCTCTATCATTAGGTCTATTTAAGACATTGTAATTGAGTTTCAGCTTTTGGGTACAGACGATAAGGATCTTCAAATGGTCATGAAAATTGTCTTCCATGCATCTTCATGTGCTGGTATAAAACAGTTTCATGTATATCCCTCAAAATTCTGAATACATCCAGGTTATTGCTGACACATGTAATGATTTAAAATTCTGTACTGCAAGCTAAAGGTAAATGCTGAAATATTATGAAGAAAAAAGCTGTGTTGCCAGTATCAGAACTGAACCTTCAGCATGTTTCCCATCTCAAACATTAATTCAGTTAGACAGTATTAAACTGGACCCTTCCTGTTGCACCTGAAATAAGTACATCAATAACACAAATACTTAGGCACCAACACTAACATTTCATTTTAAGAAGTACAATTAGTTAAAGGTAGCACTTTCTAGTCCATAAAGATTAATTTTCACTGGCAGATCTATTTTTTTTCTAACCTGTCATAATTTCCCTTTTGATTTCTAAATTAAACTCATTAAATTGCATTATTATAACATGTACTTTGGCCTGTAGAAACCTAGACAGTCAAAGTAATCAAATCCAGAGTAAAGCTAAACGTGGTCAATGTGAACTGGTGAAAATGTCCTGGCGGTCTGCACTGACATAATTGAGTGAATCTGGTGTGGCAGTTCAAAATGTTATTTTAGATGCTATTTAACCATCCACCTTTTACCTCAACCAAATACAGGCATTGCCCTGAAGTGCAGCCACAGCAAGAGTGTGTTTGCCCTAATTAGTGATTAGACATTTTGCCTTCTGCTGTATATGTGAGTTTTTCTTTGCCTACAGAAAATTCACTAGAACATATCTGTTAGAGCATTAGTGATTTAAGCAAATCATTTCTTGTTTCCAGAAAGAAAACTATGGTTTCAACCTTTTACAAGCCTCAGTAGTCTTAGGGTTACCAAAGAAAGGCTCTGTCTTGCTCATGCTCTGTCAGACCAGGAGAAAAGGTTTTGTCTACCCAAGGGACATTTATTGAGAATGAGGTTAAAACCAGTTATTATAAGTCACTCTTAAATGTTGGGAGCAAAAGCCTTAAGAAGACCAACTTTTAGAAATTTGTGAAGAAAAAGAAAAAAATGCAAACAAATATTTCATTTGATATTTGTAAACAAAAAAAGTCATCTATTGAACTCTTCAAAGTGGAGGTATACATGTGCCTTAATAACAAAAGTTGCTTGCACAGGGTATTATACAAAAACTCACTGCATTTGCCAATCAGTGCAATTTCTGAAAGAAAGATAATGTGGCAGGGCACATGGAGAACAAATGCTTGCTATCTGCACATAAGCATGGATGGAAAAAAAACCAACTACGAGCATCTAAATTTTTTTTTTTTATTTCATTTTTACTTAGCAAGGATATTTACATAATCTATTCTGGATAGTTACCTGTTATTTTTCTTGATGAAATAACCAGACCAACTGAAACTCTAGAAGAGGACAGGTAGACTACATTTCACATTGTGAACACCAGAAGAAATTTGAAGCGGTGTTTCTTAAAGTTTACAGGACGTTACAGACAAAGATGAAAAGAAATGCATAGGATATAGGCAGGAGCCTGAATTTCATGCAGGGAAACTAGAGGCTACTTGAAGATGAAACAACAGGCAGCCAGACCACAAAAGGCACAGACAGCACTTTTCAAGGACTTGGTAATCTTGATCAATTACAGAAAAAGTCCAGAAGCCAGAATTTGCCTTCAATGACGTAGTGAGCAAAAGGCAAGTTGTCATTCACTTACTATCAAGTATTTGTGGTTTTATACTCAAATAAAATCAGTTTTTTGAGGTGGGTGTATTTAAACCATTTCTGTCTTCTAGACAAAAACTTGAATAAAAAGAAGGTCTAGAAAGATCTGTCTTAAAGCTCAGGGCCCTATCACAACATATGAATTTATTCTTCCTATATTCATAGTAATGTGGAAGATAGTAATAATGCATATGGCCTGTTGTTCAGCACTGTAACAGAAATTTTCCCAGATTATGACTGTATATCAAAGCCTGACTCTAAATCCTTACATGCTGTATACAGTCCTTTGTATTAATTCATTGATCTGTACAGGTCCAAAACTATGTAGTGATTTGCATAGCTGTTCAGAATATCCAGCAGTATAACTGACTTGCATACAACAATTTATTTTCTTTTATTCTTATTTTCACAAATGCAAGGCAATAATTTCAGTGTCTGACTCAAAAAAAAAAACCAAACAAAAAAGAAATGTTAGGATTGTAAACTTCTTATTTTTTTTCCCTGATTAGATCTTACATTACAACTGTCATATGAATAACTCCAGAATATGTCTTTTAAATACATAACACCCAGATTCATCATCACTACTGCAACATTCGTCCACGCGGAACCAGAGACTAGAACTTATATCTCTGCATTTTCCAAACACCTTCTTATTCCAGCAACTTTGAAATGTTTTGATAACAGACTGTCACATCCCAGATTTGACGGGGTAAAATTATCAAGGAAATATCATAAGATCATATATTCCCAAAGTATGGGTAAACTTAAGGGAAATTCTACATCAGTATTTTTACAATTGTGAAAATAACCATGAAGAACAATATTTTTACTTACATGGGATACTAACATTTTTTCTAGTATGGGTGAAACATTATTAATTTGTCTTATTAAAAAAGAAAACTGGGTTTTTCCCTCATTTTTCTTTCTAATGTCTGAGAATCTCCCATTAAAAAAACAGAGTGTCACACACCTATTTATGTTGGAGCTTCTTCTGGAAGACAGATGCCTTAATTCCATCTGTTTTTTTGAAAAGTTGAAGACTGAATATTAAAGCCACCAAACTTTGACATATGATTGTATGAATAATAATTTTTATAGTTAAATTTTGAAAAGAGTCTTTTTATTTTCATTTAGGCATTCCACCATGGATTGAAATTAATGATGTGAACATTAAAGTCTTTGAAATGAATGTGTCTGGAAGCAGATGTACCACTGATGAATACAAATAAAGCTATTTTTCATAGGACTTCCCATCTGGAGAAGAAAATTACTGTGTGTTCTATATTACATCATTATATACCATAGGCAAAATTTGCAACAAGATAGAGACACTATTAGCTCTTAATATTCTGTTGAGTTTCAGAGTGCATTATGATTTAAGAATCAGTTATGCTCCAATCCCTAAAATTGCTGCACTTACATTGCATCCACAGAAAGTTACATTGAAATATATGAATACCATAAAATCACTCCTCAAATTGAAAGTCTTTAATTTCTATTTCTGGAGTTATGAAAATCAAATGACAGTTCAGAATGTGAAGAAGCTACATTTTCTAACCACCTCAGTAGTTTATCTATCTTGTTTGTGTCCCTAAACCACAGCAGACAACTAAAACATTCTACTTTAACAGACCAAACTCAGCTACTGCAGGGAATTATACAGAGATACCTTACTGTTGCTTAGTTTCATGGCCACTGGAAAACAAACTGGTTATATAGTTCTGCATTATGTAGATTGATAAATTCTTCATTTATTAATTTTTATTATAAAATAACCTTCAGTTTGGCTTGGTTGTTTGGATTTGGGGGGAGTGTGTGGATTTTCTTTTTTGTTTTGATTTGTTTGTTGGGGTTTTTTTCTTGTTTGTGTGGGCTTTTTAATTTTCTGCAAAAACTATTTAACAGATATGTAGATGAAAGTTTTCTTATTATCTAAACTAACTTCTTGTGGAGATAATATTGCATTGATGGCAAATTATTGAACATGGAAGGTTAGACATTTTTGAGTTAGGTTCTCTACTTCCCTTTAGTGAACTGGATACTCAGGTGGTGTAAATTAATGCAGCTTTAGTAATGTTAATGGTTAAATGTCTATTTGAAACACTTAAGAATGCTGCCTGAGTTTTGCATCCTTCTTCCCTTAAAATGCACCATAAGCTTCTCCCTATCCACCTCAGGATTTGTATCCAAGGGGTAACTCTGACATTACCCCATTGCTTGGCCTTGGTTGCTGAGAAAGTGTTTAAGCCATGAGACAGTGTCTTGTGATAAAGTCTGTAGAGAGATATAAAATGTAAAAATATAGACAGAAAGTGTTGAGAAAAATATTACTAGCAGCTCTGGAAAACTGATAGGAAGCATCAGCATAAAAAAAAGCTTAAAATCCTAAAAAAGAAATAAATTGTAGGTTCTAATGAGTTGTCCGGCCATTGGTCTCAGCTGGTATTTCAGTACTGATGAAGGCTGGGAAATATAGCTGAGAATCCAGTATAGTAAGCTATGGAGGTGAACTACTCTTTTCACAGGGTGCTTGGTGGCCAGCCAAAGCCTTCAGGGTAGTCAGCACATGGAACCTAATAGCTCATTAAATACTATCATCTGTGTGTGTTATCCAATATGTAATCAATATATGCATTTAAACTGAGTATATCTTGCTGGCAGATTCTCCTTGCACACACCGAAAGATTTCCAAACAAATTCACCTAAAAGAATAACAGCAGAGCAGTTTACCAGTTTGGAAAATAATTTAATACTGGTTTATTCTGGATCAAGGTCCTTTCTTTCTTTTCCTTTCTTCTTTTTTCCTTTCTCTTCCCCTCTCCCTCCTTTCTACCCTCCCTTCCCTTCCCTTCCCTTCCCTTCCCTTCCCTTCCCTTCCCTTCCCTTCCCTTCCCTTCCCTTCCCTTCCCTTCCCTTCCCTTCCCTTCCCTTCCCTTCCCTTCCCTTCCCTTCCCTTCCCTTCCCTTCCCTTCCCTTCCCTTCCCTTCTCTTCTCTTCTCTTTCTTGCTTCTCTTCTCTTTTTCTCTTCTTGTCTCTATCTTTCTCTCCTGAAACACCAGGATATCAACATGGTGTTAATTCTGTTAGTGGTTATTTCACTGGAATTACAAAATAGTTTTTGCAGCATAAATATTTGCTTTGTGATTTTTACACATTTTATGTAACCTTGGTCCTCTTTGCTGTAGCAAGCAAAGGCTCTGTATCATTTCCCTCCTTGTCTGAAGTTTGGGTTAATAATGTGTGATGTCTCAGTCGATAGAAAATTGTTTTCTAGTCCCTTAGCAATTAAGTGATTTGTATTTGTAGAACATTTAGACTTCACACCCTCAACTTCAGCATCCATTCTGAAGCCAAAGTTCCTCTCATGACTCTATACCACATCACTGCATTAACGGTTTTACTCTAGTCTCCTGTTACTGTTGCCAATAGTCTAAAACTGGTATGAATGAAATCTTTATTTTTAGGGGAAATAAAAACCTAACCAGAAATTCCCAAAGACTGATGTAGATTCAGAAATAGCAGTGCTGTCTTGGGAAATGTCATCTGACCAATTGTACAATAATGACCATATTCTAATGGTACATTGAAGTATACAGGAGGTCCCTGAAAGAATAGTGGGTTTATGAATTCCTCTTAATACTTCCCAATTAACAGTTTAATTTTGTATTTAATCAACCTGAAGAGTCACCATAAAGATTCCAATGAGAGATGAGGGACAAATGCTACATAATAAAAAGTGCTATCCCAAATTTTATTCGCGTATTGGAAAGTGCTGATGAAAAATACTCAACAAACCAACCCACAACTACACTTCTTTTTTAAATAAAAATAAGTAATAGGAAATGTTATCTGTTCCACAGCTAACAAAAATCTACTCAATTAAAAGAGATGTGAAGATCGTAAGAGGAAATACAAGATAGTTAACTAGCAAATGAGACTAATAAACTATCCACTGAAATGGCCCATTTCTGCACAAGCTGTTTTCCTTTGGGTTTTGTTATATGAAGACACAGACTTATCTCTGATGAAAGGGGTATAAAGTATGCAGCTGGAGAGAAGCTGTTTCAGTTGGCATTGGTTTCCTTTCTGCATTGTAACCTACTAGGTTACAGTGTCTAAGACTTACATGTCTGCATGCATCAGAGAAAACACATCAGCCATAGCCTCAAGACAGGTCCTATCCCAACTGCTTCTTGAAATCTGCTCTGTTTAGAAAGTATCTTTTTTTGTGGGCACCTGTCTGCTAAAGTGTGGGTTGCATAGTGATCTAACTAGTAAACTTGGAAACAAAGAGCATTGAAATGTGTTCCAACTTTTCTATGGACTTACATAGAATCATAGAATAGTTAGGGTTGCAAATGATCTTAAGATCATCTAGTTCCAAACCCCTTGCCATGTGCACGGTCTCACATCCTTTCTCAGGCAAGTTTTCATTCATTTCCTCTGAAGGTGGTTCCTCTTCTCTAGCATTCCTTTGTTGTCCTCTTCTCTTTGGCATGCAGCTCCCTTCTGATTAGGCATATGACCCTCAAGTTTTCTCCATCAAGTTTCAATCTTTGCTACCACTTCCTAGGACCCATTTACTTTTCCAGTTCTTTAAAGCACTCTCAAAGTTTCCATGTGGATAATTTGTGGCTATTCCTACACTCTGATTCCTTGCTAGCTTTTAACTTAATCAAATAATGTCTTTCCTTCTTTCATGCTAAATGAGTTTGTGCCTTAGGTTTTCCTTAAATCTTTATTTCAGGTTCTAGTGGACAATATTGTATTTATTCCTACACTGTTTGTGATTAAGCTTACCTGATACTTATATTGGATGATTGTGTTTATCCATAAGGGGAGACATGTGTATGGGAGAAAGTCAATTTGACAAATTGCCTCTATTCACTTCCACTCTATCTCCTGCTACATCCCTGTTATATATTGATTCTTTACTCACAGGTCAATTTCTTCATTCACTTCTTACTCTGTAGTAGTTTTATGCCACTTCTCTCTATCCAGAGGTCTTACTGCCTCTCAGCTATGCTTTCAAAGATTAAGACCTTTTTTTAAAAAAAAAGCCAAAGAAACAATGGTTAAATTATGCACAACATAATCCAAGAGAACAGGATCTCATATGCTGGTTAGTGAATTTATGAATACCATGGTGGCAGATGATTTAATTCTGTCTTCTTCATTCTTTGCTTTGACTCACGCACTGGCTTGCCAATACTGCCATCAAAACAGTATCGACAAGAACGCAAACACTTCTGACATGAAATTGATAGGATGGTTTGTTTGTTTGTTTCATTTGTTTTGTTTTGTTTTCTGGAGGGAAACAATATTAACAGCTTTTGAAACAGATATCAGAATGTAGATAGTCAAACCATTGTACTTAGATTTCTCAGAAGCTTTTAATCATTCTTTCAGACCTTTACCAGAGATTCAAAACTAAACTGAACAACTGAAGAAGAGTGATTTGTGGGTCAGTAAGTGGATAAAAACATCAGAACTAAAGAACAGAAATTTATGTAAAATTTTAATGCCAGGCAAAGACTTCTGCTAGGATACTATAGGCAGTGGGATGTAGTTTATTTAACCAATGTTATAGAATTCCCAGAAAATGATGTGGAAAAGGAGGTAAATAATGATGTCATAAATTTTACAGATAATACAGATTTTAAGTTTTTTCTACTAACCACAGGGGCAAATTTTAGAAAGAGTGTTTCCCACTGTCATCAGTTATGCAAAAACCTTTACTGAAAATATGAATCTAACAAGAACAGTCAGTTCTTTCAGTAAACACATAGCAGTCTAATTTCTACTAATGTGGATTTGAAAACAAAATTGTACCTCATTTTGGTACAGTAAGTCTCAAGATTAAATATAAAAAAGTTTTCAAGCTTCTTGCCAAAAACAGCACTTAAAAATGTATTGGAATTGAGTTTAGAAAAGTGTCAAAAATGCATTAAGTGGCAACCTGTCTCCTACTTGCTTCTGGTTTCAGCTTTCTTCAAGACATTTCCTGTAATTTTTCTTGAAAAATATTAAATTGCTGTGATTTCTTACTATGCATAAATCCTAAAATGCACAACAAAACTGTCAGTCTCTTGGGTTTACATTGTTTAAAAGTGCTGAGGCTGCACCTGTGTCACTTTGGATTTATTTATACAAGGTCTAAGTGGAGCTACGCTAGCGGGAAACGAACAGGAGAAGCCAGCTCTGGAAGAAACAGCTTTCTGCAGAACTGAACCTTGTCTAAATAGCTCTGCTTAGAGGCTCAATATTTAGCCCCTGAATGTCTGTGCTAACATTATTATTGTGATTTTAGGAGCCACACACCAGTGTTGCTGTGTTCCATGTAGCTATCTATCTCAGCTACCTCAAAGGCAAATTGAGAAATTCTTACATGTCACAACAGTGTGCTACATAAAAATGCTTACAGAGTGCTAACACTGTTACAGGAGCTGCCTTCTTTGCTCTTGTTCCCAGCAGGGTCTCTGGAAGTTATTGTAGTCATTGTTTACTTATTTAATGGGAAATGACTGGGGGTGACTCAAAAGTAAGTAATAAAGATCCTTGTGATTAGGTGGCAGTTAAAGCTTCTTTTCTTATTATTATTATTTTTTAAATTAAATTATATTAATAGAAGAGAGGAACTTCAATGGCATAAGGACTTTCCACTATACCTTTGCCCCAGAATTATATGCATGCAGAAAATACCAACTAGCATGGCTTCCACAACTGGAGAGAAAGCCTTGTTAGGCTGACACTGTACATGGGACCAGATGGCAGGCTATGAGTAGAATTCAGGTACTTAGAATGGAATGACAGGTTTTATTCCCAGTGCCAAAACAGTTAAAGTGAGTTTTCAAAGTTCAATAAGCAGAAGTCACATAACTTGTGACCTCATCTTGCCAATTAGGAGAGAAAAATTTTAAGGGTAATAAGCTTGGCAAGATAAATGTAGACTTCCAGGACTAATGAGGATCATATTTTATAAATTGACAGTATTCAGTATTCCTTATTCAAAATGAATAAACATATTGTATGTTTTGTTTCCATTTTTTTATTGTAAGGCATTTTGGCAATATATGGTATTGCAATATATGATAAGCAGTATATGACCTTATGATGACAGATGAAGGAAAAAGCAATGCTCTTAACTGGGTATATAGTCCTCTTGGTGTCTGTCAATGTTCTTTAGCTATAAAGTCACACACAAAACCAATTCCTGTATCATGCAAAGCATTCTCTATATAATCAGAAGAAAAAAAAAATCAGAAGTGGTTATATTATTTAAAAGAATGACAAGAAAAATCAGGTATATGCTGTTTTAATCACAGGTTAATAGCATGTTAAAGGACTGGAAGGGAATCTTCATATACAGAAATGCATATGCTTAATGATAAAAGAAATAATAAGAATAACAATTAAAGTTTAGATTATATTTAGCAGCTCACTTTGCAGATCTATCATGTATATTTTACATAGTGATAGGCGGATAGACTCCACAACTCGTTAAAATTGTAATGTAGGCATGTTTTATTCAGCGCTGAGGCGCATGGGGGATAGCTCCTTTAAAGGCATGCGCACCTCAGCGTTGTTTCCCTCTGCATTTATTCTCTAAACTTACATATATGCATGAGGTTGTACAACAGGTCTATACATATTCATGTCCTATCCCCCCTTTGTAGTATAATGAGCTAAAAGGCTTTTTGCACTTGCGCAGTGCCTCCTGGTGGTCGCGGGTGAGGGTCTCACGATGAAGTAAACAACTCTTCCTTGAGCCTGAACTTTTCACCCTTAGTCGTTATGCATGCTCCCTGAAGGCTTGGTTATTGTCAAAGGGCAGAGCCAAATTCAGCCGGCCTGGGCATCCGAAGTTCAGGAACCAAGTCACAGTCCCTACCTCTTAACAATAGCCATGTCCTTACATCTTGTTCTGTCACACATGACGAGTATGTTAAGCATGAACGAGCATAACATTGTTAAGCAAGTGGCTTAACCTACCCCCTGTACATCGGTTAATCCTTTGCATCAATAGCCATTTGTTAAATATGAATAGTTCTTCAATACAGAACAGAATTTCACATATGATCATATAAAAAGTTACAGTATGTGCTGTCTCCAGGATTTGTACTATTAACTTCAGAGAAAAGAGCTGTAAACAAGATGTAATCAAAGTAACCTGAACCTGTGATCTGTTCCTTGTAGATAAGTTGTCTCCTTCCTCCAAGCTCTATGTAACTTTCAGAATGTGCCCTGTAGCTTTAGTTGTGTCAGTGTTTATCTTAATTAAAAGTATACTTATCAATGCTGAATGATAACATCATGCTCTTCAGTCTTCTGTCTTCACTTTTAATGATCACTAAAACTCCAGAAAATGATCAAGATTTACAAATAAAGCTATAATCCAAATCTTAAGAACAGTTGATTTTTTTACGCTTAATTAAATATGACATGTGAAACACTCTGCAAAAACATGTTATTAAAAATAATATTAGTAACCAATACCTTGAAAACAAGATAAGTACTAAGCCAAACAAATTTAAATGTTTCAAAACTCAAAGTAGTATACATATGACACTTAAAAAAATTTCAGTGAATTTAATGTATTCTCTGTCTCTTGAGGTCTTGAGATTGATATGAGATAGCGTTTTTTTTTGAAGGTATCTTTTAGGAAGACCATGAATGTCACACTCCTGACAATGTTTGCTTGAGTTTTCTCTATACAAGCAGTCATGCAGGAATCTCTGTCTTTCTGGCCTTGTATCTACAAATCTAGATAGAAGTTCTTTTATGAAGGAAGTCTGCAATGAAGAGACAATTTATGTTAGCACATATGCTATGGGATCCAATTGCAAATATTTAGTTCCATTCTCTTATTTGAAGTACCCTAAAGCATTCTGTTGGAATTGGCAAATCTGAGACACATTACTAGAAGGTCTGGAGATGCAGCTGAAGACTAGATAGAATACTGCATTGTTCCTAAAATGAGTTTTAGGTAAGGGAATCCTACTAATGTGGTATGGTTCAGTTCAAGATAAAGTTGACGTATCATCTTGTAAAAGGGGAAAGGAAAACAAACAGTAAACAGGAGTGATGCACAATACAATTTCTTACCACCCACTGACCAATACCCAGCCAGACCCAAGCAGCAATCTGGCCTTCCTGGTAACTCCCCCCAGTTTATATACTGGGCATGAATTCCTGTGGGATGGAGTATCCCTTTGGCTATTTTGGGTCAGCTGTCCTGTCTCTGCTTCCACCTGGTTTTCTGTGCTCCTCCTTGCTGGCAGAAAATGAGACTAAAAAGTCCTTGCTCAGGGTAAGTTCTACTTAGCAACAACTAAAACATCGTCGTCCTCAGACTAAAGGTAAAACATAGCATTGCACCAGCTACTAGGGAGGAGAAAAATAACTTTTACAGCTGAAACCAGGACAGGAGTTTTTTAATTGCTATTTTGAGGTCAAAGCATTTTCATTGTTTATTTATTATTAGATTATTTGGTATCCTGCAATAATGCTCCTTTAAAATACCCACAGAATAGTAACACTTTTACTTGGCTGTATGTTTTCTATCAAGTCAAACAAAAGTTGTCATTGACAATGTTTTACCAGACATTTGGCTATGCTTTTGGTTTTATTTCTCACAACAGAATGATTAAAGTTATAGTCTTGTTCAAACCATTTTATACTTCTGGTCTCTTTTCCACAAATCTGACAATTTAACCACATTACCATTTGCATTTTTCCAGAATTCATTTAAGGGTTTTAAAAATACTGTTTAGTTTTGTGTTTGTGTTGCTGGAAGGATGTTACAGAACAGTAGGCTGTCAGATGTCACATTGTCACTGTTCCTCAAATTCTTTAGCCTGTAAGATCCAGGAATCTCCTAGCTGAAATTACGAAGTCATAAGAGTACACATTTCTTGTGTGCTGAAATCATTACTCTCACATAGCACCCCTACCACATTGGTAGAAAAAAATAATAACAAGAAAGCAAATGAGAAAGAGAGGAAGGAGAGTGTTGGTAAATTCACTGACATTCTTGATTGAATAATGGGGTTGATTGCTGACAGAAGGCATGAAAATATCCTAAAGTTCATAGTGCAAATTGTTCTAATGCTGTGTAAGAAAAAAAACACCACTAATTGCTAATAAATTGTCAAATAAAGAAAAATTAACCAAATTCATAAAATAAAAATTGTATTTGACATCAAACATGTATATTGGCACATGATCTGGGAAAAGATAAAGAAAGTACCTCACCACATCTGGCATGCCAGTAGGTAGGTATAGGTTGAAAATGGTAGCAGGGAATAAACCGTCAGCAGAAAAAGCAATGGCAAAGTTTGAGGATTTCAATGTCATTCTGGTGTATGCATGCAGACACAGTATTGTTGATGCTGTGGGTCATCATGAACACAACTCATGACTCTGCTACAAAGTAACCAGGAGATAAAGATGAAATTCTATGAAAAGATGACTGACGCAGGATCAGAGAAGGTATGCTGCCAGGTCACCCAGAAGGTACAGTCTGACTCTTAGAATGTAAATCTGTATATACCAAGCATAGATCCGTGTGGGTTCAGAGAATAAAAATGCCCTATGACATCTCTGTTCATTTTGCGGGTGCATTTCCAATGTGTGAAAGGCCTTGGAGAAAGACAGAAATTACCTTGATTGCTTCAACATGTTATCTTCATCACGTCACCTTCAAATAGTTGGTTACAAAAAAAGAAAGATTCATATGAAATAAAGGGAGTGAGAAGGCTTATTTATACATCTTCCTCAGAAAGGACAATAAGAAATAAATCATGGTCATTGTCACCATTAGAGTAAATATGTCCATATAGAAAACAAGTGTTTGCAGTAGTGCTTGAATGTATAAGGCATTATGAGCATGCCTAAATTCATAGACCCACTTTGGATTAGAGTGGTTTTAGAAATATAATATATACCATTCCAAAATTTTGATGGGTGTAGCAATAAAGAAATGGAGACAAACATACTTGACTAGTTGTACAAACATTGTAACATAAAAAAGGCAACTGCACAAGAAAGAGATCTTTAACCTGATGGTAGCACAAAGTGAAAAAGCTTCAGTCAACTCAGTTATGTTCAGTTTTCAAAGTAAGGATCACAGAGGACCTGAAACCAAACTATGTGAAAGAGATTTTCACCTGCTCATATTCATCATCTTGTCAGTTCTTCCAGACACCAGAGGAGAAGCTGTACATGCCTCTCAAGAGCACTGCAATAACTGGAACTTTAAGAGGCAAAATACTGCCAAAAAAAAAAAATCTAAAAAAAAAAATAATGTTTTGAAGCACATTATTTTAGCCAGAAAACCAGAGTTGCTTAGCAATCTACTGGCATGAGTGTTATGGTTTAACCTTGGTGGACAGCTAAGCATTGTTCAGCTGCTCGCTCACTCCCCAGTGGTAGGATGGGGAAGGGAATCAGATGGTTAAAAGAAAGAACACTCATGGGCTGAGATAAAGACAGTTTAACAGGTAAAGTAAAAGCTGCATGCACAAGCAAAACACAGAATTCATTCACCACTTGCCATCAGGAGGCAGCTGCTCAGTCACCTCCAGGAAAGCAGAGCTCCACCAGGCATAGTGGTTACTTGGGAAGACAAAAGCCATCACTCTGAGCATCCTCCCTTCCATTTTCTTTCCACAGCTTTATATGCTGAGCATGATGCTATATGGTCTGGGACATCCCTTTGGTCAGTTGAGGTCAGCTGTCCTGGCTGTGTCCCCTCCCAACTACTTGTCCAATCCCAGACTACTCACAGAAAAGGCTTTGACTCTGTGTAAGCACTGCTTACCAGTATTGAAAACATTCTTGTGTTATTATCACTGCTTGTACACAAATTCAGAACATAAGCCCATACAAGCTACTATGAAGAGAACTAACTCTATCTCTGCCAAAAACCAGTACAACAAATGAGGGTAAAAATAGGTTTGGTAAGTCAATGTCATGTGAATGAGAAAATGCAGACCACACAGCAAAAGACAGTTAAAATACTCAGCATAATTTACAGATTTTGAAACAAGGGGAGTTTTTTTGTTGGCTTGAGGTTTGGGGGGAATTTTTTTTTTTTTTAGAAAATACAGTTTATAGGCTGCTATTCATACACTATAAATACAATCATTACAGAAAGAAATTATTGTATTTTATCAAATATGGTACAGTTTGCTGAAATAATTACATCACTAATCCTTTCTGACATTTTTATCTTTAAAGGTCTCCACATGTTTCATCTTAAGTAATTTCATAATCTTCATGTACTTAGTATATCCTGCAGAGCAGGATCTGGATCCTAAAAACCTCATTTAAGCTAGAACCCTTAACATAATGTTGGAAATTTTACTGTATCTTCATTTAATATTTATATGCAGAACACATGCCACATGCCAGCAGAAATTAGCACAAAACTACACTGCCATGTTTTGATAAAAGATAAGGACAGATTGAAAATGTTGTGATGCTCTTTGATCAGGCGGTAAAGCAAATTGATAAAAGCAATTACACACTCCAAATATTTTAAAGTTTTTGACACAGTATTACATAATACCTTATTTTGAGAAGGCAGGCAATGTATATAATTGGTCATATGTTTTAGTTGGGTAAAACCTGATATATTCAAAGGGAGCAAATGGAGTTAAAGAGAGAATCTGTGATAGTTGGGAGCACTAAGAACTCTTCACGATCTGATAGTACTCAATGTTTTCATTGATAATCATGTAGTGTGTATTTAGATGATCATGTAAGACTTTTGCTAGCACATTGTGTAGATCAATGGAAACACTAAACAATGAGGAGAGAGGGTGTTGTTACACAATGTTCCAAATCTCCTGGATACAAGGTCATAATTCATCAACATGCTTTTCACTACAGCATTGACTGTGAAAGTTTTTACACATGGGAAGTAATGCAGACTTCAGCAGCAGAATAAGAGATTTCTTCCTTGAAAGCAGCAGCTTGAGGAAAAACTCAACTATTATCAGAGAGAACAGTGTCAGTGTGGAAGCTCAGTGTAATGTTTTGTGAATGCTGTCGCTGACTGCATAAAAAAAATATCAAGAAGAGAACCAAATAACTTCTTCACACAGCCTTTGTAAGAATTTGAAGAATTTATTATCCCATTTGAGGTCTACACTGCATGGAAGATATGAATTTAACAAAAAGAGTTCAGTGGACTTCAAAAAATTACCTGAATGTACTAGAAACACATCCTTGAAGTAAGATGCTTACGGAATTCAATCTACTGGTTTATTGAAGAGAAAATGAACTTACTTGATCATGCTTCATAGATACTTAACCATAGAAATTATAGTTGGTAGAAAAGTGAGTCTTAATCTTGCAGATGAAGGCCTAAGAAGATCCAGTGCCTGGAAACTGAAGTTGGACTTTCCAACCTTGAAATAAGATGCAGTAAGATGCATTAGTGAAGCTAATTAACCATTAGAACAACCTGCCAGAAGAAACCACGCACTTGCTATCGTTTATAGTCTGTAAAAACAGAGTAGATAATTCTCTGAGAAATACAGTTTAATCCAGTTTCTGAAAGAAATTCTGCAGCCTGTATAGGCAGAGCACTGGACCAGATGGTCCCTTCAAAAGGGAATTTTGGTCCCTTCTGTTTTCAGTATCCCTGAGCAAGAAAAACAGATCTTTTATTGCTGTCTTTTTCAGGGAAGCACTCAGAGTCAGCATTTCCAGGGTTACTGAGATGGAGTATACTCCTGTCCTGGTTTACCACAGCTGTTCACTCACTCCCTCCAGGTGTGATGGGGAGGAGAATAGAAAGAAAACAAAACCCATGGGTTGAGATCAGAACAGTTTAAGAATTTAAATAAAGTGAAATTTAATATTAACAACAATAGCAATAATAATAATGATAATAGGAAAAAGACTGAGAGGACTAACACCAAAGAAGGAAACTGATGCACAACACAGTTGCTCACCACCTGCTAACAAATGCCCAGCCTGTCCCTGAGCAGTGATCAGCCCCTCCCAGCCATCTAGCCCCACTTTATGTACTGAGCTGTGGCTCAGTTATATGTGATGTGCTGAGGTATGAAATATCCCTTTGGCTTGTTCAGGTCAGCTGTCCTGGCTGTGCTCCCTCATGGCTTAGTGTGCCTGTCCTCACTGCCAGAGCATGGGAAACTGAAAAGTCCTTGACTTAGGATAAGGACTACTGAGCAACAGCTAATACATCAGTGTGTTATCGACACTGTCGTACTAAATCCAAACCAGAGCAATGTACCAACTACTAGGTAGAAAATTAACTCTGTCACAGCTGAAGCCAGGACAGCTCTCTCAACAGAGCTGCATTTCTAGTCCCATGCATTTTGTGAACAGTTGGCAACTAAGTTGTCTGCTTGTTCCCAGAAATCCATGTTTTGCCTGCAGAACCTACATATTGGGGGTTGAAGCACAGCACAAAAGAAGAGGAGAGGAGAGGAGAGGAGAGGAGAGGAGAGGAGAGGAGAGGAGAGGAGAGGAGAGGAGAGGAGAGGAGAGGAGAAAAGGAAAAAAGAAAAAAAAGAGAAGAGGAGAGAGGAGAGAAGAAAAGAGGAGAAAAGGAAAAAAAGAAAAAAGAGGAGAAGAGGAAGAGAAGAGAAGAGAAGAGAAGAGAAGAGAAGAGAAGAGAAGAGAAGAGAAGAGAAGAGAAGAGAAGAGAAGAGAAGAGAAGAGAAGAGAAGAGAAGAGAAGAGAAGAGAGAAGAGAACGATTGGTAAATCAAGGTCTATTTTGCGAGGAAAATTAACAACTGCTTTTTAAAAAAATAATACTGTTTGATTAGCACATATTAGAATCATGCAACAGTTGGGGTTGGAAAGGACCTTAAGATCATCTAGTTCTAACCCCCCTGCTATGGGCAGGGACACCTCACGATAAACCATGTCACTCAAGGCTCTGTCCAACCAGGCCAATATTATATATATATTAGAATATATATTAGCACATATTCTGTGTAGAATACACCAAGTCTTCACACTGTGGAAGTATAAACATACATATAAATAAATATACACTGTGGCTGAGAAAGCTGGAGCTGTTCAGCCTGAAGAAGAGAAGGCTGCATGGAGACCTCATAGCAGCCTTCCAGTATCTGAAGGGGGTCTATAGGGATTCTGGGGAAGCACTCTTCATTAGGGACTATAGTGATAAGACAAGGGGTAATGGGTTAAAACTTAAACAGGGGAAGTTTGGATTAGATATAAGGAAGAAATTCTTTACTGTTAGGGTGGTGAGGCACTGGAATGAGCTGTCCAGGGCGGTTGTGAATGCTCCATCCCTGGTGGTGTTCAAGGCCAGGTTGGATAGAGCTTTGGGTAGCATGGTTTAGTGGGAGGTGTCCCTGCCCATGGCAGGGGGTTGGAATGAGATGATCTTTAGGTCCTTTCCAACCCTATTCTATGATTCTATAACAGAAAGCAGAAACACTTTTTGACTGGTTGTGTCTACATGTGTTTTAACTTCCGCATAATTTTTGTTCATAGTTTGTAGCATACTGACAAAGCCACAATAAATTTAGTTAGCAGCTGTAAATCTTAAATATGCAAATAGAATCATAGAATCATAGAATAGTTAGGATTGGAAAGGACCTTAAGATCATCAAGTTCCAACCCCCCTGCCATAGGCAGGGGCTAGAGGGGCTAGTCTTTTAATTATTAATTATTTTAATCTAGATATTTGATATTTTAGTAAATCCTCCATTTAAATTCTTTTTTTTTTTTTTTAAATTGCTTTATATTGAATTGCCATGAGCTAAAAGACCTCCTGCAGTGATTTCCAGGATTGTGTGTGCTTTCTATTAGACTTTCTTCACTAGCACTGGCAGCATGTTAATTAACTCAACTGTGAATGACCCCCTGCTATTTTACAGGGATTTCTAATAGTAAAATAAAATAAGAAAAAAAAAAAAAAAAAAAAAGATAAAGCATTGCTTTTGCAGCCAGTAGGAGATGGGAGAGCTCTTCTCCCATTATATTCCTTTCAGCCATACTCTCTGTGGATAATCCCCATATTGTAAATTTATGATGTCAGGAAGTAGTATCACTCGTAAGGGGATGATATAAACCAATACCACCCCATACAGGTGCAAAACCTCCCGAATGTTTGAAAACAACTCATTGCTCTATGATTACTTCCTTTTCTGCACTCATCAAGTGAAAATTCCTCTCTAAAGAAGCCTGAAGAGCAATTATTAATGGAAGGGTAGGAGAAATTATGTTGCTACTTACTCTTGGCTTTTAGTTGTCGCTATATTACTAAACCTTTATTTGCATATGTTGCAACAACGGGCTGAAGGCATCACTGTGAGCTACAGAGACACATACAAGAAAAACCCAAACAAAACACCCCGGGCAATCAGGCAACCTCAAAATCAAAAAGAAATAAAAATTATTTTAGAAAGCATCTGTCCCTCTGTGATGCACATCATCACATGTAGTGAATGCTAAACAATATCATCACTCTATATTACATTCCCCAATACTAGATTTTTCCCAGTATTCTATTCAAAACTTTCCTAGGCTTTTCTTTTTAAAGTGATATTCCATTTCTTATTTTGCATTTCTTCTGTACCTGTTTAGAAACATGTACCATTTTGTGGGATGCTGTAGTCTCTTGAAACTCTGAACTGGGAACCTTTGGAATTCGCTTTTTTTTCATAGAATGACAAGTTAACATACCTGCTATTCAAAGATACAAGTAGGAGTTGTTTTAAACAACAATTAGTAACACTTTATAAAAACAGAAACCACATTCCTATATTATGTTATTATGAGCTGATATTCTTGAAAGGTTTTACAGTCTGCAGGAGAAATTCCAGCACCTCTGAGTAAATAACCACCCTCCCCCTTTGTGTCAGTTAGGGTAAAATTTCACCTCTAAATCCAATTCACCTTTCATTTACCCTGCTTTTAAACTGATACAAAAATGTCCTTGACATTGCTACTAATTCATTCTAAAGGGACATGGAGTCATTTGGGTTTTGTTTGTTTTGTTTTCCACAGTCCCGGGGAGTACAAAAGCAGTTCAGCTCTTGCTTTTCCATTCACAAGTCTCTTCAGGAAACAAAACACAGCAGAAAAAACAAGCTGAATGTGAAAAGCAGCAACTAATTCTCACATTGCTATTCTGAAAACCTGATAATTGCCTGACAAAGCTCAGTTGTCTCACTCTATTTTTTCAGTGAAGTCCTGACAGCAGACAGGAGATTTCAGTAAATTTATTGTATTTTATTAATTGGGATACTAATAAAACTCTTTGTATTTTTGCATAGCTTTCAACAGTAGAAGGCAAATAAATTTGATATCAAAGACCAGGCATGTCAGAGACACTGGGCTATCGTAATTTGTTGGGGTCCATTGAACAAGAATAGGCTTAAGGAGAATTTGATCCTCCTAAGTCAATGTCATTCCTTGAATATAATAATGAATGTTAGCATCATATGTAACATTCTCTCTTGTAGATAGATTTACAAGTTATCTAACATAAGGAACAGTCTCGTAACCCTAACAATGTGACACAAAGCTTGTGTGCACAACGTGTAAACATTCTAAGATATTTCAATAGGATATATGCTTAATTTAATCTTTATTTAGAAATATGACATATCTCTTAACTGATCAACCACAGCTTGATTAATCCAATCAATATGGACATGAATTAATATGTCATGAACTTTTCACATATTTACAGATTTTCATATTAAAAATACCTACATCAGAAAAGATTTGTTTTCAGTGTTTGCTCACAGATAATTTTCAAACTAGCAGCAAATATTTAAGGAATTACAGACAGAAATTAATTTGTCCAGAATTTCTGTATTTTGAGTAATTAGAAAAAGCCTAATTCCTCAAAATTAGATATTTTTTTTTCTTTGCCAAAGGTTTTGATTTAGCTAAGGTTTTTATTTAGTGCTGACACACATGTGAAGTAGTTTTTTCCATTTCTATCATCTCACTTGCTGTTCCTGTTGCAGCCAGTGTGCATTCAGACCACTTCAGCCTTTACAGAACAGGATGGTGAGTTTCTGATCACCTCATTCACAAATTATGTGGAGAGAAAAGGCTCAGTCATCATCTGTCTGAGACTGAACTTCTAACAACTAAACTTAAGCTGCTTCTCTATATGGCTTTTTAAAGGGGACTGGTGAGATACCTCTTTATAACTCCTGAAGGAGTCAATGCATTTCAGACAAAAAGTTACTTGTGAGAGACTGTTAGAAGCCATTACTTAAGGCCTTCCATTTGGAGGATTCAGAGGGCAAGTCTGCCTTCCATCACCAGCTCAGATAAATATTATATTATCAATTATTTCCATTTTATTTCTCTTTGACCTGAAACAAGTAATAAAAAAAAATCCAATATTTGTTTGTTTCATATGAAAAAGGAGAAATAAAAGGACTGGCAATCACACTGGAGAATTGAGAGAGTTGCACTATGTGATGTTTATTCTTTTTCAGATCAATGTCAGTAGCTGGAAACAAAGTGAATGATGCCATGAGAAAGTCTGCTGGATAGCAAAGAGAAAAGCAAAAGGTTGCAGAACTTTGCGAAAACATTGCGAGATTTTGTGATTCTTAACCAATCTATGTACAATGAAATAAAAAGTATATACATTTAAAATAGTGCATATAGGATGAAGAATTTTTTTTTCATATAGTCAGGAAATGTAAAGTCCTACTGGGGCAGTCCTGAAATATGCAGCCAGTTCTGGAATCCATTTTGAAAGGTTATTGAAAAATTGAAGAAGGCTCAGAATAGAACCAAAATACATGAAGTATTATAAAATATACATTCAACGAAATACTCAGGTAGTTCAGACAGTTATATTATCAAAGAAATGGTGATGAATGTTATGTTCTATGAGTGCCTACACTTGCTAATAGAGAAAGAAACAGACATTTGTTAATAAAAATCTCTTAAATGCAGACATTACAGTCAAATGGCAAAAAAATTGCAGCTAGCTTCAAAGTGAAATAAGGTGCCTATTTCTTAAAAAAGTTAAGATAATTAGCTACTTAAGTCAAGAGTTGTGGTGATTCTCCATGTTTTTAAATCAGGAAAGGATATTTTTATAAGATTAGCCATATGTTTTGAACTTCCGACTTTGAGAAGTCTCTACCATAGAGTATACTGGAGAACACACTAGTCTCAAAATCTGTCTTTCATTACGTTTTCCCAACAGTGAAGATAAAGTTTGTCAGTCAGTATGTAGCCATTTAGTTTCCCCATTCTAGAAAAAATTTCAGTCTTTCATCATCTCCAGACATCATCTGATATACTTATCTTATTTGATTCCCAGAAATGGTGATCCCTTACACACAAGAACATTACAAGTTTGGTAAAGCCTTATACTCCACACTGCCCTTCAAGCATTGGACTTATAAGTAAACTACATTGTTATACAATGATTAGTAATTTGCATATACTATGTATTATATAATTGGATAAATGCAAATTCTGAAAATAAAAAAAAAAAAAAACACTAAAAAACCCAAACACAACTGTAAGCAGTATTACTTTCTAGAAGATCTCTGTCTCAACCAGGATAATTCAGCACATAATGTCAGAGATGAATAAAACCTTTGAAGGTCAGGGAATAAAATCCCTAATTTTTCCTACAGGAGACTCATTTGTCTCCAAATAGTCTGTTGTAAAGGCAAGTTCAGTCTGTTTTTTTAACATGCACTGATTCTGAAAAAAACACACTTTTATATGTGAGCATTTTCTGTGCATCAGAATAAGTTTTGTTCTATATAGCACAGGGTTTTATAGGCTACACACTCTCACAATACTGGACGATTTTTTTGGGGAACCTCATTCTCACCGTATTGGAGTCTTTTTCTTTTGGCACTTCAAGTTTCTTAAATACAAACAATAGAGTGTGATGACAGTTATCTTTAAAGTTACAAGTGAAGAAATTTTTGTACTTTACTGATGTAGACAAACTGGAAATAATGAGAATTTTTCAGCTAACGGATTTCAAATAAGATCCATTCATCAAGAAAAGACATTCTAATTTACCTGATTGTCTGTGATTTAGTTTCATTTTGTATATATACAAAAAGTCACAATGGCTTTATATAAATTAATTACCCCATCTCAAATTTTCCTTTGACAGCTGAAAAAAATCCCACACTTTATATCCTTTTATTTTACCTCTCGTATTCTTTTCCTTTCTACATTTCCAATGCATCTCCTTTGCTCTGTTTCAATACCTTACATAAAAACATAATAAAAAGAATTTTTAGAAAAAAATAAAATTCTGGGCAATTCAATTCCAAAACACCTGTTGTAGGAGTTATTTTTATTTCTCTTTCTTGAAATGCACACATTCACTCTTACTATCTGCATTCTTTCACCAGACATCTGTCAATCCACCAGCATACACACAAAAAAAACCCATCTCATTTGTTTTTAAAATTTGACATCCTTTCATATTGCTTTGACTTTTTCAGAAAGCTGCCACTCTTGAGAATACCTTGTAGACTGGAGAAATGTATCAGTGAAAGTTATGTTTCTTATAATGTTTCAAGTTTGCCAAAGCAAAAAGTATTTATGATGGTTTCGTGGAATGATAGAACCATACAATAGTAGGTGCATAGAATCACACACCTTTAAAGATCGTCTATTCTAAACCCCCTCCCACCCCACTCCCCATGGACAGGGATATTTTTAGCTGCAACAGGTTGTTCAAAGTCCTGTCCAACCTCAGCTTGAACACTTCCAATGTTTATCCAGTGACATCTACAACTTCTCTGGGCAACCATCTCATCACTCCCACTGTAAAAATATTCTTTCTTATATCCAACATAAATTTCCTTTTTTGCATCAATTCCTCTTCCCTTGTCCACTGATACTGTCATTCCATTGTAGAAAGCCAATAGATGAGTCAAGTGCAATTTGCCCTTGATGAAGCCATGCTGGATGTTTCTAATTACCTCCTTTTCTACCATATATTTTGACATGTCTTCTAGGAGGGCTTGTTCCAGGCATGAGGTAGGGCTGACTGGTCAGCAGTTCCCAGGGTTCTCCTTTATACCTGTTTTAAAAATGCATGCAGTATTGTTTTTTCTCCGGTTACTTGGGACTTCTCTTGACTGCCATAGCTTTTGAAATATGATGGAAAATGGCTCAGTAACTACATCAGACAATTTGCTCAGGACCCTGGGATGGATCTCATCTGGTCCCATGAATTTATGTATGTTTAGGTTTCTCAAGTGGTCTCAAAGCTGGTCTTCTCTTATGATGGGAGGGACCATTTCTAATGATTGTGTGCATAAGGCCACATTAGGATGGGCATGTTAAAAATATTCTGCTTGCATTATTAACAATCTTATTGTTTTCAACAGAAAATCATACCAATAATTAGGTCAAAAAACCTGGATATTTACTTTAATTTTCACAAGAAAAATATTTTAAGATAATTGTGTGAAGAAGTAGCAGCCTTTTCTGATAAATTCATAAATGTAATAATTATGTTCTTTTGGAACTTTAAATATTTTAATGCATATGATAAAACTCATACAGTTTTCACTAGGGTATATATAACTTTAAGCAGAAAAAGCCAAAGGAAATAAAGGAAAAAGGAAGTACCTGGAGTATAAATAAGGTCTGAATACTACGCCACAAATGTATCTCAAGGCTGGGGAACATGAAGAAGTTATCCTAAGTAAAAGCACACATTAACTAATCTGCAATAAATATGCGTGTTTGTGCTCCTAGCTCATGGCAAATGCAAGATAATTGAATTTAGACTATTCCTTTTCCATTAGTGGCTATGTTAACTTGAATTACATTATATTTGCTTTAGTCTGAGTTGCATCTATATAATAAGTTACCTCAGATCAGCAAGTGTATGTAAGCTTTGTACTCACTAACAACTGGTTCATATTTAAGGTCCTTAATTGTGTTATTAGCTCTAGCAATTGAACAAATAGATTTTAATTTAAATTGCAGTTGTCATTGAAAACCAGCATCTTCAATATGTTCAAGTTTTTAGTACCTATCACTCTGTGGTAATTATAATGCAAAGTCAACTTTCAAATATTTTTTTTTCACCTTTCTACTATATACTGATGTATGTTTCAAAATTCCACCATGGTAATTTGCTAGTTATTTTCTGGGTGGTCCTCCACCACATACATTACCCATTATGCTAATCAGACATCTTTCTTTCTAGTCATTGCCAATGTCAAAGCATTCTAGAGAGGAGATGATTAGTGATGGGGTTTCAAGGGGCTTGAAATGTACAGAAGCCTGGTCTCCCATTCAGACACTAAACCTTTGAAATTTTGTTTCATATCAGAACAGGGCACCTGCTCCTGCTCAGGGGCATGGATTGAATGAAGGATTTACAAACCCCCAGAGAAGTTCATCTACTTTATCAAGCAATCCTGTCAGTTTTTCTGCAGAGTCCAACTTCTAGTTACACAATTTCTATGTTTCATCTTTCTGGTTCACCAGTGGGTAAACTAATTTCCCACCTAATGGAAGGATTTGTGACAGCTTAAATGTGACATAAGGCTAATGAATTAAATTAGGCTCATTTCAAAACTCATTCCAACAAGAAAGACTTTGTGGCCTATGAATTGTTTTCACAGCTTCGTGTCATCTTTAAAAGTGTATTTAGCTCAGCTCAGAAAAAGACTTTGCAGTGCCATAACCGTGCCTGAAATGGCACTTTTTTCACATCCTTCCATTCCCACTCCACCAATATCTGGACTGCTTTTCACTGGTTTCCTTTCACACTTTGCAAATATTGTCTTCTGCTGTGCTTCAGCTGGCAGGAATTCAGCAGCTCTCAGTGTTCACATTTGGAACCCATCCTGAGAAAATGAGGGACTGAAGACAGTGAAAGGAGAATTGGACTATTTTCCCTACCTACTTCTGCAGCTGATCCCACACTTTCAAACTAATTCAGTTACTGATTTCTGAAAGTGTCATCGCTAGTGGTATGACTATGGAGGTGCAAAGACAGACCATGTGAGTATGTTTCACAGTTCCAAATGATGTCATGGGGGAAATGTTTCCATAAAGAAAAATAGCTACTAGGAAGAACTGTATGTTTGCTCTTATCAAGGTGACAGTTACTTTGCTGAGTTTAAGACTGGTGCAATAAAACCTGGCTGTGAAATCATAACTAAGAAAATTACAGAAAAGTATTAAATATTTCTTGCCAACTGCTCAAGCCATGTTAGTGTATGCTTTTCCTGTAATCACTTTCTATTGAGAACAGACTAAAATAAGATTGCTGTCCATGATCAAGCTAGGAACATGTCACATTACGGACAGGATTATGACAAGGAATCTCAGACTGCAGTGGGTTGACCCCAGCCAGCAGCCAAGCACCCACTTAGCATCTTGCTTCTCCTTCTCTCCTGAAGGACAGGGAGAAAATGGAACAAAGGCAAGAAAACACATGTATAGAGACAGTGACAGTTTAACAGGAGAAACAAAAGAAGTGTGCACAATCAAACAAAATAAGAAATTAATTTACTGTTTCCCAACAGGAGGCAGCTGTCCAGCCACTTCCTGGCAAGCAGGGCTTTGGTACATGTGACAGCAGTTTGGGAAGGCAAACACTAAAACCACCAATGATGTCCCCCATGCCTCTTCCTTTCCTGAAACTTTCATTTCAGAGCTCGATGTCCTATGGTATAGAATATTCCTTTGGCCACTTCAGATCACCTGTAATAGCCGTGTCTTCTTGCAAATTTTTTGTTCACCCTCAGCCTACCCATCACGGGAAGAGGGAGGGAAGACACAGTGAGAAAAAGAAAAAGCCTTGGTGATGTGTAAAAAGCACTATTCAGCAACAGCCAAAACACGAGTGAGTTCTTTACACTGTTTAAGTCATAAATCCAAATTGTGGCACTATTTAGGCTGCTACGCAGTAAGTTAACTTCATCCAGCCTGATCCAGTGCTCAGAGGTATATATAGATGTTCATTTAACACTAGGTGAAAAAAAAATGAAAAAAGCACTCTTCTGCTCTTCTTAAATTCCCCTTGTGATAATAGCAAACTAATCCTTTTATTACATACAGTTCTGAGAGGTGTAACTATATAAAATTCTGTCACACATTACAAGCTCAGTTCTACCCTTTGGCTGCAATCCGAAAAAAGCACATACTTCTCAGAAGATTAGTACCTTCTCTCTGAAGTGAAATTCTGGCACAGTTCCCACTCAGTCTAGTATATATGGGTCTGTATTATCTTTGTGTTGGACTTGAGCAGTGCTTACTAAACCAATGAGTATGTCTTGAAGAACTACACTGCTCAAAGCAAAGACTACCTCAAACATCATGTGCATTCGTATTGTGTGCATTTTGATGTAAAAGACATCCTGTTTCTCACACTGTGGATGTGAACACCAAATCCATCTCACACACACCAGAGACGTGCTATTTAGGCCTACAATTAGAAATGTAATTTAAAATGTGTTTATGTGCTGAGTTTATATGCCTATACTTAATTCCCAGTATAGGCATGGAGATCTAGGGATACACTAATTTGCTTATTACCATCTGAGATAACTTCATGTATCTCAGACTGTTATTGGCAGACATGACCCAGAACATGTGGGACCTGTGTCCTTCATAGTTGGCAGATGGACATCAGCATGAAGCATCCAGAATGTCACTAGATGCCGTATTTAAGCATCTGCATCTACTCCCTACTATCAATGGAGATAAAAGAGCTATTCAGTGATATGAGGACGGATTCATTTCCTAAATATTCATTATTCAAATGCCATTTTTCTCACTCCAAGGTGTTTGAAATATCTAGAATGGGCTGGCAAATGTGATATAAAGAGCTGACAGATGTGGCAGATAGATAAATAGATAGATAGATAGATAGATAGATAAATAGATAGAACCTGTGGGAAGCACGAGTCCTTCTTCATTAGCATAGGCCAGGTAGAACATTGAAAAAATCTCAGACTGTAGCAGACTAATGTGCTTACAGATCAGCAACTAAATCTAGACCCTGTTGTTTGTTTATTACTTTTAAAATCTTATAATAACAGAAAAAAACACAGGTGAAGATTTATCCAAAACACTGTCAAGAGAGACAGCTCTCAGCATATGAAGTGAGATTACATGGCTCCCAATGCAATGGTCAAAGACCTGGGGGCCCTCAGTTGTGCTGTTGAAGGTGAAGGGCTAGAGGTGGACTAGGTGGATCACAAGGGTTTATATACAGGGCATGGTGTTCTGTAGTATGGAATACCCATTTGGCTTGTTTGGGTCAAGTGTCCAGTCTCTGCTCCCTCCCAGCTTCTTGTTTCCCTCCTCACTGGCAGAGAATTAGACTGAAAAAGTCCTTGATCAGGGTAAGCTCTACTTCGCACCAACTAAAACATCGATGTGTTATCAGCATTGTTCTCAGAACAAAACCAAAATACAGTATTGCACCAGCTGGTAGGAAGAAAGTTGACTCTATCTCATCCGAAACCAGGACACATTTTATGCAGTGTAAAGTCTGTGATGCCCAGAGAGCTTAGGAAACCTAGCAGTACAATATGAGGATTATTTTTTATCAGTATATTATTATGTTGAAAATTTGAGTCAGCTAATCCATGATCTGATAGAGTTATGCCAGTTGAATTTTTGTGGGTTTATTTATCCTTTTGTTTTATTTTGTTTCATTGGTGTTTTTTTCAGAGGTACTAGGAGAAGTTAAACCATCCTATTCCTACTGGGATAGCAGATAGTGGATGATAGAGAAGATTACAACTTTTGGGCGTTATCATTTGAGTAATTTATGGTACTATCATTAACAGTGTCACAAACTATGGTAAGTTTTCAAGAGATACATTTTTAAGGGGTTTGAGGGCAGCCAATCCTTTCTTCCTCAGGTTGAACCTGCGCTGCGTGGCTGTTGTCCCATGGTGTAATTTTCAGTAACAAGATGCACATAGTAGGATAAATTAACCATTAAGCAATCCCTTCCTGGGATCTCAGAGTCATACTGATCTCATGTGTTTTGATACTTATGCTTGTCTAGCTGTAGAGACAAATTCCACTGACTGAGGAAAGAGGAAGGAAAAATGTACTTCTATGCACTTTTTCAGTTATCAAGGAAAACAATTGGAACAAAAAGGCCACATACCATATTTTAAAATCTGACAAGAGCAACAGAAATACAGAAGTTAACTAGAACATAAAAGCACAGATCTACTATCAAAGCCATTCACTTGCTTCAGTTACTGGCATATAGCGATTCTGTTATTATGTACATTTAAGAATCATAATTTCCCCAAGATAGAAAAACATTTCCAATCACTTTTATTTTAGAATTTTTCACCTCCCACATACAGCTACTCCTATTCCATTAGTTAAAAGTTTGCAATATGTTCTACTCCCTGTGCAACAAAATACTTCTCAACCAGAACATGTGAGTTATTCAGCTTCCTTCGATCTTAACTTGAAATTTTCCTGTGAGTTACCTTAAAAAGGCAATCATCTAGTAGTATTTAATTCTAGCTTTAATTCTAGCTTCCAAAGGTCCTGAGATATTCATGAAACTTAAGGTACAACTTCAGATTTACCAATTTTATCAAAGGCTTTTATCAATCCTTTATTTTCTCCTAAAATTATGTAACTACTCCTCAGTAGTAGTCAAACACCTCATAGCTCTTGATTTTTTTTTTTTTGTTTTGTTGTTGTTGTTGGTGAGGGGTTTGTGGGTTTTGGTTTGGTTTATTTTTTTACCAGTTAAATTCTGCTCTGCTCCTACTCTGGCACAAACTAAAAGAACAACAGTTATGGCATAAGGAAGACAATTTTGCATCCTACCAATATTTCAATGTAAGATTGTTTTTTTTTCTTTTGGCAGAGATGACATATTCTCCTTCAAAGGTAAAATTAGGCCGTTAGACTTATGTGATGAAACTTGTGGGAAATGTTAAGACATGTCACAGTGCAGATTAAGCTGTCTGTTTGATAAAAGTCAATCTAAAGGTCTTGCCTGCTCAGTTCACTTTGAGCATGATGTTTTCACTCATTTTATACTGCCAGGAGGAATATGTTATGGTACCTCAATTATGATCTTAATCAAGGGGCCATTACCCACATCAGGGAGTTCATGTAATCTTGTAAATTACATCTTGTAAATGTTTTGTAATGGTTTTTATTTAACAGAATCCCTTTAAGTGTGAAAGATTTGTAATAAAAGTATGAGTGCAGAAAGAAAATTCTGAGTACATTTTCTAAGTTTTATTTGTACATCAATTCTCAGGAAAGCCATCTGGGATAATGAAGATGGATACAAATATAAATGCAGATACATGAGTTTTCTTTAAAGAAAGCAGTGAAACTGTGATCTACTTGTCTTTGCGGTCTCCATTCTGGTTTCTGAAATCCCTTCCTGCTTTATAAAATGAAATACTATTTTTTTCATTACTGTTGAACCGAGCATAGCAGTTGCATAGAATCTGAAGAAACATAATAGGAACATGTGGAACAAACAAGCATTGGATAAACAGGCCCGAGCTTGTATGGGAGTTTAATTATCTCCAGGATCGACAAGATTGTGCGATTTTAGCCACATGTACCATGGAAGCCAATCATTTTAGAAAATAATAATAACTGCAGCTAATGAATAGCAGTCATAACTATACAGCACAATCAGACAAGTATTTTCTCTGGTGTAGCTAAACTAATGGCATCAAGGAAAGTATTTTCAGTTCTCTTTAGGAAAATTAAATCCACAGAAACAAAAGGGAATGTCAAGCATCACTGAAATAGAAAGAACACTGCAGGGAAATTCTTTTTGAAATCTTGTTAAGTTTCTTTGTCAAATAGTGATAATCTTGTCAGTGATCCTATACATTCTTATATCCTTTAGAAAAATACATTATTATCCAAAACATGGTAGAGTTTTGCTTAAAGACTTTTATTTCTGTTACCATTTTTAAAAAAACTGTATTTTTTTAAATGAATACAGAAAGAAACTGCATTTTGCATGCCATATCCTGCTACAATTACCAGCTTAAACCTGAAAATTATATGCAAATGAAAGCTTAATTTTTTTGCTCAGACTGGCAGTCATTACCTCAGTTTTCAAGGAATTGCATTAGTGTTGCATTATATAGGATTGATAACTCACTGACTTCAGTACCTTTGAGTGCTAGATGTTACCCTCTTACAGAAGTCTAATGAAATTACTCATGATTTACACTACCTAGAGGCAACATGCTTTAAGCAGAGTACTCTTAACACATATTCACTTGTTTTCCTATTCCTCCAAACCGCTATAAAGATTTTAACACACATAGATACTAGTTCTCTTTCCACCTGAGTATAGTGTGGGACAGAGCGAGGCCATGGAGGCATGTGAGTAATCCTTTTCTTCATTTGTCTGTGTCCTGTCCCAGAAGAATTGATAAAAATCTGTCTAATGAAGCCACATCTCTTGAGATTGCCTGGGTGAAATAGACCTTATAGCTCTAAAGACAGAATTTGCAATGTTGTCATCCTTTCACTATTAAATAATCATAAAACTGTACTAAATCACAGGAAACTTAAATCTTTTCAAGAGACTTCTCCAATCTCTCATTTTGAGCTCATTTCTTATTCAGCATACTACAGCTGATTATCATGAATTCCTTTGGTATTCATTGTAATAGCACTAATTATAATGGAATTGATTGGTATACATTATAATAGCACTGATCATAAAGAATTCATTTGGTGTTTATAAGGACATCACATGCATTTTCTTAGCATACACTGTAATTTAGCATCTGTAAAGTATTTGTGAATAGCAATATAAAGTTAAACTTCAGCTACATTTTGGAAGAAATATGTGCCTAGTACTCCTGAAGACGTGGAGGACATAGTCTAGTTGTAAGAGGGAATTTGCTTGTCAATCAGCCCTATTAAGAAATAAAATGCAATTTTGATGCATGTTTTGGTTTCTGCTCTGAGTTTTAACTGCAAAACTGAAACAGATTTTCATTATTCCATGGTGAACCATACTTTTCATACTGCACAGAGCTATATCTTGAGGTTTATTTACACTTTAATATACATGTTTTAAAAAGATTCAGTTTTATGCTATTTATTGAGAGTCCAGATTCAGGTATTAAAATAAGTCTTTCTGGATGTTTCCAAAGTAAGTTGGAAACCTGTTTCAGAACAGGTTTGAAGGCCTGTTCTGGAGTACTTAATTGACCCTGGAGTATTTCAGAGGTACTCCTACCAGACTGAAGAGGGAATAACACACTAACAAGGTGCTCATATGAACACCCTCTAACCATTTCTTTACTGCAAATCATGGCCAGACGTAATACCTGTAATCAGTAGATCTTAAGAGAGCTCAATACAATGTTTTGTACATGTGTAAACAAGGAAACAACTCAATACTGGTGATTTTCATGATACTGGCAGTGCAAAAATCTTATATTACAATAATGTTTTATGGAAAAGCTGATTAGAAGATATTGACCTACTGGATGAACTGGATGTTAATCTAAATTTATTTAGAAAGTGAGGGCACAATAATATTATCACATCTCTGTTTAAAAACAAACAAACAAAAAAGATATCAATTTGTCCATAGATATCAATCTGAAGATCTTCAGAGCCTAAAATCAGAGGATCGAATCTTGTATCTCTATTAACATCCCAAGAGGCTAGTTATACTAAATATCAAATGAGACTCCAAAATAATTTCTTCACATTTTATATATGCCTCTTCACCTTCCCCAGGGAGTATAGAAACATTTGGATTTTCTAAAACACCTGGATCGATCCTGACTCTCAAAGAAATAATAATGGAAGTGACAGGACAGTTGGATGTTCCATCTTAACAGATGTTCTGTTTTAAATGGATGTTCTAACCTTAATAGTTAGGATAAGATTGCCACAGTGTGTCAGACATGTTTTTTGAGGAAACTGTAAGCAAAGGTTTTCAATTCTGCCTTTTCCAACAATCAGCTACCCTACGACTGTCATCCATGAATTGTCAGGCTGAGTACGACTCCTGTTTATCAATTCTGAACATCATAAAACCAAGCATCCATGACGTTAAGAAATAATTGCCGCCTATGTGTTTGTACATTACTTCTAATTACTATCTTTGCAGTCACAAGGATCTCTGTATTTCTAGAACATATGAAATCTACAATGTTCATAAAAATGTTTGAATAACTAGAGGTTTGGGGAAAGTACTAGGTCATTATTACATTTTCTGAATTATTTTGAGGTGTATTTCAATATTAACTTTATTTATAATGATGCATACCTTATGTCTTTTAGTTTCAATAGTTGAGCTAATACAGTAGTCACGAGATTGTAAGGGAGTCACAGTACCTACAGCTTTCATTTCTTTTTCAGTTACTTTGTTTTCTGTTCCTATTAAATGGTTTCTGGTTTTCATGCTTGTGGTGGGTTAATCCTGTCTGGATGCCAGGTGCTCACCAAGCTGCTCTATCAGGATAGCTCCTCAGCAGGATAGAGGGGGGAGAAAATAAGATGGGGAAAGCACAAAACACATGGGCAAACAAAAGCAAAGGCCATGAGCAAAAGGAAAGGACAAAAATGATAAAAAAGAATTTATTCTCTACTTCCCATCAGCGGACAATGTCTGGGCACTGACAGGAAGTATGGCTTTAGTACACATAGTGGTTGCTCCAGAAGACAAAAGGTGTAATAACAAATGCCACCACTACCCATTCCCCCTCCTTTATCTTCACATTTTTTGCTGGTATGGAATATCTGTTTGGTCAGTTTAGTCAGCTGTCCTGGCTATTTCCCCTCCTGAGATCTTGCCCATCTACTAGTCTACTAGTGAGGGGGGAAAGTTAGACAGCCTTCATGATGTGGAGCACTGCTCAGCAGTAGCCAAAATTGTGTTGGGTATTATCAACACCTTTCTAGCTACCAATGCAAAGTAAAGCATTGTAAAGGCTGCTATGAAAAAAATTAACTCCTTCTCAGGGAGACCCAATATAATGCTCTCTCTTACTGATTTTCCCTAATGTTAGTGGGAAAGTGAAATAATCAACTTATATAAAAGCAATGTAGTCAGCTGTATAATGCTAAAAACAGCATAGGGAAAACAAAGTGTGATTAAAACACATAATTCCCCTTGCAATGGCAAATAATTAAGATCTTTGCTGAGGGAAGAAGAAAAAGATACAAGCATTGCTATGAATAAGAGCAAAAGATGGTTCTGCCTATTACGCTGGAGAAACTTGTCATCCATAAGTAAAGATTACCCTGCCATAAGTGATGCCATGCTGACAGAGTTGCCTGTTTTTCTTGGGTAGTCCATACAAGTGGATGTTAAATGTATGAAAATACAAAAATATTGATGACCTGTCAAGTATTTTGTACTAAAATGTCAAGGTGTTGTTATTTCCTTTTGGAAGGCTTCTAGTTGTCTAGTTCAAAGACACCAACATTGAATGGTGTGTTTTTCATCTGGGATGTGATTCTTGTGATTTGTCACCTCTGTGCCCAGCAAAATCTTGGAGCAGATTCTCCTGCAAGGCATGCTAAGGCACATGAAAAACAAAAAGGTGCTTGGTGACAGCCAGCATGGCTTCACTAAGGGGAAATCCTGCCTGAAAATTTGGTGGCCTTCTATAATGGGGTTACGGAACTGATGGGAAAGGGTAGAGCAGCTGACTTCATCTACCTGGAGTTGTGCAAAGCGTTCGACACTGTCCCACACGACATCCTTGTCTTTAAATTGAAGAGACATCAATTTGACAGGTGGACCACTTGGTGGATAAAGAATTGACTGAATGACTGCACACAAAGGGTTGTGGTCCATAGCTCAAAGTCCTGCTGGAGACCAGTAACGAGTGGTGTCCCTCAGGGATCGGTGTTGGGACTGGTCTTGTTCAACATCTTTGTAGGTGACATGGACAGTGGGATTGGTTGTGCCGATACTGCTAATGACACCAAGCTGTGTGGTTCGCTAGAGGGAAGGAATGCCATCCAGAGGGACTTTGACACACTTGTGAGGTGGCAAATGCCAACCTCATGAAGTTTAACCATGCCAAGTGCAAGGTCCTACACCTGGGTCGGAGCAATCCCAGGTACAGCTACAGGTTGGGCAGAGAAGGGATTCAGAGCAGCCCTGTGGAGAAGGACTTGGGGGTGTTGGTCTATGAGAAAATGAACATGAGCTGGCAGCGTTCGCTTGCAGCCCAGAAAGCCAACTGTATCCTGGGCTGCATCAAAAGGAGTATGACCAGCAGGTCGAAGGAGGTGATCCTGCCCCTCTACTCTGCTCTCATGAGACCTCACTTGGAGTATTGAGTACAGTTCTGGTGTCCTCCACATAAAAAGGACTTGGAACTGTGGGAACAAGTCCAGAGGAGGGCCACGAGGATGATCAGGGGACTGGAGCACCTCCCATATGAAGATAGGCTGAGAATGTTTGGGCTGTTCAGCCTGGAGAAGGGACGGCTGCATGGAGACTTCATAGCAGCCTTCCAGTATCTGAAGGGGGGCTGTAGGGATGCTGGGGAGGGACTCTTCGTTAGGGACTATAGTGATAGGACAAGGGGTAATGGGTTCAAACTTAAACAGGGGAAGTTTAGATTGGATATAAGGAAGAAGTTCTTTACTGTGAAGGTGGTGAGACACTGGAATGAGTTGCCCAAGAAAGTTGTGAATGCTCCATCCCTGGCGGTGTTCAAGGCCAGGCTGGACAGAGCTTTGGGTAGCATGGTTTAGTGGGAGGTGTCCCTGCTTATGGCAGGGGGGTTGGAGATAAATGATCTTAAGGTCCTTTCCAACTCTAACTGTTCTATGATTCTATAAACTGACAAAGTCACATCCTTAGATTTCCTCATTATAAAAAGCCGCTATTCTTTTGTAATCCTTGTTTGGCACTAAGGCTTATTTAGTGATCATTTTCAAGATTTGGGAGAAAAAAAACAAACACAACTTTCTGAGCTTGTTAATTTTCTCAGGATACATGGTGGCATCCAAGGCTGCGCTGTCTCCCTTGATATGTTGAATAGAATCACAGAATCATAGAATAGTTAGGGTTGGAAAGGTTTTTCAATGTCACTGATTATACAACTTAGTGCAGTATTAGAAATTCTACTGCTGCGTAATTTTGTAACATATTTTCCCCCTTCTTTTTTCTTCTCAAGAGTTAGGGTTGCAAAGTCCTCATTATTAACTTAAGGTACTATGATGTGCTTGATTCAGTTGTCTAAACACAGAAACTTCAAGCCTGAGTGAGAAGAATAGGTTTCCAATTGACTCAGTTGTCTAAACCTGAGCAGCTTATTACCTTTTCTGATGCATTTGTGTATGTCCTTTACTTTTGCAGCCAGTTCAAAAGGTTGCAGGTCTCCAGCAGATCTTCAGTCTAATCTTCCCTTATCTGCCCTTGCAGGTATTCCTGTTATAGTCAGATATTTCAGATAGCAGTGTTTAAATTAAAGCAACTGAACATTACCTTGGGAGTCAATTCCTAATTGAAACTAAGTTTAATCTAATGCAAATTTTGAAACACAGTTAATGTTCTGTTTTGACAACCTGTTAGATTAATGTGAATGATAGAAAAAGCTTTTTTCTATCTTAAAGTATATATGAAGATTTAAAAATACACTACTGATTGCAAGGCATTTCAAAACTTTTGTGGATAAAACTGTGTAAGCACTTAGGAAGGATCCTTTTAACATCATAAGCCAGATAGACTAAAAAAAGTACAAGTGTGTCTTCATTAAAAGTTACATCAGGCAAAGTTTCAGCCTCAGATGAGAGTGTCCAAGACAGGCATTGCAAATGCAAGTGTTGCATTTATAACAGAATAAAACAGGGGGAATCGTACTTAGATTTCTTTAGATACTTCCTGAAAATAATACTGTTCATTAGTCTTTGGAATTTCAGTGACTTCATGCTATAGTTAGCATATAAAATACCATGGTCAGGCACATCTGTTGAGTTTTCATGTTCATGCTTAGCTTCAGTGGAAAAATCCGAGGGACATTACGGCAACAATTAAACTGATTCGTTTCTGACAAAAGGAATATATTGTTAAGAACAGCACTTACTGACATTAAAATGACTAGGAAGGGCAGTGAACTGCTCTAGCGTAGACTGCCTAGAAGACAGTCAATAGTCATATGTCCTGTTGAAAAGAGTGCAATCTGGGTGGCAATGAAATGCAAGAAGCATTCTCAAAGAAAACAACATAATTCTAGGACTATTGATATCTTCAGCTTTTGTCTGTGTCTTTGTGACTATCCTTCCAAGTAACATGTCTGGCACCTACACGTATCTGCATGGTATCGCATGTTCCATTCCATTTGTAGAAAGTGTTTTATATTTACAGTACACCTCTAAAAATAAAATTTCTTTAGCCATTTAGGTTGTGTTTGGAACTCATGAAAACTGTGAAGAGTATGGAAAGCAATACCTATGATGACGTTTTACTTTTTATTTTTTCTAAACCATGTTTATTTCTAGAGCAGCTGGAAAGAAATCCAGAAATAAAACAATGTCTACAAAATTGGTATGATACATGCAGGCAAATGTACATCTAAGATTCCTTTAAAGTGAATAAATAAAGTAGTCACTTTCTGGATATGACCAATATTATTTAATCATCTATACTTGGATGAGCTGAATTTTGCATACTGTCTTCTCAAAACTTTGCATTGCGATGAAGTCCTTGGTGAGAGACCCAGTCTCATGGGGTAACAGCAACACTCCACTTCTTTGTCATTAATAGCTCGTTATCTTTTACAATCTTCTGTTTTATCTGATTTTATCAGCTATTCTCCATTTTCATAAAAAAAAGTGCCAGAAAATTAATTATCCCATTCAAAGCAGCAGTTTTGTAGGTGCAAACAAATATGTGAGTACAGTGTAACTATTAAAAATAAATCTTAGAGAGCATTTGTAAATGACCATACAAATATCCCTAATGAAAAGAGTCTTACAAGGAGTTGAATTGACAAAGCTATGAAAAATATGTAGAACAACACACAATAAATAAAAGTTCATGTGGTCATGGTGTTTTTTTAAAAAGTCTACCCCCTCGTGGAATGAGAAATGAGCTATTAAGATCAATGAGACTTTCTGGATCTTAAGTGTTTCTGACAACCAGGTTATTTATTTAGGAGGCTATTTAGAAATCTTTATCTTTTGTACTGATTACATTTTTAAATAGTTCATCAAGCATTCATGTTCTCTGTCACTGTCATAAAGTTTATAAACAGCTCTACTTTCTTTGGCTCCTCTATGTCTGATGTATTACTCATAGGCAACAACAGATTTCTCAAAAGCTATATTCTCCTCTGTTTCTGCACTCACCTAATGGTATAACTGTGTGAAAAATCAAATCTATTTCTTTTCTGTTCATATTATTGTTAAGGCTTCCTTAGCCAGGTTACAGTTCAGTAACCAAATATGTTTTTCTTCTAGAATTGTACAAAGTATTTTGTTTAGAGATATCTTAAAGATATTTTCATTGAAATGAACAACATTAAAAAATTATGTATACTTTAAAAGTTAGATTTAAAGAATTACAGAGCAACTCCATAAGGCATCACACTCAGATTTTGGACTTTCTGTTGTTCATTTAATGTTATTTCTGAAAAGAAGACTCAGAGTAATACAGTCACAGATTCATTTTACTCAAAACTTTAAACTTTCAGGTTTGCACTGTCATAAATACTCCTACATGGAGCCTGGGACTTTACTGAAATCAGAAAGAATTTAGGCATTTCTGACGTTTCCCCCTCATGTACGTGATTGTCTCATACATTGAAACTAGTACGCACAGAAGAGATTAAATGTATGTCTGTTTATAAGCATCGAGACTTTATGGTAGATGTTCATCAATATATCACAGGTAATGTCTCTTGACTTACAATGAAGTCATAAAAAACCTCCCCAAGAAAAAAAATAATGCAAAATATAAGTACTTAATCTGGGGTTTTAATTTTACAGTATTCGGACATTTTCTTGGGTGCTGGGGTCTCCTAAAACACATTTAGATTAAAAAAAAAAATTGCCTTCTGTGACACTTAAGATCCAAACTCAAATGTAGTCAACATGAACATTGACATTAGACGGTGTTTCTAACAATACACTGCGCCTAGAAAAAGCATATAATTCAAATAACACTTTGGACCACATTATAGAAGACTTTTATGCCATGAAGAAACACAAACATTGAGCTTAATTGTCTATAGTCACATTACAGTATGTACATAGAAAGAATTTATGCAGGAGAAAGTAAAGTTGGAAAAGCAAAATCTCTGAGTTGTTGCACCTACTATTCACGCATATATATCACAAACCAGATTTTGAATTTTCTTTCACTTATTAGAAGGGCAGAAAAAGCAATTGAGTTTGACCTGATGAAGCTGGAATTCAGGCCAGTATTGAATTTTCTGCGTGGAAACATCTTTGCTCTCCATAACTTAGAAAAAAACCACCAAACTTTTAATTCCCTACACCTAGCACAAATAATTATACACTATGGAAATAAAATAAGTAGACCTTGATGATGATAAACTGAAATGCAAGAATTTTCTACAAATCATTCAAGAGTCACTTACTGGAGCAGATCATTCATTTGAACAGTGATGAACATGAATTTAGTAGAACTACTTAATTTGCCCTTTCAACACGTGTGTTTTTAGCTTTAGATACTGTGTTCATAACCTCATCTTTTCCATAAATCAACCTTGATAACTATTTTAAAATGGAATAAAATGCCCTATAAAAATTTAAAGATCATAACATGAAGGAAATGCATTCTTATTTTTCATTCTAGTTATTTAACAAAATAAATTGCTCGACCAAGAGTGTTTCCAAACCAGGTCTCTTTTTCTTCTCTCCTTTTTATCTTTTTCAATTTGGGATTGCTGCTATTGAACAGAAGCCCTGAGAAGTCATAAAAATTGATGCTTTATTTTGGGCTTCCTCAGTGAAGAGGCTTGACACATTTATGCAAAACATTTTTTGAGGAATTCTGTGATAAATGAGCAACATTACACTAAAAATAACTACAGCGTAAAATCTTTCTGTCTTCTATTTTGAAGGTCAGTGCTATGGCATGGGTATATACAAAATATATCTTCTAAATACACTTAATCACAATTTTTTCTGTTTCTTATAAACCAATGAGTGAAATTCATCATCATTTTTGTTTAAAGTTCTGAGACTGGCTATGTATGAGTGGATATTTTTTAAATTTCAGAAGGCATTGCAATTTCTCTTTTATGGTTGGACTCATTATTCAAGGAAGTTAAACTACTGTCTAAAATAGGCAGACAAATATTTGGGTTCTTTAAGGTCAGGAATTTCTGTAATATACACACCCACACCCACAGACAGACACACACATATATATACACATGCACACTTTCTTAAAAATAAGTAAGTAATTTTTTTAACTCCTTGAAAATAAACCATGATTTTTAAGAATATATGTCACAAGTCCTGGAATTTATTTCACAGTAAACTGTATGGAATTGCACTAAGAAAGTTTGCTTACTGTAATGAACAGAAGATTTGGACAACTAATTTAAGTCATCTTCCTGGAAGAAGGTATGTCAACATTTTTAATGGAGACTTTTACAGCTTTTTGCCTTTCTGGCCAGGGAAAATAACTTTCTAGTCTAAACAAGTCTATACTGCGAGTAGTAAACTTGACTAATACAATATGCTGTAAATTTTAAATGCAACATGTTGTAGATAAGGCAAATGTGTTCAAATGTTCCTATTGAGCATTTACTAATAACCATAAAACTTCTGAATGTCATGTCAACATCAAAGGATTATTCTGAAATATTATGTTCTTATTAGAATAGCACAAGCGACAGAAATAATAGATAAAAGATTCTAATGTGACAGGTACATAGTGAATAATTCTGTCTTCTTAAAAAAAAAAAATACATCTGAGTATGATTTTTTTCCCTTTAATTAAACCACAGTAATATCTTTCGACTCAGATTAGTTTTTAGCTGAGTGAAAGCAGCATGCTTCACTCTTTGATTTAAAATTTCAGATAGACCACCTTCAGCCCCAGTCAGAGTGCTTATTTTCCAAATCCTTTTCCAATCAAAGTCAGTTAGATCATAAATAACTGAGGATGCGCAAACTATACATGAAGTAAAGGTCTAAAGCTTAGATTTAGATCAATTTTTTTTCTCGGATCACTTGATGGAGAAAGTAATGTGGTTTCAGTGGAAATATAGAGTTCTATAAAAAGTGTCTTTCACCCCTTTCCATAAGAAGGAAATACAGTGAGGTAGTATTAACACAAGAAATTAGCATGTCATTTTTTCTGTCTGAAACAAGAAGAAAAAAATTTGAGACTTCCATAGCACACAGGCTTTAAATTTAACCTAGCAAATATACTTTCTAATTGGAAATGTTAAAAAAAAATAAAAAAAGTCATCTTGGACATGAAGATAATGAACATAGAGATTAGTGTCAAGGTGTTAAACAGCTCTGATGATTTGGATGTGAGATGGATAAAGACCATAATTTAGTAACTTCAAATTCAAAAGATGCTGTTACAAACAGCATCTCTTTGCTATGTATCGTACTTTTTACCAAGCACTGGCTGTGAATTTCCGAAGTACCAAGCATCACGAGATACAGCCTTCCTTGCCAGGGCTACACTTTCTGTCAACAATTAACACACAGCATGAGCCTTTGGAGGCACAATCTACCTCTGCTTAGTCCAGCATTTTTAACACCTCTTCCTGCCCTGCTCACTGGATTTTGGAAATGCTTCTGAAAAGATGCTGTAAAGAAACACTATAAAAAAAAGCTTGATAAAAACGTTCTTCTACTTCAAATCTTTCCAGAAAATCCACCTATTTCTCTCCGTTTATGAACAAATAATGTTAATATTTATTTTGTTGAAATATATGCTATTTTCTCCATTCACACATGCATCCACATTCTCTTCCTCCCATTTTTGTATTCATACCTTGTTAGTTTGCAGGAATAGGAAGTTTCTTGTAAGGCTGCAACATATACAACCACAGATCACTCAAGACTGGAATTCTTTTGGGCCTGTGAGAGGCTGAAAGATACAAACATAGATACATTGGTGCTTGGTACCATGGTACATTTTACATGGTACTCGGTACATGGTACAACCATTGGTGCTTGGTACCATGTAAATTAAATTTTTCTGTGTATGTTCACAATTGCCTGCACATCATACCAATATTTTCAGTTCCCTTCTGAAGACAGCTGGTATACAAAATCTTTTCAGTTAGTATCTAATGGAGCTGTTACTCTAGCTGTTTACAAGTATTAAAGGTCACTTATTTTTAGAAGAGATGACAGTATTTAACCTTCCTCTGATTGTCTATGGATCGTGAGAACTGTGGGATTCGTATACCTCCACTAAGAGGTTATTATCATAAGAATAGAAACTACCTTGGCAAATATTAAGTTTTGATCTGTCACTTCAGATCTCTTCTTTTTAAGTTTCTGCCTTAGCCTAATTTATATAAGTATTAAAAAAAAAAAAAAAAAAAAAAAGGAAAGTGCATTAAGAAAGACCTTTTGGTGGATTTTTGTTCTTTGTCTATCTGCTATGGTATATATCAAGAAGAATATTGCTTTCCTAAAGTTATTTGCTTTCTAGCATCCATTTCCTATAAAGGCCATTAAAGAAAGATAAATAATTTGTCTAAATAAAGATTCCCAATTCTATACTCTACTGGAATAGGAAGCCATAAGCCATTTCAGGAATTACAAGAAAACATTAGAGTATTTTCTTGGAAACTCTATCATAAAAATGCAGTCTTGGTAAGAGTTACACATAAATTACTACAGAATTATGCCAATGCTAAAATGCATTTGTAGAAGTGCATGCACTAAGTACTGCATATCTAATGAAATAAATGCTACTGCATGCAAGCTCTCTGCTTATGACATCATATTTATTACTCTGCTTAGGAAAGCTAAGTGTCCTGGGCATTGATCACTGCAGAACTTCTTTGTCTTGAATCACTTTTCTCTAAAAAACAATTCTGTTTCTTTAAAGTAAATATCAATGACAAATGCTAAATGCATGAATAGTCAATAACTAAGATAGCATTGCAGGATTGAAAGCAAAATGCTGATGCAGTTTCTGACTTACCATTGCAAAGTAGTAAGAACTAACCTTTTCAAAACTACTGCCAAACAGTCTTAGGAATAAACTTCTATGGGAAACCTAAGCTCACTTAAGGAAAAAATTATCTCACTTGGGGGGAAAAATTATATTGAATATAATATTGTACTTAACACAATACTGGCAAAGTGTGCATCTTTATATCACAGAAATTGTTAATGGCCTTTAGAATTAGTGTAAAATGATTAAAACTTGGCAGAATGTCTATTAGGAATTGTATTTATATTGCTCTTAAGCTATTAGAAGAGCCATTTAGTGATCAGTTGTGTGCTTATATCATTACATTGTGAACCTTACAAAAATTAGTCTTTAAATTCTCTGTTGTTTTTCACCAATGTCTGTGAATTTGAACAATCTCTAGAAAAGGAGACATGATCCATTTTCAGATGAAGATAATAAAATTTACGTGTTTATGGCCAAAGATTTTGTCAATACAGTCACTTGTGCCTTCTTGGCTACCCAACTGACCATGTACTGGGGGAAAAATATAGTTATCTGTGAATAGGCTGAGTGGTGCCACGTGAGTTCACCACCCCACACCCCGGTACCATCTGAAATATCTGCTCAGGATTAGTGCAGAAATTACATGCTAGACACCTATGGTAATGTAACTGAACCCTCTGCTGGAATTGATTCAGTTACCTAAAAATGCAATCTAGAGACATTTTACTTTCTGTGGCTTATATGGCCTTCAACTTGTCTGAAATTGCACAGACCTTTCAAATGTCTTATGTTATACTTACCATATCTTTGCCAATTTCTTGAATCCCCTACAGCCTCTCAAATGGCACATGACACATTAGCAAATGGTTTTATTTCTAACCATGTGCTTTTAGCATGAGTGAAACCACTCCAGAACTCCATCCTAGCTCCTGCTCAGAATTAGCTACATGTCCACATAATGAGAACTTACAATCCTACCCATGTACATTTACACTGTTGACATTAAGTTGCTTAGTCTGAAAGTGAGTCCCACCTGAAAAATAAAATCTAATTTAAAACTGATGTGCTATTTTTCCCCTTAAGAGTATCTATTCTGTGATGTTTTACAATATAATAGGTATGATAAATTCTTTATGTGGATATTCAAAACTCAAGGAACTGCTCTAACAGTTCATAAGTAAGACTGGCATAATTTTTTAACTTTTCATGTTATGATTTTTTTCTGCCAACCTAGGTACAATTATTTTTAATGTTCCACATGAAATACATAGAGACATGAAGATCATCCTGTCCAAATTCATCATTATCTTTGGACCCCCACTAAGGCGATACACGATCACAAATGGTAAAATGTTTCTCCAAAATCACTCTCCCTCCTTCTGTTATCAGTTTATTTCCCAGTCAGGGTTACTAGGACAGAGTTCCTTCAGTTCAAATAAAGTCCTTCCCATAAGGCAAAGTTTGAAATCTTTAGTTGAAAGCTATTCCAAATAAAATAGTCTTCAAACTTGGCATTTTTTTAAATTATGTTATCACTAGTACCTAAGAAGCCAATAGTATCAGTATATTGTATATAATATTATTTGAAGCCAATAATATTAGTATATTAATATATATTATATTCATTATATATATATTACATGACCAATATCTGTAATCTGCCATCACCTTTACTGAATGATAGAAATTTCTTTGTTAACTCTTTAGTGCAGTTTATGAACTTTGGTAGCTTTTCCAGGTATGAACAGTCCTCTTTTAACTCCAAACTGAGTGACACTTATTTCAACATTTCTTCAGCATGTTATGCTAGCTTGAAAATATAAGAAAAATAAAAACTTCACAAAGTTTCTTGGAAGAAGTATGACTAATCAAAGAAATTTAATGTCACTTGAAATGAGGAATGATCTTAAACATTATTGTTTCTTGTTTTCACAGTATAATGAGACTATAAAATTTTCTAGAAGTGCTGTTCTTGCATATAATCAACTCTGTTCTTCTACAACTGTGTTAGTAATTTCTTTAATCAGAATCAATCACAAAGTTCCATGCTTAGAAGTAGACATTAACATCCTATTTGTCACAGGTGCTGAAATCCCTCAGAGTTCGGTGCATGTTATGGGTGTGTAGTACCTCTAGAAGCCAGGCCATGAAATGCATACTTAAGCATCTAACGAAACGTGACCTTGCTCTCATAGCAGGCTGAGCATCCATATTGAAGTTAATGAAGCTGAAGCATTTACTACATCTGAAAATCAGCTTTAATTTAGCTGCATAGCTTTAAAATTAAAAGCAACCCAAATTCTGATTAATATGGAGAAAATTTTCATATTCTTCTCCTGTCATTACCCTCTTAACTGTCATCCACCTGCTTGCTTTTTCTGTCCTGGAAGTAAACATAAGTGTGTGGGGGATGGATTTTGGTGTGAGGTTTCTTGTCCTTAAAACTTTCCCATCCTTTCATACTTCTGGGAAAATTTGCGTTTTGGTAATATTTTTGGTTAAATTATTCAGAAAGGCAAGTATATTTCTGGTTTCCTGGGATAACTTGATAGTAGAATTGAACAGAAAGTTAGAAAAAGATGGTATATATCACATAAAGAAATATAACTACAAGATTTCAGTCCTCATTCATAATACTGTGAACAATGTTTTTTGGTTGGTTGTGTTTTGTTTTTTTTTTCCTTATGGATTCATGAAAATTTTAGATCCAAATTTAAATAACTTCTTTGTTCCAACTGATGTAAGATTTAAAAAACAAATATGTGCCTTGTTGATTGGGAAAAGAGGCAAATTATGTAGAAACGTCTGTGTATTTCCTTTAACATTAATGTTTTCTCCTTCAGGACTTACTTAAGCACACAGTCATAGAATAGTTGAAGATAGAAAGCACCTCTGGAGAGTGTCTAGCTCCCTGCTCAAAGCAGTGTCACCTAAAGCAGGTTGCTCATAACTTAGGCTAGGATGGAGGCTTCACAACCATTCTGGGCAACCTGTTTGAGTGTTTAACCACCCTCACAGGTTTGGGGTTACTTTTTACCTTCTTATGTTTAAATGTAATTTCTTGGATTTCAATTAGTGCCCATTTTCTCTTATCTTGTCACTGAAGATTTAATGTAAGTGTCCTTAAAGATCTGTAAATCCAGAGTTCCCTGCAGTATGTCACACAATGCAGGCAAAAAGGTTTCTAATGAACTGCTTCCAGAAAGCCCGTACAAATGAAAGAAGGTACCCTTATTTTGGGCTGCTGCTGTGCCTGAATACATGAAGTCTCATCATGTGGGGCAGCGTACAAGTTTTAAAATATACTTTGATCATTACCTATTACCTTTTCACTTTGATCCTTTCCTATGCGATGATCTTAAAAAATTGCATAAAAAACTCCACAGCTGTCAGAAAAGCAGTGTCTCACCTAAATCTGTGGCTTGGTTTCTTAAAAATAAAATTTCATAGAATCACAGAATCATAGAATAGTTAGAGATGGAAAGGACCTTAAGATCATCAAGTTACAACCTCCCCTGCCATGAACAGGGACACCTCACACTAAACCATGTCACCCAAGGCTTTGTCCAAACTGGCCTTGAACACAGCCAGGGATGGAGAATTCACAACTTTTTGGGGCAGCCCATTCCAGCTCCTGACCACCCTTACAGTAAAGAACTTCTTCCTTATATCCAATCTAAATTTCCTCTGTTTAAGTTTGAACCCATTACCCCTTGTCCTATCACTATAGTCCCTAATGAAGAGTCCCTCCCCAGCGTCCTTATAAGCCCCTTTCCCATAGGGTCACAGCCTCCTTCGGACATTTCCTTCCTCTGGCATGTGGTCCTCCATGGACTGCAGGGGCACAGGCTGCTTCACAATGGACTGTACCACAGGCTGCTGGGGAATCTCTTGCTCCAGTTTGTGGAGCGCCTCCTCCTGCACTGCTCAGCAGTAGCCAAAACAGTGTTGGGTGTTATCAACACCTCTCTAGCTACCAATAGAAGCCACAACACTATGAGGGCTGCTATGGGGAAAATTAACTACATCTCAGCCAGAGCCAAAAAAGGACATTTTCAAAATTAAGCGAACAGCTTCTAGTATGTAAACAGCTTCTGTTATGTAAACAAATAATGGGATATTGACTGTAAAAATAAATAAAGAGCTGTTGCATTCTTCTTTGATGGAATACTGGAATTATCATTTCAATTTAAACAATATTGTTTCAATTTAAATTCCCCAGGCTGAAGGCAATCTACAAGTTAAAATCACAACGGTATCAGGACAAAACATGTCTCTTTGGTCTATTTTATATCTGAAGAAAATACACATCTCTTGACCCTGTATATGTAGAACTGAGAAAGTTCCCTGAGAACACATTTCTTTGAAGGCACAATTATCCATTTTTAACTGCAGAGAATAATGATTCCCATTTTAAAATATGCACATCTAAATTACAAGGGGCATAAAGAGGTCAGATTCTGTCCCTTAAGATACGATAATTAACAATGTTCTGTACTTGTGCTACAGCCTTAGAAACATGTTACACCTCTGTATTGTCATTCCGCACTCAAACATTTGCAAGAAAGTTTCCTAAGTGGCTCAGATGGCTTCTTGCAATGTTGAACACATTGAAAACCAGTGTGCTTTGTATGATATTCGAGCAGTTCAAGTTTCAGTACATCTGTTTCCACAGGTATATCTGTTTTTTCTGTTGCAAAAGTTTGGTATGGCTCACAAATATCAGAATTTTCCCCATTTGTTGTCTTTTCTTCCTTCAACAGGAAACCTTTGTTTTTTTCTCCTTTTTCTCTGTGAGGGTGCTGAGCACTGGACCAGGTTTCCCAGGAAGGAGCCTCCAAACTTGAAGGTATTCAAAAGCTGTTTAGATGCCTGGGCAACCTGCTGTAAAAGTTGCTCTTTTTGAGCACGGTCCTCGATCTAAAAATCCATCACAGGTCCTTTCCAACTTCAAACATTCAGTATTATTGTGATTCATCACCATTAGTTCTATCTGCTCCTATTTATTTAGTTAAGGCCAATAGTAAGAGGAAGGACATGTACCCCTGCCTTGTTGTGGGATCTTCCATGGGCTGTGGTGTGGATATCTGCTCTGACAGTGTTCTTCGTGAACTGCACGAGGATAACTTCATCACCATGGACTTCCCCACAGGCTGCAGGGCAATCTCTGCTCCAGCACATGGAACACCTCCTCCTCTCCTTCACTATGACACTGGGATCTGAAGTGCTGTTTCTCACATTTTTTTCTTACTCCTTTCTCAGCTGCACAGCTTTTTTTGCCCTTTCTTAACTATGTTATAACAGAGTCCACCAGCATCACTGGTGGGCTCAGCTTTGACCAACAGCGAGTCTGTTTTGAAACTACCTGAAAGCAGCTGTGTCTGGCATGGGGTAGTCACTGTTCTCACAGAAGCCAGAAGCCACTTCTGCAGCCCCACAGCTACAGGAACCTTGCCAGGTAAACCTGATATAAGGGGATTGTTTTAAATCTACAAACATTCTGCACTGTAAAAGCAAGGAGCTTATTTACCTGGACAGCACAGTTTTGTAGTTTCTAGCCTCTTTTGCATATATATAAACACTTAAAATGATGCTTTCCCCATCTGATTTCAGCTACTGCTATCAGAAATGTATGTACAGTTTCTATGCTGTAGGTCATATAGATTTTACTCTTTTACTCTTCAACTTGCAGTTTATGTGCTAAGAAATAAATACACTAGATGGCATTTGACCTGCAATTGACTCCCTTCTGCCTGTGGAAGTACAACTCTCATGATTTTGGGAAAAGTCTATCTGTTTCTTCCATTTTGCTTTCATTCGGATGCTGTTTAATTATTGTTTACCTTCAAGTCCTGTCTATTTTTGTTTTAATTTGTTCCTAAACAGTTTGAGTGAATTCATGTTCTTTTTTCATTTTAGTTGAGCCAGGTATTGCTTTAACTTCACATTTTCATCTGGAAAAACTTTGTGCACAACAGAAATATTTGGTATGGCTACAATACAAAAATTGAGATTTTTCATATAAGAAGATTCACCTTCTTTCCAATACAGATTTTTTTTTTTAAAAAACAAAATCTATATATAAAGCTCTATTTAATGAGAACTGGGAAAGTGATAGAGCAAACAATTTTGGAAACAATTTGCAAACGTACTGAGGGCAAGAATGGGACTAGGAATAGTTGACATGGATTTATAAAGTAGAAATGATATTCAACCAACCTGACAGCCTTATATGGTGAAATGACTAGCTCAGTGGAAAGCAATGCCTTGTTAGTCTTCTATAACATTTTCATAGATGAAACAATGAAGTACAGACCAGATAAATGGACAGTAACTAATAAATGTACAGTAAAGGATTGACAGTAGGTTGGGCAGCTAAGGGTTGAAAACCAGCTGAACTTTTAGCTCAGTGTTGTGATCAGGGACACAAAGTTCAGCTGAAGGCTGGTCATTAGTAGCTTGTCCCATGGGTCAGTATTGTGGCTGTCAGCGTTTAACATCTTCGTTGATGACCTGGATGAGGGAACAGAGTGCACCGTCAGCATGTTTGCAGATGATGCAAAACTGCAAGGAGTAGCTGATGTACCAGAGCAGTGTGCTGGCATTCACAGGAGCCTCCATAGGTTAAAGAAATGGGCAGGCAGGGATCTCATTAAATTTAACAAAGAGAAATACATCACAGGAAGAACAGTTCCAAACACCATGCAAAGGCTGGGGTTGATCAGATGAAAAGTGTCTTGGAAGGGAGGGACTTCGATTTCAGGGTTGACATCAAAGTGACCATGATCCAGCAATGAAAACCCGTCTGGACATGGCCCTGAGCAACATGCAACATGTAGGTCAACCTGCTTGAGCAGGGTGGTTGCAACAGGCAATCTTCAATGGTGACTGCCAACCCCGGACATTCTATGATTCTACAAGCCAGTATTTGTGGTTGTCTAATATTCAGGGTATTGGAAGCACCATGATTGGTGGATATTTCCTGTTTACTTACACATCATAGTTTCCAAAGTCTTTGATACAGTAGGAGTATTTTCTCTGTACTATTGCAAACCAGACTGCCTTTCAGACCAGTGCTTTGTTCAAAAGATGCATTTATGTACCATTATTTTGCTGCAACTTGTCTGATTCTTTTGTTAGCAAAAATGCACAAAGACCATTATATGTTCACTTAATTCTGGTGTCAAACTTTATACTCTGAAGGCTGTTGCTATAATAGAAGACCCACTCATAAGCAAATAAGATGGAGGACAAAAGAGAATGGTAATCATAAGTGCCAAGGACAACTTTAGCTAGGAACTAAAATTGGCTTTGGAGATTTGAGATTGTTTCATTCTATTGATAAGATCCCCACTTAGCAAACTAACTGCCTAACAGATCACAGCTGAGGTCCTTGTTTCTTCTACAAGGATCCAACAATTTTACTGACATTCTTCCTAGCTCCCTGTTATTACTAATTTCTCCCAACTACTTCAGGCCTAATATCTTCACCCTAATGCTGCAGATGTTGTTGATTCTTATTCATCTTTCAAGTACAGCTACTTGTTCAACTCATTTGCACAGAAGCAGCAAATTAGTAATGCTCCACTACAGTAGTTTATTGGAGTTTAATGTACTAGCTCCTCTACACTGGCTTAGTGAAACTATTTCAGATAGTGTTCAGCAATAGTTTTACTTTTGCAAGTATCAGTCAGTTTGCATCTGTAGTTACTTCTGTAACTTCAGTAGAAGTGATTTATTGAAGTCCCTTAACCTTCTATTTAAAATCTACTGAAGTGAAATTAGTTTTCTTCTTTTTCTTTTTAACTAAGAAATTCAAAGTGCTCAAGTTGAGAGCAGTAGCACTTGTGTTTATTCATAGAAAATGATAGGGTTTGTGCCAGTTGGTCCTGTTCTATATTTCTCATGGGATGTTATCATCCCTCTTGGCTAGAGGAGGACTGTGAATCAAAATCAAGCATATGGATTTGAACTGCTGAATACTCAGATAGTATTTTGGCTTGTACTCGTACCTTACATCTTGATTACAATCATTAACTGATCAGTATTTTTCCTTCAAATTCCTTTATTTCTGTTCTTTCCTTTGATAAAGTGACAAGTTTTTGCATTTGTGCTTGCTGCCAGTGCTGCTTGATAGGAGCTATATCGTGGGTTGGATTCAACTCATGTAACAATAAAAATCTAGCACAGAAGCATCCTTATCTATGACTTTCCCTCTAGGCTTCCTTTATAATCAATGGAAAAAATAGCAGCATTTTTCTAAGTATGATTCATCTGACCTATTTTAGTTGTATACTTTAGGATAAGGTGAACCATGAGATAGAAACGCACTGATCAAACTAGAAAGGGAGATATGGATGGGATCAAATGAATCCTTCCAATGTGCTTGATTTCATTTAATTTCTCCTTTACCTGAGATTTCCTTATTACCACTACATGAAGGCAATACAGTGCATGAAGACAGTACAGGTAAAAGCATTTTTTAGGTAAACAGGGAAGATAGTGCATACAACCCCATGCAAAAAGTCTGCATACAAACCTGAAATTCCAGCTGAGTACTCAGGATGTATTGAAATCCCTCATTTCATAGCTTTGATGTGTTAAATGAATAGTTAAAATCTTGAATTTTAGGATGGTGGATTGTCCCAGTTTTAGGTAAAAGTTACGTGTTTGATTTTTTAACCATGGAGACCAAACTGCACAGGGGAAATATTTTTTCTCTTCTAATTCAGGAAGATACTATAAGCAGTGGATATTATCACATTGCCTGCTTCAGAGTTTTATTCAAAGATGAGAAACAGACTGAGAAAGAGAAATGCTGTGAAGAAATATTTTATCTTTAAAAAATATTTTCAGTAATTAAAATTCTTTCAAGTGTAATAAAATGTTTCACACTTTTTTCTGCTTCGGTGTATACAGCTCTTTTTTATTTACACAGTCTTTTTCTCGTAATTTTTTTTTTGTTGTTGTTAATGATGTGTTTGGTACAAAAGAACACACACTTGCCTTTCTACAAGTTACAAAGGATTTACAAAACAAACTTCTATCCATTTGTGCATAACTGAACTATAATTTCTTTTGCCTTTTTTTTCTGTAGTTCTCTTTGATAACCTAACTGGCTCCCTAAAATATTCTAGGTACCTCCAACCTACCAATCCAATATCTTGCAATTCAAATATCTTACAGTTTGTGGTACATTAAAAAAAAAAAAGTGTGTTTGTTTATTTGTTTTCTTATTTGTGCTTCTGCACACACATACCTTAACTAAGACTCTATGAGAAATTTTATTTTTTGTTTTTCTGTGGAAGCTTAACTCTGCAAATAACGCAACTTTAAAAAAAAGGTCATATAAATATTCTTTGAAATCAAATTAAAAATTTTGACATTTTCTAGAAAATATGATAAATTCTTGTTATTCAGGCACCTCGTCAGGATGAAGAGACGAGTATTCAGTCCATTTCCAGGGAGAATGTTAAACAGCATTTTTAACAAGAGTCATGACTGTTACGATAGGTACATGCTGATAAAGGTGATCATTTTCCATTGTGTAGATGCTGATCCACCTGACTGCCAAAAATCTGCTTAAATATCAAAACATGAATGAAAATGTTGGAATAAGGGGAGAATGCTATTTAGAAAAAAAATATTTCTAAATATGTGAGGTCAGAAGGAAACCATTCTTGAAAAGGAGAAAAAGAGAAAAAGGCTATTCCAAATAATCAAAGAAAAATTACCCAAATTTCAGTGGTCAGAGAATTAATAAGTGAAATTAAATGTTTTTGAACTATTCTCCTACTTATGAACACTTTTGAAATGGATTTATGTTGAATTTGTGGAAAATTTAGGGTTATCTGAAACATGCTTTTTAGTAAATGAGGCGTTTGCTTTTGACAGGATTAATGAATGGGGAGCTACGATTTATTATTTTTCTAAAACTGTAGAGCTGTGTCTCACGGAAAAGAGCTGCAGAGAAGTGTAGAAAATGGAAGGGAGATGTGTTTATTAGCTCCTTCTCTCCTGAACCTTGAGCCTGGAAGCAGAGAGGATGATAACATATCCTGATGTTACTTTTAGACAGCTATCTTGTTAGGGTTTCTTTAACTTGAGATTCTCGGTCAGGAGCTAGAGGGACTGCCTCCATCTTCAGCTGAAGACTCCATACACTATCCTTCATGTAAATTTAAGCATTCTTAAAAACCATCTGATGTTTTGCTGCTTTTCCATTTTTATCCCTGGTATTTTGTTCTTAAAACACTCCAAAAACACATAGGATCACAATAGGGAACACACAGAACAATATATTTTTCAAAGTACCTTTTTCATGGCCTAAAATTAATTATGATTTTGGAACCAAGACTACATAATTGAGAAATTATATTTATTTTAATATTTTGTCAGGTTATAACTGAAGTTATTTTCATGTACTTGTTCAAACATACCTACTCAATGTTGATTATTAGAGTTTAAGAATAGTAAGGCTATTTCTTTCCAATGTAACCATGTGATACATGAATGTAAATTAGAGTTAATTTAAAGACTATTTTCCTGATTTTTTAAACTAACAAGGAAACTGCTTCAGCAAGAAACACTTAGAGCTACATTTATAAAATAGGTGATGAAGAAGAAGCATTCAAACTTTTTTCTGATACAGGCTTGGAAAATAAGTTTAGTGATCTTACTGAGTCACACAGTCATTCTGGCTGCTTTTAGCTCCAGAATTAAATAAAGCAAAATTTAGAGGACAACTCAAATTTTGAGTGGCTTGAGTATGCCTCAAATATATTATATATATATATGACTTCATTGTTAATATTTCAGTGCTCCATTGACAACGCTGACCAGACTGATGACTTTGCTCTTAATACAGTTAGATGTCTATTACTGTATGAGAAAAAATGAGTCAGCACAGGTACATAATATCATAAAAATCAAAATATGAAATTCAGTAAGAGAGGGAGAAGGTATTTTTGCTAAATCCAATCAACTAATTTCTAATTTAATTAGTTGTGATATTACATTTTATATATTACAATTAAAACTTTTACACATTACTCGTTACATGTACACGTTACATTACATATTACAATACAACATTACATATTATGTTTCTGAAGTAATTAGCTTACACATAATGTACCAAGAAAAAAAAATGCATAGCTAATACAAAGGCTATGCATTTAGTGATCTCAGAATAAGGTGCAGGATGAGCTTCCTGGAAACTATATTCATCAAAGACAATTAAGAATGAAGTTGTCATTGCTAGTTCAGATAGTCCATATGTAGGAGATTACCTGGTGTTTGGGGGGGAAAGGGAAGAAGAAGGGAGCACTACTGTTTCCTTATACTTTTCATACTTTTCTCTAGCACAGATCTTACGTATTATTGGCCAGTTATAAAAAGCTGCTATTGGGATAAATGGACCTTTAATCTCACATGAAGAGATAAATGTTGCAGCCATACTTATGTTCTTATGTCTTCAGAAGTCTATAACAAAGAGAAGAAAACAGGAGGCAGGAAGGTGCTAATTAATATTTATGGTAGAACTAAATCAAGTAACTTGAAAAAAGGGGTAGAGAGAAGTGATATAAGCCTCAGAAGTACCATGGTACACCCCTGGAGGAGTATGCGATGTCCGATTTCAAGCAAACAACATTTAGTGGAGGACAAGGGAGGGATATTTTGGTATAACTGAGATCATAGATTTTGCTCAGTCTCTTATGCAGCTAAGAGAGTGAATTTTAAGGACTGATATACCTACAAAGAAAATAAAAATGACTGTGGGGTTTAGCTTAATCTTACTAAGGCATTTAATTGTTTTCTCTTTTATAACTTAGTCCCAATGCTGAAAAAGTGGTTTTTGGTGAACACTGGATTTGCTTTTAAGTAAAAATATTGTGTAACTGTAAAACAGATTCATTGGATGATGATCTAGAGATTCAACATTTTCTCTTCTATGAGTGTGGCCATTAAAATCAAACAAGGCCATTTCCAGACTGTTCATAGTTCTACTTCTGCTCCTGTATCATCCTAGACTTAATGATACAGGTCCTGAAAGGGAAAAAAAAAAAAAAAAGCATAAATGTTTTACTTGTACAACTGATAGCTACAGAATTTTTACAGAATTAACCAAACAAGATTTGGAGGACAAGCCTGAGTGCAGCATTCATGACAGAAAATGCTTAAGGGAACTTGAAAAAGGAAAACAAAACACAACACAAGGGATGCTGATAACCATGAATATCAAAACTGATTTGTTTGGTTTTTTTCCTTTTTTCACTTCACTTCTGCAAGCTAAACTTCAAAATTTAGTTTAAAGGCTTATTTACTTCTTTTTAATGTTGAATAGTCTGATTTTATTGTTCCTGATTTTTTCCTTGCATTATAAATGTAAGCTCCGTGCCTCTTAAGCACTTCTTGTTGACTATATTGTCATTCACTTAATTGTAAGGAAATGTGAAGAGGCAGCTATACCAGAAGGTTTTATTAAAGCATCAAACCCCAGAAAACTATCTATGCAAGCCAAGTAAATGCAGCATGTGTCCCTGAAGTAGAAAACACACAGTTACATGTAAGTTGATATTTTATTCAGCAAATAAATCAACCCTTATACAACATCCCTCCATAAAACTAATCAGGCACAACACACTCTGTTTGGATTAGCAATCCCTTCACCCCAGGTATATTAGAAAGCCTGTGGAAATATACTTTACCACTCTATAAGCTACCACTGAAAGATATTCCTTAATGTTTCACAATTCAATAAACCACATGTGCACTAATAATCAGTCACTGATTGAAACTACTATATGCAATGTATTCAAGCACTTCCTACTTCCCAGGCTTCCTGTGACCACAGATTAACATGATTTTGCAAAACACTTTCAAGCTATATGAATTGGTAAAGAAGTCCATTCATGTGTAGGTCTCACTTTGGTGGAGCACTTCATCTTTATAGAGCACTAAAGATCACAGACATGTATATTCTATTCATATGGAGAGCTGAACAAAAATACATTTTCCAGTACATAGGGCTTCATTTTTAATTACATTTTTGTCCATGAATTTCTATTTTATTTCCAGAAACCCTGCTTATGTATGTCAACTTCTGTTACTGGCTTCAGGGTCCCCAGATACACAAGCTCCAGAGTCATCAGGAATTCAGGCTGAGTTCTGTGCTGTTGCGGGCTTGGGAAAACACGAGACATTTTGAACAATATATATTGGATATAAAAAGCCAACATTTTCTCACTTAACTGCTTCATTCAAATATTGTGTCCTATCTTACTATAATGAAAGTTATTTTAGATGCAACTTCATCCTTCCTTCAGCTGTCCAAATATGCACTCCATGATCGCTCTGCAGCTGGTGAGAGGATAAAAAAGTTATCACTGGGGCCCTCCATTTAGTTATAAGCCATATGAGACAAAAAAGAGCAAGGATTGCTCCGTATGAAGTGGAAAACCAGTGACTACAGTACAACCTTGGAAAGGAACAAGAACCAAGCGGAACATGTACTAGACTTCAGAGCAGTGTTTTTCATATTCTTATCCAAAAATGGGGATTAATTAAAATTAGGGACTGTAGTGATAGGACAAGGGGTAATGGGTTAAAACTTAAACAGGGGAAGTTTAGGCTGGCTATAAGGAAGAAGTTCTTTATGGTAAGGGTGGTGAGGCACTGGAACGGGTTGCCCAAGGAAGCTGTGAATGCTCCCTCCCTGGCGGTGTTCAAGGCCAGGTTGGACAGAGCCTTGGGTGACATGGTTTAGTGTGAGGTGTCCCTGCCCATGGCAGGGGGGTTGGAACTAGATGATCTTAAGGTCCTTTCCAACCCAAACCTTTCTATGATTCTATGAAAAATGGGTCTACTGCCCCTTCAAACCAAATAAAATATTTCTTCAGGGTCAGGGTGGTGCAGACAGATGATGGTTAGCACCAAAGGCATTAACCCATCTTGGAAATCTCACTCTGAAAGGCAAAATAGTCACAGCACCAACGGCCCTGCCTGTCCTCCCCTAAGCCTCCCCCAACACTGCCAATGGCCCAGGACCCCATTTCAGCCCAGTCTCTGTCCCAGACACATTATGGGATATTGGTCTCCAGCTCCCCCCTGCCCTGCCCAGCTATGGGCCAGAGATAGGTCCACCCATGGGCCAATGTCCTGGCCCAGCCTCATCACACCCCTGTCCCCAGGGATGTGCCTGATGCCCAGGGTTGTGACTGCCCCTCATGGCCCCTGGCAACCTTGCTCCTGGCTGGGGCAATGGGACAGGTCCTGGCTGCTAGGCCCTGCCAGGCCCTGGAGCCCCTGATGCTCCCAGGGAGCACCTGGCCCACAGGGAGTCACTGTCTCTCTCTTGTCACTGACAAGAGTAGTATTCCTGGCATATTCCTCATGCCCACAAATCGCAGGCGAAATTTTCTCAGCAGAGCATGACAGTTCTCTGGCACTGCCAGGCAGACAGTTGATTTTCCAGTGTCAAAATAATTAGGATATATCTGGGACAATGAGAGGTGGCCAGTTTCCAGTGAAGAAGTGTAAACCCACATGTGCATCTTCCCAGTCACCTTGGAGCCACCATGGTAAAGGAAACAAAGCTTGTATAAACATGTCCGCTCATACAGAAGTTCTGGAGCACAGCTTTAATTTCAAATTTGGAAAATAATATGATTCTATGTTAATTATTCTGTTTCAGAAATTATGGAGACTTCATCAGCTAAATCCATTCAATATACATTTTTAGATGCAGTGTCTCTAGACATTTCAGCAATAAATATAGGTCCTTCTTTTGCAAAGCTATATTATCAGCAATGCTGCAGTGAAACAGTTGTTCAATGGACCTCATCCCTCCGCAGCTCTGACCACTGCTATAAGGATACAAAAGTGAACCACAACATGGGGCAGCCAAGTGTCCTGCACTGGCAAGAGCTGAATGTTGAATCAGAAACCCTTATTGTTCTATGTGACATTCTGGAAGCCAACTTGTCTCCCTATATCCTAGCACTAGGGCTTGAATACCAATAAGGTCAGTGCAGGCACAGGTAAGCAAGACTTGGCAGGTCTGACAGGCAATTTTCCTGCTGTGATTTCATAGGCTGAACTCCAGAGCACAAGGCTCCTTAATAGTACAGAAAATTACTCCCCTCTCCACATTTCTCTAGCCAGATTTCTGCCTGTTAACAGAACATCCTCTTCCAATGCCTAGGACTTACCAAATGCCCCAGCACTGGAAAGAGGACAGCCTCAGGGTATCACTCCAGGTACTTCCTCTGTACTTTCCCAAGATTTAGCTTTTTGCCCAGAAAACATCCTTCCTAAAGATTCTTCCCAGAGCCAGGAGCAGGTAAAGTCAATGTAACAGTCAATACAAGACTTAAGCACTTGCATTTTTTTCATTAGTTTTACCTATGCTTTCTTTTCACCTGTTCTTCTTTGTAATACACTTGTAGCCTCACCTGGCTGAAACAGATGATCCATTAGTGGTTGTATTCATTTATTTAAATGCAATGTCAATAGGATACAGAGCAGAACATCACTAGGATGGCAGCATTCACAACTCATTCTGTCTAGAGCAATAAGATGGTTTTGTTTCTTCCAGCCTTTAAAGATTGCAGCTTTTTACTTCACACAGGAAAAAAAGTCATACCTTCAGTTTGCAAATAACTGCCATCTTTCCACAGAGGGCAGCCAGCACCTACAGGAACATGGAATTTTACAGCAGGATTTACATGTGCACTTTGGCAATCACAGGAGCACTAGAAAGGAACTGCTGAGATTCAAGCTATGAATACAAAAGAGGCAGGTGTGAAGCAGATGAGAAGAAAATAACATATAAATGTACAATGGGTCAAGATGTACAAACATGCCGCCAGGAATAAAAAGGTGCTGTAGGAAAAGAGAAATAGTTTACCTTCTGACTAAATTATGCACACTGTGGTGAATTAATAATTCTGTGAGAGCAATGATGCTTCACATAACTTATTTGGCTCTGAATTTCGGATTCCATCTTGGTACAGAAGTTTGAAATGAATATTTACAAGGTGATTTATATGGACAAGATCAAGTCCTTTTCACTTTAAAAGAAAATATATATATACAGAGAGAGAGGTTTTACTGTCTGAAAGCATGAACAGGAATCAAAAGAATTCAAACTTGCATGTGTTTTGGTTTTGGACTGCTTAGGTGCCTCATATGTAACTCAATAAACAAGTAATGGTCATGCTACTTTAGTCACTGAAAGATAATTAACTTTGCTGAAATGCGTATGCTTCTGTGCTGATGATGTGTTCCACATGATAGCGAAAGAAGATAGCTCTTGCCCAGCTGCTTAATGTTCAAAATACTCAAGTGCCTGCACATGGCCAGTGTAATCTGTTCCTAGCAGTTTGCAATCTGAGTTGAGCAGTACAAATTCTGAGCTCTCTTAAAAGCACTTGACCTCCTGGATGAAAAATTGTTCTCTTTTCTCTCTGTGCCACTCTTTTCCCATCCTTAAAAAAGGGGCAGCTGTTCTGTACCTATGAATAGAAGGCTCTGTTCTATTTCATTACTCACAGAGATTAGTAGTACCTCTCAAAAGGAGAAGTGAAATGCTTGTTAAGGATAAAGACTATATTTTAATATCCTATGGCTTGTCAGTATGCTTTTATTTATATATTTTTATCAACATTTCTTTAGAAGTTACAAATTTTAGTATTGCTTTAGCTTACACAATCAAGCACCCTCTTCAGGTGAAATGAGAATATCATTAATGTATGGTTTGTGAGTATGCACTAATATTTCATATGACATCTTTCTAGCTTTTATTTAGTATTTGAAGACTAAGCAAATCAGGATTGGCTTTAACAGTAAAAATAATAATTTAAAAAAATCACAGAAATAATACATATTCCTCATAGTTACATATTTATACATTTTATCTTGCAAAATTAAAAAATTGAGATATCTATCAATATATTTCTTTTTCCTAGATGACAACATAAAGAATGTAGAGAAATTAAAAGAAAAAAATCATTAAATTATTAAAAGATGAGCTTTGTTTTATAAAGCAACCAGCCAAATGGCAATAGGGAGAAAAGTAAGATTCCAAAAAGTATGTTTTAGCAAAATAAAGCAGGGAAGTGTGAGGGGGAAACCAGGAGTGTGATTATAACTACAAAAGTGGATGAATAATAGCTATTTGGCCCACCGATCCATCACTTCTCCCCTGACCTAAAGGTTTCACTTCCTAAATACACTGAGAAAATTATACTCACCTGAATTAAATGTCAATTTCTGTCTGACATTTGCAGTATTGTAGAGTTTTTGAAAGTCGGTTACCAATGTAACTTTTATTGTTTGGTCTGGATTAAGAAGGTATATTATCCTACAAACAATATCGCATGCAAAGTGTTATCTGGTTGGAGGAAAACTGAAAATGTCGGATGGCTTTTCTACTACATAAAGCTCAAGTTTTTTTCTCCATCAACAGTTTTGTTGCAATACCACCATCAATTTAATTAGAGATTTCCAAATTTACAACGGTGTGAGTGTATAATAATGTGAAATGTAATCAGAAGTGAGATGGAAGTTCATTACTAAATTGATAATATTTACTGAGAATTCATGAATTACCCTTAATCTGATGTACTACAAAGACATTTTTTTAATCATCCCCAAATCTGACAGATTTTATTAAATTGCTGTCTGGAATGAAAAAATGAAACATCAGGGAGAGACTTCTAGAGTACAAATGGATTAAATGGATTGCAGCAAGATTTTCACATATCCATCAGCCATGACAAGAATACAAGAAAAAGGCTTGTAGAATCTAGGCCAATAGTCCAAGGGAAACTGTTGAGGAAGAAAACAATGTGTCATTGTATGATGGGTCATAATAAGATAACATGGTTGCCAAATAACGTTTTGTAGGGGGAGGGAGGGAGTAAAAACCCACTGCTACTATTTATTTAAATTGCATAGACATATGGATAGATTAATTATAGGAGAGAGAGCAAGATCAAAGTTTTGTTTAAAATATGCTGGAGATGAGTTGTCGTATAACAAAAGGAAATAAGGCTTGGATTTGAAAGCAAAAGATATCTAAGAAAGGGAAAAGATTAACATAAGAATATATTTTAAAAGAAATCTTTTAGTAGCTGCACTGTGTTAAACAATCAGAAGTCTATGCTTTTGGAATAGTTCTTAAAGAGGAGTTAAGCAGAAAGTCCTACTAAGCTAGCTACCCAAAACCTTCACGTCTGAATTCCTTATTGCAGTACTGCACAGTCCCTGACCAGCCTTTGAATTTACATTGAAAACACTGTAGCATACTCTTAGAAGTTTAATGGTTCAGGTAAATTTATACAGTCTTCTCCCATATGCAGTTGCTGACATCAAGCCCACATGTATAAGCAGTTTCATTCGGATTAAGAATTTTTACTGGCATGATCATTTTGGTAATAATAAACCATTTTAATATTACCTTTATATTAATTATTTCTGTTATGCTATAAATTGCATTTATATTTATGGAATGAAGAATGAGTGTGCCAGTCAGTGCTAATCTCTCTTTTTAACTCTCTTACAGGATACAAATTCATACCATTGTCTTTTGACACTAGCAGTTACTTTATACTTCTGAGTTGGTAGTGGTCATACTTTCTCAAAAAACTTGCTATTTACTATACTGTGCTTATAAATAAGAGAATTTTTCTTGGTGTGTTTTTTTTTTTTTGTTTTTTCCCCCCACACACACGCATACATAATTCTAGTGGAAATGTAGAACCTGAGAGAAAGGAGGAAAATTAATATCTCTTTCTACAACCCCTGCTCTTTTCAAGTACTGTTAAATAAATGATGATACACTACAAGATTTAAAGCCCAGCAAGAATCAAAGCCTTCAATGGTACTCATAATGTTGGAATTTAAAAGAAAACTGATCTGACTCTGTATGCAGCTCTTCTGATGTTTCTCATCCCAAAGAGAGATTTGCCTTTTAATTGAAAAGGTATTTTTTATTAAAACATTTTTTTATCACAATGAAGTAAACACAGAGGTTTACAAACTGTGCTCTTGAAAGTGGACACATGCATGCTTATTCTGAGATAACTAAAAATACAAAACAAAAGCAACATTTTCATAGAAGGCTACCACTATATTTGAAGCATATAAAAAATCCTATGATCATAAGTATAATGGAACTGTCATCCATGTTTTTTTCTAATTGAATGAAGTTTTCTTTCTTGGGGGTAGGATGTTTTAGTTATGGTTTACTGTGTTAGGACTCTAAAATGAAAGCATCTACCAATGAGGCTCACACAAGACACAGACCCATATTCTTATAAAATAATAATTTTTACAAAGAGATTTGGTTTTACACAGCACTTTCAAACAAAGTCTTGAACACATAGCTATTAAGCCTGAAATAAAGCAAGTGAATAAGGCAAGTATTCATTCTTTCTTAAAGAAAAAGAAAGAAAAAAAAAAAAGGAGAGAGGCTTCCCAAAATCATAACTGTGGAGAACACTAAAGGTATAATCTCAGAGTTTTTACTAAATATCTGACCACTGGATACATAATATCAGGAATTTTAAAGGAAATTTTCTTTGTAGTAGTTTGTCAAATACATAGTCAGAACTTGCCACTGGTTTCAAAGAACAAGCTTAACAGGCAACTGAGAGGGAAACATGCATTAGGTATTTTAAATTCATCACATTCTGAAGGAAAGCTAAATATGCAGCCTCTACATCAACAAATAGTGCAATAACAACTGCCTTTTCTGGGCTCGGGTCAACTTTAGAGATGTTTTTTCAGAGAAAAATTTCAACACTTGGCAAAAAAACTAAGCAGTAAGCTATTTGATGGAAATTTCTCAGCCTTAATCACTTTATTACACGATCACAGAATGGCTGAGGCTGAGAGGCACTTCTGGAGGTCATCTAGTCCCACCACCCTGCTCAAGTGGCGTCACCCACAGAAGGTTGCTCAGGGTTATTTCTGATGAGGTTTTAAATCTCTTCGTGACTGGAGTCTCCACAGCCACTCAGGAAAACCTATTCCAGTGTATGACCAACCTCAAAGGAAAAATTGTTTTCCTTATATTTAAATGGAATTTCATTTTTTTTTTCAGTTTGTGCCCATTACCTCTTGAACTGCCACAGGGCACCACTGAGAAGAGTTTGGCTCATTTTCTTTACTTCTCTCATAAAGTACTTAAGCATGTTGATAAGATCCCCCTGAGCTTTTCCTTCTCCAGCTGAACAGTCCCGGATCTCTCAGCCTCTGCTCATATGACAGATGCTCCAAGCTCTTAATTATCTTTGCATCCCTTCACTAGATTCACTCCAGTATGCCTTCGTTTCCTTCTTCTGGGCAGCCCAGCAGCAGACACAGCAGTCTAGATGTGTCTCACCAGGGCTGAGCAGAACGGAAGGACCACTTCCCTTGATTTGCTCTCCACACTGTGTAATGCAGTTTAGGAGCCTGTTGGCCCTTTTTGCTGTAGGTGCACGTTGCTGGCTCATGGTCAGCTTTGGTGCCCACCAGAACCCCCAGGTCCTTCCTTGCAAAGCTGCTTTTCAGCTGATTGGTCCCCAGCCTGTCCTGGTGCTCATTTTTTCAACCTGTCAAGGTCCCTCTGAATATCAGCACAACTTTCTGGTACATAAGCCACTATTCCCAGTTTTTATCATCTGTAAATTTGCTGTGGGTGACAAATGAAGGTGTTAAACAGTACTGGAAACATTAATGACCTTTGGGACAAACCACTAGTATGTGGCTAGTACTTTGTGTCTTTAATGACAATCCTTTAAGACAACAGTTCAGCCATTTTTCAATCCACTTCACCCTCTCTAGTCCATTCTTCATTATTTTAGCCATGTGGATATGATGTGACACAGTGTGAAAGCCTTACAAAAGTCAACATAAACAACATCTACTGCTCTCCACTGTGCAAGTCATCTCATTGTAGAAGTCGTCCAAGTTAGTGAGTTATGATATTACCTTCAAAAGTCAATGATGGCTTCTCCCATGCCATTTCTGTGATAGAAACATCACCAGCCTGTAGTTCCCTAGATCCTCTTTCTTGCCCTTCTTGAATACAGTAGTGACAGTTATTTACTTGTAGTCCTTAGGAGTCACCCCACTGCTGCTCACCTCTCATTACTGTCATCTATCATGTAGTTACAAAGTCTCCAAGAACTAATTATAGATACTGATATCTTTGCAATAAGTATCAAAACAAAATGAAATAAAAAAAACCAAACAAACCAAAACCAAGCACAAAAAAAAAAAGAAAAACAACAAAAAAACCACTAAAAAAACCAAACCAAACCAAACCCACCCACATCGAAAACCAGAAAAGAAACAAAGAAAAATAAAACAGAAAGACAACCTATAAGTGATTGTTCGTGAAGAATATCAGTCATGATGTTATGTGTATTGAACTGTGTTTGATTAGAGTGTAATACATTTTAGAAGACAACATATATCTGAATACCATTGTTTCTAGAAAGACACTTTTGCATTTGACTAGCAATTACTTTATATTACTTAGTGGAATTAAAACCAGGAGAAACATCAAATAAAACAGAAGATGGAATAGAATCAAGAGTTCTATACAGTAATCGTGTGATTCTTTTAATAAGGCAAACAGCAAACTTAATTGCACTTTAAATGGAGGACAACTGCTTGTCCAATTTCTAAACCCATGGCATAGGGCATTTATACAAATCTATGTAAGTTAGGCAGGTCTTGCTTTCTTATTCTGCTTTAATTGACAAAAAGTCTTAGAAATACTCATGGGAAGAAATAAATTGAAGAACAAAGAGAAAGTAAATTAAGGGGTAGATGATTGAAAGTCCAATATTGTAAAGGAGATTAAACCTTAAGTAGACCATGAATAGGGAATAATATGAATAGGGACAAAATCAGAGTTTAATGCGTCATCTTTACTACATTCCTACTGAATTTCAGGTTTTTATCTCAATTTTGCGTGTAAAAGGAATTACTGCAAAAAACTCCAACCACTTTAAGAGCAGCTGCAGAATCCTTGTAGCTTGCATTATTTATTAATCCCAAAATATGTGGTTTGCTTTTTATTCCAGTGAAGCCAGAATATAAATCTTTCTTTTCCATGCAAGTGACATCACTAGCTGCATAAGATTTCCCGAGACTAGAAAATTTGAAAAAAAAAGTCTCCACAATCTCTTTTTTAACTCATATGTAAAACACAGTCAAAACAGTTCTGAGAGAACCATAAGCATTTATATTATTATAAAAACCAGAAAACTGCAACATTGTCAGAGGAAAAAATGAGAACAGTGTTATGCATGCGAGTCAGCGTTTAAGGAGAGAGAATTATCTTACCCGTTATTTCTACTAAGTCTTTTCCTTCATGCTATTTATATCAGGAGAAGGAGGGTATGGGAAATTCTCCCTTATCTGGATATTTTCCTCTGTTGGAAAATCTGTAACTGGTGAGTTCAAGACTAATTCTACTTCCTTAGAGTAGAATACAGAGCCAGAGAACCGCGTCTTCTGAGTTTGTGACCAGTGTAAAATATTGCACAGGTTATGTATGTCAGTAAGGGACCGGATTTTATAATTTCCACATTTACTTCAGTCTGATGTTCTTACATGACCACTACACAGCTGGTGTCATCATAGTGCCTAATCTAGTACTTCTAAAGTGAATCTTTTAGTGACAGAATTGACTTCCTCAATTTCTCTGGTGTAGAGCCTCAAAGCCAAATCAATCTTATTTTTGATACAGCTAAAAAAAAAAAGAAAAAAAAAAAACAAACCGAAAAGGATCTTTCCAACTATTTTATTTTTATACACCTATCTCAGTTTTGGTCCTTGATTCAGTTTATGTGATAGCAGATATTTACCATGATATGCTGCAAAGCTGACTTGCCAGTTCCCCAAGGATGCTAAGCATGTAAAAACCCAGCAAACAACATTTTGCATGTATATGTCCCTGGAAAGTTCCATTCACTCAGCAACATCGTATTTAGGCCAAGACTATTTGCCTCCATTGTTTTGTAACTTCATCTGCCACATTCTTACTGACACTGTGCAATGTCAGATCCTTAACTTTCTTTTTTATTGTAAACCTGAGTTTTCAGAGCAATGAATTATGACATAGAAAACAGAGTTGAACGATTTTGCCTCTCCTATGTTAATGGTCTAGCTTCTTTCCTCTTGGGGAGCTTTCCATTTGACAGTTTGTCACACTCCCCTTTAAAAGGTTCACCCTGATTTAGTTGTTTAAAGTCAAGCAGTTTAACATCATGCAATTTTGGGGTGTGTATATTAAGGAAAGAAAAGAGGGTGGGGGGAAAGCAGAGAAGAGGCAACTTCAGAAATGAAAACATTTCATCTTGGGGTAATAATCCTATGAAGACTTAGCACAGTTTTGTCTGTGAATATGCCAGGTTTGTGACATGTTCAATTAACCGTTTAACTACTAATCTGATGGATATTAATTTACTGATTACCTAATAGGTACTAACTTAATTTATAATCTAACTGTAGTATAGGATTTTTTAACATATATCTGTACAGCTCCTAGTACAGTGAATAAAGACTGTGATCAAAATCACAATTTTAATACTAACACATTTAATAGACTGTCAAATGCGGAAGAGCCTCTTTTTTTCTGTGAGATGTTATTAGCATATTATTGCCTACACCTGGAAACATCTTAATGGTATGTTAATCCTGCAGATCTGTTTCACTATTAAACACAGATCTAAAAATCCTAACTACAGTTCTAAATAATGGGCTTCATAAAATGTAAATTCATTTTTATAAAGAGATCATTCTGGGTTCACTAAACTACAGTATGCAGAGAGTGTTAGACTACTCCACTCTAACAGTTCACAAAATAAATCCTTGGCAATTTACTCTCAAGAAAGAGAGAAGGATTCGATAAGTTGAAAGGGGACACTTTTGACCTTATGAGGAATAGACCCATAATTTATGAAATAGATGGAAACTTTTTACTGCCAAGTGTGCTGTGAATGAATGACTAGATCTAAACCATTTGCACTCTTGTATCTTTCTGGAATACAAGTCTGCCACCACGAATGGTCACAAAAGCAGAATAGCCACAATCTTAGATAATGCTTTATCACTGCACCTACAAGAATGACAAGCAAAAAGAAAGATTATCATTACAGTAACAAGACAATAAACACTGAAACAAAATGTTATTAAACCAGTTGAATTTTATCAGTCAATAATATCTGGATTATTATGAGCTATGCTAAATTGAGCAGGCCCTTAAGTGTTTTTTTAACCTGTAGACATTAATTTCCTTTTCCAAAAGGCTGTTGAAATTTTTCTTATATTAGTAAAAAATCAGTTCCCTGGTATTTTAGACATGTCAGAAAGCAAGCTGTAAAAGCTGTTGAGCTGTTGTTGTGCAGTTTGCTGACAGCTCTTGTTTTCTAAAACCCTACCTTTGATTTTCCATATTTTCAAAGACTGTGATCAAAAAATAAAGGTTATTAATTGAGATTTTTTTTAATACTAAAGCTTGAAATGATACAGTAAAACAACTCCAAGACTTTCTGAAAAACAAGTCAAAATTATAAAAATATAAAGTATAAAAATCCTTATACCTGTTGTGTTTTAGCTTTTGTGAAAGTATTTTTATAGAAAAAAAATAGAAATGCTAAAAACATCTGTAAGGGGAAACAGAAAATGTAAAGAAGTAAATCTTCTGATTGTGACAGGGAAAATACTCCATTTAAATAACCTGCTTCCAAAGCCAAGTGTCAATTAAATTCATTCTGTAGCTAAAATGATTCACTATTCTCTAATTCTGGGATACATCTTGGAATTCTAGGAGAGGCTCAGCACTGTCAACTCTGACTTTTGCAGGTGTGACATGTCTTTATCAGGAATGCATTTGTTGCCCGAGACAGAAATATATAAAGTAGGAGAGTGTGGTGTGATGCAATATGTAGTATCTTTCAGGTACAATGTTATCCTACTGTAATTTGCAGTATAAATTGACAGAGGCAGGAGATAAGCTTTCTTAATTCAACTGTGTATGACTGTGGTGATAATCAACAATATTTTTTTCTTTGTGACAACCTAGAAGGAAAATCTTTAAAGAGCATGTTGGGTTTGGTTGTTTGGTGGGGTTTTTTTTCCTAACTCTGTCTACAAATCTGTCACCACTCCAAATCATAAAATATATTCCCTAGCCAGGGAAGATGTGCCCTAGCCTTATAGGTGCATCACATATCTCTGCTCTTCTTTGCAAAAGAGTGCAAAAGTTCCTCTCCTTTCCTTTCAACAGCTACCATCCAGCAACATAGGACCAAAGAGATGAGGCTGGAGGTCAATACATTTCGGGGTTTTCTATTTTTACTGGGATATTTACTCATGTCAATATTGCTATATTCCAGTTCAGTTCTTTTCACAAAGTACGGCAGCAGAACTGACAGAAGGGTCAAAGCCACCCCATTTTAGGTTTGGGGTTTTTCTTGATTTTAAAGCATGCATCTTTGCATGGCATAGAGGTATTGTGACAAACATGGACAGTAATCCACCTTTGCTAACATACCCATGTTCCAATACTCAGGGCTGCAGCTGTAAATCTGCCCTATCATATGATTCTCAACAAACCATCAGGAGGCAGAATGAGCATAAAATGGTTCAACTATAGCAAAGGGAGATTAAAATTATTAGCAGAAATTTGTTTCTTTATCAGGTGAAAAGCAGTTTAATAATTCTGCATTTAAATGTTTTTTTATGTCTGAAAGGATGAAAAGAAATTAAAACTGTTAGGCCTTCTTATTCTTTATCTGAACTAATTTCTTTGACCATTTGGACTTGCATTGTCTTCTGATGCTAACACTGCTGAGAAAATATCTCCCATATGCTTATAATGAACAGGCTCAAATTGCCCTGTAATGTGACACTTATCATTATTTCCCTTTACCAACTGAAAATGGGAATGTTAATACATTTAAGGCAGGCTGAGGAGAACTGCTGGTAACTCAAATGTCTTTCGATCAAACCTTTCCCCCACATTTCCCCACATCAAGTATTATTACTGCAGCCAAGTAAAACTCTTGCTATTATTACATGGATATCTAGTAGCATTGAGTTCAAGTCCCACTTAGCTAGCCCTGTGAGATTTACAGACTAGGAAAGAAGGGCATCTTAAGAAACAGTGGCTGAGCCTAGATTGATTCAAACTGGAAACAAGACATATATTTTCAATCAAAAGCTATCAGGGAAGACAAGCCGTGTTCTACAGTCTTCAAAAAGTCTCAGACACTCTACAAAACAGGCTACTGTTTAATCAAATGTCAATTAATAAGCTAAGTACAAGAATAATGAATGAAATGTTATGCATCCAAGCATATCCGATATAATGAACTGTTCAAGCCTCTGATCTTAAAATCTCTGAATGGGAATGTCACTTGTAGATAGTAGGCAGCAGGGCAAGATTATTATCCCTATTTTACAGATGAGGAAAAAAAAAGACGAAGGAGGCAATGTGTTACAGATACTTTGTTTGAGTCCAACAATTTCATTTTTCTTTTCTTCTATGTAACAGAACTTTAATTCACCTTTTAAAAACATATATATAGAGAATATGGGTGTATAGAGGTCACCCATAGGTCTCCCTGTACATCTTTCTGGTATGTGAGCGTAACACCTGATACATAACATACAAGAAATGAAGCTGAACTGCCACATCTGTGATTTAACCCTTGTTCTTTGTCTTCCCAGCTGTCTTGTGGTTCGTGCTTACTGTCTGACTTCTTCCTGCAGCAATAGGATCTCATTCATTTACCCATCTCAGCTACACTGTAGTCAAAAAACTCCCTGTGCTCATTCCTTTTTTATAAGAATTAGTGTCAACATTCCTCCTGGAAAAGCAGCATAATGCTCATGTAGAATTTTTTCCTGCTGTGTTGAAGGTATGTTTACAATGTTCGTTGGAGGGTTCAGCTTAGGAATTTAACAACCACATGCATACATTCTGGCCTCTGTCCCCACAGTCCTGCCAATATACTAAGTACAGTCAGCGTCTGCAGACATACAAATGTCCAGCAGACAAGATGACATCCTCTGCATAGTTATTGCCGCTAGGGATATTACAAGTTGGAACCAGCATTTTTGCACAGGCCAGGAAGCTAAAGTCTTACAATCCAAGTCAAGCATTTTCCTCCACTGTATTTTTTACATCAATACAAATACCCAAGGCAGTCCTATTGTTCCTGCTACCATACTCTCCTCTGGTTCTCTGAATCATTTAGCGTATGGCTACAACTACTCCCTGCAGGCATAAACCTGATCTACATTGACCCTAATTGGCTAAGAAAGTCTGCCAGGATCACAGCTTAATATCAACTTGCTATTTGCTTCTGCTGTGTTTTTACATTAGATTGCAGCATGGAGCAAAAAGTACTCAAGTATAAGATATTATTGTTAAGGTACTGTGAAAAAAAAAAAAGGCACAAAGAAAGAGGGCAGGAATGTTTATTCTAAGTTAAGACAATGCCCCAGATGGCTCCTGATTGACCCAATTAACTGAAGGACCTAATTTGGGAGCATGATTGCTGTAGTCACTGGCTGTTGTCAGAGAAGAAGAGACAAGCACATTTACCATGGGTTGAGACCATTATGAATTAACCTGTGGAGGTGCCTTTCTCTCTCCTTAACTGTTAAATATGCTTATGCTTCCACTTTTAAGTATCTTAGGTACATAAACATAGGTAAGATGAATCAGGGCTTAAGCAGAGGTGATAAATTGAAAGTAAATATTTGTGTAAAACAAGAAAAACAGCAGTATGACTGTGGTATCTGGTTCTATCTGAATCTATTTATGATGCCTGAGATACAAATTTTCTAATGGCCTCCTCGCTGTGGCCTCACTGAGCTCAATTTAACTATCCATGAGACTGGCTTTCTACATATTTCAGCAAAAATAAGTTACATTACTGAGAGTTGTTTAATGACCTAAATACACCTTATGGCAAAATGTCTTATTTTTAACTCAATCACAGTATCACAGTATCACAGTATCACAGTAGGTTAGAGATTGGAAGGGACCTCAAAAGATCATCTAGTCCAATCCCCCTGCCGGAGCAGGAACACCTAGATAAGGTTACACAGGAACGTGTCCAGGCGGGTCTTGAATGTCTCCAAAGAAGGAGATTCCACAACCTCCCTGGGCAGCCTGTTCCAGTGTTCCGTCACCCTCACTGAGAAGAAGTTTCTTCTCAGGTTTAAGTGGAACCTCTTGTGCTCCAATTTGTATCCATTACCCCTTGTCCTTTCATTGTTTGCCACTGAGAAGAGCCTGGCTCCATCCTCGTGACACTCCCCCTTTATATATTTATATACACTAATAAGGTCACCCCTCAATCTCCTCTTCTCCAAACTGTAGAGACCCAGCTCCCTCAGTCTTTCCTCATAAGGGAGATGCTCCACTCCCTTAATCATCTTAGTTGCCCTGCGCTGGACTCTCTCCAGCAGGTCCCTGTCCTTTTTAAACTGAGGGCCCCAGAACTGGACACAATATTCCAGATGAGGTCTCACCAGGGCAGAGTAGAGGGGAAGGAGGACCTCTCTCGACCTACTAACCACCCCCCTTCTAATACACCCCAGGATGCCATTGGCCTTCTTGGCCACAAGGGCACAGTGTCGGCTCATGGTCACCCTGTCGTCCACCAGGACCCCCAGGTCCCTCTCCCCTACACTGCTCTCTAACAGGTCGTTCCCCAGCCTATACTGGAACCTGGGGTTGTTCCTGCCCAGATGCAGGACTCTACACTTTCCCTTGTTATATTTCATCAAGTTATTCCCCGCCCAGCTCTCCAGCCTGTCCAGGTCCCTCTGGATGGCAGCACAGCCTTCTGGCGTGTCGGCCACCCCTCCCAGCTTAGTGTCATCAGCAAACTTGCTGATAGTACACTCAATTCCCTCATCTAAATCGTTAATGAATATATTAAATAATACTGGTCCCAGTACCGACCCTTGAGGCACTCCACTAGATACAGGCCTCCAACTAGACTCCGCCCCATAGACTACAACTCTCTGGCTTCTCTCCTTCAGCCAGTTCACAGTCCACCTCACTACCTGATCATCCAGACCACACTTCCTCAATTTAGCCGCAAGGATGCTGTGGGAGACCGTGTCAAACGCTTTGCTGAAGTCGAGGTAGACCACATCCACCGCTCTACCATCATCCATCCACCGTGTTATTTCCTCATAAAAGGCTACAAGATTGGTCAAGCACGACTTCCCCTTGGTGAAGCCATGTTGACTGCCCCTCATAACCCTCTTATCCTTGATATGCCTTAAGATGGCACCAAGGATAAGGTGTTCCATCACTTTCCCAGGAACAGAGGTGAGGCTAACCGGTCTATAGTTACCCGGGTCCTCCTTCTTGCCCTTTTTGAAGACAGGAGTGACATTTGCTTTCCTCCAGTCCTCAGGCACCTCTCCCGTTTCCCAAGACTTGGTAAAGATGATGGAGAGCGGTCTAGCAATGACCTCAGCCAGTTCCCTCAGCACCCGCGGGTGCATCCCATCTGGACCCATGGATTTATGGATATCCAGATTGCTCAACTGGTCTTTAACCCATTCCTCATCAACTAAGGCAGACCGCTCCGTTGACCTATCTTCATCCGGGGTCTCAGCGGTACAGGGCTCTTCAGGACTGCCTCCAGCAGAGTAGACAGAGACAAAGAAGTCATTCAGTAACTCTGCCATCTCTGTATCTTCTGTCACCAGGGCACCCGTCCCGTTCATCAGCGGGCCTACATTGCCTCTGGTGTTAGTTTTACCTGCCATGTATTTGAAAAAGCTCTTTCTGCTGTCCTTGACCCCTCTCGCCAGCTTTAATTCCAAGGAGGCCTTAGCCATCCTAGCAGCTTTCCTACATCCTCTAGCAGCAGCCTTATATTCTTCCCAAGTGGCCAGCCCTTCTTTCCATGACCTGTAAACTCTCCTCTTCCACTTGAGCATACCGAGCAATTCCCTATTTAACCACGCAGGTCTCCTGACCCTCTTCCTCGACTTCCTACGTGTCGGGATGCTCCGATCTTGAGCTCGGAAAAAGCAGTCCTTGAACGTCAATGCTCGGATAAGATCCAGGATACCTTTCTCTTACATCCCTTCTCTCTTCTACCTTGGTCTCTGGAATAAAAACCAGAACCATGGGGTAGGTCAGAAGAAGCAGGGTGCCTCTGAAAGCCTCTACCCAGTTATTTTGACATGTTTTGATAGTCTTCCCTGTCCATAGGAAGAGCATCACTGTTTAAGGCAAGTACAGGATTATTCTGGGTGTCTGCATGCTGGGTGGGAAGCTGCTTAGAAGCAGCCATCTCAATACATACAACATGAGGAATGTGTCTGAATAGGTGTCATACTCAAAGTCTCGTAGTAGATCCCCCTGAGCTCTCACACTGCAATTTTCCTTTTTGAGGTTAGTGTTTGCTGGTAAGGGGAGGAAATGGAAGGGTTTTTTTTAAAGCATTTTGGTTATCATTAACTACAGACATAATTTGCTTACCTTTTCACTACAAGGAAACAAATCTTACTCTTCAGTTTGCATGTGGTTTGCCCAGTCTATTTATCTGACAGCTAAGAGCAGTTTTACAACCACACTCAGAAGCAGAACCTGTAAACACAAACAATATTATGTGAAACTGTGATCTAACACTGCCCAATGACATTCACTTAGCAGATGGCTTAAAAAAATGAAACCAACACAAAAACACAACAAACAAACCTGTGGACAAACAAATAAAACCCAAACCACAGAATTTCAGCACTTTGTGGTTTCCTGAATTGAAATATTTGAATTTATAACTTCAAAGTTCTTTCACTGTGTGTGTAGTGGGAAAAAAAGATGTTACATAAATATAATTATTCTATAAACACCCTGAATACAGTAAAACAAATGCAAGTTTATGAAAAAACATCTTTAAAAGAATGCTTTTGCAGTTCATACAAAACAAGATACCCTATATTTGGGTACAAAGCATGTGCTGCTGAAAGTTACACTGTAATTTAGGCAGAACATAATTTTGAGATTTACAATTAGGAAATCTATTATAGCCTCAAGTACTGAATCTCAAAAATAAGTTTTCAGCAATGAAATGCAAGTGATTTAACACCATTGATCATGTGGTACAAAATGCATTCAGTTGGCTTTTAATAGGCAAAGATATAATTAAAGTAAATTATATACAATCTTTCTGTTTAATACATCTATATATGCACACACACAATAGGCAGCCTGATAACTCTTTAACTTCTAGCTATCACTAGAAAATTATAGCAGAAATAACTTCTTATTTGACACATAATGAGAAAACTTTGTGCTTAATAAGTGATTTCATTCCAAAATCTTTATAAACTGTGGCAGACAGTGCCTGTATTTTAGATTCTGAGAAAGATGTTAAGGTTTTTATGAGACACAGTAAGGCCTGAGGTAAGAAGAAAGTAAGTGACCAACCCGAAGTAATGTCAGAATCTGTGAAAGCCAAGCAGAAAGTACAGAAGAGATCACATAGGCAAAGGGAGAATCAAACATCTGTCTAGTGACATCTACCCATCAAGCTTACAAAAACCTACCTACAGCATACAGTAATCTAACTTGCTCTTTAATGCATCCAATAACAAGGATTCAACAGATGCCCCAGAAATCCTTCTTGTGCTATGAATTAATTATTCAATAAATTAATTATACTGGTACAGGATTTTGCTACTCAGTAATTGGTATTATATTGTTGTCAATTATGTTGGTTAATTTTACTGGAAAATCCTCCAGATTTGATGGATTTTATGATCTCTGTTGGGTAGTGACGCGAGTTCAGCTTTTCAGGCCATTGTGCACCCTTCCATGTGACAATTTCTGCTACACTGTATTCCTCTGTAGTTTGTTTATGACAGTGCCAAATGGGACTGTGTGAAAATGCTTACTAATGTCAAGATACATCAAATCTATAGTTTCTCCCTTGTCCACTAGGCAATTACCCTGCCAAAGAAAGAACTTGGATTGATTTGATATGACTTTTTTTTATGACAAATCCATGTCAGCTGTTCCCTATCACCTTATCCTCAGGGTGCATCCAGACTAATTAACAAGCTGTTCCACAATGTTTCAGGTATTGAGGCTAAGCTGATGTACCTAGGTCTTCTCTTTTACCCCTTTTTAAAAATAGATCCACTGTCTGTCCTTCTTCATTCTTTAGGGAATTCACCTGGTTTTCCTGTGCTTTTTTTTTTTTATCAGCAACGTCTCTTAGATTTCTTTCTGCTTGAGTAGACAATATGAATGCATCTAATCTTCCTTAATATTAAATACATTAATTTTATGTCTAAAATTAATATTTCTAAATCAAGATTAAAAAAATATCTGAGTTTAGCTTTAAAAATCTGTTTTTAAACAGGTCTAAACAGATATGTTTTAAACAGATTTAAAAATATGTTTTTAAAAATGAGTTTAGGTTTATTAATTTTATGTCTAAAATTAATATTTCTAAATCAAGATAAAAAATATCTGAGTTTAGGTTTAAAAATCCACATGTAAAAATTTTTTATAACTTTAACAGCCAGAGCACATACCATTTTTCACAAATCATTGAATGCATTTAGATGACATTCAGTTTTCTAATTGTTAAGGGAAGTCAAATCTGGAGGATTTGAAGACCCAAGGGATTTCTCTTCTCTAGTCTATTTGCTCCTGCTCCCAAGCCTGTGTGCTGACAGCAGCAAGGCCAATCATGCATCGTAAAGATGCATGTTTGTGCACACACAGTGCACTAACACTTGTGTAATACAAACACTGACATGCATCCAGCTATACAGATTGGCAGAGTAGTTCCTTTAATGGCAGCTATAAATGCACTAGCACCACTTTCATCACAGTAAATAGCTCTGAGAGCTGATTCTGTGTCCCTTCTTACAGTGATCAGGATTAGAGCTCACTTGCAAACTTAAAGATGCCTTCACTCTCCCAGCCCATGAGCACAGGCACATCCGTGGGTGCCTGGCTCTGCAAGCATGTCCAGATACAGCCCCAGTACTGGGTCTAGCCACATTCAGTCTCCTGCTTGTAGGCTAGTCCTGCTTAAGGTTCATTAGCAAATCATACATGACAGAGAGTAATGTCATGAAGAGAAGCGACAGAAACAATTTAGCAAACCAGGACAGACTGCAGTAACTGAGGGCATGGCTTGACCAGTATATTGGGTTTGCATTGCAAGGTTTTGGTAGTGGGGACCTACAAAGGTGGCTTCTGTGAGAAACTGCTGTCAGAAGGTTCCCCTGTGTCTAACAGAGCCAATGCCATCCAGCTCCAAGACAGATCAAAGCTGAGTCCATCAGCGGTGGTGGTAGCATCTCTGTGATAACACATTTAAGAAAGGGGAGAAATCTGCCGTGCAACAGCATCTGGGAGAGAGGAGTGAGATATGTGAGAGAAAACAGCTCTGCAGACACCAAGGTCAGTGAGGAAAGAGGGGAGGTGGTGCTGCAGGTGCTGCAGGCACTGGAGCAGAGATTCCCCTGCAGCCCGTGGTACAGCTCATGGTGAGGCAGAATGTGCCCCTGCAGCCCATGTAGGTCCATAGTTGAGCAGGCAGATGCCGGAAGGAGGCTGTGATCTCATGGGATGCCCGTGGTGGAGCAGGCTCCTGACAGGACCTGTGGCACTATGGAGAGGTGAGTCAACACTGGAGCAGCTTTGCTGCAGGGCTTGTAACCCTGTGGGGGACCCCCACTGGAGCAGCCTGTTCCTGAAGGACTCCACCCCATGGAAGTGACCCACGCTGGAGCTGTTTGTGAAGAACTGCAGCCATGGGAAGGACTTATGTTGGAGAAGTTCATGGAGGACTGTCTCCTGTGGGAGGGAATCCACACTGGAGCAGGGAAAGAGTGTGATGAGGAAGCAGTGGAAGAAACAATGTGTGATGAATTGTCTGCAACCCATATTCTCTGTCCCCCTGCCACAGCTACTTGCATAGCTAATACCTTTAAGATCTTTAAAATACCTTGGAAGACCTTATGGACTATCTTTTCATTCCCTTTCTATTTATTTCACATTAAGAATCACATTGCTTTAGGAAGTACCAGATCTCCAATTTGAGTAACTCTGCTAGATAAATGAGAAGATTTCAAGCATGTGAAGTGAATAGAGTAAATGGAGATAGCAGCATGTAAGAGCAGAGCTGTGAATAAATTCTGTTCATCACTAGGATACGGTTTTTCAGAAGGACCACTAACAAGCAAGTCTAAAGTAACTTCAGCCATCACAGCCAACTAATCAGACTATGTCATAGAATCATAGAATAATTTGGATTAGAAAGGACCTTAAACATCACCCAGTTCCAACCCCCTGACATAGGCAAGGACACCTTCCACTAGACCAGGTTGCTTCAAGCTCCGTCCAACCTGGCCTTGAACACTACCAGGGATGGGGAAGCCACAGCTTCTCTGGGCAACCTGTGCCAGAGCCTCACCACCCTCATGTTGAACAATTTATTCCTAGTGTCTAACCTAAACCTACCTTCTTTCAGCTCGGAGCCATTAACCCTTGTCCTGTCAATTCTGTACCGTGTCCTCTGAGACACGCCAAAATGTATTATTTCTATTGTTTTATTTCGATTTGCTGATTACTGTGAGGGTAATAAAAACATTTTATGAAGAAATTTTAGGGTTATGTGAATCCTGGAATAGAAAAGAATGAGCATAGGAGAGTTTAGCACAGCTCCTTCATGCACTGACTGGGTCATGCAGTTGAGGCACAGCCATACTGGACAGTTAATGAAGAGGCTATAACAGAAGGATATAATCCCTTCTTAGGCATCATCTTTGGTATGTCATTAGGCATTTTTGAGTCACAATTTCTTGAGGTATTTTAAAGATGTGTAAACATGGCCCTTAGGGACATTGTTTAGTGCTGGATTTAGCAGTGTTAGGTTAATGGTTGGACTCAATCTTAAATTATTCTCCAACTGAAATGGTTCTATGGTTCTATTCTTCCACTCACTAAACCTAATACAGTAGCTTGCTTCTAGATGAAAAACAGATTTTCCGTCAAAAATCTATAGGCAATGAGAATTCACTACAAAGAAAGTAGTAATAGATTTGTGATTTCCTGAGTCCAAACTGTACAACCGCTCTGATTCATTATGTACTAGAAGAATGAAAGGGCCTGAAAAGAGAGTCTTCTAAATATAGGAATATTTAGAAGTTCTTATGTCATGTTTCTGTGAACATTTCTTTCTAAAATGGTACTAATTATTTTTTCATATCCATAGTGATTTGCCTTTTCAATCCAACAGGACACTCTGTTTAGAGCCAGTGCAAAAACACTTCATTCCCTTATAACTCAAAACAACCTGGGGAACTTAGGGCAGAATTCAGCTTACTTATCGTTAACCATTCAGACATGAAGCATGGCACCTAACAGATTTGTGCAGGCTTTCTCAGTTGCCAAGAGAAAGAGACAGGTATGTCCTGAGGACATCTTGTCCTATCTATCTCAGACAGAATCTTAGCAGTTGATAAATTACTCTCTGGGATGTCTCTCTCCCTTCATGGACTATAGATGGAGTCCTCCCAACTATCCTAGACAAGACACTTAACTTTCAGGTTAAAGTTGAGTAAAATGAATCCAGTCTCTGTGACTAGCAATCCAACTTTTTTCATTACTGGATTACTTGATTCACTGTGAAATTTTAGATAACAGAGAGGATCATTTTTAAAAACAATAAATAGTCAAGCTAATTAATTTGTTTATACAATCTATATAAATGTTTTATCTGGTTCAGGTTTTGGAGATCTAATAATTACTTCTCAAATTTAGCAAGTTCTGAATGCCTAATATAAGGAATCTCTTTTATTCCAATTTACATTGTTTTCACGTTTGGGTGCATCATGCTATTAATATTAGTGGTGCTACTGAACGCGTAAGTGAGTATATAACTAACTACTCATAATTTTAGTATCAGAGACATCCAGGGTAGTTTTATTCTTTCTTCATATACTGTAAACTTTGACAGATTTGAGGCCTACTTCCTTATTCTCCATCTTTCCTGCTCTTCATGGTTATCATTCTTGTTTGAAGAAACTTTTTTCCTATCACGTCACAGAAAGAAGAAATAGAAAAGTTTGAAGGGAAAAAAAAATGACGTTCACTGATAACTACCAAGATTTATTCATTTGTAGAAACTACAACCTCATATTGAGATTCGTACTCTTCTCCGTGACCTTCCTGATGCCAGACTATGCTCAGCAAGGCTGTTACCTTGTCATCAGCATTGGCATTTATTGAAGAAGCACCTGTCAGTCAAATGTTTCATGCTTCTGTCTGTGTGGGCTTACTTAAAATGAAAAAGCATTGTCAATGTTCAGTTTGTTTTCAACTTTTTCTTAGGAATCATGGGTTGATTTGAACACATAAAAATGACAGATTGAAACACTCATTAAAAAGTTTTGATGATTCTTATCCTCACAGGTATTTGGTATAAGTATGATTTTCACATTTCTATTACTTAGGAAAAAAAATATGCAAAATCAGCTTGACAAAAATTGTATGAATTTGCCTGATAAGAAACAAAACCCAAAATACTATATTCTAAATCCATCTTACTTAATTATTCAGTTTATGGTTAGTGTCGGAAATACCTCCCAACTCTCACTCATCCTTTTAAGAGGATGCTGCCTGCTGCCACTGTCATTTTTCCACACATCTTTCCATTCTGCTTCACTTCACCTTGCAAATAATCTATGAAATCATCTTATACTGCAAATGAGAGTAGCTCCACTGAAGTGAAAGCATCATTTATAGGCTTTAATAAGCATTTAAAGAGAGTTTATGGACTTACAAGGCTGAAGTGTAGTTTTAGACTTGACAAGGTGACTTTAAAAATCTGTTAATTTTTTGTTGCAAGATGGTACAATGCATGATTTTGATGTCATTAAATGATGATAAAAGGAGTTATTATATATGGACAGTGGACACGTCTAGCCATTGATGGGTACTGGGACATGAATCAGAACTAAACATTACAAATTGTTGAATATTTATTACCAAATGGTCCTTTGGAAATCCTCCTGGGGCTCTCTCACAGCAGTGGTCACACTCATCAGAATGAATAATTAATGACTCACCTGCTAGAAACCCTGCATGACTGATAGCTTTGTGAAGCTTTTATTTGGGAAGACAAACAGCGCCAAATTACAGGTAAAGGAAGAAGTACAGGAAATTCTAATCAAGGAAAAAATAATGTATTGATTAAGTATCTTGCATAATAGGCAGCATACAGAAAAAAGGCAGAAATAGTTGGCTATTTGTTACTGCAGGTGCTCAGACGATGTTTATCTCTAAAAACCAGCACCCACCTGGGCTGAATCATGGCAAGACCAAGCAGTGCCAGGCCTAATTCATGCTCTAGTCATGTTCTAGTTCATAATCTAAATCTTTGCCTATGTCACTGATGGGGCTATCTTCTGTTGGCTTTCCCAGAGCATACACCAAATAGTCAGGTTCCAGGAAAACCAAAGCTGGGAACATCCCCTATCCTTTCTTTGATCTGCTTTTATCTAGGAACTCATGGAAAAAGCATGCACTTCTGTTCTGCTGGTTAGCTGTTCTGGTCCTGGAATATGTGCTTCCTATGGGGGTGCCCTAATTACCACTTTGAGGTGGAGTCTAGAGAAAGGAAGTGCTTTTCCGTTTTATATTTTTTTTTTCTTAAGCTAAAGCCATTCCACTTTACATGGGATCGATGAGCATTCATTTGGCATAGAAGACAGAATGAGTGTGATTATAATGGTTGATGCAGTCATCTGGGAGACAAAAATGACCAGGTGCCCCACTTTGTGAATAATATTTAGTATTGATTAGACTAATGAAGGGCCACCAAGTCTCTCTTTTCCTTCCCAGAGGCTTTAGCTCCTAGGGTCTAGAGTGAAGTTCAAGTTTCCAGTTTATAAATAAAAACAAAATATTTTAGCCACATGGAACTAGGAGATTTCTACTTCATCCCTCAGAAATCAAGAGTTTCATGAATGGCAGATGCTGGACTTTCAGCCCTTTTCAGCTAATTACTCATAAACTGAATAAAATGAGCAATCTCTTTTTTTTTTTCTTTGCTTATTTCTTACTTTTGTGGGTAGGAGGGGAATGTACTTGTGATTTAAATACAAGAGAAAACCCAGAAATACATGTGAATCCCAACTGAAGACAATGTCCTGCTTCCAGCCAAAGATGCAGCACTTGCACTCGCAGGTGGCATTGAGGACATATTATTTCTTTCAGTGCTAGTTGTGATCTTGGTGATGAAACTGCTGGCTTTCCCAGCATTCAGGTGACTAACTCTCAGTATGAGGTATCAGTGAGCTATGGAGATAGCCAAAACAAAATTTATGATGTTACTAGGCACTTAGCTTCAAAATTAAGCACAGTATTAACCAGTACTGGCATTTTGTTTATCTATCTGCTCCAATCTGAACTTTCAGAAAATGGGAGAGGGAATATGGATTTTATTGGAGAATCAAATTCCCATCCTCTCTTCCCCCCTTTTTGAATGTTAAACAATTTCATTTATAGAAAATCTACTGAAAGATGTTTTCTTATCATCCATCGTGGTTTTAAGGTTTTCTCAGCTGAGGTCTCAAGACAAAGCATCATAAGGAAAGTATATGTAACATGATATATAAAGTTCAAAGCATGTCATAAACAGATTGTCTTTTCCTGAACAAGACAGAAAACGTTTTTCTGTTAAAAGGAAGTTGGCAGATATAAATTTCTTCTATATAATCTAGCTGATATATAACTGAATGAAAAATGATATAATCCTTAAATATTTGATTTATTCACAAGAAAACAATAATGTTCAGTTTCGGCCCTGATATAATTGTCTGCAATGATACAAAACAACCACAAGGTGGAGAGAGACAGAGCAGGATTACACAGATGAATCTTGTTATAAAAGTAAATTTAAAATCATACTGTATTCCCACTGGATTTTTGTTCTGAAAGAGAAGACTTTGGCTTAGTCAACAATTGTTGCATGATGGTTATTGATTTGAATGGATGATTTTGTCTTAAGGCCAACCTCTGTCAAAAACAAATGCATGGGCTGCTTAAAGAAAGTGCTGGGAGCATGCAGTGGCAGCTAGAAATATGCTAACAGGCAGATTTAGCTAAAGAAATGATTAATGGAGACTGCAAAGACCTTGTAAGAAAATAACTTTTAGTTTTAGAAACAGAATGGTTCTGCAAAGTACAAAACAAGTGCTTGTCCTTTACTCTCCACTGTATTTATTTTCTCTTTCTTATACTCTTCAGCACAGAAAATATATCAGAGGTCTTTTATTAATAAAGGAAGGCTAAAAGGCACAAATTATATAGCTGACTCAGGACAATCTAGATCTTTCTTCATACTGAGGGTGTTCAAATTCTGTGCGAGAAATAACCAACGTTAAAGTTCAAAGATGTTTTAATGCAACTATACTGAGGGATTTTTTGTAGTCAGCCCTAATGAAAAAATAAGATTGCCTAGGGAATAGCTGCAAATCCACTAAAGAACGTTTACTTATAATATATTTTTACATAATTTTCCAGAATCCTTTTACACTTAATTTGAGGTATTAGATATATAAACTTCAGCATGTTTATTGCTCTGCAACATTCTGTGTACTAGGGTGGTTGCCAAAATACATGTATTATTTAGTCATGAGTAACACAATTGGCCCAAGTAAAAGCAGAATCATGCAATCTCTATTTTAACAAGGCTACCTAACAGATACTGCCAAAATTTTACATGCATATTCTTTCCTAACACATATGATAATTCATCTTCCATAGACAGTTACTATTTCATTTACAAAATTTTTGTGTAACCCACATATAGCTTGTACATCATTCCCAGGACCTGTGGTGTTATCACATGCACTGGGGTCCCAGTAAATAGAGTAATGGGCTGTTGAAGTTGTGACATACGGTGCTTAAACACAAGAAAACATATATAGATGCCTATGAGAAGAAATGCTATGATATTCCAAAGTTGCTTGTTAGTATTTGTAAGAAAGCATCCAGAAATAAGAGGGGAGCATCTCTTTTTCCTTATCAAGTATCACTTCCAACTACTTGCTTTCTTTCAGAACAAGATCTTAAATGCTATTTATAATACTAATCATTAAGATATTAAAAATACATTCATAAATTCAATTGTAAGAGTTTAGGATATTTTATGTATTCTTCATGATATTTTTTATTTTTCTTTAGTATGGAGTGCTTTCTATGTATCTGTGAATTATTCTGTTAGAAGTACAAAAAGTCCTATCACCTTTTCAACTGCTTTTATGTCAACTAAATTGTCAAGTGAATTTCACACACTTCATTTAAGACCACTTAGTATAGTTCAGATTTACAAATTAAGCAGTCTTTGATACTTAGTTCAGTGTTCACTGATTCTAATTGACAATCCATTAAATATTCTTCGAATATCTCTCCCTGTCTAATCACATGTTGTTTGGTATCTGTTTCTACCCAAAGGATATACACAATCATTTCTTTAAAAATAGAGCAGAAGGTGGGTGAGAAAGGGATCATGAGAAATTCTAAGAGAGACATTCTCAAACATTTCAGTACCTCCCTGTCATGGTTTAAACCCAGCTGGCAAAGCAGAACCAAGCATCCACTTGCTCACTCCGCCCCTTCCTCCCCCTGCTCCTGGAGGGATGAGGAGGAGAACTGAAAGAATATAATTACCACAGGTTGAGATAAGAACAGTCTAGTAACTAAGGTATAACACAAATCACTACTGTTGACACCAATAATAATGATGATAAGGGAAATAACAAGGGAAGAGAATACAAACACCAGCCACCCACTGATACCCAGCCCAACTGAGCAGTGATCTAGCCTTTCTGAGTAACTGCCCCCAGTTCATATAGTGGGCATGATGTGCTGTGGCATGAAATAGCTCTTTGGTCAGTTTGGGTCAGGTGTCCTGTCTCTGCTTCCTCCCAGCTTCCCCTCCTCCCTAGCAGAGCATGAGACTCAGAAAGTCCTTGGTCAGGGTAAACATTACTGAACAACAACTGAAAAAAATCAGTGTTATCAGTGTTCTTCCCAAGATGAAAGTCAAAAACACAGCACTGCACCAGCTACTAAGGAGAAAAATGAATGCTACTGCTGAACCCAGGACACTCCCACACCCATCACTGTTCTGACCGTTTTCTTGTCCTCTCCCACGTATGCAAAGAACTGTCAGGAAAATCATTGCCATCTAAACTTTTAAGAGCCTGCCTTGCCATGAAAAGATTGCCTAGGCTCCCCCTCCCCCAGGAAGAGACAATGCTATTGTTACAGATGATTCTCTACATCCTTCTGTATTAGCTCCATACATCTTTTTACAGGGTAGGACCCAAAGGAGAAGCCAAGAATCACGTCGCTCCCAAACATGGGGGCAAAGCATGGACTAGGTGGAAAAACAGTCTTTCACTTCCTCAAAAAATCTTATATTCTTCACAATATTATCAGAGACAGAAAGTAAAAGGAAGTGACGAGGCAGGAAAGAAAGGAGAAGACAGGCGTAACATATTTCTGTGCTTTCTCATAGTGCTTTTTCAAAGTATCCCTTCTGGGCCCACCACCAAACTAAATACTGATACCTCCAGAAGAAACTTTGTTATGAAAGATATAGGACAAAGATAGAGCTAGTAACAGAATTAAACTCCGATTTTTTCTTAATTTAGGCAAATATAGGCTTAGCCTTTTTTTGTTGTAGGGACCATAGTCTTAAAAATGTCACAGACTTCTGCCAGACTTCCATATAGGCTGGATATATCAGATGCCTTTTTCCAAAACAAATGTGTACGTACTTCAATATCTACATGTGTTTTCATCTACTCCCGTTCCAAAGACAGACAAGCTTCAAATAAACATCCCTTTTCGTTACAAGGCAAAGAGTTATTACTTAATCTCTAGTTCACTGTGGTGTCTTTCTTAAGTATATTTATGCTTAATCAATCATATTTGGAGGTATTTAATATTAAAAGTGTCAGTCTCATGATACCCTTGGTGTCTGATCTGCAGAAGTCATGAATCTTGTGCTGCTATTGAAACAGGTACATGGTATTGTACCATGGAGGGGACATGGAGCAAAAGTGATTGAGTGTCATCACTTGCAGGTATATATATGCATTACTTTAACATTTTTTCATGTGTTCAGCACAGTTTGAAACTAGGAACTGCTGCAGCAACAGCACATCAAAGCGAGTTTCAAATTATTCCAAGGATCAACACAGATTACTCCACTTTAATCTTCCAATGACTGCATCTGACTTTCTAGTCCTATATCCTATAAAGCTCACAGTGAATTTGTAGTCATTTACCATGCTGTAAATCATATACATTCAATATTTAGTCTGTTGAAAATTAAGCTGTGAAAATTTCAACAAAAACAAAGTGGACTTGATTTCACTGTGACAACTTCTGTGGTTCAAGAAAGAAGAAATCATGTGGAACATGTGCTTGCTTCTCTTTCTACCTTCATGAAAATGTGGAATTACAACAGTATGAAACGTCATAGATTCTATCTTGTTTTAATTGTTCATATATGTAAAGATAAATAGCAATTGAATTGACATTTTAGTAAGATGCTTAGGTATGAGGGCAGTTGAATAACTTCTTTTTGGTATTGGCATTTATTAAGCTGGATGGCAGGAAAATTCAATTTCCAATGCCCTTTCTCATGTGTAGCCTTTACAGACAGTGAAGACCATAGAGAAGAAATTATAGGGCAATTTGGAAATTCAGGTGCAATAAACCAGCAGAAATGGATGATATTTATCAGAGAGTCTAGAAGAAATAGTGTAAGAAGTAGCAGTGAAACTGTCATTTCTGGAATATAACCTTAAAAATCAAGAGTACTCCTAAAGGAAGAAAATTCCTTCTAAACTATCTCTTTCCTAGGAAAGACAGCCAGGTGAGGATGGATGATCAGAATGTATGCATTTTACTGTTGTCTTTTCTAGTTGTCTTGGGCTCAGCTGTAGCATTCATTTTTCTCCTTCTTAGTAGCTGGTGCAGTGCTGTGTTTTTTACTTTCAGCTTGGGAAGAACACTGATAACACTGATTTTTTTCAGTTGGTGTTCAGTAATGTTTACCCTGACCAAGGACTTTCTGAGTCTCATGCTCTGCCAGGGAGGAGGGGAAGCCAGGCAGAAGCAGAGACAGGACACCCAACCCAAACTAACCAAAGATGTATTCCATACCACAGCACGTCATGCCCACTATATAAACTGAGGGCAGTTAACCAGAAGGGCTAGATCAGTGTTCAGGTCAGGCTGGGTATCAGTCGGTGGGTGGTGAGTGGTTGTATTCTCTTCTCTTGTTTTTCCCCTTGTAATTATTATTATTGGTGTCAACAGTAGTGGTTTGTGTTATACCTCAGTTACTGGACTGTTCTTATCTCAACCTGTGGTAATTACATTCTTTCAGTTCTCCTCCTCATTCCTCTGGGAGCTAGGGGGAGAAAGGGGGGAGGCGGGTGTGCGAACAGCAACGTGGTTTTTCTGGGTTGCCAACTGGGCTTAAACCATTACACTAGTTTTCTTATTTCTGTAGACACTATGTGTTGAGGTGTAACCTGCATTTGCTGGATTCCAGCTGTGGTTTCAATCCATATTCTGTCTTCCAAATGTGGAGCAACATCCAGAACAGTCAGACCCAACTAGATATTGAAGCAAAAAAGACAATGCAAAAGTTCACTGCCTTGCTTATGTGTTTATACTTCTGTAAAATTTGATGATGGGATATGGATGAGGAAGTCAGTGAAGACCTCTATTAAAAACAGGCAATTGAATTCCCAAAAGTATCCTGCAAAATATGGAAAGGTTTCAGGCTAAGTACATGGCCACAATAGCAGAAACACATGGAAAGGTCATTCCGGAGTCTGTCTTCATGGCTTACAGAGGCCTGTCAGAAGCATGTTTCTGGAGGTGCCCCTGGAAATGCTGGAATACCCCAGAGTGCAGCAGGCCTATCTGCTGCAGGCACATCGTACATGGCCCGTTAAAAAGGCAGGATACTCTATATCACAAGGGAAATAATTAGTTCATTTGGAAGCTGCATTTTTATTTACGTTTTTCATACAACTTCACTGGCAAGTACTTGTTAATACTAAGTGAATGAAATTGTTCAAGATTTTAGTTTTACTAAATTTTGAAGGCTTTCAGCGCATTCTCCTACCTCTTGTGAAACATCCATAGTTTTAATTAGCATCATTGTTGGCACAACTTATCAATGGAGATGCCAGAGACAGAAAGCTTGCTCTTAGAGAAGGCTGGTGAAGTGTTTTTATACTTGCTTGATTTTAACCACTACAATTTTAATCCTGTCTATGAGTCAAGAGTTGTACAAGGAGAAGCTTTTCTTGATCAGAGAAAGATTACTAGTATCCTGAAGAACCTAGAAAGCTTAGAGTCTTCAGAGATCCTCTCTCAGAAAAGAAGTATATTCCCACTCTGCTGGGCCATACACACCTGCCGGAAAACTCGATCAAATTCATGTGAGTGATTGTCTTTCTTTTTATTATTATTAGAAAGGAGGGTGGTTTCAGACCTAAAGATATATCCTCTATTGAATTTAATGCCATTTATTTTATTTTCTTAAAATTGGTTATTTACAATCCTAAAAGTGTCTGGTTAACACCAGCACAGGTTTGCAGCGTTTCTGGAGTAAAGGAAAGGTTTTTTGCCTCCTTGCCATTTACACCATGAAACATGGCAGTGGTGTATTATGTCATGTGGTTGTCACTGAACTTCTGAGACATTCCTGTGTCTGCCATTGCAGAGTAAACTAAGGCCAGAATTTTAGTTTCCAATGTTTTATAATTTTGGGCGCCCTGTCAAAGGTAAGATTCCAAAAATGCAAAATGCTCTTGTTCTTTGCAACAAGATCATCTTATTGTTCAATTTAACAAGACTGTGTGAGTACAGGCATCTTCTGGATATTGCCACACTGAAAACTTTTGAAAATAGTTTGATATTTATATGTCTAATATCAAAGTTAGCCTAAGACTTACAAGTCATCTAAATTACAGGCATCTCTAGGATTTTTTGAAAAACAGGACTAAAATTGCAGCCACAATTTTAACACTATTAAATTTAAACTGCAAATCTTATGCCAGGTATTTTGAATTCTCAAACTTAAATTCTAGTTTAAACCTAAATCTGACTTTCCTGGTTCATCCATCTAACATAACCTCTAGAAAGTATAGCAGCAATTAACATTAAAGGATTAATATTGAAAGCCTATTAAGAGAGCTGGCTCCCACTTAAAAAAAAAACAATTTAGTGTTTCATAACTGGAATTGGAGTTAGTAATATTTACCATTTTGAATGAACGCATGATTCCATAAATCTAAATTCAACATGCAAAATATACATTTCTTTCTATCTCAAATGCAAATAAGTTACCCAATTTAAGCTCTGAATGTAATGAAAAAGATGTTTTGAAGTCTTAATTATTATATTCCAGAGCTTTAAATAAAGCTTTATGTGTGCAGCTTTGTGCAAACCTTAACTCATAGACTCATTTGGATTTGTTTCTCATCATTAACATTGCTGTTTTCCATAGGTGAAAACTTGTCTGTTTGTTTTGCTTCAATATGAAATTCGACAAAGATGTACATTTGGCTTTGGTGTAGAGTCAAAAGCCACTTGAAACTAAAAATTCTCCAGGTTTCTACTCAATCAATCTTCCAGCTTATGAGCTTAGCCTTCTTTCAGATGAGATATTTTTTAAAACAGAGGCAGTTAGTAATGTAAAGGCCTAGCTAGATAGAGAGATTCATAATGAAACCACCAGTCCACTATTTCTTTAAAACATTTCTGACTTCTGTAACCCCATGAACTCACACATACTATTCATAACACATTAAGGTCTTTTTATTAGAGTCTGTATCAGTGAGGTTAAAGCTTTTTTCACGCCCTAGACATACTATAGGAAGGCAAGCCAGTACTAATTTTTTCCAATAATTCTGTCCAAAGCATTATCTACAAACAAATTTCTGGTAATAAAATCTTGTTATTTCGTGGGAGTTTTAACTGATTTTCATTTATAGGTCTGTCTATTTTGACTCTTCTCTGTTTCTATTTAATATGAACGTACTTGTGCAGTACCACACAATGGGACTACTTATTTCTATCTGCAAACACTGGCCATTAGAATTTCAGTGTGAGTTTGACTCATTCTTTACTGCTGCTCCCCTTCATCTGGATACTAGGTTGTGTTCAAGGCAATGAAAATTAGTGCTTGTATGATTTATGCTTGTACAGGGATGGATTGTCCTCTGGTTTAGCTCTATGGCTATTGATGGAGAGATGCCAATTTAGCCTGCTGAGGATGTGACTTCCTGCAGTCAGCAAGAGGGTAACTGTAAGCAGAATGATTTTCAGAAAGAATTGTAACCGTTCATCATTTAAGAATGCCTTTGTAAGATTAAAACAGGAAGAATTTATCATTTTAACTTTTATGTTTTCTTCAATCTCTGATATCTGTACTTCACAAGATTGTCTCTCTGCATATATACACATATGCATGTATACATATCCAAATATACTTATAAACAAACATCATGTCTGCAATGATTTTAAAATATTGACATGAGTTACAACCCTAGAGGGAAAATAACAAAGAGACTGAAGAAATCTGTATCCTGAGTCCCTGTATAATCTAATTATAATAAAATAGAAAACAGTAAGGGAGAATTCTCTCTGGAGAATAGCAGCATAGTATGGAATAGGCAGGTTATACAATAAGTTTTTTCACTTTTTTAATGTGCTACACTGTCTTAGCATCTACATACTGTTCTTCTTACGTGTTTCCTCAAGCAAGTGCTTCTTTAAAGGATTTATTTAAAAATAACAAATGTTGCAGACTATTATGAAACACTAACACAAACTAACTCACCATTTTATGTTACCTTTTACATATGTAAGAAGAACAGGATAGCCTTAGAAACCTCCTTTTTTCTTAATAGTTTTTTTTTAATGCAAATCTTGTACACAGTAAGAGGTGACAGGCCAAAGCAATTAATCAGAGGAGTGCCTGATGGCATAAGAAATATCAGCACTAAAAAAAGAAAGGTATGAAAGAAAAAGAGCTGGATAAAGGGAGGCCAGCTCTTTTTCCTTTTATTTTTGGTCTCTATATGAAGCAGAAAAAAATAATAGTTTAACTGAAAAGTTTAAATGAATCATTAAGGGTAAAAATGACAAAGTTTCAAAATAAATTATAGTAATTATAAAATTTTAAATAGATTCATTCTTTTCTCTGTTTAAAACAAAACAAAACAAAACCCAAAACAAAACCAAAACCAAACATAAAGTTCCAACTCCTTGAGGTATATATGGAAAGTCCCATGTTCAGATTTAATTCCAGGACCATGTGAAAAAGTGTTTAGTCATTTTAAATAAGTTTAGTAGGCTTGTGTCCCTTTCACAAAAGGCACACAATAGCTGGCATCTCTTGGTGACTCCTGCTCTGCTGAGAACGAGAACAGACTGAATGCAGACGAGGATCAAACCAGCCTCACATCTCTAGAAATGGTGGGTGAAGGTTAGAAAATGTAGACAGAGCAGTGCAGGAAAGCAACAAAGCTGTTGTACGTGCTGCCAGCCAAAGGTTTTATAAGCTCGGTGTGAGACTTATTGGTATTTACTTCACAAGCAGAGTTGTGAATTGCAAAACAAAGCATGCCCCAGAGATGTTGTACAGAAAAACTTTCAAACTTGAATATGCCTGGAAAAGAAAAAGAAGAATGACTCAATGGGGAAAGCACTAAGCTTGATATATGTGATCCCAGTTCTGTGCTGTCACAGACTTTCTACTCCATCAGATCAAATATAAGGATTAGATTCTTGACACAGGCATATTTAGATACCAAAAGATGTGGAATCTGAATATGAAACTCACAGTATCCACATTTCTCTTACTGGATGTGCATAAAGCTGCCTAAATCCTTAGATTCTGCATGTCTTTGTTTCAGCAGATTGTCAGAACTGTTGCCTGGTAGCCTTCATGTATATAGCGCTAATAATAATCATGACGACACTATGTCTATTCCTCCTCTACTTCCAGCCACTCCAAAACACCACCACAGGACACATCACCTTAACTGTCTCTCTTCAGTTTCATGCTCCTTCCCTTCATGAAGGGAATTCTTCCAACTCTGAGGTGAATGCCTTACCTATCAGGCTTTTTCATACATAGTGAAGAACTAACAATTATTATACAGGAGATTCTAAATGTCAGAACACTTGTTTTAAAAAGGAAGTGGAGAGAACATGTATGTGAGACAGATGGACTTGGGGTTAGTTCTCCACTTTGCCTACTGAATCTTGTTCCACTTTCCACACACTTCCCTAGAACCAGAGGAAAACTCACGAGTGTTACATTCATTCATCTACCCCATTCATCTGTATAAGTATCAAATAGATGTCACTGTGATTACACTTAAAGTTCATCACATTTTTTTCACTCTCAGAGCCTTCAAGCCTTATATCTCCTGTATATTTTCCCTGCTGTACACACCCAAAAAAGTAGAGTTACAATCAAAGTGAACAAATAGGGATTTTATCACTTTGTTATTGTCTTCTCTCAGTAGATTAGTTGCTGTGATCTATGGGAAGATGCCTGTTGCTATTTAATTTTATTACATGAATTACTGGATTAGCATCCTTTTTTTTTTGTCTCTCACTTCCTGAAATTGCTGTATGTCCACCACTGTGAGTTTTTGTGATCTCAGTTCATGGGGACAGCCTTGGTGAATTTCTGGAATCCTCAAAGCAAGTTACATCCTGAAATGACCATGATAAAGGAGCACTTCAAGTCAGTTTTTACACACAGCTTTCCTGGTAATTGCTGAGCGACACTTGTAGTGACTTTATGTACCAGCTGCATGTGCACTAAATTTCAAGTTTAGGGATATCCAGTTGTGAAAATATATTCCATGCTAATTCATGTACACATGCTCCCACTCCAACATTGTAAATCGTTCTTGTTAAGCTGATACACTGGCACAGGGGCAGTCTTAAAACAAATAGATGAATTCTGTGTATACACATAATATTTATAATATTGCGTTTTAATATAAGGCAATATTATGCATTAAATCTACACCTGCCTCTGCATGACATTTGATTTTCCACAGTATTAGGAAGTTTTGATATTCCATTTTTTTCATTTCTGTTTCATTTTTGTACTTTTTTTAATCTCAGGATTTTGTTCAGTGTGTCAATCTGTCAGTTCACACATAAAGATATATTTTGTGAACCTGTAAAATTATGAACTAAGCCTCTGAAGTTTTTCAAATAATTACAGGCACTGTCTCTTTTGTCTCCTTTGTATTACCCTTGGTTTGCTTTTTATTTGACAGTTTTCCTTTCAGTATTAGGACACATAATGTTCTAATGTACATTCCAGTTTTTACTCTGCAGTAATTCTATGCATCATTTCCATATCATAAAAGTTTTAAGCATCCAAAGACATGCAGTAATTATCTAAAGATAGTACTTTTTACTAAAGACCTCTATAGAACATGCAACTCTTTATAAATCCAGAGGACAGATATTTTCCATTCCAGAAAAGGCTTACAACTCTGTTGGTTATAAAAGGTACCGCTTTGGCTAAGATGCCAAATCCAATGTCGGTCTTGGAAATTCTATATTAAATCTTAATTTTTAGCACATTTCAGAGTTTTCACGCAGTGATAACTATGAGAATATTCTGGCATGAAAGGATGGCCTAGCCAGCGGACTATAACCATAAAAGCAACTAGCCAGGTTGGTTTCAGATAAGCAGCTGCTCTTGACACTAAGCAGATTATAATAAGGTTTGAATGCTAACCTTAAACAATTTCATTCTGATTGTGTACAAAATTTTTACTGCAACTGTTTCAATTACAACTTCTATTTAGTATCTGGGTATACTTTGCATTCCATGATCAATAATTTTGACTTGCTGTGTTTGTTCTGTTCTGTGTTGTGCTATACCACAAGGGCATAGAAGGTTTCCAAGCTAGGAAGAACCTTCCCACAGGAAATAACACCAAGAGCTGTTCTTTCTGGTATAGAAAGTTACCTGTGAAGTAACACTAATGTATCATACATTTGGGTTGGAAGGGACCTTAAAGTTCATCTAGTTCCAGCTCCAGTGCCATGGGCAGACACCTTCCACTAGGCCAGGCTGCTCAAAGCCGCATTCATTCTGGCCTCAGGAACTGGGCATCTACATCTTCTCTGGGCAAACTGTGCCAGTGTCTCACCACCCTCACAGTAAAGAATTTATTCTTAATAACTAACCTAAATCTACCCTTTTTCAGTTTAAAGCCATTCCCCCTTGTCCTGTCACTACATGCCCTTGTAAGTCCCTCCCCTTATTTCTTGTAGTTATTCTTATTTCTCCTTATTCCCCTGTAGGTACTGGAAGTGCTCTAAGGTGTCCCCGAGAACCTTCTCTTCTCCTGCCTGAACAATGTAATGACTTAGCTTGATATGACTGGAGCTCAAATTCTCAAACAAAGGCTCTTCATAAAGAAAGGCGGAAAATGGTCTGTGTAGGAAAGACAGAGCACAGACATCAGCAAGCTAGGTTATCTGTGGTGCTTAATATGGGAACATTCAAGAAAAGAGATTAATGGGACCCAACTCGAAGCATGGGATCAGGCCATCAGTGCACAGAAACAGCATTATTCCACCTTGTGAAGAACTGCAATGATAATTTTTTTTTCGATAGCTGTTTCATGTAAAGACTTATCTTATAAAGATTACTCAAGATTAAGAGAAGTTGGACAAAGAAAATCTGCCAGTGTTTTCAGTTCTGAGTGACATTTAATAACAGAAAGTTGTTTATTGCTTTGTGCAAATCTGTTCTCTTGTGCTGTCTCACAGCAAAGTGGATGATTTTATAATTCCTTTACAAACTCTTGGATTTTTAAACTTTTTCTTGCTTCATGGCACTCAAATAATTAAACAATGAACCATTCTATCTACAGCCACCTGGGATTCTGGAAGCAATTAATGAAAAATTGAGCAGAGACTTGGGAGGCTCCTCTGTAAGGTTGGCCTCTAAAACAATTGGTCTGTTTTCCAAAGCTTTTGTCTCAAGATGATATCAATTTTCCCATGCCAAAAGAAATAAGACTTTTTAAAAGGTTGGTAGTTCCAAAATTTTGATCCACTTGAGCTATCACAAAGGGTTATTGTTCTGTAATAATATTCGCAGTAAATGATGGGTGACTACACTTTCTTTTTGCTCATCTATTTATTTTTTTTTTCTTTCTGTTTTCTTTCAATATTTGAGACTTAAGAACTTAGGAATAGGACATTAGTTAATAACATAAAATCAGGTTGCTATTCCTTAATCTCTTACCAAACATGACTGCACTGGAAAGGTGGGTGGTTTTTTTGCCTCTTAAGAAAACATACTTTGTTTTCTTAAAATATAATGACCAATTTTGAAAGGCATTGGTTTTTAATTGAACACAAATTCTACCAATAGATCCCAGGAGGTATGGAGATGATGCAAAAATGATAGGTGCTACAACAGCATCAGGATGCATTGTAATTTGTGAAATCTGAAAGCTTGGTTTTAATGGCAACAGAGAAATTAAATATAAGTATTTGGGGCAATCTATGAAGATGTAACAAATGTTGAAGAAATCATAACATGTGAACAGCATACTAGCAATATTGGACAATTCCAGAGGAGTGAACTATCTTTAACACCCTTCTAATCAAAACTTTATCTACTGTCTTTCTGAACACAAACAGAAAAATCTCTAAGTGCAAGTAATTAACTGGAAAAATCTCTGCAATAGATCCTATTTTAGAGCAATTATGGTTAGCAGAGCAGTCATGAAAGCAGGTAAAACTTGCATAGATGGGGTATTTCATAGTTTTTTGTAAATGAAGGGAAAGCCATCACTCATAAAAATTTTCATTAAATAAGTGGAAAAATCCTTGTGATGAGCAGCTGTCTATATTATGTACAATTCTTATTTTTAGTACTTAATTAAGTAAAACAATATTAGACTACAGATTTCATTAAGAAAAATGTCTTGTTCATTTTCAACAGCAACAAGCCAGCAAGATCTTAGAATATTTTGTTTTCTTCAAAATTCTAACAGTATACAGTTACAGCAACTTCAGGAGCTGTAAGGCTTACCAGTTAAGCTATGTATAAAACATGTATGCTGGACTCTAAAAGTAATCAGTGTCCTGATGTCCAACTTGGATTTGAAAATAATTATATTTTTTTGAAAGTAGACGATTTTAAATGATACAAGGTTCTTGATAACAATTTTCAGACTGTTGTTTCCTGTGATAAGCATGAGAAAAAAATATATTTGAAGCTTTGAATTATATTTATGACTATCAAGTAATAGACTAGTATTGCTTTAAGTAAAAATGATGCAAGGAGAAACTGAACAGTATAATTGCTTACCTTTTTTTTTTTTTTTTTTTTTTTTTACTATATCTGCTAATTATTCCTCCTGGTATGCTAAAAACGAAGAGAAAAAATAACTTTTTAAAATTTAATTTTTATACCACAGATTTTAAATTAGTGTCTTTGTACAATAACAACAAAAGCTACAAATATTGTGAATCTTGACATCCACATGACTTTCAGAGTTCTATTTGGCTTATATCAATCTCATTGGTTTGTTTTATGGGATACCTTAAAGTAAGCATGATATTAAGCAATGAGGACCAGATAGCTTCAGGAGACAGCGAATTATTAAAATTATATTTTTCCTTCATTCCTGTCTACAGGTAAAAAAACCTGTTCTGTGAAGACAATGACTGTGGAGTCTCATGTCATGAAAAATTTCAACTCTCCACCTAACTGAAACATGAGGCTTCAATTGAAAGCAAAATTCAGCCCATAGTGTATATAGCCATGTTATTTTCCATACAGAAATGTAAATATTCTCTTTCTTTAAATTTCTGCTTCATGATCTTTAAAGGGTGGTGGCAAATAGACATCCATTCTGAAAATTATTCAAATACACGGACTCTGGTATTCCAAAAAGGGGACAGGGGGAATAAAGAGAGAGACAGTGAGGAAATAGGAAATAGGTTGGAAGATTTTCAAGATATGACAAAGATTTTACAGCCCTGATATGGATGAAGGTAATTATAATTATGTTCGGCTCTCTGGAAAATACTAGGCATAACTGCATTCCTATAACTCCACTTATTTATGTAGAACAGAATTTTTATAGCACTTTAGATAAGCATTACAGTGGATTAAGGCAGAGATAAAAATATGTCAAAGGTTAACATTTGTTCTTAAAAGACCCAAACAAACAAACTAAACCCAAAACAAAACAAAAAAAACCCTAACAAAACAAAATAAATCCCACCAAAATCCAACCAACCAGCCAGACAAAACACCACAGTAAACCCCATACCACAAGTCTGAGATTTTCCATTAAAGGCTATGAAGGCCTGGCACCAGTATATTCAGAATGCATGACAGGCTAGCAGAGCAGGCCATGATGTGATGATGCAGCTATGATTATCTATCTATACATGAAGCTAAGCCTTAAACAGACAAGTGTCTGAATAAGATGGCAGGTAGGGCTGTGCGTTGTTATTGACTTTCAGAGCACATAACAGCAGCATTCAGAAGCTGGATCCACGCTCTTCATAAAAGAAACAAGTGTAAACATGAGAGGTTCAGACTGGCTATACAGGGAAGCTTATTTCCCATGAGGAGTGTCAAGCCATGACACAGACTGTTAAAAGATGCAGTGCAGTCTCCACCCTTGAAGGTTTTCAAGACATAACTGGACACAAACTGGCACAATCCCACAGCAGACCCTGCTCTGAGAGGAAGATTGGACCAGATCCTGAATTACATTATAAGCCTAGCAAGCACACACACCTTATGAACAGAGTACTCTGCAGCGCAGGAAAAAGCAGTAAATTAAATCAGGCAGGGCCAGATTAACTGTAATTCATGCAATTCATGTAATTCTGCCTTTCTTGATCAAGTCCACAGTCTTTGAGAGACATTTGTCTTAACAGATTTCAAAGCAAAACACATTTCCATCTTCAAAAAGAAAGAAGAGGTGGCCTTGAAAGGAGTATGCAATAGCCCTAGATACGACCCTTACTCTATCCAAATGAATAGCTCCCTGGAGCTATTCCTTTGCACAAGCATTTCCTGATCTCATTAACCATTATCTCTATGGAACTAACTGAACATGAGGACTCATGGCCTTGTTCAAAGCTTTTCTTTACAGAATGATATGGTATCAGTATCAAGAGCAATGTAATGCCAATTGATTGATCTTTGCTGCAGAAGAAGGAATTACATGGGAATTCAGGAAAAAAATAATGCTGTGCTATTCTTATTAATAAAGCATGAAATAGAGCCTAAAGAAGAACAGATTAATTTATGCAGCTACTATCTGGAAGAAATGACTGTTACAAAGCTTACACCATGAATAACAGGTGTTATTTGGAAGAGGGAACAGGAGGTGAAGTTTGATACAAGAATGTTAATTGATCTCAATTTGTTTCAAATATACACATTTTAAGCTTCCCCACTTAACATGAATGGAAAGAGGCTGATAAATTTCTCAAACATGTTACTCAGTTATCTATTTGGGCTCCAGTCATTCCAGTCTTTTCTCCATTCAGCTTTCACACTAGTTGCTTTAGTTCAGAAAACACTTCATTGTATCATAGAATCATAGAACCATAGTATATCCTGAGTCAGATGGATCCACCAGAATCATTAACTCCTGAGTCCACATAGGGAAACCTAAAAGTTAACCAACATATCTAATAGCATTGTCCAAATGCTTCTTGAACAGCAACAGGCTTGGGGTCATGGAGCTTGTTCCAGTGATAGACCACCTTCTCAGTGAATAACTTTTTTCCCAGTATCCTGACACAGCTCCAGATCTTGTCCCCCATACTATATGTATATCCAGGATTACACCATCCCAGGTGTAGAATCTGTCACTTGTCCTTAATTTGTACCATTGAATGTATAGACATGCTCATATATAAACTTAAACATGTGTAAACCCTTTGTGGTGGCACCTACCAAAGAAATTTTTATCTGTTTTATTCAAATCTTTATTTAAAATCTAGATCTGATTCAGCACCTGTTCCCACAGCTCATCCCACTGGATATGTTTTTGCCCTTTGCAAACCTATCTTTCAGTAGCAGCTGAAAGACAAACATAACACTACCGTTAATAAGGAATGGGGATAGTAAGTAAAACCAAATATATTGCATTTCAATTACACAAAAGAATTACATGTGAGGACTAAAATTCTGTTATACCATTCTACTGCAAACAGAAGAATGTGACAGAGGCATTACATCTTCTGCAGGGAGAGATTGACAAGTGTCGGACTATTTATTCAACAAAGAAAAAAAATGCAAGAGGACATGATACAGGGCTAAAACTTCAAGTAGGTTAGCAAAATGGGTACATGTTCCTATTGTTTTTTTTTTTTTCTGATGATGAAAAAGAAAGAAGCATTGTACTTAATACAGCTACTTTTTGTTTCCCTTTTCTTAATCCAGCCAATAATTACCAGGAAGAATAATTTCTGCAATCCAAAGAGCTTTGTAGGAATAAAATAAATAAATAAGTAAAAAACATAGTGCCTATAAATTGTTTACACATCCCAATTTCAACCACATAGTGGTATCTGACAAGAATCAGTAAAAACTGGAGTCTTTCAAATATGATAACACCAGACACCATTTGCAGTAAGATCTGTTCTGTGCCTTTATGTTGTCCATTAGCTTATTATGTCACTAAGCAATTTCAGAAACCTCTGTAATAGATAATTAGAGGCTAACCACCACCAGGAAATGAGTCCTTCCTAACTCCAGCTGAATTTTAAGTCCTGGTGAATTAAGTTTCTGCTACTTACAGTAACATGAATTTCTGATATGATTCCTCTATTTCATGTACATTCCTCATCTTCTTTTGAATCCCACCTATCTCTAGTCCTTTTGATATCCTGTGGTATGAGCTCTACAATCAGGTCTTAGGTGGGTAAAATAATCTGTCTTATTTTTAATTTTTCTTTTTTGTTATACACTTTCTCATTTCTTCACTGCAGTCTTAGGCATTTCCCATTTCTTTAGCAATGTATTACTTTATATATTTGTCTCACTTATTTGTCTTCATAGGTTTCTTAAAGGAAACGTCTCCAAAACTCTTGCTCTATGGATCCTGTGTCACTCTTGCTCTAAACTTTCTGAGATACAGGATAAATTCTGCAAGAGGCAGAATTTTGAATACATAGCAGACAGACTTTTTGCGTATATTTTTTCCTATGGAAATATGTATGTTGTCGTTGATTAAAAAAAAAAAATCCTTCCAAACATGTTTGCTTGTGATTCTTTAAATGTACATTCTATGATACTTGAAGTAGAGCCAATAATAAATGTAGAAGTTTTGAGAGTGTTGCATCAGGGTGTTAGAAAAATAGATATTACCTTTTCTGGACACCTCAATGCTTCATTTCTTCAAGGAAAAAGGTTAAATTTTGTTTGTTCCCTTCTCCCTCCCCTCTGTTACCCTCCCCCCATCCGGTTCCCTGTCCCGTCCCCATAAAGAATGCCTAAGTAGCACGGTTGTTTGGAAAAATTATAATGAAACATCTTTCAACCAGCCAGTGGTTTTAAATCTGGACATATTTCCCAGTAACAGTTCTCTTCAGTAAAAGGACAAGTAAAACTCAGGTTTTATTTCTTGCCTTTCCTCAGCAATCCACCAAAAGCACTGTTGTGCTTCTGACACAGAGACTGGCTTTCTAGGGTTTCTGAATCTGGGACTTTGACACAGAGAGTTTTGAAAAAAATAGACTTTATTGAAAAGAAAAATAAAAAAAGAATATAGTACTACTCAGGCTTAATGATGTAGCCTCACAAGGCTAGCTAAGAAATGCCTTCAGATTTCAACTTATCAATGTTTATATTGCAATAGCTTTCCTACCTCTGTACTATTGTACATTCTTGACAAACAGAGGGTATTACTTTTCATAGGATCAAATATGTCTATCAGGACAATCGCTCAGCTTTTGCCAAAAAAGAAATACAGATTATTCTAAACCAGAATCTGATTTTTTTTTTTATTTTTTGTTTGGTTTTGGTTTTGTTTGTTTGTGGGGTTTGGGTTGTTTGGGTTTTTTTTTTGGTTTTGTTTTTTTCGATGGTTGGTTGGTTGGTTTGGGGTTTTTTATAATTTTTTGCATAGTTTCGTACTTTGGATGATTATCTCACATTTTCAAACTGCAGCTAAAGTGAAATCCCATGACAAACATGTTCAGGTTCCAGCACAATGGGCCTATATAGTACTTAAAATTTCTCATTATTTTATAAATAGTAATTACCTGTTGCTCTGCAAGTCCCATATCTTCACACAGCAAAATTAAAACTATGAGAATGTAATAAGATACTACAATTAATCACAGTTTTGCTGTACTATAACTAAGGGCATGTAGAACTCTATTGAGAAAAAAATGTATCATTTTCTTGTAAAATCTTCAAGAAATCATGATAAACAACATAAAAAAAATTAAGATAAATGTGAAAAATGTAGGTACATGGTTGATATTGATAGAGAGCTTATTTCTGTCCAATAAATTGAAAAAAAATGTTCAAGGACAGGTCATCTTTGAAAAAATACAACCTCCTGTAATACTGACAGAGTCAAATACATTTTTAGTGAACTTCTGAGGAAATAATCATGTGAATTGAAACCGCCTAAGTTCAGTTTTAACTGAAGCACCCAGTTCCCCTAGGATTTCAAGTGAGGTTGGAAGAATAAGTTCAGAATAGAAATACTGTAAATTACACATATCAACTAGATGCCCCTCCTCCCCCCTTTCTACGTCTCTTTATTCTTTTTCATATTTTGAATATACATATTTAGGTTACATAGTGGCAGGTTTCTAGGCAAAGAAAAAACTCTGGAGGGGAGAATGTATTCATCAGTTAATTACAGTAGGAATACTATGTGGTACCTTTTCTTAATTTCAAAGACAAGAAAGTTGTTATCTATGAAGACAAAAAGTAAAAATATGCTGAGCATGACTCTCCATTTTAATTATCTTGGTTACATCTACAACCTTGCACATTTGTATGCTCACCTTGTCATTCTGTGGAATCTGAACCCCTGATATTGAACAGCAGGTGCATGGGAAAGGATAAAAGAAAGTTCAATCAAAGATAGGATTGAAGGTCTTGTAGAGATGGCACTAGGAAAACAAACCTAAAGTCAGTTCTTGATTTGGCTGTGTGTGCACTGAAAAGCTAGTCACATTTCCTTCTGCTAACCTTTCTCCCTGTCTGTAAAACACAGAAGGTGTTCTTATTTCAAGTAGCAAGTACAGACAGGTATAATATAATAGAATTTAAATGTGCAAGTGAAGGGAGAATAGCAGTCAACACAACAGTTACCATTTTCCGTCATTCAGAGGCATTTAAAACAGAGAAAGGTCTTACAGCTATTACGTATTTGCAACTTTATTTCCTAAGCCTGAAAGTCAGTCATTAATGAAATACGCTTTGTCTGTATTTATGTGACATACTTAATATATTCAGGTTTCTTGATTTCACCTTTCTATATGTGTGTGTACATACACATATCCATATGCATATACATATCCATAATACATATACATTATACATAATAAATATACATAATACATATACATTAAATGTATACAACATGTACATGGCATATATACATTCTTTCCTGTGAGGGTGGTGAGGCACTGGAATGGGTTGCCCAGGGAGGTTGTGAATGCTCCCTCCCTGGCAGTGTTCTATGTCAGGTTGGACAAGGCCTTGGGTGATACGGTTTAGTGTGAGGTGTCCCTGCCCATGGCAGGGGGGTTGGAACTGGATGATCTTAAGGTCCTTTCCAACCCTAACTGTTCTATGATTCTATGATATATACATACATATTTAATACTAAAGCATGTTTCAGAGCTTTCTGTTTAGAAGAAAAGACTTTTTCTTTCAATTTCCTAATGGGGAGACATTAATTGTGATAGGATTAAAGTGGTTGATCTGAACAGATTTCCCACAGTTGCTGAATATGTTGAATTGTCAGCAAATTCACAACAGCATTTGAGCTTTAGTTTTGAAGTGTGTTAAATAATTTCTGTGGAACAAAGCTTTAGCCTGAGTCATTATGAAAGAAGGCTATGGTGCATTAGGAGTAGCCCGAAAAAAAAGCCAAATGTTGGCTTTCTTTATAGTTGATAAAAAAAGACAGATTAAATTATCCAGGCCTTTCTTAGAAAAGGAGAAAATAGGGCACCTCTGTACTGCTGTGTGACAATTTTTTTATTCAATAGGGAGTTTGATGAGGGCAGCTTCATAGGTAGTTTAGGGTTAATGATATCTAATTTTTACAGGACTACAGCTGCCTTTAAATTTTGCAAGGTACCTAAATGGTAATTTTGACATAAAAATAAATAGTTCTTATAAAAAATTATCTGTAAAAAAAGCATATTAGCACAGAACGCAAACTTTCACATGAAAAGTTCATTTAAGCTTTGATTTTTGTAATTCAATATTTGGAAGTAGTAAGGGAATGACCCTATTAATAGAATTAATATTGATCTGGCAGCAATGTTCTGATTGCCTTCTTACGTTATTACTTTTTCTACTTCTTTTTCTGATTCTAGGAATCTCAAGGCTATGAGGGCCTTTCTACTTCTTTTTCTGATTCTAGGAATCTCAAGGCTATGAATCTCAAAGCATGAGACTGAGCACAGAGAAACTCAAACTATTTCTGATCTGAAGCCAGTCCCAGTGTTGGGACAGAGTTTGTAGTTTCCAGCTGTGAACTGATTGATTTTGATCAGTCATTTCATTGAGTGCAGCTGATAATACCCCCATCTTATAAACAGTGTTCTATATGCTTAACATGGCACCTAAGAATTCATTTTTATGCCAACTTTAGTCTATTCAGGTCTGTGGCAATAAACACATGAATAACACTTGAAAAAGATTTATGAAACATAGAGCATGGAGATTTAATTAACATTCAGATATGTCTGAAAAAAACAAATATAGTAATATTTGTTATTACTATATTTGCTATATTATAGCACCACATTCTGCTAAAGAACCTGTTGGGTTTTAACCAGGTTTTACAGCTTTTCTGCCATACCTCAGTATCCTGAACAAGGTACCCTGAGTATCTGAATTACTGTCAGAAAATGAATTGCGTGTCCCCAGAGGTCACCATGTCTCTTGTCGTGTAGGTTTTTTAAAAAAAAATCCTTCTCAATTTGATCTGTATTTTTTGAGCAAATCTTGTGAAACCCCAATGTAGACCTGTTTTTGAAGTACAATCACAGTACTGAGCTGTGAATAATGTATTGTGCTCTGAACAGGCAGAAACATGCTTTGAACAAGCAAATCATTCAGGTCAATCGAAAATAAAAGATTCAAATTTTTTCAAATTCCCTTAGCTTTATATAAAAATGGAAGAAGAAAAAAATGAAACAAAGGTAATGTCTCCTTGAAAATTTGTAACTCGTTTACCTTTTTTGGTTTTACCTTCCACTCTCCCCTTCTCCCTTGTTCCGCTGTCCGTAGTTTAAACAACCCTGCAGACACAGACATATATTTGTAATTTTGTTGTTGTTGCCAAATCAATGATTTTCACTGTTTTTTTTATTCTACTATAAAATTCTTTTTTATTTTCACCAATATGGAAATGTTTTCCTTAGCCAACTTGATATTCTGTTTCTGCTTCTCTTCCTGATATTCTTTTAAAAAGTATCCATTTTTACTTCTCAAAGACAGTGAGGGCTAGAATCCCAGATGGAGTAGGTTTTGTACCCTGTAAAACAAGGGTTATGGCACCCATTTCATTTCAGGTGATATTCTGGACTCTGCTATTGCAGTCGGGTCCTCCATCCATAGTCTTTTCCCCTTTTCTCCTGAATTATGGAACTCTGCAGAACTCCAACTCAAAAAGAACATTAGCCAACCACAGCAGAGCAAGAGGGAGAGACAGAAAGACTCCACAGAGGAGTTAATTTCTTATCAAAAGTGTGTAAAAAACCTACAGTACCAACACAGCTGATGTTGCAGAAGTTTTAATAAGCTACAGAAACTGTCCCATCCCTTTGTGAAAGCTGGGTAAAAGCTGGAAGAAATGTTTCACAAGTGGAGCAATACTTGCTGTAGCTCAAAGCAGGCATTACCCAGAAACCTCCAAGGCAGAAGAACTTGGCATTTGTCACTGAAAACTAGAGACTCTCAAAGCATGGACTCTGGCAAGCTTACAATTTGAGATCCTGCTATCACACAAATAGGTTTGCATTGTACTTTCAAAGGCTTTCATTTTTTTTTCCCTAAAATGTTGATCATCTCTTCCTTTCAAACACAAAAAGCATTGAGTTTAAAAAGGATGATAGAAAGCCTAAAAAGAGTTTGACAGCTTAACAGAAGCCTTGGAAGAAAGTCAAAGGACAATTTAATAGTTGTTGTCTTTAAAAGATTATGTAGAAAATGTTTGTTACTTTATATTTTGAAAAATGAATAAGCTATTTTTTTTTTTCTGTTTTGAAAGGCTCTCTCTGAGAACTTCCAAGGTTGAAGTATTGCAATAAAAGAAAGAATGCAGCTGATAGTAAACCTCGAAACTACAACATCTATCAAGGATATGCTGTCTGGAAGATAAGACAGAGGTCTACAAACCCACAGAATTATATCCTGTTGAACAGTTAAAGGAAAATTCTCAAAAAATTGGGCATGTGAACTACTAAGTATAAAAAAAATGTATATTAGAACTAGAGATGGTATGTTTTTCCCTGCATGTGCAATCATTACAGACATCAGATATTTGGCTATTGTGCAGAACACTGATGTGCAGAAGAGGGGAGGGACGAAGAATTGCAGTCTGAAAAATATTACAAAAGTAGGATTAGGATCAGGATTGAGAATGATGGTGGGTTTCTTTGCTTTTGGGTTGGGTTTTTTTTCCTTCTAATTTTAAAAAAAGTGAGCAAAGCCAATTCTCTGCTAAGAATAAAGGTATTCCTGAAAGCCCCAAGCACACGTTGGAAAAAAAGGAAGTCATGGAAGTGCAGGGAAAAAATTAAGCTTACTTGTTTAGCCTCATTGTAAAGATAGTCACTAAGGGTAGAAATCAGAGATACAGACAAGCTAACTCAGCTTTGATAATAATACATCAGTATTATTTGAAAATAATACATCAATAGTATGATTTAGGTAATACTGCTCTCCTTAGGCATATCTGGTTTGTGCTGGGCTGAAAATGTGGCTTTTCTGGCTGTGACACAGCTGCAGGAGGTCAGGAAGAGCAACAGCAGAGAGCTACAAAAAGCAAGAGTAGAATGAGAAGTGTAATAGGGCAAAGCCAAGTGTGCGGTTGTGATCTTCAAATAAATGAAACCCAAACAGCTTGGTAAACTTTTCCCCCAGCAATAAGTTTAAGTCACTGTCTGAAAATGGAAGGGGAAGGAGGAAGGCAGGAAGGCAGGAAAGAAAAGAGAAATCATTTCTCTGTCTTTTCCGAGACCTTTGTGAAGTCTTTTTTTCAGCCAAAACTGCAGGGACATGCCATTTACTACACCAGATCAAGGATCAGTCCTACCTCAGTTAGAAAGGGACCAATTCTAAATTATTTGTAGAAGGAGAATAGTGGATTAAATTATATCTCCAAAAGTCTCATTTTATCTCTACATATTGCTGCAATGTGATTTTCATCACCTACAGCCAACATCCTTCCAGAACAGTAAAGAGGTTAAAAACTAAGATGGTAATATAAATTGGATTTTTATGCTCTCTTATCATGAATGCTGAGATTATAACATGCATCTGAGCCACATTATCAGGCTTTTCCTTTTTTAAAAGAATGCTGAGAATTTTAAGTAAGCATACAATTACATGAACTGTGACTAGAAATAGAGAATACTGCAATATGACAGCTGATAACACTGAATTTACAGTATACCTCTGTCATACTGTAAATGGGACATATATGTCTCTTTGGCATCCAATCTTCTGATCAACTGGGCAACAACATCCATGTCTTGTCATTCTTTTCAAACTCACTATAGTGTTCTGATATCCCAATGGAGAGTTTTTCCATGATGTCTTGGACACAAGCTCAGGCCTGGTACAGCATTGTTTTATTCAGGCAGAATGTGAAAAATCTTTCTAAAATTCCATTGTAATTTTTCACTATATATTTTTTTCTCCTGAAATATTCTTATGCCTTTTAGAGTAAAAGAAACTATCATTATAAGGTACCTGAAAAGCATGATTTCAGAAAAGCCCCTGCCCATTTTGAAAGTGGAAGTGGATTCTAAAACTGATGGTCAATTTGACAGCTTGATAAGCCTCTTTCTCTGCTAAGTTCTTGCCTCTGAGGTTTTCCAAGGAAAGGATGCTCAGAGAAGCTCACTGACATTGGTACAATGCCTGATATTTTTAGAACAAAGGTGCTATGTCAGCATAAAGTATCATTAACAGCTTTTTATATTCTTTAGCTTCAGTGATGGAGCTGTTCCTTTCAGAGCAGACTCCTTTATGCAGTTATCACCTGGGAGATACTTGTCACAGATTCCTTTGGATATACAGCATATCTTCAGAACAGCCATGCCTGTATTCATAAGCATTGAGCCTTGTGACCACACATCTCATGTTCCACCTATGTTTGCAATAATGCCATAATGCAGTCACTGCTGGTGACACAGCTGCAGAAAAAAATGCCATGACAAAGATGCAGAGTTATTTTCCAAGTGTCTCTTTTCATGTAAATTTGGTAAACAGAGCAGACTTCCAGATTCTGAACATTTTAAATAGCTGTTTTGACTGCTAAGTTCAGCTTTACCCAACAGCTTCTTTATGGCCACTGTCAGCCTGGAAGAGAAGCATGGGAAGAAAGTAAGAAAAACTTTGCCATTTTCCCTGAGTAGTTAATTCTCCATTAATTGGAGACTGAAAGAGAGCTGACATTATTTAATACCTGATTTTTAACTCAGATAACAAAAATAATTAAATACTTACAAATTATGTTTAGCTAGTTGACAAACAAATAGGTTCACTGAGAATAGATCCAGAACAATGTTTCGTGCAGCCATGACTCTCTGTGACCCTTTTGTACCCAATCTCCCTTCAAACTAGAAAACAAACCACAGACTTGGACTGATCCACCTGTCTGCATAAATCTCCTTTAAATTCAAACACTTTCTAAGATATTCTGTGTTCATGTAATTTTGTCTTTTTACCAGAATAAATCAATGTATATCTTAAGTCTGCCCTTATTCACATGCTGTGTTAATGTTGAGGGTGCTAAAGATCATCTGATACTATGCAAACAAGTAAAATCGGTGTAGGTAAGGGAATTCTCCATCATCTGGAAGATTCTGAAATTTCAAAACCTTGAATACTGTGCACTGGGATGGCCTACAAACTTCATGAATTTTCAAAAAAAAAACCAAAGCTTTTCAGAATAAATTCTCCAGTCCCAAAATTTTATTTTTCTATATATTATAAATATGCATATTCATAAGCATATATGCAGCTATGGTTTCTAAAGAACTGTTGAGATGAAAGAGGAGAATGCTGGAATAATTGTTTCTTCCCACTCCTCTCCAATCTGTAAATTTTGCTTGCTTGCTTGCTTTTTGTGCAAATATTGAAACCTGTCAGATTGAAACCAGTCAAAAAAAGCCAACCAACCAGAAAGAACACCCCCAAACCTCCTCAAACCTAAAACTAAATTGAGGCCAAAAGGGCTAAATTGTAAAACAAGAAGGTTTTTCTTTGTTTTAAATCTGAGAGAGAAAACAAAATGTACTTCAAGTGCTTTTAGCTTTTCTAACAAAAGGTGCCATGCTTCACCGTTGATTTAGAGCATAAATCTTTCTGAAAATGGCTTAGATTGCAGGTGAAACAATTTTTTAACTCATATTTTGAGGGCAAACTGTAAGTGACCTCTGGAGTCTTAGTCAGCACCAAGCCATTTGCCACAGCAAGGACAAGCCAGCACCTGCAGTCCTCTGAACTTGTAAAATACCTCTAGAACCGTCAGTACTCCCTTTGGTCAACTTCTAAGTGATTTGCACTTGCAGGCTGGAGTGCCTTCTTTTCCCCAAAACATAGAGATAGAAGATATGATCAACAGCTACCTGACCTACATACCTGAGTTTTTCTTTCTATGAAAATCTCATTATGTGAGGAAAGGAGAAATGAGGGCAACTACTGACATGGCAATCCTGGAGCCCCAGTTTGTTATGTACTCTTTCTGTACTCCTGGAAAGAACCATCACAAATTTAAAACCGATGCCATAAATACAGGCAGTGAATGCACATCCACAAAAAAAGGATTTTGATCCTGAATCATGTCTCTCACCTTTGGTCCACATTAATAGTAAATTGCAGTATTAAGACTTTAATTTAGACAACTCATAAAGGAGGATTGGGGTGGACCAAGCAAAACAAATACGCAAACAAACCTTATTTTACTGTGAGGGTGGTCAAGCAATCAAATGGGTCCCCAGAGACGTTGTAAAGCCTTCATCCCTGGATGTTTTCGAAACCCACCTGGACATAGCCCTGGGCAGCTTGCTTTTAGAAGACCCTGATCTGAACAGAAGGTCATACTAGATGATCTTCAGAGATGCCTTCCAGCTTCAATCCATGATTTTGTGGGTCTGTAAATATCCTGCCTTTGTCTACTAAGCAGAATGAAACCCACCTTTTCCATCTCCTCAGTGATTCAAAGGTACGTATGCAGAACAATTTCTGGGTATGCATCCATTAGCTGGAACAGATGCTTCTGGTACTCGGTACCTTGTAGGATTGTACCTTCTGATCTTCTTTTTGCAATTGTGTTTCCTAAAATAAATTCAGGATATAGAAAGACAGACTCATGATTTTCCTCTACTTTCTCTGCTGCTAATAGTAAATTCTTAGAAAGAAGACCTTCTGACATACCTTAATGAAAAATATACATGTGCCCAAGGGTCTATCATCGGAAGTTCAAACAATTTTTTTTTTTTTTTTTGCAATAGAATAGGATAATTTGAGAACACATAATGATTTCCCTTGGTTAAGTGGCAGGGGGAGGAGAGAGTGAGGGAGGAAGGCAGGATGTTCTAACAGACTATTGACCGTCTGATGTGGATAGAGAACTGGCTGAAGAGCAGGTCTTAGAGGGTTGTGGTTAGTGACACAGAGTTTAGCTGGAGACCTGCAACTAGTGGTATCCCCCAAGGGTCACAAGAGTCAGTACTGAGTCCAGTATTGTTTAATTTATTCATTAACAACTTGAATGAAGGGATAGAGTGCTTTCTCAGCAAGTTTTCTGACTATGCGAATATAAGAAGAGTGCCTGATACCCCAGAGTGCTGTGCTGTTACACAGAAGGATCTAGACAGGCTGGAGAGATGGGCAGAGAGGAATATTTTGAAATTCAATAAAGACAAGTGCAGAGTCCTGCACATGGGGGGGATAACAACCTGCACCAATACAGGTTGGGCGCTCATCTTCTGAAAAGTAGTTCTGTGGAGAAGGACCTGGGAGTGCTTCTGGACAGGAAGTTTTCTGTGAGCCAGCAATGTGCCCTTGTGGCCAAGAAGGCCATTGGTACCCTGGACTGTCTTAGGAAAAGCATTGCCAGCAGGTCAAGGGAAGTAATCCTCATTTTTTACTCAGTGCTGGTGAGGCCTCACATTGAGTATTGTGTCCAGTTCTGGTCTCCCCAGTACAAGGCATATATGGAGCTCCTGAGGCAAGTCCAGCAAAGGGATACTAGAATGCTTAAGGATCTGCAACACCTCTCATCTGAGGAAAGGATAAGGGAACTGTGCCTGTTCAGCTTAGAGATGAGAAGTCTCCTTCTGAAAGGACCGTGTCAAAAAGATGGGGCCAGACTCTTCTCAGTGGTGCCAGGGTATAGGATGGGAGGCAATGGGCACAAACTAAAACACAGGAAGTTCCACCTGAACATGAGGAAGAACTCCTTTACTGTAAGGATGATTAAGCATTGGAATAGGTTTCCCACAGAATTGGTGGAGCCTCCTTCCCTAGAGACATGCAGGAGCCATTGGACACAATCCTTAGTAAAGTGCTTTAGGTGACCCTGCTTGAATAGAGAAGTTAGACTAGATGACTAGACGACCTTCAGCAGTCATTTCCACCCTCAACCATTCTGTGATCCTGTGAAAAAGGACTCCTGTTTTGAGCTATCTTTAGTGCCCATGACTGTCTTGCACTGAAAAGCAGGGGTCAAATAAAACAATTTAGTTGAATGACAAATGAAATCTAAGTATTATGTGTCTCAGATTAATAACTAGACCATTAGCAAGTCCACTTACCTGATTAAGGTTAATATAGTGGTCTTTGTGCTCTATTTGCCTGTTTATTTAGGGGTTTTTGTACTCCGTTATTCTCATACTCATTAGGAAAGTGAGCAATCCTTCTCCCAAAGATTTCTCCTGAAGAATATTGCTGATTGTCACAAAAAATTTAATAGTGCAAAACTGCACAAACAGAATATGCTGAAAGTACATATCGTTGTACTGTTCCTGAGGAAGAATGATACCAACATGTGACAGTTTAGCTCATTTTTATAATTCAAAATCCAAATTTTCTCACATGGAGATGCAACTGTTGGAAAGACATCAGGCACGCATCCAAGTGCCTATATATCTGTTTCTCATTCTGCCTCTCCAGTTGCTTTCTGCCTATCATTTTAAAGCAACACTTACTTTCACGACATTTCAGACAACTCACCATAAGTTTTCTCTCTCCATAGCTCTCTTTCACTGGGAACAATGGGGAAGTTGTTACCCTTTCAGTTTTCCAGAAAATTCCCTGCAGTGTGTAAAAGCTGCATTGAGTTCCCTAATCTGAGAAGATGCAGAAAAATCCCAGTAATATATGGTTTATCTCCCTAATAGGTACAATAGAGATGCTATAGGTTTTCAACCCCTTTCATACCTTTGATCATTGGGCAAATAGACCTATGGCTCTTTACACTATAATGGTAGAGAAACTGAACATGAGCTGGCTTCAGTGTGTGCTTGCAGCCCAGAAAGCCAACCATATCCTGAGCTGCATCAAAAGAAGCATCACCAGCATGTCAAAGGAGGTGATCCTGCCCCTCTACCCTACTCTCGTGGGACCTCACTTGGAGTATTGTGTACTGTTCTGGTGTCCTCAACATAAAAAGGACGTAGAACTGTTGGAACAAGTCCAGAGGAGGCCCACAAGGATGATCAGGGGACTGGAGCACCTCCCATATGAAGATAGGCTGAGAAAGTTGGGTCTCTTCAGCCTGGAGAAGAGAAGACTGTGTGGAGCCTCATAGCAGCCTTCCAGCATCTGAAGGGGGCCTATAGGCATGCTGGGGAGGGACTCTTCATTAGGTACTGTAGTGGTAGAACAAGGATTAATGAGTTCACAGTTAAACAGGGGAAGTTTAGAATGGATATGAGGAAGAAGGTCTTTACTGTGAGGGTGGTGAGGCACTGGAATGGGTTGCCCAGGGAAGTTGTGAATGCTCCATCCCTGGAGGTGTTCAAGGCCGGGTTGGACAGAGCCTTGGGTGACATGGTTTAGTGTGAGGTGTCCCTCCCATGGCAGGGGGGTTGGAACTAGAGAATCTTAAGGTCCTTTCCAACTCTAACTATTCTATGATTCTATGATCTTATTATTACATGAATGAAACTTGAAGTAATATTGAGTCTTTTAGAAAGCAGAGATCTTCCTTGGAAGTGTTATAGATATTCTTTGTGATTGATGTCAGGGGAAAAATGAGGAAAACTGTTCAAATCTAGATTTCCCAGATGCTTTTACTTGTAAACAGTGGGAAAAACACCTTGGCAACGGCTGGTTTGAAGACTGCTGAGATCAGCAGTCTTTCAGACAAACCATGTTAAACAGTTATGTAATGATTGAAAGGCTTTAGATAAGTAGCAAGATCAACTCCAACTGAGACATAGAATTGAAGCTTGTCCAGAGACCTAATTTAAACTGTTTTGATGTGCTGAGCCTGAAAAACACTTTTCCTCAAAGGGAGCACCTTTGTTTTTGAAGGAATGGAAGATTTTTTCTTACTGGTAGGAAACAGAAGGGAGAAAGGACAAGACGCATTCGAGAAGCTTCCGCTTACTATGCTTACCTTTTAACCTAAATGAAAAGATGTATTGCTAAATTACCCCTGCCCTTTCCAATCCAGTAACAGATACTTTCTTTTCAGGATTTCAGAAGAGATAAGGATACCCAAAAGGCGCTATTTTCACAGGTCTAAATTTAGAAGTCTAAGTCTGATATTGCGTGGTGATGGATTTAATCTGTCTTTCTTGAGTTTATCACCTTTCTAAGAAGCTCCTCTCACCTCAGAAAGGAGCGGTAGCCAATTAACACAATCTTTCTGTACAGTTATTGGAGAATGATGACGTTGTGCAGGGCATTTTGTTATTTTGTGGAATTTTTCACTCTCTATCTTTTATGTTGAGAGCCTAAGGAGATGTAAGATCTAACCGAACACCCAAATTTGGAGAACTTGTTGGAATAGATTCCTCTCTACACATTTATATGCTCTGTGAGTAGTTAAAGACCATCTGAAATAAGTAAACCAGTAAAGACTATACAGAGTGGAGTCCTGAAGAAGACATTATTTAGCAAGAACAGGCCACTGCCAACCTCAAATTGGTTTGTCACACCCACTGCACCATATTCTTCCTATGAGAGAATGAGTGGCACCAACTTATCATGGGTAATAATAAGCAAACCTATCCATGTGGTAGTTACACAGTAAACTGGGTATTTTTGAGGGTTGCTGTCATTCAACCTTACCAAACATACAGAAGCACAAAAATAAAGAAAAAGCATTCAGAGTAATTTTAAAGGGATAAGTAAATCCCCATGACGGCTTTGTTCAAGAATTTGTACCTTGCATGGTTTTGCAGAAATCCATCAGTACATATTGCCTTGTGTCTGTGTATTAGATTACTATAAGCGTTAATCATCACATCCCCTATCTAAAGCTATAATCCTGTATTTGTGATTGCACAATTATTTAACATGGAAACAAATCATATTATTAAAGTGTATTGTAATGAATTATCATGATTCTAAGTGAGATATAAGTGGAAGGGATATGGATTTTTTAAAGGAAAAAAAAGAAGTCTTTAAAGATAAGGGGATAAGGAAAAGATTCATATAGCAAAGCAGACAGCATGTAACCAGAATTGTCAGCTTTCTTCCACAAGTGTCACTGATTCATTTTCCTTGTACAGTTCCTTTGAATTCACCTGTTTGTCTTGTTCTTAATCCCTCAAAAGGTTGAGTTTCCTACTGATTTTTCAGGTTTGCTCTTTTCCACTGGTCTGCAACTGGAGAACTCTCGTGATGGAAAAAAAAGCTTGTCCAGAACTGTCTGCTGGATCCTGTTTGTACGGGATTCCTCTTCATTCAGTGAATACTCTTACTGCTGAAAGCACTGATAAACAGGGATGAAATACAGTCTCCACTGAAGTCTGTTGGTTGAGAGAGGTCCTCCTTCCCCTCTACTCTGCCCTGGTGAGACCTCATCTGGAATATTGTGTCCAGTTCTGGGCCCCTCAGTTTAAGAAGGACAGGGACCTGATGGAGAGAGTCCAGCGCAGGGCAACTAAGATGATTAAGGGAGTGGAGCATCTCCCTTATGAGGAGAGACTGAGGGAGCTGGGTCTCTATAGTTTGGAGAAGAGGAGATTGAGGGGTGACCTTATTAGTGTATATAAATATATAAAGGGGGAGTGTCACGAGGATGGAGCCAGGCTCTTCTCAGTGGCAAACAATGATAGGACAACGGGCAATGGGTACAAACCGGAACACAAGAGGTTCCACTTAAACTTGAGAAGAAACTTCTTCTCAGTGAGGGTGACGGAACACTGGAACAGGCTGCCCAGGGAGGTTGTGGAATCTCCTTCTTTGGAGACATTCAAAACCCGCCTGGACACGTTCCTGTGTAACCTTATCTAGGTGTTCCTGCTCCGGCAGAGGGATTGGACTAGATGATCTTTTGAGGTCCCTTCCAATCTCTAACATACTGTGATACTGTGTGTGACTTCAATGAAGTAATACTTTCGTGTTTGTGGGTTACAGTTTCATCCATGCAGCAAGTTTAGTCTGAGTAATCAAAATGTGAGCTTCTCTCTCCATATGCCAGAATCTAACTTACTGATCTGAACAGAAGGGTGAGCAATGTCCTTTCAGACCTTTTTGGTTGGGTGACTTGAAAAGCCAGAGGCTGTCCATTAACAAGCACTGATGATGCTGTGGGCACTTGACTGAAGCATTTGTATTCATTCTGCCTAGGCTAGCAAAAAGCTTTAGAGTCAGAAAATCTTATAAAGAGGTCCCTGGATTCACATTCATTTTCTTACTCAGGTGGTCCCACACAAGATTCCAACACTATTGCTACCTCATAAACATGTAACTAGGAGGGAGAAACAAACTGTTGATTTATTTAATACATGACAAAATTTGTCCTCAGTTGACTCTACAGTCTCAGAGCTGAAAATCAAAAGAAACCCCAAACTGTACAGATCCATGTACTGAAGAATGGTTCCATGTTAGGGACTTTCCCTAACTGGGCCTTTTTCATGTATGTCATTTCAATTGTGTTGTGACTCACAGACTCATTGTGAGATCTTTGTTGGAACAATTGGATTCCGCAGGTCCATTATACTCAGGGTTCTGTTTTGGTTTAATTTTTATTTTCTTTTATGGGAGTAGGGCTTTACTAAAATTGTTTTTTTTTTTTTAAACTTCTAAATCCAAGTTGTTTTGTGTGCTGAATTGATAAATAACACTTAAAAATCAACACAAATACAAAATCTGTTTAAAAAGATGACAATCTAAGTCTAAAAGAGAGGGAGGAGGGGAATCATAGTGTAACACCTGCTTCAGGCTAAAACAGTAAAATTCAATTCATTTTCATACAGCATCTTTCATACAAAGCCTCTCAAAACGCTTTATAGCAAGAGATAAAATGACAAGATAACTTGTTACAGAAGAGGTTATTGCAACTCTCACACAGAAAGGAAGGGAGCTGTGTGCAGAAACAGACTGGGCTAGGAAAAAAAGGGGATGTAAATTTGAAGGAAGGAAAAAGTAAAATCCTTGCACAGTATAACAGAAAGAAGAGATGAATAATATTCATATGAATGAGGATAAAGATGAGCATAATGATGGGGATGGGGACAAGGATAAGAATGTTTCCTCTTGTACAAAAACTTACATCTACTATTTTTATGTAGTAATTAAATTTCATAGTCCTGCAGGATAGATAAATTCATTTTGCGGATGGAAAAACCTAGGCATAAACAAACGTGTTAAAAGGACTGCCCTGGGAAATAGGCAGCCACTGGAGGATGAGAACTGAAACTGCCAGTACTTACCAAGAAACTTATACAAAGCTGGCTCTGTTACTTTAATTAAATACAGCACTTTGCCTTCTTTTTTGGTGGAATGGTGGATGTAGTATTTTGCAGCAGGTCCACGAGTGCTTGAATTCCAGTCTGAATGCTTGATTTATTTATTGAAAGAACAATTCTTGCATTGCTCTGTCATCTCTGAAGATCACAAAACAAGTCAGTGTCGGGGACATGGCTGTGATTCAGCAGCCGTCCCCAGTGCTGAGCTCCAGGTGCCAGGCAGATGGCACCAATACACAGAAGAAAGTGACAAGAACAGAGGATGGTCTGGGAAAGCCAGCTCCCATCCAGTTTTGATCACACCACAGTTTACAAGGACTGTTCAATGATGTGACAGTAGGTGGAAAAGGATTAATATTCTCTGGGAACGAAAGCACAGGAAGGAGTGGCAATTTTAGAAGATTCTGCATTTTTTACAGAGAAGGCAAACAATATAGAAAACCAAAGCAGTGGCAAAAAACAGATTAGAGAAGTAGACTGTGGAAAAGAAGATGAACATAGAATGCTGGAAACAAAGCATGGTTAATTTTCTTTTCACTGTTTACATGGTAAACAATTTCTGACATCCTGTTGGACACCCAAAGCCTATACAAGCAGGCAAGAGATTAGCACCAGGCCTGTATGTCTGCATTTGGAGCATTAGGAGAGTACAGATTCTTCATTTTTAATCAGTGTACTTTCCCTGGTATTCAGCTTCCACATTTTTACTGTTTTTTTCCAGACTCATTCATCTTTTTTTTGTACCATAAATAATGCATACATGGCTTGCCACTTAGTAATTCATTGGCATCAAATACATTCTTGCAAAAGTGTTAACTTCCACACGTAGTTGTACATTTTGAAGAATATGGATATTTCCCTGTGATTGAGAAATGTGGCAGTACTGACAGTATATTCCCAGAACACTGTATACATGGCAGGGTGCTTGGATCACACTTGCCAAGGAAGCAGCGCCAGCATACTGTATACACTCCCAACTTACTGAACTAAAATAAACCTTGCCCATTGCAGGGGGTTGGAACTAGGTGAACTTTAAGGTCCTTTCCAATACAAACCATTCTATGATTCTACAAAATCAACATCCCCATCCTGCTATTGGCAGCCCTAGAGCAGTCTGATGCCCCCAGTTACAATTCAGCTGTTTGCCTGTATGCCATTCGTTATGTGACAGACCTACAGTGGCAGGAGAGAGACTGATGAGAACAGAGATGTGTTGTCACCCATATTTTGTTTTTAACTATATTAATATACTAATACAACAACATTGACAGTAAAGATTTCTTACATCCTTATTCATAGTGCATTAAAATCAGAAAGTAGGCACAGATGTATCAGAGACTAGGTTTAGGCATAAATATGTAAAAAATCAGATTTATGATTTGACTTGTTTTATGTCTACATTCTTTAGTAGTCTTTCTATATTTAAAGAAAAGTTAACAATAGATATTAAAAAATGTGACATTTTATTATACCATATTTTTTTCAGATATCGGACCAGGCTACAGCTATATGGAACATAAAAGTAACATATTTTAGACTTTCCCATATACAGCCACAACCTTGCGTGTTAGAAATGTATCATTCATTATACAATTACATAATTATCCTTTAAAAGTAGTAAAAATATTTTAGTACTCTACATTTTTTCTGTAGATTCCACTACTAAGAATACAATTACTTAATTTTAAATGTTATATTCTTTCTTTAGAAGGCATACTTTAGACAGGCAGTAATAATTTTCAGCCTTGCTCTCCATAAGGAAAAGTAATGACAAATTTATGAGAATAACTTTCTTCAATCTAATTTTTAGATTTTTTTTTTTTTAATCCAAGGTGACATTAGCTATATTTTTAAAACTTCCTTTTACGTTAAAAATGAGGGTACATAATGACATATGATTTCATAATATTTGTATATTCAGTAGTTAATTAATGAGATTTAATTGAAATGTCCTCTAGAAATGCCCACTACACCATGTGGTTTATGTTATTTATCTGTGGGAGCAGTAATAAAACAAACTGCAGGTCAATGAGAAAGAGAGCAACAGTAAGTATCTCTCAATATATCTTGTTTGCAAGCCTCTTAAACCAGGTATCACACAGGTAATGCTATTACAGACCTGAGAATAATAGGCTGTATCATGACTAACCCTCTCACTCCTCAGAAAGAAACTGGGGAAAGGAAGTCTTGTGCAAAGCATAGCCTATACTGAGGAAGGTTTAATCTTCCAGATGTGCGTAGTACATTTATTGCTCCTTATGATGCTCTGTGCAATATACTTTTGTGTGTAAAGGATCATTCCTGCTTTAATTTTTTCATGTTCTCACACACTCTGTGCTTTGTGCCTCAGTCAACACTGAGTATTCCTGTTCAAATTCCCAGGTTAGTTTTTGCTTTCCTGGCTGTAGAGGTGAGGATTTTCAAACAGTGAAGCCAGGCACTGACCACTGGGAAGGAAATTAGCTCCTGAATGGAAGCATGTGCCTAAGCCACTCTTCCCTCACTAGCAAGTTTTTGAAATGGCATTGGCAGGATGTCCATGGCGTCCATTCACAGTAAGTCATAGAAATGGCACCTGAGGAGGTCAAAAAGAGAAAAAGCTGAGGGGATGTACATTGCAGATAACATTTTGAGAATGTTTACCATCGCTTTCTGTGGTTTTACAGTTGGCACTACATCGACTGTCTGCAATTTAGATATTTTAGTTCATGTTGTTTATGTATCAAGTTCTCTTCCACCCCCTGCATGTTTTCCTGTTGTTTTTTAATCTCATTTTACCAGTGAGAGCAGGCTATCCTTACAAAACTGTTTTATAGCATACATATAAACCAGCATCTTCTTAAAACCCCCATACTGAAAGACACTTCTCCAGCCATCATCAACCTGTCTAACACTTGACTGTCCTAAATGCATGCTGGACAGGTAAATTTAAATGCAAGTACTTGTCAGCACCTTTCCTTGTCTATCCAGGAGTACAAGGCTCAGGCATATAAAGGCACATTGATAATATATAAATTTCAGTAATTTCAATATTAATTCCTGTCTCCTCTTTGTGTTAGCATAGTCCCTGCCTAACATTGACTTTAATCTGTCAACATGCTTTATCAGTACAAGGTGACCATTCATGTGATATAATGCCATGTTTAAGATCCTTAATCACATACACCTAATTTTTCCAGCATTGATTTTTACTCCTGATTATCCATAGAAGGGTTTATACAGCACACATCTCCTACACCTTTCTGCCCAAGAGATGACAACAAAAGTAATTCAACTTTATCGCAATAACACACTATTTACATAATTCAAAATAAGCAGCTAAACTTCAATGAATCTTTTGGACTTGTGCTCCAAGTGCAGGGTTTGGCAGTCAGGCTTGCTAAATTGCAAATTGTCTCACACAGAGTGTAACATCTCTGGGGAAACCTTTTAGCTCTCCTGTCATGACATTTCCCTCTCTAAACTTATTTACTATATCTGTCTCGCAGAAGTGGCAGGAGAATTAATCCTTGTAAAACTGTAGACAGATATCACTAAAAGAGAAGGAAAGACTGGGATTTTCAGGGGTATTGGTATGATTGCACTGTATTCTGGATAGACAGGACTATGGGTTGCACAGCGTCCCAGCGTACACCACAGGGTAAAACCAAGGTGCCTTAGGATCATTCACAGCCACCAAAGTCCTTCACTAGTTTCCCAGTAGAAAGGAGAAGAGACAGTGTTGGCTTCACTTGATCTTCTGGGAAGCAGAAAAGTTTCTCCTTCCACTTACCTATTCTTGCCAGAGTTTCTAGCACCCAGCCATGATACCACACATAGTAAAATGAATGTGCACAAAACTCAATTGGTGCCAAAATTAAATTTCTGAGAAAATTTATCTGAACATACATACTTACATAGTTTGCATTTAATAAGACACCAAATGCTTCAGAAGCACCTGGAAAGCAATAATTTGGCAGCAATAAACTTCCCCATGCGTTAATTTACTTCCTGCAATGCAAAACACTAAGTCAGGTCATGACTGCCACGCAAAAATGCCCAACTCTATTGACAGCCATATGCAATTAAGAAAAATAAATAGTGGAGCCCTTATCAGGTCTCCAATCACTAAATCTAGTCAATGTTTCTAAAGTGGTGCTATATGGATTTAATGATGCTATTAGTGATATCTGCAGAGAATGTACGAATATAAGCAATTACCATTTGCGATATTCTTTCTTGGTAGAAAAACCACCTAATTCCACTAATTGCCTCTACTTCTGTTTCTGTTAACTGTACACTCTATACATGTTAATAATGTTATTATCAGCATCAATAAATTTTAATTAACATTCATGTGTAGAAATGTAATTCAAAACATATTCTGATACATTTATTTTATTAAATCAATTGCATAGTTATTTAAACAGCTAAAGCATTACTCCTAGGTGTCAGTTAACAAAGACGTCTGCAACTCTTCAAAAACGTTAAAAAGCCCCATACCTGAAACAGACATCTAGAGACCCTATTCTTAACTAGTACTGAAAAGCAGGCAGCTACATTAAACACTCCTAGGAATACATAACAGGAATTATTACTACTCAGACTTCCACCTCAGAAAATATACTCTATATTCTGAGAAAGTAAGGAAAAGCAAGTATGAAGAACTGGAAAACCAAATCACTGGTCCGGGGCTGTCCAACAGGTTTATAGCAGGGCAAGAAATTGAATCCAGATCTCATGAAAACTGGTTCAGGGCTTTAACTACAAGCCATTAGAGATACGACTGATCAGTCATTGAGATTTTATAGACTTGAAATGTGCTGCAGTTTCAGAGTGTAATTTCAGCTTCCTCCCTGCATAAAACTACAGAAATTGGAGGAGATGCTTCATGGAATTGGGAGAATTAAAGCTATCCCAGAAACTTGCAGATTCTCTTACTTGTTTAATCCATGTTTTTGTGACCGATACTGATACAAAGATATCAATGCATAATGAAGTAGTCTTTTTCCAATACAGCAAGTATAAATGTTTGACAGTATACATGAATTTTATTAACTGATTTGTAAGGCAATTAGAGGCCTTGTTTAAAAGCTAGCAAAATGAATGTGAGTCATTTTTGAGCTCCAAGGAAATTCTGATAAGGTCCTGCATAGGTGCATAAGCTATGCTGTGCAGTTGGCCAATTTCCATGTTAACTTACACAATTTCAGAAATACTAATAATCTTATTTTCAGAGCAATTAATAGTCTTCTTTGCAGGTTATGAGGGAAATAATCCATAAAAGTTTTAGGTACTTTGAAAAACCCAGTGCGTATGCCTAAAATCAACCCTCTCCCCATTCAAATAATTAGTGATATTACACATATTCCAGACTGTGGCATACTGATTGATTTCAAAATACAATCAAACTGGATTCACACCACAATTAAAGAAAAGAACTAAAAGATATAGGTGTGACTAATTCCTTACTGTCTATCACAGGTTTGCTTTTGCTTTTTATTGGCACCTTAGTACTCCTGATCAATTTAATTTAATTCCTGGCAGGCACACAGCAAACATGATTATTAATCCTATACATTTCACTGCTCCTGTTATATATATGCAGATATAAATGGATAATGTGGACCCACTGTTGGAACTATGAACCTTCAATCACACTGACAAAAAGCTGCCATAAATGGACCTGTGCAGAAAATATGTCTCTCCTCAAGGTACCAAAGATGACAGAAAATGGCATGCTGTTATTAGATGTATTCAACAGCCAAGACACACACTTTTCAGTCATTGCCACTATTGCAGTCATTCTAAGTGGGCAACAGTAGCTCTCACACAACATCACGGAAATTGTCAGTAATCTCTGGAGACAACTAATGGGCACTGGTGGAGAAGGAGGATGTGTTGGGTAGAAAGACACGCTATCCTGAGGTACCAACAGTGGCAGCTAACACTCCTTCAGTCTTTCAGAACTACTATGGAACTCATAGCATAAATACAAAGCAGCAAGATGGCATTTTTTACAGCTGCTTCTCACAGTATCATGACATTTTAAGTGCATGTTAAAATCCATGAAGCACAGTAAAAATAATTATGCCATTTATGTAACATGCATTATGTACCTAATATGAGCAGGATGAGTCAGTCTATCAGCACTCTGAATCTGCTATACAGAAAAAGGACCAGAATGCTTTGAAAAACACTATTTATGAGTTTATTATTCAATTAAAAGAATACTATCCCTAAGAAAATAAAACTTTTTGAGGAGCACAAAACTTTTTTAGTGCAAATTCAGAGTGTACAATTTAATTCCAAACAAATTTCTTCTGCTTTTAAATTATTAGTATGCTAAAAAAAACAAATTCTTACATCTTGTCATCACTCTTTAAATTTCACTAAATGGTACTTGGCTATACATCTGCCACAGTATCTTTCACATTTTTTGTGAAAAACAGTTTTGCTTTGTCTGTCCAATTAAAACCAGAAATATATTTGTCAACACCGTAATCCTATGTTAATACCGATTCTATAGAACAGATTTTAGTTAATTCTATAACTCTGTTTCCAATCTTTCTTACAGTAAAGGTGCTTTATTCTAACTGACTGATGTTTCAGAACAATAATTGAAATCCTGCTGCATACTGAACACATCCTTCGGCTAATTGTTCAGAAGTAGTTCAGTACAGAGTAAAAGTAGCTTTTTTTTTTTTAATAAATCTTCTGAGGTGGAACTTTAAGGTAGATCTCAGATGGATCAGTCCTTCCAATTCCTTATAGCGAGTCACTCTTCAAAAGCATCAATGCATACTGAAGCTCAAAACCTTTCTTTTTATGGAAATATAAACTAGAAAATTGCTTTTTTAAAATAATAGAAAGTGAGAACAATAATAAAAAAAAAGCCCACACAAACAAAACCTAAACCAAAATACACACACACAAAAAAAACCCCAACCAAAATCAAACCACCAAGTAAAACTTCCCCATTTCCTGTCATGTCCTTGCAGGGTACTGTCTTTTCAAGGACAAATCCCATTCTGGCTATAAAAGCTGGTTTCTATGTCCTTGAGGCCACTTTGTGAGCTTGATCTCAGAAGCCTTTACCATACTCCATGCTGTCTCTGTCTGTCTGTCCATCTTTCCCCATTTCATTTGAAGAATTGAATTAAAGTTCCTATAATCTTCTCTGCCTTGGCATTTTGATTGTCCCTGAGGACCTGCAATTCTGCTCTTCAGAGGATGCCACCTAACTCAGCCACTAGCCTCCAGAGACAAGCAGCAAAACAGCTATCTGTCCAGCTGGATGGCCATTCCTGTTTGAAAGAACACATATGGCTGTGTGTGAAAAAATTAAACCCTTATCCAGCCTGTTGCATCTTTTACAAGGAGGACTAACATAAGACAACTTTTTAAAAGCTGTTATATTCCTTATGTTGGCACGTTGAAAGGAAAACAGACAGATGCTTAATATTCACTTTCATTACTAATAATATAGCTGATAATTTAATACAAAAAGATTTTATTAGAGATGGAGTTCGTTGTTTCCTTGGAGTTATCCTTGCTTAATACTTCTTATTAGAAGATTTTGATTGAAGCTCCTTTTAACTTTTACAAAGTTTTACATTTGGAATGAAATCTTCTCCACTGGGTGTCTGTCAGGCAGATGATTTATTTCTTTTTACAAATGTTTCAGCAGAAATGATTCAGCCATTTCTGAACAGAAGCAGACTGAAAAACACTCCTTCACTCATGAAACTGTAACAAAATCGCAGTTACTATAAGAACACTACAATAACAGCTTGTCCTTTTAACAGAATTTTTTTCCATGCTGGAAACCCCTGAAAAATGTCCCTCCATAGTAGGCTGCAAAGTCCCAAAGGTTTGACAGAAATATTAATCACAATTTCTGCCTTCTAACTCAGAGCTTTGACTTGTCTGAACAAGCGTCCAGGCCACAATTACAAAGACCAAGGAAGACTCTTCCTGAATTTCAATGTCAATTGATGTGTGCCACTGGATGTGAACCTGTGAACTAATAGGTTAGTTTCCTAGAGCTTTAAGGTATTTCTTTGGTGGTACTCAAGTGACACGGAAGTGAAGAAAATATGAAAAAAGCATTGCAACATCTGAGGCAAGATGACAAGAGATAACTATTTTTGGGAAGGAGCAGACTGGGACAAGGAACCTGAGAGAAGGAGTCCAAGAAAGTTGAAGATGGGTAAGACAGTGCAATTCATAAACAAGGAACTGACTCTGGGAAGAGTAATATAAGGAACAAAAGAATTATAGCTGTGAAAGCTGCATAAGTCATAAACTCTGACCACAGAACAAGAGTCTTTTCTGTTAGAAGAGTTTGTGAAGCAGATTTAAAAATCTAATACATTCGCTTGAATGTCTTTGTGATTCTGTATGACGTAATGTTTGATTTTTTTGTGTGGGTTTTTTTTCTTTTTCCTTTTTAAAGCTGGAAGTTACACACTGAAATATGGGTTGACATTACAGAGTTGCACTGTCAGAATATTAAAATGTAGTTGTTAGTACAGAAGTTTCCTACGTTTCTTCAATAACTTTCCTGACTTTTGGGCCAAAGTTGAATATTTGTTTGTTTAGACACATGAGAAATTCATGTCTGAGAGCATGAGAATTGAAAAGAAGCCACCAAGAGTTTCTGTTTCTGACTCTCGGGCAAACACACTTGCGTTTATGAAATTGTCTTGCAGAGCATAACCCTTGAAGTTCCCTTGAAATAGATCAATTCACTTTAGTAGCATGTGTAAGCATATTGCAGTAGCTGTGATCACAATACTAGTAAGACATCATCCGCTTTAAAACCTAATAGTTTTGATTGTTGCAGATGGTATCAAAACATTAACAAAGTAGGGTATGTTCCTTGGTATTGGTTATTGGTGCAGCTGTTAAGTTAATAAAGTCAGTATATACTCAGTTTTAATTGTAGACACATTTTATCTGAGCTTTCATAGAACAGCTGTGAAATAAGTGCTCTAATTAATGTTCTGTGAGTTACACTGAAATCCATGTGTATATTTTATAAATGATATGTTATAACCTCAGTTCAATTTATTCAGTTTTTGGTTTTTAAGATGAAAGATCATCAGATAATGATACTGTCTTCAGAAAACATTTAAAGGTTTCAAAGTCATCTTCATTTGTGCTTTCACCCGCCAAGTCACCATCAATAAAATTTATTATTAAATCAATTTATTTTATCAAATTAATGCTATTTTTACATACCTAGATTTATCAGGTACTTGGCATGTTAATATGGGAGTCAAGCAGGCTGTTCTAGTTGTACTTGAAGAAATAACCTCATTCTAGTTTGTTTTTTTTTTTGTTGTTATTATTTTCATATAGGTTGTTCCAAAACTGCCATTCCTAAGAAATTGTCATATAAAGGATAAACCATCAAAGCGAAAGTCAAATGTTGACTCTAATTCCCTCGGACAGGCAGACAGGCAAACTAGCGCAAACAAAATATTGATTTGTAGTATTTTAATTGCAGCTACTACCAACTTCCTTAATTTCAGACTAATGTTTTCTTCTATGGGGTAATTGTTGATAGGGAACTCAACAAAAAAGGATTGTCAGCACTGCTGGGAGACTCTGAAACTAACAAAGAATAACCTGAGAATTTCTCGGACTCAGGGAAATGATTTATGGATATAGTCTTCCTTCCTTCCTATTTCTGTTTTCATAATGCCATTTAGAAAATGTTTTGTTAGGTTAGCTTGCTTTTTTGTTTTCAAACGAGAGTTCATAAATTCAGTTACATAGACTTCACCAAATAAGGGCCTTATAATACTGTCACCTAGGTTTCTTGGGGATAATTTTACTTATGAATTACATAATTTATTGCATTGTATATAGGATTATATTCCGGAGTTCCCCTTTTTTTTTTGTGTGTGACCCTGAAATGCTCAAGTAACTATTCCAGAAGGCAGTGGGGATCTAAAAGCTACAGGAATTTCACCTTCCTTGTAATTCCTCCACAGAGACAAAGATGCTTCCCACATCAAACCTCCTCTTTTAGTGCATTTCTGTTGAATTTGAGGTGGGAGGGTGAGAAGGAAGGAAAAAAAGAAAAAAAGCATTTGTTATTGGACATTTAGGGCCACAGGAATTCTGCTCCTCATGTGCTTCATTAACAGGAAGGCACAGGGAAAATATTTTCTTTTGCAGCATCCTCCCTTGTCAGGAGGCACAATGGTAACTTCAAATATTTTACAAAGTAGACTGTAATGCCATGGCTCATAAGGGGAGAATTCTGTGCAGCATTGTCAGATAATCAAACTAAGAGTTTGTTTTTTAATTAAGTATCGACAAAAATAACCAAAGGAATCAGAAAATGTTCAACGTCTTTGAAAAAAATTCGGCCACCTGTATTTGGTTATTGAAATATGAGGTAATGAAATATGATGCTAAATTTAGTATCTACCCCTGTGTGCATTCAAAAGTCATGGACTGACCATTGTGTAATTGAATGGAGGGCAGTCTTTTCATCCTTTGGGCTCTTGGCTCTTTTGAGATGTGAGTTAGGAGGATAGTGGTATTTATCTTTGTTACTATCCAATTTTATTCGCTGATGGAACATTCAGGCATAATTATGGGTTGTTCTTCTAAAATTCTGCGGTGCTGAGAGAACCTCTCATTTCCCTTTTAGTTTTTCTCTACTTTGAGAATTATGACTCACAATATCGCCAAACTGGTTTGCTATCTGAACAGCTCATGTTACCATGGGATAGCTGCAGTGGTAAACAGATCTTTCTCCACTCTACCCCTCTGAGTATTTTGCTCCTATGTGCAGTAGAAACTTTGCTCCATGTTTGCAGAAGGTAAAAAACAGTCCCCAGGGGATACTAGATACTTCCTGTGCATATGGTGAAGATCAAGCTGGAAGGAATGAGGAAAATTATGGTTTTGCTTTTCCCAGCATACTAACTAGTACAGTTGTATCAGCATCAAAAGCAATGCATCGTATCTCATAACAGATGTTCCATGTAAGTCTCTCATAAGGTTGGGAAAGCCAGGAGAGAATAGGAATCTACAAATCCCTTCTGATCTTTATTCTACCTCTGAAACTACAAAACTATGTTAAACTTGCATGAAGCACACACAGAAAAGTTGGAGAAACCCTCTCTGAGGGTCAGTTTACCCTTCTCTCAGTAGCCAGGAGACTTGTTTCTAAGAACCTGTTCCTCTGGTTTCCTTTGGGCCAGTTCCTTACAAAGCCAGTAACAGTGAAGAATAAGCATATAAATGGTTTTGGTATAAAGCTAAGATATTCACATCTGTTGTTTCCCTATGGCTCTCCCAGTGGCTATGTCTTCTGCAGAGAAAAGGTAACTCCCAGCCTCTCCCCTTCTGTTAATAACTGAATACCACTTCATTGCTAGTTTGCCCTTTGATGAATATTGTTCTGGTAGTAACATATTGCCTATACCTGGATATATCCAGAAATGTAGTATGCAGCCTATTTTTTTTTCAGGCAGCAGCAGAAGTTTACACTGGGGCTGTCTATGAAGGAATAGAATGGCTTCATCATCCTTGAAGTGCTTGGCTAACTGCAGTTTAGCTCTGTCACCCTCTCTTACTTAGACCATGGTTCAGTGAAACATTCAGTTTACAGGTTTCTCTTACAGAATCAAAAAGACCATTGTGGCATGATATAAAGCTGTGATACAGAACATGCTTTATTCTGCTGCTTCATAACTTTTCCAAATAGGTTAGCTTTCTCCCAGTCTTTATGTTAGACCAGCTGTCATCCGTCTGCACTTCTGAAAAATTAGGGGGCTCACGTCCCCAGAGGTTGGTCTTTTTCATTTATTTTATGCAGTGACTTCTTCCCATTGCTGACGACTCCAGTTTGTTAATTATATGCTATAACTGAAAGTTTGCATGCTAGGCTTTGAATCTTCTGCTGCTTGCCGAAGGCCTGAAGAATTATGTGTCACATTTTCACATAATTCTGCTTTTCCCCCTAAAAAATTTTCTTATAACTCTAATTATGCAGCCATGAGGAGCTGAATGAGTCTATCCAGATGTTCTAGGGGAGGACAAAATATAGTGGTTGCCACTAAAATTATACAGTTATGTACTAGAACAGGGCCAATGCATACTTTTCAAAAACTAGCATTTGTGAAATACTGTCCTCCAGTACCTGACGGAACTTCTCATTATAACTGGGGAGGAGAAGAGACAGAGAAGCTCTCATGCTACTCTAGAGCTACAACCCCAGTGCTCTTGCAGACACAGACATGGGGGAGAAATTTGTGCAGCCAATTATTTTCTTCAAAATTCACTCCCTGTCATTAATTTATAGTCTGCAATTGCTTATGAAAGAAGAGTGAAATATCTAAATAATAATAATGGTATTGCTCAGATAGCCGCCCATGTAGCAAAGAAAAAGAGTACATTATGCTCTGCTTAAAAGAAGAAGAGAGACTGAATCAAAAGATCTACAAAAACAAATAAGAGCTCAGAAACAACTCAGACTGCAGATGTGCTGCATCTGTTTGCTTGCCCACTGGGAACACAGATAGAGAGATTAAGGCCTTTATACAGAAATAGTTAGACAACTAGATCAGATAGATACACAAAATACAGCTAGGTTGACTTCAAGTCTATAGCAGTGATAAACACTCAGAGGAGTGAATGATTCACTGACTATGCATTAAGCATTGAACATATATGCCATAAAAGAGTTCATGATCTTACAGTGATGGAGTAAAACCAGAACTGAAACTGACCTGCAAAGGATACACACAAATGAAATTTTAAAAAGCTGCATGTCATTTCTCTGTCAAAGAAAAATAAAGCTGATACAGATAAATATATGGCCCATTCCTGATTATACTAAAGGAAAAGGTAAAGATATATTGTAGGTTTATTGCTGATGTGAAATTATGAAGAAGGAAGCAAACATAAAAGTTGCCATTCAAAATAAATGTATACCTTGACAAGAACTCTAAGTAAAAGTGAGCTAAAAGCAAAAAATAATGTAGTCCAATGGCTATGGCATCTGTGCCTATAGTAGTCTTTAAAAATAACCCATATCTATAACTTCACAAGGGAATACAAAAGCTGTAAAGTCAAGTTTTTATAACTGCATTTCTTTTAATTCCATCACTACCTGTAAAAACAAGTAAGCAATGAAAGTCACCTCTTCACAAGTAATTCCTCACTATTGTCATAAATCACTACAGTATGCAAAAAAATACCTTTACTAGCAAAAATGCTTCTGGCTTTAACATTCACTTTGGAAATATGGAGAAATGTAGCCTTATAAGTTATTCATAACATCAGATTTAATGCAGTCACTATTCCTGGCTTCTGATTAAATACTGTCTTGTAACCTAGTAACACTGGAAATAATGACCATATGATCATTTTCTGCAAATTGAATGAAGAGAAACTTTGCTATGTCAAGATGCAACATTACTTGTCCAACAGAAGCACACCTAGGGATGCATCCACAGTTGTGCAAACAAATTGCCTCTGTGTCCATATGGGATAGTGTGTGCAGACAAAGTCCATTTCTAGCAATATGTTCATTCTCACACTCTTACTAGTTAAGGCAAAGGCAGATAGAGATGAAGGAAGAGAAATTTAGTAACTTAGGAAAATGAGAAAAGGAATTGAAAGTGAGGGGCTTTTTTGTCAGCTCATTCTCAGTGATACTAGTAGACAGAATTCACTCAACATAATGTTGAGCTGTAAATCCTCTGACAGATTTCCATATAGTGTACAAGACTGCAAAAGTTTATAAAACTGTGTCCCTCATCACTGATAACTTATCTTGCTAGAGGCTTCAATAGGAAAGACAAGCAAAGGACACTGAGAAAAAAACTCAGCATTGCCAAGATTTAGGACTAGAGTTGTGCAAGGACTCCCAGCAAATTCCAAAATTAAACTATTACTCTTCCTCGTGAATCCAAAACAGTGAAAGGACAATTTCTACAAATTAATCAGAAAATACCTCAGATAGGAGAAACAAATAAACACAACTAGAAAGACAAAACAATAATGTGTGCACACGTGTATTATTACAACACATTGGTTCGGAAAGCATAACCGATTGCAATCACTGAAGCAGACGAAAATCTCAGGGAATGGGAACTAGATAACAGTTACTCAGTTAATGCAGAAGTTAAAAAAAGAGACCTAATTACTTGTGGAAGAAAAAAAAAAATAGGCCGAGGAAATAAAATCATAGAAGGGCAGAGAAGATTAAATGTTAAAGCAGAAAGTTGTCATGGCCATAGGAAAAAAAAGAGAGAGGAGAGGGATAGGGAGACAGATGAGAGACTAAAGGGAAGAAAAAGAAAAGAAAAAGAAAAAAGAAAAGAAAAGAGAAAAGAAAAAAAAAGAAAAAAAGAAAAAAGAAAAAAAGAAAAAAGAAAAAGGAAAGGAAAAAGGAAAGGAAAAAGGAAAGGAAAAAGGAAAGGAAAAAGGAAAGGAAAAGGAAAAGGAAAAGGAAAAGGAAAAGGAAAAGGAAAAGGAAAAGAAAAAGAAAAAGAAAAAGAAAAAGAAAAAGAAAAAGAAAAGAAAAGAAAAGAAAAGAAAAGAAAAGAAAAGAAAAGAAAAGAAAAGAAAAGAAAAGAAAAGAAAAGGGTGTAGGCCATTCCGAATCCTGAGGGTAGCCATGGAGGGCGGGAGCGCGCACCATGTGTGAATGAGCACAAGAGTACCGAAAAAGCGAAAAAGGCGAATCTGAATGCGCGGCGCCACCGGCGTTGCCCAGGGCTCCGCTCCCGAGCGAGCCGCGCCGGGCTAGGCGCGCAGTGGCCGCAGGGGCAGTGCTGCGGCGGGTTGGGGGGGGCGCGGAGGCGGGGCGGGAGATGAGCATCAGCGCGGAGCCATCCGCCAGAGCTGGATCCCTCTGCGAGCTGTGGAAGCGGTGTGCGGTTAAACGCGGATGGGTGATGGGGAAGCGAAGGGAAGGGGCTGCCGGCGCCGTGGCGTTGAAGCTGTCGACCCCGCGCTTGCTGCCCCTGGTGTTTTCCGAGTTACAGCAGCCGCGCTCGGGTGCGGTGTGGTGCGGTGCAGCCGCGCCTCCGGCGCTGGCCCCGGCTGCAGGGCGCAGGGTAGGGAGGGTCATCACCACTGGAGGGGCATAAAAGACATTTAAAGGAGAAAAGAAATCTTTAAATATCTACCTGAAAGAAAGATGGGGAAGGGGGTGGGAAGGACAGGATGTGGCAGAAACTGGCTTCTGGGAAAAGCTAGTGGCTTGGGTTAGGGAGGAGTAGAAGATCAGGGGAGAGCTCTCGGCAACTCGCCCTCTTGCATTCACGCTCCGGGGCAGAGTGGAGAAGAGGAAAAATTCCGTGAGGCTGCGAGGAGCAAGAGGAGGAGGAAGGGGAGAGGGAGGAGGACAAGGGAAAGGGCGGGGGGGAGGCTTGTGCGCTTAGGGGTAGGGGCGAGCCCTAGGGCGGGCGGGGGTGTGAGGTGACACACTCATAAATACACATACACATCGCACATCCATCCGCACGCGTCCAGCCAGGGGCGGGCAGAGCCTCCGCCGCCCCCTGGGAGCAGCCGGGGGAGGTGCCTCCGTCCCCCCGCGGGGAGGGGGGACTGTGGGGCCGGGAGGGGCTGCCGCGCTGATGCCTTCACCTGGGGCTCTCCATCAGTGAGTGAGGCGAGGCGCAGAGGAGAGGCGGTCGGGTCTGGAGAACTACCTCTGGATGGTTAAAAGAGAAAACACAAGCGAAAAACCCCAACTCTGCAATCCTCTGCTCCCCACAGGCTGAGCACCATAAGGGACTGCTGTATTTGAGGCTGTCAGGAGGATGGGAGAGAGAGACTGAGAGTCAGGGCGAGAGAGAGCCGGTGCCACAGCAGCGGTAAGTGTGTTTGCCATTCCCCAAGCCAGGCGCTGATTTCCCTGGTTAGACTTTGGAGTGTGTGTGCGCGGTTTATTTGTTGCAATATCCATCGCAGCATCTCTGTGAGCAGTCTGCTGCGAAGCCAGCAATGGTGAGAGATCCCGGTTTTTGGGCTCCTACTGCAGGTTTATGTGTTTTGCTTTTTGTTTTGAATCTTACGCTGAAATTGTTGCCATAATTGAGCAGAAAAGTTGAAGCAGAAATTACTTTGATGTACTGCATGCTTCCTGTCATTTAACTAGCTAGCAAACTACTGCAGTGAATGAGTTACAAGGAGAAATGTGAGGCTTTTAGAACAAATACATACTTCAGTGAAAGAATGCCTGTTTCAATGTGCTAATTTTTTATGTTTGGGAGAGCTACCGTGCTAATGCTTGAGGGTGAAACCGAAAATAACCTGGCGTTTTAAGTTTATAGTGCTGCACTAAAAGTTGTGTTGTTAAGGAGTTCAGAATGGTACTTGGCTTTGGGATAAACAATTATCTTCTGAATTAGAGAAGTACGGTGCATAGACTGTTCTCCTCTGCTGAGAGGCAGAGGAGATGGAATTACATAAAGATGCAATTATTTTCCCTCTCGGATGCGAGGACAGTGCATAAGACGATGTGGAATGTCTGAGAGCTAGTGAGAAGATGGACTGAGTTATTTCTGTGAAACAGAGAATGAAACTGTGGTTTTAAGAATCTCTATCTCAGTAAAGAAAAATCTGCATCTGTTACTTTATTTGTACTCCTTCAGGTGTTTAGTTCCATTCCTGTTGAACACTGAGGAACTTTATAGAAACAGAACTTATACAAAGTGGTGTAATGTGACTGTTTAGCACTAAAGTTTTCTATGTGTTGCAGTATTTCAGGAATTTGAAGTTTTTGCAAAGTTTGATTTATTTTTTGACTTTAAAAAGTAATACTTTCCTTGAATGCCACATTTTCAGTAGGTTTTTTTTTGATGGAGGACTTGATCCCAAATTTTTCTAAGGAGTTACAGCATTCCCCTAGTCTTCAGTGAGCTTTGGATGAGACCCTAAAGTTTGAAACTACAAATAAATTACAAGCTCACTGTTACCCAAAAGCTAAAGGGGATTCCTGATAATTAAAATCTGGATGACATTTTCCAATTAATAAAAGTGCAATTAATTCCTGTTGAGTTATAGTAGAACTCCTTCAGAAGTACTTTATGGCAATCAATATTAATCCAAGATCAGTTCATGATGATTAATATTATTACAGTGGATATCAAAAGAATTAGCAATAATTGGGACATTACTTTAAAGTGCTATCAAAATAACTATTAGAATTTGTAAAAATATATTTTCATAAATTTTTTTAATTACTTTAGCATTTATCTGCAAAGTTTCAAGTAAAAAAACCCTTCATATTTCTATCTTGTTGGGTGAGAAGATGCTTGTTTACTAGTGAGGTACACTAAAAGGAAGACAGAAAACAGACATGAACTATGGTAAGTGAGGAATATTTCATGTACAGTGGTCCTTTGTGGCAATATACTTTTAACTATGTGAGTGATTTAAGAGATGTGGTTAAGAAAAAATGGTATTGGAAGGCAACAGACCTGCAAAGAAAGGAGGATGAAGTGTTAAGCATACTTGTTGGTGATAACAGCTAAATAGTTTTAAAAGTGGAGTACTCTGCATGCACTTCTTTTCCTTACTCTTATAAGGCAGATGGCCATGAAAAAGTCAGAACTAGCAGAGCATGAAGATAGCTACGGATGGGTTGGAGAATAAGAGAGTAGATGTTAGGTTTGTCGGTCAATATGAAACTGGAAGTCATACTTTGAAGTCTATTTTAAAATGTCAGGGTTAAAGAATCTTAATTTCATTTTATATGAGAGCAGATGTATTAAGAATGAAAACACAAAGCAAAAATCTGTCTGGCTGAATTCATAGCTGAGAACTTGAAAGAAAGAATCTTTGAAAACAGATTTTGAGGAAAAATATCCTAACAGCTAAGATAAAAGATGTGATTAAAAACTTTGCTGTTAGAAGATAATAAAGGGCAACTTTAAGAAATGTGTAACCTAGAGGATCATCAGCATAGATTCAATACAGGAAGGTCATGACTGGCAAATTTGCTGGAGTCCCCTGAATAAGTTGCTGACGTGGTAAACTATTGGGGAATCAGTGATAGGATTTATGGGGGCTTCAGAAAATGTCCAGTGTTCTGTGCTCCACAATTATCGATTTGGAAAGTAAGTTTTGGAAGGAGTGCTGGAATGAATTCAAACCTGACTTAGAGATAGGGACCAGAGGGTGTCAGTAAAGGTAAAGAGCTCTAGATGAAAGGAGGCAGTTAAAACTATGAGGCTTTCAGTGAGAGTCTGAGATCCAGTTTTCTTTCTTGCTTGTTATAAAGCTGGCAGGCATGTTCAAAAAGAATAAATCTGATTTGCTAGCAATACAGGAAAATCTGTTCAGCTGAAAAAATTCAGTATACTGAAAGTTTTCTGATTAGGTTAATAATAGGAATTATGTTTTAAGTATTTAATGCAACTTTTCATTAAAGACATCATAGAAAACTAGAAGAATATGCGTGCCAAGGGGGTGGCATTGAGTCATCTGAGGTGATTGGTTCAGTGGCATTGAAAAAAAAAGGTTCTTCTGAATTACATTTTTCTTTCTGCATGTAGCCTGCAACAAAGATCTTAGCTCCTCTGAATTCACTGCATAATTTGCCACTGTTGGTCTGCTCCCTCCATATGTTCCTGCTAACTGCTTTTGCATTGTACTTTCTCTCAGTTTCATAACCACCTCAATCATTTAAACAATTTCCCATACTGTAAAATACTAAACTGAAATGAGCCACAGTTTATACTGCACTTTTAATTCCTGAGAATCAATGTCAAATATATGTTTGCTTGTGAATATTTTATTGTTAGGTGTTTCGCAGAATTTATTTTCCTCCTTCTGTTCATAGGCTCTCTGATGCATTTCTCAGGGTCTGTTACACCCTGTATTAACAACTTAGCACTTTACAAGGGGAAAATGCTCTGTCTGAAAGTGATGGAGTCCCTACAGAGCTTTATCTTCTGAGCAGTTCTGATCAATAACACTACATTAGGGGCCAGTGCCTTTAAAAAAAAAATCACAAAATTTTTAAAACTTTGCAAGATAAATATGTTCTGATTTTACTTACATTTAAGATTTCAAAGCCTCATGTACTATGTCTGTGTTTATACACACACATATAACATATATGAGAAATGATCCTGTGTCTTTGCAAGCTGGAACAGAAGCAGCAATAAAACTTTCTAGTTAGTGGAAGGAAGAGTTCAGGATGATTTTTCACTGTACTTTATAAAGGCCACAGATCGAGTTTTAGGTGCACATAGATATATAACAAGGGAAGACGATGTCAGGTTCTGTATGCTGTGAATATAATAAAACTTTAGAATTGCTATCCATGTTACAGCTGATGTTCTTGATCACACATGCCCACACTTACTCGGTGTAGTCATCCACTCAGACTAGTTCTAAGTTTACAGAGCCACAAGGTTATGTCAGAATGACAGTGCAATTCATCCTGTCATACAGTAGTTACCAACACCATAGTTCACCTCTTTACATCTCTTTCAGGACCAAACTTACATGTCATTCTCGGGAAAAATTGGTAAATCTTCTCCAATGCCATACATAGAAATAGAAAATGCATCAAACTCTTTCAGTCCATCAGAAACCTCTTTGGGGAGTTTCCTTTTTCAGTATGCTCTTCAAGGTTTAATTGTAAATTGAGTTTAAACATGATGATATCTTTGGAGAACCTTTTGCTGCTGGAACTAAAAGCAGACAAACATTGAAGGTAGTTAATCACAGTTACCGAGAGGGGTAAAGGATCACAACTTTCCATTCAATACACAGGGAGTGTGACTTCAGCCTCCTCGTGAGAAATTCTCAGGTTTTAATAGCCAAAAGTGTAAGATTTGCTACATGTCCAATGCGACTCCTAGACTGCAAATCATTTTGATAAAGACTAAATGTATGGCTTTCTAGATGATGTAGTATCAGATCAGTCTTACAGATTTCTTCCCTTACCAAATAGCATCACTTTGATAGAATTCATGAACCCTATTGTATTTTCATAGATTTTATAGTCTTTATTAAAAAAGTGAGGAACATTGCCCTGTGGCTGTAGCAATCTTGCTATAGATTGTAACCAGCATGCTGTAGCAGTGCATTCAACGAAGAGTGGTACCTATGCAGATAGGCAGGGAAGTAAGGAAGACTTTGTGGTCATAGTATCTGAAGAAGCTAATCTAACAGCCTCATAATATTATTTTGAGAATAAGTTTGGGTACTAAACTTGAAAAGTTGTAATTGCTTAGCCATAAAAAGACATGTCCAGGTGTGCTTGTTGCAATAATCCCCACCAAAGATGTGCTCTCAAAACATAGTAATTGGCAAGGAGCTTAACAGAAATTTACTTTTGGAAAAGGTGGTTACTTCGTACTTAAGTATACATGCATTATCACTTCTGAAAGATGACCATTTATCTCCATTAGCTTAGTGCACAGTCTTTTGTATGCTATCTCCTCTGAGTTATTTGCAAGTCTCCATAGAGATCTGGAGTGTGATGAGCAAAACCTGGTGAAAATTATAAGTCACAGTATGTATTTTACCTGTTCTTCTGAGATGGTTCTCACGCAGAACATTTTCCAAAAGCTAAGTATTAGAGTCATTCAGACACCCCCCCCAAAAAAAAAAAACAAAACAAAACAACCAACAAAACATTCTGGACATGCTGGAACACTTTTGTGAGATTCAGCTCTGTTAGTCTGGCAGAATCATTCAGCTTTGTCATGTTCATATCACTGTGATGTAGCCATTTATCTTTACATTTATTCATGTGATGCCTTGGACAGGGGACAAGGTGGACAGATTCTCAAATGGATGGAACAGAAAATATTGAAAATTTCATGAGCTGTCTTGTTCGTCTATAGAAATTTCAGTATGACTAGCAAACAAAAATGTGTTTGCATTTCAAACTAGCATTTGAAGTGCTGGACATAGAGACACTTAAATGTTCAAGTCAAGTTCATTTTTTCTATGCTTACTGATTTCTTTTCCGTAAGCATTCACACTTTGTAGACCAAGTTAATGATATTAAACTTTGTATCTAAGGTTGCATATGCACACTTTCAAAATTTAAAAAAATATCACATAGATCTGTACCTACTATTTAAGTTACAGTTGCTGTACATTTGACCAATTGTTTGTATAAATTGTAGATTTTTTCTAATATAGCATAACTTGTACGTGCATCTATTTACATATATTTACAAAAATGCTGATGTCACTTTAAAATGAAATTGCCCAACTGTCTTAATTCACATCAAGTTCAGTGATGTATGTAGTATTTAGATTAGAACTTTGATTGTCCTAGAAGATTTGTTGCTTTATTAGCAAGGTCCTCTGACTCCATTATAAACCTTATCATTATCATCATCATAGAAACTAGGCACCATAATCATAAATCAAGATTGCATTGTACTAGGAGCTGTGAACACAAAATGGTCCCTGAATCAGAGAATGTATGGCTTAACTCAGAAGCTCTTCCCTTTTTGCTGTTCTTTGTGACCTTTGAAAAGCTTACATCTAAGGGAAGATATCTGTGTTTCACAGCCATGCTACCACGATCATATACAGATTTCTTCAAGATCACCTCCCACACCAGAAAAAAAACCCAAGATACAATCTGCAACACCATGACGTGTAATGATCACACATACGTGCTGTAAAATGTCTTGCAGATTTGTCTGAAGACTGTACCAGCAGTCCACAATTACTTCTGAAATACATACATTTTAGACATCTTTTCTGAATTAATCCAGTCTTCAGCTTTCCAAAATCTCATGCAGATCAAATCTTGTGAAAAACAAGTATATGGACTTCCGCATAAGATTGTATTAGAAGATATATTCTCCTTGTTACATACAACTTTATAGTTTTATTTTGTCAATCCAAGAATCATGAGTTAAAGCAGATAATGTGCTCACTCCTGTGCCATGCCCATGTTCTTTGTTCAGTCTTTGACTCTTGCACTTCTGAGGTGATACAAGTTCTTGATTTCTCAGTTTCATGCTATGCAAGATGCTCAGGATGTGCTTACTTCACTGTAACGTGTGGGGTGTCGTGTTTTATTGCTTACATAAAACTCAGGGAATCTGGGAATAAAGCCATAACTTCTCCGATGTCATAACATCTCTTTGATGTGGGTGTGCACAGATTCTCAATTCAAAACCAGTTGTGTAGTATTTCCTGTGTCTGGACTTAGAGGATGCAAGTTGGGCATTGAAATAGCTTCAGGATGAGAAAGACTGTTACATGGCTTTGAGAAGAGGCATAACTGAAGACATAGAACAGATCAGATACCAAGGGAGAATAATATACTAAAGAGGACCATCCACACACAAAGAGATAATTTTGAAAACATGATATATAGCTGAAATGTCTGCAGTCTTGTTTTCCCCCTTGCATATCACAACTGACTGATTGCTAACTTCTAAGTACTTATTTGCCTTATCAATCACTTTGTGCCTGAGTCATTCACTGATGGGCATAATCCTCTGTTTGTGACTTCACGAGGCATCTCTTGAGGAAATTTGAATGTCATCAGCAACGAATTGAGACATTACTGAAGACATCAGGTAGGAGGAGGATGTTTGCACAAGAGGCATATTAATCAACAACAGGAGAAAATATGCAGCATCAAAGGAGCATAATTCAGTGGAATTTGGATTAAATTCTGCATAATTTCTTGCAAGAAATACCTACTTGCAAACTAGAAGCAAGACACTTAGACTGATTGATCAAGACCTTAAAAAAGCAAAGCCCTTCTGTAGAAAACAAATAAAGGTTGAGCAAGCTGGGAAGCATTAAATGTATAAAAGTACTAAAGTTTATACCCTTAAAAGGTCTTTTACACCGGAAGTTACTTGTTCAAAAATTTGTTATTTCTGTAAGTTTTCATTAATTCGTAAGTTACTGTCAAGATTCCTGCTCTGACAGTCTTTGCAAAATACATCCTTTGCAACATCATGACTTTAGTTGTAAAGGAATGTAAAGGAATTTGCTAAGAATTTCTTTCAAAGATGAAAAAATATGTTGAAATTATAAACAGTGTGTGCATGATTATATAGGATTATAGGATCTGCAAATGCGAATAAGGTATGAGACAAAAAGGAAGCTATGATAGTTTTTTGATTATTTTGCTTCAACAGAAAATAATTGCATGTATTCATAGGTGACATCCTGCGTCAAATAGAAGCTGGCATTTAAGAAATTATGGTGAGTTAAACACTTAATATTTACTAAAAATACTGTATATTTCAACAGCAGCATGCTAGTTTCATGTGTTACATCAAAATTCAGACAAGATAGCAGGCTGCATTGTGGAGACTGGTTTAAAGTCAAAAGAATGCAGGTTGTAAGAAACTCTCCAGAAACTGTAATGGGCAAGCTTGCTTTTTACAATCTACAGGAGCGTAGCTAAGCAGCTTAGGGGATTCCAAGTATTTATCTAAAAACTACCTGTAGGTGGTATAATAAGATCTGGAATATTTTGTCAGTGAAAGAAACAGACTATAAACAGCTATATGCAAGGCAGTGATTTTGGACTTTTTGTTATTATTCCTGGTTTTATTATAGCATTGTGATGAGGAAGCAGAGCAAAGCAAATACAGAGGTTTACCTTTTATTTGGCCAAATGCTGTTCTTTGAAGTGGCTAAGAAAAACTCTATCCATTGACTTGAAAATAAAAATTAATCTAAACAAAACTAACTTCCAGGATCAAGCACACTGGAAATAGTGTTGCTTTAATTCCTTATACCATACAACAGATTTAAAGACACCTCAGTGATACAGGAAGAAATCATTTTTCCTTCTGTAAGAAAGCAGGCTAACAGTTGAGTCAATAGAAACTTCTGTAGACTATGGGCAGAAGGTCCTGTCACAGGAGATTTTTATTGCTTTTATTGGTATTAATTTTTATTTGGAATGTATTAGTTACTAGTGTATAAAAATATTTTTGAATTTTGTGACTTTAGTTACAAGGTTTTTGTTAATGCAGTCTATTTTATTGCCATTTTTCTTTGTTTTCCTCATCACCTGAGATTTTCCCACGTTATCTTGCATGAAATTAGTTTTCGTAATTTGTATGCTTGATTTGCCTTTTCTGTAATTTGGATTTTACTGCCAGTGTAAGACAAAGAAGGAGATGAGGGTAGTATTGAGAGCACAACCCTATCACTCCCATTGCCATGTATAAAGGCAGCAAATAAATGTATTTTGTTAATGCAGTGAAGTCAGAGTCCTTGTGGCTTGAGTGACATTAAAGAGACTCTATAGCACTCCAAGGACTGCCAAATTAGATGATGTTGAGGGAAAAGAAAGAAAAAAGAAATAAGAAAAAGGCACTTTCACATAAAATTAACACCACATTTAGCAAGGTTAAGAGAAAAACACTTGCCCACAGCTGAAAGCACAGGTCACTACAGGTTGAGTTTAAGAACCAGGCTTTTCACTGAAGGGGCTGTAAACACAGGTTGGATAGTACAGGAATGATGGGGACCATGTGGTCATGAATCACCTTTTCTCTGCTCATTAATAAGTGGGGGGAGAAAGGGAAATTACACATAAACTATTCCTCTTCTGTGTCACAGACCTGCAATGCAAATGGACAAAGTCTTCTTTTAGGGATATGGAGGGTCCAACACCACACACAGAGAACACTGGTTTGGGTTATTGAAGTTTTTTGATATACTGGGTTAGAGACTGGAACCTGAACACAGCTGGGAATCAGAGGTCTTATTATGCTGTCAAGTTATATTTATCCTAAAAATACCATAGAAATCCTTATGACATGTTCTGCGTATAGAGTAGCTCTTTATAGCTATATTTGCTCTCACTCAAAGCATGCATTTAAAGATCGTGTCTTTAAATACAATGAAAGCAGGCAGTTGACCACACTGGCTACTAGCAACTGCTGACTGCTGCTTTTTTTAAGTTTATGCACATCTCTTACACTTCTCATTGTCTTTCCTCATTGCCATGATATGGACATATCCTTATATTTGCCTTGCAATTGCAATCGGTCTTTTGTGGCTAAGCCTTGCTCAGAATGCTCCAAAACCATGCAGAGCTAAATTCTGCGCTGACCTGCCTGCTCATTTTAGGGTGGCTCCCCCACCTGCAGCCCTTGACTCCTACTATCCTATGAAGCATACCTGGCCACTTTCAGTGACAGAGAAATTCTAGGCTGGATTTTAAGTCTGCTACCATATGTATTCTGGCCATGCTAGCAACAAGCAGGGCTGCACAAAAATTACCCATTTTTGTTCAGTAAGTGTCCATCTGCAGCAGTGATGATTTTCTGCCTAAATATTTTATTCTTCTGTGAATGTGCAAAAATGTGGATTTTTTTTCCCCCTGCCAGTTCTGCTGACAAGCAGAACTTTTTTCATACAGCTCTATAATTAGGCTCCAGAGTCCTGCAGAGACACACAGCAGAGTAGTAGGCTTTATATTCTGTGACACTCAAAAGTTGCAGTTCAAAGATGTGTGTGCTTACATCTATCCCACCTCTTTGCATGCTATAGCTAATCTCTTCCATTCCCTTTGGATTTGTCCCCCTGTGTCTAACAAAAATTAGAATTTTGAGTGTTTCAGTTCCTAAATTGCAAATCGACACTTGACCACTGTGAGAAATTTTGACAGGGTGGAACAGAATTCACTATCATCATTGAAAGTTCCAGTTCAAGAATCTTGTATTTATTCAAGATGTGCAATGAAACTGTTGCACTTTATATCAAAACAATTAATTTCTGTGGATTCCATCACTGTACAGAGTTCCTGATTGCAAAGCCCAGTGATTACTATTTATATGATACTCCTATAGCAAAGATAGAGTTACCAAGAAATAGATCACCTGTAGAAGTTACATGTGTATTATTGTACAATGTTATTGCATGGCCTGTGGGGAAACCTTGAATTTTTTCCTTTAAGGTAACCTTCAAACTAATCTGTTCTAAAATACACTATTTTTGAGACCATGAGTCTTTGCTGCTAGATTCAGCAGGTATCCTCAACAGTAAATTAGTAACAGTAGTGATACTTCCTAAAGATGTTCATAATCTGGGATTTCATAACTAGTAAGCTTATATTCAAGCCATTTGAAAATAGGGAGTGATAAAATTTGTTTAGCTTTGTATTTGCACAGTTTGGAGAAAAAGATTTTCATGTTATAATATGGCTAATGAGAATCACAGCTTATGCTTTATCACTGTTAGAGCAGAGAAGAACGTTTCCTGCCCTTAGCTCATTCTTAGAGGTTTAATTAATAATGTAGACAGTTGAGTCTGCCTGCTTGGACTAAAATAATTAGCAGAGAGTAAACAAACACTTTACGTTTCACTTTATGAATGGTGTGGTGCCACTTTAAATATTTAATGTTTTGAGCTCAGTGACCAATCAATTCTTGCCAGGTGCCAGGTTACAGTGACAGTGTGGGCAAGAAAATTGAGTTGTGAGCAGAGATAGGCTCCCATAACCACTTTCAACCAGCAAGGGTTGCAGGAAATGGAAGAAGACCTAAAACAAGTGCTAAAAAAGAGGCTATGAAAATGTAGAGGTTGTTGGAAAAGAAGTGGTAAAAAAACCCAGAAAGGAAAGGAGTTGATAGAGTGCAGTTTAATGCAGCTCAATAACTAACCAGACAAAGTTAGAGCTCCATATGAAATCCTACAGGAGATAACTGTCTCATGCAAATTTAAATCTCAGGTGGTGATTTATTCTCATTTCTTTGTATATTCAGGGCAAGAAAAGCTAAAAAATATCCTTCTTAGTAAAATTCACTGTTTTTTTCTCATTAGTATCGATAGTCTGTGGAAGAGAAAACCCGGACTCTGCCTGCAGAGTGCACAAAGCTTATGTGCTGTGTGTGCTGCAAGCCAGCACTTGGTTGCAGTTGTGACTTTGGGAGCCCTACATGCATGTTCTGAGCAACTTCATGCACAATCTTAAACTGCACATACACTTAAAAACAACTTTGACTGCAATTTAGTTAATTTTAGATGACGTCTTGGACACATACCTTTAAGAAGGTAATGTTTATTGCACCTAATCTTTACTTCATAGCATGGAATATTACATTTGGTATTATAATAAATTTGCATTTTTGTCTGTCTGAAACATTTTAAAAGCATACTCCTTAACCTTAAAAAATCTCCTCAGTTCTGTGGTTTGTCTTGTAAACCAGAATGCTTCTTCTCTTTTTTCTTATTTTCAAAGTCGCACAAATATTGCCTATCTAATAAATATTAATTTTAAACAAGCTTTTTGACTCAGTCAAATGTAATTCACTCTCGACAGCATAAAATATTCAGAAAATCACTTTCCCTTTTTTTTTTTTTTTTTTTTCTGGAGACTAGATGGAGATGCAACCAGTACATATGAGGCTGTTGAATATTATTTTCTGGCTGCTGCAGCACTCAGAAATGTCTACAATGTTTTCTCACTGTGCCCACTTCGATCAATTACCTCTTATTACTACAGCCCACAATGAGGCTTCTGAGCTACAACTCAGGGCAGTTTTCACATCCAACACTTTTACTAATGACAATCATACTTGGAGAGAGCGTTGCCCAGTTTTCATATTTCATACTTAATATGCAGGGTTGACAGAAACCCCACAAAACTGCTCGGCAACCTGTTGTGTTTGCTACAAAAGCCACTCTGCAATGATTAATACGGATCCCCACTGTGCCATTTGTGTAGGGTTATTTTCCAGAGAAAGATCAGGCTTCAGTTGTGGTTTTTTTCAGTAGAGCTTGCTGCTGTCAACATTTTAAAGGCCATGCTGCAAGTCCTTTGCCATACGAGTAGAAAAAGTTTCCTGCAAGTGTGCTCTTAAGAGATGGATACAGGCTGTGTCTTGTGTCTGTGGCTTGTGGGAAACTGCCTCCATCTCATCCTCAAGCTTTTCACCTGTCAGTGGCACACACCAATGCAACGACACTGAAACATTAGATGTATGTGTCACTAACACTATTTTTTTTTTCTCCTTTGGAAACATCATTAAAACACCAAAATCATCTATGAAAAAGGGAGACTTACATGAGCTCCTATTTGAAGTGATTTGATTTTTTTTATTTATTTATAACAAGCATCAATGGCGACATTTGGATGCTTATTAGTTAACGAAAATCCAAAGATGGTTGCGAAAAAATAAACACTTTGTTCAAATATTTTGTTTCTTTACAATTGCTTTTCTTCTCTGGATTCAAAATATTCTCTTGATATATTGAAAATAAAATTTCATTCTCTACCATGATTTTATTGCTATCACAAACATGAAAACTCTATTTTTAATCCAGTTCAACTACTAATTACCACTGGTTCTGAGCAACCAGGGACCTCATTTTCACAGTATGTCCATTCTCCCATTTGTAGAAACTGATGCAAGCATAAGGAAAAGGGTCAGTTACCTCTTCTTCTGTTCTTCATGGCTTTTTCTGTGACACAGAAACCTCTAAAACTGGCAGCAAAAGCCAGTTTGAACAGATCACTTTGTTACCAAGGTAATAAAATCCATAAGCTTCCAGAATAAGCAGATTTCTTGTGTGATATTTAGTGTTTGTGGCTGACTGAAAAGAAAAAAAAGGGTAACAGTTTTTTATAGGAAATAAGGTACTTGTCTTTCGGAATAGTAATTCACATCGATTTTTCAGTGCCTGTACTGGATGAGGGGTGAACCAAGGAGGAGAGAAAATGATCTTTAAGTACCCAAGATGGCCAAGTCCAATTCATTTGTATTTCAAACAGTAATTTCAAATATATGTGTGTATGAGTGCAGAGGGAAAGCTGGTGTGTTTGGGATTTGTTTTGTTGTGGCTTTTTTTTTTTTTTTTTCCAGAATTGTAAGTAAAATTCAAAAGATTCTGAACTGTCACTGTTGGCTGTGATTTCTGAGATATGTCATATTGTCATAGCTGTACAGGAGGTTGACCAGCTAGGAAGCAGCTGGTTTGCAAGTACTCAATCTCGGTGTTTTGTTTGTGTTATTCATAACCTCTACTACCAGTGTATAAAAATATGACTTGAACTTTTGATTAATGCATTTTTTACTGCACCATTAAGTTTGTCGCAGCATGGGGAAATTCACAAACATAACAATTTTTTCCTCTCTCCAAATACAAATAAACTATTTTGTGCGTGCATCCTCAAGGACTTGCATCCTGAAATACATTTATGGAAGTTAATGTTCAGGGGATATTTCTGGGAAAATTGTACTAAGTCATGTCAGGGCTCATATTGCCAAGGTGCTGAATTTGGGGGAAAAGAATTAATTTTAGTGGGCACAAAATATCCCTTCAGCTAGTGTATGAAGACACAGCAGAGCTTTGGGCTGAATCAAAATGCCTTGCTATTGAAACCTCTGTGGTTTGCAGCCTGCCCACTGTGGGGCTGTAAGTTTCTCCCTTTGAACTCAAGTTTTATGAGAGGAATTCACAGCAATGTAAGTAGTGATGATCTTTGTTAACTCTTATCTACCTTGTTTGTCATGTTGATGAATCTGTATACCTGCTCAAGGTTTTAAAAGGTAATGTGATTTGCTATTTGTTTTAATGGGGATTTGTTTCGTGGTTTGGTTTTTTTTTAAATGTTTTAATGACATGGGATTTTGCTGTTCACTGTCATTTTATTATTTTTTGTGTGAACTGTGGTCTGTTGTCATTTGGTCACACACACACTGTTTTGCCACAGAAGCTGTTCATCAAAGCAGTGACATTTCATTTTAGGACACATTTGGAAAACAGATATTGTTGCGGTGGTGGTATTTTGACTTGGGAAATGGGATATAGTGTATGTGAAAGCTCTGCTCAGTCACAGGAATGGAAAAAGTCTGCCTGAGCTCAAATTCCCACACACTTTACAACGAAAATTTCAACCTTCTCTCACACCAAAATGAGGCCTGCATAATAAAACAGATTAAAGGAAGCACATCCTCAAACAGTGTGAAGTCAGGCTGAAGAATACAGTCACGTAGTTCATAGATTTGTGTTTTTAAAGGACTGGATAATTTTATGACCAATAATAACATTTTTAGTTATGCACACTAAGTGAGGTATAATCAGTTTTCCTGCTTCACAACATCAGTTACAGGACCACTACATCACTACAGGGACTGAGAAGAGATGGATTTTTTTACACACACATGTGCATACTCACACTATTGCACACTCCTCTTGCACACAGCAGTGAATTATGGTGGTGCGCACTAGGGGATTTTTTAAATCATTGTGCATAAGCCACCGGCTTTGAATAGTTAAAGCCAACATCTAAATGTCAACAATAGCCATGCAGAGTAACTTTAGTAATGATATTGCATGTGGAGCTTGTGAAAATTGGGGGCATTTTGTCCATTTTGCTAATGTCAGCAGGTCTGGACCCAGCTGCAGGAGGAAGAGAATGTGTCAAACCATCAGCTCTTAATATTCAAAAGGCTTCTGGGAATATGAAAAGCTGTGCATGTCTCAGTCAGTACCAGAGTGCCAGATGTTGGCCGTGGACACAGTCACTAAAACTTGATTGCTAGTTTAGTTGACACGTCCTTCACTTTCCCATCATAGTAATTTCAGAAATCAACAAGACTAAAAAATAGGTGTCTATAGCATGGTTGCTACTTTTAAAGTATTTTCTTTTTTAGTGAAGGTGTAGGTAAAAATTAAAAAATTATTTGAAAATCCAGGGGATAATTACTGCAGGGAAAGTCCAGGCAATGAGTATGATGAAGTAGCATACTGGGCCTCTTTCTATGTTATTATTTTTCCCAGCATGCTGTATGCTGTCTACACTGGAATGTGAACCTATGGAAAAAAGGACTAATTAATAAGTTTATTAAAGGTATCATATATCACTGTCAGCACTTTCAGCTACCAGAATGTGGTCTAGAAACCTTTTTTAGCATGTAGTCTCACTGTATAGATCAAGAGAGTTAAGCACCAGCAAGAAGCCAATTAAAATCTATATGTTCAGCATGCAGATTCCCAGAGTGTGCCAAAGGCAATCAGTGATGTCAGAGACAAGTCCTATATCTGACCAGGGGCACCAGAATTTGACACAGTCATTCACAATGCATATCACTTTAGACAATTCTGGTTTTAAAATTAAAGTGTAACACTCATTCTGTTAAAATGCAGGAGGATGAATTTCATAATTGGACTATCTCTGTGGTTAGAGCCACTTCCCAAGTGTGATTTGTGGGTTTGTCTTCATGAGGAGCTGGGGGGAATGCAAAAGCACAGGTGTGTTGGCATAGAATAGTTAGTGGTCCCTGATTGTTCAGAAGGGAATTAGATGCTCTCTGCTGAATGGAGGCAGAGCACATGATAGAGGAAGCTTCATTGCTGCTAATAATTGAATCACTGAGAAGGAGTCCTTAGTTCTGCTGCCACCGCAGCATCTGCTAAACAGAAAATAATGAAGCAGCCAGCAGTGGATCCAAGCATTCCATCTTGAACCTTAAGTCTCTATGGTCCAACCCTGTTTGATTCAGTTTATCTGCAATTCCAGCTCCATTCATTTCAGAACTAATAAGGAGAGATGAAAGTGAAGAACTGCACTTACCAGGTGAAAAACTGCAGTTGTGTCCTCTAAGAGATTACCCTTTCACAGATCACCTTGTCCCTAGCCAGCTTGCCTACACTCTTTTTTAAGTGTGATTGTAGGTAGCACAGTCATAACTGGAAAACCACAGCTAAAAGCATCCCTTTTTAGTGACATTCTGTTCCACTTACACAATAGGCAATTTGCTCAGAATTACATGATAAACACTAACCACACCAGGAAGTTCAAACTGATAAAGTATGCATTATCTTGTTTAACAGTATTAAAGCAAATAGAAATTATAAACTGGATCATGCAGGTGATATTGAAATAGTGTGAAGAGTAGCTGACAAGAAGGCAGAAGCAGTATAATTATAGAAGAGTCAAAGAGAGTTTTACATTGATGAAAAGCAACACTGATAGATTTGACATCAAGAATTATTTGACTATACATGATGAAACTATTAAAAGTATGTTAAATGGAAAGAAGTAGGTCAGCCTATTATACAGCAAGAGAATACCAAGTGAATCCAGAGAGAAGAGCAAAAGGGGGGTGACAAGGGGGAAGGAAGGGGCAAGGATCAGTATAATTTTCTCTGGGCAAGTTTCTGACTAGTCACATTGACAGTAGTGGGAGTTTGGGGTGTCAAGGGAAAAGCCCTCCTGTTTTCTCTGAAAGGATAAGGAAAAATTGGTCACTGTGTAGATATTTTTCCTCAAAGAGTACAAATCACCTCAAAGAGCAAGGGGGGAAGACGAATATAGCCAGAGCTCCATGCTGCCCAAGTGCTAGCTTTTTAACCTAACTGGCCAATATGGTGAGGTAGTATTTGTCCCCCCCTTATCTGCTCCCAAGTTGCCACCTCTGGGTAGCTCTGAGAAGGCTAACGGGAAATAAAACAACTTGTAGAGGTGAATGGGAAATCTTACTCCATTTCTTCAGAAATCTGAAATATCAAAACCACATTCTTACCCTTGAGCATTCTTACCTTTTCATTTTTTACCTTAGCCACTAGTGATCTAAAACTCTAAAAATGCATGTTTCAAGTCAGTCAGGACAGACTTGTTTGGGGTTTAATTAATTTTTAAGTAAAATTTTGAAGAAAAAAATAATAAGAAATAAAACTACTTTTACTTTTTTTTAGATATAAATCAAATAGCCACTGTTCCTGAAAAAAAACCCACAAACCAAAAACAAAACCAAATAAAACAAAACAAAACAAAACAAACAAACAAAAAAAACTAACCCTCAACTTTTTTTTTTTTTTTTTTCTCTGAACCAGCATTTAGTACTAAGAAGTATTTTTCAGGCACTATTCCTTATCATTTGTCTTGGAAAATAGTGAAGACCTGGAAAGCAGGAGATGGCTGAAGAGGAAGTGCGTTTAACATGAACCCCAGAGCTTTTCATGCTCCTAAAAATATCGTATGTACTGTATGGAAAAGAATGTTATCTGTATGATAATCCAGAGGAAATTACATGAATAGGGTTTTTTTTCCAGCATTTATAGAGGACTTCATTTATACGGAGATGCGAAATACATTTCTTTTTGTAGGATTCAGCATCTGAAAGCATGTTGAAGAAAGATGTCACTATACTCAAAAACACAAACACATAGGAAAATATGTTCGGAGAATCACTCTGAGAAGACAAAGAGATTAAATTTTTTTTTTTTTTTTTTTTCCAACAGAAGTACAGGGAAAGTGCATAAGGTATTCTAGGCTACACGGCCTGAATTCTGTTGAACTCTGTTCTGTGTAACCCAGAACTCTGTATGCTTTTTAGAAAACTGGCATTCCAGATTCAAGGCTCCATTTTTCCTAATTATTACTGATTGCCAAAGATAAAGCAAAGCATCTGGAACAGTACTATGCAGATTCAAACAAGACCATGGGCTTTCATTTTATTTTAATTTCTGGATTAAATAGGAAGGGTGAGAGTAAAAAAAGTAACAACATGGAAAAGGAGACAGAGTAGCCTAATTACATTATGTTCTTTCAGTTACAGACATATCCTAGTTCATTCCATCCAATCTTCTCATTTATGAGCACTGTGAAAACGGAAATTGGTTTTGTGTATTTGTATTGGATGTTATTGTAGCAACATTGTTTTCTGTGTACTACTGGCCCAGAAGATGATGGCCAGTGTGTTACAGGAAGGTTCTACAGTCCATCACAAGGGAAGAAGGAACTGTGCTGGTTTTGGAGGCTTCCTTGAATGCTTTACCCTCTTCTTTGCTTTGTTGTTTAGCACTCGAAAACAAAGGTCATTCCAAGTAAAAAAACGTAAGTTTGTTCTTTTTGTATGGAAAGCATAATTAAATTACTGATGCTTTAAAAGATTGAGTTTAGATCCTGTTGTGCAGATTTTTATTTGGATTGATGAATTCATTTGACATCTGTTTACTACCTAAAATATTGCTGCTACCATCTAATGACCAGACATTCTGGCTCCATTCACCAGAAGTGTCATTCAATAGCTGCTCTTCAACACTAAATGTTGCATTACACAGAATGATGGAGTATTATGAATTTAATATATTTTAATTAATTTTCTAATGTCAAGATTGAGCATTATGAAGCAAGTGTTCTAGTAAGAGTTAAACATAATGCATTATCTGTGAAGCAGTTGTACTAAAGCAGTTAGAAATGGGGATGTTGGAAAGCTTTAAAATTCATGTAGGGATATTATCCTCTGCCCAGTCATTTCTATCTAATACAGATGCATGCAAATCTTCATTTCCCCCTACACAAGAATGTTTCAAGAGAAGATGAGTGCTCCTCAGATTTTTCCATTTGATTTGCAAACACTCTACTTTAACACTCTCTCTGCTGTTGCTGAATGCCAAAAAAAAAAAAAAAAAAGAATAAATCATGCAAGTCAATGAAAACAGTACCAGAAGTTGGACTGGCATAAACCACCATATCTTGATGTATGCTACATTATTTTCATGAGGAGTTGGGTGCATTCACTATGCAGTGATTCCACAGGAACTGAATTGGACTGTAAATAAAAAACATCCAGTTTTCGCTTAAGGAGAAAGACGCTCAACAGGAGAAAGAGCAAAAAAAGACTCTAAAAATGAGGTAGGGTCACTGTGTTGCTCACTAATTAATCCTATTTGAGTTACGTGCTCTAGTCTTTTATTTGCATCAGCAGCGTGAGAATGTTCCCCTGGGACTTTTGCTCAGAAATGACTGACATCATCTTTCATGGAAGAAGGAAGGAAAATTATAACATCCCTGCCCTTGAATCAAGGTTAAAGATCTTTAATCTGCATATACGTAGTGAAATGTTGAGGCAGGGAACAAGGAGGAACTTGGACATGGAAGTAAAGTAGGTGGTGATACTCTTTACTAAAGATGTTGTCAGAGAGTTGTGGGAGAAAGAAAGAGGCCTTAGGAGTGACAGGCTTCTTTGCATTTGCCCTTGTGTTAGGTAGGTGGTTTCTGAGCTGTAGCTTTATCACTGAGATCCATCACCCAAGTGTCTAGGTAGTCCATGGGACATGGCACCACACTTTGTCCAATTATTGTGATAAGGAAAGGACAGTGAACAAAGTCATGATATTCATTTTTTATAAATCATATGGTAACATCAGTGTAAGTTATATGTATCTTTGGAGGAATTGGGAGGCACGTAATTTTTTTAATTGGTTTTACTTAGTATTCCTTTATGAAAGAAAATGAGAAATCAGGAAGATCTGAGATTATTTGGTGAGACTGTATAGCCAGGTTCCAAAACCCAAAATCAAATACCAAATATAAGTTGACTGCCTTTCACAAAGTCTAAGCTATCAGCAGATCCCTTTGTCTTCCTTCAGAGGCAGATGATGGCACTTTATGTTTTAAATAGGAGTACCTAATAGAGCATAAAACAATACATTTAATAAAATATTACTCAATTTATTGCAACTTTATTACAATATTTAATTTAAACTAGAGCATGAGAGGGGTTGCTGTGTCCCAGCATGTGTCCTTCATCTCGATTTTATTTCTTACAGTACAGACAGGAAGGTACTGAAGGAAAGCTAGTGGTCAGTTCAGCTGGTAAGGATCTGGGAAGTACCTAATTAACCAGCTGTAGGTAATTACTATGTCAGTTTTGGAATTTCATCACAACAATTATAATAATTTGCAGGGGAGTGCAGTCCCTTCTAGATGTCTTAACATTCATCTGCTTTTGTCCGTTGGTGCTTCCTTTTAAGTCTTTATATTCATATGATAAACCCCAGCATCTGTATGTGCTTTGTAGCCATCTCCGTCAGCCCACTTGTTTGATGCCACCTTTAGAATGACCTCATACTTTACGTTAATTATTAATCAATTAAACAAGAGTGGAATTTATAGTTACACAGCAGATCTGTGCAAAGCAATTGCATAGATCTCTTCAGATTCTTTATCCTGAGTTCCAAGAAGGTTTTGCTGAATACATGTAAACAAAAAAACGTGAGATGCTTTGCTCTAAGGTCACAGTATTTAAACCTTTCCAGTAGTTCTGTGGCCATTCCAAGTATCCTCAAACAGAGGACTTTTTAATTGCAGGTTGATTTGTTAGTTTTCCAGTGTTACACTGGAAACAGTGTAGCAGGGGAAGAAGGAACAGCCTGTGCACACCAAGGAGAGATGGAGTCTACAAGGCACTTGCCTGTGGGAGTTTGGAGAGCCTGGGCCTTGCTGCCTGTGAAACAGATATTGCAGTTACCCATTTTTTAACTCTTCAGTGACTACAGATAGAGAAAAGCCATACACACGTTTGCAATACTGAACTGCTGATGTTCAAATGCAGGTAGAGTTACATTGCCTGCTCTCTGTCATGCCTGATACAAAGCCTGGTGGGAAGCCTACCAAGATGGATGCCATGGTCTTGATCCACAGCTCACTGAACTCAGTGGAAATGCTCCCAATAAGTTAATTAGGCTTTAATTCAATATATTAATGTAGAATGTTAGCATGTGCTACATTGTGAATGCTGGCACTAACACTGCTTTCTATTCATGAATTCATGTCAAATGTCACTTTGTTTGTCAAAGCAGTGCAGTGTTTTGTGCACAGATCTATTCTCTCAAAAGCACAGAAGTGTTTGACAAAAGAAGATCATGTTCTTCTTGAAGGTGTTAAACCATTTTCAATATGCTGTGAACTATATTTCTTCTGAAATTTTATGATGTGGATTTCAGTGTTCACTTACAAGGGTTGAATTCAGAATTTGAAAAATCATAGAATCATAGAATAGTTAGGGTTGGAAAGGACCTTAAGATCATCATAAATGATCCATAAAAAACAAAAATTGCTTTTTTAGACTTTTTTCTGTCCTATTGTATTTCATTTTGTATTTTATATTTTCAAGTGAATACGTCAACACTGTAAACCTTCCTAAATGAAGTCTCGTGAGTTCTGAGATATATGCAGAGAAAGTACCCACGTAAGCAAACAAAAGACGAGTGAAAGGTTTCACATTTCATTAAATTAAGCGAAAACATTTTTTTTTATTTAAAAAAATATTTTCTTTTTCATTAACAACTACACAGGAGTTTATTATCTAAAGGTAAATAAAGAAGTTAAGGAAAAGAATATACCACCTTTAAGTCTTCAGACAAAAGCTCTTGGTTCCCAATTTACTTGTCATATGCAAATCAGCATTATATTTAAAATTTTAAATTTAGCTTTTAAAAAGGTGGGGGTTTTTTAGGATTAAGTTCTGTACAGTTTTGAGTAATTGTGTACGTATACTTACAGCAAGGACAGGCAGCCTGGGGTGAATACAGGGATGTTGTCCAGGAAGCTAGGGACCAGGTTAGGAAAGCTAAGGCCCAGTTAGAATTAAACTTGGCTAGGGATGTTAAAGGTAACAGGAAGGGATTCTGTAGGTACATTGCAAACAAAAGACAGACTAAGGTCAACGTGGGCCCTCTCCGGAAGCTATCAGGAGAACTGGCTACCCTTTATTTGGAGAAGGCTGAAGTTCTTAATGACTTCTTTGCCTCAGTCTTCACTGGCAAAGCCTCTGACCACACCACCCAAGTCTCGGAAGGCAGATGCAGGGACTGTGAGAATGAAGACCTTAGGCCCACTGTAGGAGAGAATCTGGTTCGAGACCATCTTAAAAATCTGACCGTGCACAAGTCCATCGGTCCTGATGAAATCCATCCGCGGGTCCTGAAGGAGCTGTCAAATGAAGTTGCGAAGCTGCTCGCCATCATATTTGAAAAATCATGGCAGTCAGGTGAAGTTCCCGATGACTGGAAAAAGGGAAATATAACCCCCATTTTCAAGAAGGGGAAAATGGATGACCCGGGGAATTACAGACCAGTCAGTTTCACCTCTGTGCCTGGCAAAATCTTCGACCATTCTCCTGGAAGGCATGCTAAGGCACATGAGAAACAACAAGGTGCTTGGTGACAGCCAGCATGGCTTCATCAAGGGGAAATTCTGCCTGACCAATTTGGGGGCCTTCTATGATGGGGTTACAGAACTGATGGACAGTGGTATAGCAGTTGATGTCATCTACCTGGGCTTGTGTAAAGCGTTCAACACTCTCCCGCATGATGTCCTTGCCTCTAAATTGGAGAGACATCAATTTGATGAGTGGACCACTCGGTGGATAAAGAACAGGCTGGATGGCCGCACACAAAGAGTTGTGGTCAGTGGCTCAATGTCCAGCTGGAGACCAGTAACGAGTGGTGTCCCTCAGGGAACAGTGTTGGTATTGGCCTTGTTCAACATCTTCGTCGCTGACATGGACAGTGGGATAGAGTGCGCCCTCAGCAAGTTTGCCGATGACACCAAGATGTGTGGTTTGGTTGATACCCTGGAGGGAAGGAATGCCAGGAATGCCATCCAGAGGGACACTGACACACTTGTGAGGTTGGCTGATGTCAACCTTATGAAGTTTAATTATGACAAGTGCAAGGTCCTACACCTGGGTTGGAGTAATCCCAGGCACAGCTACAGGTTGAGCAGAGACAAGATTCGAAGCAGCACTGAAGAGAAGGACTTGGGGGTGTTGGTCAATGAGTAAATGGATATGAGCCAGCAGTGTGTGCTCGCAGCCGAGAAAGCCAACCGTATCCTGGGCTGCATCAAAAGGAGTGTGACCAGCAGGTCGAAGATTGAATATAAGGAAGATGTTCTTTATTATGAAGGTGATGAGGCACTGGAATGGGTTGCCCAGGGAGGTTGTGAATACTCCATCCCTGGTGGTGTTTAAGGCCAGGATGGACAGATCCTTGGTTGATGTGGCTTAGTGTGAGGTGTCCCTGCCCATGGCATGGGGGTTGGAATTTGATGATCTTAAGGTTCTTTCCAACCCTGACTATTCTATGATTCTATACGCGTAGTGTTTTAGTACACATATACATGTGAAAAATACTCTCTTTTTGCTTGCAATTACAGGCTTATGAATGACACAGAAATGAGCTGTGATATCTATAATTCAGAAGCATAAAATTGTGGATGTAAAGTTGTTTTCAGAAAAACTCTCTTCAAGTCTTTCGTTTTGCCCAAAAGATTTTACAGTCAATGCACAACTACAGATTATACTTGCTAAGATGTGTCACTGCTTTGTAGATTGAATGAAAGATGACCTAAACTACAAGGAAGACCTGATGCCTAAATGAATTCATATATATAATTTCTATTGAAGTCAAATGCATTTAGTTAGACAAGCTGAATTTCCGAATCATGACTATGGGTCTGATATGTGGCAGAACGCCTCAGACTTTGAAATAAAAAATGAGTTTTATTGTATTTTGAAAATATTTTGCATCACAGTAGCGAATTTCAGCATTCTTCTTGCTTTGTTGACTGAAGAAATAAGCATAAAATTTCTCAAACAGTAATACTAAGGCTTTGAAGTCTTTTATTAGATCAGCTTCTTCTATAAAAGAGAGAGCATGAAGTTGCCCATTCTCAGAAACATCTTTTTCTTTGTTAAATAATAGTCAGCTATTTTCAATACTTCCATAATGCATCAGTGGGGTTTTAGTTACTGATATTTTTAAGGCTGCAGTATAATCTCCCTTTCAAAATGTTCCCTTTGCATAAGCACATTCATTATTTGCCTTTAAGAACAGTAAAATAGATGATCACATAACTTAAATGAAAAATATAAAAATAATTATACTTAAACTATTTAATAAAAACTTGATAGACAAATATTTCTGGGAGTTCAGCAGTACAGCAGGATCCTGTAAGAGATAAATACACATACACTGAAGGATTGACTAGTTTCTTTTTCCTTATAAAACAGAGTGAGTTATAGAGTATAGCAATTTAATTTGGGAATAGTAGTTAAGAGAAATAATCAAGGAAATCCATATGAAAATACACACTTTTTTTACTCTGTAAAAAAGAATCATAACAATATTAAAACTTTTTTATATTGCGAACTGTGCAACAAAGCCCAGTTTCACTGACTTCAGCTAAGGACCTGAATATTATAAAGGTGAACACTACCAACAATTTTGACAAGCACAGACATCTTTATAATTCAAACTCTTCACCTGTGGACAATGCTGTCCGCTTGTGTGGCTCTTTCAGTATTTCAGCCATATACACGTGGATTAAATGAATTCTACCAGTTTTAAATTACTATTTAATTTATAGTTCTATAATTCACTAGTTTCCCTTTAAAAGCCTTAATTTGTCATCCTATACCTTAGCTAAAATATTTACATATTTTTAATCACTGCAAATGATGACAAAAATCAAAAGGTAATAGAGGAGGTAGCATTTGAGGGAAGTCTCTGCTTATATTTAAATTTTGTCATTTAAAGTAGTATCTGTGTATTAACTAGGCAATGACAGCCATCTTCAACCGGGAATCTTCTGTTTCAAATGCTTATCTCAGTGTTTCTAAACAGTCCCTTTTTTCCCCTTCTGCTTTACTCTGAGACAGCACTACATGCGGGAGAAAGCAACAGGTAGATGATAACTCCCTTTCTAGATGGATTTTGTTCCTTTGTTAGGTTGGCATTGACTGTTCTGCTTACAACTAACCTGTTAAGACTCTGAAGACCCAAGACCAGATCTTAACTTTTCTGAAGGAGAAAGATACTCTTTTTTTTTTTTTTTCTTCATTTACCAAGAAGTGAAAGTGGTGAAATGTACGTTCAGGCATATTTATTGAGTACTGTGTTGGAGAACACAGCCTGATCTTCAGTTAAATGCTGAAGGCAGTGCTGAACAAATTGCATAAGTGAAGCTGCTAGTGAATGAAAGCCACATTATAATAAAAATTAAACATCCTGCATAAAACTCCTTTCTTCAGTTTCCCCTACTTACTTTTCTTTTTAAAATCAGTTTCAGATACAAATATATTATTTTAAAGTCTTTCAAATGGTATGGTGATAAATGTCTTTTCAAACACCATTTTAGGTAATCTAAGTGTTTTCTTATATCTTGACAGATATATGCTTATTGTAATTGCTTACTTTGTGTCCTGTACATGGAACGACTGTGAATCTCAGAAATAAAGTACTATATAATGAATTAGCTTGACTGATAACTTCCCATTTTATTACACAGCAGAGTAAACAGTCATTAATTTAAAACATGTAAATTGGAAATCTGAGAGCCATATCACTAGCTGAAGTGGGACATATTCCTACAGAGCATGATTACTTTCATAATTCTTGAATATAAAAGAATTGCTGTAAAGCAGAACAGTCAGACATTCTCAATAAGAGGCATCAAATACTACCTCATTAAAGGATGAAAGAATCTGTGGAAATGAGAAAAATTTACAAGTCATTCCATTTCTAAATTAAAACCTAAAATAATTTGAGAACAATGAGAGTAAAGATAAAGATTTGAAAGCTTATAAGTTCGTATGAAGGAATAGCACACTCAGCGTATGTTTGAAATTATGACAAACCCCTGTATAGATTAAAAGTAGTTGCAGTTGGCTTCTGAAGTGTGGACATGCTTTAAATTAAAGTTATTTTTTAAGGAAATAAAAGAAAAGAAAAAAGAAAAGAAAAAAAAAGGAAAAGAGAAAAGAAAAAGGGAAAGAAAAAAAAAAAAGAGAAAACAATAGAGGAAAAAATCCTGATTCTGTATAGAATAAGATGCATGCACTGAAAGTAATTATGCATTTAAAGAGATATCATACCATTTTTCAGTTCTTAGCTTATGCTAAGAGCTTATGCTTTGATTATCAGTAGCTGTCAATGGGTGTTTATGACATTAGATTCTAACCATCTGACCACAGAGGACTTCAGGGAGCACAGTTTCAAAATCTCCTTTCTTAAACTGAGTCTTCACAGCAGTTGACCACTGTCAGGGTTCTGAGTTGCCTTCTGAGGACCTCTGGGGTGCTTCTTTCACTCAACTGCCTTACCTATGAATTTTAGGATCCTGATTTAGAAAGTCAGGATTATGCAGTAGGGAAGTAATATCTCTTTTGGATACCAGATTGTTCCTGCTCCAGCAGGGGGATTGGACTAGATGATCTTTTGAGGTCCCTTCCAATCTCTAGCATACTGTGATACTGCAGTATCTATCTTAGGCAGTCTGGGTATGATCCTGAAGGCTTCATTTACAGGTTTCAAAGTGCATTACATTTTAGAAAGGAAGAGCACTTGCAAAGAATTACTGAGAAAGAATTTTCCCTTTGAAAAACTATAGCTTTACAAAACTCTTTTCCATCTTTGCCTCTTACTGGAAAACATTTTATTCCATTAGTTCCCTTAACAATTAAAGTGCAGCAGCCACTACAGAACATGTATTAGTAAGACAATACAAAGAAAATGTGGTTTGTGTGTTGTGTAGAAAAAATAACTTGTGTTCAGTTTTACTGCAGAGATTGAATATCTTGAAAAAAAGCAACACCGTTTGATTAGACATAACACACATTAGGCAAGCTCTTTGACCAGTCAGTTTTGCTAATGTAAAGTGATAGTTTGCATTTGCAGTCTGAAGGCTGTAGTATATCCTTGGACTAGTTCTGTTGACTTTTGTGTTTTTTTCACTCACTCCATTCTAATTCCAGACCCTTTAGTATGCAGTGCAATGCATTCATTTAAATTCAGTATTTGATAATGGCTAGAATATAACAGAGGTTCAATGAGGCTCATTATCAGAGGCTGTAGGATGTGCACAGTCCCATGCTAAATCCTTACCTTGCTAGTGCTATGTCCTGAGTGGGGGCTGTCCTGAGGATCTGTCCATCCCAGCTCATTGTTAAGACCTAAGCAATTCCTGCCCTAAAGCTCTCTCCTTTCAAATTTACTGCCAGGGTCTGAATGTTTTTTTACCCTTGGGCTCTATTCTTTCAGACTGATCATCAGGGTTTGAATGAATTTCGCCTCTGGGTTGTCTCTTTTCAGTTTCAATTTCAGAGTTGGAGCTCTTGCTGCCCTCAGATTCTCACTTTTCATTTTCAGTATTTGGGTTTAAAGACACACTGGCTTTAAAAGTCTTTCCATTTTAATATTTTCTCATGTCATGCTTCAGTTAGACACAGTTGTGTTGCTCTCATTGGTGAAACTTCCCTTTATATTTCTCAATATTTACTGAGTTGTTTTGTTCAGGATTTTCTTACTGCTTCCACTTCTCATTCAGTGTTGCAACACGGTAAGAATCTTCAGTGATTATTTATTTAGGAATTGCTTGAAATTACTTGCAAGCTCCTCTTGTATTTAAACATGAAAACTATAATGGATACAGAGTATGCTTTCCCTTTTGTGAAGAAATGTAAGCGCTTTTTTACATATTTCAGAATGCTATGTAGAACTTGATAGGATTTGTATATTCTGTATGCAATGACACTTTCCAGTGGTTACTGGAATCTCCAATTCCAAAACACAGGTCTTCATTACTGAACTTTCTATTACAGTATTACATTTAAAGGTGATTCTGAATTGTCAGATGTTGATAGTATGTGTGGAAATGTTTGGGATGTTGACTTCATGATTGACATGCACGTCCACACAGCGGAGCTCACTTCTTGTATGTTGCTTTTGGTGTGCTTGACTGGTTTAACCATAGAGATTTTCTATAAAAAGCACTAATTTCTTCCACGGGCTACATGTCCTTCAAAATCTCATGCATGCTGTACTCCTATCAAGACCAAACTATATGTTGCTGTGCTGGGGCAGGAAGAAACTTAGGTAAGCTTATGTATGAATACTTCATAGAACCACAGAATCACAGAATGGCTGCTGGGGAAAGGTGTCTCTGGAGATCGTTTGGTCCAACTCCCTGTTGAGAGCCGGGTCACCTACAGCAGGTTGCCCAAGCTGTGTCCAGCTGGGTTGTGAGTACCGCCAACGATGAAGACTCCAGGGCCTCTTTGGGGAACCTCTTTCAGTGTTTGACCACCATTATAGTAAAAAAGGTAGTTTTTTTAGGTTTAAATGGAATTTGTTGTATTTCAATTTATTCCCATTGCCTCTCATTCTTTCACTGGGCGTTACAGCTTCTTTTTTTTTTTTTTTAAATGTTCAAAACATGGATACTTCAGTCCATTGCATCTGCTATGTTCAACTGCAACATCCAAAGAGAGTACAAGGGTTATAACAGTATTAAAATGTTTCCTTGTTAGAGATACACAAGCTCAATATCAAACCAGATCAGAACACTATCTTGGAGATAAACTACTGTAAATGTGAACATGGACACATACAAACTTTTGAGAGGTTGGAAGGATATTTTTGTTTGTTTCCCAAGAGATGATGTACATGTCTGAATGCTTGAAATTCAAAATGTAAAGATGCTTGGTTTTGTTTCCCCCAACAAAGAGCTGCTACTCAGACCCATGCATGCAGGTCATCAGAGGCTATTTAACTCAGGCCCTAAATGTCATTAACTACCAACCCCAGTTACAAGAAGCCCACTTATAAAGTTAAGTCAGTTTCAGTGGTACAAGGTTTTCTAAGATCCAGATTTACCAAGTCAGTAAAGATGTTAATAGGTTCTTAAACTGATTTGCAGAAATATTCATCATTTGCATAACCACATTTCTTTAAGCAGTAGCTGTAAGGTTTGGCCTGGACAGGAGAATCAGGATGGAGATCACAGTCCAGAGCATGAATTCAAACTGGGTACATCATATTATGTATGTCAAACATGTGAGGCCTTTTGGACTGGTTTTCAAATTTTAAACTCCACTTCCTACAGGAGACAAGCTCTAGCATGTACTCAGCTATCTCCAGAATGTGTTTTGTTCCATCCCCCTCTACATCTGTTTGACGAGCAACAACCCAAACTCTTGAAACCTAGTAGTACATTCACATCTATCCTATAATACCAGAAGGGTTATTTCTTAAGGGTATAAGACTACTCCCAAGAGCACCTTGGTGCATTAGTAACTAATTGGAGTCTGTTGCATTGATTTCCCCTTGTTCGTTGCAGTCATTGTCATAGTTCACTGAAGTAGGGAGGAGCCAGGCTTTTAACTTGCTGATCTGTTAAAAAAAAAAAAAAAAAAAGAAAAAAAGAAAATAGCCTTGCATTTACAAATTTTACTGTAGGTAGCTTAGAAAGGGATGTGGGCATTTAGGAACTTTAGAATTTTGATAAATCAGTAGTTACCAGACAGTAAGTACTCATTATACATCATGTGTTCCACATTCAGTTTCCATGGAAATATGATTTCTATTGCCCATTAAAAGCTCAGTGTCATTGCACTTTTATTAAGGTAAGCTATGTCACATTACATTGCATGTTGTGTGGGATGCTGTAGGACAAGGAAAAGTACATGGAAAGTGCACTGTGTAGCTGAGATACAGTTATTTCTAACCTTAGAAACATCTGTAAAATTTTTTTTAGCACTTGAAAATGGAATTCAGACTACTAAGAGTGTGTGTGAAGAAGGAAATATTTCCCAAGTTCTCATTTATCCTCATTTTCAAGAAAAATTGTGCATGACCGTGAAAAAAAGAAAAATGAAAAACCAAACTTTGAAGTATTCCTAAAATAAATAATTTTCTTTACTGACGTATATTAAGTAAAAAGCAGCAGTCCTTTTTCCAAAAATATGTTCTATGAGAAATCTTGTGCAACAAGGTCATGAGTTGATTACAAATAAGACTTCTGTTTTGAGCAATCATTAATCCCATTTATAAGAATAGCTAGTGTGCATTCAACAGCATAATGTCACCAGCATATGAAAAGATAAATGTGAGCAGATTTTGTGGATTTGTTTCATAAGTAATCCAATTTTACAAAAGATGTTTGAAAAGAAATGTGTCTGAAATGCTAATGGATATCTGAAAGTTTTATTTTGTCCTGTTCAGGATCTGTGATTTGAGAATACAGTGTGTTTAACCTTTAGTCATTTTTCTTCCACAGCAGCATATGTTTTAGGTTTTTGCATGTCAGACTCGCTTCTATTTTTCCAGGCAACTCTTTTGGTATATTCGTTGAAAATATCTAAATGACTGATGCTTCCTGGCTTTGAACTTTCATTGAAACCTCAGACCACTGTGTTTGCTTGCACTTTCTGTTTTTCAGGTAGTTCTTCCTAATTATCTCTATTCTGTCTTTTTATCCAACCTTTTGAGACCTTTTGAGAGGACTCAACCAATTTATAAGTCAGCATGGACTGACTTAAATTCAGTCCCTGCTAATAAAACATACTATTTTGAAATGATGTGTCAGACTCGGTAAATTTTGAGCATCTAATATGGATTATTGGTGAACCCTTGTCTATCTATCACAGAGCAGATATAGTGGACCAACTTACTCTGATATACTATACTTTTATAAACACCCAATATCAGATTTTGGTTTTACTTTGTTTTTCCCCTGTTACACTGGGGAAATAGAGTGTTAGGACACCAGATTATTTTACTTTAAAAATTATTTTGATTTACTGGCTCAAGATGAGTACTTTGTGTTATGAGGCAACTGTCTCATTTTATGGGCAATTCTTTATTTGATGAAAACCAACTAGGCTCTACTGTAGAAAGTAAAATATAGTTTGCTGATAATTAGCCAGCAAAATTATCCACATCTGTAATGAATAAGAAAGAACATCTAGGTAAAGTCACTACTGAAGAAATTATAACATAGTATACACAGAAATTTATTAATTGAACAAAAAAAACCCAATTTTAAAACTCACTTTTGTTAAAGTTCCTTACTACTGTTAAATCCACTACTGAAATTAGCGCATATGACTGCAGGGAATTAAGTAACTAGGTATGGAAGTATCACACAGATATTGATCCATCAGATTTCAGTTATTGTATGTAATTTTTTTATTTACTTTTGCCTGGGTTGGTTTTTTTTTTTTTTTGCCTTTTTTTAATAATAGGAATTGTAGTGGTAATACAGTCTTTAATATTTCATTGCTATTTAGATATTGGCCACATAAGGATACCCTGTGGTGGTATGGGATGTAATTCAACATTGTGAAGCAATAAGATGAGGTATAGCTTGAGTTACACTTTTAATATACCATTGCTTCAATAAGAATTCTGCAAAATATTCCCTTTATGCCTAAGCTTACAAAGGTGACAACCAAAGCCAGTCAATAGCAGCAATGTACTTTCTTGTAATCTATAATTTAATGTTACTTTATACTTCTGAAAAATCATCCTTTTGATGCTTTGATCTTTTAGTTTCATTCTTACAGTAAAGTAGAACAAATTTGAAAATGCTGTCTTTGTAGACGTCTTTGAATCATACCAGTAAGTTCATCCATTCAGTGATGAATTACGAAATCTGACAGTCTTTGTTACACATCTCACAGGAAAATATTTGTAAGTTTTGTCTATCACCAATCCAAACTAAAAGTAAAATTCTGTGTTTGGCTGGTAAACAGAAAACCAGTATAATTAATTGTTCCAGTGGGTGTAAATAAAGAGATTTAAATTGAAATAAGAAGCTATAAGGCAGGTAATTTGAAGATCATTAATCTGTAATAGGTAGAAAGGTCTTAGAGGAGACACTACTAGAGTTTCTAACAGAACTATAAATGATTAGTATAATAAAATCATCATTTTACCTGTACTTTTGTCTAATGTTTCAGAAATAATAGCACCAGGAGCAGCAATATGGACTGAATTTAGGACACAGTAAAAAAGGTCATCTTTTACCTTGGTTAATATTAATTTGACAATTCATAGTTTGAACCAGATACCAATTCTTTTTACCTCAATGCTATGGCTGGTGTCCCTGCTCATGGCAGAGGGATTGGACCTAGATGATCTTAAGGTCCTTTCCAACCCTAACTATTTTATGATTCTATGATATATGAATCAGGAATGATGGTTTAAGCTACCATTCCTTCATTTAAATGTATTCTAGTTACTAATATTTTTTTCACTAATAACCTCTTAAAATACTGATTCATGCTTGAATAGGTAAATAACAGATTCTTAGAACTCCAAAGGGTAAATTTAAAATCTTACATTACGTCAGGATAAAGTTCATTCACCCTGTCTACACTGTGGTGCTCACACTGTGGCATGAGTATCAAGTAAGTCAACAGGCATGGTTACTGCAGAAAAACTGGAGCAAGGGACACCAGTATGATGTTTCATCAGGCAGTAAGAAAAGGAGAACGGTCTTAAACCATCTCCATACCATTTCTCCCATGCTACCCCATGGCCTGAAGTTCTGAGAGGTATAACAGTTTACTTCCGATTTTGTCTTCCATTAACTGAGAAGAAACCTAAGGAACAAGGTTAAACTGGAAGCTTTTAAATGTGCCAAAGTAGGCAAGATGATTCCATTCCACCCATGGCATGGTGATTGGAACTAGATGATCTTTAAGTATTTGTGTGTTACTACTGGGTAATTGGTGTTCATTGCTTTTGAAGCAAGGCGTGATGTAACTGGTAAAGGAAAGATGCTAGTACTTGCGTTTATAACATGAATGTGACTGATCAAGATAACTTTGGTGAACTTGAGCCTAAACAGAGGTATGGCTTTCCCAAAGAACAGACGTAGCTGGATATTCCATCTGTGCCTCAGAAAAAGAATATTTGTTATTATTTTGGGTTGGTTTTTTTTTATTTACACTTTGGTAAACGATAACAGAACATGACCTACTGCACTCAGAAATAGGATCATAAGTATACTTCTGCACCATCTCTAGGCAGAAAAGCTATTTTACTTTTCACAGATGCAATCTTTCTTAAGGAATAGGTACCATATGAGAAAACAGCAGTTTTTCTGAGATTTAGCACAACAGAATCCCTGCACATTACATTTACAAATGCTACTTGGGATGGTAAAGCAATAGAAAAATGAGGAACAGACAAGTCCTGAATTAAAAGGTCATTTAATTCTGATCCTTTCATGAGATCAAAATATAAAGCTAAGATGATAAACGCATGGATTCAAATCCTGTTGGTGTACTTTGTTTCAAAATGGCATTGAATTCTCCCCATATCACTTCTGTTTCATCTAATACTTGTAAGAAAGAGATAAACCTAATACTTGTAAGACAGAGATAAACCTAATGAAATACAACATGTAGAATGTGGATGTCTTCATCTAATCTAGTCACTTTCGGTCTTCCTTATATGTATTATTAAGGCATAATCAATCTCACCTTAAGGTAGATATTGAAAGCAAATCAGATGAGTTGCATCCTAAAAGTGACTGATTATTTTTCTGTTCTTTATAATGGTGGCCTAGGGTGGCCTGCATAGATACAGATAAATAAGGTTAGATTTATGGAGTTAGGTGAAATGAATATCCACATTACTTGTATGAAGTGGTTGGTAAAAGAGTCTTAGCTATAAATACTGATTGATGTAAATTAGTATAACTCTAAATTAGAATAACTATTTTTAGATACAAATACTGATTGATGTAAATTATAATAACTCTAGTGACCAGAATAAAGCAAAGTTGTTGATTGTATAAATTGAGAAGGAAAGGAAGCTGAGGTTTTTCACCAGAAATTTTCACAATCCTGAGATGTCCATGCACAAATAAACTCAAAGAAATTCATAGTATGACACATTTTTACAATATAGTCTTCTTAAACAGAAAATTGAATGATTAGGAAGTGTAATATGGGTATTAAGATTAAGAATGCACTGGCATTGAGCTGAAGTTCTGACAAGACAGTTCCCCTATATAACATTTGCATTGTGCCTTTCCTAATCTATCACTAGTTTGAATAGATTATCTTATATATGTGTTGAATACACTGCAATCCTCAGGGGGCAGACTTGTCATACTTCATTTTAAATAGCCCAGGAATCCTTGTCTCCCTTGTTTTTAGAAGTGTCTGCAAATTCCTTCTCCTGCCATGCCTTCACCATCTGAATAATAGACCATTCTCTTTGTCTTTTACCTCCTTCCGCCATAACAGCTTATGTCGTTTGCAGTTGCAATGTTTCTGGGTAAGACCTTTGCTGTGTGCTAATCTCATTCCACTGTAATTTATCCTTTGAGGTGCCTGTCTGTGTAAAATTAAAACCTATACTGAACTTGGAAAAAAAAATGTTTATCCTCAAACATGGTGAGGAATAAGGAAGCCATTTCAGTGCCAACTAGAAACTATTAATCACAACAAAAGTCATGAAGAAAAATAAAACAGGGCTTAAATGGTCAAAATACAAAATGGAGGTGGGTGTGGGGTGTGTTAATAGTTGAATAAGCATTTTTAGTTATCTGGTTTAGTGATGGACCAGGCAGTCCTGAAATAGCGATTAGACTTGATAACTTATAGATCTTTTCTAACTTAGTTGATTCTATGATTCAGAAACCAAATAATGAAATGAAATTTTCAGTTCCAAGTGGAATAAAATAGTTGACCATAGTAGGATTATCTGGGATTTATGTATCACTATATATTGATATTGATGTTAGAATGGCATAATGGTCTTTTGATATGTCATCCTGCCTATCCAACTATGAAGTTTCACCCATAAATTCCCTTTCTACATTTCTTCATCATCTTTTATCTGTGAAAGTAATAGAAATGCTACTTTTTCTTCTTCTTCTACTCAAACTTTTTCTTTATGAAAAACATTTCTATATTCTTCTACACCAAATTTAGCATCATAGGCAACTTACTGTTCAAAAATACGATTCTTGGTAATGTCATGCTGAAATGTGAACACCCCAAAACTATCTGCTTTGAGTAGATTTCCCCTCAGGTATTTACAGTTAAGTTCTGACAGTTCTGAGTTATGAATAATTCACATTCTGATCATCATCTCCAGTAACACATCAATAAACTGAAGAGATTTGTTTTAAGTTTCTCCTAAACTTTCTTGAAAATCCTTCCTTCTTTATGGCAATTGAGCAATCCCTGAAATATGTATATAGTCACATATTTTTGTTACCTACATGCATGCATATATATCTGAAATAAAAAAAAATGAAAGTTTGGTTGTCTTTTCCAGATGGTTCTGCCTTGGAGAAAGATATTTGTACAACATGCTTGAATTAATGTGCATATTTTAAAATGTTAATATCTATTCTTTGCAGACTAGAAAAAAATCAAGATTTAACCATCATCTCCTTTGCTACAAATATTCAGCAAATGATCAGCAGCTTTTCTAACTGTTAATACAACTGGATGGAAAATATATACTAAATTATCATTTGGAGTACTGAAGTCTTAATAAGTCAGGCAGCATAACAACAAAACTATGATCTGCCATGAGGAAAATGGATACTGCTAATTATTTTTCATTTAACACAGCCAAGCTTGTTAATATTTTATATACCTGCTGTATATAGAACTTAAACTTCTCTTAATACCAAATCTGTCTGGTTTAGATACCACAAGCAATTGAGCAAAGGCTCTCATCTCAGTATGGTAATAACGGCTTCAACTCATGCCTATTCCTAAAATCCCAGAATTGTGGGAATTCAGCCAATTCAGTGCTCCATCAGTTGCTCACAAATATTCTATCACTGGTATGCCTTACCTCACCATGCTTAATTCCTTTTTTTTTTGTGCTCTGAGAAACACGTATTTCAGCAGTAAATATTTTGGCAAACAGACAGAAGTATAGAAAAATTTTCATGAGGTTTTTATATGCTCAGAGCCCAGTATTACATATGCAAAAAATATCTGATGTTTTCTCTTCTGGTAGCATATAGTCTAACTTTTCCATAAGCTGTGCAGTGCTGTCACTTTTCCCATGCTGAGAGACACAAAACATGGTGATAGCTTTGACTTATTCGCTGAGCATTCCCTGTGTGGATTGTGGCTGACCCAGAGATGGAGGATACATCTACAGCAGTGTTTTCATTCACCTCAAGAGTACACTTTTGAACTGAATCTCCTTATTGTCTGCCCTAACTCTGCTTTGGTTCGCATCACAGAGTAGGCTTGGAGAACACAAACTGGGTTCCTCTTGGATGAACTAGACTTGTCCTGCAGGAGCACACCTAATGCAGCATAACAGCTGGTAGGCATTCACGAATATAATTTTCTCCTATATGTTAACCTAATTTGTAGGAGGCTTTTAAAATTTCTCTCCAACTGTGACTGGGGATTTATGATTTGTAATGTAGAGGGCATGCAAAAGCAGGACCGTGACCAAGTAACTTACCTTGTTCTTACCCACTAGTCCAGCTCCATTTCCTAAGCCAATAGATTTGTCTTCACTAAGAAGGAAAGAAGATCAAGGATTTGCTTAAAATAAGTGTCCTCTCGGTCAGTTGTTTTAAACCACTGGCGATGGTGTTTTCTTTGGGTCTTTATTCTTCCTCCTATGCTAATGCTTTATCCAGTATGCATATAATCTCACTTATTAATATCTTAAGAGCATGTTGCTTTGTTCAAGGGCAATACAATGTGTCACTTCGTCAAATCCTTTACATTGTTTTACATTTAAAAGAATCGCAGGAGTCATGCTGTGAACTCAGTAATATAATGAGTTTTCTGGAAGCTTTACCAAAATTAGTGGTATTTGGAATTTTGATTTAATGGAAAAATGTGACATTATGATACAAGATAAAGTTTTTCACAAAAAAGGTTTTTTCACAATTTCTTTCAGATGTTGAACCTTTGATCGTTTTGTGTTTCAATAAAGTAAATTACTCTGGTTTAGTATCACATCACATTCCGGTACTTACGTAATGTTTGCAATATTGCATACATGTAATCACCAAAATTAATGCATTACTGTAGATGTTGAAATGCCACAAATAATAAAAATGAAATGTAACTGTTAGCATAACAAAGTTGTTCAGTATTTTAAGAACAAACCAAAAAAGCTTAAACGATTTTTTTTAACTTTTCCCCAGATTAAAATTTTACAAAATCAACATTATTCAATTTCATTTTTAACAAAACTACATTTTGAAACAAGGCTGTTCTATCAAGAATTTTTAACTATCTGCTTTTGACAGCAAAACTAACATCACTGAGAACATTTTTTCTAATTTCCGACATATATTTGAATTTTATTCCTAAACAATTCTTAAATCTGTGGAAACCCTAAAGGATCTGTTACTTTGTTTCTTGATGCTATACAGTTCATCAGTAATAACTTTATACATTATTATGAAATGATAAGGTATATTAACTGAGTAGGTGAGCTCATAAAAGACATAAAAGAGGAGTTTCCTCATCCTCACTTTTAAGAACTAATTTAGCTGTAATATCTTAATTACAGCTACTTGATATTAACACAGATATTGTCTAAGCTAAAACAAGTATTTGTTCCATATGCACAGTTGCAATGCAACCAGCTGTGCATTTTACAAACTGAGGAAGTCTGTTACCCTCTAATACAGTTCCTTACCCTTATACACCATTGTCTTGTGTGTATTTTGTAGCTGTATTTTCTCTGCACTCTCATAAGAGAGTTGTCTCTTTTATTTATTTTCCTCTATTCCACAGATACAATAATTTATTTTTTTTTTACAGATGTTGCAAGTAAGAATTGAGAGCTGCCTAGGCAGTTACAGAGCTCCTTGTAGCTTACATTTGTTTCACGCTCAGGAGACCTGAGCATGAGTATCAGAAGATTTTATGATATGAAACCAAGAGCTAGAGTTTTACTTAGCTTAAGGTATCTGGAGTGTGCCTAAAGGTGTATGTTAACATCTTTAGAAGGACCAAGATGAAGGCTTTGCTGCGATTTGCGTTTTCAGAAGTCATGTATTCTAACTTAAAGGCTGTGGAAGTATAATAAAAGTTGCATGGCATGATGCACTGTGGACATGATCCATATCCCACTGAAGCTATCAGGAGACTTGTAATTGATTTCTTTGGAAACTGGAACTGGTCTTATCAACCACCTGCAAGCAGGAGAATTGTTTAAGCTTTTAGGTAGCAATGATGATACATTTGATGGAAGGTGCTTTATATGTTAATGAAAATATGCTGTCAGTGTCATGTTTGCTAATATTTTTCTTAGTGTCTATTCATTTATATAAAGGACTATGATTGAGAAACTTCCAAACTTTCCACTCGTATTGCCAGTCTGAATAAATAAGCTTCAGTCATCCTGTATAAATTCCTGCATTCACTGGAATTTACACAATAGCCTTTTCTGAAGATCTTGACTCATACAACAAGTGACTTTGATTGCATGGATTATTTCCCTTTTTCTGGTTTAAAGGAGAGAATCCATTTCTTACCTCTTACCTTTACCTCTGGTATTACATGGTACCAGGTGTTGATAGGTTCAATAATAATAGATCCGATATGCCTGACATTAGACTAATAGTATGTGTAAATATAATCACAACACATCAAGTTGCTGGAAAGTCAGAAGTAGATTACTATTAAACACATTTGTCTGCTGTACAGAAAGTAAAAGTCGCAGTGCCTGCCTCAGGAGCTGTCTAGAATCTAACCTTGCCAGTAAACCCCAGATAATTAACTTCTTATGGAGCTCAGGTGAGCAGTCTTCCAGCTTGGTGGAGAGGAGGAGGTGGTAAAAAGCTTCCCCGCACCTGGATTACATGGTATCTATCATTGCTGCATTAAGAATATTTGAAAAAGGTACGAAGAGAACACGATTTACCTTTCCTCTCCATCACTTCCTCCTGGTGGCTGTGAATACATACTGACTGTATTGTATATGTGTGCTGAAGGGAAAGATGTGGAATAAGAGAAAAGTATATAGACAGAAAAATGCACTGAATTCTCTTTTATGTCATTTCACAATAAATACCCGGTGACTCAATTACAAATGGAAACAATATGTTGCTACCTACATATTTTTAATGCTTTCATAATATTAATGAATGAATGTGTATATTTTTGTATTCCTATTGAATGGAACAAAAAAAAGGAAAAGAAAAAGCTATCATGTCAAGAAAATAAATCCTCCCATAAAACCTTCCCTCTGTCCATAATGTTCTCCACCCTGTTTGTTAGTGCTTCTTAGAAGTGTAGCACTTTAACTGTGAAATAATAAACATAGTAGTGTAACTGAAGTGAATCCTAGTTCATTTAATGAAAACCACACAAAGTGTTATAATAAAGAGGATTTCTCAAATTTCATCTATTTGTTTACTGTGATATTTTGTGGCAAAAATCACTGCACACACATGAGAATATTCACCTACATAAATGTTGCTCTTCTTGATAACTGAGGCAAAAATGTCATAAAGAAAAATTGCTTGGTTTTGAAGGAATTTTATTATTTTGATGTGAAAGGCACAGTCCTGTAAGGTACTACGTATTTCTGGAAAGAAAAAAACAAACAAACACCAAACCACAGACATTCAGTAAAATCTGACGCCAGTGATGTGGCACAGTATCTCTGTATGTTCTCATATTAAAAACAACTAGTTATGGTATCATAGGATAATTGAGGCTGTATTGGACATCAGGAGGTCATGTCTTCCAACTCTGATTCAGGTATATATGTATATTTCAGAATCTTCACTGTCACCACCACCATCATTTTCCATATAAGCAATTTATGAAGTCCTGTCCATTCACTTCTGGTACACCCTAAGAAGAATTAGATATAGACAGCATCGCTTTGAATATATTTTGGGCTTGGACTACACTATCACTTGTGTTTTGTTATGCTGCATTGAGAAGGAAAGCATTTGAACATTTGGGTCAGGTTTGGATTCAGATTAAAATCAGAACTCTTGTGAATTGCAGTCAGCTGGCCAGTTACTCTTCCAGTTTGTCAAAATGAAACCAGCCCCCAAAATAAAAAGTGTTAGAGGCTAAACAGTTTGTCAGAACTTGAATTTTTGTATTAGATAACCCTTGTAATAAAAGTAGAATAGTATGCAACTTTAGAAGATGAGGTAAAAATTCAAAATATATTCTAAAAAAGCCAGTGTTGCCTTATATGAGACCATTTGCAGATAGTATAGTGATTATTATATTTCTCCTTGATCAGGGATATCTATTACAAAGGAAAGGAGATGTTCTTAACCAAATCTGAGTACTCTTTGAATCCTTGCCCTTTAACAAAACTGTTTTCAGTTGAAATTTGACAGATGTTACAGTTCTCCACATTTTCTATCATTCCTCAGTAACACAATTCCCTTCACTATGAAAAACTATGTTGCTGTCATGGATTATGTCAACTTTAGCCTTTATTACACATTTTCAGTTCTATATTTTCATGAATGGAATTGAAAACAAAAGAGGGAGAAAATCTCTGAGCAAGTGTGGTAAAAGCCTAGTTATTAAATAGTTCTATGTCATTCTGGTGAAATCTCACTTTATTATATTTTCCCCTTTCCTTATTACACTTTATGTCTATATTTTTAATGGCATTTTCCAGTAGGCAAGTTTTTATTTCTAAAATTTTAGCTTGCACTGAAGGAATTTAAAACATCATCCTTTTTTTTTCTCTTTTTTTTTTTTCTTGTTTTTTTTTTTCTTATGCTTTCATGGTCAGGATTTGGAATATTAAAGCTGTGTGACTGTAGGATCTAGCACTACTGACATTTATTATGAATTTTCAACAAGGAAGTACAGATGAAACTATTGTACAATGGCACTTTTTGTGCGGCAATCCTTTTGACATGTCTTACAACCAGAGATAAGTGCCTGTAAAATGTAATTCAGACAGAACTATATGCTTTTGGAACATTTAGGACTAGAAATCTTAGATCTTCCTACACTTCCATGGATTAAAAATGCTTTCAGAAATTTCAGTGAATTAGAACTCTTTTTGGTACATTTTATGACAATTATCTGATCTCTCTCTTTTGACTTTGACCATATACCCAAAACTGATAATTGAAATCTTCCATGAGCTGCAGTTGTTTATTAAAATTTTTCTATTGATAGAGAAATGCAGCTATTTCTGAAAGCAGACAAGAGTTTTAGCTATGAGATCAAGTGGCAAGAAGGCATTCTTAAGGGAATTCAGTCTGTGTTATGATTTTGTTTCCTTTTTCAGATTACTGGAACTTTGAAATATTTGGTTTTAGGTTAGTTACCTCCATGTTTTTCTGAAAATATAAAGTGGCTCTGTTTGTGATTATGTGAAAAGAACTGGAATGGGAATAAGATGAATAATTAGTTCTTTTGAGAACAGTCAGCCACTACTCAGCTGCTGCCACACTGAAGTGTTTGCAGAATCAAGAAATAGATAATAGTTGTAAACAACACTGCCTTCACTGCATCCATACGTTTAAAATCATCACTGACATTATAATATCTATATAGAGAATCATCAGAACAACCTGAAAAGCTTATTTGAATTATCACTTGGTAAATTTGTTAATAAAAGCACACTAATACAAAAATATTCTAAAAATCTGCAGAAATTAAGTAATTCTATAATCTCTTCCACTTTAATTGAGATATCCCTATGGTACTGCTGTACAAAAGTGTGGAATGTGTTTAAAATTTTATTTTAGTATGTCTACTAATTTTAAGGAGTCAGTTTTCATAGAAGAAATTATGTATGCAATGAGCTTCAGGAACGTGGTTATATATATTAACATATAAACTTAAAATGCAGAGGTAGAAGAGGAGTTTATCAGGACAGCTTAGAAAGGTAGCTGTGACAAGCATATAACTGGTAAGAAATACAAACATACTGTTTTTTTCATAGTCTGAAGGAGGCAGCTAGAAGAGACGGATGGGATGGGATGGGATGGGAGGGGATGGGAGGGGATAGGACAGGACAGGACAGGATAGGATAGGGCATGGCAGTTCTGCTGAAAGGGACATCCAACAAACAACTACTCTGTGTACAGAAAAACTGTAAATTATAAGGAGTAAGGAGAGATATTTTTTAGACAAAACCCTTGTATCTTGGAAATATTACAATGTTGGGATGCATATATAATTTGCATGTATAATTTGAGATACAAAGATGAAGTTATACAATAGTTCCTTGGCTTAACAGTAGAGGTGCTAGGGATAATCTTACACAGGAGTTCAAAGGAGTATAGGTTGATTCTGTATTGCATTCCTGGTCTTCAGCTAAGTGCAGCAGAGTGAAGTTTGTGAAAACAAACAAACACTTGTACACTTGTAAAAATGATAGCAGGGGTTCAGACCAGTTGAGACAAATAAAACAAGAAAAGTGGTGTTGCAGAGGGTATAATGTGAGACTGGCTGGAGCACAAACATGAAAAATCTGACAATTAGGAAGTATTTTCAGCATAGATTTGGAATTTTCAGAAGGTAGTAAGATGAGATGGGCCTCCAGGGAAGGACAGAAGCAGGATTCTGCTGTGCTGTTGCGCAAAAGGAAATGATCAGGGGACACATCAAATAGGATCAAGGAGGAAGTCAGAAAAAGGAAGGAAAAGCAGATGATATTAAAACTGAGAAAAGACAAATATATACTCAGTGCTGTCAAAACAAGCACAGAGATAAAAAAAAAAGAATTGTATTTAACAGTGAATTATCTGTGTGCGGACAAATGTTTGTATGTCAATAAGAAAGCCCGAGTAAATAAGCTGAATGAGGGTAGTCTAAGCATTGCTTTTTATTTATCTAAATCCTCCAGGCACTAAATACAGGATTTTTGTCAGTTTCCCCCATCCCTTGCCCAGAAAGGTCTTTGTATAATTTTGGCTTGTTTAAAACTGTTGCTTCTACAAGCCACATCTGTTCAGTGTTCCAGCTATGCATCTGGAGCTGTGCAATGTGGAAGGTGAGAGAGCTTCTCACAGGCTTATCTAGAGTGAGAGCAGCAAATCAAGACAAAATTGCAGGGACTGGAGGACTTGCCCTGTGAGAAGAGGCAAGGGGAGCTGGGTTTGTTCAGCCTGGAGCAGAGATGCCTCAGGAAAGACGAAATAGCCCATGCCTATACAGACATCCCTTGTCATCAAGGAGGGCCCATCAAAGCTGAGCTAATCTCAGCTGTGTGGGGCAGGAAGACAAAATACAATGGACACAAATAGGTGTTTGAATGGCATGCTGAATCTACCATAAGAACCTTTTTCCCATGAGGGCAGTTGGGCAGTGCCACAATTTGCAGGTTTTTCAAAACACAGCTGTACAAGTGCCACAGTTTTTGCAGGTTCTGGGCAGCTCCTGTGGGATACCGTGCTCCGTGCAAGATGTTGAACTGGAGATTTTCTGAAGACCTTTTGGACCTGAGTTATATAATTAGTCTATGATTAGGAAAAAACACACTCACACTAGTCCAAATAACCAAGCAGGTGCTCAGAAAGTCCCTTCTCTGCCTCAGTGTGAGCAGACTCATGCTTATTACCTGCTTATTTTAGTAGGCAATTTCCTAATAACTTACAATTCTGTAGTGAGAACAATAAATAATCCTTTTTTTTTTTTTTATTTTTTTTAAAGGAAATAGTTCAGTTGCTTCCCACCCAACCCTTGGGTATATGTTTGTGATCGCTGTAAATGACTATTACAACTAGTAAATGAGAATTCATTAAAAATTATCTAATGTCTTCTGAAAATAAGACATTAATATAACTTTATAAAAATTCAGCCTTTTTTTTAAATTGCTGAAGGAATTTGCATACATTTAAGTTAACTTTCAGTGGGTTTAGCGAAATTTCGTTTGTTCTACAAATAACACCTGCTAGTTTAGTTGACCATGATAAAAAACATCTTGAAATAAATTAAAGCACATTGGTTTTGAAAAATAATTGGGTTTGGATAAAAGATATTGGAATTAGCAAAAATATGCTGCTTTGAATAAAAATCTGTTCGTTTCCATGCAAATATGCCGCTTATAATAAAAATGGTCTGGTTTCAGTGGTAGGAACATGTATTTTTTTCCAAGAGACAAAAATTATCCCCAAATATTTAATTTTTAGTCAGTAGTTAAAAATATGTTTAAATCTTTAAAATTTTATTACTGTAGTTGATTGAAATTCTACAGTTAAATATTACTCTGTTGGAAAATACAGTTTATGAGAAATTAAATCATCCCTTTAACTGAAAATTCAAAATGGAAAAAGAATCACTCATTAATGTATCCTTGTTCATTTCCATTTGCTACCCATTTTTATGCATTTTTTCATGTTATGCTGGAATAAAAAAAAGGTATTGCATGTATCTTTTAGTAGTTGCAAAATATATATATAACCGCAAATAGATGATCTGACTACATAGGAACAATGAAGTCAAAATAGGAGTTTTACTTCCTTAAAATAGAGTTGATTGATTTGACATACATTCTGAATTCTTGTCATATTAAATGAGGATTAACTCTTCTGAAGACTGTGGATTTGAACAGGTATAAACTGTCAGAGCATCAAGCAAGATGAATTGATGCCATTACCAGAACAGATGACTCATAGGCTATCTGATGAACCCTGAGTACTACAGACCAGGTGGCTTTATTTTCCTTCTCATTTTCGGGTAATACAGAGAAGGTCCCTGGGGATATATGATGTATAACATCAGATGGGAAAAAATCAGGAATACTGTACCTCTTATGAGGAAATTCTCACAGAATCTGGAGTATGGGAATAAGCATAAACCCATTTTGAATTATAGGGGCATGGTTACTGTTTAATATAATACTGAGGTTGCTTTAAAATATTTTCAAAATTGTCTGTTCTACAGGCTGCTGTGAAATGAAAAGTAGAAGTACCTCATCCTTAAATGTTTTTTATGGATTCTGAATAAACATCAGTGATTGAAGCTATGATATTTAAGATCTACAGTAATTTGAATAATTTAACTACTTGTAAGGCACAAAATGAAAGAAAATTCAAATTGTTTTCAAAGTATTACTAGTGTATACAAAGCATTTAGAAACAAGAGTGTGATCACTCCAAACTCACAGTATTATAATAATCAAAGCAGTCTATATTTCTTTAATATAAAAAGGGAGCAGAATATAATACAGTTGTTGGAGTGGTGAGATATATTGTGCAACATCAGAGAATATGATTGAAAATTCAGTCTTGAGGATGGTGGCATGTGCTAAGTGACAAAGGAAAGTGGGTGGTAGAGTATGGAAACAGGAAGCTCAGTTTTTCCAGGGATGTTGATAATGCCACAATCAGTTGAATCCAGCTCATAGGATACACTAACCTTCCTGCAAATGATCCTGAGTATTGATTTGTGCAAAGATACTAATGTAGAATTGTTGAATAGAACAGTGTAGGATAGAAGAGACTTTTGGAGATTATTTGGTGCAAACCCAACTCAAAACTCAAATGTCTCCCCACTGTGCTGTGTGAAAACTTGTTCCTGCTTGCCTTTCACCAGATCATTAAAACTACTCTGTGAATGCACAGCTGCAAAGTGGGAATGAGCTTTCCCCCTGTCCCCAGAATTCCAAGCTTCTGTCTTTCCCCTTCATGGCATCCTCTGTTTGTTCAGGTGCAACTTCTGCCTGCACCTCCTTCCATGCAGTATGGGGTTCAAGTTCTGCCAAACGACTCACTGATCCCATGTTGATCCTTTGTTGATGGTGTTCAGTTTGCTCACCTCTTCCTATAGTTTCTTCAGCTGTTGACTTGGTGTTTCAACCACAAAGTATTTCCTAGGTGAGGCTGCTTTTTTAGCAGCCTCAGGGAGTTGCACTAGGCACTGGGGACTTGGAGGATGTGACGGGAGCCACCATTCATACTGAACCATGAAAAATTGCCTCTGGTGCATCATGTTAGTGTTGCAGGAACTGTGGCAGTCACATGCAATCTCTGGGTATTTTACCTTTTCTTCTTCTCCAGCAGTCAGCCCTGCCTTGCCATCCCTCTTCACTGCATTCTCTGTTTGCTATCGCTCCAGATTATTGCACCTTTGAAGGTCCTTTCAACCCAAACTATTCTGTGATTCTATGATTGCTATCTGTAAGCAGTCAAAGGAGAAAATACTGAACTGCAGTTCGGAAATTCTGTTGGTCAGAAAAAGAGGGTGTGTCCAAGGAACCACAGAGATGCTGTACATAGGTCCTGCAAAAGTAAGAGCTGCTGCTACTGCCATTCCAGACAGTTATAGAGCTACTTCGGCCACTAAGGACACTGGCACCTAAACAGCTTTAACTTAAAAGGTCTGAAAAGCTGAGAAATCACTAGAGATAATTAATTCTGTAAGAAGATGTCCTAAGTAAACCCAAGCTAGTGCGAGAAACACCAAATTCCCAATTTCATTCTCACATGTCTATGGATATAGATATATGTCTATATTTATAACTATAGATTGCACCAGAGAGCAAATGATTTGACTAACGCTTCTGTGAAATAATTTAACTATCTAAATCTCATACTGCACATATTTCCCTGAAGCTCTTTGGTAAAACGTGAGCATAGCTCCAAGCCCCTGAACATTTCCAAATATGGAGACATACCTTTGATCCAGAATTACTACTTGTAATAAATTATAAACTCTGTGTAAACCTTGTTTAATAAAAGAAACAAAAAAAACCCAACAACAAAAACAAACAAAAAAAAACCCCCAAGGCAAAAACAAAACAAAAACAAAAACAAAAAAACAAACCAAGATGCTCTTGCAAAGTGTGAATGTGAGCATTCAGAAATATCTAAATGTGTGAGAAGATCAGCATTTTTCTATCTTTTTTTTTTGTTGTTGTTGTTGTTGTTGATGCTGGGGTTCTTTTTTTTTTTCAGTTTCTGCTTTAAAAATATATCCAACATAAGATACTGGTTTGTGTTTGATTTTTAACTCATTTTGAATTTTCTTTAGGGTAATTTTTCACCTTACTGAATTTAGAGCTTATCTTTTTCAATAGAAAAGGAACTCACACCTTTTTAAACTCTTGTCCTCAACATTAAACTCTGACATATCAAAATTGGCTTTTGTTTTTCCATATGTTTTTTTTCAGGATTTGTGTCACTTCACACAAACCAAATAATTAATTTCATAATTAGATCTTCAGCAGTAACAGTACATTTATCTATATTTTTCTTTTCTCAGATCTTACAGGTGCATACTTTCCTGTTGGATTTTTCTGGAAAATATTTGTGGTGCTGTGTACTGCACTGTTCCTACCTGCTGATGTTGGTGTCCCATTTTTCTTAGATCTAAGTGAGGGTAGGAGGAAAAAAAAGGCAAGATGTTTTTTTCTTCTTTGCTAATTTCCATAAAGAAGGTTAACAGCTAACCTCAAAGGTAAAAATTATCTTCTAATGGCATGCTAACAACATTGTTAAGTGCAGCACAAAAGAATCTTTAGGAGATTTTTCATGTGAATTTGACAGTGGATTTCATTACCTGCCCCTCAAAGGAGATCCTTATTGTCTCTCGTATTACAGTTTTAAGGAAGACCCAACAATTTTGACTAAAGGACTAAAGGAATAGGGAAGTGTTGCAAGTACTATCTGCAGATACAGAACTTTTACCTCTTCTGAATCACTAGGTCTGAAGAAGTGGTCTGCATTACAAGGCAGGAGTAGAAACCCTAAGAGGTTTCTCTCTTAAAATGCAAGACAAAATATGTGCAGTTTTTAAAAGAACTCTTGAACCCCTGCAGTAATGGGAAAAAATGTAAAAAAGAAAATGCCAGCTTTGATTTAAATTAAAAAGAATCTTTTTTTTTAAATCATTTTTTATGTTAGGAAGTGGGGGTGGGGTATCATTTTCCTGCCACCAGAAGCCCCTAGCATACTGAAAAGTACTGTGTAAGTACTCAATGTCTTCCTGACAAGGGGTTTGAATCAGAATATTTCAGAGCTCTGATGCATGACTGCAGACAGGGACTGGGCATCCTCCCTCTGAGTCCAGTTATATTTTAATTTCAAAAACATGGTAACATCACTGTGATGCTGTCTAGATGAGAGAGAGCTCCCAATCAATCAATCTTCAGCTTTCTGTGGCAGATTCCCTTGTTCAGAACTATAGTGGCATCCCTACTCCAAGCACACTATTCCCACTCAGTATGTAGCTGCTGTAGCTGCTGTTACGTGATTTTGTCCATTGCTATTTGGACAAATGGTTGGATGGTAAACAACATTTGCCAAATGTAAAGAAGAGCTTTAACTTTACTACATCAATTGGTTTTCCTTCTGCTCGGTTGCTTTGTGTGTGTGTGTTTTGGTTGTTTTTTCTTTTTTTTTTCTTTTTTCTCTTTTTTAAATTTTCTTCTGGCCTTATGCTTTCCCAAGATGGGAAGAAAAATCTGCATGTCTGAAAGCTCTTTATGAAGATGGAGCTTTTCTTCTGTGCTCACAAGGCCAAACATGCTCTGCAGCAATGCTAAGTCCCAGCAGATGCTCTGAAATTCAGGTTTTTCTCCCACACTCCATTTCAGCTCCTGTCTGATTTGCTTCCAGTACCATTTCCGCTCAAGACAAAGGCAGTTTGCTTCTTTTTTACTGATCTGAAGTTGAGCTATTGGCTTTAAGTCCTTTAGGAAGACCACATAACACTGAACAATTCCTTTGAAACACTGAGTTCTGATGGAAACACATGGAATCTTGCTGGAAACACAGCAATCTATTAAATGGTCATTGGAAATAAAAGCCTATTGAACTTTCAGCTTGAACCAGATCTTATTGGAGAATTGAAGAGCATCACCTCAGTGAACTTGGTGGTTCTATGCTGATACACACCAGCTGAAGATGTTTACTGTGGGGTTTTGTGCTCCTTACTCAGTGAGTGATCATTGTAAACAGCTCAAATACTAAATAAGTCATGTTTTTAGTAAGTCAGTTCAAATACATTTTTCTCTCAGAAAATACACCAAATTTGCTAATCCTTTTTTCTTCTGTAAAAAAAAAAAAAAGGGCCTCTGTAAAAAGTTGTTTAAATTTACTTAAAATTAAGTAACGGTCAGAATAAATAGGATGATAATTGTTAAATTAGAACATTATAATCTTGTAAATCCTAAACCAAGTACTGATAGTCTCAAATAAAAATTGAGCAAAGTTAATCTAAGTTCATATCATCTGTCTTTCTCTGGACTCATACAAACTTTTAACACCCTGCATCTTTTCCCCTTTACCACAGTAATCAATTTCAAATACTTTCTGATGAACATCTTCTCTGTTCTTCAAATAGAAAAAAAAACAAAACCTCTTTTTGATACAAACACTGTGTTAGTGTTGCCATCACCTTTAAAAAAAAAACTTGGATTTGTTTGGGAAGATCTTGGTGTTGTCCCATTACCATCTGATCCTTTATTGTGGTACTGAACACCATTTCTAAAAGAGCATGAAGAGGGATGGAGGGGAACGTTACCCCTTCTGATTCACATCCTATCCACAGCTCTAAGAGAGCCAGTGTTGGCCAAGTTTGTGTTTTAAGGCTTTCTTTGTAAAGTATTCCCACAATGAACAGGAGCAGCCCTTTCAGATTTACATTTTAGGGGGGAAATGACCCTATTTGTGCTGCTGCATATCAGGTGGTTCTCATCCTACATATAAAAAATGTAATGCAAAACTGTAGCATAATTGTAACAGCAGTGATTTTTTTTATGCTGAATTAAAAATCTTTAACTCACATTACTGCAATCATGTTTCAATCAAACCACATGCTGGGCATGATGCAGATTCCCCCATTCCTTGTCTGTGCTTGACTGCTAATTTGAAATTTCTAATTGCATTCTTATGATCAAGCTTCCTGCCAGACTGACAGCTACATAACATGTAGGAGGAAAGCTAGATGGGAAGGCTAATTATGAACTAAGGCAGTCAGGAGAGAGAGGAGTCTTATTTTATTTTTTAATCAATATTATATTTTTTCTTGCACCACCCCCAGCAGATTGTGTCTTAATTGGATTCAGTCCTAATCAATACACAGCTAGCCAAATTAAGGTCAGTTCCTGCCTGTCCAGGGAATGTAAATCAAGGGAAAGTATTTGAGTTGACTTCTCTTCATTTTCCCCTTTTCCACAGAATAGCAAAGATCAGAAAGAATGTAAGTTCCTTTACCAGAAGAGAAAAGGGTTTGCGTTTTTCCTAATTTCCTGCAAAGCGTATCTTTCAGAGGGGTAGAAAGAAGGTGATCCATGTTCCCTGTTCTGATTTTTCTGTGGTTTGATGACTGCCACTTTATTATTTTCTAAGTACTACTGCAAATGTTTCTGGTCTTAACCATGTTCCGTGGATTGATCTTACAACACAATTCAACACTACTCACACTGCCCTCATATTTTCATATAGTTTTGCATAACCTCTTATTCTGCCCCAGGGCATGAGACATGTATGTAGCATCATGCTGTTGAAACAATGTTTTTGTGGGTCACAACTCAGCTTTTGCTGTTTTTTAGACACTTTGAAAACATACACATACAAAAAACCATTTACATCAAAAGGCCCCAGGAATACCATATGTGGGAGCAGAGTTTACCCAGGTCAGGTTCTGTGTGGTGTAGATAGACCATCTGTTCTAGCGATACAATCCTTAAGACAGCAATACACATATTTCCCATGCAAACTGGATTAATCTAAGAAAGAATCTAATGATACCTTACTTTAAGTTCTATATTATGCATGATACAGTAATATTTCATGAGCTTTATTCCATTATAAAATTTCAGAAATACTGAGTTTAAAAGCATTAAAAAATACATCACTAGTATACAGTATATTTCTGGATTTGAAATATCTTGCTTTGTCTGGCTTCTTCTCCTGATTTATCATTGTACACCATAACCTGCTTTTATCAGGTTTATCATACTGGAAACCTGCACCAAATCTGCAGGGTTGGATTAAAAAGTTATGAGACAAGAGAAGTTTAGGGGTACTCCCAGCCTAAGAATCTGTGTAGAGAATGTGATCAGAAGCAAGCAGTCCTGGGTAATGGTTGAACTTGGTGATCTTAAAGGTCTTTTCCAACCTAGTTGAGTCTATGATTCTGTGATTCTAAGAGAGCATGTGACCAGCAGCAAGCGAGAGTTGTAGCAGAAGGCAAAAAGAGTAATCCATGCAAGAGACTCATATATGCTTCTACTTGACACTAATCAGTATTCCTGATCAATATTGCACCATTTGTGCTGGCTCTTATCAGCATCTTACTCTCCCAGGTCAACAGGAGTTTGAATAAGTATAGGTGGACCACTGCAGAGCCTTATTACTGAAACTTCACCTAAAAATGACAGTCTTTTCATTACTGACATCTGTTATGTAAGTTCAGTAATGTTTCACAGTTTCAGTTGCAATCAATAAGAGTAAGTTGAAATCGCAAGACAGCAAGCTAAATGTAAACCAATATAAATAATTTTGCTGATTTTGGTCATTCGGAAAGTGGCTCCTTTAACCATTTTTATATCCATAAAAGAGTTCATCTAAATAAGCTGCAGTCATTTTTTTTTCCCTTCAGTAGCTAATGAAAAAATGGTTTTACTACTGTCAGTAAAAAATAAGGGCCGTGCATATGTGGGTTTTCTAGAGTTTCTACTAGCAACACAGCTATTGACTACAGCTAAGACATGTGTTGGACTTGTTTACTGAAATTTTGCCTAAAGTTAAGATCAAGTTCAGGAAATCCTGGGAACATCATAGCACATTAGATGCGTATAGTGCACAAAGTTCCAAGGCTTCTGTTTTCTTCTACTTCATTTAACGTGTCCATTTGTTCACACTTTGCTTAGCTTCACTGACACCTTCTCATCTCCTGGGAACGTTCAGCACCACAGTTTTGGTGGGACTACAGGGATCAAGCAAGCCACAGAAATGGAAGGATCCTACTCCCCAGCCTGGTTTGCTTGATTCTCAGTTGTCTCTGGTTTCACCAGCCAGATAGCCATCTGCCCAGACATGAGTTAATTTACTGGGATCTAAAAGTAGAAAGTAACCATCATTATTTCAGAATTCTATTTAGAAACTGCAACTACAATGATAAGGGATCGTTACTTCAAACTGGGCAGTGTTACAGATCTCTTCTTCTGAGCAGATGGGCTGCAAAACAGCAAACTTTGCATGGACCAGCTGCAGGCTTTCATAACAAATACAAGCTGCTGATAGCAGTCTAGACAGGCATAACAGCTAGAAAAACATTTCCATAATATAATAGCCTGTTGTAGAAAAGAAGCTTGATTCTTGGCATTCCTACTAAAACTCGTGTTCTTATTAATAGAGCTAGATTGTTATACACTTTACATAGACTCCTCTGCCAGCCTGTGCTAGTTAACACAAAATAGATGTAAAATGCTACCAAGGTAACTAGCTATGAATCAAACACCACAAACAGGGGCGGGGGTTTTTTATTTATTTTGTTTGTTTGTTTACCCAAAGGAAGCTGCGGATTTATCATAATGGAACTGTTAGTGAGAAAAAAAGTCTGAGAAAAATCCAAATGTCATATGGTGATCAGTTAAACCCAGGAACATTTCATGGTTTTTAACTGGTGCAGAGTATTTGATTTTGGAACATCAAAAGATCTAAGACTGAATTTTCTTATCAGTGTTCTGCCTTATGAAAACTGTGAGGCATTTGCAGTTTCGGGGTGTTTTCATATCAATTTTTTTCATTGTCTTAATTTATCCCTTATGGCCAGCAGAAATTCTGTATCTCTCAAGAGCATGCTGTAGATCTCCTTCTGATAGAAATACAACTTCAGTGCCATTTCATGAGAAATACAATTATGTACGTATTAGGGAAGATGAAAACTAGGAATATCAGAAACATCAGTAGACACATTTCTTTTAACAGTGTGATACCCAAAATGAAGTTGAACGCATAGGTGATTTTAAATGAAACCTATCAGGACAGTTTATTTTGTTTCAGAGAACTATGAAAAAAATAAAGGTATTTTAATGAAATATTTTACTTCTTTTGAAGCAAATTGTCTCAGAATTATAATTTTGGGAGAAAAATAATTAAAATTTTAGAATTGTATAGATAGTTGGTATAAAGCTAACCTTGAAGTCTGGAGTCTCTGAATTTCACTTCATTCTTGCTACATCAGTCTGATATAGAGATTTTTTCCCACCCTATGCAAATCTCTCATCATGTATAACTTACAGCTAAAGGGAGAACTTACAAGCAGTTTGTAGCTCTCTTACAAGTGATTTTTTATTCAGAAGAAAAGTCATCAGAAGTAACTCCTGTCCTGAATATTCTCCACATCTAGTGCAGAAAAGAGATGTCTTGGCTGAAAGAAATCATGTCATTGGTAAATTGCTGCGTAGGAACATGGTTCCTACTTTCACCACCTCTAGACATGGTTATGTAGTATTTTAACACCTGGTTTGCATTTATTTGCTGAAATTTCAGTTAATTAATTAAGTAATGTAGAATAGCTGAATCATAACTTTCATGTAGAAACTCCATGTTTCTTTCATGTAGAAACTCTCACAGCTGCTCATGCCTTTGACTTTGTGATCAGTTCGCTGGCTGTGTCTTATGGCTCAGAGTCATGTGGAGATTTTGATGTGCACGGCATGAGGTCAGACGTGTTGGCTAAGCACTCCTCACCCTGTGTGCTCTGTGCCAGCTCATCTCTGAGAGAATTACCAGTGATCTAAACCAAAATGCACATTTGTTGTGTAGTTTTGCTTTGAGCTAACATGTTATCTGTGTGTACTATACATGACACTTGTTTAATACAACTGATCTCTAGTCCAAAGACTATGAAACAACTGAAAAATACAAGGCTTTGACACAAACCCTTAACTCTTGTTTTTAAATTTTGGGGAATTAACCATAAATTTTAGAAGATAAGAGTTGAAAAGGCCTGCATATACATATATATATTTAGCGGCAATATATTGTTGCAATAAAGAACCAGTTAATTTAGCTTTTTGGCACAGTTTTCAGTCAAGTTTCAGCCAGTTGTCTTAGGCTATTCAGTATTAAAGAGTACATCACATATTTTTTGTCTATTAAATTGAGAAAGAGAAATGATTAGCAATGAACATTCCTGAAGTAATAACATCACAGAAGTCTAGATTTCCTCCAGGTCCTAAGATACTGAAAATTAGGCTATTTCTAAAGTGAATTATGCAAAAATATTCAAACTTTCTCTCCAGAGATCTATTCAAACCAGAAGAGAGAAAAGTCTGCTGAGAAAAATATAGTGTGAAACACTGTTTTAATAATACCAGATTAGAAGATTATTGTTGGGTAATCAAAAAGACTTTGCAATTTTGTAAAAAGAGGATAAAGAGGTATGACCAAAATCTCCTCAAACTGCATTAAAAACTAAAACCCCCTATCATAAAGCAAAAACTTGTGAGTAATTCAGTCCTTTGTTCTCCTTTGTTCAGTGACAGCCCTAAATGATTTTGCTTTTAAGATTTTATTTTGAGTGTCTCCTTTTTATTTTTGTTCATATAATGTTTAACAGATACGTGATTAACTCCATGGCTAACACAGGGAAAGGAAAAAAAAAATATTCTTGTTAACAGAAATAAGAAGATATAAGTTCCAGTCTCTTTGGAAGGAAATAAATTAACTGTTATAAAGACCACACAAATCACTTTATATATATAAGGTGTTTGTGCCCTATTAATATAAATGAATACAAGTTTCTTTTTTTTTTTTATTTTTAACTTGCAAATGTTCTGCTACTCAGGTTAATCTAAAAATGATTCACTGTATGAACTCTACATTACTTTTATTGAGCTTTCCTGTAACAAAGCAAGTGTAGTCGTCTGGTACTTCCTACTTATGTAACCAGGGATAAGGAGTTAATTTGGGTATAAGCACTTACCTTCTTTCCGATTTGTATAAACAAATCTAATAACTCAATGCTGTTAAATATGCTTTTGCAATGTTCTTGAGCATCAATCATAGAGAAAGAAAGAAGAGGAATATTTAATCATTTTATTTTTTAAGAAATAATAAAAATAATTTAAGGAGAAGATTCCAGGTGAAAGCCATCACACATTGCCTGCCTCTTCCCTGTCTCATATTATTTTTGCCTGAAAGGGGGAAACTATCACAAAGAGGAAGTTTCTTATTTCTTTGGAAGATTTTTAAAGTCAATGGAGAGGATCCACTGTGCCTCAGTGAATCAGCTACTTACATGCTATAAGGCTGATGTCTGACTTGCAGGAGTTTGCATCAGTGCACCTGTGAGGAAGGAAAAAAAAAAAAGGAGAGTCTAAAAGAAGGGCAAATGAAAACCTGAACAGTGAATTTCCTACCCCCAACATGGAACTTTCAAAGCATGACTTGAACCTAAGCATTCTCAGTTGGATATGTTGTAATGTAGTCCTTTTCCCATTTTAGATGAAACAACTTTCAGTGAAAGAAGCGAGGCAGCAGGATTCAAGGAAAATATGACTTTTTCCTATTCTGATCTGAGCTTCTATGCTAAGAACACGGGCATAACCACGACTGGCTCTCCAGGAAGTGCTTAAACGTCTTTGTTTCAAGGCATTTTGTATTTAAGTATCCTATAGATGCTTTGCTATTATCAAAGCATGGAAAAAATGCCTGGGAGTTACATGACAAACACAGTTAACCTGCCTGAAGTGAATTACTCCTAAAACTCAGTGTAATAATAAGTGTTTTTTCAGTTGCTTAGTTTCCTAACAGATGTTTTTGTTTGCATTGTGTGAGTTGTTTGACTCCACTTACTTTAATTAGTCATAACTCTCCATCGGAGTCCCCCAGGTCACTGTTTTATATCTAACATTTTTTCTGTCATTTTGTTGGTTTTCAGTGACTAATGCATCACAGTCAGTTTATTCACATGCAGTGCTCATTTGCCAGAAGCCAGCAATTCAGTTTCATTCGGAGACCTTAGACTAAGTAACAGCTGTGGTACTCCTAGTCCTCAAAGCACCTGAGACTGGGTCTTTACATGCCTGCAAATGGTTGTACCTGTTTTTCCTTTTTAGCAAAAGAAATGTGGATCTGTCTGCCTGTGAGAGTAGTAGCACTGATACGTGTATGTATTCACTTCTTTGTAGGACAGATACACCATTCTAAGAATGTTTCTCTCAGAAATATGTTTCAGGTACTCTAAATAACTATGTATCTTCCCACTCTGAAAGATTGCCTAGAAACTTACAACTGAATATTTATTAATCAGTTTTTGTGTCTTACAAGCAAAAACCCCAAAACTTTGATGAGATCATTCCATAAGTGTTTGTGACAGAGTGATAGTGGAGTAAATCAGAGGGCATGAGTCATGATGTTACAAGAATAGAAAGAGGTGTCTCAGCATCCTGCTCTTTAGGGTGTAGGCTAACAACTAGGTGTCTGCTTGAAAAGCTGGTAAGAGTGTGGAAGAGAGAGGAACTCAGAAAATGTGAAAGAGAGATATAAGTTTCTGGAAGTTACCTAAGAAGGGAGAGATTTGCTATTTTTTTCCTGATTTTGTTTAACTGATAAAGGTTTTAGATAAGGCAATATAGGTGACTTAAAATGTGTTTTTTTAAGGTAGCAAATGACATTAGTGGGTTTACACTTACAATAAAAACTTGTTCGGCACCCAGAAAGGAGGTGGAGAGCTCAGTAACAACTGAACTGAAGCTATTCTGGGGTCAGTGGATACTAGTTTATGATACATCTTAGTTAATGACTTCGTAGTTCTGATGCCTGTCTAATGTTTAGCACCAGAAAAAGTCTATATCCTTCACCAGCAATGATATGAGTCATACTCTTTATTGGAAGAGTCAGTGCTGTGTGGGAGTGGGACCCAAATGAATGTTTATATGAGGAAAAACAGTTTTGTTCTTCAGACTTGAAATATGTGCTCTTTCAGAAGCCTGCTAGAGGTGGCATTTTAAAGTATTTTTGTTTTCTATACAAGGCTTCTTTGAAACAGCATTTATGTGTCAGAGATCATCAAATGGCACCATTTCTTGCAAACTGTTTTTTTTTTCTTAACCATAAAAGCAAAGGCCTTTTAGATCAAAGCTTTCAAGAGACACTGACAGATAACAGAGAACAATCTTTCTCCCTAATGTTCTATATTTAAAGACACTTACTGTACAACTTCCTAGAAAGCTGAGATTTTTGAGAAAACTGATTAACTTTATTAACTTTAACTGATTCTAACTGATCTTTTTTATTAACATTAACTGCTTAAGTTTTTTAAATAGATCATCTTCTAAAGTTATAAATTTGATGTAGAACATGTAAACAAAATGAAGTATGCTCACAAAATGATCATCGTCCTCACTACTCCTCCCCAAATACCAAAATGCTACATATCAAGCTGTCTGCAACACTTAGACACAGTTAAAATAACCTCACTTGGAAAAAATAAATTAAGGATCTCTACATGTTACATAAAACCTTGTTAATTCTACCTTTGTTTTACTATTAACACAGTGGGATTTTGTTCAATAGTCTTACAGTGTAAAAAAAAACAAACACAACCCTTCTGAAGTCTTTTTCTATGTAGTGGATGTGTTGTAATTACTACAGTTTGCAATTCTCAGGTTACTTTTAAGAAGCAAGAGAGTTGTTTGCTTTATAGCTTGAATGAAAAGCTAGTTGTTGAAGCAAGTATACTCCTTGCATATGAAGTCTGGATGACTGAGTCTTGTAGAAAGGTACGGTGTACAAATCTCTTCTAGAACGGGTCTATAATTCACAGTGTTCATGGAATGAATTATAGATGAAGTTTATGAAGACTCCGCATTAAAGATTTCCTCTCCATTAGGAGAACAGAGGTTTATTCGACTTGGAGAAGGCTGAGAGGAGGTGATGTGGTTGATGTCTACTTTGTAATGATGGTTATAGACTTGACAGAAGCTCTTCTCAGAGGTGACAGCAAAAAGGCAAGAGACAGTGTTGCAAGTCTTGCAGCAAGAGGAGTTCTGGTTATATGTAAGAGACAATACTATTCATAGTGTGGGTGATTGAGTACTGGAACGGGTTTCATTTGAAAGTTGCATAATCTCTATTGTTGGACATACCCAACACTTAAGTGGTTGTAATAGTGTGAAACCTGCTCAAACTTTGAGGCTGGCCCTTCTCTGAGAGGAATGACTAGATCAGGTGAACTCTAGAGGCCCCTTTCAACAAAATGTATTAGATTAATCTAAATTATATAGAGCTGGGCTATCGGAGACAACTTTCACCAGACATCACCAGCTGTCTCACTGCTAGAGAAGATTTACCGTTATTATCTGTTTAAGCCAACAAGCCACACCTGGTTCCTCGTTCTTGCAACCCAGTGTGCACAGCTCCAGGTCCTTAAGACCCAGGACAACTTTTGCTTAGGCCACCTTTTTCCATCCAAGCAACCTGACTGTGAACAAGGAACTAAGGAAACCACTATCACAGTTAAATCAACTCTTCCAGTCATCATTATCACACCTTTGTCCATGGTTCCTGACTCAGCCTTGTGAGTGTTCTACTGGCCATGTCTCATCTGCTGCGGGGCCATGTTGGAGAGCCAGCTGGGAAGGAAGCAGTATGTGCCACAGTTACTTACTGCACCAGTACCACGCTACAGCTCCACCTCCACTGAAAACCACTGCATGTGTAAGCTGTGATTGTCCTCTTTACAGAAGTCACTGAAGATCACTTTTCTATCTGTTTGCACACACAATCCCTCTCTTTCACATCTTCACTGAATTCATACTTACACAGCCTCTCTCCTCTGTTGTTCTTTCTTTTTCTGATTGTTTTCTAAAAAAAAATATACCTTTTTTTTTCCTCAAGTTATTAAGATGAAGTATAGTTGCAACTTAATATCATTAACTTTTTTTTTACATATTGTGTTTGCAATGAAGGATTCTTTATCCAGCAAACACCAAAACAAAATCTTTCATTTCTGTTGCTTTCCAGCATGGGTTTCTGCTGGGAGGTCTGATTACTTAGGACTAGTAAGAGGTAGGAAACGCACATGATGAAAATTATGAGATTACACTAACTTTTTGGGGTGTTGAATTTTCCAAGAACAAAATAAAATTTCTCAGTGCAGGGATTGGACTGGTTGACCTTTGAAAGTCCCTTCCAACCCAAACTATTCTGTGATTTGATTCTATGATTGAAAACCACAAACCTTCTTGAAATAAGAACATCCTTGTATATAATATATACGCTTTTTTAGGCAGAAACTACTCTTTGACTTCCAGAGGGACTGCATCTAAAAAATGTGAAGGCATTCTGTATGCTGGAAGGCTTCATGTCAAGTTGAAATTTGGCTTTAGATTTTGTTTTGTTTTGCAGTATAGCTATAACTGTATCTACCCATCCCATTTTGCGTTCTGCTAGTGCGCTAGTTAAGTAATAGACACGCACAAAAACTCTGTCTTGGCATTTTAGAGTTCACCATAGAGTTAGTCTTAATTGTTCATGAGATTTATTCTGTCATTGCAAACTTAATTTTCCCTGGCACCTTCTGGAGTTAGCACAGAGAAAAGTGCCTATTCTGATATCCTCTGGAGGAGATTCTCTCTCCACTGATTACAGTAAGAGCTTGAGGAGATTATCCAGCCTTTGCTAAATTTTGCCTTTAAAAACACTTGGCTCCATTTATATTCATAAGTTAAATTATTCACAGACATCCCTTCAAAAAATATGCCAACACATTTTATAACCTCTTGTGACACAGAATTACACAGACTCTGCTAAGTGTAAGGAGCTGGCCCATGCATGGTTAGCACAGGATTTGCTTATGCATGAACTCAAGTTTTTTTGTAAATGGTGGGCATGAAATGGTCTGAATTAAAGGAATGTTTAGTTAGAACATGTCCAGCAAGTGGCATCATGTCCCTGACTGGGACTGTGAAGGTCAAGTTCAGTTCTCTGCCCCAGGCTTTGTGTGAAGGAATGGTGAGATCCAGAATATATAAGTTAGTTATATTTCTTTCAAGTCTTGTAGTGCTGAACTACTTAGGTACCTAAGACTTATTTTCTTTGATGGTTCAAATATGTGGAAGTTTATGTCTCATTAAATTTTTTTTTTTAACATAGAGTGCTTTATAAAATTCTGGGGCTAAAGATATCACTTCTTAAATATCAAACCAGTAAAATTATCTGAGAAAATCCTGAGGTTATGTTAGTCCACTTAGTCATAGTATGAAGAATTTCCTATTACTGCTGATTAATGATGACTTACACTGCTAAAGATGGCAGCCTTAATTAGGACAAACATAAGAAAAAAGAAGACTCTCAGAGTTTATCAGCAAGAAATATTTGGCTGTTAATTTCTGTATACAAACAATCACAGGCTTGAAAACTGCTTATGGTTCCTATGGGGAATGCTGTTTGCAGAGTTAGCTTTGTCTCTGGCCTATTGAGATGGAACTGACCTTTGATGTGAAGTTAATATAGTATGATTAATAAAGCAAGAGAGAAAACAAATACAAGGGAAGATAGGGAGGATCAGAGGCAATAAACAAGCAAAACAAGTGATAGTAGCAAGCAGTAGAAGAGCTGGGGAGGAAGAAGTGCCCAGTTGTGGACATGGGGTATCTTTCTCCATTTCCTAGGTCATCATATTTTCCTATTAAAACATTCAACTCACAGTGCACAACTAAATTTTTCATGAATTTGTAACTATTTTATGCTGAGAGCATGCAGTGAGGAATTCAAACACTCTGTAATGGCAAATCAGATAAAAACAACTGCCTTCCAGGGAGGTTTCTCCTTACTGTTAGAACTGCTGTATACATGTAACTGCTGGCAATAAAATGTCAAGAATGAGAGAGAAACTTGAAAGATCCTTGATTCAATAAGGAAAAAAGTTGTTTTGTAAAAAAAGGCAGCGTTCTGCACTGTTATAGATCCTAATTATGAACAAACCAGATCCTGACTGAAAGCCGAGACTTTCATCTGTCCCCAGAAAGCATGAGACTGCATTTGTTTTGTGAGATAATGAGTTTGACACAGAAAGCTCAGCCTAGCTACCTTTGAGCTTGGCAGCATATGGTCTAAAACTCCGTTAATGATGTGAAGACTTGAACTTCCCATTGTATGAAAGTCTGTATTCCTCCCTTGGAAGAGGCTTCGTTATCCAGCCATCCATGAACACCACTTGATACTGCTGCATGTTTCTGGTCATTAATAGAGAGTGGTAGAATCAGTAAATTGAATTTTTAACAAAAGACAACTACTAGTATATTGCCTGCATAGGAGAGATCTAAACATTCAGGTATATGTAGGTTTTTGGGCCACACAAACCGCTCTTCCTTTGCTGGTCTTCTTCACATACCAATTTAAATATCCTTCCTTACATGCCTACTTTGATATAATACAAATATGTGATAAATAATGGATTAAAAAAAAATCAACAAGTTCTGAATCTTAATGGAAGAACAACTGTTACAGTCAAGGGTTAAGGTTTGTGTTATAAAATAATTGGTTTTGTTGTTATTTTAAGCTGTCACGTCAATGATTATTTTTATCATCACAACAATAATTCATGAAGAAAGCCATGGGCTTATTCTTTGCCATGGTTAGGGTATTAAATAATTTTCTAGAGTAAAACTGCTGATTCAAATGGAAGCATACCAAAAATGAATTAAAAACTGGCAATTTATTTTTTAGTCTTTCAGTCCTTTGGAGAACAGGGACTTTCTGTGAGCTACACTATAATCTCCATGAGAGTCTCCTGGGTTTCCAGCATATGGTAGCAATGTGACTGTCAAGTCAGTTTAGCCAAATCAAAAAAATTAAGATTGCCTCATTATCTAGCTAGAAAGGATTTAACAGTGATTGATTTCTGTCATAGCGGAATAATTAACCTTACCACGTACTTGTAGTTATTCATTAAGAGTATCTAATACTAATTGCCAGAAATTATTAACTAAGCCTCATGATACTTGTAAAGAAAGAATAATTATCACCACTTTGTAGGTGGAGAAGCTGTGTACATATATACACAAATACCTATACATGCTTGCAAGTACATTATATACATGACTGTATAGACATGCTGAATGTCATGGTATGAGAATGCTCCATTCCTAGAAGTGTTTAAGGTCAGGTTGGACAGAGCCTTGAGAAACCTGGTCTAATGAAAGGTGTCATTGCCCATGGCAGGGGGGATGGAACTAGATGATCTTTAAGGTACCTTCCAATCCAAACCATTCTATGATTCCATAATTCTCTGATATAGTTAAACATAAAGAGAGAGGCCTACATTTTGATTATCTAATAGTTGGTTTTATACCCACACCTAAGTGTATAGTTTATTTTTCTGAGGTGTTGAAAATCTTTCATGTTACAACCTGATGAATATGGCAATGAAACCTAAATACAAATCAGTAACAAATTACATTTGAGTAACTTCAGAAATACAAGTTTGTTTTTGAAAGCGTGAGATGTGTAAAATATGCACAAGAAAATGTAACAGAACCCTGAATCAAATATTAGACCTCTTTATTTGAATACCATGGTTGGATTAGTTTATGTATACTAGAGTGTAGATTAAGACACTTTTTCATAGAATAATAGAATGGTTTGGGTTGGAAGGAAACCAATTTACCTATTAGGGGACAATATACTTGATTTAATGTTTTAATGATGTAGTGTATCAAATAGGATAGAAACCTTACTGAATCTCAGTGCTTAATCATTTGTTCTGGTTCTGTTTGAAATACTGAAGTACAGTGTGAAAGCAAAATGCTGTGAAGGTTATAGACCATAAAACTGGTGATGTAAAGAAATGAAAATAGTCAAATACGGCCATTCTTGTTTTTGTTGCATAAATAGGAGCTTACTTGTCCTGCTGGGAATATTTGCAGAGTGCAGTTTCTCAGTAAATAGGTGTGAGAGTCAGCTGTATTGCGAGTGAAAAAAATGTCCTGAAAGTGTTTGTGGAAACCAAATTGCACCAAATTGTACTTGTCCTGACCAATCATTTCTTGTAGTAAATGTTGAAAAGGAAACATCCTTTTATTTGTAGTCATTTCGGTACATGCCTTTGTAATATCTGATGAATAACAGGTACGTCACAATCATTGATTTCCTTCTCTATAAGGTAAGCAAGCTGTCTGCTCTGTCACCATGGTGTAGAAAGTCAGAGGAGTGACACACAGTCTCCTCAAAACTAAGTGATATCACACTGCCTTGTAAGACGTTGCTGCTTCTAGTGAATCACTCCTGCCCTAGCAAAGGGATGGCCATGGGCACACAAGGACATTCTTCCACTGTCACAGTTGGGTCTGGGTGCACCGAGTGCTGCAACCTGGGCTGACCTCTGCTTCAAGCAATAAGCATTGGACCATCAGAGTTAGGTTTAGGAGCAGGACTTCAGCTTACCTGAACCTGGAAAGCAGACTGAGTTCATGTTTAGATTCAGGCTTGACTCAGTGCTTATTTTATCAATAGCTGTTTGTTCCCATCCTGAAACATTAGCTCTTTCTCTGCACTTGTGGTAAAGTCAGTGTTACCCTGCTGATTTCAGACAGAAAGAGCAATACCATCAGAGAAGAGGAATGGTTTAATTAATTGAGTCTGCTATCTCCTAGTCCTTGTGTCAATATGAATTCAGTGTTTTGCCAAAATTTTCTAAGGAGATTAATGATTTTGGCTGTCTAATTTAAGAAACCTTTAAACTTCTTGAACTTTAGGAAGCAAAAGTTATGTTCCATTAAAGTGCTTCATACCAGCTATGTAAAAGCAGAAACTCTGAGACACGCTTGTGGGGTGGGCTAATGCCAACCTCATGAAGTTTAACCATGCCAAGTGCAAGGTCCTACATCTGGATTGGAGCAATCCCAGGCACAGCTACAGGTTGGCCAGAGAAGAGATTCAGAGCAGCCCTGCGCAGAAGGACTTAGGGGTGTTGGTCAATGAGAAAATGAACTTGAGCCAGGTTCAGTGTGAGCTTGCAGCCCAGAAAGCCAACCATATCCTGAGCTGCATCAAAAGGAGTGTGACCAGCAGGTCGAAGGAGGTGATCCTGCCCCTTTACTCTGCTCTCGTGAGACCTCACTTGGAATATTGAGTATAGTTCTGGTGTCCTCAACAGAAAAAGGACATGGATCTGTTGGAACAAGTCCAGGGGAGGGCCACTCAGATGATCAGGGGACTGGAGCACCTCCCATATGAAGATAGGCTGAGAAAATTGGGGCTGTTCAGCCTGGAGAAGAGAAGGCTGCATGGAGACCTCATAGCAGCCTTCCAGTATCTGAAGGAGGCCTATAGGGATGCTGGGGGTGGACTCTTCATTAGGGACTGTAGTGATAGGACAAGGGGTAATGGGTTCAAACTTAAACAGGGGAAGTTTAGATTGGATATAAGGAGGAAATTCTTTCCTGTTAGGGTAGTGAGGCACTGGAATAGGTTGCCCAGGGAAGTTGTGAATGCTCCATCCCTGGCAGTGTTCAAGACCAGGTTGGATGAGGCCTTGGGTGATATGGTTTAGAGCGAGGTGTCCCTGCCCATGGCAGGGGGGTTGGAACTTGATGATCTTAAGGTCCTTTCCAACCCTAACTATTCTATGATTCTATGAAATATGCACATATATATTTATACATGCTTTTTTTCCTTGCTGTAGCTGTGCATTTGGCAGAGCATGAGCTTGCTGATTCCTTTCTTCATTTTGCTAGATCTGACAGTTAGAATTGCTAGAAAAATGCATATCCAGTCACAGCTGCACCTTTTTTGTTTGAAATTAACTATCTTCATTTTTATCCTGTAATTGAAATATTCAAGAAGCACTGCCCATGATAAAACAAATGAATCAATAATCCACCTGCAGGATTTCATATAGGTAGCAAAAAAGTGTTGCAGTTCATGACAGCTCACATAATTTTACAGCTCTGGAAATTTGTAACTTTTTCAGAATTTTCTCTCCACAACAGAGTCTCATGTTGAGAAAAAAGGTACAGTTCTGGAATTCAGCTTTTAAGTTTTTTAGTTGCTCTGAAAGCTTTATCCTGTCTATAGAAGTTTATGACCATTTTTGTTATGGGTTTGGTTTGAGGTTTTTTTCCCCCAAAGATTTATGAAGAAGTGGAGGTGCCTTAATTAAAAGCTCATATAAGAAAATCCGCATTGTAATTGCTTTCCAAAGTGCTAAATGCATTTTGTGCTGGCTATTTGTATGTGTACATTTTCTTGATATTTTGACTGAAAAATAAGTTCTGCACAATAATTTATCCTTATAATTCAATTTTTTATTAGTATCATGCTAGGTGCAAACTGATCGGTAAGTCTTCAAAATAATTCAAAATTACAATTTCTCTATTGAGTTATTTGTAGACAAAATAAAATAAAAATCTACCATTACTCTGGTTCAGATATTCCTAATGAAAATAATCTTAATTTGCAATTTCTCTTTTTTTTTTGTTATAAATAAATGTCATAGGAATATTATTCTGTTTTGATTCTGTGAAGAGTTTAATTCTAGGTTTGTGTCAAGTCCAATTTATTGTGTCAAGGCCTATTTATGTGCTCTTATCTAAGCACATAAATAAATGCTTCAGTCAAAGGTCTCTGTAAATCAGTTAGATAAATATATTAATTAGTTAGAGGACAGTCCATAAGAGCACAAAATCAATATAATACAGAAGCTAACAAAGTATCAGCTTTCAGCCACATGACTGACTATTCAAGTTGAAATTTTTCTCATCCAGCACTTGAACTTTGGAGGTGAGCACTGTCCTTCTGTTAACATCTGTCCATATAAATTTTAAATGCCTGAACAGCTATAGAACATAAAGTCTAAAGGGTATGAACACTGTAGAATCAAAATGCATCTTAAAATGTACTCATATTTTTCCACATACATTCTCTTTTCTAATTATTGCTATCTGAATTTGTAGTTGCTACTGTGACAGCGTCCCAGTTACCAGTTTAAAGGGACTGACATAAAACAGAAGCATGACTGTGTCTGTAAATCAGTATTTAAAATTAGTTATATAAACAATGTGAAGTTTAGGGAAGGTAAATGTAAATTTATTCTAATACCACCATTCTTTTATTCTGATATTCCAGTGTTTGACTGTGAGCTATTTGGTACTTTCATTGATAATTTTTGAAATGTCAGTGAGTCTTCTGATTTTTTTAAGCTCTTTATTGATGACTTATTTTTAATTCATTTTGTTTCTCCTTCTCAACCTAATTTAATTCTTAATTGGCAATTGCCTTAATTTTGCGGCTTACAGTAATGTCACAATTCCTTTTTTCAAACATTGATTATACAATTGGTTTAACATTTCAGCTAGCACGTGGTTTTGACATTGAAGTGGAACTCAGAGGCAATTGATCATCCATCAGATAGCACAATCATTGTCCTATAATATAGAATAACCTCAAAAGAATGAGATAAAATTCAGAATAATCTATGTGAAACATGCTGATTAATAGGTAGGACTTCACAGTTACAGGCTCTGCCAGCAGAAGGGCTAAGAGGATAGTTGGTTGAGTTTGCTACTTTGGTCAGAAAGATTATTTTACTCTTGTAAAGGTAAGTTTATTCAGAAAATCCTCAAACCTCCTGCTTATTCTGTCTGTATCTGGGTCAAAAATATAAATATTAGGGGAGGGGGATACCAAACCCCACTTGCTTTTTTCTAAAAAAATGCTTTGTCTCTATGGTAATCATGAATAAAAGTGGTGGGAACATGTGCTGTTCATCACTTGTGTCTCCATCCTCGGCCTCCCAAGCCTATTTTAGATTTCTATGACAAAATGGCTGAAGATAGTGCAAACTGGGTCTTATTCTGTTGTAAACCTTAAGTATAGGAAACTGTCCTAGATCATTCCAATTATATAACAGCTTGATTAAGTTATGTGGGGCTAAAGTACCATGCATTCTGCTTTGGCATCTCCACTGCGAGTAGGAATGGTTGTCCTCTGTCTGTGCTAAAGTAAGGATCTAGCTTTCATCTTTCATGGCTTACACATACCTTGGCTTCTGGTACCAGCACTTTGCTGTGGAGAAAAAGATACAGTGGGGTGGCCCCCATGAATGGGTGCTTGGGCAGTGTCTGTTTATGCTATATTGTTTGAAAGTGTGTTTATATGTTTATTCATATGTATCTGTGTGCATGATGGACTGAAAAACTTGGTGATTTCCACTAAGTGATTGATTGTAGGATCCATATAAGGACATCTGTTTTCAGATAAATGTCTAAATTGCAAAAATATATTAGCTTACCATGGTGAATGAGTAATTTTGACTAAATACTTTCTTTAGTGATACTTCACTGATTTAAAGGGACCTTGCCCTAAGTGTCTTAGAAATGGCTGTGCAAGTATTACCCACTAATATGTAATTGCTTTTCATGCTTTCAGACACTACTTTGTCATATAATTGCCATATAGGTCATTTCAGCATATGCTTAATTTTAACCATGAGCTCAAATCTAGTTGTCAGTGGACTGTTCTGCTGAACATGGCTGGATTTAAAAATTAAGCATGTGCCTTAGTACTTTATGGATAAATTCTGTAATCTCAGGATATGCAAACCTCTCATGAATTCAATTAAACATCAATTTGACTTTGCTGAAAACTCAAACCTGTGTTAAGCAGCTGGAGATCTGGACCTAAGACCAGTTGAACAAGACCTACCCAATTACTTTTCCATAGATTTTCAGTCAATACTGTGAATACAAGCTTGCTATTTAGATCCCTGTTCGGTGAGATTGTTTTCCTATACACTGCACACCAAATCTAAAAGTTGTTTTTTGTTAATGTTAAACTATTATTAACAGCACTGTTAAGTGCCCTGCCTACACAAGCTGAAATTAAGATTTATAATCTCTATTAACAAGTGGGAATATGTAGGAATATCAAAGTGCACCTATTTTCCTCAAAGGCAAAAGAATATTACCTTCATCCTTAGCTGGATACTGAAGCCTCATGTAACTGGGACAAAGGGGAAAAGGAATAATTCCGGTGTGTAGGATAAAGCAATATTTGTCACCTCATTTGCTTCTGTCTGTAACTGATCTGGATCTGTTCTGTCCTCTTTGACTCACACCAGTCACTGAATTTCACAGGAAAATGCGGAGCAGTCTAATCATTCCATATGAATCACTGTTGAATATTTTATGTTACTATCATGCGCAGAGTGTCTTTCAGAGAATCAGAGAATGTTTGAGGTTGGAAGGGACCACTGAAGGTTATGTAGTTCAGCCTTCCCGCTCACACAGGGTCACTTAGAGCACATTATTTGTGCCCAGACAGCTCTTGTATATCTCCAGGAAAGGAGACTCTGCGACCTCTCTGGGCAACCTCTTCCAATGCTCAGTCACCTTCACAGTAAAGAAGTTCTTCCTCATGTTCAGGTTGAACTGTGGTTTAGTTTGTGTCTGCTGCCTCTTGTCCTGTTGCCTGGCACCAGCAGGAACAAGTCGGGCCCCATCCTCTTGACACCCTCCTTTTGAAGCTTATAGATGCTGATCAGATTCCCCCTGGAGCCTTCTCCTCTCTGGGCTGAACAGGCCCAGCTACCTCAGCCTGTCCTCAGTTGAGAGATGCTGCATATCCTTAATCATTGTAGTAGCCCTGTGCTACCTCCAGTTCTGTCTCTCTTGTACTGGGGAGCCCAGAATTGGACACAGTACTCCAAGTGAGGCTTTGTTCAAGATATTTGTTGCCAGCTGAGCTGTTCTGCTCAACAGCTATGACAGGGGTGTGTGAACAGCTCCATGAGATACTTGTCACAAGCAGAGTTTTTGGGAACCTTTTGTGAAATTGTTTTCTTAGGATGAGACTTTTTCGTGAGTAGGCTTCAGCGCAGCTTCTGACAAGTTTTCTGTTACAAGAGAGATGTCTGCAGAAGTGAAAGAAAATAGCACCCCACAGGAACACAGTGTCTTTAACAAAGTTACTTAACACATTCAAGTAATTAAATACTTAATTACTTAACACATTTAATTATTTCTTATTTGGAGGCTTAGAAGATACGAGGGGTTAAACATAGCCCCTCTATGTCTAAGCAGGATTAATCATAAAGCTTTATTTTTGTTTTTTTCTCCCTCTCCCTCTCAAAATCTCTTCCTGCCCCATTCTCCCATCCTCCCCCCCCCGAAAAAAATCACTGAAGCAATGAAAACATTTTTTGTATTTCAAAAAATAGGAAAATGTATTTCGTGTTCCTTCCTCACAATTCTGGCCTCGACAGAATTCAGTTTCTTTTTATGACTCCTACCAAGGTTCCTTGACTCTGGCTTCCCAGGCATAGAATGCTGGGCTCTGGGAGCTGTGGTTTTTTTTAAGGGAGATGTAATGATAGACAAAGTAACTTGCCAGTGTTTGCAGAATCAGAGATTTCATGGCTGTAGTATGAGACTGAGGAAGCAAATATTTATTCAGAGCTTAGTGCATGGTTTGGATGACGTACGGTATGTAATGTAAAGGTCATTGAGTGAGTGATGGGCATAAGAGGATATAAGGGAAAAGTGAACAGCTGGTCATTCCTACATTCTATCCACCACATCTGTTGAATGAAGCAAGGCCTTGTGGAAAAAAAAGAAAAACAAGCAAACAAAACCAAGAAACAATGGCACCAGCATGGTTTTGTGGACACAAAATTGTATTTTGTTCATTCTAAAAGTTTGCCTTTGCAATACAAAAAAAGAAGGTGTTTCCTGTGATGACTTAGTTCTCTGTAGTAGGAAAATAAATGTTTTTCTGTGCCTTTTAAACACTATTCCTCCACCCCAATGGTGAAACTTCCCTCTAAGAACGTTACTGCTTTGCCCACTCCTGTCAAAAGGAGAGGTGGATAGCAAGCAGGTCCGACAGACAGGAGCTCCTTGGGCTCCACTGTCCTTCCTCTTGTTCTGCCTACATCAGCTCCTGGCAGTTGCAGTATAAGACTGTTCATAATATGAACTCACCTTTCAGCAGAGTGGCTGTGATTATTTGCTACTATTGTCCCACATGCAAAGTGTGGTGATGCACAAGAAAGAGCCAAGGTTATACAGTCTGCAACTCAGCTATAGAGAAATGCATCTGTCAGAAAAAGCTATTTCTGTAGCCAGATTTCAGTATTCAGTTATTAGGCATCTTGGGACAAAATAAAAGGACTGCACAGATTTATTGTCGCTACAAAGGTTGTAGCGACAACCTTTATCCTGAATTACTGTAGCTTTAGCCTTGATCCCCACAGCAATTAACACATTAGCTCATTTTGACCATTTTTAGTTGGTTGTTTCCGTAGAGACTTTGAAGTAGTAGAAGCAGACAAAACTCTGATTGACAGGTGGTTACACCTTTATGAGAATGTTATAATTTGGCTTTCTATCTTTGCAGTCGTAGCTCCTTTGTCAGTCTTAGCTCTGTGCACATCTGGCTTTTTCGCTTTTCCAGCTTTCGTGCTCTGATGAGTTGGTGGCTCTGTCTAGATCATCCTTTTGATCATATACCTCACAGAGGCAATAGACATACTTTTCCACTGGTGATTCACTCTGTGTATGTCTGATTTTATGCATTTTATGGTTATTTTATTCAGAAGACTGCAGTGATGATTGCCACATTAATGTTCTCATCCACGTAGTAATACAGCAGGTGACTACTGGTAATTAATCATCAAAACCTTTATTCTTTTTATAACAGAGGAGCTTTTTAACACTGTGCAGGAGTCATAACCTGCAAAGTCTGCAAGTGTTGGGAGAATCTGACAGAAATAGCTAAGCTTTTACAGAAAATGGTGTCAAATGTTGAAACTCTGATCTTAAATTTATAGGATCTGTGTGTGTATGCATGTGCTAATTGCAGTAAAGCCATGTCTTCCTATCACAAGATTTATAGATGTAATTCTCATTAAAAATATAGGAAATGTCATGTCACATCCCCCAGTGTAAGAAAGAGTGGTGTGTTACATTTTATAACTGTTACTCTCCCTTAAAGATATATTAGTCTTTAAGCTATTTTCTATTGGAAGAACGGTGTATTTGCAACCATTTTCTTCATCTGCATCTTTAAAGGCCATTCATGCCCATTCAACCGACCTTTCATGGCACTTAATAAGAATATTAATGGCACGCAGCTGACTAATGCCAAGCAGTTAATGTTTGGACACTAGCTAATACTTTCCATTACACACTGTATGATTAATTTACTATGACTGCAGTTAGAAGAATTAGCAGAACAATGTCACATTTACAAATTTATTTTGAGCTTTAAGTAGTACAAAACATATTTAAACTGGCATTGTACTGTGAGTGAAAAGATTATGACTGTGTATTATAGTCAATACAGACATCTAGAATAGCCCTTTACTGTGTCTTCCAGTCATCCATCATATTGGTCGATTAACACTGGTAAAGGAGTCTGAAAGTCTACAGCATCTAAGGGGCTTCCAGAGAAGCCAGCATTAAAAGAACGTGCAGGGTAGCCACCTGACACATCTATTCACTTGTTTGCTTCATGTATTAAAAAAAAAAAAAGTCTTTCCAGAATATTGCAGAAATATATTCCTGGTTTTAATGGTGTTGGATATTTTCCTGGTAAGACAAGAGGTTTCAGTCAGAAAAAACAAAACAACCAGCCAAACAAAAAAGAAGAACAAGTTTGTGACAGATTATAAAGCACGCATATGCTGCTATTCTAAGTATTGATACGTGCTTACAAGTTGAGGTTTTTTGTCATCTGAAACTTATTTTTTGGAATAGACTATTTGCAGTAGATGAGCTTTTTGTTCATTTGCATTTCTGTGCTATATTAAAAACAATACGTATGAAACACATAATGCTGCCTTTGTCTCACTTCTTCCAGATTTCATAGAACAGTTTTTGGTTAGTCTTACGGTTGGGAAATTGTGAGAATGAAAAATGTTCATAGGAAAACTTCCTACTCAACACATTTCTCAGTTTGCCTTGTAGAAGATTTTATTTAGGAAAAAACCCCACAGTTTTTAGATTTTTAGACAGCCACTTGATCCTAACCGGTGCTGAGCGTATTGTGGTATGGATAGGATCGGAAGCCCAGTCTTTAAGACCCTTACTTTATCTTTGTGTGTGTGTATGTGTGATGATGCAGTTTGTTTCTCTTGTGGTTCTAAGGACACTCATCCTTATTTGACTTTTCTGTGGAAGTAATTCCATGGAGAATTTCCATGGGGAAACTTGATAGACATATGTAAGTACTGAAAACTGCAGATAGACAGCCGCTGAGGTTTTCAAAAGTGCCAAAGCATCTAAATATATTGGGAAATCACACTGTGATCCCTGTCTGCATTGTAAACCACTTATATACTTTAAAAACTATTCTTTAGCCTCCATGTGTGAGATCAATCTCACCTGACTTGAAACATTCTTCCTTAATATGAATATTTGACTGAGGTAGACATCATTTTGACTTTTTATAGTCAGGGGAGATGAAATGGCCGCTTGTTGGACACAACTAATCTCATCATGACTTAGAAATCTAATAGTTCAGGTTAATTGAACTCTAGAAATGCCTATTTGTCTCCAGTCTCTACAAAAAAAAATTCCAGGGTGTGAGTCTGAGGTATCCCTGACTATATTACTGACCTATAAAGTTGTATACCTAAATGTATATAACTACCTTAGTTTGAATCAATTCTTTAGAGCCAAATAGCTTAAGCAAGTTGTGTCTAAACCTACTGTCAAGACAAAAATCAAATGTGAATGTCTCCCCTCCATGCCTGGGTTTCTCTGGCTGGAAAGTTACTTGATTCTTTCCATATTGCAGTGAGAACATTGGGCAGGACATAGGCAGGGCGCATATAGGCTTATGAGTTACAATGGAAATTTAAAGTAATGTGCATCACTTCTGTGCTCAGTCCTAATTAGGGAACTAGATATCATAACTTACTACCTGTTGTCAGGAACAGTATGGAAATGTGCTAGGGATTGTGATTAACGTCCTACAGAAAGAAGAGCTTATCCTTAAGGAGTAACAACTAAGGTCCTATAAGACTGCTGATGTTATGCAGAATTGTGCCCTGAACGTATCAGTGGGTTTTTTATGATGTTTCCACTGTATAGCTTGGAAAAGTAAAAATTCAGATTTACAGTGGTTGCTTTTTTTTCTGACTTCTACATTCAGTAACTCCTCTCTGAAATAGGGAAAAGGTGGCTTTTAATGCATGAGATGTTGAATTCTTTTCCTCTGTCCTGCTTTATAAGGAATGATATTTTATTTGCCAATTCCCTTAGACATCAAGCTGGGATTGTGATGAGTCTTTCCACATTCTTGTTTTCTCAAAGACAGCTTTGTAAATAAAATTAGACACCATCAGCAGCTAATTGACAGCAAGATTATGATCTTCAAAGTTTTGTGCAATATGGAACAGAGGATTTGTTTGAAAGAACAAAATATAGAGCTTTTTATTTTCTAGATAGGATATTTTTGTATAGTTTTATTGAGTGTTGTGAATTCATCTGCTGACCTCTTTGCCAAAAAGACTAGTGATGTGTTTGTCAGTCCCATTAGACAGCCTGATCTTGGGCCATTTAGTACTAATGCAGTTGTCAGGAAGAATCTGCTAGAAGCCCTGATGTTCCAAAGGGCTCCTCTGGCTAAAGAAGCAAAAATAGAGATTCCAAAAGAACAGAGAGAGGGGGGTGAAGGGGAAAATAGAGCACAATTTATATCCAACAACACAGAAAAATAAGTGAAGTGTTGGAGATGCAGAAATCTACTCTCTACCAATGCCTTAAGATGTCACCTCAAGACAAATTCCAAGCATAGGCATTTAGCTCTGCTTAATATCTTCCTTGAACATAGGTTGTGCTCTGTGTTTGAAAGCATTAAAAGCAAGGTTTAAATTTGTGGAAAAGTGGCCTTGCAATTTAAGGGTGATTAATGGCATAAAAAAACAACCCTTATTTTCAATCCCTTAGCCCTTCTGAACTGCTGACTCTGTTTTATGTATATTTCTGAAAGCTTTCAGCTCACTCCTTATGTGCTATCTACAGAGTATGCCATTTCTTCTACCCACAGCACAAAGAACTCCTACTTGTGTTACCGTCCTTGAAGATACAATCTCAGTCTTCCTTCGTAACTAGCTTCATCTAAAGCAGAGATTTTGCCAAGTCAACTGTCTTCCAGTAGTGCTACATGATCAGTAGCATGGTGGCAAGAGCTATTGTCAGCAACACCAGTTTTTACTTTTTGCTAGGATGTCTTCTAGTATGAAGTGGTTATTTTATGGTATTAAAACAGTTGAAAGAGCCCAGTCTAAAATAATGCATGAACAAGCTGAATTATTGGCTTGGTCCTACCTTACTCCAAATATGCTTTCTCAGCTGTTTCATTTGTTTGTAAGAATCTTGCTCAGATCTACAGTGATCTGTGGATTCTGGTCAAATTTCTAATCCCCCATCTCATCTTTACTCTTCCCAGTCTTTCTGGACCCATCAATACTTTTACTTCCACACTCTGCTCTTTGCTATCTTTTATGACATTGCCCTCCCTGATTTTCCATTTTTCATTTAAGAGGGGACGTTTGTATGTCTCCCAGGTTATTGTTCTTTCCTCAAAAACCTACTCCAATACCACTGTTTTCCACATACCGTATTTCCATTCCCCTATTGCTAGCTTCTCAGTTGTAAGGTTTCTTTCTTTGTTTCTTTCTCATTTTCTGTTATCAAAACTACGATAAGACTGCTGTTTCATTTTCTGTTGGTATCTTTCTATTCACAGCTATTTTGCTTGTCTCAGCTCAAATCAGGTCAAGATTTGATTTCTGCAATCTCAGTCTTGCAAACTCTCACAATTTCAAGACAAGACTTGTGCTATTTAATGTTTTACTTAAAGCTGCAGTTCCTCAAGGCAACTGAGAACAAGAAACTCTAAGCTTTTATCAAAAATACTAAAAGCTTAGCCTTCAGGATTACACAAAAACCTGAGCACACAAAGGAGCAAATTAAGAACTCGGATACAAAAAGGCAAATAAAAACCCAGGCTTTCCCTCTTTCAACATTTTACCTCCATTTCCATTACCAAGCAAATTAGCCTCACATTGAAAAAATAGGAGAATTCCTTTCTCAGCAATATTTCCCCATCAAAGTTAGAGATATACTTACCTGTGAAAAAAACTCCAGAAAGTAATAAAAGTTTTCACTAATATAAGGAATGTTTTGCAACCACTATCACTATAAAAACAAACCACAACAATAAAATGCGGTTCTTTTTGTATGAATCAGAGAGTATAGCAAGTATGAAACAGCTTCCTGTAAAATCAATTTGCGATTATTCTTCCTAATTGAGGATGAGCATCTTGATCACACAGGGTAATTTTGCTGAAGTGTGGTGAAGCTGCTCCGCAAGTCACATGCAGTTCCATGTAGCAACTTGAGAAAATTATGTGGACATTGCCAGGCAGCAAAGACGTTAATGGTATTTCTGCAGATTTTTAAGAGCTGTGTAAGCCGGAATCCATTTGTGTCTTTATTGATTCTACAAGCTTGTGAACACTGCTACGTATTTTCTTCTGCCAGTAGATGGTGATATTTATATTAACTATTTAAGTAAACTGGAAATGCATACTACTTTTTATTTTGGTATACATTCCTCATATCCCAGATATATTTTAAAAACATGAGCTGATTTCAAGTACTTTGGGTGTTTTTATTAAGAGCAATGTACAAACTTGTAATTACACAGCTGGTTTTGACATCATTGTGCCACTTTATTGGTCACATCATCATGTTTTGAGCAATTAGCGTTTAACTAGTTCATACATTTGGATAGGCTGACTATTCCTCAGGGCTGTATGTGAAACTGAAAGGAGAAAGCAGGATTTTTGAAGCTCCATTTTCTGAACCACAGACAGTTGCAAATGGAAGCTAACTCCTCACATATTCAGTAGAATTAGTCAAGTTTTCTTGACTGCAAGTAGGCCTGCCTGTTTACTCCTAATGAAACTGTAAAAGCATACTGCAGTTACAGTTCAAGGATAATTTAGAATATATTAGTGTATGCTTTTAATTAAATTGCCCTGGATCAACCCTAGCCCTTTCAAAAGACAAATTATACGTATTATGCCTCAGTACTTGCAAGCCTCTCATGGAATATTGGTTAGGAAACTGTGGAAAGGGTGAGGAAAAAAAATACTGATATGTCCAATTAACTAGGAAAGGAACACTGAATCTCATATGGAAGGGACGTGAGATGGTCATGGGAAAAGTGCTGGAAGTATGTTGGAAATTTATTTATTTATTTATTTAGATTTGGGCAGGAAAATTGGCTCAGTATAACTCAGAGTATTCTAACATCTTTTTGAAAGAGCAGTAAGAAGAACTTACAAAATCTGTGATTAACTGGGAAGTTTAGGTGATGTCCATGAAGGCAGGAACTATCAGATTTTTTTTTCCCTCTAAGCAAGGAAAGAAACCTTAGTTTGGATAGGGCACCCATCAAGTGTTTCTAAGAGAGAAGTGTATTTCTGAATAATCGAGACTCAGTTAACCAAACTGTAGAGACAGGGGGGAACTCAAGACCCTATAGTGTCCAAGCAGCTCTTTTAGTTTTTCTGAATCACAATTTTAAGTGCAGAAATAAAAGCTTTGAGCACGAGTGAGCTGATGGTCAACTTAATAGGGTTTATTAGAGTCAGTAAATCAGTGCAAGAATTTAAACCCTGAAAACATGCACCCATTCTAGCCTTTGGGAGCAAGCTGGACACATAAACAATCCAAACTCAGCAAGTTAGGGGGTTAGTGAAATAAGGAGGCTAAAGATAAAGCTGAAATGCAGTAAGCAAAGATTCTAAATCCTAAGGTCTATAGTATATTTATTTTTAAAAGTTTAATTTTAGTTATTCACTAACTCTAAATTTGAGAAAAACAATAAAGGTGCTTTATAATATTTGTTAAAATGAGAGTTCTAATAACGTGAAAGTGCACAATTGTACCTGAACCTTGACTGAGACCTGTGAGACACAGCTTTGATACTTTTATAGGGGTTGCTGGCTCCCATTGATTAAGGGCTTTGCTAAACATAAAAGATTGGGCACAAAAATACTGATTAAGAATTAAATCTGAGTCATATCATCTGTACTCTAACAATTGTGATTATTCATATTCAGAGATGAGATAGTGATTTTTGAACTGAAGGAAAAATGAAGAGAGCAAGTGAAGTAAAACAGATTGAATCTCACTAATTGAGCTGGTTATCTATTTGGAGACCAGTGACGACTGAGAAGGAAATAACTCCCAATAACTGTCTGAGTCTTGATTTCTTAGGTAGGGCTAGTGAAGGACTCCAGTTTAGATTGACGGATTTATTGACTGAGACAAGAATGAAGTTTTTGAACTTAGAAAGTTTAAAAAGCAGATGAAGACAGGGAATTTCATAAAGAGAAGGTTTTATTTCTTTGTATTTTGTAAGAAGCTTCCATTAAATTTTACATCATAAGTACTCTTGGTTTTTTTGGGTATCAGTAATATGGATTGAAAAGTCATAGAGAACCACTTTCTCTGTGAGGATAACTTTAGAAATATGGAGTTGACTCACAGATGTGTACCAATCAGAAAACTCTGAGACTTTTTTAAAAAATATGTTAATAATAGATGCAAAGTATTCAAATTATGGTATTGTGTATTTTTTTTTTCTACAATGTTATGCATATTCACACAGCACTGAGATTTACTAATAGAGGTTGGGATCCCATTCTATCAGAATATTAACAGTGCATTTACATTACCCCTTGCCCCAGAGACCTTAAATTCCAATTAGGTAAATACTAATGAGAATGAAAAGTAATAAGGCATCTCTTTAACGTCTCTTAGTAGTTTTGCCCATGATTCACCTACCTTTCTTTGGAGACAATCTAGGTCTCTAGCCTTGCATTTAGATTTGATGCTTACTGTATGGTCATGTAACTATATTTTACACAATTGCATGCTTTTATTTACAATTATAATATCATAGTGCAGAGCCTTTCCCCAACATTTTAAAAGCAGTACCTGGGTGTCATTGTTTAAAAAATGAACCTGAGTGGAGTGACTTACCAGTTCTATATTTGAATGTCTTCTTCTGGCTTGAAAGGCTCTGCTTGATTTCTTCCCCATTAAAGATTGCTGTGTGAAAAGATGAAACCTCCTGGTTTACCCTTTCCCCATTCCTGAAGAGGACTTCTGGCCACTGGCATTAATGGTAGTAGTATTTGGTTTCCATTCTAAATGCAATCTTTATGAGACCTTGCATTATAGACACAGGAAAAGTGCATCTTAAACACTAAGATTATGTTATTTTTAGTCATGTAATTTATGCAAAATAAATGCATAAAATAATTTTTCAGCCATAGCTTTCCAGCTATTAAATTCAATGTAAACAAGTTCTTAGCTTAATATTGTTAAAAATATTCTACATAATTCCTTTCTTAGTGTGAAAATGGCCAAATAATACTGTACATCATAAACCATATCTTTAGGAAACCATCCTTATATTTTATAAAATACAGGCTAAAAGAAATAGTAAACAAAATTATGTTTGAATTCTCAAATCTGTGTTTCTGTTTTACTTTTATATAATATGGAACACTGGGCAGGCCTGACTACTTACTTGTCTTGCAGTAATTCCTGAGATACCAGCCAATGTTAGCATTACTTTGTGTAGGATGAAGTGCCCATTCACGTCAAATAACAGTTTTGCATAGATAAATTGTCCAGGACAAAGAAAAGTAGAAGGAGAATGTTACCAACCCATTTCACAGAGAAACAAAGCACAACGAAATTGTAAAATAGATTTAAACTCTGACTTCTTTATACCTGTAACGTAGGCATACATGTTGAGGTTGCTACTCTTTGCTATTTTCATTCTTGATAGAAAGAAACTGACTCTAGATATGTGAAAGGCATGATTCAGATCCCCATGCTTAATATTCTACGTGAGAATGAGATCAATTGCTAACTAAAAGTGTCCATTCACCTCTGTTAGCTGTAGTCCAAGGCTAAGGGATGGTTTTCTGCATCTGGTCAGATTAAATTCACCATTATCTTAGGTCTTATCTGAGGACATATGAGGAAAATGGCAGATGGAAAAAAAATGAACACCCATGTCTTTTAATTTCTAGTCCAGTATTTCTACTATAGGAACTTGCTTTTCCAGAAGGACTGCTGATCATGACATACAACTTTAAGGTTCTGAGCTCAAAGGCAGATCCTGTTGACTTGAGCTACCTTTTGTATCTCCTGGTCAAGACTAATTGCATCTTGTGGTAAGGGATGCCTTGAAGAGAAGTACAACAAGGTGAATGATTTACATAGAAAATGTGCTAATTGCTAGGTCTAAATACAGAGGTAAAGTGCTCTCATAAGATGTTTCCTCAAAACATTGATCAGAGCACAGATTTCTCTGCTATGATAATCACCATGTTGATCTTGAGCACTACTATCAACTGGTATCTTTACCATCTAAAGCTTTTCATGATCCGCATCTAAGTCACATAGGTTATATAAAATAAAGCATATAAAACAGTATTTTTAAAGCACATTAAAACATTTTACAAATAGCCAGACTTGACTCATCTTACCATAATAAAACCTTTCATCCCACAATGTAAATACATTCTGGTTTTCCTGCTCTGTTTTGGTGACCCAGTATTTCTCTTCCTAAAAAGGAATGTGTGTGTCTGTGTGTGTATGCATATATCATCTTACATGTATAGTGAATAATGTATAGTGTTAGATAGACATACAGAAATAGATATGAGAAAGACCACGCAAATCACTGGAGATGAAAAAACAGGATTAAGAAATCAGTATTGTTTAAATATATTTATTAAATTTAGAATTTCTATAGTAATAGTAAAAATATTTTCAATGCTAGTGAATTTCATATTTATTGCTTTGTTTTCAAAAAAACAGTTTCCCTGCAGAGAAGGATTTGGGGGTGTTGGTCCATGAGAAAATGAACATGAGCTGGCTTCAGTGTGCGCTTGTAGCCCAGAAAGCCAAACATAACCTGGGCTGCATCAAAAGAAGCATGACCAGCAGGTCCAAGGAGGTGATCCTGCCCCTCTACTCTGCTCTTGTGAGACCTCGCTTGGAATATTGTGTGCACTTCTGGTGTCCTCAACATAAAAAGGACATGGAACTGTTGGAACAAGTCCAGAGGAGGCCATGAGGATGATCAGGGGACTGGAGTACCTCCTGTGTGAAGAGAGGCTGAGAAAGTTGGGTCTGTTCAGCCTGGAGAAGAGAAGCCTGTGTGGAGACCTCATAGCAGCCTTCCAATATCTTAAGGGGGCCTATAGATGCTGTGGAGGGACTCTTCACTAGGGACTGTAGGGACAGGACAAGGGGTAACGGGTTGAAACTTAAACAGAGGAAGTTTAGATTGGATATAAGGAAGAAGTTATTTATTGTGAGGGTGGTGAGACATTGGAATGGCTTGCCCAAGGAAGTTGTGAATGCTCCATCTCTGGTGATGTTCAAGGTGGGGTTGGACAGAGCCATGGGTGACATGGTTTAGAGCGAGGTGTCCCTGCCCATGGCAGGGGGGTTGGAACTTGATGATCTTAAGGTCCTTTCCAACCCTGACTATTCTGTGATTCTATGATTCAAAGCAAAAGGTGCTGTTCTGTCAGTTTTTTCCTGACAAGTAAGAAGCAGCAAGGATTAGAAGTGTTTGATAAAAACTCAGCTACTTTAATTTTATATTGATTTTTAAAGCAATGCTGGACAGGTGAAATCTGAATAAGTCCTTTAAATTATTGACCATAGCAATCCACCTGAATTTTCAGAGTTTATACTAATATATATAATCACATTAATTATTACCTTGATTTGTTCAGAAAAGTGTTACTGTTACCTGTAATACACTTCAAAGTATTCATACAGTGATAGCTATATTTAGTTAGCATGCCTTAAAATGATATTACTTTATTCTTTATTGTCTATATTGAAAGACTTCTCATAAGTGCCATGGTCCAATGCATGTACTAATACATTTTTTTCCCTGATGCGATTATATGCTAAGGTTGCTTATCAATTTACTATTTTAATGGTGATACAAAACCAGATGTCCCTGGGTCTACACGTCCTTCAAATATGACTTAGGTGCTAGTGCTAAAACTAATACATTAGCTAGATTAATTTCCTGTGCAGTTTTTCATCACATCCACATTAAAACTGAAGTGCTTTCATTACCTAATGATGGAAAATGTCAAAATGAATAGTATTCTGACAGATGGTGCAAATGTCAGAAGCACAGAAACGTGGTAAAGTCAGTAGCATAAGATAAATATCTTTTTGGAATGAGACTAAGTGAGAAAGGTATTCTCATAATAATTGAGAGGACAGAATGAGCATCATTGTAAACACTAGCACTCCGTATTCAACCACGTGACCTCTTTTTCTACAAGAAATTCTTTGCATAGTATGTTCAACTATACAACTATATAGTTTAGCTACAGGTCTGAATACCAATGATGTAGCCTTCAGAGCACTGTTCAAAGGCACCATGATTCTTCCCTTTCCACAGCAATTGCAAGCAAAGTTCTTTTTCATCCTGTCATTTTAAGCATGGGAGAAGAGAATCTAGAATGTAACAAGATGCAGTATAAAATATTTAATGACCTTTAGCGTCCATTTTCAACCATTTTGATATCTGGAATACGTAAGAAGCATAACAGCAGCATTGCCATATAAGTGAGGTCATTCCTTGAAGGTGGAGCATGTGATAGGGACTGTGCCCTTTGGGGTACAGTCACTGGAGGACACTGTTGATGATCACTAGAGGTCAGTACAAGCTCATAGAATTTTCCAGGTCCAAAAATTTCTTCTGGAGATGACTGTGGTTCTTTTCCAAGCAGAGAGTTCCTGAAAAAGCTCCATGCTATGAATGTGATGGGGACTTCAAAATGTTGAACTTAGGTCTTACGAAGAAACTGGAACTCACCACAGCTTTTGTTTGGTTTGTGTTTTTTTTTCTGCTCTGTGTAGTACTTCATTATGTACTTTTTTGTTTCATCCTCAGCATTTTATTCAGACTCCTTTCCTGATGCAGTTCTTTCCTTCATCAATTATTCTGTCATTTCTCTGCCTTAGAGGAAGTAAAGAGGTGTCCTGAGTACACTTCATCTCCTTCCCTCCTTTTTTTTTTAAGTCTAGCTTCACAGCAGTTTCTTACTCTTAATTTAAATTCACATAAATATTTGGTATTATTTATTTATCAGTTAATTTCAAGTTCTGGGCTAAGACTCATACTTGTTTTACAGCTACTTCATTTGTCCATTGTTACAGATTAATACAAATCAAGTGTAGAAAAAAAATAAAACCTTGAGATTTTTAGGAGTTTGGGGTGGGGGATGTCAGTGGGTTTGTGTTATAGGGAGGTTTGGGATCTTTTCCAGTGGGAAATGTATCTTCCGGCAGAAAATGGTGTATGGGGATGGCAACTGTGAGCTATAGATTCCAATACTAGGCTTGGTATCGACTAACTCTATTACCTCAGGCAGGCTTTTAACCTTTCTGACCTTCACTTTTTCCACTTTTAAGATGTGAATATCAGTCCCTACCTTAGAGAAGTGTTACTGAGATCTCCAGAGAAAAATATCTAGAACAGTGTAGTAGTTTGAAAAGATGCACTTAATCAAGCTATGTACAGCTAGACTCGTGTACAGATTTTCATTTTTAGTTAAATAAGTAAAGATTAGGAGAGGTTATTAAACATGATGCACGCATACATATATGCATTCGTACATGTCTTTATATGTAAATTTTATAAGCATTATATTTTTGGCATATTTAGTCTTGCTCAGCAAGAAGATTATTTAATTATCATACTTAGTATTTCCAGTCATACTGACTTCCAGATGACATATGTTTTTCTATCCTGTTGTTATTACTCATGATAGTTGAAACATTTAAACTCTTTGAAGTGATTTCCCTGTGTGTATGAATATTCTTAATGAAAAAATAAGGAGTATGTATAGCTGAAAATGAAGGAACTCATTTATTTTCTAAGAGTTTAACGTTCACAAAAAGTATTCATTTAAATATTCAAAGTATTTTCTGGTGTATTTCACAACTGAAAGTAAGATGAAAAATCTGTGAAATTTGTAGAAAACATAAAAGACCTTATAACACACCAACAAAAAATATAAAGCAGGTGTCAGCATTGTCTTTCAATTATCTGACTGCAGGTAATATGGCAGAAGTGATAGAACAACTTGAATAGTGGGTATAAAGGCATTTAGGCAACCTCTTTCCACAATACTGGAGCACATTTCCAAGTAGTTCAACAATGTAGTGTATGTTTTGAAAATTAAAAGGAACCCACTTTAAAATAGAATAGTAACAAGAGAAACTCAGGACTAGAATAAAACACACTAGTAGAGGAAGTCAATTTGTGGGTGAGAGACTTAAAACCAGGCAAAGTAGCTGCACAACTGAAAGGTGCCAGTATTAACACTGACATAAATCCTCAGCATCAATGCCATGCAAGAGTAAAGAAGTAAGAAATGTCATGCTCATTTATTTAAAATCTGAAGAAAACACGTACTTGTCATCATGGAACTATCAGAAGAGGTACTTTAAAATAAGTAAAAATACCTCAGATGTGGTTGTTATCTACTCTTTTATAACAGAATGTTTATTTACTTAGCATATCTTAACCATTCGGGGAAAATAAACAATAAATTGTCATCTTGAAAATAAGACAAGCAGGACTGAAAAGTTTGTTGGGTGTAAATTAGGCAGCATTAAAGTAGTTTTTCTGATTAAACCATAAATACAGAACGGTATACTGAACATGTGGTGTGTTTTGGCTTAGCTTCAGATTTAAAACCATGCACATTAGTAATATTTGGGGTTTTTTTGCTGTTATATACAAGCCAGATAGATATCCTTCTGTTTCTGAAGTAGAAGAACACTAGTGAAAAAAGTGTGCAAATACAGCTTCTGATATTGTTTGGTGTGGTGAACCTCTCTAAGGAATATTTACTTGTCTAGTAGTTTTATTATTTAATAGCCCTATCATATTTACTCTTCCCCTAGTGGCATTTTTTTTTAATGGAAATACAAACTAGAACTGTAATACTCTCCTTTTTTTTTAATAGACCTCTCAGCAAAAATCAATATTTCCATTTCCTCTTTTCATTCCTGACAACCAAGAGGGTATTAAAATTTGTACACTAACTCTTTAAGGGAGTCTGGATGCCTGCATTTAGCTTTCAGCTCATTTGGTAGCAGAAGCCCTCTTCAAAGGATTAATGTCTGCAGATTATCTAAAATCATTCTCAATGCAACTAATATTTAATATACCTCATACCTGCATTTCACAACAATAGGCACTGTTCATGTATGACTAGAAAGATGCATGTCCTTGCATAGGGAAACGATTAAAAAAAAAATAAAGAAAAAATATCAGACAGAAGCTAAACAAGGTGCTGCTGATCTGATGTGTAGAGGTCTCCCCATAGTAGACTTCCCTTACTGTCTTGTTCTTCATAAATGTGGGGGGAGGGTGGGGTTGCTGGTTACTTGTTTCTTTGGGAGTATTTTTTTGTGTTGATTGTTTCTTTGTATTTTCCTCATACACAGAGGTTTGCACTGTTTTGTTTGTTTATTTTTGGTCTTTTTTCAACTTGAAGTTGAGTATTTGATGATCAAATTCAAATTTTCATGTTGCAGGTACCAGGATTCTATGACAGAATCCATGTGAGATATTTTAGACAATGTTATGAGAACAATTCCTGCAGCTCCATGGCACTGGCTTTCTGCAACAGCTATGCATGAATTTTCTTAGTAAAAATCAGTAGGTGTGATTTCCAAAGACCAGTTAGCTTTGGACTTTGGAAGATCTATATAGCAGAAACTAAAGGCTTCTGCTCACACAACGATAAACTTTTCCAATATTTTTTTATTTTGGGGGGATAAAAATATCTTCATCAAGGTGAGCATCATTTGGCTTCAGGGTATCCAGTTATTTATCTGTGAATGAAGAGCTGTATTTTAGATTTGAAGTGTTTGACATCTTAGTTGAATCAAAGTATTTTCAAAATTTTTCTTTTCTTGTTTTCAGGTAGTATTAAAGCTAGTTGTATTGGTTATTTATCCTGCAGTGTGTTGCTTTAACCCTCGATTCAGCAAAACATTAAAGTATATGCATAGATATGATTGACTTCATTGATATCAATCCTGATATAATTTACTCTGGGACTTGATCTATTTCTTTAATTTGCTCCTTCAATTCACTGTGCCTGTATAAAACATTTTCTCCAAACTATGCTGTTACAAGTGTTAATGAGAAATGGATGGGCCATGACGTTACTTACAGTATGAAATACTATAGAAATGAACTGTTTTCAGAACAGCTTGTTTTTCTCTTTGATATGGCTGATGAGGATCAATAATCTTCACTGTCATCTAAATGTCTGTTTTTAACTTGTGCAGGCAGTCTATCAAGCGAATATTTAATACTGAGCATCAAAATCTATCCTTCCCAGTAAAGCCTCCAAGCTTGTTTTACCTTTTTAAACCCTGTAGTTGCTTTACATCATGCTGATGAGCAATTTTGGAATTAGAGTTGAATGGCACAAGGTTTTGACAAACAGCCAGGTTCTATTCATATGAAGATTTCTGGAAACTAAAAAATTTCTAAATTAAAAAGGTCTGTACTCAACAAGGCCTAGTATCTTAGATTAAGCTTGGGTCTGAGTCAGCATGGTAATCCTCATGTCTCTGTTTAAATCTCCCAAATATCTAGGAACTTTGCTAGCAATCTGAGAACTGGGAGATCTGTGTAAGGTCATTCAAGGCTAGACTAATAAAACACAATTTTGAGCCACCTTTTTACATTCAGAGAGTTTTGCTGTTGTCTAATCCATGAGTTCTCCAAGACTGGCCCTTCCGTCTATGTGTTACTTCTATCAGTGATGTCCCCAGACTCCTCTATTGTGGCTGATGTACCCAGCCACAAAAATCATGTATCCATAAAGATGGTAGTTCCTGTGTTTCAAATATTAGTCCTTCCCTATTCCTGGTGAGACCTCACTTTGTAGATACGAGTTTTTGGAGGAAAGAGGCATAGCTATATTTTCTTCATTCCTTTAGTCATATGATTATATTCTCACTGGAGTAGAAATTCAAATCCCTACCCTTGTCTGAACTCAAATCTCCCTGATTTGAACTTCCTCCCATGATAGCCCCTCAGCCACTGTCAAGTATACTGACAGTGCTTCAAGGCTGCTGAATATGGCCCATTTTACATACAATGTCAGTGTATTGTTTTCTCAGAAATTTGGTTTCAGTCTGCAGTCAGGGAATGTCATTCCTTCTTTGACTGTGCTGACTAGTTTGATGAGTTTTGTGAATCTCTTTCTTGGCTCCTCATTCTTATAAAATACTCTGCAAGGATGTTTGGCTTGTAAGGCTGGAATATGACTTCTTTCAAATGTGCAAGACATGTATTTAGTCTCACCTCCAGTCTCACTATACCTTAGTTCTACAATGGAATTGATGGTATTTCCTCAAAGATTCAAGATTGTGGGGTGCTCAGATACTACAGTAGTGAAGTCATATAAGTTTCTTAATTAGATAGCAAGTCCATTATCCAATTTGAAATATATATGGTTCAAGCAACTGCTTAAAATTAAGGGTGAATTGTAACCACAGCTGTTAAAGTATCACAGTGGTTACACCATGTAGTTCTTACTTTAGCAGGATATTTCACATGCACCTAAATCTAAGTCTTAATGAGTTAGATTAAATCTCTTTGGTGCTTAGGCACATTCTTGACTTCTTGACTGAACAGAGACTTAAAACTGAACAACAAACAAGCTAAGTACGCCCAACAGAATCATTGGACTGTTGTTCCATGAGACTGCAAAGCTGACTTTGGCATGAAGACGTGTTTGCATAATTAAATCTCTTAATAAGTAGACCTTATTTATGACTTTTACATAGCTAGCAAGCTTAAGTACTATGGACGATTTTTCTTCAATATTATTGAGTAATTAACTTTTAATTCTAATCAAATCCCATAATTTCCCCTTTACATTTAGCACGGAGACCCAGTTCCAGAACGCTCAGAGCAAGCTGTCTTGCATAGCTGAACAGGTACTGCAGAGCTGTCATGCTGCCCCAAAAGACTTCTCTGTGTATTCAATTAAAACACAAAGTTGCTGCCTAATTTATACAAGTAGACGTGTTTCATATTGAATAAATGGGTTTGGGTTGGATTAGTACCTATTTCAACACTTGTATTAAAATGTAGGCAGACTAAAGGGAGCTGGGACTTTTGCTCTCTCCCCTTCTCTGAAAGTCTGAATTGTAGCCAAAATGTAGTATGCATACATGTCGTAGTTTAAGCCCAGCTGGCAACTCAGCCATGCAGTCGCTTGCTTACTCCCCCCCCCACACACACACTTCCTCCACCTTCCACATCGAAAGATTTAAGTCCCACAGGTAAGAACAGTCCAGTAACTAAGGTATAACAAAAACCACTACTGCTACCACCATTAATAATAATGATAAAGGAAATAACAAGGGAAGAGAATACAGCTGCTCACCACCCACTGACCGATACCCAGCCTGACCACAGCAGTGATCTAGCCCTTCTGAGTAACTGCCCCCAGTTTATATAGTGGGCATGATGTGCTGTGGTATGGAATACATCTTTGACTAGTTTGGGTCAGGTGTCTTGTTTCTGCTTCCTCCCAGCTTCCCCTCCTCCCTGGCAGAGCATGAGGCTCAGAAAGTCCTTGATCAGAGTAAACTTTGCTGAGCAGCAACTAAAAACATCGGTGTTATCAGCTCTCTTCCCAGGCTGAAAGTCAAAACCACAGCACTGCACCAGCTAAGGAGAAAAATGACTGCTATTGCTGAACCCAGGACAATACATAGCAACAACTACATCTGGCACGAAATATTCCACACATGAAAATAAACAGAAAGTCAGTTTCTTTTTATTGGGGTCTTTCATGTAAAAATGCAGATTTTTTTTTTAACCCAAACAACTAGATTTCTATAACTATTGCTATAAAAAATATAATATAAACAGATACTTTTATTTTCACTGAAAGAAATATTTACACTTCTGTTTAATTGTGATTAACTGTGCCCTGGATCTAAGTAACGTGACATGTATGTATATTTAGGAATGTTCATCCCAACTCAATAGGAATTGAAAAAGCTCTTTTTCTTATCTTTTCATATGTGTCAGCCTTTTTTTTTTTTTTTTTTTTTTCAGAAGTGATGGTACTTTGGTATTTCAGATGTCCTGATGACTATTTTGTAAGCTTGGAAAAATGTAGCCAACACTGAATACTAGCCAAGTGTTCAATGAGAGTTAAATATAATTCCTTGAAAAACTCTGGGGCAGGGATGCCTGAATGCTCTGTGTCTACAGACCTGGAGGAAGTCCTCCCATCAATTCTAAGACCAAAATACTGAAAGCTTCAACCTAAGTCCTTCTTATGAGCACCTGAAGTATGAACCAGATTTAGAGGTTCAAAATAGATCCAAGTTATTATTATAACAGCAGGAAATCCAGGTGCTGTAAGGAAAATAGAAATCCTTGACCTTTCGGACTTATATGGGCAATTACTGTCAGGAGCCATAGGGATTTGTGTCTGGGGACAGTCCTCAGGGCAGGGCTGTTGGAAAGCTTTTTCCCTTGCCATTTGAAGCTACAGTTGATCGCTAGGCAGTGGACATCCACGGCAATGGCACAGCACAGCTGCTGCTGTCTGAAGGCCATATTTCATTTCAGAAGTATTCTCCTCTGTTGTTTTCTGTTAGTGAGGTTGGGCACAGGGGAGAAGTGTGAGATCTATGCAGGCACCCATCCACCTCATTAGCCACATGTGCTGCTTATCACAGCACCCATACACAGTGCAGCAGAGCTCTGAGTTTAGATATGACTGCTTCTGCATCAGCAATGTTTTTATACAACAGTACTGATTATACCATACAGGAATTCATTATAAAATAATTAGAGTCCACTTCTCTGCCTAACCAGCCCACGTTTCTATCTTTCGTATAGTTTTTTTTCCCCTGACATTGCCTTACCTTTTTTCTGAACACTTCTTCTTGATATCTTTTCTATTTCCATTGCAAATTCTTTGAGACGGGCATTAGTCATTCAGCATGTTTTATAAAATGATGTGTACACTTACACTTCTACCTAAGAAAAATACAATGAAAGCAACACCTTGAAAGATTTACTAAGGCAATAATATAAGAACATTTTCTTCAAAGAGGTTAAAATAGTTAACAGCAAAATTCTTGTTTAATCTTACTAGATCATGGGGTAATTCCCGTAACTGTGAGATTACTGACACCACTGTGTATACTGTTGTTTCCATTGTTTGCAAATTAGTAGTTCATGGAGGAGACTAAATTGTTTACTTGGCATGCTGCACTGTGGCACAGCTTTGGCACCCCCAGTCTCCCACACCCGATCTGTTCTGCTCCTCTCTCCTTCCATTGGCTGTTAGCAGGGACTGTGCTTTGCTTGCTCATGGACTCACCTGAGAAATCAGGTCTTTCCCAGAAGAAATTTGACTTGTCCATGATGGAAATTTAAAGCATAATTATAGAAGGTGCTTTTTTGATTCTTTTTTAGTCTTCTCTAAAATAATATTGCACTAAAATTATAACAATAAAATGCCTCTACTCCCCACCTTCAGAGCTGTACCCCTCTACTCTGCACCTTCAAAGCTTCAGACCAGAGAAGTGAGGAGAGAAACGAGCAAGGAAGTAACATATGGGGGAGAAAAGAGAGAGAAAGAGATGAGGAAGGAAGGAGGGAGGGAAGAAGGGGAGAGAAGGAACGAAGGAAGTGAGGGAGGGAGGAAGGGAGGGACAGAGGGAGGGAGGGAGGGATGGGAGGAAGGGAGAGAGGGAGGGAGGAAGGAAGGAAAAGAAAGATCAAAACATCTGAATAATAGGTTTTAAAGTATCAGACTAGTTTTGTTTGCTGTTTCTATAGCCACGAAGCACTATGCACGTAAGAAAAAGTAAAATTGAACAAAATGCAAGCAGCAGCAACTTCTCTGAATAAACATGAAAGGTCACTGACATGAAACAGGTTCCTGCTCCCATTTCATGCCATTTAAGTCATTGTTTGAAATGCAAGCATTTTATTTTGAGCTCAGAGGTCCCAATTATTATTCTTCAAAATTATACAAAAATCTGGTATTATTGGTGTGCATTGTGTCTTACAACTGACCTGACATCTGCTTTTATTTTAAAGCTGTAAATAAGATGGCTTCTCAGAGGTGGAGGCATAAACTGGAGTCTTCAAAGTTGTTTAAAAAAAACCTCACCCATTACTTGTCCTGAAATTACTGTGAATTTTATGTCCTTTTCTTCCTTGTGGTTTGGAAATTCTAGACTTGAATGAATTCAACACAGGGAATGATATATCAATATACCAGAAGATATATTATATCAATATATAGTGGCTAAAAAAGGATACAATACCAGCCTTACTTTCTGTTTCTTACATAAGCTTTTACATACTGGTTATACTTGGCACAAAAAATAGAACTTGGTATCTTTTAGCTAATGGATGGTTTTTGTTTTTTTTTTTATTTTTTATCATCCCCAAGTAGCCAAATTTAAAAAGAAAAAGAAAAAGAAAAAGAAAAAGAAAAAGAAAAAGAAAAAGAAAAAGAAAAAGAAAAAGAAAAAGAAAAAGAAAAAGAAAAAAAAGAATTTAATGTGAGTTAGCTGATTGCAGTCAAAAGCAAAAGCAAAAAGAGCAGATCAGAAACACTGAGATCTGATTCCTTTGTAAATATGTCAGCAATATGCAGTGTTCATCCCTCTGTAATTGTGCTGCTTTCTGCTTCAAGATGTCACATCAAAACCTGAGCACGTCTTCACTTAACAGGTTAAGTAGAAAGAGGGCATGAGGAAGGCTTTTTCCAGCACCTTGAATTCTGCCAGCCTGACTAGCTAGCCACAACAAGTTGTGTTCCTCAACTGAACTGACTTTCATAGTTATTTCAAGGAAACAGAACATAGGAGAGTTAGCACTTCTCTTTTTACAACTGAATTATAATTCACTACTGTGAATTGCACATTCATTTCTGTCCTGCCACCTATTTGATGCAGAACTTCAGGCTTATGAACACAGCTGTAGATGTACAGATATTAAACAGCTTTAAAATGATATCTTCTGCAGCTGCAATTTAAGATCATACTTTGTATTGATGTAATTTTTCCAGACCTCAGTATGAGATGCAATTATCAGACAAATACACAGATCAAAATGTCCAACTACAGCCTCTAAAGGTACTTCCCACTTCACAGTTAGTATTTTCACACCTTTCAGATTCACTTTTAGGTCTTTCAGAAACAGCAGTGTTCAGGTTCTGGCCATACGCTTGCACCTGTCTTGGCTACTGGCAGCATTGTAGCCATTATTTCTTTTTAATATTGCAAAGCTGTTACCTTTTCATTTCTGGTGCTGAAACTGCATAATGACATGTAAGAAGTCTCTAATTCAAGTCAATGGCCTTTTCATTAGCCTAAGATGAATATTCTGTTTTGTAAAGGGCAGTCAAGAAAGAGCTGTACAGAGACACCGAGTCACCTCTCGCCTCTGAACAATGAGCCTCTCAACAAGAGGCATTGGTCTTATGAACCATGAGAGCCTCAGGTGATGCTCATCTCTACAGGATGAGGCAGCATAATGTCTCAGAAATGACAATGAAGATAATTCTAAGTATCTCTCTGGGCTCCTGGAGACAGAAGAAAACAAGGTGAACTATTCAAAGTCCATTAGATGTAGAATGAAATTACTGTAGTTATGCTGTAATATTATCAGAAAGATTGTAAAGAAGTTGCTTAATAGTTTCTCCACTGTCCTCCATTTTTTCATTATTATGCCATCATGTTACATCATGGCTTCAAAACAGACTTGGTTACAGGTATGAAACAGTGTAGCTGACATATCAAAAGGAGTAGTATAGTATTTCATTGTGTTGTTGACTTTGGGGAATTTGTGTTTTGCATAAAATATAATAAACTTTAAGGTCCTCCAGAGAGAGTCAAGTGGCTGTGACACCGTCACTATAAATTCAGGCTGCTGAATGACAAATGCATAACTTGGGAATCTTTGTTGAGGTTTTTTTTGTTAGGGGATTAGGGTTGTTTTGGTTTGGATGATAACTTTTTTGAGGATGCCTGCAGTTTGTCAGGAAATTGAGAACAGATTAGCAGACACTGCATTTCAAAGTTATCTTTGTATGCTCCGAGTGCTAGCACAGACATTCTGCACTCACTGAAGCTGATGCTTAGGTATTCTACTTTCATCTCTGGTTGTGCCAATATAGCTTGACAATACTTGCTACCCATCTCCTGCAGCATTTGCCTTACGCTACTTTCCTACATTCAGAATCAGGTTTTATATTTAACTTTTGCTACAGAGATAGAGCCATTTTTCCTAAGAGATTAACTCTTCTTAGGCAAAGACAGAGCAAAGGCTGTTTCCCACATATCTATGTTGCTTGTACCAATGTCTTCCATGGGATACTGTGGTATTATCTCAAATATTCAGTAGGACTTGAAGGAACATATCACTCAGGATTATACTTCTTCCTCTTAGAAAAATCTCAGGTGTGACAATACTTCAAAAAATGAGAAGCATTTTTTTTGCTGCAGGTTCAAAAGGAAAGATCTTTTCATTGTTCAACATATGTGCTAAGCCAGTCAGCAATATCTTAAAATGCTACAGACTTAAACGCCTGCCATATGCTGTTGGTGCACAGCTGTACATATCATTTCATCATGAAACAGAAAACTGCCATCCAGATACTTATTGCCCTTAAATATAAAGTACCCCAAATATCAGTAACAAATGCACTTAAGGAGGTGATAGATAAACATTAAATGAACAGGAAGTTTCTGCAAAAATTTTATAAGTCCACTCAAAGACATGCATACTTTGCATCAGGTAACAACTAAACACACATTAGTGACTGGAGGAAAGATGGCATCTGGTCATTTCTACCTCACAGGTAACACTAAGTGCAGGTATCATAAGTGAAGAAATACTTAGCATTGCTTCTCCACATTTTGGCTACTCAGGTCTTTTGCTGAGGCGAGGAGGAAAGGGGAAGTAAGAAGGATCAGAAATGTTGCTCTGATCATAGATTTCCTAATACCCAAACAGATAAATGCCAATCAAAACCCTCCCTTTTGATGTTTGATTCTTTACAGACAGAAGTAGCTAAAGTCCTGAACTATATTTAGGGTAGATTAGCAGACCAATATAAGCACTTTGCAGTAAAAGACCATTTACAGCACTGAGAACTGGGTATGGGTTTATTCAAACAGAAATTCAACAAAGGTTCTGCACAATTTCCTTCAGAGTATGCAGGTCTCTTATTCACATTAACCTTTTTATGTGAGAAGATAAACATGCATCATGAAACTCAGTAAGACTTTTAGATTTATCAGAGAATTTAATTCTAATCATTTACTACAGATTAAGAATCAGACTGAAGAATGTATTACTGAAAATATCCATCTGGAAGGATATAAGTGCAAAAGTGGGTCATATCAACAGCTTTGGCCGCGATTATGTAGATAAATGCAATAATCTAAACAGACTATCAGTGTGTAGATATTTCCCTAAAAGCTGTATTTGGAATGGTTTTAATACTGTTGCCTATTTAATCAACTGTTGTAGCCACCCTACTAACCATCTGTCCTAAACACACGCTGGATATGTGGTGATTGGATTACAGAATCTTTGTAGACTCCAGATTTTACTAGTCTGGAAACATAGTGCTTAGATGAAGGCTTTACATGTATCTACAAGCTAGAATCTTGCTAAGTTTTTCTTGCTTTCTAAAGTTCATGTTATTCATGTCTTCTGAGAAATATATGATGTACCTCAAAATGAAATTGTGATCCTGGTTAGATTTCATAGAAGCATTGAATCACAGAATATTTTGAGTTGGAAAGGACCCTAACATCATCTAGTTCCAGCCCCCGTGCCATGGGCAGGGACACCTCACACTAAACCATGTCATCCAAGGCTCTGTCCAACCTGGCCTTGGAACACCACTAGGGATGGAGCATTCGCTGCTGCTTTGGGCAACCTGTTCCAGTGCCTCACCATCCTCACAGTAAAGAACTTCTTCCTTATACCTAACCTGAACTTCCCCTGTTTAAGTTTTAACCCATTACCCCTTGTCCTACCACTACAATCCTTGATGAAGAGTCCTTCTCCATCATCCTTGTAGGCCCCTTGGAAGGCTGCTATGAGGTCACCATGTGGCCTTCTCTTCTCCAGGCTGAGCAGCCCCAACTTGACTATGTTGTTGCTGATGGGACAAAATAATCTTGAATAGCCTTTGCCCCATATCATCTACTATGAAACTAAAATATTTTGAATTAATTCAGAATTGGTCATATTCCTCAAAGACATTCTGACTTGTTTTTGACAAGTTTCTGATTGAAGAACAGCTTTTTCTGAATACTAAAGGATATGAAACGGAAGTCATTCCTGTCTCAGAACAAAGTTGGTGGCTGAGTAGAAGACTTCTTTCCAGAATAAAGAAATATAGAATAGTTTTCTCTGCCATAGTTCTGAGCACCAAGTAGTCAGGAAATACAAAATAACATATTGATTTTCGGAAAGTTAATTCAATAGGCAAATGTGATAAATATGTCACACTGTCAAATGAAAAACTCCAAGTAATATGTGAGTCTGTGCAATCCATTGATAATGTCCCTTTTATCTTGAATGATTTTAAAATCTGGCTAGAGATATTAAGGATAACAGGAAGGGATTCTACAGGTACATAGCAAATAAAAAACAGGCTAGGGAGAATGTAGGCCCCCTCAGGAAGCTCTCAGGAGAGCTAGCTACACAGGATTTGGAGAAGGCTGAGGTTCTGAATGACTCCTTTGCCTTGGTTTTCTCTGGCAAAGGCTCTGACAACACCACCCAAGTCTCAGAAGGCAGATGCAGGGACTGTGAGAATGAAGACCTTAGGCCTACTGTAGGAGAGAATCTGGTTCAAGACCATCTTAAAAATCTGAACATGCACAAGTCCATGGGTCCTGATGAAATCCATCCGCGGGTCCTGAAGGAGCTGGCAAATGAAGTTGCTAAGCCACTGGCCATCATATTTGAAAAATCATGGCAGTCAGGTGAAGTTCCCGATGACTAGAAAAAGGGAAATATAACCTCCATTTTCAAGAAGGGGAAAATGGATGACCCGGGCAATTACAGACCAGTCAGTCTCACCTCTGTGCCTCGCAAAATCTTGGAGCAGAGTCTCCTGGAAGGCTTGCTAAGGCACATGAGAAACAACAAGGTGCTTGGTGACAGCCAGCATGGCTTCACTAAGGGGTAATCCTACCTGACCAATTTGGTTGCCTTCTATGATGGGACTACAGAACTGATGGACAGGGGTATAGCAGTTGATGTCATCTACCGGGGCTTGTGTAAAGCGTTCGACACTCTCCCGCATGACGTCCTTGTCTCTAAATTGGAGAGACATCAATTTGATGAATAGACCACTGGGTGGATAAAGAACTGGTTGGATGGCGGCACAAAAAGGAGTTGTGGTCAATGGCTCAATGTCCAGCTGGAGACCAGTAACGAGTGGTGTCCCTCAGGGATTTGTGTTAGGACCGGTCTTGTTTAACATATTTGTTGCTGACATGGACAGTGGGATTGAGTGCGCCCTCAGCAAGTTTGCTGATGACACCAAGCTGTGTGGTTCGGTTGATACGTTGGAGGGAAGGAATGCCATCCAGAGAGACCTTGACACGCTTGTGAGGTGGGCTGATGCCAACCTCATGAAGTTTAACCATGCCAAGTGCAAGGTCCTACCCCTGGGTCAGAGCAATCCCAGACATAGCTACAGGTTGGCCAGAGAACGGACTCAGAGCAGCCCTGTGGAGAAGGACTTGGGGGTGCTGGTTGATGAGAAAATGAACATGAGCCGGCTTCAGTGTGCGCTTGCAGCCCAGAAAGCGAACCGTATCCTGGGCTGCATCAAAAGGATCATGACCAGCAGGTCGAAGGAGGTGATCCTGCCCCTTTACTCTGCTCTCGTGAGACCTCACTTGGAGTATTGTGTGCATTTCTGGTGTCCTCAACATAAAAAGGACATGGGTCTGTTGGAGTCCAGAGGAGGGCCACGCAGATGATCAGGGGACTGGAGCACCTCCCATATGAAGACAGGCTGAGAAAGTAGGGGCTGTTCAGCCTGGAGAAGAGAAGGCTGCATAGAGACCTTATAGCAGCCTTCCAGTATCTGAAGGGGGCCTATAGGTATGCTGGGGAGTGATTCTTCATTAGGGAATGTAGTGGTAGGACAAGGGGTAATGGGTTCAATCTTACACAGGGGAAGTTTAGATTGGATATAAGGAGGAAATTCTTTCCTGTTAGGGTAGTGCGGCACTGAAATAGGTTGCCTAGGGAGGTTGTGAATGCTCCATCCCTGGCAGTGTTCAAGGCCAGGTTGGACGAGGCCTTGGGTGATATGGTTTAGAGTGAGGTGTCCCTGCCCATGGCAGGAGGGTTGAACTTGATGATCTTAAGGTTCTTTCCAAACCTAACTATTCTATGATTCTATGATTCTATGAAAATTGTAATAGCAATAATGATCTTCACAGAATCAGCATAACATAGTAGAAAAAATAAAAATTTAGCAATGCCATAGGAAATTAAAAATTGTTTAACACTGAATAGCTTCTTTTCACAACCCAGTTTTGAAGACCAGTCCTTAGAAATTTACTATACATGCTAATAATGCAGTCACTCGGAGACCATTTAAAATGTTTTTTCCATGTTTGTCTTCCAGAATTCATTGTCAAGATTGTATGCACACCTTAAATAGAAACTAAAGTGTTTACTCATGGCACAATGGAAGATAATTACTCAAAATCAGTTCTTGGATTTGAATTACAGTCAGTTATGAAGTTTGTTTAGGTAATAAAAAGTGAAAAGAAGTGTCATAATGAGTTATTCAAGGATTTTAAATATTCTGTCAAGAGCTCTTTTAAATTTTTTTTGCCACAAATCAGAAGATAAATTCCACTGCAAATGAAGAAAGAATCACTAGTTTTCTGAAAGAGGAAAAATAGAAAGTGGTGGAATAAAGTATCTCTTCAGTGGCCATTCTATACTCATTGAATCCAGTTTGCTCATTTTGCTCACCTATGCAGCCTTCTGTTTAAAGTTTTTAGAGTCTCAGCCAGTTCTATTCAGGAAGGTTTCCTTACTTCTTTATAAAGTGACTGTCTACGTGTTTGTGTTTTAGACTCCTTGACTTTTTCTTCATCATAGAATCATAGAATAGTTAGGGTTGGAAAGGACCTTAAGATCATCAAGTTCCAACCCCCCTGCCATGGGCAGGGATACCTCACACTAAACCATGTCATCCAAGGCTCTGTCCAATCTGACCTTGACCAACACCAAGGATGGACCATTCACAACTTCCTTGGGCAACCTATTCCAGTGCCTCACCACACTAACAGGAAAGAATTTCCTCCTTATATCTAATCTAAACTTCCCCTGTTTAAGTTTTAACCCATTACGCCTTGTCCTATCACCCTAACTGCTGGCTGAATATGGGAACATGCAAGAGCTGTTTACAGGATGTCCTGACTTACCAGAGGAAAAAGCTCAGTTTCAGGTGGAATAGAGAATGTTCCCAAGGATCAAATTTGTTTTCTTTTTTGTGGTTTTGATGTTATAGAAATGGGAAAAACAAGGTCCTACCTTGAAGTCAATGGAAATCACTCGTTGTGTTTGGATACCATGAAACATAAATCCGGAGGGTTTGGTAGCAAGAGTTCAGGCTGAGTTCAGACTGGCTAGAGGCTAAACATGGTCAAGTTGTCCACAATACGGCCAACTTTAGACTCAGGCTATCCCTAAATACTGCCATTTGCAGTGCAATTATATGAATAGTGTGGCCATAGCTTGAATATCCGTCTGGCTGTATAAGTGGAATTAAAATCAAACCAGTTTTTATTATATCAAAAATAAAACAAGAAAACCAGGAATATTATGTAGTAGCTCTGCAATTACGTGTCTGTGAGGTTCTTGGTAATTTCCTTTCTTTTGCAGTGAGGAACAGAATGTTAATCACTTTGATATTATTGTATCATCTTCCTTTCCCTTTTTGGGGGGAACTAAATTAATCTGAAATTCAGCCAGCTGATAAAAGTATTTTGTATCTACAAGAATCTGGAAAGAGTAAGGCTATATTACTCTCTGACTGGACATAAGTATACATCAGATCTGCTCACTGAAGGTTTAACGTCTGCACACAATCTAATAATTATTTGTTCCCCTGATGGTCCCTTATCAGAAAAAAGCATTTATAGATCACAATTACTCTCAAATCTATAATAAGACAAATTGTATACAGAAGTGATTATTTCTCTCTCTTGATTATAAGGGAAGCCCAGCTGAGGAGATTTGGTGTTACACATCTAACCTGTGTATGTCTAGCATAAGCTGGTACAAATTTGTCCCACAGCAGTTGAAACAGGCAACACCTCAGTATCTAATGCTCATAGGAGCTGTAACACCTTTCACAATTACATTGTGCTTGATTAAAGAGCAAATGGAAACTCTGTGGGGAGGGAGAAATAGCTGAACAGGGAGGAAAATGTGGGGATTTGGAAATATCTGGGGGTCAGAAATGACTACTCTGAAAAAATCAACAGAGAACGTGATGGAGGAAATTAGTTAGAGGTCATGCTGGAGAAGTGGTAACGTTGTACCCTAGACAATTGAGTAGTCATTTACAGCACTCATTCATCATATCTATTTAATCATAGCACCTGAAGCATAAAAGTAAATGTCAAAGCAAACTTTAAAAGTGAGTTAAATGCAGATGGCTGCGTGACCTGTCCCATCACACAGCCTGTAAGGCCAATTAGCACAGACATAAGTTTAATGATCAATTCATTTAAATGTCTCCATTTAATATAATTCATCGAAGATAACAAGGAAAAAATAAAATTCCATGTTTTTCATTTTACCTAAAAAAGAAAAAATAAATCCTTGCAATGTTAACATGAGATACATTAAAGTTAATAGGAGAAATGTACTCTATATAGAACAGAAGCTTTTCTGTACACCACTGTTTATTTTTTATGGGTAAGCCATTCAAAACTGTAGCCATCATTGCACTTACTTTCCATCCAGTTGTGGGCATTCATAGGCGGGTACTTATTCAAACAGTTCTGTTGTTCATCACTATCACATTTGTTATATTATAAGTAACTGCAAATGCAAAGATAGAAATGGGAAGCAAAAGGGACAATTAAGATCTAAATATGGAAGCAGTTACACAAAAGATTGACATGTGGCAAGTAGAAAAGTCATTTATATGATACAAGGCAGTCTGACAGACTTGTAGGTTTTCTCCTAATGAACTCGAGGCATTTGAGGTTCACAAATTCATATTCAAAACTACATAGGGCTTGGCAACAGTATTTTGTTCCTTGAAAATGCACCACGCTGGAATCATCTCGTGAAATAACTTGTTAACCAGTATCCTGGAGCAACAAATAGGAATTAAAAAATGTTCAATGGTGTACATCAATCATAGGCTAACATTTCTGAAAGACCTGCCTTGTAGATGAATTTTAATAACTGTAGCACAGAATACAGCTAGGAAGTGCAAAACTGAGAAAAAGCAACCTTCCAGAAACAGAACATGAAGCAATCAGATAACAGTACTTGGGGCCATACTCATAACTCCTGGTAGTGAAATCCAATGACTTAAGTATTCAGGTCTGTTAACCTTGCTGAAAAGAGTACACATTTAACCTGTCCTTAACATAGATATAACATTAACAATCCATGGCAGAAATTCATGTTTTAGCTATCTTTACTACTTCTATAATCTATCACCAATAATTTTTTTTAATTAGAGGAAAAGAAAAAAATACAAGCTGAATGATTTAATTTACTCCAAATATTGGCAGCTCATAGCATAGGTGAACAAATACCTAAAACCTGAATAATTTCAGCAGCGCCTGTTGTAATAGGATGAGGGGTAATGGTTTTAGACAAAAAGAGTGGAGATTCAGGCTGGATGCGAGGAACAAATAATTTATAATGAAGGTGGTAAAACACTGGCAGAGGTTGCCCAAAAAGGTGGTGGATGTGCCATCCCTGGGGACATTCAGGACAGGCTGGATGTGGTTCTGTGCAACCCGATCTAGCTGAAAATGTGCCTGCTCATCGCAGGGGATTTGGATTAGATGACCTTTGAAGGTCCTTTCCAATCCAAACCAGTCTATGATTCTATGATTAGTAGTTTTCCTCTTATAACTGAATTAAACATTCTTGAAGGAAATGTGATTCATTTTGACTCCAAGCTAACAATGATGCATGGCATCTTTTTTAAAAGGGCAATCCAACTCAAAGCAGATCTTCTGCAGTCTGGGAAATAGCCTCTAAGGAGGTTCTGTGCCTATAGGAAAATTCTTTTTTAATGTAGTAGGTGTTGTTTAGCTTATCTCACAAAGGATATTAAAAAAAAAAGAAAAAGAAAAAAGAAAACAGGCTTTTTCATACACAGTGGTAGGTTTTTCTTAAAAAAAAGTCAAAACACAAAAACCCCCACAAAATAAACCCCATCAGGTTTTGTTTGTTGGTTTTTATTTGTTGTTTTGTTTTTGCTTCATTCCCAAGTATTTCTAAAAATTTAATCACCATAATTTCCAGTGCTGGTTGTCGCAGTTTAACCTCAGCTGGCAACTAAGCCCTACACAGTCAGTAAGTCACTCGCCACTGGTGGGATGGGGGAAAGAATTAAGAGTAAAAGTAAGGAAACTCATGGGTTGACATAAAGGCATTTAGTTAGGTGAAGCAAAAGCTGCTCATGCAATCAAAGCAAAAAAAAAAAAAAAAAGGAATTCTTTCACCGCTTCCCATCAGCAGGCAACTGTTTATCAATCTCCAGGAAATTGGGGCTCTATCATGTAAATGAGAAGACATGCCCTCACTCCAAGTATCCCCCGATTCCTTCTTCTTCACCCATATTTACATGCTGAGCAGGATGTCTTATGGTATGAGACATCCCTTGAGTCAGTTGGGATCAGCTTTCATGACTGTGCTTCCTCCCAGATTCCTGTGCATCCCCAGCTTGCTCACTGGGGGAGTGGTGTGGGAACAAAAAAGGCCTCGATGCTGTGTAAGCACTGCTCAGCAATAATGAAAACATCTGTGTGTTATCAACACTGTTTTCAGCAGAAATCCAAAACATAGCCCCATGCTAGCTACAAATGTTAAGAAAATTAACTATCCCAGCCAAAACCAGCACATTGGTAGAAATGCTTAACTTTCCCTGGGTTGTGAACAAGATTTCACCACATGATGCAGGGTAACCAGGAGAATGTGAAAGCAGCCATGAGTAGGGTTGCTAGTTTTTCTTATAACTGAGAAAATATTCTTAGCTAACAACTTTCTTTTTTTTCAGAATGCTTTGCATTTAAGTTATTATTTATACATGTCAGAAAGTGATAGCTGGTTGTTCTCATAAATAAAAGCAATCTAAAGCAAACTACACTATATTGCTTTCCTTTTAGGTAGTTACTTTCATCTCTCTAGAATAACTATGACATTTAGAATATGTGGAGACTCTAAAGAATTTTAGATATTTATTTATTTGAGAAGAAAGGTTATAACAAATTTCACATTGCATTTTTTTTCAATATGCTGGTTTGGATACTCATAGCTTTGCATTCTGGCCTTGAAGTATATGGTCTTCTGAGTTTTCTCTTCACCCTCTCTCTCCAGGGGCTACGGAGAGAACAGATTGCTTATAACAACATTATTGCATTCTTTAAACTTTATTTTAATACAGCCAAACACATCCTTCAAAGCTTTAGGAAAGAGATTTCTGATTGCTTGTTTGCTTATTTTTTTTCAGGTGAAAAATTCACTTCACCTTCTATTTCTTGTATTCTTTTTCTTCCAAAATATCAGAAAATATTCTCACCTACAGTTTAAGGATATAGCAAAGGATGAAGATGTATTTGGTAGTTATGCAGATGGTTGTTTGCTGTATTTTGTTAGCATGCCCAGATTATAGTAGTTTATCTTTATCTACACTGTTTAGGTTAAAAATTAACCACTAAAATCAGCTAGGTTTATATCATCTAATAATCTCATTATTTAAGACTTTTAGTTTCTTTAAACCTCCTAAGGATATATCAATGTGAAACATAATTGCCTTGTAAACACTGAATCAACTTAAATGGTTCTTTCTGTTCTTAAACTCTTAGACACCCTCTTCTTCTGAAGGAGAATGGAGAAGAAGGAGTAAAATTAAATGTAGGGACTAAAATGTTAGATACTCGATAGGGTTTCTAGAAGACTTTAAAAGCAAATCTGAGTTATTGATACCTGGAAATAAAACACCTGGTAAACACGCTTTTGCAGAGGACTCAGTTTTGCAAATCAGAGAAAGTACATGTTGCTTTGTTGTTTGTTTGTTTTGTTTTGTTTTTTAAACATATGCGTGTACTGTGTGCATTATATCCTATTTTGTATTCAGATCTGTTTATTTAGGCACCATGAAATTTGTGGGTATTAGATTGTGTACCTCTCCAGACATCCATGGATTAGAGTGTGTGAACCTTATGGCATTCAGTGTGTTCGACTCGTGAAGATCCAGTGGCCAGACCAGGCCTCTGAAAATCTCAGCCCATGTCTCTCTTTTTAACCTTTTTAAGCAAGTATTACCCTTGCTATGAATACAATGACATCAGCAGTCATGCTGGCCAGCGGCATAATCTCTGTATGTGTTCAGGATGTAGTATATTGGGATCTTGCTCTACAGCTTCTAGGAAATATAAAGGATACTTAAGTATTTGTTGGTGTAATAGATAACAGTATCTCAGCTATTAGATATATTTAATAAAGGTATTAGGAAATAGGGTAGGAAAACCCCAGTAATTCTCTTTTGTCTTTCAAATAATCAAAACAACTCTTGTTGTTTTGCAGCTGAGATTTTCCTAAGCTGCCAGAAACGGTAGCAGTGGATTCAGCATTAACAAGAATTAGAAAAAAAAAACCCATGTTTTAATGTAAGCCAATAAATATACTAATTAAAAAAGTTCTGAGTTTTTGTTTTTGTTTATAATAGCATGTCATGCTCTTCTGCTAGGATGAGCTTTTGCCAGAACTTGAAAGTGTTTTGGTGACTAATAAACTTCAGTAAGAATGTTGTCCCTTGTTACCATGTAGTTTTGAAAGATGCATTACGTTAACTTACAGTAAAATTTTGTATGGCTGTGCTAAATATTAGTGTAACAGAAATTTGCGGTAATTTCATAATAACCCGAGAAGACATATGGCTTAAATGTGTCCTGGTTCTGTTTTTCCCTACTTCAGTCTGTCTGGCTGTAGGCTGAGAAGGAAAGAAAGAATGATATTGCTGGATATGTAAGACTGATTCTTCTTTTATGCAGTTAGATATTGTGGGGTTTATATTTATTTTGTTCAATGAATTGGAATTCAATTAAAATGAGATTATTAAAATGCAGTTATGTAGGCGTGCAGTAAACATTCAGCTATGTAGGATACAAATAAAAAACAATCTGATTTTAACACTTATTGCATTAGCACATATGTTATTAATACATTGGTATCAAGTTACTTGTAAAATCCAGGTCTGTCACAGTACTGCACTTTACGCTTCATATTCAGAAACTCACACTCTGGAAAGAAAATTCTCCTGATGCTGTGAAATCGAAAAGGAGCATTTTGCTTATTGGTTCTTCTGTCCACAGACAGATGCTAAATACAAGGAAGAAGTTCTTTCCTGTGAGGGTGCTGAGGCGCTGATACAGGCTGCCCAGAGAAGCTGTGACTGCCTCTGTCAGTGTTCAAGGCCAAGTCAGATGGGGCTTGGAGCAACCTTGTTTAGTGGAAGGTGTCCCCTGACTAATACGATGACAACAGGGTGGTTGGAACTAGATGAACTTTCAGATCCCTTCCAACTCAAACTGTTCTATGATTCTATGATACACTGCAGGATTCAGTTAAAGGAAGTATTACAGTGCATCTGTTTCAAGCAGATGTGTTTTTTAACATCAGCACAAAAAAAGCAAACACCAACACAAACGACCATATCTATATGCTACTGATACTCAATTTCATCACTTTTGTAACATGAATTATATTTAGCTAACTTAGCATACTTTGAAGGCAAATGGATTTCTGTTTCTATATCTTTTTCTTACTGTTATTTTTTTGTTTCATCCCCCACTAATGAGAGATCATTGCTCTCAAGTGGAAACAGAAATAGAAAAAAATAGTGAGCTTTTAAAAAGTGTGCATTCCTGAAGAAGGTTGTATTTCTGTGTTTCCTTTAGAAGGCTTGGTATGCAGGATACCAGATACTGGCCAACCTTATATTCACGGCCTGGACAGTCTGCCCACTCACTATGATTCCTTTCTGTAGTAATGAGTTTGATCAGACTGTAAATTAGGTTTCTACAGTTTTATGCTGATTAAATTATTCCCTTGTGTGGGATTCATGATTTAGTAAAACAAGGATTGAGGGAAATATGCCAATAACTTCTGCTATCTGTAACATTTCCAAAGTACCAACTGCATCAAATAATAACATCAGAAGTTGCTGATAGCAATGTTTCCTCCATTCTCTGCCTGTTTTGCTTCACTTGGCTTTGTATACTGTCATGTAGTTTGCATCTGTAGGGATTTGTACATATGCTGGTTTAAGAGTATGAACATAAGAATAGTTTGCCTAAGGAGGCTGGAGGATCCTTATTGCTGGAGGTTTTTTAAGAACAGTTTACATAAACCAATGATAGAAAGTGTACAACTACAGGCTATTCTATGAAATAAACTTTTTTTTTTTTTTTTTTTTGCTACCTACCAAACCTATTTTTCTCTGGTCCTGTGATTCTATGATTCATAGAGTATTCATGGAAACAAAGTTGTGGGCATACAGCAAATCTGTGCAGTCCTCATAAACTTCACCATCCAGGGTCTGACTTTTCCTCCCTTTGCTCAAGTGAAAACTAGATTACATGGCTTCCTTGGGTCATTGCTTTTAGCATTTAATTATCTGTATAATTATAAATATTTTCCTGATATTAAACCTAATCTCTGCTAAACTCATTTATTCTTGTCCTGTCCCTAGTGAATATGGAAAATGCTCACCGGTGAAGACCTTTTTATATTAGCATAAGACAAAGTAATAAAATATAATGACTAATACCGGATGCCCTCAGTGAAGCCTTGCTTGCAGTGAAAGTCAAGTAATGGAAGAGTCTGAAGATTTTATATATCTGGAGAAGTACTGCTGGTATTATCAGAGGCTGACACTACTGTAGTGATTGCTTCCCATGGAATTAGTAATATTTGAGGGTATGGTTTTGCTTTTTCTTTTTTGCAATTTGATTTTGCTTTCACAAAACTCATGCTATAAGATATAAGGAAAATATACAGAGATATATGAAAATTATGAATATAAAATATAATAATACTTTCCAGTTTGCTAAAGCTTGCCTATTTTTATCGTTTCTTTATGCCTTAATCAAATAGGGAAGAAGCGAGTATCTTCAACCTAGATTCAAATCTTAAAAACCTCTAAGAGATTTTGTAAGATGTATATGTGTTCTGTTCAAGCACTCTAGTCACCACAGAATTTTCTCCTATACAGAAATCTTTACTGAAAATGAAAGCAACATTTTATTACAATATTTGCTTATTTTAACCTGCTTGTTCTTCTCTGTCCTTCTTACAATTTTTTACATCTTTACTGAAGTGTGGTGTCACCAGAATGTAAAATACTCCTAAGTCTGGGGCTTCACAAGGGTCAACTACAATTTTGCAATTTGCATTCTATAACTCTCTGTCTTATTATATAAGTAAATGCTGTTAAGAAAAAAACAGATTGTGTTTTTTTTTTCCTGTAACTGTGGGGCATTACTGACTCATGTTCAGTTTATGATCCATCATGACTCCTATGCCCTTTGTATCATATCACTGATAAGCAGTTATTCTTCACTGTAGCTGTGTATTTTTTTTTTCCTCCTTTCTAACAGCAGTACTTTGCATTTTTCTTTATTGAATTTAGTCTTCTTGGTTTTGAGCCATTTCTTCAATTTATCAAAATCATGTAGAAATCCTATCCTGCCCTACAGAGGGCTTATAAACTCTTATAGCTTATATAATCTACGAATGCTTTTAGTGTACTTTAATCATCGTTGTCAATATTTTTTTTTAAGAAGGTGACTGGAAGAGACAGCTGTTACACTTTCTCAATAAAACATGGATAGTAATTCTTTGAAAGCAGCAGCCTTTGAAGGCAAGTAATTTTTGCAAGTCTGAAAAAAGGACTGACACTGAATAAAAGAACATATTGTGTTATGAAAACTTTCTGTATAAGTTTCAGGAGGAATTTATAATGTCATACTTACAGATTACAGCTGATTTCTAGTTACAGCAGCACCAGATCTATAATGTCACATCATCCTCTATGAAAAGCAGGAGTTTTTTCACTTTCTAGAACTGCTCCATGCTGTTGATGGAAGTGTATTAAGCTTGATGACTCTTTTATATGATCCAGTACTGCAAAATCTAAATTCCTAACTGCAGTGTGAAAACAACACACCTCTGAGTAAGAGCACAACCTGAAAAAGATGGCAGTATAGTGCTGCAGGATTATAGAGACCTAAGCATATACAAATCCTGCTTGATACCAAGTAAGTTCTTAGGAAGTGTTGGTTTGGGGAATTTTTTTGAAGGAGGTTGTTTTGATTGCAAATGGAGCAGAGATAATAGGCATATCATCAAGAGACGAGAAATATTGAAATGTTTTTTGCTGGAGTTACTTTTAAGAGAAGAACTGGTCTTCAACGCTTTTAGGGATTTTGCAATTGCAGAATCTAGATGGTTTTGGAAGTCAAAAAAGTAAAGCATGATGACAATGCATTAACGCATATGCGTGGTGCAACAGTGTCAAGAGAAGTCATGTCTCAGAGGGAGAGAAAATCTCAACAAACACAGGCAACACAGCTACTCTAATTAATTCCTGCAGGGCATTGATGTTACTGGGAATTCAAGGGGCTCTTTCCTTTTTCTCCTCAAGCAAATTGTCTAGTTTTCAACTGCTAGTCTGTTCCTTGTGACCTCATTTAAGCTATTAGAGGTAAAAGCTGTCCCCCACCTCCCTGGCCTCATGGAAGGCACATCAAACAGTGGAAAGAGGAATTTGTTTTCAGGCTGCACAAATGGTTTGCTAAACACTAATGAACAAATCACTTCTTCCACTGTGTTTCATTTAGGGTTTTTTTCTGGAAGAAAGATGAGGGAAGGGTGAAAATTCATTCTTTCTCAGCCCTTTGCCCCTTAAAAAGGGCCTTTTGGCAAAATTGGACGTGGTGTTATCTATTCAGTTATACTATAGATGGCAGAAATACTTGGAGTAGGAAGCACTGACTTTACTAAGGAAGCTAAAGCATGACTGCACTGTAAAGAAAAAGAAACACCACAGAAGAGATCTTTTTCTATTTGTTGATTTACTTCAGGTTTGATTGAGACCACCCAGTTTAACTACCAAGATACTGCGATATTTTCCACAGACTTGGAAACCAGAAATTACTAATAATACAATCAGCTAAGGAGAAATGTGGATGTGACTTACCAGTGTTTTAAAATAACAAAATGCTATGTGATGATGTCAGTTAAGTCACCAGACTTCAGTTGTTTTTTCCTGAGGAGAGTCAGGGTATGTTATCTGGGACTTAGTGTTTCACAGCATAGTCATGTAGTTTCTGTATTGGAGATGGCTTATATCCAGTGTGGGGTATGAGCAGAGCAATGGTACCTTAGTATAGACATACTGTAAGTCATTCCAGTTTGGGCACTGAAATAAAATTCTTTTGTTAAATTCTTCTTGTCAATATAAACATCAGCACTTGCAAATCACTCTACTGAAGTTTTCTGCACTATTTTTTGTTTCCAGAAGATGAGAAACAGTGACTAGTCAGTAACTGAGATGAATGATGCTATTACCAAAAGCAGCCATTAAAAGTTATATAAAAAAATAGATATACACAAACAGTCTGTATAAAGTGATCTTGGGAAAAGTGGAAAGAAAAGCAGTATAACAGAAACTATCTCCACGCACACTTCACAGTCATCCATAGCAGTAACTGCATGCATTGGACATGCCGTCCAGAAAACTTATCCAGAATACACATGAATTGAAGATGTGTGAAGATTGAAAAGGAGAAGAGTAGTTTGTGCACTTTTTCTTTGCTTACCAATTAAGTAACACGTAATTTACATTTTTTGCCATGAGCAATTTCTTTAAATCACAGTAGGGATCAAGAGCCTACAGAAGTACATTTCTTTTTTCCCCAGAGTTCCAGTATTTTCCTCACATGCTGTACATGTGTACCTGTGATTCTGTTGTCCTCAGGCTTGAAATCTGTAGTTTTTAATTTAAAAGAAATTGCCTAAAACATTCTTCAGAAGTTTTTGTGATTTTGCATACAAGTAAATTATTCTGAAATTCTTAGAAACGTTTTACATATTCTTTCCACTCTCCTTCTTCCAAATTTGCCCATTTTTTCTACTTTTAATCCACTCACTGTAGTAAGCTCATGCACATTTGGACAGCCTGTATCTCATTCTTTACTGTGTTTGCATGGCAAGGTTTTGGTTTCAGAGGAGCTACAGGAGTGGCTTCTGTGAGATGTCAGAAACTTCCCCCATGTCCAGTAGAGCCAATGCCATCCAGCTCCAGAACAAGAGCCATTACTGGCCAAGGCTGAGCCCATTTATCAGTGACAGTGGTAGCACCTCTGGGATAACACAGTTAAGAAGGGGGAAAAAGGTTATGCACAACAGCAGATGGGAAGAGGAGTGAGATAATAAGAGAGAAACATCCCTGCAGACACCAAGGTCAATGTAGAAGGAAGAGAGAAGGTGCTGCAGGTGCTGGAGAGCAGATTCCCTTGTACCCCGTGGTGCAGCCCATGGTGAGGCAGGTTGTGCCCTGCAGCCCATGGAGGTCCACGGTGGACAGATATCCACCTGCAGCCCAGAAAGAACCCCACGCTGGAGCAAGGGGATGCCTGAAGGAGGCTGTGACCCCTTAGGAAGCCTGCGGTGAATCAGGCTTTTTGCAGGACCCGGGACAGTATGAAGAGATGAATCCACACTGGAGCAGGTTTGCTGCAGGACTTGTGAACCCACAGAGGACCTGCACTGGAGCAGCCTGCTCCTGGAGGGCTGCACCCCATGGAAGGGACCCATGCTGGAGCTGTTTGTGAAGAACTGCAGCCCATGGGAAGGATTCACATTGGAGAAGTTTATGGAGGACTGTCTCCTATGGGAGGGACCCCACACTGGAGCAGGGTGAGTCCTCTCCTGGGGAGGAAGGAGCAGCAGAGACGTGTGATGAACTGACCATAACCCCCATTCCCCTGTGCTGCAGAGTGGGAGGAGGTAAAGAAATTGGAAGTGGAGTCTGGGAAGAAGGGAGGGGTGGGGGGGAAGGTGATTTTAAGATTTAGTTTTTATTTCTCATTATCCTACTCTGATTTGATTGGTGATAAATAAAACTAATTTCCCCAGGTCAACTCTGTTTTGTTCTGTGTGAGTAAACTGTTCCAGGACATACATGCCATTTAAATTGTCCTGAAGATCCTTTCTAAAACAGGCATAGCTGCTCAGTTCTGGCCAGGCAAGGTTTTTGTGGATATCAAGATATTCTAGTGTAGTACATCTCTATTGTTGCATTATTAAAGTAGGAAAGTGATTTCAGTGGATGTGAAAAAACACAATAGCAGTTGACTCATTTATTATCAATTTAGGTTGTCCTATATGAATTAATGTAAGTTTGTTAGTGATTGTAGTAAAGGTAATGAATTCCCATTCTCAAGGGATCAGCTTTATATTAATTTCTTTCATGGATTTAAAACAACGAGGTGGTTAAGACTTTTAGAGTGTGATAAACAGAAGTCTGCTTCATTCACCTTGGAAAGAAGTGTATTTTCTCCCATTGTGAAATTGTACTTATTGGAGTCGGGTAAATAAAATTTTATAATAATGTTGCCAAGAGAAGTAATACTCAGTTTCTTATTTTTTTTCCTTCCCTACAGTTCTGTGCTTATAATCATAAATTGCTCAGATGATTTATTGTTGAATCACATTGAATTAAGTGGGTACCACTGTAAAATGTTTCAAAATTGAAAACATATGAGAATAACCTGTTATAAGGAGGAAAATGTGGAGGAAGACAGCATGCTTGGAACAAAATTTAGGTTTTAGGTATTTAATCAATTCTACTCTATCATTCAGTCCCATCAACTTGAAGATGATGATCCAGAAGAGAAGTGAGCAGTGGTATAGATATCTACAGATACCTAACAGAATTATCATAACTTTGGAAGGTATAACAAGCTGTTTATTTCAAGGTTTAAGGCAGTCTCTTAAGTGATCAAGAAAATACCCACTGAGGAACAGACTATCCTGACTATATCAGACTATTATTTTTCTCATGCTCCTTCCTGCAGCTAATGTCACATAGTAGATATACTTACAAGGTAACACTTTGAATATTTGAGGCTAGTTCAGCTTGTTTTTGTCTGAAGAGTGCGTTCACTTACGTCAAACTGAAGAGTTTCAAAATTACTGATCCATAAGTTAATTATGTTTGCAGCTAGGTAGATGATTGACATACAGTTGTATATTTAAGTGTATTTAATGTGTTTTAAGATAGATTTACTTGTACAGAATAATCACATACTTTTTCTTATCACTATACTTTTAAATTGTGTATCGATTTTTTTGTTTAAATTCACCATACCCTAAGTATTATAAATTCTGATTCCAATCATAGCTCGAAGGCATTGAGAAACTTTTTTTTCTTTCAAAGGACTTGAGGGGCAAATGCAGCAAATTAATGATACTCAGGCATGAAAATCTTTTTTTTTTTCTTCTGATTATTAAAGCTCCACCTCAGTGTCTGGTAAGAGAGAGCTCATGACTGTCCAGGCAGCCTGTATTGTTTCTATCATGTAACAGATCAGAATTTGGATTTGGCATTAATTTTCTTCAGTGAATATTGAGAGGGAGTTATTTTTGATTCCTTAAGGCCAAAGTTGTTTTTTTAGCAGCTTCTTAAGCCACTGCTTGAAATTCCAGTCTCAAGCAATATGAAATTCAGGAAGGACTACCAAGGCATCAGAGAAGGAATACCAAGGAATCAGAGGTACAGGCAATGTATTGACATGATACTCAAATGAAAAAGCCCAGAGGTGAGAGGAAAGCAGAAACCAGGGATTTATCTCACCTCATCTTAGACATGTGCAGTGTAGCCATCAATGTCTGAGCCAAGCAGACATTGCTAATCAGATTCACTTTATAGTCAGGGGAGAGCAACAGCTGCTTTTATAGCAGGATGCATTTGATGGAATTTGGATGTCTTCTTCAAGATTATATATTTCCCATCTAAGCAGTGTCTTTTTCTCTGTCTACAAAGGGATACAAAGATTACTATCTTAAGATGCAGACACATAGATAGCTATGTTTAGTTAAATAAATGTCACTTTGAAACACTGCAGATAATGGCAACAATAAATTACTTTCCAGGTATGTTTATGACTTTTTTTAATAACAGCCCAGTGCAGTTGGAAATTCATAATGACAGTGTTAAGGAACATTGGTAAATTTTAATTAAAAACATAAATTGGGGGAGATTATTTATCTGAAGCACTGCTTTGCTTTAAAGAAAAATAAAAAAAAATGAATTACTAGTTAACTGCTATGCAGTTTTTACTGACTACTTTTAAAAATGCTCACAGATCAAACAGGCCACTTGCATTCATCAGCACAACAATGTTCTGATGTGTGAAAGGAAGGAACAGCTCAGATGTGCCACAAAGAACAAATAAGCAGTATCAAAAGCTTGTCAGCAGTAGGTAAACCTGAAGGAACTAGTTTGCAGCCTGAAAAGAAAGCAGCACAAGTCTTCCAAAGTGGTCAGACAAGAAGCTGTGAAATTCCATCCAGGCTTGTATATGTATAATCATAAAGTGACTTTCATGCACTCCATTCAGGGGTAATAACAGTAATAAACACAGCTATGCAATTCAACCAATGTAATAATATTTATATACTTTAAAAAACATAATTACAATAGAACTACTCTGTATTATCACAGTTCTTATCACATTGGTCCTTTTTGCACAAGAGCTCCATGCCTTCAGCAGCCTCATTGCTTTTCTCTGTATTCCTCTAGTTCTTCTGTAAGAAGAGGGTCTTCTGGCTACTTCAGGTAACATAGCCAAATGAGTCTACAGCACTGATTCCTAGGGAGGGATTAACATATGTTCCAGATTGATCATTATCTTATTCATTTTCAAACATCTTATTTAAGTGTCTTTTATTATTACTGTTTATAATTTGCAGAGAGATCTTAACGGCCTGTTTTGAAACAATGCACAGGTCAATTTCTTCAGTTAAACATTTAGTTTAAAACATTTAGGTTGCTTATTTGCCAGTTTTGTGGAGATGGGAATTCTTTACCAGTCCTCAAAAATTTAATTAATCTCATTACGAAATTTTGCTTCTCAGCTCTCATTTAAGATAATATAAATAAGATAAATTAGTATACTATTTCTTTGACTTTAAGATGCACACCGGTGACCTTTATCACAGGGAAAAATGGTTATTCAATTGCAAACTGTGATGTTTCGCTGCTAGACATCTTTTAATCCATGACAATACTGCCCTATCTCCCAAGCTTAATTAGCTCATTTAGGACTCTTTCAAGAAAGGTCTTGACAAAGACGTCTTGAAAATGTTTTTTCTCTGTTCTTCACTTTTCCCTTAAGCACAAAGAAATGTAACACTGAAATAAGACACTGTAACAGAGAAGGAAATAAAATAAGTATGTCAAACTCAAGGTTAACCGGTGGTTACTACATCGTGGGTACCATTTTTGTCTTGGAGTTTTCAGCTTTGGAGATTGATTGTCAATTTATGTTGATTGCTTTTGATTCTTAATGGATAGTACTTTTAGTTTTAAAGTTGACACTAAATCCAAGTAGATATCAATTGTAATGAAAACACTTTAAAAGTAGGGTATAAATCTATGGTGGGATCAGTACACTTCATTTACCAAAGTGGGTTGTTTGGGTTTTTCCCAAAATTTAGTTTAAAAAAAATAATATTGGAGCATTCATACTTGTTGAGAAAACCTTGTTCAATATTTTTTTTTTTTATTTTATTTTTACTCGTAATACGTATTGATAAACATACCTATATCGGTATTTACAGAATCATAGAACACTCTGGGTTGGAAGAGACCTTAAAGATCATACACGCCGTCTGTCATGGGCGGGGACACCTTCCATTAGACCAGGTTTCTCAAAGCCCCATCCAACTTCGCCTTGGAACACATAGTAAAGAATTTCTTCCTAATAGCTAATCTAAATCTGTTCTTTGTGAGTTTAGAGCCACAACCCCTGTCCTGTCACTACATGCCCTTGTAAAAAGTCCCTCTCCGGATTTCTTGTAAGCCTCCTGTAGATACTGTAAGGCTTCTCTAAGGTCTCCCCAGAGCCTTTTCTTCTCCAGGCTGAACTCTCTCAGCCTTTCTTCATAGCAGAGGTACTCCAGCCCTCTGGTCCTCTTCATAGCCTCCTCTGGACTTACTCAAGCAGGTCCAAGTCCTTCTTGTGTTAGGGGCCCCAGAGCTGAACACAGCACTGCTGGTGAGTCTAATGACAAAAGTGTACAGGGCAAGAATCAAAAACCAGAATTCTGCAGAATCAAAAGGAGAATTATGTTTGGTCATAATAATATTTTAGAACTGCCTTTGAGAAGGACTTTTTGAAGTAAGGAAGATTCTTCTTAATTGAATATAGAAGTCTTTGAAAAAGAGGATTGCTGTATTTTGCAGTGCTCAAAAGCAGTGTAGTTCTTTTCTGTAGCTGATTGACTTGAAAATATCCTAAAATCTGGGAAAGATGAACAAGAAAACCTTACTGGTGGTGCCATATGGAATAATTATAGTGACAGCCCTCAAAGGGGTAAAGCACTAGGATCTATTTTGTGCAGTCAGAGCAGTAAATTAATACCCTAAGGATTAACTCGCAAAATCTAAAGTAATCAGTAGCGCAATAATTGTATCATAGATGCTGAATTTTGCCCAACAAAGCTGTCACTGTCCTTCTGCTGTAGTGGGTTGGTAATGGGAATGCTCTATGCTAAGGAGGAGCTGGGCTAGGTCTAGCATTTGACCGCATTCCAAATGACATTTAATACAGGTAACTGATCACGGTATCAGCATAGCATCTGCTACATTTATTTATTTATTCATTTCTGTCAGTCTAGTGGTGGGTGTGTTGATGAAAAGCCTTGCAAGCCTGTGAATGCTTAATAAGAGGTAATGGAACAACCAACCTGTTTGCCACATAATAGCTTTCAGTATAAACTCTGGCATGTTTTTATCTATTCATTCAGTGTTTCATGGTGATTTTAGTCACTCTTTCCAGTGAGTCTGAGGAAAGTAACATGACTTTGGTCACCCTGTATATGTTACAGTTTATAATAGAGCATTGTAGCATATGGCTATGTAAATCCGCTCTTTTTCAGTGAGGAACACGTTGAAACACATTTAAAAAAGGACAGTGGTCTGCATTACCAAATTCATGACTAAAAATTGGTTTCTTTCAGTGAGTGTGGTTAGTTCTTTTGTATCTTTATTTTCAATAATAGTAATAGTCTTTTTAAAGTTGTAGAATCATCTTAATTACAGCTGGGAAAATGTTTTCAGTTAGTTAAATAGATAGCTTTTTGAAATTTAATATGCTGTATAAAAATGTATGCTTTAATAGGATATTGGACCATAATTTTTAAAAGACCAAGTTTCAGAGGCTATTTTAGTATGAAACTGAACTTTCTATATGCCAACATAGATTTGCAGAATATATGGCATATATAAATAAACAGCAGAGCTGGAGAGCGTGTACTCTTCAAATGATTCAGATGATTCACTTTAAGTAAGTACTGAATGCACATTCTTGTTCTGTTTACTGAAGTGGATGCGATAAACACTCTGTTTACTTTTGCATCAACTAAGCTTCAGTGTTTTGAAATAAAGCTATTTTACCTATAGAGACCTTAATTTTGCTAATACGTTAAGTGCAGTGAGATGAATACAGACACTCTGTCTGCTTTGTGATAAAGCTGAATTAATACCCAAAGGATTAACCTTCAGCAGGGAGTGTGCTGATTATTATTGTAGAAATTACTATTAAATGCTCTCTAAAACATGGTTCTACTGAACAGGTTGTCATGGGGGGGGCCCTTGGGGGGTAAAGAGGGTAGGTTGGGAAGGGATGAGGAGGGGGAGTGAGTGAAAACATTTCCAGTCCATCATGAATAAAATACTGATTGAAACCTAGCATCTTTTTACCTCTGTCATATCTGCTTTATGAATGTCAACAAAGTGCTGGGGGGGTTTTGCTTGTCTGCTGGTTTTGTCCTAATTTTCTGAAAGGACTCAGTTGCTATCCCACGACTTTTACATTCTGCTTCTTTAGTTGTGTGTTAACAAAAGCAGAACTCAAATTCTGGTACCAACTGTATGCCAACTGTATACCAACAAATTTACCTTCTGAAAAGCATCTTTTCTAACATAAGGAATTATAGTGTTTCAAAATGAACATTAGTTAACTTAAGTCCTTTCTGCTTTGTGAACTGTTATAGAAGGTGTTGGCTTCTGTTGTGGTTAAGAGGCTGCTGAAGTCAATGAGATGACAAAGGGTCAACTCCCTTGGTATATTTAACCAAAAAGTGACTGCTAGATTTACATAGTTTTCCTTGTAAAAAACAAATTGTCCTAGGACATGCTACATGAAGATGGTCAATAAATCACTAAGACCTCATTATTTGTAAAAAATCTTGATCAAACCATGTAAGATCCTCATGAACTGTTCTGCAGATAGTTCTAGAAAGGCTTTTCTGATCCAAAATTGAGAAACAGTGGCCTAAAATGTAGGCAAAACATGGGTTTAGTGACAGATAGGTAACTGAATTTAAAAAAAAAGAGAAAAAAAAAGACAAACAACCTCTAGACTCAAAGGGAAACATACCACAGTCATCTGACTTCAAATATTCTTTTTATCATGTGTAGCAAAACCAACTAAATGTTGCATTCTCATTACTTAATAGATGGAATGTGAAAAGCTTTTTTTGTTCATTAATGAAAAAGATAAAGATCATTATTTCCACCAAAGACTATTTTTACTAAGGGCCTGTATGTAGATTTGAAATACCTATTTGAAGTCCTGTTATACACAATCTGACTCATCTCAAGTATTTCACTTCCAGGTGAATATATGATAAATTCAGCAAGTAATTAAATTGAATTTCCACATTGAAGTTAGTCAAAATACTTTTTCTGTTAAACTGAATCATAGTTTGGAAGTCTAAGAAATGCAATCTGTTAAGAAACATTTTTGTATTAGTGTATATTTACTTTAAGCCTGTGGATTCAATTAAGTCTGATGTAATTTCACCCTCCTACTTTGGCTTAATCTTTTCCATCTAAAAACAATCTAGCTGTATTTTAAGCCTACCATGTGCTTTGATAATTATGGCCAAAATTTAAGGTATCCTATCTTTTGGGTTGGTCTGTGCATTTTGTCTAAGTATTTATATGGAATAATTTGTCTTATACTTAAATCCATCACTGTTTCTGAGCTATAGTTCTGTTCTTCCTTTGAAAATTTTGGAACTTCAGAAACAGCATATATCTGCTTCTTGATTACACTTTTCTACAAGGACAGGGTAATTTAAAATTCCAGTATGTCAACTGCATGTATTTCAGTATTTTACATGATATTATGAGTTTTTTCCTCTTTGTTCTCAGAAAATGTTAATTGTACTTACAGGTATTATGGAATCATTGTGATCAGAGATACTTGGTTTTAATGTAAAACCTTATATAAATTCTGATTTTTCACATGGCAAACAAACATTATTTTTACTTATTATTATAATCTTGGTGACTTGGGCACTTCTGGCAGAGATCAAAGTGTCCAGGGGCCTGACAGGTTGTGCGGGCTGTGGAGCCACTGGTGGTACTAGCTTTGCTGTGTCTTTGCCTGCCCAAAGTGACCACACATGCAACAACTACATAGGTTTGCACTGACTCTCTGTGGAAGTGGTTTTCAAATGCATCTCAAAGACAGTACATGCAGAAGACATTGCATGTGTTCAAAGCAAAGCATGTGATGGCATTTTTTACTGGCTCAATTCCAGAGCACCTTATGAAATGCAAGCAAATTATGAGAATTAAAAATTGAAAGGAAGTTACATAATAAGGCTCAAAATGCTCTACACATATTTAGCGTGTTGAGGGTTTTCTGGGTTTTTTTGGTTTTGTTTTTTTTTTTGTTGTGTGCTTTTTTTCCCCAAAGTGCCGAATTAAAGCACGGTTTATCTTACTTTTTTTCCATTTCTCTTGAGAGTTAATTTTTAAAAAGGAAAAAAAAAAATCACATACTGCACTAGAAGATCCTTAGTTTAATTTTTTTCCCTGTATCTCAGCAATAGGATAAATACCATGTAACAGTACCTAAATATTTGAGAAAAACCTTGTGTTACTTGTGCAGTAAATTTTCTATACTATGTTTCTACATACAAACATACATAACCATGTTTGCATGACAGTTTTTGTTTAACTGACATGCATCTCAGTTTGTGCTTATGAATAAACAGTAACCTTCATTGAAAAGAAAAAAAAAAAGAAAGGGAGCGGGGGGAAGAGAGAATGCTATGGAATACTACTGCAGAGAATGACCACATTTAAAACAGGATGAAAAGAAAGATAGGGATGGACTGGTACACACAGAATCACTAAAACCTAATAATACTCCAAAATAAACTAAGTGAGAAAACAGTGACTTATCGTACTGGTACAATCTTCTGTCTCTCACAAATTTCTTTCTGTGTATTACCTTGGAACTACATGAAGGTTGAAAATTGCAGTGCTCTAGCATTAGGAAGTTGAGCAAAAAAGGATCTTATAAGAAAAAATAACACTTTGCCATATAATTATTGGCTACTGTAAGGCTTAGTAGAAAGGAATCCTATAGATCTCTTGGATAAAAATAGCACTCAAGAAATATTCTTCATACATTTCCTCTCTCTGTAATTAGGAACTTAAATCTCTCTCTGTACACAAACCTACTGCTGGCTGGTTGTTATTATATTGCACCCAAAAATACAGAACCTTATAGCTTAAATGAACAGAGGCGTCTATAGCATAGAAAAATTGAAGATATAAAACAGTAAAACTAGATTTGGTCCTTAAACAAGGGAGAGGCTGAGTATGTGGAATGCTCTCTTGAGAAGTTGGCTAATGATCAAGACTGGAACAAAAGAAGTTACAGGTTGGAATTATGCCAGTGAAAAAGCAAACCACCAGAATTTCCTACTTGATAGATTTTAGATTACATTTCTCATGACTTTTAAGTGAGCCTACACCATACCAAAATGATTTGTGGCATCTATTGAGGCATTTCATAGTTCTAAAAAGTGTAAATTAATTATTACCTATACATTTTTCTTTCAGCTGTATGCTGTACAGAGCTCTAAAAGCTATTCTAAAAGTTTTCTGGAAGAATCATGTCATTTGAAGTAAGTAGGGTACCTAAGAACGAGGGATGAGGGGTTTTGACTGTGGTTTGTGTTGGTTTTTTTTCCGCTACCAGTTTGAACAAACCATCAAAACTTGGTGCAATAGATAAAAATAAAAGTACTTCAGCACTGTGGTCACAGTAATGGCTGGAGTATACTGTAGAGACACTGAGCTCACTCTGAAGTGACTATTTCAGATACGACAGCCACCCCCTGATGCCGCAAGGACTGCAGCTTTCAGCTGTGAAACCCCATTTGAGTAAATTTGTCCACTGTCAGCAATGTTATCTCAGGACTGCTGGCTTCCCCTGGACATCACCATAGTGCCAGGAAGTTGCTCAGCTAAATTCTGTGGGACTTACGTACTTTCCCAGAAACTAGAACAAAGGAATTTTGAGTGTTTTGTAGATGTTTCCTTGCAGGTCCTTCCAAATTACTGAGCAGGTATGACTTTACTTACTTGGTTTTCAGAAACTCAGGTAGGTGGAATCTGTTTAAGGACCCTAACTCCAGGAGACAAAGGGTCTGATCATGATCTCCACAGTAATTTAGTTTCTATGTATTAAAGTAGAAAAAAAAACCCAAACAACAGTCTATGGAGGATCTAGAGAGACTGGAAAACACTCGCATCAGAAAAAGTCTTAAATGTGCTATAGCATAATGACTGCCTTCAGAGAAAATGGTCCACATGTAACTAACTAAACACTGCTTTTGCTATTTTTCCATGTGAGTTTGGACAACAGGGAAATATTCCGATACTGCCTTCCATCCTTGTGATTATCTTTGTATTGCGCACACTGTATCGGGATCTCAGTAGTCAGTCTATTATAGTTCCTGCAGCAAAAAAAAAAACTTTAAATTTCTATGCCCAGTAAACAAAAGTGAACAGGATGAGCTCACCAAGACCTCTTTTGAGGTTTTCAGTAAAAAATCCCCACTGTAGCAGGATGATTTACAATCAAAGTTTTTCAGGTTATTTGTATTTTGAAGCTATTGTAACAGCATAATATACAGCTCTAGTGGAATATCTGAAACACCCTGTATAATTTTCCCAGGCTTTACAGCAGACTATACATGCATTTAAAAGCTAATGTCAGAGGCAATGGTTTAGAATATCTATTATTATCTCACTTTGTCAATATAAGATATTAATCTTAATAACAAACATTTTCTTGCAAAATAAACAGTACCCCAAACTTCTCTCCATGGTCCAGCTCCACTTATTGCCATAATCTTTCCTGATTTGTACAAATAATTACATCCTGTAGTAAATAAAAGGAAGGTGAAGGACATCCCTGAAACAGCACACTGAGGTTTGAGAATGCAAAGGTTGTAAGGAACTGCTGGAAGAACAGCAGCATTTTTACCTCACAAATGCATGTATAATCTCCATGATATATGATGCTGAAACTAATTTAGAGATGGCAGATTCGTGCATAAAGCCTGAAAGCTGCAAACAAAATTTACTACCTGGCTAGCACTCCTAATAGCGCAGGCTCTACTAAAAGTTTATGATAGTCTTTTTAAAGCTGAATAAAGTAATTTTACATTCTGCTTATTTATTAGCTATTTGCATCAGTACAATAGTGAGTAGTTCAGTAGTTTGAAGGAGAATAGCGTAGGTGAATCAATAATTCATGGCTCTGAATGATAGAACTAATATTGCAACCTCCTGAAATGTCAACATGCAGTGTGAAGCCTATTAGTAAAAGGTCCTCTTTTCCAGAGAGAAGGTAAATAATTATTACTCAGAACAGCACAGTATAAAACTAACCATTTAGAGATAGTCAAGAATTCTTGACAGGTTTTTTCTATTGGTATATCTTCGATAAATTCACATTTTCAATGAAGAAGGTGTTCATCTTTACTCCAAAAAATGAGGGGGTGAGCTGTGAATCATGCTGTCACTCGTTTGTGTTGTCATACGGAAACCAAGGGTAGCTGCTGATCGTGGATTCCACATTTACACTTGTATTGCGAACTGGGTCTCAGCAGACTTGGTTATGATCTCATGCTTTCTGCTTTTATGTGTCTAAGCATGATGAAGTAAAGTCAGTGCTCATGATCATACCTTAGATACAGTTTTAAAGAGCACATTTAATTTTGAAAGGTTCATCAACTAGAATATTCGTATATATCACATGTATTTTTTTGTTACAGTAGCCAGATATCAAGATTTAGATTTTTGTAGGTGAAAGATGAAAGTAAGCTAGCAATGGACTATAACACTAAGAAAAAATAATAATGGCCACATACAATGCCAATAGAAATAGACTTGCAAAGCAACAGCAATCATGTAGCAATGGAAAAAACTTCAAATAAACATCTAATCAAGGTCTCTCCCTTCATAGTCTTTCTGAAGTGTTCACATTACCAGTCACGAGATAGGGAAGAATTTATTCAGGAGAAAAATTAATCATCTACTTTATGCTATAACCCTAAAAGTGTTGAGGTGTAAGCTGACTGCTTTGTTTTTCACGTTGGGTTTGCTTTTGTATTAAGCAAACGAGGCTCCAGGTGCCTTTGCTCTGTTCCTGCTATACATACGTTGCAATAAATCAAAATAAAGCCAATCCCAGTTCAAGTGGAGAAAAATTCAAATCATACTAAATGCTCACATCTCTCACAACTAAGTTTAAATAGCAAATAAACTGTGACATGCAACAGCTTCATACTCAGAAAGGTCAAATTCCCTGGTATCTTAAGGCTCATGAATCCATATGTGAGGTTTATGGCTGCTTTGAGTCACCAAAGTAGTGCTTTGCAGCTAAAATACCTTAGTATCCCTGTCCTGCTGCATTTGAAGTGCTGCTTATCCCACTGTAACTACTAAGTTGTAATCATAAGCATTTTTTTTTCTGTGTGGCTTGTGCATCCATTTAGATCACAGTAGCTTTTAGTTTGTTGAATACCTTTAGATACACAGTTATTCCAGACTGAGTTTGAATGTGGCATTTTTATTTTTTTATTTTTAATCCTCATTTCCATAGCTTTTTAGTTTAGAATCTGTTGGTTTAGATTTGGGTGGGTTTGATTTTTTCCTAAACAAATGAAGCTACACTACCTTTGTATAATGGCTTGTCTTGTCTCTTAAATGCTACAGTAACCAATATGAAACATCTGGATCAGAAGCAATGGGTGGAATTCTGCAGCTACACAGCATAAGACAGTGTCAGGAACACTTTCTAATAGCCTTTTAAGCAGCAGGAACACAAAAATTATGTAGGCAGAATAAGATACTTGATGTTACTTGAAGCACAGCAATAGTTCTTTAAATTGCTATCCATTAGCTCCCTGCAAGGTCTAAATCATAATTTAATTGATTTCTCATAAAGTACAAAAAATATTACTGTGTGAACCAAATGCCAGTTTCATGAATCAGAGAACTCCAAGTAAATGGAAAATAAACAAGCATCAACTAAAATTAAAGTTACATAATTTAGCCTTTCAGAATAATTTTATTTTTTACTCATGTAATACTCTGCAAATCCATCTGTATATGTTTGGAGAATATGGATAGTTGAGTGCTCCTGTTGCAAATATACTTGCAATATCATATCTAATACATTTACACATGATGTATATTCCATTATTAATATATTCTGAGTATCCGTCTAAGTTAGTGGCTAATTCTTCTACCTCAAATCATAACATCCATTTCTTCTTGGTTATTTTAGATGAATTTAACAATTTCAGGTTTAGTTCTAATTAAAATTAACGTTTTAAATCTATTACCAAAAAGATCTGGGTTATTCCTGGTGTAATAAACATTATGGCCAAAGCACATTGCCACTAACACCTGACTTAAGTCCCTTTCCTCCAGTACAGGTTAGCCTATGAACAGTGGGACAGAGTGTTATTGTTTATAGTACTGTTTATGTTTAATCCTGCCTGACCAATTTGGTGGCCTTCTATGATACGGCTACGGAACTGTAAGGGTGGTGAGGCACTGGAATGGGTTGCCCAAGGAAGTTGTGAATGCTCCATTCCTGGCGGTGTTCAAGGCCAAGTTAGACAGAGCCTTGGGTGACAAGATTTAGCGTGAGGTGTCCCTGCCCATGGCAGCTGGGTTGGAACTAGATGATCTTAAGGTTCTTTCCAACCCTAACTATTCTATGATTCTGTAAGGGGCAAAATTGTCTTAGGAGGATGCTCACAAACAGTACAAATGTATGCGAAGCAGTATATGAGTATTTAGTCTTACACTGGTGTTTCTCTAATATACATATATACTAATTATGGCTGCTTCCATGACAAACTGAGAAACAAAAGTGTCACTATAAATACAGACAGACACTAGATGGAAAATTGATTGATAAGCCAGCAGTGACAGCTCTAATATTATTTTTGTTAAAGGTGGGAGTTCTGACATTGGCATCCATGACTTCTAGCTCACTCAGCTTGATACTCTGGACTTGACCAAAGACCTCAAAGACTCATCTTGGAAAACTAAGAAAACAGGAAAGAAAAACACAGAATGTGTAACATCTTGAAGATTTCCTGGACTTTTGATCATGTCAGATTTGAAGATCACCAAAAGTGTACTGGAGAATAAATTCATCCTCTCAGTGACTTCCAAAGGCTGATGGGCCTTCTGAACTCTCTGTGAAGAGTCAGACTCATTTTCAGGAACTATGAAAAGCTTACAACTTGATTTTGACAGTGATGATGTTGTCTGACATGATTAAAGACAGAAATTACATTAATGTTTTGAGGACTTGAACACATTTTTAAATAGGATTATGTAATATAATATATTCTGTTACCTACATATCTCCAAACTGGCAAGAGCTTCTTGGGTGCTTCATGCATCATTTATCTCACCTAATTTTAGACATTAAGAGTGTAGAAACTTGTGTTCATCCAGACGGGTATTTTTTGGAGAGCTGAAGAAGCTGAGAGAGAGTAACACTTCCAGGAGGCAAGTCATCTGACTTATTTTAGACTTTGAAATAAGGATGAAATGCACCAGTAGAGGTATATACACTAAAAAAATATAAATCCTGGCAAAGATATCAAACAGCTTAATTGATCATTGTACTTTAATTATACTGTTCTGATTGTAAGTATTTCTGAAAGAAAGAAAGAAGGAAAGAAAGAAAGAAAGAAAATAAAGGAATAGACATCATTATGGTGGGGATTTAGAATTCTTTTTATATTGGGCCACTTCTCTTGTTCAGTCAAGAAGTTTTACTACTGAAATGACCAGTACTAATTTTTAAATTAATGCTGGGCTTCACTGAAAATCTCAAAAAGGTAGAATTATTTTTTTTCTCTATTTTTTCTTAATATGTTTAGAATTGTAGCTGGCACAATAAAAAATATTTTCATTTCTGATCAGAAATTACTGCATTTGGTTTACTTTGACATAAAATTAAGCCAGTTGTATAGTTAAGTCAAAAACTTCTCTACATTACACATGGAACTGAAGTTTATAATACATGACAGAAAAAAAAAAAAAAATTATGGCAATTGGTTTACTTTGACATAAAATGAAGCCAATTGTATAGCTTAGTCAAAACAATTCTCTGCATCATACATGGAACTAAAATTTTTAATACATAAAGAAAATCATAATTAATAGTAAATTAACACTTGTGGTAGTATTTTTTTAATACTTATTATGTTGGGGGGGGGGGGGTAAGATAACTTCCCAGAGTTCGAGTCGCATCATTTTGGGCTTCCCTATGAGCTTTGAATTTGGCTGTTCTACATGTATTTTCTACATATAACTAATTTGTGTTATTAAGGATTTGCAGTCTTGGTTTTGCAAAACTTTATTAAATGGATTTTATGTGAGGAAGAATGAGCTAAACCCCAGTCTGACACCTCAAAGTTAAATAGCTGGTGAGTGTTCCTCTGTTGCAGTGAATCATGAATTGTTCTGATTTCTATAAAGAATTTCTTATTCATAAACAGAAACTATAACTAACAGTAGTATTGCCTTGGGAAAAAAAAAAAATCAGCAATACACAAATTATCTAGCTTCCCCTGAACACTGGCCTAATACACATATGACTTTTGCACAGGACGACCCTAACTTCCAAAAAGCAAGTATCATCGCAAGGCAAATTCCAGCTTATTTTTCTGGTTGCAGTAGATTTTCCCCAGAATGGATGCACAATGTTTTGTGGCATTCAGAATTAAGGAATTAATGGGTTTAGACATAGAAGTCTCTTAAACAGAGTTATTCTGTGTTTCACAAACCATGATAGTCAATATGGCTCTAATGCTTTAGTGTATCTGGTATTCAGTCTACAGTATGAGCCCAACAGATATTTTGCTTATGAAGTAAACCCAGCTTTTGATTTTTTTTAATGTAAGTGAGAGCAATTATTAAATTACTAAATTACTACTAATTATTAAATTGGTTACATAGTATTACCCACCAATGCTGCAAATAATTATAAACAATGTAGTACCAACAGGAAACCTGGGGAATTTAAGATAGTCAGAGCCGCATATGCTTCTCTTTTTTTTTTTTTTTCTTTTGTTTTCCTTACTGATATTTAAAGTTTATATTACAGGAAAGCAAAAGTAAAACAATGTTTGTTTTTCAGTTTGTCCTGGAGTATTAGAATTTAAGTAACAATTGCATAAACTAACACATTTACGTTACCTTAACAACAAAGTCAGCGCCCAATTATAAGAGCAAGTAATATTTCAAGTGAAACCAATGAAAACATGAGCCAGGATCAATTTTTCAGTAATTTTTTAAGACCTTGGCAAATTTCTGACAATGCGAGAACATTTAAAACAGTAATGTAGACTGTTCCTTCTGAAACTGTAGCTACACAGTTGTTCATTTCTTGAACTGAAATAACATAGAAATCTTTTATTCTTTGACCAAATCAGCATTCATTAAAATCTTCCTCTTTTTTATCACTAAGGGCAGCTATAAATGTATATTCATATAATATGCACACAAATGTATACATAGCTACATACATTATACAGCACCTGTATATTTAGTAGAAACCTGCATTAAACACAGTAAAGCTGTGCATAGGGTCTTATATTTTGTTGTTTTTGCTGGACAGCTATTTCACAGAGCAATAGTAAAGAACAGTTTTCATAATAGGAGAAGTTTTCATAATGTAAAAGCATAGTATTAGCTGGGTAAGCACAGAGAATTTTAGATTGACAGCATTTAATTATCTAAATTGAATTTTCCCCTAAAGGTGTCACACAAGCTTTTATGACCCAGAAACTTTAAATAGTGGTGTGGGTTTGTTACCTGAATGTTTTAATAAGTCTTAACGCATAGTTGTTAAAGCAGGTTTCATCCACTGAGGAGTTACATAAAAGGAACTAGTTTCATGGATCTGTTTCTGGTTTTTTTGTTTGTTTTTTTTTTTTTTTTCAGAAGTAAAATCTACTTGTTTCATAATATTAGAGAAATAATATAGCATAATATGAAAATTACTCTCTTTCTGCTTTTTATTTTTTTTCTCCATCAAGTCTTTCTAAAGTGAGCCTTTGAATTGTACATTTGGCTTTGAGATACAAGATAAGAGTTCTTCTCAATATGTTGAGTTGATATGGTCTAACATCTTCTGCCAAATTTGTACTGCAAAAAAACCCACTCTGTGGCTCCATACAGTGAAATCTGCCAGCTTTAATGATGAAGGTTAAGTACAAAAGATGTGTTCAGTCTAGATAACAGAGCTATACCTTAAGCTTGCTTCAGAAAGTTAACTGTTTGTGACCAAAAGTTTGTGTGTAAATGCATCTGATGCAGGGTGGCTATTTGTTGTTATAATCCACACCAGTCACCCCTGGGAACTATTCCTGACTGGAATCACAGAGAACAGCTGTTGATCTTGGTTTTACAGCTATAGTTAGGTCTGCAGTGTGAACCCTGATTTAACCAAAATGCAGCAACACTCATCTAAGCTAGTAGCAGGCTTTAAAAGTAATGAAATTCTTTAACTGTATTAAAAACTTTCTGATTCAAAATCATATCCTTGTTTGAAATTTATTTATGTGACTTTTTTTCAGGGGTACCAGCATCAATCTGACAGCTGCAAACAAAACCCAAAAATGTTATAGGGTGATAGAGTATTGGAAGTGAAGGTGAACTTGTGTTCTCAGGCATTGAGTACTTTCCAGTTAGGTGTATACTGTGAACAGCACTTAGTTCTGGCATTACCTAGTTCAGTTGTTCTGTGTATACGCATAGCATTTCCCACCAATTCAAACATTAGCATCAATTAACGAACAAGAAATTTCTAAATAGTATATATGGTTTAATACTGTAATTGGTGATTTGGATGATAAACCTGTGAATTATAATCCTGTCTATTCTCAAAAATACAGCACATATGTTTATTGCACAGTTAATAAGTCTCAGGTTGGTCTCAATTTTTTATGCTTTTTTTTAAGCCAATGCTTTGTCCAGCCCTTGTTTTAGTCATTCCAAAAATGAGTGGGAAGGGCCTGTGTAAATACAAACTGCACAGCTGGCAAATTTGGTACATAACATGCGCCACAGCCCAGTTTTTTACGTTCCTATAGTATTAGTGAGTGAGTACTCAGTGAGCAAAGTTATCTTTGAACTCACCCTAAGCAAGTCTTGTATGGTACTGTTTTCATATTCAGTTTAAGAGTTATAATCTGCATCCATCACTAGTGTCCCCAGGCTACAACAAAGGCTTGCAAGGAATTAAGCTTTAAGAAACCCTCTTGACATTACCTACCCACTTTCTTTTGCAATTAGCGCCACTATTAAGAGCAAGGAGTATGGGTGATGTTACTGGAGCTTATGCCGTGTTTTTTGGCCTCAAAGATATCTTGCATGCACTAGACCATTTATTCTGCAATTCATTGCATCAGAAGTGTACTGTCTCTTTCCTTAATAACGTGTACAGTATATCACTTAGAAATAGTAAGTGATTGAAAGGTTCTTTCATTACAGGAAGTAGATGCTTTGGCTGATATGCACAGTCAATGCTACATTTTTTTTTTTCTATCAGTCACTGATTCATGCAAATATGAAGAAATAAAGCAAAAACTTGCTTTCAAATGTTGTTCTTGCCTCTAATGGGCAATATACAGTCTCTGCTTACTCTGAAATATTATGGAATAGGGAAAAAATGTTTACCAGAGTGGAAATATATCCATGACAGAGGTTTGTCTAAACTCAACCTTCACACTACCCAACTCTATTATAATTTTACAGAATCACAGAATCATTAAGGTTGGAAGGAATCATCTAGTCTGACCCTCCTTGGCAAAGCAGGGACACCTAGAGTAGGTTACATAGGAACACATCCATGTGGGTTTTGAATATCTCTGGAGAGGGAGACTCCACAGACTCCCTGGGCAGCCTGTTACAGTACTCTGCCTCCTGTTGAGGTGAAACTTCTTGTGTGTTTGAGTTTATGGACATTGCTCCTGGCACCGGCCTTCGAGATATTTATATGTGTTAATGAGATCCCCTCTCAGTCTTCTCTAGACTAAACAAGCCCAGCTCCCACAGTCCCTGATAAGAAAGATGCTCCAAACCCCTGATCATCCTTGTGGCCCTCCACTGGACCTGTTTCTTATACTGAGGAGCCCAGAACTGAGCACAGTACTCCAGATGTGGCCACACCAGGGTTGAATAGAAAATGAGGATCACAGTATCACACAGTAGGTTAGAGATTGGAAGGGACCTCAAAAGATCATCTAGTCCAAATCACCTACCTCAAGATTTCAAAATCATAGCAAAAGTAATAACCTATTCAGTAAGTCTTTTTATTAATAACATAATGTAGGCACAATCTCTCCTCCTCTTTTTTTTAATTATTTTTAATTGGTTTTTTTTCTGGACTGCTGGGAAAATTCCAGTTTCTAGTAATTAAAAAGCTATTACATACAAAAATACCCAGAAGCCTTGCTTGGCATTTTTTCCAGACTCATAATTTTACTGTGTAACAGCTATCAATGTTGCGAAATTATTAAATAGAAGGGAATTTGTTAAAGGTGCATTTAACAACAACACTTATAGCACAATATTTTATGTCCTGTATCTTGGTTGTTCTGGACTTCAGAAGAGAAGAATGAAAGTTTTGTGGATAGAAGACTAAGAGAAATAAGAAATGATGTTTTAAATAATACAATTTATGGGGTTTTTCAATTTGCTTTCCCAAATATACTTGGCTTCCTAATCTCCACTGATGTACCGACTACATCTAGAAGCCTGATTTTTAAAGGAATCCTTGCTTTACCTACTGTCAAAGAAACTGGGGCTATTTCCAGAAATATAAATGTCTGACATACACTATTTGCTGAGGCTGCACAGGATTCTTCTTACTCAGAACACAATAACAAGGACTAACTATCCCCATAACTGGCTGAGTTAAAGTTAAGAATGTGAGAGACGATGAGAATGCAGCCATACTTAAGAAAGAAACAATAATTTTATTGAATGTTAAATTACTAAATCATTTATGGTGTTTGTCTGGCAAGTGACAGAACTAATAACTTGTAGATTACTTCTGCTTTGACTGCAGCTGCAAAGTCCATCTCTTCTGTTTCCTAGAGAAACTGAAAAGACATCTATATGTTCTAAATGAAAACTGAGCATATCTAACACTGAGCAAAATCACAGTGTTTGTTCAATTACTGGTTTTATTTACATTTTCAGAAAATAATTTTAAAATTACATCAGTGATAATAAGAATAAAAAAACTGTGTAATTTAAGAAAAAACTAAATCTCTTTTAATTCAAGTAAAGTAAAACACTGATTGTAGACATTTGCCTCGGGGGTATTCCTGATATATTCAAAGGAGGATACGCAGATACTAATATGCAGAATTTATTCCTTTAGGATTCAATACTCCCCTAAACCTTCTCTTCTCTAGGCTGACCAAGCCCACTTCTCTCCGCCTGTGTTCACAGGAGAGGGTTTCCAGCCCTCTGATCATCTTTGTGGTCCTCTGGACTTACTTAAGCATGTCCATGTCCTTCTTGTGTTGAAGGCCCCAGAGCTGAACACAGGACTGCAGGTGGGGTCTCGTGAGAGTGAAGTAGAGGGACAGAATCATCTCCCTCAACCTGCTGGCCATGCACCTCTTGTTGCAGCCCAGCATATGATTGGCTTTCTGGCTGCAAGTGCACCCTACTGGTTCATGTTGAGCCTGTTGAGAACCAACACCCCCATGTCCTTCTTCTCAGGGCTCTCTCAATTAGGTCTCAGCCCAGTGTGCTTGGGATTGCCATGACCCAGGTGCAGGACCTTGCACTTAGCCTCGTTGGGTTCTTTATGTTCTCATTGGCCCACTTCCCAAGTGTGTCAAGGACCTCCTGAATGGCATCCCTTCCCTTCAGTGTGTCAACCACACCACACAACTTTGTATTGTCAGTGGATTTGCTGAGGGTGCATCTGTCCCACTGCCCGTATTGCTGGGAAATATCTTAAACATCGCTTGTCCCAGTACCAACCTGTGAGGGACACCACTTTTCACTGATCTCCATTTGGACATTGGGCTGTTGACATTAACAAAGTGAATGCGACCATCCAGCCATTTCCTTATCTACCCAGTGGTTCATCCATCAAACTCATGCCTCTCCACTTTAGAGACAAGGATGCCATGCGGGACAGTGTCAGATGCGTTGCACGAGTTCTGGAAGGTGATGTCAGTAACTTTTCCTTTATCCACCAGTGCTGTAACCCCATCATAGAAGGCTATCAAATTTGTCAGGCACGATTTACCCATAATGAACCCATGCTAGCTGTCAACAATCAACTCCTTTTTTTTTTCCCATGTCCCTTAACGAAGTTTAGAGGAGGGATTATGTTTCTCCTTTTCAAGTCAGTGGGAACTTCACTAGCTCTGCCACAACTTCTCAGATATGACACATAGTGGCTTAGCCACTTTTGGAGCTAGTTCCCTCAGGACCTAAGGATGCATCTCATCAGGACTCATGGGTTTGTGCACCTCCATGTTCCTTAGATGATCTCAGACCTGATCTTCTCTTACAGTGGGCAGGCCTTCATTTTGCTAGTCCGACCTTTGCGCTGGACTTGGACAGTGTGGCTGTAGCACTTGCTGGTGAAGACTGAGGCAAAAAAGTCATTGAGTACCTCAGCCCTCTTCATGTCCTGGGTACCTTTTCCCTCTGGAGAAGGCCGACATTTTCCCTTGTCTTCCTTTCATCACTAACATACTTATAAAAGCTTTTCTTGTTGCCCTTGACTTCCCTGGCTAGATTAAATTTTACCAGGGCCTTAGCTTTCCTAACCTTATCCAAGAAAAAGCACTTGGAGCTGCACTTGAGAGAGCTATGAAAACCTATTTATGAAATTAAAAGTGAAGGGACATTATAGACTGAGGTTATATTTGTAGGAGAAATAGCTTTATGAACATTATGTAGGTCATCTTGCCAGAGATGGCAATTGGACTGTGAAATGATAGAACTTTAAAAAAGAATGTTGAGATGTCCTGAGTGGTATTAATGGAAGTTTAACTATCCAAGCAAAGAGTGCATAATATAAATGAGAGGAAGTAAGACTGAGGGCATGTTTGCGGATGTGGCACACAATTGATTTTTAGCTGAATATGTGCATCAGCTGAAAAGGAAGGAAATAATAATGGCTCTGGCATTAAGTAAGACAGTCAAAGACGTACACTTAAGTAACCTTGTACTACAAACAGATAAAGGCATAGATACTTAGAGAGGAGAATATTTGTTCCTAAGTTTTGTAAGTTGAAAGGTAAGAAAATCATTATGGTTTTATTTTTAAAAAAAAAAAGGAGAAAATTAATTATTTTGATGTGTGAATGTCAAGGATTGTCAGAGACAAAAGGAGAAAGGGAAGGAGAAACATCAGTAACACTTATCCAAAATGCTTTTTTGCAAAAAATTTGCAGAATAGAAAACTTTCTGAAGACCAGTGATGTGCTGGGGAAATTACAGATTTGTGGGGACACATGCCTTTTTTGAAAGACTACAGATTAGCAGTTCAGCCTTCAAAGGTCTCTGAGTTTTTCAATCTCTTTCAAAGGCAATAAAAGAGTTATCACACTGCCAGCAGCTTATTTGCAGAGGTCATATTCTTGCTCTCTGAGTGGGGGAATAAACACTGCCCAGTGAAGACCAGCCACTGTAGTAGTTTACAGTGAGTGATTTATTTGTTCACTGTGCAGTATGTGCTAGTGTATGCCCTATTTTGTTCTGTTAAGAGAGAGTGGTCTGTGGAGAGGAAGCCAGACTGCTACCAGGGTCAGATGAAACCCAACTAAAGGAGGCAGGGATTGCTCCTTCCTGAAAGCATTTAGAAATTCATAAGTGGCTTGGGGGATTTGTCAAATGCAAGGTGAGATGTGCAGGAAGAAGAAAAGAGTGCAATGAAAATTGTCCTGGGTTCATCTGTAACAGTTATTTTTCTTCCCCTTAGTAGCTGGTGCAGTGCTGTGTTTTGGCTTTAGTCTGAGAGCAATGCTGATAACATACCAATGTTTTAGTTGTTGCTCCGTATCACCCCAATCAAGGACTTTTGAGTTTCTCATGCTTTGCCAGTGAGGAGGAGCACAGAAGCCAGGAGGAACCAGAGACAGGACACCTGACCCAAACTAGCCACAGGGGTATTCCATACCACAGCACATCACGCCCAGTATATAAACTGGAGGGAGTTACCTGGAAGGGCCAGGTCACTTCTTGGGTTGGTCTGCAGGTCTGCATCAATTGTATTTATTGTTTGGTTTTTTTGCCCCTTTTGTTGTATATTCTCTTCCCTTGTTATTTCCATTATCATTGTTATTAGTAGTAGTAGTTTTGTGTTATACTTTAGTTATTGGACTGTTCTTGTATCAACCCGTGGGTTTTACATTCTTTTGATTTTTCTCCCTGTCCCTGCTGGAGAGGGGGAAAAAAGGGTGACTGAGTGAGTGTCTGGATCTGATTTACCAGCTGGTCTTAAACCAAGACATAATGCAGAGAAAGCACAAAGATACTGCATAGGCAGCTACAGGGCAACCCTAGAGAAGACCAGAGGACAGATGTGAACTAAGGTCTTAGTGAGGAAGGGATAAAAAGACTTCTGGGGATCTAGAGGGGTACAGTGGGGAGATTTTCTCATATATCTTTGTTATTATTGTGTCACCCTGGAGATCTCATTTTTTCTATTCAGTTACTTTGTACTTCGCTTGTGTCACCATTATTCATTGGTAACGTGTAGACATAGTCACCGTAAAACTTCTTCCAGTAGAAGTTTTCTTTGCACAGCTCCTCGTGGCATTTTAGAATAAGATACTAATGAGTGTGAATTGACATATGAACTGAACTACTGAGGTTGCTTTTATTTATGTCTCACCTGTCTGACAGAAGATTTTCCTTGCATCCATATATTCAAATGATCAAAAGTATTATTTGCTAAAATATATGAACCAAAATCTGTAGGGATAATCTGGCCATCAGTTATTCAGAAGAGGTCAGTCTCCTGTTGCTACGCCTGTAATTCTTCATTTTACAAAGGTAACATCAAATCTGTGTTTCTGTTCCAAACCTCTGGTCTAGTTGTGCATGGCAGATTTTCTTATTAATCAAAGATGAACTCCCATCTGCAATGAATTATGCCAAAGCTGACCAAAACTGTTTACTGAGCTTTGACCATACAAATAGGCTGGATTCACACCTATTCATAAAAGGTTCTGACAAGACTGCAAAACTGTCACGGTAACAGATCTAGTAGCAACTGGGTTTTTTTTTACCTCCACAGAAATATCTTATCTGCTCTTTTCTCTTGTTCACTTGGAAGAATTGCACTTAGTAGTTTAAGCCTTGGATAATCAAATCAGTGTAATTAAGTCCAGATTGATTCATAAAACCTTCTTGGACCAGTGTGCAGCTTAGACAGCCTGTGGTATCTACACAGATACATATTCTCCTGTAATGCCAGAATGCCTGACCACAAAGAATGGGTGAAAGCAGTCCAAACACATAATGTAGCAATAAATTCAGTCCAAGAATACACCTATCCAGTCAAAGATAATAAAAAGTTTAGAAGGACTAAGTTTTCAATACAGACATTGAATATAAGGTTGGGACTTATGCCAAAAATATGAAATGTAACGTGATATTTATTTAAGATTTTGCCAGTTAAGTCCAAGATAAAATCTGAAGGTTTGTGTAACTATTTGAGACTGTGAAGCTTATCCATTTCTGCTATGGCATTTACTTAGTTATTTAAAGTTCTATCACTGTAGATATCCAAGAATCTGTCAAGTTAACTATTCTGCATGCATTTCCTCTAAAGCTTATTCACAAGTATTTCAGATTTTAAGTCTTTTGATGGATTCACTATTTGTAACAAGGCTTTTATGTAAAAGTCTTCAACTGGTTTTACAAATATATCTCATACTGGCATAATTAAATCCATTACCTGATACAGTATCACTGAAATTTTTTGTTAAAAGTACCAGAAAAGGAGGAGACATTGATAACACTGCTTATTTTTCGCTTCAAGTCCAAAGACAAGATCTCTAAACTGCAGATAGGAGACTTGAGACTTCAGGCTTTTTGTAGCCTCAAAGGCAAAATAGTTTCTGAAAGCCTACTACTTGTAAGCAGTTTGGTTTGGGCTGGGATAGAATTAATTTTCAGTAGCTGGTGCAGTGCTGTGTTTTTGCTTTAGTCTGAGAACAATGCTGATAACATACCAGTTTTTTTTGTTGTTGTTGCTCAGTAGCACTTACTCCGATCAAGGACTTTTCAGTCTCATGCTTTGCCAGTGAGGAGGAGCACAGAAGCCAGGGGAAAGCAGAGACAGAACACCTGACCCAAACTAGCCAAAGGGGTATTCCATACCACAGCCCATCATGCCCAGTATATAAACTGGGAGGGAGTTACCCTTCTGGGACCTATCACTGCTCAGGTCAGAATGGGTATCAGTCAGCAGGTGGTGAGCAGTCGTGTTGGGCATCACTTGTGTTTATTGTTGCTTTTTTTCCTTTTTTCCCTTTTGGTTTTATATTTTCTTCTCTTGTTATTTCCCTTTTCATTATTATTATCATTTGTAGTAGTAGTGTACTTTAGTTATTAAACTGTTTCTATCTCAACCCACGGGTTTTAGATTCTTTTGATTCTCATCCCTATCTCGCCTGGAGGTGAGATAGATGGAGAGAAATAGCAAGCGGCTGTGTGGTGCTGAGTTACCAGCTGGGTTTAAACCATGAATTAGGCATTTGTTTCATCTTTCTTCAAGCTGAACCTCTGTTTAGGAGGCAACATAAGAGCCTGGAGGACAAAAGGAGGACAAACAGCTGTAAAATTAACTCTGTAGCTAAGTGGTTAAGGCAGCCAGCTTCAGACAGCAGACCAAAACATTGGTCTCAACATCAGCTCAGCATCAGTAATCCAACCTGAAATGCACAAACTGTCCATGGAAATGATGCCAGAGCTCAGATTGACTCCAATCAGATACAAATGCTAACAGAGTCAGGAACTATAATTAGAAACATAGCTCATAAGATTCTCGGTGTTTCATTTTCATGTGTTTCTGTGGCTCTTTAAGAAGACACACAAACAATAGAGAAAGCCGCAGACAGAAGGCAGCACTGACAATAACTACATAATAAAAACTGTTTATACAGTCTGCAGCAAAACTGGATAGGTAATTTTCCCCTTTCCAATCTCATGCAGTACTAGCAATATGAGAAGTTGCACATAAGAATTGGAGGCTAAAAACTGACACAGAAGAGAGACTTTTAAAGTGTTCATGTAAGTGAACTCGGTACAAACTAGCCTCGCTACCTGCAACAGTACTTCACTGTCTTCATCAAAATTTGACAGAAAATGCAGAACTAATCATTTGCTTTGAATAAGACAAAGTTTGAGCTTTCTCCTGATTTGTGTTTACTGCCTAGGTAGTTAATTAATCTTGTTTAGAGATAAGACTCACATGGCTGCAGCCTAAGTTCCCAGCTCATTCATATCAGTTTAAAAAGTATTACTGTCAAAAGTAAGGCAAGAGAATTTTGCCCTTTGCACTGCAGCCATATTAATTGTATATAAGATGTCTATCGGTGGGGTCCTGAGAGCGGACCTGTCTGAACTGACATAATGTTTATTTTTAATACATTTTTCTTCAATTTGGAAAAAAAATCAAACACATTTACGAGTAGTACAAGTTGTGGCTTTGGTAGAACATAACAATAAACATCTTAAAAGGTTGTGGTATGCTGTGTCTTTACCTAATGGTAAATCCTTAATATATATATTTATATATATATTTGCACTGATATATATATTTGAAGGAAGAGTTTTTATTATAGAGCCTTCCTAGCATCTTTGTACCAGTAAATGTCTATACAATTGGAATTGGGACAGCAACACAGCTTTCTATTTAGAGATGAACATTATGAAGCGATGAAGTCTAATGCTTTGTGATGCTCTGAACCTGTCATCTATATTGACAACAGTTACGTGTGTCCACCTATCTGTCTACAGGCTTTATATGCCTCTATGCAGTCCTCATTGCAGTGTTTCCAAGAAATAACTGGCTTCCAGCACCTTGTGCTAGTCCTTGATTAAGTGAATTGTCTGTCTCAGCACTCTTTTTTCTCTTTCCCCACACTCCACTACAATTTGTCCTCCTATTTTTGATCACACAGGGGCAATGTCATTATAATTCTCCACTGGCTTGTGAAGATCCCTGTACTGTCATGTGCCCTGTGACACTCCTACCGTGTCCTATCTCATCTCTTGCTTTCTTTTTTTCTTGCTTGGGAGCTATTTCAGTGGGGCAGGAATTCTGATGGATCTCTTCTTCCATTTCTAACCTGCAAGTTTTGCTGTTCTGTTTCAGGGACATAGATTAACTCATCCTCTGGGCCTGATCTAGGCTGCTGCTTGGCCAGCTCCACTACGTAGTCAGGTTGCTTGAGTAGAACTTGGCTGAATGAGCAGAACAAAATGATTAAGTTCAGCACCCCAGGAACTGTAATTTCAGCTTCTGCCTTTCACTGCAGCACGAAAGATTCAGCCCAGCTCCCATGATAGTCAAGCTAACATAAATTGCAATTGATACGGAATTCCAGCTAGCTTTTTGGGGTGTGTTCGGGAGCTAGATTAAGGGCACTCTTGAGCAAAACTTTCAGCTGAAGCTGCAAAGAAGACAGAATTTTAAAAAGAACTAATAGATGGTAGACAGTAAATAAGTTACAATCAAATGAGGAGAAATTCTCAGTTAACCATATGTTAATCATACAAAGATGCTGGGATATTTATTGAACTGTGATTAATCACTATACCTTCAAAGTGAATTCTGTGTCATCATAAAATCATATATTCCATTTCATATGGGTATTTTAAATACCATAGCTGAGATTCCTAATTCCAGTTCCATAAGAAATACTGAAATAAATGAATATAGTTAAATTTAAGCTGCCTTGAGATACCGATTCTTGTCTTTTATACTATAGCATGTAAGAATCTTGAGAGTTAAACAAAAAACAGAGCAGTGCTTCAAAACAGGTTTTGAAGTGTTAAACTAAGTCTGAGTGGTGTTCAAGGTCATTAGCTGTAATGGGGTCATGAACCTAATACCCTTTGTGGAACTTGTTTTCTGTTTAGCAGCTGTGTTTTACATTGAGTCTGTGCTGATCTCTTATGTACAAGTAATAACCAGTTTATTTCTTTCATTAAATGTGCCTTTCATAATGGTAGTAAGAGTCCAGACAAATCCTTTTCAAATGATTCATTTTCTGTCTAACTGAGGTGGCTAAAATCTTCCTGCCATTTTCTTGATGCACCACACTGCATATCCCAGATACAAGGTTGTTCTTTGAAAATGTGATAATGGGGTTTTTTAATGCTATTTGGACGACCAAGTAACCATGGTAGAACTTGGAATAAGCAGGATTCCTGTTATTGACTTAAGTCAAAGAGGGGTTGTTGTTTGGTTGTTTGGTGGGTTTTTTTCCATTTTGGCTAGAAAGGCTTTATTTTTCTCCTTCAGATCTGGAGAGAGGAAACAATATGGAGCTAGTAGTGCAGAAGTAACAGATGCCATTAATTGCACAGAAAGGTTTCTGGTCCTCAGGAAACAGCTGTCTCAGGTTCTTCTCAGAATTCTTACTCCACTGGTTTCTATTATTTTAAACCTACGCTGTGAGATAGTCTCCAACATTAAACTGTCTAATGTGAATATTTGTGGCTTTTTTCTGTCCTTGCTTATTTCTACACAATGCAAAGCACATTCTCAGCAGGAATCCCACTGGGGCATGGTGTATTGTATATGTAATTGCTAAATATTGCAGTTGCCCTCCAGCCATTGGTACCTTATCTAAACATTTGCTACTATTCAGCCAAGCATATTTGCCTCATAGACAGGTTTGTCTATGGGGAAAGGATTATAATCAAATGAAATAAAGAAGAGCATAGGTGAAATGTCTATGTAAGGAGTAATGTATTGGCACAAAATAATTATTCATTCAAATCAAACAGAACTTAATAGTATTAGTCCAGCAATTTTCATCCTTACAGAGACTGAGATGGTGGAGATTTTCTTCCAGCCAAAAGGCTATAGATTCATTTTTGGATGATGCTACTGAAAATTTCTGCTCATATCAGAGTATGCATTTATAGAATATTCATGTCACTTTTTGAAATGTGGATGCAATACCTCTCTCCTCATTGTAGCATGTGATTAAGCTTGTTTATACATCTATGCCCACTGCATTTCCTACAGACTTTACCGTAGAAATTCCTTTAATAAAGGATGTGTGTGGGGGGGAAGTTCAGCAGTATACTTGTTCTGGAGTATCCTATGTCTTGAGAGTTGAAAGGTAAAAAGACACATTCAATACTAATTTTACAGGCATAGCCTGGATGTGGAGACCTGTATAGTTTACAAGCAAATACCAAATAAATCAAGGAAATTATCTATTACAAGCTCTGAACCCATCATCCTAAATCACTATTTTCTGACTGTATTAACCCAATTTGAACTATACCTCATGGACTGGTTATAATTTCAATTAAATTTTCATTTGAAAAAACTTTGGTGTAGTTTGAACCCTTTCACCCAGGAGAGCCAAAACAACATCTGCAATCCTGCAACTCAGCAGAGGAATCTGACTGCAGACCTTGCAGATTTCTCTATGAAAGATAATAAGGTGTTACTCAATTCAAAATTAACAATGGCATTTCATAAATATTTAAGCTGCGCTTTTTAAAGTTAGGGACCTAGCACAACACTTAGGCACGTACATTAAAACCCACATTGTTTTCCCATGGCTCAAGGCATCCCTCATTACCACTAGAGCAAATACCCAGAAGTTCTGAATCTAGGCTGCTTCTACAGAGGCATTACACTTTGAGCACTGGGACTAGAAAGTGTTTCAGCCAGAAGTAAAATAAATAAATAAAATCAGATCACTTTGCTAAATCATCAGATGTTATCATAGTAACTTGCCTGGGGCATATATGTAATCATCCAATTAAAAGAACATCATGATGCAATCTAGTAAGCTATCAAACTCAATGCTAATGATGAAGAAAATCATATGTCATATGGTATCTGAGAAAAAAGGGGAAATTTAAGATTTGGTCTATGTGAAATTAGTACTTGAACGAAGAGCAGTAGGGTAAGCAAGATTATGTTGTAGCTGATGTCAGAAGGAAAAAAAATAGAGATGGGGTGGCTTTTTGGTGTTAGATTGTTATTTTAATTTGACTATGGTATGCTGCAACTGTCTGTTCCTAACTGAAGATCTGTAGCTAACCTTGCTAACCCCAGGAATCATACCCTGTAAATTAGTTTTAAAAGGCTGTATTTATGGAAATGCAGATACAGATTCGTTCTGGTATCGGTTACTTATGATAGAAAATTCTATTGCTCATGGTGAAGCACTGACAAATACATAAAGTGTTTAATATGGAAATTAAAATCCCTGGGTCTTTAAATTAAAAAAAGAAAATGTAGCCTCAGAAAGGGTATAAATGGTTCACTAGCTAAATTTCATGTAACACTTAAACCCTGATTTTTTTCCCATGTGTAAAAGATTTGAGTGCTGAAGCAGCACTCTGTGGTCTTTGTTAACCTTGAATATGAAAGTACTCATGTTTGGTTCTGCAACCTCCTTTCTCAGGAAGCTGATGTTATCTTCACCCTTATTATATATGCTTATTGTTCTAGCAGCTTTACAGACATCTATCAAAAACATTAAATCATGAGAAAATTATTGATAAACTAAGTAATAGATACAAATGGGAAGTGACCTGGTCTAGGCACTGCCACCATATAGAATAGGTGATTTTACTAAGAATGCTTCTTTACTGCCAGGTCTATACTGGGAAAATGCATGTGGTTGACTGCACCAGTCTGTAGTGGGCTGAGTTAGATAGAAAAGCACATAGGCAGTGGATAATTTCTGTGCAGTACTGTATTCCCATGCATCACTGCCTGATAGTCCCAGGCTTGCCTGAGAGGTAATCCAACCTTCACAACTCTCCAGTTCTCTCAGATCTCTCTCATGCATGAGAAGAGTACTGCCATGGCCCATAGAACCCTTGTAAAGTCTGTGATAACCATGTTATAATATGACAGCATGTTTAGCATCTCCCTGGCTAGCTCTAATATGGCTGACAAAATATTTAAATGTGAGTTATTGAAATGGAAATAGCACTCAAAAGCATGAAATCTTGATCTTCTAATTACTAAAATAAATTATGACTGCTCCAGAGTAAGCGTAACACAATGTTAATTAAATGCAATGTCACAGAACACTTGGTAGACAAATAGGGCTTTTTCCATGTAAAGCTGTTTTTAGAACTGATGTTACAGAACAAATGCAAAAAGGAAAAAGCACTGTGCTTACTTGTACAGATCTTGTTCTGACAGTGGCCCTGACCCTCTAAAAAACTTAGCTGCAATTGGTGGAGCTGACTTTGTTGGTTGCTCATTTCCCCATTTTCAAAGGACACATCTGGAAGGAAAACTACTCTGAAAACCAGAAACCAGAACTGTCCATACTATGGCTGAGGCAGGCAAAAACCGCACTAAACAGCCTAAACACTGTAAACTGGATAATGTGGTTTGTTGCTGGAAAGATTAGGATTCTCTTAGAAAATTTGTATATCAGGAAATCAAAGACATTTTTTTGTGTGTGTTTCTGACATCTTACTGAGGTCACTGAGGGAAAAAGAGACTGTTTATTCAGATTTTATGCAATATCGTGATTTTCAACATATATTATTATTCAACATAAGTGCAAATTGCTGTAAGAATGAAGCAATTTTCTATAATATTAGTGTTTTGTTCTGAGATGACACTTAAACACAACTTTTACCTTCCCTGTAAAACAAAATTATGAGAAGGATATTTGGCAAGATGATCAAAACTGTGATTTTTTTTTTTTAATGAAACTAAAAGTTTTACTTCTTCATTCAATTTTTAATTTTGAAAGAGATAAGTAAATGCTCAAAACAATTTTCTCACAAAGAAAAATAAGTCCCAAGATGTAGAATGCAGCTTCTTTAGTATTTTTAAGTGCTATATTTCATTTTTTAGACTATTTAAGACTAAAAAAAATTCTGTATTTCAGTTAAAGAAAAAATATCTTCTCTAGCATGAGCTATATGCTACATGCTCATCAAAGCTTCATTTTGGTCACTCACCCAGACAGCAGGCTAAAAAACGGAGAAGCAGAGAACACTCGGGCTACTATTCTGTAAAGCAGAATAAATAGTGAATGTTTCACCTCAACTATGAAACAGAAATCAAAAATTATGTTCATAACATTTTTGGTTGTTTAAATCAATTGTGTATATGAAATAGTATATTGCATATAGTGACAAAAAATAAGTTTAATATACGCTTATATGTATGCGGGGGGTTATCCAACTAGTGAATTAAAATTTTGATTTTTCAAAAATCCATTTAGAAGCAGAAAATAACTCTTACACTGGAAGACACTCAACTAAATCTTGAGGACTGTAATTTCCCTCACATTTTGAGGAATAAAGAAAATACACTCTTAAGTCAAAAAAGATCTTCTTTTTTGCTAATGTGCACAGCACATTAAGAATTAACAGCTAATCTTTGAAAACTGTTAATGTTAAAAGAAACCTTGCTAGCATGCCAAAAGTTGGAGAAACTTAATGACATGAGATGCTGTAGGTGAAACACATGTAGACTGAATCACTGAGCAATTAAGAATATATAACCAGGGGAACTTGCTAATCATTTTGTATGCCATTTAATTTGCACAAAAAGAGCATATTTTAGAACAACGTTGCTGAAGATAAGTTTTACTAAATCATTTATTTTAATAGTTGTTTGTCATGAAGGTATATAGATTTATCAATGTTAGCATTGTTTTAGCCATTAGCAACAAGATGATAATATTGAAAGTTAATCTGGGACTCTGGCTCTATTATTTGCTATTCTAATTGCTTGCCTTAGTGAGCAAAGCAGCCTAAGGAAAATAAACTGGAATAGCACCACATCAGGAGACTGAAATGACAGAAGCTCCAGGCCAAGTGATCTGAGGTGCTGCCACTTGCAGAAAGACTTTGTATTCTGAGTCTTTTGCTTAAAGTATATTTTCGCTTCTGAAGATTTCATACCAAAGCACTCTTTGATTTCATGACATCATTTTCAACAATTTCTTAGGAATTAAGCTTTTGTGTTTTTTTTGGTTTTTTTTTTTTTTTTTTCCATCCCTTTGGCCTCCCTTTCTAAATCAATGATTCAGATTTAAAGAGGTAATAGGAGAAAAGGAAAATTTCCTTTGAAGATATCACTGGAAATGCTTTAATAACTCCTCTGCCTCAGAATGAATATTGTGTTGCTCTGCTGATAGGCGGGGGGAAGGGTTGCACCAATTAAATGGAACCCATTATTATTCTGCAGTGTCTCCTTTTTGTGCAGTACTGTTCTAAAGAAATCGGCAAAGGGAGTCTATTTAGTACTAATGATGGTTTCTGAGGAAATAGAAGGATGCCCTTTTACATACTGTGTCACTGTAAAAGATCACGCAGAGCCTTCCATTTTGTGATAAATCAAAATAGAAATGCATACTGAAATAGATGGGACCAGTACATATCTGTGGTTTTATTTTGATGCTTAGTTTGACATAAAATAAAATGTTAATGTATCTGCAGTTTAATTTATGATTTGCTCCTAAGAACATGCAACCAGTATACATAGACCAAATGAAAAGTAGCCCTTACATGCTCCTTTTCTACTTATGCTTTGCTTAAACTATAGAATGGAATTTAATTAAAGCCCCTACTTACTTCAGTAAGGGAAGCCTTGTCAGTTTAATTGATTCTTGGTCAAAGTAATATTGATTGGATAAAAGCAAATCCATTTCTTTCCCAACAATTAAAACATTTAAATAGGCTCTGTCTCCCTTTTGATGAAAGGACATGAAACTGCTGGCAGCTGTCCCTTGGCTGATGTTGATCATTAGGAAATGAGTTAATGTACATTTATATTAGTACCCATCTTGTTTTATTATAATATTCTATTACATTAAGGTCTCTAATGTCCATCTATTAAAACCTAGAGAGTCATATAAAAAGTCCTTACTATATTCTGATGTAAAAACTGTGCCAAATAAGTGGTTTTATTTCTGGATCTGAGCTTGTACTGAGTGCTTTTAGTTCTCATAGTAGATATCAAAGTCTGTTAAGGGTGTTGTGCACTTCAGTTGTTACTTAAACAGTTTAAAAAATGTTAAATATAATCTTTCAGAAATGAGATCTAATTTACTTACAGATAACTGTTTTAGCACTTCTTAAGGAAAAAAATCTTTTCCCCATTCTGTGCAGTGCTTCCCAAAGAAAGTTTCATGGAAATTTCTATCTTTAGCTTATCCCTTCTGTTTGAGGTCTAATATGTCTTCTTAAGACTTCTGAAAATGTTAAGACTTCTAAGATTTCTGAAGCAACCTGTCACTTTCCCTAGCAGAATAAGATGAAAGTGAAGCCTGTGTTACACCTAAGGTCCATGTAAGTCTGTATGGTGTAGCCAATAAATGTTCAGTAGTGCAATATAAGAAACAGCACGTGTAAAGTGATGCTTTTCACGGTGATATTTTCTTAAGTGATCTCTGATGTGGTACTCCATGGGCTGCAGGGATGCAAACTGCTTCCTCATAGTCTTCTCCACCGTCTGCACGCAAGGCCCTGCTCTGGTGCCTGGAGCACCTCCTCCTCTTCCTTCTTCACTGACCTGGCTTCAGGGGTGCTTCTCTCACATTTTCTCACTCTCTCACATTTTCTCATTCTCTCACAGCTGCTCTGCACTTTCTTTTCCAGCTGTGTCTGACATGTGGGCAGCTCCTGGTGTCTTCCCACAGAAGCCATCCCTGCGCCGCCACCCCCCCCAAAAATAACCAACATTGCCATGTAAACCCAATACAGAGACATAAATAACACCTTTAATTTTCTAAAATCTACACATATTTGCAAAACCCTTTCAAGGCAGTGGCAAAAAGAGAGGGATGCCACTGAAGTAAATGTAGTCTTAACACTGACTATTCCTGGATGTAAAAACAAATAGAAAGACTTATAAAGAAAAACAAATCCGAGAGAAAGAGTGCAAGAAGTTTTTTAAAGCTTGATTGGCTGTAGCTTCAGACCTGAGACTGGAAGCTTGGCTGGATTGGAATTCTCTTTTTGCTATCAGTTATATGTCCTTTAATCTGCTTCTAAGTCTGTATGTAATGAAGATAGATAGTTTTTAAAACTATTACATGCAGATAGTGGAATGAGAAAATACCATAATAAGAAATTAAAAGTATCTATTAAAAAAAAAAAAATGTCTTTAAAATGTCAAGAAGTTCTTTTTCATAGTTGAGAACTTGTGACATTTTGTTTACCTACTGAAATAAACTGCAGTCAGTGAGTGTATTGCGGACTGCTGGAGAATATGGATCTTTTTCACACATATTCTATTACAGGAAAAAGAAAGAATTGAACACTTCTGCTTTCATGGCATTGCCTGCTGATGTCTACTTTTATGTTTCTTCAGGTATGTGCAGGAAAGTGGCTGGGGATGGTTATAGATGCGTGTAATGAAATTTCTAGACATGAGCATCACATTGGTAATCCTGTAGAAACTCATTCTACCTTTTTTTTTGGTTATTATTTAATTTCATGTTATCTGAAGATGATGAGAAGCAGCTAAAGTAGTTAATCTTATTTATATTCATCTATCTGATTGTTGGTGTACAATAGCACAATTATAAGATTTGTGTAAAATAATGCTGCAAGCTATGAGAGAAAACATGGGCTTATAACTTTAATTTACTGTATGTGGTCTGCTTACAATCCACAGGTATGTAAAATACTTATTATGTTTCGATAAAAGGAATCAGTTGCATTTTTCAGTGTTAACATTGGTGTGTTAAATTTCTAGGCTTTTAAAAAATGGAAACATTATCAGCTACTGTAGTAAGCTACTTGTTCTCTCTAAGCAGTTACCTCATCCTGCTTGTCGGATTGGCATTGACCTCATACCTCCATTTGTAATTCTAGAAAAATGAAAACTCAGATGTAATGATTTTATTTGTTCTTTCTCATTTTCACAATAGTCAAGATTATTGTAGAAATTAAAAATAAAATTTCTTAGCTCTAATTTCATTCATGCTGTAAAAGTTCTTCATTTTCATCCCTGTATTGGTAAGGACTGCAGCATTTCAAATATTCCACACATCGTGTACTTCAGTCAGTCAGCTGGGATCTTTCTCAGCAGAAGAGGTGAAATTGCCAAAAGCTTGGGTAAGATGGACTATTCTACTGTCCTACTGAGTAAGTACGGACAAATCACAAGAAGTTAGTCGCAAGAAACTATTTCTTGTTAGAATAATCTTATGAATCAATACATATTCATGGGTTTTCTGTATTTTATTTCTAGCATTTATGTAAGTGAATGAAAGTTAAACAGGCTGAATAAATACTACATAGTAAGGTTTCCTGAATATTATTGAAGTCTCTTAACTGAATCTTTGTTTTGTTTCTACTTGTCTCAGTATTATCAGCCTGCAGTTATTAAAATGCATATATGCCCAGGTCCGGTAGAGAGCAACAAAAAGACAGTGTTCTGTAATAGGCAAGAGATAAAGAATGTGCTAATAGGCATGGTGGGAAACGGCTTCACCATTTTTTCCTACAAATATATCTGCTAATACTTCCCTATGTGCCTACTAGTACCTCTGTTTTTTTCCTTCCAGGTGTGGGTTGGCAGGACAGGAGTCCAGCCAGCAGGTTGCATTACTGTATATAGTCTTATAATTGCCATTAAACTAAGAGTTTAAGAAGGTTAGAATTAGTCTAACATACTGAAATTTGTGGCACTATTTTTTTCAAAAGCACTCCACAGGGGGGGAAAGGATAAAAAAGCAGTAATTATCTGTGAGTTAGATCTCACCTTGATTCTTTGCCTGCAAATCATGCTGGCCTTCAAACCCTATAAAACCATTCTACTCCATCCCAGGACTCCTGCTGTAAACAGTATGGCTTGACTTCAGGGGAGCTCCTTCAAACATAGCAAGCCTTTTGCAGTCTTTTAATCACTTCCAGAGCCTTCTGGCTTTTTTCTCTTTAGCATCTGACAGCTTCATCCTGCCAGAACTTCTAGTCCTGGTACATACCAAATGGCCTACAGAAACAATCATTTTGCCAATGAAAAGCAGCTTCTTTCTCCTCCATACCAAGTCTTTTCTCTCCACCCCCAGCCCAGCAGTGGTGTCTCCACAGGAGAAATGTCCTTATCTTCTATCTCACCAAATAGATGGAATAATTTTCATGAGGAGATACAGGTGGGATCTTTCTGGCAATATTATCACTGGAGTAGCAGAACTCTGCTGTTGCCCTAAGCAGAATTTTTGGGGCACAATGAAGACTTCAGTCCAAATGGCTGGACCATTAACAGCACTGACATTATCAATTGATATTTAAATCATGGGAGAGCAACTTTTTTCTTTCTTTTCAATGTCAGTGCTCTCCTGAGGCTTAATTTCTCATTTCCTGTGCAGTGTGTGGGTACTGGTGTGTACGTCTGTCTCCTGGGAGCATCTGTCCACCCATCTGCATGTGTCTGCAACTGATAACTTTCTGGGAACTCCAGGCACACAGGAGCATGTGGTGATGTGAGAGGAGGTGGCAGGCTGCATTTCCTTGGGTTTTGTTAGTGTCAGATTAAAGACAAGGATAAAAGGTTACAGCATGTTCTTTCTTTTCCTATGTTTTGAAACTGCATTAACCTTCTTATGGAAGAAATAAAAGCTTAGTTGTACCATTACAGTCTGACCTGCCCTTTTAAAATTAGACCTGCTGACACCTCCTGAAGAATACCTTAAAGTGCTCTATCATCTACTCAGTTTGGTCTATGTAGTATGTATTCAATTCTACAAATTTAATTCCTCAGAAGAAGGACTACTTGAAGATTTAATTTATCCCAGCTTTTTATTCTTTGTTTTCTTTTCCCCTTGACATCAGTTGGACTTGAGGCTTACTTGGCTTCTAATGTGCCTAGATCCAGGACTGGGATTTAGTTAATGATCGACATACCTAAACTGTGACCTCCAACTGTGTATTATGTGTTTGCTCTGTATTATAAACAATGCAAATCTAAAGCATGATTGGCCATAAAGATGAGTCTGCTGTCATTGGACACATGATGCCCAGATATCTATTCACTGCAGACTTCTGTGGGGCTGGCAGATATGACACAGGGAGTTGCACCCAAATGCCTGATGGGAGAGGTTCTGAAGGCCTATTGGGATTCACTAGAGTCTTAGATGAACCCAAATGCCCAATGTGAACAGCAGAAACATTCACAAGGCTACAAAGTCAGTGCTTGGATCACACTGAAGCACTTGTCTGACCAGCCCTGGAACCTGTTTGTAGAGGAGCTAAATCATTCCCAAAGCTATGCTGGATGGTCTTAGGGACCCAGACATCTACTGCATGTGCAGATACCTACATATAGCACCCGAAGCCATACCTGAGTTCTACCATCACAGGTGCAAAAAGGAACATATGTCAGCACGATGGAGATGTTTCAGGCTATGTAGACTATCTCTAATAGATGTAAATACTTCTGATTGCTGACTTGCTGACTGAAGGCTGAAAGGATCTAGTGCAGGAACACTGTATGTAGTGGTTGTCTCACAGTGGGCTTCACCTAGCTAGTGGCAGTACAATGCAGTCAAACCCCTTCTTCTCTGTAGATCCACAAACAAGCCCAATGCTACATTTTAAATGAATGAAAAAAAGGTGCATCTTCATGGAATTCTGTAGTGGGAATCAACTAAGAAAATCTCCTGATGTATGTGTCTTCACTCCCACGGATGCATAGATCCCATAGGTCAATAGGTCCATAGAACAACCACGGTCCAGTTCTGGGCTTGAGTTCTTCAGCAAAATTCACTAATGCAAACTTTCATCTAAAGATGCATCTTCAGTGTTTTACTGAGTGATTTATGTGTGGCTATTCATAACAGATAAATGAAATGGGATTTTTGACTTAAAATTGAAGGTGTAAATTGAAGCAGGAATAGTTGAACTGTCAAAACAAATTCCTGTATAAGCAGACTTGTCTTTATATTAGAGATGAGATTTGGAAAATATGGCCTGAGAAATGATGCAGTCATTGGCGTGTGTTCTACTACAGACCTTCATAATTCACTCAAGGATCATTTTCTATATCCCTCTGTCAGAAGGGTTCCAGGAATCCAGATCTTTGTCCTTTAAAAATCGAGTATTTCTGAAATTTCTCGGTGTCTTTCAGTCATTTCTTGTTGCTCTAAATCTGACAGTCATTCATAAACAACCATTTCAATATAGCCAACTACAGCCAGCCATTTCTCTTTCTCACTCCTGATTACCCCTTTCTACATTCTCCCATGTTTCTGGCACCCTGTCTCACAGTGATTAGGTCTCAGAGTGATTGCAGCATTTCTGCCATGAGCATCCCTAATTCCTGCCATAACCTAGCATCTGCTCAGTGGTATCTTGCTCCTCAGTGTCTTAATCTCTAACTCCATTTGTCCTTGGGGTAATGTCTTCTCCAAGCAAGTTTCTTTGCTCTGTTCATATCAGGAAAGTGAATGCTTTTAGTAGCTATGATTTGATCTGACAGATACAGCCAAATTCAACTGTTTTTCTGTGCAGCAGACAGCAGCACATTTCTTATTCAAGTGTGTTAATTCACTGTGGTGGTCTATAATATTTCTCTAGTGAAGGTATTTTGATAATGTCATTATAAATTGTGTGTGTCTAATGAGATGCTTTCAGGGAAACTGCTATATTAAAATAATCCTTTTTAAACATAAAATACTTGTTTCTTAGCTGCATTATTTCAAAGGAAAAAAAGGTCAGTGATGCTTTGGTTGGACCCTGCTGTGTTTTCTGATCTAGTGGCTACCACTGGGGTTTTGTACCTGATACGAAATTATGCCAGTAACTAGAGTTACACCAGTTCCTTTTAACTGAACATGCAGCCCTGGCTTCTGATTGCAGAGTAGGTGTCACTAGGTCTTATTTTGTGATGCAGTAAAATTAAAAACCAAACAACGTATTTTGCCCTTACAAACTGGTAATAGGGAATAGAATAGACCATAAAAGGAAACAAAAACCTCCAGCAGCATTGTTTCTTCCATGACACTGAGATAAGAATTGATGCTGAGGTTTGTTACAACAAGAAATGTAGCTCATTAAAACAAAGCTCTGGTAGTTTCATAGCTACAGCTTAATGATGATGACTGAGGAGACGGCAAGCACTTTTGGCTTTGGCGACCAGATTCAGATGATTACAGTGATGTGCACAGTTTGAAATCCAAGCTATAGAAGGCTAAAATAGTGATCTGAAATACAAAATAAAAGTCCCAAAGTATATTTGAACCCAGTTTTTGTAAACTAAAACCATTCCTTACACAAACCATTAAGACAAATATAACACTGAGTCTTACACTGGCAAAAACGGAAATTACAGTCAAAATCGCCCTGTGCATCTAGAATAGAACCTCTCACAACAGCGACTTGGTTTATGTCTTATGTAGGCTTCAATTTCTGACAACATTCTTCTTGAAACTGTGCAAATGTATTCTCTTATGAAACTTGGTTACGGATAAGGACTGAAGCCAGGCAAAATAACAGACTTCAGCTACAGGTTAGACAAACATTTGCCTGGGAGGGTTCAGGTCTTGAGGCAGTGGGACAACTCTCCGTAGCACCTGGTGCTGTTTTTTTAACCTTTATTATCATGGGCACTGTGAAATTCAGAGGGTGATGTATATTCAAAGGTAATATATATTAGCCTAATTTCTATGAACTGATGTGAGTTTTGTAGCTGGTTAGGGGAGTCATAAAATACATATTTAATGATAGGAAGTATAAGTCAGAACATATCTAGTAACTTAAGATTTTATTTACGATGACTGTAATAGAAAATAACTTTGAAACAGATCAATTTTTTTTAATTGCCAACCACTAATCGATTGACCTTAACGAAGAATTTGTTTATTTATTTATTTGATAGGATAATGATTTATCTAATTACCTGAAATTTTCTTAATAAGAGATTTCTGAGAAATTTTATGAGTATTCTTTTTAACTTTTGCCAATGCAGTGGCCATAAATTAAATTTATAGGGAATATTTTATTTCTTTTTCTGGGCAAAATCTCACAGAACAGACTTCATGTTATTTATCCAGAAGACTTATTTTGACAGGATTTGCTGTCAGAAGTACTGTCTCATGAGGCTCGTTGTAGAACTGAATGACAGAAATGTAACAGTATAATATTCTCCCATTTTTCTGACCTATATAACTTCTCCTTTTCCAATAATGCTGCCAGGTTCAGTAGGAAATATACACCATGGGATACATCAGATTAAGAATATGTCAAATTGAAATAATTGTGGAAGGCAGTGTTTAATTATGATGTAAAAGCTACCTTATCTCTTTCATTCAAAACATACCTAACCCCGTCTAAAATCAAAAAGCATTTGAAACTGCCTTTCTTTCTATTCATCTCTCCCCTATTGATCTATTTATGAGGTTTTAATGAGTTTGCAGTCAGTTTTCAGGTTTGCTTTTCCCTACTGTTATAAATTATATGGCAAACCCTACAAATCAGCGTCATATTGGTTGTAGCAGTCACGTGCATCTGTAGCAGTAGAGGATACTTGCTCAAATACTGTTTAAGGAGACCAGACAAAGAGGAGAAATAAGTTATTTGGATTTACTTTAAATCTTTTTAGTAAACAGGATTGCAGAAAAATTGAGATACTTACCCAAGCTGTCCTTTTGCCCTAAGGCAAAGCCATAAACTTTCAATTATGGGACAACATACAGAGTCATGAACTTCCAGTAACTGGCCAATATCTCACCCACAATCTGAATTTTTTCTGATTTACATCTCTTCACTGGGGACTAAAGTATCCACTGGGACCTAACAGAACATGTGAGCATCCTTAGAAGTCATCTATCCAAATTTTCTGTCAGGGGTATTTTCCTTAAGTAAACTTAACCACGGACTTATTTGCAACTTGGTCTATTTACTTCTTTTGTTAATTTAACTGGTGAAATGGGTTGGTTTAATTTGGAATTTCTCAACATATTTTGAGTGATAACAAGGACATTCGGTCTGCATGTGATACCTAATTTCTACATAAAAAAGTATGCAATGAAATGGTGTTTGAAAATAGAATCAAATGTAGGATGGACTTGTTAACTTTTTTCATCACGGTAGGAGTTTTCTTTCTTGAATGAGACTGTTTTTCTTGGATGGTAAAACTACTGACTTATCATCTTTTCCAGAGTTTTATTCTCTCTGTTGCTGTTGCTTGTAGAAATGGAAAATATCATAATAGTAGCCTAGTACGCTAAAATATTTTGAAAACCCACACATCTGCCTTACTGTCTCTAATAATGTTCTGCTTGATTTTTAATGCTTTGCCTACCCCTACTGCAGGAAAGAAAGGCAAGATGCATTCTATTGTGTTTCGTTTTGTAAATACCATGTGGGTGTCAGTTTTACAGCAAAGCAGGTATTCTAAACCAGAAATGAATACTTACATACCTTAATTCCCAGAGTTATAAACAAACCTATATGCGTGCAGCATAGATAATAGTCACCTATTGTGATTTAATTTTTCTTAGACTTTCTTAGCATCTTCAAAAATAAGCAATAACAGTGAGATGTGCATGAGTTTTCAATTCTTACCTTTGTATATAAATACTTTTCAGTACAATTATTTTTCCCCTTTTGTTTGCAGGCAGGACCACTGGACCTGTATTTCCCTGTATACTTTCACTCCCATCCTTCCTCAAAGTTTCAGAAACACAAAGAGTTTTGAGTTACTATATCAATATTATATAAATTATTAACTCTGGAATAATCAATGCTTTGCACAGGGTCTGGTTCAGATATAAATGTAAAGGCCACAGGTTTATTTTGTCTATGTAAACTGGTTCTGTATATCAGCCATTTCTTTCCCATAACCAGAGATCTTCTAATGATGTGAGTCTACATTTCATCTTCATTTCAACTGCCTAAAAAAATTTACTTTTTCAATAAATCTTCAGAAACATGATGGTCTTCAACTTGACATGGAAGCTGTTTCTTTGACTCATATTTAATTCAAGGAATTGAAATCACCCGAAGTCCATCACTGTTTCTTTTCCATAGTTTTCATGTTTGTTTCCTCTAGGTCTGTACCTGATTATCTCAGCAGTTCTGCCACAGTGATCTGGCAAGCTCTCCTGTTAGTCTGTCTTCAGTCTGTCTTCGTTCTCTTATGTGTTTACTGATGTTGAAACAACAATAAATAATCTGAGTTCAAAATTACAAAAAATTGCAAGCTAACATACGTACAGCAAATCAATTTCTGTGATCAGTGGCACAAATTTTTCTCTTGTATCACACTTTCATACATTTTGATTCATCAGCACTGATAACTGAGCAGAGTTCATGGTATGGCCTGTCTGGAGACCAAGCCCTAGGAATTTCAGAAGGATTTGTAGTGAAGTGCCTTGTTTTTTTCTGTTTTCCCCAGGCCTTCCCAAGCTGACAGGTTTCTTGTATCTTTTGCTGATTCATAACATCATAGACTTATAATGTTCTGTATTTAAAAAGGGCAATTACAAAAAGAGAATTCTTTGCATATGAAGTGGTGAAGGTCAGCTTCACAATGCTCAATAATTTGTTAAATAAATCGTAAGGTATGTGCTAAGAATATCTGATCTCTATAATAGAATAATGAAATACGTATAGGTCATCCAGATAGGTAGCTAGATAGAGGTCACTGTATTTCAGGCTAGATAGATAAGAAAATGGGTCTTGCTTAAAAATAATAAAAATTTCTCTTTCTGTCTGTGATTATGCCAGGGTGAAGTTACCCGGACATTGTTGGGCTCCAGTGGCTGGATTCAGCAGTTTGAAGTTACATGGGTTTTTTTACAGCCTGTTGTGTGCACCACCAGATATTTTAAACCGTCCATAAGATTTTCAATTAAATGGGAAGGAAAAAAAAATGATACTTGAGGTAACATTTTGTTCTGTTCTCAGACAAAGTGTAGGAACAAGTTCCTATTTACAAATGAGACTGATTTGAAATCTGTGAAAACAGAATATTACTGTAAAGAGGTGTATGAATTATTTTCTTACGTATGTTTATGTGAATAATATATGAATATCTTCCTTCGCAGTGAAAAAAGAGAGATGTGATCATCTCCATGATTAGTAACACCCCCTGAGGGTATGCAATACATAGACTATAGAAAAACTACACTGTGAAGACTGAATATGTTGTGCCTTACTGCTGAATGCTCTGGCAAAAATAATCTAAAGGCACATCCTGGGTCTACAGAATTATTTTTCAATTCTTTATTCTTTCCCTTGCATTTTTACTCCCTGAGCTCCATAGGAACAAAAGGTTCTGAAAAGCTTCTATAGGCTTAGAAAATTCTTGACTGTTCAGTTTTAACAATGTTATATTTGCAGGTAGCAAGGAGTCAATCTCAGTATGAGGCACAGGCTGTTACAAGCTATCAGTGTATTTAGCTCTGATAGCTATCTCTTTAAGGAAGTGTTTCTGGTGGTCAGAATTTTTCAGAGATTTTCCTTGGCAAAGAATTAATAAGGAGAAGCTTTCAACTTGAGAGGTGTAAGTGGATTTTGTAATAAGCTGTAAATGATGATGGTCCACAAGGGCTCCTTATGAGCAGGATCTAGGAGGAGGTCAAGAAGGAAGAAGTTGATCAGTGTTTGAGCAGAGCATTCACGGGCATAGCAAGGGGAGCTGACAACAGGCAATTACTAGTTGATATAAATTTTCAAATACTTTTTATTTAAATAGACACTTGGAAACAGTGAACAATGATCTGTAGCATCTCTTACAGAAGGTTTCCCTTCACTCAAAGAATCAGTGTATGCTCTCTTTCATCAGTCTTTTCCTTAGAAGTAAGAGAGCAAGAGAGTCTCTTGAACTCCTGAACGAAGTACTCTCATAATTGCTTTTCTGTTCTTCCATTCATATTTGTATTATTCACCATTGTTAATGCTTCATTGGTACTTAACTAGCTTCTAGTTCTTTTTCTTGATAAAAGCAAATGAATGTTCAGTCATTCTAGAAAAATAAGATTAAAAAGCTCCACTAAATTCCTTCTTGATTTTAGACACACTTTAAGAATTACTGTATATTCTACAGTAATTTTTCATGCATTGTCCCTTGAATTATTATTTCCTTGAATTACTAAACTAAAAAGTATCACATCCTGATATCTTTATTACATTTTTTGTTTTTAACTGTTTCTTTACCATAGGTATATTTCAAGTGCCTGTTAGAGTATATGGCATGCCTTCACCATCAGTCTTTTTTTGAGGGTATTTATTTGGCATTCTAATCAATGGAGCACAGTTGTTTGTTTGTTTGTTTGTTTGTTGTTTTTTTTTTTTTGTATTAGTAGTATTTGTGTTGCTCTTCTATTCATTTCCATGTTAAAATTTGACATTAAACATCTATTTGGGGAATATAGAATAGCCAGGATCCTTCTAGAGTCAGAAGACAAAAATGAGGCTTTCCACAGGGTGATTCAGAGAAAGTCCAGGGAAGGTACAACCTCTGGATGTTGATCACAGTATGGCGAGATTTCTAAGATTGTTTATGTACCATTCTTCCCCCATAAATATTCTCTTAAGTGATACAAAAAAATCAAGTGTAATTTCAGATCTGTTAATATAAGCATGATCAGTCTACATTGTAGTTTTATAATGGAAATCTTAGATGAAATAGAACTTTTTATGTAGAAGTTTAATACAAAGTCATGAAGATTTCTGAACAGTGCCAGGCTGAAATGCTGAAGTACCATTTTGAGGACTTTCTTGATTTCAACCTTTACAAAGCTGTCAAGTAACCAAACCAAAACAGAAACTATAACAAAAAATTGAAAGTATCAAACTAATTATATGAGGCTGTCCACTGTTCAGCCTGATGACATTGAATCCTTCACAAATACGTCTATTTGAAACCCAATACAGCCACAATTCAGCTCATTTTAGTTAAAGTCTTTAATAGTCTTCAGCCTGCAGTGGATTAGGCTGTGTATCGGTTGTTATTACTGTGCTGTTAGTATCTGTGCTATTACTGTCTGTTATCATTATATGTTAATAAAAGAAAAAGCAAAGTTGGTGCTATTATTCTGTGCTACTACAAAAAGAAACAAATTTGGAAAAATTATGTGTCTTTTGTAAGGACAGACATGTTGAGGTAAGGACTTATGTCAAGAAACTAATGCATTGCTTTTGGGGAACACTAGACTAAAGAGCATATTTGGAAGACTGCAGTGGGTAAATGCTTGCTACTCAAAGTGAGATAAAAGGAAATTAAGGTCAGAAAAACACCCAGATAAACTTCAAGGTATTCCGTAGACTTGTGCTTTTGCACTATCTATATTTTAATGGCAAGGACAACAGTATCTGAAAATAGAGAAGGTTCTGGACAACATCTCAAAAGTTCAGTTTTGACTATGAACTTGGGCATTGTCCTGGGTTCAGCAGTAGCAGTCATTTTTCTCCTTCTTGGTAGTCGGTGCAGTGCTGTGGTTTTGACTTTCGGCCTGGGAACAGCACTGATAACACCGATGTTTTTAGTTGTTGCTAAGTCATGTTTAGTCTGACCAAGGACTTTGTGAGTCTCATGCTCTGCCAGGGAGGAGGGAAAGCTGGGAGGAAGCAGAAACAGGACACCTGACCCAAACTAGCCAAAGAGGTATTCCATACCACAGCACGTCATGCCCAGGATGTAGAACTGGGAACAGTTACCCGGAGCGGCTAGATCACTGCTTGGTTGGGCTGGGTATTGGTCGGCAGGTGGTGAGTGGCTGTATTCTCTTCCTTTGTTATTTTCCTTATCATCATTATTATCATTGGTGGCAGCAGCAGTGATTTGTGTTATACTTTAGTTACTGGACTGATCTTATCTCAACCCGTGGGAGTTACATTCATTATTTCGATTCTTCTCCCCATCCCTCCTGAAGTGGGGGTGTGGGGGTGTGGGTGGGATGGAATGAGGGGGAGTGAGCAGGTGAGCTGCGTGGCTGACTGGGCTTAAACCATGACAGGCATGCTGAGAGGAGATACTCCCCCTCCCCAAAACTGTCCTTATGATGACTTTACCTTCTACAGACCTTTCCCATACACATAACAGGTGTATATAAAGAACTAGTCTACTTTAAGTAACTGAATCATTGGCTTTTTCTAATATCTCCTTTCCATTTAGCAGATAAAAGTTTCACATCAGTCTAATACAGTAGCTTTGCACATATTATAAAGGAAAAGATTTCAGCAGGATGTAAAGGATAGAGCATGTAATAATCATAGAAGATTTATGATTGACATATCTACTTGTTAGCTAATAGATGGACTATATTTCTGAATCTCTAATTCTGGATTTACAGAAATAGATATCAGTGCCTCAAAGTGCTGTGGTCATATCTGTCGTAACAGAATTGTGCATTTCTTTCATTGTAACATTTTCATGTTAAAATTATGTCCTTGAAAATATGATTTTGTGAATCACTAGCATTTAATAATACCTCTTAATTGCAATTCCAGATAAAGTTGTATATATTCCTATATCCTTGTGATGACTGCAATCTTAAGGAACTGTGCTAAATTAAAGATACTGAACAAAACACTTCAGTGTACTTGAAACATGTGGAAAACCCTTGGCCAGGTAGTAAGATGGCTTTAAATGAGAAAAACTTTATTAAACTCATCAGTGTTCTGCAAATTAATGACAGTTTATGGCAGGACCTTTTGTATTTATTCATTCACTTGAACTTGCCAAAAATGCTAAAAAAAATACCTTATTTATGATGCATGGTCTTTGGTCCAATTTTGAAGCATATCTGAATCTCTTAACAGCCATTATCAATAACAATATGTCATTCTATTCCTGGTCAGAAATCAAACTTTCAGTTTCATAAAGAATGATGAGCTTTTGTCATGCATTTTTATTCTGCATGAAAATAAGCTTTGTTGGTTTGGGTTTGTTTCTTTAGGGAGTTTTGTTAGGTGCTTGGGTTTGGGGCTTGGGTTCCTTTGGCGTTTTTGTGTTTGTTTTTTTTTCCACAAAATTCATAAATTAATTAATTGCTGCCTAGAGAGATAGCAAACACCATAAGTAATGACAATCCACATTCACCTGATTAGTCTCAATATCTTGACTTCAAATCTATTGACTCTTCTGAAGTAGGAAATACTGTCTTTCACAGAAATACAGCCTTGTGACACTATGAAGCACACACACAACAAGTTAAAATCTCATTTAATATCAAAGCTAATCTTTAAATGAAAACAATTTTATGTTCGCAGGAAACTTAATTTTATAAGGGATCTTAAGTTAAAGATGTGATAGAATCATAGAATAGTAGAATGGTTTGGATTTGAAAGGACCTTAAGACACATGATTCCACCCCTCCTGCCATGGTCAGCAATGCCTCACCCTAGACAATGTTGCCCATGACTCTGTCCAACCTGGCCTTGAACAATTCCAAAGATGGAGCATTTATCACTTACTTGGGCAACCCATTTCAGTGCATCACCACCCTCTCAGTAAGGAACTTCTTTCTTATATCTAAACTGAATTTCCACTGTTGCAGTTTGAGCCCATTACCCCTTGTCCTATCACTACAGTCCCTAATGAAGAGTCCATCCCCAGCATCCTTATAGGCCCCCTTCAGATACTGGAAGGATGCTATGAGGTCTCCACGCAGCCTTCTCTTCTCCAAGATGAACAGCCTCAACTTCCTCAGCCTGTTTCATGCAGGAGGTGCTCCAGTCCCCTGAACATTCTTGTGGCCCTTCTCTGGACTTGCTCCAACAGCTCCACATCCTTCTTATGTTGAAGATACCAGAACTGTACACAATACTCGAACTGAGGTCTCACGAGAGCAAAGTAAAGGGGCAGGGTCACCTCCTTCGACCTGCTGGTCATGCTCCTTTTGATGCAGCCCAGAATATGGTTGGCTTTCTGGGCTGCAAGCGAACACTGCCGGCTCATGTTCATTTTCTCATCAACCAATACCCCCAAAGTCCTTCTCCACAGGGCTGCTCTGAATCTCTTTTCTGCCCAACTTGCAGCTGTGCCTGGGATTGCTCCAACCCAGATGTAGGACCGTGCACACTTTATGTTTAAACTTCATAAGGCTAGCATCAGCCCACCTCACAGGCATGTCAAGGTCCCTCTGGATGGCATTTCTTCCCTCCAGCTTATCAATCAAACCACACAGCTTGGTGTCATCGGCAAACTTGCTACGGGTGCATTCAATCCCACTGTCCATGTCACTGACAAAGATGTTGAACAGGATAAGTCCCAATACCAAAACCTGAGGGACACCACTCGTTACTGGTCTCCAGTTGGACATTGAGCTGTTGACTGCAACTCTCTGCATGAGGCCATCCAACCAATTATTTATCCTTCATGTGGTCCACTCATCACATTTATGTTTCTTTACTTTAGAGACAAGGATGTCTATCAAGTCAGGATATCTAGGTTTACATTCTTGTTACCTAAACCAAGCAGCTACCTAAGAGTTTTAAAGACGTAAAGAAGCAAACAAATGAATAGAAATAAAGAGGAAAGGACTTGACATACTTCATAATTGTGTTATGCCCTATTGCAATTCAGTTTAATTGAACTGAATTTAATTTAAATATTCTGAAAACACAGGTAGGCTGTTTAGTTCAATGTATTTTTCATACTAAGTATATGGTTTTCCTGTGTTTCCAGAGAGTTGAATGAAATCTGTCTTTTTGTTCTTGGTAGATGAAAGTGCACATAAAAGCTATGTATGCCTATATGGAAAATTATTATGACATAGTATGTATATTGAAACATTGAAATTTATGTTATTCATTGCTCGTGATGAAAAAATATGCAGAAATAGTATAGTAAATCAAGCAATAAAAATAACAACAAACTAATGTCAAATGCCATTCACAAGTTGAAGCACAGGTTAACATTTTGTGTATATGAAATCCATGTTTAAAAAAAAATACTTTGAATTATGTAGTAACCTTAAGATCAAATGCCACAAGGAGATGTTGTGGTCCAAAATTTTATTACTTCTGCAGCTGCTCTTATGATGTGTAAATTTTCATAAAAAAATTGAAACAAACTTATAAGGAGTCCTTTCAGGGCTATGTATGAAGCACTGTGGAACAGTTAATTGCTTGCTCTTATTTTACTGAGAGTTTGAAGTTTAACTTTGAAAAGTGCTATTCCTTAGACATAAAACTTCTTCTTATGATTTTTCATTCTTCCAGGGGTATTCCCCCCACCAGTTTTATTTTGCACTGACAGTGTTTTTGCATTGGATAATATACTATCAATAATCCTCTCACTGATGGATGGAGATGTGGAGTAACTGAAAAAAAACAACTTTGGCATAGAAAAGATGACTAAATAATGGATAACATCTTGACTGGAAGCTTAGGGAAGGCATAAGTTACATGGAAGGACTTGAGAGGAATGTAAACAACTGAAAAGTAAAAACCATACTGGAAATGTACCCCTATCAGAACAAGAAAATGTGTGATTACTTGCTCCCTTTTTCAGTTATATGTACTATATACATATTTATATATAGAGAGATAGTTAGATGGATATATTTAATGAAATGGAGTGCAAAGATGCACTTCAATAGAGGTGGAAACAGGCAAAATAATGATGAAAAAATATGTAATGTAGTACAGAGTCTGTGATTTGGAAAAAACAAGGAAACAAATGACCAAAACATTACTTTCTCATCTATAAAAGCGTAAACCAGCATAGAAAATGTAACCTGTAAGAGAAAAGGAAAATGTAGAGGATACCCCCTTTGACAGCGTTTCTGAAATGGATTTCCATTACAGCAAGACTTTTATGATGGGGGTGGGGTGGGGATAAGCTAATTGTATTCTCCTAATGATGGGGATAAGCTAATTGTATTCTCCTAATGAAATCATTGCTTTTCATCTTTGGACTTTTATCAAAGTTTTTGGCACTCATAAATTTGATTAAAGTTTATGCCAATCTTCCAGTGGCTAGATATGTATATCTTTTTATAGTACAATGTCAGATACTTTTACGGCAGTGGGTACTTTCATGAAATATAGGTAACATATAGCTGATAGAATACTGGCTGAAAAAAAAGAAATACTTCTTTTATCCCAAATTCCAAATACAAAGCAGAATGTGAAACACATAGTACTTTGAAAATGTGTTTGAAACATACAGTACTTTGAAAGTGTTTGAAAGGTTTTTTTATGTTAGCTATTTTCTTTATGTTGTTGTGCAAATTTATCCCTAAGAACATGGTAAATTTTTACTGGTGGAAATCCATTTCAAAAGCAGGTAAAGGTAATGCTCTGAAAGGATTCATTACTACAACACTAGCAAAAAAACCCCAACCAAACAAATCCCCAAACTAACAAAACCCCAGTCTCTACTCATAAATTTTGTTTCTTGAATATATATAGTATATATATTTGGTTAATATGCTGAAGGGAAGGAATGCCATCCAAAGGGACCTTGACACATTTGTGAGGTGGGCTGGTGCCAACCTCATGAAGTTTAACCATGACAAGTGAAAAGTCCTACGTCTGGGTCAGAGCAATCCCAGGCACAGCTACAGAGGTTCCGAGACTCAGAGCAGCCCTGTTGAAAAGGACTTGGGAATGTTGGTCGATGATAAAATGAACATGAGCTGGCTTCAGTGTGCCTTCGTAGCCCAGAAAGCTGTATCCTGGGCTGCATCAAAAGGAGTGTCACCAGCAGGTCGAAGGAGGTGATCCTGCCCCTCTACTCTGCTCTTGTGAGAACTCACTTGAAGTATTGTGTGCAGTTCTGGTGTCCTCAACATAAAAAGGACATGGATCTGTTGGAACAAGTCCTGTGGAGGGCCATGAGGATGATCAGAGGACTGGAGCACCTCCCATATGAAGATAGGTTAAGAAAGTTGGGTCTGTTCAGCCTGGAGAAGAGAAGGCTGCATGGAGACCTCATAGCAGCCTTACAGTATCTGAAGGGTAGCTATAGGGATGCCAAAGAGGGACTCTTCACTAGTGACTGTTGTGATAGGACAAGTGATAATGGGTTAAAACTTAAACAGGGGAAGTTTAGATTGGATATAAGGAAGTAGTTCTTTACTGTAAGGGTGGTGAGGCACTGGAATGGGTTACTCAAGGAAGCTGTGAATGCTCCATCCCTGGCAGTGCTCAAGTCCAGGCTGGACAGAGCCTTGGGTGAGATGGTTTAGTGTGAGGTGTCCCTGCTCGTGGGAGGAGAGTTGGAACTAGATGATCTTAAGGTCCTTTCCAACCCTAACTATTCTATGATACTATAGCTTTTTATACGTAACATATGTAATCATGTTCTACACATAACTTTGCAGTGTAAAAGTAAAAGGCAAGAGATATGAGTGAATGTACAAATAAATTATGACATAATATTGTTCAGCATAATAGGCAAACTTTAGAATCCATTTTTATGGTGTCTTCTGGATGAGAAATTGCACTCCTGTATTTACTAAAGTGAGCAGTATGTTTCTGTTCAAATAATAAGGATTTATTGAAAAATTAAAAATAAGGAAAAAAGTCAGTTAATTATGGAGTATGGCTTTGGACTGCTTGAGAAGCACAAATATTGATCAGTTGGAAGTATCATTTCTACCAAGATTATAAAGGAAAAGTAACTAAAGTAAAAAACAAAAGCAAGTGAGTGCCACATCTTTAAGTATGTTTTACTGAAAACTTTTTCCGGGGCCAGGGAATGAGTAAAACAGCTGTTTACTTCCATGATCTTGGTAGCATTTTTCTGACTAGCTGAATGAGGGTGCTTAAAGCCATTGGCTTTCTTCCTTCAATCAGCTGAACAATTCACTTTTGATATTCACAGTCAGCTTGGGGTCTCTTAATCAAAGTCTGCCATCAATTTTGCCTCATTATATGTAGCACACAGAAATGTGGTTACTGATTTGGCCTAATTCTAAAATGTCTGGTTTGTAAACACGAAACCCTTCCAGAGAGTGCTGTTTGGTTATGAATAATTCAGTACACCACAGTTTAGCCTACACATTATCTCGGCAATGGAATTTTATAAATCCTAATAGTCTGCAGGCATTTGTAGAGATGAGCAGTACTTTTCCTTTTTCTTTTTTTTTTTTTTTTTTTCCTGGAGAACCTTACCTGGGCTCAAACTCTTAAGCTGTTTAAATAAGGTGATCAATTTCAACATGTGCAGGGTCAGGTTAAAAGCCAGCAGCAACAGCAAGTAGCATTTAAGCAAAGTATAATGAAAGCATCCTTATTCAGCTGAATTCCATAATCAATAATTATTAAATCTACTGTAGAAGATCATTTTCTCATCTTTTTCTTCAAGGTGAGTATGAGAGTTTAACTCAAACTCTTGTAAGTGCAACATGTGTGAGATACAGCCCTTATGCTGAGTACGTCTGTGTCAGGATGAATCAGGATCCAGAAGCTGCATGTTTGCAACACAGGTCTAGACTAAATACTGTGTTCCACAGTGGAACTGCTTGCTTGAACAACAGGGACAGTAAGACTGAAAGGAGATTCCTAGCCTGACAGCTGTAGTCCCCAGACACTGCAGAATGCACAGTCTCTTTGCTATTTTTGTTTTTGCTGCCTTGGAAAGCAAGAAAATAATGCTGGTAAAAGCTATTCTTGGCCTAGGATTTAGTGGCTCAAGCGTAAAGGAGTTCAACCAGTAAACCTGATGCTGACGTAACTAGTGTGCTGTCCACATAATCAATCCCTAAGAATATAAACCCAGACCAGGAATGAAAAGGAATCCAAAGAAAAAAGTAATTCTTTGAGCAGCAGAATTAAATGAAGGCTATTTCCCACTTATATGTGTCGTGTACAAACTTAAGCATGTCTACCAAGGCATTAACTGAGGCTGACTATTCTTGTTGCTGAAACATTTGTAGCATCATTGCACCCATTGGATTATTTGAAGCCCAGTCAAGAAAAAATCTCCACTACACATTTCTTCCATAGGTTCTCTCATTAGGTTCACTGACAAAGCCTTTCTCCTCTTTTCACTTTAGGAACTTTGATTTTGATAAAATTTGTGAGTTCTTGGTAACATCGAGATTTCTACTTATATGTTTTGTTTGGTGAGTACTGACCATGGCATGGGGGAGAAAGGAAACAGACATATGAATTTGAATTAAACAGAGCCACACACAGAAACACACACACACACTCATGAACTATGATCACATACATGCATCTTTTAATAAGAAAACTATGTGTCAAACTGATGTTGAGCACATATGTTTCTCACAGTCAAAGCTAGTTTATGACTTGTTATAATGCATCCAAAAAATAGTCCATGATCAGCTGAAACTGAAAATCCTCAGCAGTAGTTCTTTCTTTCTGTGTCAATATGAGTATTTGAAATAAAATTCAGAAGTTTTATATGTTATTTAGGCTTATATCTTTCAACTACATATTTAATCAATTCTTATGTACTGGTACAGTTCTATAGGTCATCTTCTGATGACAGCAAAAATTATGACTATCAAAAACATGTTGATGTCGATGCATATTCATTACAGTACTTTAAATTCACTTAGACCTTATGAGCCCCAGTTTTTGTGTAGTTTTTAACCATATCCTGATTCTTTACATTGTAAATCTTCATTTTTTTGTGTTCATGGAATTAGAATCATAGAATCATAGAATATTTAGGGTTGGAAAGGACCTTAAGATCATCAAGTTCTAACCCCCTTGCAGGGAAACCTTGCACTAAACCATGCCACCCAAGGCCTCGTCCAACCTGACCTTGAACACCGCCAGGGTGGAGCATTCACAGCCTCCCTGGGCAACCCATTCCAGTGCCTCACCACCCTTACAGTGAAGAATTTCTTCCTTATATCAGATCTAAACTTCCCTTGTACAAGTTTTAACCCATTACCTCTTGTCCTGTCACTACAGTCCCTGATGAAGAGTCCCCCTTTGGCATCCCTAAAGCCCCCCTTCAGATACTGGAAGGCTGCTATGAGGTCTCCACGCAGCCTTCTCTTCTCCAGGCTGAACAGCCCCAACTTTCTCAGCCTATCTTCATATGGGAATTCCATCACAAAATCCCCCACACAGGTAAAAGTGGATATTTGAATGGTTAGAATAAGTGGATTTAATCTTTTGTCTTTTGATATTTCTGCTTAAAATAAAATAATTGCTATGGAAGTAAATGAGTCAAATGATTATAGGTATTTAACTGGTCAGATACCTGCAAGTAACTGTTCAGTACTCATAAGCATTTTGTGTAAGATTATACTACCATTAAACCACATTTATAGTGTATTAAAAGTCTTAGTGCAATCTAGCCAAGCACATTTTTCAACATTTCCTGGAGTCGTGCTTTCATGGAGAGAAAAGTAACGAATACCAAAAGATTTTTTAATTTTGCTAAGAGAGGGGTAATGGGAGCTAATATCTGGAATTTAAATCCAGAGTAATTCTAGCTAGAAATATAGCATAACCCTTTACTAATTGATCAGATATTGGGAGTGATAGATTCTTCACCTCTTCACAACAATAAAAGCTATTGCATTCAATGCAAGAGTAACTGGGTTAAATTATAGTGCCTCTGTTATAGAAAAGGTCATACTATATAATTTGATAGTCTTTATTGGTTTTAAGATGAAACCTTCTGTAACACTGAGATTCATTAAAAGGTTTTGAACTGCCAGGTAATACAGAGGTAAAATGTCTGAGGTCATAATAAATAACAGCTACCCACTTAATGTATTCAGGAAAGAACTTTCAATTTTTATACTCTGTTTTGCTCAGATATTTTCCTCATCAGTGTTTTCACTGCATATGGGATACTTACATTATTTGTCGTATGGTTTTGGTTCCTACAAGCATATCAATGTCATTTCACTTAGTAGAATCATAATACTGAGGCTTGTGGAAATACAGTGCCTCAATCTGATTAATGCAACATCCTAATTAGGATTTTTTTATTTTTTATCAGTTTGATCTCTAGGACTGTCAGATCTCTAACTTTGGTTTTCACTAAATTCAGTTCAAAAGGCTTCAAAAAGTTATGTTAAAACCTTTATATCAGAAGGATTTTTTTCTTTTTTTTTCACTAATAGCATTAATCCTAGTCAAAATTTGTTTATGCAGTTCACAGATTTCAGAAATATGTCAGTTGGAGATAATTAAATAATGTCAATTTCATTATAATCTAGGTTGTGAGGTCCCAGAATGGTTAACAATGAGTGCACTGTATTTTTATAGGTTATATTAAACAGCAAGTCGCAAAGCTCAAAGGTTTTACCTCTGCATAAACTCACACTACATCAGAACTAAAGCAAGCTGAAAGTTTTACAAATGTTTTATTCCTTTATGGCAAGGTAGGATTAAAGATACATTCCCAGATATTTTTACTCATGGACTATTCTTATAGTTTTGATGTGCAAGTTGTCTGTTACAAGTGTAGAACAGTGTATTATTGTGCAGAATGAACATCAGTATAAAACAAGGTTAGTATGTTCTGCTTCACTAACGCACCATGATTTCTGGATCATATTCAGCTGGTGACTTTAGCGGGACATAGGAGGACTTAAATGTAAACAGAAAATTGATTCTAAATAAAAAATACATTCTCCAGGCTAGTATCTTTATACAATCTGAGAGAAATAGCAATCATAAACAAAGAATGCAAAGGACGGAAATGAAATCTGACAGTTCAGGGATAAAGTAAACACAACTATTTCAATCTTTATTTTTGTTTATGCTATCCTTATATTTTTTTACTTTTTATATCTACATTTTTATACTATATGGGTGGTTACAGTGTGAGCCCTAACAAGGAAATGCAGAGAAAAAACCTTTTATTATTATTACTTAGATCACTGCAAAACTACACCATTCATACCGTTGACAGAAAGGAAGGACTGCAGGAAATACCTTAGTTTACTCTTGACTTTGCTATGCTGACAGGAAGTTTTAACAGTTGTAGGATTATTAGGCTGAGCTGCAGCTAAACACATTCATAAGCAATCATACATCAGTAAGATCTTTGACTAATAGTCTCACTGCATCTCAGTAATGTTTCATCTTCAAGATCTGGCTGCTTTACAATGAATCCTGTTCTCTCACCACAGGATATGAAATTGTATGTGTGTGGTATGTGTGTGCATAGCCTTCAAAGAAATGAACGTAATCAGAACAAGCCATCTATAATTAACTAAAGATTGTAGTGAAAGGATGTATTTCCATGGAATGAGTGAATAGTTCCCTTTTAAGTTAATTGTTAAAATAATATGATCAGCAATTCTAACAGAATACATTCCCAAAACACAGAAGCACTGTTTTGCTTTAGCAAATATATGTTGACTAAGTATGGTGGGCTTATGCTGAGAATGACAGTGCCTTTTGTTGGTAAGCCTTTACCATCTGTTCTAATGATTTATTCATACCTAAGAAAAAGCAGGTGAAACTACAGGATGGAGATAAATAGTAATGAATATGTGCTGAATTGGGCTGTGATTGTGCAAATATGTTAACACCAATGTTCAGGCAATTGCTATCATTCAGATGACATTTTCACATGCTATTATGTGGTCTTAGGTGCAAAATATTGAAGATGCAATGCAGAAGATCTGTTTTTAAGCAAGTAATGATTTCCATTCTGTCTTCAGACATTCATCCCTTATTATGGATAATATTATAAAATATGTATGTATACTTTGGCCTTTCATATGTAGCAGATTATAAGGACAAATTCTGATAAAAGATCTCTGCATCAAAGATTCCTGGAAGCTGTCAAGATTGTCCAGTAGGTTTGCCTTATTTCTAAGTCTGTATTATTGAGTTATTTTTCTACAGTTTACTCGGCTAGATAAAGTTTTGGTCTCATCCTGTCTAGCTGTTCCTTTGTGAAACTGAAGTCTAGTAATCAAGAATCTAGATTTCTTTTTCATGGTAACTGACTTCCTGAATTTCATTTTAACATATACTGGTTTGGGCTGGGATATAGTTAATTTTCTTTATTGTAACCCATATGGTGCTGTGTTTTGGATCTGTCACCAAAACAGCATTGGCAGTACAGGGATGTTGTAGTTACTGCTGAGTAGTGCTTACACAGAGTCAAGGCCTTTTCTGCTTCTCAGACTGCCCTGCCACCGAGTAGGCTAGGGGTGCACAAGCACTTGGGAGGGGACACAGCCAGGACACCTGACCCCAACTGACTAAAGGGATATCCCGTACTGTATGATGTCATGCTCAGCAGTAAAAGCTGAGGGAAGAAGGAGGAAACAGAAGGGACATTTGGAGTTAGGGTGTTGGTCTTCCCAAGTAACCATTATGTGTGATGGCTATCTGCTTTCCTGGAGATGGCTGAACACCTTCCTACTGCTGAGAAATGGTGAATTAATTTCTTGTTTTGCTTTGCTTGCATGCACAGCTTTTGCTTTATCTATTAAACTGTCTGTACTGTTTATTTTGTAATACACTTTTACGACATAGATTGCTTGGCTTGATCTGTCTTGATTTCTTTCCATCTTAAGTTTAGCTGTTTTCAGGCATTACCTACTGAAGTTACATAATAGGCTTCCCCAGCATTGCTTATCATCAATATAATTATGTTTGCCTGGGCTAATGTTTATTATTATTTATTCACTACAAGGGGTGTTACAGCCTTGTGATGTATGAACTTCACAACTAAAAAAAAAATCAGACAATAATAACTAGTAACCTGACTGCTAGAAAACTGTTGTTGTAACTAAAACAAGGTAAAAAAATAAGCTCAGCCAAAACCAAAGATTGACAGCTCCAGATTGCCAGGTCAGTACAAAATCTGTGGGCTTTTATTGGTTACAATAAAATGGTATTTAATGGGTTACAGATGGCTTTGATAACAAATAATCATTTTGAAGACTAATTAATACCCATTACAAAAGTAATGTGATTAAAACTATATTAACTTTCTCTGGGATTTTTCTGGTGTCGATCCTCATGTATTAATATTAAGCAGCAAATCAGAATATGTTCGTTAGCAAATAATAGCTGATAAATTTTTACAGTATCTTCCAAGCTTCTTCCTGGTGTGTGCAGCATTCAGAATGTCATTCCTAGGTTCCCTAGAATAAATATTTAATTTCTTAGGTTTTTTTAGATTGATTGACCTGTGACTGTTGCATAATTATCTATATAGTTTTACAGCTTTTCCCAGGAAAATGTAAATGCTTCAAAGAAGCAGAATATTCAGCTTCCCAGAAGGTATTGATTATTCCATAATGGAAAATATTTAATGCTTGGAAAAATTTCTTCACTAATAGTTAATGTGCATTTTTCTTCATTTTGTCTCTTCCTCCTACTTTTAGCTTCTCCTATAACATATCAAAATAATCAGTGCTGAACATTTATAAACTTTCAGTGTTTTTTGATTATTACTTCTGTCTCTGCCCTATACATTAGTCGTAATTTACCCACATTATTTAAATCATATGGCTTCTCATATGATTATATGCCACATGCTGTAAGTAATAAATAAGAGACAAAAAGTTCTGAAATAAAAATCAATATTCAGGTATTTCCACATGTTTTCTCTCTAGACTTGTTCCTTGGTCTTCAACAACTTTTTGTTCTTGTTAACTCCTGTTTTGTCTTTTCTTTCTTCATGCTGAAATGGTGTCTGCATTTCTAACTGAAAATCCATGTCTAACTTGTCCTTCTTTGTCATAACTAAGAGAATGTTGTATTAGGCAGATAGGCTGACTTGTTGAGCAAACAGAGAAATTGATTACAGAGAAATGTGAGATCTAATGGGGAAGTCAGATACACCTACCAAAGCTAGGTATCATCTCAAAACCAGACAAATGACTAGCAGAGGAGAAATGGTAACTGGTGTTGAAGCTGCAAGACTTTACCACTTACCTTGAAAAATGTGTGGGATAATGGGAATTAAAAAGAGGGAAGTTTGTTTTTTAAACTGTTGAAAAAATGTCTATCAAGATCAGAAAATCATCTGCATGTTCTTATTCATATTGCCCAACACAGAAAATAGGAAAAAGAGAGTCAGGGTAGCATTTAATCTCATTTTCTTTGTCTTATACCAGAATTCATATAGTCAGTGGCATCAGACATCGTTCTATACTTGGTGGGAGTGTTGATAGGCTTATGTTGGTAGGCTTATTTTAGCCAGAGTTGATCTCCAGTTTGCACATTGCCTGCACTTGCAGTTTCCAAGTGATCAAAACAGAGGCTGGGATGAGCATCCAAGTACTACACCAGGGGAGGATGAGGGGAATATAGTGCTGCTTAGGCCAGCACTGCTATTAAGTTGTTCATCAAACACTATCCTTACTGGATTGGATAATGCTCAGTATAATGAAAGCCTGATTGCTGTTTTGCCCTCCAGGTACATGAGGCAATAGCAATACGTCTTAAAAGAGTAATAGACATAGAAGGTAGAGAGAGTTAAGTGGAGACCTTGAATTGACAATTGCATGTAGCAAAACAAGAAATAAATTCCACTAGAAGATAATTAATTCATTAGGGACCCTTAAGTGTCATGTTCAGTAGTTGGCTGGAAAATGTTGCTGCTTTTTCAGGTGCAACTGGAAGGAATAGAATGAAAGCCACATTCTTATAATTTTTCCTTTTGTTATGCAAAAGGGGTTTTAGTAAGATTAAGCTGTGCTGAACTAGGTATCCAAGTGGTATCTCAATCCTATGTGACTAAATTAAACACAGCTTGCTCTTTATAACAGATAAGACTCTGAATTCCAGCAAATTAATATGGCTTATTAAACAAAACAACCTCTAGAATAAACTAAACAGTCACCAGCTATACAGCTGTTTGCCCCTACCTTGTAAGCGTAATGACAATGTGACATCATAAGAAATAGACAAGCGAAAACTAAACTCAGCATGGTGTTGAAAGTATATTGAGGCTGGTTCTAAATATAAACTCTTGGCAAGGATATAAGCACTGCAAAAGTAAAGGCTCCCTATGAGCATGTTCCAGCATTGGTTCCAGTCCACACCCTAGTGGTTAGAGCCTTGGAGAGCTTGTGGGAACTTTCTTCTGCTGATAGGAGTTTGCCTGTAGGGACTGACAGGACTAAATGGCATGTCTTCCCCCTGCCCCTCTGGGCCTTAAGTTCTGCTGCTCTCAGTATTTTGGTGTCCACAGATAATGGAAAATGCAAATCCTTAGAGGTTTTCGGCATTTCTGAGGGGATGGAGAATAGATTCAGTAGGTGGAAACTAGTAGTAATACATTCCCATCCAGAAGTTCACTGACACAAATATGTGGCTGTTGCTTTAAAACCAGAGAAAACTTGGTTCTCTGTTTCTGAGATGGAAGGTTTTTGTCTCTAAAAAAAAAGCTAGGAAAACTCCTCTGCTTCTTTCTTCCTGCCTTTACCCTTCTTTTGGTGCAGAATTTTTCATGTGTCATAGCAAGCATTCAGCAAATATAATTATTTTTCAGTATTTTGTAGCACAGTTTATGCTTCTATTTTAAGTTGTTACAGTTAAAGTATTATACATACTAACAATTTTAAAATATTAGAAAGTATTTCCAAGTCTTTAAAAAGTTCCATTTGTCATACTATAAGGACAATGATGATTGAGGTAAATATTACACGTGAAAATAACTGTGATACAACAAGATGCAGGGTTTTTCCTATTTCCTTCAGAGAGCTAAAAGGGATCCTCTTTAACCACTCATGCTGATGTTAATTAGTTCCCCTTATAATAATAAAAAGGAATAAATTCTAAAGAAATATAAATCTTAAGAGGCATTTCTTTTCTCTTTGAAGTACTTTTTGACCCATGGGGACGTTTCTTTCCAAGCAGTTTCTAAGCACTAAAGGTAAATGAAGAGATCAGACCTTCCTAGTCTCTGTGAAACCTATTGTATTTACAAAAAGGTTCAAAGATGATAGTTTAAATTTCCCAGTGAGTAGGAGTAAATGACAGGGGTTTATTTGCTTAAAACAACAGTACCAGAATAACACCTGACATTTTCAGTTTGAGGAGGAGGCATTGAAAGAGACAGAACACAGAAAGGGTTACCAAGAAAAATGGAAGTCTTTTTCAAGATACCATTTTTTTTTTTTTTAAATTACATTACACTGGGATAAAAATGTGGGAGGGAATCATCTTCACATCAAATACCCCTTCAAGTAATCTTTGAAAAACTAGGTGGGTTTGTCCAGGTTGGCAAAATTAGTATACTTTCTTAAAGGAATCTAAAAATCCTCTTGAGTCAGTTTCAGCAATTTGCATTCTTTCAAACATGAATCCAAATTAGTCTGCCAGAAAGTCCTTCCATGAACCACCACACTTCCCAAATACATGCTTTAGAAGCTCTGTAAGAAGTCTTACTCCAGTGTCTAGGGTAATTGTATTTTTGTGTTATTCACCTGCCTGTACTGAAATCAATGAAAGAAGCTTCTGTTTGTTGGCCAACAGCTGTAACATCATTATTAAATTCTCTGCAGTACCCTCCTTAAATCAATAAGGGGCCAAGAGGCCTTGACAACTATATTTTTTCCAATATTGATCTTGATGACCAAGCTGGTGCCCTCAAGTCTAACCATTGATTATAAGAGACAGAACTATCAAGTTGGAGGCCAAATTTGTGCTATTAAACACATCAGACTTTGTAGTTAAATAAAATGTCACACTGTCATATTTTTCATCATAAACAAAAAGCATGTTTCCATGTGCTTTAAAAAGAAGATGAAGTACACAGATATACTAGAGATATGTGTACTAAATATGATTGCTGTTTTTATAAGACTACATTCAAAATCGAATTGGAGTCACTAACATTCCATTGTGTATGGAAGCTAACATCCTTCTATTTTTCCTGAATTAAAAATTTTAAGAAAGTGATTTTATTAATTTTTCCCCTAACCCCATTTGCAATTAGTTTTCAGGAAATCCAACCAGAATATATTTTTAAACATACCCATTTCAGCTTTAGCCTGTGCTTTATTATTGAAGTATCAGTAATTGCTGCTATCCCCTATTCAGTTCAGTGAATATATGTAACACCAGTTAAAACAGAGCTGTTGACCAAAGCATATCTGAAAGAACAAAAGAAAAAGTTAACTGAAACTCAAAAACGATTTTTCCTCACATATAATGGAATGCTACAGCCCTTAACACACCAATATTAATGGTTGGGTGCAAAGATGTATACTGACATGCAGCATAAGGTGTAATTTAATATAGCTAAGAAATAATTTACTGCAGAACTCTGATATATGGTCATAGAATCACAGAATCAGAGAATCGTAGAATAGTTAGGATTGGAAAGGATCACAAGATGATCTAGTTCCAACCCCCTGCCATGGTCAGGGACATCTCCCACTAAACCATCTCACCCAAGGCTCTGTCCAACCTGGCTTTGAACACTTCCAGAGATGTACCATCACAACTGCCTTGGACAACCTGTTCCAGTGCCTCATCATCCTCACAGTAAAGAACTTCTTCCTTGTATCTAACCTGTCTCTCCCCTGTTTAGGTTTTAATCCATTACCCCTTGCCCTATCACTGCAGTCCCTCTTTGTAGGCCTTGTAGGCCCCCTTCAGATACTGGAAGGTTACTCTGAGGTCTCCATGCAGCCTTCTCTTCTCTAGGCTGAATAGCCTGAATTTTCTTAGCCTGTTTTCATATGGGAGGTGCTCCAACCCCTTTAAAATCCTCATGGCCCTTCTCTGTACTTGCTCCAACAGTTCTGTCTTTCTTATGTTGGGGAAACCAGAACTGTACGCAGGTGGGATCTCATGAGCAGACCAGAGTGTTAGAATCACCTCCTTTGACCTATCGGTCACACTTCTGATGCAGCCCTGTCAAGCTGCAAAAGCAGAGACTGATTTCAAGTCATTTAATAACATCATAGTGGTACACTCACCTGATTTTGTGATTATCTATGTTATGGGATTAGTTTATGAAATATGGCTTGTGTATTATACAAACCCAGTAAAAGAAGTAGGGAAAAGTGCCACGGGGGTGTTTAGCAGAGTCAGATGAAAAATTAGGTTTGAAGGGAGATCATCTTTTCCAATCTGCTGCTAAAACAAGGACTAACTTCAGCCTCTCAGAACTGTTTATCTCCCATTAGTAATTAACAAGATACCACCAAATAGGTCTTGAAGTTTGAACAGACTAGATGCTAACATCACATGTGAGTTTTGCACTTTCAATACTCTAGCTAAAGATGACGGGTCCACACATATCAGGTCTGTCTTGATTTACCAAAGGGCCTGTATGACAGAACAGGAAATTTAAGATGTAATTCTTACCCCAAAAGCTCTAATTTCCAAACCTCTTCATTTTCATTTCAAATATCAGTTTTGTTTGGTTTAGCTTTCTTAGGAATTACACTGAAATAACTTTGTTTCAGAATTTAGTAGAATGCTTTTGTTTAAAACAGTGCTTTAGTCCCATTTTCTTTACATTGTTTTGTAATATTTTGTAATTTATAAGAATATAAGCTTTTCCTCTGCAGTGGTTTTGTCTGAAAACACATACTGCAGTGGAATTCTAGGTTATTTCTGAAAATATTAAAGGAAATTAAAATTCCAGAGGAATCAGTTCGTTAGCTGAGTCCACAAATACTTTTACAGTACAGTCATTTTATAAGGCAATGAATACTGGTTCAGAGTCTTACAAGAAATACAAAGAAAGAGGGAAAGGATAGGTGTATGAATAGGTAGATGACTATAGAAGATTGTGAAAGAAATACATCTGCTTTGCTATAAAGTTTTAGTATTGATAAATGCACTGGGTCTATATTTAGGTTTTCACAATTGCCAGTTTTAAACACTGTGACTTTCTACTACTTGCATTTTCTTTGTCTTTGCAAATCCCTTTAACCTAAAAACTGGCACATTTACTGCCATAGGCGAAGTTCTGCAATTTCAAGAAAATTGAAGAAAATAAGTATTATAGGCTATTAAGATTTCACCTAATTGAAAAACTGTGCTTAGTTAATGTTCCTAGAATTTCTTGAAACTCAGAAGTGACTTTCTACTTGAGTTTTTTGTTTTCCATAGACTTAAACCTCAAAATTTATGTTTCAGATAAGTGTCAGCATATATATACATTGAGCTTGCTCTAATGAAGTGTATTTCCCTTTGAGACTAAAAAATGGTCATATGACCAGTTTCCTCAGTGGAGCTCAGTATATCTGTCAGGATATAATGCTGTCACCATCTTTAAACATATATTGATTTCTAAAACCTCCCATCAAAATAACCAAGTCTATTTGTTTTGGTTAACTGGAAAATAATTTTTTTTAAGACTTTCCCTTTTTTTCTGAAGTGTTTTGAAACCGAGTTAAAAAACTGAAGCACATATTACAAACCACCCTTCAACTCAGTTACTATCAGAAGAGAGGAATTCAGTATTTACCTTGATTGGCTATGATCGAAGGGTCAAGATTTGAGAGATCTGATTTGTTTTTCTTCCCTTTTGACTTTCAAACACAGCTGAAGAAATAAATGCATAAAAAGTAGCTAATTAAATACAATGTTAAGAGTACCTGTCTAGATATAAAAATGTTTTATACAGAATGTGTGGCCATATACGATTTAATCTCAGTCTTAGTAGTCTGCTATTAATTAAAAAAAAACAAACAAAAACATTACTTAAAATAATCTCAGGACATTCTGAAAGAAAACAAATAGTTAACAGGCATATGATGCGTATTTAAAACATTAAAGAATTTTATGATACTATATGTATTTTTAACATCTCTGCCCACAAAGAATTTAAGGAAAGAGAAGTATTATGAATTCAGAGAATTACATATGGCAGCCGACAGACTGAAAGATGATTCATGTATGTAACAAGGCTAAAGATGATTCATGTATGTAACAAGGCTAAAGAAGCATGCTTTAGGATTTGAACTAGCTTGGTCAAAACAAAATGCATGCTTTGAATATAGTAGATTTGCACTTATGTTCACAGTACACATGCAGTGCTGAATATGGATGATATCCAAATTCCAGTTAGTTCTGTTTATACAAGTACAGTCAGTAGAAAAAAGAGCAATTCTTCACACATTACAAAGGTCACAGTAATTATAATATAGCCTGATGGGGTTAATGTTGAGCAAATCATGTTTTCATCCACTTGTGTTATATTCCATCCAAAGAATATCCTGATACTACTTCAATTCCAGGATAATGAAAAGATCTTCATTCAGTCAGGGTTAATAGAAGAAAGTAGTAAGAAATTTAGATTGCTTTTAAAGGAATACCAAAATCAATTGCCCTTTTAGAATGTATTTCAAATTGTTAACTACTTCCATTTAACTCAGTATTTGTGTATTAAATTGTTGTTATTTTCTGAAATCCATAACTAAAATGTTTCCTTACGAAAAGAAGGTGGTCATCTCTTTCTGAACACAGCATCATTCACTGATTCAGCCCACAGCTATTGTTAGCTACCTTGTAACCTGTGTGGTACTGGTTTATGTACCCTTTGTTGCAATACTGAAAATCCATATAATACTATATTTTTTGGTTTGTGAGAATAAATAGTATGTTTATTTAAATAATACTGATTTTAGAAAAATGCTCATTAACAGAAAAAGTCATGGCATGTACAGATGAAATGTTTTCTCAAGAAAAGTTTCTTTTTTTTTTCTGATTATTAATAGTTATTTGGGGTTTGTAGAAAGACCTGTACAGAAAATCCTTCAGTATAGCTTTTTCCTTCCTTTTACTATTACTAATTTTCAGTTGAGAAATTGCTATAGATTTTTTTTTTTAGTTTTGTACCTGTATGAGCACACACCTTAACCAACTTCTGTCTCTGCTCACTTTCTATTACATATTGCCTACGTAAATTCAAATTATGTTATTTTTTCACAAGAAATTGCTTATTCACTTACATAGGAGAAAGAAAATGGTGTGTGCTAATCCTATGCAAAAAAATGAAGGATGATTATCTTTCTTTAAAAAAGTTAAGGACAAGAATGGATATAAGGAACAGTAGTTTGCTGAGCTGACTTCTGATAATTTTGTCTAGGGGCAGCTGCATTCCAGTTTTACATGCTGAAATTAACATGCTGCAAATATTTATATTGCTTACACAAATGTAGTAATTGTTGCAGATTTATGAGCCCTTTCATAAAATTGTCTTTTTTTTTTTTTACAGTGCTTTCTTCGGTGTTCTCATGCCAAACTTAACTAGAAAATTAGCCAGGTCCAATAATCAAATAATTAAATGTTAGCTCCCCCACCCCACACTCAAGCATATTCAAAACAAAATATAACTTATTTCTCCATTCTTCATCCTTTCCAAAGTCAAAATAAAAATTTGGAAAATTTTGTATTCATGTATCTGGAGTAATAGGATGACATTTTAAAAAGCCAGTGAGTCTGTTATTCAAATAGGAGGAACTGGTTAAAGAGGCAATTCTTTTCAAGAGGGATGCAACTTGAATTTTAAGCTGATGACCTACTGCTGATTCACTATTCTTCCAATGAATCTATGTAGGTTTCGTTCCTGTCTGCTAATGTGACTCAACATGTTGTACATAAAAGTGTTATAAATATTGATGATAATTGTTAAACATGATATAGTGTTCTATATTAGCAGCTCGCTCTCTACTCAGGAGATAATTCTCTTCTCCAGGAAATGTCAATCAGTCATGAGAGGTCCCCTGTTGAGGAGAGGAGAGAAGGGTAAAGTGGGAGGGGAAATGAAAAACAAATGGAAGAAGAAGAGAGGGAAAAGGGAACACATCAGTATTTTAATCCAAAGCTCTAATGCAGTTTTGATTTAAATACAAAATACTCTGCCCATCTTTCTTCTCTGTGTCTGTCTCTGTGGTTTACAATGCAGTTTTGATATATACCAGACAGATTTCTTTTTAATGACATAGAATGGGAATTACACTCCAGGAGTGCAGCAAAGACTCTCTAGCTCATAATGGGAACACAAGGACCAGCAGCCAGTCTTTTGAAGACCTTCAAAGCACATGTCTGGTAAAGATGTTCAGGACAGACTAGCTTACTCCGTCATAAACACCATGTGCCATATGTGGCTATTCATTTAGAGAACTCAACTAACACTTTCTTATACCGATCTTATTGTACTGGGCTGCACTAATTCCTATTGTAAATTACTCCCTGCTTTGCCTTTGTTTACCATACAGAAGCCTAAAAAAACATATTGGCTTAAATGATTGTAGTGGGTTTGGGTTGAGATAGAGTTTTATTTCTTCATACAAACTTTGGATTTTTGATGAACAGTGTTGATAACACAGGGATGGTTTAGTTATTGCTGGGCACTGCTTACACAGAGTCAAGGCCTTTTCTACTTCTCAGGCTACTCTCCCAGTCAGTCCGTTAAAGCACAACTCAGGAAATATTGAAAAATAACACTTGGCTAATTTGCACTAAGGTTTCTAATACACTATAAAAGACCTTCTCCCTCCCCCTGTTGGCAATAATTTGTCTAATGCAGCCCAGGATACCACTGGCTTTCTTTGTGATAAGGACTGGTTGCTGGCTCATGATAATCCTGGTGTCCACCAGGACCTCAAGGTCCTTTTTGCCAAGCTGCTTTACAGCTGGGCAGTCACCAGCATTTGTTGGTGCCTGGGGTTGTTCCTCCCCAGGTACAGGATTTGGCACATCCTCTTCTTGAACTTCATGAGGTTCATGGGGTCAGACCATTACTCCAATCTGTCAAAGTCCCTCAGGATGGCAGCATGACCTCTTCGTATCATGCCATCTGCAAACTTGTTAAGAGTACACTCTGCCCCATTGTACAAATAATTAATGAAGGTGTCAAAATGGACAGGATTCACTACTGACTCCTGGGGTACACTGCCAGTTTCTCACCTCCATCCAACTAAGATACTATAATACTCATCAGCATCCTCTGGCCTTGGCCATTCAGCCAGTTTTCAGTCCACCTGAATGTCTGCTCATTCAGCCCAAACATCAAGAGCTTGTCTGTGAGGATCTTATGGGAGACAGTTTCAAAGGTGTTACTGAAGTCCAGGTAGAAAATATCCACTGTTCTCCCCACCTCTATCAAGCCAGTCATTTCATTATAGAGGTTTAGTGGTTTGGTCTAACACGACCTCCCTTTGGTGAAGTTATGCTGGCTATTCCGGATGATTTTGCAGTCATTCATGTACCTGGAAATGACTTCCAGCATTAGTTGTTCCATAATCTTCCGAGAGATCTAGGTGGGGCTGACTGGCCTTTAGTTCCCTGAGTGTTTTATATGCTGCTATCAGATTAATATTATAAACAATGTTATGACTTGTGTCACAAGATGAGCTAGTGAGGTCTTTTTACTTGGTCCTATTTCTCCATGGACTAGTAACATTGTGACTTTTTCAGTAACATACCAAACCAGGCTGAATATTCAAGAGTGTTCCAGAACAAATAAGAAGACCATTATTGATTTGGAAACCACTGAGAGGGTTTTTAAAAATATATTTAAAATAAATAAATAAATAAAGATAATAATAAAAATGCTGGCATGTACTTAGATGAGCCATACACCACCATATGAATCTGTAAAGACTTATTAGGCATAGCAGTAGTCCATCCCCTCCATTTTACCTTAAACTTTTATCAGAGGTAAACTTCTAAGGTTGATGGAGAAGCAAGAGAAGGGCAAATGAAGAAAGGGAAGGAAAGCAGAAAGGAAGATATTAAGAACACCAGCAATAAGGAGAAAGAAAGATCTAATGGGCTATCTGGGACAGACAGTTGCACTAGTTGCAACCTGACTGAGATTCGAAGCACCAGGCAATGCGGGAAGGAGAGCAACAGGACAGCTGTGGGCACCTAATGATCTCAGGGTGATGGAGGGAGCTTCAGTCATTAGTCCAATCAGCTGGATTCCCAATAAGGAAGCAATAAAAGGAATAAATATGTGCAGACATTCGTGTGTGTTGCGGTAACATTTTTAATCCAAATGAATGTCTTCAGTATACATCCTTTAATAGTTATAAACCTGGGATCTGATCCACCAGCACACTTTGTCTAACACAGTTTCAACATGGCTTTAACTGAATGGATATTTTTAGACAGGAATTTTACTATGTTTAGAGCAATCAAAAGTACATATCTATCCCCTGACCATCCTTTTCATAAACAAAGAAATGTATTCTGCTGATTTTCCTTAAATTTACTGGCCCTGTATCCCTGATTCTTGTCTTATGCACCCCACCTATACTTAATTTGCACAGAACTGTTAGCATCTATGTGTCAGTTCCCAGTGTAACTTACTTTTACTATAGCTTGAGCAGAAAATGCTCTGAATGACATAGCAAAGCCACAGTAGCCACTATTGGCACCTGAGTCCTTTTCCCTCTGCAGTTGTCATGATGCTACACCTCCGTACTTTCCACTGGCTTGGAAAACAGTTACCTTTTGTCCTTACTGTTTTTTTAGTTACAGGCACTGTGCATTGTCTGATCTTTACTCCCACATTACTTGTTCTCTTGTAGTGACTGATTAAGTAATGTTATTTTCCTTTTAGCTTTAATAGACCGTTCTTCCCTAATTGGAGTAACTGTCATCTGAGAACCAGCATGTTTCCAAAGTAAAGTACATAGACAGGCAGGAGAGTTAATTTCTTTTATTGTGTAAACAGTGACTCACTGTTTGTATAAATCACTTAGGAGGTCCAAATTTACAAGGATCCGCACAAAGTTTGGGTGTCTTCATTTCGTTACCTACCACAGAGTTTTGTTCTGAGAGGCACTCAACACAGAACAGCGTGTGAGAGTGAAGGCAGTGAGAGCCACAGGTACTTGACATATTCACAAATCAGGATAGCATTAAAGTGATCCAAAGTCAACATCTTAAAAACCCAGGTGATTTCAAGTATCTTTTAAAAAAAAATTTGCCTTAAAAAATACTGCTCCTTGATTTCCCTATCTGTAAATAGAAAAGAATTGACTTCACAAGGTCTGTTGATTGGAAAGGTTTATGTAACTTTTTAGGATTACTTGTGTTATAGAATGAGACATTTACTCATCCATGTTATTATTATTAAGTTACACATACTGGAAAAGCATTACAAACAACACCAGATGGAAATAACCCAGCTAAAGATTAGTCTCAGTTTGCTAGACTGTGGCTATTTGCCAGGACTTATGATAAACAAGATTCAGTCAGTCTTCACTGCACACTGATCCACTTTATTGGGTACCTTGTGAGTCAAAAAAAAAAAAGAAAAATTAGTCATAATCCTTTCTTTCCTCCTAGAAAGTGACATAAATCTGTAAAAAGTCATCGGTGGTTACAAAGGTGAAAGAAAGCATCCTGTTAATGAGACTTGAAAACAAGTATTTTGACACAATTAAAAAGAAACCAAGCAAACAGATATAACAGAAGTTTTGCTCAGAGGAGTTTATCATGAGAAGATTACTTGCACTGGCAACCAGCAATGACAGTGTGCTGTTTCCAATAGGTATTATTTTATTGACAGTGATGTAGCAGCAGTGCCAGAAGAAGCATCATGTCTGATAGAAAGGTTCAGCAATACACCCCTGTTTGCAAACACGAAGATCAAGTTGGAGTAGAATTTGATAACACCTTTAGACAATGAACTTGCTCACGGTTTCCTTCCCCCATCAACGTGCCTGTGTTTTATTGCATTGGAGAAAGCCTAGCTGCATGACAGAGCACTTAGGGGAGATTACACTATGCAAGGCAACATGCACAAAAAAAATGTAAGACTAAACTCAGTAGCTAAGTGTCATGACCTAAAGGGTTAGCCAGCCTGTGTGTGTGTACAGATTGCTACCATGGGTTTGTGAGATCCTGTAATGCACAAAAAGATGGAGTCTTTTAATACAAATGATTAATAAAGTGTCTCCAGGTATTACAAATCACTATCAGCAATAAATAGTACAGTATCAATCAATAATATGACACTAGTCAATAACAGCAGCAACCAAATAGCAAGAATCAATATAATAACAAACAATAACTATTACAGGTTAATACAAATTTATCATTAGCAAGGCAACTTATCACTAATATAACAGCAGATGCTTATGATAGACTACTTGCAGGATTATGTAATACCAGTCTCAAGTGAATTAGACAGATTTTTGAAAGGACCAAACCATCCCAAAGCAAAGGGTAAACCAGCCATCGAATGGGACCCAGTCATCCCAGGGGTGCAGGCACAAACTGAACAAATCCCAAAATAGGGCCCAGAGAGGGACCAATACGGTAACAGACAAAGTCTCACTTTAAAAATGATCCACATCAGGAGGCTGGAGTCAGCAGGCCAGCCCCAGTGGGAGTCCAAGACCTCAAAGAAAGTTAATGGAATTCAACTTGTTTAGGAAAGTAAAAGTACATACAACATAGGAAGATCTCAGGGAGAGAGGCTCCGTTTTGGATGAAAACTAAGCACTTTTCATAGAATCATAGAACGGTTTGGGTAGGAAAGAACCTTAAGATCACCTAGTTCCATCCCCCCTGCCATGGGCAGGGACACCTCACACTAAACCATCTCACCCAAGGCTCTGTCCAATCTGGCCTTGAACACCACCAGGGATGGAGCGTTCACAACATCCCTACAGCTCCCCTTCAGGTACAGGAAGGCTGCTATGAGGTCTCCACACCGCCTTCTCTTCTCCAGGCTGAACATCCTCAACTTTCTCAGCCTTATCTTCATACGGGAGGTGCTCTAGTCCCCTGACCATCCTCGTGGCCTCCTCTGGACTTATTCCAACAGTTCCATGTCCTTTTTTGTTGAGAGCGCCAGAACTGCACACAATACTCCAAGTGACATCTCACAAGAGCAGAGGGGCAGAATCACGTCCCTTGCTTCTTTTGATGCAGCCCAGGATACAGTTGGCTTTCTGGACGGCGAGCACACATTAAAGCCAGCTCATGTTCATTTTCTCGTTGACCAGCACCCCCAAGTCCTTCTCCGCAGGGCTGCTCTGAATCTCTTCTCTGCCCAACCTGTAGCTGTGCCTGGGATTGCTCCGACCAAGGTGTAGGACCTTGCACTTGTCCTGGTTAAACTTCATAAGGTTGGCATCAGCCCACCTCACAAGTGTGTCAAGGTCCCTCTGGATGGCGTTCCTTCCCTCCAACATTTCAATGGAATTTTCATATTGTAAAGTCATAAAAGGGCATAGGACACCATCACTTTGAGCAATCAACAGATGCTGTTAATGTCTGCTCTTCACCTGAAACAGCCTGTAGGTGCTGATGTTTCTGTCCTTTCAGCCCAATTGTATTTTCCCAGACAGTAAATTGCATTACATTTTCTTGTGTTTTGCACTTAATGATGGTATCCCAGGATGTCATCAGTTTCTAGGTTCCCCACCTGTACTTCAAAGAGTTTTTTCAAGGATGTTTCCGGTCCCAAGGCCTAGTTCTGAAGCTCACAGTTCCAGACTGACGTGTTTTCTTGTGTTAGTGATTTTCCGCTCTCTAACCAGGCTACCATTCTGGCTGCTGACATCACAAAGTTATAGCACTAGTTATGATATGGAGTATAATCCCAAACTAAAGCACACAGCACTATGTTGTTAACTTTCTACAAGCTTCTCTGCTGATGCTAGAGAAACAGAAATCAGAAGCTAAATATTACACCTGTGCACTGGGTAATATTACATCTGCCCACCGGGCAAATGGCCTTCTTTCAGGGATGAGTGTGTGTCCTCAGAGCTTAATGTATAAGGCTAGGCATTATCTCCTGATGTAGAATTTTGTTCTTCCAAAATCTGCATATAAGCCATTGGGTTCTTCCGTTACAGAACTCTACTGTTTGTTGGAAATGCTTATTATAGCCTTCATCTTTATTGGCATTGGCTGCTTTTAACCTTTCACTTGCCAGTTTATCTCTCTATGCTTTCCCTTCTGGAAAATGGACATTTACCTCTATTGTAAAAAATTGTGATACACTGCAGACAAGACCAGTGCTAGGTATTACAGATACTACAGTCACCATAATTTTTGTTATTATATGCAGAGGGGAAGAAGGACTGCTCTGTGATCATTCCTGTTTCTGAAGCTTACAGAAGGAAGGTGTACGTCAGCAGACAATACAAAAGTACTTGTAAATATCAAGGTATTATTTAAATTTAAAAATGGACTTGTTGCTATATATATATATAAAGACTTTGCTAACACTTTCTGTCTACCAGTCTAAAACTTTATTAAGAAATTAGGTTGGGTTTTTTTTTTAATTATTGAGCTCCAGATAGCATGCATATGTTTGGAAGAAATTCTTAGATTCATAGACCTGTAAACATTTTTCCAGAGGTCAAGTCTATTAACTACAGTGAACAGGCTGGAAATCACCCTGAGGATCATAACCTGCCACTCACTATGTGGTATATATCATTCCCATGTGCCTGCTTGCTTTGTGCTTTTAAATAACAGTTTCTTCACCACTGCAGGACTTGGCTTTTAGCTTCTCAGTGGAAACATTTTCTTCTTCATTTAAGGTCAGAATTAGACTCAGCTTCTCTTGATCTGACCAAAAATATTGCCCTTCATACAAGTATAGAAATGCTTTCACACTTAGAATAAATCAGTAGATAGCCTTGGTTCTGTTTCATTAAGTTATATGTTATAAGATAGAATCCTATATGGATAAATTCAGACAGGAATTAAAGGATAAATTGAAATGGGAGAAATTACTGACTCATGGAGTAGTCATGTTTAAACAGTTTGGGCGGTTTTCTTTGGTTTTTTTTGTTTGTTTGTTTGTGTTCTTTTTTGTTTTTTTTTTTTAAAGGCTTGGGCAGAAGTATGACAACCTGTGTCATGACCAGTACACTTGATAAGGAGCCTGAGGAGCAATTTTTTTGCCTTCAAGTTTTCCTTGTATAACTACCTTCTGTGTCTTTTCTCATATTCCCTTTTTAATTTTCACCTGTGAAGACTGTACAGTACCAGAAATAGACTGAAGCAGGAAAGCAAAAAAAAAAAAAGATGCTAAATAGAAAACATTGCACTGAGAATTCAAAAGCAGTTTTGAAATGCACCATACACAGTGGAAATACTTGTGGTTTTTATAGCAAGCGTATTCTTCAGTGCAACCTACAGTACAAGGCCTCCCAGGAGATAGTTAGGAACAAAATTGTCTTTGATTTTAATGGCAGCTATATTTGCTGAGGATGGTGTTATCTGCCTTGCAGTCACCGGGTAGCCTGGTTGCACAGCAGGAACCTCTAGCCTGTAGTATAGACACAGATAGTGACTCTCACTTCAGCTCTCTAAAAGATGACTGGAGTTTCCTCTACTGTAATGTAGGCATTGCATTTCTTAGAGAAGTTGATGTTGCCCAGACAAATTTTCAAGCTAGATAGAAACTGTGGCCCATTGCCATAATGGGGAAAAGGCTAAATGAAGAGGGAGGAAGATCTGATTTAGCCCCTGCAAGAAAAGTGGAATTATGAATTGGCAGATGAGCAAAGGTAGCTATTTTTCTGAACCGTGCTGCATCAGAAGTAGTAGGTTTGTTTAATAAATGGAGAAGGGGAAGTCAATTGCCAGGATATTTTAAGGATAGGATTGAATGATATTGTACTTCTACACTGACTGAAGCTTTAAAAGGGCTTAACTGTCCTGTGAGAGGTCAAAAGTGGGAGAAAGATCTATACATCTTTCAGACTATTTTTTCTAGCTAACTATAGCAGGTCTCAATCAGTCATATTCCCAAACCTATTCCCTCTCTATCCGCTCACCACCACCACAGCCCCCCCTCCCCCCCGCCCCTGCCCCTTGCCCTTCCACCATTTAATAACTTTATTAGAGCTTCCCCTTTCTAACACGCAAAAACTCACTGATTCTTTAACGGTCATTAATCAGAATGTAACCTGTCCTGTCTGAGGTTCACTGGAAGGCTGCATAGCCCTATAGTGAGCTATTCTTCAAAGCCTTCCTCTACAACCTTTCTGTGGATACTGATTTTACACCCCTCTTCCACTCTAATTTCCTGTTCAGTCTACAATATAGCATCTATTAATTACAGAAAGTTGGGAAGTATAAGACTCTGCAGCAGGAATACTCTGAGCCTTGCAAATAACCATAGAAAGGTTTTAGACCTTTGGGTGTAATGGGCTGTAAAAGTAAAAGCTGTAATTTATTGTTTCTTTCAGCTACTGAAACCTAATGGCTAGGCCACCTTCTGTGGAATTCAGGAATCTGCAGATGTTTCTATCTAATAAGAAGTTTGAATAAAGTATGGTGCTTTTCCTTTTAATGCATCATACTTCTGTGTTATTGTGCAAACTTTTTTCACAATTATTTTTTGACATTCAGATGAAAACTAAAAATAATATGGATTTATTTTAGTTCAAAACCAAAGGATTCTTTTTAATTAAATCTGTGACCATTATTAGTAAAAAAAAAAAAAAAAAAAACAAACAAAAACACCCAGATGAGTTATTCCTTTTACTTCATGTTAAATCACTCTAAAAAATAACGAATATCAATGCACAGGCATATGGACATGTATGAACAGAACACACAGTAAGAGCTTATTTCGTGCACACACATACTCAAAGAGTTCATGGATAAATACCTCTGTTTCTCTTAAGAGAAACTCAAGGAAACAAAAAAATTAAGTGCAAATCATACCTAAGGTAAGTTATTTGGCATTGTCTCTACAGTGTATTTCTATCTGTTTCTAATTTCCACTAAATAGAAAAAAAGGCATTGCAACAAACAATATTTATATATATATCATATATATACACACATATATATATGTATATATGAAAAGACACAGGATGACATGATTCCTAAGGGCAATGTCTTCCTTTCCCAGGTGGTTGTAAACCCAGCAGGCAAATGACTAATCAGCTTAATAACATCTAGGAATTAGTTCCAAAAGGTGCTGTGGGGAAGTGGAATATTTTTATACTCAAGATATTTTTATGGCCAGTAAAGAAACACACCTTGTATGTAAATTTGATAATGTGTTATTATCATTTAAATCCTAACTGTCTACTTGAAGATTTTTCATTAGTTTGCTTCTTATTATTACAGAAAAAAAGAAATAGAAAATAAAGAGAATAATACTGTTGCATAAGAAGTTGACACTTCCATACATCAACTCCTGATATTTACCAGTTTTATGGTGTTTTTTGATTTTCCAGCATCTTCTGGTTCAGCGTGGGGAGAAGGTATAGCTAGATTTCAGCATCCTGAATCCTTCACTGAAACTCATGGATGATTTATTCCTCCTCATCTAAGGCTTACACAGGGACATTTTTATATATTTGTCAACATGCTCACAGCTTGCTGTTTGTTCACTGGTTTCAAGTGTGTGCATCGTCTGGATGTACTATTTATGGCACACTTTACATATGTTAGATACGTGTTCTTTGTTCTCTTTGTTGCCTGAAAAGCTGATTTTGACAGGTCTGTACCTTCTTAGCTGGCCAGTGGGTTGTTTATAGCTCATGGGTCTCCACCACCAGTTGTGTCCTTTCTCTAGTGGTTGTGTGCCTGCCCCTCTCTACACTACATTCTGCTTTCAAGTTCACTTTTGTAATACCATGGATATATTCTTCTATGCTATGCCATTTTGTTACAGTCATAAATATTATACACAGAATACACAGAATAACTACTTGTTACTATTACCTACATGAAAATTGTGCCATAGAAGGATGAGCACAACCAAAATGAAGTGGATCTAGTTACCTGGTCATTTTGAAAATTGCTGCTGCAGCTCCACTGGCTACAACAAAGCTTAGCTAGGTAAAACAAGTTCAGACAGAGAAAACCTGACAAGTCTTGAGGCCTTGCAAAGTTAGTAGAAAGACCATACCCTTTTAATAGTTGTGGCAGTATCTTATTCACTGGTCTATAGAATCCATTCCACTCGGAGCAGAATCTAGTACCTTTTTACCTTATAGGTAAATTTAGATGCTTAATAGCTGAGGTCTGTAACATCCAGGTGCTGCATGGAGCAGCTCACATTTTGTCAAGTGCAATAAATAGTGTTTGTGTGGGGGTGTTTATGTCAAAGGTGGCAGCTGAAGCTTTTCCTCTCAAAGATGAGTAACGGTTCATGCCTTGCAGGGTGTGTCTCTAAATGGTTGCTAACAGACAAATGCTTAAAAGATAAGAGGGAGGGATGACATTTCTTACTAAAGGTGCCAAAGGTGTGCCATGAAATACAATTTTGAAGGCTGGAAGAAGCGTCTTTTTGTGTGTGTTTTTAGGCTTATTCACATAGATAATTACATAGATTATTTTCATTAATGACTAAAACTGATACAAATACTGTAAGGGAATGACAAGTCATATCTAATTGTCTCTCTTCCCATACAGTGACTTCATCACTGTTGTTTTGTTTCTGTGTTGTTATTTTTTTTTGTAGTCTTTCTCTTCATAATCTTTATAAAATTTCACTGTTTTCTACAACTTGAGCCATTTCTGACAGAAGGGTGAGCAGAATATCTTCCTCTACTTCACAAATGTAAATGGTTTCTGGACTGCAGATGTAGCTTTGAATCATTCAAGCAGTATGGGATTTAGCTGTAATACCACTTAGGCAAATTCTGATCCACTAGGATGGTCTACAGAGAGTTAACGAGAAAAGCATCAGTACTTCTCCCTTGTATTGAGATATACATACATATATATATATGTATTTAATATGCAATGTAAGTCAAAACTAGTCTCCCATCCCTAATTCAGTGCCTTTCCAAAGGCAAAGTTTAGGTAAATTCTTTAATTCAAACTTCAAGGCCAATACAGTGAGGAAAGGTTGTTCATAATTCTCAAGTGCAGCAGCTATGAAATTGGTAGTCAGTTCTACCACAGCGCCTTTGGTAGAACTTTAGACACCTAATCTGTTTCCTGGCAGTTATATACACAGGTCTGGCTAGGACAGCTAATTGGCTTTTATTTAATTGTTTAGTTTTTACTAGGCCTAAAATTGTTTAATAGATGTACTCCCAGTTGCTGACTGATTCCCAGGAAAACAGCTTAACTAGGGAGTAATTTGGAACAGAAAGACATTCTTGTGACTCATTAAGTCAGAATGAAGTTTTGTGAAAGTCAAGGGAAGAAGCATCTGAGAACATAGGTTAGACACACAAAAAAGTGAAAAAAAAACAACAAAAAAAAAACAGAAAAAGTTTTAAGATGATATAACTGTGTTTGCTGTTTGGTTAATAAAGACTTCTGCAGGAAAAAGACTGGATTTCACACTTCATGTGAAAGTTAATTAAACCAAAAGCTCACACAGCATCACAACAATGGTGCTTCTTTTTGTTTGGAGTTTTTTTTTTGTTTGTTTGTTTAGGGTTTTTAAATTAAGGGTGTTAGTAACTGTTCACATTTAGTGAAAGTGTTGTGATCTTTCTGTTGTCAATTTAAGTTAATAATTGGATAGTTCAAACAATCATTATTTTAAAGAAGTTGTACCTTTAAGGGTAATAAGCTAAAAGGTGATGCATGCCTCTAACGTAATTTTAAATGAGTAATTTGAACACAAATTCTATGATTCTAAAGTAATCAGGAAAGTTGTAATTACATGTCTTAGTTTAACACCAGCTTTCACCTAAGCAGCCACTTGATCACTCTGCTCCCTACCCCCTCCCAAAGAAAATTGGATAAGAAGGAAACCCAGTGGATTGAGAGAAGAATAGGTTATCAATTAAAATAATGCTGCATCATCATCATCATCATCATAATGTGGGGAGAAGTGGAATAAAACCTGAGAAAGATAAGTCATGCACAATAGAATTACTCAGCACCTGCTGACTGATGCCCATCACACCCCTTAGCAGCAATTGGTGACTTCCAGCTAATTTCCCCCAGTTTATATACTGAACGTGATGATCTATGGAATACCCTCTGGCTAGTTCAGAACAGCTGTCCTGGCTGTTCTCCCTCCCACATTCTCGTGTTCCTTCTTGTTGGTAGGGCATGGAAAATTCTAAAGTCCTTGACTTAGAGTAAGCACTACTGAGCACTACTAAAACATCAAAGTTACCAGTATTGTTTTCATAGTAAATACAAAACACAGTATTGCGCTGGCTGCTAGGAGGAAAATTAACTTTATCCCAGCCAAAACCAAGACAGAATATCACCCAGAAAAGGTCACCTTAAAAAAATAATAATATGGAAAAGAATCTTTAGAAAAATGCTTATAAAGTTGTTTAAATTCAAACAACAGAGATTATAACTTTCCATTATAGATGAGTTACATAAATAAAAAATGTTAATCATGTAAACTTGTAACTTTTCCATTCTTCTCAGTACTATCTTTTCTTTATAGGGTAGCAGATAAAAAAGGACTCTTTACTTCTACTTTTGTTGTTGTTGCTGTCGTATGAAATAGCATTTTTTCCTCTACCAGCATAAAGCAAAGCACTTTTGAATTTTGTATCCATTCTGAAACAAGATAGGTATCTCAGTTTTAATTCATACAGCCAATAAACACTGCATGTCATGCAACATACAAGGAATTAAATATGAGAGTCAAATGAAGAGATCTCCACATACAAGAAGTTTTGAGTGATCTAAAACTTGAAATGCAGGTCTACACGTGCATGTAACTTCTTTGCTTTTTTCTTTTTTTTCCCCCACAGATCACTGAAAAAGAGTCTTTATATATTTTGATTCAGTTCAGCTCCTGAGTATCATCGGCTTTCACTCATACAAGACCTAGTCTGTGGAGACCATTTCTGTTCTGAAGGACAACTTCTTTACAGCGAGTAGCACAGTTAAGGTAGTGGATATTTAAACTGAACTGCTTTTGGAACATGTTTATGTCCTTATTGCTTGCATGTATTAGTTTAAAAAATTAAAATCAAACCCAGAAGGTCTTACCAGCAGTTTAACCTGAATAAGCCTATAAATGAACATAGATTGAAAAATAAAATCTAGTTTTCTGGATAATATTGTTCTGGTTTTCACCATGGTTTTGTAGAAAGATCTGTCTTGAAAGCGCTTACCACTTCTTGAAAATATTTTAAAATTATCACTGCAATATACTCTTAACCTGGATGCACTGAATAGCTTTTAAAGATTCTTTTTTCTCATGTTTAACAGCGTCTTCTTAGCCCTTGAAAACTCTGTAGACAAGACTATATAGAAAAGACTATATTGTATTTCAAACCTCCTAGGTATTTCAGTGTGGCTTGGTCTAGTTCTAGTATATGGAGGGTTTGTTACAGGAATCTGAAATCACAAGTTCTTGTGAAGGCAAAACTAACAGTAAAGGATAGTGCCCCTTTTAGGCAGTCAAGAGTTTGTTCCAAACTAATATTAAATGTTTTTTTAACTAAATACATGTTTTATTAGAATATTCAAATAAATACAAATCTGTATTAATGAAGCAGATGAATGTGAGTAGTGGTGTGCTCATTTAGAGCCTATTGTGTTACAAACCAGTGTGATATAGCAGCTGTAGGTAAGAGTCATTTGAATCTGACATTCATTATCCAGATGAACGATGGATATTCACTTTAAATTTATCATGAATACAGCACAGATGAAAATAAGATGGAGTAAATGTCTCCAGTTATCTGTTAACTGGTGTGCTTCATTATTTAATAGCTAAATGACTTATGATCATGTAGTTCAGAACGCCTCTAATTCATTTTGAATTGAGTCTTTATTCTCAACCTCAAATTATGGTTTATTAGCAGGTCAACTTAAAGAGCTTGCTAAAGTGTAGTGTGGCTGTGCAAACATATTTGGAAGCATATAGTTCATTGTTGGATGTCAAATGTTTTACCTGCCTACCCAGCTAATTGAGAATTATATCAGAAAACAAGCAAGCCATTGTAATGAATGACACAGACAGTGACCTCCGAACAGACATAAGTGAATTAGAACTGATGAACTTGATATGAGTAGATTCACAGTGTCATTTTAAATATAACACAGTTTAACTCATTTTCCTGCTCTTGACAATGTATTGCAACCACTAAAAGCGTAAGGAAGATTGGCAGGTGGATTTTAACATGTTTTCTCTGTACAAACCTTATTAGAGTAGGAGGTGTATTGGAAGGATTTCTTTCTATTAAAATAAAACAACCCATTTGGACTCTGAATGCATGCTAAGCAGGTATTCTGGCATCAAAGAAATGTCTTCAATGTCTTTGAGGATCAAGAGTTAGTAGGAGGAGAGAAGAGGGAAATTTTTTTCCCAATTTATAAATGAAAAACCACTCTCTCCTTTTCCTTCGCAAAGACCAGAAAAGATAAATTTAAGTAATAATTTTGTTCGAGAATTTAACTTCTTACATATTTCTGTTTCTCAAATTAATATCTATTTATAGGCTGAATAATTATGCATGCAACATGTCAGAATTTTCTTAGTCTTTAGACTGGAGGCTTTTGACAATCCAATTTTGACAAAAACACCAGGATCATTTACGAACGAACTTCTGGCCTGCCCACCTTTGCACATGATGTTAACTTCATCCTTTCTTGCAATAGAACAGAACTGAGTCTTGTGTCTGTTTCTTAAATCCATGTGGTTCATTAATAATAAATGTTAGTGTTCACTTCTAGAAATTCCCATGTAAAAAAATAACATAAATTTACAGTAAACCACAGATCATGGTGTGTTTTGATCAACATTTATAATGAAGGAAGATGATTTGGCACAATTTTATGCATCTGCTTATTTTATTGGTGATGAATATGCCCTGAAAACAGTATCTTTGATACTACATGTCCTCAACATCTCAGTAAGTCCACAGTGTGAAATAAAAAAGGTTTAGGGAAAACACTGAGCTCCCCTGACTACACAATTTTTCCTCAGCTCTGAAACTGGGAATGCTTTCATCCCTTCTTTCCAAAATGCAACCGATCTCTTTTTTTTTTTTTTTTTCCACCTAAGATTCTACTAATTCCCCTATTTTTGGTCTTTCATTTCTGTGGGCTTATCTTTTGTTGGATTTCCCAGGAATAATACTTTTGTACACAACTGTCAAATTAGAATAGCTGGTGCATGTCAGTCTCATTCTCAATTTTATGTTAAACACTCAGATAAATTCAGAACAGCAGCAAAACTTACATAAACGAAATCTCTCTGATGCATATTCTTTTGAATAGGCTATGTCAGTCTTTTTATAGTGTTTATCTTTTCTATGTGGACTTTGGCATAGTGATTACATTTAATAGGTCTTTTAGAACTGGTCTTTCAAATTTTGCTGGAATAAAAAATTGCCAGTTATGGGAAAGAGTTGCTAAAATGGGAAATACAGAGGGTTTAGTGTATTGTTGATCTAGGCAATCTGAAATTCTGACAATTGTAACAGTGATGGACAGGAACAAAAGTGGCGCTGATTTTAAACAGACAACTCTATGTTGTCTTCCAAATATGATGATTTCAGTAAACTAACATAGTGAAAGAATGGAAGGACCTGACATGAGTTAGTAATTTTCTGTATGTGGAAATTTAACAATCCTTAAATAGCTCATGCTGGATAAAAGAAAAACAGAGAAATGACCTTTATATTTGTCACCACTGCAAATCATGTTGTTCCACTGTTCCAGTGATGCATAGAGGTGGAAATAACGGAGATGAGTACAATAGACTTTTCCATAGACTGAGTTTTCCGGGTCATTTAATTCTCTCTAGTGTCTTCAGAACCTTTCCAACAGAGCTAATGATAACAGATTGCCACATTATCCTGCTCATGCTGACCTGTTTGGGTAGCTGCCAGAAATTCCAGTCACTCAGAACTATGGGTGAAAAAAAGTGTTTATTGAATTCAGTTCTTACGGTTATTATAAGGAAAAGGAAAAATAAAAGAAGGAAAAAAAAAAGTATTACTGAGTAATTCATGCGCTTAGTAATGATTTGATTATTTTGAAAATTGATACTTCAGATCTGGGTTGCTGCTCTGCTGCAGCTTGTTTTGGATCTTCCTTACAGACTCTGGCCTTCTGCCAATTCACGTTCCATGGGGATAGTTCCCCCAGTCTAACAAGGTTGTTTTTTCAGCACATAGCCAGCTAAAGCTATCCACACTAACTCTCTCCTTGTCAAAAGAGAAATAGCTGTGGCTCTGAAGGTGATGAATGTAGCTTTTTCTTAGGAACTGTGATTTCTTTGAGGCTGCATGCACTTATTAAGTTGCTAAGGAGAAAGTCTCACCACCTGGGCATATAATGGAATTCAATTTCAGATACTTTTATAATTTACCCTAAGTGTTTATATCTCTAGTTTTGTTATAACTTTCTGAGAACCAGGAAGCTTGAGATCAGATCCAGCATGTGATTTTTGCCATTAAACTACATTTAAGTTCCTCTAGAAAGCTAGATACATCATACTTGCTCCAAATCAATGCAAAATGAGGTTAAGAGTATTATCAAAGGTCATTTACCAGACACCAATGACTGAGTTACTCTTCCCAGTTGTTTTCTAACTTAGGACTGATGTTCAAGCTGGCACTGAGCATCTAAGTCACCTGCATAGCTTTCCCCTGATTGTAGATTATAGAACTAGAAATACTACAGTGGGAAGATGTCATCAAATCTGATTGAAGTTCTTTACTGTGAGGGTGATAAGACACTTGAACAGCTTGCCCAAAGAAGTGGTAAATGTTTCATCCCTGGCAGTGTTCAAGGTCAGGCTGGACAGATCCTTGGGCAACATGGTCTGAAATGAGGCATCCTCTCCCATGGAAGGGGGCTGGAACTAGATAATCTTAAGGTCCTTTCCAACTAAAACCATTCTATGGTTCTATGAAATCAGAAAAAGTTTCTTTCTAAGTCTGCATCACATGTGAAGGGCTCAAATGTCAATATTATGTAAAAAGTTTTGCCTGCTGAATGTAAAGGATTGCAGCACAGCAGCAGCTTTGCTAGCCACTGACTCTCTACACATGAGTAGCAACTTAATTCTCAAGGCTGGAAGAGCAACACAGGCTGGGGCATCATGGGAGCTGTCACATGTAGTAGCAGGATTAATTGCACCACACTAATTTTAAAAGAACATTTGAAAGGTTCTTTTAAACCTTACATGCCTGATAACTTGTTACCAAAGGGCATACTTGTACTCCCACTGAGAAGATTCATGTTTTCCAGGCCTGAAATGGCTGTAATGATCCTGGTCTTTCCTTCCCATGCATTTACAATAAAAATAATTAGAGTATCAGAAGGTCTAGACCTTGACATTATTTACTTTAAGACTTCAATTTTATATCAAATTGCTTAATTTTAGTAGTGATGAACTCTTATATTTTGCTGCTAAATAGATGTACAAATGTTATAATGCTATAAAATTGACTTGATCTTGATGTTAATAGAAAAGAAGAAAGTCTTCAGATTAACATATGAAGTCCTGTTATAGTCCTGAAGTATTCAAATATTTTCTAAATACATAATTTGAGGGATTAAATTGTGACATATACATTTGCTGCTCACTAAGGACTAATGAGATTCTAATATCTAACATATTAATAGTGGTTCACTGCCTTCTGTTATAGCAGAATGTGGAGAATAGAAATACAATTTTAACTAATTGCATGTATTTGGGTTTCTGATCTTCTATAAATCTCTCTCCTACAAGAAGCCATTTTTATAAACCTCAGTATGATCTAAAGAAGAAAAGGGTTTTTTCCTAATATAGTTACTTAGGCTAAGTCTGACATTATAGCAAAGCCCAACCAACAACAAATCACTGAGAAACATGAGGTTCAGTTCTATTCTTTCTACCTTCTCTTCCCTGTTGCGTATCTACGGGTTGTACAGTTGATGCATAACTGGTTGAGCCAGTAGAAAATGTTTTGGGGTTTTTTGTTTGTTTGTTTTCTTTGTTTTGTTTTGTTCAGTCTGTGGTTAAACCAGTTTATTAGATGTGGGGGAAATTTCAAGGCAGCAAGACCTCTACTTGCTGTGGCAGCTTGCTATGAGATTGGCTTTCCTAACACACTAAGCCACAAAGCATGCTCTAATTTTTGAAGCAGGGAAGATTCCTGCAGTGAATCGATAGCATTAGAAATCCCAGTGTGAACACAAGTGAACTGCATGCAAAGCCTCTTCACCGGGAATGCCACTTGCCACTGCTGAATGATTAGCTACTTTTGCAAAACTAAGTGGAGTAGGGCTTTACCAACCCTCGTGTCTGATTTTGGGGAGGCACCATGCTCTTCAGGAAAGCAGCAATGGGTCAGGCCTGTCAAACCACTGAGGTCCAAGCAGGTTCCAGTGTTTGTTAAATCAGCTCTAAAATTTTCATAAAGACCAAATATGCTTACTTTCCACATAGTGAATATGAAACCCAGTCTCAAAACCTGGCCATGGCAGGTCCAGCTATACCCATTGAAGCACTGTCTCCCAGCAGCCAGGCTGAGATTAGCCGCAAGGCAGCCAGTCATTCACAATGCAGGAGGATGAATGTTGGGGAAGATATCACGCAGTAGCCCATCTTTAACTAAGAAATGAGCAGGAGAAAATCTGATGTTGTTAGCCATACATCCTTTGTATGTAGTGAATACGAATGTTGACAGCTATAAGCATCTGAATCTTTAAGATGGCTCACTATTTTATATGGACTTCAAATATCTGGGTGATAGCCAGCTGAAGAAATTGCTGAGGTAGAGACAGTTTTGGAAGATGCTTATATTTTTCACTATTTTTATTCAGAACAGAAAAATAATGGATTGAAGCTGATAATAAAAAGCCACTGTATGAACTTAAGTCTCATGCTGGGGAAAGACTCTTCATTAGGGACTGTAGTGACAGGACAAGGGGTAACGGGTTCAGACTTAAACAGGGGAAGTTTAGATTGGATATAAGGAGGAAATTCTTTCCCATTAGGGTGGTGAGGCACTGGAATAGGCTGTCCAGGGAGGTTGTGAATGCTCCATCTCTGGCAGTGTTCAAGGCTAGCTTGGACGAGGCCTTGGGTGATATGGTTTAGTGCGAGGTGCCCCTGCCCATGGCAGGGGGGTTGGAACTTGATGATCTTAAGGTCCTTTCCAACCCTAACTATTCTGTGATTCTATGATTCTATGTGGGATTTTCATTATCTGGTTAATACAAGCACAACATTTCAGAATAACTTTATATAAGCACGCATGTATCAGGTTTTATATGACATTCGTAATTTCAAGTTTTCAGAAGTATTTGTAAAACATATGTTTATATTTGATGCTTTGTTTTTTTCTCCCTAGAGTAGGAAAAAAAAAGCTAAAATGCCATAAGGATGCTTATACCATGCTGCCTTTTACATGACCAGAAGGAGGGACAAAGAGACTGTCAACACACTTTGATTTTTGTCTCACATTTTCTAACCTGAATCTACATCCCTATCTCAAGTCTTACAAATATCCACGTGACTTAAAACTAGTTTTGTTCGCATAACATGCAGATTTTTTTGGTAGGGTCCTAGGGCACAAATGCAAAATAGAACACCTCTTTAAAAGATTAGTTTTCTGGACTGTAAACTGGGAGAAGTCTTAGCAAATAGGATATATTTTTGATTTTTGCAGCGTTTTGAAGAAAATAGAACAAAATCCATAGCCTCACACAAAAATTAAAAGCTCATATAGTATTAGAGAGACACTCTGAAAATAAGCATTAAACATCCCTAATATGCAGCACAACTCCTTTATCAGCAGTTTCGGGGGAACAATAATTACTTCTGCTTTGACAGGATGAGAAGAACCAAAGCTCAGTATTATTTGTTGTCATTATAATAATTATTGCTATTTATTACTTATAGCAGGAGAATTTTCCCTATTTAAAATCCTCAGAATGAAAGTTATTGTCATTCTTATAATCTCATATGCGGTAGGGTTTCTAAAGAAGCTTTGTAATTAGTTCTTTCAAATTCATATGAACATTGTTATTGTCTTAATCTAATATTTGGTACTGATAGAAATGAGCTGCAAAATATTTAATGACATTTTGCAAGTACTGTCTTGTCAAGTTTGTCATTGCCACCTGACACGAGCAATTTTAGAAGTCAACAGTCTTGTTAGTTAACGTTAATGAACTTGGCAGTCACACATAATTGGCTCTTACCTTGTTTTTCATGTCTTTTAATGGGATTGTGCCAGGGTTTTTTGAAGTATAGGCTTCAGATTTATTGATTGTGCAACTGTAAAATTACTTCTTGTAACTGATGCTTGCCTGGATTTTCTGTCACATGAGCTAAACCAGATAAAAACCTAATCCAGTAAAATTAAGTAGCTCTGTATAAGAAGCAAATTTCATAAAATTGTATTGTTCAGATAGAAAAAGGACCTCAGGCAGTCTTCAGTCCAATCTCCTGCCCACAGCAGGTCAGCTCTGAGGTCAGACCATCTTAGGTCTTCACCCACCTGGGTACTGAAATCATCCAAGGACAGAGATTGTGCAGCCTCTCAGCTTGTGCCACTGCCTGACTCTCCTTATGGTGATAAAGCTCCTCTTTATATTCAGGCTGAACACCTCTCATTTCAAATTGTACATGTTGATTCTCATCTTCCCAACCTGAGCTGCTGTGAAGAGACTGGCTCTGTCTTTTCAATGACCTTCTAATAGGCACTTGGGGTGGGGGGGTGTGGGGGGGTGGTGCGGCGCATGCTGTTATGTGTCTCTCAATGCACTCTCTGCTCCAGGCTAAACAAGCCCAGCTCCTCCAGGCTGTCCTTATGGAACAAGTAACTGTTCCCACCATTTCTGTGTCCTCCCCTCATACCCCCTCCACTTGGTCACCACCTTTCTTGTACTGAGTGGCCACAAACCAAATGTAGCATTCTAGTTACAGAAGTTCTCAGAGGAGTGGGAGAGAATACATTCTTTATCTCAAAGTTGAGATTCAGAAACATGACTGAATTGGCATTTTTTTCTGATTTGAAACCAACTTTAATTTATAGTAACATGAATCATTCTTTTGCTGGTGTACCAAAAGTAGCATGTGGCCTTCAGACAAATGTATCCAAAGGGATGCATAATTTCTTATGTAACTCCTGTTAATAATTCCTGAACTCAGAAACATTTGAAGGAGGTAGGAGATAAGGTAAGAACCACAACAATCTAATTTGATTACGTAGGGGAATTATTCAGTTGCTTCTTTTAGTGATATTTGCACAATTACAGTTTCCTGTAAACATCATGTTCTCTGATCAAAAGAGAGCAAAAAGAAAGAACAACCTTTAACTGATGTTTACTTGTTTTAAAATGGGTGGGACTGTCCCAGTTCCTATTTAGAAATGAAACAGCTGAATGGGGCTGTTTCAACTCATTCTGGTTGATACCAAGTGAACATGAGCACACCTCTTGTTTCCCAGGAAAATAATCTGGTTCTCAGGTCAAGATGGCATTAATCAGAGTAGTGACTTTCAACATAGTGAAAATTCTGAGGAACTCCTTAAGAAACTGATATAAATTAACTTTCTATGAATGATTTGGGAAAAGAAAAATACAGTCTTACACATCCCTCCAAGTTTACTATCTTTTTTATTTCCCATATTTCCTATATAAGAAAGCTTTGGGCTTATCCCTTTTGCCTCTTATTAGAAGTAGTTATTAGTGTATAATTTGTTGTGGCACAGCTTTTCACAAAATGCTACTAAGAAATCTGGGATTTCAGTTCTTGAAATACAAGAAGTAGAATTTAATTTTAATTTTGTTGCCACAAACATATTGTAATTGAATATTCATTTAAATATCATCCCAGTTCAGATGTTACATTTAGTGATTTATTTATTTGTAAATGGCAAGTGAAATTTGCAGTCTGCATTCTTTTAAGAAAAAAAAATAAGCAAACTGGTTATCATTCAGAATAGTCTGACATAATTATGTGACAAAGCATTAACATCTAGATGGATGAATAAAACCGTTATGACCACAAGGTCTTAACATTACTGGTGAGACAAATAACTGATTTCTTTACTAAATGATAAAATGTAGAAGGAAGTACGTATAGTAAAAAATATTCCTGACACAAATGTTACCTGATAGGCTGAATGTGTTCTGGATTTCAAGAAAGTTTTTGTGTGGCTGCCTCCAGTAGAGAGAAAGGTATCCCTGAATGCTGTAAAACAAAGCTTTTGATAACCTATCCACATTTTTGCCAGCCTGCCAAAGCTGCTGTCCTTTAAGAAAGCTATTTCACAAATGGAAAGGAAAAAAAACCAAAACAGCATAACTTTTTAAATACAGTAAGAGAATAGAAGTGATATCTTAACTGATTTAAAGTGCAAGGAGTCTTTTATAGAATGTACTTGAATTGTTTATGAGGACTAGTTCAATATAAAAATAAATTTAGGTAAATTACTATTTCTAGCATGTAAAACTCAGCATCTAAATGTCATAGCTCTAATCGTAGTCAGCACTTAAGATAATTTATGCAGCAAAATTCAATTTCCAGAATTGGATACTGAAAATCCTTCACTTCAAGTTAATTAGTTTAAACTGAAACCCTTCTTTAAACATTGATTTGTAGAGACATATAAAGTTTCAAGACACCTAAGTAGAGTGGAACAGAATGGCAGCAGTTCCTTGGCAAACTAATTTCAAACTGAAGGAAAACTTTGCTTAGATTTCTGTGGTGAATGTGAGCTAAAGAATTATTTTATTTATTCCAAATGAAATAAATCCATTTTCAAATTTAGGAAAAGAAAGGTGGGGGGACTTCTCAGTTTCTGTATTCTGTGAATGAATCTTCAGTAGCGTGATAAGAAGGTGAGTGAACCTTCAGTAGCGTGATAAACTGGACTCTGTGGTGTGGTATGTTAAAACATTCTCCATACTTCCTTACCTGCTTCCCTTTAGAGATAACATCCTATTGTGAAGGAGTTGGTAAAGATATAAATGCAGTGGATATAGCTCATTCTTCTTTAGGTAAATCATAATTTTTGCTGATAGCTTTTCTGGAGCTTTTAGTCAAGATTAAATGGGCTACACAAACTTCTGTTAATGGTCTTTGAGTTCAGTTTCAAGGCTACCCTCTGAGCATTTCACTTCTATCTACAGTACTGTGATATATCCATACTAGTCCCATCCCTCAAGAGTTTGTATGTATTTCTATCCATGATAATTTCTAAAGGGAAGGGACGGAAAGGGAAGAGGAAGGAAAGCGAAGGAAAGCTGAAAAGAAGGTGAAAAGAAGATGGGCAGCTGTTTCCATCAAATAATCTCCCAAACCATTTAGCAAATAGAAAGCATGCCACATATTGCAGCCTTTTAACTCACTAGAATGGTGTGGGGACCAGAGACAAAAAAATATTCATTGCATAAAATTGCATAAATTTCATCGTCATGGCTTGACTTCGCGAACGAAGATTTGGGAAGGGCTTTTACCCATGCTTACTACAAGCGCACTGATGACTAAGAAGGCCAATGTGGGATAGGCAAATCCGGCTACAAAAAGCACAGCAGAAGGTCTCCTTGGGTGGAACAGGTGGGACACGATTCTTCCTGCGTTGTCTTTTCTCCTCGAGACTAGTTCTTCGTGAGCACTCAAAGGAGTCAGCGGCATTATGTATGGTGTGCCTCCAAGTCTCCCGATTGGAGGCCAAGGTGGACCACTGATGGTAGTCAATATGGCCAAGGCTAAGGTATTGTTTCAGGGAGTCCTTATATCTCTTCTTTGGGGCACCTCTCTTGCGGCTACCGGTGGCAAGTTCACCATAAAACACGATCTTGGGGAGGCGGTGATCCTTCATTCTAGAGACGTGCCCTGCCCAGCGCAGCTGCAATTTCAGCAATATGGCCTCGATGCTGGTGACCCCTGCCTGTTCGAGGACAGTGACATTAGACACATAGTCAGTCCAATGGATGTTTAGAATTGTACGGAGGCAGCGCTGATGAAAGCGTTCCAGGAGTCGCAGGTGATGACGGTAGATGACCCATGATTCAGACCCATATAAAAGAGTAGACAATACAATGGCTCTGTAGACACTGATCTTTGTACTTTTCTTCAGGTGTTTATTACACCAGACTCTTTTATGGAGTTTTCCGAAGGCTCTGTATGCCTTTGCTATTCTGTTGTCTATCTCTTTGTCGATCGTGGCATCCGAGGAAATGATGCTTCCCAGATAGCTGAACTGCTGAACTGTCTTAAGCTCTGACTCGCCGATGGTAATATGGGGATGGTGATGATCTTCTTGGGGTGCAGGTTGGTAGAGGACTACTGTCTTATTCAAGCTGACTTCCAGCCCAAAAATCTCAGCCACCTCCGCAAAGCAAGATGTTAAACGCTGCAGAGCTGCTTCTGTGTGGGCAACAAGGGCGGCATCATCAGCAAAGAGCAGTTCACGGACAAGATGGTTTAGGGTCTTAGTGTGGGCCTTCAGTCGCCTTAGATTGAATAGGCTACCATCGGTACGATATCGAATATAAATGCCGTCTTGTTCGTCGAGGTCTGCTGTAGCCCTTTGGAGCATCATGCTAAAGAAGATTGTGAATAAGGTCAGTGCGAGAACGCAACCTTGTTTCACACCATTGGTTATTGGGAAAGGCTCAGAGAGTGCATCACCATACCTGACTTGGCCTTGCTGATCCTCATGTAACAGAATAATCATTTTCAGGAACTTGGGGGGACAACCTAATCGTTCTAAGATCAGCCACAAGCCTTTCCTGCTCACAGTGTCAAAAGCTTTGGTGAGGTCAACGAAAGTTACGTATAACCCCTTATTCTGTTCTCTACACTTTTCTTGCAATTGTCTGAGAACAAATACCATGTCTGTGGTACTTCTATTAGCCCTGAAACCACACTGACTTTCAGGTAGAATTTCTTCTGCGATGGCAGGTACTAGTCTGTTCAATAGTATTCTTGCAAGAATTTTACCAGCAATGGAGAGCAGAGTTATACTACGGTAGTTTGAGCAGTCTGACTTGGCACCTTTTTTCTTATACAGAGTGACGATGATTGCGTCATGAAAGTCAGACGGTATTTTGCCTTGTTCCCAACAGCACACAACTAGCTCATGAAATTTAGCGTGGAGTGCTCGGCCTCCATGCTTCCATATTTCAGGTGGGACTCCGTCAACCCCAGCTGCCTTGCCAGTTTTCACCTGCTGTATGGCCTTAAGAGTCTCTCCCATGGTAGGGGCTAAATCCAATTCGTTTTTCACCGGATGTTGCAGAATGTGCTGGATTCCTTCACCTTGGACTACACGATTTGCACTAAAGAGGGTTTGAAAATGTTCAGACCAACGATTCAGGATGGAGATTTTATCTTAAAATAATATTAAAAGCCTAGTGAGACAGATGTAGCTGAAAAAAATCAAAGGGACTAACATTACTTCTCTGTTTTTAACAATTAAGTAAAATCCATAGCATTGATGCTGACTAAATAACCATCTAGATGGTACAGGGAATATAAATGACTGTGTGAGAAGTAAACTGGATTATTAGTAGCTAGGCTTGAATATCCAGTTTGGTCTTTGTTTTTCCTATAGAAAATATAATTGATCAGCAGAAGAATAAAAGATTTTTAAACACTGATGTTATTACTTATTTTTATTTTCCCTTTTGAACAAAGGCAAATTACCATGTGTCATTATCCTATTGAGTTTCTACCAAGTCATCAGCGTTATTAAAACTCAGATCATACTTCGTACAAAAGACTTGTTTGCAAACATAGCAAAAGAGTAATATTTCAACTGAGGATGAAGAATGCCTCAGTTTTAAACCCAAATGCTTTTCATTAATATTTTTATGCTTGCATGAAATCTATCAATATAGTTTATTTTTTCTTTATAGATTTTCATGGTAAATACAAATAAAATCTCAGTAGTTTTTTAGACCTCAGTATAAGTAACTATGAAATGGTCCTATCTGAAAATGTAGCAACTGTCATACATAAGTAATCAGTCATGTTGCTAAATTTAAAAGTAATTTGGCTGATGAAGAAGAAATGTGTGTTTTTCTTGCACAGTGCATTCATTTTCCATAACAAATTAGCGCCCACACAAATTCAGTCTTCCAGACAAATGAATGTTCAGTTAAACGAGAGTCTGGAACTTGCACATTAAAATAAATGCAACTGTACTGATCTTAGCAACTGAATTAACAGATGCCTATGCAGTAGTGCCTATTTAGCCAATAACGTATACATTGTAAGTTGTATAAGAATTACACAATTTACAAATGAGTGTGCATTTTCCAGTTCCAGTTGTACAAAGTTAGAAATGCATGCATGAATTAGAGATCATGACTTCTTTAATTATGTTTAACTTTGCTTATATTAAACTTGTCATTCATGTAACAACCAGTCCAAGACACTAGCTTTTAGAAAGATAAGTCAAAAAAAGAAGTTGTTCTTCTGCCATACATTTTACTGCACGCCTAAGGCACATTGTGGGCCTCATTGCTGAGTCTGACTGTAATCAGTGGAAAGAAATAATAACAGGATCTAATTCAATTCAACCAACATCTAAATCATCCCCAGGGTGTCTGTCAATAAAAGGAACCTAGGATGTCTAGTTAGGATGAATAGGCCCAGTATTACATGTCAAACTTCATTTGGCAAGATTCTACAGTCACAGAAGTCATTGTGCTAAGGTTTTGCAAAATGGGATATGCAGAGAACTTATAACAAGATTTTATGTTGTAACTCTGTAAACCTTAATAAATATGACCTGTTTAGTGTGCAATAGTATTCTTCAGAGTACATGCTGTTTGTATTATGCATTCCTTGTGATATAACTCTTTTATTACAAAGTGTTGAGGAAATTACATTCTTACGGTTAGCAAAACAGAACTGCACAGTTCTTGCATTTCTCATCATTTGGTGTTTTGTCAAAGAGCAATTACTCTCAACTGACATACCCCAATCAACTGGCCTACTCTAAATCTTGTTTAGCTGTTAAAGCCATCATCTACTTAAAGGGACAATACCTATCGTCAAAGACTGTAGTCACCTTCTGACCCATCCATACTAATACATATCTACTAATGCATATTTATATTTGCCACTTACTATTGCAATATTCCGATATCAACAACCTTCATTTTTTTTACCACAGTTCAGTCCACTATTGAAAGCTTCTGGATAACATTTGGATAGGAAATGTATGCTTCTTTTCTGGCTCCTGGATGTTTCTTCTCTGCCGTACGTTTAGAGCTTGTTTGAAGACATGCTCTTTGTGCATGAAAACTATAACAATGTTGGACAGAAAACCAGATCAACTCATGATGGCTTACATAAAATCTGTTTCCAAGTTGTTTATTGATTTATTAATCACATATAATTAACAACAATCAACAAACTGTATATTCCGGATCAATACCAACAATATGGAAGATAAACCACAATGCTAGACAATGAAATTGTTTCTTACAATGAAATCGTAAGAAACACCTTTAATTTTCCAAACAGCCTTTTATCAATAATCCCCAGAAGTATGACTCTGACACACTTGCAGTTACCTGGGTGCTCTGGATTTGCTTGTGCCTGTATGACCCACCCACTGCTGAGACAGCTCCCATACCAGAGATGTGGGCCCTGCATTGCAACCTGCACCACCAGTGCCCTGACTGCATGTGGCTCTCTGTGGCCCTAATGGTGAGGAAGTTCTGCCAGCTTCTAGGCACAGACTGCAAATTACAGAAGGGCAACTGACATTCTCAAAGTGCCATGGTCTTTTTGTACTTCTTTTTAAAGCTCACTTCCTTGTTTCCAGAAACTCTTAGGAATCCCTTGTTTACTGTTTAATCTAACAGGTTGGCTGTCTTCCTCTCTAGGGTGTTTGGACAAATTTTTGGACTGTTTACTGTGTAAGCCATTCACATGGCTTCACATGCTGTCCTGTTGCCACTCACAGCTACTGGTACCTATAGCTAAGAAAGCATGTGGACATCATGCATGGGAGCAGTCCCACCTCCCCATTTCTGTCTTCTGCTGCTTCTGTATCAGATTTCCGTTTCTACCCTACAAGCGTGGGAAGAGCCCACAAAGCCACTAGGCTGCAGAGTGCAGGCAGGTTTGTTGGAGGGCTCTGAACCTGCTGAAAATGAGTGTGAGGGAAACCCTAACACCATGATCAGGAAATAAGAAGCAGTGCATATTGTTTTGGGTGCTACAGAATCTCTTAGAGCCACACTGAAGCAGCTTAAAAGACTATTCTGTAAATGTTTTGACTTCAAGTCAGTCTTAAGCATCTATGTGTGTACATATATATTCAGTGGTTTAAGAACAAAGTAGGCTGCTGGGAATGATGCTGCTTGCATAGGATAGAGAATTCATTGCAGCATATTTACATTGTGATAACCGATTTGCATCTGTTTCTTTCCTCTAATTTCCATGCTCTTTATGCAATTCAAATACAGTGATTACCAATATTTTAACAAATGGCAGATTTACTGCATCTTGTGAACCAAGTCATTCCTATAAGTCATTGTGTTAACCAAGTGTATTTACTCTGGAATGGAATTGGCATTTAGTGTCATTTGTGTTTTGAGATGTGAGAAAACATTTTATTTATTTTTTATTTTATTTTTCTTTGTTTTTCTGTCAAATACTGAAACATGCCATGCATTGTAAAAGTAGTTAGATGTATCTCAAGAATAGACTAATAAATATCTAGATGATATTTTCTTTTGAATAATAATTAAAAAATCCTGAACTTGATTTAGTTCACTTTTTCTTTAGGAAGTATGGATAGCATATTTGACAAGGGATTTGGAGATTTGGACCCAACAAGAAATAAAATACAGTTGATTATGCAACTACATGTGTACATTTTGAAATTAAATACTTGTCTTTTTTGAGGGCAATTTAGGTTTATTAAAAAACCCAAACAGATAATAGATAAATGGTCGACTCTATAAACCTTACTAACTTCAAACAAAACGTTTGTACATTTACACATCTTTCGGTTTGTGGGAAATATTTGGTTTGTTTCAAAACAAAGTTTTTCAGCAGTTACAGAGTTACAGCACCTTTAAAACACTGCATCTGACTTTAGAATATCTGTATGTGACTAATATAACCTTCCTTATGTCTAAAATTGCCTTTTTAAAATGCATAAAACATTAATTAGGGCTCATCTAATATAATTCTGTTTTGAACGATATAAATTTATAATAGTTTAACGTGACTAAGAGCACTGAAAAGCAAGTAATGCGTCCAGCTTTTTCTATATTAGCAGAGTAATGTAAAAGCTTTTAATCTGACCTCATTTGGTAAAGCAAATGCTTATAATTTCTATTTAGTTTTAACAGAAATTGCCCATTAGAAACTTCAACCTACTTGGATTTGTGGAAAGAATCTTCACTTCATCTCACTCTGGCCTAAATGATATTTTAGATGTATCAGAGTAAAGCAATGGCATTCCTGTGGTAAGGACTGGCAAATAACCTTTGCAATCAGTTACTTTGGTTTGGTATCAGTTAAATTTCAGCAGAAGATTAAATCGTGGTGAGGAAAAGAGACTAAGAGCTTGCATTCCATATTCCTAATTTCTCTTGATTTTGGAAACATTTTTTGTATGTTTTCTGATACTACCCCCAATCTATAAAGAAATTGTTCACAAATTTTCTTTTAAGATTTATTTGAAAAAAGTGACACTTGAATTTTCATACAAGGAATAAGCCTATTTTCACTATAGAATAAATTAAAAAAAAACAATTTATTATTCTGTTCTTATAAGCTACGAGGATTCATTGTAATACTAATGGAAAGATCTTGCTAAATGAAATGGTCATTGCCTTCAGAATTTTTTATGGAATGAACTATGTCATATTTAACATAGCAGTTTATGTATGAAGCCTGTGAAAGCTCAGTCGCCTAAAACAAGATACAAGCACAGCTAAAAGTAAGCTCTGTTGACCTTCCCACTTAATTTCCATTTAACCATGAGCTAATTTCACTTAGGTTTTTAGTCAGTGTTTCTTTTTTAGTCTCTAGCATTTTAATTTTCACCAAACACACCACTGCCACTTTGCTCTCCATTCCTCTACACCTCAAAACGTACTCAGAATCCTTGTCTAATCCAGAGACAAATGTGGTTCAATAACACGGCTTATGTCCTGATAAAATGGAATGGTGCCTCCTTCAGGACATTAGCACTAGGGACAAAATATGACATTTCCACAGGCTATATGAATGCCCTATCTACTAGATGAAGAGCAAAGGTCTTTTACCATGGTTGCATTAGCTGAACTAACCCTTAAAGAACCTTGCTTTTGTCCAGAAACTGCCAGAGGTATGACTGTTTTCTTCTTATGTGACACATAAAAAGGATGTGGTTTCAGAGCTTTGATGCTATAAAAAGTCTCGGTAAAAGTCATATGTTTAAGTTAACACTGATGATTGTATTAGTTCAGAAAACAAAATACACGCCTGAGTTCACAAGAGCGGTTCTCAGGAACTGTTCTGCCACTCTCTTTCCCTTCCCAGAGTAACCCTAACCCTTGTTTCACTTCCTAGAATAATCTATACCTTGACTTGTTCATCGAAGAGTTTCAAAGGTAGAACTTGCCAGTTCTTTTCAATACCAATTTATGAAGGTGGAAAAGGGAATTCGCTGTCCTATGTTAGTTCTAGTTGATAGGTTTTCATTTCCTGTAATACAATCAGTGACCAGCTTTATAACCTCTGCAACAAGAGACTATCTACCCTGGAATTCATGGCCACTATTGATCATTTTGGATGAGAAGAAAAATTCAGCTGAGGTACAGCTGCACTCCGCAGCTCTCTGGGAGTCTTCTTTTTTAACAAAACTAATAAAAAATCATGATATTTTTGTATAGGAAGTCCTAGTACTTAGTGCCTATGGTGATTTGTTAGAAGTTTAAAAATGAAAGAAGTCTAATACAGTTTTCCAGTTGGTTAGCATTGATAGAACAGAAGTGCTTTGGAAAGCTCAAGATTTTAATTAAGGTGATAACTGTGTTTATTTTTTTAAATGAAATATATTCCAACTTGGTTGAGTTGCTTGTTTACAAAGATTAGAAAAATCAATATGCTGCATTTACACTCACAAAACAGAATCAGTGTTGTGAGATAATAAAACTATATTTACTCTAATGGTATTTTCACTGCTATTTGGACCAGCAACACATTCATGGTGCCTGAGGTGCTGTTTGTTCATAACTGCTACAGTTTGTCAGCAAAAGTTTCCCTTTATATATGCATCAGGTATATATGACATGAGAAGACTGACCTGTTTGTGAAAACTTCATTCTTCTTCCCTCCTTCCTCAAGTTTTCTTTGTATTAATTCTTTATTAAAATATGAAATTCAAGGTTATCTTCATATTGTGCCATCCCCTCATTTCAAAAACATGATTACAAATTGAAGTTTCAGGGCATCTCCAGAGGTATCTCCAGAGGATGACACAAAGCAAACTTTTGTTTTTAGTGATTGTGTGAATAATGAAATCTAATTTAAATACTGCATGTGCCTTATGAATATTTCTGATTTTGCTTAGGTCTAGAGATAGCTTGCTCTGAAGAAACATCAGAGAGTGAATTTAATTGTGCTTTCTCATAGTGTGCATTGTCACTTTGCTATAAGATATGAAAAATCTTTCAGAAATAAAGTTTCTTCTAATTGTTTCTGGTTCATTTGGAACTTTTGGCTTGAACATTTTGAATACTAGTTAGTTTGGGTTTGGGTGTTTTCTTTCAGAATATGAGTTAAGTTTTATCTGTTTCTGTCAAACTCTTGAAAATCCAGCTAAAGCCAGAGTCTTATCTTACACAGGCTGCTTGGAATATTCCATTCTCAAAAAAAAGGCATTTGATTCTTTATTGGACATAAGCACTGGTTTTGTAGCACTTAACCTCTGCAATAAGTATGCAATTTAAGATTACTACAGTAGCAAATATTCTGCCACATGTATTTTAATTATTGATAAATAGCTGTCTACATTGGGTCCCCTGCAGCTATCAACAATACTTGCTTCACCGAGGCTGCCAAATGGACAGCTTCAAAGCACCGGAATACCAACAGTAGCGATGAGTCCACTGCATTGAATTTCAAAAGCAGAGATTCACAGCAGGAGTCTATTGATAACCTACATCTCAACCCACTCTACCACTGTAGAGGTGACTGTTCAACAAGGACACCCTCCTGCACTGCAGGTCCACATGAGCACTGGGAAAGTGGATTCACCTTGAATCCTTGCCAGAAGAATAGTCTGTGAAACTAATATAATAAACCTGCAGAATACTAATAAAAAATAAATAAAATAAGACCCTGAGATTACATGCAGTTGTCTCCCGTGTCCCATGTACATGTTAGCAGTCTGTTGTTACATGGCAATTACATATTACAAACTACTCATAATCTTGTGAGTGAGGTATATATATATCAGACACTGAAGAGCATTTTCCATATATATACACATATGCATCTATCTTTTAAAGAAAACTAGGTATTTCTTTTATATATCTGTACAATAAAATGGGACTTCTTCAGTGCTATTCCCATAAAGATCATAATCCATGTAACAGATCCAATACATTTTGTGCATTTTAGTTTGATTTTCTTGTTAGAGAAAGAATATTTAGATAGAAAGTAGACTAATAATTCATAGGGAGTGTCTCTTGAAAATGTAATCCTTTAGTAAGGATTTGATTTTACCCCACTTTTATATTTCTTTCAACGTTATGCTTTCATAACATTTGGGAAAAGTTTTCCCAAGGGTGGTTTTCTATGAAATGGAGAATACATAGCTAAAAACAGACTAATAGTCTTAGCTCAAGAAAAAGGAAATCTGATTCTTAGTTCAGAGCAAGGTATTAGAAGCTATATAGTATTTCATGCTCTCCTTGAGAAAAGTTACATCCTTGACATTAAGAAAGGCAAAAACTCCTGGGGAGAGTCTGATTGAGCACAACAGGAAACTTTTCACAATGAGAACAATCAGCTGTTGGGATAATTTTCACAAGGAAGTGGTGGATTCCCCATTGCTGGACACTTTTATGATTCAGCTGGACAGGGTGCTGGGCCATCCAGTCTAGATCATGCTTTTGCCACGAAAGGTTGGACCAGATGACCCTTGAGGTCCTTTGCAACCTGGTATTCTATGATTTTTTGAATATATGAAAAAATTACCACCCCCAGGTAATTCAGTATTTTTTCTTATCTGTGCTATATTGATTAATAATTTGGAGACCTTATAATAATTTAATAATTGAACTTCTAAATTATAACATCTTGAAATTACCAAGAACACCAATCGGACTATTATGTCAAGTGCTCTGAAGTTTTTGCTATGGTGGTTATCTTGACAGATGTAAATAATTCCTAATAAGATGTAAAATAAACTTCTAGCTTACACTCAATCACAAGTATTTTTTATTACTTTAAGAAAATTAATAAGAGCCACCATTTTAAGTAGAATTAATGAGGGGGATTTATTTATCTCTTCTCGTGATATATGCTAATATTAGTGTATCTGTAGTTTGAATTAGATTGTGTAATGCTGTTTTGGCCAGAATTAGAATTTCTCAAAGGCTTTGCATTCTCAAATGGTTACCACTTCTGTACAGCTATTTCCCCACTTGTAGTTTTAGCCTGGATGTTAACACTAATTGCAGAATGCCAAATAGTTCATTTTAATCTTTAATAAATTTACATCTTTTCAAATTGATTCTTGGAGTGTGAAATCACTGTTGCCTTTGCAGTTTGATGTCTTGGCATTTCAGAACAAGAATATGAAATTAAGTTTTTTCCATTGTTTTAGATGATTCAGCAAGTATTGAAATCAGAAAGCCTAATGCCTTTTTCTTGACTTTAAATGCAGTTAACACTTGTTATTATAAATTCCCTTTATCAGTGTGTATCAATGCTGACAGTGACTGATCTTGGCAAACACCAAAAGTTGACAAAGTCCAATGTAGTTTTGTAAGTGTCAATGTATGACATCACCACGGGGAGTTGGCATCTTTCTGTACTGACAGAATGGAGGCTGGAATTAGAAATGAATGACAAGGTGCTTTTCATCTTTGACGAGAAAAGATTTTTGTGTCAAAATATTTCATTGCAGGAACAGTTTTTCTCTAAGCATTTTTTGTCCTGGACACATTGTGTCCATAATAATGGGGACGGAGGCGGCAAAATTACTGCACAGTGTTGCTAAGTGATAAAATAACAGAAATTCTGCATCTTCAGGTAATCACAGAATGACAGAATAGATGATAATGACTGTTATGAACAATAATGACTGCTTGAAAGGTATCATATTGGGCTATTGACAGATACCATTCAGAGAAAGACTTAGTGCACTCACTATTTAAAAAAAAAAAAATATATATATATAAATAAAATCAAGGGTTTCTCAAATTTTGAGGCCTCGGGTAGGAAGAATTTTAAATTTACTTGACAAAAATAAATAGTCTAGTTCAGAAATGTGCTTTAAGGATTTAATCACATAACACATAGGAAGATAAATTACCTGAATTATGTTTTCTTGTACTTTTAAATAGCAGAACACCTACCTGGTCAATCAGTGCAAGTGGTATCAAATGACACCTGAATTTAGAATGTTTAATAATTGTCCTAGCAAATGGATTGAAAGTGCTTACATTAAACTCAGTATTCAAACAAATGCTTGTGTTTGTGTTATTTTAAATTAAATATGATCTTTGAAGCACTATAGAAACGCCTCAGAATGGTGTAAGATATTTTCAGAGAAGTGCATAATGTCTAGAATGGCATAATCTGAAATGACGGCTTGTAAGAAAGTAAGATTAATTTTGAGAGACAATGAATGCCCTAATTGACTAGTAAGTCCTGTATATTTGGAGGACATCTTGATCAGTTTGCAAAGCTTAGAGAACAATTTTACTTTTCATAGCAAGTTTATCTGTTGAAAATCAGATAACATAGTGGTCGCAACTTGAGCTTTCACGTTTGTAGTTTATTTCTACTGCCATTTACTTAAAATCTGTGATTAGATGAATCACAGATTCCCTTGATAGTCCTGTCCTCTCTACCTCAGAGCTTCATAAAGCCTGAAAGTATGAAAACAATATCCATTTCAAGGTATAATGCATAATATCTGTACAATTAAATAAAGTTTTTCTTGTATTGAGAAGTTTTGAAATTTAACTCTGAATCTTCAAAAGCAAAAAAATTGAAACGGTATACACAAAAGAAGTCAAGAGGTGCTTGCAAATATTGAGGTCTGTTGACAGATCAATACTTCTTATGTGTACAAACAAACATATAATTTACTAGATCTGTTGAAGCAGGAAGAAATGTTTGGTTCCTCCCTCCCCCTTGATCCTTGGGATTTTTGAAATTGTCTTGAATGAAAAAGTATGAAGTGAATCTCTGGAACCTTTTTCCAGATGATGATCACTTGCTTCTTTTGGCTAGACTGAACTTCATTCTCCTTTTCTCTAAAGGTGGACATTTCAGAGAAACCTATGGAAGTTAATAGTAGTACATCAATATACAGATCGTATAAATGTAGTTTGAAGTTTTGAGTATCATCTGTGTAGATTTTTGCCAAAGAGACAAAATTTAATTCTCATTTATTTGATAATTCTCTTTCACTAGGAGAATTTGAATAAACAGTCTTTGTGTTTATAAAGCATTAATATATTAATGCAGTGTTTAGAATTTTAATATGCTTTTCAAAGTTTTTATTACCTTGATACAAAAATGGAGTACATAGTTATGATCTATAGCATTAAAATCCTGATCGTTAAAAAATCTCATAAATTATTTAGAAACCTGCATATTGTATGCTGTTAAGTATTTAGCAGAAATGAACAACTAGCCAAATTAATTGTCATTGCTTGAAAAAACATTTGAACTTGTTTTTTGCCTCAAAGTCACAGGAAAGTTGTTGATCACCAATTGCCACCATTCTGCCCACTTTAATAGATTGTGGAAATTACCAAATTACAGCTAAAGGAGGGTGTGCAAAAGAAAGAGAGAAAATAATGTGAAAATGAAGGGGAGACCACTTCATAGTATGGAGTCTCTATGCCTCAGTTACCACATGAACAGAGAGGAAAGATACTGGCTGTCTATACTCACCTTCTTTATTATAAGGCTTGCCAAAAACTTTGCGAAGCTCATTGTCACTAACACATCCTCCTTCCCTCTACAGTATTTTTAGGTGTTTTTAGAAAAGCTAAAAGTCTTGACAGTTTGCTTTAGGCTAGAGAATTCTCTTTTCCTTGTTGGGCCAAAGCTGGCAGAGGCTTGTAGGAATTTTTAGGATTTATTTTCATCTTTCTCAGACCATCAAGTAGGCAAAATTAATCTGTGAAGTATTTGAACAATGGATTTTAATGTTCAGGATTTTTCAGGAGGTTTTAGCTTATTTGAAATTTGTGCTGCCCTTCCTCTTAATAGGCAAAGATAGTCATATGTTATGGCTTATAGAATAGACATTCTGCAGCTCTTGCATTAGATGTACTGGGAAGGAATTTAAAAACTGTTATAGACTTTTTCAAATGAGTCTGATATCTGTTTTGTTCCCTTAAAAAACTCAACAAGATTTCTCTCAAGCAGACCTATGTATTTGCATAGATCTCCTAGGGAAAAACGACACTGAAAACCAGTCTCAGATTCTCTAGAATTCTTGCCTGCTTTGTTGTAAAATTGAATGATTTATTTTTTATTTAGGACATATGTAAGTTGAAAAAAAAATCTAATTTTCCGAGAAGCAAAACAGACACATTTGAATTTCCTAGTAGTATTAATTACTATGACTTGTGCTTATGGAAGATTACAAACATCAGTTTCACGTTTTAATAGTCATAGAATCAAAGAATCATAGAATAGTTAGGGTTGGAAAGGACCTTAAGATCATCTAGTATCAATGCCCCTGCCGTGGACAGGGACACCTCACACTAAACCATGTAACTCAAGGCTTTTCCAACCTGGCCTTGAACATCACCAGGGATGGAACATTCACAACTTCCTTGGGCAATCCATTCCAGTGCTTTACCACCCTAACAGTAAAGAACTTCTTGCTTATATCCAATCTAAACTTCCCCTGTTTAAGTTTGAACCCATTACCCCTTGTCCTATCACTACAGTCCCTAATGAAGACTTCCTTCCCAGCATCCTTATAGGCCCCCTTCAAATACTAGAAGGCTGCTATGAGGTCTCCATGCAGCCTTCTCTTCTCCAGGCTGAACAGACCCAACTTTCTCAGCCTATCTTCATATGGGAGGTGCTCCAGTCCCCTGATCATCCTCGTGGACTCCTCTGGACTTGTTCCAACAGTTCTTTTTTATGTTGAGGACACCAGAACTGTGCATAATACTCTGAGTTCTCACGAGAGCAGAGAGGAAGGATCACCTCCTTTGACCTTCCTGGTCATGCTTCTTTTGATGCAGCCCAGGATACAGTTGGCTTTCTGGGCTGTGAGCACAAGCTGCCGGCTCATGTTCATTTTCTCATCAACCAGCACCCCCAAGTCCTCCGCAGGGCTGCGCTGTATCTCTTCTCTGCCCAGCCTGTAGCTGTGCCTGGGATTTCTCTGACCCAGGTGTAAGACCTTGCACTTTTCATGGTTAAACTTCATGAGGTTGGCATCAGCCCACCTCACAAGCGTGTCAAGGTCCCTCTGGATGGCATTCCTTCCCTCCTGCGTACCAACCAAACCACACACCTTGGTGTCATCGGCAAACTTGATTAGGGCTCACTCAATCCCACTGCCCATGTCACCAACAAAGATGTTGAACAATACTGCCTACACCGATCCCTGAGGGACACCACTCGTTACAGGTCTCCAGCTGGACACTGAGCCTTTGGCCACAACTCTTTCCATGCAACCATCCAGCAAGTTCTTTATCCACCAAGTGGTCCATCTATCAAATTGATGTCTCTCCAATTTAGAGACGAGGATGTCGTTTGGGACAGTGTCGAACACTTTGCGCAAGTCCAGATAGATGACATTAACTGCTCTACCCCTGTCCATCAGTTCCATAGCCCCATCATAGAAGGCCACCAAATTGGTCAGGCAGGATTTCCCTTTAGTGAAGCCTTGGCTGTCACCAAGCACTTTGTTGTTTTTCATGTGCCTTAACTCATTAATGCTTTTATCTTTGTGTCTGAGCTACTACTTGATGTTGACAGGGCAGTCTGGTACATTGACCTTTTATATTTTTTATTTCCCTAAATAAGACTCCAGGGTTTTGTCACAAAGGCAAACAGAAAATGTCTGTTGTAGATAATGTTACACTGTTACAAACAATACACATTCTGGAAGGTTAACTCTGCTTAGACAGTAAGGATGACAAGGCAGGAGACCAGCATGGCAAAAAAAGAATGTCTTGGTCAAACTGAAACACAAGAGGAAAATCCATACACAGTGCAATCAGGGACATGCATTCTAGGAAGAATATGGGGATACTGCCAGAAGTGTAAGGATGGGATCAGGAAAGCTAAGGCATAGCTGGAGCTAAATTGGTGGAAGTGAGAAATAGTAACAAAGGCACATATGCTTACATCTGTAAGACTTTGTCATGGAACCCACAACAACCTTATATCTGAATTTAAGAGATACAAGTTTGACTAATGGACTATTTGATGGTTAAATTGGCTGCATGGCTATGTCCAAAGAGTTACAGTCAATGGCTCAATATCCAAGTGGAGATCAGTAGCAGGTGGTGTCTGTTAGGGATCCATATTAGAACCCATATTGTTCAGAATCTTTATTAATGACATAAGGCTGGGGGATTAATTGCATCCTCAGCAAGTTTTCAGATGACACCAAGCTGAGTGCTGTGTTTGATATGTTTCAGTGAAAAAGGTACTATCCTGAAGGACCTTCACAGGCTTGAGGAGTGAATCTATGTGAACCTCACGGAGTTCAATAAGTCCATGTGCAAGACTGTGCACCTGGGCTGGGGCAATCCCCAGTATTAATACAGGCTAGGGGATGAAGGGATTTAGAGCAGCCCTGCTAAGAAGGGCTTGGGGGGTACTAGTGGATGAATCACCTGGCAATATGCAGTTGCAGCCCAGAAATCTGCTTGTGTCCTGGGCTGCTCTAAAAAAGGTGTGGCCAGCAGGCTGAGAGAGGTGAATCTGCTTCTCTACTTTGCCCTTATGAGGCCCCGCATGTAGTACTGCACGCTGTTCTGGGGTGTCCCGCTCAAGACAGAAGCGTTTGAGCAAGTTTAGAGGAGGGCCCTGAAGATGAGCAGAGGGCTGGAATACCACTCCCGTGAAGAAAAGCTGACAGAGTTGTTGAGCCTGGAGAAAAGAAGGCTCCACATTATTGTGGCCTTTCAAGTAGGTAAAGGGGGCTTATCAGAAAGATTAAGACTTTTTACCAGGGGTCATAGTAACAGGAGAAGGGGCAACAGTTTTCAAACTAAAAGAGATTCGTTTTAGATTGGACATAAGGAAGAAACTCTTACTATGGTCAGACTCTGGAACAGGTTGCCCAGATAAATTGTGGGTGGCCCATCCCTGGAAGTGTTTATGGCCAGATTAGATGGGGCTTTGAGCAACCTGACCTAGCAAAATATGTCCCTGCCCACAGCAGGAAAGGTGGACTAGATGACCTTTAAATTTCTCTTCCAATGAAAAATGTTGTATGATTCTGTAATTTATTAATACTGTTCTCTTAAACTTGAACAGTCAACATTTTATCTGTGGAGAAAATTACTACTGTGGTGTACATGTGCTTAGCTCTAAAAAGGTAGTGACCATGTATCATATAGACAAAAGGCAGCTAAGGAAATTGCTTACACCCATGGTGGTCGACTGTAGTCATTTCTGTGTAATGTTTAAATGCAGGCCATTTAGTGATTGTCTTAAAAACAAACAAACAAACAAACAAACAAACAAACAAACAAACAAAAAACACCACAGTAAATTGTGGAACCTTATCTAGACCTACCTGTCCTATACTAGTCCTACCTAGTCTGTCTGTTCTATATGAAGTAAATCAGTACATGGAGCAGTAAATCCCCTACCCCAGAAGCTAAGAGGCTGACTTCTTTCCCTAGTTTTCCTAGCACTTTCACAGATCTTTGATTCAGAACAGAGCTCCTACTGATTTCAGTTTCAACTGTCAACACTTAGGACCCCTGCAAATTGAACTCAGCTGTCTGAAGCAGAATACTGTCTATTTTCAGTATAAGATGCCTAAATGAGGTAGGGATCCTGTGGGAAATACTGCGTGATCATGTAACTAAAATCTGTATCAGAATGGTTGCATATTCCAGGGTAATTTCAGGTCATGTATAGCCATGGCACATTTTACCTTTTTTCTTCCAATCTGACATACTTGTGATGCATTTTTGTTTGATTAGTGGGGGTTGGAATCTGGAGAAGGGTAGAAAGTGTTGGTTTGTATTAGTTGAGATTTTATTTGATTTTTAATTTTTTTATGGTATTTTCTTGTGATCTTAATTTCCTGTTCATCTTCAGACTGGGATTTTCAAAAGTACTATACCAAGGGACGCATGTAAGTGACAGATACTGGAAAGTAGTCATTTGTTTTGTGCTTACCTCTAGGGAAGCTTTGTAGTTCACTTTTTTCTTCAGGAGGTTTTGACAGGCTACGAGAAATTTTCTCTTTTTCTTCTTTCTGCTACTCATGTTTGCCCCTTTGTTCCATCCTCCTTTTTGTCTCTCTTTTTCCTGTTTTTTTCCATATATCAGATAGTTGCTCCTTCTTTCCTTTCTTATTGACTATATAAAAATACATCCTTCCTGATTTGTTTTGTGCCAAGTTCCATTATAGTCCCTCGCCCTGGAAGAAGGATTTGGACAAAAAATCTTGCTTTCTCCACAAAGACAAGATTCAATATGAATGGTGGATATAGGCTGTGTTAAATGAAACATGCTGAGTCCCCAGAGTATATAGCTGCTGAGACCTAACATATCTGGCCATGTGTGGACTGACAATGCAGAGATTTATAAAAGATAACATTTATAGATGTTTTCAGAAGAATGAGCAAAGAGCGCCTATGGCACCTGGACAACACACTTCTCATAACTGAAGTCCCAGGTACACAAGATAGATGTGCTAGTATTTCTGATTTTTTATGATTGTAACAGCTTGGGGTTTAGCACAAGACGAACAATCTTTTCTGTTAATTTCAGCAATAAAGCCTCCTGAATTACTTAGGATAAATTTCAGAAAAACAACAAAAGAACATAGTAACATCACAAACATGTATAATTGTGTCTTGAATGGTCAAAAACTATAAGCAGTTTCAAAAAATTAGTGTTTATTCAAAGTAATGAGCCACTTCGATTGTAAAGTGGCACATAAGCAAACTGTACCATACTTCCAATCATCATAAGAGGAAACAATTTTGTCTGAATAGAATTGTAGTTGTTAGAAAAATAAGGGTGGATTTTTTTTTTCCACATACAAAAATAATATTTAGGAAATCAGTGGTGCTTGCTTTTTTTTTTGTCTTTCAATGAATCAGTCAATAGAGATGTCAAACTTAATTTACAACATCGTTCATGTACCACCTGGGGTTAGCAGAATTCGGTCAACAGAAGTGGGAGAGCTGGTGAAGGTTATTTCATGATACCAGATATCAAATAATCAGAAAAGTAGTTAACTTCAAAGAAAAGATGTAGAAGCCTTACAGAACTCCTTTTGCTAATTTTGATGAACATGGGTGGAGAGAAGGGAGGAGGAGAGGGAGGATTGCACTGATACTTCATTAGGATTGGCCTGAAACACCTTAAAATAAATGGCCTTCTCAGTTATAAAGGATAGCTCTGGCAGAGATATTTTGTGCATTTCGGAGGCCTACACATTTGAGGTTTATTTCTGTGACGCAGAGCCAAAGAGCCCTGTATTGATTGCCTTGGACTACTGTTGCTGCTGTAAGACAATAGAAATAAAACGTTTTAGATAAACTGAATTGGCATTGATAATAAACTTCATTTAAATTGCAGTGCATTATGGAATGAGCAGCAATGGTGCCAAGATGATGGTGTAGCTTGACCATTTGGAAGTAAAGATGTAGCTGGAAATATACAGCCTTATATAGCCTTGAAGAGATCTGGATACATTGCCAAGGAGATGTTGGGAAGAGAAAGAGTATTTGCTCTATTCTCTGATCTTTAATAGAGAAGATCAGTGTATTTCAGCAAGTACTTATTCACCTTTGTGTGTCTGAATTCAAAGCCTTTTCTTTTGTTCTGATTAAATCAGCACCAAGGGGACCATTTTCAGAGTTTGGCTGAATTAAGGGCTGGGAGAAATCATTAGATTATCAAGGCTTCATTTTGGTTTCACTTTGATACCCATGTATGGAAGCTAGGGTAAAATACTTTTATCTGCTCATAGGTTCCAGGATGAACAAAACCAAATATACAACGTTACCCAACTATCATGATACTCCTTAGTATTTGGTAACATTTAGCTTCAAAGAAATAACCCCCCATCCCCCATTTATTTTGAAGGTAATGTATTAGTTTTTCACAGATGAAATTATAAAAAGTAATACTTTTATGATACATGTCATGAGTAACTCTGGTTCTACGGGGGAAAAAAAAAAAAAAGGTTATATAAATATTTTTTCCTGAATTAGAACTTCAGGGTTTAGTCCCAAAGGCAAACACATAAAAATGATCAGATTTGAAGTAACTTTGTAGTAAATAATAGAGTACAATAAACACTAAGGTGCTAATAATTCATAAGTTCAGTGTTCCTCAGAATATCCTTTATTTTTCTCCAGTCTAAAGTAGCCACATCCATAATTCCAAAAGAATGCCACTGGCCTTGAATTCTTCTCATCTAACATGAGCACATGAAGTGCTATAATCTACCACGTTTCATTAGCATGTTGTCTCTTTTTTCATGCAGAAATATGTGCATTCATGTCACTGGGCCAATCTCAATTTGATAAGTGAAAATGTGATGTAAGTATGGGTAACTACAAAGTAATTACTTTGCAGCTTTATAAGTAATTCAATCTATTTTTTGACGATGAAAACACAGATTTCCAGAGATGAACCTGTACTGTGGATATTAATGGATACAAAGAATCTGAATGAGTGAAGACCAGGGAATGGTATCAGCAAAATATAATGGCCCTTAAAGGGTTATGAAAGTAGAAATCAGATCAAGAAGTTTCAACCTGCTGAGAAGGTTTCTGTAGCTTTCTCTTAAGACATACTCAAAACCAACCTTGAACTGTGCCATACAATTATTTGTGTATTATTTATTAGTGTGTCAATTTGTCTCCTTTAAGAAATCTTGACAATTCAAGCACCATGAATAGGAGCCTGTGGGGTTTTGTTTTCATGTTAGAGTTTTTGAAGATGACAGACATGTATCAAGGATCAGATCCTTAAATATATATCTAATTCAAGTAACTGTCTTTCTGGTACTGCAGTATTTCAGAAAAAGTTTATGCTGCCTGTACACTGAATGACTGGAAGACACTGGCTATATACAACATGTTTCCAAACATATAATTTTTTTTTCATGCCTGTATTTACTTAATAGTGATGCTTTTGAGAATCCATGATAATTTAAAAAAAAAACAAAACAAGAAAATACATTCCAGCATATGTATGTACTTTACAGGGTTTTTAACTTCAATCTGAAAAAAGGGAAAACTGAAAAATAGCTTCTAAGTGGTCCTTGGAATTTCTTAACTTGAACTTCATCCTGATGACTATTGATTAGCAGCCTTAGCAAGACCTCAAGCCAGTCAGTTGTGGAGTTTGCTTAATAGAATTTATTACAGTTAAGCAGAATCAGTTTGGTTTTTCTTTATTTCTCTCACTGCAATAAACGAGGCTGTAAGAACAGATGTAATTTTGATAAGAAAGTAAACATGAATGGTAACTGCAAATAAGCTGTTCTGTTCACTCCCTAACTGTTTGAATTCCATAATGTAGAATATCATCACGGAGACTATCCCATTTTTATAAGGTATGCATCTTTTACTGTTTCACAGAAATTAGCAATGAGAACTATGTTTAAGCTATAGAGTGAGCTAGTATTCTTAAATAATACCAAAAGAACTGTTGCAATTACCTAGTCTGATTTCTCTAAATCAGGCAATAGACTTCTAAAATCTCTATAGCAAATATCTGGGACAAAAAATTCAAGTCTTAAACCAAAATATATTTGTTGATAAAGATGCTGTGGTAAAGCTGATTCAGTGCTTAATCTCGTAGAGTATTAAGTGGGTACTTATTTTAGCCTAAGAATTTCCAGCTTTAATTTGATTTTGTGACATGTTGTTAATATATAAAATGATCCATTTGACTACTCTGTATTCTAAATGTAGCATAATCCTGGACAGGCCACCTTGAACTATTCCATTTGTGTAAGGATTCAAGTTTTTCTCTAGAAGGCATAATATCCAAACTTTTAAATCAGTAACAGTGCTTCTCTGAACCCTTTCCAGCTTCCCAACATTCTCTGTACCTCAACATTTAACCCACAGGATTCAAGTAAGACTTGTGTAAGAGAACTGACATATACCTCAATATTTATTATTTTACCCACCAGAGCTTTTTTGCATAATGGTTATTTTGCCTGTGACTTCAGCTTCTGGTAGTTTGATTTCAAAGTTATTCAGAATCCTCCAATCCTAGAAATATGGGGAGCAGGTGTTTTGCTTTTTTTCTGACTCGTGGTAATCAAGGATTACTTGTCTGGTTATTGTGTAATTTGCAAATCTTATTTGTTAGGACTAGATTTTTTAACATAATTTTTAGATCATGTGAAGTAAGTATTAAGCATGACTAAGTATCTGAGAGCCCAGTAGGCAATCATACTAGTAACAGCCAATTCTTCTTTCTGCTTACATTATCAATTAATCTGTGCTTCATGGATTTCAGCATCCAGGATACTTTACATTTTGAGTAGAAAACAAGAACAATTTAATTTGAGTAGTTGGGGTATCAAAAGAGATTTTTTTAATCTAAGCATATTGTATCAGCACTATTGTTTTTATCAGCCAAATTTATGACTGAATAAAAGAAAGATCCTCCCAAAATAACTAAGATCTAAGTTAAGATCTACTTTCCATAAATACATGATGATTTGGATTAATTGCTTTCCTTTAATTATTAAGAACACCATCAGTGCTTTTGTATAATTCATGCCAGTTATCATGGCCTTGTCCTTCTTTATTAATTGAGCCCTACCTGTTATTTTTCAGCAGATCGGCATGCAGTTGATAGATTGGTAATTACTTGATTAATCTAGATGAAACTTTTTATTGCCACATCAACTTTGTTCCATGACCCTGGACTTGCTAGTGTTTCAAGGTTTGAAACAGGTCATCAGCAGACCAGATTTCTCCTTGCCAAACTCTCAGTTTAAAACTGCACATCATCATTACTTTTGTTCATCTGCCTCCTTACTTTAGAACTGCTATGGCAAGTATTTCTTTGTAATCTTAAGAAAGATGAATTTTTCATCTACCTTTGGGGAACAAAATTAATTTTTAAAAAAATCTTTCAAATATTTTTAATCTCTCTAATATTACAATTATTTTGATGAAATTTGTACGCCTGAACAAGCTATACAGAGTTGCTCCACTGATAACTTCTATTGTCTGAAATGCCTTTTCGTGGCTCCCTCCTAGGATTTTCTTTTAATATTATGTCAGTTGAAACTGAAAATGTACTTTTGCCTTTTTCTCTAGCTAAGAGTAACATTATTCTCTGGTATCTTGGTAACTAACATGATAGTTAAACTTGATAAAGATGTAAATGTTAGAATATTTATCACAAAATGTAAAAGTAAAAATTTCCTTTTCATTAGATGCAAATATTTTTATATCCTGATTCCTCTCAGTTGATTTTTTACATTTGTTTCCTAGCCCGGGTATGTCTACATATTGCCCTTGCATCTTAATCTTATTCATACAAATATTACTCTGTACTCAGGTTCTCAATTCAGAAATAATAATCTATTTATAAGATCCTGAAAAGAACAGGAGTCAGTGTACATGACTTTATAGGTAGAGATAACGGTGGAGAGTCACAGGAGATGCTGCAGAAATCAAATAATCTGAAAAGTAATGAGAGTGCTCCCATTCTGCTTATTGCTGAGTGCTACATAAACAAGAAAGGTTAGAAAGGTCCTGTTCAAAAAATTGTCATTTATGTCATCCTCCTGTGAAAATAGAATCTGAAAGATAAAAAAATTTGCATAAAGCTGTCTGAGTGCAAATATCCTTATTCTGTCACCAGTACTATGACACTACATGGAGTATTTTTTAATGGAAAACCTTCTTTTAAAAATGTTTCAGCCTCTGGTGCCAAAGAGGATAAATTGTGGTTTCTGGATCCACTCTTGAACAAGACCAACAGGCAGTCTGGGAGGAGATGTGCCTCTGCCTCTGCTTTTTTTCCTTGACTCCCTCAAAAAGAAGTATCTACAGATCATTTCCAGAGCCAGTAGAAAGCATCCAGAAGGGCTTTTTCCAGAAGGAAATCAGCTCATATGGAAGCATACATAAACTGTTGAGCTCACAGGTCACTGGTTCAATACAAACGAAATCCACTGACAATTTTTTAATTTTCCTTAAAGTATTTCTTAAGACAGTTATGGAAGTATTAGGATACAAACTCATTAAAGAGTGGTCATTCTTGAAACTATGATGTTTCTTAGCAGCATTAATTAGATCATCAGTCCATTTTTAAAACTGGCAGAATTGCACACCAAAACCTGTCAGATTTGGTTTTAGTTAGATAGTGCTGAGTGTCAGGGCTAATGTGTTTAAGAAGTAACCTTTCTGTCCTGTTACTGTCATGTCAGTCTATCCAGCCTGGACTGGAATTGGTGATGGTGACCCTTTAAAAGAGAATGTAACACTGTTAATGCCAAAGTGACAGTCAGTGCACCAGTGGCAATGAAATAATTATAGGAAATTGCAGTTTCCCAAGCTGGGAAATCACTGAATGAGGGATTTCTTAGAGAATAAAAGAGTGCTTCTGTGATCGTCAAGAAACCCTGAGCTTGCCTCCAGACAACACAAAAGACAGAAGGAATTGACAGCTTGTTGTTGATACAGGGGTTGAGCAGGGATCAGCTCCACCAAGCTGGGGGATGCTTTCCTGTGGTGTCTGCCCTGAGGCCTCAAAGGTCAACTGCCCCGATATTTGCTGTGTTAGTGTTTAAAGTGTGGGGCTTGGGCTAAGGTTCCTGTCTCACTGTACTTTATGGCAATGACTTGTAATACGGGCAGGCTCCAGCAGCAGGACGGGACGGACGTGGCCGTGGACTGGTCCCTGGCCGTCCGGCTGCTCCTCACCGTCTTGGCCCTCGCCCTCGCCTCCGTCTGCGTGAGGCCGCGGGGAGCCGAGGGTGAACGGCCCCGGGAGCCGGCGGCTGCTGAAGCGGCCCGGGAGAGCGGCCCCGGGGACCGAGCGGCGGCGGGAGCGGGGCCAGAGGCCGGCAGGGAGCGGCTGCTGGTGGAGGAGGTCAGGGCGGTGGAGGAGCGGAAGGAGGCGGCTGCCGAGCAGCGGGAGAAGGCGGCGGAGGAGCCGAGCCCCGCGGCCGAGCCCTGCGGAGGAGCCGAGCCCCGCGGCCGAGCCCAGCCCCGCGACGGCCGAGAGCATTCCCCGGAAACCGCCCGCCGAGCCCCAGAAGGATGCAGGAGACCCCGCAGCATTTCCCAGCAAGGCAGAGGAGGAAGAGCTGGACTCAGGAAAAGAGAAGCTGGTGGTGGGAGAGCCGGCAAGCACAGCAGCTACACCAGCCCCAGTGACAAGCACAGCAGCTACACCAGCCCCAGTGACAAGTACAGCAGCATCGTTTGAGAGTTCTGAAGGTTTTGAATGGCTTTTGGGTGTCCTTGGGACCTGCCTGCTGATTGTGGTGGGGATCAGCATGTTGGCACACACACAGAGTGTGTTTTACCCACCACCATTTTGTCTGATCTCAAAAGTTAAGCAGAGTCGGGTCTGGGTCTTGTCTGAGGTTAGACGACGATATAGGAGGACCAGGAGATTTTCCCCAAGGCTGGACAATCATGAGTGGCAGGGCATGTGGGACAGTATGGGCAAGTATCTAGTCTACTGGGACCCTCCAGTGCTTTGGAAACATTGGAGATGGAAGGCAGCTGTATGGAGTCCCCAGCAACAAGCTGCAGAAACTGCTGAAAGGGATGGTGAATTATTTTGAGCCTGGTGGGCCCACGGCACTTCAGGCCATCAGAGCGGCGATGCAACATCGAGACGGACTCATGATCGAGGGGTGAGCTTAGCGATGGGCACCATTGCCCAGGTTATTCACAAGTGTAAACACTGCACACAGCCTCTCCTGCTCTGAAAGACTGTTACAAGATATGGAACCTGACATCATGGACCAGATGGACTCAGCAGCTTTATAGAGACTGGTCCATGGACTAAGATAAGAGTGCACTTAGATAAGAGTGATGGTATATTGAAAATGTGGGATCTGAGCATGACGTGAATGGTATGGAATAAGGGGTAGATAATATCCTGGGTTTAGCAGTAGCAGTCATTTTTCTTGGTAGCTGGTGCAGTGCTGTGTTTTGACTTTCGGCCTGGGAACAGAGCTGAAAACAATGATGTTTTGGTTTGGCCAAGGACTTTGTGAGCCTCATGCTCTGCCAGGGAGGAGGGGAAGCCGAGACAGGACACTTGACCCAAACTGACCAAAGAGGTATTCCATACCACAGCACATCATGCCCAGGATGTAACTGGGAGAGTTACCTGGAAGGGTTGAGACTGCGGGGTTGGAGGAGGTATCGGTCGGTGCTTGGTCGGGCTAGGGGGGGCGAGTTATCAGTTGGCTGGTGGTGAGGTGGTTTATTACCTTCCCTTGTTATTTCCTTTATTATTATTATTATTATTGGTAGTAGCAGTAGTGGTCTGTGTTATACCTTAGTTACTAAACTGTTCTTATCTCAACCTGTGGCAGTTGCATTAATTTTGATTCTCCTCTTCGTCCCTCCAGGAGCAGGGGGAGGGCAAGAAGGGGGGGAGTGAGTGGACAAGCTGTCTGGCTGGGGTTAAACCACGACACCCGGCAAGAAACTGCCTGGACAGTGTCTGCGTGACAGACACTGCGGCATCTGTCGTGGGACAGCGTGAACTGGGTCTGCAGCTCACCAGATACTCTTTGCAAATGAACTTGAGGAAGGGTTCCAAGAGAGCCTGGCCTTATAGAAAGGTAGCGGTTCTGCAGCCATGTGGAACACACCCCTCTGCTCTGTACCCCAGCAAATTCAACTGACCACAAGGACCACAACTGAAAGGACCATTTACACTTGCTAACCAAGAAGGTGACAGTAGATCCATGGGATGATCCTATTTCTCTTTTCTCTTTCCTTCTTTCCTTTCTCCTTCTACTTCATATCTTTTATGAGAATCTGCCAAGATTTTTGTTCCTCCTGGCAGAAATTTAGGCAAGTTTACATTAAAACGAGTAGTTGTTTGTTCAGCCTCTGGAGAGCCTGTGTTTTCTCCTACGAACCATGTAGTGTGGTAAAATATCACCTCCTCCCACACCCGCCAAGGTCCAAGAGCACTGTATTTAGTGTTGTACACTTGAGAAATATTAGTGTCTTCAAGTATTATTTTAATTCTCTTTAACTGCTCAGATACTGGATCCAGGTTGTTTTAAAGCACTCATTTTACTCAGGCAGGCTTTTTCAGAGTATAACTTGCCAACAAGGATGTATCTTCAGGAGCGGTAAGTATGATTCTGGGAACCCTGGAGACCTGCATAAATGCCGCAGTTCCCAGGTGCTGGACCTGATTCTTTATCATATATGTTAATTTCTTATACGAAAAAGTAAAATACTTAAATTTATTCCTCAGGAAAAGAACAAGGGAGAACTTGGCTCTATTCAGCCAGGTTAATGGAATATTGCTAGATAATAGAATTTTCTAGTCATTCTTTCAGTTCCCATGGCAGAAAAGAAAATTATACATATATTAAACTGAGACAGTCTGTCCTTCTTACTCTCAGAAGGGTGGAAAGATTTTTATCTGACATTCTTCTATTTATTATAATCTCTGTTTGAAGAGAGATACTTAATATTTGAGGTGAATAGGTAATGATTGAATGTGAGCATCCTACATACTTCTTGGAAAATGTGCCTGGAGATGTAACTATGTTGTAAACAATCTTACCTAAGTAAATTGCAGATGTAAAGCAAGTAAAAATTGGTGAGATGGTTTCATAGGTGATACCAAGTGAAATGCCCTCTTTTGAGCACTTGTGCAGAGCTTCTTGCAAAGCATTCCTAAAATACAAGCCTACATACTGAACTGTTTTACAGCTAATGACAGGATTGTTTTTCTAATTTGTGTTCTTAAAGCTGACAAAATTAGAATGGAGATTGTTCATGCTGAGGCTGAAAACCGCACACTGATAGTAGTATGATAGTAGTACACATGTAGTGTGGTACATGGGTGATGTCTACCGGTAGGCTGAGTTTGTTCTGGCTGACTTCAGAGCCAGGATTCAGGGAAACATGTCCTTCTACTTCTCAACACCAACTTTAGTTTGAATTATAATATGTTATGGAAGCTTACGCTTCTGGAGCATTTTGAGGAAAGTTAAAGTAGCAAAGGGTTAATGATCTCATTGCTGTGCATCTTTCTTAGTACGCAAGTGTGTTCAACTATTTTGACAGAACTGATACTAAAACAAAGTCTTACTGAGTCTGAGTAAGGAAGATTGCATTATCAAGGGGTACTGCTTCAGACCTTTTAATTGTTGAGACAATCTTCACCTAGATGTGCACAGGAAATCTTGAAAACAGAACCTGTGTTCAGCTCCTTGAATGCAGACAGCACTGGGACTGCTGGACATCAAAGGATCCTCTAAGTTAAGGGTGGGGTATACAGGGATAAATCTGAAAAGGTATTTAGGCACTCGTTTATGCAGAGATGAAATGCTTATGAAGCACTTTAGTGTCATAACCTTGTGTTTCAGTGGAAAAAGAAAAAATATCCCATAATAGAGTGGGTGGTGTTTTCATAGAATCATAGAATCATAGGATAGTTAGGGTTGGAAAAGGACCTTAAGATCATCTCATTCTACCCCCCCTGCCATGGGCAGCAGCACCTCACACTAAACCATGCCACCCACTTTTGTTGATTTTTGTTGTTTATTTGGTTGTTATTTGGGGTTTTGTTGTTTGATCAGGTTTTGGTTTGGTTTTTGTTTTTTTCCTTGTGGAATATGGGATTTTTATATCATTTGGAAATAAAATGATGAGCTGATGAGGTGATGATTTCAAGACATTGTGATGTTTGTATATAGCTTGTGTTTACAGAATGTCTGGGAAAAGGGGAAGCTAAAAGCCGTTTTGCTGATTTTCTAGCTTCAAAGTTGTGATGAGTTGGGTATAGCCAACACAGAAGCTGAAACACCATCATTAAATACTATTATTTTAATACAATTTCATCAACAACATTCTCTTTACATTTCTATTTTTCTTCTTTTGTCCTGGTAAGTTTAGGCCAGCCTGTCCTACTTCCCCTTTAAGTATGAGCGTATTTATTTTAAATCAGGAAGACTTGAATCACAGAAGTGTGAACTGAAAAGAAAAAGATTACTGCAAATTCCAGTCAACAGCCTGGAACTTTAGTTCAGAAGGTCTACAGAGCAATTAATGATTAATATCCATAAATAACAATTTTTAATGAAAAATACCATTTCAGCTAACACAGATTCTCAAACCCCCTGTTTTAGATAGTTCTATTGCTGATACAGATTAAATAATATTTCTAAAGACACACTGCAGGTCTTCATACACTTTTAAATAGTCAGATACCACCACATAATCATCCTGTAGAAACAGAGGTAAGTTTTTGAGATCTAATCTGGAGTTTCCTTAACCTTAATACTTTTCTGGGTGTTGTCATATGTTGTTGAATTATATGTCCAATTCAGTAGCAAATTTCTCTAGTCCTTTAAAAAAAGCTCATGAAATCTAAAGTACTTCAGAAGATTAGATTTAGCAATAATAATCATTAAACACGGCCATCCTTCATTCAATTAAATTAATTTTCCCCTGGAAACATCTGAAAAATCAGAAATAGGACATACCTAAAAAGAAGTTTATAGAAGTGTTCTTCAGTGATATTGCAAGAAAATATTATAAATCACGAACTACTATTTGCCCCTAGGAGTTTGAACAGATTACGATTAGAAACTTAAATGACTTTTTGTCAGTCATGATGTGAGGTTTCATTTAGCAATTCCTTAATGATTTCTTAATAAAATCACATTAATAAGAAAAGTGCTTGATCCAGACCAAAAGTGTGATGACTTCTAAAATCAAACTACAGTTTTATTTCAAAAATAGTTGCTATAATGCTGTTTAACCCCTAGTTAGTCAAAGTCAATTGATTATTTTTTATTTCGAAAGGGTTCTGAGAAAAGCTGTCACTGGATAATTTAGCAGGTGAAGAAAAACTTGTAACCAGTTATGGCAGCAAAATATGAAAATTATGAGAAAAGGCAATTAATAGGCTTATAACATCATGACAATTATTGTTACAAAATAAGCATTTTTATATAAATTGTATGCTACTTACAAAAACTGTAAAACCTGTCTTAGGTCTTTTTCCGATTAAAAAAATAATTAAAAAAAAATACAGTGCTACATTTAATTTCTGTCAGTTTATAGAATTATAGAATCTTAGAACAGTTAGGGTTGATTCCAACTCCCCTGCCATGGGCAGGAACGCCTCACGCTAGACCGTGTCACCCAAGACTCCATCCAGCATGGCCTTGAGCACTGCCAGGGATGGAGCATTCACAAATTCTTTGGGCAACCCTTTCCAGTGCCTTACCACCCTTACAGTAAATAACTTCTTCCTTATATCCAATCTAAACTTCTCCTGTTTAAGTCTGAACCTGTTACTTACCACTTATTAACAATCATACTCATATTCACAATCATATGCTAAATCATTGTTATCTCCAAAGGCATTATAAAATAAAGAAATGGTAAATTTGGTTACAACTGTTTATGAATTATATTCTCCTTACAGTAAGATTTCCTAGCCAGAAATAACTTACTTTCTTAAACCTTTTAGCATATATCTGAAATATGTCATGGATGCATTTGCATATTTTTCATTTTTGGTTGTTGTTCTTCATATTCTTTTCCTAAATCTGTTTCTTAAAATTGTCATGCAAAAAGTCAAGTTAACACATATATCACTAAGTGATTCTATAGGTGTAATATTTGAACACAAATTGATGATAATTAGATGATGTAGACAGGCGTTTGCATCACTTCCACCTGAGCAGGCTGCTATGCCTTAGCATATGGCTTAGATGAATTATTTCAATTGCAGAGTTATTCCTCTGTGTAGCTTACTGTCTAAGTAAACATTCAGGATTATTTTTATTTAGAAAGCGGTGTCAATAAAGATCTAAAAAAAAAAAAAGGTGAAAAAAAATATTTCTAAAAACTGATTTTGAATACCTTAAGAAAGATTTTTTTTTCATTTTCCAAGTTTTTTTTAATTTCCATTTATCTCATTAATCCCTAGAATATGTTACTAGTTTTACTTTGGTTCTCATTTTGAGTTGTACAAAAAACTAAATAAACAGTTAATAATAATTTGAGTTGACTTTGGCTTTGTTGTAAACTTGAATTTTGTTTTGTTTTATTAGGATTTCTTTAATTTGGATGTATTCAACTGGACCTGGGAACAGACATTCTATTTGTTTGCTTGCCTGCTTGCTTGTTTCCTTTTTTTCCTCAAAAATCTCAGAAATGCTTAAAGAAAAATAAGAGGGTTTAAATGTTGTTAGGCATCACATTCCTTATATCCCCTATCTATCTATGAACACCCAAACATCTAAATTATTTAAAGAAACTTAAAGTAAGAAAGAAATAAAAAGCTTGTATTGTAATTAAACAGTGTAGATACATCTGATAAATAATTGATGCTACATAACTTTGTTTAGTCCTTTCACTGAATTTGCTGTGTAGTGTCATGGAATTAGCAAAAAAACCCCAAACAATTTCAGAAAGCACGTCGTGCAGATTAGCACACTTTCTAAATGGGTTTTTCTGACAGAATTATGTATGCCTTGTAACAGCATCAACTGGGTTTCTTTGTCTATTATTCTTCCCATTTTCAGTCTTGAATTTGATTGCCTTACCTCTTTTTCTGTATCTACAATTGCTATAGAAATTTAAGATAGTCTCCCTATATCAGAAATATTCAGTTTAAGATTATAGGCAATTTTTCCCTTGTTTCTCTTAGAGATGACATCTCTTATAAAATTCAGTAACATCAAAGTGTAGATTCTCAATGCCTCATAGTGAAATAGTTCAGACATCGCATTTATAAAGCCATTTTAATTTCTGAAATATTTAAATATGTTAATGGACAGAAACTTGCCCATAGTGCCCTGTGCCTTTGGGCTAGAATATTGCAACAAGCTCTTTTCAGAGCTGTCCTTGAAAACCCTAGAAGATTTTGTGTAGCGAGGAATGATGAGGCATAACTCCTCAAGGGCATGTCACTAAAAGAGTTGGAGACATCCATACTTCTCAGGCTTCGTTTGTTTTTCAGAATGACTCAACTTTAATGCAAGTAAGGAAAGTAAGGATTTGCTTTATAGAACTTGGAATCAAGTATTCTGGTTCTGTTGGGGTTTTTTAAACTGTATTATGAACTTTTTGTACTGATGATGAAATGTTACCTTTGCACAAAAAATCTTTTCTTACATGGTCATTAGGGAAAATATTTTGTGCATTCTGCTAGAATCATTAAACTCTGAATCTATGTGCTTTATTGTGCAATGCAAACAACATCAATAACAACACTGTGACCTGTGGAAACCCTGACATTTTACTAAGGTGTGACATATGGTCTTGCCAGAAAAAAGCTAAATGACATTTTCATATTTGTTGGGTTTTATTTGTGTTGTAGTGGCCTAGCAGAGAGTAACCCTCCTACACTGGATAGAAAAAGATAGGGTCTTTACCTGGGGGAGCCTTAATGCAGGATATTAAAGTGATGCAATTAATAAGGGCAGCAGATTATTGGAGAGAGGTATCAGCAGCCAAAGGCTGAGGCTGCAGAGGGAAGATCAGCTGTTCCCTATAGACATGTTCTGTGATACTGTCTTTTTGTTATTCCTATTGGTGAGGCAGTAGCAGTCATGGACCAGGGCTCCACTATCGCATGTACTTTACAGCTGAAGGAAAAATAGAGAATAAAGTTGTTGTTCTTTACTGTTAATAAGCCAATACTGTAATAGTAGGGCAAAAAGCAAGGAAAGATTGATAATATTCATTGGTGTGGTGGACAAAGGACTCGGTGTATTGGTAGCAAAATATTTTCACTGAGTAGAAGGCTAAACCAGTGTATTTCTCCCATCTTTCAATATTTATGGTGATTTTGAAGGGTATCTCTCTGTAAATTATAAAATAATCCAGGAGATAGGGTTACAGTACTGCCCAGTAAAAGTCTTGTTGTTTTGAGGCTTCTGAGTAAGTTGTCATAACCCCTTAATTAAGGTGTCTCTGTCTTTGAAAAATTTAGACTATAAGGACGGTAAAAGGTATGTGGATACCTGAAATGTAAGGACATCTGGACTGTGATGATACCTGGCTAATGGCAATGCAGGTTAAAAAACAACAAGAATTAACAGTAATAAGTTAAACATCTAGCTATAGAAATTTAAATGATTAGGAGGTAACAGAAGCAATAGCAAAGGCCAAAACACTACAGGATCAGTGGAGCACAGCTTGAGAGAGCTTCAGCCAGAGCTTCATCACTGGTAAAAGGGAGGAAACATGATCGTTGTGGGTCTCATGGGTAAGAGCAAATTTACTATGGGATATTTCAGAGTTTTGTAGGATTGCATAAATTTTGTTATGGGAATTTTTAAGAGGATTGTAGAGATAATAAAACCTGTGAGATGTCTAAAGGAAGGGCTGAAGACAGGGAAAGGGTGAGGGGGCTGGGGATCAAAGATTGGGAGAAGCAGGTTTGGGAAAATAGAGAAAATGGAGGTAAAATTGTCCAGTCCAGTGTAAGCACACTGCTGTTCTTTACTGTCTCTGGCCAAGCCAGGAGTCTTGAAGTTCTTCATATGTATCTTAAAATCATAGAATAGAATCACAGAATAGTTAGGGTTGGAAGGACCTTAAGATCATCAAGTTCCAGCCCCCTGCCATGGGCAGGGACACCTCTCACTAAACCATGTCATCCAAGGCTCTGTCCAACCTGGCCCTGAACACCGCCAGGGGTGGGAGCATTCACAGCTTGCCTGGGCAACTCATTCCAGTGCTTCACCACTCTCACAGTAAAGAACTTCTTCCGTATATCCAGTCTAAACTTCCCCTGTTTAAGTTTTAACCCTTTACCCTGTGTCCTAACACTGCAGTCCCTAATGAATAGTCCACCCGCAGCATCCTTATAGGCCCCCTTCAGATACTTCTCTGGATATATATCACTTACATGATTAATTTAACAAAGTCTTTTTTCCTCTGCTATCCCAGTGCCTTCCTGTTTAAGCCAAGCAGGTGTAGTGCACATAGAGGGTGTTTGTTATCTTCAGTTTGTTTTCTTTGGGGTGGGAAGAAAAGCAGTCTCATGTTTCTCTTCCCAAATGTAATTGAAGGGAGGGAACTACAAACAAAATTAATTACAGGGTGGAAAGGTGTGACAGTGATATAGGATATATATGATATGTAGACAGACAAAATGAATGTTGAGTATTGATAGCATTATTTAGAGTTTCAACAGTAGGTAAGGTTTACCCAGTCCTGTCATCTGTCTGTGAGGCCATTGTTTCTTTTAGTTAGTTAGCTTAGCAGAACTCATTAGGCAGCTCTAGAGAAATTTGGAAGAATATTCAACATTAATGTTCATTAAAATTTAGTGAAAATTCTAAGTGGAGGAAAAAAAAACTTCGCAAATGCTTCACTGGGAGAAATTTAGGTAGGATGTGGGTTTTATACAATCTGTTCAATACATCTGGTGAGCAAACCACTACCTACAGTGATAGACTGAGCACAGACTATGCTTTCTCTTAACCTGCACCAATATGATAAGAATGCTGCAAAAAGATGATGGTACAATGTTTATGGACACATGATTTTGAGGACAAAGAGCTTTGGATAGATAGGCTGGATTCAATTTTCTTCCTGTAAAACAAAAATTTTTTTGAGACTTAGTTTTCTGTTTGATTTTTCTCCAAAGTATTTAAATATGCTGTTCATTTGACAGTGATAGTTAATATTTTTGTGTAAGCACATTCAATCAATAAAACATTTGTGCATTATTTCTGTGTTGTTATGGCTACGGCTGACATCTTTAAGCTGTTTGGTATTCATGAAATGGGTGTGAAATAAGAATTTTTTTGAGTTTGCACACAATTCTGCGGTTACATCAGTCCTTTTTAAATGGTGTTCGGTAGAACATTTAGTTCATTTACCGCATCAAGTAAGCAGGTATTTGGAGAGAAAAGATAGACTATTTATTCTGAATGCAGTTTCCATGTATGCAGATTCAAATATAATGTGGATTTTTTGCTAATTTTTAAAATGTTTGTCAGAATAAAAAAAAAAGAAAGAAAAAAGTATTGCTGGGCAGAGAAGAGATTCAGAGCAGCCCTGCGGAGGACTTGGGGGTGTTGGTCAATGAGAAAATGAACATGAGCCGGCAGTATGGGCTTGCAGCCCAGAAAGCCAACCGTATCCTGGGCTGCATCAAAAGGAGTGTGACCAGCAGGTCAAAAGAGGTGATCCTGCCCCTTTACTCTGCTCTCATGAGACCTCACCTGGAGCATTGTGTACAGTTCTGGTGTCCTCAACATAAAAAGGACATGGAACTGTTGGAACAAGTCCAGAGGAGGGCCACAAGAATTATCACGGGACTGGAACACCTCCTGCGTGAAGATCGGCTGAGAAAGTTGGGGCTGTTCAGCCTGGAGAAGAGAAGGCTGCATGGAGACCTCATAGCAGCTTCCAGTATCTGAAGGGGGCATATAGGGATGCTGAGGATGGACTCTTCATTAGGGACTGTAGCGATAGGACAAGGGGTAATGGGTTAAAACTTAAACAGGGGAAGTTTAGATTGGATATAAGGAGGAAATTCTTTCCTGTTAGGGTGGTGAGGCACTGGAATAGGTTGCCCAAGGAGGTTGTGAATTCTCCATCCCTGGCAGTGTTCAAGTCCAGGTTGGACAGAGCCTTGGGTGATATGGTTTAGAGCGAGGTGTCCCTGCCCATGGCAGGGGGGTTGGAAGTTGATGATCTTAAGGTCCTTTCCAACCCTAACTATTCTATGATTCTGTGATTCTATTTGTATAACTTTCTCTAAAAAAATAATATCTCTCCACAGAAATCAATTAATTATTTAGGAGAAAGTGCACTTTATGATTCTATGATTCTATGTTGAGATGTATATAATGATGGGTCAGAATTTTTGGTATGGCAGTTCTGTACTTGTCCTTAATTTCTACAGACTTCTCCAGTAAGAAATTCAAAACAAAAGATGTAGGTAAAACCTCTGTGATGGGAGATGACATCCATGCATCTGTACTAGCGGCATTATATATATTATTTTCCTTATTTTAAAACATGAGAATTATCATGCCCTGATGCTGCATTTTCGGAGGCTGAATGTCCCTCAGTGTGGGTCACTCTGTGCTCAGGGCATGATGAGTTTTCTGATACAGTAACACAGCTGTCTCTGCTGCTGACACTTAGCATACCCTCCACCCATACTTTTGGTGACTGCTGTTGCTACACTAAGGCTATGTGGCAGGGAGTAGTTTTGGGATCACTACATATTTATCAGTTCTGGTTGTTACAGACAAAATCCAACAGATGGATAGTGGAAAGCACATCTGGGTGCTGTTGGGGTGAGGACAAACCCTAGAAAGTATTAACAGCCATGAGACATATCAGTTCATTAACCATCAAAATCTCTTAAGCCACTTTAGTCTTAAATTCATTTCCAACACAACCAAAGATAAGTAAAACACTTTTTATCCTGCCAGTGTCTTCTCCTCTGCAGATGTGGCACTGGAAGCCTGAAGCTTCCCTGCAGCCTGAGCTCAGCTTAGAGCTACCTACTGTCCCTCCTCCTTCCCTCCTTGTGTGCAGTCCTGCCACATCCTTTTCAACTCCTCAGCCCTTTTCCTGAGGCATTTTGGCACACTAGCCTTGCAGAAAACTGCTGGCTTTCAGGTGAGTTTTCTCCGAGGTTAGCAGAAGGAACGAAGTTGCAGAGTAGCATCAGTATCAGAATTAATGCAACTGGAGAGAGCACAGATTCGCTAAGTTATTCTGAATATATAACGTGCATGAAATATGCTTGGTTTTTAATTACCATGCAGCTCTGAAGTTACATCATTTTTTAATAATGTTTGGTAAAATACTTTGTATAGTAGTCAAAAAAAGCAGGTATTTGGAGACAGGCAGAGGACCATGCAGATAAGGAAGATGAGGCAAGAGAGGAGCTGGCTGGGTCAGGTGGCCTGTGTGCTTGCTGTACAGCTATAGCCAGGCTTCGCTAGCTTTCTTAACTGCTTTCAGAGCAAAGGAAAACAGATTGAAAACAGATTAGTATAAGCCATGATTGCTATATACCAGTGAATTATGTCTGGTAGTCAAACTCTTGACACCTTCCTTCCATTTAGCACTCACTTGTCTGTATTAGCCTCTTCAGAGTTAAGCTGAGAGAGACTGAATTTGAAGATTAATATCCTGCTACAGATGGTCTCCCTAGCAAGGAATTAATATATTTTCTAAGAAGTCTGCTTTTTGTACTGTACTCTCCATAATTTAAGGCTGTCAGTTTCTAATGTAGGTAATAAAGGTATAAAAACGCATTGGTTCATCTTTTGTGGGTTTGTTTTTTTTTTTGTGCGTGTTTTTGTTTTTTTTTTCAAAAAGGCCTGCTTGAAACCGCCTTCCTGGGTAACAGTCAGGAAAGTTCCCATTACTGGGAACTTTAAAATGTGTGCTGGTCTGCAAACTAGAGCATGAGTGATGGGGGCATTCCTTATATATAGGTTTTGTGCATATTACAATCTCATACTGGCTTTGCATGCTACAGTCACATACTGCCTTAAAATATACTGCCTTTAAAATATACCCCCTTTGTGTGTTTCTTTATATCCATTTCTCATCCACTTCAGCAATAGATATTTGCAGTAATTCATCACTGCTTATTATTAGAGAAGTAATGAATATGGAGCAGCATCATGTATTTTAAGTCTCATATTACAGTCCCAAAAGAACATACGTGTTAATACAGAAAGCATGGTAGAAAATACACATTTCTCTTACTAACTTCTACAGATTCAACAGAGCTTACCTGCTGATGTGCTTTCCTCTTCTTTTTTTCCCTCCCATTTATCTCTGCTTAGTTAGTAGTGATCAGAAACAAAACTAGGACTCTCAAAATGGTAATTTGGGCTTTGTTTACTGATGGTGTAAATTATTACTAATTTTTGCCTCTTTTTCTGTTAATATGCTCTCATTTTGAATGTTTTATGTGCTTTCATGATTTCTAGGGATGTACCCTCTAGAGTATTGTACGTTTTGTATAGTTCTTTAAAGGAATACTTGATTGTACAAACCTTTATAGATGCAGTTGAATCTCTTCTAAGGCATATACAGTGTGAGTGGTTAACAGCATAATTTAAAGCTGTGTATCACAGCATGCCATAAAATTTTCATATCAGCAGTTCTTGGGAATATAAAATTGATAAGTTTGGTGCTACCAGGTAATGTACTCTTTACTGTAAGTGACCTTATTCTGATTTACCCTTAAGCTAGTCTCTGCACAGAAGTTGTTTTATTCCAGACTTGTTAGTAAACTTATTGGCAAATCAACAGGAGTTCATGCATAACTATAATTAGTAGAGGATGACCATGACTAATTCAGTTGTTTAAATTACCCAAGACACCTTGATTACTGTTTCCAAGCAACAAAATGAACATTCAACTCTGTGAATCAATGCAGTAGTGGGTGTGGTAGCAGATAACCAGACGCCCAGGGCACAATTTGTCTGTTTGCTCCAAATTGATAACCTCTTACTGCACTATTTCTCAAAGGGGTTATTTGCTGCAGCAGCTATTCATATTACTCTTCTGATTGCAAACTAGCTTGCCTCAGTGGTTAAAAGCAATAAGGGAAAAGAAGATCCTCCCTGGCAAACTGCAAGAGCTTAGAAAGGTTTTGACTAGAAAGGCTATGTGTTACAATATCCTCCTAGGAGGGATGTTGGGGCTGGGGTTTGATATTCCCAGGCCTATTGTCAGAAAGGCTAATTGCATTTGTGTCAGTGTCTTTATGAAGAACCAGTAGTGAATCTTATAACCCATTTAGAATTTTTTTCATCAACATAGACATGCAAGATTTCATGGAGAAGGTACCTCATACAATAGCATTTGTGCTCGGGGTGTCACCACTGTACGTAGTCCAACTAATAGCAGGCTGCTGCCATGAAGAATTATTCCACCCCTTTTTCACTCCCCCCTACACAGGCACTGTTGTCTCCTTTCTATCATATTTAATAATATTCACAGTTGAGTAAGTTCAATCAGCATATTTTTTGGAAAAGGACCCGTCTATCTAACCCCAAAATAAAAGCTTCTCTTCAGGTCACCTTAGATAAGTTCTTAAGGAGGGAGAGGGAAGAATCTATTTTACTGCTGCTATCAGCCAAGGGCCTGAGTTCTGATGCGATTTGGGTAATGTAAAAGTCACCCTGAGTCACCCTAACAGAAAGAGATAGAGGATGTTTATAACTTTACTGAGTCAAGGAATGGGTAATTTGCCTGTCAGGTATGAGAACTGGTCTGGTCTAAGAAGAAGTTTGTGCTTCCAAAGAAGTGAAAGCTTATTTTGATTCAGATGGATGGTCAGACTATCGCTGGAATGAAAGGGAAGTAAACTAATATTAGAAAAAGAGATTAAATATTTCTAGACTTACTTGAGGGCTCCAAAATGGAAATTAATTCCAAACCCAATTCTGTCTTACCAAGAAAGATTTTTCTTTCAGAGAAAAATTGGGGTATAAGTCATGGGGAAAAAATATAATCCACTGATGCTGGAGAAGTCTACATCATATCTGCTAGATTAATGGATTTCTTTTTTTTTCATAATGCAAGTAGATTAAGTGCCAGTTTTCTTTCTTTGTAACCGTGTCAGCTATTTTGGAAGTTTTGAATAAATTCTTTAATTTGCACTTTTCTTTAACCTAGATTGAGGTAAGGATGATCTTAGGATAACCCACCAATAACATGTTCTTCACTGAAGAGTAAGGCAAATCCAGAAACCTGTCCAGCAGGCCTCGTTAAGTCCACAGTTCCCCCATGTTCTCTGAAATGCCCAATAGTGTGTCACAATATCTAGAAACAGTTTGACCATAATTAAATAATAAAATGACATAAACAATTATGAATCTGAAGATAATTTTAATAGAAGTCATATATATATATATATATATCAAAAGTTGGGAAGAAAAATACAGTTCTGTATTTTATCCATATCTAATGCACAAACTTAAAGTACTGGTCAGTAGAGATTCCAAACTACAGTGCATTTAGAAAAGTTATTTTATGTATGTACTGACATTTATCATTGAGACTTTCAAGATAGAAACCACCAAACAGCTCTGAGTAGTGATAAAAAAGAAGTGAAGCCAAACCAGGACTTTGTGTATGTTTAGTCAGCGGTAAAAAAAAGGCTTAAGGAAGTGAACTTTGACTGTACTTTAAACTGTCTGTAACCCTCAAGGAGAAAAAAAAGAAAGCGGAAAAACGTACTGCAAAAGCAAAGCCAGTTGAGCTGAACAGATATCATGTGGAGGCTGGAAATTCATCTGTCTCTTACTTTGGAAAGCAAAAAATGAATTTTGAAATAGGCAGGGCAAATACTTGCCCCCTTCTGTTCTCAGGGTTTTTTTTTCTTTTGCCTTTTTTTTTTTTCTTCACACTTTACTCCCTCCTCCTCTCATATTTCAGTGAACTATAGAGAGAGGATGGGATGATAGTGAAAAGTTGAAGATGCTGAGAAAATTACGTGGTTCTTTTGGACTACACATTAAAAGAGGGTGCTGTGTGATACACTTTGAAGTAATAGCAATGCAAATGGTTTTGGAAACATTAGCATTCTGGAAGTCGATAAATGAAAAATGATAAATTTAAAATTAGTAAATTAATGGGGCTATATAGTATACTTCCAAGAATGGAGGGATGTAAGATTACGTTATAAAATTCCCTATTTCTAAATTAAATATGCCATGTACAAAATTAATACTGCATTGTAAGACCTTACTGATGAGATTTATGACAATTTGTTAGCATTAGAAGAGTAAGATTTACATATTCTGCATGCATTAAAATACAGGATTTACAGATGTAGCCTATGCAGAAAAATTACCTCTAATAAAATTTAACAATATGTTTATTGGCTGATTGTCCATTAAAATTCCTTATCATTCAACAGCAAATGAGTAAAATACATTTTGATGCAGCCTCCTGTGTTTTGCACCTTTTAGGAGGGAAACATTGCTAAGGGAAATAGTCCCTTTTAATTCAGAGCAAACACCATCTCCAGCTGGTCGCAGTTCTACCGTGATTCTGAAGCATCTGATCACTTCTAGATTGCTTATAGATGTATATCCAAATCTACTGAAATTTGGTATTTTCTATGTTAGATATCCCATTTCTCCATCATATAACTGCCTGAGGAAGGCAAAATTTGGCATGTGGAGTGATTACAGTGATTAGAGTCCTTATCCAGGATTTCTGGAAAAGGCTCATCTTTTAAGATGTATAAGTCTGAGGACTTCTAAGTCCTCAGCAGTTTGACAGCAGGTGGGTTGTTAGCCTCTTTCAAAAACAAGACATTGCAAAATATTGAAGTATAAATCTTCCATAATAACTTAAGATTTTACATTCTTTCTTTTTTAGAATTAAATATTTTGCCATCTAGGGTTAAAGGTAAATAGGTTGAGTAAACTTACTTTCTTGCTGAGCCTTACCTTTTTTCTTTTACTGCTGTTTATTGTCCAAATACTTTTGTGTCTACAGCAGAACTTTGGCAAGCTTCAGCTAAAATAGCCATGCTCTTGGCTCTGTCATGAATTACGGAATGTACATCTATCTGGAGCTTCAATTCCCTTTCCTGCTTTTATGTCATATTTGCTCCTGACCAGATGGTTGCATGCTGACAGTTGTCACTTACATACTAAAGAAGCTTAAAATTGCCTGTTGCGCTTGCCTTAGAGTGAGTGTTGGGTGAAACTGGAATAGTTGTCCTGCAAACAAATCAACTTTTTATCATAAATTTGACATGCATCACAAATTAATGGAGGTAATTTCTATAGTCATAATGTAATCCCTGGAAGGACTACAGCTGTCTATTCAGGTGCATTCAATCTCTCGTTGATGGGAATAATTACCTTCCATCCTTGCTGGATAATTGCCTTTTGATTGAGGTCATCAGAGCAATCAAATATGTGAGAGGCAGAAATCATTGCTAGGGTGAAGAAAGAAAGGGGAGGAGGGTAGACACTAGGACAGATATTTTAGAAGGGAGAATTAATAAAGAGAATTTGCATGTATTTAGCTGCTTCTTTGTTTGTAGTGATATTTCAAATGATGTGATTATGTAAAATTAGATGGCTGTTAAATATGCTAAAAACCATCTCTAGTTTTTCTTCCTCCAAAAGAAGGGTGTTGCTGTGACGATCCTTGAACAGAAAATTTTCTAATTGCAGGCTTTGAAAAGAGTTTCCCTTTGTGAATGTCTGCATCGGTTTGGAGCTCTCTTTGTTCCTCTGTGTCTGTTAATTGTTTAAACCAATGGCTTTACTATCTTGGATTTTTGCCCTGCGTCTTTAGATCCTATTGTATGTCAGTACTGGAAATTACTTCCACCTGGCTAATGACTGGACAGCAGTACAGCTTAGAATGCAATTGATTAGTATACAACTTTCTAGTTATGTCAGTACAACACTGTCTGTAATGAAGGCAGCAATTGTCTAATCTATTGGGTGACAGTTTCAGTATTGTATTGCTCAGTTGCACTGAAAAGGAATGTTTTGCTTTTGCTATACAAATTCTAAGGAAAGATCAGAAGATACACATATGCAATATTTTTTCTTTTGTAACTATTGAAGCAGGAAGGGAGGCACTATGTTGCTTTAAAGTATTTTGATATTTTTCATCATGGGCACAAATATTTATGATTTTGTACATAACAAGAAGTTGGATTTGCTATTTAGATGTACATGACTCAATTTTGTCAATGGAGGAACATTAGAAGGGTGATTCATGTTAATTGATTATGAATAAGAAACTGTTGCATAAAATGCACTACCTCAGCAAATTCCCGCACAACTTTGGGGCGTACCTCACCAGGTTCCATAGACTTATGTGTGTTCAGGTTCCTCAGGTGGTCATGAACCTGACCTCTTACAGTGACAGGGACTGTACTCTGCCGGTCTGCATCTTGCAGTCCATCCACCCCAGAGGTGTGGCGAGAGGTTGCCAGTGAAGACTGAGGCTAAATGTTGTGGAGTACCTCACACTTCTCAACTGTTGTTACCAGCTTGCCAGTCTTTCTACTCAGGGGTTGCTCTTTCTTTGACCTTTCTTTTCTGGCTGTCATACCTGAAGAAGTTCTTATTATTCATTGTGTCCCTTGCCAAGTTCAGTTCCAGCCATGCTTCATCCTTCCTGACCCTATCCCTACACAGCCATGCAGCATCCCTTTAGTCTTTACTTTAGGATGCCTGTCCCTCCTTCCACTGCCTGTGCATTTCCTTCTTGTCCTTTAGTTTGACCAGCAGGTCTCCACTCAGCCATACCAGTCTCTTGCCCTTCTTTCCTAATTTCTTACACCCATAGATCAAGAGCTCTTGTGCTCTCTGGAAAGTGTTCTTAAGGATCTGCCAGCTCTGTTAGGCTCCCTTGTCCCTGAGGGCAGTTTCCCAGGGTGTCCAATTAACTAACTTTTTGAACAGCTGGAAGTTTGCTTTCCTAAAATTTGGGTCCTGACTTTACTCTTTGCCAATACAGATGAGAGATTTATATTCTGTGCAACCTGATGTCTTTATTTCTGACTGCTGTAGAGGTAAATGAAAATTCTGGCTGTGCAGTTAGTATTTCCCTCGTACATTTAACAGGAACTGTGTCCCAAAGACAGTAAATGCCACCCATTCTTTGGAAACTAAGTCTTTGAACATTTCAGCCATCATGTAGGATCAACTCAGATAATCCATGCTCAGGCTGTTGCTGTTCAATGAAAGTTCAGAAAGTTAGGGGTTTTGTGCACAAGTGTATTACAGTACATTTTGGATTGCAAATAAAACTAAGTAATTTGTAATGAGTATGGACTTACAGTAAATATGGAATCAGTTTAGGGAAGTTTTTTCATGTTGCTTCAGGATGAGATTACATGATAAATTTCCATGAACCTGTTCAGAGATATACCATGAAGACAAATACAATGCTCTTGAACTGGCATTGAATTAACATGAGAAGATGAATCTACTTTGTGAGAGTCATGAAGAAAAACCTGTGGAGTAGTATTTCCTTTTGTTCTTAAAAATGCATTTATATAAAATGGGTACCTTAAAACTGGAAGCACAGAGTATTTCAAATGGCGTAATGAGTGGCTATATATTTAATTCATTAAGCTGCTTTGTTATTTGCAGTGATTCTATGACAGACATTCTCTAATAGGAAAAATTATGACTGAGATATTTCTATTATTCTTTCTAAACAAGTGATCTAAATTTATAGTCTGAATCTGCAATTTAACATATTAAACGTTAGAATTCTTTTAATTTTTCTTCATTCTTTCACAGAAGAGGTTAACAAAAGTTGTCTTAGTACTCATTTGAAAATAGAGCTGAAAGGAACATCACAGGAATGCATTGGTTTGCTGATAATCCTGCTGTATGAAACTAGAATACATATTTTCATTTGCTAATCCTATTTACAGGAGATAAAGACCCATGCTTCAGAGCACTGCCAGCCATGAACTGCTTGGTGTTTGGCACAATAATACTGCTGCCTGGGCAAGTGAAGCGTTGTATCTTGCTCCTGTAAGTAAACCAGTAAAATTGGCTCTGCTTATCACACCTGGAATTATGGGATGCTGCACACTTTGGGGGTGAAATTAGAATACTGATGGTGAGCAATTTCCAAGGTACTGCCCAAACTACTCAGAAAGACAGATGGAAATGAGAAAGGCTCTTTAGAAGAAGCAAGGTCTGAGGTTGCTCTGAGATGGGCAGAGCACAACTGCTGGAGAGGATATTGGATTTGACAGAAAAACACAGAAGAGTTCATGGTGAGTGACAGTGGGAAGAAAAGAATTTTGGAAGTTAATGGCGTGGAAATGAGGTAGGTTCACCAAAACTGCAAAAGCTGAAGAGAAATTGTTGCTGGTTAACTAACTGTGGCTGAATGTACCGGATGCTCAGTTGGCTGCTCCTAAGAGGTTTCTTGCTGCTCCTTCAAGGCAGTTAGAGTTAGTCGCTTTTCATTTGAGTGGATGAACCACTATTATAAGACTATCACAGTGTGTACGTGTGGAAAACATAAAGGTTTTAGGAAAATAAAAAGAGAACTGTGTATTTATGGGTACTTTCATGGGACAGAATCAAATTTTCTTTATTAGCCTCCTAAGGAAGAAAATACTCCATGTTTCACTCGTGTTTTTTACCTTGTCTTCAATAGCTGCTTGAGTTTAATTTATTGGTTTCCATTGGTCTCTATTGTTGCTGTTCAATTTTATTGCTTGAAATTAAACTGTGAGTTCTTTGGAACAGGAATGTGTATGCCTGAATAGTGCCCAACATGAGCGGGGCGGTGTTTCTGTGGGAGTTCTGCTGGAATATTAATCAGAAGCTTTGCAGTTTTTGAGAAAACTTCAACTTAAGGACTCTAGTATATTGGCAATATATAACTATAAATTGTATTCCTATCTTTCTTTTTCTTTTTGATTATTAAGAATTTGGGCTTGAAATTATGCGTGCAGAGATGCATTTTTCTTAACCAATAGGAATGCAGCTTTGATCATGAGATGAAAATAGAAATGTGGAAACTGTATTGTCAGCACATTTGTAGAAAGATTGAAAACTTAAGGCATGAAACTGCCTTACCTCTTAATCCCTCACAAGATGAGATGAATTACTTCATAGTCAGAGTGGCAGAAAGTATTGCTATCCTTTCTCTTGAGTGCAGATACAAAGTGAATTAAATGACTGCGCACAGTGCTATGAGCAATTGAGCTGTACTGATGTTTCATTAGGTAAAAAGGTTAATGCTGGACATCTTATTTTAAGTCCTGACTGTTCCCTAATACAATATATTTAGGCAGAGCCAACACCAATAAAATCTCAGAAATCTGAAATGTAAATTAAAGATAATTATTTTTTCAAAGTGCCTTATGAACTTTTAAATATTTAATACATCTAGGTCAAATGCAATTTTTCTGTTGTCTTTAGACTCTGTGTTCTAAGGGCCAGACAACTAAAACAAAGAATGAGAATGGTAGATGCAAATTACTGTGGGTTTAGGGTCAGGGTATGTTCAATGAACTTGCTTGTAAATTCGTATTTTCTGGTTTTGTTTGAAATACTGAATAATTGTGACACTTGCTATTACCTCAGTAGGATCATGGAACTTTTAAAAACTTTCCACCTTTTTTGCAGATATTTAGTTTCAGTAAAAGCCTGAAGTACGTTCTTTCTATTTGTACTTGGGAGTATGTGATAGAATTGGATACGAACAGCAGAAACACAGTTATGCTGAAAATAGTTCAGTTAATGAGTAGTATAAAAGGATTCACTATATGTTTGTATAAAAAAATATAAATACCAGAATGTGTGCTGCAAAAACTTTGATTTTTTTTTTTATTGAACATAGAAGAACCAGGGAATTACATTTTTAATGACCACTCTACTTATGTTAAATAGAATAAATTATCTCATTGACTTTTTCTGTTAGGAATTATACTGGGACATAACTGGTTAAGATTCCTCATCAGTAACTTTTCTTATCCCAAAAATAAGATGCTGAAAGAAGCCCGGAGCTTGTGTGCTTTTACCTCTGAGACTGGGAAGATGCAGGTGGGATGGGAAGAATACTTGAAGCAAATGCTGCTCTGACAGAGGGGTTCCACTTCTATCTCCTCAGAGTACAGCATGGCCAGAGATGTTCTCCTGTGCCCATAAAACTACAGCTGGGAATAATTTTCAACTCTGCATGTGCCTGAACAGAACTTTGATTAACTACATCCTCTCATACAGTATAGTGCAGCTTATTAAGCTAAATTCTACTCTATAGACCAAAATTTGGAGACTCCACCATTCATGATACATGATGGTGTTAGCAAGTATATTTCATATCAGCATCTAATTCCACAGGTCAGGATTTTTTCACCCAGAATGATTGTCAGTAAAAGAAAATATATTTTGTTAAACTTCCATTCTTTGTTAACAAAAGTTGTCTTCTTTTACCAGACACGTAATAATAGAACCAGAGTGGGTACCACTGGAGTGGTAAAAGCATGAAAGAAACCTACTACACTTCCTAGAATAACACTTGGGAAAACAGACTTGAACTAGCTCTCACCAATCCCAACTGAACATCTAAACCTTTGAACTCAAGAGGAGACAATTTCTAGTTCTTAAAAGGATGTTATTTAACCTAGCTTGTTCTGGGAGGTATTTTTAGAAACTATAAACTCTTCAGGACTCCAAGCCAGCTCCCCATTGAGATACACATCTCTTTCATCATTAACCTCACACGTAGCTGAAGCAGAACTGACCCAGAGTCTAATGGAAGGAAGTACTACCTGATTTTGTACAAAACTAGGTATTGAGATGAAGTTAAATATCCAGCCAGATTTATTTTTTGAATGAAAAAGGATCAAGAGGCTGTTTCATTTTTATGTCTCCTGCATTTATACTGTGGTTTCTGAACACTCCTCAATAAACCAGAATATTCTTGTGCAAGGATTTTCCTCTAGTATGGTAGACCATAATCCAAAGGTCAGCATCGGATGAAAAATGCTTCTTTCCATAGTACAATCTGAAAAGCCACTAACAGTGTTTGATCTACTTAGGGCCTCCAGTAGTGAACCTTTTTGTTAAGTAGCTAACGAGCTTCCTTAATTGAGACAGCTTTTGCAGACTTAACCAAAACCTTAGACAATTCCCTCTGTCAATCTTTATTACCTCCCACTTTGTCTAGCTTGCACAGTTGTCAATTGTCTTTCAGGCAAGTCTGAAGCCTTGCTAGAAATTTAGAAAGCGGGGAAACAACATTAGCTTCTCTTACAGCAGTGGCTCAGGATGTTACTGAAGGGAGCAAAAGACCAAGAATGGTTATTTGTAGAAAATATTTTTCTATACATTGTCATTAACACCGACCAAACTGCAGTCCTATAGTAGGGTTTGAACAGTGCATATAGGTATTTTTCCTTAAAATCTTTTACCCACCAATCCCTTTCAGCTTAGAAATCACGTTTATCTCAGGAAATTCTTATGTACTTAGCAACAATCTGCAGATCTCAATTCCCTGCTCTACTTCTGTCTTTCCTTTGTCTATATAAGCTAGGATCTACGACATCCAGCGAACATAGCCACACTGCCTAGAAAAAAAACACTATCCTTTATTTGTTTTTTGACCTGGCTCCTGGTGGTCATATTTCATAACTTCTGGCTTGTATTTTGAAAGATATATAATGCCTCTTCATGGCCTTCATGGCTTTATACAGTATAACTTCCGTAACCTGTTTCTCTGCTCCAACATCTGTAGTCATTGTCTTAGAGGTATTAAAGCATACATCTGAAAAGACACATGTTAATATCTGTTCCTGGAGATGTGGTCCATGAATTTTTCTAATTGCTATTTAAACCTGCTGGGCATTTTCAGCTCTTGGGGATGCCACTGCTGACTTTTCCACACTGAGAATTGATCACTAATCTTTATTTTCATATCCTTTAATGAGATTTCAGTCTGGAAAAGAATCTTCTGCTTAATCCTGTCACAATGTGGATCCTTGAATAGCCTCAGTTTTCATGTAGCCCAATAAATTTTTGTTTGTCAATATATTTAAAATAAAGGAACTCCTAGAATTATTTTACTTAATTTTTAAAATCTTTGCAATAAAGGCAATGTTGTATGGAGAAGGGAACTAGAAAAAGTAATTCTTTATTCTGGAATAAATAATCACATTTTAAGCCCCTGATAGGTAATAAGGAGATATATGGCTGCCAGTGAGATCAGTGAAGAACAAGTTTTGTTATACAAATCTAACTGTAGATTTTATAATCATTATACAACATGGTTAGGTGTTCCCATGGATAAAGGGGGGCTGTTAAGATTCTGATTTTGTGCTCAGGTTTGGGCTTTCTCAAAGGAATCTAAAAAAGGTCTTCATAGGACTCAGTAGTGAATGCAAAATTAGATAGAAGACTGCACTAAAAGAATAGCTGCCAGTAATAATTAATAAGATATGAAGAGCTCACTAAGTCTGTTTTGTTGAACCTCAAAATGACTATTCAAGTCCTGCTTCCAGTTGCTGTTTTTGTTAAGGATCTAATGATTGAACAGAGTGTTCCATGTTAAACTGTAGATCACATCTACTGCATTGGAATGCAGCATATTGGAAGATGCAGAATTTGAAATTACCCTGACAAACTGGAGAAACCACCCAGGGGAGAAAAAGACACAAATCAAAATAGAATTATAGAAAAGTTAGGGTTGGAAAGGACCTCAAGATCATTGGGTTCCAACCCCCCTGCCATGGGCAGGGACATCTCATACTAAACCATGTCAGCCAAGGCTCTGTCCAGCCTGGCCTTGAACACCACCAGGGATGGAGCATTCACAACTTCCTTGGGCAACCCATTCCAATGTCTCACGACTTTCACAGTAAAGACTTCCTTATATCCAATCTAAACTTACCCTGTTTAAGTTTTAACCAGTTAGCCCTTGTTCTATCACTACAATCGCTAATGAAGAGTTCCTCCCGAGCATCCTTATAGCCCCCTTCAGATACTGGAAGGCTGCTATGAGGTTTCCACACAGCCTTCTCTTCTCCAGACTGAACAGCCTCAACTTTCTCAGCCTATCTTCATATGGGAGGTGCTCCAGTCCCCTGATCATCCTTGTGGCCCTCCTCTGGACTTGTTCCAGCAGTTCCATGTCCTTTTTATGTTGCGGACACCAGAACTGTGCACAATACTTCAAGTGAGGTCTCACAAGAGCAGAGTAGAGGGGCAGGATCACCTCCTTCGACCTGCTGGTCACACTCCTTTTGATGCAGCCCAGGATACCGTTGGCTTTCTGAGCTGCAAGCGCACACTGAAGCCGGATCATGTTCATTTTATCATCGACCAGCACCCCCAAGCCCTCCTCTGCAGGGCTGCTCTGAATCTCTTCTCTGCCCAACCTGTAGCTGTGACAACATGTATCAACTCAAAATGCTCTTCTGCATAAGAACATGAATTCACAGATTCAAGATCAACTGCCTTTGTAAGGGCTGCCTAGAAATGGTTCAAGAGATAAGGTGAAAATGAAACATAAATGTCATGTTACTGTTCAAACAACACTATCCTGTGTGTGCAATCAGAAGTTTTAGGACAGGGCAGGTATATAGAAAAACATTTGAAACAATCTTTCTGCTAAACTCTGCAATAGTAGGTCTCATTTTAAGAAAATCCTAGTGTTTCATATGTGACAGATTAAGAAATATGTAGAGTTATTGGATTGTCTAGGGAAAAGCAATGAAAGTGGTCAAAGCCCTAGCGAATTTATCTGTGAAAATAGATTAACCTACCTAAGGTTGTTTACCTTGAAAAATATAGAACTCTTGTGGGACATAACATTCCAAAACAAAAAACTATGGCACGGAGAAATAAACACCATTTCTCTACATGCAAAGTGGATGAGATGAGATGTTGCAGCTCAGGTTGCAGGGATTAGGATGTAGATAGTCCAAAAAGGAAAAGTTTCTAATTGCAGATTGAATAAATCACACAAGGCAGTAGCAAAGCATCCAGTACTCAAGGAAAGATTAACAACAGATTAGAAAAAGCGCTTGTTAAAAATTAAGTAGGTGTAATTGGTGCTGTATTGAGGCAGGGTAACTGGCTCTAGGGATTCACTCAGCTTTTTCATACTTTGATCAGAGTCTTCAGATATTAACACAGTGTAAATATATACCAATAGATGAGAGAATTGAACAAGAAATACTGAATCATTTTCTTGAGGATAAGTGAGGTATTTAAAATTAAAACTGAGAAAATTTGGAATTTCCTGTCTCTTAGTTCAAGTTTATAGAATTTAAACCCATTTGTTCTCTCAGATAGAAGGAACAGAAATATGTATGTAATATTCCTGGTAATCTTGCAGCCTCACAACTACAGCTACAAATTATCTTAAATGTTGGGTAATTACTTCTTATGATTATTTATCTTATTAAAAAGCAATTCAGATTGAGGTTGAAACAGTACCTAATGTACCAGGAATGAAAATGAACCTACTTAAGGATGAGAAATGACCTATGACAATTGATATAGAATGGCTGCAAAATTATTGGTCTTGGAATAGTGCAGAAAACCAGACTGCCTTAGTAATCATGCCAGGTATAAGGTGTTTGTTCTTTACAGAGACTTTTTGCAATATGGAACTGAATTAAGTAAACAGTGCCTTTGCTGAGTTAATGTGAATTCACCTTTCAAACATTTAAAATACACTGATGAGTTTTCTGATGGTGTGGGGATCTTTAACTTGCCAATACGATCTTTTATTCTTTAGAATGATAGGGATAGGAATGGCAGGGAAATGAATTGCTTATTTGTTCAGCCTTTGCTACTAGAGAATTTTCCCCGATGTATATTTTTTGATAAGTTGTATTCTACTTTATTCATTTTAGATTTAAATATCTTTATTTGACTACAAGTTGACAAGTTCTTGGTTCAGGATGCTTGTTCTTAGTAACTTTTTTTCCCTGTTGCATAGGCCTGGTATATCCTAACCCCTAAAAAAAAAAATTACCATCTGCAGAAATCAAATAGTTTTCCCAGCCAAAATCAGATAAAAAATATGTGGAAAGACAATTAGATATTAATATCACAGCTAAAATTTCTGAGTAGTCTTCCTAATCCTAATGTACATCCGAGAGTTTATCATTATTAGGCATAATGTTGGATGTTGTCTGCCTAGAATTTATTAAAGCCTTTGACACTGTTTCTTATAGTATTCGCCTAGAGCAACTGGCTGCTCGTGGACTGGACATGTGTAATCTTTGCTGGGAAAAAAAACTGAATGGCCAGGCCCAAAGAGTGGTGGTGAATGGAGTTGGTGGCCTGTTGCAAGTAGTGTTTCCCAAGGCTCAGTACTGGGGCCAGTTCTGTTTAATAACTTTGTCAATGATCTGGATGAGGGGTCAGGTGCACCCTTAGTATGTTTGCAGGTGACACCAAGTTGGGTGGGAGTACTGTTCTGCCTGAGGGTGGGAAGGGTATGCAGAGGCATTTGGACAGGCTGGATCGATGGGCTGTGGCCAGTGGTATGAGGTTCAAGAAGGCTCAGTGCTGGGTCCTGCACTTTGATCACAGCAACCCCATGCAACGCTCCAGACATGGGGAAGAATGGCTGGAAACCTGCTCAGTGGAAATGGACCTCGGAATGCTAATTGATGGCCACTGAACATGAGCCAGCTTGTGCCCAGGCAGCTAAGAAGGTCAACAGCATCCTGGCTTTTATAAGCAGTAGTGTGGCCAGCAGGACTAAGGAAGTGATAATCCCCCTGTACGTGGGGGGACTGGTGAGGCGGCACCTCAAATCCTGTGTTCAGTTTTTGTTCCCTAACTACAAGGGAGACATTGAGGTGCTGGAGCAGGACCAGAGAAGGGCAACAAAGCTGGTGAAGGGTCTGGAGAGCAAGTCTTATGAGGAACGGCTGGGGGACCCGTGGGTGTTCAGTCTGGAGAAGGCTCAGGGGGGACATTATCACTCTCTACAGCTGCCTGAAAGGAGGATGGGATGAGGAGGGTATTGGTATATTCTCCCAATTGACTAGTGATAGAACAAAAGAAAATGTGCTTAAGTTGCACCAGGGGAGGTTTAGATTGGATATTAGGAAGAATTTCTTCACCAGGAAGGTTTTCAAGCACTGGGACAGGCTGCCCGGGGAAGTGGTGGAGTCACCATCCATGAAGGCATTTGAAAGATGTGTAGATGTGGCACTTAGGAACATGGTTTAGTGGTGGACTTGGCAGTGCTAGATTGGTGGTTTGACTCAATGATCTTAAAGTTTTGCCGATGACACCAAGCTGTGTGGTTCAGTTGATACGCTGGAGGGAAGGAATGCCATCCAGAGGGACCTTGACACGCTTGTGAGGTGGGCTGATGCCAACCTCATGAAGTTTAACCATGACAAGGGCAAGGTCCAACACCTGGGTCGGAGCAATCCCAGGGACAGCTACAGGCTGGGCAGGGAAGAGATTCAGAGCAGCCCTGCAGAGAAGGACTTGGGGGTGCTGGTCGATGAGAAAATGAACATGAGCCGGCAGCGTGCGCTTACAGCCCAGAAAGCCAACCGTATCCTGGGCTGTATCAAAAGGAGTGTGACCAGCAGGTCAAAGGAGGTGATCCTGCCCCTTTATTCTGCTCTCATGAGACCTCACTTGGAGTATTGTATTCAGTTCTGGTGTCCTCAACATAAAAAGGACATGGAACTGTTGGAACAAGCCCAGAGGAGGGCCACGTGGATGATCAAGGGACTGGAGCACCTACTGCATGAAGATAGGCTGAGAAAGTTGAGGCTGTTCAGCCTGGAGAAGAGAAGGCTGTGTGGAGACCTCGTAGCGGCCTTCCAGTTTCTGAAGGGTGGCTATAGGGATGCTGGGGGTGGACTCTTCATTAGGGACTGTAGTGATAGGATAGGGGGCAACAGGTTAAAACTTAAACAGTAAGTTTAGATATGGAAGAAATTCTTTCCTGTTAAGGTGCTGAAGCACTGGAATGGGTTTCCCAAGGAAGCTGTGAATGTTCCATCCCTGATGGTGTTCAGGTTGGACAGAGCCTTGGCTGACATGGTTTAGTGTGAGTTGTCCCTGCCCATGGCACGGGTGTTTGAACTAGATGATCTTAAAGTCCTTTCCAACCCTAACTATTCTACGATTCTGTGATTATAAGGTCTCTTTCAACTGAAAAGATTCTATGATTTTCTGATTCTATGAAATTCAGTTTAGAACATACTGTTTAACTTTTCTTTGAGTGTCTGGACTTTCTCCTATTCTGCAAGCAGACTGCATTAAATGAATGTATCAAGTGCTTATAAAGTCTGAAAATGATGAATTCCGCATACACAGTGGAAGCATTCTTAAAACCTTTTCATTGATCTGTAAGGAGTATTCATGTATTCTGTAGTTTATTTTGGTAATTATGTTTAAATTGTGTGGTATTGCAAACTAATTCAGAATATGTATTTTCTGGGCTTTGAGTAGGAAGAAATCCTGACCTTTCTGAAATATTGGTATTGTTCATTAACCTGGTTGTCTTTGGTCTGTTTTTTTGTTTGTTTTTCTTCACAAAATACTTATTTTTGTTTACTTTTATTCACACCATAGATTTCAAGTTTATGTCCTTCCTAAAGAGGTGAAAGTTAATGTAGTCTTGTTTTATATGAACAGCATTCATTTCTGCATCTAAATAATTGAATGTTTTGTTTGTTTGGTTTTTAGGGCCTAAGCCCTTATTTCACTAATGTAAATCTTGAACTCAATAAATCCTACACTACAGGCATTATTTTTTCCTGCACTCTCATAATTTTTAATCTTTAACCTGAATTTTAGAGTATCAGAGTACTTTATTTGGATTTCAGCAGACCTCCTGAAGCAATTTAATTTGCATTCTTTTTATTAAAAATGGCATTTTACCTATACAACACATCAAATTAAAATGTTGCAGATTTTGTAATATTTTGGGACTTTTACCATATTTTGGTCTGTAGTTTTCTAAATATTTTTTCATAATAAAGCTGACGTGCCTCTACAAGTCTTACTAAATTTTAATGGTATTAATAATGTCTATATTTAATTTGATGGTATATACAATTAATGTATTCTAAATTAGATAACATAGAATTAATGTAACAAATGGGGTGGAAAAGTTTGTCATTTAATTATTTATTTTGGCTTTAGATATATTGTTCAGTTGCCACTGAGAACCCTTATGTTTATAGTTGCTAACTAAACATTATGTGTTATCAGTGATTTTATGGGGACCAGCTTTTTGCTTAGTTACGCTTTTCGTTTTAGTTGTTGCTATACTTTTTGTCAATCTACTACTAGAATTTACATGGAGGAATACTTATATAACTTTTGAAGAAACTATTGGTTTTGCTCTCTGCTCTTAATCTCCTTATTCCTGGCAAAGTTTTCCTGGCAACAGATGAAGCAGTATGTCAGTTAGCATCCATCTGTCTGTCTAATTTTAAAGTCAGAAGTGAGCATTCTGTACTAATCTGTTCACTGCCAATGAAATAAACCTGATGGTCTTCTGAGCCAGCCAATTCCTTCAGTCTAAAGAGTACACAACATAGTAAATCCATTATTTAATGAGGACTTGTACTAGCCTTGTCTTGTACTTTTATAGTGAGAAGGTGCTGTACAGAATTAATTTCAGAAATAAGATTTATTTATCTAGTGTCATGCTCCTCAGATGATCACAGAATTGTTCACAGTGGATTTTAGTCTCTGTAAAGTTGTTTTTTGTAGGTTTTTTTTTTATATACCAGTCCTTCGTTTTTGTTAATATCTGTTGTGAAGCTGAGATGACACAAATTTTGTTGATTTTTTTGTTTTGTTTTGTCCAAGAATTGCAAAAAGTCACACTTGTTTCAATGCTCTGACGTTTGAAATAGGATCTCTGCTGGTTTTAAAACCACAAACTGCTGGAAGTTGAACTGAAAAGCAGTCTCTGTAGTACTGGCTAGTAAAGTCTACTTACAACACCTTGTACACACAGTAAGAAGCTCTCATGAACAAATTATACTCTAGCTTCTCTGAATGGTGGTCAGAAGTTCAGCTGTGCATCGAATATCAGAGAAAATTCTGCTTGACAAAACCATGTAGACTTTCAATTTCCTGATGTTATCTAATTTCAGAAAACAGAGAACACTCAAGGGAATTAGTAAAAAAATAAAAAAAGGAGAATTATTTTATAAATTTGGAATTCAGTTCTTGGAAACCAAAGGGGAAATTATTTGTTGTTTAGTAGTACAGTGTCTGGCTGTGAACTATCTATCTGATGTGACTGAGAAAGAGACTAGTATGATGTTATGTATTGAGCAAAATATTTTCAGTAGCAATGATGGAATATTAATGCAGTGTTGACAGATATTGTTAAAACTTTGCATGGAATACTATGTATGAGTGGGTGTTTCTGTTCAGGAGAGGAATAGGTACAAAGAGCACTTACGAGAGGAAGAAATATTTGCCAATTCAAAGGATATATCCTGTAACATTGCACAAGAAATGCAATGGTCCTTAGCCATTAAGGAGTGGCAAGTCTTTTCAATCTCAGTAGTGTGAACAAAAGTTCATATTTGAGAGCTGGGCCTGTCAAGTTCAGGAAAGTGATATTACAATGTTCTCTGCAATACTGGGGGACTAGAATTCTTTTTCACTTTTATGCTTTATGCTTTCTACACAGCAGGTGTAATTAATTCAGTGCAAATGGAACTTAAATTGAAATGGCTTTCTAGGAACTATTTAAAGAAGAGCTAGGTTCTAGGAAGAGGAAAAATCTTCTAAGTGAAGGTACTGCTAAAGGCTTCAAATAATCCGATACAAACAAAATGAATTCAGAAAGCACAAACACACCTAGGCTTGTGACTTTTGAACTGATGCATTTGGTATATCAGGTATATGTTTAAACATGCTTGTATTTAATCTTAAATGTCAATATTAAAAATGCATTTTAAATATTGTGGTTATCTTTGGGGGTTAAGCCTAAGGAGAAAAGATAATTATATTTAGAAATTACTCCCTCATGAACAGAATTGTTGGAATTTATTTTATCTGAAATCTCCGTCATGTTTCTAAGCATGGGCTTCAAGAGACATCATAACGTTGTGACAAAGATCAAATCTCAAAAATGCAGCCAGTTGCTATCCTTAAAACAGACCATATCAACTCTGCTTGTAATTGTGCCTTTTTATGGTTTTCAATGGTGGAAGAATTAAAAGAGAAAACTGGAAGACCAAGAACCATCATTTGAATATTCTGATAAGAAAGGTTTTGTTTGGTTAATTTTTGTTTTCATTAGCTATTTGTACTTTCTTATTAGCTCTTATGTACAGTTAGAGTTTAATATGATGGCTGGGTTTGGTCAGAACAAGGAGACAGTTTTGATTACTGTGTGTGGTGTGTGGCCTAAATCAAATTCTTGGTCTAAGCTGTGACAGTGCAGTGGCTTCAATTCCTGTTTCTTTATTCCACTGAGTGGTAATAGTGAAATTATTTGCTATTCTACATAGTGAATTCTCATTATTTTCCTAATGTTTCTGTATCCTGACTTGAAAAACAAAATTGCTGCAATTTATAACCAATATTCAAGCTGGTTGGGGAAGAAAAAAAAATTCCTTACATCAGAATACTTATACTGATCTATAAACTATACAGACTGTGTTGATTTGGACAGACCTATGATGCTGTGAGAGGTGAGGCTTCAGGCAGGATTTTGCCTCTTGTGCTAAATACAGAAATTCCAGATAAAAAAGAAAATTTTTCATATTTACTTATTCTTGTGCCAACATCTTCTCTTCATTTATGTTTAGCCAATATTTTATGTTTTAATATATTTCCAAAATCTGTATTATTTCAGTTACTTGAGATGAACCAAGCAACAATATTTTGAGATTTGGGGTGTGGGGGAAGAAGGAGGAGTAAAGTATGGCTTTCATGAAACTTATTAAATGCATTTAAAAATCACATGGTATTCCAAAGCTAAAGAAATAATCTATATTAGAACAAAAAGTATGCTAATCATTATGGGCTTGGGAGAGTAAGTGCTATAAATGCCATTGCAGGCAAAAAGTAGGTTATTATCATTAGTCAGTGATAACAAGAAATGTTTTCCTTTTGTCCAAGGCAAGTGTTTCAATTCTGATGTCTAAAATATTGCATTATTCTTAGTGCACTAAGTTAATTACTTCTGTTTTGAAACTTTATTCTCTCATCTTCGTGTGTACCATGTTTTTAATTATTCTACTGTATTTCTATAGGTTATTTCAGAATTCCTTCACATTAATGTTAATAATATTATCTGAATGTTTTGTAAAAGAATAGTTTCAAGGTAATATAACTAGAATTTTATCAAAATAGAAACATTCAATGAAGGCTTCTGTTTTTAAAGGAAGTTTTGTAACCTATTTCATTTTTTGTTAATCTTAAATGAAAAACATATGTGTCATGAGATAAGGATCAAATTTGCCTTTGCATTTGATTTCAGCACAGTCAGGATTCCATCTAAGTTTCAATTCTAAGATTTCTTTGGCAAAATTGTGCAGTGTACATATTTCTCTGCATATATAATAAAAGAAGAAATGAATTATACTTTTCATTTTATGAGAAAAAATAAGTAATCTAAAAATTATAACTCACTTGCAGTAGGACCACGTTAATAGAAAATAAACAAGTGCTTATGGAATAAATTGGAATTGTTTTAATTCTGTAGACTCAGAATTACATCAGTATTAGGGAAAATGACATGATGAATACCTAAATTGATGAATCATGCAAATGCTTATCAGTCTTAAATTATTGAAAACATTGTGCATGTGCAGCGATCTGTTTTGCATTTCAGAAGTGCTGCCAGAATAGACGGTATCTATATGTGTGCAATGTTTTTCATAGAAGTATCTTTTGGGAAAGTACCAGGTAATAATTTCTCAGCCTCCAAAGAGACTTTGTTTTGTTTTTCATATGTACTAACACAGTGGTCTGTCTGTATCTTGGTCATCCAGAAAACACTGTACATTCTTTGTTATCTTTGCTAAGCAAATTAAAACAATATTTCGCTTCTTCCTCCTTATCAGTGCTGGCCACCCTTTAATACAGAATGCTTTGGGTTTTGATACACATTCCCTAGTGAATTTTGCTAGGCTAATATGACACATCTATCTCCAGCTCTCCTGTCTTTTTCCTACTCAAATGTACTGCCCCTGTGGAGGAGGTGATGAAAAGAAAACATGTTCTAGCTTTTTGTTTGCATTCTGAAGCATTAATTTAAAGTGGCAATGAAAAAATGGGGTTTGTGTGGTTGCTAGACCAGGACATGCAGTTCATTCTTACAAGAGTGGAAGTTTGTGTCATTAGTCAGGACATCCACATCAGGCAGGAATATGTTAAACTGCCCTTACAAGAGGAAGTTCATTACTGCAAGAGTGGTGAGGCACTGGAATGGGTTGCCCAAAGAAGCTCTGCATGCTCCATCCCTGGCGGTGTTCAAGTTCAGGTTGGACAGAGCCTTGGGTGACATGGTCTAGGGTAAAATGTCCCACCCATGGCAGGGGTGTTGGAACTAGATGATCTTAAGGTCTTTTCCAACTGAAACCATTCTATGATTTAACAGAGCTCCTTGATTTTGCCCTATGTCCTTTCATGTACATTTGCATAGGTTCTGCATCTTGGCATAGTGTGACAGGCTGTGGTGGTACTTCTACCACTGAAAGAGAACTTCATGGTGCAAGTAATATGTCACGCCTGATACTCAGCCCTCCCACGTCATTTTCCCCTCCTAGTAAGCTATTTTAAGTGTTAGTCTATTTACTTACTAGATTTTCAGTTTCAGGAGTGCCAAAAAAGACAAAATAATGAAAAATCCATTGCATGAAATCATGAGAAATTTCAATTTTTTTGTGCCTACTTCCAAGTGTGTGGAATCTGCATACTTGTTTTATTGGATTCCACAGCTCAATCGAAGTGATGATGCATGTCATTGATAGACCTGCAATTTCTCACAAGCCTCTAAGAAAATTCTAACACAGCAGCATTTTTGCTTAGAATATTTCTTTCCGATTCCAGCTATAGGACTAAAGTATTCTGAGCTGTAGATGACATTTATATTTATTTTATATAAATTATTTTGTTGCAGTTGCTGTCAATCACAGATCTGTATAACATTATGAAAGCATGGTGAGACTATGTTGATCAAAGTGCTAAGTTTGGCAGGTGCTAACATTTCTAAGTGTCCTATCGATGTAGATTTCACTATAAGAGAAAACCTTCCATTGGCAGAAGTATTAGCATTTTGCTGTGTCATCAATGTGAGGACACATTGTAACTATTTTTTTTCCATCTGTTTTGATTTTTTAGTAAAATACATTCAAAACTAGGTTAAGATACCGTTTGCATAATATGTAGGAGTCAGTCAGTTTTTGGCTGACTCTACATGTTAGAAACAGCCATATCCAAATAAGACTTCTACGTTTTTTTTTGACAATACAATTTGATAAATTATTAAGTACCAGTAAAAGCATTTAATATAAACCCCCAAATAAGAATAATGTTAGGACAGTGATTAATTGTCATCAAACGAGTTTTAAAAGTTTTAAATTAAGCCATCTGTAAAATACTATGCTCCCAATGCCTTGGTCTATACTTTGTGTAACTAATGTAAGCTTAGAAGAACTGATGGTTGAAAGCTTTCTGCCTTTCCCTTTTTTCTTGACACCTTTTATTTTAATGAAATTAAAGAAGCATTGTCTCACTGTCAGACACATACACACACGTGTACCTCCATTTATAATAAGAATATAAAGTAAACTTTACCAAAGTTTACACATGTCAAGAGAGAAACAAGCCATTTTAAGTTATCTGAAAGAATTTAAGAACAGATTTTATTATAACATCATACTTTTAGTGATTTATGGGCTGCCCTTGTAAAGTCCATGATGATATTGATAAATAATTATATTAAAATGATTAAATATGTCTAATGTGACAGCTTGCTTGCTCTTGTGTAGAATTAAGATTAGTGTTCATGAGTCAAGAGGCTTTAACTATACTCTTCATTCCCATAGATGACTGATTTCTTGATAATTACTTTCCTCTCATGCAGTTTATTTAGTGTGGCAGCACAGATTTTGTAGTGGAAAAATTCAGCCTTGAATATTCTTGTGTACACTTACAGGAAAGGATTGATTTGCTTTTTTTTTTTAAATGAAATGCACATTTTTTTCTAATGAATTTAAAACTTTGATTTAAAACTGCAAAGTCTTTGTTGGTCTACCAGTAGCTACCTGGAAATAGCATCCAAATTAAGCAAATGCATGTCATAAAATATCACCATCAGTTACGGTTTATAAATCATGACTATAGGCAGAACAGATGACTTGACAGTTCATTAGGAAAGACAGGAGTCAAAAAATAAGATGCTTTAATAACCAAAATACCTGACATTCTAGACAACTAGTCTTAATATACCAAGGACAGAGGAAAATCAGAGTTTACTGAAATTAATTTCTATCCATTGCTCTTGCAAAAGTTACTGCTACGGAAGAGTCATTTGGCACAAAGCCAGCTATTGGAAGACTTGGATTTAAGGGATTAAATTTTTTGTCGAGGGGAGTAACTGTCTATATTTGTACTGCTAGCATGTAAGAGTCCTAAAGAAAATAAATAGTGTAAGAAGTGAGAATAATAAGATAATTTCATTCTGGGGAAGAACATGGACCATAAGACAAGATAATGTAGACTGGCGGAGGCAGGCAGCATTCCTAGTGGGAGGAATGGCTGAGTCATTTTGACCCTGTGGCAATCTGTTTGCATGTCTTCAGTAATAATAATTGTTTAAGAAGTTTGAGGAGCATTCTGAAAAAAAAAAAAAATGTCTGACAGGTGTTTTCCCTGAGTATGAGTAATAATGCAAGAGAAGGCAAAATACACTAGTATTCCGATGTTAAAATTGTGAGAAAAAGATTGCACTGTAGATCAGGTGTTGATATTTTTTCAGTATTGAGACTTGATTCATGGAATGACAGTCACTGCTTTTCTGTAATAAAGCAGAGGAAGACACATAATGGAAAAAAAAAAGTAACCTCAAGCATGAAAAGAAAAAGGAAATTTAATTGCAATATTAATACCTTGTCCTTTCCATAAAATAATAGATAGCATAGGGATAGTGATACCTAGTCTTTTACAGAAAATTAGCTTTAGGTACTTTTAGTACACACAGAGCCAGTGTTATTTTGCCAGATCTCATTCACGTCTGCTTCTTCAATTGTACATTTAGGAATTGACATTGTGTATGAGTAAGTAAGTGAAGTTGCACCTTTAAAGCAAGCATGGGGGGTTCTAATGAGACAATGTCAAGGTCCTTTCCAAACCTAACCATTTTATGATTCTATAACTCTATGATTCTATGATTATCTTGAAGTTCTAATCATTAAATCTCATCTTCTTTTGTCACTTCAAAATTAGATTATGCAAATAGGCTTTGTCTAAAACTCTGTTTTAAGTCAATACAAAAACAACAGCTGATACAGATCTAGATATTCTGCTTATTATTAAGCATTCTAGCCTCCTGGTGACAGAAAACCAAATGAAGAACTTCTGATATTTCTGCAGAACTTCAGGATGGATATTGTAAAAAGCCCCTTGTTGTTTGGGGTGGGCTTCTTAGTACATTTTGCAATGCATTTCACATTTTTAGACTGCAGACTTCAAAGCTGTGACCTAGTCAGTGTAAATATGAATCCAATTTTAAAGGTGAAGTTCAGGGGAATCATAGTATTCAGAGCAATTTCTGATTTTTTATTTTTTTTTCTTTTAGATCAGTAATTCCTTCCAATTTGGATAGTCTCTTGTTAACATCTCGGGTTTAACTGAGAATAGCTAGTCTTGCATTCAGTGCATACTGCAAGCTTTTTATTACTCAACAGATTTATACAAATGGAAGAATTAAGAAAATATCACTGGACATTGTAGTTAAGCTATTTTAATAGCAAGACTCTTCCTTTGATATCAGCTGAAGCCTCTATCATGCTTTGAAAGAAACAGACAAGCCCCTACTGTGTACTGTCCTTAGACTGACCACAGGGTACATCTTGACTCTAATGGAAAATTTCTGGTTTTATTAATACTTCTTCTATTTTATAATTGCATCAAGGGCAAGATGTTTGGTTTTTAAAGAAGGTTAATGAGATTTTTTTTTCAAGGATATATGTGAACGATATCTTAAAATATCATGTGAATGATATTTTAATGGTTTTTACCAGCATTCAAATCTCTGACTAAGCAATCTATTTATCGGTGTTTGATAGGTGTCTGTCCTAGTGCTATTTCCCAAAACAGAAGAAATATTCTGAACCAACACTCTTCTACCTTTGTGGCTTCACTCTGATGGAGGGTCTCCCTGCTTTTCCTGACAGTGTGGATGAAATACATGAAACTCCAAGGATGACACAGCACTCATTTTCTTCAGTTCTCCAGTACTGGCATTTCCTGTACTTGCCAGATCAGTTTAGTGAAATTTACATTACTAGCAGTGCTTATTACCAACAGACTTGATAACAAGCATTGTCTCTTAAGGGGTCTCCTCCCCTCATTGCCAGTCACTGTGATTCCCATTGACTGCTATCGCTCACTGTGGGGTACCTAAAATTCTCAGCCTTCATAATTAATCAAATCAAATTTACATCTTAGAAGACTTTAGTAATGAAATTCTGTCAGCAGCAATATTGACTTTGGATATGCTAAAGTACAGCCTGAACCTTCTAGCAAGGCATCCACAAACAGCTGATAAGTAAACAAATGCCGATGGATGCCAAGGATATTTTCAGTGAAGTATCACTCCAGTACATCTAAGGAAGCAAACATTTTTATGATAATGAGCATGTTATACGAATCGGTGCCATTTGGAGGTTGAACTTGAAAAACAGTGATGGTAATATATCCAGGTATCAACTGACTATAAACATGGGGTAGCAAAGCTGAAGAAGCCTCCTTAACTAATAGGTTGGTACCCTGAGAGTTAGTGGAAAAGAGCTGGGAAAGATTGAAGGGTAGAGGAGAAAGTGTAGGAAGAAAGTGGAACTGGAAATAACAGAGAAGACTGAAGGAAAAATAGGCAGAGACTGGGAAAAGCAAAATATTGGTGCATGGCTGGGACTACTCTGAACTGTAGCGATGAATTTTCTTATCCCACTGGATTATGTCACCATGTAGCTGTCCAGCTTCTGCTCTCCTATGACCAAGTTGATCCTTTATTCCTTCAACAGGGTTTTTCACACACTTGAAGATGAAGATGGGGTGATGAAGCTCTTGGCTGGATTTGGTTCCTATGCAATGCACTCTTTCCTGTACCACTGTTTAGCTAAAGTACTTGGCTGTTGCTACTTCATTATAGTGTACAAATTTATTCTTGTCTCCAGGGATTAACTTTACCATGGGAAAGGATGCCTTGTAAGATAACATTCCAGAATGGAGAATAGGGAGGAGACACAGTTTTTGAACAATGACTGTTGACGGGCAGATTTCCAGAGAAAGAAATTTATCACCTTTTTAAGCTAGCAAAAGCTCAGTAAAGCTCTTCTACTTTAGGATAACAGAAAGAATCATGTTAGCAACTACAGAATCCCACAGAAGGAGTAAGAATCCTTTTTTATACAGCAGGCTCGAGTTTCTCTTCTGCTGATTTCTTAGTGTGCGCTACACAGCCTTCTGTTCCTACAAAGGGAGAACATAGTGATTCAATGCAGGGAAGAGGGGAAACTAAGATCAGTGGGTCACAGGGCAGATCCTTTGAGAACGACTGAGCCTTGCATGAGGCTGAGGCCGGTAAGACAAACAGCACTTGAGGGCAAGAAATCAAAGCAGTAAATGAGACTGGCTAGCAAACCAGTACCAATCCTGTTAAATAAAATATGTCTGCTTTTATAAGAAAACGAATGAGCTAAACATGTCATCACATCTAAAATTTGTTTTATTAGGATAACATGAAACATTCTATAGCTCCAAGCCATTTATTAGCCTATAGTATAGTGTAAAAATAATTGCATTTCTTCACAAAAACAAGATATCTCCCCCCCCCACCCCCCCAATATATTAAAATATCCAACTTTGTCAGTTGAACTAAATTTGAGTACAGACTGCATGGTTTAGTTTTTACAAAGATAATAGAACAAAATCTCACCAAATTTTCACAAAAAGTAGATACCTATTGTTTTATTTCCAAAAGGTAAATGCTAATGAGGTTGGCTTTAGATGGCTATTTTAAAATACAGTCTTAAGAAAGCAGCACTGAACAGTTTGCATTTTCATGGTTACACAATGTGAAATTTATGTTCTACCATATCAAATGCTAGATAGAATATAACATAACTGTTTTCTGTGAGAAATGCTAGAAAAAGAACTGTTTGCATCATTGTTTTTCTAAAATGGTATAAATAGATATTACATATATAAAGAAATATTTGGATTTATATAATAAAATCAGTAAATTCATCGAAGCAGGAAAGGTCTATTTTAGCTATATAATCTGGGAGAAGAGGAGAAAAAGCAGAATAAGCTGTAGTGTAAGAACAGGCTGTCTACTGTAGTGCCTATGTGGGGCTTACAGGATTTAAACAATTTAGGTACTTAAATTCAGCAGCAGGTCAGAAAACTTATTTGAAGTGAAAAGCCATCTCATGGATGCTTCTTTAACATTTACCTTTCAGTTTCCACATAAAATGATCTAAGAAATGATTGTTGTGACCTAAAAAATTGTTAAAAGATCCAATTGCCCTGTATGCAACAAATGTTCTGAAGTTCATGGCCACAATTCAGTTCAAAACAGCTTTCGAGACCATAGCGACATCTGCTAAATAGACAAATGTTTTTTGTTTGTTTTTAAGCTGCAGTTGTCCTCCTTTCTCTCAGACAACTGTCTTTCATCACAACTCAGAACTGGTCATTACTCTGATAACATCTTGGTATGCTCTCCTTCAGTCATTAAACAGAGCTGAGCATGAGCTTCTCCTGTTAGATCTCTTTGCAGTGAGAAGACTTCATTCCCCAATTCTGCACTTCAGATTACTGGAATATTTTTGTATTAAATATCCGTTGAATTCAACTTAGAAACAATCTAAAGACCAGGAGCTGAAATGCAGGTTTGCCGGTAATGGAAAAATTCTCTCTATTGTTTTTTTTTTTTTCGTTTCTGACCACTCTCATAAATTTGTATTTCAAAACTGCTTCTGCAAGAGGAATGAGGATCATGTGTGCTATTTTGTGTTCTGACATTTTAGCAACTGGAAACGGGGAAACATGGCACTGAGTTTTCCAAGTTGAACCAAGATAAAAAAGAATAAGGCATGGGATGGCCAAGCCCAAAGAACAGTAGTAAATGGCATCACATCTAGTTGGTGACTGGTCACTAGTGATGTCCCTCAGGGGTCAGTGTTAGGTCCAGTATTGTTTAATATCTTCACTGATGATCTGAATGAGGGTATTGAGTGCATCCTCAGTAAATTTGCAGATGACACCAAGTTGGCTGGGTGTATTGTTCCACTGGAGTGTAGGAAGGCTCTGCACAGGGATTTACACAGGCTGGATGGATGGGCTGTGGCCAATGGTGTGAGGTTTGAGAAGACAAAGTGCTGGATCCTCCTCTTGGGCCACAACAACCCCATGCAACACTACAGGCTTGGGGAAGAGTGGCTGGAAAGCTGCTCAGTGGAAAAGGACCTGGGAATGCTGATTGACAGCCACTGAACATGAGCCAGCTTGTATTCAGGCAGCCAAGAAGGCTAACAGCATTCTGTCTTGTATGAGCAATAGTGTGGCCAGCAGGACTGAGTAAGTGTTCCTAACCCTGTACTGGGCACTGGTGAGACTGCACCTCAAATCCTGTGTTCAGTTCTTGGCCCCTCACTACAAGAGAGACATTAGAGTGGGTCCAGCAAAGGTGGTGAAGGGTCTGGGAACAAGTCTTGAAAGGAACGGCTGAGGGACCTGGAGGTGTTCAGTCTGGAGAGGAGAGGGCTCAGGGGAGACCTTATTGCTCTCTACAACTACCTGAAAGCAGGCTGTACTGAGCTTCAGATCAGTCTCTTCTCCCAAGTAACAAGCAATAGCTCAAGAGGTAGCAGCCTCAAGCTGTGCCAGTTGAGGTTTAGGCTGGCTATTAGGAAAAACTTCTACATGGAGAGGGTAATCAGTTCTAGGAAGAGTCTTTCCAGGAAAGTGGTGCAATCAGTGTCCCTGGAAGTGTTGAAAAACCTTTTAGATGAGGCCCTCAGTGACATGGTTCAGTGGTGGTCTTGGCAGTCCTGAGAGGGTTGGACATGATGATCATAGAATAATAGAATCATAGAAGAGTTAGGGTTGGAAAGGACCTTAAGATCATCAAGTTCCAACCCCCCTGCCATGGGCAGGGACACCTCACACTAAACCATGTTGCCCAAGGCTCTGTCCAACCTGGCCTCGAACACTGCCAGGGATGGAACATTCATAACTTCCTTGGACAGCCCATTCCAGTGCCTCACCACCCCCACAGTAAAGAATTTCTTCCTGATATCTTAAAGGTCTTTTCCAGTCTAGTTGATTCTATTATTCTATAACTTCCTCTGCTGGTGTTTTAACAGTGCAAAACCCAGACACTTTCATACCTTGATGCTCATAAACATAGCGAGGTTTGGGGGGCAGACGGACACTCTGCTTAGGATTCTTTCATCAGGAAACTATTCAGCATCCCAGATTTGCATGGAGAGACACATAATTTTGGGCATCATGCTTAAATATCAGAATAAATGAGAATTCGGAGTTCTCTCTTTACTTGATATTTCCTTTTTGTTAGCTTTGTGTGACTGTGGTTTGTTCTCTCCTGTGACTGTGCCTTTTGCAGGATCCTGACTTTCTATGACACCCTGACATTGAGCAGTACTCCATTTCAACAGGATATCTGAAGAAGTCATTTTGAATAGCAGAAGTCATTTTGAATTTTGTTTAACTATAGCTAATGCATATAGTCAATGGAATAATTTTATCCCTTAATTTGTAAATTTATAAATTGATAGCAATGAAAAAGTTACAGAAATCCTTTTAGCTGGATTAAAATATGTTTTTGTTGCTTGATGCTCTTTAAATATGGTTAAAAGCAACCTCTTTGGCTTCCTAAGTGTCTACCTAAAAGAATTGCTTGATTCAGGGCTCTTAAAGAGTATGCTGAAACCCATTTTATGCAAATCTTCCCTAAATTGGTTTGCCTCAGATAGTCATGAATATAAACACAAGAAGGTAAATGGAGTGCCTTATACCTAAATGCACAAAGTAGTAATTTTCAAATGTGTTTTAAAAAGTAGTGGAGTCAGATGACATTCTGAAATCTCATTTTCATGATATTTAGCTTGCATATTATACTCTGTTAACAATAAATGGTCAGTTTTTTAACTCAAGACTTTTATCTACAACTTTTAAATTATTTGTTATTTGATATATTCATCCTTAGTTGCCATTTAGCTATTCGCTGCTTATTTATTTCCTTTACTTTTGCCTCATTTCTTTCAAGAGGTTGATACTGCCTTGGAGTAGAGTGATGATCAGGATGTATCATTTTGTTGTTCCCTGACGTAGGGATGCATGGAAAATATAAATAATGCAATGGCTGCAGCACTTCAGTGGGAATCAGTAAGAATTACAGCAAAGTCATCATGGAAGTAGGGACTGAGTTCAGCACTATAATGGAGGTGGCAGTAGACATACTTTCCAGAAAAGGTAGAAATGGAAGAAAAATGAACTGTGTTCAGAATTTTTGCTTTGGAAGAAAATAAATATGGGTTAAGAAGCCTAGTGGTAAGGGCGGGAAGAAAAACTATATGCAATTTATGTTTTTTTTCCCCTAAAGGAAGATACTTTAACATGCCTCAGTTAAGAGAACATATTTTTACCAAGGAAACAGAGCCACAGTTTCTAAAGAAAAGAGAGGCAATGTTTAGTGATACCTTTAGGCATGGATATAGGCACAACCAGTGGGGGAACTAGCAAATTAATTGTCAGATCTAATATAAATGAATCGGACGACAACTTCAAAAGATTAGATGTATAAAGCTTGTGATGACTTCACCTCAGATATTTTTCCTTCTATCTAAGGGCAGATGGAGAGATGTTATTAGTGATAGTTATGTGGTTCCAGTGCCTTAAGTTCGTAAATTAAGGTTGCAAATGGGTGTGGGACTGAAGCTGATCATACTGTTAAGTCTGGGGATAATTCCTGTAACATTTGGTGTAGCTGTGTAGCCTTTGAGATATGAATGAGAGAGCCCTGAGCAAAGAGTAACAGAGGTAGTATAAGATAGCAGTGGATATGAATGGGTCTTAAAGGGTTTTTGGTTTTTTTTTTTTATACCTAATCAGTCAGAATTTGATGAAAAAAATCATCTTAAGCATGATTTCCAAACTGAATGTATAATCCATTTGGGACAAACACACAATACTGAGGTTCATGCTCTATAAAAAAAAGATGTTAACTGTAAAGGAAACGAAAGTTGTATGCTTTTTAATGCAACAGCTACACTTCAGGTAAATGTACAGACAAGAGGAGTCATATCTGACTTACCAGTTCCTCGTAATCTAGTGCTAGAGCTGCTGAAAATTTTGCAGTTAGTAAGCAGACCAAACAGATAATATGGCAAATTCGTACCAGTGTATTTCATTCGCTTTCGGGATTGATTTATTGTAGTGAAGTAAATATTCATCGTTCTCCTGTGGATAAATTCGGGTCATTGTGGCCTCAGAGCACATAAGCAGGGAATAGATAACTTCAGAGTGGCAGCTAGCAAGTTTATTTTCCCCTATATGTAGCCACTCTCCTGTAACGCTTTTCAAGCATCAAACATTCGTTGTTACTTTTAAGTCCATGCCTCCTACATGTAAAGGCTATTTCAGCTAATGTTTGCAAGCTAAAGTTGACTGTGAAAAGTAAGCTAAAGAGTTGTATCACTTCTGGGAGGGATTTGATTGAAAACATGAGCTGAGCTGTCTCTAGATGCCTATTTCAAAACCAGACCTGATAAGGGGGAGAGTTTGTGTGATTTAGTTCGGGGTATTTTTATAAAATTAATTTTAGCCTGAAACATCATGCCAAAAATACTGGTGATTCATGTCAGTGACTTAATCCTTTTACTGTCATGTTATTTTTGTGCATCAGGAGACAAGTACAGATTTCTTCCGTTCTAGACAGCTGCACTTTCTGCACATTAAAACAAGTAGCTTTTGTGGTAGTGAACTCTTATACATAATTTAAAATCAAAATACAGGAGTTGTCATTGATACTAGGGATGTCCACAGCAAGTGTAGCTAGAAAAGTATATCTAGAAAGCATCAACTAATGCTACAGGAACATGCTTTTAAGAGTGCTTACTCCAGAGATCAGTAGAGGTGACTAACTTTCTTTGAGTTACAGTATCCTCCTGATATGTTTTGTTCTTGATCTTGGTTTTGATGTATGCCATGTTCAAATTAAATGTATTTTAGATATTCTCCTTAGTCATCTACCCTGGTGCTTAGAAATGTTAGTACTGTTTGTTGCATTACCTTAATTTTTCACGCCAGGTTTGAGACCACTCTTTCCACACCCTGCTCTGAATCCCTCCTTAAGCTTCTGCTGTTGATTTCTCTTTTAGATGAGAAACTGAGGAAAACTTCTGGGTGATACAAAAGTACATATGTTTTAGTTTCTTCTATTCCATGACTTTCTTCCCTGTTTTTGTCTTCATTCTTCATCTATGCTTAGACTTATTTACCTGTGGATTTTTAATTAAAGCAATTGTCATTCATAGGAAATACTGTCATAACCTTAATGGGGAAGCAGGGTTGGTTTTTTAAGTTTTTTTCCTTAGCATTCATCCTTATTTTCATATACAATCAATTTGCAAATAGCAGGTAGTCCTTGGCTGGCCACCAGGTGCCCACCAAACCACTCTATCACTTCCCTCCTCAACAAGATGTGTGGGGACAAAATAAAATGAAAATCTCTTGTATAAAGATAAGGACAGGGAGAGATCAGTTACCAGTTCCATGGGCAAAACAGACTGGACATGGGAAAAATTATTTGCTTTTATCGCCAATTAAGAAATGAGGAGGATAATGAGAAATAAGAACAAGACTGCTCCAGCGTGGATCCCTTCAGTGGGGTGCAGTCCTCATATTCTTCCTTCCCCTTTTGCCCCAGTGAAGAAGCAAGACTCATATACCGTTTAAGTTTTGGAGCTAGATTTAGTTTCTGAACACTTCATGTAGTACACTAGAGCAATTACAAAAAAAATAGTTTACAGTAAAATACTGCTAAGGTCTTGGTAAACAAAATATAAGCAGGGATAGGATGAGCAATACTGTGGGTCTGATTTGTTTTATTGATTTTGTCTTATGTTTCCTCTTCTTCTAAGGCTCTGCCTCCACAAACTTTTCTTTGTGACACATCTATATTGACAGCATAATATGGTGTGCAATACAAAAAATGTCTGTGAGGGAGGTGGCAAGCTTAAAATGTCTGGATATGGAGACAGGTGGCACTGCCTCTCTGAGGAGGGGCTTTAGAATTATTTTACGTTACTTTGTATGTCTGTAAGGTACATTAGAAGATAAAATTATTACATTTTCATGTTTTGAATCTGGAAGTAGTGACTAAGGGAACTAAAATGACAATTTCCAGAGCTATTTTTCCTAGCTGTGATGTGTTTCATAAAGACACTAGATTCGAAGGGGGATGGGGTTGTAGCTGGGCTTGCCTCAGTGGGACAGCGCTCCAGAATTGATGAAGACTGGGAGGCCTCCTGTAATCACAGTATGTTAGAGATTGGAAAAGACCTCAAAAGATCTTCTAGTCCAAAATAGTAATCCTAGGGTGAAATCGGTGTGCTTGGCTTGCTCCCTGAAATGTCTGTACACCAATGCGCGCAGCATGGGAAATAAGCAGGAGGAGCTAGAAACCTGTGTTAAGTCAGGAGATTATGACCTGGTGGCAATTACAGAGACGTGGTGGGACAGCTCACATGACTGGAATATAGTCATGGAGGGCTATGTCATTTTCAGGAAAGACAGGCCATCCAGGCGGGGTGGTGGGGTTGCTCTTTATGTGCGAGAGCAGCTACAATGCACTGAGTTCTGTCCAGAGACAGATGATGAGCGAGTTGAGAGTCTGTGGGTGAGAATTAAGGGGCAGGCTGGCAGGGGCGATACTGTTGTGGGGGTCTGTTACAGGCCACTAGATCAGGGTGAGGAAGTTGACGAGGCCTTCTACAGGCAGCTGAGAGCGGCCTCACAGTCACAGGCTGTGGTCGTCGTGGGGGATTTTAACTTCCCTGATATTTGCTGGAAGGACTACTCGGCAACCCAGCCACAGTCCAGGAGGTTCCTCCAGTGTATGGATGATAACTTTCTCATGAAAATGGTGGATGAGCCAACCAGAAGAGGTGTGCTGCTCGATCTCATCCTCACTAACAAGGAGGGTCTGGTCGAAGGAGTGAAGGTTGAGGGCTGCCTTGGTTGCAGCGACCACGAGATGGTGGAATTCAGGATCTTGTGTGGTAGGGCCAGTAGAATACCAAGTAGAATTGCAACCCTGGACTTTAGCAGGGCAAACTTTGGCCTCTTCAAGCAATTGCTAGTGGAAATTCCATGGGCTAGGCTGCTTGAAGGTAAAGGGGCCCAAGATAGTTGGTTGACGTTCAAGGACTGCTTTTTCCGAGCTCAAGATCAGAACATCCCGACACATAGGAAGTCAAGGAAGAGGGTCAGGAGACCTGCCTGCCTAAATAGGGAATTGCTGGGTATGCTAAAGTGGAAGAGGAGAGTTTACAGGTCATGGAAGGAAGGGCTGGCCACTTGGGAGGAATATAAGGCTGCTTCTAGAGGACGGCTAAGCTGCTAGGATGGCTAAGGCCTCCTTGGAATTAAAGCTGGTGAGAGGGGTCAAGGACAGCAGAAAGAGCTTTTTCAAATGCATGGCAGATAAAACTAACACCAGAGGCAATGTAGGCCTGCTGATGAACGGGATGGGTGCCCTGGTGACAGAAGATACAGAGATGTGGCAGAGTTACCGAATGACTTCTTTGTCTCTGTCTGACCTTGCGGAGCCAGTCCTGAGAGAGCCCTGTACCGCTGAGACCTCAGATGGAGATAGGTCAACGGAGCGGTCTGCCTTAGTTCAATGAGGAATGGGTTAGAGACCAGATGAGCAATCTGGACATCCATAAATCCATGGTTCCAGATGGGATGCACCCGCGGGTGCTGAGGGAACTGGCGGAGGTCATTGCTAGACCACTCTCCATCATCTTTACCAAGTCTTGGGAAATGGGAGAGGTGCCTGAGGACTGGAGGAAAGTAAATGTCACTCCAGTCTTCAAAAAGGGCAAGAAGGAGGACCCGAGTAACTATAGACCAGTCAGCCTCACCTCCATTCCTGGGAAAGTGATGGAACACCTTATGCTTGGTGCCATATTAAGGCATATCAAGGATAAGAGAGTTATGAGGGGCAGCCAACATGGCTTCACCAAGGGGAAGTCATGCTTGACCAATCTCGTAGCCTTTTATGAGGAAATAACATGGTGGATGGATGATGGCAGAGCAGTGGATGTGATCTACCTTGACTTCAGCAAAGCCTTTGACACAGTCTCCCACATCCTCGCGGCTAAATTGAGGAAGTGTGGTCTGGATGATCGGGTAGTGAGGTGGACTGTGAACTGGCTGAAGGAGAGAAGCCAGAGAGTTGTGGTCTATGGGGTGGAGTCTAGTTGGAGGCCTGTATCTAGTGGAGTGCCTCAAGGGTCGGTACTGGGACCAGTATTATTTTACATATTTATGAATGATTTAGATGAGGGAGGTTGAAGTGCACTGTTAAGCAAGTTTGCTGATGACACTGGGATATTTTCAGGGGTGGCCGACACGCCAGAAGGCTGTGCTGCCATCCAGAGAGACCTGGACAGGCTGGAGAGTTGGATGGGGAATAACTTGATGAAACGGAAAGTGTAGAGTCCTGCATCTGGGCAGGAACAACCCCAGGTTCCAGTATAGGCTGGGGAACGACCTGTTAGAGAGCAGTGTAGGGGAGAGGGACCTGGGGGTCCTGGTGGACGACAGGGTGACCATGAGCCGACGCTGTGCCCTTGTGGCCAAGAAGGCCAATGGCATCCTGGGTTGTATTAGAAGCGGGGTGGTTAGTAGGACGAGAGAGGTCCTCCTTCCCCTCTACTCGGCCCTGGTGAGACCTCATCTGGAATATTGTGTCCAGTTCTGGGCTCCTCAGTTTAAGAAGGACAGGGACCTGCTGGAGAGAGTCCAGCGCAGGGCAGCTAAGATGATTAAGGGAGTGGAGCATCTCCCTTATGAGGAAAGACTGAGGGAGCTGGGTCTCTATAGTTTGGAGAAGAGGAGACTGAGGGGTGACCGTATTAGTGTATATAAATATATAAAGGGGGAATGTCACGAGGATGGAGCCAAGCTCTTCTCAGTGGCAAACAATGATAGGATGAGGGGAAATGGGTACAAACTGGAACACAAGAGGTTCCACTTAAACTTGAGAAGAAACTTCTTCTCAGTGAGGGTGACGGAACACTGGAACAGGCTGCCCAGGGGGGCTGTGGAGTTCTCTGGAATTCAAAACCCGCCTGGACACGTTCCTGTGTAACCTTATCTAGGTGTTCCTGCTCCGGCAGGGGAATTGGACTAGATGATCTTTTGAGGTCCCTTCCAATCTCTAACATACTGTGATACTGTGTGATATTGCAGAGTTCTGTGCACGTTTCTCCCATATCTGTAGTGAGATAACAGCATTGGAAATGAAAACTTTAAACACAGTAAAACTAGACCAATACAGTACAAAACCCTGCAGAGCTGAAGCTCATTCATTCATAGGTTTCCTACGTAATAATGCAAACTTCCCAAAGCAAGCCACACAGTTTTCTGTGGCTAGCTATACTACCAGTAAAACAGAAATGCCTTCTCTGATATTAACTTGAGTTATCTGTAATCCCACCTGTAATATACCTACGGATATATTTAGATAAACACGAAGTCATGAGTTGACTCTAATCTAGAAGCCGTAAGTTCATGATGCTTTTCTGTTTGGCCTGCATAGACTAAATTTCTATCCATCATCACCTGCCTGTGCAGACATATTTCATGTAGAAGCAATGCTGTGTTTCTTATCCTGTAATAAAAGGGAGCTACATTTTAAACTTTCAGATACAACTGTATTTTAAAATATTTATTACAAAGGTTTGTCCTGTTTTCAGCTGGGATAGAGTTAATTTTCTTTATAGTAGCTCATACAGTGCTGTGGTTTGGATTTAGTCTGGGAATAATACTGATAACACCCTGATACTTAGTTGTTGCTAAGTAGTGCTCACCCTGTAGGGTCTCCTTCCCTGGAGATACTCAGGAGCCATCTGGACACAGCCCTGAGAAATGTGCTCTAGTTGACCATGCTTGGGCAGAGAGATTGTTCTACATGACCTAGACGGTCCCTTCCAACCTCAACCATTCTGTGACGCTGTGATTCTATTAATGGTCTAACAGACAGAAATTACTCACCTTAAGTATTGCTTCATTTGTAATGCTGAACAATACCTTGTTCAATTCTTCTTTGTAGAATGCCTGTTAGATAATGTGAAGATTTTATTCGTATGCCCATTATAAAACCTTTGTGTTCCATGAACAAAACATTCTCTTAGTATGTGCTTCAACTCTAAACATCCTGTAGTAATAGACTCAAGTTTATTGATTAATGGTTTTATGGTTCTTAGTTCTTAGAAGATCCTGAATCTTCTGTAAGGAGAACATTACCTTATTTCCTAAAGTTGTCATTTATGTTTAAGAGATTTAGTCTCTGAAGCAACTGCTCTGCAACAGCAAAGAGAGGGAATTAATTTTAAGTATTTAAATAACAAGTTGGCAGGTAGGTGGACAGTTATTTTTCAACAGCTACTAGCTTATAGAAAGTGTCAAGAATGACACCATCTCTGTAGTCCTAACAGTAATTTCCCACTCCCACAAAGCAAGAATACAAATCCTAAACCAATGCATATAACATGGATTTTGTATTGTACATTATTTCTTTCAGACAGTTATCCAATAAGCATAGCCCAATGCTTCTTTCAGGTTGCTGAAAATGTTAATTTTTATTTTCTTTCAGGTGCTTATTACAAAAATTGCTTTGTGTGAATGTTTTGTACTTGTAAGCAAATGCTTTGATGAAGTTGACTATCAGCTAATCTTTTATGAAAGGAAATCACTTCAATTCTCAGGAAGGTGCTTTGAATAAAAATCAGAAAGTTCTGTAATTTCCCAGTTGAATTCTGTTTGTTCATCACTAAAATACACATTGGGTTCCTTCCAGAAATAATTTTTCATTAGTAGGAAAATTTTAAAAACATTAACATCTTGGAAACCTACTAATATTTGAGGGCCACAGTCACCCTTAGAAAAGCAGTCACATGCATACATTAGTGGATTTGTAAGTTTAACAAAATCAACTTTCATTTCAGCTTGCAGAAAAAAACCCTGAATTCTGCAGGAGGTGGATGTGAAAAGGAAACACTTCTTTTATCTTAGACATAAAAGCAATAGCAGCGTCGTGTTCTAAGGTTCGGTTAATTATTCCTTGTTCTTGGAACTGTTTCAGTGATTTACTCTTTAGCTTTACTGTTATAAGGAATTGATATGTATGGCATTAACTCACTTTCCATGGCATTTGATTCAGTGGTGTCAGTACCTACAACTGACTTAGCGGAATAAGCAGTAGACGTATAGACTAACTTCAGCAAGTAAAGGAATTTTATTTCCATTTTACATTTCTATTATACCAGATTGTAAAGTGCAACAAAAATGAAAGATTTTTAGCTCTTAATCATAGCCATTTACAGAAGACATCTAGTCATGATGGGGTGTATTCTGAACTGTTTTCCCTTTTGCTTAATTGAAAGAAATTGATTCAATATAAATTAGTATTCTTCATTATCTTCAGTCCTAGGATCTAATACCATGAAGCCACTTACAGAAACAGTAAGTTCCAATTGAGGCCAAATCATACATGATTATACCCTCAATTCCCCTTAACAGACAAAAAAAAAAAAAAGTGTAGCGTGAAGATTGACAGATAAAGTAACAATATTTGGGGACTGGATATCTCTCATAGAGATTGGGGGGGCGGGGGGGAAATTACTTGCATACATGCTTAAAAAGAGATTTACAGCCCTTTAAATAGGAAGGAAAGCATATACGAGCTTCTGTGGCTGATGCTTGATCAGTTTTTACCCCAGTACTCCTCTTTCCCCCCTCCCCGAATCATCTATTGCAGGATAGGTTTTGTGCATTGAACCTATTACAATCATAAAGTTATTCTCTGGAAGTAATTAATATTTGGACTGATGACAGAAGAAATGTTCTCCATCCCTGCCACATAGAAGAAAGGCATTTGTGCTCCCACTTTGTCAGGATGTTTGTTAACCATGTGCAACTCAGGAAAACCTCTCAGATACAGTAATGCCAGTTTAACTTAGGCATTGTTCTTATCAGCGGCTTTGCAGATGCTGTAGGCAATAAGCCATGTGAGTCACTTAGAGAACTTTCCAAATGATTTTCCATGTCTCAGTGATGAAAGTAAAAGCATTCCTCATGGAACCTCTAAAGCCCTTCACTGAGACAAGTGCAGTTTTTAAAGCAGAACTACTATGCTGCTACTTCTAAAAGTAAAAAAAGTTCTGGAAGACTCAAAGTAATTTGCTTCCTATCACAGTTTGATGAGTGAATAATAAAGACTAGGTCTGACCTTTAGTGCAAGGCTTAGACATGGAAATTTCAGATCTGAGGCAACGGGCAGTTTCAGGAAAAGGCAACCAACACTGTATGTTGCTGTTTGAATTTTACAATGTAAAAGCCTGGAAAAAAAGCATGAGGAAATCCTATTCCTGCTCACTGGAATTTTCTGAAGTTAGCTATTTCCGTACCTTTTGCTGTGACAGCTTTCAGTGTTACCTACTAGCAGTACTTTAGAAAAGGAGGACATCTGTAAAACCTGACAGCACGCAATTCCTTTGCTCTGCCCCAGCTCACCTCCACCCCTTCTCTGAGCTACTGCAGAGCAAGTGAGAATTGATCGTTTGATATACTGTGGAGGAAACCAAAAAGTACAGGATGAAGTCTGTCAGATCTATTTTTGAATTCTATCTGATCTAAGCAATTTGATTGGGAGTTCTTATTTTTGATCAAGAACTCAATTTCATACAGTTTAAGGAAAGTTCATACAAGGTACAATTGACTGGTTGTGTGACTGCCTGTTAGATGCAAAACTGTTGACAGAAAAATTAGGTTATCCTTTTCAAAAGCTACTATATTAGGGGTAATAGTGCAAGTTGCCTGAGGAGTAATTTTAAATGTTAAGACTTCCACACCAGAAACCTATGAAAGGCTAAGGGTATTTACTCAAGATCCAACATTGTTATGAAGTTCTTGCTATAACATTGTGCCACTACCAATGTCTGAATTTGCTAGCCTGTATTCCTGGATCACAGTGCAAATACAAAGTCATTGGGTGGCTGTACAACCATCCATGAGACAAGTAATTCAAGGTTTAATGTATCAAGTCAAAAGTAATGATTTCTTTGAAAAATAATCAGTTTCTTCATTAAATCAGTGTGACTTTTTTCTGCATCTTTTATAAATCACCATAGAAATCTCTTTTTCGAAAGATATGATTTTAATTTGAAAGAAGCGTGGCTTTAAGCTTTTAAAGTTGCATTAGATGAAAGACCCAAAAATCAGACTCTATGACATTCGGGTCTTTCTTGACTTGATTTGCCAGCCTATTTATTTTTTTATTATACCTTTGTCCAAAATTTCTGTGTATATAGGACATGTCAAGAACAACAGCTTTCTTCCTGGTTTCTTTCTGAAACATGAAATTGGAGATACCTATACATAGAAATATATTAGTTCATGGGTTTCACTCTTTTTAAGTAGAATGTGTAGTTCTAGAAACGGGCACATACTCTACTCAGATTCAATTGAGTGCACCTTTTCCTTTTGCCAAATAGTAAAGAGAGGAGAGGACTTGATGACTGTAAATAGGATGGCAAAATCTACCTCATTTTCAAGTTCAACCATCTGGAGTTCTAGAAAATAAATGGAGAATTAATGAAGCTTTAGAAATTTTTTTTTTATAGTATCGCTACCTATATATTAAACTGAGAATTCAAGAGATTATTCTGGAATGGGAAAACCAGCTATAAGACAAAAGAAGGAAATAAAAAGAATGCCATTTATCTGCAGCCTGTCTGGTTGGTCATAAGAGTTGAATAATGATGAAGGTGTCTCTTACAGCAGCCTCCAGGACTTAAAGGGGGCCTACAAGAATGCTGGAGAAGGATTCTTTATACTATTTGCATCCTATAATCCTTAAAGGCATACACCCTGTGTTCTTATTATGTGGCATATTGTTTTGTACATTATAAATTACATAATTGTGTTATTCCTTTACTAAACACACATGCAAACCCTCCATTTAGCTCATGTTATGTGCTTTATAATGCCATGTTTGAAAAATTGCTGCTCCGCATGTTTATGGTACAGAATTTCTGTATACATTGGACAATGTTTTGATATACTACTAGGCATCTTGCTCATTGTTCTGACACAAAGTACTTGTCAGTTGTACACTACAACTGTCTTATGATTCCAATTGCTTGCATGGCTACACCATTCAAATTTCATGTTTCCAGAGAAGCATTGCTTCTGCCTATAGTTGAGATAATCTTGAATGACATAAAACTTATGATTCATACAATACATTTTATTGCTTGAAATGTGTTTGATATCAGTCTAGATGAAATTCTAAATTCACTCCCTTCTCAGGGAACAATATGACTCTTGTGCAACATAAAAATGGTTTAAAGGAACATAAATGTCATTATATAATTAGCTTTATATCAAAAAGTTAATATACCTAGTAATCACTTAAAAATAAAAGCTGATAGAATGCATCAGGAAAATATTACATTTGACTTTTCTTATTATGAGTTCACAAATAAATTCAAAAGGCTAACTTTCATTTTCAGCTGATATTTTTACCTGACATTCCAAAAGGAAGAATAAAATCAAACTCTCCTTTGGCAGTCTGCATTCTTAATGTTTCCTGCTGACAATTGTTAGCAAGGAGTATTTATACTAGTAATCTGAAAGAAATTTTTATTTTCCTTATCATTTTACTCTCAGCAACAACCAAACAACAATTCAGCACTTTCTCTGAGGATTTCCACATCTCAAATAAGACTACTAATAAAACCCATGGCCCTTGCAAAGTATGCATAAGTCATAAACACTGGAGAATTGAACATGTAATGTTAGAAGAAAAAAGAATGAACTAATAAATGAGGAAAGTTTGGTTATTATTACACATGTATTTTCACACTTGCTGGAAACTCCAGTTAATAATCTGTTCTGCAGGTTCTGCTGTCTCCATCTTGCCTTTCCAGGAAACATGGTATTCGAACATGGTTCTGTTTTACAATATTTAGAAATCAGGCAAAATAAATGATTACACTTTTTGGATGCATTTTTAATCTTGACAGTTGACATCCTAACAATATGTAGAACATGACTGCCGATTCTTAAATGGTAGATATGTCGGTACTTTATTGTAAAATGTAATGATACATTAATTGACAGAAGATTAATAAAATCCCAGATTTCTATGATAAATATTTAATTAGTTTCAATAACCTTCAAAAGTGACATTCTGAAATGTTTTAATTGTTCATTCTTTTACAGACTTTCAGTAATCAAGAACTAATTTTCTTTAACAAAAAGTAATATGAAAACACCATTGATCTAAATGTAAAAATATTAATTCCTTCTCCTGGTAACTCTTAGCTGTAGCAGATTACTTGATGTTCCTTGTTTAAAACTCCACTGGGTTTTGGCTATTTGTGTTATACAAACTTTCATAAAAACCATCTAGCTTGTTGATTTTTTTTTTTTTCATTTTTCAGATAGATTTACAAACGTTTAGTATCAGTCTGTTGTTTTGCTAGTTGTCAGTAATAGATCTGTGTCAGCTGTATCCAGAAAAAAAGTTGTTTCACAGGCATCTTTATAAATCCCTTATATTCTACTGCAAAAGGCACTTGTGGCAATATGTTTCTAAGACTGGAGAAAACTGTACTGCTCCAAGTATTGCAGCTCTTCTTCTTCCACTATCATCATCTGGGCATTTCCTGTTGCTAATTTCATTGGTGGATTGCTCGACTTCTTACTCACTCATAGATAACTGTACTAGAAAAGTACTATTTACATTGTCATTCAAATAAACCCTATATCTCTTTACTTTGTAATGAAAATAATACAGAACCCTACAAGGGAATCTAGAATTCTGGTTTAGATATTGTATAATTCACATATTCTGTTTTTGTAATTTGTCACTTGTTTGTAATATTTGAAGAATCTACTGATATTATTTATCTTTAAATGAAAAGATTATTAAAACTGACTATTCCATGGTTTGGTTTTGCTTTCTAAGTCTTAAATAGCATTTGTCTTGTTCTTCTTTGACAATATAAAAATAAAAAGCCCTGGATAAAAATAAAAAGTCCTGGTTAGTCGTAACTAAAAAAATGAGGAACTTCTCTTTCCATTTGGAAAGTTCTCCATTTAAGGCATCTTTCCAATAAATATTTTCCAATGCATTATCTGTACCAAGTAAGATAATAGTAAATAATCTAGTTCTGGTAACAGTCATCTAGCTTTTCTAGCTGCAGTAGATATTTTGGCATTGCTATGGTTGGATACATAAATTAAGGGTTAAGTAGTGTGCTTGATTGCTGTTGTTCCCTCTATAAGGCTGCTGAGCAGTATTTTTATTTCATCTTAGGATCTCCAGTAGTTTTTAACTTTTCCTGGAACTAATGATGGACTGCATCTTCTCAAACTTGCAATCAGAGAAATGTATGTAGACCTTCAGGAAAATCCGTACAGCTATTTCTGATTCTTCAGAGAGAAGAATGTGCCTAATTAGTGTGTTGGAGATGTATTAGACATGTTCAGTTAAAGTATAATGCTGTAAGGTGGTGCTGAGTACACTTCTGCAATACTAATTATGCAGTGGGGTCCATTTATGTAGGTGACTGCTCAAGGTTTGTTTTCACAACTGGATTGTGAAATCTTGAATATAGATATCATAGTGCAGTAAATATTTTTATTGTCCCTTTAATAGAAAATATAATATTATCTCAATTTGAGGTAGAATTTTCTTAAGTTAAAATTCAGCCCTCCACTGGGTGTTTGTTTAAAGGGCAGAATCATCTGCAGTTCTGCTAATGGTAGTTAATGTGGCAGCATCACAGGTTTCCTGGGGTACACATGCAGCTTCTCTCAGCTGCTGCTGCTGGTGTTTGAAGCCCTGCAGTGGAAGATGTGTAGAAGTATCTGTTCACAGACAGTACTGTATGTTCACAGCAGTTATGAAAACTTTTGCTTTCTGTGACTCCACAGTGGTGGATGGAATTGCTCAAGATTCATCACTTCTGGTTTTGTTTCCTTCCAGAAGTTGTATTTGCGACTGGTCTCCTCATGTTTTTCAGTGACAAAAGCCCATGTAAAACTGTAGGCAAAAATAACATTTGAAGTTCCTTTGTTTTATTTGAATACAGTCTTTTCAGTTTCCCTTTATTTCCCTATGCTTTCCTGATCTAATGTGATTTTCATCTCTCTATAGTTCCAATAATTTATTGCTGAAGGATAAGCAGAGAGGAAAAACCTCCAAAACAACAGTGGCATGAACTGCAAAATCTATCCCTAACACCCCATGGCTGCTTTTAATTAGGGGGGAAAAAAACCCCAAACTAACATACTAAGAAGAACAGAATATAGGAGAACATTATGTTTTCTTTCTAATGTCTATCTTGATTTGTTTCTCTTTAATTGTTCCTGTTGAGGTACGTGGTTTATGAAATGCTTTTCAAAGTAGGAGCTTGTGATGCTGCAATTAGTAGCAAGTATCAGTTTTTCTAAGAATTAAGGAAGAGCTTATTGTAGTTAGTGAAGAAGAGGAGGTGCCCAAATTAGACTTGCTTCTGGTTAAGAATGAGAAGATCTGGCCAAAGCAGCCAGAAAACTGGTAAAGCTTATTGTGTCTCTAAAACACTTCCTATTGAGAGGAGAAATAAAACTGGAGGTTTTGGTAAAATGGAGAAAATCTTAGGGTTTGTGGGAAAGAAGTAGGAAAGCTAGACAGACACCTAAGGAGATATTAATTTTAAATGGAAGCTTGAATATTTTTAATCAAGAGATTGTTTTGACCCAAGGTGAAGAAAAGCCTTGACATTCTTTCCAGGTTGGATGAGGCTTTGAGCAACCTGGTCTAGTGGAAGCTAACCCTAACCATGACAACATGGTTGAATTAGATGATCATTAAGGTCCCTTCCAACCCAAACCGTTCTATGATTCTGAATAGAAATGACATTGCTCAGACATGGTGGTGTGAGTGGGTAGTTAAGATAGCTAACAAAAAGCTAGTTCCTGTCTCTCACATATTTTGAAATATACCTTAATGGCAGTTTGGAACCACTCAGTGTTAATGAAGATAATCAATACAGTATGTTCTTGAGGATTGTCACAATAGTTTATTCATAAATAAATAAATTATCTGATTTAGTTATTAAAAGCAAGCTTCAAAGAAGAAGGAGGTTTCGGATCTGGCAGCCAGTGAAATACTTTGTCTCTCCTGTCATTTGAAATTCTTATTCCTTTTTTTCCCACTACCACACAGAAATCTTTCTATGATTTTTACTGGATTATTTGTATGATTTAACTTGGATTGTATGGTGAATTTATTTAGGTCACAATTTTTTTTTATTTTAACCTTTTTTTTATAACAACTCCATCAACTGTATCGTATCTCTTTAGAAGGATGTATCAATAAAGTCTAAAAGCTAACAGAGAAATAGATAGTCTCCTAATTTTTTATGTAGGAAAAGCAAACCCAATTCAGCTTCTGGCAAGATTAAACACATGAAACAGTAAAACTTATTTGTGTTAGTTTGAGTACTAGCTTTCAAAACTCTGATGATCCATCACACTGATTACAAAACTTAATCATGATATGGCCAAATAGCCACAGAGTCTGCAATTAAATTTAGACTATATGTCCTTGTTATTATTAATTATTAGAGCTGCTTTGTACATTTCTCCAAGTTAATTAAAGTGATTTTTGTTTGAACTACATCATACTGCTTTGTGGGTGCTCTTAAATAGGCACCTTTAACTGGAATTATGTTGGATTAATTTCTCTCGGAAAATTGCCAAGCTAAACTAAAATTTTATTTTTAAAGGAAAGAAATACATATTTGTGCACATGAATTTCTACCAGCTGAAGGATAAATTATTCTAAAACTTCTTGTTTAAGTTAAATTTCTCTCTCTGCATGTCACTTTATTTAGTATTAAGGAAATCCTTTTATAGTCCACCCATATTTTCAGTAACTACAACAACCAAAAATTGTGGGGTCAGAGAGAAACCTGTGTTTGAACAGCTATCTTTTGTTAAAATTGAAAATAACACCAGCAACATCGATGTGTTTCATAAACAGATTTATATCTTGCAAACAAGGTAAAAAATAACAGTACTTTGAATCTTAAAGACAACAGGTTTACAACTGTCATGGGGTGTACCCAGTGATGAACTTGTCCAGTGACTTTCTGTAGACTGTCTTTTGCAATCAAAATTGCTCCTGAAGGAGAAAGATGAGTGATATAATCTCTTTAACTCATTCTGTCTCATTTTCAAAAAGGCTAAACAGGTAGACAGAGGAATTTACTTAGCTGAAGGTCATGACTGCTCAGTTGAACCTCTATTAAAGGCACATAAGATTCAAAGTCAAGTAACTGTGTTTTAAGTGCCTTCTTTTATAATGACATGTTTCTTGTTTTCTTGCTTCTTATGGCTGTGTTTTCATACTAAAGCCTTCCTGAATTGCCTACTGTTTACTTTGCTATTCAGTATGCCAGAGCAGTAATGTACAGCTAAGTATTCAAATACATCATTTATCTTTAAGTTTGTCTTAATCTTTCCAATATTTAAAGTTTACATACCTATGTGACAAGTTTGTCTATAGAAAAGTAAAATGTATGAGTAACTTCACATATAGAAAAAGACATATTTTTACTTGCACATAATATTATCTGTTCCTTAATAAACAAACAAATTATGTTTACTCTTCTGGCTCTTTACTTTAAATTAGTGGGCAGAATATGTTGCACATATTCTGTACATACAAATACTGCTTTTTAGTACAGTAATTATTTTTTTAAAGAACCATGCAAAAATTTCTGGGAAGTCTTTATATCATGGAATTTTTAGAAATTAAAAGTAATGTATTTAACTTTAAAACATTTATAGCTTTATTTTCCATAAAAATCCCAACAAACCATAAACCAAACAAAATCCAAACCCAATAGTTTTACTATCTTTACTTTCTAGGAAAAATTGTAAAAGTAAAAGAAAAAAAGAATTAATTCTATGGAATATAATATTTTTATAAAGATCATATTAGGTGATCATCTGGACATTAATCTGAAATGTTTAAGTCTGATAAAAGTCTTTGCAAGTTAAATTTGTCAGTGTGTAAGACAATAAGGTAAGATTTAAAATAATGTATATATGTACCTGATAACTACTGTATAAACTGAACTGTAAAAAAAAGTGATGTTAGGCATTTGTAATTATTGTGACTTTACAGTGTATATCTGAAACAATGTGTTGTATTTCCTGTTGCATTGTCAAAAGGAATCACCTTTGAATTGTATGAACAATGAAATAATCTCCTTTTTCTTTGACAGACAAAAGTTGAAAAGGAGCATTATTGTTCTCATAAATGTTGCCTAAAATGAAAATTGATTTTGTCAGCTTGGAAGCTGTTGTTGCCAGTGGTTGTTTGGAGTTGTTGTTAGTGGGCAGTAGCCAAGAGAAATTAGCTGAGGCAACAGCAGGAAATAGTGTGCTAGAGAGAGTTTTTAATCCTGTCCTTGATTATCTGAGAGGGGGGCTTTGATAAAAATGCACACAGAAAAAGGAGGTGTGACTGATCTATTTTTCTTCTTTTAATTTATTTTTGTCTTTTCGGATTGGTGATGGGGAATAACAAAAAACAAATGCTCATGAGGGAGAAAAGGATTTCTCCACATTTTATTTTTTCTTTGTGGAAGGATAAAAATCAGAGATACTAAACACTGAGGCAACACATGGTTCATTAGAGTTTCTAGTATATTATATGCAAACGGACAAGGGCAAACATTGACCCTCAGAGGCAAATGGACAAGGACAGTTGGAGGTAAGATGTGCTACAGTGGTGTGTATAAGAATGGGAGACACAGCAGATTTATTTTTGGATTTGTAATATTTAATCTGCTTCTGCTATGAAAGCAGAACTTATTTGGGGGCAGAGTGCCATGATTTGTCTTTAATAGGGCATTGATAGGGACATACAACTTACATTGTAAAGGAACAGCTGAAGAAAATCAGTAAATTAAAATAAAAAATAATTAAACATCGGTTCTCCTCTGATCTTTAGGTTACTTTTACTGCATAATGTTCCCTTCCCTGAATTCACCTCATAGGGTTATTTTGTTTTCCTTATTCACTGCTTTTTCTGAAACACTGAAAATACTGGCTGATACTCCTTGAAACTGTGGCACTTCTGTCATGTTTAAAGTGTCCTCAAACCATCAGAGGGAAGGGAAGATTCCTTCTCTCTGTCCCCCATGTATCAGAATAATAAGACTAAATTTTGTTGACACAGAGTGGATGGATGTGAAGGAATGTCTATCTTCCGCCTTCTCAGGAAAGCTAAGAAACAAGGCTCTACATTTCTCATCAGCTGCTGCCTCCTCTTACCAAATCCCTCACCCCAATTTGTTTATGACCAAAGACTATAATGAAGAATTTAATTATTTTATTAAATAGATTAATTATATCATAATTTAATTCATCGCAATATCGGTGCACTATGTCTTTTCTGAAGGTCATGAGTCTTCTCTGGTGCAAGAAACATTCTCCACCCTGTAGCTTATGTAAGTAAGTTCAAATCAGATTATAATATTCACTTTTAGCTGTAATGTTTGTATTAACTAATTTTTCATGTCTGCATTACTGTTATAAGCACTTTGAATGAGTGTAGCCTAGTTTGGTTTCCTAATGTATTCCTTCATAGTGAATAAATTGTCAGAAGATACCTGCAGATCTAAGTGTAAATTTGAAACTGAAATTCTTCTTAATTGTACTTCCATGAGCTAAATTTTCTGAAATACTAACAAGATGTAAACAGAGATATTATAAAATAATATTTTATTTTCAATATTTTCAGGTTACAGTTGTTTTTTTCCCCACTGTATGCATTGTGAAGTCTTCTTTATTGAAAAAAAAAAAAAAGTGTTATAAATAAGATTTTGCTACCCATTTGTTTTGAACTCTCTTGAGTGTTTTTATCTTTGGACTTTCTTTAGCTGGAAGAGTAACTTTATTTTTATACTTTCAGTGCTGAAGTGAAGGATCTCTTTCAATTTACTGGAAATAGGCCAAGCTAACACATGACTGCTTTCCTGTATAATTAGCTACATTATCATATTTCTAATGTCCCTTTGTCCTTGTTTAAGTCTGGTTCAATTTAGAAAATCAGTTTAATTTAAAAACAGATTAATTAATTTAATTATTTATGTATTTCATTTATTACTCTAAGTAATATAAAGATTTGATCCTTTAATAAGTAATCTTATGGGACCAAGGAGTCCTATAAATAGAAAGACTGCTAGTAATATACTATTCGCACCTAGAAACATGGTTCAAATCAAGGACAATACATGCCTCTCCATTTGCCATAGTAATTTACAAAATCATACTTAAGTACTCATTCTTTTTTTTGTTTTTTAAACTATTTCAACATAATGTGGAAAATAGAAAGAAAAGATGTGAATATGCCAGGGATTATTATCTTTTTCCAATTGCTCAGATATTTTTAAGGTAGGACCTGTCACAATACTAAGCTGTACAGATCAAATTTTTTAATGGATAAACTCATAGAACTAGAGTCTAAGTGAACACTCAAGAAGAATAGGAAGTATAACATCACAGTTAACAAAAGGCTTACCAGACTATTTTTAAGAACTTATTTTACATAATCTGTGTCCTCTTGGCATCTTCTCTCCCTGTGCTGCTTTGCATGGAACCTCTAGTGAAGAACAGGAAGATGACAAGGCATCCTGAGACAGCATTCATTTTCAGAGACAAGTGTCACTCTGTCCATTAGCCATCCAGCTATTCTTGTTTGCAGCACGGGTTAGAAATTGAATTGTAAAGCACGATTCCAAATAATTATCAGTGAGGGAAGAAAAGCACATTCAATGCCTACCTCTATTCCACCTTGGTTCCCATACAACCACTAATCAGGACTGTGCCAAGGGGTTTCTGCCTCTTGCAAGGAAATGGCTAAACTTTAAAAGCAGGCATCATTCAACATACCTTTCACAAGCACAGAAAATCATCTCAAGCAGGTGCAGTGATGGGCCTGATACTTCATCCCCTGTCAAAGAAGTGGCTGAAAACTCTGCCCAGATGGATACTTCTCTGGGTAATTAATAGGACTCGCTAGCATTTGTGCAGTCTGTACCAGAGCATCCAGTAGCACCAGGCTTGTATTTAACCAGCTGATTTTTGCCTGGTGCACAAGCAGAATTTCAGCATACTAACAGCAAAAGATACATAGATCCTTCATTATGTTCCATTGCATTTTGCTGAATTTTCTCAGTTTGTATTTTATAGACAAGGTCAGTTTACCAAAGTGAAACATCTTACACAGCTAAGAAAATGCCCTGCTGAAAACTTCAAGTTGTGTATAGTTTGTTCTTTCTTCTGAATTCTAAATTCTCTGCCTTGATGAATGGCAATAGAGAAAATAAATAAAAAAGAAATTGTCCTCTGTCATTAAACACAGCATACAACCACCCTGAGTTCACAAGCTAAAGAAAAGTGACACATTTTTACAAGGTAAGTTCTAATAGGAAAAGAACTGGTGGAGATCAATGGAAATAAGTGCTGTCAGGACAGTCAGTGACATTGCTCTCTGGAAAAAAAGTAAGAAAATTATTCCATAAACTATTATTCCAGGAATTGTACATTAATTTTACATTATGGAATAATTTCAAAAACTATTTCAGAAATAAAAAACGATGAATGAGGAAAAAGAAATTAAGAAATATCCTTCCAGTTCTCCTTAGAGAACTGTGACAACTTCTTGGTATAATTAGGGAAATGGTTCTCTGAAAGAAGTGCTAAAGCTATTGATCTTCATGACAGTAAACTCCATTTTAGGATACCAACTATACAAAAATTATATGAAACCCAGTGCAGCCACTTGAAACAGAATTCATAAATGGTAGAAAAGGAATAGGAAATAACTTGGTCTTGCAGCCTTTAATACAGATCAGATAGTGCCAGTTTATGCAAGATTAATGTTATGCTGAGTTAGATATGAATGTGTTGTGTGGGATGGATAATTCCAGAGAACTATACTCTTATGTGGTTTGGATTTTATTTGTATACAAATATACCATAACACTGAGATCCACTGTGAGTTTGACTTTCAGCCTGGGAACAGCACTGATAACACCGATGTTTTTAGTTGTTGCTAAGTCATGTTTAGTCTGACCAAGGACTTTGTGAGTCTCATGCTCTGCCAGGGAGGTGGGGAAGCTGGGAGGAAGCAGAGACAGGATACCTGACCCAAACTAGCCAAAGAGGTATTCCATACCACAGCACGTCATGTCCAGGATGTAGAACTGGGGGCAGTTACCTAGAAGGGCTAGATCACTGCTCAGTTGGGCTGAGTATCAGCCAGCGGGTGGTGAGCAGTTGTATTATCTTCACTTATTTCCCTTAGCATTATTATTATTGGTGGTAGCAGCAGTGGTTTGTGTTATACCTTAGTTACTGGACTCTTATCACAGCCCGTGGGAGTTACATTCTCTCTCCTCCCCATCCCTCCAGGAGCGGGGTGGGGGGGAAAGGAAAGTGGGGGAGTGAGCGAACAGGATGCGTGGCAGCTGGGCTTAAATCACATCTACAACTAGAGCCAGCCTCTGAGGCTGATTCTGAACTAGTACTCATTTCACAGCTTAATTCATGGCTGTTGTATGATTACAGCTTACAGGAACAAGGAACTGTCATAATTTTTTTAATTCCATTTGTATCTGTACCAAACTAGCCTCTGCACTTCCATGTTATGACATTTTTTGTTTATTCTGTCAAGCAAAGAGGAATTCTGACTGCTTCTTAAAAGTACTGCATTCTGATATTTTACTCTGAAGTGCATTAGAGGGGCTGCCTACTTGCACAGAAATTTCTGCAAGAAATTAATCTTCAGTCCATAAAGGATTGAAACCACTATTAGCACGCTTTAAAGTTAAATTATCTTCCAAAGAAAGAATAAATGAGAACGTGTCAGCACCACCAGCTACTGAGATTTATGCTATATAAGGATAGTTCTAAACTCAAAAATGACCGGATGTCTGGATAGCATGTATAGATGAAATTTATAGTATATCATTTATTTGAATCTATAAAGGCACCTGAAATGCTGTACTTGTGAGCCACTGTGATTCTAAACGTTTCCTGGAATTTTCCTTTAAAGATCAGGAAAAAAATCCCCATAGAAAATAATGAAGGCAGTGGTAATTTGGAGAGGGCTATTTAAAAGAGGCAGCCAGGATGTCTGCCCTCCTGCTTTATCACTAATACTGCAGGTTTTACATTATGGTATCCTGGGCTTCAAATTAAATGTCAAATTCAATTTGCCACTGAAAATGTGAAGTGTGTGACTGCCCTTAGAGGGGTAACCTGACAGCACAATTTCATAATTGGTGTCTGCCCTAATACTGAGTTAAAATACAGGAAGAGATGTTATTTGACTGCAGTCATATCTTGCTCTTAAAATATAAACAATCTGCCCTCAGATAGGCTAAAATGCATGTGGTTGAAATTTGATCCCTTAGTAAAGTTCACTGGCTTTTTTTAATATCTTTGGGGGAAAAAAAATGTTTAATACAGTATGAAAACAGATACAAACCTTCCTGAATGGGATCATGCTACCAGTTACGTTTTTATGTCTCTGACATTTAGCTCATAATAAAAATGAGATTTGTGAAAGAAAATGAAGAGGTGCTTATTCCACTTAGAGTTATTTATTTTTTTCCTTTAAATTAAGACAAGCTTCTGTTTTAATAATGAGGTCTCTATTCCACTTTAATATCCTATCATTATATCTTAGTGAACTATCTCCCATATAAGGAATAATAATGAGGAATGTTTAAATATAAAAATGTGTCATCCAGCATCTAGACACTTTTAATACTGGTTGTAATTAGAAACTTAAGAAACATGTGCAATTAAATATGCTCATAAAAAAGCTTGATACATCTCTGTAGAACCAGTCAATTTGTTGCATCATTAATATTCTTCAGTATGGCAGTTTAAAAATGTATCGCAGTGTTTCAGTGGAAAATAGCTAAGAACAAAATTATTAGCATTTAAACCATGATAACTGTTTCAGAAAAACAACCAGGTGTTTCTCCAAACTGATTTTGGTTTTACTGATGCATTTTCCATTTCAATATAGTTCTAGCAGCTAAATTCCAAATGCAGTGTCTTTTTACTGTATATTAAATAAATTCATTGCTAGCCTGCTATGTAACAACTATTGATTCTAATGAGATAGTCTAGTCCAACCATTTAAATACAGCAAATAACATTTTGTTCCTTTTTTCTTACTAATCTGGATAGTTTGAGATTTAATTAGGTATATATTTTAAAAATACCCTCAGTGTTAAGACTTCTTTCCAGGAGTGTTGAAAGTGACTTGTGTCTCTTAAGCTTAGGAAACTTTTATCCTGTCTTGAATTCAAGATGTAATCTTTTTCATAGAATTATGGAATCATAGAATAGTTAGGGTTGGAAAGGACCTTAAGATCATCAACTTCCAACCCCCCTGCCATGGGCAGGGACACCTCGCTCTAAACCATATCACCCAAGGCTCTGTCCAACCTGGACTTGAACACTGCCAGGGATGGAGCATTCACAACCTCCCTGGGCAACCCATTCCAGTACCTCACCACCCTAACAGGAAAGAATTTCCTTCTTATATCTAGTATAAACTTCCCCTGTTTAAGTTTTAACCCATTACTCCTTGTCTTATCACAACAGTCCCTAATGAAGAGTCCCTCCCCAGCATCCCTATAGGCCCCCTTCAGATACTAGAAGGCTGCTGTGAGGTTTCCACACAGCCTTCTCTTCTCCAGGCTGAACAGTCCCAACTTTCTCAGTCAATCTTCATATGGGAGGTGCTCCAGTCCCTTGATCATCCTCGTGGCCCTCCTCAGGACTTGTTCCAACAGATCCATGTCCTTTTTATGTTGAGGACACCAGAACTGCACACAATACTCCAAGTGAGGTCTCACGAGAGCAGAGTAGAGGGGCAGGATCACCTCCTTCTACCTGCTGGTCACGCTCCTTTTGATGCAGCCCAGGATACGGTTGGCTTTCTGGGCTGCATGCGCACACTGCTGGCTCATGTTCATTTTCTCATTGACCAACACCCCCAAGTCCTCCGCAGGGCTGCTTTGAATCTCTTCTCTGCCCAGCCTGTAGCTGTGTCTGGGATTGCTGCAACCCAGGTGTAGGACCTTGCACTTGGCATGGTTAAACTTCGTAAGGCTGGCATCACCCCACCTCACAAGTGTGTCAAGGTCCCTCTGGATGGCATTCCTTCCCTCCAGCGTATCAACCGAACCACACTGCTTGGTGTCATCGGCAAACTTGCTGAGGATGCACTCAATCCCACTGTCCATGTCAGCGACGAAGATGTTAAACAAGACCCAACACCAATCCCTGAGGGACACCACTTGTTACAGGTCTCCAGCTGGACATTGAGACATTGACCACAACTCTTTGTGTGCGGCCACCCAGCAAGTTCTTTATCCACCGAGTGGTCCATTCATCAGATTGATGTCTCTCCAATTTAGAGACAAGGATGTTGTGTCGGACAGTGTCGAACGCTTTACACAAATCCAGGTAGATGACATCAACTACTCTACCACTGACCATCAGTTCTGTAGCCCCATCATAGAAGGCCACCAAATTGGTCAGGAAGGATTTCCCCTTAGTGAAGCCATGCTGGCTGTCACCAAGCACCTTGTTGTCTTTCATGTGCCTTAGCATGCTTTCCAGGTGAATCTGCTCCAAGATTTTGCCAGGCACAGAGGTGAGACTGTTTAATGTTTTTTTGTGGCAAATCCTCTCATCTGAATATCTAAGGAATGAAACATTTGTGCTTATGCAAAATCTTTGTAAAATAACGATGTACTTTTGTCATAGTGTCTGTATATGTAGATCATCTCGACTTTGGCAACATATGTTTTCTCAAATAACAGTATTATTCTTTCTCAAATAACAGTATAACAATACAGAAAGATGCTTCATATTTCAAAAGCAGAATGTTTTGTTTAGAACAGGCTGCCCAGAGAAGTGGTGGAGTCACCACCTCTGGAGGTGGTTAAAAGACGTGTAGAAAGTGAATTGGGTAAGTTAGGGTAGCTGTCTGGGCTTCTGCTGAAATCAGGTTTCCATCACAGTTAAGCCAAATGAAAAAGGTTGTTCATTTCACTCTAAAATAGCTGTCAAAAATGTTTTGAATACATTTTCCTTCAGGTTGTCTATTTCTCTTCTTTTACTAACAAGAGAGCTTACATAGCTAATTTCTAAAGTGTCAAATTGCACATAATTTTTCTCTTTATTCTTTATTTCCTACTAGTTCCTTCTAATGAATATTGACACAAGTACATGACTGGCATAAAGGTTTCTGGGATTTGAAGAAATAACCATTCATAAGTTAATAAAAGAACAACTGTGGTAGTTGTGAGGAGATGTATTTACTTCCAGTTCAGGCTTTAAGAAACTGGAAAATCATGCTGATGAGGTCAATTTGTGCTGCAGTGCTTATTCACATACCTAAGCAGGGCTTTTCAGACTGCGTCGCCAGCAGCTGCTTCTCTGAAATGTGAGTTTAAGTTTAGTAACTGTCAGTCTGTTTGACAAATAGATGGGGGGAAAAAAACCCCAAAGAACTCAGAATTAATACCATTGCTTTCCTTCTCACAAGGCTTTGTTCAGTAGGCAGTTATTCATCAGAGAACATGTCCACTCCTTACAGTGGGAGCAGCATGTTGAAGCTGCCTTAGTGCTTGAGAGTAGCACAGGAATCCAGGATTGTATCCCTTCTAAGCACCCAGTACCTACAAGTATATCCTGAAACTCTTGACTTGCCAAGCAGTACTCTGATTTTTTTCATACTATATTCAAGTGAATGTGGGCAAATAGCAGCACCTAACCATTGCTGGTTTAGAGAAGATGAGAACTATTTCTGCCATCTTCTTATTTCCCTGAGCATGCTGATGACATTTTACATCCGATTTGCAGTAGGAATCCCAAAGAGGATCTAGCTCCTCTAGCAAGTAACATTGAATGATACCTGAAATAATTCAGCATTAAACCAGCCTTCATGGTAAAATTACTTTGTTAATCTCCACTACACTTAGTAGCAGATGACTTGGTAAAAAAGTAATACTAAACACTACAAAAATTCAGTCAATTGGCTGAAATCTCATAATTTCCTTGCTTTCATCACAAGATTGATATGCAACTTCTGTTCAAAACCTTGTTTTTTGAATATATCTTTACAAATATATTCAATTAGTAGAAAATAATCAATGTTTAATACAGTATTAATTTCTTATTTTATAGGTACTGTGCACAGTTTTCAGAACAGGTTTCGTTCATCTGAATAATTCAGAGCCTCTTGGACTCGTAGGCATTTTGAGATTCTTATTCAGCATTTGCAGTCAAATATTTTGTTTTGTTTTTCAGAGCAGCAGTTGAGATACTCATTCACCAATTTAGAAAATCTAACTGATCCACAGTTCAGAAATAGCCAATTTGCTTCTTTTGAACAGTAGCATTCTATGCTTCTTCCTAGAACTTGAATGGTACCTTTGATAGCTATATTAACATCATTACTTAAAAAAAAACCCTTATAAAATATTAATTTAGATACTGAAAGTCCTGGTGGCTTGCCAGGAGGAACCTGACAAGGAAAGGTTCCATTGCAGAATAAACTTTTAATATTGTTAGCAGTAAATTAAGTGTTCATAAGCCAACTCAGAAATTGTTTTATGAAACTGCTAAACTTGTGCTTTATTAAATTTTCTTTACAATAGGTTGGACTGTTATTAAAACTTGAAAATAAATGATCTTCCCTTGGGGTGATAATCAATGCTACAAGATGCCTTGCTGTTTACATTGGCTTAATATCATTTCACTTTCATTTGTCCTATATCAAAATCCACTGATACTTCATTGTAAAAGTGTCTGTGGTATGACTTTATAAAGTATTAATATGTTTTTATTTAATTTAAACCATTTTGTAAATAGTATTGCCAAAAAGACGTTGGACTGAGCAAATTAATTCTTTATTGAAAACAAGCAGAAACATGAACTTAATAGAGGTTATTTATATTCTGTATAACCAATGTCTGTCATAATCATGGTCTGGTAGTTAACTTTATATGTAAATATATCATCAGGGAATATTCAACTCTCTTTCAAAAAATTTCCAGCCAAACTATCTCCTCTGTTCATGATGAACTTTGTAGCATCTGAAACTTTGCTCTTCTGAAGACTATAAAGAGGTCTGATACTATGGGAGCAAGAAAGACATGCTTGACCTGCTGACTGCAGCAGTTCAATTCATGTATTCCAAGCCCTGACTGAAGTAAAGGTTGTGCAGGAAGACACCCAGACTTCGGTGTAGAATAGAAGGCTTCATTTCAATGTTTTAAACTGTTTTTTAGTAGGACCTCTGTCTTTTTCCAAAAGCCTTTTATGGAAAGCCTAGTCATTGATACTTTGCTCATTGCATTGATTTTATAGGTTTGCCACCTTGAGGAATCTTATTAGCAGTTTAGTTGAACCTTAAACCAACATCCTCCACTTACTGAATATGAAGATAAGAATTTCCTAGAAACATTATCTAAACCCACATATCTGTTCATTGTAGCATATGTTGTGTTTTTCTTTCCATTAGTCTCCTAATTTCTTCAGCTTTTGATCTTTCAAATCCATGCAGAATATCAGAATTGCTTATTATTGGTACTATTTCTTCATTACCTGTGAGCATATTCTTTGTCTAAAGGAAAGGAAAAATTAAATACTGTAAAGTGCCAGTGACTTGGGCTTTCCTCTCATATATATTGATATAAGAAAAAGAAATACATCAATGAGTGTTTTTTCTTTTTGAAACAAGTCATATGCTTTCTTCTAAGCACTGTAGTCACTGTAGAGATAAAGAGGTGTTACACTGCTTGAAGAGAGGATGTGGATTTAAGTAATCGTCCCTTTCATATTGGTAGAGCAAAACTGATAAATATGCATATGACAGGAAAGGAAAATGAGGTAGTCATAATGGAAGAAAGCACTTTGATATCAATATCACGGTATCTATGGTAAAAATCTTTACTTCTTAACTATTTTAATTAAGAAAAAGAACAAATCTTTGTAGCTACATATCAGTTTATCATATGTGCTAGAAAAAAAGTAATGATAATAAGTACTATTATTAGAAACATTACATTAGTTTAGGTCTCTTGTACATTAGTGTTGACAACATTGCATTCTTCCAAAATTCTGTTGGGATTCAGAACCATGAGACAAAATCCACCCAAAACAATTCATTAAAATATACTGACTGGTGAATGTTTTAATAAGTTGTCTACAATGAGTACACAGAATTAAAGAAATTTCAAAGCAATTTGGCAAACATTCTGGGGAAAAGAAAGGACTATGGATAGTACCATGTGGAATTTGCTAATTCTTCGTGCAGAAGAAGTTGAATTTGTGAGAGAAATTATATCACTATACATCACTTATATTTTGGATCACTGATTTTTACAGAAAATTCATTATTTAAAAAAAAAAAGCTTACTGAGTTTGCATATTTGTGAAGAAACCAAGAAACAAAACTCAGAAATTGTAGCTATTCAATCCTTACTTTTAAAATCTAGACTGTAGAGCTTTGTCAAATCATGCACTATGCAAAAGAAATCTATGGGACAATTTATATTCTGGACAACTTAATTTTATTTTCTTGCACTTAGTTATCAGTGAAGCAAACAAACTGTTCCAAAGAAGCCAGCTGGATTTTTAGAGGTCCAAATATATATACTGGGGGAGGAGAAATAGTTACTGTTCATTTGAAATTATTTTATAGTTCTTTTGAGAAGCAGCTTCAGCTGTATTTTGCATTGGCATATATATTGGAGTATTCATGCCTGTGTATTTTGTTCTGTATTCTTAGGATTAAAATGTAAGTGCTTGTTTTGAAATACTTCTCATTCTGGGATGAAGAGAGCGCTGGGAAATAATCCAGAAAATTAACAATATTTTCAAATCAAGAACAACTGAATACTGTTTGTATATATATGCCCTTAAGCTTCTTTAAGAATGAGCCAGGTTTAGGAATGAGAGCATTCTTACCAGATCTAAGAGAATATCTGTTAACTGCTTTTAAAGCAATAATAATTTTTTTTCTGTTTAAGAAAGAAGATTTTGTTTTTAATTGCTTTAGTGCAGCTTTGGTGTTTTTGCTATAAGCAATAAGGAAGTCTTCAATCACCCAAGATTCTCTATAAAGTGAGAGCCCAGTCATCCAAAAATCAGATGACAGCCATTGACAGTACAGCCCAGTGTTCATCCCTTCATTAAATCTAAAGCAGAAATTAGACTATATGTCTATATTTATTAAATATAGCACTTTCATGCTCTTGACTGTATTATTTCCTAGAAAGCACCTTTGTGATTATCCTGCATGACATGTAGTAGCGCAATATATACAATATATACAGTCTTTGACAGACTGTATGAACTGTACTCCTCTGTTCTTAGATGTACAATAAACCTATGTTGCTATGCTGTTTGTCTGCATGGCTAGTAAAGTATTTGCCAGGTATCCCAGAAGATTCAAGAAATACATCGAAAATACAAGTAAAGATGCAAGATCCTTTCGTTACGATAATAGTCAAGTTTTTGAGATAGATATTTAAAAAGGTATGCAGGGATATATTTTCCTCTAGGTTGTTTTGTTATTTTCCTACTGATAAGCCAACATATTTATGGAACAAATACCATAATAAGAAGGTCAGTGTCCCACATTCAGGAGTTAATTCAGAGCATCTCCCTGTCATTGTGCTCTGCTTTTACATTTTAATATGCCTGGGTAACAGGACTGAAGTTGTTTTACATTAATAGGGTCAGGTTATGTAGGTCACAGTTAAGGATTGTCATATAGAAACTGTTATAGATATTTATCTATAATAGCTACATATATATATAACTGAGATACATATTAAGCTCCTTATCTGGCACAAGTTGTCGTAACTCTGTTTCATTAATGAAACTTTCATTTAAAAGACATCTCTTTTCCCAGAGATCTTAAAATCATTATGTTTCAAGAACACAAAGAAAAATGCATATAAGTGCATCTTACATTTTGATGTTCCTATTGATTGGCACCTTTCTGCTCTACTAATCACATCCTTTGATACTGTTTTTGAAAAGTCTGATCCAACAGGCACAATAATGTCTAAAACTAATGCTGACAACAACAATCTCACACTTCACTGCTGGAAACTTTGGTATATTTTTTTCCTGTTCATGCAACAGAGAAATCACCGAGTTAACATAATTTATATTTTGCAGTATTATAAAAGCAGCTGAAGAGAAAAAGGAAAAGAGAAAGAAGAGAGTAATAAAGTTTGGGGGGGTCTGTTGGGGGAGGGAGGGAAGCTGTGCTTTACCATCTTTAACAGATATGGCCATAAGGGAAAAAATTAAATATTAATGAAAACACTTATTTCCCAAAGGCAAAGAATGCTGAATGAGAGAATTCACTAACCAAAGGAACACAGTGACCGAAACCAGATTATCACTGAAGTGAAAAACAAAGGCAGCTGACATTAATAATTAATTGAGGAGGTTTCCTGTGGATTTTTAGATGAGCTACAGGCACTATGTGTAAAGTCACTCGACTACCAGATTGTTATGTCCTCTTTCAGAGATGCTTATATTAGAGTGTATACTTGATATTAAGTTTGCCTGGTCTGCGTTACCTGGAAGAAAGTACGATCATAAATGGGAATTTTTATCTGTGTTGGAAACTGTACCTGCTGTGTGTAATAAATGAAAGCTGACAAGCTGCACCTTTAGATTGTTGCAGGAATAACTACCAGCAACGTAAACAGCTGCTGTCGTCTTGTGCTCACACTGTGTGTGCCTTTCTATATATGAAGGAAAGGCTGTCAAAATAGGTTGCAAATAGAGATGCTCAGAGAGCAGTTGAAATGGAATAATCCACCAGGAACCTACTCTTACATTATGAGTGTTTTTTTTTCCTTTGGCAACAGTGTTGAGCTTTACCTCTGCATGTTTAACTGTGAGTGTTCTAACATACAGGACAGGACCCCCAGACCAACACCTGTGGCATGTAACTGAACTGATTGTAACCTGTAGTAGTCATATTATCCCTCAAAAGGGGTTGATAGGTGAACAAAGCAAAGTCTTTTGTCTCAATGTTCTGTCCCATTGGGTTGTTCTTGCAGCTATGGATCACAGCCTCTAAGGGATAAAGATTCCTTGGGTTTAAAGAAGAGGATTTCAAAGGTTTCCTAAACAGAGATGGCTAATTATGTCTTGGAGATTAATTTTATGTTTGCAGCTTGATGATTTTCAGGTCTAAGAGCAGAAGTACACTCATGTCCATACAAAATCAGCTGAACCTTCTCATATTTTAGACTGAGTTTTCAGTCATTTAAACACAAAATCTTTAAGCCCTAGTGTGATAAGTTACTGATATTGTTAAAGTGATACCTGATAACACATTCATCGAGATGTAGTGTGCCAAGACGTATGTAGAAGTCATGGACAAATAGAAAACTAAATTCTGGTGTAGAGTAGGAATAATCTGTTCTGTATAAATGGTGGGTTTTTTTAATTCTTACACAAAAGTAAACTGGAAGAAACCGGAATATATTTCTACCCAATTTGCAAGTAGTAAAAATGCTTGAATTTTCCTAGAGCAACTTATTTTAGTTTGGGGTTTTTAAAATGCTTTATACCAAACACCAACATACTGCTTTCAGGAACAGATGAATGCATGCCAACCTATATGCTTTGAATATGCTTGCTGCTATCTTCTAAGTTCAGCTTTTTTTCTGAGATTCAAAGCTTCAATACACATAGAGCATTTGGGTGATATCTATGTACATATATACATAAAGCACTGCCACAAATATTTCAGCTATTAACACAGGTAACTACCGAAGCAAGATCCCTGTGAGTATCTGTCAGGCTACCTGCCACTGCGCATACCGAGTTCTTTGGAACTGGACTTTTAATTGCACTAGCACCAGCTTTGTCTTTTGTGTTGTCTATCATACTATTGCAAGGTATTTTTAATTTTCCTGACAGAGATTTGTCTTTGTCTCACTAGGCTAAGCTTTAATGAAGAAACGTCAACGTTGCTAACAACCACACAAAGAGGGACCTTTACGACCAAGGATGTGGTTGTCATGGAAACTGTTTCTGTTTCTGTCACTCACTGGCTGTCTTTCAGGTAAATCAAAACAAACCCAAGAAAATTCTGTGTTGTTTCAAGGCTCTTAACTGCGAACAGAAACAGGAAGATGTAAAAGCATGCCAGAAAAGATCAACATCACTATTAAAACTATTAGCCTAACTGGTGAAATTGTGAAAACTTAAATTAAGAGATGATTTAGAAGTGCTGTTCATCTGCCTTTAATTTGTACATAAATCTGAAAAACATTTGAAAGAGAGGATAGCTATGTACTTAATTTGAAAAGGCCACAAAAACTTCATTGAAAAAAAAGAAAATAAAATTGGAAAATTATTCATTAATTAGCACAGTGCTTTCCTAAGAATAACTGCTGCAGAATGTTTCACTTTGGGCTCCTGTTCTGGTTTTGGAAACTACCTATTAGCTTGTCCTGTTTTTTTCTTAATTACGTGTAAGTTTTTTTATTGGTCATTATGATTTCTGTCCATGAAGTAAGTGTATTTCTTTTGCAGGTTTTTCTCTTGGAATTAGCTTAGTTGTCTTTACCTTTGCAAGTAATAAAATGAGTTAATCAATAATCATTTAGGCTTCTCACATGAGAATTTTTGTAATCTAATAGCACACTGTCTCTAATTGATCTCTTTTGGCTGCCCCATTTTCTTAATGCTGCCCATTATACTGTCTCTCAACAGTTACTGAGCTACTCTTTTCATAAATTCTCCCCAAAATCACTGTTTTTTGTGTCATCACAAGATGAAATTTAGTAAAAGTCAAGTAAACAAAATATTTTGTTACAATAGTGTGATATTGAACACAGGACTTTAATAAAGGAAAGTGCCTGTTGATATCAGCGGAGATGCTTTACACGCGTGCATAAAATAGTCTGATGCCGTCTGGTTTTCTTCATAGAGCTTCATTATCTTAAATTATCTTAATCCATTACTTGTGAATAAGCAATATTTTTCTTTTTTGCCTTGTGTTGTCAAGCACATGATCAATGCTGTTAAGATTTTTATTTTGGTGATTCTAGTAGCAGTGTCTTACCACCACCATCTATTAATGTATTTTTATTTTTGTAAAGTTGAAAATAATATCTTTATTGTTGCGATTTCCCAGAACTTTGGTGAAAAATTCTGAAGCAGTTCAGAAATTCAAATCTAGAATTTCTTGTTAGGAGTGATACCTTCTACTTGGCAAATGTTAAAGTCAACAACTGGCAGAAGGTATTACATTGTGAAATTAATGTACCAGAACCTGCAGTTGGTTTCACATAGCTAAAAATCTCTTTACTCTCAACTGCTGTTAAACAGAATAACTTGAAGTAGTAGATTTTGCTCCAAATACCATTATCTATCTCTGTACTACACAATAACATATTGCAAAATTTCTGAGACACATTTTATATGCTGAAAATTCTATATACTAATATTGTATATACAAGAATGTGTTTCAGCTGTTTATCACAGCCATCATTTAGTTACATGCATTAAACCAACATCTTGCAAAGGCTTTAGAGGATCTGATGATTTTTTAAAGCATTCCTCTTTTCACATTTCATTGCAATTTGTGATTCTCTAGGATCCGTAAACATTTAATCCATATTGCTGGAGTGGATTTAGACTTCTGTAAGAAATAATTTTTAACTGCAGTATTTGTTTTCATATGGTGTTGAATATAATCTGATACATATATTTTTCTCATACACAAAAATTATTTTGTGAGGAATCCATTAATAGCAATTCATTGCAAAATGTAATGCTGTAAGAGCCGAAATTAACCAAAAATAACAAAATTGGGTTCAATGTTATTTTTAATTAGATCATCTGTGTAACTGGTAATTTAGTGTCTCCATACCTTTCACATTTGATTATATCATTTTACATTTGAAGCTGCTTTTATGTTACAGCACTCAGTAGAACATGTTTACAATGGCAAACAGTTCCTACAGTTGATGCAATTCAAGGCAGCCTAGGAAGTTAGATGCCTGAGTGCACTCATCTTAACAATGGAGCAATAGATATATTGATGCTGCTTCAGTAAGATAAAGTTTATTCAATTCCTGTTGTCTTGAGCTGCGTTAAAATTCAGCACTTATCCATTAAACCATCAGATCATGGAATCACCCTTAGCAGCAGCCAGTGTTTGAAAGACAGTACTACACTGTTGAATTGATTTTGCAGTGGTGAGGGAAATCACTCAAGAAGAGAATAGATGACCTATCTAGTTTATGCGGACTATATTTTTATATAATTTTTATCTTAAAGCTGACCCTGGTATTTCGGGTTTTCTTACATATGAATGTATGCAAGTGTACTTAAGTTATGTGGGAAATAAGTTTTGGATGGAGAAAAAAAATATATTATTTTCTGAATACAGGCTGAAAACTGAATTATATCACTTTATTTTAGTGTAAGCAAAAGGTACTTTGGGACTTCAGATCACATTTTTATATTTGTATTCGCATAAACTTTACATTTATGCAATATTGATACTTAGAAGATGCAAAGAATGTCTTAAGATTGATAATATGTGCCTTCTTTTATTACTGCTCTTCAAGCCAAATTGGAGTTGCCGTTTTAGATTTAGGGTCTGCCTCACTTCTGAACTGACAGTTGGAAAATGTGCTGCTTTATTTTTTTTCTTTTTCCCATGAGGCTTTCCTGTAGGGAAAGACCTCAAGCTGTACGGGAACAGGTTACCAAGGGCCAAACTCTTAATCTGAAATTCAGAGGAGCCTTTCATATCTGATTTGCTTACAGTAATACCCAAAGTGACTTCAGAGGTGTCCAGTTTACATTTAAATCAAGTTTGTCAGAATTTAATCTGTTGGTAATTTTTAACTTTCTTGAGAGTTTATATATATATATGTTATATATACATACACAGTTAAAAATTGTATGTTCAGGGTGGTTTAACCAGTGTAAATATGATTTTTCAGTGGAAAGCCACAGAATTATAAGCATATGGCATCAGCAACCTTGTCTTCTGGATGATTTGGTCGCCTGTGTGCTTCTCATGCATAATCATAATTTTATGATCTGGACCACACTCTCCTATGTACAGTGGGGCTGGGATTATGTTCCAGGGGTTTTACTTTCCTGGTTCCCCATAATCACTTTGCAGTCTGCTTTTATGTGTATACTAAAGGCTATTTTTGCTTCATGATAGTAACTGCTAAGCAGAGAATATTTTCTTTGTCTAGAGTTGCTGAGGTTTTCTTGCAACAATTTCTCAAAGAACCTGGAATTGAATATTACTGAAAGGTGTTTTTTTTTTTTATAACAGTACTCCCTAACATTAGAATAAGACAAATCAGCATGTCTCTTATGACTTAGGAAGAGGAGTATTTTTAAAACAGAACAAAATCACATCAGATTATGGGCTTATGGTTAACAGAAAAAGTAAAACTACGGCTTTTATTAGCAGATATATGACACTTAACAAAAGCCAGCTTGAGAGTAAGGCTTCTGTCATTCTTTTTAATAATTATTGCTTCCTGTGACAAGATGTTTCAAAGTTTAAGTATATGCTAAAGTTTCCATAGTAGAGTGAGTGGTATTTTTAGAGTCCTAATTCTGTTTAATCTAATATAGACACCTTATGCCTTTTTGTTCCCCTGTCCATTTGTCTACTTCTAAGTTATTATCTACTTCGTGTTAATCAGGTCAAAAGCAAGACTCATTTTCTCTGTAGGACTTCACAATTCATGGCATCAATGAAATTATGGATATAATGCAAGTAACAAGGCTTCACAGGGTAGAGGCGGTACCTCTGAGACCCAGTGGTCACTGCTCATAGCACCAAGTGGTAAACACTTGCCCTTAAACGTCATTTCTATGTACTGTTCATTTCTTTTCACATAAAAAAAAATTCACTACCAAGCAAAGACTCCCTAAATAGTGGGGTTTCTTCCCTCTGCACCCCTCAGTATGGTGCCTAAAGTGAAAAACAGTGTGACTTTTTCTGAATAGTTGCTTGCTACAGTATGATATGAGTGGACACTTACTAAAAATGCTCTTAAGCAAGAGAGCATATGTGGAACAAATACAAGTGTCCTGTCTAGTGTTGACCTACAGCTGGCAGTGATATGAGGTGCTTCCTGTCTTTTATTATGTCCATCCCTCTCCATCTGGCTGCTTGGAGGCTTTTAGGAACTGTTTCAATCATCTGCACTTACCATCTTCCAAAGTGCATCTCAAACCTACTCAATATGTGACTTTCAGAATTCCAGCAGCCACTGCCAGGATTAAAATTCATAGCCTAAGGTTCATAAACTCATTAACCAAACCATATAAAATATGCATATCACTCTGAGCACCAGGACTATGTCTCAGTTTTATTCCTGCTCCTTTTAGACAATGTCCTCCCTACATCAGAGCAGACAGTATGTGAAAGGTTGCTTCTCTGCCAAATGAATGATGAACACATGAATGACCAGTATTTACTATTGATAAGCCTATACAATTATCCACCTTCTCCGCCAGTTCTGCATTGCTAACAGTATAGGAAATACCATGCAACTTTGTCGCTTTTGATAGCTGAGCATAAAAACCCTGAGCCAGAGATGTAGATAAGTACTAGTGCCTGGGGACTTTCACATTCTCTGTCTTCCAAGTAAAATGAAAAAGTTGGAGCGCACTTAACCCTTTTAGAGCCCTTCCAGAAATACTGTGTTTACAGATACTGCAAAGCAAAAGAACAGATTGTCTCAGTGCTGAAATCCAATGTAGACTGCTATTTTCATTCTTACTCCTTGACTCGGTGCTTAATTGAACTGGGGAGGAAAGCACTTATCTACTCAGTGTTGCACTTTGTATAATTCTTAACTCAAAAGAAGGTAAAAATGATGTTCCACTGCCATAACGCTGAAGTGTGTTTAATGCTAAGCAATCAGGACTGTTACATACTGGAAATGTGGTCATGAAGAAAGTCACTTTGAGTATGCACATAAGAAAGTATTTTTATGAGAAAACCTTCTTGTTTGCATGTGAGGTTTCATTTTGTTTTTTTTTTCCTATTCCTATTATTCTTATTTCCTATTCCTATTATTCCTGTTTAACTATTTCTGGAATAAATGCTTTAGGTTTTTATACCTAGATGGGGCTTTGTAAAGACATGCTCATTTGCTGATATGCTGTGCTTCAACTTGCAGGATACCAAATGTTAGGCAACACCTTTCTTTTAATATGGAAGGCCTATAGTCTTAGACTTTCCAAGGCTAAGACCATAGTAAATGTGAGCAATAATTAGAAGAAAAACATTCTCATGCATACTAGAATTAAACTGATATTTCATGACATAACCATAGTAATATATCTGGTAATATCACTGCCATACTAGAACATACTTTAATTAACAACCTAACTGTAATTCCTCAGTTTAACCTAGATTTAGTTATTAGAAAGTTCCTACCTCCTAACAGCTCTTATCATTCATACAATTGTCCAGCAAACTGGACAATTTAGATTAGCTCCAGTTTGAAATTGGGATGACAAATCTGCTTCCTCCAGAAAAAAATAATGTAATACCCATTGAAAAATAAATTCCAGTCATTCTATTGTTACCATCAATTTGGAGAAACCTTAACCTGCAGATCTATCCATATTTTTGTGTTTCCTCTTATTTGGTGTATAAGTCTGCATTAGACAAACTGGTTTAGAGTCAGCCTATTGCAATCTGATCCTTTTAAAATGATTTTTATTACATTAGATATGAAACTGAATCATGGTTTTTTACTGATAGAGTTATACAAAATATAATGAAGCAATGCTTTTGTGTCAAGATAATGATTTTACCTTTCTGTCTGGCAGTTCAGAAATATCTATAGATTTAAAGATTATGCAATAGGATAATAGCTCTAATACTTCTTTGCATATTTTTTGAATGGTATTGGAGATGACATGCTGTTGGAATTCAGTTCTGACATACTCCTGGAGTTTCACCTTGACCTGGAGTCAAAATGTCAATCAGTATTATCAGTTTATAACTGTTTAGATTAAAGTGTTTGTTCATCCTCTTCATCTTTGCAGTTAAAAGTTTAACTTCAAAACTCCATCATCTGAAGCTAAGGATGCTCAATGTCTATAGCACTGATTTAACCTAGCACTTATTTCAGAGTACAATATGGAATGAGCTATTCTGTTTTACTTAAAGTTTTCCCTGATATTTTATTTTTTACTTCTTAGAGATTTCAGACTGCCTGTTTAGTTTTATGGGCTAACAGAAAGAGAATGAGCTAGTAAGGAAACCTGTAACAAAGCTATAAAAGCATCTTTTTAAATTCCTTCTAGCAGTGAGAAGTCTGCTGCTAAGAAGCTGTCATGAAGAGGTGGACAAAGCAGCAAGCATGCATTCCAGATTCATATCCCTTAGCTTGAATGTTTAAACTGAAATGCCTGAGTTTGGGAATTATTGCTCGCCTTCCCTATATAGTCAGTGGGCAGAGATAGACACTGGTAAAAGGTAGCTTAAACCAGTTAAATCAATTACTTTCTGGAATTCTGCACTGAAACAGGATGATTTCTAATATTAAGGATATGAAGTTACTTATCTTTCAAGTTTTGGGGTGATTACAGAGCATAGAAAGCATGTTTCTGAACAGCTACTACATACACATAGCAGTGGCAGACATGAAAAAAAGTTTTGGATTTTGTGTCAGTGAGAGGTGCCCAGACTATGGGTAGATTATGAATACTACTTCATTGGGACATCTCTTTATCCTGGCTGTGGGACGGCTCAGCATAGTCAAGCACATGTTAGGGAAAATGCTTCTGCCACGGGGTGCAGGGGAAAAGATCCCTGACCCCCAAGCTGCTTCCTGACTTAGAATGTCTTTAGCAGTAACAGCAGGTGGTGAACTGCATTATTTGTTCCTGAGTATATTCATGAACTTTATCTTTAAATCCAGAACCTCCAGTTAGTACCATATGTGGCAAGGCAATACATCTCTATACTGTCAGTAAGAGAGGCTCAAGCAGCTAATATTTAATAGACCACTTTGGTTACTAGGACAGTCAATCTGTTCTATTTGATAAATGTTGCTTTTTTTTTAACCCAAAGTTAAGCTGAAATTTGTAGCCACTCTAAACAAGGTCATAGAGTATGTGTAGAGAATAGCTTGAAGTAATCACTGGAACAAACCACTGAAACTGCCTCTTGGCTAATGCGGAAAATACATTCATCCAAAAGCTTAGCTGAACAGGACTGCGGGGGACAGCCTTTCAGCTCTCTGCAGCCCAGGGAAAGACAGCATCTGCCAACCAAAGGCAGCACTCAGGAACCACTGGTTTAATTCATAAAGCCTGTTTCCTGCTGCTGCCAGAAAGATAAAAGCAGCTTTTGGTACTTTCCCCACATACTGCATGTCTTAACTTTTCTAACTACTTCAGTGGGTGACACTTCAGTAGAAGTCCTCATCCCCAGGAACCTCTGGTGCTTTAATCCATAGTACTGGCAATTCAGCAGTTTTGAGACACATGGCAACAGTGATGAGGCTTTTGTAGGAGTATTTGTAATTAGTTTGCTGGTACAAGTGACTATTATTTTCCCAAAGTGTGTTTCTAGATGACCACTTCTTATGATCAAAAGTAATAATAACAATAACACTCAATCTCAACAAGCAACTAAGACTGATTTCCTTTTCCTCTAGTGCCAGGCATGTGTAAGGAATATTTAGCTCATAATGCAGCACTGAAGTTTCCGATTTCAGTGCAGCACTAACGATATAACAAATGCATAATGAAATAAGTTATTAACTTAATTTCAAAAAGTCATTAGAGGCTAGAACAATGTTTCTTAAGTGTTAGCCTGGCCTTTTTAATAGGAACGCAATAAAAAGGCAGTGAAACCTTTGAAATGATAACAAATTCAGCTTCAAAATTAGATACGGTTTTCTAGTAATGAGGTTAAAACAATATTGGAACAGCTCTGCTAGGAGAGCTGGTGGATATTACAGTGCTTCAAGTAAGAAAGAAAAATTAATTATCTTTTAAAATTAAATGTTTTATCAAATTTCTAATAGCAACTCTATGGAGGATACGAATGAATGTGTGTGTGTATATGTGCCTCTGTTAGAACATAATACTGGGTTGCCTTCTAAATAATTTTGGATTGCATGAATCCCTATGGTTTGTTTTCCCTTGTTTTGAATCTTTCCAGCTGGGGCTTCATTGAGAGGATAGCAAGCCCTTTATAGCCCTCCTTCATAGGGCTGGTCAAAAGTTTATCAATGTGATACCAAATTATCAGGACGATTTGTTCATGAATCTGTCTGGTTTTACATACAACCAGATTTTCATTCAACCAGATTAGCAAGACAGAAGAATAACTGTATTGTTCATCCACATATACTTCCTATTTCAAGCAATAGCACCTAGACCTTTTAACCCTAACAAATGCCAAGCTCAAGCCTCTCTATCGAGTCCAATTTACAGGTTGCCTTCTGCCTACAGAAGTACAATACAGCAGCATGAAAAACTTTCTTTCTTCTAATAGTTGGTATTTCTTACTCTAACTGGCTGAGAAAAATAATGCACTTTATGTCAAGTTCCTGAAAACAAAAACAAAACCAAATGTAAGGGGTCTTTATGCATTTATTTCTCACTGTTCAATTCCAACATTAAGTAGCAAGTATACTATTGGAAAAGTTCCCTGTGTCCTTCAGACTTTCAGAGTTTATATTTCTTTGGTTTAAATTTCCAGTCAGGACTCTTCAGATGGTACACTGCTAAGCAAATTGCGTATGGGGATCTCTTCAGGTTCTTCTCTGTATAGTCAAATGTACTGGTGACAAGAGATTGAACTGACAAACCACAGACCACACGTTTGGAGTAAAGGAAACCTCCCTCCTCATTCAGATGCAAAACATTGTTACAGCAAATAATGTCACAAAAACTATATGGGAGAAATCAACTTGCTACCATTGACTGAATAAATTTAAATAATAAAAGATGAAAATATTTGTTTAACTTCTGGGGAAAAAAAAAAGTCAGAATTTGTATAAAACAGCTTTGAAAATGATCCAGGGAGCTAAACTCGTTGTGCTGGAGTGAAAAGTCACAAATTTATTAAGATTATAAACTTTCTGCAATGATGTGATTTTTCTCCCATAGCTAAAATCTATTGTTTCTCTCTATATGATAATTACCTGTGTTAGAGTTAGTGATGAGATAACCTGTCTCCTTGCAAATATTCTCCTCTGCTCCCTAGGCGGTGCTTCTTTTTTTCTGTCAGACTTTCCCGTCTGAGTAGTGGCAGTAGGGAAAACCGCACAATCTTTCCTAAAATGAAGTTAATGTATGTTGCCTGTATCATACCTGAAGAAGTCTTCATGTGCTAAGAAAAAGCTCATGTGGTTTTGTTTCTCCATTTATTTATCAGCTGATCATGTAAAAGGTCTTGCTATCATTTGAAAACACTGCTCCTTTCAGGAGTCACCCCAAAAAAGCAGGCATAAACCTCAGTGTTGAGAACCTGGTATATACTTCCAAAAATTAGTAAGTTATGTAAAAATTAAGTCTGTCAGCTTTTCCACATCAGAAGCAAGCTGGCTGATGTGGAGAGGTCTCATATCTTATCAAATAATTAATAAATACGCTTCATATGTATGTGAGCATATGAACAAAGGTAGCTATGAGTGAATCATAGAATCATAGAATAGTTAGGGTTGGAAAGGACCTTAAGATCATCAAGTTCCAATCTCCCTGCCATGGGCACGGACACCTCTCTCTAAACCATATCATCCAAGGCCTTGTCCAACCTGGCCTTGAACACCGCCAGGGATGGAGCATTCACAACCTCCTTGGACAACCTATTCCAGTGCCTCACCACCCTAGCAGGAAAGAATTTCCTCCTTATATCCAATATAAATTTCCCCTGTTTAAGTTTTAACCCATTACCCCTTGTCCTACCACTACAGTCCCTAATGAAGAGTCCATCCCCAGCATCCCTATATGCCCCCTTCAGATACTGGAAGGCTCTCTTGATGTTCCAAACTTAAAAATGCACTTGTCTACTCTATAGCTGTGTTTAAATGCCTGCTAGCAGTTTAGGTAGAGCAATTTCTAACTGTAGTGTAACTAAATCTGTATCCTAAACTGAATGAAAATAAAATGTGAAAAATAAGTTTCCCTCCTGTCAAAAAGCATGAAATGTGCATACATTGTTCACTGCTAAGACTGTGGGAGGCAGAGTTTATTGAGCTCTGTACAGTGCCATGGCTAGTTAACTGCTTTACTCACTGCACTACTTTGATAGCTAGGATTTTCCCTATTAAGTGCACTAGTGTGAAAATGTTGATAATACTGAAGAATGTATCCTGTGATTTTGGCTTTTATTCAGCATGGCTAGCTTTGCTGTGTACTGAGGCTGCTTTCAGGAGTGGTTTTAGTTTACTAACCTTAGTTTAGTTTATTAACTATAATGTTGGACATTCAAGTAGAAGGGTTTTATCTAGTATTTTGTTAGTCTACCAGAGTTGGTTTTAGTTGGGATTTTTGTGTGGTTCTGTGTTGGGGGAGTGAGGAGTGTGTGTAGTTTTTAATGTTTTTAACTTGGCAGCACTGCCTCAGCTCATGCGCTCAGTGGTTAAACAGCTACTGTTGATATCCACTGGGGTGTGAGCCCTGTGGTGAGTGCACCATGGCCTATGCCTCTAGCATTTGCCCTTAATATGGTGTGCAACTGTGAAAAGGAGTGTTTGAGTCATGGCACTATAGGTAGTATCAATTTAGCTCAGTACAAAGCTGTAGGTGGTTTGCTATGGCTCACCACTCAGCCATTAACAGTATCATCTTTGCTCAGCACAGAATTGCACCTAATAGCATTTAGACTCCCTGTAACATTGTGAGTGATAGCATTTTCATCTTGCCCAGGAAGAAAGGTGAACACAGACATTCTGGCTGATCCTGTGATTTAAGCAAGCCACGTAAGGAAAGAATACGGCTGATCATCTGCAAAAGGGTGCAGTGTCACTGAAAATTAGCACTGATTTTTGAAGTGCTTAAAAAAAGAACAATGGATCACAGAGTCAGCAGATTTCAGAAGCAAAAGTTGAGTAATACTCATAGATATCTCCTGACATTAGTACTAGTGTAACTTAGCAGTTCTGAATCCCTATTTGGAGGTGCTGCTTTTCTTTAGGGCCTGTAGAAATTGCTCTTAAATGAGGCCCTTGATCTAGATGACTAAAGCAAGTGGTGTGAATATTCTTCTCTAATTCTCCAACTGTTGTTCGCTTGCCATTGAAGCACTAACCTGTTCAAAAGGTTGAGTGGAAAACCTTTTTCACAGGATCTTAGAATGCAAAAAAAAAAAGAAAACAACATTAAAAAGTATAATGTAAATATGCTGAAATGGTAGAGTACAAAAATTACTATCTTTTTGCCTTCATTATATAATTATAAAACAAGGTTGTGATGATCTGTTCTAAATCTGCTTCTGTCACAGATGGGCAGGTTAGAAGTGAAAAGGTTATATTACAGTTACATAAACCCACATTTGTACTTACAGTTGCTTTCTAGAATTTATTAGAATACTTAAATTTCGTCTAAAATATTATAGTTCAGAGTAGTATATTTTTCTGCTTGTGTAGTTTTGTTATACCTGTCACCACTTTAGTTCTCCAGACAGTGAAAGAGTAGAGCTTAACACAGGATATAATAACTGAAAGTAATAACAGCATTTCTGTTGTAACTTGTACTGTGCCTCTCAATTATTACAACTGCTTTGTTTTTATAAAGATCTTCCATAGCAATTAAGAAGGATAAATTCCTTAAAAAAAAAAAAAAAAAAAAGTGGGAGAGCTAAAGCAAAAATGTAGCTTTTTAATGTGTATTATATATAGAAAACATTCATTGAGTTCAATAGCCTTTTAGGTAACTCACAAGGTCTTCTTTACTTCTAGGTTTCTTCTGGTCATCTGTTCTTATGTTTGCTGCTAAGGTTTTAGAATACCTGTGATGAGAATTTTATAACAAGCAAAATACTTTATCAATCATTAAATTATTTTCTGACTTAAGATAGTGACAATTATTAATATTTCTATTTCTCAGTAGTACTTAAAGAAGGAAATTATTGAGTTTCCACTTTGATAAAGTGTGTTTTGTTATAAATTATAGAGTTCTCTAATGAACTTTTCTTAATTATCACCGTTTTTACATAGCTCATGTCAATGAAAAAGTTAATCTTAAAATAGTAATTAATCTTCCAACTAGAGATAAAGCATACACCTTTCTATAAAGTCTTCTTGTTTTCAACCAGAGTCTGCCTGGAACATTTTTGTTGTATCTGCTTTTGCGAACTGTTGAAGAAATTTCTCTTTTTCCTCTTTTACTTCAACACATCCAATCAGTTTTCCTTCTACAACAGCTGGCTGGGGAAGCTCCATGTTGTTCTATTCAACCACGTAGGTAGTGCTGCCAAATATTCTAAAAGGCTTGTAATATCTACAGTATTTGGAGGTATCAGAGATATTACTCATCTGCATCAAGTACATAAAGATGTAAGTAATTTATCAGACTGGCTCAAGGGAGATAAGTTTTACTAAAGAGAGAATTAATCAGTGTTTGTGGTATTTTCTTGATGTTTAAGAAATGAGAAATTGTAAAATTAAAAAAAATAGTTCTAGTCCCAGCATGATATTAATGAAGATGTTGTGGCATGAAATAAAGAATTAAAAATAGATCTATGTCCTGTTTCTAAATCCACAAAGAATTTTAATGTATCTGCAGAGGTATTCATCAAACCTGCTTTCCAGGGCTCTGATCATGATATTCTCAATTTTTTTTGAAGTAAATTTGTCTAGCATTGGCCTAATTTGTCTAAGAGTAACCAAGACACACACACACACACACAAACTAATACAAAAAGTAGGAACTGGTAAGTTCATTTCTTGTTGGGAGCCTTGAAACTTATCTTTGCTCTGGTTGTGAGAGATTATCCACAGCACGTTACATTGTCTGTCCAGGTTACTACAATGCTGTAAAAGGACTGTCATGTCTTTAAAAGTCTATATTTTAGGGAGTGGGTGGACATAATTCTAAAACTGCTTGCAGTTGAACCCAGAGTATGTGTTTTATTCCTTGCAGAGTTGTTTTTATTAGTGTGGAAGTTGCTTTGTTGTGTCAGGGGAAGCATGACCATGGCAGGCAGTGATACTAGTAGCAGTTTTCCTCCACCCTAAATTTAAATTGCAAATGGATAAACACTTACCTTTGTTTTTAAGCTTTTATTATGAATTCCAAGTATCACACACTTGGAGATGATTAACACTCAAGGCCACATGCTAGCTAAAATAAACAAGCCCCTATGTTCTTGATATAATACAGCAAGATCTTAAGTGAAATTTTAGATTAAAAACATATGATTATGCCAGCAGGCAGAGTTTTCTGTTAATTAGTTTACAATTAGTCTCTCTTATTTCTAATCTTAGAGTATTAGATATTGATGAAATTAATAGATTATCAGCTTCATCTTAATGGTGTCAAACAGGCCAAAATGCAAATAGGGATTGCTTTCAATGGGATTTATCGATTTATGTGCATATGCTATTTAATAATTTTTGTGCTTGACCTATGCAACTATTTTATGTTTTAGCTCATAAGGAAATGCAAGGGCCTCCCTTGTCATATTAGGAAATAATTTGTTGTTTAAAAAATTCCTCCCTCATGTAACTTCAAGGATTTGTCAGTAGAGATGTTTCTGTATGTCCCCCACATGCTACACCCCATTCTACTAGCAGTAAGTCTATATTCCCTTTATTCTTGCTTTGAACTGAAGTTAGAATAAATTTCAGGGACTGCACTGATGTATTATGTACTGAGAAAAGTCAGAAAATTGGATGTTATGGTACTTAAGAGATGTTGGTATAACCTATTTCAAGACACCTCCATGAGCTTCTTAGGAAAAAATCAAATGTCGTAAATTAATAAAGGTAGGAGCAAATAATCAGATACAGTTTTATCTGGACTTTCAAAACAACCTAGGGAATTTTGACCTATAGTTCCTGCAGCTGCAAAAAAGTGTTGGTCAATCAACTGTTCCAATCTCTCTGTTCCCTGAAACAGGCCCAAAGAACATCCCCGTAATTCTCAAGTGGAGCCAGCTAGAGACATTTTCCTTAGATGATGTAGAAGCTAAAACAATCTTGTACTAGCAGATACTACTAACTGTTCTTTGATCTTTGTTCTGCAGGTGTATGAATTTTAGGTACACCTCTTTCCCTTAAATATAAAAGAAAAAAGGCAAACTATTTTTAAATAAGTCCTGTTTCTTCAATGGAGTCTGCATCAGACCTTGGATGAGCTGAGTAGACTCGTGGAAATGCCTCACTTTCTACTGATGAGTGAGTTGAGTCTCGTAAGTTATGCATGTTAGTCACAGTGTTCTTCTTTTGCAAGATTAAATCAAATCCATCTATCTTATACAAATGCATTAGTGCAGATTTCTGTAACAGATTTGTGCCTGATCACTGCTCACACCTAATTCTGTTGCCTTTTCCTGAGCTTTTTAAAACTTTGATTAATTTATGGGTTTTTTTCCCTCCACTGGCAAGTGAGATTCAGAAAGTAAACCTAATAGCAGAACATTCAGAACAGTAGGAGGTGGGGTTTTTTTTTCTATTTTGTTGTATCAGACGTTCCAAACAGTTAAAATAAAATTTACGACACCCTGCTGTCTTACCAGTAAACTAGCTTGCAATGAATTTGCTTTAATGAAATTAAAGCCATAGAGTATGACTAGAAAGTAAATTCTTTGGTACTTCCCTGAATTCATAATAGATGCAAGTGTAAAATTCCACATGGATCATGTGGAAATGTAATTTTTTCAAAACACGAAGGAAATATTTAGAATAGTACACTCTCAATCATCCAACTATGAAATTCTAATTATCTCATCTGTGAAGATACAGAGATTTTATTTCTACGAGATGTTTTGCAGCTACCTTGTAAAACTGTAGCTCTGCTATGTTTAACTGTAAAATACAAACAAAATCAATCTATTTTCCAAACAGAAGCCCTATTCAGAAATGATGCTGACTGAAGTCTATAGCATTTGGTTTTATTTGCTTTCTAGTTAAAGGAGGAACAGTTGGATTTTTGAGATTTAATTATTAAAAACATTATCTCAAACAGGATATAGATATTTGTTGCTTCATAAAACTAGTATGCATATATTTGCTTATCATCCTTCTATTTAAGAAGTTTGGAAATAAGTGGATGTATTCTTACTACCCTATACTACGCAACAAATTCACGCACATGAAATCAAGAGTCTGTCCCCTGTGTTTTATCAGCAAAGACAAAAATAACACTCCTGAGAGATTAAGATCCATGGTTGTCGTGGTTTAACCCCAGCCAGACAGCTTGTTCCCTCACGTCCCTCCATTCTTGCCCTCCCCCTACTCCCGGAGGGGCGGAGAGGAGAATCAAAAAGAATGCAACTTCCACAGGTTGAGATAAGAGCAGTTTAGTAACTAAGGTATAACACAAATCACTACCGCTACCACCAATAATAATAATGACAAAGGAAATAACAAGGGAAGAGAATACAACACCTCACCACCAACCGACTGGTAACTCCCCCCCCCCAGCCCGACCAAGCACCAACCGATACCTCCTCCAACCCTGCCGTCCCTAGCCCTTCCGGGTAACTCTGTTACATCCCGGGCATGACGTGCTGTGGTATGGAATACCTCTTTGGTCAGTTTGGGTCAGGTGTCCTGTCTCTGCTGCCTCCCGGCTTCCCTCCTCCCTGGCAGAGCATGAGGCTCACAAAGTCCTTGGCCAAACCAAAACATCATTGTTATCAGTTCTGTTCCCAGGCTGAAAATCAAAACACAGCACTGCACAAGCTACCAAGAAGGAGAAAAATGACTGCTACTGCTGAACCCAGGACAATGGTGAAAGCTTAACTGGTGCCTGTTTTGACCAATTGATAGTCTACAAGATAACCATAATTTGATCTCTGAAGGAAAGCAGATGTCACTCGCATCTTCTGAAAGGGACAGAAGGAAAAAGGGAACTACAAGCCACTTGGTCTCACCTCTATTCCTGAGCAGGGGGTAGAACAACTAATCCTAGAAAGTTGCCAGGCACATGAATGAGACGAAGGTGATCAAGAGTAGTCAACATGAATTCACCAAGGGGAAGTAATGCTTGAACACCTTGATAACATTCAATGATGAAATCTTAGGGACTTTCTACTAGCTTGGTAGATGAGGGGAAAGCAGTGGGTGTTGTTTACCTTGACTTCAGTGAGGCTTCCTGTAAGAAGCAGACAGTAAGATGGACTGAAAACTAGATGAATGGCCAGGCCCAGACAATGGTGATCAGCAATGCAATGTCTGGTTGGGGTCCAGTAACTAGTGGTGTAACCCAAGGATCACCATTAGGTTCAATCCCATTTTACATCTTCACAAAGGGAACCCTTAGCAAGTTTTTTGTTGACACAAAACCAGGAGGAGTGGCTGAGATGGTCATGCTGCCATGTAGAGGGACCTTGGCAGGCTGGAAAAATGGGCTGACAGGAACTTCATGAAGTTCAAGAAAGAGAAATGCAAAGTTCTGCAAATAGGGGGGAACAACCCCTCTCAGCATGTGCTGAGAAATGCCTAGCTTGGCAGAAGAGGACCTGGGAGTCCTGGTGGACACCAGTTTCAACAAAAGTCAGCAGTGAGCTGTAGTAAGTGGTCCTTACCAGTGGTACCCTGGGAGGCACTGGGCAAAGCATTACCCGCACTGGTGAGGCCACAACTGGAATGCTGTGTCCAGTTCTGGACTCCACAATACAAGAGAGACATGGACATACTGAAGAGAGTCCAATAAAGGACTGTGGAGTATCTCTCCTATGCAGAAAGGCTGAGAGAGCTGGGACTGTTCAGCCTGGAGAAGAGTAGGCTCAGGGGGATCTTATCAATGTCTATAAATACTTGAAGGCAGGCTGCAGAGAGGATAGAGCCAGGCCCTTTTTAGTGGTGCCCAGTAAGAGGAGAAGAGGCAATGCACACAGGTTCCCTCTGAACATCAACAAGCACTTTTTCACTGTGAGGATGCACAAGAAGTGGCACAGGTTGCCCAGTGAGTTTGTGGGTTCTCCTTCTTTTGAGACATTCAGAATCTGTCTGGACATGGTCCTGGGCAACCACCTCTAGGTAGCCCTGGTCTAGTATGGGGGCGGAACCAGATGACCCCTGGAGGTCCCTTCAGACCTCAGCTATTCTGTGAATTGGTTAATCAGTAATGGAGCAGACAATCAAAGGCTTCAAAAATCAATGTAGACAACGAGTTTACCAAGAAGTATCAATCAGCTGTTTTCTTTAATAGAAGGATGCACACAAGAGACCCATTTTGCTATGGTTCAATCCTCCTTATGCCTCAGGTCTTCATCTTCTACTGATATTAATTTGTTTCTAAAGGCCTTTCTCTGCTCTCAGAGATGTCAGCAGAGGCTGGGCATTAAGTTCACTAGTTAAGAGAGGTGTTTCTTCTGCCAAGCAAAGTGAGAAAACCTTTTTTCTTTTTGTTAGTTGACCTAAACATATGATAGATTTGGTGTAGCAACATTTTACCATTTTCTTCTCTTACTCTTTCCATCCTCTCTCTCATGCATTTTCTTATACCTCCTTATTAGACAAAAATGTTTCCTAATACTGCTGTATTAGCCATTAGTCAACCCATTTGACTTGTTGGCTTCGATTCTTGTAAAATGTCTTTTACTGATAGTAAAATAGAATACTAAAAAGCTTAGTGATTCTACAGACTGAGGCTTCGTAACTGTATTTTCTAATGTATGAGGCAGTTATTTTTTTCCTGTCTTGCTCTGGGGTCACTAAGTGCTTAGCTTGAGAAAGCAGAAAGGAACCTTGTATGAATTTAGAAGTACTGTTATGCAGAGTGAATTAACTGAGGCTTGCAACAGTTTTGCTGTTTGTGAAACAAAAATTCTTTGGAGATTTGTTTGCACTAAACACAACAGCAGATATATCAACAGCGTTGTGTTTTTCACATTCCCAGTGGAACGTAGAGGAACTCTGGCCTCTTTCCTTCCTCATTTACATTTATTTTCTACTTGTTCAACAGAGTTCAGAAACAAGAAATAAAAGAAACCACTTTACACAGGTGTCTATCTACATTGTTCTTGGACTCTTCCTGAAGAAATGGTAAAAATACATGTTGATGCTTTGGACCTTTTTTAGCAAAAGGAATGGGAAGGAAAATAAATTCCGCATCTGTAAATTAACAATATTAATCACAGAATACAAATGTTTATAATTTATCCATTTTTTCTGCAGCCTATTTTATAAGGGAAAAAAAGTTCATTTCCATTTCCTCTGTATCTTTCAAGTATAGTTTCCATTAATGACTTTTAGCTAGACTTTTAGTGTGTGTAAGTGTGTTTATTTGTGTGCATATGATTTAGTTTGTTTTTCTTGTGAAATTTTTTGGTATATTTTGTGTATGTTTTCTAATTTCAGTAAGTTTTAACAAAAATATCTCAGTATTTCACAGACATGCAAGAGTTTCAAACACATTAAAAAATCTCCCTTGTAATGGACCATCATGGCTTAACTTTAGCCAGCAACTAAGTCCCACACAGCTGCTCACTCACTCCTCTCATGTTGGGACTGGGGAGAGAATCAGAATAGTAAAAGTGAGAAAACTTATGGGTTCAGATAAAGACAGTTTAACAGGTAAAGCAAAAGCCACATGCACAAGCAAAGTAAACCAAGGAATTAATTTAGCACTTCCCATCAGCAGAGAGGTGCCCAGCCATCTCCAGAAAAGCAGAGCCCCATCACAGGTAATAATGGCTCGGGAAGACAAATGCCATCACTCTGATTGTTTTCCCCTTCCCTCTTCTTCCTCCAGCTTTATATTTTGAGCATAGCATCCTATGGAATGGAATATCCATTTGGTCAGTTGGGGCCAGCTCTCCCTACTGTGTCTGGAAAAGGCCTTGACTCTGTGTAAGCACTGCTCAGTGGTAACTTAAACATCCCTGTATTATCAACACTGTTCTCAGCACAAACCCAAAACACAGCCCCATGGCATCTACTATGAAGAAAATTGACTCTATTCCAGCCAAAACCTGCTCATGCACCGAACCCATTGTGCTTTCAGCAGGATGGCTTTTACAACACAAATGGTGTCACAAAGTTACCAAGAGTTAAATAGGTTTATGTGGCTGATTTAGTGTGATGCTGTGTTTCACATCCTTTGTAATGATATTATCACCCATGAAGAAGAGGTGAAAGTATCAGTATTGTGACATTGTTATACAGTATCATAGTACCTTGAAATAGCAATCTCTTGCTGCTACAGAAATACAGATGACTTGGTCTTTAATTAATACATTGTTCTTAGTCATAAGGACAGCTTGTATTTCTAGTTCAGCCCCTCTCTACTTGATAATTCTCAACTGTCCTTTAAAAAGGAAAACAAACACAATAGCAGGCTTAAAAGCTTTATTTCACAGCGCTTATACAAAAAGAATATATTCTGGACTGTAGTCAGATGATGGACTGTAATGCCCTCAGTAGACTATAAAAGTACTGCTAAAATAAATGTACTTGGTTGATAGTGCAAACAATTTTTTTCTCAGGAACTTAGATAAATAAATAATAACTTCTCTTGGAGTTCCACTTCTGCTGTAAGTGTTCTTTTTAGAGTATACTAAGAGCTATATAAATCACTATCATAACTTAGATCAGTGCTGTACTGATTCATAATAAATATTCAGCATTTTCCCATATTTTGACACAGTATCAGAAGAGGATGTTTATTTTGCAGGCCCTGGCATTTTCTTGATCTGTTGCCAAAGGAATTTCCCCAGTAAGAGAAGATGCGATCATTAAAATCTCGGTGTAAACCCACTGAACATAATCACAGAATGCACACAAGCTTGTACTACCAAGTGCTGGTCAATTGTTCAATGACACTGACAGAACAAAGTCTTTATTGTCTCCTTGACACTACATAATTATAAAAATGGAGAGAGAGAGGCTTTGGAGTGAAAATCCAGACCTGTTGTGGCCAGGTTTCCTCTTCTGTTTTTCATCATCTCAGAAACACAGTTTGCAGAAATTCTTTTCATTAGGTGACTGTCGTGTGTGGCTGCTAAACACAAGTCAGAGAGCTCTGAGCACCTGGAAAACTACCATCACCAAGGGCTGTTTTCAAAGTATGACCCCTGTGTGACATGCATTTTCCTGTGGTTTAGTAACTTGAATACAGATACCAGTAGCTCAAGTAACAATTTCAAATGTGCCAAAGATTTTTAATCATTTTGCCATAGGATGCTTTTTCATTTTACAGCATATGTTGTTTTCTGGTTGGTTGCTTTCTTTTAGATTTTTTAAAAGGCTTGCGAGTGAAAATGCAGAGACAAAAGAAAACAGTAGAGTCATAGAACAACTGAAACTGGAGGGGACCTCAAGAATTAATCTAGTCTACCTACCTGATCAAAGCAGGGATAATTATATCAAGATGCTGAGTTAGGACTATGTCCATTAGAATCTTGAAGACTTCCAAAACCAGACATCCCACAGCCTCCCTGAGAAACATGTTCCAATCCAGTATTTGGCCACTCTCACGGCATTTTTTTTTCTTTGTATCAAATGCAGATTTCTTACCTTCCAACTTGTGCTTGTTTCCTCTCGTTGCTATGCACCTTTGAGAAGTCTGGTGACATCTTATCAGGTAATTGTGGATAGCAGTAAGGTTTCAACCACTTGTGCTCAAACCGAGCAGACCCAGCTCCCTTAGACATTCCTTGACAAATAGGTTCTTGAAGCCTTTAACTGCCTCCATGGCTCTTCTCTGGACTCACACTAGTATGTCCATGTCTCTCTTGCACTGGATAGTGTAGCACAGGACATGGCCTTCCAGATGTGTCTTACCAGGTCTCAGCAGAGAGGAAGGATGGTTTGGGCTATGCTCTGCCTAATACAGCCCAGGAGGCTGTTGGGCTTTTTTGACACACTGTTGGCTCCTGGGCAATTTGTCACCCACCAGCACTTAGGTTATTTTCTGCCACAGCCTGTCTGGTTGCCCAGCGTTATTCCATACAGGATGCAAGAATACCTGACATAGGTACTTTAGAAGCCACTGTGTGTCACATACAGATGTGCAAACACATACATATAGAACTCATCTCCCTTGTACAATTACTTTCAAGTTTGTTTGCAGTCTGTAAATGTTGCTTTGTGAGCACCGTGTGTTTTAATTAGTAAATCCTGAAAGAGCAGGAAAAGATTTACAGGGTCAGAGGGATATTCTTCTACTTGCTTACAAGGTCATTTTTTTCTCTGAAATTTATGTGAGATTTTTGTCCTCAATTAGCTTGAAAATGCAATCTAGGTTTTCAGGTCATTTTGATATTTCTTTACATACTTTGGAAAAATGAAGCTCCTGGTTACTTAAAGTAATGTGCATAACAGTCTGTATTACTGCTTTCTCCTCATTCTATTTTTATACTCATCATCGTTATTCCTGTGCTTCAAACTGTTTTCCTGTTCTTATGCTTTGGTCCCTATTTCATAGTGCTCCTGCTAAATGTTTCTGTGAAGTCCATCAATTCCAATTAGCCAAAGGGGCATTGTTAAACTATTGATTTCTTTATTATAGCACCTTGCTATTCTGAAATCATGTTTGTTCATGACACTTCACCCTGAATTTGTAATAAGATTTGCCAGCACATGTAAAGGATGCTCCTCAATATCTGAATTTAATGTTTCTTAGCAAGGTTCTTTTGAGGTCTGAATTTTGTATAGTGCCAAGCACACTGTCACCATCTGAAAAAAATTAGGACAGCACACAAAAATGCTCATCTCTACCTCTTTAATAAGCCAAAGCTTGCTGAGAATAATAGTTGTCCACAGTTTGTAACCACTGTTTAGTCATGGCTTATTTACAAGTGGTCAAAGAGTCTCTAGCTTTAAATTAGTCACAGAGCAATACTTGTTCATAGAAGATAGTCATGCACTTTGGTATAAAGTGGAGATTAGCAGCTGCTCAAATCTTCCATATTAGCAAGTCTGCAATGCATCAGCAGACACTGTCTGCCTTCTGTAGGTGTAAATATGTTCTGCTATCTCAAGATACAAGGTTAGTGAAATGTCTTAAGTAATGGCTTTATTCATAATTTACATTAAGCTGCTTGTAGGTGCAAAGAGCTGTAACATGAGTGTAATGGATAAGGAAATAAGAAAAAATGGAAAAGGATTACTCACTGGAATGAGTGCAACAATAAGATTATTTTGAGGTTCCATTTTAATATAGGGCAACCTAGTAGACCTGATTACAATTTGTTACCTTTATTCGATTTTTAGAATAACTCAAAATACTGTTTTACATTTACACTGTAGAGTAACTGACATTCTGAAAATCTGGTTTTGTCTTTCCCTAATATATGTTACCTCCTTTTTTATGACATAATTTTCATTGATTTCATTGAACTGGCATTTTATATGGAGAACTGGGTCCTGTTGGGCTGTTGCAGTTGAGAGAGAGATATTTGACTGAGGCAGAGCAGCACAGGTCTTGGATTACTAAAAGCAAAGGTGGTTTTGGTGAAAATCACCATAACGCTTGGGAATCACTCTTTCTCAGGAGTTACTGTAGCTCGGTGAAATAAAAATATTTTAGTATGGTCTACTGCCTCTAAAGTTTCATCAAATGAAGGAAAAACGTTGAATATTTGTTAGACAATGGCTTATAAAATACTTAATTATTATATCCAGTTATGCCTTTTATGACTTAATTGGTTAAGAGGTTATTACCATATATATGATCTATTAATGTACTTCCTTTTTAAAATTACTACACTGTTGTTTTTTTATTTGAACTTATCCCTTGAATCATTAACATGTATAAGTACCCATGATACAGGGCCTAAATTAGATCATGATGTAAAAGTTGATCTTCCCTTCTTCTGGGGCTTGCTGTTACTTAATATTTAATGTTGTGTTGGACTTGTCACTTGAGTCATTTCCTATGTTACTGTACATTTCCTTTTCTGCAGAAGTACCCTTGAGTCTTGTAATTTGCAGGTGATAGGGACTTTCTATCAAGATTTTGACCAGTCTCTTAATTATTTACCATGTCAAAGATTCTCTAATGTTTTTATTTCCCCCTTGTGGGCCATTTACTAAAAAGCAGTTTGCTGTTTCGGAGATAAATTACCTTTATTTGGCCTGTTCTAGTACACAGCAAAAGAACAGTAAATGGGCTTTTTTCAGGTCATCAGAGATCCTATTACATTCTGCTGCCCTCATTTTTCACATTTTAAAAAAATCTATTTTTGGCCTTGTTAATAACATCTTGACATTTTAATAGTGTAGTTGCCTTTTTCTAAAGCCTATAGATAAAAGATGAGGTGAACTATTACTATTCGTTAGATTGTTTAGCATTTACGGACTTACTTGTCTCTCTGAAAGGCAGGTCAGAGCTGGACAGAACTAACTGTTGGGCTGCATGTGGCTTATGGGCAGTACAACTTTACATTCTCTGCTTGGTCTGACACATGGGGCTTGTATCACAGAGGAGAGGGGCTGTTGTCTAGGCTAAATCTACAGATGTAGGAGAAAACCAGCTGGGAAAGCTCTTGATGCCTGTCATGGGTCTTGTCTTGACATGCCCAATCCAGTTCTTAGCTGAAATTAGGTGGTGAGTTGCCACTGCTCTTTTACAACTGGGCATTAATGGGGCGTCACTTCCCTTTCCTGCCTCTCCCTGAAATATGTAGTAAAAATGCTATGAGTACAGCCATAAGGAGACTGTGACATGAAGAATCAAGTTTGGTTGCTTTGGATTAGCCCTCAGGAAGCAATATTGTTTTCTGGAGTGTTTTCTTCTTGTCTCTGATTTGAAAGAGGAGCTGTAGTTCCTATATTTTGAAGTGTGTCAAGTGGCTGGAGTCAGGTGGTATGAATCTGGATGGTAGGACCAGACTTGACAGCAAAACAAGGTTGGTTCTGGAATGTCCATTTAAAAAATTCTCCTGCATTTACAATTAAAAAAAACCCAGTGTTTCTACTGCTTTTGCTACACTTCACTGCCCCCAAAATTAAGTGCTTGAAAATCAACTAGAGACTTACAAAACAAGGCTAGTCTATTCCTTAGTAATGTGCTTCATATTTAAAATTAATAAGGCATTTCTTCTGTGAATGAAATGGGGCTGATAGTTTACTTCTTCAGTCAGTTACTTCCAATTATGTTTGAGTGTCCCTGTCTGATGTATGTGCAAACATGTGTGTCTGTTTATGTATAAAAATCAACCTTCTTTCTTGGATGAAGCTTTGTCTTGGATTACCAGCTGGGCTTAAACTGCAACAAGCTTATTGTGTAAAATATTTGTCATAAGCTACTTGTATGCAGGTAGTTTTGTCTGTTATAGAAAAGAATTCATTTCTTAGTCTACTTCATATGCCTCCTTGCAGTTCATAGAGTAACTGATACTGTTTACATATTAGTGTAAACTTACATTTGTAAGGGGCATTTCATGATGGAGGGCCCTAAATGTGCTTAGGGACTGATAATGACTGTATGAAAAGTACTCAGAGGTAACTTAATGCACTGCTGAAATGTAGTAGTTCTTCACATGTGCATAGGATTTTGGTGCCTAATGCTCCTGTCTTTGGATTACAGCATCTTTCATGGAACTATATTATAAGAATAGAATTCTACTGACTAGCTGTCGTGGTTTAACCCCAGCCAGACAGCTTGTTCACCCACCCCCCCCCATTCTTGCCCTCCCCCTACTCCCGGAGGGACGGAGAGGAGAATCAAAAAGAATGCAACTCCCACAGATTGAGATAAGAACAGTTTAGTAACTAAGGTATAACACAAATCAGTGCTGCTACCACCAATAATAATAATGATAAATTAAATAACAAGGGAAGAGAATACAACACCTCATCACCAGGCAACCGATAACTCTCCCCCCCAGCCCAACCAAGCACCGACCGATACCTCCTCCAACCCTGCAGCCCCCTAGCCCTTCTGGGTAACTCTCTGTTAAATCCCAGGCATGCCGTGCTGTGGTATGGAATACCTCTTTGGTCAGTTTGGGTCAGGTGTCCTGTCTCTGCTTCCTCCCGGCTTCCCCTCCTCCCTGGCAGAGCATGAGGCCCACAAAGTCCTTGGCCAAACCAAAACATCATTGTTTTCAGCTCTGTTCCCAGGACTAAAGTCAAAACACAGCACTGCACCAGCTACCAAGAAGGAGAAAAATGACTGCTACTGCTAAAGCCAGGACATTATCCACCCCTTATTCCATACCATTTGTGTCATGCTCAGATCCCACATTTTCAATATACCATCACTCTTATCTAAGTGCACTCTTATCTTAGTGCATGGACCTATAAAGCTGCTGAGTCCATCTGTTCCATGATGTTAGGTTCCAACTCTTTTAACAGACTTTCAGAGCAGGAGACGCTGTGTGCAGTGTTCACACTCGTGAATAACCTGGTCAATGGTGTCCATTGCTAAGTCCACCCCTCGATCATGAGTCCATCTCTATGTTGCATTGCCACTCTGATGGCCTGAAGTGCCATGGGCCCACCAAGCTCAAAATAATTCACTGCCACTTCAGCAGTTTCTGCAGCTTGTTGCTGGGGACTCCATACAGCTGCCTTCTATCTCTGATGCTTCCAAAGCACTGGAGGGCCCAGTGGACTAGATACTTGCCCATACTGTCCCTCACACCCTACCACTCATGACTGTCCAGCCTTGGGGAAAATCTCCTGGTCCTCCTATATTGTCATTTAACTCCAGACAAGACCCAGACCAGACTCTGCTTAACTTTTGAGATCAGACAAAATGGTGGTGGGTAGAACACACTCTGTGTGTCCCATCACAATCAGCAGGCAAGTCCCAGGGATACCCAAAGGCCATTCAAAACCTTCAGAACTCTCAAACGATGCTGCTGTACTTGTCACTGGGGCTGGTGTAGCTGCTGTGCTTGCTGGCTCTCCCACCACCAGCCTCTCTTTTTCTGAGTCCAGGTCTTCCTCCTCTGCCTTGCTGGGAAATGCTGCGGGGTCTCCTGCATCCTCCTGGGGCTCGGAGGGTGGCTTCCGGGGAATGCTCTCTTCCATCAGGGGCTGGGCTCGGCTGCGGGGCTGGGCTCCTCCGCCACCTTCTCCCACTGCTCAGCAGCCGCCTTCTTTCGCTCCTCGACCACCCCAACCTCCTTCACCGGCAGCCGCTCCCTGCCAGCCTCCAGCCCCGCTCCCGCTCCTGCTCGGTGCCCGGGGCTGCTCTCCCAGGCTGCTTCAGCAGCCGCAGGCTCCCGGGGCCACTCCCCCTCGGCTCCCCGTGGCCTCACGCAGACGGAGGCGAGGGCGAGGGCCAGGACGGTGAGGAGCAGCCGGATGGCCAGGGACCAGTCCACAGCCACGTCCGTCCTGCCCTGCTGCTGGAGCCGGCCCGTATTACAAGTCATTGCCATAAAGTACAGTGAGACAGGAACCTTAGCCCAAGCACCACACTTGATAAACACTAACACTGCAAATACCGGCTCTAAGTAAGTTACAACATTCTGAAGCTGTGAGATCAAGAGGAACAACTCTGAGAGCCAATAAATCAGCCTTGTGATGAATGACTATTAATCCGGTCAGATCTGTTGTTATCTCAACCCCTCATGCCCCACGTTGGGCACCAAAAAAAGAACTGTCGTGGTTTAACCCCAGCCAGACAGCTTGTTCACTCACCCCTACCCCCCCCTCCCCCCTTCTTGCCTGCCCCTACTCCTGGAGGGATTGGAGAGGAGAATCAGAAAGGATGCAACTCCCACAGGTGGAGATAAGAACAGTTTAGTAACTAAGGTATAACGTAAATCACTACTGCTACCACCAATAATAATAATGACAAAGGAAATAACAAGGGAAGAGAATACAACACCTCATCACCAGGCGACCAATAGCTCACCCCCCCAGCCCAACCAAGCACCAACCGATACCTCCTCCAACCCTGCACTCCCCTAGCCCTTCCGGGTAACTCCCAGTTACATCATGGGCATGACGTGCTGTGGTATGGAATACCTCTTTGGTCAGTTTGGGTCAGGTGTCCTGTCTCTGCTTCCTCCCGGCTTCCCCCCTCCCTGGCAGAGCATGAGGCTCACAAACTCCTTTGCCAAAACAAAACATCATTGTTATCAGTTCTGTTCCCAGGCTGAAAATCAAAACACAGCACTGCACAAGCTACCAAGAAGGAGAAAAATGACTGCTACTGCTAAACCCAGGACCTAGCCTAGTCTTACGTAATTTAATAAGGTAGTTTAACCTCTAAACTCTTTGGAAATCTGTTTATTCTGACCAAAAGAAAAAAAAAAAAGCCAAAGATTATAAAAGGATAAGAAAATTGAATCAGCCCTTGCGTTTTCAGGTTTCCCTTGCTCTCCATGCATTAATTTCCATAGATGTTAATTGATAACAGTCTCCTTCCAGAAGGTAGGCTAAAATCCTCTCATCTATATGTAAAGAGTATGGGCAAACTGGAACAGGTTGCCCAAAGAAGTGATAAATGCTCCATCCCTGGCAGTGTTCAAAGCCAGGTTGAATGGAGTCTTGGGTGACATGGACTAGGATGAGGTGTCCCTGCCCATTGCAGGGGGGTTGGAAAGAGATGATCGTAAGGTCTTTTCTAACCTTAACTATTATATGATTCTATGAAATAGCAATGGGAACAGGGCAGCACTGAGTATCACTACTTGAAACTACTTTGGATGGATTTAGGCAGAAGTAAAATACACACAGGACATTTTCTTTCTTTGTTTCAGGAACATAATGATATTATCTGTATTTGTATGAAGAGTGACAGTTTTCTCCTTAGCCTCAGTCCTGAAAGTGATGTAGACAAAGAGAGAAATCGCATTTAATTAAAACTTCAGGTAACAGAGATTTATACATGCAATAACACACTTGACAGGAAGCTTTTACATTTATCTTTTTATCTCTAAGAATTAAGAACTATTATGAGTTTAATCTTTCCAGTGCATGGTGGTATAGGTAAAAGCCAGAAAATACATCCCTGTAGCTCTCCTAGTCACTCTAATGCCCAGTTTCCCTTCTAATGCATTTATATAATCAAGTATTCTAATTCTCATCCCTGCCATAATTACTGTGGCTTTTCACTTCAAAAAATCAAAAATCATTGTATAATAAGAAGAGGTCTGAGGACAAGATAGTTTCCAATTGAATTTTTCACCATTTTCTTTCTCTAAGTGTTTTGGTAGGGTTTTTTTTGTTGTTGTTGTTGTTCTTGTTTTGTTTTCCACTGTAATGCAACAGACATACATCCTTCTATATTAGTTCTATCTCTAGATGTGTTGTTCCTTTGTTTTAGCTGTACAACCCTCACTTCTGTTGCATTCATTTCGAAACATCAAGCTGTTATTAAAACGACATCAGTTTGGGAGACTGGCAGATGATCAGAATGTCTAAAAAAAAATAGAGAAAAAAATGGGCAAATATGATCCAGACAGAAAATGCAAAGCATTAGATGCAGCTGTCACCTCTGACCTGTAAGTTGCAATGCTAGAGGTAGGTCTGCAAAGGAGTAGTTTTTTTACGGGAGTATTTTTCAATCTAGGAAGGGGACATTACAAAAAGAAGTGATGGAGAAGACAACAGTTAGGTACACTGAATATCAGTCATAGGAAAAACATGAATACATATTTTCTGGATTTTTTTCCTCTAATTTTGTCTGTTGCTGTTCATATTCTTGAAATTTGCTGGGAGAAATTTATGCATATAAGAGACTGCAAATTTCAAATTCAGGTTTCGAACACTAAGAGGTAACAAAATCATCCCAGACATTGCAGAGCTTATTTCGTGTCACCCAAGGCTCTCTCCAACCTGGCCGTGAACACTGCCAGGGATGGAGCATTCATGACTTCCCTGGGTAACACATTCCAGTGCCTCACCAACCTTACAGGAAAGAAATTCCTCCTTATATCCAATCTAAAGTTCTCCTATTTAAGTTTGAACCCGTTACCCTTTGTCCTGTCATTACAGTCCCTAATTAAGAGTCCCTCCTCAGCATGCTTACAGCCTCCTGTTCAGATACTGGAAGGTTGCTATGAGGTCTCCAAGCAGCCTTCTCTTCTCCAGGCTGAACAGACCCAACTCTCTCTGTCTTCATACGGGAGGTGCTCCATTCCCCTGATCATCCTCATGGCCCTCCTCTAGACTTGGTACAACAGTTCCATGTCCTTTTTATGTTGAGGACACCAGAACTGCACACAATACTCCAAGTGAGGTCTCACAAGAGCAGAATACAGGCGCAGGATGACCTCCTTCAACCTGCTCGTCAGGCTTCTTTTGATGCAGCCCAGGATACGGTCGGCTTTCTGGGCTGCAAGCACACACTGCTGGATCGACACCCCCAAGTCCTTATCCGCAGGGCTACTCTGAATCTCTTCTCTGCCCAACCTGCAGCTGTGCCTGAGATTGCTCCGACCCAGGTGTAGGACCTTGCACTTGGCATGGTTAAACTTCGTAATGTTGGCATCAGCCCACCTCACAAGCGTGTCAAGGTCCCTCTGGATGGCATTCCTTCCCTCCAACGTATCAACCGAACCACACAGCTTTGTGTCATCAGCAAACTTGATGGGGGCGTCCTCAATCCCACTGTGCATGTCACCCACAAAGATGTTGAGCAAGACTGGTCCTGACACCGATCCCTGAGAGACACCACTCGTTACAGGTCTCCATTGGCTCTCCATTGAGCCATTGACCACAACTCTTTGCGTGCGGCCATCCAGCCAGTTCTTTATCCACCAAGTAGTCCATCCATCAAATTGATGTCTCTTCAATTTAGAGACAAAGATGTCATGTGGGATAGTGTCGAACACTTTGGGCAAGTCCAGGTAGATGACATCAACTGCTCTACCCCTGTCCATCAGTTCCGTAGCCCCATCATAGATGACCACCAAATTGGTCAGGCAGGATTTCCCCTTAGTGAGGCCATTTTGGCTATCACCAGCCACCTTGTTGTTTTTCATGTGCCTTAGCATGCCTTCCAGGAGAATCTGTTCCAAGATTTTGCCAGGCACAGAGGTGAGACTGACTGGTCTGCAGTTCCCTGGGTCATTCATTTTCCCCTTCTTGAAAATGGGGGTTATATTTCCCTTTTTCCAGTCATTGGGAACTTCACCTGACTGCCATGATTTTTCAAATATGATGGACAGTGGCTTGGCAACTTTATTCGCCAGCTCCCTCAGGACCCGCACATGGATTTCATCAGGGCCCATGGACTTGGGCATGTTCAGGTTCTTAACATGGTCTCAAACCAGACCCTCTCTTACAGTGTGCCCAAGATCTTCGTTCTCACAGTCCCTGCATCTGCCTTCCAAGACTTGTGTTGTGTGGTCAGAGCACTTGCCAGTGAAGACTGAGGCAAAGAAGTCAATCAGAACCTCAGCTTTCTCCAAATCCAGGGTAGCCAGTTCTCCTGATAGCTTCTGGAGCGGGCCCACATTGTCCCTAGTCTGTCTTTTATTTGCGATGTACCTATAGAATCCCTGCCTGTTATCTTTCACATCCTTAGCCAAGTTTAATTCTAACTGGGCCTTAACTTTCCTAACCTCATCCCTAGCTTCCCGGAGAACATCCCTGTACTCTTCCCAAACCACCTATCTTTGCTTCCACCTTTTATAAGCCTCTTATTTCCTTCGAAGTTTCCTCAGCAGCTCCTTATCCATCCAAGGAGGTCTCCTGGCCCTCCTGCCGTACTTCCTTCTAGTTGGGATGCAACACTCCTGAGCTTGTAGCAGGTGATCCTTTAATATCAACCAAGAGCCATGGGCCCCTCTGCCCTCTAGGTCTATGACCCATAGAACCTTACTGAGCAGGCTCCTGAAGAGACCAAAGTCTGCTCTCTTGAAGTCCAGGGCAGTGAGCTTGCCGCACACTCTTCTCACTGTCCTGAGGATCTCGAATTTGACCATCTCGTGATCGCTGCGTCCAAGGCTGCCCTGCAGTGCCACATTTCCAACGAGCCCTTCCCTGTTGGTGAGCACAAGGTCAAGCATGGCACCTCTCCTTGTCAGCTCCTCTATTACTTGCAGAAGGAAGTTGTCTTCCACACAATTGAGGAATCTCCTGGATTGCTTGTACTGGGCCGTACCGTCCCTCCAACAGATATCAGGGTGGTTGAAGTCCCCCATAAGGACAAGGGCCTGTGAGCTTGAGGCTGGTCCTGTCTGTCTATAAAGTGCTTCATCCACAGATTCCTCTTGACCAGGCGGTCTGTAACAGATCCCCACAGTAATGTCTCCCATCGCTGTTCTCCCTTTAACCCTGACCCACAAGCTCTCTGTTAACCACTGACCTGTCCCCAGATGTGGTTTCATGCTCTCCAGCCTATCCCTAACATAAATAGCAACTCCCCCTCCCAGTATGCTGGGCCTGTCTTTTCTAAAGAATCTGTAACCTTCCATTCCAACACTCCAGTCATAAGAGCCATCCCACCCTGTTTCTGTGATGCCAATTATATCCCTGTAGATGTGCACACATCTTTAATTCCTCTTGTTTGTTCCCCCTACTATAGGCATTTGTATAGAGGCATCTGAGCCAAGCTCCAAATGAAGCTGGCTCATTGGCTGGAGCAGCTGGAATATCTCTGCATTGCTCCGAGCATTTATTATAGGTGCTGGCAACTGGCTGGGTGGTGTTGGGATGGAATGATGTCCCACTCCCCCAGCACATCTAGTTTAAAGCCTCCTTAACCAGTCTGGCAAGCCTCCTACCAAAACTACTGTTCGACTTCGTTAGACCAGCTCCAGCAGCCTCTAATAGACCTCGCCTCCCAGATTGAGTCCCATATTCTAGACACCTAAACCCCTGACTGTGGCACCACTGTTCTAACCATTTACTAACCTGGCTAATCCTCCTAGCCTTTTTAGGGTCCTCCCCTTTATCCTGGAGAATTGATGAAAAGACAGTCTGATCTCCAGAGCCCCTAACCACCTCTTCCAGGGCTCTGTAGTCCTTCTTAATGTTCCCCAGGCTACTGCTATCTATATCACTAGTACCCACATGGATCACTAGAATTGGGTAGCAGTTAGTGGGATTTACTAGGCAAGGCAGCCTCTCTGCAACATCCCTGGTCTGTGCCCCTGGTAGGCAACACACCTCCCTGAAGACTGGGTCAGGCCAACAGATTGATGCCTCTCTGCCTTTCAAAGCAGTCCTACCACCATGACCTGCCGCTTTTTCCTGGCAGCACCAGTAGAGACCTTCTTTACCAGTGCATCAGCCGGTTGTTCATGTTGAGTGCGTTCCTCGTTAGCCCCCTGCAGAACTGCTTTGCAGTTCTGGCTGGGGACAACAGATTTAGGAGGAAGTCCCTTGCTTTTAACTGTCCTCTTCCTCTTTTTTTTTTTTTTTTTTGGTCACTAATTCCCAGCCTTCCACGTTAACAGTCTCCTTCTTTCCTCCATGAGATGCAATGAGTGCTTGAGGCCCCTGCATAGTTTGGGCCTGGAGCAAGCAGTGCAGCTTCCTCTCACCTTCCCTGACATCTTTCAGCCTATTGACGGCATCCCGCAGCTCAGCCCCTGCTGCAGGAGGACCTCCACCAGGGAGCACCGACTGCAGCCCTGCCGATTGAGCACTCTCCCTCACCAGACCAGTGCAGGCACTCTCTACACTCCGAGCTCTGCCCTGCAGCCTCCCGTCTCATCTGCTCTGTCTGGGTGACTACGCTGCCCACCGCCGGGGCAGCCAAAGCAGAGCTCCCAGACCGGGCCCTGGTCATTCAAGGGAACACTCGCACCAACTGACGCGCCACATTCATGGTCGCTAGCGCTCCCTGGGGAAAGTTTTTAATCAATCAGGGCTAGCGCCGCTCCTCCTGGCTCCGCCCCCGGTGAGTCCCTGCTCGCCTCGGCTGAGCTGCCGGCTCCGGGGCAGGTCCTGTCTTGAGGCTCCCTTGGTGGCTCTTGTCGCTCTGAGTTGAGGCTCGTGGACGCTCCCCCAGCTCCGGTGTTGAAGGCGGCCTCTCTCGAGCTGCTCACCTCAGTAACACAGTAAATATAAGGGAAAGTTTTTTCCGTAGTTGGGATTTTGAATATGTAGCAATAATGATAAGGCATGGTTATTCCTGTTGGATGTGTTGTTTAGAACATGTACATAATTAGACTGAGATTTTTCTAGTGCTCTGTCCTGTCCAATTTGTTCATTTTGATGTCAGAATCCATAGTGCTAGCCACAATAACTGGGAAAATTAGTAGCAGCTAATGCAACACAATATGCATGTCTTCCTTGTTATAACTGGTATTCAGGCATGGTCTTGGCAGAGTGGCAGCACACACGCAGAGGCTGGAGACTCTGCAAACTGACAACTGATCAGATTTTGATCATTCTTCAGCATCAGACATGTTCAGTGTTGCTGTGAAAACAGATGAGGAGGTAGGAAGCTGTACAAATGACAGTGTTGCTGATAAGTGTTTCACTGCTAATTGAAGGAATATTTGCATAACTTCTGTGAATGCCAGTTTTGCTATTTTTCTCAAGCTGTTAATTAGAGGCTTGAAGATTTCATTTAACTGTAGTCACTTGTACTGAGTCTTTAGAACTGCAAAAGCCACAGATGAAAAAATATCTCAAATGAAAACCTTAAGTATTTTTTCTCCTTTTTCTTTTTGTTGTGTTTTGTTTTATTTTAGAAAAAGAACTTTTGTCTTACTTGAGAACATGAAAAGGGAGAAATATCCTTAGGATGAAAATTTAAATTAAAAATTACTTTTCCTCTTTCTACTTGTTTCTGCTTCTAGAAAATGGTTAAGTATTATGGTGATGTTGAAGCAGGGAGGTATTTCTGGATGCTGGGAATCCTAGATATGTGAGAACAGAGACACACAAACATACCTAATCCATTAATCATCCTGAGGACAAAAGAATGAGAGAAAGATCTGTGAAGATCTTTCCATGTTATTCTTGTGATATAAAGGAGCTTTTCTGGAGCCATATACCTCAGTATCTATTAATTCATGTAGTGACCACTGCTTTGTTCCCAGTCCATCTAATCAATGAATGACTTTTTATTTTCCAGTAGCCAGTATAAAAGAAATGAATGAATTGTCCTAAGTACAACTTTTACCATGTTTCCAAAAGTATTAAGGCCTTTGTTTTTGTTATAAAGCTGCATGAAAAAAAAAACGGGCACTTTACTGGTTTCACCTTAAGAACTGTCCTGGAACTTGGAAAGATGATATGAGAGAGCAGGTAGCAGAAAGAAGGGGCAATGTGAGAACTAAAAACATACTCTTAAAACACTTGGCCTGTTTTCTTAAAGAAAAACAAGACACCTACACAATATTTGGAATTGGATGGCGTTTTCATAATGTATTGAACTATGAAAGTTGATGCACAGTTTAACAGCATGTATTGAAAAAGTCCTGTAAACTGCAATCTGCACTGGGACTGGTCTGGAAAAGTCCTCAGAATCAAAGGCTAACACCTAATGGGTAACTGCCCCTCTTGGGTGCATTTCTAATAATTAGTTAAAAGTGAAATAGTGCTGGATGTCAGAATGCTTCTGACATGTTACATATGTTGGCTGAATTTCATCATAGAAGCAATAACAGGTACATAGAATTATAGAATAGTTTGTGTTGGAAGTGACCTCAAAGATCATCTAGTTCCTGACTTGGACAAGGGCACTTTCCACTAGACCAGGTTGCTCAAAGCACCATCCAACCTGGCCTTAAACACTGCCAGGCATGGGACAGCTACAGCTTCTCTGGACAACCTGTGCCAGTGCCTCAGCACCCCCATACTAAAGAATTTCTTCTTTAATCTAAATATCCCATTGACCTCATTACCCCTTTGAACTCGTTACCCACTACAGTCCCTGATAAAGAGTCTCTGGCATCCTTGTAGGCCCCGGAAGGCCGCTATGAGGTCTCCATGCAGCTTCTCTTCCCCAGGCTGAACAGCCCCAGTTTTCTCAGCCTGTCTTCATACAGGAGATGCTCCAGCCCCCTGATCATCCTTGTGGCCTTCCTCTGAGATTACTCCAACAGGATGATTGTCATGTTGAGCTTCTCATCAGACAACACCCCCAAGTCCTTCTCATGGCTGCTGTCAATCCATTCTCTGCCCAGCTTCTATCTGTGCTTGGGATTGCGCCAGCACAGGTGTGGGACCTTGCACTTAGCTTCGTTGTTCACACAGGCCCAGCCTGTCAAGGTTCCTCTGGATGGCATCCCTTCCCTCTAGCATGTTGATGAATCACATGGCATGATTCTGCTTAAGAACAGATTTTGGATGAGAAATACATTATCAGATATAATTTTTGTGCACTTCTAAATAGATTTTGATGTAATAGATAGCACTTAGTGCTACCTAGTTAATAATATTACCAGTTTAATGTACATTTTTAACATCAGAACTAGTACTTTTATCCTTATCTTCAATTGCCATTATTTCTATGATGATTTAGGTGATTCATACATCTACTCTTTACTTTTCATTAAAGTCCAAAGTTCTCAAGTGTGAAAGGAAGGAAGGAAGGAAGGAAGGAAGGAAGGAAGGAAGGAAGGAAGGAAGGAATTGTCCTTGGAAGTAGTGAGAATTCTCAGTTCCTTCTGTCCATCAGCACTGTTTAAACTTCTAAATAATGTGAAGAAAAATTACCATCTAGATTTGTGGCCAGGCTGGCATATGTGAAAACTTAGGAGGTTATTTCCTCAGGAAGGAAAATAAGTCAGCTGAGATGTCAGTCAGAAGCTGTTTAAGCTGTAATGATGAAGAGGATGAAAGAGTCTGTTATAATTTTAATTAATGCTAAGGGGACAGAAGGCAAAATTCACATTAACATTCTGAGTAATCTTGGAACATTTATTGTTTTCTGGCAGTTTTAGTCAGCAGCCTATTAGAATCAGCCAGTCTTAGGAAATTGTATTATGATATATTGGTTTGATGACTTTACTAAATCTGTTTGGAACACCATAATTTAGCAAACCGCAGAACAAAAGCATCTAAAGTACTAACTGTAAAAAAAAAAAAAAAAAAGAGTAGATAGAATGCACCAAAAATTGAAATTAAGTATCTATATGCCAGTAAAGTATATACAGTAATTTCTGAATGGTCAAATGTGAGTTTCCTTTGTTGATATTTGAAGCAAATCCTTAAAGTACCATGTATTTCAATCCATCTTTGAATAGAAATCATCCTTTATCATAGTGATCAGAACATACCTGGGAAACTTCATGATGAGATTTACCTTGAAAGCTGTGCTAATGAATTGGACTAAAACATCATAAGCAAGCTACTCATAAAACTGCACTTCTTCCCTTATGTAGCAGTCATCTGATAGCTTAAGGGGTTAAAACCAGCATAAGGAAAGTTTGCAGAGCATGTCCACATCACTTGCATGTTTAATTTAGTTTTGCTGAGTTCATTTTTCAGTATTGATTTTTGATCTTGGTGATACATAGCAAGGAATTTTTGCAGCTAAAAGCAGTTAGTTTGGTTTTGTTTATACCAGTATGGACAGTGCATATCTCCATGTATTTATAATGTGTGGGTGTTTTTTAAAATAGAGGAAGGAATGTGAAGTTCTTAAGAGTCCCTTTCATAATAGTTTGTGGGTATCCAATATGAAAAAAAAAAAAAAAATCTTAAAATGCCAGATCAGCCTTTGCCTGAGCTTGTGAATATTTAGGCTCTGGGTGCATCTACTTTCTATTGCATGTTACCCTGGTGCCTAAGTTTGTGACAGTAGATGTACACTCAACACCTACACTGTGAAATGGAGCAGTGAAAAACTCACATCACAGCCTCATAATGACTCCCCAGTGAGGTATTCCTTTCCTGTGGAGCCTGAGCTGGAAGAATTCGGGACTGGTCGTCAAGTAGATATAATGCCAGCCTTACATGAAGCAGGAAAATTAAAGCTGTGGTAATTAAAATGGTTATGAGATAGACTAGAACTTAACTTTTCTTTGGCCTCCTCCCTCCACAAAGTGATCCGCAATGACTAAGCAAGGAAGTCTTTCCCTATCGTTGAGCAACAATGGAATATCCCATAGCAGTTGGATCATCTTTAGCAACAGAGATTGAGATAGTTTCATCCTGCACATTTTTGCCACACTGTTTATGGCAGCCCTGTCAAAAGTGGTAGATGGGAGTTCTTGTGCTCCCCAAGTACAAAAAGCAGCTTGAATATTTTCTAATTAATAAAGGACAGGAATCTATGTCTTGCTTATTGTTTCATTTCACAAGAGAGAGCTGATTCAGCACCACTCTGCAGAGGACAGTTTATTGCTCCATCCCAAGCCAGAGCCAGATAACTGTATTCAGGTGCACTGACAAATCTCTTACACCAAGAATAAAGGGCCATTCCTCTGTATTGTAATTTCTTATGATAAAAGATTTTGTACTTGGTCAGCTGGATTTCATAGCCCCTTGTTCTAGACAAGTATCTCTCCCTCCTGTTCATAAAAAGTTCAGGGCATCAGCTTAAAAGATTGCTTCCTTGCATTTTATACAGAAATTTCTGGAAATTCTTGAGAGCCATTTAATATAAATGAATTATTGCAACTATATTTTTGTGCGTGTGTGTGTGTATGCTTGACAGCAGAAAAGTCTCTATTTTGAAGAGATTAAAGCTTCTTTCTTAGCAACCAGCTTTATTGGAGAATAAACGACAATTTCAGCTCATAAACAATTACAGGGTTTTGCAATGAAAAGTATAGATCAGAATGAAAATAAAGCTTAAAACATACAGGCCAGAGAATAACAAAATGTCAAGTGAAACACTATTAAAGCATTGAAACGATCTCTGGGAGACAAATTTAGTACGTTTGATTTCAAGTTTCACAAAAACTGGCTAGTAATCTACTCGGTACTATTCATTCTGGAATATCTCCATTTCAAAGAATCATAGAATAGTTAGGGTTGGAAAGGACCTTAAGATCATCTAGTTTCAACACCCCTGCCATGGGCAGGGACACCTCACACTAAACCATGTCAGCCAAGGCTCTGTCCAACCTGGCCTTGAACACTGCCAGGGATGGAGCATTTCATAACTTCCCTGGGCAACCCAATCCAGTGCCTCACCACCCTAACAGGAAAGAATTTCCTCCTTATATCCAATCTAAACTTCCCCTGTTTAAGTTTTAACCCGTTACCCCCTGTCCTATCACTACAGTCCCTAATGAAGAGTCCACCCCCAGCTTCCTTATAGTCCCCCTTCAGATACTGGAAGGCTGCTATGAGGTCTCCATGCAGCCTTCTCTTCTCCAGGCTGAACAGCCCCAACTTTCTCAGCCTATCTCCATGCGGGAGGTGCTCCAGTCCCCTGATCATCCTCATGGGCCTCCTATGGACTTGTTCCAAGAGTTCCATGTCCTTTTTATGTTGAGGACACCAGAACTGAACACAATACTCCAAGTGAGGTCTCACGAGAGCAGAATAAAGGGGCAGGATCACCTCCTTCGACTTGCTGGTCACACTCCTTTTGATGAAGCCCAGGAAAGCTGGCTTTCTGGGCTGCAAGCGCACACTGCTGGCTCATGTTCATTTTCTCGTTGACCAACACCCCCAAGTCCTTATCCACAGGGCTGCTCTGAATCTCTTCTCTACCCAGACTGTAGCTGTGCCTGGGATTGCTCCGACCCAGGTGTAGGACCTTGCACTTGGCATGGTTAAACTTTGTAAGGTTGGCATCAGCCCACCTCACAAGCGAGTCAAGGTCCCTCTGGGTGGCATTCCTTCCCTCCAGCATATCAACCGAACCACATAGCTTGGTGTCATCGGCAAACTCGATGAGGGTGCCCTCAATCCCACTGTCCATGTCACCGACAGAGATGTTGAGCAAGACTGGTCCCGACACCGATCCCTGAGGGACACCCCTCATTACAGGTCTCCAGCTGGACATTAAGCCATTGACCACAACTCTTTGCGTGCGGCCATCCAGCCAGTTCTTTATCCACCAAGTGGTCCACCTATCAAATTGATGTCTCTCCAATTTAGAGACAAAGATGTCGTGTGGGATAATGTTGAATGCTTTGCAGAAGTCCAGGTAGATGACATCAACTGCTCTACCCCTGTCACAGTATCACAGTAGGTTAGAGATTGGAAGGGACCTCAAAAGATCATCTAGTCCAATCCCCCTGCCGGAGCAGGAACACCTAGATAAGGTTACACAGGAACGTGTCCAGGCGGGTTTGAATGTCTCCAAGAAGGAGATCCACAACCTCCCTGGGCAGCCTGTTCCAGTGTTCGTCACCCTCACTGAGAAGAAGTTTCTTCTCAGGTTTAAGTGGAACCTCTTGTGCTCCATTTGTATCCATTACCCCTTGTCCTTTCATTGTTTGCCACTGAGAAGAGCCTGGCTCCATCCTCGTGACACTCCCCCTTTATATATTTATATACACTAATAAGGTCACCCCTCAATCTCCTCTTCTCCAAACTGTAGAGACCCAGCTCCCTCAGTCTTTCCTCATAAGGGAGATGCTCCACTCCCTTAATCATCTTAGTTGCCCTAAACTGTCCATCAGTTCTGTAGCCCCATCATAGAAGGCCACCAAATTGGTCAGGCAGGATTTCCCCTCAGTGAAGCCATGCTGGCTGTCACCAAGCACCTTGTTGTTTTTCATGTGCCTTAGCATGCCTTCCAGGAGAATCTGCTCCAAGATTTTGCCAGGCACAGAGGTGAGACTGACTGGTCTGCAGTTCCCTGGGTCATTCATTTTCCCCTTCTTGAAAATGGGGGTTATATTTCCCTTTTTCCAGTCGTTGGGAACTTCACCTGACTGCCATGATTTTTCAAATATGATGGACAGTGGCTTGGCAACTTTATTCGCCAGCTCCCTCAGGACCCGCAGATGGATTTCATCAGGGCCCATGGACTTGGGCACGTTCAGGTTCTTAACATGGTCTCGAACCAGATCCTCTCTTACAGTGTGCCCAAGATCTTCATTCTCACAGTCCCTGCGTCTGCCTTCCAAGACTTGTGTTGTGTGGTCAGAGCACTTGCCAGTGAAGACTGAGGCAAAGAAGTCAATCAGAACCTCAGGTTTCTCCAAATCCAGGGTAGCCAGTTCTCCTGATAGCTTCTGGAGTGGGCCCACATTGTCCCTAGTCTGTCTTTTATTTGCGATGTACCTATAGAATCCCTTCCTGTTATCTTTAATCCCTTCCTGTTTTCTTTATTATGCCCCAGTGTAATCAGATTTAGACAAAATAGAAAACCTTCATCAGGAGAAACTATGGTATATCACCCACGAGATATTTATCGTATAGTCTAGCAGCCATGATTCTTCCATGACAATGAGGGGTTTTGTTCACAGTCTTTCTTACTAACATGGATCAGAGAGCTGAAACCAGGTCTGTCTTGTCTACGTACCCTGCATGTAGTGGTTGCCATGACTGTCTCTGTTTCATCTTAGAGTAAAATTAAAAAAAAAAAGACCAAACCACAACAAAAAAAACCCACAAACAAACAACCCCCCCCGACAAAACAAAAAAAAAAGGAAAAAATAGGAAAAAAAACCCTTGATTTTGAAAAACCTCAGAAGTATGTTTGTCAAAATTGGCATGATGCTTTGCAGCATTGTATTTCTGACTTGATTGCCAGTGACTATCAGTAGGAGGTGCATTGAGTCAAAATAGTCTCCTACAGCTACAAGCTTTTGAGTATATTAAGAATTCTTCGGGAAGAAATGTTGCCCATCAGTTGCAACATTGCAAGCAACACTGCAAGAGTTGCTGTACAGGAGGCTTGCCACAGTGTTTTCAGTACTACTTTGATTGGAGTTTTTCCCCAGAAGAAAGGTAATTGGAAGGCTATAATCTACCTTCATTAATTCTTAACATTAACTGTATTGATGGTGATGGCAAATAACCATATAACCATAACGTTCATTCGTTTACACAGGTAAGCAGTATTCATCAATATTTTCAAAAGCCGCGCCTAAATTGTAAAGCGTTAGTCAAACTCGCTAGCACTGATTCAAACAAGCACCTGCTCTGACATTTAACATTATCAAGTTAAGAGAAACATAAAAAAGAAAACAATAAAATTTGCCCACCTCTTAGACTTACTGCTTTATTGCGCTGGAGTATCATTTCACATAAATGTGCTGGAAAAGAAATCGATTTTTGGGGAAAAAAGAAATAAAACAAAACCCCAACACAATAAACCAGAGAAGTATAGAATTCATTTTTATCTTACAGTGCTGAAAGGTAAACTGGAATTGTCAGGAGGTGATGACAGTTACAAACTAAATGGGGAGAGAAAGGATGTACTACGTTGCTTACCATTTAGAAGGTTATCAACATAAAGCACTTTACTTCAGCCTTATGAAAATGTCACTCTTTAGGATGCCGGTAACATGTCAGCTATCAGCACAAAATGTGTAAACAACTATGCTGCCACTTTCTGATGGAGGCATTTCCAAACACAGTTGAGCACTCTTTTATCTATATCTTAATTTGTTTCTCTGTGGATCCTTGTTCAGGTGGAATTTAATACTGTTTGCGTGCAGAGAACAAGGAAGAGTATGCAAGAGGTGGATTGCATATTTCAAATTGCTTCCCTCTTGTTTTCTCTCACTAGGATGAGATGCATGAATAAATATTCAGTAGAAGAGGAGAGCAAGATGATGGGAACACATTTTTTCACATAGGTCCACAGTATTTAACTCTCTTAGTCCCTGTGTTCTGTGCAGTGGGCTGAGACCATTCTTTCTGTGATTACATAAGTAAACCAGCTAGATTCAATAAACACCTTTCTACTCTGAAAAATATAAACTGTGTATATAAATTAGGTTGCATAGTTAATTATTTTTGTTTTATATTAAAATATTTTATGTTAATATTTGGTAAGCCTTTTGCTAGCATCAGGTGAAACATTTTCAAACCTGCAATATTCAAAGAACCATGTTAATGGAAGGGAAAAAAAGATATTATACAATTAGCTATGACTCACTGTAGGGTTCGAGTAAGAACTGCAGGAATGAAGTGCAGCACGTGTTACACTTTGGTTTCCACTGCCTGATCAGAACACTGTTTTCACCCACTGCACAAATGGCCATTTCTTATAAAAATATGACGTATATTTATTTTTGAGAGAGAACATGTTGCAATACGTGGATTTCTGTAGTGGATGTTCTCTATGAGTCAAAATTAATTTATACATCTTATCTGTCATGGCCTGGAATTTTGATTACGTATGATGAGTACAGATGTTCCCTTTTACATGTTGCTTCACTTGATAGGACAGCTCCTGAATGTTTATTACGTGACTGCAGGTAAATGTTGAATGGACAATAAAGAGGACTATGCCCTGTTGGCTCTTTGTAGGGTCTGGACATTTTGTGCATAATGCTGTATAAACATCAGGAGGAAAACAAACTGCCGTCCATACATCAGAACTGCTGAAATGTTTCATGCCACCAGCATAAGTTTGGCTTGTTTTGAGGCTTACCATACTGGTTCCATTTACAGCGTTTTGCACTTGCCCCTTGTTTTTAATGAACTCTTAGGACTGTTAGAGATCTAATGAAAAATTCAAAATATGTCACTTGATTATAGTTTGGACTACCAAAGAAAGTGAGAGGAATTCCTTGCTGTCGTGGTTTCTTGTGTCAGGATACACTTTTGAAAGTCCATGGCATGTTTTCCTAAATCAGTAAGACCCTCAATATAAAATCTTATCTCATAGCCACACTCTTCAGGATGCCCAGATCTCTTGGTGAGAAATAGTAGTGAACTCTAGGGATGCCATGTTGCTCTGGTTGCTAGTCTGTGAGGCAGAGCAGGTATAGGGAGACCAAGTTTAAGCTGTTACTGCAAGTATGCTGTGGCCTTCATGCAAGCCACTACTCCATGATTGTCTTTTGCAGAGGTACTACAAATACTGCTAGAGTTGGATCCTCAAGGCATGAATAGCATAATTATCAGTTTTCTTAGGTAAAAGTTGAGGCTCCAGAAGGGACAGGGTTATCCTGGCAGTGAAGGCCTATCTATCTGTGTTGTTGGTATTTCCAGATAGTGACTTCCTATACTGCAGGATGAAGTTCCACAAGCTTGATGAGTGATAGCTGCCTCATGAAGGAGAATAGAATCAGACAGCCTTTCCATGGTGACCTGCTAACTGAGAACTTTAAATTAGGTCATAGCATTATTCTTATTACCTTTTTAGTCAACCTGGCAGAAGGTCTGTGAGCCAAAGGTGAGAAGATTATTCATATCATAGCTAGAGGTAGAATAAAATGTGTGGTAAATAAAATTGATTAGCATCTTATATGAATATTTATTAATGCAAGAAATGTAAACAGCATCTTATGATTATGATCACATACACGACTTAGCTGGCATAACAGAAATTTGGTGAAGTCACATGACTAGAACAGCAACATAAATAGTACTGCTTGCCTAGGTAGGACTGGCTGGTGAAAAAGAAGGCATGGCAGTTTATGAGCAATGGAAGCCCTTTCTTCAAGTTACCTAGAAACTGGGCCTGCTGACAGGCTGTATGTGATAGTGAAATGGGAGAACATGGGTACTGTAGCTGAGGTTGCTGTTAAATGAGAATGTTCACATGGATAAGGATTTTTGTGAGCAATTAGTTTAGTTCCTCAGTTCACAGATCTTAGATGCAATAAAAGGTTTAAACTACCTGGACAGCTATCAAGAAAGAAAATGACTAGAATTGAGATTGACAAGCAAGTTTGGGAATATGTTTTAAATGTTAAAAAAAAACAGCTAGACAACGAAATAAGTTTCTATAACCTGATGGTTTTCTCTAAGTGGATCTGTCTGGAAAAAAAAAAAATAAATAAATTTTCATGCAACTTAGATAAACATTAAGACAGACAATAAAAAAAAATTAATAAAGTAGCTAGAGACATCAGGAGAATAAAACTATGACAGATGTATATGCATACACCTTCATGCACCTACTTTAAAAAATCTGGCCCATAAGATAAACTTTCCAGAAGTGACTTAATGCCTTTACTAATGCCACTAAAGGAGTCAGGCAACTGTAATTCCACTAAAGAAAGCTGACTTTCAGATGGTTGATGTACTCTTCCTCAGAAGAAGGAAGGTGACATTAGCTGCTCAAAAAAAGGATTGGTCAATTTGCATGAGGCCAGCTGAGAGGCAGCTTGAGGTAGGCTTAATGCCATCAGTCACAGCCTGTACAAGAAACCTCAGAGCAAATTATTTCAATTACAATATCTCTTAGCAAAAATGGTTTGTAGTTATTCCATGTATTTTGAGAATAACTAGATTTTCTGCGCTACAACTGTGATCAATTGCAAGGAATTGGGGAAAATTTACTTCCTAAACATCCAATATGAGACGTTTTCTAGAAATGAGAAAATATATCATCATTTGAAAACAAAAGGAAATGGAACAATTGCTAACATCCTAACAGTTTTCAAATTGTAGAACAGCAGGAAAAGGCCGAGTCAGAAACCCAGAGCCCACATCTGATTTTGTCAAACTTGTGAGAGCAAGTATTGCTCATACTGTATGAGTGGGTTTAGCTGCAGCACAGCCTGCAAAATGTGACTAATTATCTCCCACAGCTCTAAGAAACTCGTTTCCCAAAGGAAAAGTGACAATAAAGCTTTGTCCTTATAGCACTTTGCATTTGTGAGTCTAGAAAAAAATTATAAAATTCACTAATTAAGCTTCACAAGCCTCAAGAGAGCAAGTAAAGCAATAGTTTACTAATTTTATGGATGTTGCACACTCAACTAATGTGTCTTGGCAAAGGTCACACAAAGTCAGAGACAGAATGAGAAAGAGATCAGAAGACATCTTTCTTTCCTAAAGGCCAGTGGCATAGGAGTGCACAGCAAAGAACATTTTTCAGATTGCTGTATGCCTGTATCCATTAAAATGTCATTGAACAGTGTCTTGCTATAGTTTTCAGCCTCCTTCTTTGCTCTGTTTTGTATATTAAAACTGAAACAGTAACTTTCTGCTTACTAGGTATAATAAATTAGCTTTTTTAAGGGCAGTTAGAATAAGCTTGAGTTTCTGTAAATATTTGTCCAGTATGTATTTGTAGTGTTTGAGAGAATGTGTAGGTTGTGGAGGTTATGTAGGTTAAGGAGGAAGAAAAGGAAGACTCTGTAAAAGGGAATTTGTGAACTTAAAATGCATGCTGTAGTGAAATAGACTCTTTTACGTTAACAGGCATATATGATATTGTGGTAAATACATCACATATTCACACAGTAAGTCACATTCCTACAATCAGGAAGATATATATTTTAATACAGCTGCTGGGACAATTAGGGGTATCGGCCTGTGTATCACTGAAGAATGCTACTTAACTGCTAAAAACACTATACTGCTGAGTGCTGAAAGGGCTATTAGGTAAGTCTATCACAAGCTGACAAATTCTCTAGCAAAAGTCAATCTGCTTGTGTAGATGAAGCTGCAGAACAAACAGCATCAGCTGTTAACCTGATGGACTGAACGGTGGCCAAACAACAGTTAAACTAAGGCAGCAACACAAATTAAAGCACCCACAAAAATTTCCTGGCTGAAAAAAGAGAGAGGGGTGGGGTGGAAAGTGCCTCAGGAAAAGCATGGATTTCAAGTTGCTGGTTCTGTTACAAGTATTTAAAAAAAAAAATAACCAACACACAGAAAACAACAAACCTACAAACAAACAAACAAAACCCAACAAAACAAACATCTGTATGGAATTCCACCAGCATTTATTGAAATGAGTAAAAAGTAGCAAAGAAAAGCAGTCGAGGTTAATCTTAACAGAAGTTTTGCTTAGAGAACAAACTTGCTTGCAGGAGTGAGATGAGTATACCTAATGTGAAAGAAAATGCATGTGCAACAGAATACCCTGAAATTCCGAGGAATTGTCTGACCTTCACCCCCTCAAATTCTCAAGACTGTAGGAAGAAGGGGAAAATACAGATACATACAGGTGATTTTGCTCTTTTCGTCGGATGCCTATCTTTTGCTAAAGAAGGAATAAATTATTTTCTCTACCGTAGAAAGCTAAATGTACATTTTATATGATTGAACTTCAAACTTGTGTGCCTATAGCACTGAAACTGTGGGAACCTTGGTAGGTCTCACGCCTGTGAAAAGACTAAAGGACAGATTATGGCTTTTCACTGATCTAATGCAATCTACTCAGGCAAAGAAAAATCTGAGACTTAATAGGGTGTAGATCCTATTCCAGATAAGTAAGCTCAAAACCTATGTCTAAAATGTTAAAAGTGTATCAGAGATTATCTTAAAATAGGAGGACAAATGTAAGCATTTGGTCATTTGACCAAAGAGAAAAATGGTTACGGCTAGCTCTTTCACCAGCAGATGTGTTGAGAGGTATCTGGGTTGCCAGTATCAGAGATGGGGTATAAAGTTCTATGGCCAGAGCATTGGATGTTTGGGGAGTTAAAATAGTGTGCATGATACAGAATGATCAAGCTCAAGCTCATTCTTTAAGGAGGTGGGGTTTTTTTACTACTCATATATAAAAAGACGGCCACTTGAAAAGTGCTATAGCTCAGAGAACTGTGTCAAAGCTGTGGCAACTGCTCCAGGAGTTTTGCAAGAATGTACAGAAAACAGATTTTCAGAAAAAAAAGGGAAAAATAAAAAAAAAGTAAAATAAAATAAAACCTGCAGTGTGAATTTTCCAATTATTGCTTTAAAGCATGAGCTAAATTTCTCTGCTTTTTCTCACATTAAAAAAGCATTCAGTCGCAAGACCATCTCGCCTGAAGTCAAAGCTTGCTCATCTCAAGAATTACAGAAACAGGATCCTAAATTAGTTATTGACCTTTTAGCCTGATATTCAGAAGACAGGTTATTTAGTAGTATGGGAGGAAAATGAAAGCAATTTCCTAGTCTCAATATGTCATTCCTCTTTATATGTGAATACACTGCCATACAAAGAAAGGCAAACCAAACTTCTGTAAAGCGTCTGCAAAGTAATTAATCTTAGAGTGAAAGGATGAAAACATAAAGTACTGTCAGTAATTTACTTCGCTGTAAGTGGTTTAGCGTTTCCAAATCTGAAATGCTAACTTGAAGAGAAGGCAAGTAGTCAGCCACTGTCTCTTGACATAACCCCATTTCTCTGCTCTAGCAAAATTATCTTGACAATTGTGCATAAATGAGTCATAAATTATGAATATCAGGGATTGTTTATAAACCTCAGTGTGGAGATTTTTGCTTGTAGTTGGTTCTAAACCTTTGGTGAGATACAGAATACAAGCACTGCACTATTGTGTAATATACAACAAGCCTTCTGATTTCTAAGTCAGATGGAGTTTATAGTAATTTATGTAGCCTACTGTTGTAAGGCCTTGATTTGCCTTCTAAATCACAGGTGCACATGTTGTAATATCAGCCCCTTCTTTGCATGTGTTAGTAATTTGCATGTCCTCTAGATGATAGAACAGATACACCTGCGCGCTGAAGGGCTGAATTAAATCATTAGCACAGGCTTCTTGCAGGCTAATTTGGGTCCCAATGCAGCATTCGATTGTAAGCACCTTGTTCTTCAGTTATTTCTGCACTTCTGTTGCGTATTTCTGCTCTTCCAGGAGAACACCTTCCCTGGAATGGAGCAGTCATGCAATTTGCTAGGTCACCATTAAGTTGGTCAGCAGTCACAAATACCTTTAGAGAAATGAGTATTTATTCAATAACTGAGGCTTCTTCATTAAATAGACTTATCATGGGAACTTAAGTTCATTTGCAAACTGATGTTCTCTTACATGCGGCATAGTCTAGTGCATCATTTGTGCAGGATAATACATATTTAGTATACAGGGGCAGGGAATTCTGGTGAAACTTTGTAGTTAATACGTCCCAAAAGTGACTTCAGAAGAAATATTGTGAAGAAGTAGGATGCAAACACAAGGATGTCTGCCTCTATTGTCTACGAAGGAAACCAAGAGTAATGAGAAAATATGTGCTAAATCTAGGATTACATCTCTGATAGTATTATGAATAACACCTGGGAACCCATCCAGATGTTTTGAGTCCAAGTCAAATGCTAATCTATAAAATCACTCTTAATGGCTCTGCTATGCTAATCCCACACTTCATAGAACAAGAAATATTTATGTATATTCCTTAATTTCCTATCAAGAAAACATTAATCCACTAATATTTGAATACATTTCTCTTGTTATTCATAGTCATCATTCCTGCTTTAAAAAAAACATAATTGATTATACAACAACTTACATTTTCAACATTTGTTGAATGAAAAAATGTTGCTAGAAGAGCTGACAGGAAATTATGTCTCGCTCTCTGTTAATTTTTGGTTTTCAATTATTATTATTTGATCAACTTCAGAAATGGTGCTTTCTGTGATTCAAAAAACCAGTATTCTTCTAAATTACAGTTATCGATACCTTCTCCCTTAGCCCTTTCCCACACTCAGTTTTACTTTTCCAGCTAAAAGCTTGGCCATCCCATGTTTACATGAAACCTCATTTATTTTACTGCTCAGCGCTAGATGAGGATTTCCCATCCTCTTTCCTTTCTTGTTTCTCCTCCAGTCTTTCATGTTATGGCGTGGTGCTGGGGAGCACAGGATGTCAGCTTACTATTTTGAGTGCTCTCTGCAAATGCTCCAGGATATTCCTATGAGTTCAGCAGTGACTCCTCCCTAGCTGTGCTACTGATCCTTCCAGATTCAGAGTACGTGTCTGTCTAGCTAAGGCTGCATACTGACCTATACACTAGCACTAAACCCAGGAAAACTTAAGTAATTATAAAGCTGCAGTGAACATTTTAACATTAACAAAATTAGTGGTTGTGAATGCAGGACTCACAATATAACGTGTGTAACTGTTACTCAGGCAGATACAACAGTACTAATATACACAGCAAAATGTCTGCATACTGCATAGTATTAGAAGGCAGTAATACAAGGGGTCATGTACCTCTAGAAATTCCTGTTTAAAAGAAAAGTTACAATTTTTTAAAAGAGAAATATTCCTTGCAGAAGAAGAAATTAAAACCCAATAAATCTTTATGTTGCTATTTCACCCAGAATATTATTTTTAAGGTATAAACAAGAATATTTTGATTTAATGGTTATAACTCATGCATAAAACATGCTGAACTACACTGAAAAATTATCCCATTATGTTTTCAGTAGAATTAAGTAAATGAACAGAATTAAAGGTTTATCTAGTCTTTCCTTAGTTACCAGAAAGAGATTGATTAGATGGTATAATTTCTAAGGTTCCACGCACTCTACACAATATGTACATGTACATGAGAAATTATATATGCATATATAAACACAAAAAAAGCTACATAAATTAAACCAAGGGAAAATCCGTGGGCAGCAAATTAAAAAGAATTATAAATGTTGCTGTGTTTAGCTTTACCTTTATTACAAAGTAGAACACAGTTTAACTTATTTGTCATATTTGCAAGGTACTTTTCCCTTGATAAAATGTTATTAAGAAAATCAAACCACTTCCAGGATGCCTCAGCCCTGATTTAGCACTCCTGTGGTGATGTCCTTACCATCATTGTATGCTGCACAGAGAAGAGCTGATGTCATGCATTGTAAAGCTATCTGCCCTTAAAGATGGCTCCTGGAAATTTACTCCATGCAGCTTCGCAAATCTCACTAAATGTAACATGGAATACGTATGTCTCATTTAAAAGAGTCATGTTGCATGAATTGCCAACTGCTAACATGCTGTGATCAATGCAAAATGCAAAACATGAAATAACTGCTCACACGTTAACTTTTCTGAAATAAATGTAGTGGTTTCCATAGCATTTCTGATTTCTGATTGAGAACAGAAGGTGTGATATGTTCTTGTGTTTCTCTCTGTGATTTCTGGAGAAATACAGGTGGTATTGAACTGTTAGTTCATGATCCAGAAAAGCTTCATCCAGCTAAGAGCAAGGAAGCTAAACTTTGCTTGCTTATGAAGGATAGTTTCTGGAGCAGGGTTTTAAGAATATAGTAAGTGTATACATTTATCCCATGACAAAATTTAATAATCTTAAGTAAATGTGAGACTCTTCATAATTGCATGCTTGATCTATTAATCACAGTATATTCCAAGAACTAGTAATGAGAAGGAAACATCTGTTCAATGGCAGGCAGGCATGCTATTTGCTCTGTTTCATCAAGCTAATGTGGCCGAGGATTTTCAGACATTTGAGGATCTCAGTCCTAAACCATCAGTTTTCAAAAAAGGGACAAAACCCAAAAAGAACATTTTCAGGATATTTTGATGTAACAATTGAGCTTATTTCAGATATCAGAAGGTTTTACATACACATAAAATAGCATGGTTCAAGAACCATGCTTAAGGCAAGCATTCCAGATCACAAATGTTTTGAGGAAACGTTGAACTACAACAGGGAATTCTAAGAAATATTTTGTACTAGCCACATAAAAACAAGTACTGAAAAATGTGAAAACCTCAGGACTTCAGATTTGGCTGTATCTTGCAATATATTTCAAACAGGTCAATGAAAGAAAGAAATCTGGAGAGGGACTTTTTACAAGAGCATGTAGTGATAGAACAAGAGGCAATGACTTTAAACTGACAAGAGGGGAGATTTAGATTAGATATTAGGAATATTTACAATGAGAGTGGTGAAACCCTGGCACAGGTTGCCCATAGAAGCTGTGGCTGCCTCGTCCCTGGCAGTGTTCAAGGCCAGGTTGGATGGGGGTTTGAGCAACCTGATCTAATGGAAGATGTCCCTGTGCATGGCAAGGGGGTTAGAACTGGATAAGCTTTGAGGTTCCTTCCAACCTAAACAATTCTGTGATTCTGTGATTGGTCATTTTACTGACAGAATTCAACTTTGCTGGGAAAAATGTTTTAGTTTTCTCTATGGTTTCTAAGATATCACAACTTCTTCAGCAGGTCAGTATCAACTCCAGAAACCTTCCTTGGCTGTAACTGAGCTTCAGTTCCAGATAGATAGCTATTTTTACTTTGTTGAGTATGCAAAACTATACATTTTTTTCATTTAATTTATATTTTTTATTTCCAAGTAGCACAAATTTTAAGCATATAAATGATCATCCATTGGTCACAATTTTGCACTAGGAAGCAATGGTCTTTCTTGGTATTTCTTTTTCTTGTAGCTTATTTTGATGTCTGTAGGATGTATAATCTGAATCTTGCAGCTGGGTTAGTATTTTTGATAGTCTGAAATTAGATCAAAGCAAACTGATTTGTTTGTCATACTAGCACTCTATATGTAGGATTTCCATGAATTACCCAAGTGCATATTACAGCTACTTAAACTACTGTCTAGGGGTTCATGCATTGCTTTCAAGTGTGGGAGGGATTCAGGAAACATTTTATACATCAAAATTTCCCTGAAATCCACTCAGTCATTTCTGTTTCATTGTTTTATCTTTATAGATGTGAAACAACTGACACAAACATAATTTCATTTGCTTGTGTAGGCCCTTAACAAACCCTCAAAGATATGCTTCATTTTTATTGAGTGTTGTTCCAAATAGTAAGGACGGGGAAGAACTCCTGTTTTGAATAGAATTTAAATAGACTCAGTTGTTAGACACGAGTACCTCTCTGGTATCTGATACTATATCCTCTGAATTCATGTCTTCTTGGCCTATCTCAAAGAATGATGTAGGCCTGTTTTTATGTCCTCATTTCTGATTAAAACCTGATTCCTTGTGGAACATATGCTGGTTGTATCAGCATATGTTCCACATATGCGGGTACATACAGATACGATGCTTTTACTAAACCTGTAGCCTTCCTGAATGCCAAGTCTGTAGGAGGGAAAAAAAAATGGTTTTCTAATAATTTTGTCTTATGACCATCATAAAAAAGCACATAGCTTTGTGGTAATTTATGATAGTACATCTGCTGAGCTACAGGAGCTTGGAAAATCTATCCTGTTAATCGTGTCCTAAACTAAAATTGTTATGCATTCATTAAGTTGCAATAAATAGAAGAAGAGCTAATGCATTAAAGTTAATAGGGCTGCTGGAGATATTTACAGTGAATAACAGTATGAATAGCACTCAGAGGGATATGAATCTCACTGGGAAATCTATTTCAGTATAAGCTTGTAGAAAGTGGAAAGTGAGAAAGCAATGGATTAGTGCTCATGGCAAGTGACTGAAAAAACATGTCACTTGACAATGAACTAATTTCTGGGTGCACCTATTACTAAAGCCATTTCTAGATCTATAATTACAGTATATGATTATGGTATATATTACTTTTATTCAGGTGGGGCTATTTCTATCACTTTGGAAAAATCTAGCTAAATACAATATGCCTCAGACAAAAAAAATAAGAATGTGATATGGAAAAAAAAGTGGTTAAGGGTGTCCATATTTCGTAACAAAGACTATAATTGCTGTAAGCAACTAACTGAAAATGGTAATAAAACCTCCTCCCAGAACATGTCACTAGTCTTATTAAATGCTTTTTAGATTATCTATTGTATGCAGTATTGGATGAGCATTTAACACTTAAATTTCTCACCAGTCTAAACTAGAATTAATTGACAGCACTAATTTTTCAGTTGCTTTGCAGAAAATGTTCATTAAGGGCACATAGTCCATTAATTAACGTTTGCATATATAATTTTTTGCCTAGCCAACCCTCTACATTAAGAAATCTCTGCTTGTATATGTCTCAGTTTTGGTTCTCTGAATGATTCTCTCTCCTGTATTATTAACACTTCCATTACATTTTCAATACAAAACAATATTTGAGAAACAAAGGATGCAATTTTTTCCCATCATCTTTTCTACACTAAAGCTTGATATGCCTGTGATTTACAGTGCTATATGTTTTCTGGATCTTTGTCCAAAAGAACTCAAAACTTGGGATTTAAGACAAGGATTCTGTTGTGATTTTCAAGCTTGAAGTAGGTCAGGTAATGTGTGCAAAGGCTGATGTGGTGGTCCACTATGCTAATATAACAAGAGAAGAAAGTTGATTTGCTCTCTTCATCTGTATGCATACTGAATTTATGTAAGAAGTTGGATGAATGGAAAATTTACCTTGTGATCCATGCATCTAAATTTCTTTCATCAATGCAAGAAACAGCAAAATAATTGTCTTGTTTTCTAAACAGGATTACTGAGTTATCAAATAGTTGACAAATGATTTAAAACATAATATAAAATGCATTTTCAGACTTCCTTAGTGGTAATTTCAGTTAGTTATATGATGTAAAATTACTAGACCCATGTAGCTGAGACATTACTGAAAGTCTTCTAAATATCTGTTTTGACACATGTATGTATTTGAATAATTTATCTGAGAATGTAGAACCGGAATGGTTTGGGTTGGAAAGGACCTTTAAAGATCATCTAGTCAAGCCCTCCTGCCAGAGACACCTTCTGCTAGACCAGGTTGCTCAGACCCCGTCTAACCTGAAGTGGCATGGGACATCTACCACTTCTCTGGGCAATCTGTTCGTGTTTCCACCACCCGCATCATAAAACATCTCTTCCTTATACCTAGTCTGAATCTACCCTCTTTCGGTTTAAAACCATTACTTCTTGCCCCACCTGGGCTACTCTGTCATATTGCTGATGATTTGATGGCCTGGACTTTCAAGGACTTTCACCAGTTTAGTTCCTCAAAGTTGAAGGCCACTTCCACACACACATCCACCACCCCACCACACCCCCATTTAGTTGTCTCTGTATTTTACAACTGAAGCAGTGTGCTTTAGTTCTTGTGAATTTTACCTGTGTAGTTTCTCATGTCACCACCTATATTTTTAACTGTTTTGCAACACATGAATTTCCAATATTCTGATAAAATCCACATGTTCACTCAAACTGTGAATTAAAGAAAGTGGTTGTATTTCAGGTAATAATAATAATGTACATTGCATGATGCTCAAAACATCAACACAAGGTACTGCAATTACTTATAAACCTTATTTATAATTAGATCACAATAGAATCACTTTGCTTTGCCCATGAACATACATACTTTTCAGAAGCTCATTTATTCAGTGAATAACAAAACTTATTTTTTGGCTGAACCTTTTTCTTTCCTTTTTTTTTTTTATCACTACCAAAAAAATACCCAAACCCAACCAACAGCAAACCAAAACAACAGCAACAACAGAGAACACACTTCTTTTAATTTTTAATTTCTAGTATGAAATTTATCCATAGGAAACAGAAGCCATTTCAACAGACTGCTGTCAAGCAGGCCAGGCAAATAATGATCTCCCAATTTATCTCATTTATAATAAATAGGGTACCTCTTAACTGTGCACTAGTCTTTCTTTATGTAGATAATGTAAAAATCATATGAAGTAGACTTAATATTATAATACACATCAATCCCTTTAACACTTTAGTTCTCTCTTCTCTCTTTGAGTTCTCTCTTGAGGAAGTAGAAACATACCCATAGAAATCCCTGAATCTGCTCCCTGAATGGAGACTTGAAACTTCCCTGTCTTGTATTTCCACTATGACTACTCAAAGTTCATCACTTCTGGAGCCCCAAAAATGTCTTTCTCTTGAAAGGAACTCACTTGTTGCTTTTCTTCGTTGGTCCCAGACAGATCTGTCAATTTCTCTGTGACATTCAACTGAGGTCTGTTGAATGTGAATGCACCCATAGCTCCCTGCAGTTCATGTCCCTGAGAATGCTGCTAGCCCAGCATGTGCAAAATCTCTCTGTCCTTTCTGCTGCACGGTAGTCCATTGGGTCATTAATCCTCAAGTTTAGATGAGCAATAACCAGCAGAGTGAAATGACTTCATTGCAGCAGTATGTACCTCTCCCTTTATCAGGAGTCAGCACCAAGTGGGCACTGCTGTATTAAGCAGCTGTCACTACTGGGATGGAGCCAGAGCTGAATGAGTTAACGGTTGCAGGACTGCAGCACACACGGAATATCTAAACCGAAAGCTCCCCCCTTCTCTGTGTTCCATTGGTAATAAATAAATAAATAAATAAATGCATTTTCATAAAAAAAAAATTCATGCTTCTGACAGGGTACATTGACAGGTGCTTTGATTATTGAAATTATAACCTATGTCAGTAATCAGACTCTAGTCAAGTAACCTGTATATTTTTCTTTCTATTAGACTTAATTTAGCTTCCTTATAAAGTTGCATTAGCCACAGACCGAGTACTGTGTGGGTTAAGTTTTATTTTTGTATTTTGTAGATTTGTTTCACAAACTTAACATAGGCACCTGAGTTAAATCTTTTTCATTTTGAAGTCTTCCAGTTGTGTGTGGAACATCCTCGTTGATCTGTTACTCCTCCTGTTTTTCATCCAAACCTGCATTGAATCTATGTAGGTTTTTTTTAAATCTTTAAATTTTCAGATACATGTAAGGCCACACTTCCTTTCATCTCTTATTATTTTGTGCTGTAAGAAGCACCTGAAGCAGGCATTATAAATTCATTGAATCCTCAGGATCCAGGCATATTTCAAATGAAATACCTGCAGCGTCATAATTTTCTATAGCTTAATACTTTAATTCAGATTTTTTTCCCCTTCTTTTGTCCCAATCCAGAAAATTCCAAAATTCTCATAATTTCAAGGAAATTTCAGCCAGCAGGGACACACACATGACAAGGAAGTAGCAGTTTGGGGAGAAGCTGTCTGTGCATGCATGTGTGTGTACTTGTGTGCATCTGCTGTAAAGATGGAAAAGAAACAAGCTGAGATTCTTAATATAGAAAAGTTACAATCTTAACCTGTAACTTGCTTGGTGTGACAGAGGCTTGTGATAATTCTCATGGCAGTAATATTGATACCGATTTAGGTTGTGTTTTGTTTTTTAGTAGAGACAGAGAGAAAGAGAGGAAATGTTGCCCTACATGTGAAAGATGCATGTTGATGTTCTCAGATTTATAAGGAACATAGGAAAATATATCTGTTGAAAGAGTCTGTCAGTAATAAAATAGATATAAGCAAACATTTAATCATGGTGGACTTTTATTAGAGGTACCTACCAGGGGGCTTAATGAGGGATTTTGTGACTAGATAGTGGGGCTGTTGGAAGCAAGAGATTAGTGGCAATGGTGAATATCTGATTAGAAACCAAGTTACAGAACTAAAATCTTTAAAACTGTGAAATCTTTACAGCAACTTCCTGAATTTTGCTGTGAAGAGAACTTCACAACAGAGTGCTTCTAGGCTTCATAAACACAGAGGAATTTGTGGGAATGTGAGGGTAGAAGGCATCATAGCAGCCTCATAGCTGCACCTCATAGCAGCCTTCCAGTATCTGAAGGGGGCATATAGGGATGCTGGGGATGGACTCTTCATTAGAGACTGTAGTGATAGGACAAGGGGTAATGGGTTAAAACTTCAACAGGGGAAGTTTAGATTGGATATAGGGAGGAAATTCTTTCCTGTTAGGGTGGTGAGGCACTGGAATAGGTTGCCCGAGGAGGTTGTGAATGCTTCATCCCTGGCAGTGTTCAAGACCAAGTTGGACGAGGCCTTGGGTGATATGGTTTACAGCGAGGTGTCCCTGCCCATGGCAGGGGGGTTGGAGCTTGGTCACCTTAATGTCCTTTCCAACCCTAACTATTCTATGATTCTATGATCTTGGGTAAGGCAATGAGGAACTGGGTGAATTCATGATTATTATGGTAAAAACAGGGGAAGAGCAATAAAGTAATGACACTGAACTTCACTATAGCATCCTTCAATATATCCAGAGTACAGGTCTTATCAGAAAAAAGCCTGAAGGACTAAAGCAGTGAAGCAAATCCAAACAACCAAAATTCCAAAATCGTGCCTATGCAGAGAAATAATAGGATGTGCAATAAACCCCAACTTGCTCATTCGTGAGCTTTTTCTTCATTGATCTCTAACACAGAAAGAAAGTGTGTAGAATGTGAAAATGCGCATAGGACATTATGATAACTATAAAAATGTATACATTAGCATAATCAGTAGAATACAGCATAAAATCAGAAACAACTATCAAGGAATAGCAAGTTAAAAAGAAGTAACTCTCTCTCCCTATATATACATATAAGAGAAGGAACAAAGAAAATGGTATTTTGCAATTGGGCAGACAGGAAAAGCAACAATAAATTGCTCTGTAAAATTTATTCCTTTTTTCCAAATGAAACGAAGATCTCTTCTAGCCTTTTTTCTTTTTTTTTTTTTTTTTTTTTTTCTGATTTTCTGCCCATCTTCCTTTGGTGTAACTCTATTGCTGACAATGTAAAGGGGCTTTACAAAAATTGTACCTATATAGTATGAAGAAGTACAGCATATGTATGAAATGTGATTTCTCAAACACTGAATACAGTTGATTCTCAAGTACATAATTAAAGTAAAATTTAAAAGGATTTGTCAATTGGATGAGATTTTTTACCTTTGCTAAATTAAAGTAATGGTGTTCTTTGTTACTGGTATTTTAGATCATACTGTGTAAATCAAATGGTCAAGTAGGAACAGAAAGCTTCTCCATACAAGATTATGTAAATAAAATAGGATAAAATTAATAAAGAGCATCTTACTTATTCTTCCCCTTTCATTAGTAATAGAATGTATAACTTCTTCCTTTTCTAATTTCACAGTTTATTGTTTAGAAACGAGACCTATTATAGTTAATATATGTTGTAATTCATCTTTGTCATTTAATTAAGCATTTGGTCTATGAATTAAATTGAACTTACACATAAGAAAAAGCATAACTCAGGTGTAATTGCATTATGTGTACCTTCTTCAGAGTTCCTATCAATGTACTGTAAAGAATGCTTAGGATATAAAAATAAAAACAGTGTTAGGTAGTGACGTTCTACAGACTTTCTAGAAATAAGGATATATAAATAGAAGTGAAGGATACATAATTTAATCTTGCAGATGTAAAGTCTATGTTAACACTGGACAGATATTCAAGTAATACTTTGTAAGGAATAAAATACAAATCAAATATTTTTGTTTACTTACATGCAGTAATTGATGGAATGTTTGTGAACTGTAATATTACACACAGTTTGTGAGCGGTAATATTACAGCCTACATTCTTCTTATTCTATACACACAGTTTTCAAACTTGATCAGCTTTTCAAAGTAGTCAGCAAAACATCACTAAAATTAAAAGATATTTTAATTGTCTGTATATGGCTTACCGATGGTTGAACTATTTGGTTTGAATTTTAAACACCCAGCTTCAAAGAACTGTGGTGATCTATGAAAAGATTAAAAAAAAATAATTAATTATTGGTCCGTGAAACTTTACTTCTAGGTGCCTTAGAATCCTGTCCTTTAATGTAAAGCAAAGGTGTATTTCATATAACTACTTTGGCTGACCTTTGTAATAGAAGCCAAAAGAAAACACTTGCATGGCATGTTAGAATCTACCTCATCAGTACAGCATCTGTTACTTTAATTAAAGGATACATGCTCATACTGTCACTTTTTTCCAGTTATAATAAGAGTTTCAGAGAATCCCAGAATGGTTGAGGTTCAGAAGGAACTCTGGATGTTATCTGGTCCAAACCTTCTGCTACAGCAGGGTCACCTGCAGCTGGTTGCTCAGGACCATGTCCAAATGGCTTTTCAGTGTCTCCAAGAATGGAGACTCTGAGGACCCTGTACTTCGTCACCCTCACAGTAAAAACGTGTTTCCTGATGTTCAAAGGGAAACTCCTGTGTTTCAGTTTGGGCCCATTGCCTCTGGTCCTGGCATTGGGGATCAAAGAAGTGGAGCTCTGGCCTCTTTGCACCCTCCTTCCAAGTATTTATAGCCATTGATAAGACCCACCTGGGCCTTCCCTTCTGCAGACTGAACAGTACCGGCTCTCACCCCTTCCTCATGGAAGAGATAACCCAAAACCGTCAGCATCCTCCTGGCACTTTGTAGAACTCTGTCTGGTCTGCCCAGGTCTTTTATAATGGGGAGCCCAGACCTGGACACATTATTTCAGCTGTGGCCTCACCTGTGCTGAGGGCAGGGATCTCCTTATTCTGCATGCCAGCAATGCTTTGCCTGATGCAGCCCAGGATACCACTGGTCTTCCCTGTGGTAAGGACCCATTTGCTGCCTCATGCTCAACCTGGTGTTCACCAAGACTCCAAAGTCTTTTTCTACTGAGCTGCTTTCCAACTGGATGCCTCCTCGGCATATAGGGCAGTGGTACCTTAGCTGAAAGTCTTACATTATGCAGGTCTTCAGAAAATTCAGTAAGAACATTCAGATATAAAAGTTTAATCCTAGGGTAAACACATGTGGGTCCCTTCTTCACAATGTATTCTGGCACAATTGTTTGAGGGTGTTTCAGGGTTCTGCTTTTTCTTCCTGGTGGCCAGTTATCAGCTGGAAATAAAGTGACAAAGTCTGAAATTTGATCATTCTCTTTCAACCTTTCTCCAGTGGCTGTCTCTTCCATTTTACTTTTATCACCTTATTTAGTGACCTAAAGTGAGGAGAAAGTGTCCTGAAGAGCTTCAGGAGATGTAGCTTGAGGAAGGCAAAAGCAATGAAGTACTGGAAACTGTGCTATAGCACTGAATATGAGACTGGGACACTGCAGGGGATTGCTAAATCTGAGGTTTGCATGATGTGGCTGGTGAACTGGAGTAAAAGTGAGGTCAGTGTCCATTTACTTTGCATGTTACTGCTGGAGTGTTTCTCTGTATTCGTATATGTGTACACATACAGAAATCTTGTATAGCATATGCAAATCTAGGCTTGCTGTGATTTGGGAGAATGAGCAGAAGGTATCTGTTATATGACTCCAGAAGTTGCTGGTTTTGCAGCTGGAAGCCCATGTACTAACCAAAAGAATTAGCAGCGTGCAAAGAAAATCACACTTTTATATGAAAGATTGTGTTTTGTTGAGGACTTTAGTCTGCTGAACTTATTTCCAGGTCTAACAATCAGTTTGAAAGCACTCCGTGCTTACGTGGCTTTAAAAGTAAAACAATAGTATCTGAATACCCTTCAGTATCTCTGTTAGCTACTAATGAGTTCACAGATAGGAAAAGTGAGGCAAGGAGTGAGTAGGCAATTTATCTGAGTTACTGATAGCCTGTGGAGAAAGCCATTGAGTCCAGGCTTCACTTTTGTCTGCAAGTAACACCCTGTGCATTTTGCTTCTACATTACAAATTGGTGTTTTCTCAAAGTGGTGGGTTGGAAGATACACTCCTTATGGAAAAATAATGGAACCGGTTTAAAACTGCTGAAAGTTTTCCATACAGTGCCATTCTAAAGTCATCTAATCCTTCAAGCTGGTATCTCTTGTAGTGCTGATCTTGATGACATTTCAGACTTTGCTATAAACCAAAAAGGAAATTGCCATTAAAAAACAGTAGTCTCCTAAATGAATATTGCCATGCTTAAACAAAATGTAAATTTCGTGCCCTTAGTTTAAAATAATGATGATGGCAGACATTTAAAATCTCATTCTTTATTTGTTTGGGTTTTCTTTTTTTTTGTTTGCTCTGTTTGAACTACATGGGGTATTTTTCTTGTCCTTGGTGTTTTATTTTCCCTGCTTAAAAAATATCTGGATATTTTACTTTGATGATCAGTTCACTGGACTCACTGACTTATACAGTCTCCATTCTGACTCTCCTGTCACAGCAGAGGTTGTGATTTATCTGGTTTTATATCTGTAAAGATGCAGCCTTAACTAAGTGGTCTCTTGCATAATCAGACAGGCTTGGAGTTCACTAAATGTAATCTTGCACTGTGTATCTCAATTAATCTTGCAGACTGTGGCTAATCACATCCCCACCAGGCAACCTCACATATCTCACCAAGCTGGATTATTAAAATCCATATTTCACGTTAACAGCCATGTGTGTGAGATTAGTTTCTAAGTAGTAATGCACCTGCCATAAACACCTCATATCTGGTATCTTCTGAAATACTGCTGCTGTCAAAGATGAAAAAGCATGATGTGCATTCAAAACTAGTTTACATTTCTTTTTTATGGGCAAGTCCTTTTTCTTTGTTCTGATATACCTGAAAATCTATAGAGCACAGAATGCATTGAAGACAGAACCTGGCAAATGACATATTCGGGAAGGATTGGTAAAATAATATGATTGTATTAACTTTATTCATTTTTCATCATTTCAAGTGAAAGCTTAAATGAGAAAATCTGCAGGAATTTAGGTTCATAACATTAGTCATACATTAAGGGCTAAATTATATTTTACAATGAAACTTCTTCAATCTGGAGTAACTCCAGTAAGCTCAGGTGGCCTAGAAATTGCCTTAGTATTGTCATTTTACTAATTACATCCTAGGATAAAACACTTTCCATCTGATCAGGAGAATACTAGCAGAAGATCCAGACACTGAATCCCAGAGCTTCAAGTTTCTTGAGTCTGTAAAGGCAACTGATACTATACTTCATGACTCATATTTTGAAAAGGCAGAATTTCTGTTCAACTCCCTTTAGGCCTTAATACAATTTTGGCACTAATGCTTGGGATTTGCAGTAAAGACCAAGCAGAGGTTTGTTTTTTTTTTTTCTCGGAAAAAGATGTCTCTTTCTCTTAAAAGATGTCTTTGGTTTAGTGGGCCAGCAGCAGAGTTGAAAGTGTAGAGCTTCAAGCAAACAGGCTTTGCACAGAATTGCTAAATCTTGATGATGCTTTACTTAAAGGAACTACAAGAGAGTAGCATGTTTATTATTTTCCTAATGTACTGCTCCTTAATCTAGCTCCTTATTCCTGTGGGGGTGTGTCAGGGTCTGTCTGCATTCAGATAACCAGCATTTGCCTCATAGCTGTTTGGAAGAGGCAGCTCTGGCTGCCTGGTGGGATTGATGGGCACAGTCCTGCCCTTTCACAACTTTCCAGACTTTCTGTTGGGTGAGTGCCTGAAGAATCCCTGTTTGGTGCTCACAGCTTCTTGACAGATGAAACTGCTGTTCTGGTGATTTACAGCCTGATTGCTCCATACTTCCTAATGAGCAAAAGCTGTGTTAGAGCAGCTACATTTCAGTGGCAGCTTTGTTGACCTTTCATTGCTGGTTTGTGTGTCTTGGAATTTGGGTGCCCAGAGGAGGTAGGGAGGCACTGGAGAAGGAGAAGAGATAGGTGCTCCAAGTGTAATCTGGAGTGTTAAGGACTCTAAAGTGAATTCAGAACTTTACCTAAAAGATTCAGGTTGTATAAACAGACTTTTCAAACCATTTTATTCATGCACAACTTCCCTTTAAAGATCTTTCCCATTCAAATGTATATGCAAGGTGACAGAAAACATAGTCAGAATGCTTCTGTTTTCAGAACTTCCAGTTGTCCTTCAGGTCTATCAGTTACTCAGTAATTACTTGGTTTAAGGGTTTAAAATTATAGGGATAAAAATGAGATTATTGCAAGAGCAGAGAAAAGCAAATGCTTGTTTAAAAATTTAGTGCCAGTTGATGATTACGTATATATTCAGCAGCATAATTTCAAGGGTACAGTTTAAATATACAGAAATGATAGACATTAAAAAATCTATTGGGAAATGACACTTGCTTATGCATTACATATGCCCTAGTTGAAAAAGCAGTGGATTGTGCCATAGATTGCAAATGCAACTGATAAAATTTTGAAGTTGCAGTTTGTAATGTGCACTAAATTATGTATAACAGTAGTGGTCTGTTTTTAAGTTTTCCTAAACACTGTTTTATCTTTATATTACAAGTCCATCACAATTTGAGGGAGCTGTTTGGATTTATTTTTGCTTATATTTTGCAAACCTTTATATGAAAGATATCCCATTATTGGTCACAAATCGCTGCTAATATTTCAAAGTATATCACAGAACGAGGAAAAATGCATCAAGACAAATCATATACCTTACAGCTGGATAACTGCTGAACACCCTCCAGAGACACACAAACAAGAATAAGAAATATGCTGTGAGTCCTGAGGTCAAATGCTTTACCTAAGAAGTACATTAATCCCCTAGAGAAGTGCTGCTTTGAGGGTTTAATTTCTCTTAGGCAATAGAAATAAACAAAATGAAAACCAGCAAAAGCCATTCAGCCCTATGCATTCACTGGCATAAAATACAAGGGAGGGGTATAACACTGTATTTGTCAATAATATAGCAGTGCCTAAGAGCCTGTTGTTTTAGGCATTTTACAAATTCAGAACAAGTAACTCCTGCAAGGGATTTATCACCCAAAGATCCTTAGTCAGCAGAAGAGTCACTGGTTGCCTAATGTAGCAAAGAATGACAACTACACAAGGTCTTCAGATCTAGTCATAGGTAAGTGAAACTACCCTTATAATTTTTATATATATTACTATGAAATACACATTTTATGTCCCTCCCATCCAGCTAGACATCCCTCCCCATTTATTCATACTTGATTAAACATCCATAGTTGACTACCTTTTGGTACTTAAAATCTGAAGTAATCCATGGTGATGTTAAGAGCTGTCAGGGCTCTGATCAGTGTTGGATTTCAGATCGAGTAGATCACAGCAACAGACCACTGCCAATTAGCTAGGTGCATGTGGTGGTATTTCCCTAGAGAGCTAGGCTTACAGTGTGATTAAACATGCTCTTAACTGTCTTTAATGACAGTGTTTAATTGCATGTAAAGGTAATTTTGTTTTCTTCTCTAGTATCTTTTGGCTGTTTGCTTACTGAGAGCTGACCATGGAAATTCTTCCTCTGGTTTGACATCACTTTACCTGCAGAGCATGATAAATGACGTTATTAGTATCAAATCAGTGTTAACCACTGTTGGAAGCAGAGGAAAAGAAATAAAAAAGGTGGTTTAAAGTTTTAAATTTTAAGAGTTTTAATTATTAAAGGACTTTTCATACAGCGACTGCCTTAATTTGTATGAAAAATATGAAGACTTCTAGCACTTACTTCAATTTATTGCATTCATTTTCTTCAAAGTACATATAAAGCAGCTTAACCAAACTAAGCAATCTGCAGAACAATTATAATTCTATATATATGCTATTTAATTGTCAAGCAAGCAGAGTCATACATGAGAGGGTTTACTATTGCCTGTGAAAAATCTTTGGAAGAAAAGGGATCAATTCAAAGACTGCTTCTTCAGCAGGAAAAATGTTTTCACCGACAGTATCCTCTGAATGCCTTAAAAACCACTTTCAAGTAACAGTTTTACCTTGGACTTTCAATGTAGAAATACTTGGCTTTAGCTGGGGATAAGGAAAGAGTATTTGGTGTACTAAAGGATCCTGAAGGTTTGCAACAAGCAAGCAGAAAAAATTGTATGTTTAGTCCTCCAAACCACCTACAGCATGCTGAGAAACTACTGCTCAGATTGCATAGAAAAATAGCCTGTACACTGCCCATCATCAGGGAGCTTGAAGAGAGAAAACAGAAGTGCTATATTTTGCTCTTAAACTGTTAAATTCTTATGAAGAACATCGTGTGAATGTGAAAAAACACAATTTCAGAATTCCTTGAATAAGTGAGAAACTGCGCTACATGACAAAATCTTTATGTTGAACCTGGTATTGAAAAGAATCCGGACTCCTGCATTTCCACATGAATTCCATTATCATCAAGCTCTCCTGTATTTGCTCCTCTGCCTGAAGAACTCTTAATTAATAAGCTATAGAAATTTGGCCAGAAAAGCTGAGAGACCCTGTCCTGAGAACAATATGAGCCTCCTGTTCAGGCTGACTCGCCAAATAGAAGGATCCATTTCCAAACTGGAAACTGAATCAGTAAGCCAAGAAATGTGAAGCTATTCATCTTACTCACAGGTAGCTTTGATTTCTCTTCAACCCCAAAATACTGCCTGCCTAAGAGTCTTTATTTAAGCATTCCACTAGCTTTGTGCTTTTTTTTACATCACTGAATAATAAAAGGCAATGCGGTATTTTCTGCAGTCACATTATCTGTTGTCCTTTCCATGTCAGCCTGCTAACCACTAACACCGTTCAAAAAGCTGAGTGCACAGAACACACACCTGCATTATTCCCACTGTTGATCTGCTCTGCCACTTGTTCTCCTGTCCTGGGATTAAAATATCCAATGCTAAGTTATTTTAATAAAAGCTGAGGTGACAAAGCTTGCACCTCCACCTGCATTTTAGTTCACTCCACCTGGTACTCTGCTGTGTTTTCTCACTGGAGTAGCAAAACTTGTGTGGCCACTGCTAGTGAGTGTACTGTCTGCTATGTACAGCTTTAAATGTTGCATTTTAGGTGAGAATTAAAAAAAAAGGGAGTATTTAAAATCAGTGAGTCCAGTTTTTACAAGTTATTGTAGACTTGATCCTCCTCTTTCAGATCATTAAAGGATTGCCTATTGATCTCAGTGAGGGTCAACTTTGGACATACTGGCAGAAATAACACTGTATTTTTTAAAACACTCCAACACTCATAATCAATATGATTATTTTATTTTTAAGAAAAGGATTAAGTAACTGCTTAAGGAATACCCATGTGTAATTTCATCAGTAGCTGTAAATGGATGTGAACAGTGAGCAGGTATGGTACTAACCTGGTGAAAGCATGACTGATGCTGCAAACAATAGAGGGTTAAGTATTGTCACCAAATCACAGAATCAGTCAGGCTGACAGATAACTCAGGTCTCCAGACCAGCCTCCTGCTCACAGGAGGGTCAGCTATAGGGACAAAGCAGTTTACTCAGGACATTTTATCCAGTCGAGTCTTGATAGCCTCCAAGGACAGAGACTGCACAGTATTTTAGGGCAACCTGTGTCACTGCTGCACCTTTCTTATTGGGAGTTTCTCCCTGTATCCAGTTTGAACTGTATTACCAGTTTATGTCCACTGTCCCACCTAGCAGCACTGGGAAAAGCCTGGCTCCATCTCCTCAAACACCGTGCACAGGCAGTGGGGGTGGTGTTGATTCCCCCCAGAAGCTTTCTCTGCTTCAGGCTGAACAATCCCAGTTGGTTGCAGTCTTTCTCTTACTGGAGTGTCAGGAGCTGGACACTCTCCAAATGAGTTCTTGCAACTGCCGAGTAGAGGGGGAAACTGCTTCTCTGGGTCTTTTGGCTTTGTCCCTTTTCCTACAGCCCATGGTGCTTTTGGCCTCTTTACTGCCAGGCTGTAGGTCTGCAGCAGCAGCTGTTGTAACCAAAATATATCAGTGGGGAATTAAAGAAAAAAATCTAAAACCTGACTATTTTTTGTCTTTGTAAGATCTAACAAGTTAAAATCATAGACTAATAGGACAGTACTATTTTTTTAATTCATTAATGCAATCTGGTTTTGTAACAATTGTGATTAAAGAAATATATGATTCTTCTGTTTCTGAAGCAGCTGTAACCTCAGACCATTCTTCTAACACCATTAAACATAAATGTTAGTCTTGCAATTATGCACACTGACACAGCAAGAGAACCTGCAGACACAGAATTATATGTCTCAGTTAAGTCATGTAAAGGTGTGTATGTGTATTCGATCTATTCTGATCTGAATGTGTTAGATATGCATGAATAATAAATTAAATTCAGGAAACTTTAATAAAACAATATGCACAGAGATGTCGTCCATTTCCATGCCAGTCTCTACTAAGTGAACCTGAATGAAACAGTCATCATCTTTTCTCTCTTTACCATTGCCATTCAGAACAGTATTGTTCTCTAAATTGGGCTTTAAATTTTGTACATCAGAAAAATAAGCCACTCCAGAAAGGTGCTTCAGTAGGATACAAGTGACCTGTGATTCAGTGGAACCTGTCATGACACTAAAACCGTCTCTTAAGTGTACAATAGCTGTTTTGTTAAAAGCTATACTTAGGAGAGATTGCAGTTTCACTTAAGTAAAGGAGAGCTGCTATCTTCACCCACAGCATTATGTTTTAAAAAATAGATTCACTTGTTTTCTGGCTTTTTTTTTTTTTAATATACTTTTTTTTTCCCAAACATACTTCTGAAAATTTTGATCATATGGTATTGTGTTCCTCCATGTTAAGGAGTGTTGCACATGGCCGGGGTCTCTGGCAGCTCTGGAGTTGGGGGGAATCCCCCTGCCTGGTCACTGGAGTCCTTCCCAGGGCAATGGACACAGCTGGGGCTTCCCCCTTTGCAGGTACAACCAGCAGCAAGTCTGAAGGTGTACCACAGATTCACATGCACACAAATAGAGAGAACACACAGAGGGTGCTGACATGGACATGAGGATGAGTCCTCCTCATCACCTGCTGGTCCAGCTTAGGGCTTGCTAGCAAACAGGTCCTCATGTCCCTCTTCTATGCCTGTGAAGTCTAGGTGACCTTCTCCGAAGCTGTACCTGGAGCTTCTTAGTGGCCCATGAGTTACTAGCTGGAGACTTTGGTCTTTGACATCGTATCTTACCCTGTGTCTTATCAATAACATTTGTGTTCCTGACTGCTTTTTTTGTTGCTTTCCCCTTTATATATTATGCCTTTCTGCACTACAGGGGTCCTTGATTAGGTGACCTTAATGAAATAGATATTCTCAACTTCCACATATCCTTACACTGTACTTTTCTATGAACATTATATACATTATTTGGCTTTATGTATATTACATATATTAATCAGAGTATGGAGTAACATGGCTTATATATTTGATACTGATGGAGAAATAAGATCTCCTGTGTGCTTCAAGGAGCTACACTTTGAAAATGTTATACTATAGACATTTCTGAACCCCCGAAGACCATCTTTAAACATTTTTTCTATTTATATTTTTCTTGGTCTTTCAGGACCTGTCAAAATGATGTAGTATTATATTAGCCTTGCTGTTCCATTTGCTTTAATATAATTCACATTGCACAGAAAGCTCTCCTTTTGTTTTTAAAAAGAACACAAAGTTTACCAAGAGTATTTTAACAAGCTATGTCAACATTACTTTTGTTATTGTTGCTGTTGTGTGCATTATACCAGTTCTTACCATCTTATATTACCATCCTAATGCTATATTCTCTAGAAACATCAAAACAGTGAGACCATTTTTTTTCTCTAAAATGGTCTGGTCTGATGGATACTACTAAAGCATTTTTGAATCTGATGGAGAGGTAATTTTGGAAGTGGTATCTTTTTATTATCATGGCTAAAAGCATATAATCAGAACTGCATAAACCTGTCACTGTCAAGAATCCCTTTGTGAAATTAAACATAATCTAATGCTAGTTTATAAATAATGAAGATATTTAAAAAAAATATAGTAAGCACACTCTTGGTTTAGATGCCAGTTTTAAGCACAATTCATGGTTTGTTTTTTTTTTTTGTTTTCTTTTTTAAAAAAGGGACAAAGCCTCATATTTTGCTTCTGATTTCAGAACTAGATAGATTATATGGGATTTATTTTACCCATCTTTAGGTTTCCACTTCTGGACTAGTCACTTTCAGTTCTACTCATAGTCTGAGGGAAGAAAGAAGGCATATTAAGATTAGAGTTCATCCAGATTAGTTATGCTGTTCACCTGAGATAAATTTATTTTTCTTAATTTGCTGTAAAACATCTCTGAATGACGTGCATAGCATAGGCACCTGCATTTCATTGTGTGAATTCCATCCTACTACTTTTTTCCTGTGGGAGTGACGTGTTGTGAATTCAAGTGTTTGTAATATTGCAGGGAATGCACTGTTTATCAGGAAATGTAGTTTTCTGAATTCCACACTTATCTATAATTCCCACATTGCAGGTAGCATTTACAGTTCCCTCAAAAGTAAACAGAGATGCAAAGATGCATTTGAGGGTGGAATTTTGATCAAAGCAAATGGCAATGTAGAACACTTTGACACTTCCCCTTTTGGAGTTCTCTAATGGGTTTAAAATTAAAATAGCTAATTAGCTTTTTTTTTTAGTTGGTCAGCTAATTTTAGCTATATGTTTTCTGAATATCACTGTAAGAAGCCTGTGTCATAGCCAAGTTTTGGTCACTTTCTTCACTGTAACATTTTCATCATAAAATTTGAGAATTTTGTATGTTTCTCTGGTATTCGTGTAAGTGGGACAAGATTTATCAGTACCAGATCTGCCATAGTGCCATAAGAAACCGCAAATCTGTCCACTGTGTTTAGTATGCCAGCACATATCTGATCCTGAAGCATACTATTGCAGTATGAACTGTGGTGTGCCAGCTGATTGCACAGTGACAGTAACAGGGCCCGAAACAAAAGCCTAAGTCTGCAATGATTTTTGAATCTTATTGCTATAATTTAATTTATACTTACGTATGCAAAATTGTTAAAGCACTTTGTAAATACCTATACTTGAACTGAATATTTTAGTTGTCCAGTGAGTTCATGATAGCTACTAGCAAAGGTAAATGAATGAAGCTGTAAGGTACTGTTTGTTTTTTTTCCCAATTTGGTGTTTCTAAATGCTTTCTGAACTAGTAATTATCTAGAGTATACTGTTATTTGAAGGTAATTAATTTGAAATCTGGGACATACATACATAAATGGGAAGAAGACTGAAATGAAGAGCTTTTTCAGGAGAAAAAAATGTACTTTTAGAATAGTGGCAATGTGCCAGCGTTTCTGGTAATGGTTGGTAATTAACTTCAACAGCAGGCTGCACACCTGCTTCAAGAGGTCTAAGGGTGTAAATCATTATTCCCTGAACTCCCAAGATTTTAATTTTCATTTTCCCATGTGGACCCCCAAACTCAGCACCACAGGGACAGGTGGCTGAGCATGACTGTAGGTTACCAGCACAGAGTTATACAGTTTCTTTGTGAGAAGAAAACTTCCCACTGTGGGATGGGCCATAGGCTGTAAGTTATTCTTATGCATATAATAATTTGCTGATCAGGTCTTTAAAGCTGATGCAATGAAAGTATGCATACTTCCACAACAAACCTTATTGCAACTCTTTGATATCTATGTAATATGTACAGTGGGTCATAAACAACATTAAGCCCGCCCCATCTGTGATGTAGAAGGTATCCTTAGCACCTTGTTTAGCGCAGTCTGTGAAGATTTGTAAGCCAAAAATTGAGAAATATAAATTTAAGAACTTCTGTATTTATGGTTGAAATCAGATTATTTTTCACTCTGTGTTTAAACTGGTCTCAGCAGAGCCCTAAATAGAGTAAACTGCATTGGTTTGGTTTTGATATTTGATCCAGGGATTAAGCATACGTTTATTCTCAATGTGGAAGACATTTTATTTATTTTTCCTTAGAGACTAATGGAGGTTAACACATTTTCTTATGAAAAAAAAATAAAAATTATCACCATGTTACAAATGATGAAGCTGAAGCCGAGAGGGACTAATGGATTTTCACATCTATAGAATTAACCATAAAACCTAGTCATTATTTCAGTATTTAATGCTGATCATAGAGTGCATTTAAACACTTTTTTACCGAAACTATTGGCGCTGAAAATTGGAAAAAAGCCGTGAAAAATTCTGCAAGGCAATGCTAGGACACTAAGGACAATGATTTTATGCTAGCAGTAGGTAATTCTTGAGAAAAAGTGCAATACCACTCTAAAGCTTATTGTGCTTTCTTCTTTTTAGGTCCTGTGATAAGTGAAGTTACAGTCTTTTATGCTATTGCTTGTCCATACTCAGATAGTTTAGCAGTATTGACCTAGTATCCTCCCCCCTCCCCCACAATGGAAAACTAATGAAGGGAGACTTCAATGTAGTATGACTAATCTTAGAAACTTTGAAAAAAGTTTTGTTTCTTACTGGCAAATCTGTGTTATTTCTTCACTGGTTGCTGGATTAGTATTGGCTTCGCTCCTTTCTGAAGCTGTTCATTGAATAGCCACTAAAGTATGGATATTTGGCACTAGTAGTGGCCTCTGGTCTCATTGAGGACCCTCAATATTCAAATCATTGATTATGGAGAAGTGTGTGAATATTTTGAAGGCCATGTATTCTGCTTCAACTCTAAAATTAGTCCGGTAAGGTTTATCTATTTTGCCAGATGTCTAGATTTTGAGGAAAAAAGGGCCAATGCTTGTTTAAGAAAGTGTGTATTTGGAGTTAAGCCTCATTTTTATGAAGCAGTTCAGGTTACTGTGTCTTTGTAAGTCAGAAATGTTATTTCATGCATATTGGTAAGAGACTGCAGCACATAGTGATGCTAATTTAATATGACATAGATATTTGAATTATTCAATAAAATACTTCATTATTCAATAAAAAACTATATTGAAAAATTTAGAGCCAGTTAAAAGCATAATTTCAAAGAGTCAACCCCTTCTATACACACGTACTTTGAATTATTAGCTTTAAATATAGAAGGATATCTGTTGACTCAATGAAATTGTAGAGGGTAGGTTATTGATGCCCCAAAGTACTAGTAATAGGCATCTGAATAAATATTAATTATTTTGTACCTAGTGTAACATTTTAAATAACAAGGATGACATTAGCCTGATAAAAAATGCTAGCTCATGGCAAGTCTACTTTTGAAAAATAAATGGACTTCAAACAAAAAACCTTGAAAAAAATATATGACTTAAACACGTAGTTGCTTTTATTTCCTCCAAAGTACAATATTACTGCTTTTGTTTTGCAGTTGGCAGTAGTTGAAAAAAATACATGAAGTAGTAAAGCTGAGTCTCATATACTGTATGAGTTCAGGCTTAGTGACATTCTCACTTCTCTTTTCCAGTGTCTTTTATTAGCACTGAAAATACAGATAGGTTGGTTACTTGCAAAGAGATCTTGTGAAGGGAGTCAGGGGGCATGCACTTCCTGAACTGCATTCCTCCAGAAATTTCATCACTGAATCACACCTCAGAGTACCAAAAGCACTTATTCCTCACACAGAGAATTAAGGAGACATTCTCTTTTAGAGACCAATTTTGCCTACATATTACCTAACTCACAAATAAAAGTAAGCAGTAAGCTTCTTATGCGATAACTGTATTCCTGAGACTGTTCATAGATCTCTAGGTTCCAATCAGAATAAAATGGTAGGAAACAATAGCTGTTTTATAAATGCATCTGCACAGCCCCAGGGTGTGTAGTTTGCATAATACATAATACAAGAACTACTCGAACTTTTCAGTGCTAACATAATGATAATGACTTCTCTGCTTACTTCAGAAGACCCTTTTGGTTTTTATAATGTGACAAGATTCAATGCACTATACTTGAACTTAGGAAAACCTTAACTTATTATCTAAATGAAATGTCATCCTGGATTCCTTGAACACTCTGCTCTAAGTAGTCTTGAAAAATTCTTCTTACACTTTTCATTTTACCTGTCCAATACACAGCAAAGAATATGTACTTGATTCACAGTTATTACTTCTCAATTGCATATAGTGTGCAGCGTACACACTCACATAATATTGAGGGCTGTATTTGAGCAGTGAGGATGCCCTCCTCCCTTTCTCTGCCCACCACAGTCTAACGCTGCCAACACTGAAGGAAAGTAGATTCATTGCATCTTTCTTCCTGAAATTGAAGTCCATAAGAAAATTTTCCTAAACACAAGAGATTCAGTGAGCATGTGAATGCTCAGGAAAAATGTTTATGTTTTCACAGGTGAATCATCTGTGCTACTGACAGCTTCTTTCTCTTCTGTCTCAAATTCTTTTGTCTTCTGCAAGATGTCTTCATTCAGATGTCCCACACAAGGGACATTTACTCCTTTTTAAAGATGTACTCCTTTTTACTTACTTCTACAGGGGCTCATATAAAGATAACTTATCGAAATTATCTTTACCCCTGCTGACATATCAAGTAATCCTCATTTTCTGAAGTCCAAGCTCTGTGACATCACAGAAATTCTTTCACTCTTCTGTACATCCTTCCACAGATCATCTCATACTGAGGTATGAACCTTTCATTGTATTACAAGTTGCATCCAAGACAAGGATCATGTTCAGGGGGGTTGGAACAAGGTGATCTTAAAGTCCTTTCCAACTTCAACCATTCTATGATTCGATAAGTATAATTGTAATTGGCTTTCCAACAAAAGGAAAAACAACTGGTCTGTCAGTGTGATGAAACAGATGTCACTTTGTTAGACAAAAAGAATTACAGAATAGTTAGGGTTGGAAAGGACCTTAAGATCATCAAATTCCAACCCCCTGCCATGGGTAGGGAAGCCTCCCAAGACTCTGTCCAGCTTGGCCTTGAACACTGCCAGGGACGGAGCATTTACCACTTTGAGTAACCTGTTCCAGTTCCTCACTGCCCTCACAGTAAAGAGCTTCTTCCTTATATCTAACTTGAGCTTCCCCTGTTTAAACCCATTACCCCTTGTCCTGTTGCTAGGATAACCTCTTCTTCAGGAGGATTATTAGAGACGTGAACTTGGAAAATTTACATTGAAAATTTGCTGTATTTGTAGCATAGTTTTACAAGAGCAGAGCTCTTGCTATGTAAAGATTGTGGTAAGGCAAGACAGATGTTATGTTTGTATTGTTTTGTTTAAATAGCTGTAAGGTTAAAGCTTTTATTCCAAATTGCTTATTTTACCTTAAAGCAATACTGTGTTATGTAAGTGGTAGGTCATACAAACATACCAAGCATATATTGGATGATAAGGTCTCTTGAGGACTCTCTTTGATCATTAATCTGTCTTGTTTCTGTAATTTATAATAAGCAGTTTTATAAAGATGCCCAAGTTTTGTGTGTTATTTCTGAGCATATGACCTTGACAGGAATATATAATTTCTCATTTTGCCTACTTGCTGTCAATTCTGAAAACGGTCAATTTATGCAAATTGTTTTGTACTTGTATAATTCAGACTGTCTAATGCTAAACTTTTAATTCGCCTCATGCATGTCACACAAAGTAATACGAAAATTTTGTTATGTAAGCAGATGAAAGAGTCCTTTCAAAGCAGATTTTAAAGCATATTTTACAAATATAAAAACACAGCTCTAGCAAGTTCATAGTCACAGTATATTTTTCTTTATTTTTTAAAAGCATTAGAATTGAGAGTAGGTTTCAAGCAATTTTCTGGGTTTGCATTTTTACTCACTGTAGAATTTATGAAAACTTTTTCACATAAAGGAGACTTGCAAGCAAAAATACAGGTGCTCAAAATGCTTTCTTGATAGATTCCTGCAACATTTATTTTTCTTTTTAAAATAACCACTGATAAATTTTAAACTCTCAGTGAGCAAACCATCACCTGAAGAACAGCTATTATAACTTTAACTATAAAATCACCATATTTTAACTTTCCATACTCTTTACTTGCCTGTCTAGCCAAAATACTCTTTTTAGCATGATCAAGTGCTCTGAAAATAGTTAGGATTTACTTTTTTCTGTTTTCATATTTTTTTTTATTTTTTTTTTTTTTAACGGAACGCTTCTTCCCTGAAATGCCAACCTTTTGTCAAATTTACATGAGGAATTTTACCAGTCTCTGGGAGGTTGCCCATCTCTCTGCAGTGTTTCCAATACAGAAGACTACACCTGCCCTAACATTTTGACATCAGTGCTGGTTTATGCTGCTTGGCTGTCATCACATTCCACTTCTGAGACACTCTCCATTTAGCACTTTTGAAACAAGTTTTAGCATTTAATTTGTCAAAAAATGTTACAGAATCATCTAATATAAAGGAAAATATTATAGAAGAGAAAGGAGGATAGACTGCCTGAATCATGACTAGAAAACCAAATATGGCATAAATCTGCTAGTAGACAACTGGTCTGTATTATGAGGTGGCACACAGAGCCAGGAGTTATCTTCCCTCTTTCCCTTCTTCCTTCAGGAAGAGTTACAACACAGAAATTCACATTTCACTACAGAGAAAACACTCCCTGCCATGGACACCTTTCACTAGACCAGGTTCCTCAAAGCTTTTTCCAGGTAGGGCTTGAATCCTTCCAGGGCTGGAGCATCAATCTTTCCAAGTAGTCTAACTGATATTCTGTGAGGAGGGAAAGAAAAAATTCAGCTCTTTAGAGAGTTTTCCTCATTAAGTATTTATATAGGCAGACTGGAGTGTATGGCCTAGGATGGAGCTAAACTTGAATTACATGTCTTTCTAATGTAAAATACTAACAACAATGTTGCTAAAACAAAGAAAAAGTTTACAAAATTAAAAACCTGAAAATCACAAGACCTAGAACGAATATAATTTCCCTTGGTATAAATAAGTACTGTTGAGTGCAAGGGATTGATATCTATTTACATTGTTATAAATCTCAACCCACCATCCATTTATTATTTAATGTAGCACCTTATGGTTTTTATCTATAAGGTAATAAACCCCCTGGTCTAGGATATTATTTTCTATTAAATTTACCTTTAAATATGAGTGTTTCTGTAAACTAAAGCATATTATAAAATTTTATTCTGGACCAGCTCTGGAGTGAGTTAGGAGGAGCAATTTGTTACAATGGTAATTCAGCTGATGTTAGAAGGACCATTTCAGTGTAGGAGGATCCGTATTAGGGCAGAAAAAGACAGTGTGGCTGTAGGATCTCTTCAACAGTCACAAAGGTGATACAAGATCATAAAGCTGTAAGCTGAGTGAAGACTGCTGCACCTTTGCGTAACAAAGGGTACCCTCACCCCAAAGAGCTGGACAGGGATTGTTCAGTGACAACCAGGCTTTCGTCCACTGACTTTAAAAAGGATTTGCATTTGCATTAGGAAACACTATACTTGGCCTTTTTATTTTAACAGCTTTATTATCAGTTTACCCATTGGGATTACTGCTGGCTTGTGAAAGGTCAGTTTGTGTCCTACTGAAACAAAGCCCATTTGGAAGACGTGGAAGTGTTAAATTATTTCGGTAGTACCATGACATCTAATATTTTACCAGACAAATAACACATTAAACCCTCAAAACTATTATGCATCCAGGAAAAGAAAAGAAGTTTCTGTTAATTCTGTGTGTGACATCAAGCTGTCACAATTGCACTAGTGAAACAGGCCTGCCGTGGGATAAATCTCTCTCAAAGTCTTTTCTGTGTAGTTTGTCCACTTACAAGTGTTAAAATAGCCTGCAACAATTTCAGTACAATCTGCTTGAGTCATAAGGTGCAACTGTGACAATGTGCAAATTGGACTGTGAACTGGCTGAAGGAGAGAAGCCAGAGAGTTGTAGTCTATGGGGCGGAGTCTAGTTGGAGGCCTGTATCTAGTGGAGTGCCTCAAGGGTCGGTACTGGGACCAGTATTATTTAATATATTCATCAACGATTTAGATGAGGGAATTGAGTGTACTATCAGCAAGTTTGCTGATGACACTAAGCTGGGAGGGGTGGCCGACACGCCAGAAGGCTGTGCTGCCATCCAGAGAGACCTGGACAGGATGGAGAGCTGGGCGGGGAATAACTTGATGAAATATAACAAGGGAAAGTGTAGAGTCCTGCATCTGGGCAGGAACAACCCCAGGTTCCAGTATAGGCTGGGGAACGACCTGTTAGAGAGCAGTGTAGGGGAGAGGGACCTGGGGGTCCTGGTGGACAACAGGGTGACCATGAGCCGACACTGTGCCCTTGTGGCCAAGAAGGCCAATGGCATCCTGGGGTGTATTAGAAGGGGGGTGGTTAGTAGGTCGAGAGAGGTCCTCCTTCCCCTCTACTCTGCCCTGGTGAGACCTCATCTGGAATATTGTGTCCAGTTCTGGGCCCCTCAGTTTAAAAAGGACAGGGACTTGCTGGAGAGAGTCCAGCGCAGGGCAACTAAGATGATTAAGGGAGTGGAGCATCTCCCTTATGAGGAAAGACTGAGGGAGCTGGGTCTCTATCGTTTGGAGAAGAGGAGATTAAGGGGTGACCTTATTAGTGTATATAAATATATAAAGGGGGAGTGTCACGAGGATGGAGCCAGGCTCTTCTCAGTGGCAAACAATGAAAGGACAAGGGGTAATGGGTACAAATTGGAGCACAAGAGGTTCCACTTAAACCTGAGAAGAAACTTCTTCTCAGTGAGGGTTACGGAACACTGGAACAGGCTGCCCAGGGAGGTTGTGGAGTCTCCTTCTTTGGAGACATTCAAAACCCACCTGGACATGTTCCTGTGTAACCTTATCTAGGTGTTCCTGCTCCGGCAGAGGAATTGGACTAGATGATCTTTTGAGGTCCCTTCCAATCTCTAACATACTGTGATACTGTGATACTGTGAACTGCTTCTGATTTTGGAAGCTATGAGAAGTAAATTACTTCCTTTCTATTTTCTAAGGACTGTAAAAATCTTGTGTTCAAAACCACACAAATGTACTCTGTTTTGTTTTGTTCTGAAGTTGGTGGATTCAAAATCATTAGTGACTAAAGTGCAACTGTGATGTGAAAATGATGTTATGTGGGCATGTGGAGTAATAAGATCTTTAACTGGGAAATAAGCAGCATCTGAGACAGTGAAGAAAATTCTGTTTCATACAGTGGACTGAACAAGGAAAAGTGCAAAAAAAATAAAAATCATAAATTACATTTTTGCAGCTAGTACAAGACTGGAAAAGGATGGTTTGGTCATTATATTTATTTAGCATTTTGATCCTATTGTCCCTTTTGTAACATGCTTTTATAGTGCCATCTCACAAAACTGTATATTTAAGGTATTTATATATGTTTATAAGTTCAAAATTCAGAACAATATAGTTAGCAGTATTCTGCATGAGATGAATATTTGCTTATATATTTTCATTTCTCTATGCTGCTTAAATATAATGACCTTAATATCTAACTACAGTTTTAAAAATGTTGACAGCATGTTTCAAATACCTTCAGCATATCTTTAGGGCTGAGAAAAATTCTGGTCCTTGGTGACTGTTGTTGGTGCTTGGTGGCTGAAGACTTTTCTTTGTCTGTGAAGGAACCTTATCAACCCATGGGAGTCAGAAACACGCTGGTGTGAATCAGCCCCTTCCAGAGCAGTGCCATAAACCATTAGCCTATTACATGACCTGTTGGCAAAAAAAACCCTTACTATAACCAGAAAGCTCTGCAGAGGTTTGGAAGTTCACAGCATGTACGCATCAGTCCAACAAGGTGGAAGTCTCTTCTACAAAAGGAAGGTACATTTTGTGTAAACACTAGGTTTGTATTCACCTGGTGTGGATTTAGTAGCCTCTACCACCCTCTACAAAATCCTGTACCACCAGATCTTTGCCTTAACATGTACAGCAGTTGTTTGAGATATGGTTATTTTCATCTCAAAGTAGGTGCCTGAGTGGAATAAATGCTTTAATAGGTCCTCATTTTAGAAAGAATAGAAATAAGCATTTCTTAGACATTGTTATATTAAGAGGAGGACATGCACTGCCTGACTGTCTGTGAAAAGCAATCTGAGATCAAAACCAAGTGGGAAGTCCACTCTGGTAATACTCAGTAACTGAAGCGTTTAAAATGATTGAGGATGTGCCTTGCATTCAGTTTATGCTTTTTCAGAGTCTGATCTTTGATCTTCCCAACCACAGATGAGTTTTCTAAACACCATAGTAGTTTATAAGTGGACTCCCAGTCATTTTTCTCTATGTTCCCATTACCTCTGTAAATAACAAAATATAAATTGGAGCAGGGCCTCTAACCAGTGACTTTTATGGCACATGGAAGTGCTCTTACTGTGGACTTCTAGAATCTGTCTTTTATGTATACCAAGTATTTATCTGAAAATTGAGAAGAACGGGGATATGAATATGTATCTCAACAACTCAAATGCATGCCAGATATAGCTAAGTTTCTGGGCATTTTAGGATGCTTTTCTCTCTCTGATTATATCTTTCTTTAAGGAGTTCTTTCAGTGAAACATCTGTCCAAATTGATATGTTCTTGCATTTTTTTCCACTTTGATAAGTAGATATTTTCTGATAGAACAGTATTTAAAAAAAAGCAGAACAAAAGAACAGCAGCAACAACAGCAACAACAAAAAAATCCAAACAAAAAAGCACTCAGAAAACACCTGCAGTAAAATCAGGTGAACTTTTAGTGGCAAGCTGAGTACTATGGTACAGAAAGAAACTTTTCTTTTGTAGATGCAATCTGTTACATTCTTTCTTAGGAACATTTTGCAAAGAAAAGTTGATCTTGTTTTTTGTGAACAACTTCTTACATGATGACATCCCTACCTGCTACAATTCATATACTGAAAGGGAAAGTTTCAAGATTTATTTACTTCAAACTACTTCATTTTATTTTATCTTTCCAAGCTTGAACCTGTATTGCCACAGCAAGTTCTCAATGTTCTCTTTAGAGCGTCTAAAACCTGACTTGCAGGAACTGTCCAGAGGAAATGAAAAACTGTATCTTGAGATCTTTTGGGCTGTTACTGTTCAGGAACATTGGTACTACTGACAAACACATAACTTACTAAACCATGAGCCATATGGATTACTACCAGTAGAACTGAAGACCTATAGCATAACTGTAGAAGACAATCTCTGGTTGCATTTGAACAGTAAAACACAAAATCTCTTTTCCTATAGCCATGGAAAATGAACCTAGAATAAGTTTATACTAAACAGATTAAAGATTTTAGTTATGCTATCCTTTCATCAGAATGTTTTTCCCATACCCCATGCATGCTTGAAGAGCTATCAGCTGGTGTTTGTGAACTCAAAAGCTTGTTATTTCAGAGCAATTAATGATGCCTTCAAATAACTTCTGTTAAAAATGGAGTGGCTTTGTATAGACTTCTTCTACATCATACTGGCCCTCAGTTTTTGCCTGGGACTATTAGTCTAGCCTCTAGAAGACACTAGTATATATGCCAAAATCTCCAGCTATATTAGCACTGATTGTTGCTTTTTTTTCTGTAGGTCGGCAACAACCAATAGTGTCATGTGTGATTCTTCTTTAGGATCCACCCATCTGATCATCTTCTACTTCTAGAATCATAGAATGGGTTGGGTTGGGAGGGACATTTAAAGATCATCTAGTTCCAAACCCCTGCCACAGGGTTTCACAGATAGTGATTACAGAAAGGAGATTGGTGGGCAGGAATTGTGATGAACAGTGTTTTATTTTATAGGCTCTACAGAAATAAGTTCCCAGAGATAGTAAAGGTCATCATTGGTCATTTGTGCTCTTAATCAGCTCAGTAGCCAAGTGGTTGCTGTAACCACAGCTATCTCAGTGTAAGTCTATAAATAACTTGGTGCAGAAATCTTTGCAAAGAGAATTGTCTAAGAAGGTGATGGAAAATCCTACTACAAACATAGCAGAGTACATAAGTAAGAGACCTTTCTTTTCCTCTGCAATCTCTATACTGAAGAATTGGTGTTCTCTTCTGAACAGAGATTTCTGGTTTGAGGCCTCTGAATATTTACACAGCCCATAGGTAAATTTCACAATTGTCACCATCGCTTTGTGTGTTCAGATTTCAGAATTTTGCAGTCTCCTACAGCAAGGTTTTCACTCAGAGGTCAAGCAGTGTTTTAAATGACTAAGCACGAGAGAGTTGGTGCTATTTTTTTAGTCTGAGCCATCTCTTTTTAGAGGTTAAAGTAATAGCAGCAGCTGATATTTGTTTTTGCTGTGTTAGTGAGTGTTCATCAATAATGTAATAGGCAGTTCTGATTCTACAAAAAAACAGGTGTTGTGGTCAGGTGCCGTGCAGTGGACTTGCTGGTGTAAGGTTTTGATTATTTTTAGAATTCTTCATCTCACCTCTGGTTTTGGTCTGGATACATCTTTACTAGCTCCAGGAATATTATGCTACTCATTGTGTAGTTTCTTCCTGTTTCTGTTGCTACCAGTGATAGAAAAATTAAACTAGACAGTTTTTAATCCTTATTGCTACCAACAGCCCTTACTACTGTCAGCAATATGCTGTGATTCTTTTAACTTCATTGGTTTCATTGTACCTCTTTGCACCTTCAATATTCCCTTCTGCTCTACCATTGTCAGGAATAAAGTGATTGCGAAGAGCAAAGGAAACAACTGAGTCACTTTCATTTTCTTCTTAAGTCTATGTATCTTCCATAACTTGAAATCTGACAGTTTCTCTCCTGTATTTGTTTATTCTCTTTCTTTACCTGGTTCCACTGCTGTTTGGTGTCAGTCATCTGTGGAGAATGTATGTGGATAAAAAAAAATTAAGTAATACTGGAGTTTAAAATTCCACATTTTCTGCAGAGGATTTGCCTTCAAATATGGTTCCACTGGCTAATAATTAATAGAAATGTAAGAAACTATGACTCTATGATTCTATTTTTTTAAAAGTCTTCCATTTTAAAAGTTGAATTTTCAAACCTGAGAGCTTAGGCAGAGCCAAGAACAATTTTTGATTTCAAAGGGTCTTCTTGCTTTTTCTTTTGGAGAGATGGTGAAGATTGAAAAAGTTGAGTAATGCAAATTGCATTACACAGCACATGGAATGAATGGATGCCCTTGATTTTGCTGTTCAGGTCAACCCACAAAGTATATTCTCACTAACTTTCTGCTTCCCAGAAGCTCATTGACAGAAAACAAAGATTGGAGAATGGAGAAATCCAGCATCAGTTTTTCTCAAAAGACTTTTGAAAGAAATAGCCCTTCCCTGCTGTCACTTGCTGTAGCTTTCAGAAACTCCATGTGTATTCCATGCTGACAGCTAAAAGCAGAAGCATAGAAATATCTGATCCACACAGATCCCATACAACAACGAGGATCAGAGCTTTTGAGAAGCCCTTTCCTCCTTTGAGAGAGCCTGTTGGTGGTAAATTGGAAGAAGGGAGACAAATAAGTTCAGCCTTGGGAACAATGAGAGTACCGCATGCCCTAAAATATTTTGACAGCCATTTATTTCTCTGCTCAAGTTTGGTGCCTCTGGAGTTTAAAAAAGTGTAAACAAATGAATAATAAAATTTCAAGGGTTTTGTTGTTCATCCTCATGGAAGGCTGTAGGGAGATAATCCTCAGGACCCAGATCTGCTCATTTATATGGAAGGGATGTGAAATTAATGCAAAAAACATGAGGCCAAAAATGTACTCGAATCCTTGCAGATGTGCTCCTATGGTATTTCCCTAGGATAGGAGGGACAGCAGTTCAAATAGACTTTAAGAATCAAATATTAAAATAATAGCTGTCAAAAATGTAAACTTCCTTCAGACAAGAGCACAATTTTGAAAGTATGCCTAGGACAAGTCCATATGCCTCTTGGAAGCCAACTTAGACATTTAAAACGTTGTTTGGCCTTGGAATGAAAATCTTGCTCTAGGAGATTGAAAAATTCTGAAATCTGAATACACAAAGCGATGGGGACAATTCTGAAATTTACCTATGGGCTGTGTAAATGTTCAAAGGACTCGAAACAGAAATCTCTGTCTGTTTAGCACACACTACCAATTCTAAGTTACACACATGCCATAAGTATGTAATAGAAACAGTTTTCCCTTGCAAAATTAGGAGGCCAAAGTGCCAGAATGGTGCCCTGTGTGACCTGGTTTTGCAACATGTTGGAGGTTCCATTGTTACAGAACTGAAGTCCAGTCTGAAGGCAAACAAAATAGAATTATATGAAGTTGACTTTATTGACTTATGAGGTCCACTAATCCAACCTACTTTTGAGACAGAGGTGGGCACTGAGTTAAAATATTTTGGTACATTCATAGAATCACAGAATGGCTTGGGTTGGAAGGGACCTTAAAGATTATCTAGTTCCAACCCCCCTGCCCCTGGCAGGGACACCTCACACTAGACCAGGTTGCTCAAAGTCCTGTCCAACCTGGCCTTGAACACCGCCAGGGAACAACTTCTTTGGGCACCCTGTACCAGTGTCTCACCACCCTCACAGTAAAGGATTTCTTCCTTTTATGTAATCTAAATCTTCCTTCTCTGAGTTTAAAACTACTACCCCTTGTCCTATCATTATATTGAATTCCTCATATGCTGCTTTGGTAAATATGGTTATTTCCCTCAAGCTATTTTCCACTAAAACTGAGTAGAAATATTTTGGCTTTAGAAGCCATGTGCCTGGAAGGGTATCCCAAAATATGCCCTTCTTACCGATGACTGATAGGTCTTTTCTGACTCTGGGCTACGCTGGCTGAAACCTCCCAGAATAAGAGTTATATGGACTTATTTCAAAGTAAGGGAAATTTCAGGTAAGCAAAGATTTTTTCTCTGTTGTCATGATGGACATTCATTGTCATTTGGTAATGCAAAACCATAGGTGGGAAGATAAAACTCATGGAATGCAAATTCCCTTGAAATGACAAGACTTATTGATTCAATATCTTTTCTTTTTAGGGAGGTTTTTGAAATGAAAGCTATAACCTCAGGCTTCAAAACAGTCCCACTAACTGTGTTTACAGTGAAGTTCTGTATACCAACTAGATGACTTAAAATAAATCTTTCTGGTTTGTGTTATTCATACTTAAAAATTTACTTATACGACAGTACTAAATTACATAGTAGCAAAAAGAACTATTATAAATTCTCATGGAAAGGTATGTACATTTTAGACAGCCTTGATTGATTTCAAAATTTTCTCTACTTAAAAATTCCTGCTGTATTCCATGTCTATAAAATGGCAAATACTTTCTGGAAATGGAAATCAGCAATAAAGCCATAACAATTCAAGACATGACAAGTCTTTTCTTACTGTTGCCCATGTGTACTCCCCTAAGTGTCTGGCAAACTAATGCTACTTGGAAATGTAATAGATGTTTCTGATTGCCTTAGAAAAGTCCTTTGTGGCAACTTTTAAAATCAGTTGTGCTGATTTTTCTCTGATGCATTTTATGTTTTCATTGCTTATTCACTTGATGTACATATGGGGACTAAGTTTGTCCATCATGGTATTTCAGTGCTGGTTCCAACTGTAATCACATTACATCTGTTACAGTGCCAATACTTGCAGATGATTTTTTCCCCACATAGATGGCATTAATACATTTACATGTTTTATTAGAATGCTGTGTTCAAATTTGCAATAATGTTGCTGGTATAATTTTCTTTTTAGACTTGTTGCTGTTAGGAATAAGAAATTATGCTTTGATTCTAGCTTTATTATTGTATCATTTATTTCTTTTTGCTAATTCTTAATAAGAATTTTTCCTGATGACTATGAGAAGACGAGGCAAATCGGTCCAGATAATTTCTTTGGGGCTGTAATAAGTCATTGACTAGTCTACAGAGAGGTGTGTGACTGCCCACTGCTGGGTGGGATGATGTTACAGGACATTTTGTGGGTCTGCATTATGATATTTTCAAATCATTTTGACCATGAATCTCTATTTGAGACTTCAGATCACCATCCTCCTTCAAACACCCTGTGAGACAAAACTGTAAGGCCTCTGTTTAATGCTGAGGTCTTTTAGTTGCATGTTCAATATGTAAAGGAATTATAAACTGCCAAATGTTTTGTGTAACTTACTTAATATTTGCCTTCTTGTCTCTTAACTATTAGTCACTGGAAATCTATACAGTATCTTGTCCAGTTTGCTCAGAGAGGTTAACTTTATTATACTGTCAATATATATATATATTTAATAATAATAATAATGATCAATTTTCATAAATGTATATGACACCTATATGCTACTGACATTTATGACACCTATAAAATGGATCTTTCAATTTTCTGAAAGATTTTGCAAGGTAAAATGACCATAAATATCCTGAGGCTAATCAAAGTCCAACTTCTAAACTGATTGAGGTACATAGGTGCCATTGATTTTCGCTAAGAATAAAAGTAATATCCCAAAGGCTACATTTAGAAAGCCTAGTCACAACAAAGGGAAATGCACAGTCCTGTAACTGGGGAAAAAGAACCCCAAGCACCAGTGTATGTTGGGGGTCAGCCCACTGTAAAGCAGCTAATATTAATTAAGCAGCTAATTAAGCTTCTAACATTAGTTAATAATGTTAATAATTATGTAATATTTCTATATTTCATAATAATTATATATTTTCTATTTATATATTTTTCTATATTTATATATGTTTTGTATTTATATATATTAAATATTTTATAATAGTCATATAATATTTTTAAATTAATAATGATATTTAATAACACTACATGGTGAAAAACTCATTTCTGTTAAATTCCATTACACAAAACACCCATACATTTGACCTTTGACAACAAAGTATTCTGTATATATGTGTTTACCATAGGATTGAGCTTTAAATCTATCTGCATGTTCTTACTGAATTCTCTGAAGACCTGAGAAATGTAGACTTTTAGTTAAGGTACCACTGCCCTATATGCTGAGGAGGCATCCAGTTGGAAAGCAGCTCAGTAGAAAAGGACCAGGGGTTCTTGGTGGACAGCGGGTTGGGCATGAGACACCAAATGGGTCCTTACCACAGAGAAGACCAGTGGTATCCTGGGCTGCATCACGCAAAGCCTGCAGGTAGAATAAGGAGATCCCTGCCCTCAGCACAGGTGAGGCCACAGCTGAAATAATGTTTCCAGGTCTCGTCTCCATAGTACAAGAGACATGGGCAGGCTGGACAGAGGTCTACAAAGTGCCAAGAAGATGCTGACAGTTTTGGGTTATCTCTTCCATGAGGAAAGGCTGAGATAGCTGGTACTGTTCAGCCTGGAGTAGGGAAGGCTTGGGGGATTGCACTAATGTCTAGGAATACCTGGAGGAGGTACAAAGTGTATGGAGCCAGCCCCTCTTCATTGATGCCCAGTGCCAGGACCAGAGGCAATGGGCCCAAACTGAAACACAAGCGTTTCCCTCTGAACATCAGGAAGACTTTTTTTACTGTGGGGTGGCCCAGTACAGGGTCCTGAGAGTGTGTCTCCTTCAAGACATTGAAAAGCCATTTGGACATGGTCCTGAGCAATCAGCTGTAGGTGGCCCTGATGTAGCAGAGGTTTTGGACAAGATGACGTCCAGAGTTCTCTTCCAACCTCAACCATTTGTGATAAAATGGTCAACTTGCTAGTATAGTGATCTTGTCATGCCTTGCCCCTGCATGTCTCATTCCCCATTACCTTCTCATTAGATGCTATTCCAAACTGTTTTCCTAAGTGAGGTTAATGTCATTTCTACTGATGTGCAGGTGCTGCCACTGCCCAATTTGCATTGGTTCACTGATGTCCAACACTGACTGTGTAGTTTGGAAGTGTTTGTTTTCTCTAGGGACAAATAATCAGCCATGTTAGTGCATGGACCCGGTGTCAGAGGACCACACCAACCTGGCTCCAGGGGACTGGGATGGAGAAATCTCCCGAGTCCTGAGCCCGCTGTATACGAAGCAATGCTTTAGGATGAGACTGTATGTGCTTAAATCATTTTCTGAAAATGGAATTAAATTCTGGACATCTGTATTGCTTTAAAAAATGTTCCCAAATATTTTTAAGTATTAACTTGAGTTTATAGTCTATTTTCTGCCTTTTCTTACCTTTAGTAATTAATCAGACTTTGAAGCTTACCTCTGTGTATGCAAACAGAACCATAAATGTTACTTTACTATTTCATCTTGTCATAACTTAAAAGACCTTTTATTCACCTTTGTATGGCATCATTTTGCTAAAGTTAGGTCTTTTCAGAGTGTGGCTTCTACAAGCATGTGATGGAAGCACTATTCATCACGATAGAATCATAGAATAGTTAGGGTTGGAAAGGACCTTAAGATCATCAAGTTCCAACCACCCTGCCATGTGCAGGGACACCTCACACTAAATCATGCCACCAAAGGCTCCATCCAGCCTGTCCTTGAACACCGCCAGGGATGGAGCATTCACAACTTCCTTGGGCAACCCATTACAGTGCCTCACCACCCTCACAGTAAAGAACTTCTTCCTTATGTCTAACTTGATTTTCCACTGTTTAAGTTTGAAACCTTTTAGTTTTACTTTTGTGTCTCAAACCCATAAAATCAATTGCTGAACTTGAAAATTAAAATCATCATGTTTCTAAAGTTTAGTAAACCACTAGGTAGCTCCTTATTAAACTGCACTTCCTGCTTTGTCTGAGTAACAAAACAGTTGCATTAGGGAATTTTCTCAGTATTCTTATTATTTTTAAATAATTCACATTTTTTCGGAAATCAGATATACCGCATCTCTTTTTTCCATCATAAAGGACTGTACTAGCAGTTTAAATTTGTGTCCCTCAAGGAGCTGCTAGTCTGTCTGTATGGCTGGATCCTTTTGATGGCTTTCCTTTGAATTCACAAATGCAAGGCTCGTCTCCAGAATAGGCTTATAGCTGGAAATGCATAAAAGCAGGCACCAGATCCTGTGGTTAAAAACAACCACTATGAACAGAGAGGAGAAGAATTAAGAATCGCCTGAAGAGGATGTGGAATATTAAGCACAACAAAGTTATTCACAATTTAGGAAAACTGTGCAGATATGTTTGTGTTACAGATTTACCCTATGCTAATACAAATCCCTGCACAGTTCACTCTAATTTATTTCAGTGCAAACACTGACAGAATTTTGAATGTTTTAAAAAGGTTTTGCATTCACCTCCGTTAGTACATGTCAGACAAAGAAAACGACATGAGGTTTGGCATGTGCCTTTTCATGGAACTGTTGTTTTCATGCAGGACAGTGGAATAATGACCATTATAAGAAGGTGGTTTCTTTTAAAATTGCTTTACTAGTTTTGAAAACACTTCAGAAGCAACACAAAATCTTACCCTGCTTAACAGTCTGCAGACTTATGTGCCACTTTATATATCAAAAATCTGTAAGAAATGCTTCGCTGGTTTATTTGTCCAGAGCACAAGAAGGAATTTCACTGCGTAAGGATTGTTTAATTGCCAGCAGTAGCTGTTTACACCAACAATACATCCAGTGATCAATTCATAGGATTCCTAAGGGAAGACTAAGCCACATAAAGGTCTCAAAGATGCAAGCCAAGGTGCAGAGTGCGCTGTAAAATATTTAGTGAATACTAAAGCAAGCCACAGAGAGCTAGAGAAGGACCCAAGGGCAGGGAAGAATACATTAGCTGCCTCAAAAAAATATAATGCTTAGAAGCAGGAGATAGGTATTTTAAAGGGGATTAAAGACTGTCTGCTTCCACTGAACACATAAACACAGAACTGCAATAACGTGTATCACAGGGAACAGAAAAACTCACATTATCCGAGATAACATTTAATTAGCTTTGCAATTTAAAGAACGTATTACTTCAGCTGTGAATCATAAATGTATCTGTGTTAATCAAAAGCTTATGCACAAATTTCTGTGTCAAAGTAAAATTTATCCTTCTCCAAAAACAAATGTTAATTGACAGACTTTTAGCAGATTATTTTAATTAAGCACTGCTAGAATTTCTCCCATTTGTAGTCTCTGCATTGAATGTTAATTTGATCTGTTTACTTGTACAGCTTTCAAACTATGGACTTTCACTTATAATAAAAGTTTCATAAAATTCTTTAAATGAGTCATACACTGTACAGCTGTTACCTCTCCAAATTAATCTTAATTTGTGTATTACATAAACCAGTCAAGCTCTAGCTTTTCTGTCTTATTAACATATGATATGTTCTCAGAAACTTGTGTTTATCTTTCACTGCTTCAAGAAACCCTTACAATTTTATAGTCCATGGTACTTCCATGCTCTGATGAAAAGTGCCACAGATTCTTTCATCCAAAGATGAAAAGATGTCTACACTTATTGTGATGTATAAAAAGTAGTAACATGCTTTTAAAATGATTTCCAGTGGTTTCTCTTAAATAAGTAGCTAATTGCTCTTGCCTTTCAACTTCTTCTATCCATGTAGGTTTGAAGAGAGGGAAGCTGTTTGAATAGTGAAGTATGCTTATCCCTTGGTGAAAGCTCTGCCTGGTGATGCGAGCCTGAAGCAGTAGCCTCCTTTCTTTAAAAAATGAACATAGTTTTCATTCATATACATATACTCCACTAACTTTTTTTTGTTTTCAGTATTTTGTTAATAAGCCTGCATTTTAGTGGTAAGGATTTTGTGGTAACAACCCCATGCAAGGCAACAGGCTTGGGGAAGCGTGGGTGGTAAATCGCCTGGTGGCAGCTGAGGTATGATCCATGGTTGCAGAGGTTCTTGTTTTACTGACAGTTAAATGCACAAGCAGAGGCACATAGTCCTCACAAGAAAGGTTACCGTGTAAGACAGACCAAAGAAGAAGTGAGCACGTATGGAGCATTAACAGCTCTCACACCAGCTGTCCAGCTAGCCTGTGAGCACCTTTGGCATCACCAAAAAGTGTGTTTTCAGGAATACAATAAGATGATAATAAAAATATTTATGGGAAGGTAATCCCTTGTTTGAAGGATGTAAGAGAAAGAACAAATGTAGCTCTTGAAAGATGTATCTGGTAGTTTTAAGGCAGTACCAGAGCTTGTGTTTGAGCAGCAGCTGCTAAACTTATAGTTTTAGGTTAGTTCAGGATATGGTTCAGAAACTTTCCGAAAAGTGAGCAACATGCTAGCTTATGTTTTTTCCAGCCATGTAGCTATCTGATCACTTAAAAAACCGTGGCTTTACAAATGCATACACATTTAAATTGCCAAGAAAATCAGCAGGTAGTTTCCTTCACATGCTGATTATTAAGATTTTGACTGTTTCAGTTTTCATTATAGTATTAATAATTTAATCAAGTGTTTTGTATTAATAATGTCAATTACAAATTTCTCCTTTGCTGTGGATTGATCTGTTTATTATTGGCCGCCTAACATTTATATGCATATTGTTGTAGGAAGGAAGGGCTGTAAATAAGAATTTCTATCCATCTAATTACTTTAATTGATTTGTGCTGAAATAGTTGACCTTTGGTACTTGGTTCTGACTTCACATTCAGAATTGACAGCTCACTCTGATGATCATCAGCCATGAGGAAAATAAGATTTCAATTAAAACCAAGCAGCATAGGCTAATCTATGGATCTCACATTAGTAACACTCCATACTTTCCCTGCTAGAGAATACATGTCACGTCTGAGCTGGAAAATATTGTATGAAAAGTACCTGACGAAGTAGGACAATGAAGCATATCTCAAAATTGACAAGCAAAAACCACTTAGGAGTCTTAGGGCACTTCTTCATATACGTCTACAAATTACACCTAGTAAGCAGCACTTCAGGCAAAATATGACAAAATACGCAGAAACTAGTTTCTGCATTCTCTTCCTTGAATATCATGAGAGTAGTGATGCCCTCAGATATCAATTCCATCTTCTCTAAGTGTTATTCTTTCAGACAAAGCTGACCTAAACCTCCTTTTTGTTAGACAAACAGGCAGAAGAATTCCACACATTGGTAAGGTCTCAGACACATTGGTCATCTTAAAGAGTGCAAAAAAAGAAGTAATAAATATTCAGCTAGATGGAATATGCTGAATTATAAAGTTTTTTTGATAGCATTTGGACTTAAAACTTCCTTCAGTAAGTTATTGAGAAGATTTTTCGAAGAGTTTTATATTTTTTATATCTGAAAAGCACTTTTTATTACATGACTTCAGTGAATTGAATAAAGGTGCAAGGCACTTACTGAACATAATTGCTGTGTTTGAAGACTATGCTATGGCAAAAACATAACTTAACTAGTAGTAATCTGTGTATTATCACGTTTTGAAAGAGAAAGTATTAAGTGTTTAGTAGAAAAATTATGACAATAACTTCAAAACACTTTTCTCAGTATAAAATTATTTTACTTTGGACAAATGTTCTTCCACAATTGAAATATATTATTACATTTACTATTTTTGTTATTGCATTTGTAAGCATTCTGTAGCTGAAAGTATTCTATTTTAAAGTATATTTTGCTTGATCTGGTGAGTGCTACATGTTGGATGCAAAGTGGGAATAATTGGCCGTATATTGAGTCATCTGTTTTCTGCATTATGAGTATGAAGTGGAAGTAAGATAGAAAACAAATTGTTTTTTCACTAGGAAGGGAGGCAAAAACTAACTCTACAAAAGCATCTTTATCTTATTCAAAATAATTCCTCATAAAAATTCATGACATTTAAATTACCTCTAACAGTATAATATACCACAGATGCTGATTCATTTGCTATTAGCTACTGGAAATATTCTTTACAATCTTTCAGTCAAAGCTTTAAGACTTCAAAGCACTTTGCCTTAGTAACTTTAAAGGAAAACAAAATATATCTCTATTTTTTTATTCATATCTGTCCATAGGAGTCTATGTTCTGAAATTTGATGCCATGAAGGACCAGATTTCTAAGAGAAAACCGAATTCTGTAAAGGCAGTGGCTAATTTTTTTTAGATTTTCAAATTAAATTATTGTGAATCTTCCTTGAACACTGAACTACTGAAAACCTAAACAGAACAATTTTTTTTATTGAAGGTTTACTTATTTTGGCCAAAATATTTTTTTTCCCCCCAGGAAAGACTATCTTATATAGGTTATTTTTCTCCCTTTCCCATACTGTCAAATCTGTGGAGAAAAAGGTTGATGAAGACTTGTTCCTTGAGAAATTCTAGCTTTTAAATCAACACCCACTGCTGCTTTGGAAAACAGCTCAAATCTCTGGATCCTCACTCCTCCACAGAACAACTGGACATTTTTGAGCAGAAAACACAACTGAAGCTTGAATGATGTATGATGAAAAGACTAAGACAATGGACATCTGAACAAGTTGAAATACTGACATTTCATCTACTCACCTTATTTTCCTCTTGAAGTCTGTGGCAAAAAGTAGGCATGCATTGAGCATGTCCATCACATTATATGACATATTCCTCTTCCTTTTCACTACCTGTAAAGTGAACCCAGGCTCACTAGCTCATATATAGACATCCAGACTCCAGATGTCTAAAATTAGGTTCCCAGTGAAGTTTTCAAGCTTTTTAATTATTTTGGTTTGGCATTAATCATTTTCTGAATATGTTGTTGCACTGACTTTTATTTGAGTAATAATTGGGACATAATAGCATCTTTAAAATGAAGACTCTGACTCATAAACTAAACAACACAGATCGGGAGGTGTGCAGAGGTGGATCAGATGCACTAACCAATTGTCATAAAAATCTGCTGGCATCCACTTTTTTTCTTTATTTTTGTTACGTTTGTTTGGTTTTAAAAGGTTTGGGTTTTTTTATTATTTTTTTCCCCAATTTAATCTCGTTTCATCAGGAAAACATAATTTTTTGACATTTTGCTGTGTTTTAGTAGTAATCCTAGTTCTCATAAAAGGATGCCCTGGATGGATACGTTATCAACTGTTCTAGTGTCTCTCTGAAGTGATTGCCAGGCTATATGTCATTGACCACTCTAAAATGAAACAGATGTGCATGAACAGAACAAAGCAAAAAATGTATTTCTGTTTAAAAAATTGAGGAGCAACAGTGATACAATCCGCTTCACAGAATGAAGGCACGTATTTTCATAAGCATAGAAGACTGAACACTTCCACTGAAACATTATAATTAAAAGTTACAATCAAAGAAAAAAGGGTTAGCATTCTTAGTGACATGTGACATTTGATTAAACTTGCTAGCTAGCAAAAATACACAAAAGAAGGTCACATTTGCAAGTATTATAAGATAGACTACATTTTAATTAGATAGATGAGAAATGTCAATGAGTTAGTAACTGACCAGGAGTTGCTGGAAAAAAAAAAAAAATGAAGGAAAACAAAACAACACCCGAAGAGTCAGAATCCATTATTCTCCATAGGTTTCACACACTACAAAGACAGTTTTCAAAGAAGATTTGGGGATTAATTCAGTGAACTTGCCTTGTATCATTCCCTGTTTGAAGAAATAATATTTTTGTCAGATTACATAGTTGGAGCTATGTTGACATACGTTGTGCTTTTTGAAAAATATGTCAGATAAAATATAACAGATAGCACGTGTGCCTTATATCTGTAGCCACAGGCTATACCTAAGTATTATGTATATATTGCATATGCCATCCTTTAGCAAAAGATCCCCTTTCTGTCAGAGTCAGCTTAGCTTTCCCACAGCATACATGAAAGGAAGTTGAATTTAACTTGACATAGGTATTACAAATTATAGGAGTAAGCTTCTTTCAAATGATCTTGAGATTAATATTTTTGAGGGTTTTTTTCCTAAAAGAACATAACCTCAATAATCAGTAGAAGAGTTTCTCTATTACCTGTGGCACTGTTTTTCCTCATTGTGTTGAATCTGACCAAGGCTGAGGAGCGGTGTGTGATGGAAATAATAATAAATAAATGAATAATTTAATAGTTGACACAGATTCAGTAAAAAGTTACCCAAAATAATAAAACTATAGTTTGCTGTTGAAAATCACATTTAAGAAAATGTTCACTTGGAAGAAAGAAAAATACAGTCTATCTTAAAACTGTCATACTGTTGTTAAAATGACTATAAATCTGGTAGTTCTTGTGCAAAGAACTGTGAAGGCTAATCCAAGCTGCTAATTTTATTGTGGCTGGTTTCTAGTTGCTTAATAACTTTAGCATTCAGGCCTATGTATTCCTTATCTGTGTCTGCTTGTAGCTGAGAAACTTTTGATGTTTTATCCCAAATACTCAAATTATTTCTAAGACTAAGGCTAGGGAAAATATAATTTCATTGACAAGCTGAAGTGCAGCAGAGTTCTGAGACCTACCCATAGCTCTTTGATGGAATTTCTCAAGGATTTTAGGGGTAGATTGGTAAAGCTAAAAAAACACATTAGAGAGCAACAGCTACTCTGCAGCAGTTTAACTATGTACTTAAATAATGGAAATAAATTTATTCTCAAAATTAAGTCTCGAAAGTCTAATCCAAACCAAATTAAAGGAATAATTTTATTGTAAATAGTACTCCAATAAAAATATATTCTAATTAAGCCATTGCAACAAGGCAGTTAAGAAGCCTAAATCTCTGGAGGCAAATGGATTAGGAAGTAGGTTTTGTTTTCAGGTAAGCATGATTTCTGCTTTAGTTGTCTGTAATGATCAGAGGCTACAGGCTTTCAGTAAACCACAAAATATTTGCTTATGTATAATTTATTAACTATTTCCAGCTATGTCTTACAAGAGAAACTTTTCTCAGATAGTTCCCCCATGAGCATGACAGGAACCAGAGTCAGGGTGAAATTTCACATAGATCACTAACCCCAACTAAACAACAGTTATACCAGAAAAGGTCAGAAACCAGTTTGGGTAATACTGCCATTACTGCAGGACCTTTTCATCATGTGACTTTTGTATCCTTCCCTTCTTTTTCTTCCCATCTGATGTACTTTTATCATCTGTGCCACCTGAAATCATGTTGATTCTGTTGTTTTTTCAAGCCCTGGATTTACATCTGTGGACCACGTGTTCCCCATTCAACTGGATAAAAAAGAATTTTAAAACATTTTTTTCAAGTGGGAGAAGAATTACAGTCTTCTTGACTTGATGAGGCAGCACAGAGCAAGTTCATTTTACCAAGCTGCCTACACATACTATTTCAGCGAATCCTATTTACTGGAGTAGCTTACTGTGTTATGTATCAAAGAAACCAGAGACTCATAGCCTAAAAATGAGAAATATTACATTAGCAAAAACTGCAATTTGATTCAAACTTCTGCAGAAAGGGAGGCTGCATACCACTGGAGATTTCTGTGTGGCTTCTATTTAGTTTTGTCTAGCAACATGGTGTGGTGTTAAAATTTAGGCACCTTGAAGCGAGTCTTGCCATTGTTATTTTCTGCTTTTTTCAATACCACATAGTGCTTAGCCCTTCCCATCTGTCTGGCTCCCACACTTCCTCAAACCCCTTTCCCCTCCAGCTGCATTCCTCAGCCTGGAATCTGTTCCAGGCACTCACCCTAATGACATAAGGTCTGATCCCAAGCTAATTAGGTTAGGAATACTTGTTAGCTCAAACTTACTAGGAAATGTAGTATGTCTCACCTCATAAGCTGGCATGCCCTTCCAATTAAAAACAATAAAAGATGTTGCATATTAAAATTTTGGAAGGATTAATGTTTATTTTGCTCTCCCATGTGTGTGTTATCTACAGTTTGGCCTGGTGGTATATGAATTAAGTGTAATGGAGGATTCAATTTTTGATGTGTCTATAATTACTTTTTGTTTCTCTTCTGGGCAGCAGGGAGGAAGGCAGCTGTTTTGTCTTAGCTTGTTTGCTGGGTGAGATATTTGGTAGAAGGATATTCCTCTCCTGTGAGCAAGATCATCTAAGAGATTTACAGAAGCAGGTGGAGATAGCAGAGAATGAGACACAGCAAGGAGGAGACCTAAGTGGCAGACTCCCTAGAGGAGCAAGGGCCTGGCTGCATTTTGTCCTCAGTTTGGGAGAAATGAAAACTTTTCAGAAATGAGAAGTTCAGTTGTTGAAACAAAGGAAAAATTATCATATAATATGCTCATGTAAAAACATGCAGAGTTGTGTGCTTGTTCCACCCACCTTCCAAGATGACAATACAGGAGATAGGAATATAGAAGCTATAGTAAATGGCCTATCTAGCAATCAGGATTATATGTATTAGATTTCTGACTGCTAATCTCCATTTCTTTACAAAAGAAACAATATAAGGCTCAGACAATCTAGCTTGGACAAGAAGTCTTTCTGCATACCCAACAAGGGAGAGTGTTTTGTAATTTTTCCAGTGAAATAAGAATAATTATTTGCATCTTCTCAAGCTAGACTAGCTGATGTACTCAGGAACATCACCTAAGGAACTATATTCTGTTGTTAACAAGTGGACTACATAGTTTAGAAGTTCTTGAGATTAGAGTTTTAGTACTGACACATATATAGTGTATTTAACAGCCTAATAATACCGTATTTCAGTCACACAAAATATTTATCATTTTCTGAAAAAGTACTGACATAAAGTTTTCCCACATCCATGTCCTTTGCCGTAGGGCGAATAGCAGAGAGCTAAAATACCATGCTGAAAATAGAAAAGTGGCTGTATCTGTAGAAAATACTCAAGGAACAGTACATTCATTATATCTGTGATTGCAATCATGTTTCCTTTGGAAATCCTATTAAGGTTTATTATGCTTTGTTGTAAAGTTTGGACCAAAGGCAAGTCTGTTTTGTTTTGTTTTGTTTTGTTTTTTAATTATAAAGCAAAATTGATTCCAGTGTGTATTTCTTCTATGTCTGTCTGTGCACTGGAGGAATGTCCTCCCAACAGCAATCACCATTGCTCCCACTTAAAAAAGAAACAAAAAAGCCCCAAACAGAACCACACAGAAATGAATGCTGTAAACCAGAGTCTGTATCATTGTTAGAATTGCACAGGAATAGTTCTGTAACACCACACTTTTTGATTTAGTGTTTCCTTTCTGCTTGCTTATCCATGTCATGTGGATTACAGGTCATTTGTTCACCTTGGGTTAGAAGCAGGATGTGTGTTTCCTTAAAAGAGCTATTGTGGTGTTTCTTCAAAGCAAGAGTCCTATGCATGTGGTCTTGCATCCTTGTTACCAGCTGCAAGCTGGCTGCATCCCAGCTCCATATGAGAAAAACAAGACTGTGTCCCAGTCTGCCCATTTCCAAATTTTCCTGCAGTATTTCCATGGAGGGTATCAGCAATCCTGGGGATATCGGAGGATATGAGCTGTAAGGATGTGAGGAGCTCTACAGTGCCCGACTAATCAGCTTTCCTGCCACTGGAGTTGCTACATTCACGACCAAATATTTCTATCCTCTGATGCAGACTTTGTTAGAGAGAGTCTCATCCCTTTCCTGTATCCATATTCCCCAGGGAATGTCTACCTGTTCTGTTCACAAAGATGTCTGTTCTGCGCTAAGCATTTAGTGTGATAAGTAAAGCTTGTATTTAAATCCAAATTTTAAATTAGATAAAGCATCATCAAAAATCTGTATATTTAGAGTTTACAGAGATGAAAACAGTAATTTTAAAATAACAGTCATCTGCTTTTGCAGAATTCCAGCCTCTTCTAAAAGGTAGGAGAGGTGATGTGAAGGATAGATGGTGGCTGGGCAGACACTTTTACTAGTGACTTAGGGTCATAGAAATAGAACTGAGATTGAAAACTCATATTGCCATCGGTAATAAATATAATAAGCCTGATTTTTATATTGTGTTAAAACTGCAGGGGAATTTTCTGTATTGGAGTTCTATGCTGTTACTCAGTTCTGTTTAGAAGTTGAGACCCTCATGATTCTTTTGAAAAGCAATAGATTTTATCTTTATTCAGTGTTCACTTCGGGGATTTTTTTTCAGAATATTCAGAAGCTGTTCCTGGTCTGCCCACTTCATATGCTGCTATACTAAGACTCAAATCTGGTAGTTCATCTTTACCCTCATTTAATTCAAAGAACAGACCACGATTAAGCAGTCCTTCAATAGGAAGTGTATCTTCACCAGCCTGGAGAGGAGCTGCACAACATTATCACTCCCCAACAAATCTCTACCACTTTTCAGAGGCCTTCAAACGTGATGGTAAGTCTAGTTTCCCTCTCTGAATCTTTGAAAATTTTCCAAAAGCAGAAAGAAGACTTTTTATCAGCTTACTTCAGTAATTCTCAGACATAATTTCCCTTTAGATTATTCAGACTAGCTTTAAACTCATCAGTTAAAACTTCCTTAAAGATTCTTATGCAGAAGAGTTTTATATAGGTTTTCCTACATGAAAATAGTAAACCAGTAGTTTGAAATTCCATGACAGCACAGTCTCATCTAGTAAAATGTAGGTCCCTTTTTTAAATAAATTTTTTTTGTTTGAAATTTTTCTTATTCTATCATGGATGATAGTAATCTAAATTAATCATGAATAATAGATTTTATAAAACTACTTTTAATTACCTGCTCTGTGATTTCAACTCAGTCATGCATGTACACATGTGCATGCATGGGTAGACATCCCATTGTGTTATGGTGTCATTTACCTTTAGATGCAGTAATTCATAGTAACAATACACCTTTTCTCATGTCTGGTTAAAATTAAAGAAACCACATTTCTGATACCTGCATCTTTAGTGATAATTTCTGTATGAATTTTGTACAAAGAAAGGTAGAAAGAAAAAGAAAATCAAAAGAGGAAAGTAGGAGAGGGTGGAAGAAAGAGGTTAGAGGATATTTAAATAATAGTCTGAGGAAGTAACAGAAGAAAGACTGGTGATTAATACCTCACAGATCAACAGCATTCATGCACTATAATGACTGATTACAGGACTACTGCTTCTCTCAGTAAAGTCTGTTTCTTTTCCCTGGAAGGTACCTTGCAGGTATTGGAAGCTAATGGTGTATGCATGTGGTTTTTTGAACAGAAACTAATTATTGGAATAATGTAAGCAGATAAATTCTGTGTGACAGAATTTCTGGAACAGGAGCAGGTTTCTACATTTGTCTTTCCTTTGCAATATTCTTTGTAAGCAGTGACTAGACTAAACTTAATTATCGCCCATACACCAGACACTGATAACTCCTCCTAGCCAGCCTGATCTATGCAAGTGAAAATCAAAGTTAGATTAGAACCACAGTGTATTACCCTGGTCTTCAACACCACAAACGTCTAGAAACTGAAGGAGAAGAAATCAGTAGCTGCAAGGCAAAAAAAGAGTACGCTTTCCAGTACAAGCTGGAACTGTAAAGCATCTTCTCAAGTAACTCTGATTTTTCCTTGGTGTTTTCTTGAAAAAAAAACAAACAAAACACACAACCAAAACCAAAACCCAACAAAACAACAGCTGGCATAAAGACAGCTTACTACTTTTACATTTAATATGAAGTTTGACTGTTGTGCTTAAATCCTTACTTTGAGAGGTCTCAGAAAACTTTATGCCCACCTCACTCTTAAGAAAATTGGATATGGAATAGGGATCCTCAGGATGCACATTCCGTCACCTAAATCCTTGGCATTTTTAGGCAATACACTAAGATTATACCTGATACAGGTCAGCAATCATGAGTCTTTTCAAAACATACAGGTCACATTCCACCTCTGCAGTTATGCTGCTTCTACTTTGCAGCAGGTAGTGAAGAAACTAACTGGAGACAAAATCTGAAATCGGCCATTAACTCATAAACCCCAGTGACCAGTGTACATGACTTAAAAGAGGGAGACTTTGACTCTTTCTTCCATGGACTGCATAAAACTGTCTCAGGAGACTTACAAGTCTGTGTATACAGTTGTAGAAACAGATCAATCTAAGACACCTGAGTAATATTTTAAAAGCCCTTGATTATCTGAAGCACCTGCATGGCACAACAAATATGAAACAGAACCTAGAAACGACCAGTATATTTCTGGTGTGGTAGGACTGAGGCCTCCATAGCAGGATAATCTGCATCATCCAAGAGGGCAAGAACACATCTGCTATGGGAGCTGAATTCAGGTGATTTTCAAAGTCTTTCTCAATTCTGTTAATAACTTTGAGATAATGTCTTTGATATGTAGAAGAGTAAGTTCACGATCTCAATCGCCCAGCACTCCACTTACTTAAACTAATAAATTCCTTGGGTTGGATTTGGCCTTAAGGCTTCTTTTTCTTTTTTTTTTTTTTTTTTTCTTTTTTTTTCCCAGTTTATGGGGCTCTTGATTGTATGCTATTCTAGTTAGCTTCTTACAACTGCTATGTGGTTAAGTGGTAGGGTTAAGTGGTTGTGTCTATTAGCCAGAGCCTGGCAAATGAGGAAATTCTACATCACCCTGTGATCACGTGTGGTCATGAGGTCGCCACTGCTACAAGTGAGAGGATATTAACAGGAGAGGGGAACATATAATTTGTATTGAGAACTTGAATAATTCAAACATCTAATAAATGGTATATGCTGAGGAGACATGTTTGCCATGAGAAAAAAAAACAAGCTGCCTAAGTATACAGGTTCACAAGTGACTTCTTAACTAATTTCTCAGCAGACATGCTCACAGGCCTGATATAGCTTCCAAGAAAGGTCCTTTTATACTGACTTAATGCCATTTAATTTGCACTGTCAATGCAGCATGTTTTTAATGATCTCTAAAATTAAAAGAACTATGCTGTAGCTCATTACTGAATTTAAACTGTATGGAATGATTTAGCATAAACATGCACTTAAGGCAATACAGTCCTCTTCAAGCTATGTATCAACTTGTAAAGTCATGACTAAAAGATATGCATAGGAAGTGTGAATTATTCATGAAATACTCTTGAAGAATCATAAAACTGAGAACTCATACTTTCTTACTCTTCAAAAAACTTTTCGAAATGCTGCAGTAAAGATAATTGAACTTGACCTTAAATAAAGACTTTTTATCCTTCTATCTTTGGTTTGATATCTTTTAAAAGAGAATAACAAACAGGGTCCAATTCATGACTGAAAGTATTTGAATCAATGATCCTCAAATTTGTGGAAAATCTGAGTCTAATTTTTAGTGAATGAGAATTTCTGATTCCCCACCATCTTCTAGATTCAGCATTTATCAGTCTGAATTAAAGACACAACTACTAAAAATTATTTTATTGCTAGAGAATATTGGGTAATATTGATTAATGTGGCATGAAGTTTAGATAATATAAACTAAGTTTAGAAGAGATATGTTTGTTTCAGGCCACGCAAGAGAGAAAGCATTTTCAAGCAATGAAAAAAAAAAACTACTTTTCTTACTTTGCCTAATAAGCAAATAAATATATCTGCTTCAGAAAAGATAAAGTTGAAAAATTATGAAAATAATTTTACCTGTTTTGCAGTGTAAATTCAGTCCTTCATGTATGGATTCTGTTCCAGCATGCATCATACTAGGATCAATGTACATACCTCAAGGCATGTGTATCTGCTGGAATTTACTTGTTGAAAGGAAGGTGTCTGAAGTTTATTATTCATTACTTAATTTATTTATTAAGTTTAATTGAAGCATAGTTTTAAGATTAAATATATTCTAAAATTCATTTCTTATATACTTATTTACATATATATGTGTATCTGCTTCTGTGCAAAATAATTACTGACTGTAGCCACCTTTGTTAATCTTAAAATCTGTTACACACATCTGTAAACATTAGAACATATTTTGCTGTGATAAATAAGTGGGCTTTTTTTTCATTATATTAATGGAAATTTTCTATTTTGACAGATTATAGAGATATTAAAATGGATAGTCATTATTTCTTAGGTGCTAAGTGAAAACTTATATTGTAGAACCTGCTTGTAAAATCAATATTAATACATTTTCTCAGTGTTTAAGCTGAAAAAAGGGGTTTATAGCTTTTAGGTGAAGAAAACAGTGTTTTCTTTGAATGCAAGGTAATTAATTATATATATAAAATATTTTCTGAATAGACTTAACATGTTAAACTGTTTGTTTCCGTGGTAACAGGAGTTAATCAGAAGACCCTTTAGAGTCATCACCTCAAGATCATACAAGTACAAACTGTAAATAAATCAAGAAAGAAGCACATTCAAAAATTGTTTTTATGATGAGTAGCACTAAAACATGATCCACTTATACCAAAATGTGTCTTTCACTCTGTAGGAACAATTTGAAATTAAACAGCTTTCTTTAAGAAATTCTGGTGATATGGACATTTTGACAGCATATATCACCTTATCAGCAGCTCCTAAAGCTTAATGTATCCTGAATGTGTTAATACCCAGGACTGACAGATCACTGTGATATTGTTTTGTCCATGATATGTCAAGTTGGTGCCTCTCTGGATAGGTCTGTGTGCAGAATCCAATGCATATTTTCATGATCTGTCCGTCTCCATTTTAGGCTGCTTTAGAAGTCCTACCATTTCACAGCATCCTGTAGCTTTTCTTTAGAAAATAGTTCCATCCCTATGAGTTCAACAAGCCTTTGACAAATGGGAGGAAAAAAAAAAAAAAGTAGGGAGGTAAGAAAACATTGTCTTCCCAGTCCTGTGACAACCTGTCTGTTTAAATTTTGCTGAGTTGCTCTGCTTTCAAAGGAGAACTACCATCACCCTTTTTTCCAACTACCATTTGGACGAATTTTGTCACTATGTCAGAATAACAACTGAAAACAAATGGTTTGTCTGAAGATCTCTCTAGTCCACCTTAAGAGGGATAAGCAAAGCCATCCACCAATATCACCAACAGTAAAAATGTGTTTCTAAAGAGACATGAACACGTGAAGGTGGAACACTTGAAGGAGTATCTCCTTACCCCATGTTCACATGCTGTCTGAGCATATCCCCTCAGATACCTCATCTGCTGAGTGAAAATACCAGAGTGAAAGGAGCTGTTTCTTCCCACCAAAAGACTCAGACTGATTCTCCCAACACTCTCAGACTGAGAAAATGGCACAAGAAGACTATTTCTGACAGTCACTTAGCTTGACTGGTACTGAAACATTGGAGATAGGGTCAAATTATATTAATGACATTTGACGGAAGTGACCAGTGCAGTGTAGAATTTGCTACACCCTTTCCTTCTGCAGACAGTTGTATTTTTATAAATATTAAGAAAACTTTTACAAGTACCTTATGTATTTTATTCTTAAAATGTACAGCACACAGAATTATCAGACACTAAAAATAATATTGCTAATCCAGTTTAAACACAGGTTTTTGAACAGTGTAATAGTTCCTTCCTGCCCATCTCTGTGGTCCAGGAATTCATTCTCATTCATAGTTTATTTATTGACCTGGAATTATATCAAGTATTGCGGCAAGAGAGCTGCGTGTTGAGGAATGACACTGTTTCAGTTACTACAGAATTAAAAGTACAGGAAACATTCTTGTCCGCAGTTTGTTCTCATGGTATTTACATTGCTCAGCAAGAAGAACTAAAGAATATTTTATAATCTTTAATCAATAATTGAGGGAGAGATTGAAAGTATCTCTGCATGTAACAGAGAAACCACATTTTGTCTACTGTCTAAGATTACACAGATCCCAGTTTCCATTCCCATGAGGATTTAAATACTTTTTACTAAGAATTCATATATTCTGGTATTTCAGAAGTGCAAAATACTGCAAGGAGAATTTTATAATTCAAAGAATATTTGAGTACTGCTATCAAGAATAATCAAGAATTCAAGAAGAGGGATGTCACCAATATTTTGAATGTTTTCCATATTATTGCGTTTCTGAGCAATACTTTCACAATATTCTGTTCAATAGTTTAAATATTAAATCATGAGAGTGCTTCATGCTTTTAATTGCCCAGATTGAAAATGGCAACTGAAAAATTTATGTGAACCACAAGCTAGCTATTACCTTACATGGTAGCAATGCATACCTGTAATCCCAAAACGTATGTGCCACTCTATAGTAAATCATCTCTCTCGTGGCAATTAAGTATGTAGAAAGATGGTTGTTTCAAATAAAAGGCTGCACGAGGAACAGAAATATTTCCCTTGAGAAATTAAAACCGTAAATCAAAATATACATGGCCTTAATATGTATGTTGAAAATTAATCTCTTTTATGCTCTTGCCTGAGTTAGAAGGAAATAATAAGCTATGTAGTTCAAATCATTTAATGAAATCTCAGAGTGGAATGTCCTGTTTAAGAGTGTGGGTGACTGTTAGTTAAAATGTAGGAGACAACAAACCTCATGCTTTTGGACCCCAGAAGGGATAAGAAAATATATGTGTATGAAAATGTGTCTGTGAATATACAAATAGCATGTGAATGAACATATAAAAATATATATAAATTAAATACATGGAGGAAATAATGACAACAAACAGAAGGCATAGGATAGTTCCCCTGAAAGCTGACACACAGCAGAAGCACCAGTCAAAGGTTTGTGAAACAGAAAAATTCATTTCAGGGCAGTTTCACACAGACAGGCAAGTAACATGGGCCTCCCCTTGTGACACAGTCCCGGGATTAAGGGAAGACTCAGGATGCCTGTGGAACCTTGTTGCACTTCAGGCTGAGGTTTGCTGTGCTCCCTTGTCCTTAAGTCAAGACCTTTGTAGAAAACTAGAAAAATGCACAGCTGAGCACCTCTGGAGAAAAGGAAGTGACCATGCCACAGTCCCGTTCTGTCCTTGCTTAGGTCTGCAATTGCAAAAAGCAGGACACCAAACTGTAGAGCAGTCAATACTGTAAACATGAGCAGCCCCTACCCAAGGCTTTGCCAGGACCAGTGACATAACTTTGTGTCAGTGTTCTCCACAGAAGGAAGTGACTCTGGCTTTGTGGCTGCAGACTGGAGTGCACCATGGTGTTTCATTGTCCTTCTCTAGGGCTGCATCTGCAAAAGGCAGGGAAATAAAAACTACGGTATCAATAAGAGTTTACTGTGAGCAAGTGCTGCCTAGGGCTCTGCCAGAGTGAATGACTTAACTGTGCTCTGTGTCCTTGTAGAAGACAAAGTCTGGCACTGTGATGGAGGAAAAGAGTGCGCCATTTTGTGTTAATCTCCTTTTCTGCTCCTGCAATTGCAAAAGGCAGATCAATAACCTAAGCAGGAGCCACAGTCGCTCACATGGCCACCCCTCTGCAGGCTCGATGACTTAACTTTCTTTCATTGTCCTTTGTAGAAAGAACTGAATCTCTGTGTGGCTGCGTAGAGGGGTGCATGATGGTTGGTCTATTACCTGTCTGGACTTGCAGCTGAAATGGTAGAAGGAAAGACAAGAAATGACATCAACCACCCTTGTTCTCATGTGGAACATCTGCACGGAGCTCTGCCAGACTCAGTGCCTTAACTTTGTGTCAGTGTCTCCCTTAGAAGGAAGTGACCCTCTGGCTGTGTGGATGAGGAAAGGAGTTCACCATTTTCTAGTCCATCCCCTGTCAGGGTGTCAGCTGTTAAAGACAGGAAAAGAATGAAGACGTCAGACACCCTGACTCACCATGGTGAGGCCTGCCCGTGGCTCTGCCGCACTGAGTGACTTATTTTTGGTCTTTGTCCTTGTGGAAGGCATGTAAACTTTGTCTGTGTGGTGGAGGAGAAGACAGCCCCAGTGTCTGGGATCCTGTCCTTCTCTGGGGCTGCATCTGCAATAGGCAGAAGAGGAAACTTTGCGGTACCCATCAGAGTTCCCCAAGGAGAAGCCCTGCCCAGGGCTCTGCCAGAGTGAATGCCTTATTTTTGTCCATGTGGAAGGCATTTAATCTCTGGCAGTGTGGTGGAGGAGAAGTGCGCCATTGTCTGGTCCTGTCCTGATCTGGGCCTGCAATAGTAAAAGGCAGGACAGCAAACTAAGCAGCAGCAACAGTCACTCACATGGGTAACCTCTGCTCAGGGCTCTGCAGGTCTCGGTGACTTAACTTTGTGTCAGGGCACTTAAACACTGGTTTTGTAGCTGCACAGAGGGGTTCACAATGGTTTTTCCATTTCCTGTTTGGACTTGCAGCTGCAATTGCAGAAGGGCCAACCTTGTTCTCATGTGGAACATCTGCCCAGAACTCTGCCAGGCTCAATGACTTACCTTTGTGTCAGTGTCCTCTGTAGAATCAATCAAATCCCTCTCTGTGTGGCTGTGAACTGGAGTGCCCCATGGTCTTTCATTTTGATCCTCTGGGTCTGCATCTGCAGATGCGGTACCCATCAGATTTTCCCATGAAGAATCCCTGCCCAGATTTGTTTATGTGATTAAAGGGTTGCCCCATGTCAGGGCTTGCAGCTGAAATGGCAGATGGGCAAGCCACGGTCTCAACCACCATTGTTCACATGGGGAACCCTCGCCCAGGGCTCTGCTAGACTCCATCACTTAACTTTGTGTCAGTGCCCTTATGGAAAGCAGCAAATCTCCCTGTTCCAGTCCTGTCCTCATGTGAGCTTCTGGCTCTGGAAGGGAAGGGAGGAGCAGCCACCATCTGCCGCACATGGGGCAGCCTCTGCCTCCCTGCCCGGGCCCAGCAGCCCGGCCCTCCCCTCCCTGCCTTCCTCCTGCCCTCTCACCTCAGCCCTGGCTCACGTGACTGCTGCCCTCAAGGCTGCTCTGGACCTTGTCACCACACAGCCCACCACCAACATTCCATTCCCTGTGACACAGTCACCACCAACATTCTATCAGTTGTCATGGCCACCCCATCACTGGAGCCCTCTGCTGCCATGGGGAAAACCTATCACTCTTTGACCTTGTTATACTCAGTGGGATGGACAAACCCCACAACTCAGGCCCACAAGGAAAACAGCCAACAGAGAGCCAACTGTCACTCCTCTCTGTGCTGGAACACAGCCTGTTAATCTGGGCTCTCACTGTTCTGTTCCCCCTCAGTTCCCCTGGACCTTCCCCCTGCTGTCAGGGCTTGGGCAGAGCACAATGGAGCTCAACATGAGGGTGCAGGCAAATTAATGTGATGTCTAAACACCAGGAAGCAATTCAAAGTGTTTGCCATACTGACCTAGTGCCACCTGGGCCTACAGCCCAATATCCTTTGGATATGCGTGATAGTTGCAGAGAGGATGAAGGACCACTAAATGGTTATTTATTCCAGTTGTAACATGTAGAATTCCACTGTCTCCGTGCATGAACAGTTCACTTACACCTGGCTGCACAGAACATGGTCCTGGGGTCTGGATTTTGTCACTTCAGGTGCTGCCAGGAGACTCATGTCTTAAATAAAGATGGTATAATTAGGTGATCTGTTATATTTTCTTGCATATCACGTACCACACCCCACTGCATTTTATTTAATCAGCCTTTTATTAAGCCTAATTATTTATAAACATATAATTTTGTCTTTTCAGGAAGTGCTTTGGTGTCTACAAAATATAGGTTTCTTCAATTATACTGTTGCAGTCCATATGATCTAATTAAGAATTCATTTAGTCCATTTAGCTACAATCCGATGGACATCTCATTCATTATGATGTTGCTTCTGAGTCTCTAATCTCTGAAGTGAAATCTCCATGTGAAATGCAGATAAGCAGCTGAGTGCATCTTTTCATCCTTTAGGAACAACTTGCATGCGCTTAACTTTCTGAACTCTCTCTTTTACCTTTTTCTTCACTGTGCTGATACATAGAATCATGAAATTATTGACTGGTTTGGGTTGGAAGGGACCCTAAAGATGACCTAGTTCCAATCCTCCTTCTATGGGTAGGGACACCTTTCAATAGACCTGGTTACTTAAAGCCCTGTCCAGTCTGACCCTGAACACTGCCAGGGATGATGCAGCCACAGCTTCTCTGGGCAGCTGTGCCTCAGTACTCTCACAGAAAAAAAATTCTTCCTAATATCTAATCTAAATATGCCCTCTTTCTGTTTACATCATCCTCCCTTGTCCTGTCACTACATGCCCTTGTAAAACTTCCCTCTTTAGCTTTCTCATAGGCCCCTTTATTTACTGGAAGGCTGCTATAAGTATCCTTGGAGCCTTCTCTTGTCCAGGCTGAATAAGCCCAGTTCTCTCAGCCTGATTTCAAAGGAGAGGTGCTCCAGCCCTCTGGTTATCTTCATGACCCTCCTCTGGACTTGCTCCAAAAGATCTATGTCTTTTTTTTGGACATTGGGAGTCCCAGAGCTGGACACAGTACTCCAGGTAGGGTTTCACTATAGTGGAGCAGAGGGGGAGAACAATTCTCTCGACCTGCTGGTTATGCTTCTTTTTGATGCAGCAGAAGTAAAGCCTGTTCTTCTTACTCCATATAGCACAAATACCCATTTGGGCACTACCATTAAAAATGCAAGTATCCACCTAAAGAATTCAGGTTATTTTTCCAAAAGGAAGAGCAACACATTATTTCAGTATTACTGTGGAAAAGGTAGAAAAACTGTAGGACAGGTAGAAAAAATAGCTGTACTGCAAGTGACAGTAGCACCTTCCTAGAATTGCATCTTTTCTTTCCAGCAAACATAGACTATGACTTTATAATGTATCTACAGAATGACTCTGTGGGAGAAGATAAAATCTAGAGAGAAGATAGAAATCATTAATTTTCATGAATACACACTCTAGCCATACATCTACTAATCTGCATGTGAAAACATCCAAATATAAACCTATGATTTAGTTTTTCATTCATTCATTAATTCTTGGTTTTGCTAGATTCTAGGCTGATGAGAGGTCGTTATTTGCACCTACATTCATTAGTATTTTCTTTTGTGCCATATAAGAAGCAGATAAACAAACTGTCAGAAACAATCTATGCAATGTTTTTGCGCCCAGATTTTCCTTTCTTTTTCCTGCTGATTCCAGTGCCCCTGTGGAAGCCTCAGCTGTAGTGCTCAAAACATAGTACTGAAGCTATTTTAACTTTGATAATATAAGCACATATCTGAGGTCAGTTATTGTGGTTGGGCTTTTTTAAATAAATCAGTTATTTGTCCCAGAAAATGTATTTCTGACAATATACCCAACTAGAGTAATATATCTAAACATGAAAGTAATGTAAATATGCAGAACAGCAATCCACACTTTCACACAGTATTACAAAAAGGGCTAATAAGCTTGAAAATTACACAAAACATAAATGACCAATTGCTGCTACTCTTTCTGTCTGTAGGAATTTACAGGCTAATTATTTTAATCAGTTTCAGTAGAACTATATATACCTGAAAATAAAGGTACTCATTTGAATAACATTGTAAGAAAAAAAAAAACTAAGTGTATAATAAGCGTATGTATAGTCCCTAAAAAGGACAGTTAAACAGCATAATGGATTTTCATGTCGTCTTTTCACTGTGTGATAATAATAGAATTGAGAAACCCAAAATTTCACAGAATTTAAGGACATGGAAATTTGCATCTCAGAATTAATAACCTATAGCCTATGTCTCCCATGTTTCTCATCCTTTTTCAGACTCCAACACCTTTTTTCCCTGTACCAAAACCCAAGACTCAAGTCCTGTGCACCTTATCCTGTGCACTCAGTCTTTCTGAAACTATTAGCAGTGTGAAAAAAGTCATTGTTCCCAAAACTGTGAGCCCATAAGATGTTTTTGAAGTTGTGTGGTGTCATTGGAACAAAACAGTAAATAACATTTATAAGTCTATGACCAAACTCTAAAGTCTTCAGGTGTGACTTTCTCACTTCAAGCTAATACTGGTGGGATAAATACAAGAAGAAGTTGTAAACTGCTAAATGTGTCATGCTGCCCTCAGTGCCATTTGGAGAAATTTTATGATGTGAACATATGAAACCATAAAACTGACAGAGAAAATCCTGTTCCCATATGTTTAATTGCAAGTAGTAAAACAATGTAACTATGTCACCTCACCCAAATCATTACGCTAGTGCTCTAAATTTGCAGTATGGGACTAAGTTATCTGAAAGTTAGGAACAAGTCTAAATTGATTTAAATTTCAGTCTTCTAGTGCACAGTGAGCATTTTAGTTATTCAGACCTACGTGATCAGGAGTTCTAAACCTGCAGCCTTTTACTTTATGAAGGTTACACTTCTGTCTTTGCAACATGAATGAATTGGAATCTCAGATGTATTCTGTGGGTCCGCCTAGCTTTTCTTGTTCAGAAATGTGAATTCACATGAAGATACAGATACATGCCAAAATTAGAGAAGACAGCGGAGGAAAATGAATGTCAGATATTGATATATATTATTTAACAGTAGCCACCAGTTGCTGCCATTAATTTTACAAGTGATTTTTCTTAGCAACTGCTTTGCATAAAGTCTTTTGTGAGATAAGCTGCTGCAAGCAGCAAGAAGATTTTTGTTTACCTTGCTTTCTATAAGCAGAGTTAACTCCTCTTGCTGGATTAATTCACTATAGGTGCACATTAAACTGCAGGCCAAAATATGTCTGATAACGAAGCCATTTTAAGGCATGATGAAGACTTAAACAATGGTATATATTTTATTGTTGACTTAGTAATATTTCTTCCTTATATATTTTTTCTTTTAACTATTGATTATTAATATAGCATATGAAATAATGTGATATGAACCTCTGGAAAACAATCATAACTTTTCATATTTAATCTCATTTTATAAAAGCTATAATACGTTTATATTTATTCAGACTTCCTAAACTGTAGCACTTCTGTTTCCACAGAAAGTGTTGATTATGGGCCAGTGTTTGTACAAGAGCCAGGTGATGTCATTTTTCCAACTGATTCTGAGGAGAAGAAAGTATTTCTGAATTGTCAAGCTCGTGGAAATCCTACTCCCACATACAGGTACTTGTTTTGGAATTATTTTTTTTTTAGTTTTCAGAATATTAGCCTCTGCAATCCCACTCTGAGGTTCAATGTGCTTTGGAGAACAACATAACAGAAACTGTTCTGTGACACAAATGGCTTTCCTGATTAAATGCTTTTCTGATTCTGAATGAGAAGTATAAGTGGTAGTGAATAAAAGCAAAGCAGTATGTGAAGTTACAAATTATGTTCTCTGTCATCATATCTATCCACGTGGAAGGACTCCTTTTGTCCATCTTTCTGACTTGTGTCTGTAACAACCAACGAGAACAAAATCTTGAATTGATTTTTTTTTTTCTGACCATCTATAAAGATATGAAATACTGCCCCATTTTATAAGGAGAGCAGTAAAGAACAGGTACATTAAATGACATGACTATGCAATACAGGATACCATGGCTGAGCCAAATCTGGTGTCTTTTCACCCACATGTCCACCATTTTATTTCTTTGCAACCATTGCCTCTTGCCTAATTTTTCATACGGAGTCTTATTCCGCAGATAGCTACTATATGGATCTGTTATAATGCATCTATGAGTCTGAGAGTTCATTTTGTTAATGCTGCCCGCTTGCAGGTGGGAACAATATGTTGCAGTCACCTAACCCCTTTGATATATTGGACTCTACTCATATTTTATACAAATTACAAGTGATGTAGGAGGACTGGGGGAGCATATGGTTGAATATTATTTCCCTATACACCTTATCTTTTCTCATACAATCATTCTTCCCTTATAAAGGGAACATCAGGATTCTTATCGGTATGTTTTGTCATATGTGACAATCATAATTTCTGTATTTTATTTTTTACCTATTAAACCTAATTCATTTGTGGATTCTTTAGCATTCTGGATGGATTCTCCTTAGACTTACTTGAATCACAGAACTTACATTTCTATAGCTGGAAGAAATTGAGAGGCAGAACTATCTTTAGATATCCTTACCGTAACAGCACTGAATCCGCCTCTTTTAAATAGATGTGTGTCATTTGGGCAGAGCAATCCCTGGCACAGCTGCAAGTTGGGCAGAAAAGAGATTCAGAGCAGCCCTGTGGAGAAGGACTTGGGGGTATTGGTTAATGAGAAAATGAACATAAGCCGGCAGTGTGCGCTTGCAGCCCAGAAAGCCAACCGTATTCTGGGCTGCATCAAAAGGAGCGTGACCAGCAGGTCGAAGGAGGTGATCCTGCCCCTCTGCTCTAGTGAGACCTCACCTGGAGTATTGTGTGCAGTTCTGGTGTCCTCAACACAAAAAGGACATGGATCTGTTGGAAAAAGTCCAGAGGGGGGCCATGAAGATGATCAGGGGACTGGAGCACCTCCTGTATGAAGATCGGCTGAGAAAGTTGGGGCTGTTCAGCCTGGAGAAGGGAAGGCTGCATGGAGACCTCATAGCAGCCTTCCAGTATCTGAAGGGAGCTATCGGAGTGCTGGGAAGGAAGTCTTCATTAGGGACGGTAGTGATAGGACAAAGGGTACAGGTTAAAACTTAAACAGGGGAAGTTTAGATTGGATATAAGGAGGAAGTCTTTTACTGTAAGGGTGGTGAGGCACTGGAATCGGTTGCCCAGGGAAGGTGTGAATGCTCCCTGGTGGGTGTCCAAGACCAGGTTGGACGAAGCCTTGGGTGAGATGGTTTAGTGTGAGGCATCCATGCCCATGCCAGGGGGCTTGGAACTAGATGATTTTAAGGTCCTTTCCAGCCCTAACTATTCTATGATTCTGTGATTAAATGGATGTGATTCATGGCACAACCTCCTCAAGCAGTGCAGGCATGACTAAAACATGTAACATGGGATTAGGAATGAGCAACCAGAAATTTTTCAAACTGAAATTTCAAACTCCCCACCTTGTAGGATAAAAGCAATGCTGTATTCTTCCTCACTTACATTCCTTGTGAAATTTCTATTATATATATATTGCTTGTTGATTAAAAAAAAATCTCTATTATTTCCACACACTGTTTAAGTCTTACGAGTCCATTAAAAATAACACAACCATGGGGAAAAGTCATAAGTTCCCACCAAAAGAGGGAAACCCTGTCTTCAGCTCTCCCAGACAACCTCATTCTTGTGGAGATTTTCTTTGGAGGGCCTATGTCATCTCCCTTCTCTCTTGGTCCAACTGTTGTTTTTTTTTTTGCATTTTCCCAATGGAATGCGGTCAACAAATAAAGACTTTCAGTGTATTTTAAAGGGCAGCTACAAAGAGGCTCTCTTTTCACAAGAGGCCACATGGAGAAGGCAAGAGAGGTTTCATCTCAAGAAAGAAATTTTTACTGTAAGAACAGTCATTCACTGGAACAACCTCCTCAGGGACTTGACAGAGTCACCGGACATTTTGAAGATGTAATTGAACAAAGTGCTAGATAATCTCATCAGCCTCCCTTTCCCATGAAATATTGGCCTAAATGATCTTTTGAGGTCCCTTTCCTGGACTGTTTTATGATTTGGTGATATCCATTCCTTCAGTTCTCCAGAGACCATTGATGTCAGCTGCCTTACAAACAAAATTTCCTGACTACTGTTCATGCAAGGAAAGCTTCGACCCAAAAGGCCTAATTCTAACAGCACCATTTAACTTCTCCTCCTTAAGTTGCTGTCACTTGTCTGTGCAGCATATGCAGTACACACTACCATTCAGGAAAAGGGAAAAGAGAGATAAATTACTTAGTGAGGAATTTACTATTCTCAGGGCAGGTGCAGAGGAAATTTAGCCTCAAAAAAGTCTATAGATAGGCAAAGGTTTGTTGTATGTCTCTGCCTCACCTTTGGCATGTGAGATGGTTAAAAGATATCACTCAAGACCCTGTTATCTACAAACACAGGACAATAGAGATATTTATTTATATGGGTTGTGAGGTCCATGCTGCTAGGAATTATTTTTAGAAAAAAAACCCAACAAACCAACCAAAGCACAGTAGAATTTTTTTCTTTTAAGCTACATTAAAAGAATGTATAAAGCACTTAAAAATTCCAAACTTAAATTGTCTTTGCCATTGTAATTAATTTTGTTAGTATGTGTAACTTATGAAACCAGTTTATAAATTCTTTTTTTTTTTTTTACTAAGATGTTACATCATTTTAACAGAGTGGCGAAGGGTCACATCATTTCAGATTTTCTTCTTCCTTGGAAACAGTTTTTTTCATCTTGTTCAAGTTCTACTCTGAAATTAAAAAAAAACATAATTTCTTGAGTTTCATTCATTAAAGTATCAAGATGCATTAATTTAGGGAATAACTCCCTGAAATAAACTGATTCCATTTGCACAGCATTTCTGCAAATCATGCTTTAGTATCAGAAGTCAGGAAATGTACAATGAAGAGCATAAATGAGACCTCTGACGAGGAATACAGACATTCACAAGCTTCCTGTGGGATCTCAGCAGTGTTACTGAGTTAAAGGCAGGTGCAGAATTCCTGAGATGCTGCTTCACTACGCTGCTTTCACTGCTTGTGAAACACTATGTTTCCTATTTTATGTATAATATATACATGTATATATAACACATTCAAGCTGATTAGAATTTTTTGTCAGCATCATTTCCTCATAAAAAAGACAGTTGAAAAATATTTTTAGATTACTTTCTGTCTGCCTAAGCCAAAATGGAGCATTTTGAAATGTTATCTGTCACTTGCCTTCAAGAAAAAATGTAGATGATTTTCCCTATCACCTTGCTACCTTTTAAGTATTGTATTTGGGATTCTGTCCTCCCAGATCAATCAGGGTACATAGAAGAAAACATGTCACACAATTCAGTGTTGCTGTTTCTCTTACAGGCTTAGATTATATGCAAGGGATACAATCACCCATGATAGACCCCAAGATACATAGGCAGGCAGTCATCAAGATCCAGAGTTTTGGGGTATCATTACAAAAATGTATTTTTACACTGAATTTAACTGAAAATCAAAAATAATGAAGAAAGCTAATTAAAGGAATTGAATTTTGTGTCAGCTCCTATTTGGAAATGCCAGATTTTTTACTTTTTCCTTATCTAAATTTCCCATCATTTTTTGATCAATTGATTTTGCTTTTTTATTCCATATATATATATATACAAAAGTTAAAATTTCTTTGTTTCATTCAAAATCTTAACTCATTAATAAATTGTTCAAGATCAACAGTTCCTTATAGGAATATATGAATCTCTTTAACAATGTAGTAAATCCTACAGACATTTCCCTAATACCCTTTGCAATGTAATGTCAACAGTGTTTCATTTCTTACATTAAATGAAACGGGGGTCTCCTGTGATTAAAAGTCCAATCGTAAGAAAAGGGACAAATAATAGTTCCATAATTTGTCTTAATTCTGACAATTCCCACCTTTGGATCAAGAAAAATTCAGAGCTGCTTTAGCTAAGTTTTTCTGTTTGTACCTCACTCACTATGAATGTTAACAAGGTAGGTTGAACTGATAATCATTTTACTTCATTAAGGTTGCCTCTGGAGTCTAGATGTTGCAATGTTCTTCCCTTTGCTGAACTGTGGCAAAGTGCCAGTCAATTTCTGAAGGCAGTTTTGAAACTGCAGAATGACTGCAAACTAGCAATGAAGGAAATACCTGTGTACCACAACAGCTGTGCCGTACTTGTTTGCACTGCTTATCTCTTCTTTGCATTCTTTTAACAGCTTCATGTTCTATACAGTTTGACATGAAAGCCAATCTAAAAAGTCTTCTTAGATGGATTATTATGCTTTATTTGAGATATTGCACCCCTCCCCAAAGGTTATTGCAGAGTACTGGAGTCTATTAACCTACCACACAAAATCTTTTTTTTTGCAGCCAGTGGACTATAGCAGGGTTTGTTATTTCAGTCTTTGGAGATGAATGAGAGGGGTGAGGCTTTTTGGCAGAGAATGTCCAGGGGAAATAAAAAAAAAAACAACCAAAACCCCAAATGCACTCACACAGCAGCAAAATTATGAGACTGTTAGGTCTTCATTTCTGAAACTTCAGAAAGTGTTCATTCGAGAATTATTCAGTGCTTTGGCTCACATGTGATACTTTCTAGTATGTTTCTTACAGCCTGGCTTTTTCTACCATATGTTCCCTCCCAGCACTGTCACTATTGTTTAGGCTTCTCATTTCACTCCCAAACACCTCTCAAACAGTACTTCTACCAACTCCTCATCTGATCTTAGTATCCATTTACCTGGTAGCTGCCAGGCATTACCCCTGACCAACCACCAGCAAATTCCAGTCTCACATGTCCCAGTCTTCTCTGAATTTTGTGTATGCTTATTCCATCTGAGATTATTTTGCTTTTGTCCATTGCCAATTTCCTTTGTTTCACAGCAGCCTGTGTACATAAATCCTACCTCCCTGCTCTTCATAGTCCTTGTTCTTCTCCTTTCTGTATTTAAATCAGTTTTTTTTCATTTCTTGAGCCTAGAAGAGCAAATGCTGGAAGACTGGAAAAGAAGGGTTCTTTGCCTTCATATAGTGCAGACAGCTCTGTCAACTCTAACCTCATCTGGACTTAAGGCTTGAATGTTAGAATGTGGATTGAAACACTGATTATCATAAGCACAGTAGAAGTCCTATTTTTGACATGAAGGATGCATTTGCTTATATGGGTTTCAAGTCTGAAGCCTTTGTGGATGATAGCATTTTCAGGAGGGTGGGGAAAGAAAAAGAAGAGGGTTACTAATTTGATTCGGCACAGGCAAAACAAAGTATACACTTTCTTTTCAGGGCCAGAAGATCTGTTTTTACTTGTGGCTTGGTTCTTTTTTTTTCAGAAAAAACTTTGTTAGGCATATTTTGTGAAATGTCTCCATCCAAAGCTCTGCCAAAGAAATGGGTTCCTTCCCAGGATATCTTTAAGTAGCTGTCATCCTTATAAAAACTGGGGGTGTCAGGTTTTGTTTACTAAGCTGGATGCCTTCCTTTGGCCATAAATTACTTAGGTAATTTCTCTCTTTTTCCCTAAGATGGCTTCGAAATGGAACTGAAATCGACATTGAAAGTGATTATCGCTACAGTTTAATAGAAGGAAGTCTGATGATCAATAACCCCAGTGAAATGAAGGATTCTGGACAGTATCAGTGTTTAACCACCAACATGTTTGGCAGTATTTTAAGCAGAGAAGCTGTTCTACAGTTTGCATGTGAGTAACAATTTCTTTTCACATGGATAAATCAGATTTTTACATTGCTTGATAAGGGTCTAAACTGTAATTTGAACACATTACAGAACTCACACTGTCCACTGACTTTGTTGGGCTAGGATATCTAAATTAGAAATAAAATTCTTAGTGGGAAAGCGTGCTTTTCTTTGTCCTTCTTACTTTTAAAATAGAACAGTATCAGGGAAAATAACTCTAATAGATGATTCCAAATGTTATCCTTTGATGAGGAACACTCTGCTAAGATATCTTTCACTCGTTTCCTGAAATGTTTATCGTTTTGCCACAGTGTCTGAGCAGGAGAAAGAACTGTAAACTTAGAGCGGGATAAACTGCATCTGTTTCTGTAGGATAGTCTGCAACTTTAGCTATGAGCATAGCTTTGTATGTATATATGTATATAAATGTGCATGTTTTATGACCATGTTTATGCAGACACATCATGCATACATTTGGAGACCGAGATATATTTTTTTTTAGTTAATGGAAACTAGACACGTCATACCAATGCCTTTGAAATAATTTACTACAGCATACCTTACAGAAGCTATCAAGAATTCATGATCCCAAGTAAATGGTATGGTCTGTCTATAGCATGCTGTTTTTCAAAAATATTATAAAGAAAAACTTGCCACAATATCAGATATTCTACTTCTAACCCTGACTTACTTCCAGCACTTTACAAGAAGGCAGGTAACACCATTTTAATGCTTTATGTAGGCAAAACCCACCGTGAAGGAGTTTTGGAGAGATGCAAAATAAACTCATCATAATTTCTTAATTCCTGGTGAAAATAGGACATTACCAAGAAAAAAGAGGCAGATCTTCATATAATCACAACTGGAAAACAGGGGGGTTAAGGAAAAGTTGCCTAGCTGCATGTCTACTAACACACAGGTTGGCATGGATAATTCAGCAGAGATAGTGTGGGGTCTGAGATTCTCCACTAATCTACACCTTCTCACTAAAGTCAGACCTCTCAAAGCTATAGCTTTAGTGTTACCTGATGCAGATCCTGTCAAGATATTTCTAGCAAGAACATGGAACTAACCACCCACTTCTGAGCTGGGAGCACTACTGACATTTCTCTAGGTTTCTTCATGCCAGGGTAGTATATTTAAAACCTCTAACATCACAACAGTGGTCTCATCACAGCATTATTGAACCTCAGCCTTAGTTGTAGCTTTGAGAAAATTCTCCTACATATTATCTTTTAGACAAGAAAACTATGGTAAAACAAGTCACTTGTTTAGAGGACCTAACAACTGGTAGATATAGATAGTTCCAGGGCTCTGAATCTCAGACTTCTGTTCCCATTTCAGGAGCATGGCTAACAGGTGGCCATTTGACCTTCAGCTGAAAAATAAAAAAATACAGAGAAAGTAAGAGCTTGAGTTCGAACAACTGAAGGTTTATTAGTTTCAGTAGCACACACTAGATCATGTCGCTCAAGGGTCTGTCCAGCCAGGGATAGAGAAATTACCACTTCTTTGGGCAACCTGTTCCAGTGCCTCACTACCCTCGCAGTAAAGAACTTCCTCCTCATGTCTAACCTGAACTTCCCCTGTTTAAGTTTGAACCATTACCCCTTGTCCTATAGCTACAGTCCCTGATGAAGCAGAGTTTGTTTTGACTGGATTTTTAAATTATTGTTAGACTGCACAGCTGCTTTTGCAGGTATCAAAGTTGTTACTTTATAACGGCTTGAATGTGATTTCTCTTCATTAAAGTATTTACTTGGAAACTGTAATGAAAGTTTCTCAGGAAGGTTAATGGAGGAATGCTAGCTAGAAATGCTGAAGTGTTGCTAACAATGACACAGAACTTGTGAGAAGAGATGCTTGTATTGCAGAAATGTTTTAGTAAGTCAGATCCAAAGTAAATTTAAAATAAAGATTTTCATTGTGATTTCAGCTTTAAAATATCTAAGACATTGAGTTTGAACAGATAGTTCAGATAAATTTCCTTGAAGAAAAGAATGTAATACCTTCATCCTGTTATCTTGGGTGATATAAAGTTTATGCTGGTTCCCAAAGTGCTAATACACTTTTATTTCCTTTAGGAAACTAAAATGTGCTTTTCTGATGCTTAAAGGGAATATTTACAGCATGAAAGATGTTTTTATGATTTAAAACATAATGGTTTTGATACCTCTTCTTATCTAGGAAAACTAGATGTGTGTAATCACAATCTTTCTGAAATAAATGTGGAAATAAATGAGGAAATTTTCCATATTAAGATATTTTAACATATATACACACATATATACACATGCACATATACATACATCTCATTTATTAATAACTCTTTCCTCTTTTTCTTGCATTGAAAGTCATTAATTACCTGAAATCAACCTTGGATGAGGCAGTATACAATTAAATGGTCTTTAGATCAGACTACGTTTATTCAGTAATTAGCATTGAGCTCTAAAGCATTCTGCAGATAGGTAGAGATGCACTAGACAAAAATTAGCTTACATTACCCTAAAATATAATAAACTTTTAAATGTCATGGCTGTGAAAAAATACTGTAAGGTAAAACTTCAGTATAGTTCAAGTAGGACATTTCATAGCATTCATAGAATCATGGAATCTTAGAATCAAAGAATGTTTTTGTTTAAAAGGGATATTAAAGATCATCTAGTTCCAAACCTCTGCCATGGGCAGGGACACCTTCCACTAGACCAGGTTGCTCAAGGCCCTGTCCAACCTGGCCTTGAACACTGCCAGGTATGGGGCAGCCACAGCTTCTCTGGGCAACCTGTGCCAGTGTCTCACCACCCTCATAGTGAAGTGTTGCTTTTTAACAGCAAGCTTGCATGTTAACATGTCTCTAGTTATTTTCACTAAGACAGAAATTAAAGCACTGAAAAATATTTTTGTAAGGAACGATCCTAACCTTAAAGTAATTAAAAGTATTTGATGTCCTGCAATTTTGCTGGGCTCTAATGGCTTGAAGGGTAATTTATAATCCCAAGGATAAACCAAGGCATTTCTGATTCTGAGAACAAAGCTACGCATAATAGCAGTTTCCCTTTTTTCGCTGAAAGCCACAGATTTCAGAAACTAAGAAACTTACTACTTTCACAGAAAAAATTAAAAAATTAAGTTCCTGGACTTGCTTCAATCCTCTTTACTGCTGTGGAAACTAGCTACAACTTTACAGCTCGAAAAGTTGTTCTTCTAATTAAAGAGAGAAATGTCATACAGCAAGAAAGGAAACAACAGGGACCATTAAACAAGGCCTTTGACAGTCTTACAGGAAAAACATGTGCCATAATGTGCCTATGCAAAATATCACAAAACCTGAAAAAGAAGGTTTATTGTGTTGGCTCTTAGTTTTTGCACAACTGCATGGCCAAAAGTCCAGTTGCTATGGCTATTATCATGTAGTTGAGCACTGATGGTGCATTAAGAGTATAAATGTTTGTGCATTATAGTATTTGAACATGTGCATAATTAAAACAGAACTTTGAAATACTTATACAATGTATTTGAAAGAGAAAGAAATATAAAATGAAATTCTTTTATACATGACTGGAGATATAACTTTTGAAATAGCCTCAGGTGTCACTGGTTATTTTTATGGAGCGAAGTGGAAAGACCAGCTATATGCAGTCTGCATGAAATTTAAAACTATCATAGCACATATTTATGAAGATTTAAACTCAAAAAAGTTATCTTTTTTTCTCTTCTTTGCACTGCCCAAGGTAGTGCTTTTTAATGCTATGTTAAGAAACTAAAGGAGGAAAAAAAGAGAAATTAAAACCCCATGATGTAAGAGAAGCTGAGGAGAAATGTGTTTTCCAAAGAAGCACCTATTGGCCAGGAATTACTTTTGTCTTGAATAGAATTTTATGCAGAAAAATTGGGAATAAAATGCGCACAGTTAACACTGACAAAATGTCAAGCAAATCAGAATTACTTATTCTTACTTCCTTTGCCACTTTTCCCTGATGAAAATAATTTTATAGAACCATAGAATGCTTTGGGTTGGAATTGACCTTAAAGATCATCTAGTCTCACCCCCCCTGCCATGGGCAAGGACACCTTCCCTGGACACTAGACAAGGTTGCTCGAAGCCCCAGTTCTTTATTACGAAAATCATATGTTTAAAGTCACATTTCACATGTTTGGACTTAATAGGTTGTTGTAAAGATAAAAAGCTATCAGTCTGGTAGTTTCAAATGCGATTTATACTTCACAAACACAAGTAATAGTTCACATGCAAAGAATATTTTCTTAACAAGATTCTAATCAGCTCATTAAAATGTGAGAACATTAGATAATTACTGAATTCCTTTAGCCCATCTTAACATTAATGAATTTTGTATTTCTGGGTGTGGCTATCTCCACGGAAGAGTTATTCAAATCCCAAACACCTCTTTAAAGATTCTGCAGTTAATGGAAATAGAAAACAGAAACATAGTTCTTCTAGCTTAACTTTTTACTGCATTATGAAAAATATGCATATATGAAGGGGAGAGCATCAGCCAAATAAAACAATAGCAAACTTATAGTTGCTGCAAGCAAAAACCCAACTTTGTTCAACATCTAGTAATTTTATAGAAGTGCATATCATCAAAAATGTTTTGAGGGTACAAAATAACAAAGTGTAAGAGTTATATGAAGTAACTTAGGTATTAAGCACACATAGCCTGTTACATTGTTTTAGTTTGGTCTCTCATTTCCTCTCATTCCTGCTAGAAATTTGTGTAAGCTAACAGGAGAATTTCAAAATTAAACTTTAATATCAATTTCTCAATGTTCGCTACTTCGGCATCTGTACATGAGCTAAAAAAAGATAAGTGACTTGAACGTGGGAGACTAGAAAAAATATGGTTCCCAAACTGACTGAATCTACCTGCCTGCATATTATTGTTCTGGGTTCCACAGTCTCGCTTTGGAGCAGTGTGGTACAACTTTGGCTGCAACATTGGATATATTTTGCGCTTACCTTTGCCACATGTCCAAACTCTGTATTCCGTTAGGTCACAAAACAGAATTGCTTTTCTCTGTGAATTATTTAACCTTTCAGAAGACTACCATGTCTATCATATTTGCTGTCTGGGCTAAAAAAAAATAGAGAAGTGTTAGGGGAAAATAACTTCTCACCTATCATTTATGGAACTCGTCACTTCATTTTTATTAATCTGATTATCACTGGCTTCTTTGTATCATTTTCCTCTTTTATATTCAATCTATTTTCTTATTTAACCTACAGAGAAGGTTATTGATTAGCTACAAGTTGAATGTCCTTTTCCAATTGATAAGCTACCATGACTTTGCAGTGAGGTACTGAATAAGAAGTCAGCCATGATGCGGACATATAAAACAATAGTTTTCTGGGGAGACAGCCTGTTCACTGCCCGTTCCATCACATCACACTTCTGACAGCCTATAAGCAAAGTTGGCTTCTTAAGAAATGAGCTTAATGATCCATGTTTTCTTTCTTGATATCATGCTGTCTGGACATCTTGTTAAGTTTACTTCAGAATTTCCTAGTATTTATTTATAAAGTTTTTATTTAATTACAACCCACTAAGCACAGGAAAAAAAAATTAATTTCTTACATTAATTCCAGAATATGCAATGCAACAAAATGTTTTATCATGTTACAATATCAATATTTTTTTTCTAAACCATAAAGCAAAACAGTATTAAATATTGTAAAAGATGAGAACCAGCTGAAGTGGGAAAAGAAATCAGAATGCAACTAGGCATACTTCCATTTTTAAAAACATTTCTGATCATCCTGTAATACAGCCTAATTTGCTATGCTCTGAAACCATCAAAGCAATATGAATAATGTCACTGTGTTGGTTAAGAATAGCTATAGCTGCAATAGTAATTTACACTATAAAACTTTCAGGGTCTTTTCCTGCATAATTTCAAGTTGCTGTTTTTAGGAAATGCATGCTTAAGAGACACCTTCAACCCAGGGGTATGTGCAAGGAGAAATTAATATTATGTAGGACTGGTTGCATTTTATATTAATAAATAGTTTATTAATTGAAGGATATAATTCAGTGAACCCAATATTAATATGAGTTTTTGTCACACTCCACAAAGACTTTCATGTAAATAAAGAATGAAATTGTGTTATCTTACTGAAGGAACGGATCTGACTTCTAGTTCAGATGTGGAGACCCTGCTTCCTAACTCTTCCATTATTTATTTGTTCAAATTGGGGCATTTTCACAAGATTTTGTGAGATCCTTCTTTAAAAAAATAGATTTCAAGGCTAAGGTTTTCAGTGACATGGATCAACCACCCCCCAGACCACAGTTTCCCACTTAAATATTCAAAGACTTGGACATATCTACTTTAAAATTCTGCAAATCTAGCCCTTTCTTTTGTTAAGAATCAGAAAGAATTTTAAAATGAAAGATAGGATAGGTATTGTTTGGGTTTTTTAATTTAAAATTAGTAAAAAATGAAGTTCTGAGTCAAATCAGAACTTTTTGTTTAATTTCAACTTTGGAAAAAAAAAAGTTATTTAAATTTTAGATGTACTGATATTAATCTGCTTATAGAAACATTCAGTTTATACAACTGAGTTAAATGGTGCAATGTACCAGGAACTTTGGCCCTAGTCTAGCAAAGTATTTCATTTTAAAATATTTGAATGCTCTTTTTGAAGTTGATAGGATGATGAACATGCTTAAAATTAAGCACATGCTTAAATTATTTGTTGTTGTTAAACATGAGAATTACTAAAGCAGGATGAAACTGTCTGGATTAGTTAACATATTGTCATTGTGACAGACACATAATAGGTTTAATTAAGCCTTCTGCAATTCATTTCTTGATCTTTTCTTTCTTAAAGTGAATAAATAGCTTAGAATAATAAACTTCGTGCCTTAGAAATAGCAGAAGTCATTACAAGTCCTATTATTCAGCAGTTGTCAAAGAAGCTTTCCTGTTGAAAAATAGAGATACGGGTTCATCTTTGTGGCTATGGTGAATTTTTTGATTAAAATCTCCCTTCAACCTTGCCTTACATAGATGAAACTTTTATCTTTAAAAAAGATTTAAATTAAAGATTTAAATTAAAAAAAGATTTTAAAAAAGAATCTTTTAAATGCTTTTAAATCAGCATTTGAGAGGTCACCTAAAATTGTGAAGACAACATCCAGACCAATTGCTTTGCCCCCCTGTATTAGATCAGTTAAAGAGGAGAGGAATCCCAGTTCTTTCCTACTGACAAGAGCAGATGCTTTCTTTCATTGAAAACAGGAGAAAGATGGGGAAATTCTTTTATCGTCTCTCTGCTTCCTCGAATGAGTATCTTATTAGTTCCAAAAGGAGTTCTGGGTCTAGGTTAGTAAATTAAATTCTCCCTAGCACTGAAAATAAATCATGTGGATAGGTCCATATCCATACCTGTAAACTCTTTTATCCCCCAAGACACGGAGTCTTTTGGAAATGGCCCCTGTCACTCCTGCTAGCATCCAAAATGTGGTAAGAATTGTCTCAGAGAAGGCTGTGGTCCTAACAAAGAAGCCCATGGATACTTCTAACACTGTGACAGTGTCTTTGAAGAAAGTCCAGTACAGGAGATTTTTTACTGTATTAGTATAGAGAAAGTCTGAGAATCTTCAATTGAGGGTCCTCAGAATAGTAGGGGAAATGCATACATTGCATTTTTAATATGTGCTTCAGACATGCCATAGCTGTATGAAATATTGTAAGCTCATGAATTCTACTATGTGAAGAAAATTATTAAAAAGTTTTAATGCTGAAAAGCACTAAACAAAGCTATACATATTTTAGTCTAGTCTGTATCCATCCTTAATTCTCAGTCCGCATCTTGATTATAAAATATATGTTTATAAAATATATAGGACAGACATCTTAAGATAGGAGACTAAGTCTTAAGAATCCCAGCTACATGTGAGGTCTTTCTTAATAGCACTTAGAAATACAGGAAGACGGTAGTAACAAACGCCGTGTTCCAGAGATGATCATAAGGTCCTTTCCATCCCTAACTATTCTATGATTCTATTATTTTAGACATTCCTTGTTTACTCAAAGAGCCTGGTTACTCCACATACGTCCTAACAAACAATTAATACTTTGCTTCACCCACTTGACTTTTCTGTTGGTGAAATCACCTATTACCTCAGCCTGAGAGGGGCATTTTGACAAAGCTGAGAGCAAAACCTCAAGAAGATCTAAAGCAGCAACCCAGAAGCATTTATTCTTTTGCATGGTAGTATTAGAATGAAGTCAGCTTGAAAAGTTCAGGTCAGATCCCTAATTAAGCACTATACATCAATACAGTGCAAATTTGATTCTCATTATAATAATTTAGTAGCTTCAGAAATGAGTATCAATTCTGGATGTACTCCATTAAGCAACATTTATTATCTCATTCCATTTGAATTGCACAAAAGCATAGCTTCAACCTCATTGATCTTTGTATCCATCAAACACCAAAAAAGTTATGATTATTTCAAAGTATTCAAATGGAAATGAGATTTATTAATCTCGCCAAGTTCATTTATTGCTACATAAGTTTTGATGCCAAAAAAGTATTCTGAGGTTTAAGTTCTTCTCAGTCTTTAACTCTGAAAATGTACTTTAAACAATACATTTTATATTTTGTATTCTGTGGAATTATTAATAGAAATCAGTCATGTAGGGAGACACAGTTTGAAATGTAATTACAGCAATCATTTAAAGATGCATAGTACATTTACTGACTTCTCATTTTAGCTTTGTGCATTTTTCTGCAGGACTGGAAGGCTGGTGTTTAACCTGCCTATAACCTATTTACCTCTTTCACAATTAATCTATCATGCTAATGAACCATTAGCCTTGGCATTTAAATATAGATGACAATAATTAAGAGTAACTAAATAGGAGATAGGAGGACTTTTAAAAGGCTGAAGGAGGATTTTGTGCAAAGACCAGACAACACTTTCAAAATTTCATTTGCAAGTTCAAACTCAGATTAACTTCTGCCAATTACTAGATCATCTGCCTACTTACAGCCTTGCAGCTGTTGCAGATTGTGGTGACCAGTATCTACCTTCTTTCAAATTAAAGGTGTAGTTTTACTTGAAATTTTTTGCATGGTATTTGTGGTGCTGCCATAGCATTCCTGCCCTCACTATGCTCCCTCCATTATCCTGACACAGCCATGTTGTGGCTTTCCTGAGAAGCTTCTGATCTGGTTGAGAAACAAACTTGTCTGACAGGTTAATCTTCCATTCATAAACACAGGTGCACAAGTACTTATGATGGCACAAGGCCAGGAGGATTAGAAAAGTGGACAGGTCATTTAAGCTGACCTACTCAGGAACAGCACTGAATATAAAAGTTTGGAGCTTAGGTGGGAAAGCTTCTAGGAAAGAGTACTAGCTGAGGTAATGACAATTCAGAGGAGAGACTACAATGAATGAAAGAGATGATTGATCATCAGAGAAAACATCTGGAAGGTTATGAAACATAAGGATAAAGAGAATTAGCAGAAGTCAAAGCTGAGTTATATGAACAAAGGAAATTAAAAGAAATGCAGATAATTTTTTCAGCTACCTTAATAACAATTAATAAGAAAAGATGATGGGACGGAATTTAAGTTCTGTGGTTGCCTTTCTTTAATTTTCTGTAAGGACAGAATAGCTTATAAAGCCATATGAAGTGTGAGATACCAGAAACAAAGATGAGCATTCCTTCCAGGGATGGGAGAAGACAAGACTGGTAAAAGTAAATCCACACTCAAAATACTAGCTGATATAAGTACTAGTACTTATATATAGTATATATAGTATATATATATACTTAGTACTAGTTGATATAAGATCAGGCTCCTACAACATCCCTGAATTCTGTTCATAAAGTTTAGTACTTCAGTGATGTAACTTCAGAACAGTGTCTGCTTCAGGGACAGTTTCTCCTTTGTTTTTCTTTATATTTTCACTAGTGCTCAGTGCACAGTGATAAAATCAATCAAATTATCTAATGCTACACAGCTGGAAAGTGTTATCAACATAGAAGCTGTATTCTCAGCTTCAAGAGCAACACATTTTATTTGTGCTATTTTGCATTCTAAGTCATGAACGTGGCAATATCACTGTCATTTTGCATTGTTTCTTGTAATTATTTTGAAGATAAAAATAATAATAATAAAAAAAGTTGTAACAAAAATTCCTCACCAGGGGTAAAGATTAACATCAAAAGAATCCTCTGATGACCATCATGTGAAGATAGCACCAAGTCCCCAAGCATGATAGTCTTGAATTCAGAGAGATGGGGTAGATGTATTACATCTGCACACCAGGACACAGAGATTCATAACTTCTTCTATACTGGATTTGAAAGTCAGATATCAGAAGTTGGTTTCCTAGAACATGGCACATATATAAAAAGTAGCAAATCGTCTCTATAAAACATACTGTCAATTATCTCCATATACAAACACACACAGCTAAACAATTATAATGATGAAAAAGAAAACCCCAAACCGACCAAACTCTTTAATTTGGTTTCAGCCCTATATCTCATCAAGCATGGAAATATGTAAAAATGGCCTTAGGATTCTATTAATATGTTAATCCTGAGCACACCCATCTACCCACTCCATACACCACACTAATTTAAAGGCAATACATTTAGTCAAATACTTGCATACTGTGTGTCTAACTACGCATTAAACATCACACTGAATTTTATTTGAACTGCAAGGCCAAACATCCAAAGAAATGGGAGGAGGGCTTTGTCATTGTCTAAACAATCTCCATTTCCCCTTGCGTACAATAGTCTTACAATACAGATTTGTCACACTTTTTTGTTTTGTTTTTTTTTACATTAGTTCCCCTAAACTCCTTCAGGTCACAGAAGAAAATACTGCTGTCTTATCAACCAATGTTCTGTTTGCTATTTTTCAGTACACAGGCCCACCTTCATTAATTCAGAGTATTCAAAACCTGCTCTAAAGACAAAACTAATTTTCTCAGAAGCTTTTCATGGTGCTCATCATTACAGCATCCAAGTGCTTCATGAACATTAATACATTTATTTATACAATGTCCCTGTGAAGTGAGTAGTTATTACTATCTCCTTTTTATAAACAGAAAACTAAGACTTAAGAGATTAATGTAAAATATTCAGTAATTTGGGGAGCTGTACATGAACTCAGGAAGAACTGCTTTTCCCATATGCATAGTGGAGCCAGAATTGATCACTTTTCTGTTCATCACTCTGACCAATTCTTTTTCTCAGCCTTTGTATCAGTCATATCTTAATCCTGCATTTGGTTTCTGATCTTTCTCCTACTATATATTATGCCGCTGATCCCATTTGTGGTTTCTTTAGTTGCCGAAATCATCTCTGACTAAAAACAAGTGACATCTTTCTAGCTCTTTTTCAGTCTCTCTGCTCATTTTAGTTCGTTGTCTGAAGTTACTTTATCTCACATTTTCCACTTCCAGGTTCCTAACCTCATTTCCTTTCTCTGTCCTTCTTGAATACCTTTTATAACATGATTTTTCCATCCTTAACTTTCTGCATCCATAGGAGAGTAAATGAACATTTAGTTATGTTTTAATTAAAACTGGCAGTAACTGAAACAGCATTTTCTAACAGAAAGTGTTGGCCATCTTATTACCGTATTTGCTACCTGTTGTGTCTCTAATAATGGATGGAGTTCTTAATAGTACAAATATCCATTGGCAGAATGCTTTTTTTTTTTTATTATTAGAAAATTCTATATATCTAGAGGGTAAATAACTTAAATTGCTACTCCATTAGCTCTCATAAGCAAAATGGGTCAAGGCTTTGAATGTCAAACTGTTACAGTATGTTGAGTATGAAGCTCTACTGATAATTCAGAAGCTAGTACTTTCTCTTTTAAATGATTAAATCATTATTGCAGAGCACGCTATAATGAAACAGGTGCTCCTGGATAAACTTCTGCCCAGAAAGGCATTTCTACTTAAATATTTGCCATTTACTATGAGGTCTCAACCATCTCTCTCACTCATTAATATAATAGCAATTAACTGTGATCTAGACTGCAAGATTAGATTTTGGGATTTAAGACAGTCCTTATTCAGTCAAATCTTCTGAATTCCACTGCCATCTTAATGTGCTACTGTCTTCATTGTTTCCTGACCTTGTCTACTGTGTTCCTTTACAGTTCATAAATGGAAGGATATTGCTCTGTCTAAATTGGAGCATAAGAAATACAAAAAATCTTAATTTATGATCATCACTAGCCATATCAAAATGTGTATATAGATAACAATTCTTCTAAGGCTTTTCTTTGTTCCACTGCTGGTTCTGTAAGGTCTGATAATGTCTACTAATGTAATACTGGAAAGTGCCACCTCTTAGTTTTTAATTGACTCTTAAAACTATTGTTACTTCATTAATGTCTGATAAAAAAAAATGGAGGCATCTTAGATAAAATTTGTCAGTGAATATAAAACTTGAACTAGAATATTGGTAAGAAAATCATAGCTAGCTGAACAAAAGATACTAAGTATTCTCAATTCGAGACTGTCTTAAGGCAATCTCAACAGAGAAGCCAGTCCTTTAAGAACTTTATTGTGCAAAACACAATTGGCAGCAGTTCACCCTAAGTTACCGGGATTGCATTCAAGGTAAAGATTTTTGCTTCATACTTTGCTCAGAGTTCTCTGAAATGTACAAAGTTGGGTACTGTGTGAACAAAGGATGTTTAAAAACTCAGATACTAGTTCCAGAGGAGATTTAAACACTTCAAGTTTTTTAAATACAAGTTTGATCTTTTTCATTATTTCTTTCACAATAAAATTCCAAAGCACTATGCTTCGGAGTCAATGAAATAAGGTTTTTTTAATAATGTCAAATTGTTACATATACATTGGTTAAGAAAATCCTATTACAGTGAATTAAATATTTTTTACCACAGCATTTGAGTACTTAAAGTTTGGCATTGTATTGTACTAAAAATATATGCAATTCATATGTATATGTAATACATACTCAGATATCATAAAAATTGGACTCAGCACTCCTAAAAACAAAAAGCCTAAATTACTATTTCCATGCCTAAGACTGCTCTTAGATAATACTTCTGTACTGATAAATTCGCAAAATTACAAAACACTTGTAAGACAGAGACTGAAATGCCATTTCAACGGCAAATTGTCCTTGTTTGATGTACCTACCTGATGACAAAGTCATCATGCACATTCTGCTTAGTCATATAAAGAGACTTAATCACAGGCCAGAACTTTATCTTTACTTGCTGTTGTTTCATATGTGCTCCTAAGTGTGTGACCATAGCACACAGACATATTTTTCCTCTGGGGAAAATACGTAAATAGAAGAGGATAGAGTCAAAAATGCTATAAATAGAAGAGACAATGGAAAAACTATCCAGATCCAAAATCTGTTGATTCTTTTGATGGCTTAAAATTAACTTTGTATTAGGCTAATAATGGGGAAAGAAACATGCTTTACAAAGACCTTTAAAAAAAGACATTGAACCAGCATAAAAAATTATTCCCACATTATTTGGAAGCAAACTCAACTGAGTCTTTATAAATGACATAGATCTAGGTTGGACAGAGCCTTGGGAGGCATGGTTTATTGGGAGATGTCCCTGCCCATGGCAGGAGGGTTGGACCTAGATGACCTTAAGGTCTTTTCCAACCCTAACTATTCTATGATTCTATGATCTAAAGCATGTATAAACATTTTTCAGACTTGACGGTAAAGGCAATGAAATTCAAATGTTGACTTTCATAGTAACACAGGCATCTTATCTGATTTAAATAGGAAGTTTACTTAAATTTCAATAAAATAAATCCTGGGAGTTGGACTCAGCGATCCTTATGGGTACCTTCCAACTCAAGATATTCTATGATTCCATGAATTGGGGTAATAACAATAATGAAAATTGTGTCTTTTAAAGACTTGATACAATCCTATCATAGTATCATAGGCATAGAACGGTTTGGGTTGGAAAGGGTCTTTAAACCTCATACAGTTCCAACCCTCTGCCACAGTCAGGAACACCTTCCATTAGAACAGGTTGCTCAAGGCCCTCTCCAGCCTAGCCTTGAACACTTCAAGGGAGGGGGCATACGCATCTGCTCGGGTAACCTGTGCCAATGCCTCATCAACCTCACAGTAAAGAATCTTACCAATATCTAATCCAAATCTACCCTCTTTCAGCTTCAAACCACTATCCCTTGCCTTATCACTGTACTCCCTGATAAAGAGTCCCTCCCCATCTTTCCTGTTGGCTTCTTAATCACATGTTGTCAAAGCAGTCATATATTGCTTTCTATAGTAACATAGCGTTTGTGTGAAGAAATTACATGGTATACAGAGAAAGATACAGAGATCCCTACCAGATAAATTATTTTTTGGAGAGTACGCATTTTTCTAGGTAATACGTTTAGATGCATAACAGTGCCTAAAATTGCTCATTCCTTGTTTTAGGAGTCATTCTATTTGAAAATAATAATGAATCCTCACATCAGTTGTTTTGTATATCCAATAAATTGTTCACAACCCTATCTTATAAGCTTGCTTTGCAGTCCTTTTGCTTGCTACAGAAATATTTGAAGACAGGTAAAGTACGTAATGATTTCTATTTTTTAAATAGACAAGCTTTCCCCTTCTGCTTCAGTTAGTCAGGGCTGCCAAGTTTCATTCCTTTTTTTTATTTTAATGTTACTGAGTATCCTGAAATATGATGGGTTTTCTAGTACATTGCATCTATGTTCTTGTTTATTCTTATCTCAGTTAATGAAAGTCAAGGCAAGCGCATCACTCACTGATGTAAAAACGTATACCCAGGCCTTTCTAAAAGCAAGAAATTGTGTTTGTGATTTAGCAGATGAAAAATCTGCAAATGGTGTCTGTCGTATAGCTCTACACTTGCACTATTAATGGTCTTAAAATGCTTTCACCCACTTTAACTCATACTGTTTCCAGACTGTAATTATGATTTATATCTTTTAAAGAAAGACTAATGATATGTCTGTGGTTGCTAAGCAAATGCATGCAAACTAGGTCAGTGCTGCAATATGCTGGAAGAAAAGTCCACATTTTGTAAATGTTTTAGGTTCCAGACTATTCTGCTTCTGGTTTTGCAGAAATCTACCTTAATACTGAGATGAAATATTTATACGGGAGTTAGTTCAACCAGGCAGTCATTTGGTTTGACAAATTGGTTCACCTTTTGGGGAATTAACAGTTTATGACCTGCAAAGTCATGTTAAGTTTTGATATACTGCTCACTGTGAGCACCACAGTGTTGGCACACATTGGCCAATACTGTAACAATGTCACAAAGTAGCGGGAAAGCCCTGATTTAATAAATCAGTGCAGTTAAAATAGTTCTATCAGACTTTGATCCTGAACTGAAAAAAAAAACCCAAAATTGCTGTAGAATTCCAGAAGAGGAAATCAGATATCACAGAAACTTACTTTCCACCAGTAATGTGGCTTTCTGAAAAAGCTTTTTCAAATAGCTTCTCACCTTGGTTATCTGCATATCCTTTTCTTTTTTTTTTAAGTCATTTGCTGTCAGAAGTTGATGGTAGAAAGTAACTAAATAAGCAGAGATTTAAGTACAGGTAATCTGGATATTAAAGACGTTTCACACTCTTCAGGGATAAAAGTTATTGTTTCTGTGAGGACACAGCTGGAACCATACACATTGATTTTCACCATGAAATCCAATAGGCAACATCTTGACAGCTGGTTCCCAACTAAATCATTAGTAAGCATCTCATATCTCAATGTGATCTGCGTTTTTACATCTATGGGACACGTAATCTGGAATTTGTATTTATGGATTGTTTTGCAGTTAGAAGGGTCTCATTGCTGACTTGATCAGAGTTCTCTAAGGTTCACATCACTTTGTGAATAAACATTCAGGTCGGGAAAGATTTACATGACTCAATACCTGAAATTTAGTTTGAAATAATTACAAATATGGTATTTTTTCTGTATTTTATGGACATAGCCTACGAGTAAAGTACCTACAAGGAGTAACACTGCATTCACTGTGTGTATTCACTCTCTGACAGCACAAATTACAAGAAGTAGAAATACCTTACTTTTCCATTAAGTATAGGAATTTTGAAAAAAGTCTATAATAAAAGGTCTACAAGTTTCAGTGTTTGAATTATAATGCTTGCAAAGACAGTGTTTCTGCTTCGACTCCTCAAATTACTGCTTGAAATGGGAATGCATTTAGGCACTTAAGGTTTGATTTATAAAACTTCTATTTACTTTGTGCAGGTTCTTTGCATAGTTTACTTGGTAAAAGGAAACATTTTTAGTTTACATAAATCATATTTTTCTTTTCTGTTGCCATGGAAACTCTTGTGGATGCTACCTCATCATTCTCATCTCATGAGTGCACATTAAGACAAAAAGGGGTTGAAGGTGTGGTAATCTCAGGCTCAGTAAGCAGATAGCACTGCAGTATATTTTATTTAAAGGAAAATAGTGTAAACATTTTACAATGAGGTAGAAGCTAGAGTTGGCTGGAGGAATGTGAGACTCGCAAAAATAAAACTCTTTGACTGCCATCTCAGTAAAGAAATGTTTCCTGACGTTCAGTATGGCTCTCCCCTAGCCCAGCTGTGAACTTTCTCCATGCTTCCTGGATACCAGAGAGAAGAGTTCAGCACCTCCCTCTACACTTCCCCTCCTCAGGAAGCTGTAGGGCACGACGTAGCCTCTCAGACTCCTTCTTTCCAAGCTAGACAAACCCAAAGTCTGCTGCTCCTCACAGGACATTCTTTCCAACTCTTTCACCTGGGTTTTTTTTCCTTCCTCTGGGTGCATTCAAGGACTTTCTCATCCCTCTTAAACTGTGGAGCCCAGAACTAAACACAGTATCCGGAGTGAGGCCACACCAATGCTGAACACAGCAGAACAATCACCTCTTTTGACCAGCAGGTCATACTGTGATGCACCCTAGGATGCAGTTTGCCCTCCTGGCTGTCAGAGCACATTGCTTACTTGTATTGAGTCTGCTGGTCAGCCAGCATCCCCAGATCCCTTTCTGCACGGCTGATCTTAGAATCATAGAATAGTTAAGGTTGGAAAGGACCTTAAGATCATCTAGTTACAACCCCCCTGCTATGGGCAGGGACACCTCCCAGTAAACCATGCTACCTAAGGCTTTGTCCAACCTGGCCTTGAACACCACTCCTCTCCATGTTTGTACTTGTGCCTGGCATGTCTGCCCCAGATGCAGAATCTGCATTTGGTCTTGTTAAATTTCACACCATTGATTATAATAATGCTCCAATCTGTCTAGATCCCTCTTCAAGGCCTCTTGTCCCTCAAGTGAGTCAACAGTACCTCCCAGTTTAGTGTCTTAACAAACTTGATTGGTAGATGGAAAATTGGACATGAGCTGGCAATGTACACTTGCAACCTAGAAAGCCAGTTGTATCCTGAGCAGCATAAAAAGCAGCATGGTAAGCAGATTGAAGGAGGTGATTCTCCCCCACTACACCGCGCTCATGAGACCTCCATCGGGAGAAGCACATTCAGTTCTGGGGCCCCCAGCACAACAATTACTTGGACCTGTTAGAGCAGACCCCCTTTTTCCTTTAGTTTCCCAGTTGACAAGGTCCCCCATAAGATAACCTTGCTGGAATAAATGTTCTCACCATTTCATTTGCCCTCATCAACCAATGTGTCTGACCAGGTCTTGTGCTTATCACTGCCCTATATGTTTTGTTTATGGCTTATAGCTTTTCTTGTTATCCCTTTCTGTACTGAAAAAGGTCCTTGAGATATCCTTAAAGAAGCAGGCACTCTGCTTCCGCATACACTTACTAATATGACTCAAGAGAAAATGTTTCATCATTTCCCTGCCACATTATGATTCTTTCCCACTTCTGTCACTATTTACATTCATATTCAGAAGCACCAGAAAATATTAAAGGAAGCTTGAGGAAAAAATGTTTCTAGTAACCCCAATTAACAGCAAAAGCACTATTCTTATATACTTCTTAGCTGTTCATTCTTTCAAGCAATGTCAGTTCATACTGCACTTTTCTTCAGGTATTCAATAAATATAGCAGTATTGGGAGCATTAAAGTAATGCTAGGCAGTATGTGAATGTATTTTGCAGTAGTTTTCTTTTCATCCTGAACTGCTATGCGTTGTTGTCATAACTATCATGAGAAAGAAAGCTCTGATAATTATAAGGAGCATGCACCCTCATTCTATTTGCACGAATTTGCACAACTTAATGCTTTCTGGCTTTATACTAGTGGATATTTTCCCCCTGATCTTCAGCTCCTTGTATCACAAACTCTTCCTTAAAATAATGCAAGAAGCTGATAATTTGCTTCTCTGTAGTAACCATAGGACTTGTAGAATTTTATTCACATCCCTGCAGCTCCTCACAAGTCTGAACCCATCTTCTTCAACCTACCTGTAGCAGATTTTTACAATGGTGTAACACCACTTTTTCAGCTGTGCTGTAATTTATTAGATAGCCTAAAACTGGCAGTTTACTGCTTTTCTTTTGTATGTCATGTGTATGCACATAGGTCTTTATCTAACAGTGTGAGATGAGATTAGTGTGGACAGTTTCCCTGTTGAAATCATTGCTAATCAGCAAATGAAATGTCACAACACCCATGTGTGTAGATATATATATACATATACGCACACACACACGTGTATTTAAAATACAATCATATGCTTATATCTAATTGATAAATATGAATATAAATACACACATGTATACATATATATACACATATCTACATAGATGCATAGATTTGAAACTTCTGAGTAAGTCATTATTCCCAGACCTTTGTATTTTATACAGTTTTATATAGGACTGCCTTACTTGCCATCTCTTTATGCTGTTAACCGTCTCTTCACTGTCCAATGGATCATGTTTGTCCAAGGTTTTATAAAGCAGTAGTTGAGCTAGATAATAGGGTTAGATTCCAAGACTGAGAAGCACATCAAGAACATGTAATGTGAGGGAGATCCAAACCACAGAATGTGTAAAGTGTTGTAGTAGTCATTGCCTACCCTTAGCCTCCAGATTGCTTGTGTGAATTTAAATCTTAGTTTGCCCTCCTCAAGGAATTCACAGGTGAAACTCAACAGAAATTGTTTGTGATTGCATCTTGAGGTTACTCTGAACTTTCAAGGGTTTTGTTCCTCCTATACAAATTTGACCACTACTGTCAGAAAATAAATCCTTGATTCTTTTAGAATCTAGACTTTAGAACAGCTGTAAAATGTTGAATTTAGTAGACCATCTCCTGCCTGCTTCAGCTAGATGAGTTAAAAAACTGCAGTTCTTATGACAATTTTAATTAGAATAATATTAAAATGTCCCGAGAGTTAGTGGATGCAAGGTCTTCGTTCTATTCATCTGAGAGGAATATAAAAAAAATAAATATATCCACCTATTCCTGCCACACAGCAGGAGAGAATTAGCAGGATCAGGAGTTTTCAGCTACTTTCTCTAATAGGATGAAAGAGATCTTGTATTATTGGCACTCATTAGCTTTAAGATTTGGAACAAAGTTTCCTGGGGTGATGTTCTTTCTTGCTCCTTTGTGGCTCACATTGCACTGTGGATCATCCCCTACCAGCAGTGTGCCTCTGCTTGGTCATGGCACTTCTCATCAAAGGGAATGACAATTTTGAGTTCTTTTAGCTTCCATCTTATTGGAGCTGTTAATAAAATATCAGTTACTCTTTCTATATTTAACATTATGAAGATCCCTGATCTTTCTTTCCACCCTGACACTTCTGGGTCCTACAAGTTAAAAGGGATGTTGATACATTGCAGAGGATTTGGAAGATTGAGTAATAAAACAGAGATTTTTTCTTAAAAAAAAAATAATGTTTTGGTTAGCTCTACAAAGGAAGGCTATAGATGCACTGACACATAGACAACAAAAGTCTAATCTAGCAATAAAAAAATTCAGCATTTGAAACTTAAAGGTATTTTTATAACTTGGAATAAGCTGCAACTTCACAGGGAGAAAAAATAACCACTGGAAGAACTTGGCTAAGAAAGTAATGCTATTTTTCTCTGATTTTCCTCTTTTCCTTCTTTTTTTTTTTTTTTTATTGTTTTTTTCCTCCTGGAAGACATGTCTATTTTAAACACCATTTAGAGAAATCCTATAGTTCATGTTACACAGGAGTTGCAGTAGATTGTTGCAATGGTCATTTCTATATTTATCACTTAGTGTTTGTTTAAAAATTTCATTTAATGTTTTTGACTCTTCCATTTTCTGTTGAGGGTAATATGGCAATTATTCACTTGCTGAATAATAGCTGAAGACAGTAAAGGTAAAACTTTCACAAATGGTGGTTCATTAAGAGCACTCATGACAACTTGATTTATTGGTATACCTTAGGGTATGTAGTCTGATTAGATGCTTGACTTTGACATACCATCTTTTTTACTCATGGGGTACCTGAAATTGACTTTCGCACATTTTTCCTTGTCCAGTCAACCACATACAAAATGCCTGATCTATTCTCTGTAACAATCATTGTACTAACCTTGCCATGTCAAACCCTATAAAACAAATTCAGACATTTAGACATGAAGTGGTCATTAACATAACCAAATTTACTAGTAATTTATTATTTTATCTACACTTTAGTCCTAAATTTTCCAGCCCCAAGTGGCAGTTTACTCACTCTACTCTTCTGGCAAAGAGGTTCCTTGGAGAAATTCAAAACCTGATCAGGCAGGGTGGCCTGATCAAAGTTGGTCCTGCCTTTATCAGAGGGCTGTAAATGATCTCCAGAGGTCCCTTCTGACCTAAATTATGCTGTGACAGTGTTATGGAGAAGAAAAGGTTCTTGACAATGTCAGGCAGCAGTTCCAAGTCTGAATTCAAATAAATTTTCAGCGAATAGTAAGCTGGATACCTCTGAGTCACATTTGGCCATCCACACCTACTGTATGTACTCCAAACAGAAAAACAGTGCAGAAGATGTAGCGTCAGCATAAACTGTTGTTTTTCTTTTGTATGAGGACAAAACAATAAAAGATGGATATGTGCTTGAGCTCCTTCTCATAATTGTACACACACATACAGTGGTCAAAGCCAGGGAAAAATATGTGTATAATTTCTCTTTCCAAGGTGGATGGAAAATACAGTTTGGTGGTTTATTTTTGTGAGTATGCAGGTATGTATTCTCACATTCTGCTGCTATGTGCAGATTGAAGCCAGAGCCATGCCTATGGACAAGGTAAGCTCTTCTGTTTCCAGCTTCTGAAGGTCAAAACCTGCTGTGTCTCGTAAGTGCATACTGTGCAGAGCAACAGCTCGAGTGGTTTTCCTCTGTAGTACTAATTCTGATTAGATACTTTTACATAGCCACATATTTTAAGCACTGTTTTTGTTGCGAGTGTTTGAACACACTAACAAGTTATTTCACAGAAAGACTTATGATCTTCTTGTCAGTGTACTTCTACCTAACAGAAAATGCAGAACTGCTCTCCAGCCAGGATGACCATAGAAACCCTTTTAATCCCCCTGTACAAAGCCTGTTTTTGATGTAGACCTGCAGTGTACTGTTTTCTGTACACTACATACCGTGAAAAGCAAGATTCACTTTATGTGGGTTTAAGAACAGTGGCTGAATCTGGACAGACTGGTGATCAGCTGAGTCCCTTTGCAGTAACGCGTCTGGCTGGCCTCAGGTCTGAAACCCAGGAAGTATTTTTGTGTGTGTGTGAATTATTATTCTCTGAGAATATTTTCCCCATTGTAAGTATTCCATATATATATGTATCATTCACATACAATGGGTGTTTTATATTCTCTTGCTGCTTTTCAGTGATACTGATTCTGACACAAAAGTAGAGTCATAAAGTGATAAATATCATTCAGTTCTCAGCTGAATATACAGTTGTTAAATTTACCCTTTGTGATACACTGTGATGTTAATGGAATGATACAAGGGATTAATTTGACCCCTTTCATCTACAGTTTCAACAGGCTAATAATTTTAGTTTATTTTATCACCAGCACTTTTCATCAAGTACATTTTATCTACATTATACACTATGCTTTGCACAGCATTAGGCTGCTGGAAAATATTTATATTCTGTATTAACCTTCTGCATCTCTAGGCTTTGCCTATTTAGATAACAAAAGCACAAGGAAACCGATCAGCATTGATTTATGTATAGAAAATTCATTTAAGGATGCCTTGAGTTCTTCAATGTAGGAAGAACATAAAACAGAATGTTAAACATCTAGCTTTAGATTTCTGAACTTATTATTAAGGGGATTTTGCTGCTGGTTTAGGTATTTCAGCAACTGATATTTATTTAGGGGGAAAAGTCAAAATAAAGCATGAGAACAGTAAGGATTTCCCCCCCCAGTAGCATGAGCTTATTGATATGACAGAGTATCTAAATGACAAGCTGTCTCTTTGGGTTCACAGAATTTGGCTGAATATATAGTTAATGGGTAGCAGACATAAAGTATCCTCAAGAAATATCAAATTTAGTTTTAAAATACTGGCTTTACATGTGCCCTGGAAAAATGAAAGACAGACTTATGAGCTTACATGATGTAAGACGAAAGAAACAGCTACAAACTGGGACTTGCATAATCTGCTTTCGTGGCACTGTGGCATTTGAAGGTCAAATTGCAATGAAAGCTCTGGCTTCAGCAGCTATCATTCCATGGAGAGGGACAAAAGATGAAAGCAGGTCCATCAAGCCATCTATAGATCTGGCACAAGCACTCTTCTTATCCTGACTCAAACCAAAAGCAGTCAGATTCCTCCTGATTTTCGTCTTCTAAACCTTGATGTCTATCATCTCAGGAGAGCATGTTCTCCCCTGCTAAGCACCTCCTCATCATTGTTGCTACATAGCATCTGGATTGTAAGATTCTCCTCCTACACATGCTATCTTTCACTTAAAGTGTAAGAACAGATGAATACCACAGACAAGGTCTGAGGGATAAGAGAACATAGAGGGGAACCTAATGAATTGCAATTTATTGCATTTATTCTTAAGAAGTTTCTTACATTAAGAATTCCAGATGAATTGCAAATGGCCCCCTTTTGATACTGTTTCTGTGATTCAACCATTCAGAACAGGCACATTTTGTGGAAAATTCATACATTATACAGAAATTATAAGCAAATGTCTGTGCTGAAAGATAGAGTATGGAGAAAACAGAAAATATTTTAGTCCACTGTAGTTAAACTTCGTTGCATTTGTAAGACTGTGATTTGCACCTACAGAGGATGTCCTGCTCTTTCTGGAGATCAGAGATAAGACTAGTTTTCGCTGCTGTGAGCCACACTTTCTTTTATATCTGAAGACATACTGAGCTGGACCTTCCATGACTAGCTAAGCAGTTTGAGGCCATATATGGGATAGAATTCATCTGTAGAAAACTCACATCTTTAAGACTCATGTGAAAGCTTGCTGGAACTCGCTGCTCCCTGAAAATATTCATATTGCAAAAGCAAATGAGAAAAACAAACCAAAACAAAACAGTTTCAGCATCAGTTTGAATGTTTAAATGACAGCTCCTAAAAGGTTGTTTGGCTCTGTGCTTTCTGAATGACAAGCCATCATTCCACAGTAAAGGTGTCTGCCAACCACTTACATACCACAGCTCTTAGAATACTTGCAAAAAAATATGCATCTTCTTGTTCTTGATGTAATGGACTAGTGTAGACTCCAGGGTAAAACAAACTTTGAACATGCTCTCGAATACATGCTTATCCTTCGTATCCTTTAACAGATCACCCTTTTTCTTACATTACACATACAGATAAAAAGCAAGGACAGAGTAAGATCTGTAAACCTTTACTTGAGACTTTGCATACCCGAGATACGATGGATGCCTAGGACGAGGCTATCTGAGAAATACACACTTGCCTTTAACCAAAATTCATTTAAATATTTAGAATCATAGAATAGTTAGGGTTGGAAAGGACCTTAAGATCATCAAGTTCCAACCTCCTGCCATGGGCAGGGGCACCATACACTAAACCATGTTACCCAAGGCCCTGTGCAATCCCACCTTGAACACCACCAGGGATGAAGCATACACAACATCCCTGGCCAACCCATTCCAGTGCCTCACCAACCTCACAGGAAAGAATTTCCTCCTTATATCCAATATAAACTTCCCCTGTTTAAGTTTTAACCCATTAGCCCTTGTCCTGTCACTACAGTCCCTAATGAAGAATCCCTCCCCAGCATCCCTATAGGCCCCCTTCGGATACTGCAAGGCTGCTATGAGGTCTCCACGCAGTCTTCTCCAGGCTGAACAGCCCCAACTTTCTCAGCCTATCTTCATATGGGAGGTGCTCCAGTCCCCTGATCATCCTCGTGGCCCTTCTCTGGACTTGTTCCAACAGATCCATGTCCTTTTTATGTTGAGGACACCAGAACTGCATACAATACTCCAGGTATTGTATGCAGTTCTGGTACTCCAGGTACTCTCACAAGAGCAGTATCAGTACTCCAGCTACTCTCACAAGAGCAGAGTAAAGGGGCAGGGTCACCTCCTTCAACCTGCTGGTCACGCTCCTTTTGATGCAGCCCAGGATATGGTTGGATTTCTGGGCTGTGACCACAAACTGCCAGCTCACGTTCATTTTCTCATCGACCAAACACCATTTAAACACCTTCTTTTTTGTTTTTTTGTTTGTTTGTTTGTTTGTTTGTTTGTTTGTTTTTTGGGGTTTTTTGTCTTTTTTTGGGTTGGTTTCTTTTAGTGTTTCTTTGTTGTTTGCTTATTTTTTCCCTTCTCACCAAAGATTACATGAAGTCATTGATTCCGGAGGTTGCATATGACATAGACGAAAAAGGCAGGACAACAGCTGTTTCACTGTTTTACCAAACAGCTATTGAGCAGTCTGCTGGAGGCAAACAAAGTTTGCATCCCCTTCATTGCTGATGTATTGGACATTCCTTCTCTACAGGCACTGTGCCATGAGCATCTATGCCAGCTCTACTGAAAAGCAGTGTCTGTAAGATCTAACGAGACTGACCAGTCACTGTCTTTGCCTACAGAATGCTTCAGGAAAGATTCACAAGTTTTCTGGACAACTTGACTGCAGTTCAAAACTAAGCTTAAAAAAAACCCAAAAGACAAACCTGGAGAGAAAATAAAAATTAATATATTTTTTCCAGTGATCCTAGTAACCAAGACAAAACCGTTAACTAGAAAACAACGGAACTAAATCAAAACTGGGATAAACAAAAGTAACATCAAACTAATGATCAAAACCATACATTTTCGGCATAAGCGGGTGTTGGTTTATTTTTCAGTGTATGTGTAATGTTTGCTTTCCGGATGGACTTGACCCTATTATGTATTAAGATTAATCATTTTCAAACTAAACTTCTTGAAAGAACTGATTTCTGTTCCCTGATGAAAGGTCACTGTGTATATGATTTCCCATTTTCACATTATTTTACATTATACTTCTTTTTGCCTTTGGTTTCTTGACTCTGCAATTATAGATGTTTGGTTTTGGTGTGGTTTTTTTCTATAATAGTTACTTCTAAATTTCAGAGCATTAATTTGTGCCATCTCTCAGAGATTGGTGTAGACTGCCTTGCATCTTCACCTTCAAGAGTTTAATTCAAATCCTTTTAAAAGCAATAGGCTTGTATTGACCAGCTACATATTTCTGTAACATCTCTTCATGACCCACTTAGGAGTAAAGGATTGTTGGTCAGAACTTCAAAACCATTTGTTTCTAACTGACGAGCAGTAAGAGTGTATTCAAACAAGCAAAGATTTCAAATTAATTAACAAGACATTTGAACCTTATTCAATACTGCAGTGCAACCTCATGTATTAAATAATAAGACAGTCAGGTTAAGTGAAGTGGTGAAACACTGTGGTGGGTTTATCCTGGCTGGACACCAGGTTCCCACCAAGATGCTTTATTACTCCACCTTCCCAACTGGACAGAGGAGAGAAAATATAATGAAAGGCTATAATCTTTGTCCTTCAGGAGAGGTATCTTTCAATACAATCGGTGTCACAATAAGAAATTCTATGATGTTAAAGGCCTCTATTTGAAAATTGTTTGTGTACCTTTTAAAAATTATTTAGTTATCTGCTGTACTGGTAAGAGAAAAAAAAAAAAAAAACAACTGTTGCTTCACTAACAAATGGCCACACAGTTAAGGGATTTTAATATTGCCTTTTATTATTTATTATGAGATGAACCCTTTGCCATCTTCTACTCAGTTTTATCAGGGCACTGTGGACAAAATAATGATATTAAGAAAACAACTGAAGATCAAGGAAATTGTGAAGTGCCTTTAAATACACTTTATTCATTCTCCTTTAATGTCAGATATCTACACTATAGGCAACTGCAACTGATTTAATTGTTTAGATTCCCTACTGAATCTATAGCAGTACTAGGATTAAATACATTCATGTCAAGTTCACATCTAAAATAGGTCAAATGAGGCCTTTGAAGTTTCTACTTCTTTGATTTGTCTTTAAAAGAAGGATGACTGGCTGAGATGTAGCTACCAGGCAAGGGAACCCCACACTAAGAAAAAAATTAGGACACAAATGCTTTTGTGGTGATGTGTTATAAATAAATAAATAATATATATTCCAAGCAAAAGAAAAATTCTCAAATAACAGGGATAAAAATTTAAAATGTTGTTCTATTACATTCAAAATAATTTGCATCAAATCAATTAAAAAAGGCTTTCTCAGCAGTAACATTATACTGATACCTTGATTACTGAGGTGAGCAGCTCGAGAGAGACCGCCTTTGACACCAGAGCGGGGGGAAGCTGAGCGTCCAGGAGCCTCAACTCAGACGGGCAACAGCCACCGAGGGAACCTCAAGTCCTCGACAGGACCTGCCCAGGCGGCAGCTCAGCTGACGCGAGCAGCTGACTCGCAGGGGGCGGAGCCAGGAGTGACACCGGCCCTGACTGGTCAAAAACCTGCCCCAGGAAGGGCGAGCGAATGGAGCGGGTTGAGGCAGTTCGCAGAGCGGGCAAACAGGGCGGGTCGAGGCAGTTTGTGCGGGCAGTAGAGCGGGATGGTGAGCACTCGTCATATGATGAGGGCCCGGTTTGGGAGCTCTGCTCTGGCTGCCCCAGTGCTGGGCAGCGTAGTCACCCAGTCAGAGCAGACGAGAGGGGAGTCTGCAGTGCAGAACTCGGAGTGTAGACAGTGCCTGCACTGGTCTGGTGAGGGAGAGCGCAGGGCACTCTACACTGGGCAGGGCTGCAGTCGGTGCTCCCTAGTGGAGGTCCTCCTGCAGCAGGTGGCTGAGCTGCAGCACGCTGTCGATAAGCTGCAAGACGTCAGGGAAGCTGAGAGGAAGAAGGAATTCTTGCTCCCAGCCCAAACTATGCAGGGGCCTCAAGCTTCCCCTCTAGCTCTTGAAGGAAAGAAGGAGGTCATTAACCCAGGGAGCTGGAAATTAGTGACAGAAGGAGGAAAAGGAAAATTAAAAGCAACAGGCTTCCTCCTACGTCTGTTGTTCCTGCTCAGAACAGCTTTGCTGTCCTGCAGGAGGCTAATGAGGAAACGCACTAGCACCAGAAACAGCCAGCTGATGCCCTGGTAAAGATTTCTACTGGTACTGCCAGGAAAAAGCAGTGGGTTGTAGCAGTAGGGGACTCTGAAAGGGACAGAAGCACTCGTCTGTCGGCCTGACCCGGTCTCAAGGTAGGTGTGTTGCCTCCCAGGGGCACGGATCAGGGATGTTGCAGAGAGGCTGCCTGCTCTAGTAAGTCCCACAGACTATTACCCGCTTCTAGTGATACATGTGGGTGCTAGGGATATAGATAGTAGTAGCCTGGGGAACTTAAGGACTACAGAGCCCTGGGAGAGGTGGTTAGGGGCTCTGGAGCTCAGGCTGTCTTTTCGTCAATTCTTCAGGATACAGGGGAGGACCTTAAAAAAGCTAGGAGGATTAGCAAGGTTAATAAATGGTTAAAAGAGTGGTGTCATAGTCAGGGATTTGGGTGTCTTGAGCATGGGACCCAAGTTTGTAGGCCAGATCTACTGAGGGCTGGTGGAGCTGCTCGGAGCAGTTTTGATAAGAGGCTTGCCAGACTGGTCAAGGAAGCTTTAAAGTAGATGTGTTGGGGGAGGGGGGCATCATTCCATCCCAACACACCCAGTCAGTTGCCAGCACCCATAATGAATGCTCGGAGCAATGCAGAGATATTCCAGCCACTCCAGCCAATGAGCCGGCTTCATTTGGAGCTCGGCTCAGATACCTCTACACAAATGCCTGTAGCATGAGGAACAAACGAGGAGTTAGAGATGTGTGCAATTAAGCTTGGCTAGGGATGTTAAGGATACAGGGGAGAAGAGGAGACTGAGGGGTGACCTTATTAGTGTATATAAATACATAAAGGGGGAGTGTCACTAGGATGGAGCCAGGCTCTTCTCAGTGGCAAACAATGATAGGACAAGGGGAAATGGGTACAAACTGGAACACAAGAGGTTCCACTTAAACTTGAGAAGAAACTTCTTCTCAGTGAGGCTGACGGAACACTGGAACAGGCTGCCCAGGGAGGTTGTGGAGTCTCCTTCTCTGGAGACATTCAAAACCCGCCTGGACACGTTCCTGTGTAACCTTATCTAGGTGTTCCTGCTCCGGCAGGGGAATTGGACTAGATGATCTTTTGAGGTCCCTTCCAATCTCTAACATACTTTGATACTGTGATAACAGGAAGGGATTCTACAGGTACGTAGCACATAAAAAACAGACTAGGCACAACACAGACCCCTTCTGGAAGCTCTCGGGAGAACTAGCTACACAGGATTTGGAGAAGGCTGAGGTTCTGAATGACTTCTTTGCCTCAGTCTTGACTGGCAAAGGCTCTGACCGCACCACCCAAGGCTTGGATGGTAGATGCAGGGACTGTGAGAATGAAGACCTTGGGCCCACTGTAAAATCACGGCAGTCAGGTGAAATTCCCGATGACTGGAAAAAGGGAAATATAACCCCCATTTTCAAGAAGGGGAAAACGGATGACCCAGGGAATTACAGACCAGTCGTCTTGCCTCTGTGCCTGGCAAAATCTTGGAGCAGATTCTCCTGGAAAGCATGTTAAGGCACATGAAAAACAACCAGGTCCTTGGTGACAGCCAGCATGGCTTCACTAAGGGGAAATCCTGCCTGACCAAATTGGTGGCCTTCTATGATGGGACTAAAGAACAGGGGTACAGCAGTTGATGTCATCTACCTGGACTTGTGCAAAGCGTTCAACACTGTCCCACACTACATCCTTGTCTCTAAACTGGAGAGACACCCATTTGATGAATGGACCACTCGGTGGATAAAGAACTGGCTGGATGGCCACATGCAGAGAGTTGTGATCGATGGTTCAATGTCCAGCTTGACACCAGTAACGAGTGGTGTCCCTCAGGGATCTGTGTTGGGACCGGTCTTGTTCAACATCTTTGTTGGTGACATGGACAGTGGGATTGAGTGCACCCTCAGCAGGTTTGCTGATGACACCAAGCTGTGTGGTTCGGTTGATACGCTGCAGGGAAGGAATTCCATCCAGAGGGACCTTGACACGCTTGTGAGGTGGGCTGATTCCAACCTCATGAAGTTTAACCATGCCAAGTACAAGGTCCTACACCCGGGTCGGAGCAATCCCAGACACAGCTACAGGCTGGTCAAAGAAGAGATGGAGAGCAGCCCTGCGGAGAAGGACTTGGGGGTGTTGGTTGATGAGGAAATGAACATGAGCCAGCTTCAGTGTGCACTCACAGCCCAGAAAGCTGACCCTGTCCTGGGCTGCATCAAACAGGTCAAAGGAGGTGATCCTGCCCCTTTATTCTGCTATCGTGAGACCTCACTTGGAGTATTGTATGCAGTTCTGGTGTCCTCAACATAAAAAGGACATGGATCTGTTGGAACAAGTCCAGAGAAGGGATACGAGAATGATCAGGGGACTGGAGCACTTCCTATATGAAGCTAGGCTGAGAAAGCTGGGGCTGTTCAGCCTGTAGAAGAGAAGGCTGCATGGAGACCTCATAGCAGCCTTCCAGTATCTGAAGGGGGCCTATAGGGATGCTGGGGAGGGACTCTTCATTAGGGACTGTAGTGATAGGACAAGGGGTAATGGGTTAAAACTTAGACAGGGGAAAGTTTATACTGGATATAAGGAGGAAATTCTTTCCTGTGAGGTTGGTGAGGCACTGGAATGGGTTGCCCAGGGAAGTTGTGTATGCTCTTCCCTGGTGGTGTTCAAGGTGGGATTGGACAGGGCCTTGGGTAACATGGTATAGTGTGAGGTGTCCCTGCGCGTGGCAGGGGGGTTGGAACTTGATGATCTTAAGGTCCTTTCCAACTCCAAGTGTTCTATGATTCTATGAAGTATAATCACACATGAATGTCCTCACCATTACCCAGTCATACTGCTATTTATTTTAGGTTTGCTTAAATTTGATTCATATTTAGTAGACCATAAACATTTGTGGTATGACCTTATCTGAATCACTAAGTGGAAATATTCTAACATGGTATTTTACTTGGAATTAGCTTATTCACAGTTAATTTTAACCTACAATCCATGCTTGTAATATTAATTGGAGGTATGTAATATTTAGTGGTAATTGCTTTTTTAGATAAAATGAATGTATGCTACCACTGTAGTTCTTGTCAATAATTTGCAGTTACAGTAATAAAAGTCCCATATAATCTCCTTAGAGTGCAAAATATGTAAAATGGGTTACAATGACTTAAACAAAATATTTTATATTAAATTGCTTTGCTGCCAGTCTCCTCAGGTATTCAGGTATCATGTCCTTAAACATCAGTCCTCATATGAGATTTCTTCAGTTGTGTTAAAGTGATTGCACTGCAATAGTCTGGTACCATTTTTCTCTCCACACATCACTGAAAGGCCTTAATCTTTTTTCTTCTTTATCTTTTCTAAGGGTATCTCTTAACTTGCTATTATTTTTTGTGTAAACAATCTATGTATAAAATCTATATTACAAATCATACTCCAGTGTATACAAACATTTATGTGTGTATTTAAATCATTTCAGTGTACCGAGTTCAAGTGGATTAGTTCTAGAAGTGAACTTAATCACATGATGTCTATTTGTAGGATCAGCTAGACTCACTAGGAGATTGATTCAGAAGCTCAGATATTTTCCTTTAAAAAAATAAAATGATGGAAAAGTCTGTTTCCTCTTCTCACCTTTAACTTAATAAAAATATTTTTTCTTAGGCTTTAGGCATTTATCACCATGTTTTCTGTAATGCAAATTAGTCTCATAACTTTTCTCTAAAGCTTTTCATATTTGTCAACCTCCTTTTACAAGTATGGCATCAGAACAACGTATCATACTTACGTGACAGATTTTCAAAGGACCTGAATTTCAGACACCAAAAACTTAAGCCCTCTTTTAGTTAAAAAACCCTGTTACTCACTGGTGTGGGGATAAACAAACTATGAACAAAATAATCCTTCTGAAATATTGCAGACTTGCATACACAGAATTTCATCTATTCTTTTTTGTTAGTGAGGTTCTTTGGCTGTTTGCAAATTAGTATCTTATATTCAGGAACGATCCTTTCAGCACCTCTGAGGTTACTGACCTGCTTGTTCTAAACCATTCAGTGATTGCCTGGCAATATTGCTGCAGAAATTGTTGTTCTGTTAGTACTTAATCTATGATTTTTTCCCCGTATTTTTCCCTTTGATATTCATTAATATCCAAATCATTCTTTACATCATTACATAATACTAACATCTGACCATTGACCTTCGTAGTCTTCATTTCACAGCTTCCAATTATTTGTTCCGCTCAGTATAAAATCAGACATTTTCAGCGTGTCGCCACTTTTGATTTTCTGAGGTGAATTTTCAACTCCCTCATGCAGATTCTTTGATTTTGTCCTTCCTGGTAAAAGCATATTATGTATTTACTGTGTTTTACCGAATGCAAACCATATTTTGGAAATAGTTGGATTTTTATTTTTATTGTTTTTCTCCCATGTCCTCTCTTATGTCTGACTCTCTCTCAATACCTGCTCCAGCTCCTTTATTGTGCCTTGCTACAAGGCTAGTTCTTAACAGGTCTCATTCCTCTAACAGGTTTTCCTATGATCTGGGGAATTTGTGAATTCAAGTCCAAAATTTCTCCAGCTTGATTTTTTTTTTTTTTTTTAACTTCTCAGTGGTTGATTTTGCTCACATTCTTCAATACCTGTACCATGAAGCCCAGGGTTTCCTTGTAGCAAAGCTTTGTCTAAATATGGGCCTGTGATTAAAGTCAGTCATGGCTTTAAGGCTGCAATGTAGTTTCAATGTAGGAGGAAGTACGGTTCTTTGGTAGGACACATAGTCTTGTCCTGTAAACAAATTCAGATGACGTTTTCTTTTAAAGGATTTCATATTACTATAATTAGGTATGGCTGCAGGCTTGGATAGCACGGTCTAACATTTTGTCATGGTTTAAACCCAGCCAGACAGCTTGTTCACTCACTCCCCCCCTTCTTGCCCTCCCCCTACTCCCAGAGGGACAGAGAGGAGAATCAAAAAGAATGAAACCCCCATGGGTTGAGATAAGAACAGTTTAGTAACTAAGGTATAACACAAATCACTACTGCTACCACCAGTAATAGTAATGATAAAGGAAATAACAAGGGACGGTAATACAATACTTCAGCACCACCCAACCGATAACTTGCCCCCCCAGCCCGACCAGGCACCGACCAATACCTCCTCCAACCCCCAGTCTCCTAGCCCTTCTGGGTAACTTTCAGTTACATCCCAGCATGACGTGCTGTGGTATGGAATACCTCTTTGGTCAGTTTGGGTCACATGTCCTGTCTCTGCTTCCTCCCAGCTTCCCCTCCTCCCTGTCAGAGCATGAGGCTCAGAAAGTCCTTGGCCAGACTAAAACATCATTGTTATCAGCTCTGTTCGCAGCCCCAAAGTCAAAACAGAGCACTGCACCAGCTATCAAGAAGGAGAAAAATGACTGCTACTGCTGAACCCAGGACACATTTGATACTCTTTTGGAGGTTACAATGATAACTGTCCTTATGGGAAGAGAAGCTGTCCTGCTCTTCTTCCCTGTTGCGTTAGTAATACTACCAAATTATCCATAACTTCCAAACCAATAGTTTTTAAAGCTTTGATTGTGCTTAGTTTAGTTTCAGTATCAGAAGTCTGTGCCACTGTTACATACTGTGCCACTGCCACTGTCATGCGTGGCAGTAATTTTATTTGCTCTAGGAAGGTCAGCTGATCAGTTAGAAAGAGATGCAATTATTAAATTGCTTAAAGAAATCCATAATGTGTAGCATCTAATTAGTTCAGGGAACATATTTTACTTGTATTGATCAAAAGGCAGTAATATGTAACTGTGACAAATTATAAAGGAATTTGAATGGTCAGACAAACTACTGAAGGATTGCTGCCTGAATTCTGAAAATACTCTTGATTACTTCTACTGTCCAGCCTGTCACTACATGGCAGGTTGTGTAGTACTACTGATGTTTTCTGTGCCTGAATTCAGTTTCTTATGTTGATATCTTAGATAGGATATCCTTTTGGTGAGAAGTATAACAATCTCAAGTAAAAAGAGAGTGGAGGGGAAGGGAGGAGAGGAGAGGAGAGGAGAGGAGAGGAGAGGAGAGGAGAGGAGAGGAGAGGAGAGGAGAGGAGAGGAGAGGAGAGGAGAGGAGAGGAGAGGAGAGGAGAGGAGAGGAGAGGAGAGGAGAGGAGAGGAGAGGAGAGGAGGAGAAGGTAAAACTGCATGCTAAACGAACTCTCTGACATTAGCACATGCTGAATTAGAAAATATGTAGCATAGAAGAATAGCATTAGAAAGCTGGTGACAATTTATTAAACTTTGATGACTTACTTGTTACATGCTCGTATCCTAAACTGTGATTTGCAGTGTCTAATATCACCTTGATATTAGAATACACGTAGAATAACGTGTTCCAATGCAAACTGCCATATCAAAAACATTACCTGGGATCATATGTAACAACCAACTGCTACCTGGGAAACACTCTGTTTGTAAGGCTTTCATTTCCAATTGAGCTATTAAGCTAAGAGCAAGGTCTTCCAGATTTACTCCTCGGATGTGTCCAAGCACTTATCTTGTGACAATAGACTTACTTCTAGGTCATATTGGGCACTAAAGCTCTTGGAGAACAGCAAATAAATAATTTCTGGGAGATTATGACCTTCTTCTTTTCTGATGACAGACCGCAAGTGAAGTATGGAGGTATTTATGCACATTAGTCTAGTGAAAAGTCAGCATTGTGAAATGATTTGTCTAGAGTTAAGTCAGAATTTTGTTTGTCATACCTCATGGAAAAGGTGTCTGCAAGCCTCTGGCTGTAACTGAATGTGGACACCCATGCCAGAAGTCCAAGCCTTAGATCTGAACAGCTGTTCTCCCATATTTTTCCTAGCTCACTCATATATAACTTGCAATTCTGACACAAAACCTCAACTTATTTAACATATAGTTAAATCAGAAAAAAAACCTCAATAACAAGGAGTCCTCTGATCATCTTCCCGGCCCTCCTGTAGACTCCTGCTATACGATTTCATGTGATAAATTCCAGGTTTGGCAAAGCCAAAGAACTTAAGAGATGTAGGAGAGAGGATCCTTGAGTCTATATGTTTGCAACATTGTCCTCTGCATGCAGAAATTAAGCATTATGTTCTCTTTTCGACTGGATCCCATGATTGTAAAGTATTAAATATGTAAAAGCAATGTTTTAGATTCTAACAATGACAACCCCCTTGCCATGGGCAGGGACACCTTGCCCTAAACCATATTACCCAAGGTCTCGTCCAACATAGCCTTGAACACGCCAGGGATGAAGCATTCACAACCTCCCTGGACAACCTATTCCAGTGCCTCACTACCCTAACAGGAAAGAATTTCCTCCTTATATCCAGTCTAAACTTCCCCTGTTAAAGTTTTAACCCATTCCCCCTTGTCCTACCACTACAGTCCCTAATGAAGAGTCCACCCCCAGCATCCCTATATGCCCCCTTCAGATACTGGAAGGCTGCTATGAGGTCTCCACGCAGCCTTCTCTTCTCCAGGCTGAACAGCCCCAACTTTCTCAGCCTATCTTCATATAAAAGGTGCTCCAGTCCCCTCATCATTCTCGTGGCCCTCCTCTGGACTTGTTCCAACAGATCCATGTCCTTTTTATGTTGAGGACACCAGAACTGCATACAATACTCCAAGTATTCTATGATTCTATTCTATGATTCTATACACAGAATACGTCACCCTTCATTACTCGATCATGTAAAGTGGTCAGAAAAGCTTTTTTCACTGTATTATTGTTACAAGATGGAAGTCCTATGAACCACAACACCTACATAGTGATTTTAGAAGAGATTAGTCATTCACAATTTTATATGACACCATATGATAAGAACCTGTACCGTGCTAGTCATTCCTTGTTTAATTATGTAAAATCCTAACTGGCATTGCTAACTTTAGACACTAATTAAAGGAAGGAAACATCAGATCTAGATGGAAAAAAAGTTGAATAAAATGAAATGGTGTTTTAATATATCCTCAAATATTTGGAATTAATTTAACTGAAAATGTGATAAATAAAAAAAAAAAGCAAATAAAAAAGAAGCAAATGAGAAAAAAGGAAGAAGCATTCATAAGTACAAAGAAAAAAAATAAGAAAGTAGAGTTATCAATGTCATGTCCACAGAACTTATACAGGTTAGTATAAGACTCAGTGCCAGGAAGGTGTATTAAAAAGCATGTAAATAGAAATGTGTGTTTCTCAAAATGCAGATAACATTATGTAAAACAATGTGTTTACAAAATAATCCATTGCATATATTACTGAGATGAAAATCTGTTTGCTCAGAAGCTCTGGAAATAGTACCACCTACTGACCTACTTTAGTTTGATGATTAAATATATGGCAACTATATTTGAATATCTCATTTGTAACTTGAGGTTTGTTGTTTATTTGTTTGGTTTTAGCCGTTGCTTCTAAGTGACAGATCATGAATGAAGGGAAAGGATGAAAAAGTCATAACTATAATATTTCCAGTTGCTTCTGTATTTTGCATTAATATTGCAGTAGAAGATATGAAAGACAGCTGAGAAGCATGCTGAAATAATGCTTGTGAGAATAGATGAAACCTGACAGACACAGAATGATTGTAGCTGATTAATTGTAGCCATCAACAACTGTAACTACAAACATCCCAGTTCTTGTACAATTAACATGGAAAGCTGAATCATATAGCAGCTCTATAATTTTCAACATAATCTTGTTATTTTATTCTACAAGTATTTCTCCTTCTATTTCACTTTGATCCAGTACTTCAGGATGTATGAGTGCAGAAATCCTACTGAAGTTCAGTTTTTGATATCTACAGTTTCCCTTTCTTCGTCAAGGCTCTGGGAAGAATTAAGCATTATTGATGATACTGATGGTATTCACTGATGCTACTGAAACTATGTGTAATAAAATAAAAACTTCTTCAAAGATCCTAATACACATGCGACTCATGAAACACCTTTCCATGAACCATTAAATTATATAAAAAATGAGTAGCTGGTCAAGAGAAAAATATGAAATAAGCATATCAATTTATATTTTATATAAATTCTATGTAGGATCACAGGTAGTGAATATTTTAAATGAAAAGTACCATTCCCATTTAACAAGTATGGCATAGTAAATAGAGGCAACTTCTATTTTTCACCCTTTGGAAAATGTTCTAGCATTTTAATAATTAATAATTTAATTAAAATTAATAATTATTTTGTGAAGGAAAATAAAAATAAAACAATTCTTATACCAGATTTATTGCATGAATAAATAAATAATTTTAGGAAAGAGTTCTATGTATTTCTTGTTATCACCAGAATAGTTAATTATTACTATAACAAATCGTATTTTGGTAGCATGTATTAGCCACATTTACAGATTTGTGACTTCTCTGTGATAGGAAATGCAGAAAGTACAAAAAAGATGTTCTCTACTTACAAGATAAAACAGCTAGACATAAGCAGCATGATGAAGACAGGCAATAAACAGGATAATACTGACTGCAGTAGACTACATAATTTTTGTTATAATGTCTGAAAACAATATATATATAAATGTCATTAAGGGCAGAAAAAAAAACAATGCTCCTTCATTTAACTATTCCATTTCGTTTCATAGTGCAAATTTAGCTCAGGGCTAATGAATAGTGTATACCTTACAGTTCATGTTGACAGCAGGGCAAAAAGATGGACTCTTCATTAGGGACTGTAGTGATAGGACAAGGAGCAATGGGTCAAAACTTAAACAGGGAAAGTTTAGATTGGATATAAGGAGCAAATTCTTTCCTGTTAGGGTGGTGAGGCACTGGAATAGGTTGCCCAGGGAGGCTGTGAATGCTCCATCCCTGGCAGTGTTCAAGGCCAGGTTGGACGAGGCCTTGGGTGATGTGTTTTAGTGTGAAGTGTTCCTGCCCATGGCAGGGGGGTTAGAACTTGATGATCTTAAGGTCCTTTCCAACCCTAACTATTCTATGATTCTAATCTAAGGAAATAATTTTCTTTTTACAAGAACACACAGAAAGACCATCATTGTTCAAAGTTCCCTTAATGACTTATCTTTTTCTTATCTTCTTTGTAGTAGCTAAGAAAGATTCTGGAAGATGTTGATCTGAATATAAGAAAATACAGTATCTTTTGTCTTCTTCATCTTTAACATTTTCAGACAGGACTATTTAAACTTTCTCCTATGCTCTTTGTCATCTTTGAAAACATGTGTCCAACCATCCCCTTTCTTGAAAACTCTTGTGGCGCTGCAGATGTAGGGACACAGGGTGGCTGGTATACATGCTTAAAATACATCACTGCTTCTCTGTACTCTCCCTCTTCCCGTTGTGGTGTCCTCTTGTGTCTCATTACATAATTGCATAGGAAATTCTTTCAACTTCTTTGAGAAAAAAAATAATTACTTTTTTCAGGTCATGTCAGACTGATGATCTGTGAAGGATTCAAATGATTTTTTATAATAATAACAGCAACAATGATAATAAGCTTGATACATTCAAAAGTACTTGAATCTTGCCCTTACCTTGTCAGGTAGAAGTCATATGGTAATGTGATTTTTGAAAGTTCAAGATGTATGCTTTTCCTAATAACTGTGGTGAGACAATGATTCTGTCATGGCAGAAATCTTTATGTCTGAGCTTCCTTTCACACCTTTTCTAGTTAATGTCTTAAGTTACTCTTAGGTTCAATAAGTGATTCTAACTCTATGGCTCCACCTAGTTAATCTCATTTTCCTATGGGTGTATGTCAGTACAAAATGATCTATTAATTTCTTTGGACATCTTGGTATCCTGTGAGTATTGTATTTAATTCATCCAATTGAAACGTTCTCTACACAATCACACATAATTTCTTTTTAAAACCTATCTTTCATTCTCCTATAGCTTGTGTTTATGGGATATTAAACACAACATTTATTTTTACCTTTGTTTAGAGTGTACAGTCAAAACATGTTTTTGATTTAGGCTATAATGGAATTTTGAAAAATGTGTTTATAATGGTATTCTTTTACCTGCAAGTTTTACCCTTTTTAAAGAGCTGCAATTCCAGCTCAAGGTCTATTTCTTAGTCCTGTCTTTCAGATAAAAGAAGAGGAAGGCTACCTGCTGTATAGTGACAATGCAATGAATAAGTTTGTCCTTGGCCTGACAGAAGAATTTTACCTTGTGTAGAGCTATTTTTACCTTATCGGAAAGAATATTGCCTGCTTTATGCTTATCTTTAGATATCTTCAACATACGTCTTTAAACATTTTAATACATATCAGGCAATATCCATTTTAAACTCTGTCATAAATCTGAACATAAAATAGTTTAAACTCGCAGATTTGGGCTGGCAGAGGACGTGTTCTTCAGTGATCTAATTTCTACTTTGAAAGTGAATTGACTGGTTTAAGGCACTGATAATGAACTACAGAGCCTTCCACAGCTTCTGTGCTAATTTACCAAGCAATATTTGCCTAAAACAAAACCCAGATCTGTTTCTTATTTTTAATTTTATCCTAATTGTCAGTGGACCGTTGCCTGGGTCACAAAAACCTGCTGCTTCACAGCTACCATCAGCTGCAGCCAACTGATGAACAGAGAGAATGAATGATCCTTCCTGTGCATGCCAAAAAGGCACACTACAATTAAGGTGAATTGGAAGGCCATTAAATGGTAAAAGCTGCTTGAACTTTTGTAAAAGTCCTTCTGTCAGTGGCAGAATATTTCCCCCTTTATTTGGTTGTTTATTTTGTTTTTAGTCCTGCAAAGCTTGCCTGTTGCTTAGACTGCCTTGAGATTTTTCCTCATTTATTTTCCATTACATCTTTCACCTTCTGCAGAGGTGGTTTTTTTTTGTTTTTTTTTTTTTTTGCTTGGTCTTATTTAAACTGATACTCTTGTGATGCTGGGTGTCATTCTTCTGGAGTGCACCTCACTAGTACATACGTGCACTGAGAGAAACCTATGTTTCAGCTCATTTCAGAATAATGTTGATATCCACAGTACTGTGAGAGGCAGCCATACTACTTGGCAGAGATTGTATGACCTTCTGAAATGGTCTGAAACACTAGCTCTGTAAATTCTTTACTGTTTCCCTTTCATAGTGGAGACCACTCCTATGTCACACGTTGTACTCTAGTGGCACTGTATAATATTTGTTGAATAAAATGATTTTTAGCGATTAAGATAGTTGTGCTACTCCTGCCACAAACACTCCATGCTAAATGTTCCTTGCATGTTTTGCATATATATTGCTAATACTATCTTTACATTAGATATGGTAACTGACACTTAACTATACATTTTGAAAATGGTCAAGCCTGTGCCATATATTGAGTGTGGAAGAGATGTAGCTAAAACCCCAGGAACTGCTTTGAAAATAACATAATAGGCATTATCATCTTTGCCCCTAGCACTATGATAAGAGTAAATAAATTCAATCTTTCAGGGCAGAGGATGAGCACCTATGGAGCACAAAAAGGCATTTTCTTATCAGTATCCCATATACATGATAATAATATGAAGGATAGATTCATTCTATGTGAGGCTCTCTGACATGTCATACACGTTACAGGTCTATAATGCAACTGAGCTGATGGCCAGCACTGCTGAGAGGTTACAGTCCCCACCTCCAAAGCTGTCCACCCTTTCTTTTATTATTTTTTTATAATTTTAAAAGTAAAATATAGGGTTTTGAATACTCTTTTTAGTAGCTGTCTTTCTCCTTTTTTTTCAGTATGGTGAGATATGAGACGTCTGAGATTTACAGGAAATGAATTTAATTTCCCTTTCATTTGATTTTTTCCATTTAATGTGGGGAAACTGCAAGCATGATCCTTCACCTTTCCTTCCTTTTAAGCTTGCCTACATTCAGTCATTTGACAGCTAAATTCATGCTTTTGTACCTGTTAATCCTTTCTTTCACTGTATGCTAACAAATCCAATTTGGAACCCACAGATAGCCAAATAAAACCTGTTTGTTACCTTTCTTCTTTAGTTTGAAATTAATTGGCTTGAACAAGTAGAAACTTGAGTCATACATAGTACTTTTATTTTTAAACAAAAATATCTTTGTTTTTTCATTTCAAAAAAAAAAAAAAAGTATTTGCCCATCATAGTACTCATACAAAACACGAAACAGGAGAAAAAAGTTCTGAGTTTGCTATAGCTAATTGGAAAATAGCATTTATTTACATGAGTTAAAAATAGCGCAAATTAGAAAACTTCTGCTTATAGAAGTTACAATTTAGATGTCACAGATTTCCCTTCTTTTGTGTTGGACGGGCTTCCAGTTTGTGCGTCACAGGCAGTAAAAACTTTATATAAAGGATGAAAACAAGTACCCTAGGAAATAGGAGATTCTACATTAAAAAGTAAAATATGTCATGCTACTGCAGATATATGTAAATTAAAAGATTTTTTTCAAGAAAATAAAGTGCATTTTCCAAAATCAAAGATTTTAGAAAATAAATCAATATTTCAAATTTAGTTTGGAATTAAAATCAAAAGACTGAAGTATTTAATTAAAAAAAAAACTAAGTGTATTTCTGTAAATTCTGATTAATTATTTTCAGGCTTAAAAGAAATTGCAGAAACAGTCTGTGAAATAAAATCTCAGAGACTTTTTTAGAAGCATAAAAGATTGCTTCCTTGTCCCTCTATGTAAATTGGGAAGAATCTCTCCATACACTAGATGACTTTTTAGTATTGAACTCATGATATTTTCATTTATTCAGCTGTTTGATTCCCTGATCCAAATTATTTTTTTTAAATAAATGTATCAACATTTATAGTGCACATAGCAGACGTGCAGTATGGGTTTCAGATAGCCACTAGTATTAAGGCTCTTTTTCTGATGTCTGCAACATAGATTCTTCTTTTCCTCCAAATGCTGTGGAATTACTGCTATGTTAATACCTATTCCAACAGAGAAAGAAATGGTTTAGAGATGTTATTCTGGTTTGAGTATCCTCTCAAAACATGCTGAAAACATGGCACATCAGTTCAAGTTCTAGCCACATTTTAAATTCACTGAGGTTTGTTTGTGCATAGTCTGGAGATTTGAAGGCATTTGAGGAGTAAATCTAATTTCATGTTTTAGGACACCCATATAGAGAAGATTTATCGTATTTTCTTGAGAAGGAAGACTACAAGAACAATTTTACCATAATTTAGTGTCATTCTTGCCTGAAAAAAAAATGACCTTGAAGAAAATCAAGGGGACACACAATTTTTAGGACTTGGCAATAATGCATTAAAAAAAGATTATTGTATTCCTAAATTGTGTATTAAAATAAAAGCTAAACATTGGTTACTTAATAGACTGCATACAATATTGGTTCATAGATCAACTTCCTTTTAGAAATATACAAGATTTAACGCAAACATACATAAATTTGTAGACCCAAAGTTGCATGCAAGTAAAATCCAGGCATTCTTAACTAGGGTAATTTTTCCTTCAAAGCTGTTCTCCCATCAAGAAAAAACTCTTTATTCAGGGATATACCAGGCCACTGCTTTCTAAACATAAAATAACTGTTACATCTCTGCAGGATCTACTATCAAGTAACATTCATCAGGTGACATTGTAAGTGGAATTACGCCAGATTGTATTATAAGCCATGGTGTCGTTATTTTAAAGTGCAATACAATATTTCGTTAATACTTCATTGCCTAGCAAAGTTTTTCCCAATTTGGGAATGTTGCCCTATTATTTGTTAAAATTCTACTGAAGCCCATCCACCTTTTCTCTATTCAAACATGGTATCTACTGTTGAAATCAGAACACTAATTAATTTTGTCTAAAACCAACATAAATTTTGATACATTGAAATTTTAGGCTTCCAACCATATTCAAGAAATGCTTTAGAAATGTGAGTTTCAGAATCTGACAGAGAACAATCAACTGAGTGCAGCTAAGAACGTAACAATTCTAACTGGTGTTGTCTGGCTCATACCAGCACCTTGATCTGTGTGCAGAAATTAAAATGTACACCTGTAGTTCATTAAATGTCAATGAGAGATGCGCCCACGGGTCCCATTGATTCATATTTGGGATCTAGTGCCTGCTGAAGCTTCTGTGTCCTTTTCAAAGGTGTCACTGGGTACCCTTATTGCACCTCTGTTCACCTAGATCCATCCACATAAGGAGAAATGTCTGAAAAAAATCCTGATTGACTAGTGGCTTTAAATGGCATTACTGGCACTGAGGAATGGATAAAGGCACCAGTTTGATGGCAGAACTGAGCTGTCCTGTCTCTTCTGCTACAGATAACACATGCTAGAGCATAGCTACGTACCTCAAATGTGAATCCAGGTTCAGTGTTTTCTGAGGCAAAAAGAGTAATCAGACACTTTGGTTGAGAGGCTTTATATACAAAAAAATTGTTCGCAGCAGTGCTCCATAGCTTCATACAAAGGTTTTTGTATGAAAAGTGAAATGTTGAAGGACTTGGGGGTGTTGCTCAATGAGAAAATGAACATGAGCCGGCTTCAGTGTGCACTTGCAGCCCAGAAAGCCAACCGTATCCTGGGCTGCATCAAAAGAAGCGTGACCAGCAGGTTGAAGGAGGTGATCCTGTCTCTTGACTCTGGTCTTGTGAGACCTCACTTGGAGTATTGTGTGCAGTTCTGGTGTCCTCAACATAAAAAGGACATGGATCTGTTGGAACAAGTCCAGAGGAGGGCCACGAGGATGATCAGGAGACTGAAGCACCTCCTGTATGAAGATAGGCTGAGAAAGTTGGGGCTGTTCAGCCTGGAGAAGGCTGCGTGGAGACCTCCTAGCAGCCTTCCAGTATCTGAAGGGGCCCTATAGGGATGCTGGGGAGGGACTTTTCATTAGGGACGGTAGTGATAGGACAAGGGGTAATGGGTTCAGACCTAAACAGGGGAAGTTTAGATTGGATATGAGGAGGAGGTTCTTTACTCTGAGGATGCTGAACACTGGACTGGGTTGCCCAAGGAAGTTGTGAGTGCTCCATCCCTGGCAGTGTTCAAGGCCAGGTTGGACAAAGCCTTGGGTGACACGGTTTAGTGTGAGGTGTCCCTGCCCATGGCAGGGGGGGTTGGAACTTGATGATCTTAAGGTCTTTCCAACCCTAACTATTCTATGATTCTATGTTCCTTATTCCCCCCCGGAGGGAAACTTTTAGATGGAAAATAAATTTTCCCACAACTGAATTGTGTTTATAACATTGAAGAAATGAGAATGAAATATTTAAAAGGAGTGAATGTACTATAGACCAGAATTGGGGTTAGATCCAATACAGCTGATTTTCTGTTCTTCTCATCACAATGTGCTATGCAGTGTCCAAATGACATTAGCAACATCATCAGTCTAGATGTTTGCCATGGTGTTTGCTTGACTTTTTTCGCAGAGTATGAGTCATTTCTACTGGTGATAAAAAAAAAACAGGATATGGCAAAAAAAAGAAAAAAAGGAGCACTATTAATTTTTTTTTTTTTTTTGTAAATGGTATATATATTGTTTGCTGCTTTTCCTTTGATACTGGATCTAAGTGCACTAAAACGAGTAATAAAGTGCTGATGCAACATGGATTTTTTTGTGATGGAAATAGATTTAGTTTTAAAGGCCCTTCTGTTATAGATTAAGGTATGAAAAAAAGGAACTGTCAGCTTTACAGGAGGAAATAAAATGTAAGTCACAGTAACCACAAAATTTAGAATCTTTGTTGTGTAACTAAATTGCTCTGTTCTTTTGATAGATCTGGGGAATTTTAGCGGCCGGACAAGAAGCGCTGTCTCTGTACGTGAAGGTCAAGGAGTTGTTCTGATGTGCTCCCCTCCACTTCATTCACCAGGTACATTAGGCTGCAGCTTGTATGCACACTGGTCCTTTAAATTTTGCTCATTATTGGATGCTCAGTAATTTAGTAACAAGGTGTGTTTAATTGTGGAACTTAAGAAACGAAATGCCCAGCATTCTGCTAACAGTTTTTTGGGTGCCAAAGGAGTAATTAAAGCTCATGTACTGCAAATGCCACCTAATAACAGCAGAATTTCTGTTACAAGATTGTCTTATTCCCAGTATAAAACTTGAATGTAACAGCAGTCTCCATGCCACCTATGGTGAATGTGCTGCCTTGCGGTCACAGATTTCTTTTAGAGTTTAGAAGCCTTGTTCCAAATGTCAGTGCCAAGATACCATTGTTGAATATAAATTGTCTTTTGTTTTCTGTGGTACAGATGTGATTTTAGTTGCTGATTCTTGCTGTATAGCTTGGTTGACAGCACCACTGCACCATTGCCAGAAGTCAGAAATATCATAAATCCCACAAAATGCCTCTGGATTCCCAAATGAAATCGTAGATATTCTAGAGAGGTTACATTTTTACTTTTTAAATTGTCACTGCTGCAGCGTCTGCAGCTAGCTTAGTATTTATTTATATTTGCATACCATATAGCACCTGGAGTGACAATGTTAGCCAGAATATCTCGGTTTTCAATAGATGCAGTATAGCCTATCCTTTTCCTCTTTGGGAAACAAGATCTGTACTGAGGGAAGATTTTCTTCCTCCAAATTTGAGCCCTGAAAGAAGGTCACATTGAAGATGGAAGAGCTGCAGAAATGAAAATCTCTGAGTTTCTGTTAGAGAATTTTTTTGTTTCCGTTTATTCTGGAGTGATGACAGTTATCAGTGTAATTAAGGCTTGTTACCTTCTGGCCATCTCTCTACTTTTCTCTCTTCTGAGTACATTCTCTTTTTATGGTTTTTATTTCTGAACTTGACAGTACAGTCTCTGTATGATGGGATTAAGTGCATGATGTTAAGGCTTGATTATGATAAGTAAACTGAGAGGGGAAAGATGTAGGCAGAAAAAGAGCTGAATTTGATTCCCTAAGCAAACTGAGAATGTAAGGATAGATGAGCATCAATAGTGAGTAGTCATATACCTTTTAACAGCAGTCATTCCACAAAATGCACCTTACATATTATCAAACTGTTAACATATTTTTTGGTAAAATTATGCATTTAAACTTATATTTAGACAGCTTCCAATGCAGTGTTTTCTTGTACCATACACATTGCTTTTCCTGGTGAAAAAATAGTACCTTTCATTTTCTTCAGTGAGCCACCAAATCTACTGCAAGCTCTATCAGTATAGTGGCTGGAATCTCCTGGGAAAGGGAAGAGCTACCTCCATGGGCCTTCCAAAAAATTCCACATCAGGTGATGTTTCAAGGATAAATCATTCCATGAAGCTCTGGCGATATGGTACAAGACACTAATGAAAAATTACTTCCAGATCAGAGTCAGTTTGGGAAAAAAAATTTTGGAGAAAATCAGAACGTTAAGGGGGAAGTATGTGAGTTCAGTTCTGTAATTAAGCAATGAACATGGAACTTCTTTTCCAGCTACAAAAGTCTTTTTTTGCAGTGCAGAGAAACTTTGAGGATTTATATGCAGGGACATCTAAAATACATCTTTTAATTTTTTTGTTATTTTTTTTAACTTCTGGATATTTCGTTTTAGTTTCTGTGCCTAGATGGCATTGTCTTCTAAATAATCCTAAGAAGTCTGACCCTTAAAACAACCTAGGAGACAGACTTTCAAGTGAATACTAAACAATTGTAGTGGATATATCTAAGCTAGAGACTATTCAAGGTATGTTCAAAATGTGTGAACATCTAACGTTAATAAGACCATGAGTTATGGTAGTGGTTTTGATGATACAGATTTTTTTAGTGGATGAGCACCACAAGCTACCCTATATTGGTTTTTTTTTTTTCACATTGATCAGCACCTTTAGAAATAATTTTCACTTACTTATCCCAGGAGATAAATCCATGATACAGTATCAAATCTAATCATTCTCCACAACCTCATAAGTAATTTGTCCTTCAACAAAATCCCATTTCTCACTCTCTAAAGTCAATAACTAGTTATAAACTTGCCTAAGAATTTCAGTATTGAGACCTTTTAGAAAATCATTGTGGGAAAATAAGATGACTTAGTGAAAGAACACTGTATTAAGAGATATGGGTTTATTAACATGTTTTCAAATCAAAGATAAATATTTTTGCTGAATAAAACCTGCATTCCATTCTTACAGAACATAATTCTAGAAAAATCTGAAAGTCGTTAAGAAGCACCACTGACTGAAAAAACGCTACACTAATTTCTTTTGACAGGAGCTTAATCAGAAAACAAGTTTTATATGTATAGAGACTTGATTTCTGTTTATTGATGCTGCCATATATTACCAAGAGGTAATGCAATAAGCAAAAAAACCCCAAACACAAACTTATGATACATATAGATTATTCACGTAGGTTTTCATTAGATTGCTGTTCAAGTATTTCATGAAGAAAGAAGAGGGTTGGGGGGGGGATAGGGGAGGAGAAGTGCACCTAAAATATATTCAGACTATTTGCAGTGCATATTCAGATGAGAGGATTATTTCTTGGTTTTAATAAATGAGTTTGTTAAGTTATCGTGGTCTTTGATAAGAAATAACTGAACAGCAAAGCAAGGGAATTTTAAAGAGATACTTCTACAGAACAGTGAAGGAAAATACGTTCAATGAAAAGGATTTTGTGCAGATCCTTTATGACAAACAGGCACCAGAGGATTCTCACCTACTCCTTTTCCTGGACCATCACTCCAAAAACAATGCTGCCTCTGACTTCATTGTGAGTCCTGTATAATTTAAATATGTCTAATCCAGAAATTTTTTCACTAATTTTTTTTTTGTTACAAAACCTTAAGTTGTCCCTTATGAAATATATTAATCATGGATAACTTGATCATCCACAAGCATAACATTTTATCCTTTTTTTTTTCCTTCCATAAACATTGATTCTTCCTCACCCCCCATTAGTTTTCTCTCTAAAATGGGTTTCCTAGAGGTTAACTCAGGTACACTTGCTAAGCAGGAGGTTCATTAATTACCAGCTGCTTAAATAACAAGTTTTTTTGATGTCTCCATTTTAAAAGGCCTCTACTGCTTTTTCTGTAAACAGGATTATGGCTTTTCTTTGTGGTATTTTAAAGGATGTAAATATAGGGTTTTATTCAGTCATTTAATCATCTTAATTACAAGGTTTACCATAGTGAGATTAAAAATAAATGGAATATTTCATCCAGATTTGCATATTTTCCTCAGAATTAATACTTCATCTGAGCTTTTAAGGATTTTATTCAAAGCTTTCAGTATAAGCTTAATAGAGAACAATGTTTCCCAGTGTTAGAATGAGAACAGTGACGATGTTTGCAGGGGAAGGCAGATGTGTGCTCCCTTCCACCTCAAAGGGAGGGAGCACTGCCACATAATCTTCCACAACATGTAACATTGCTACAGTTGTTAAACCGTAACTTTTATTTCTTTCTGAAGGACAAAGACCTTACCCTGTTTAGAAACTGTATTAGAGGCTGCATGTTTTAGGCCTCCTTTTTAGTGTTACGAAACTCTAGATTTCATGAGAAGTGCTTCACCACAGATGATCAATGCCAATACTACTGGGATCACAGTCCTTCCTGTGCATGTCTGGGAAGACAACCATGTTCTGGATGTTTGAATAGTGTGTTGCTAAACTGGGAAGCTGCTGAAATAAAACTCTTACTACAAAGGTCCAGCAGGTTTTTTCCTGTTCTGCTCCCTATACAACTGTCTTAGTCCTCATATTAATTGGACAAAGCCATGTCAAATGTTTTTTTAGGTTGTTCTGATCTCTGACGTACACAGCAGAAACCTGCTTTGGAAGTAAACACAAACCAATCACTTCTCACTGCTCAGGGTCTGCAAAAGAAATCTGAAAGCTGAGTTTGCTTTAGAACTACAGCTTTGGACTGCAGCTTCACTACAAGTAGGAAAGTAAGTTCAACTGATGTGCGGTAGCTCTACAGCTAGAACTCCCTTGGCTAGGGCCATACTCCACAAAATATACATAGGAATAATGAGACAAGCTCTAAACAACCTCATTCAGGTACAGGATTATTAGGAGTAGACTTTTCCAGGCAAATTAGTTATGATAGCAAGATTGTTATATTTGGGATGGACTGCCCTCAGTATGCTCATTAGTTTGTTTACAGGCAATTTTCTCAGGTATCTCTGCATGCAGGGCACAGCAAATTCTGTTTTGAAGACATTTATATACCCTCTGGCTCTCCATTCACTAAGCTGGCTTTTGTGAATGTGATTCACAGATGTCTAACTTTATGTATATGAAGGTTACAAGGTTATCTTAAGGCTGTGGATTAAATCCCAGGATCCAGGCATCTGACAGCAGCATTTCAGTACACAACAGTAGAGAGCTTACATATTTATGTGGTTCTAGCCATTACCAGCTTCTTCAGAATCATAGGAAAACTGTGTGAACTCAGATCTCGCCATGTCTCTCTAGACATGACTGAATGCTAGTTCATCACGTTAACCTGTCTTAACCTGTCACTATAGGTGACCATGATTTGTGATATCATTATAGTTCTGTATGTATTAAACAGCAAAGTAACATCCAGTTCTTTTTCTATGATACAGTTTTTCAAATCTGACTTTGCAAATCAACTTTAGAGTAGAAAGCTACATAATTTGCTTCCAGGAAAGACCAACGTGTAGGTAAAAGTCATATTTCTCTCTCACCTTGCAAGTAAGGAGGACTGTTTTACTGGTTGCTGCCAAAGCACTGGCCACCACAGTATTATGAGAACAACAGCTGGACAGGTCATGTCTCCAACCATGATTCTCTCTTTATCTAAACAGAACTTATTAATCAGTCAGTACCGTCTATTAGAAGTTTGTAGAGTTGAGCATGTATGAAACTGGTGATAGCAAATAGAACATTTCACATTAACTGGATATAACCACTGTGTCCTAACTGCTGAGCTTGCTGGGAAAGTAGAACTGTCCAGTACCCCGATCCTTCTCCTTCTACTAGCAGAATTGAGATTTACAGGACCACTGAAGTTTGGGTTTTTTGTTGGTTTTTGTTTTGGTTTTTTTGGGGGTTGAGTTGTTTTGGTTTGGTTTAGTTTTTTTGGGGGGTTGTTTTTTGTTGGTTTTTTTTTTTCTTTTTCCACTAGACTTACATTAATGTTAAAATGGAAGCTAAATATGTGTCCTAAATAACAAACAGTTGATCTGTAGTAAAGGGATCTATATGAAGACATACAGGACACCTATCTTAACCATGTTTTGATCTCTTGTAATTGCATGAGATTTTTATTCATTTCAATTCATTGTGAGATCATGATTCTGAGTAACAGAAACAAGCAACTTAAGGAATAAGTGCTGATGGTATAGGAAATAGAAGTTTCTTTAATAAAATCTGAATAGATCATACATAGGAGACAAGATAGCACAGCTTCTCTATCATTTCTTTACATGTCCATAACTTATACATTATCATAATGTGAACATAAAATGTTTTAAAAACACTATTTTGACAGGCACGTGTATCAACAGAATGAGTTAACTGTCAAGAGCTGGAGGGTCCGTGTACTTCCCTCTTCGTTTTTACTATATTTTTGTGTTTATTTGACTTGAATGCTAATGAAGCTTGAGTACTTTGCTTTTCAATAAGAGAGAAAAAAAAGGTGTTAGAAGATAGGTTCACAGTCCTTTAAACTCTATATTCCTGTCCTAAATATGGGTTAATTCCATAGGTCATCTCATCTCTTCACCCATGTTTTTCCCTGGAAGATGTTTCCCTCTTGGATCCTCTACTTTATCACTTTTAGTAGACTGCTTTTAAAATTTTCTTGTACGTAATACTAATTCCCATATGTGCTGTCATTAAAGTGAACGTCCATGGCATCTGATACAGCTCAGCAGAGGAATCTGTATTCTTTATCTGTATAACTGATTGATGACTGTGCCTGTAGTTTTCATTATAGCATCATAGAATGCACAAATGCAATTAACTGTTTTTTCCTTCTATGCTCTTTTCATTACTCAATACATGACCAGTAATTTTGCTGCTGACTTCCCTAAAGCACTTTATGGGGTTTCCTTCCTCAATCTTGTTGAACGCATGCATCTGAAGCTATGAAATTTAAGAGTTTGTGAATGAAAGAATTTTCTGTAGGGTAGCATTGTTACAAGCTATGTTTGCCAATAAGGAAGTACTCACAGTCTTTTGACAAGGTGTTGTTATTAGATTTTAAGCACATTTTGATGACCTGTTTATGCCCCAAATTCTAGGCAATGTCTATGTAGTAGAAATAGAAACATAATTATTATCAATTTGAACTTTGTTAACATGGAAGTCTAGATTTTCTCTTATTTTCTACTTCTTAAAAATAATTTGAAAAGTAATAACTAGACAGAAATGTGTGACTAGTCCAACTGTAGTAAATTCTCCCAAAGAACATGTAATTTTCTATTTCTAAAACCCACTTTTCCAAATGTTATGACCCCCTTAAAAACACCAGTAATTCTTTAAAAAAGTGTGCTAACCTACACCAGAAACTCAAAGTTCTGTGTCCCTAGACACTCACTGGAGCTGTTCTTCCCCTCAGTGACTATGAAAATGTAGTGAAAGAAAGCTGGTTGACCTTGGCCAATTAAGGCAGTGCACAGTGTTGGATGAAGGGGCAGCCCTGACAGGGCTCTGCTTAAGGGACGTGTCCTGTAGTTTTACAGCCACACTGCTGTCAACAAATATTACCTCAGCTGCCAGTTCAGGAGAATTAAAGTGAAAAGAGATACCAGGAGAAGGGGGAGGAAGCACAAGAGATACATTAAGTTAAAAAATGCATTGAGTATGTTGGTGCTCAGGATCGTGATCTGTTGCCTATGTGGCTAGTACTCTACAGGTTGACAAATGGGACGGTAATGATGAAAAGTTTCTGGAGTGGGCAAGCTGCTCTTTCCTAGGGACAAGTTACTAGCCTGTTACAGATGTGTCCCAGCAAAACAGACAGAACAATCAGGAGCTTCTCAGTGTGATGATTAAACAAGACAGCATTGTCCTGCCAGGTTTAACAGAAGTGTATATTCACGGTATCTCAACCACATTTTTGGAACTAGTATTGTAAAGTTAGCAATTAAAGTGTCAGAAACTTTTTCTGTGGTGAAGGCTACATAACTTCTAACATTAACAGTTTTAAGCAGTTACAGTCACAGAGGTACAGGGCTTTTGCAAAATTGACCCTCTCATTGACCTTCCTATTAGAATCCATTTTCTGATGTTTTACTAAGTTAGTGGCTGGAACAATACCGTTTTACAAACATGTCAGTTAGTTAAATGTCAGAAAGCCCATTTTGTTTCAGAGAAAATTCCTAATTAATCCCAATTACCTATCCACTTCACACCACAGAAAAAAACAGAGTGAGAGTGCACATGTTAATCAATATAACTAGGGAAAAGAAGCCAGAAATAAAATACTGATCACATAGCTGAAACAAGAGGAAAGACAAGAAGGAGGAATAGATGAGAAAGGATTTATTTCCAAGGGTCTGGGGTCCAGCTTTTTCCCTCCATTACCATTGTGTCAAAATATTAAAGGATAAAAAAATTATGAAAACAATGGAGTTTTCAGAAAATGTAACTCTTACCAGACTAGGCATGATTGACTTAATTCAGTGGTGACTCTGGTAGACGTGACTACAGAAAATGTTAGGTCGGTCTGTTCTTGATTCAGGAGGAGGCTTAGGACTGAACTGATCTGAGTTCTGTAAGATGCCATTAGCACATTTCCCTATGTAATAAAGTCAGGTATTCCTTATTTTCTAAGTATGATATAAAAGTAAACTTACAGGCATTTGAGGTGATACAATGCTTAATGAAACATAGATGTTAATTTAAAAAGTTCAGGAAGATTGTTCTAAATAAATGAAGTGCTCGAAAAACAATTCAAGTTGGGATATGTAGCTTTCATTTTACTTTTTTTCAAAGGGGAAAATAGAAATTGTTTAGAAATAATATATCTGGTTGTACTTACGTTCTTTTGCCTTACCCAGTACAATGATAACTGGCATGAAGGTAGTTATGACTTAACAGTGAATATGTTAAAGGCCGTTGCTTGGATTTTTCAAGGAGAAAATGACTGAATAGAAAGAAGCATAATATAATAGAGTACAGGACAAAAATCTGAAACATTGCAAATGAATCCAAGCCCTGTGCAGCACGTACAAGTGCATCCTTTATCTTCTGACAACAAAAGATATTTTCCTGAGCAGTAAGAGTGGAGAAGTGACTTCTTTTTTATCACAATGCCATCTTTTTTAACAATGTAATAATCAATACCACACTTAATTCTGATAATTTGTTTGCCCACTTCTATCTCCTGTGTTCTTCTGCTGTGCTCCAATATTGTTAAAATCTCTGCTGATGACTTCATTAACCAGCTAATACAATTCCTGTTGTGTTGATGCTATTACCCTAGAGTGGAGAATATGTAAATGGAAATTCTCGTTTCATTTATTGGTTTATTGACGTGTTAATTTTCATGGTATTTCCTCTTTCAATAATTATGAAAGTCTTCTATTGGAGACTGCAGGGATACAAATTCCTGAAGAAGGGAGAACGAAAAGAAGGACAGAGACAATCTGATGAAGGGCTTGTCTTAATGTGGCTTTTCCTGCCACACTAAGTCCCATTAGGAGTTTAGCAAACTACCGTGTAGTTCAATTCTGAAGAGTTCATTTTCAGCTGTGCCAAATGAAGATGGAAGGAGCACTACCAATTTTATGGAGGGTAACAGAGGGTGATCTACATCATAGAAAATTTCAAGAAAAGACTAAAATTACCCTAATACACAAACAAGTTCTTTTAACTTTACAGCATCATGCTTCAAGCCTAAAAGAGAAAGGGGTTTGAGAAACATAGTTAATCTTCCTAAAACTAAGCATGTACATAAAGGGAGCAGAATTGCCTGATGTTGGCATTACTTTAAGAATAATATTTCTCATATGTATAAATAAGCTGATACAGCAGGTGTCACTTTGCTGTTGCTAAGCAATTGTGAAGGAGAGATTATAATCACGGGACACTGCCCTAGGCTGAAAGTAAGACAACAGAAAGCTATGTATTATCTCAAAATAACAATTATGTGGAAAGTAGAAGATGGATGGAAGCAGTTCACTGGGCTTTCAGTAGTACAGAACAATGTACACAGGGAGTTAACAATGTGTTGTCTATATGTAGAAACAGATAAAAGTCTCTACATTGCTAAATTTTAAATTATTTATTGTTGCTGAGGTTGTTTCTAGTGATTTATTTGTACAACGTGGTTGAACACCATTATCAGCATTCTAGGGCAGTATGCTAATGTGACGTGCCTTTTTCTTCATCTGCACTTTATTTTTTAATGAAGATGAAAAAATAATCTGTCACTTTAAATATGGCCTGTTTTTTGACTGATGGGAAGTCAGTTCCATCTTCTTCAGTTTTATTATATGAAAGTGATGATAATGGTACTGGTCTTGAGATTTTAGGATAATAAATACCATAGGAACAAAGGAGCAGGCCGAAGGAAGATCCATCAATCATATTGTGCCATGATTGAATTCACCAAATATTGGCCTGCAGATAGACTCAACAAAAGCCTTTAAATTTGAATTAAAATGCCTACCACCAAGAAAACACAAAGCAGAGAAGCAGTGGCATGTATCTGAAGTTCAGTATGTGCAGCCATTCAAAGGCAACCCTATGAACCCCGAGTACTCATTTTTTGCCAATACAATATAATTCTTATGACAACAACTGCATGTGAAGAATGGTGAAGGCTGTTAGAAAAGATAGTGTTCTGAAGTATAAACTAGAACTGCATTACCCTTTTATTTTCATTTCTACATCCAGAAACGTGAAATTGCATCTTTTAAAATAGGCATTTCTGCTACTATTAATCCTTCCTGGCATTATGTGACATAAAGTGACAAATCTGTTTTCTTTCTTGGAAGCACACAAAAAAGCAAACTAAACCATACATATAAACTCCTTGAGAGACTGATAGTCTGATAACTGGAGTACTAGTATTTTCAGCTAAATTACAGAACCTGCTTAACAGACCTTCTGTTGCTAAATGATGAGCAGAGGAAATCTAGGGCTGCAAGATTTCGCATCTCTCAGATGGGAAAGGTAACATAACTCTTTGCAGTTGACAGATTTGAACGATGAACATTTTATCATTAATTTGAGGTTTTGGTGTGGTTTTGGATTTGTTGGTGGTTTTTGTATGAATGTCCTACTTATACCTTTGAAGTGCATTAATCTATTCAATGCAGTAATCTGTTAAATGCATTAATTTAATTCAAAAGTCATAAAATGAAAATTCCATGTCATGCAGCAGCTCGCTTGGTACAGGATTCTGGTGTTCACTGCAGGTAACACTGCTCTGGAATATGGCTTTCCATTGTACTCACCCCTGCAGCAAACTTAGCTAAGAAGTAGACCATGCCGTAGTAACTATCACACCAGTGCCATTAAAAGGTAGAGAAAATCCAGCATCTTAGCATCATCAGAGAAAAAGAAAGATATAAAGTGTGAAAAAAAGGAAAAAACCCACAGAATTTTAAATTCTGTTGAACACTTTAACAGAGAAAATAATTCCTCCTTATGATTATTCTATACATTGATGTGTTTTTCTGAGCCTTAAACAATATTCTCACTATTTTTCCAATTCCACACTTCTCATATGGGTGCAATAGTTTGTCATTATCATAGAATTCTTGTTCATTCAAATTAAGAAACAATCAACTTGCATTACTGTACATTCGACACATCTGCATCCTTAAAAAGGTTCTAATAATAACAAGTTACCAAAATCACAGTTTACAAGTGACTCACCCTGCACATTGGCCACTGTAGAAGAGCAGTTGAGATGACAATAAAATTAAGTAGAGCATTTGAAATCATGACTGTTATAGAAAAGTTGAAGAGATTTGGCTGATCTGGCCTTGAAAACAGAGGCCTGGTACACACAAGGATAATGGTCTTGCATAGTAACTGTAAAAGTTTAATATAGGTCATCAACAAAGCATTTTCTATACTTTCTGTACAGTAAGTTGAATATGTAATAAACAGTATTGAAAAAAATATATGCACAAATATTAATGAAAATTGTCAATGTATTAACTGAGCAATGAAATAGATTATTCTGAAGATCTAAATTTAGGAATATAACTCACTGGACATTTTTAAAGACTTGGCTGAGAATATCTGATATTCCCTGAGAGCAAAAGAAGGGCCTGAATGAGCTCGTGGTTTTGAGTTCTTTTTGATCACGGTATTTTGATTCTTTCTGGAAGAGATTTTTTTTTTTTTTAAATATGGAAATCATGCCAGTGAACTCAAATATGCTTAATAATCTAGCATCTTTTCCCAGAAGCCGTATTTTTGCTATATGCTGTGTGCTTTCTTTAAAGAACATATCTATGAGAAAGATATTTCCTCGGTCTTTACATATTTCAGTGACTAGCTACATTTCATACGTGTCAGATGTACAAATGAGACTATATTGATTGGTAGAATTGTGTTTCAGGTAAGTGAGCAGTAGATACAGAGCCCCCAGAGCAGAAAAGAAGTAGTTTCATTGCTAGCTGATAAATTGACAATATCTCTTTGCTGTATGTGCATGCATTGCAACGCAATAAAAAAATTATCTTCATTAAGTATTTTCTTGAAGGATTAATGAGTACTGATAATAAGCCACAGCAGCACAAAGAAATGTACCAAAATTATTTATCTGGCCATGGTGGGAGGCTGGAGGAACAATCCATTGCTACCATTCATCTTAGATAAAAAGAAGCCTTTTCCCCTCTGAATGTGAAGCATTCTCCATCATTAGAGAGTGCTGCATATTGCACCCTAATTCTGTGGCTGGTGCACACAATATCCAAACAGTGACAGTGATGACAAAGGTGAAAACTGGGCTTGAGATAAAACAAGGTTTCATATTTTCAGCAGGGTAGTTCTAGGTGTATAGTTTTCTTGCTAATTTATTTTGTGTAAACAGAATATTTCTGAATGGTAAAGCAAAGCCAACATGCAAATTTCTTGATTTCTAGCTATTTATAGTAAATTCAGCCTGTGATTATGAGTGCAGGTTTTCCTGCTTTTCTTATATTAAAAAAAAAAAAATAATAAAAGAAAGAAAAGAAGCAACTTCTTCAGAGTTGCTAAAAATCCCAGATTATCTCAGATTTTGGATGTCATTGGGCATCAGTGCCATTTATTCATCAAGTACTGCCATCTTGTGGAATTGGAGTAATCAGAGGAAATCCTAAACAGAGGAAGAGGAATGTATTTTCCTAACAGGATACTGGAGAAGATGTAGTACCATTATCTCTCACTTCATCACAAATAGAATACGCAAAACAGTCTTGTTTCCTGTACAAACACCATAACTCTGCAGAAAACACAATTATGGGATATGTTTTTGCAGGATTTGATGACATTGATGAAATATTTAACCCCTGTATTGACCATACGTTCAAGTTTAAGTGGCCTTAAGGGAGTTTCTGTGGCAATTTTCTTGCTATGTCTTGCTTGCCACCCGGAATACCACTTAGCTCAAAACACTGATGAAAAGGCTGTCCAGAAACCTCACGTTAAATGGCTGAAACAAGCAATTTCTTAGGAAAAAAAAGCCCTGAAGCAAATCTGGGAAACATTCAGGCACTAACAAACACAGGAGTGAATATTTGGTGCTGACTGATTCCAGCACAGCTCTCGTTACAGTACTTGAGGGTTTATTTCTTACTGACCGACAGTGACAGAAAGACTTTTGCATTACCATAGTACTGACATTTTCTGCATCAGAATATCTCCAGAAACACAATACAGCACTAACAGAAATGCTGATATGTCAGTATGCCAGCTTCATCCATTATGGGAAGTACTCCACATTATGACAGTTCAAAAATTAGTGCTGTTAAACTGAGAAAATAGATCTACAAAAATCATTTAAGAAATTATAGTAAACAAGATTTCACACTATAAATTAATTTTGGCAGGAGATAGATGGTCTCAGCTCACTACTTTATCACCAAGTGACCTAGATTTTCACCTACATAACCCACTAAAAAGTACTTAATAAAACACAGAAACAATTGGGCATATGGACAGCTTTCCAAATGACCTTCAGAAAATACATACAAAGCTCCTTGGAGACATTCTTCTGTAAACAAGGCTGGTCAATCATAAAGAGAAATACCAGTTTTGCAGTTAAACTACTTAAACAATTTTTACACCAAGACAGAACTTCCCAGCAGAAGAGTCCTTCAGACCAAGCCACATGAGAATGCCAATTTATAACTACTTCTATAATTCATAATTTCTTTGCCTTTTTATGCTCTGTTTCTGTTTGTGTTGATGAGTAGTATCTGCGTAAAAGTTCCTTTTGTGTTGGCAGTCAACTGTAATTTCCAAGAAGGTCTCTGCATCGTCTGTGCGGTTTTGGCATAGGCATCACATGAAAAATACAATAGCAGGGCATAAAAATAGAAAATAAATTGAGCATATGTTTTGTAAAGATATTCCAAACTTCTGTATAGTGCAGTATTTAGTTTCCTATTTTCGCTTCAACTTTTTCCCTTATTGAAAGCAGAAAGAGCACAACACAGAGAAACAATCAGTTTTTTCTCAAAAGGAGATGACCTCAGAAGGTTCACATCTAGAGTAATTTCTTTGTGATTTTACAGTTACAGTTTGTCTTATTTAGATTTTAGCAGCACTGACTTTTTAGCTTCAAAGTCTCTTGCAGATCATTTGTTTACCTGTCAGGCTTGAGACGCATCTCTGGAATTTAGTTTCCTGTTATGTGCTTTGTGCTTAGCCAAATGACACCGATTCTAAAATATTTTAACATATACCATTATATGAAAATACAGGCTTGAAGTAGTTCAGTGATAACTGCAGTGAGCTGTGTACAAATAGGAGTAGTGTCATCTGTTTGGTCTTAGTCTTCTTGTTCTGAAATTCAAAATGTTTACTCCGCAGTTACTATTTTGGTAGAGTGGGGCTTCAGATAATATTTCAATGCAAGCTTCTCTTCTTGTAGCTTACATGTGCTCCTGTGCTGAACTGCTGTGGGACTTGTGTCATGTAGCTATGTTCATTGTTGATTCAGAATATTTGCCTGTGCATATGCTGTAAATGACAGACTTGTCTATAATAGATGTCAATGTTTAAACTCTTGATTGTCCGTCATTCTTTATTAGTTATTTTTGTACATCATTGCAATTATTTGGGTATTCTCTTATTCACAATACTACTAGAAGAAAACAAAACCCAAACCAAAACAAAACGAAGTGACCCCCCAGGTTTTGTGCTTGGACAGCCTTCAGTATGAATTCTGTGATTTTACTTTTGCTGGCATATAAGCTGGGAAGTCAGAGCCACAGAGTAGATTGCATGTGGCTACATAGTAGCCGCAGTCAGAGCCACACCAGTGCACGTTCCACCCTCTACTATGGCTTCAAATCTATGTGTGTGCCTTTTGTGCAGTGGGTCAATGGCAACGTATACCCATTTTCCCATGGTTGCAGTCATTCTTTTAACACTCTTTTGTAAAATAACTTCTGCAAGATCATCCATCTACTTCTGTCAGCTAAAGACTGTTGGGACCCCAGATCCCAAGCCAGCTGTGGTTGTTTCTCTGTTCTGCATAGAATGCAGTAGAAATTGCAGTTTCCCTGAGATATTTCCACTGAAGCCTGTGCATGCTGTATGGACATAACCTTACAAATCATATTTAACAATTGGCTGAATTCATTAACAAGGTCTAATAAGAAAGGAACTTCATAAAGTGTGTAAGGGGCTTTTCACACAAAAAGGTACAGAATTCCGGACCAATTCCAGAACTGAGCATTTAGATGTAAAGTCTTTAAGTATTTAAAAAATGTATTCTCAGGGTATTGCTGTTTGGAAATGAAAAATAGGAGTAATTCTTTCAATGTCAATGCACTGACACTGTAAAAGTAAACTGTTAGCACTTTTGTCTAGCGGACAAAACTGGATGCCTGACCAGAACCCAGATGGTGTAGGTATGCACAAATAACAGCTTGAAACCTGTTCCTTAGGAGTATTTCTAATTAATAAATGAATGACTAACTTCATATGGTTTTTAGACTACAAGTGGAAAAAATTCTATTCTACATGAGCTACCAATGAACCCACAATGATGACTACTTTGCATTTAGTTTGAACTAATTTTAAGCCAGAGCAACTAGTAAGGCTGATTACTTTCCATCTGAATTGGTAACAGGTCTCTTCAGTTAAAGCTTATGCACTTGCCCTGAACTTGTATGTTCATTGTCACTTTGTAGAATTTTATGCAGCCATGAATCATTTCTACCAGGTGAGACATGATAGCTAAAGTGGCAATGAAATTTTGGGGGCTAACTAGTATTTTGCTTTTGGAACTTTCAACCACTTGGGGACTTTTTGTGAGCCCTGAATTCCACAGGGTTTTGTGTAACCTCTCAGAATTACAATGAGCTCTGAAAAAGTTTTCAAGCAAAAAGTCAGTGTGTGCAGCTTAATTCCTGTTTCAGAGAAGTCCTCCTCTACTGTCAGATAAATATGGTTAATCCTTTAACATAGCAGTTTTGTACTAATTCCATCTTTTTTTCATGAGAAAATTTTCTTCTGATGTAAAAACTAGACAGAACTTCTTCAGAATTAATCCAGAACATCCTGCATCTCTGCATCACTGTTGTGATCTACTTAGACTGTTGTCTTGTATTGGTTAAAAAACAGTCATTGTGCCTTGCTGTTACTTTCTGACCACTGTATGAGGGAACAGTACAATGTAAGGATTTAAAGAACAGATCAGCTGGAACTTCTACTGCTTTCTGCACTGTTCCAGTCAAAGCACACTCCTGGCTATGGCATATATTTAACTAGGCTGTTAATGTATTTCACACTTCCTGTACTGTGAACAGCTATAACAGTTTCTCTCCCATCATTAGCAGGAAAATGGCACAGAAAAAAAAGAATTTTTGAGGTGTTTTCTCTCATTCCTTTGACCCTTTCATTTTCCAACTAACTTTATATAAAGAAAACATTTTGACTGTAGTGGGGATAAAAGTATGAGGGAACCAGGCTGACATATGTGCAATTGCTGTCTTCATATTGCTGCGGAAGCTGAGAGTAGTCACCTAAGAATTCTGAGTCTAAAAACTTGGAGCTTGCTATATGAGTGGAGCATTTTGCAGTAAAGTTTTGGAGCAGCAGTAAAGACTTTATATACCTGAACTAGCTTTGGCTTTTGTGATTTTGGAGTCTATTCTGTAAAAACTATCATGGGGGGAGATTATGGAAGAAATTCCTTTTAACAAATGTGCCAGTTTAAATAGTGAAGAATATATTTTTAAAGTGTAAAGACAAAATGAATCAGTGAAAGATAAGATTTAAAGGAGAACAGTATGTATAAAGTATATTTAAGGTTACGCCTTTAAAGTCTGAATTGGTGGAAATCCATGTGAATAATTCCCTGAAAGGAATTCCCTGCTAAATCAGAATCTCATTAACTTTACTGATACTTGTAATGCTGAGATATTAAGGTGGTGACCTCATACAGAATAATAGGAAATAATCCTTTTTTCTCAACTAATTATTATGAGTATAAAGGGAAAAACTTTTCAGGTGAACAAAATGATTCATGGGATAAAAATAAGAACCAAGCTACTGGCTTTAATTACCATTTTTAAAAATGACTGATTAATTACCATTTTTGAAAATGACTTTGATCCGTCAAATTATGAGGTGAATCAGTTGGTAGCTTTGGTTTAAGGAATTACTCACTGATTGTAGGGACTTAAGCTGCATATAGGAAGGGTTCTGAGGTTCTTCAGAAAAGCAGATGTAGAAAACAGAAGTGTAGTGCAGTAATATGACTTATAAAAAAAATGTTAAGCAACTATTAGAATCTGCTGATTTTAAAAAATGGATGTTCAGAATAAAACCTCTTTATGCACATAGTTGCCAAAGTCATCGCTAGCACTATAGGAAGAATTTTGATATATTTCACTGCAAATCTGAATGAGTAGAGAAAATAATGCTTTTTATATTATTTTTGGCTTGACCTGAATGATTAGAAAAGGGAATTATTTAATATTTTATGGATGTTCTTTGAGTCAATTGAATAATTGACTTGGTGTTTATGCTATTTGCAAAATTCCAAGGGGAGGAAAAAAAAAATCTTCAATTTTAAATTAAATAAAAAGTTTAAAGCTTTTTTTTTTTTCCCTAGACTATTCCGATAAAATTAATTAACTTTATTTATTGGGTGCATCCATTAACATGACAGAGTCTTGTTTCCATAATTACTTTATCACTTTCTTTTTCTCTCTCTCTGTTCTTTTAGAGATCATCTATAGCTGGGTATTTAATGAATTCCCGTCTTTTGTGACAGAAGACAGCAGGCGCTTCATCTCTCAGGAGACAGGCAATCTCTACATCTCCAAGGTGCAAACATCTGATGTTGGCAGCTATATATGCCTGGTAAAAAACACAGTGACAAATGCCAGAGTTTTGAGTCCTCCTACACCTCTGACACTGAGAAATGATGGTAAGAAAGGCATTATTTCTGGGTACCATATGGAAGTAAAAATACTAAGCCAAAAATATTCTATTTAATTTAAGAACCATGATTTTATTGTTTTTCAATATATGCATGCATTTACTGCAGCAACCAGCAAAGGAAAGGTGCTCATAGAGACAGTTTCTTTTAAAACATCTAACAGTTGTGAGAATATTTAGACCTCTGAAGGCTGAGGTGCAATCTCACACCTCCTGATGTATTTCATTTAGAACAGTTACTCCTTGCTATTCTGGTGCTCTGTCACTGACAGAGAGAAGCAAATCTTCTTTCTCAGTAATGTCTGTTTCTTTAGGGCTCTGTTCAGTTGCCTCAACACAGGTGGCCCCTGCCACACTGAGACACCCACAGGCACCTGAGACATCCACAGGGGGACTGGCAAATACCACACAGGGCGTAAAAATCAGCATCAGGATGCCAAGAGGTGCATTCATGAATCTCAGATGACACAAGGCACACATGGTTAGACAGCTGAGCAGAGGTTGTATTGCTTAAAACTTTACCTGTTGCTGCATTAAAGACATGTAACACTTCAACACTGATAAAGTACCACCAAGAGCACTGCAATAGTTTTGATTATAATAATAGTTACCCAGTTAGTTTGGGATTTCATCAAGGCATATAACTGCAGTATTTTTTTCTGTAAATAAATACCTAAATCTTATTATTGAGAAGTGCCTTAGGATTTCCCCCCTGCCAAAAAAATCAAAAGAAAATACCTTCCAATAATATTACTTATGGAACAGTGTGACATTTCAATATAAATGATATGTAACACCAATTCTCTCAGAATATCTGCCTATAGAGACAATTGTGTTGTTTGCTCTTTTGCAGCTAAAAGATTCATATTTATTGCAATATAATTGCCTTTTGGTTTTGTTCCCTGTCAAAATAATGTTATTTTTGAGAGTAATAATTAATAGTTCCATGTCTATATTTTCCTTTTTCCAAGATGTTCCACATTTAATGATGCTTTCTAGTTGTTCAGAAATACATTTCAGCAATTCAGCATATGTGAATTCATACTTGCATAAATCAGAGAGATTGATCATGGATCACAGAGAGGAGAGAAAGAGACTTTGAGCCTTTTGGCTTGTCTATAGCTTTTTCTAGAACCAAGGTTGGTCCTATGCTGTAGAAGCTGCATATAAACATAGAAGACTTCTTAGTTTAACAGAGAAAGTAAAAAATGTCTCCACAGATTAAAATGGAATTAAGTTAATGTTCATCATAACAAGTTGAAATTTCTCTCTGCACAGCATGCAGCCTCTGCAGCAAAAAGCTGAATCTTTTACAGTATCATTTATTATTTTCTTTTGATGGCTTAGTACCTATGCTAATTATTGAGTTTCAAGTGTTTAGTTTTACTGATTTAAAACAAACAAACAACAAAATTGACTATATATGCTTCTATTTGGTTCAGCTTTGTGCAGAAATTCAACTCTTAAATATCCATATCATACTAACAGTACATAGGCACACAATACAGTTTAAGAAATAGAGTAAATAAGAATAAAGGTAGCAGTCTAAATCTCTGAGCTAAGAAACACAATCTGTGAAGGAAAACTGCACAGGTTCTTCTAAATGTCAAGTGGGTAGTATATACCAGCCTCAAGCAAATTTGTGTTTCACGGCTGGCTGTCATATAACTGTCATAATCTAACTTTCTGATCTGTGCTGGAGTATTGGGGAGGCATTTCTACATGGATGAACTGCTCCTCAACAGTTTCTCAGTCCATTTTTCGTCACACGTATAATTTCTACCAAGCTTCCATGCCTTAATTTTTACCTTTTGGAATCTCTGAAAAGCCCCTTTATTCCAATGAAGTTATTTAGTGTTTCTTAGTAGAATGCTTGCTTTCTTATATGACCAAGCAGGTTTCTCAGTGAAGAGACCCAGATTGTCTGCCTAACTTTGCAGTCTCCACAAACCTACCATGAAAAAACATTCAGGAAAATTCTGGTTGCAAAATAATATTTATGATTTATGACCTCTGCCATCTCTAGGAAGTTCTACTTCCTCCACAGAATGCAATAATATGGGCCTTTTAAAAACTAATATAAAAGTTCCAGTAATGGTAGTGTGCCTTTTCTTTGTGATAGAAATTGCTTTAGGTTATATTGCCTTGTTCATTGGCAGATAAAAAAGGGTGATGACAGAATTTTGAAAATACATATACATTATACTCCAAAATAAGGGATAATATAGCTGCTCAAAAGAAGTGCCCAGTAAAGTTAAAGAAAATTAGAGTAATTTGTGGAGAAAGAAACAGCTGAGGATGGACCCTAATAAGGGAGAAATTGAGAACACCTAAGCAGCTGAAAATTTGTTTGAAACTATGTTGCTGAGTTACATGATTTTGAATATGGCTTTTTAAGCTTTTTTATTATTTAAAAAGTAGAAAACAGATTTGTCAGAAGCCACAGGAAGAGCGTGTGTTTTTAAGCAGCTTTTACAAAAGCCACAATATAAATAAAGCTGTTTATATAGTCTGTATTCTCATATGGACATATGTATCATTAACTCAAAATTCAACTTCATATACTTATTGTCTTTTACTGATTTTGATATCGAAAGAGTACCTGTACCCAGGAGACTGGACAGCTTGTGACAAAAAACACTATTATACCAACATTGGTCTCTATCAATGGGGAAGAAACCAAATGAAATTAAGGCTTTCTGTCAAAGTGCAAAAATGTAGGAACTTCCTGGGCTTTTATTAATCTTCTACTTCTTTTGTATGTGTCTCAAAGGGGAACTTAGCTCCGTGATATGAAGCAAATTAAATAAAAACATCAAGAAATCCTTCAATGGATTCCAAATAAAATTAATACCTCACTTGGTCAGATGTCCTTGACAATCAGTCATTTCATGCAATTCAATTTTGCTTCAAGTTCGGTTATAAAAACACTCTAAAATTCTAGCTGAGGAGATAAAAAGTTTTGGCAGGAAAAAAATTACTCATAATTTCATTATGTGCCTTTATACTGTATTAGAAACTTTGAAGAATTATTTAATAACTGATTACAAATAATACACAGGTTGTTAAAATGGATCTTTGCAGGCTTGGATGCTGATTGGGAGCAGTAAATTTTCTTGACTAATAAAACCAACAGAAAGCCTCTTCAAATTTAGGAAATAGAAACCTAGAGAGTATAAAACATTTGATGCTTGATTATGTAAGGCAGTTGTTTCAAGTTCACAAAATTTCATTCCCGTCTTTCTTCCTTTTTTATATATTTTTTTTATTTCTCTTGAAAAGATGTTAACTTTAACATTATTACTGTGCAGATGAGAATTAAGTAAAGCTGCATTTTATCTCCGTGTATATACTGCCTAGTGCTTTGCTGCAGTGAAGTTTCCAGGAAAACAAACAAACAAAACCCTGTACAGTATCAGACATCAGAGGGTGTTTTCTACTGTGTTCCATTATACCAAAGTAGTTAATACCTCAACAGAGATCGGTGTATCTAACCAGACATATACTCACATAACTGAATGCAGACCTTCTTCAATTTTTTTTCCACATCATCGTATTTGTCCACTCTGAATCTTGTCTGTCTTAATACTATTGATTAACTCTACGTGATTAATAGTCTCACATGATAAAATGTATAGTTCTTAAAGAATTAAGGATGCTAATTTCTACTTTTCCGGAATGTGCTCTGTATGTATTTATTCAGGTTGAACTCGGAAATATGTTGTTTGGACATCACTGAGTTATCTAAAGATCTCTTTCCTAGCATTGAAAAAAGTTTAGGAGAAATCATAGAAATTTCCCCAGTTGTGGAAATTAATCAATAAAAAGGACCATCATGGGATGGTTAGTTATTAAATAATGCATGCAAATAAAGATAGAGCAAAATCAACAGTTTCACAGACAGGCTATTTTCACCCCCAAAGAATGCTGACAGTTGTTAATTAACTGATAACATTAAAAAGATGCACTTAAAGATTAACCCTAACGTTTATGGTCTGCCAGTTTTCCCCTTCCAGAAATGCATAGATCTGTTCTTTAGTACTTGCATTACTAGCTTTGTCTTCTAATATGCTTATTCACATGGAGTTGAATTCGAGAAGACACAAACCTTACCCATATTGTAATGAGAGCTGAAAATACTTACGCAGCTCTGACTTAATCCTGCCAGGTTTTCTGGAGTTTCTGAGCTTGTATGCTGCATCTTTTGTGGGGGTTATATTACAATTAACTTACACTTTTAAGTGTCCAGTCACATCTTATAAAATAATTGTTCAAATCTATAAAAAACATGCAAGATTGGCTAGAAACTGTGAGATCTTCTCCTAATGCTGCAGGACAGAAAGTAAACCTGAAATGATCCTACTTTGATTTGTTTTCAAGCAGAGCCAAACTGTCTGGGCAAAATCAAGTTTGATCTCTAGCTGTATACAAAGACGGATAGCACTGACAGAGGCATCAAAGTACACAGGGTCTGCTTTAGGGGGAAGGCTGATAAATTGCTAATGTCTTTGCACAGCTGTTACTCTTGTAGTAAATATCTTGTTTCTCCACTGAAATTGTAGTAAGGTATTTTAATGATGGGTCATAATGGAACTTTGCTTTTCTAATAAAAATACATCCTTCAAGGGTTACTGGTATTCTGAAGAAACACTTTTTGTCTGTTTCATTCTGGCTCTTGTGCTTAGATCCCACTACAAGGTTGTCAAAAACAATAGGAAGAAAGGCAGGATTAAAAAAAAAAGCAACAGTGCAATCTTAATTAAAAAAGAAAACAAATACATAAAAGTGGGAAGAGTGTTGTTTTTTGCTTCAAAGCATAAAATAAATGACCTCAAGAAAAAATTGTTCCTCTAAATTCAGTTCAGGATTAGGAATGATGTTGCATCAAATGGTAGCTATTAAGATTTCAGAGTGTGGTGTTAATGTTATAACTAATGGTGACCAAATTAAAGTTTCAGCAAATCATAGAACAGAATCACAGAATATTTAGGGTTGGAAAGGACTTTAAGATCATCTAGTTCCAACCCCCCTGACAATGGCAGGGATATCTCACCGTAGACCGTGTCACTTAAGGCTCTGTTGAACCTGCCCTTCAACACTGCCAGGGGTGGAGCATTGATAATGAAAATAACCTTTATACTTGCAGATGGTTTTAAATGATTAAGAATGGTCATAACTAATGTTTTGTATCTTACTGTCTGATGATCTTAAATAGAAATTCACAAATGACTGCTTGCTTTGCAATCCTGTGGTAAGGCATAATGAATAAGAATAAGTTGTTAGTTTGGTGGTTTTGTCAACATAGTAAAATATTTTAACTCTGAATAGTAGACTTTTTGCTTGAGGTTAGGACTGAGGTAAGCTTATAATAAGGATGATTTGTTGCTGTTGTGTCTAAAAAAAAGGGGTAATTCAATAGTTTTTGTTAATGGAAGAGAAATGTTAGTGTTGGTTTGATCTCTCTTATTGAGGAAATAATAGGTTCTTGTATTTTCCTGGCTATATGAGGAGTCTCAACTGGAAAACATTTCCCATTTAGGAAGCTCTTTCCTGTTAATTAGGTAACAATGACAATTAGAGCAACACTGCTTTGTGTCCTAATTGATCGGAAACAAATGAAAAATTCCTTCTCGGACAGTGCAAAAATTTTGACACTTTTAGTACCTAACTGAAAAAGGGATATTCTGTTTTCATCCTGTAGAAGAATGATGCACGTTACAAGAAAAATGGAGCTTAAGGTCATATTTGAACTACAAACTATTATGTCATTTACTGTAGGAGAAATGAAGTTCATTTTAAAACGTGAACATGCCATCAGGAAGATAATTAAAAACCCCATGAAAATCAGGTGCTCCTCTTAATAATTTAGATTAAATAAATAGCTTTTATGAACCTGACCTGGATGAAAAGTAGGCAAAAATAAACACTGGCCAATAATGCCCCAGAAAAATCTGCTACAGGTTTCTTGTGCCAAGTTCAACACAGTCTCCTCCTCTGTGAAAAAAAAAAAAAAGCAATGCTAGTTCTTTCAGCTTTTTATTGATCATATTCTTGGGCCTCTCAAGCAATACGTGTGGTCTAATATGGGGGAGTCTTGATTTTTGTTTATGTGTATGGGTGCTCAGAGAAATTATCTATATACATAGTCTGAAAATGTTCAAGTTATCAAGTTTCCATACAACTCTATCCACATAAATCTTCATACTGGAATCTTGTACACAGAAGTTGTTCAGATGCCCTCACTCATCTCCACAGATATCCAAAGGGTGAAGTTCGATTTGATACCATGTGTTGGGTTTATAGAAGAACTTAGTTGCTATATTACACATATGTGAGAAATTTTATGGATTGAAGTCTAGGTTATGACTCAGTAAAGACTCCTTTACATAGAGAGAGCCAGCAACCTTGGTCATAGTTACTGACTGCTTGATGTTTTCAAACACGGGAAAACAGAGATCTTGCACCCCAAACTGTAGACTATTCTGGCCTCTCATTCAAAGAACTAGAGAGAGCATCGCTGCACCCTTCATTGCTTATTCTGAGATTACCTCATTACTTTTATATCCTTAAGATTTTCCCCAGTTCCCTTCAGTCATAACACAGCCACTTATAACTGAAAATGAAGTGCTTTTAGTTGTATTTACCGTTTAAGACAGGTAGAAAGCTCTTATGTATATATTGCAAACATACATAACATTTATTAGTCATAAATAACTAATTTTAAAATACTTCAACATCAGGATACTGTTTCTATAAAGGGCTTTCTAAATAGAATTCAGAGAGTAACTGCTGGACTAGTGAAATGTAGTATAATACAGTTCTGGTTTTTGCTCAGATAGACTTAATTTTCCTCCTAGTAGCTGATACAGTGAGTGTCTGGGTGGTATTGCTGGTTCATGTTAAAACACGGCAAATATATAGATGAATTTTAAAGTGGGAAGAAGAAAGTTTTGTTTAAATTTTAGTTAATCATTTTGTTTTGGTTAAGTGGGACCTTCTAGATTTATAAATTCATAATTAGAAATACATAAATATCCCCTAGTTGTAAACTAAAGAAGGTTTGTTCCCTTCTTATGATGCATTATGAATTACTAAATTTTCTTTAATATTAGGACAGATGCTAGAATTTCCATGTACTATGTGATTTGCTCTCTGAGTAACATGAAAACATTGCTCTTACTTTATTGTTCACTGTATTACAGAATGCAGTTTCACATGAAAATCTTTAGGGCTTTTCAAAGGGTAAATTTATAGCTCAAAACTTGGCTAAGAGATCTCTAAGTGAAAGCAATTCTGTTGGCTGTTATCATAACACAGCCATTCCCACAGTAAATTTTTAGAGACTTGGAGCAGGTGCTGGTCCTTCCACTTAGAATAAGGTTAATGGCAAGTGAGTCAATAAATTCCTCCCAGTGCATTGAAAATTCCTGCTGCAGTCAGGATATAACGGTGTGTGTCATCATTATATTTGAATTAATTTGGTTTGTGTTGTGAATTTACTGTCATTGTGAATGTGTGTACTCAGGGGTCTTCAAAAAAATATTTGGAGACATTTAATGGTGCAGATCTTCAGGGAAAATGTTAAATATCCATTTGTCACAAAAAGACCCATACCATATAGAACGCTAGTTTGCATCACAAGTTCTTGATAGGAGAAGAATTTATTCATTAACATGCCTGACATAATTTCTTTGTCAAAATTTTCTTAGGTTTGGATATAAATATCCACACAACAGTTCATAATTACAATGTGGCAGGAAACTCAATTTCTAATATGAATTTCTTATGCAGCAGGACAAGTTCACCACTCCTTGAGTGTTTTCCCAGAAACTGAGAGGAACATCCAAACTAATATGAACCAACAATAATTTTGTGATTAGAGCGGTATCCAGGCTTTAAGAGAACCAGATTAACATTCCTCCACCATCTGATTTAGGTCAGGGACTTCACCCAAAGCTCTCAGGCAAGCATTCATAATCACTGAACTCGGGGGTTTTATCATTTGCTAATAAAATAATGGTAAGCATAAAATTGTGCCTAATCTTTCTCTTAAGTACAGGAAAACTTTGGCTTTCATTTTCTCCCTAGCTCTCTAATGATGTTTGACCAGGAATCATATATTCTTCTCTAGCTAGTGTCTTAAAAGCTTATCAGTCACTTATTCAAGTATTCCCTGTAACCTGTTCCATTCAAAATTAGTTTCTGAAGTAAGTTAAAGTCCTATTACTTATATCAGTTTGGAATAAACCCAAATCATTTTAGCTGAAAGGGTTTAAGGAGCCCTCATGGAAGCTCATGTTCTGGGAGATTCAGGGGGTAGTTAATATATGTGGAAGACCAATGGAACAGAAGCATTAGCCTCTACACAGTTGGAGTAAGCTGGAGTAAGATGATGTGCCATGATTTCTCAGCCGTCTGATATTTTTTCCCCATGAAAGCAAGAAGTCTTCTTGGCTCACAATTTTTTTCTTGTCTTCTTGATTCACAATTTTTCTACACTCTTCATCTGAGCTGTAAAAGTCACGGAGTGGCAGGCCAAACGAAGAAGTAGACCAGTCCTTTTCAAAGTGATAATGACTGATATCCTGTCTGTAGCTTTTTTGCTTGGTCTTAGCTGAAAGGATTGACAGTCAGAAAGTGATCTTGCTACTTTATTCCATTCTCCATTTCCATTAAATGGCCAAAAGGAAATAGTGTAGTTTTAGCTGTAGCAATATCTGTAAATGTTTGAAATCTTATTACATCTATTCTAGGGGTATGTGAGCACTTCACAATCTGTGTTTGCCACATTGTTGTGATACAGTGAAATGTATCATCTCTAGTGAGACCGCAGTAGGCGTACAGTTATGGTGTCCCCAACATAAGAAAATACAAAACTTGGAGCAAGTCCAGAGGAGGCCATGAGGATGATAAAGGGGCTTGAGCACCTGCCATGTGAAGACAAGCTGAGAAATTTAGGGCTGTTCAGCCTGGAGAAGAGAAGCTGTGTGGAGACTTCACAGTAGCCTTCCAGTACTTAAATGGGACCTATAATGATGCTGGAGCAGGACTCTTCATCAGGGACTGTAGTGATAGGATAAAAGGTAATGGCTTCAAAAAGGGAAGATTTAGGTTACGTAAAAGGAAGAACTTCTTCTCTGTGGGGGTAGTAAGGCACTGGCACAGGTTGCCCAAGAAAACTGTGGATGTTCGATCCCTGGCAGTGTTCAAGGCCAGGCTGGACAGAGCTTTGAGAATCCTGGTCTAATGGGAGGTGTCCCTGCCCATGTCAGGGGGGTTAGAACTTGATGAGCTTAAGGTCCTTCCAAGTCTAACCATTCTATGAATCTATAATTCTATTTTTTGATAGAAAACTAAAATGCAGACAACAACGTAGCGAAGGGTTCATAGGACACTTTGCATAGTAGAGATTTGAACTCAAGCCACAGATTTGCAGGCAAGTCAGAGGAACAACTTTAATGAAACCACTTATTAAAATTAAATCTGATTTTGTTTTTTCTTAGCTGGGTTGGAGAATATTTGATTTGTGGAGAATTGCTCTATGATATTTGCATGATCGGAAAAAAATATCTGAAGGACCAAATAGGGAAATCAACTCTTCTATAAATACTGAGAGGCATTTCTGCCCATATGACTAACAAACCGTTAATTCTAATAAGGTCAAGCTGTGCTTGGTCCTGGGATATTTTTGGTACTTTGAATCAGTGCCTTTTTCAGTAATTAGAGATACAGCAGAAAGGTATTTTATCTCAGTTGAACTTCACTTTGCTGGGGAAGACCCTGGCTAGACAGGCATGAGGTGAGTTCTCCTCACAGGCACTGAAAGGGCAGAGACACAAAGACTGAGAAATGTAAGGTGGAATTGTTTCAGAATAAAACCCAGGGCCAAGATTTATTTAAGCAAGAAAATTTGGCTTTTAGCTCTTTATTTCATCCCAGATGAAAATTCAAGATCTGCTAAGTTAGATTTTGAAGCAGTGTTTCATACCAATCACAAATTCAGCACTACCCACATCTGTACTCAGCTGAAAAGCACAGCTTGTAAAATAAAGAGTGCAATAAACTAACTAAAGAAACCTAAGGAAGATTGAATCATGGGAGTCATCTCTAGGAAGGGAAAAGGTTGTCCAAAATGAAATATCTTCATGGGAAGGCACAGCACAGGAGCATTGAGGGAGGCTCCCCGTTCTACAGTGATCAGACCGCATGAGCTCTATGATTTGTTAGTCACTTAAAAATCGTATATTATATTTCTATTCTTTGCTGATCAATTTTATTTATTGTTGTATTTCATGTTTGATAACTGAAAATAAAAAATGACAGAGAATTTTTTATGGCCTTAGCCAAACCTCTGAAAAAGTCATGTATATTAAGTCTGAGAGAGATTGATTCTATTGCACATAACTCAATGCCTTGGTATTTCTTAAAAGTTCAGGTTCCTTTTAGCACCCAATCCAAATGAACAGAAGTCTTGATGAAAATGCAGATGATTATTGTTTTCCCATTACTGACTTTTAGTGACCATAACAGAAACTGGAAAAGATAAAGTTCCTGGAGGTACAACAGCCATAGCAAAGCAATTATGCTATAACGTGGGAAGGTAAGGCCTTGGTAATTCTCTCGATGTCTATGCCGCATTAATGGCCTCCTTGGTCTCATATATCATAAATAATAAGGATGAAAAATGTCTCTTTGCAATAATAGACTTTTGTTTCCTAATTTTCATAGGGACACCAAGCAATTGCTCAGTAATTTTTCTTCATTTTTGGCCAGTTGCTGCAGGCATCTCACTTGCTAATATAACAATAACCCGGAAGAACAGGACGTGGTACAAAGCTTTAGTAGATCAGAATTTCATTAGGACTATGAAATTATGGCATGGCTCTTGAATATCATTCAATACTTGTACAGATTGCACCTACTAAAGTGAGTTAATATAAGTTAAAAATGTAACGTCTGAAAGATAATATTATTCTTCAGATGTGTTCATAAATACTGTATCAATTTAAACGCAAGAATACCTTATTTCTATTTCCAAAATGCTTTCTTTTCAGGGCTAAAAAAGGCAAATGTTTAATAGTATACTACAAATCAACAAAGCGATTTTCAGTAATAAAGCCTTACACAAAAGAAAATAAACCCCCCTTTGTTTAAAACCATTGAATCACAAAATGTGTCAGCAAGTATGCCCAGTCAACAGGTGCCAGAGATTTAAAAGGAGCACCTCAGGAGTATGACTTCACCGCAAAAATGTAAATGAACTATTTTCAGTAGTGTTCACTACAAGGGAACTTAGGGAGGTTCCTCTATCAAGATTGAAGTTCTCCTAACTGAAGATTTAGTAGATGAGATTTTAGCTGAAATATTGACATTACAAATATTAAAAAATCCCCAAGGCCAAACTCATGCAGAAGGAAGCAAAATGGACCATTTTCCTTTACTTGGCCTCAGGCACAGGAGTGTAGGTAGAAAAGGTGTGTATGTGGGGGGGGCTGTTTAAAGAGACTGCTAGGAACATCTGAGGAACTACAAACTGGTAAGTCTGACTTCTGTGTCAAGTGTTTTGTTAGAAAAAGCACAAAAATTACCATTAGGGGGATTGTATTTATGACATATCCATGCAGTAATCTGTCTTACCAGACAGTCATATACCATGAACACAGCTTTTAAAGAGGGAAGTCACGCTTCAATCAATATTCAACTTTCCTGAAAAGTATTGGAGAATATGAACAGGAATGGTCAAGTTAATGATGTGTACTTTTGTTTCAAATAGCTTTTGAGAGGGTCACTAATCAAAGTCTGTCAATGACATGAAATTCTCAGAAGGGTTGAAGGGCAGCCCTATTTTGAATTAACAACACATGGGGAAAAAAAGTTCACCTGCTTTAGGAGCATCTGATCATTTTGGAGAACAGGGAGATAGCCAGTGAAGCCACAAAATAGAATCGTGGAATCATAGAATAATTAGGGTTGGAAAGGTCCAACTAACCATCTGGTTCCTTTTCTGGTACTTCAGCATTCAACACATAATGGTCTGGAAAGGAACACAGAAGTAGAAAAGTTTGTTGATATAAAATTATTAAGTCTAGATAAACTTTAACTGTGAAAAGCTGCAAAATTATATCATGATAATAGAGTGGATAGGTGATAAATAATGTCACCCAGTACAAATTTATGTAACACCCAAACCTAAAAGTATAAATACCTTTATTGTATGTTATAGGTAATTAGGGTGCCATTGTGGATGAACATCAGCTCAAGTGCAAAAAAGGCAAATAGAAATGAACTATGATGAAAACAATAAGGAACAAACAAAAACAACAAGAGAAGAAGCAAAAATGATCTACAGCTTCATTCATGCTGTGCGGTTCTCATCTTCCCATCTCAAAATGATCTAATGGAATTTGAAATTGCGCAATATAGGCACTAGGAATGATTGCAAGTTTATTAAAGGTTCGCTTTAAGGAAGGATTAATAGTCTGGGATTTTTCAGTCTATAAAAAGCACAGCTAAAAGAGTCTATGACAGATACTGAGATGAATCAGACACTGGTATTCATAATCACACACCAAAAAAAAAAAAAGGCCAGAAACAGTAAAAGGAGTCACAAGGAGTGTAATTAGATAATGTAATTTATTGACACAGTACAAGCCTATGGGAATAAAATTTTTATGACAGATTACACTAGAAAAGATTTTAGTCCAGTCTAGGGAAAATAGCAGTTGACTACAATTTGGTTGATGCCCTGACCTTATTTTAATACACAGGACACAAAGGTTAATTTTGTTTTTTCTACCAAAAAAAAAAAAAGCCTTTTAAGCTTTAATGCCAGAATTGGTTCAGAATTTGTCGTTTCAAACAACGGGGAGTATTTTTCCACAAGTTCACAAAGCAATGTAAAAAAAAATGGTTTAGTCATGTTTTCTAGGATAATTGTGTCACTACTGCTAGTACATGTAATACTTATAGAATCATAGAATAGTTAGGGTTGGGAAAGCACCTTAAGACCATCTAGTTCCACCCCCCCCCGCCATGGACAGGGACACATCACACTAAACCATATCACCCAAGGCTTTGTCCAGCCTGGCCTTGAATACTGCCAGGGATGAAGCATTCACAGCCTCCCTGGGCAACCTATTCCAGTGCCTCACCACCCTAACAGGAAAGAATTTCCTCCTTATATCCAATCTAAACTTCCCCTGTTAAAGTCTCAACCCATTACCCCTTGTCCTATCACTACAGTCCCTAATGAAGAGTCCCTTCCCAGCATCCCTATATGCCCCCTTCAGATACTGGAAGGATGCTATGAGGTTTCATGCAGCCTTCTCTTCTCCAGGCTGAACAGCCCTAACTTTCTCAGCCTGTCTTCATGCGGGAGGTGCTCCAGTCCCCTGATCATCCTTGTGGCCCTCCTCTGGACTTGTTCCAATAGTTCCATGTCCTTTTTATGTTGAGGACACCAGTACTGCTCACAATACTCCAAGTGAGGTCTCACGAGAGCAGAGTAGAGGGGCAGGATCACCTCCTTCAACCTGCTGGTCACACTCCTTTTGATTTAGCCCAGGATAAGGTTGGCTTTCTGGGCTGCGAGCCCACACTGAACGTGGCTCAAGTTTTTTTTCTCATCGACCAACATACCCAAGTCCTTCTCCGCAGGGCTGCTGTGAATCTCTTCTCTGCCCAAACTGTAGCCAACCTCTGACCCCTTCTCGAAAATGGGGGTTATATTACCCTTTTTCCAGTCATTGGGAACTTCACCTGACTGCCATGATTTTTCAAATATGATGGCCAGCGGCTTAGCAACTTCATTTGCAAGCTCCTTCAGGACCCACGGATGGATTTCATCAGGACCCATGGGCTTGTGCCCGTTCAGATTTTTAAGACGGTCTCGAACCAGTTCCTCTCCTACAGTGGGCCCAAGGTCTTCATTCTCACGGTCCCTGCATCTGCCTTCCAAGACTTGGGTGGTGCGATCAGAGCCTCTGCCAGTGAAGACTGAAGCAAAGAAATCATTCAGAACCTCAGCCTTCTCCAAATCCTGTGTAGTCAGTTCACCCAATAGCTTCCAGAGAGGGCTTACATTGTCCCTAGTCTGTTTTTTATTCGCTATGTACCTATAGAATCCCTGCCTGTTATCCTTAACATCCCTAGCCAAGTTGAATTCTAACTGGGCCTTGGCTTTCCTAACCTGGTCCCTAGCTTCCTGGACAACATCCCTGTACTCTTCCCAGGCCGCCTGTCCTTGCTTTTGCTTTCTATAAGACTCTTTTTTCGTTTGAATTTTCCTCAGCAGCTCCTTATCCATCCAAGGAGGTCTCCTGGCCCTCCTGCTGCACTCCCTTCTAGTTGGGATGCAACACTCCTGAGCTTGTAGCAGGTGATCCTTGAATATCAGCCAACAGTCTTGGGCCCCTCTGCCCTCTAGGGCTATATCCCATGTAACCTTACTAAGCAGGTTCCTGAAGGGGCCAAAGTCTGCTCTTTTGAAGTCCAGGGCAGTGAGCTTGCTGCACGCTCTTCTCACTGTCCTGAGGATCTCGAATTTGACCATCTCGTGATTGCTGTGTCCAAGGCTGCCCTGCAGTGTCACATTTCCAACGAGCCCTTCCCTGTTGGTGAGCACGAGGTCAAGCATGGCACCTCTCCTTGTCGGTTCCTCTATTACTTGCAGAAGGAAGTTGTCTTCCACACAGTCGAGGAACCTCCTGGATTACTTGTGCCGGGCCATACTGTCATTCCAACAGATATCAGGGTGGTTGAAGCCACCCATGAGAACAAGGGCCTGTGAGCATGAGGCTGGTCCTATCTGTCTATACAGTGCTTCATCCGCAGGTTCTTCTTGACTTGCGGTTATGCTTTTTTAAAAAAGAAATCTCCTGGTAATTATAAAGCCACATTATTTATGGAATCACATTCTTTGAACTAAAAGCATTTTGTGCTTCCTACTTCTGTTATTTGATTCACAACAGACATATTCAGATCTCAGCTTAAGCCCCCAAAGACATGGTTAAATGCATATAGTTCAGACTTCCTCCCAGAGGCAAGCTGCGGGAGCCTGTGGGACAACAGAAGGAAGACAGCACAGCCCCACTGTAAACTCCTGAGTTCGTATGAAATATTTGAAGAGCTAGAAATATATGTGTTTTCAGCCTTCTATATTATTTTTTTCTCTAATAGTCTATGGGTTGTTTTCCATCTTTTTCTGCCAGCTGGTCTTCTCTGAGCTGCAAATCTCATATTCTTCTACTTTCATGTTCTTCCTCATGCTCCTTTCTCTTCTCTTTCTTGAATAATATCTCTGTTGTCTCTCTTTTGCTGTCTTAATTGCTTGCTCTAGAATTCTTTGGAGACGGCTGATTTTTATAGATTCAGGATAGACTTGTCTTGTTGCTGTCGTGTCCACAAGCCAAATTTTATTCAGTTTTCCTCATCTAAAAATCGGAACAAGTTTTAGTTTGTTTAATGTTGCTTTTAGTTCCTGAGCATCACTTAGCCCGGTAGCCCATCTTCTGTCTAACTGAACAAAGCTGTTAGAGTCATATTCTCCTGCCAAGTCAATCGTGACATTTCCTCTAAGATGCATCAAATACCGACCTTTCACCTCTCCTTATAAAACCTGTCTCCCTTCCCTGGTCATTTCTCATTTCCTAAACTCTTGTGATTCTTCAAAGCTGTCAGTCACTCCACAGCAAATGCAAGATAACTGTATTGATTTCAGTGTATATATTTTTCTCATTCCTAAATGTTTTTCTAGTTGTGTCTTATGGTACTGTGTTGTCCTGATAAAATTAATCATCTCCTGAATTAAAAGGTAACAGAAAATGAATAACTGGACTTTGTATGTGTTTGCATATCTGTGTTTGTATCTGCTTGCACAAATGCTGTTACATCAGTTGAATTTTTCTTGCTGAGCTTAGAAGGCCCTCAGATGACTACAGCGTGATGATGTTGATTTATTTGTCATAAATGTGACTGCACTAGTGAACAAAGCTTTGGTCTCTGGAAATTCTCGTCCCTTTCAAATAGTTTACCTTTTTTAAACTTTCAAAATGTAAACATTAACTCATGTTTGAAAAAACAAATCCTTTTCCTTAAGCTCACTGTTGTGCTGCTGGTAACTCTGAAGAGCATTTTAGAATATGTACTGGACCCGAGCAGAGCATATCAGAACAAACAAGGCTATCTCCATCAGTTACAAGCTTTACTGCTGGGAAAGTTCAAAAAGCAAGCCATGGGATTTTCCTGTGATTATCTCAACAAGTAGAAAACTGATGATATTTCATATTCTAAACATTCCTTATTTTCCAGGTGTGATGGGAGAGTATGAACCAAAAATTGAAGTCCATTTTCCTTACACAGTTACAGCTGCAAGGGGAACTACTGTTAAGATGGAGTGTTTTGCACTTGGCAAGTAAGTACAGATTCTGTGATAATTAGACATCGTTGTTTATTAGGATTTGACATGCCTAATTTGTGGTTTCATTATTTTGCTGGATTTCATTATCACAAACAGTTCTTACTGCACAAAGTAACCAATTGACTAAATAGCCAATTATTAATTCCCTGCCCAGCCATTTCTGTGGGCAGTAATTCATTCAAGTTAAAAGACTGTGTCAAAATGAAAAGCAATATTCTTATAACAAAAAGAGGAAAGCTGGTGGGGTTTTTTTGAAAAAAATTACCAGACTCACCCATTTTAATCACTGTGATACCATAAATCAGTAAATGAGAATTTATTCTGCCAAAATATTATAGTTGGAGAATAAACAAGATTAGTAGCTTTCTTTTTTAGTATTTTCTTCCCAAATTTGTAGCTTACGTATGAAGCTAAAAGCACAATGTTTTAAACATGTCCTAACACACATTATAGCAGTGCCAATTCTCTTGTTTCTACCTGGCCTAATAGCACTACTAGAGAACAGGTATTTAGTCAAAGGAGGTTTTATATGCTTACTGATAAATCAACTTAGGGAGAGGAAGGTTTTAGAAATACTTCTTTGCCATGTCATATAAATTATTTCATTATTCAGATTACGGAATATAGGCTGAAATTGATAATATATCAGTTTTGTTGCGGCAGTTACTATCACTGCCAAAAATAAGGGTTGGAAAGGTAGTATACAGTTAAACAGAAAGAAATTATTCTTCCTTCTGTACATATACGTAGATAAAACCAGATGTTCCATCAGTGATATTTCACTAGAGACATATACAAAAATAGAAGGGGTTCATTTTTTTTCCAAAATACACCATCAAATTCTATGTGGAGGTGTGTGTATTGAAAGAAATCTCACTGTATTGAATTCTTTTCAGTTCCTTTTTATAGTGGTGTTCCTTTTGTACATGTCCTGCACCCCGCAAAGTCATGCTGCTCAATATCATATATCCTGCTTGGTGTTGTAGTTCACAGCTAATCAAGGCATATATACAGGTTTCTTACAGCCTGGCTTTGATTAAGAAATAGTGGAATGATTTGTCTTTGTAACTCTTGTGGATGGAGGAACTTCACAAATCAATTAGCCCAAGGAGTAGCATATCTTCCATGGCAATTCTTCTTACTTACCTTAGTACGAGCAAAGCATTAACAGGAAAGGAGTTCTGAAACAACAGTCTGTTTCCTGAGGATCACCACTCCAGCTTGCCCAGCAGGTCTGGTATTCCAAAGTACATATACAAAGCCTGAGTCTACTACCCAAGAGGACTTTTAAAATGTTTTTATAGTATTTTTGACCTTCATGTGTCACTGGATTTTTTTTGTTCAGATTTTTCTGTTAACAGGTGTTATTTACTGTCTGGATGATACATGTCTTAAACTTGCTTCCCTTCTTGTCTGTTTTTCCTGTTTGACCAATATCCGGATATTCTCAGTGAACAGGTCAACAGAAAGTGTTAATGAATAATTATTCTGAGAAAGTATTTGAATTGCATTTGTTTAGGCCTGGTGAAGTTGAAGGAGAGATGGAACATAGCCAAAGTAGTCCAAACAAAATGTGGGAGACCATAGCCCACATATCAGGAGCCACTAGACAGTAACAGTGGCTTTTGCAAATTCATTTACAACTTAAATGTAAGCAGTAGCTTAGAAAACAATTTGAGAGAACTTCTGTAGGGTAAAACTTGTATTTTGTGTTATATATAGTAAAGAAAAGGAAAGAGGTACACTAGAGAAGGCAGCAAAGCAATAAATAGAGAGATTCCCTGAAATATATGAGGAAAAGGGCTGTTCTGCAGAGGCTGGTAGCTCCAGGCTCTCGACTGTCAGTGACACTAACCAATTTTCTGCCAGGTCAATAGTCGGCAACCAGGCCCATTTAGGCTCTTGGCTACAGCTAAAGCAGTAACCAGTGTGTTAGTTCTTATTTTCTTCATTTTGCTGGAATTAAATTCTAGTTGCTGACAGATTACAAGTCAACTCTTGCTTTCTAGTGAAGAGGAAGCATGCCACATATCCTTCATAACCGTAACTGACAGACAAGAAATGCAGCTACTGATACCTTCCATCATCAGCATCCTGAGATTTAGTAAACTGTCAAAACCAGTCAGTCACTATTTAAACAGCCACATAAGGATGGTGAAGGTTAACAGAAAGGCTTTGATTGGCTTATTTCCAAGTTCATATTTAGCATTAATCTTTAATAAACAAAAAGCAAAACAAAAACACCTAAACAATCAAGGAATTTAAGGTTATCTAGTAAGTTGACCCCATTTGCTGCTATTGTAATGGGCAGCTATTTTTACCATGCACATTCCTTATCTCCTTTTCACAGCCATTAATGAACAATCAAATCAGCTGAGCTGAAATTGCTTTCAACCTGATATGGTAATAATTACATGAATGACATTTCAGGCCTCGTTTGAAACCTGGAGGCTGAGGTAAAAATACATCAGCTTTCCCATACATTTTCATGATTTTCTTTTTTTTTGTTGTCATCTCTTATTCCTGATAGCTTATAAGGATCTTCCTTGTTACACTGCCATTACCTAACTGAATCAGCACTAATTTGTTCATTCTTTATTTAACATTTTGAGATCTGGTGATTTTAATTCTTACTGTAAATAACACAAAAGTTGTTACAGTCTCAAAACCAATGTGCTTCTGGTTTTCTCATGCTTTAATTTAGCTGTCTGAAACACTCTTCTCTCTCCAGTGTAACTGTGAGAATGGCAGATGTTCCAGTGAGATTTCCTGAAGTAGATATTTGGCAAATATTCCAGAAAGAAAGTAGTCTTTGTTACAGATTAATGATTTATTAATAGTGTTTATTTAGAACTGCCAGTCAGTATGTCTGTAGGAATTAAATAAATTGGAGCTGTGCAGCTTTTGTCTTCAAACTAAAAACAAATGTCTTAATTGTTTGACAGGCAGAAATTCTCTGAGAAGGATTTTATTCTGATCCGAACAATATGTAGCTGGTCCCCTTATAAGTGAAAATATTGTTACTGATGCCACTTACAAATAGGCTTTGTTGTTGCTAAAGAATTCGAAGTACAAGAGTGAAATCTCTCAAAACAATGTTATTTGTCTTAGATATTGCTGCTTATAGTGAGCATTAGTCATTAGCTAAGAAATCCCTGCATGTATCCATGATTTACTGGTGAGGTATAGCAGAAGACATGATAAAGAGAGGAGTCAAAAGAAAATAATTATTGTATTTTATATCAGAGTGCACATTTTGCAATTAGTGATGTTTTGTGATTTGTGATGGATATTTATGCTCGCCCTCTTTTGTGGAAAAGTTGTTTTTGCATCCATATCCACTGTCACATCCACTCGATAACTTGTGTTTCAATTGTTAATAAAAAAGGTATGTTTCATATATGTACGAATATATACAGTTATATATACAGATATATTTTCTGCCACCCATTTAATTATGTCCTTTTTTAACAGGAACACTTGAATTCTTGTTTGTTTTTTAACATGACAGTGGACCATATTTATTAAAAAAAGAATAATTTAAAAAACCCAAAACCCTACTGGAAATAGCAAAGTATTAATATCTTCTTTTTCTCATAAAAGGAGATTTACATCTTTTTAATTTATGTAATTGTTAAATCCTGATTAAGATTTACATTAAGCATTGATAAGGCAATATAATCATTTTAAAAAAGAGAAAAATATTTCCTTTAAAACTTACTAAATAGAAGAATTCATTAAAAAATATAAATCTAACTAGCAGTATGGTAATATTTGCTTTTGAGCAACATTATTTTCACTGCTTGTGGCTTTGTTATTTAAAAAGACAAGCCAATTTATTTTTATAAAACACATAAATGAGCTTATTGATAGTGAGGTTATTCTTTGTAGTTCAATAAACCTGTTTTTCCAACAAGTCCATTATTTTAATGTCAGAAATTAAGTAAGTTTATTATGTAAATCAAGAAGACAGATCATAACTTTGTTCTTTGGGTAAATTTTGGTGAAAAAGCCATCATTTCTCCATCTGAGATTCTTGCACAATTCAAAGCATTGCTGGCTTTTCCTGATGCAGAAATACTATTTGTCGGGTACCGCCTTCTGTGACAGCAGGATGTAATTTTAATTTTCTCTAGAATTTTACTGAGTTTGCTCCCAAGAATATCTGGAGGCAGCTGGTTAATTCTTTCATTCCTTTTCTGCATGTACTTTTTTAAATGGAAGAATTCCGATGTCTTCATTTAGCTCCTCATTAGAAAGATATGAAAATAACACTCGTAAAAGGACTTTTAAGTCCTCCATCAAGTTATATATAGTATAGTTATCTCCTACATGATTTTAATACTATTATTTTAACATGGAACTTAAAAGTAGACATGGATGGGAATATATGGCTTTGGTAAGAACCTCAAAATGAACAAGTTTTTGTAGCTTGAACAATGATACAAGATTGGTTTGTCAAAGCTCACATGAAAAACTGTAAGTTACAGTTGTTGAGCACAAACCCTTGCTGTCAGACAAAAGCAAGAAAACAGAAGTGTCAGAACTGTATCAGTCTGGTTTTTGTTTGTTTTTTTTTTTTTTTGACATATAACTCTAGGTTGACTCCTTGTTTCCCTTTCAAATAGTTCTTCTACACTCACTCACACAGATTTTTTAATGTCAAATCATGTATAATGCACACACCCTACCTAACCCTCAAACTTCAGCCTTTTCCTCACTACATTTCTGGTCGTGCATCACACCATACAGCAGCTTCTATTTTATTCTGCTTATAAACTTCATACTGCTAAGGTTTTCTGGCTCCAGCCAGAAGAAAAAGAGTATATACAGTTTATATTATGATAGTGCCAACAACCAATTTTGAGTGAGCAATTTCTCATTATTACAAACTAGGGGATGTGAGCTATTGCTGTGCTTGTAGGTTATCAAAGCTTTCAGTCTTTGCTTCTAAAATAGGATCCCTGGGCCATGTAGACAACCAAAAGGATTGTTTTGCTAAAAAAAAAAAAAAAAAAACCAAGAAAAAGTTTTATGCATCCTTTTTTTCACTATGGTTATTTTTTTAAACATCTAGGTGAACACCTAGAGATTTTAATCAAAAGAGTCAATGGAGAACAATGCTGACAGACAATTTTTCTTACTAACCTATATGCTTGTTTTTCTGTATTTTTGAGACAGTGTTTTATGCTTGTGCTATTTCTGTAAAATAATAACATCTACACAGTATATCGATATTCTTTCTAAATGCTAGGGTGTTTCACTTTACTAGTATCAAGACTATGCTTATATTATGAAATATTTTTAGTTAAGACAAGAATAAAATAGAGATATTGACTTACTTTTATTACTGAATTATGATGAGGCTGTCATGATAGAAGCATCATTTGTGCTGTTACGTTAAAGTTGCTTTAATCATTCTGTTGTAAACTTTTGACAAGATTTGTAGCTCAATCATAAACATTCATCCCATATGTTATATGGCTTGCAAGAACTCAGCTGATAGTACATTTTTAATGCTGGCTTTCGAAATAAATTAAAATAAAATAACATAAAATAGCATAAAATAAAAGTAAAATAAGTAAGGTGAAGTTACGTACATTTAAGTCACAGAAGTGAATGAAATTTAATGATTTGTAGTCTAGAAAATATTCTAAAATATCTTGAAACAAGAAACTGGCTCAATTCTGATTAATAAATATCTCAGCATTTTAGATCCATAGAGTATAGAATTTTAACTTATCTCCTTAACTTGATTGTCTTTTAACATATTTTTTAAACTGTTCTTCAAGCTTCTATTATAAATGCTGTCATTTATTGTATGTCACTATCAATATTTTCATTGAAGGTAATGTACATGTAGAGAGAGTTTAATGAAGATTTTGAAATATACAGAAATTAAAGCAAAAAATGTATAAGTGAATATTATATTTAAGCAAAGGTCAGTGTGGTGATACAAAAAAAATCTTTATGATCTGGTGAAGGGCACCTGACTATAATGTTGGAGTACTACATGAGGTATCTGAAGAAGCTATTTTTCCTGATTTTGATCATTAAGACAATGACATAGGGTAATGGCTATAAAGAAGGCTTCTAGATATTGCAAATCTTTGCAGGTGTAAAAAGATAGACTTTGCAAAGACACATGTTGGATGTTTCTGTGAGGTCTGGTCAGTGTTGGCCAGTTATGTAATGAGGAAGAGAGTAATTTCAGAAAAGGTTAAATGCATCCAGGAAGTACATCTTTGGTCAAAGGTTTTGTAGTGCCTGGTTCCTTTCTTTTCTTCTGAACTTCAGCTGTATGTGACTTTGGCAGCAACACAAAATTCACAAACAATAATCCTATAATGATTCACAGGCCCAGGTTGCACAGATCTCTACACATGCAGTTAGCCATCTGGTCCCTCAATACAGTGAATGCAAGTTTCCAGCATTACACTGTATCGTTTCTTACCTGCAGAGGACAAAACTTTACTCTCTCTGCTCTTCAGATTTGTGAAATAGGACTTTTTCTTTCAGTCTGCCAGTTAAAGCTATGACCCAGGTTTTCCATCTTTCTCCCTGACTTTAATCCTTTTGTTGGCTGATTTTGGCTAATCAAATATTGCCTAATTTATACTGTTCCAGGATGTTTCAGAACTAGTATTTGGGTTTTGGCTGTAGATAGCAGGATTCTTCTTTCTTTCAGACCCTGCAGGCAGCATCTCCTGCTATGAAGTGACAAGAGAACCTGACAAAAACTTCCCATAACTTGACCCCTTCCCACTAATCCAGTGTCAAAAAAAGGTCTCATGAGGATTTCTATTTTGAGATCAAGTTCTTTTCTGACATAAAGCTTTTTAATACAGATCTATGAATTCACCTTTCTCTCCAGCCCTGATAGCATGTTAAAGAGCAGCAGACCAAATACACAGTTTAAAACAAACTTAAAATTAACTTCTGTCCTACTCTGCATCTCAGGGGCATTGAGATGAGTGAGTGGTCTAAGTGGCAAGAAGGAGCTGAATATTATAGTGCACAAACAAGGGAATATAACATGAGTCATACTGTTACATATATATATATACACACAAAATGGTATTAACGTCTGTGATATAAAACAGGCTTCACTGTTTTCAGGGCCAGGTATGACAGTCCTGTTGGGCATTTCTTTGGGATATGTCAGCAAATCTTTTTAGTTTTGTGGCAGTCAAGAGACACTGAATCATAGTATCATAGAAATATAGAATATTTTGTGAAAGGTTTGCATCCTGAGTGTCATGCAGGATTTGCAGAAGAGAGAGAAAAGACTTTTTTAAATTCAATCCATTTGAAAGCAACTACTTTATCTGAAGGCATTTCCCCTCCGTACATGACATACTGTGATTGACCTTTGCTTAAATTCAGTGATCACAAGCATAGCTTTCTCCCTGAGTATAAGCTGTTTTTTTATCTTGGACAACTGTATGAAAAGCCTCAGGGAATGAGTGTCTCTTTGCTAAGTATACAGATACTTCGTGGAATGGCCATTTATCCCCACCAGCTGCTCCTTTTTAGGTACTGTCTTTCAGAAATGATTAAGCCTCCTTGTACTTTTCCATGAACACAGAACAGTTCTTGCCTCTTCCCACAATAGTGACACACAGAAACAGCTTTAATATCACAGATAGCATGATTCTGTAGTAAGGACATTCAGAGCACATTAACAGCCCTCATTTCCACTGAATCCTGGTGAAAGCAGCACATACATTGTTATTCCCTACATGGAACTGCTGGTCAAAACAGAATATGAAAGGACATGATGAATTACTACATTGATAAATGAAGGGTCGGAGGTTTGAGAAATTCTAACCAGATTTAATATACTATTTGCAAGCAAAAAGGAAGCTAATCTAGACTTGTCTTTTAAATGTATCATGGTACTCACAATTTAAAGATGTGCCAAGATTCCTGTCCTGCATTAAATGGAGCAAATCATTCTAGATGCTATACATCCAATTCCGTGTTGAAACAAGGGTTTCAAAATTTCAGTGTTTTTTCTACATACAGGAGGATTACTAGGGGAACAAGGACTGCTAGCATCTTAGTATTGTTGACTATTAAGGAAATTCTCAATGTAGAAGTCCAGGGGTAGTAATTTGCCTTCACCCTCAAAACCAATTCTTATCATGATGTTCTATTTTTCATCCACACGTCACAGACACTTCAAATGGCTGTTTTCTCTTTTTAAAAGCAGGAAACTGTGGCATAGGGTATTAAGATAGGATAATTTCCCCAAAGTCAAACTGCAAGATTTAGACAAAAACTGGTATAGAAATATATGTTTCTAAATCCCGTAGGACAAAAAATCATGTTCCTCCATGTCCCTTCACACCACTTCTTACTTTCAGAACTTATTAACAAAAGTTAACACCATGAGGTGCCAAACCTGGAAGCTGTGAATCCTACTGTTAAACAACTGATAACAAAACAATTCCAAGAAGGGGATGAACAACCTCAGTAGAACAGCATTTGTCAGCGTTGTAGGCAGGGATCTCTTTTCCCCTGGAAATAAATTTGTGAAGGCAGGAAAGAACCTTTTTAAACATGAACATGGCATCTTCAAGCTGAGTTTGTTTATATAAGACAGAAATAGAACCAGGAGGGTTTTTTTTCTTTCTCCTTTGATAGCACATATTGTTTATGTCAAATAAATCTTTCTAAGACTTTCATCAATCTAAAGTTCATTTTTAGCTCATACTGAATAAGAATTTATGTCATAAGGTGCTAGACCAGGATTGGATTTTGTTCTTATTTTTCAGGCTGGATTGATTTCTGCCTTCCTTGAAGTGGGCTTGTTCTTGCATAGATTTCATAATGCTGCTACAAATATTGCAGTCATTCATAGCAATGTAATAAAGATTCTTTGGTAAATATCAAGAAGCACTACCAAGCCACATTCTGCCTCACTCTGAATTAATGCTTCTTATGTACATCTGAAAAATAAGAATTAATTGTTTTTACCATATGGTATGTTGAAAGTGGGGAAATAAGCCCACCAAACTGCAAGTGTCTGTCTGTAGAATGTCATTTTTGAAGAAGCAGTACTACCAATCCCTTCACTTTCACAGCCATCAAAGAAAACTTTTAAATGCTACTACAAACTTCGTTCAGTAATTTACATAGTTTTGCTTTAGGTTCAAAGATGGAGGAGTGTTTTGTTCTTTTTTCACTCTGAATTTACAATCCAGAAACACATATGTGTGGGGAGTGAAGACGATAAGATTTGCATGAAAAAGAGTTTGGGAATAAGCTCTGAGGCTTTGGTCCTTGACAAGCCCTGGGGGGATGAGTTGGAACATAGAAGGACAGGAAAGGTAAACAAGCACGCCTTGGGAGGATGGGCTAGGATGTAGTTGTGGAGGGACTCTCATTTCGAGGCCAGAGGATGTGGAGGTTGTGAGAGGGTCTGCAACATTGTGATTGGACTATTTACCTGGAGATTTTTGCAGGGGCCAATGAGTTTGAACTGTGTGAAGGTTGGGAAAGTACTGAACAAGAGGATAAGAAGGGCTTGTTGGTAATAAATGGGGATTTAAGTCTCTGCATCAACCTGAGTCCATGTCGTGAAATGCCACACTTATGTAAGCTTTCTGTCTGTGTCAGAGGTAGAGAGGGTCAGGAGGAAACATATTCTGTCAATTGTCAATAGTAAGCCCCATTGTTAACATTGTTGTATTTCTCTTCAGGAATTCCCACAAAGAAATGAATGCATATAATAGTGTGTGGTACAAGAGCTTTAAATTCAACACTTCCAGAAATCTTCACTCTCTCTGTCTTCAAAATCTGTAGTTGATCAGCAGTTTCAGATCAGCAGCCTACCAGATTGTTCAAAGGTGTCCTGCACACCCGAGACTGGGTTTACATTATGATTGGTGGCAGACCTTTTTTTTCTGGAAGTCCTGGAATCATTGTAACTAGTCCTCTGAAATTATGTCTACACAGACATTAGCTATATCTGTACAGCAGATTTAGGAAATCCTGAATTAATGTGCCAGCTACAGAAGTTCAGCCTCGACAAAGTTAGAACAGAGCAAAATTACATGAGAGGAGGCCAGTTATAAAATAGCGTTACACAGGGAAAGTAAACACTGTTGTACTGTAGTATTGTGGATCTGAGAGTCCATATGAACATGTATTATCCATATGAATATATATTATCCTCCTTACTAACACAGCAGATGTCATGTCAGATTTTGCTTTTCAAATTCCTTCAGATTATCTTCTCAACAGCCTTGATCAAATCACAGTCTGTTATTTGTTATGTCTTTAATACTTTCCAGAAGAATATCCACTTATTTCAGAGTGACACCGGCCAGCAAACTGATGTAGGATATCATACAGAGACTAGAAAAAAAAAGGATCACTGAATGATGGAGTTAAAAACAAAGCTTACTTGTGTCTTTATTTAATAGTTGTAGTAGCTCAACATCTCCTCCATCCCACAATATAGCATCTGCTATAGGATGATGACATAAATGTAATATTGAATTTTACAATGTGTCCAGCACTGAATCAACAGGAGGAGATATTCAGGTCTTTTCTATTAAATTTTTCATCAACTAGCTAAGCTGTTATGATTTCATTAAGAGTAAATAACATTTTTCTGACTTTTAAATGGAGAAACCAAAGATTGCAGAGTAGTTTTTTTCCTTTGCTCATGACTTGTGAAGCCAATACCTCACCTATTGTGAATCCCCTGTTCTCTTGATTGGTTACATTGGAATCAGATGACTCTTGTGTTCATTATTAGCTTGAATTTAAGAATTTGGCAAAAGCTTGAAGTAATTGCTTTAGGCTCTGATCAGTCAGCAGAGGAAATCTTCTGCAATATAATTCACTATGAACAATGAATCATTATAGGTCACAAATCATTATCTATAGCATTGGTTTAGATGTTAGAGAAGCTCTAATGTGTTAGGACATGAAGTGTGGAGAAAATGACATAGAGTTGAACATGAAGCCAAGCAGGCACACTGTCCTTGCTCTGTGCCATAAAGAGCAAGCCAGCAGAGAAAGCATATCTACATTAGTATGTGACACTGATACATGCATCGTATCTTTTTAGTACAGTAATAGATGGGTTGATGGGACTTGCAGACCTAGACTTGTTCCTGCACACAGGCTTCAAACTCATCATAATTTCCTCCTATTCTATTTCTACTCTTAAATCACCAGTACTCACTGCTGCTATATTTCATGAGTACTAACTGTCTTTTAATAACGAAATAAAAGGAAAAGTTATTATCTTGCCTCCTAAATCTCTGCAGCTTACCCTAGTTGATTTATATGGAACATTCTGAAGGTAGAGTTGTGTGAATAGCTGATGGTCGTTTCAGGAAAGTATCTGATGGGGAGAATTTCATGATACTCCTTGACATTTTAATCCTATATAATTATTCCATAATAATTAGAATATATTTAACTGGGATGCAATGCTGGAGGGCATAAGGAGAAAGGTTTTTTTTCTAGTGTCAAATACACAGGCATGATTTAGTTTTCAAGATATGTTATGATGTGAGCCTGTGGGTTTGAAGGCACAGCTCAGAACACTGATGCATGGTAAGGAGAAATAGTGTGGAAAGAAATTGAAATTACAGTAAAAGGTAAAATATTTCAAAAAAGCACACCCATTTTTACCAATCAACTATAGAAAAAGTAACCTATGTATTTGTATTTAAGATACTGCTGAAAAACTAGGAGCTGAGATCCATGAAAAAGGTATTTTAAAATCCAGGCTTTACTCTTATTTCCACCTCACCACTTTCTGGAAATAAACAAGTTCTTTATAGATCTAAATAAATTATTTTTAAGGTGAAATAAACATATATAAATTGCTTTCAATAGTTTTTTCAAAAAACAATTTTTATTTCCAGTTAAACTTGTGAAGAAGTCCCAACAAAATCAATAGCACTTGTCCAAAATGATATACTTAAGAAAATGGGAACTTAGAATATTTTTTATATGTAAATATAAAACTATAACTCATATTTTCTTCAAAGTGAATAAACCCACAGTAATGTCTATCATAGTCACCAGTGACCTCTGAGAACTTACAGGTTTAACGATGATATTTCTGGAATCAGGCAGAGGTGTTTTTTCTCAATGGTGCAAAGATTTACCAGTAGTATTCAACAGATTCTTTCCAAAAGTAAGGAGAAAACTTAAAATCTTTGAACTCAGTTGAAACTTGAATCAAATTACTCCTAGGGTTTGAATGTTAGCAGAGTCATAATAAACAAGGAAACTCCATTCCCATAGATGCCTGCTGAGACCAAAATAAAATAGATTATAATGATTATAAGTTAACAATTATGCATATTGCATTAAACTCATATTAATGTTAGAGATACTTCTTCTGTTACTCTATTTTTTAAAAAGCTGTGGATCATTTAGAAAGTATTACAAAAATATGCATGCATTAGTTAGTTTTTATGGTGGATTTAATGAATTTTCTAGAACAGCCACACAATTTTATTCTTTCACATCCTCAATCACATATATTTCATTTTATTCTCACACAGTTACAGAGGAGAAATAGGTATAGATACATTTTTATTTCAGATGTAAAATTCACATCTCAGTTTGTAACTTATGCAGGGAAAATAAGCTTCATTAAGCAGAACTACAAGTTGTCGGTGGATAGTGGTTTGCAGGTTGGGAATACTTTCCTTGATATCATTAAATTTACATGGCTAAAGTAACTTCATCTCTTTGAAAAAACACTTACTACCTCATATTGATGAAGAAAAAAGTGATTTTTTTTAAAATATGTTTCTTAGTGACTCAGAGAACAAGTTTCCATTGTATTTGCCATGTTATTTACTTCCTGAGGCAGACACAAAAGCAAATTAAAAAAAAATAGTTAAATGCAACTTAAAAGAAATTAAAGAAATTTTGTAAATACTTGATTTTCAGAATGATCTCATAGCAGCTAAATGAGAAAATTTTCACAGTTTGTAATATCTTCAGTATTTCTCAGAAATATAGGCTACAAAAAATTCCACTTGCCAGTTCTATTCAGCAGAACCAGTTTTCTTCCATGACAATACAGCAAAAGAATTTTTGTCACTAACCTTTCTGGAAGTAGGGCTGAAGGGCAAATAAACAACAATGGGCAACAATCATGGCACGCTTATGTTGCCAAATAAAGTGTACCTGCACATCTGTCTATCTCATTCATAAAACAGCAGTTGCTGAGTAGCATTTAACTGTACCAGCATAGAGTTCTTGCTGTGGACTTGTGTTGTGATTGATAATGACTAATGAAACATTTGCTTGGCCATGGTTTGTTTTGCAGCCAGCAATCATGACATAATTGTATTCTGCATAGAAAGAGAACAAGTGTATAAGGAATTTACAGTTAAAGCTGAACACAAGCAAAAAACAGACTTACAAAATCTCCAGAAAAGGTATAAATCTGAATATCAAATGTGCAATTAGAAATAAAATATGAGAACTAATAAATGGGAGGAAAAAAGAAACCAATATTGTTATTCGTACTACTTCTAATATATATTGTCAAAGTGTAGTAGCCATGAATGTGACATGAATATCATAAGTGGTAGGGCTAAAGACAGTAAGGTTTTTTAGTGCATCAGAGACAGAAATATCCTGTTTATACCTCATAGTTAGAATTGAACAGGTTGAAGTACTTGTGTCAAATAAGAATGGGAAGTTCTTTTAATTGTCTAATTGAAAATTATGTAAAATAATTTCTAATAGGAAGCAAAATTTATAAATACTACCCATACAAACTGCACAGAGGCGTCCTCAAACCAAACTTACAGGACACCACAATTTTATATCAGTCAGCAAGAAAGTATTAAAATTAAAATTTAATTATAAAATTATTAAAATTAAAATTTGAGTTTAATAACATATAAGCTGTCAAGCTTCTGTGTGATACAAAATGGGAAAAAAAGAGCTCATATGATCCACACCCACCATATGATCCACAACCATTTATAAAAAGAAAACTATATACATGTTTGGAGTTTAGAAGAAAATGAGATCAATCTGCTTTATTTACTAAGGAAAAAAAAAAGAAGTGATTTGATTTCTGTACATATACTTCTTCCATGGTGAGCAGTGATAAAGGACCATTTGCAAATAGAGAGGTATTGTAGGGACTATAAGTCAGAGACAAATACACACACCCTTAAAATAAAGTATCTTTTGTCAGGTGAAGTAATCAGTACAGCAAACTGATAAGGGAAATGATGTTTGCCTCCTCATATATTCAAATAAGTAGTGTATACCATTCTATATGGGACTATAAATTGATTTTGTGAAGGTAATTATGTTAATAGGCTCAATGAAATTCAGTGATTTGTGATATTCAGGAAACAAGATCAGAGAAACATTCTGAGCTCCAGCTACAAGTCTGGGAATTTTCTGAATCTCTGCAAAGTACAGGAATTTGGAGCATTTTGCCTGGAACAGTGAGGACAACTGCAGTCTCACAGCCAGATTTTAACTGTCTGAAGAATAGCTAGAGGTCTTCCCATGTTTGGTTGCCATGTGTGTCTCAAACCCTGAAATTCTTAAGGAAAGGTGATTTTTTTAATACAACTTCATATAGTTACAGTAAGGGGAAGTTAGCAAATTATGGCAGAAATTAATAGAACTTTGAATTTGAATTTGTGCTATTTCGCCACCTGAACTGCCTCAAGATTCAACTGTGTTTAAATATAAGCTCAAACTTTAAAGCAATAAACACTTTTTTTTTAAGTGCCAGTTACATTTTCTCCTTTTTCTTTTCTTTTTTTCCCTTCCCACTTAAGTATCTGCCATATTTTGACAAATGTATATCTATACCGATAAGCCCAATAGGTGCACAATGAATGATGACTGCTTGAGCTGGAAAAGAAAATTGAATGAGTGCAAACAACATTTAGTCCATTCCTTCCCTCAGTATGAAAGATACTGATTCCACACAGACCTCTGTGGAGTAGCAAACCATGATGAAAAGCCCTTTCACTCCCACAAGCAGGCATATAATGCTGTGAGTCAGAAGCAGTAGTGCATACATGCTTCATACACACCTAGTTTTGTAACTTAAACAATATTGCAGAAAAGGATTGCAAACTTTTGGTCACCTTCATTTATCCAAGATAGAGTGGTGCTCTGAAATCCCCCACCCACATAGACATTATCACTTACTGATCTCCTGAACTGCAATTTCATTGCAGAAAGTTTGAGATGTGTTGGAATTTGCTAAATTCATCCAGATTTTGAAGTTGTTATTTTCTTTTCCCTATTGAGTGTAAGTGTTCAGGAGTAAAACATAGACTTGTAAAGATCTAGAGAGAGTATTTCAAGTGATTTATTTGCTCGCAATAAAAATTTGGCCTCCCTTGTGGATGAAAGAGACATTCCATGTAGCAAACCATTTAGAAGGGATTCCCTACAGAAAGCGAGGTATATCAAGCATTATATGAACCTTAATTGTGGTTATATTTTATTGCTACTTAGATTATTAAGTGTTTAAACTACCAGATAGCAGAATCTATATTATCCATAGTGGAAGTGTGCTAACAGTAATTTTACTAAATATTTCAGCCCTGTTCCAACAATCTCTTGGAAGAAAGTTAATGGTCATAATCCAAGTAAAGCCCGCCTGAGAAAATCCCAAGCTGTGCTTGAAATACCTAATGTGCAGCTAGAGGATGCGGGAATGTATGAATGTAAGGCTGAAAACTCTCGTGGAAGAAATGTCTTCAGAGGACAGCTACAAGTGTACAGTAAGTGTAATGCACACAGTACTTTGCAGCAATGCTTTGTCCACATTTAAGGCTTTAACTACATATGAAGGATGCTAAGGTCCAGCAGAAACAAAATATCATTCTTCTAAAATAAAATTATTATTGAATTAAGATATATATTTTTATATCTTAGTAATGCGTTAAAGTGAGATATAAATAAAGTTGACTCTCTCAAAGAACTGTCTTAAATACGATTTCATACTTGATGTTTATGGGGTTTTATAGGATTTTTTTTTTAAAAAGTATCACTATAATTTTAAAAGTCCATTTTTTTTCCTCCTGATATGATATATAACAATGACATGCAACCTGAGCATGATTTATCTGTCAGAAAAGAATATTAGCAGTATCTTGAGATTTTTATCACAGTTTTATTAATGTTTCGTGCTTGCCATGCCTGAGTGCTGAATTTTGTCAAATTCCTCGTACAAGAATCAGAGCTTGGAGCTTGGAGAAGTGCCTCTGATTTTGTAGAAAATTCTCAGTCTAGACATGCACAGTATCTGAAGTTTCTGATATTCAGAAAGTGCTGAACATTTTCTCTCAAAGATTGGTCTTTCTAAAAATGCATCGGATTGAATACTTACAACACAGTTTCCCTCATTGAACGTGTAGCTGAGACCCACATACTTCTTATCAATTAAAGATACTCCAATTGCTGTCATTCCATGAATCCTACTAGCTTAAATACTTAAGAAGAAAGGTCTACTGCAGGAGGTCATGCAGTGGATTTCAGACTGAATTGGTTTTGGTCCTCAAATATCACAGTTAGTGGAATTCCAACTGCTGCGGTTCAGACATTACCTCAGGCTAATAGATACCTTTAAGAAGGAATCTCTCCTGTTAATCAATTTTATTTTTCTTTTCTTGATCCCAGTCCAATGCTCCTAGTGCTTTCTCCCCATTACTAACTATACTCAGTTCTCTTTGTTACACATCTTCATCAAATAACCGTAGGCTGGCATCATATATTTGGTTTATTTTCCACATATGTCAATATTTCTGGGTCCATAATCAATTTTCCTGTCTCCTCCAGCTTTCCAGTGTCTTTATCGTAGTCCTTTGGTTTTAGTAAGTATCAGCATATCTCTGGATGGTGATTCTCTCCTTGCTTTTGGTTCCCATCCAACTAGAACCAAAGGCAGGTTTGTTGTCTTCATTTATTTTTTTTTTTTTTTTGCATATGCTGGGAAAAATATATGATGACAAAGATGGTAGTTTGCACCTTTCATTTTGGACATGCCATCTATACTGCACTGGAAGCAAAGTTTTTATAAGGCTTTTGCTGAAAACAGCAGTCAAAGCCCAAGAACTATTTGATGCCTCCTCCTATGCCAATATCCCAGTGATATTTATCTGGTATTGCAAATTCTTATCGTCAATTACTTTCCTGGGAGTACGTCCTGCTAGGGACCTGTGGCTGGGGAATTTAGCTGCATACATGGTCTTTTTCAACAACATTTCTTAAAATGTCTATATTAAAAAAATAATAATGATTTATTAGGTGCATCCCAGCTCACAAGCTGACTAGCTGTTTTCTAATGCTATCTTTGCCTCCCTCTTTCAGAGTTAAAGGCATACAAAAAGTGCTGTTCAAGAGAGAAACTAAGATGCTAAAAAATGAATTTATTTTCTCAATACCACCCTGCAGACCTGTGGCATAAAATCACAGCAACATTATGTAGAGTTCTAAACAGCTCTGCCTCCCTCATTAGCCTGGACACATTTTTCTCCTGAGCAGAAATAAAGAGGATACACAAACCAGGAGTCCATAGAAAACATTTTCAACATAAAAACCCATTTTGTTCTACTCTGTCCAGGTGGAAATATGTATTTTTAGTTCTCCACCATTGTCAAAATCATATTTTTTACTGTCACTGCCTTTATGAATAGCGTGAAATTTGTGCTAGTTGGCATTTTCTGCAAAAATATTAGAACTGCTTTAACAATATAGAAAAGGGGTCCACTTCAGATTGTCTCATTGCTCCGATTAACAGATATGTGAGACTAGAGACTAATATGTTATTAAGTTTCTCTTAAGTCTATTATTATACTTTAGACTGTCTTAGAGATAAGCCAAAAACAGATCTGAGTCAGAGTTTCACCTATATGCATTAACAGGAAATAAGGTCAGAGCAGGTATCAGAGGGCTTTCAGATGGAAGAGACCAGCAGTGACCTCCAGTACAGCAGAAACACAGTTACTAACCCCTTAAAAGTGCCTTTTCTTGGCCTTAAGATTAAATGCTCCCCAGTGAGCCTCTTGCAGCCTTCAGCGCTCCTGAAGAGAGCATTAGTGTCTCACTGACCTACTTATCTTGGGAACCCTTTCCAGGGATGGAAGAGAGTTTGAGTACGAAGGTTTTTAGCAGCACAAAGTTTAGCCTTATGTTACTTTAAAAGATTCTCATTTCCCTTTGCTGACAGCTGATATGGCAAGATTTAGGGGCATTACCTGAAACAGCGTTTCCTGCCCTACCTCTTGTTCCTAACAACAGTCAACATGAATTATTTACCTTTATGCTCATTTTCTTTTCACTGACATCCTATTCCTCCAGGACACAATGATTCTTTTGGCTCAGGAATTCAGATGCAGGCCATCATTCCTTTCCAGGGGATTCTTGTAAAATTTCAGAGCAGGCTGGAGGACCAGCTGTGTCATACTGCAGTCTCACTGTCTGTGTGTCTGTAGGAACTCACTCACTGTCTGTTTGAATCATTTTCATTTCATCCACTGCATCTGATCTGAGTCACCACAGAGTATTTTGGAGACAGCCCAGGACACCCAGTCTGCCTGTCTGATCACATTTAATAACAAACCAGTGGGTTTTTGTCATTTCGTACCTGCTGCTGCAATCCAGATATACCATGGCTGCCTGATGCAGCTGACACTATGGATATTCAGAAAGCGGTATTTCAAATGCTGAAAATTTCGGATAGTTGTAGTCTCAGCACTTTATGAAAATTCAACTGTAGAAATGACAGCCATTAAAAACATAATATTGACAATGTAAGACCTCCTCGTAAGCACTGCAACCTGTTTTGTGAGGTGTGATTTTTCCCCAGGTGAAGTGTTTATCTTGGAAGTTTTGATTAAATTGTCTTCAAGCTCAAATTGATTAATAAAAGAGAGCACAACAATTAAAATTTGGGTGGAGAAATTGGCCGTTAATGTTTTGTATTTACAGTTGCACTGCAAATCCTGGCTAGTAGACTTTTCCCAATGGTGGGAGCTGTTTTGTGCAGTTCCTACCCCTCTCTCTGAACATTTTGTTTTTCTGTGCTACCTACTCACTAGTACCAACAGAGCAGACAGTGGTCATGTGAAGCAGACCACAAAAACACTTTTTTTGGTCTTTTTTTTTGGCTGTATCAGTTCCCTGATCCTGCTCACAGCAGTGCCCCATGAGCAGAACTGCTGCTACAGCAGGAGGGAAAGTTTGCCATAACAGAGGAGTGGAAGAAGCTGAGGGCAGGAGCATTCTGTAATGCAGTGTAATGGAACATCCTGATTTAAAAAAAAAAATAAATCAAATTAATCACTTCCTTATGAAATCTGTATGGAATAAAATCCACTGGTGTCACTACAGGTTACCCCCTGGCTTGAGAGGAAGAGATTTCTGTAGTCAAAATTGCACCTTTAGGTTAAATTTGCTATCTTATCTTTCTCACTGTAATAATTTCCTATTCTTCTTCTTTATAGTTCCCAATTAGCCTTGTGTCCAGAAAACTCTTTTTTTCACCCCAAACTCTGCACTCACTCACATTTTAGGACACTATCTGAGTTCATTTGTCTTTGAAAATTTTGTCCTCAATTTTCTCTCAGTCAAAAAGTTGATGAATAATTTGAGACAGGAGGCTGAGTTTTCTGCATCTGAATTTCATTTTGCACAGAGGGTGTAAAAACTGGCCTGTAAGCTTGCAGATTTATTGCCAATTTGTGTTTGTAAAACATTTTGACATCCTTGAATAAACAGGTGCAGAAATGCAGCATAAAATAAATCAAGGATTGGACAGTGATTTTAAAATCTCAGGAGTGCTGTGTAAAGCTGTGGCACGATATCCATAAAGACTACTGAATAAAGAAACACATACTTCTATACTTACATTCACACCAAAACTCTTTGCTGGACAGATAAAACCCAGGCAAACAAGCATTATTTTTTTTCCCAAGATAAAAGTTGAATTTATAAAAAAGAAGAAAGAAACATGTTACTTTTGAAATCTGTTTAAATGCTTCTTAGAATTTATTTGTTCTAATTAAAATTAAGTGCAGTCATGGAATGAAGCTTTCTTTGCCTACATGTATATCAGTCAGAATTTTTGCACCGAGTTTCACTTTTTTAAGTGTTATGATGTTATGGAGAGTGACCATATGAGCAGAGAGGGAGCCCTTTGTGGCAAAAGAGCACATAGAGGGAGAAAAGGAAACCCAATAGCTATGAAAATATTTATCTCAGTCATGCGTTTAACTCTATTCCTGCTACATCTACCTATTGCTTTGCTGCCTTGCTCTCAAAGGTGTGGGAATCTGTGAATCCAAAGGCCATTTAGGTTGTGAAGAGAAAATTCAGGCTAAAAATACCCCAACTAATGAAAAAGGTTGTTAATACCTATGTCATAGCACTGTGATTTGCAAGTATGTGGTTACAGAGGAAAACATGTGCTATGACTAAGCTATCATGACAGAGGATAGGGAATGACAGTTGTGTATTAAGGAGAACAATTCTGCAGCCAGGCTTTTATTTAAGTTTCATTTAAGAGAAAGTTTTATTTAAGAGAAAGCAGTTGCAGACTAGTTCTGAATGCTCTGGTTCATGATGAGGTCTAATTCAACATATAAAATGCAACTAGATATGCATTGGGTCAAATGGTAGAATTATCAGAAAATCAAAATAATAAAAAGAATGAAATATACATAGGAACTATTTAGCACCTTGTTGTTGAAACTTCATGATTTTATGGCACCACTGGATAACTTCTGTGGTTTTTTAGTTACACATTGGACTGTCACATCTTCCAGAATCATATTAGTGTATTCATTTTCAAAGGAAACAATTACTTCTCAGCATGCTCCTTTTGTGCATACCAAAAACATCAAAAATAAAACAATAGCATCAAGCATGCAATTGGATTATATTTTTAGGACAATTAGTAGACAATAAGTGAGCAGGGACTGCTGCAAGCTGCTTCTGAGAGACCCTTTGATATAATTTAAGAATCGAGTAATTCAGTGCAGTGAAGCACATATGGAGCATGTCATGCATTGCCTTGACTGTAATAAGAATAATAAGGGAGCAGATGTTTCTAGTCTTGGGTTTGGGAGTGAGATTCAGTCAGTCTTATCTCTTTTTTCCTCTACTAAAAGGGATATGAGTGATTCTTCTTCTACTGTTTCCAGCTTCTGACAACTCTCTGGTCAGGGACTCTGAAGCAGACGATTCTCTGCTTAGGAATGATAGACACCTCCTTCACTTTCTTTATCATGCATGCACGAAATGTAAGCTAGAAGCAGTTAGTCACCTGTCATGCCTTTTCATATCTTCTCATGTCTTTGATTGGTGACCTGTCAAAAGCCAGCTAGATTCAAAGATTTATTTTTACACTCAGTTCTCCATGTGTAAGTACATTATCAATTATCTGATGTTTGAAGCAGAGACTTCGTTGTGACAGATCTGGACTTTTATTCATACCAAGCAGAATTTTACTTTCTTTTAGCAATGAAGGCCTTTTAGCTATTTATTCTTTGCTAACTAAAAATCCCACAACTCAACACTTAATATCATTAATCAATTTCATTTATCATCGTCTTTGCTGTAAAAATCAATATGGCTACAGTGTGAAAAAAGAAAAGATGGCTTTTAAACATACAGTTTTATTCCTGCATATGAATGCTCAGTTCCTCAACGAGTCATACAAAGTGTTCCAACATTATAAGATTCTACATACAGCTGTTTGATCAGCTGCTGCATTAAAGGTCTGCTTTTTAATAGATTGTTACATGAAATATAGATACTAATAATCACATGCATCATGATTTCCTAGTAAACTGAGAAAAGTGCATGAAACAAAGTCTGTGATGACTGACCTACCTTCCAAAATTTAAATAGCTTAGGTCTTGAGAAGTTACTAAATACGCTATAGTGACTACCAAGCAAATGCTCTTTAATGCAGTAATAATTAATGCATGAATAGATAGTACTGTAATTTAATCCACTGGACTTTATGAAATCACTTCCTTGTGCCATTACAGCATTTCCTTTAAAGTTATGGAATTTTGTTAATTTTATGACTTTTGGTTTTGGCTGTTTATTTAAATGTGTTTCATTCTCAGAGTAAATTAAACTTTATAAAGGCCATAATTTAAGCTTTTTAATTGATTAGGTTTTGCACATCAGCTATAGACTTACAGTTTATAACCTTTGTATATAGTATGGTATTTTTTCTTGCAGCCTACCCACATTGGGTAGAGAAACTTAATGATACTCAATTAGACAGTGGAGATCAGCTCCGATGGGAATGTAAAGCCACTGGAAAGCCAAGGCCCACATATCATTGGCTGAAAAATGGAGTTCCTCTCTGGCCACAGGTACATTAGACAAGGAGTCACCAGTATGTTGCATGCTTCTCCTTTATTCAGATAAAGCCTGTTAAAGAAAGTAATAAAAAGCACTTTAGAAATTACTGTTTTCTGTGTTTGTTAGTTTCTTAAGTGTTAGTATAGAGACAATGTTTCTATTCATGTCCCCTCTGAACCACCTCAAGCAATGTAAAATTGCATTCATCAGTAATTTTCTGTAGTCCAGAAATCTTTGGGAGGTGGAACCTTCTGAGTTGTGTCTGAAGCAGAGTCTGCTATTGTACTGTAATGCACATCTGAGCAATCTCCAGTGTGTGTGTTTGTTTCTTCCTTTCTTTCCTTTAAGTAATGGTATTATACTATTTTCTTTTTTAGAAAATGGTACTATGCCTTTTTTTTTTCTTTTTAGTAAAAAGATAGCAACAACTCAAAAAAGTGCTTTATTTGCTGAATGACATTCCTTCATATTTCCCCAATGTAGGTTATGTCATGTCATGTCATGTCATGTCATGTCATGTCATGTCATGTGTCATGTTATTATGAGATTTACCACATTTTGATTGTGTATAATACTACTTCTCGAAACATTAGCAAGCTAATATAAAAGGTACAATGACTTTTTATTTTCATCTTTTTCCAACTCCGTGAATTCCCTGTAACAGGACTCATCACCAAGACCATTCAAATGCTCCATATAAGACTCCTAGAATGTGAAGCCTTTAACTACAGTCAACTGCTGATGTATTTTAGAATTAGGTCTAAATAAAATTCTCATTTCTTTCTAAAAAAGCACGCATGGTATGGCTGTGTTTTACTTCATTTTGTTCATTTTTCTCTTACGGAATTATCAACAGGTCAGCCCATATCATGTGGGTTTTTGCCTAACACCTTTATATTTTTATAGTGTCAAATTATTTAGAGTAGATAAAAGTTTTGTATATTTATTTATTTTTCCAGATTAAAATAAAGCTGTTCAATTCTGGGAGACAATGCTTTCATTTGGAAATGAATTCACAGAAAGGATTTATGAATACACAAGATGTAATGATTTCCTTTTCAGTGAATGCCACTTCCATTTGTGAACATAAACCAATTATGCAAACAATGAGAAAGGAAATATAAACACAGCTTATTTTTCAAGTTGTGAGGCATTGAAAATAAGGCTATATGCCTTTATCCATTTCTGCCTCCATAGATGGAGGTATTAGTCCTGAAATTGAAGCAATTTAAATATCTGCTCTTTCTTGGTTTTCTGATTTTTCAAACTGTCAGTTGCACCAGGCTCTGAAATTTCAAATTAAATTTCAGTTTAAACTGGGGGCTTACAACAGAGAGCATTTGTTTTCACAGTTTCTTCTGCATTCCCATATACTTTATTCTTAATCAGTTTTTAATTAAACCTCCAAAAATTGCAATAATGGAATCTAGAGATATTTTATAGCAGTTCAAATTATACAGCTCGTGAAGTATACATTTCCTTAAACAGCTTTCAATGCCCTTCTCTTCCAGCTGTGGTAATTGTTTTCTGCTAGTGGAATTTTCAAATAATGAATTTGCATTAATGATGAGGACAATTAGGCCCTTTCACTCTTATTCATGCAAACAATCTTACACATATACATTTATGAATGTAATACAGTGACTGAAGCCAAACATTTGCTAGAGATGTGAAGATCATCAGATACGTGATACCCACAACTGGCTTCTTGCCTCATTAAAGTTCCCAGGATGAACTGCTTTTAAAAACCATGTAAGGTTAATAGCAGACTAACAAGCAAACAGACAGAAGTGAGCCTTGGGGATAGTGAATTTGCACTGAAAAATGTTTATCTTTAAATATTTTTGGATTTTTTTCTCTGCCTTCCCCTGTCTGATCTATCCTTGTCATTCCTGATACAAAAAAAAAAAAAAAAAAAAAAAAGGGGGAATCCCAAGGAAATTTGTTGCTCAGTTTTATTTTAGCTTAATAATGTCTGTTGTCGCTTTGCCTGAAGCGAATAGCACAGCAAATATCCAGTGCTTGTTTGCTTTTACAGATTATTTTTTTTATTATTATTCCATTACAGAACAGGATTGAGATGGTTAATGGTGTTCTGGTGATCCATAGTGTGAATGTCTCAGATGCTGGAATGTATCAGTGCTTAGCAGAAAATAAGTATGGTACCATTTATGCCAGTGCCGAGCTGAAGATTTTAGGTGAGTATTATTGAACTAGAACAGACCATTACTTCTTTTCCCTTTGATAATTATACTTGTTCTTGGTCTGTTTTGATAAGGAACAGCTTCTGCCAGTCCAAATGGAGCAGAGCAATGAAAGTGGGCTAGTTTTTAGTCTTATTTATATATCAGCGGGTCCTTTGTTGCCTGAGGGCACACAGATCCTTCTATTAACTGATTTTTTTTTTTTTTCATAAATAATTGACTTGGTTATATTTTGTGAAAAATTCTCATATAAGGCATTCCAGTTCAAATAAATGAAAAATTAGTTTTTAGCCCCTCAAAAATAAGTGAAGAGAGGAAACTTAGAGAAAGGAAATGTATTTTAGTCTCTGTTAAAATTAAATTATTTCTACCGAGGCTGTTATTCGAAGGTAATTAATTATGATCTCAATTTTAAAAATTTAAAAATTTCCTATGAAGTCAGCAGAACTGATTGGATACTGGAAATTACATACTTTAGGTAATATCATCCATAGTAGAGCAAATACACTACATAGTGTTACCTGGAAAGATGATAGTAAAAATTTTGTTATTAAAAAATTGAAGTGGGGGCTTAAGGAAGAAAACTTGAAGCATGTGTTTTGAACACTGTAGTTTTTCTTAAAGCAAACTATGGTAACACACAATTAGACAATAGTGGTAAGAGGACTTCCCCAGGGTTAAGTGAGGCAGACTTGTAAGGGTCTCATGATCTTTGTTAAAGTGCTGTATAGCTGGAAGACAGGTATCTGTCAGAGTAGTGGCCAAATCAGATATTAGATGTCTCTTCACTGTTCAAACCTTGCATATTTCAAGACCTGCATCTAGAATCATTCATGTAAACTCCCAAATGAATCAGAAATCTGAAGTTACGGAAATAATAATACTACATTTGAACCAAGATTTGGTTCTTCTGAAGAATAATCTGTCTAGAAGATTTCCATTATTTGCTAGCTGACCAACTTTAGATTTTCACTGATAGCTCTTCAAAGTATTTCTGTCTAGCCGTATTAAAACCCACAGACAGTGGTTGCTCTCTTTCCATCACTTTCCTTTGTCATTTGTGATTCAGTCAGCAAATAGGTCCTTGTTGGTTGCAAGATTTTCTTGTTAGTTTTTTTTATATCTATTATAAAACAGGTAGTTGTGCACTGTCTCTGTTACTGGAAATGGACATTGTATGTTGCTGCAGTAAAATCAGCCTCTGGTTTTGTCACTTGTGAAATTATACCCATTTTAACCATTCTGTTGTATTAAAGAAGCAGTTCTGTTTGATTTTCTGTATTATTAAAGGGAAAACAACAAAATAAACTGTCCATATAAATAGCTCTGGTATGAAAATTATCTAAAGTAACAGCAGAAAATTTCTACATATTTGCGGCAATGAGGTGTCATATGTTCCTATATCTGTAGCTGAGGTAGATACAGAGGGGGACTCTGGTTTCGTAAAACTGGTCTAAGGAAAACACAGACAAATGAGATCACTTGAGAGCAAGAGTCCTTTATTTATAAATCACAATAATTAGTGACAATTTGGTATGTGTGTGTTACATATTTTAATTTTATAATACATTTATCATGTATTGTGATCAGTGGGACTTCTTGAAAAGTGAAATGCTAAGAACAAGACATAGTTAAATATCTTCTACTGTGTTCTCACTTTTCAATTGAAATTATTCAGAAAAATACTGTGGAATAAAAAAACCAATAAAATTTCTCTAAATAGTTTTTGTCAGAATCAACTTGAGAGAGTGCATTTGGTATAGTTGTGGAATTTAAACTTTTCATTTTGGACTAGTTACTTCTAAGAAGTTGTCCATGAAATCCGAAGACTTGGAAAAAAATGTAGCTAAATCAGCTATAGTATTTAATTTCTAAAGTTGTTGAATTTCATAAGCAATCTTACTTTGATTCTGATGTAAGGGACATCTCACTAATTCATAACTGGGTTAAGTTATAGATTTGCCACCTAGTCTTGGCTAGGTAAAATTGTAAAATTCCATCAAATCTCCAGTGTAATAATTTCCTCCAAATCAAAGTTATTATTTTAATTTTCTATTAAAATTTAATGAAAAAGGAAACTCTGATTGTTCCATGTAGAGTTAACACTCTTCTTTTTAACAGCTTCAGCTCCCACTTTCCCACTAAATCAAATGAGGAAAACAATAATTATTACCAAGGGCCAAGAAGTTCTCATTGAGTGCAAGCCACAAGCCTCTCCAAAGCCAACTATCACTTGGAAGAAAGGAGAGAAAGCAATAAGGGAGAGTAAGAGGTCAGATGCCTGTTCAGTAAACTAAATACTGTGTTTGCATGTTTGATTCTGTGGTAGGATATGAAAATACAAGTGACAAGAACATGCATATGCTAGCATGGGTATGAAATAATTATTCTGTCAAGCTGATTTGTCTGACAGTAGTGACTTTATTATTTCCACAATATTGAAATGAAAAATCTTAAAATTCTTTGGAGATGCAGAGAGATGAAAACTGTTATTTTATTTTTTTTCTCTATTTTCTGTTACTAATTTCAGAAATACTTCAGTTAGATGTACACTATCAAAAGCATAGAGACTGAACTACTCAAGACTGCATAAAATATCAAATGTGCTTATTAATTCAAAATAATTTTAATAAAGCACATTTGCAGCTTGATCGCAATGGAAGTCTAATAATAGCTTTAAAATGATTGAGAGAAGAAAAATATGATTTCATTATGGGATTTAATTATAAAAGTAATTTCTGTACTCAGCAGCACATCTGTTTAACAGGATATGTTTAATTAAATAAGGTCTGTCCGGCTCTGTACATTAAACTTACTCTTAAGCACTGCAGGTTAAATGCCAGCTGTAATTGCACTTTACAAGATTGCGTGTCTGTACACTAGACTAGTTTTGCCACCCTGCACATAGTCTTTAAGTACACAGAGCAATCTTCTTTTTGGTAATGTATGTGACTGAACCACTTAAAGTGACCTGTATGGCATTAGTCAAAAAGGTAAAAGCAAGTCCTGTTTGTTCGTTTGTGCAATACAGATGCAAGCAGTAGAGTGCATCTATACTTGTTATCTGCTAAAACCATTTCATTCAGATGAGTTTTATTTTCATCTCATGACATTTTTTTTTTTTTGTTCTGAGAAGGAAAAATGGGTAACATTTCATGTCACATTGTGTTGAGAGGGAGGAGGGCAGAGCAACATAGCATTATATACAACATTTTACTAACAGGTATGAGTTGTATAGTACATATTGACAAGATGACAGAATGATATTACAAAGATTCTGATAGTATCAAATATTGTAAGACTGATGTGTCTTTTGTGGGTGCGCAGTTAACTGTTTTCACTTTATGACATGAAATATGGAAGATAAAAAGCTGGCTGAACAGTTTCATTCAGATATTTGAAATGATTTGGGTTGTATTCAACTTAATTTTTAGTCAGTTGCTGTTCAGGGAGTATCTTGTGTCATTCAGAGCAGTTCCTCTGCATCTACTGTTTATAGAAGGGTGGGGAGAGGGGATATCAGTTTCAGTGTAACTCAGTTTTACCTCTACATACTGTGCACTTTAAACTAATGGCGTTTAAAATAGAATTTGTTTGAAGAGGAGATGAGGAAGCCTATTGTGATTTTGGGAAATGAAATGTAAACCAATGGAGGTAGTATGTGTGTTTCCATGTTTTGGTCACTCTGGCAAGGAAACATGGGAAAAGAACTCTGTAAAGCATTTTTAAAAAGGAATAATGTGACATGATGAGCACATGTAAATACTTTTAAAATGGGCATTCTTCATAGACTGCTGATAAAAATCCCAGGAAAAAGAAATAAGGAACTGTCATGTGGTGACTTTGCATGGAATGCTAATCCATCAGAGATTTAGGGGGAAGAAAAAAGAAAAAAAAAAGGCATTTTGAATAAATAAAAAGGAAGGGCAAGGATAGAACAGCAGAATATATGTTTTTTTTCTGCCACAGCTTATTCCGCTTCTAGAATGCTTGTACCAAATGCATGTTGTTTTATTTTGCTAAGTCTGCCAGCCCAGAAAAGCAATTTGCTTCATTTATCCATATCTTTTAGAGAAGGGTCAACACAAAAGAGGTCTTCCCCTCTACAGAGAAGAAGAAACTCCATTTGACTAAGTGGGTCTGCTATCATCTACCTCTTTCAAGCTGTTCTGCCTCCTTAGGTGCTCTTCCAACCAAAAGCTAGTTGACTGAATTTCCATTTGTTACTGAGCAGGAGGCTGAGGTCGGCACAGGTTTTACTGCAGTCAGACCTTGACTCTACCATCTGGAATATGATGCACTCTGAAAGCCTCAAATGTTTCAAATTAATTCAAAAGCCTAAAGGCACTTGGTAACATAATTGTGGAAGGAGTCTTCATGCGCTCCATCTCTTGGTCTGCTTTTGCCTTTGAACAAATTACCCATCTTAAGGTCTTCATATTCACAGTCTGTCTATGATAGGTTTGCTCTCCCTGGTGGACAGTCATTATTCTAAGCAGTCAGATCATTTGATTCCACTTGGAATATTATAACAATGTGTATCTATAATTTGAGTTTCATAACAGCCCTTTTGAACTGTATTCTGAATGAGTGGCAGTTCTATAAAATCGAGCAAAAAAAGTTGGATATTCACAACTATTAGCTGTCAAAAAGTATCATTCTGGGTGTTACAGTCTCATAAATGTTTTAAATTTAATGAGATTACTCCTATAGAAACATACTTATTTAATAAAGATTCCAAGGTATTCACAATTCATTCGGGCAACCAGATGTAAAGATCAAGACCCACGGCAAAAGCCACATTTTGATTAAATAAAATATATGCTACTGGAGAACTAATATGCAGATGATTAAAACTTCCAAAGAACAACGCATTAGTCTGTGAAGCTTATTGATATAGAACATTTAGTGATTACTATCAGCATTTGAAAGGAACTACATGTAAAATTCAAGTCTCTTTCATATATCGTTATCTCAGTGTGTTGTTAATGCATTTAAACAAATACAAGTTCATCGGTATTTTCACCTGAAAGTTTAGAGGCGGGTAAAAAAGCTATTGTTATTCTAATGTTCTAATTGGAATTAGAACACACCTGAGCACAACAGCAATGGGAATTGTGTAGGTACAAAACTGTATTTAAGCTGCACATTTCATTAGTCATCTCATAATAATTAAAATTAACTATCTTTACTAACCACTTTTCCTTAGACTATAGTATCTCAAAGACTTATATCTCAAAGACTGTGAGCTCTTTGTGGAAGCCTGCAATAAACTATACTCTGGTTATTGATTTGAACATCAAGGTCTTTAGTCCATAAGAATTTTTGTAAGTAACTTTTGAACCTTTTGGCTCATAAGTAGTCTTTATTTTATAGAGAGTTGTATTAGATTGGAATCCAAGTCTGAAAAAATAAGTCTATGATTTGTAATAAAATGTTCTGATGGAACTTTGATTTAGATCCTAAATAGGACGACTTGGGCCCTTGGGCAAATTAGTGATTGACTAACATTTCTGTGAGATTTCTGAAATGTTCCAATCAGATACTTCTTAATTTGTAATCAACCATTCATTTACTATTTTCGCATCAACTTCGAAACAAGACCCAGACCCAGACAATTTAGACCAGAAAATAAGTCAAGAGTTTTCAATTAAATATTCCATTAAACTTATATAATATCAAGCTAAAAGATGTCAACAAAAGTGATAGGTAATATTATTATTTTATGTAGACAGTAAACTTTATAATACGCAGTAGAATAAACTGGAGTCTGCTGTCAGTTACATCAATATAAATAATGAGCAGTGCTAATAAAGTCAATGATTAAATTCTGGACAAACATTTTTTCTAAATTATTTCAGTCCCTGTTTTCAGGCTTCCATAAATGCAGGTATTTTCTAATCATTTACTAATGCACATTTTTTTGTGACCCATTAGTCCATCAGCTGTAATCCCTGTTTTCATTGCTTTCTTAAAGTCACCTACATTTTTTGTATAGATTATCCAATAGTAGTGACTAAAGCTGATGTTTAAACAGATATGCTTGAAGAGTCATAGGCATTAAAAAGCATTGTAAGTCTTTGCTCATCTGTTCTTTTCTTTCTTCTGCATCTAAAATATTTTCTCATTAAAATTATATTGAATTTTCACTCTAACTCATTATTTCCATATCCATTAATTATAGTTAAAATAAAATCAATCAGAAGCACCCTAGCAATGCAAGGAGTTCTATTCAGTCCTTGGTTTTTCTTCTCCATGCAGACCACCAAGAAATTAAAAAAAAAAGAAGCACAATTAAACCAACAAATAGGTAACTGAGGACACAGGATTTTCATAGCACTTATTTTGTGCTGCTTTATTTTGCTTTGTTCCTTTTCTTTTTGAAGTTTATCTAATAATAATACCTATTTTATCAACATTTCTTGTATATCTGAATTTGTGTGCACATTAATATAAAGCCAAAAAAACCCTAAATTCAGTGATGTCTAAACATATATGTATTCATTGATAATCTAGTTCTGTATTTACTGACTGCTCCCTTTCCATATGGCATAGTCTAAACTTTCTCCTTTACATGCCAGAATAAGCTTTGCAGAACATTAGCCGTCTCTGAAGGTCATATTCACAATAGACCACCGTGAGCAGAACAGCAGTGGCAGTCTCTCTGTGGCCATTGTACAATTGCTTATATTCATCCACCTAGGTCAAAGGTTGACTTTTCCTCAGGACCTCAATGTGTTAAACATTTCTGTGAGGAAGATAAATGGCAGCAAGACTCCACCTGCCACTTCAGTTAAGCCACTTTTCCTATAGTTAGTTCCCTGCATTCTATTTCTGTTTGAAGGGTTCTGGAGGTAGGATGAAGAAAACCTCATAGAATCATAGAATAGTTTGGGTTGGAAGGGACCTTAAAGATTGTCCAGTTCCAAACACCCCCTACCATGGGCAGGGACACCTTCCATTAGATCAGGTTGCCCAAAGCCCCATCCAACCTGGCCTTGAACACTGCCAGAGATGGGACAGCCACAACTTCTGCGAGCAGCCTGCGCCTCATTCCTCACAGTAAATAACTTCTTCCTTGTACTTAATTTTGGGCAGGTTAATCAGCAGAGGGAATTTTAGAAAGTTTGACTGCAATAGCCTGGCCTGGATTTGGCCAGAATACAAACTTTAAAGTCCTTATTCCTGCAGTATATGTCGTGGTTGCTTTTTATTGATTGCCAGCTGGTAAAATCCTTTTATTCCATATGATATCAAGGATTCATGGAGCAGCCAAGGGTAGCATGGACCTCTGGATACCACCTGGTTCAACCCTGCTATTTGGATCAGGTCGGCAAGAACAGCTTGGTCGAGGTTGTGTCCAGTAAAGTTTTTAGTGTCTCCAAGGATAACCTTTATGTCAGTTGTACCTATTGCTTCTTCTGTCACTGGGCACCACTGAGAAGAGTCTGGCTGTCTCCTTATCTTTCCTATCAGAGTGTGTATTAGTTAATCAGTGTGTCGATCAGCTGGGAGGCTCTTATCTACAATAAATATGGCCACATAGTAAAGTAAGATCAATATTTCTTCCATGACATGTTACATTCTCCATTCAGGTTTGCCACAAACCTTCTTGGACACTAAATTTCATAGAATGGAGCTGTCACTCATACAGAACTTGCCTGCTGTGTAGTGCTGTGTAGCAGTTACTGTCTGCTTGACATGTTCTTCATTCACACAGTAATGTGTGCCTGTGGAGCCATAGAGAAGCCTGTTGAAGCTGCACATCGAACAATGAAGTAGTGGATGTTACTAGTATGAGCTCTGACAGTCTTTAAATATCACATATCAAAAAAGTGGACATTGAAAATAGGAAGACAAATATTTGTGAAGCTATCAGGCATTAAAAACATGAAGAAATGTTAACAAGGAAATCATGATTTTGTAGGCCTGTGGATATAAGATTTCAAGTTGCACATTGACCTATGAAGAACAGGAAGACACTAAATAGTACCCTTTAAGAATCATTGTCTGTAGGTGCTAAATGAAGGATAAATTAACTGAAGGGGGCAAAGCATTCGAGCTGTGCGTAACATAATACATGAGGCAGTGAATTCAGCCTGTGAAGTTTTGCCTTTACCTGCAAAGCGTTTTGTGTTCTTTCAGTTATGTTTCTCTAACATTCAGCAGCTGTGAAAGAAGTCAGAAAGAGATCTGGTATAGGAACATTAAATTCCACATACTAATATAGGCTTGCTATAGTGTTGCTAGACAGAGACACAGGGAAGCCTGAAACTATTGCCTTTTACCTGTCTTTAGGTTAATACTGAAATCTGAGCTAACGTAGTTTTCCTGTATGCTTGCATATTTCATCTGTCACACTTTGCTATGCAATTAGTGGAAACTCATAGAGCACTTAAATCTAAAAATATCATCATTCAAAAACATAGAAATGGACATATTTTAATATTATTCTGGTCTCTCAGACTCCTTTATTTTCAGTTTTGACAGGTTCTTATTACAGTTTTATTCTTCATTCTACTATATTTAAGGATCTGTCAGTGTTTCCATTGTAAGTTCATATTTTAATGGCATTTTAGCTCAGTTGCTATGAAAAAAAGAAAATCAAAGGAGAAAAGAAAAAAGAAGGGTGTTTCAAAGGAGAAAAAAGAAAATATATTTCAGTTTGGAGGTAAAATTTTTATTCAATTATATAAAATGCTTTGGTTAGTGCATGTTGGTTTTAAATGGGAACATGTATTCACATGTAACAGAAGTATGTCTTGTATGTTTTTCTGTAATCATGGTGGTAACTTTCCATAAGAATTTCAGTTCCATCTAACTTGTATGTAATGCTTGTTTAAACTGAAACCTGTGCAGTGTGAAGGTTGAGATAAGAACAGTTTAGTAACTAAAATAACGTAATTATTTTTATTGTATTGATAATAGAATACAAACAATAATAATAATAATACTAGTGGAAAGAAATGAAAGCTCAAAACCCACAAGTGATACGTAATGCAACTGCTCACCACCCCCCAGCTAATACCCAGCCCAACCCAAGCAGCAATAAGTCCCTTCTTGGTCACTCCCCCTTGTTCATATACTGGGCATGACGTGCTGTGGTATGGAATACCCCTTTGGCTAGTTTGGGTCAGGTGTCCTGTCTCTGCTCCTTCCTGGCTTCTTGTGCTCCTCCTCACTGGCAGAGCATGAGAGCCTGAAAAGTCCTTGATCAGGGTACTGAGCAACAACTAAGACATCAGTGTGTTATCAGTATTTTTCTCAAACTGAAGCCAAAACACAGCGCTGCACCAGCTACTAGGAAGAAAAAATAACCGTTACAGCTGAAACCAGGACAAATGGATGGTAGATTACACTGTAACAATTTTGACAATTGTCTGTTGGTCCCTTATTTGCACCAGGCTCAACTTGCATCTGGCACAAGCTTTTCTGCATCTGTGTGACCAGTCACAATAGCTCAGCCCTTCCACTTTTTTTGGTGAAAACACTATATTTATTTATTTTCCTGGTAATAAAGAAAGACCTTGAGAATTAATCCAAATATAGGAGCAGATTATTAAGCAGTTTGAAGATTTTATTTTGTGACCCCAGTAAATAACCAAAGAAAATGGCCACATGCCAGTTTAATAAATTAGTTTTGTCAAATAACATTTCCCATAGGCTACCAAATTAATCCTGTGATTATATTCAAGGAAATTGTTATTTACAGCATCCAAAATGATTTCTCAGAACTGAAGCATCTCAGTCTTTCTTCCCAGGAATGGTATTCAGGACACTACATCCTACTATTTCTCCTTAATACAGTACTTTATGTACTGCTATACAGCTATTTAGACACTTGCTGACTTTTTTTAGGAGAATAATGCTAAATACCAATAAAGATGTGTGTTTAGGTAACATATCACTGAACTATACATTATGTTAGAAGTCATTTTATTTACTCATTGGGTTGATATTTGAGGAAATGTTCTGCCATATCTTGCCAATTTTCAGTTCAAATAACATTTAATTGTGTAAAAAGAGGTACAGGGTTCATTACAATAGCCTCCCTGGCTGCCAGCTGCTTTGTCAGTCTCACATAATTGCTCTGTAGTATCCATCAAGCACATGTGGATGTTTTGGACCACTTTATACTTCAGGAGCTGAGTCCCACCCTGTATGACTCAGTGTTTTAGTATTTCTATGCAGCTGTATTTCTTGCTTGTTTTCTCAGTTACTGAACTGTTAGGTATCCCATATATATACAGATATATATCCTACAAACCTACTGAAAAAAAAAATGCTGAGGAGCTCAACCTTTTAAAGTTGTTAACAACCACAAGATGTTTGATCTTCTATATATGCCTTGAATATCTGCTTGCACAAGTAATTATCACTTGAGCAAACAGCTCATGAATTCTGATTCTAACCGTGATTCGTTTCTTTTCTGCTATAAATGGCTGCCTGTTTTTGCAGCACACAGGCAGAATATGACCTAAAGGTTTTTCTTTGCTTAAGGCTCTTCAGGCTATGACTTTCAGCATAATTTTTCCCTAATAGAAACTTAATTTCAAATTCTTGGGAATTTAAACACTTAAGTTCATGCCACCAGCTGATCCCCAGATTCCCAAGTGGCAACTTAATGATCATAAAAGTAGTGAAGATAGAAGCTGCTGAGGACATTAAGAAAACTTCATGACAGAAACTCTTGTCTTCCTGAGAGAGTTCCACAAATCACTTCTTTTCAATTTTTGCATAAATCATGGTCTAATTTAGCTGTGGCAGGCTCATAATGGGAATTACAGATCTGGTTACAAAGTAAAAAAAGGAAACAATAACCTTGACTAAATAGTAAAAACAAATAGCAAGATCATCCCTTCACAAAACAGGATCTTTGTTCAAAAGCGGCACTGTTTTACTAATTGATCATATTACACAACATGAGTTTTGACAACACAGTGATTTTGCCCATGCTCCTAAACAAGTCTTAGTCTTTAAGCATGTCCTCTTGCAGAGAACGTGATTAAAGGAACAGTCTTTCCTGCTTTGTGGACCTTAAGAAAGAGATTTGATTTTTTTCTACCTATGAGTTAAGTCAGGTCTGGTTTCAGGGACAAAATTAAATAGCTGAAACTTCCCTCATCTCAGGCCTTTTGCTTTACAGTGAAAAGATTTAGGGATCTGAAGGATAGTCCCTTATTTCCCAAGGCTGTTTTTTTGTTAGATCATTTCCCTTGCCAGTTGGTCACACAGATGCAGACATGCATGTGCTAGAGCTGCCCAGAAAGGACTGAAGTGGCTGGCCATGGACCAAGAGAGGCTCTTAGAGCAAAGGTGTGTCTAGGACAGCACAAAAAGCAAGTTTCCCCTTATCCTGCCTATGTGGGTGGTACACCAGTTAGGGCAAATGATTTACCTGCATGACTAAATTAAAAGCTGCTTTGTAATGCTGCCTGAGATTGCACTGGGATGCAACCAGCTATGTTCTTAAGCAGTTCGTCCCTTGCTGGATTTTAGCCTGCATCAGTTAGCTGTCCCCAAGTAGTCCTTAAACCTTTTAGTAGTTTGTGCATGCAAAAAGCCATTCCTGCTAGGCTGTCCACGCACTGCCAGCATGTTTTAAAGGCTAAGAGCTTTTAATAGGATGGAAACAGTTGTGCTGGCTTCAGTATATTTCTCCTTAATAAATGGTAGAGAGGAAACAAGAATTTCAGAATACTTATAAAAAAGAGCAGCACGAATGATCCATCACTGCTTGCAAACTGTATACCTTTTTACCACTGTGAGATATTTTTTTTCTGATATGATCTAGTTGTGTATAACACCAGTTTTGCCATGGCAATTCACTAGCACCAGTGAAAATCAAGTGAATCTAAGTGACTTCCATAGAAGTAGATTTCAGATATGTACGTAGAAGATTCCTGTACTTCTTGTTTTCTTTTCAGTGGCTGTATACAGCTACTTCCTAACCATTCCACTTTCTTCTTGCAAAACCCCTTTTAAAAAATATCTCTATAGTTTCTGTTTTTAAACTTTCACAAATAATAGCTTCCAAGTTAACTAATATTCTCTGTTTATCAGATTATTAAAAATATTTAATAAAACTACACCAACATTAATATCTGTAGCACTTCACTGAACCTCATGTAATACTATTTTTTTTTTTTTCTATCCCTGCCACCTTAGTCTGTCATTGCTGTGTAGTCACCAATATGCTTTTTATATTATGCTCATTGGCTATGACCTCTTTGCCTATGTTCACAGCAGCCTAAAGGTGGGAATGTATAACTTAAATTTTACCGCAGTGTCATTAAATTAACTGTGCTAAAGCCATTGAATAATGATTAAAATTCTACAGTTACTAGTTAAAAACTCAGGAAGACCTGTGATGAAAGTGTGTATATGTGTGACTTAAGGTCACAATGCATAAAAGCCCTTCATTACATAGTCTAATATTGTCTGAAAATGATGATATGGTATACTACCAGTATAAAAAGGTGGTATTATGGTGGAAGTATGCTTATGTAGGAATCAAAAACATGCACCTTCTGAAGCTGCTAAGTGTTTGATGTAGCTTCCGTAAGCTTTCCAGTTTACTAAGTTCTCAAACCTCAGAGTAGAAAGACCTTTCAGTTGTCCTTTTTTTTTTTTTTTTTTTTTTTGTTTGCTTGATTGTTTTTTTTTTGTAGGAACAACCTCTTTCAATGTTCTCAGATGTATGTTACTGATTCTTTGGCAAGAACAATTATCACTATTCAGAGGAATCTCTCTTAGAGTTTTGATTGCTTAGTGTTTATTGCTCATATGTTTATCATTGTATTTTTGCAATTTCATATCAGTATCCCCTTCCTTTTCTAAATTTTCTTTACCACTCAATATATACAGCAGCTACATAGCCCTATGAACCTCCTCTGGTGTAGTTCATTTGTCACTACTTGGCCAAGTGACATATACTTAGTGATAATATACTTTTGTATTTTTTGAAAGAAACTGTTTCTCCCGTGGAACATTACCTCTTAATGTTTTTGATTTAGAACTGAAAAGGTTTTCTGTAGCTTGCTGGAATTTTACCATAATCCAAAAACTCGTGAGTCTTTACTCAAAACTTCTTGTCTAGTAAAAATCAAAAGATGGCAATCCCTTCACCAAAAAATGCAAAAATAGGTTCCAGGCTAGAAAAACAACCCAAACAACTCTACAAATAATTCCAGCCTATCTTCATAATTCCTTATTCCTCCACCTACAGAAATTAACATCCTCAAATTTCTCTCACTTATTGACAGGCCTGTTTTTCCTGATACAGTAAAGCACAGCTTTGAGACCTTTACTTTTTCATTCCTTTTTTTTATTTATCAGCAGCTTTCTAAAGTTTCCTTTTTACATCTTTGGTGCTTCTTTGCTGTGAATGGATTCTTACATACCTTACTAACAATGCCAAATCCAAGTCTTTCAGTCATCACTCCAAAGCAAAATGTTAATCCATTAGGAGCTAGTTAGTAAAGACTTATTATTAAAACAAAGAAACGAGCTGCCTCCCCCCTAAAAATACCACAACAAAACGAAACATCACCTTTTTTCATTATCTTTTCATGAAATCACAGAACGGTTTGGTTGGAAGGGACCTTAAAGATCGTCTAGTTCCATCCCCCCTGCCGCGGGGGTTTTCTTCATTTTTCTTTCTTTAATTTTGCATTGTTCTGTTACAATCTAAATAATAAATGTAATTTGGAAGTTAAAAACATTCCTTTAAAATCTGTAATGAGTAGCTCTAATTTTCTTTACAAAAAAAGGTAACCTACGTTCTCATGGAATAGTAAACCAAGGTGCCAAAGTCACATTTTTGTAAGCTGCTAACAGATGTATTTAAAATAGCACACTATTTAACACAGTCAAATACAGAATCTTTTACAACTCAGAAACTGAAACTGCTTATATTGTAAGCAAAATTTCCAAAAAATAAAGCAAAAAAAATGTTAACATTGATGTACTTTTAATTTACCTTAGACCTTGACTGGATTCAGGAGAAACTATGCTAAATGGTTCAGACTCTATGACTGACATCATTGTAGCTGCAGACAGATCTTTCTCAGCCTATCTCCTTATTGTGGTATTTCTCCTCATTCTGATTTCATGCACCATAAGCTCTGAGCATTCCGTGTCTCAGAGCACACCCTGCACTAATTTTGTTCTCACAACCTTTTAATGGGAATACTTACTGCATTTTTTTCTAGGTAAAAACCAGAGAAGTAAAAGATCCTCTGTGTTTACATTGTCTAGGTTATGTGAGAGCAAAGATGCTGGTTTTCACTGTGAGTTCTTGGGTTTAATGGTTATTAGCATATACTTTATCTCTGTACTGAAGATCCTTCAGATGAAAAGTAGTATTTCTGGGGACTTAAAATTTCTAGTACTTCAAGAACTACATGCAGAATTCAGGACAGTATATCTGTTGAAGTTTTTATCACCATATTCCCCTTTGTGGTGATTCTGTCTTGAATCAGTTTTTCAACATTTCCCCACTTTCACGTGCAAGACAAAGAGTATTATTGTAGTTGTGTTGCTGTGTTTGAAGTTTTCATTCTGTGTCTCTTCTCAGGATCAAGGCCAATTTAATGATTCTTTGTTGTCCAATGAATACCTACTCAGGGATATTGTGCATACTTCTTGATATTGCATTAATACATGGTGGTTTCTAAACTCTAATGTCAAGTTAAAAGACTCATGTGATTCAGACTCTTCAATTTAAGCACATGGTTTTTTTCCTTTAAGACATCATTTCTGCCTGTTGTTTCCTTCTGCATTGTGGCTCAATTGCACTTTCATGTGACACTCAGATAAAAGCATATATCAGAAAGTATAATCCAGATTTTGTATCAAAGAGAATCCCTTGTGTCTAATACAAACTCTTATAAAAAGAAATACTTGCAACTACAGCAGTCACTTAATCCTTATTTATTAAAATTCATTTATTCCTTAGCAAGGGGTTTCCTGTCTTTTTTAATGTAATTTTCCATAAGATACTAATGAAAAAAATGTCACTGCATAAACATAATATTGAAGCAAACTAATACAAACACTTCCAACAGGACCTCATAGTGTAGAGAACAGTGTAATAAAACTGAGTGTACATAGGTCAGACAATAAAACTGGGGACAGTGTCACTTGCCAATCATGTTCTCTGTTTTCTAACCTTTAATTCTGTAATTAATCTATTTTAATTTAGCCCTATCTGTCACTTTTTGTTTGTGGGTGTACATTGATTTTTGTGTGTGTTTTTTTGTTTTTTTGAAGTTGAACTCACACATGGGAATTATTGTGGCCTTTTTTTTATCACAGTTATTTGGCATTTGCACCATTCATTCAGCTTCGTGAACACATAAAAGCTTAATTGCCTATATCCAGAAGTCTTGAACTGCCCTTCATCTGTTTGGTCTCCAAGTGTTTAATTGCAGAAATGGCCTAGTGGTGGATAGCTTTACCTTGCCAGTAGCTCTTCTCTAGGCTACAGCAGAGAGGAAGTTCTGTTCCCCTTGTCAGATCATCAGTTTTGTAAATATACAAACAAGGTGTTTCTGTTTACCTCTATGTATCATCTGGTTTAGTTTTCAGACGACCAGTCTTCCATTGCTTTTCTTTCCATGGACATGTTTCTCTTCAAAGCCAGGCATATTTCCTAGTAGTACATATGATTAGCTTATTTGTGATGTGAGGTCAGCTGAGAAAATGTGACAGATAATTTTGGGTATTGTGTCCTATATTCTGAGGGCTCTTTTATTCAGACTAACACACATTTTAATACTTTGAATCATTGTATTCAACATGATTTCAGGGACATTAATTGAGAAAGTACCATAGTTTAGAGACTTAATTTTGTTTTCCTTTCAAATGACCTAAACAGCTGTTCTTTCTCCCTACTTTAATTCCCTATGCAATGCATTATACGGTTTTCAGTGCATAGCAAAGCTGTTTACTTTTCTCTATATTCCCTTTTCCCTCCATCATAACCTCTTTTCCAATTTCTGTGATAAGTTTCAGTCTGTTTATTTATCCAGTTTAGTTTTGGACCCCTTTCCCACAAGTAAGTTTTACCCTTTGCTTGAGACACAAATTCCCTATAATTTTTGCAATGTTTAAAATAATAAAAATCAGTTTTCTGTACATTCAGATTTTGTCCTGTTAGTAGCTTCCCAAGGTTTCATCTGTAAACAAGGCACTGAGTTTTTGCTCCCAAGTCCTGTTTCCAGAATGCTGGAGGCAGTAAAAAAGTAATGCTGGATAAAAAGTCATTGGTCTGTCATATTCAAGATTAATTGCATTAGCCATGATTAGTATTTATTACTAAATCCAAGCTGCTGTCTTCAACTGTGACGTGATTTTAGGAGGCATTTTCTTGTTTGCTAGCATTTCAAAGTTATCTACTCAAACCCAAATTTGATTCTTCCTGCAACTGCTTCAGACTTACAGACTCCTTTAATTGATGAAATTGAAAGAAATGACGTCTAAGAAGTTTATTATTTCTAATAATAATATTTTCAGTACTTAAGTATTATCAGAATGTAATATTGACAATTAAATTACTCTCTGTTCAGGGTTTCCAGTAGTTCTTAAATTACCCATCTGCACTATGTTGTGAGCAGAATAACAAAGGGTCAGATTTTATGACAGCAAGCAGGCTGCAGACAGACAGACTGCCCCATCAGCCCCATCTAGGAAGAGCTTGGGTAAGAGAACCACTGGAGGGTAGACTGGAAGAGGATTTGTATATACTCTGGACCCTCTGGATAATTGCTTCAAGATTCTGCTCTACTTTTATGGGGAAACCAAAAGAAAATTAGGCAGATACTTTTGTAAGGTATCAAAACTATATAATTAATTAGACTTGAAAGCATCTTTAAAGGAAATATTTGATGACAAAATTGATATCATATATTGAACTAACAGAGCTTTCACTTTAGTACAAAATTAAAAATATAATTACTGATGCATTTCTCTGGTAATATTGCAAACGGCAAGGTTTGCATTCACATTTTCACAATGTGTATTTCAACTAAAAGATGTATGTTAAGATTGAGCAAGAATAGGTCATCCAATTATAGAAGTGGCTCTTCAATGAACGCAAAGTGCAGGAAAATGTACTCTGGTTTAAAGCTCTTGATTCCAGGCTTCAGAAGCAGTTTTCTTTCTCCTTAAATGTTGAAGATAGGAACTTATTCTAGATTGCAGTTTAATGTTCTTTAGTATGATGTTGAAACCTTGGTAGGAAACAAGAAACACCTGCCATGCTTTTAATGCACATTGTGGAAGTTTAAAAATGTCTCTGCAGCTGCTATTGTTCTCATAGCAAGGTGATTTAAAAAATGAGTATTGATGCCCTGAGTTCTTAACAGCACTCTGTGGAGCTCTGTGGTAGATTACTCTGCGGCATTATTATCCATGTACTGTTAAGTTGGATTTTGCACTTAGCAAGTGGAGGATTTTGATTAATAGGAAGGATTCTACACAAGGGACTCTGTGGATAGGCATTAAACTTACTGAAGCAACTAAAGGAAGTCTCACAGAGTCTTGACAAATTACAAGCTGCCATTCTTGTCACATTCTTAGAAGTAAACTGACCGTGAGCAAAGAACTGCCATCAGAGAAGGCCAAAAAGAGAAACAGTTAAAGCACCGCAAACTGGCACCTTTTCATTTTGCAGGAAATATCAGTTCTCCATTAAAAGATTCGTAGGCTGAGCGCAAAACGTGATGAAGAAACTGATATGTCTGACTGAATATTATCCAAGCTGATTATATTTAGTGTTTAAAACTATCCCAGGGGATTTCTGTCCTACATCTATTGAGAGAAAATGTGTTATATTTAAATGTATGCAAATTATTCAAAGCCATGAGAGAAAGATCAAAGAAGGTGCAAACTGAATTCAGGTGAAATCAGGGATCACAAACGTTGAACAGCCACCTTACGTGTCATTCCACGGGTCAACCAGTTTGTAACCAAAAGATATTAGAATATAATCTGAACTGATCTATATATAGTCTTTTAAAATCGTCTACTAATATCTGAATTGAGATCAACAATTTCATAAAAAGCTATTTAATAATCCAAACAAAGGCAGAAAATTGAATGGAAAGGAACAAATAAAATTGCATTTATTCCTTCTGAAGAACTTTTTTTTTGTTATAACAATTCAGCTACTAAACATGTGCAAACAACACATTTGATATGAATGTTGTCTTGTCATCCATTGTGCTAGGCAATGCTTGAGCACATGCAGTTCCCAGATGAGAATGCAAGTTGGTACAACGACTGATGATTATGTAAGCAAGTTTCAATCTTTGTAGAAGAAACATAATTCATTATTTAAATTCCAGAAGTTAAGATGAAAAGCTTATATTTTCCATATAGAAAAGTTGGCACTTGCAGTTTTTCCCTGGACATATTGCTTGTCATGAGATGCAAAAATAGCATAATAAAAGACTTTGAAGTATTATTAGTGGTATTACTGAGACTGATAGTCAATATGACACATGAAAACAGCAGCAATGTTTTCTTTGACACATGCTGAAGTTCCTCTTTAAATGCTAAACAATGTTCATAAAAAAGGGTAGAATTTGAGACGTGTTTTTTCAGTGCATTTCTTGATTAAATTTTAATCCAGAAAAGTATATCTTAATCTAATTTTTAAACATTTTTCTAGACTCTAAATTTTTACTGCAAGATAAAAATTATTTCTGTTTCTTTATCAATAGCAGCTTGAAAAGCTGTACATTTAATTAAACATCTACTAACTGGTCTGATCACCCTGGCGTATCTTCTTAGTTTGTGATTTATAGACAAGGAAAGGGTCATGGAAGGCATTTACCGCATTAATGTTGGTATATGACAACAGTCATTTTAGTCTGCAACATTTTATTAAAAATCTTCAGGCACAGGTTGCAACTATCACAGTATCACAGTATGTTGGAGATTGGAAGGGACCTCAAAAGATCATCTAGTCCAATCCCCCTGCCGGAGCAGGAACACCTAGATAAGGTTACAACACCTAGATAAGGTTACAAATTACCAAACTATGGTGCAGGTTTATTCTCTATCTGCCTTTATGTGTGTTGCCTCTAAAAACAATAAGAAGCTTTGATTTGGAGGACAAGATCTGAGGCCAAATCAAGCCCTAAGAAACAGATGGTGTGTGAATGGGAGCTGCATGAAACAAACCAGCTAAAAAATGAGGCTGTAACTCAAGACCATGTGGTACCCAGGATTGAGTCATATAACATTTCTTAATTCAAACCAGAAACCTAGAAGCCAGTGAAACTCAGAAATGCTTTACAAAGCCCAAATTGGCCAGAGTCATGTCCTCAGTCACAAGGTTTCTAGTATTTTGTGTCTCCAATAAACCAATTCAGTGAAAGTGTCTATTAACTGTTGCTTTATAACAGTAACTTGTTAGTCTTCGCTTCCTCATCTCTTTTACAGATTTCTCACATTCTCAGCTGTTATCCCCTTGTTTTACAAGTGTATGTGCTTTTAGTTAAAGTTACTTGAAAAAACATTTCAAAAGCTGAGCTCTTGATTTGTAGTACAGGTAACTAAAGATGTGCATTGCTAATAGCTTCTTGACTAGAGATACTGCTTTTGGTAGCTCTCTTTTCCCAATGCTTTCTTCTCAGCCCTTCTCCTCTTTAAGATAGCATAGGTAACTACATTTGTCACTTCTGTCAGGAGAAGGGACTGCATATGTAATGTATTATACAGGAAAAGCCAGAGGGAGTTTAAAGACCTGTCCCATCCCTGCATGCAATTCAGAAACAAAGCACATCAAGTTTCACACTGTTTGGAGATGCTTTTGTGAACGTTAGGAGTGTTGTAGCTAGTGCCACGTCATTTTCCTTGACTCCAGTGTCATTTTCTCTCATCCTCTGCTCCACAACACAAATTTTGTTCCTCTCCTCTCCATTAAATTCTCTTGTTGTTTTTCTCCATTTCAGTTGTCGTGGACTAAATGCCTTATGTAGCAGGTGTCCCTTTTGCATTCATAAACACTATAAATGTCTATATTGAGAAATAATCTCATGAGCTTAATGGTCACCACAACTCCTGCAGGTGTGATTTTTTCAGCACAGAAACTACCATGTCCCTGACTATTCTGTTTCCTCACACTCCTCTTTGGGCAAAGCAGGTTTTGTTTTCCCTTTCTCAGCAGTGACTGAGATTTTGATCCACAGCAGCCTTTAGTAATCCAGAAGACTGGTTCTTTCTCTAAGCTAGTTGTCTGTTCTTTTGATATGCATTAAAGCAAGAGCTGGTCAGAGTGCTGCACACAGGCTGAAATACCTATCGCAGACTAGTGATGTGAATTATCCCCTGATATGCTTATTTCTGTTCACTCACTGTAGAGAGAGAGAGAACAAGACGTAGTGTAAGACATACCCCATCTGCAAGATCTCACCACCAAATGCAGTTTTTCTGTGAAAATAAGTGCACATCAGGTCCTGGGCACAGACCTAACATCTTTCTATTTGAAGAGCATTCCAAATTGTAATGACTTTCATGCCCCAATTACTCAAATATACCTTCACTTTCATGGCTGTAAGCTTACAAAATCAGTTTTATTCACTCCCTAATATATTTTCTTCATCCCACTGTATTTACAGCAGTGGGACAAGTGTCTGGAGTTCTGTTTTTTCTCTGTTTCTCTCTTCTATCTTCCTGGAATTTTATCTGTTTTTGTCTTTTTTTAGTTACAGTTTAAGTTTTAATGTAGCTTCAGAAAAAGTAAGAAGCAAGGTTCTGATGTTCAGATAGAGCTTTGAACCACTGGAAACTGGTACATTTTACCAACATTTTTAGTTTTGAAAGTCTCCCATTTTAGTCAAAACAGCATTGCTGTGACTTGTGTCGTATGCATTGCAACTTTATTGCCCTTGGAAGTTTGTGGATGTAGAAGTTGACTTTGTCCAACCATTTTTTGAAGATTTAGGAAAACCCATGATGTTTTTGTTATTGAACTTCCATGGTTTTATAGGGATTTTTATAAGACAGAGCTTTTTCTGACCTTAGAATTGTTTGATGTGATTTCAGAAATTTACAGTTTTTACTGACAAGGAATAATATTGAAAAATGTTCATACATATTTACATAGTATCACTTTACAGATACTGTTTCTAGCATTTAGGATGCTTAAATATTTGTTCATATGAATTTTTTTTTTTTGTACTTGCACATATAAATCAAATATTTATTTACCTGCACGAAAGCATCTGTCTGTGCGATACAGAATTCAGGTTATTTTAGTGTCTGTTAGCTTTAAACTTAAACACAGAAAGTATAAACATCAGATACAACAAGGTAACTTGGTATAAATTCCTTTCTAAAAATTAAGCTCATTTTAATATAGTTTGAGAAGAGACCTACAAACAGATCTTAAATTTTACAATGAAAACTGCCAAACAACATACAAATTTATTTCTGACATTTATTTTCTGCTATTTTTCAACATTTCACTATAAACGAAATACTTTTTTTTATTTTTACTTTCTTTTCTGCTTTTCTCCAGATACTTTTTCTGCAGGTACCTAGTGCCTGATTTGTAACAATTTGTTTTAATTGATTCTGGACACCTGCAATCTCTAATTGATTTGGCACTGGTATAAATTTCCTGGCTCAAGTCCAGCTATGACACCAGATATTCATATTTGTATTCAGTTTCTCCTCTGGATATGGGGACATACCTTAGTATGGAATTAATGGATTTTTGTTTTGGTGGTTTAGCTTCTTTTTGTTTGCATTCCCTTCCTTCTATTAATTGTTAGAACTGCATATAATCACAAGATAAAATTGTGCTGAAAATTTGCACAACTGTTAACTTGGTTAAGTGGGGATTGACTATCTATAGACCAAAACAGAGTGTAAATTTGTTTATTTAAGGTTTTAAAATACTTTGATTATAATTTGGAGATTTTCTCCTGAGTAACAGAGCCAAGTTTATCAACAAAGATTTTTTTTTCTTGAACAAGCAATATACACCAGAAACAGAATACATGAGAATCATAGACAGCTGCTCTTAAACTGAAAAGATAAAGGTTAATAAACCAGGTATATGCTAGATTAGGTGTTGGTGAAATGCCCCATGCACTGGCTGTCTGATAATCTCGTAAGGGAGGAGCGAAGGTGTGTACGTTTCTACTACTCTCATGAATTCCGCCACAGAAAATCAATCGAAATTTAGGAACAGAACTCCAGCAAAAGACGGTTGTCAGCTCGCTCTGCTTCCATGTCTCTCTCTGAACCTTGACCTTACAAGAGTCTTTTATCATTACTTCTTTTTCAACACACTTTATATTCCAAAGTTTCCACTCAGTAGAGATCAAAACTTCTGGATAATTGTCTGAAATGATCTTAATTTATTTGATTTTTATATAAATCATTCTTAAAATGTCAGTGTGTCTTGTTTTCTCTCTGAAGTGAGAGGAACCTTAGGGACTAAAATCTGACTTCGACAAGGAATGCTATTAACCTAGGTGACTTAACACTTTGGATTCCTCCTCTTGTCTAGTAGGACAGGAATGTTTCCAGTTCACCCTGCAGAGGCTTTTGGGATTAACCACTCATAGAATAAGAGCCTCATTCAGGTTGGAAGGGACCCTGAAAGGTCACAAACCCCAGTCACTCCTGGTCAAAGCAAAGTAATCACTGAGTAGATCAGGCTGTCACAATAATTTGATGTACTTTTGAAAATTACTTTTCAATAAATAATAAAATCATTAGCAAACATTTGGAGAAAAAAAAAGGGCCTTTATATTGCCCCAGTGGAATTAATTGAGTTTGTGAGAGTGTCATCAAAATAAAACTTGGTCTTGAGATTGTATTTACAGAAATTCGTTAGTGTGCCTACATGTACTTTTATTGGTCAAAATATGATGAAAAAGACTATAGCATTATGGTTTTTTTGAGCCGGATAAAAACTACTGAGACTTCATATTTTTTATTACTTTAATTAAAAAGGGGGTTTTGAAAGTATTAATTTTATCTTAAAGGTATTTATTTTCAAGTGATTCAAGTGTTTCTAGTGCAACCTTATACCAGGATGTGTGGCAGAAAATTCCTATTTTTCTGAGCTCTAAGACAAGTCTGTCCCTAATTCTTCTTTTTTAAATGTTGCAGAAAAAAGAAATATTTCTGAGCAGATTTAAAAATTGCCTATCTTGAAATCATGTGGGATACTAAGGTAATTGAGAGCTTTGTTCTAATAGCTCACTGAGTTACTTGCCCTAATTTGTGAGTTAATATGCTAGGATTGTTCCTGCCTGATTTTATCTATATTCAAAGCTATAATAGTAACTGTAAATGCAATAAGTAAACTTAGAATTGGGTAACATTAGCCTCAAATCTGTCCACTTACTTATCTTCTATAAAGGATAAACATTGTTCTGTAGCTTGTGGACCTTGCACTGTTATGAATTATTACAACAAGCTTATTAGAAAACAACATGGGGAGTTCTAAGTAGCAGCATTCATGAGTAATCCTTATGTTTTCTGTTTCTTACATCTTTGGCAAAGCACTGGCATTGCCTTTCATGCACAACTTTGCTGTGATTACAGGTTGATGCTTTTTTTCTTGATTATCTTTTCTTGTATTTCCTATTCCGAAAATAACATGACAGAATTTCTCATTTCTTCCCTGACCAGTCATTAAACACCTCTGCACATGTTCTGAAGTAGCACACTTGTGCCCTTTCAGCACATTTTTCAGGGCAAGTGAGTAAGTCTTAACTGTCTACCCTCATGTCTTTGACTGACAGGGATTTCTTTTGTGGTGGGTCTGTGTGCAGCACTTACTCTAAGATGGAAAACTGGACTAAACTTTATGCATTTGATGCTTCACTTCAGCTTATAGTGAAAGAAGTCAAATATATCTGTGAACCTTGCCTCTTCCCTTCATAGAGTGTGCAGACATCTTAATAAACTCTGCAAAAAAAATGCATACAAGTGTCAAGAAAAATATTTTGCTCCTGAATGGCACAGTTCTATGACAGAAGAGGTGAAGTGCTCAGTGTCATTTGAACCCATCATGGCCCATCATGTATGATCAAGTGAAAATTTTACGTCTGTGTACAAGTACTTCTATTGTTACAAACAACATGGATGCAAATACACATGAGGTCATGTTTCGTACCATTAAATTATTAGTATTTTTGATACATAGGTTAATTAGCTTCTAGTATTACATCTTCTGCCTATACTTATTTTTGGTTCAGTCAAAAGATAAACAGCTGTTTCCACTGATAAGAGAATGAAATATGTTCCAGGAATACTTGAATGTATGTTGCCTTTCCTTTAAATGCTGTATATGTTCTCACTACCTAAATATAATAATCTTCCACAATGTATATAAGAAACAGGAGTAGACACAACTGTATTATCTTTCCATCAGTCAGAAAATCTGCAAATGCTTTATTATTAATGGCCACATCCAAGCCTGGTGTAAATACAACTCTGGTGTCTTCAGTTACCTCTCTCCAAACTATGGAAAGGCTGATTAACCTTCTCACATGTTGTTCTTGTAGTGAAATGGCTGTGTTAGTTATCACATGCAATCTTCTTGTATTTTTTTATTAGATGTATTTGTTTTTTTCTATATAACCAAATATTAGATTGACTGAATTAGTGTATTCAGTAAATTTTATCATACTACACATTTATGTACGAAGGCAGAACATACTGACATCAAGTATTGTTACCATGTTGAGTACTTCTTTGATTTACTGCAAAGAAATACAGAACAAAGAGCTTTTACTAGCTCAGTATAGATCTGCTTTTATGAAAATTTAAAACACCGAACAGACCATACTGTACATTGTAATATATCAGAAAAGGCATATACTATACAGGTAGATAGCAACTATCAGATCCAAGGAATTATAATCTTTGCTACCTCAGAAACACAGCTAAACGGTCTTAAATTTGTTGTGTCATGAAATGTGTTGCTGAGCACAGTGTAACACCTAATGGTAGACAAGCATACGCTTCTTTGTCAGTGCTAGTGAAAAGAGCCAGAAAGAACACAATAGATGAATATTTCTTGGGTTTATAGAGGTTAGAACTGTAATGGGCAGCTAGATAATCTAGTCTAAATTGCTTTACACCTCAGATCCTCCTAATTCCCTGCCAAATATAATGTTTGAATATAGGATGTCTTCTTTTTAAAAGGAACCTATATTTAATACAAATGCATAAAAAGATGGGTAACTATCTCTTTCTTTGGTAGTTTTGGGGATTTTCTTCCAGCAAATGATCTCTTTCACAGTTTGAAATGTATTCTTCTAATTTTAATTTGTTTGTTCTTAGCTTGTTGCTATTTGCACTTTTAATCCATTTCTCTTCTAGGTTATGAAGCCCTTTGGGATGTAGCATTCACTTCTCCCCAAAAGATTTATGAAATAAGTCTCTTAAAATAACCAAGCAGATGGAACTCTGACTTTTTCAATATATAAAGCTTTCTCTGCATCTTGAGTCACATGGAAACTTTTTTCTGAATTCTTTCCAAAAGTTATTTGTCTGCATAATGTGAAAACAACGTTTTTGCAGTACTCCAGTGTCATTCTCATAAGTGTAACCTGTTAAAGTAAAATCACCATTCTCTTCTTTCTCTACCTGAATATCCCACAAGTCCAAAAAGAGTTAGTGAAATTCAGAATAAGGAATTAACCATTATTTTGGAAGAGATCTGCAGGCTGCAGCAGCAGCACCACTATCCAAATTCAGACTTGTTTTCTTCAAGACTGGGAAATGCTCATACTTCCAACTTCTCTAGCAAACTCCTAGCTACTTTTTAAGGGTAATAACATAGTGCCACATGTGATTGCTTTCCACATGACAATGGAGAAGTATGTGAAGGTGTAACTTCATATGATGTAGGAGAGGACACCATGCACTGGTGTGATATGAACAAATTAGGGCTACATTGCCCATTCAAAATTATTTAATTGCCCTAATTTATTTGTCTTAAATAGTCAATAGACAACACAAACTCCTAAAAAACACAGAGCCACATTTCAAGATTAGTATCATGTTCATAATGTGGCTGTGTTTGTCTCACCCCTTGTCAAATAAAGATGGAATAAGATGCCAGTAAAATACATAAGCCATGCTCAGCCTCTGTACTGAGTGATGGATCTCCAGTATCAATCAGAGGTAGCAGGGAAATTTCTCCACTCAGGCTCTAAAATACAACAGATGCTGCTCTGCCAGTTTTCATTATGCTAAAGCAGTGTCGCAACAAGATTGCTTCTGAATTTTTGATTTTGATGTTATCAGTTTTCTTGGGAACAATAACCGTTTCCGAATTCTCTTTCTCCATTGAAATATAGAACTTCCTACCAGGCAGCACCTCTGCCACTCCTACATTTAACAAAAAAAAAAAAAAAATCCGAAGGAAAATAGCCTATCTTAATTTTTGCAGAGATTTAAGGACATTAGAAATTATTCTGCAAGTTAATAATAAATTACTGTTTACAAAACATTCAATAGCAGGAGTTTCATTGAAAAGCAAGCTCTTCTTAAGACTTTTATCTAATGTCCTCAGCTGTGCAGTGTAATAAAGGCTTGCAATTACCATGAATTTTAACTAATACTCAGGTTTATTTTTAATTGTTTTGTTTACAAAATGCATGCATTAATCACATTAATGTCATATTTTATCATTCTCAAAATTGCCTGATGGCAGTTGAGGATGGATAGAACAGCTTATTTCTGTCTTTTTGAAATGCATTATGAGAGGTGATACAATAAAAATAAATATTCTTATCAATTTATTCTTCTGAAGAGAGTTCATAAAAGATTTTGGCATTAGATATTTTTCCAGAACTATTCTGTGCCAGTACTTCATGACTATAATTGAAATCACAGACCTGTAAACCCTATAGCTAGATGCTCCTGAAAGGACGTTTTAGGCAATGAGCAATCTAATTTGTTATAAAAAGTTAAACCCTTGCTATAAGTATATTAAAGGCAATTAAGCCACTGGTTTCTATTACTAGAGAAGGTTAGTCTTGAGTACTGTATGGCAAAATGTATATTAATAATACCAATATATACTAATAAATCTGTTAGTGAGATTGCTGTAAGATTATTTCTAATTGCAACTCTCTTCTTGCATCTGTCCTTGCATAATTACAGAAGTGCATAATTACTTTTGACATCATTGATACTGTTTGGATCAATAGCCCTCTGACACAGTGCAGATAAGAGACCTCAGTGCGGTACCCTACAAATTTCCAGAACTGTAGGCATGTGAAACAGAGGGCAAGATCAAACAGGGCTTCCTAAATTTATTCTACTTTAATCCCTTCCATGAAAAGCCATAGATGTACAATTACTTTCATAAGCATTTGCATGTGCATTAATAGTGTTTAGTATAGTTACTGGTGCAGAAGCCACCAGCAGTGCACAACAGTATGTGACACTGATTTTGCTGTACAGTGAAACAGCTTGGTGTGACAGGGGCAGATGTGAGCTCAGGCTGCCTGCATGGGCATGATGGGCATAAATGCTGAAGTCTATAATTGAGTTCCATTTGAATATGATTAAGTTAATTCTTCCTTTACAAAGTTTGCCCCTTTGTACCTCTGTAAGCAGATGAATTAACTTAGATAAAGCAGAAATGGAGCTGCTAGACACATAGCATAGAGTACAAAGGAATCAGACCATCTTTTCCCATAATGTCTTACTTTTTACCAAGAAGTATTTAACAGAAAGCACTGTTTAATTCTCTTCTTTGTAGACTGGGAGACGCCAGTCAAATGTTTCACAATCTTTGTCAATTAGTGTGAATGTGAAAGAGCTGGAGTGGCAGTTTCAGACAGGAAGACAGTGCTGATGCATGCTGCTTCTAGGTTCTCTCAATTCTTCACTTTGGATCAAAGGCAAATTCCATCGCAGTCATCTGAGCCTTGGGGATAGCTGATATCCTTACTAAATGAAGTACATACCATTTGCGAAGGTCTGACTCTGTGTACCTGTCATTCTTTTGATTTTATGCATCAGGCAATCACTGTGTTTCTGAAGCATAACAAGCAGCAGCAAAATTCACTCCATGACCTTGATAACAGAAGTGGGAAACTGAGAAGCCTTGAAAAATGATACTTTTAGCTGTCAGTCGGAGCAATTTAATAATTTAGTGGCTAGATAAAACTAACTAAATATGTTTCTTTTTAAAGTTCTTGCTGCAAAATAAGAAACGTTTTCAGCCCTCAAAGCAAAAAGTAGATTTCGCCACTGATTTTGATTGGTTTTGTAGTTTTTTCTTTTTACTATTATGTATATCTTGGATGAAAATGAATTATTTCCCTCAGTGGCTTATAGATCTACTCTTAATATTTTATGTTGAAGGAGAAATCAAATTCATAAATAATAAATCTAAACCTTCAAGGTGGAGTACACAGGAATATAATGAGTTTTTGTGAAAAAAATCACAGATTTAATGCAATAATGCAAGCTTTTAATGTCAGCTATTCTCATTTGCTGCTACTGACCAAGAATAAATTATCAGTCATTAATGTACGCATTCAAATGAAGATAATTACTATATTCTTCACTGATTTTTCCTACATCACATTACAGGAAGACGAATATTAGGGATTAAAAAATGAACCAGTGTATTGTAGACAGTGGGGTCAAAATGAACTATCCATGATAAAAGGTTTCGTATTATTTCACAAAATCCATTAGGTTATATTTGAAAGCCTAAGTCATAACCACAGTTAAATGAGCGAAGCAATTAGCTAAGCAAAAAAAAAAAAAAATTATCTCAGAATAACATATTGGTGATAAAGGGAAAAAGAAAACAGCTATAAAGGAACCAAGCTCAGTAGAAGTGACTCAAAAGAAGGTTTGTGTAGGAGTAAAATATAGATGCCAGACAGCACACTCAGGCTGAGAGTTTCAGAAAGACTGGAGCACTCATGTCCTGTGTTTAACAGGGCCGAATGAAACATAAGCAAGATTCATCTACATAGCAGACAGATGAAATTGTGTTCTGCCTGTGGTCCAGACCTTTTAAGAACTGTGGATCTGAGTTCCCACAGCTGGAGCTCATAATGGCAATATCAGCTTTGTGCCTCACTGATAGGAATATAGGAATTTAAGCTACCAAGCACAAGGAAACAATCCCAAAAGGCTAGACTGTGTGAGCCAGAGAAATCTCATTAGGCCCCTCTCAGTGTGGGTAGAATTTGCTTGGCGATACTGTATCTAAACTGCCTCACACTGAAGGTAAAGAAATCAAGATTCAATGTAAAGTAGAGTCTCTGGAACATACAGAGAAGCTGAGAGGAACTCTTCATAGGATTAACACAATATTGAGTCTGACACAAAACACATTGGCTGCTGACATCTTGATTCAACTATCCCGAATAAATTTTGCACGAAATAGTGAACAAAATTTCACCAGCGAAGAATGCCCAAATTGAGACCCTAGTTGAGGCTGCAGTGTTAATATTTATTATTTCTTCTGTCCCTTGACTTCCAAGGAAGACAGCACAGCTGACCAAATAAGTAGGCGCTTATGAGGTCATTAAACATTTAGCTCAATATCTATCATTTTTCACTTCAGCTGTCCAGTCAGCCAGCTACTGTTGGATATAGATTTTCTCTGCATGAAATGATTCACCAACAATGAATGTGCACTAAACTGCCATTAAAGAACTTATTAAGCATGACCACCTGGCTAATGTCCTTGTCTTTGATTTGTTATCAAAAACACTGAATGATTTGATTTCTCTTTACTTCAAAAAGTTGTTTCATAAAAAATGCACCCATGCACACAAATGTGTCTAGATAAACAGCTATATATAAATTTACTGGCAATGTAATTTTTGAGATTCCTAGAAATTTTCTAATTCTGGTTGTACATACAAAAGTGGAGTCAAAATGTGTCAGTCCAAGATGTTTAGTTGCATTCAGAATGCAATCTGGTATAGTTATCTTTTCTGATGAAAAATCAGTTTAGAACCATGCCCATTGTCATGTGTGGTAAATTAGTTCCATTCCAGATATTATAATCATAGAGTTTATCACAATAGATTATCACTGAAGCTAAGGTTATAACAAGATTCAGTGAAGGATTAGATATTTAATTGTATAATAATATCCAAATTATAAGAACATATTTATTAACTTTTAAAAGAGCTTTCAACCTTAATCTCTAATGTGGATTTTAGAAATAGACTGTGATAGATTTCTTTGCTTTTCTAAAGCATTTATTGAACACTACCATTAGAGATAAACTATTGCTTTAGATCGTCATCTACCAGTTATCTTCACAAAGCAGTGGAGCTGGCAGCATTGTCCTGTATGTGCTGAGCCCCACTCCTTCAACTTTTCTGACTGGAATAACAAGGAATGTATTTTAATACCTGATGTTCATCAAGGATTTAAACATGTTAGAAGTAATTTTTCCCTTGTCAGTTGAACTGAGATATATACGAATACCAAGCATATCATGTTCCTATTGCTGTTACTGATAGTGCCAAATAGTGTGGATTATTCAGATTTTTCTGTGAGGATTTTTGAATTATTTCATAAGACCATTTAAAAATCTTATCTTAAATATTGTCTACATCTAGTGCTAGTCCAAAGATAGATGATATTATTTTTAAAGTTACTGCAAGTACAGTAGGATGAAACTACCTCTGCTTCCCCCCTCCTCCATTAGGTTATATTACATGTACACAGCTCAAAACTTCTACAGGTTTAGATTCTGCTATGCTTCTCAGGAGCCTGAGGCTATACTCTTTATCATATTTTGTTGATTTGTCGTTGGAAAAGGACCCTGTAAACTCAGTGGAATTTACAAAAACTATTTCCCCGATATCACAAGTTGAGAAATTAAGTTCTTTCTGGTTTGCTTTTGGACAGCATGTGCTGTTTCCAGCAACACACTGTATAATGATAGCTCTGGCAAAGTTGCAGACTTCTGCACTATGTAAGCACACTGTGAAAAGAAAAATATCTAATTCAGTGTTTTAGGCAATCTTTTTTGAGGGTGGCGAGAGGCAGAAAGTTCAAGTGAGAGGATTCACACCTAGATAGTGGAACATTCATACCAACATCAATGGCTGGTGAGGGAGCTAGTAAAAGTGCGCTTTCTCTATCATTTTTAGTATCAAAACTCAGAGAAAGTTTCAAGATATGCCAGCACTGAGGCACTCACATTAGTTGCATGAATAAGTACCAAGTTTGGACAGCTGCTCTCACAGTTCTCATAGAGGGCCCCCACACTTCTTTTTATCTTCTTCATATTTACAGGTACATATAGTGCAGTATAAATACCAGTCTGCCCATCTGTCTAGCTATCTGTGAGCGGTCTTTGGCTTGCTCCAGAATTCTTCATTTCGGCCCACCACTCCTTCCTGAACTTCAAACTTCCCATTTCTTTTGTATCTGAAATGTTTTTCAACCTGAAGAAGGCAGTACCCATGAATTCAGAGGTAGAGTTGCACCCTCCCAATGGCAGTCAAACATGAAATAAGATTCAAAAGGGGAAGAAGGATATTCTTTTTCCATACTAAGTTTACGAATACTAGTGTTGGTTTTACAGGAGTAGCTTTCATCAGATACATCATCACGAGCTTGCACTAGTGTGCAAATTTTTGACAGGTAACTCCCACTGAGTACAGAACAAATCACACCTGGGCTTCAGGTTTTAGATTTCTTCTGTCAATGTTAATGGAAACAAGCAAAATGCAAAAGGTAAACTAATAGAAATAACTAACAAAACAAAACATGAAGTATCATGGGATTACAGTGGTGTTTGCTGTTCCATGAGTGTAGCCATTACCTGCGGGTTCAAAGGGTTTGGGGCCACCAGTCTTCAGCATGATAGCCTGTGGCAAGGGAACCTTTCCTTGAATTCACATGGCAGCAAGGAGAAGCCAGCAGCCACTGGTTGTGCATAATATTCTTATGCTTTCTCTGGGTCTGTGCCACAAGTGTGGTGTTGAAAAAGTATGGGCAACCTGCACTACTGAGGCGGGAACGTATGTTCCCAAATCTGAAAGAGGAGGTAAATGGTTGAAAGGACCAATGGCAGCCTTGGACCTTTCTTTTCCTTTCCCATTTTAATTTCCCCACCCTCCCCATCCCCGTTTTATATATGTGGCTGCATGACGGCTATCACAAAAAATCCAGTCAACTCATGCTGGGTGGGCTTTAACTTTACGTATCAGGAGGAATTTAAGTTACTACACATATTTGTAACATACATGTTGTAATTTCTGAGGCTTTGGAACAAAAACTAATACTGGTGAACTTGTGTATTTTATAGACATAAATAAAAAAGTAGGCATCCAGCTTTGTCTTGGTTTTTTTTTGATAATGAATGATAAGAGAATTTTCATTAATTGTCAACATTTGAGAATTATTCTCTTTTTGAATAGCCCTGTCATACTTAAATACATGTTTAGATTTAGAAATTACAGAAAGTGAGGAAGAAAAAAATCTCAGATTTGCTAACGAATGCTTTGTAAAGATCCAATCTAGAAGCAATAGGTACCTTTTCCTGATATTTCTGCACCTGTTCTTTTCATAGCATGTTGTTATTAGCTTCAGCCTTTTGGGTTCATGGTCATTTGTTTGGGTTTAGTTCAATTATGTCTAACATAATGGCATCTCATCCACTTTGTTGGATATATTCCTTAAAGTGCTATAAGATTTAGTCCTTGGTTCATTACTGTTTGTGATTTGTTTGATTTCACTACGTGACTTATTTGTCACCATTATCTGTGCAGTTACAGATATACTGTTCTATACCCACAGATTTCTCTGTTAACTGAGTTAACTTTATAGAAACGATATATTCGGTTTACTCAGCTGGATCTGCCAAAATCCACCGCTGCTGGGAATTTGAATTAGGCCTCTTAGTCAGTGAATCTTAGGCTTTTTTTAATTCAAAATAATAAATGAAGATGAGACTGTTGTTTTCACATTTGAGCATACACTTCATCAGTTTCTTACAGTGTCATTTTTTATTTCTTATCCAATAGTACAGCTGTTATTCATCTGTGCATTGAAGACATTGGAATTCTGAAGACAACATTTTCTTTTCCTTTTATTTTGAGCTTGAATTTGGAATCAAAATGTTTCAGTGCTTTATAGAGATAATACATTTAAAAATAGGCATGAGAATAAATCCCATATCTATTTTCCTTCTCTTTTTATAATAGAGGGTGTAAGATTTTGTTTAAGTGAGAAAGTGGATGGCTTTGTCTGTTACCTATAATACATTAATTAAAAGAAAACTAATAAAAGCCAATATAAATTTTTATCAAATAATTATGAAAGCATTGCAGGAAATTCTTAGTTATTGCATGAATGAATTCTTAATCCAGAGCTGCTGCACAATGAAAGTCTAAGAGCTGAAAATCAAATAAAGTTTTGGCATTACTTTTTTCAGATGTCCTAAAGCTACAGCCAGCTGCTACAAGTTTTGTCTTTCTTGAATTCCCAAATTCATGGATCTCTGCACATTTATCAGCTGTTGAATTGTTTCAGATTAATAGTTATTACAAGAAACTATGGTTAAATAGAACCCCAGGGATACTATAGATATCCCATGATGGATAGCAGTAAGTATGTAAACTACATTCACAGGATTCTGTATTTGGTAGAAAGACAGCAAAGAACATGAAGATCATGGTGGTTTTCCATCAGTAGTTTTTCCAGGGCCTATATGCTGACTTCAAGCTCTACTATCATTCAGGAGTATTAAACAGAAGCAGAACGCCATGCATGTGGTTTGGCTAAACTACAGATGTAGTCATACCAGTTTTGACAGAATGAGCAGGGTCAGAGGGAAAATATTTTACATTAAGAGGAATTCTCTTAGATATAAATTAAAAACCTAAATACTGTGGGGGCTGGAAGCAGAACTTTCCATAATATCAAACTAATCAAGTGTTCATGCTAACAACCCAGAACTAGGTTTTTATATTCTTTAACAGGGTGATTGTCCAGTACCAGACAGGGACACAGAGTAGTCTGTAGCACTCAGATAAATCCATTATCACTACACTACCCACTGCACTTCATTCTGACTGCATCTTCATGGTACATATTGCAGACATTTTGCATGTCAAGCTCTTTTATAGTAGAATTGTAATATCAAACTTGTCATGATTAAAAGATGATGTTATGCCAGTGATTTAATTATCAGTGTTTTACCAGATTGAAACTGAGGAAGGCTCTGTGTTAAAAACAGGTAGATAAAAGAAAAATTGGAAGCAGTTATTGCATTCATGAATTAAGATATTTCAACTATTACTGAGAAGACTTTCCTCTTAATCTTGCATCAAACCTGAAAAGCATGCATTAGGGGAAAATTCTATTAGTATGTTAAAATTAAATAAATTTTCTTCTGTGTTAACATATTGATTTTAAACAATACCTGTATACATCCAAATATTTGTGCTGTGGTATGTGAGTAATTTCACTCTCTACATGCATTGAGTTCAAATCTATTCTGTTAATTAGAAGGTCTGTCAAATGCACTGGAAAGTGACAGAGCTTACTCTATGGAATCACTGTATCCTACACTGGTGAAATGCTGTTGCTTTGGAGAAACTCGTCCTATGTCTGTAACTCACAAGAAAGTAAATACCATTATAGATTGCTTTCTCTGAAACCAAACATGTCGAAGTGCTGTGAAAAAACACTGAAGCCAACAAAAGCAATCTGCTGATTCAGAATTGCTTAAAAACAAACAAAAAAACCCTAAAGACTTAGTAAACTTTGTGTGAATTAAATCATCTGCCCTCCCATGCCATTGGAAAGCCAATAAAAACGTAAGACGGTCATAAACTCTTAATATTGAATTTAGGTTAATTGGATGGAAATGCCATTCTTTGGTTCAAAGTTATGATGGAAAATTATCCATAGTGATTGTGGAATAACAGTGTAAGATCCAGTGACACTAGGAATAGAAAGAGCTCTTAAATCTGTTAAAAAAAAAAAATAAAATACACAGTTCCTTCATAAGTTACATGTACAAAATAGTACATTTGGGTTAAATATAGTCCTGCTTTGCAAGGTATTTTTAGCAGTCCACCCTGTTTCCTGTTTACGTAGATCTGTTTCCAAGTGCAGTTATCAATGTATTAGCTGTCTTTGATTGGGCGTATGAAAATTCAAATTAAATTTCTGTATTTGTGAATTTCATTTTAACAGTTTCCTATTAATTAAATCAAATTAAGTGAAATCTTATGGCTACTGTCCCAACATGAAGACCAAGAGGTAGTGTAACAACATACAGTGAAATGCAAGTCATTATTTAATTGCCAAGATACTCATTATTTAGACATGGTGATTAATTCATTTGACATTTACAAAGATGGAAATGGTAATTCTATGATAAAGCAATTAGAGAGGCATATTGCCTTGACTGAAACAAGACTCAATCTCTAAATTTCAGTGAACACAGGCTTAATCTAAATGGAATCCTTCAAAATTCCTAATGTTTTATATTTTCTATGAAGATGGTGGTTATTGCCCAGCGGGTGACCTTTTGCTCATGAAAATAATACTCCACTAGCAGTTCAGCAATTCTGTTCAGGCAGCTATGAATTATTTAAGCAAATTTCCATACATAGGAATATTGATCTGTAAAATAAGTGGTAAAGAGGAGGAGGTTAGGCTTGGCATTAATTTGAAAGTTGATTTTGTGACTTGCTACAAAGTTTAGCCAGATAATCCCTATCAAATTAATTTTTAAAGTCCCTATTTTTAGTCCCTATTTTTGATCGCAAAGTTTACTCTTCTCCATTCATGCCATTCTCATAGTGAGCACTTTGACCAAATACCCAAACAGTACTTTAGGTCTCAGAGTGTTCAAGACCATAGATATTTTACATTTTCTAAATGTCCAGAGATGTAGAAAGTTTAATATTAAAACCATTTTTTTATGTATTCAGTTCAAAATATACTCTCTTTGTATTTTCAAAACCCATGGAATTCTGGAAGTCTAGTATGGGGGAAAAGTAACATTCTGTAGCAAATTAGGCTGGGCTAATTCTACAGAGTTAGCTACCAGAATGCTATCTCTAGAATACCTGAATATCATCTAAACCTTAACCATCTGATACTAAAATATTATCTTAGAATATTTTCTCTTTTTCTGTCATGCAAATTATTGCATACATGGAAAGGAAATTAGCCTAACTTTTATTTTAAACGTACATTTGTACCATCATGGCTAAGAATGTGGTGCAAGGCCAGTGTTGCATCCAATAATTTCTTGGTCTATGTTTTTCATGTGATAATGAAGAATGAAGTAGGGAACTAGTGAATTATGACTGGGTTTGAAATTTAGGAAGAGCGTCAGCCATGAATTTCCCTTATAATGTATCTACCCCAAAAGTTAAGCATGGAAATCAATGTCTTCAGTGGTCTTTGGACTTCTGTCCTGCCTGCAGCCTGCTTAAATTTCTATAGTCAAAGCAGAAGCAAAGCAGAAGCAAATGTTTGGTAAGTAATGTGTGTTCCAGGAAAGGCTAGCCTTTTGGAAGTATTCTTAGAGTTAGATGATTCCATCTTTAAAGGGAAAAGAATTAGAATTGGATTAAAGATAAGCTAAAAAAATAATAAAGAAAAAATAAAAACTTGAGAAATCACACAACTGTGAGAATTAAAGTGTAGCTGAGACTGATTTCAAGCACTGTATCATAGAATCATTGAATAGTTAGGGTTGGAAAAGACCCTGAGATCATCAAGTTCCAACTCTCTGCACATGGGCAGGACTGCCTCACACTAGACCATGTTGCCCAAGGCTCTGCACAACCGAGCCTTGAACACTGCCAGGGATGGAGCATTTACCCCTTCTCTGGGCAACCTGTCCCAGTGCATGACCACCCTCACAGTAAAGAACTTCCTCCTTAGAGCCAATTTAAATTTCCCCTGTTTAAGTTTTAACTCATTACCCCTTGTCCTGTCTCTACAGTCCCTAATGGAGAGTCTCCCCAGCATCCTTACAGGCCCCCTTCAGATACCGGAAGGCTGCTATGAGGTCTCCATGCAGCCTTCTCTTCTCCAGGCTGAACAACCCCAACTTTCTCAGCCTACCTTCATATGGGAGGTGCTCCCGTCCCCTGGTCATCCTCGTGGCCCTTCTCTTGAGTTGTTCCAACAGTTCCATGTCCTTTCTATGTTAAGAAAAATGTCTAATGGGATTAAACCTATATCTTGATTTGAAACCATTTCCTTTCTTGTTAATTGTGGGCTTCCTTTTTAATGACGTGTAATATTGACCACATAAACATTCTCAGTTTGAGATTAAAATAACTATAGAATATGTGTTATTAGCTTGCAGCAATAAGGTTCCTTTATAGTCAAATAGGAGCACAAATCTTTCATCTCACCCTCTGGTTTTTATTTATTATATTATTGCTTAAGGGCTCCAGTTTGTAGTACTTTATTCTTTGATAATTTCAATACTACTTAGTCATTGATGCTCTATTTAGTTTGAAACCTGATTGTAACCTCTGAATCATAGTGTACAAATTTTAGAGTAGTTCAGAAGACAGCTTGAATTCCTCCTGAGGAAGCACAGGGTGCAAAAGAACCTCTGTCACCTTCTCCATCACAAATTGTCCTTCCCCACTCTTTTCTAACATCTGGTGTCCTCCTTGTGCAAACTCACAATAGTGCCTGGTCCTTGCAAGAAATTGCTTGGAAAGTAATAAGAAAATTTCACTGGTATTTGCATATCTTTGCAAGGTTGGCAATAATCTCCTTCTTAATGAATTCATTTGTTTAACTGTTAGCAAGCCTTGAGGTAAGACATGCTTAATAATTTAGACAATCATTATTTCGTTAATTAAACAAATACCAAATGTGGAGAGACAAATTATAAATACAACTAATTTGAGCCTGGCCAATAAAAGCTTTTAGATGCGAATCCCAATTAGGAAGAAACGGGAGTCAGTGAAAGAACAGTCAATGGACCACTCTTCATAAATGACTCAGAGGTCCCAAACTCTTCACACAGGTATAGTGATCACTAATGTCCCCTTTGCAATAATTACTGCAAATACATACTTACTTCATGTTTGGCAGTAAGACCAACTGATTAACAAACTGATTTATCTACTGCTTGTGTCACAGCTGAACAACTGCTGAGGAAGTTTGTCCATTTGTTCAGCTTCAGACTCCAGGCATAGAATGTGTCTTCCTGCTTGGATTACAAAACTAGCGACACTCAGATTGCTGAGCATTTATTCTGCGGTTGTTGTGTCTCCCTTTGTATGAGACAGAACCCATAGCTTTTTATCATAAATTAAGTCAGTTTTCTTTTTTTTCCATTAACTGGTCCTATTTTCATAGGATCATAAAACGGTTTGTATTGGAAGGGACCTTTAAAGGTCATCTAGTCCAACCCTCAAGCAATGAGCAGGGACATCATCCAACCATTGTTTGTTCTTGGACTTGATCTTAAACGTCTTTTGCAACCTAAATGATTCTGCGGTTCTATCTTCAGGTAGATCAGGGTGCTCAGAGCCCTGTGCGACCTGACCTTGAATGTCTCCAGGGGTGGCACATTTACCATCTTTCTGGGCAACGTTTCAGTATTTCGGCATACTCATTGTAAAAAATTTCTTCCCTATACCTAGTCTGAATCTGCCCGTTGTTCTTTTAAAACCACTACTCCTTGTCCTATCACTACAGACCCTATTAAAAAGTCTTCACCCATCTTTCTTATAATCACCTTTTAAGTACTGAAAGTCCCCTTTTCTGAGTATGAGGGATAGCTGTGGAAGATTAGTGCTAAGACACAAAAAGGTAATATTACTGAATTATAAAAGGATACCGAACTGAGCTAATTTTCTCTAGTTATCTCCCAATTCACACAAACAGTTTGTATCAGAATAGGAATATCATTAGATTCGATATTTGAAGTTCTAAACAAAATATCTCCACAGTAAAGATAAGTCCAGAGGCTGAAGTGCTAATTAAAAGTGCACATGTGAGCTTGGAAGTTGTCAAGCAACACCTTGAATATACAGATATTTCTGGGTATCACGTTACACCCTACCTAGGCCAATCCCCCCATTTTATTAGGTTCTAAACTACGACCCATTCTCAAACTAATGTTTTTACCTCATCCTTGTAGCAGACTCTGTCCTTCCCATGTTCCCTTCCACAGCCCTGCTGTTAAATGGCAGCTTAGTTTTCCATTTTCAGTAAAAGCAGTAAATAAAATCATCTGCTTTTGCTGATTGTCCCTGAAAGGAAGTGTGAAATCTTGAATTAAAAGAAATGTCATTTTAATGTTCTTTACAGTCTTCTACTTCTGTGCAGCTCATAAATAATGTTATAATCATATCCAATAAACTATATAAGAGCACTGCAAAGGTTCCAATTTCAAAGTAATCTCCATTCAGCAGGAATCCATATAAAATGTGACAGGAGCATGAGGCAACCATGGTTTTGAGGATATGTCTGCAACTTCTAATCAAAGTGAGCACCTCTAAAGCACCAAAAGTCTTTGAACCATAGGAGCTATGTTTTCTTAGAAGTGAAATAACATCAAGGAACATTTTTTAAATTAAGCAAACTTGGAGACAGAATAGTGAAGCTATAAACAGATTATTCCCATCACTGTGTCCTTGGAAGGCTTATCCATCCCTTCAGGTGTGCTCTTAGTTCAGTAATCTTTCATCAGGTTTCAAGAACTCTCTATGTAGTCCTCTCTATCCCTAGGAAAAATCACTTTCTTTTCATCGCCTGTGATTCCTGACTGTGTCTGTTCTCAGACCTCAGAAGAGAGAGAAGGAGAGATACCTACATAGTGAACTACAAAATGACAGGCAAAACTGATGCCATCTGTCACTATCTGCTGTAAGGACACGTTCACAGTACTGGCTTTAAATACTAGCTTAGCCTTGCCAGGTCCCTGGGAAGAAGTCACCTGGTCTAGTAGGATACAAGTAGTCATTAAAGAGATCAAAGTACTTTTGAATAGCTATAGAAAATACTGTGTGCAAAAGTGAGATGTGCTTATATAGTTAGCAGAGAGGTCTCTCTTGATTCAGTACTCCGCTATCCAGAGAAGGGAGCATATAAAATGGATTTTTCAGATTAATGTCTGTATAAATATAGGATACAGCTGCATGTCTGGCAGTGGCTTATCCCAAGTGACATAGTAACTTTTTCATCCTGTGTTCTATACTCTATGTTCCTAGCTCCACGCCAATCTCATTGATAATGCACTTTGTAGGTAAGGTTAGGGAAGAATAGAGGTGAGGCAACAGTTAAGAAGGCCATATGCTGAAAAGGAGATTTAAGAAAGAAAGAATAAGGGTAAAAAAGGTTGAACAAAGCAAATAGAATTTAGGAAAATGGGGAAGGTTGTGTCATTTAAGAAGTATTATGCTCTTGTTTCAGTGTTGGTGAGAGAAGATGCATATATATTGAGGCTGCTGATATGAAGAGAGCCAGGAAGTCTTGGAGTTGTGTACTACATGAACTCCCTAGTGTTGCTTTGACTCTCAAATAGGAAAATAGACCCAGCTTTTTACATTAGAGTTTTCCATTACAGTTACAGCAGCAGAGACCTTGGAATGATTACACAGCTGCTGTGCCACAGGTCTGAAGGTATGACAGAGCTAACGCCACACAACAATTCACTGCTGCCTCTAGACCAATGTGGGATCCTCTGCAATGCAGTGTGGCAGTGCAACCATGACAGTTTATATCTTGAAATTAGCAATACACAACTGGTCATCTGTATCATCTGCAAGTATGTGGTCTCTCCTGCATGATGTAATGATGTACACTCAGACATACCATGATAAACCCATCAGAGAGCTTGTGGCTGTCAGCAGCAAGCACAACACAAGAGCAATACAAATCTGCAAAATGATGCGGTCATCCAGCATCATGGCATAAGGAACTGGATCTTCTCCCCAGGTGCTTCTCACTGGTTCTTGCTGGATCCATAGTCCTCTCCGAACCATGTACCTATCACAACTTGCTGTCATCACAAAAGCAATTCAGACACTGAGATAAATGGGGTAGAGGCTGTGCATGGAGGGTTTGTGCATAAAGGAATGGGCTGAGCCTGAGGGCACCCCATTTTGCATATAGTATTTTTCCCAAAGACGTCTGTGACCATATCATTGTGCATGATGGAGCATGCCAGTCTAAAACAAGAACCATCTTTAGGATGGCAGAGTAGCACAGATAGTGTCACTGATTTTTTTTTTTCCTTGTATCGTTATTATGTTGTGTCTGCTGCTCTATTTCACACAACTGATGTCACTGGGGTAATTCCATCTGTTCTTTTTCAAGCACAGTGATACAGATGTAGATAGATATGTCAGCTTTAAAAAGAAGCACTTCCTACTGAACTGTTCTTACATCTTGTAATCAAGATATTTTCAGCTGTGGCTAAAGTGCAAGGTATTCCAAAGCAAACTAAAGCTTTTAAGGTTCAAACAACCCTAATCAATAGACTGTCAGTAAAAACTTTGTACCCTTTTCACCCTTAGTGGCAATGAAGTTCTCTGGAGGGAGCATATGACTTTTAAACTGCCTTTTCCCAGTTAGAAAACTGTATTTCATCTTGTGACACTAGAATAAAAAAGATTGTTTTACCTAGTATTCCATCCATGGTACCAGATTCTTTTTGAGACTGCAAAGTAGATTCAACTGACCTGAAAACTGGTGTCAGTAATATCCTAGTTAGTTATGGTCAAAATCCCATTTACAATTTCTACAGTCTAGAAATATTTTTGAGCTGAGTGCTTTTAAACTACATCTCCACTTAACTGATTGTCTCTCCATCATGCAAGATGTCTGCATCCACAGGTCACACTGGCTCTTTCACAAGATATCAGAAAGCTAATGTAGCTTAGTTAGCTTTACAGTTTAGTTGGATATATTTTCTAAAATCCCCATCCGAAAAAAAAGGTGCAAAGATTGCAAGACCCTGTCAGTATGATCATTAACATGTGGTTTTGCTATCACAAGAGAAACAAAGAGAAAATTGACGATGATAACAAACAAGGTAGCATTCTAGGAAGTCTGTCTTCCAGATCAAATGTTCCTGTGGTAATTTTGTATGTGTTGCAGAAACAGCACAGCTATTCATAATGCAGGTTTCTGAATTCTCAGCTTGTCTTAATAGGCAACCACGTATTCTCAGGAACTACTGGCACTTAAGCACACCACTCATAGAGGATGCAGTCAGGAAGTGTGTTGGATGCAAACAACGTAGAAATCTACAGCTACTGTCACTTTATCACAGCTATATTAGAGCAGTGCCATGGGACTAGAGAGGGAAGGTTGGTTGTCAGGTGTGCACATTCACTTCTCGTATTTTTTGTGAAGTCTGTTCTATCACACAGATTTATCCACTTAAAAGCTCCTGTTTCAAAGTGTAAAGTAGTTGAGAAACAAAATGTAGCCATGAGACAGCTTTTTGGCTGTATCCTTTCCTTTCTTTCTGGATGTAGTGACAGATTATTTAGATCTTTCCTGATAGATCTAACTGCCAGCGGAGATAACAGAAGAAATGATGGAATTTCCAAGAGTAAACTCTGAATTATTTCAGAACTGAACAAACAAGTAAGGAATGCCCTTATTGCTCACAGCATGATGATCTCTGATTTGAATAAGCAGAGAGTTGGCAGGGACCTCTTACTACAAAGCACAGAGAATTATATTACCCTATAATTTTTATCACTATGCTAATCCATGCAATATTTGTTGCATGCGGTCTAACAAGCTTCTCAATGCTGACAATTCCACAGACATCTCAGGAAAACATCTCTGTTTCAAGAGCTAAAATAATCTAAACCTCATATGATCAAACTATTATTTTCCCATTTTCAGAAGTAATTTTTCTTAGAATCAGAGAATGGTTTGGATTGGAAGGGATCTTAAAGATCATCCAGTTCCAACCTCCCTGCTATGGGTAGGGACACCTTCCACTAGGCCAGGTTGCTCCAAGCCCCATCCAACCCAGCTTCTCTGGGCAACCTGTTCCAGTCTCTCACCACTCTCACAGTAAAGAACTTCTTCCTTGTATCTAATTTAAATCTACCCTCTTTACATTTAAAATCATTCCCCCTTGTTCTATCCCTATATGTCCTTGTAAAAGTCCCTCTCCAGTATTCTTGTAGGCCCCTTTAGGTACTGGAAACTGCTCTAAGGTGTCCCCTGAGCCTTCTCTTCTCCAGGCTGAACAAGCCCAGATGTCTCAGCCTGATTTAATAGGAGAGATGCTCTAGCCCTCTAATCATCTTTGTGGCCTCCTCTGGACTCCAAGAGCTCCACGTCCCTCTTGTGTTGGGGGTGAGTTGTTTACATCGACACAACTCTTCTATTCACATTAGAGCAGTACCTCTAGCAATGTAATTTTACAGGTAGGTGGGTAAGATTGAATTTCATTGCTGTGTTACATGAAAATACCACTTGCAGTTAATAGTCTAGTAATGTTGCTATAGTCAATTTGACTGGACGTTGTTACAGAGCTCACAATAAAAATGCCTTAACTGTTGCCCTGAGCATATGAAAACTTCCCATGTAAGCATCTAATTAACAGTCTTAAATTTACAAGAATCTCATTTCAATAAAATTAAAGTTTCTGCTGTTCATACTGCTGAAGTTCATGTTAACACTTTAAGCACAGCATAGTTTGGCCATTTGGAGCTGTGTCTTAACCTAGTAAAAATAAAAATAGATCCATGTAGTTGAATGAGTTCCAGTGAGGCAATGAAACTGGATACATAAGGAAGCTGTGAAAGCTTCATCCATGGCAGTGTTCAAGGCAAGGTCGGACAGGGCCTTGGGCAACCTGGTCTACTGTGAGGTGTCCCTGCCATGGCAGGAGTGTTGGAACTAGGTGATCTGAAGGTCCTTTTTGTGGAAAATAGAAATTCCCATAGAATCATAGAATGGACCCTAACTATTCTATGATTCTGTGAAATCATGTCATTTTACAACTAGCTAAAATTCTGCCCCCTTGAGCACCTGGTGTATTTGAACTTTACCTCTTGAATATCAAGTCTTCCTTCAAGTACTAATATTGCTTTTCTAGCTAGCAAGTAAAACATGGAAATACCTTAAACTAACTAAAGTTTTTCCATGTATTTTTCTTTTTCTGAGGGAATTACAAAGTACTACAAGCACTTTATTATTTCTAAAGCTTCTGAGGAAAACAGAATAAGTTAATAATTCATTACTGTCACTTAGGAACATGGAAAAAAAACCCTGTGATAAAAGACTTTTTCTTGAAAAGCAGGAACCTAGAGAATATTTCTGGCATTGAAATAGTGTACAAAAAAAGGAAACAAATTTAATTATTAAAATATTATTATATTAAAATATTTTTAATTTTAAATGGATCAGGAGTATAATATAGATTGTAAAAATAGAAAATAATATTTTCATAATTTCAGTGTAATTTCAGCATGTTTAGAGATATACTGTCCTAAAACAAATGGATTTTATAAAAGCTTTTAAAAGTACTTTTGGACTACAGTGCAGAGCAGAAAAAATCTTAAATAGTCTTTCCTACTCTCTGGGTTACTTACCCTGAAATATCTTCTGAGGAACTCTCTTAGCTTTTTTCTTTACACAAGACCAAGCACATTTTGAATCAAAATAGCTGGGCAGAATGACAAGGTGACAATTAATAAAGTGATGCTAAATTTTCAAAAGGTAGCAATTGATGTCTCTTACTTGAGTGTACCAGAGAAAATTTAGAATAATTTAAGTCTTTTTTTTTTGTTTAATTTCTGTAGGTAATAGATTATTCATTTGATCCTCTGTCCCATTGCAGTTAGGCTCTGATTCAGTTTAAGACCTTAGCAGATATTTAAATTTTGGGACCTTTGTATCATCACTGACATTAATGTTATTAGCAGAGTCCTTAAAGCAAACTATGTGCTGATGTACTGGTCTGAATAAAGGCATTAATATGAAGCACCGTTTAAACCAATAATGACCTGCCTACTCATACAGATTAAACAGCACTCCAAGCGACCATGCTAATTCTGACATATTAATAGTGTCCAGCCTTTACTGCTCAGCAGCACTGCAGAAATCATACTTATTGCCTGTGCTTAAGGCAGAAGCCAGATTTGTTAGCAAAAACTGACTTTTAGTGTCAGCCACTTGAAATTATATTTGCATATGTGTACACCTGTTCACCGGCGAGAGCAGTGTATTTTCATGCACAAATGTTACTGCACAGCAAATGACAAGGACAAAATGAGAGACCCGGTTTTAGCTCCCTTGAGAAAAGACTGCCCTAAGACAGTTTGCAAAGATTAGCTTAAATAGAGCTGAAAAGTAGTTTGCAGTACTTTAATGATAAGTCTTAGCATATTCCTATGCATATAAGAATTGCACCATTATAAATGTTAGAAAATTTGCAGAAAATCCAAATAATTTTATGCTTTGCCAAGGGACATGGCCAAACATAACCTTGTTTCTAATTAGGTCAACAATATTTAAATAAAATTACTCTATCTAGGGTGATAATATAAAATATGCATATGAAGTGGACAGCATCCTGCTTACTAAAGTGCTTTTACTATAGCAATAACTCATATCCATTTTCTTCATGAGTTAGATGCTTGTACATCTATTATAGAGGAACAAGGGAAAACGAGGGAAAATGAGAGAGCCTACAGCCATTCATGGAGAAATAAAGGTTTCAACTATTTACAAATACATGTCCTGATTCTTTGTAACCTGCATTAAAGCATACTGAAATCCCATACCCAAGCTAATGTTTAATGAAGAGATTGCTCAGATCGGAACACTGTGAGGGGCCACAGGCTAAAAGAGTCAGTGCAGCTTCTCCTAATTTGCATCTTTAAAGTTCTTTTATTTCCAGTATGCACACAAAACAATTTCAAGGCAAAAATTTCTAATCACTTCAATAAGTTATACTTTTCTTTTACCCATTTACTAGGTGTTAAAGTTTGGAAAGCTTTTAACTAACCCCAGTGCTTCCCTGATTGCTCTATTTATTAAAGTCCTATAACAATGTACTGTAGTATGAAAGATAACGTAAAAATAAATAAATAAATAAATAGACAACTGAGAAAAATAAATGCATGTATTGCTTCATCAAACTACTGACTACTAATTCTTCCTCCCCACCAAAAAATGGCTACACGATTTACTTTTGGGGTATTTTTACTCTATAATTGCTATTTAAAGAGCTTCCGGTGTAAGTTGCCTGGTATTCATTTTTATTAAGTTCCAGACACTGTGTAACTGCCTCTGCTCCAAGACTTCAGTAAGATGCTGAAGGTTGTGTAGCAATTGTTAACACTTCCTGCCTTAACTGCTCAGCTCCTTCAGCATCAAGACTCTAAGGTCCACTGCAGCAGTTTTAAACCATTTCTAGCCACAGCATCAAGATATTTATTTGTGAGAATCCGCTATGCAACAGACTGAAAATTAAGTTTCCCCTTCTCATTATCTGTATCTTGATAGAAGTCTTTGTTCACTGATTTTACATGTGATAGGGAGAACAAATGCACAACCTTGCCCTGGTGGGTCAAGGTAAAATTGTCCCTGATGATAAGGAGAGATGAGAGTTTCCACTATCTACATACTAAAGTAGTAAGTCTTCTGCTGTCTGTAAATATTATCTGAGACCTATGGTGGGTGGGACCAGAAATTTATGAATTAATATTTTGTCTATAAGACAGTAGAGCAGTGAAAGTATCTGGACTACTAATATTTTTCATTTATCTTCAAGAATTAAGAAAAGGGAAAATAATCACAACAATAAGGCAGGCAGAATAAATCTCTTTTTGTTATATCAAAACAATGTATGCTTCCACTCAAAATGAAGCCGAAGACTGTGGTCACTCTCACAAGCTTTCTGTGCATAAAACAGCAGAAGGAAAAACTTTCTTCTTTTTGACCAAAATATTGTAAAATAAGGGACATTCCTCTTTAAAATCCTGACAAAATCCACATATGAATAGCTCCTAACCATCCTATTCTAATCAGTCTTCTTCTTTGAATCACATAGAGTTCAAAGGAACCTGAATTTTATCATTCTCATTTACAGGGAGCTTCCATTCTGATTCAGTTTAATGTTCATGTTCATCAGCACTTTTTCTTACCTCTCAGTCAACACTGATTAAGAGAAGGAATTTCCGACTTCCAAACAGCATCAAAGCACTTGGTCTCAGACAACACCTTTCTGTTCACATCACCATCCCATAATAAAACATTCTTTCCTGTAAGGGTGGTGAGGCACTGGAATGGGTTGCCCATGGAGGTTGTGAATGCTCCGTCCCTGGCAGTGTTCAAGACCAGGTTGGAAGAGGCCTTGGGTGAGATGGTTTAGTGTGGGGTGTCCCTCCCCATGGCAGGGGGGTTGGAACTTCACAGTATCACAGTATCACAGTAGGTTAGAGATTGGAAGGGACCTCAAAAGATCATCTAGTCCAATCCCCCTGCCGGAGCAGGAATACCTAGATAAACTTGATGATCTTAAGGTCCTTTCCAACCCTAATTATTCTATGATTCTATGATTCTATGAGTATAATCCTTTCAGATAAAACAGCACATTCTTTGTCAGGGAACTACTCTCCCTGGTATGTAATTCGATGGTAAAAGAAGAACAAAACTGATGATATGACTGATCTTTGTGAGCTAAAGCATTTTTATTTAAACAAATGTTTTAAGAATGTTTCCAATTTTAAGTGTTACTCCTGAACAATAGCCTTGAGTAGATTGCGAATATTTTTATAATGAAAATAAATACTTGGAAATATCAGGTGAAAACAATAATTACTAAGTATTTTGCAGCCTTCCAATGTCATTCTAAATCCAATCCTCAAGCCTTAAAGAAGAAAATTTACACTCTTATTCATGCTTCTATGGCTTGGTAAGAATTCTCAACCTAGTTTACTGGGTTATGCTGTCATTAACAAAAAGAGCATTATAGAAATACCATTAATAAGAATTTCCAAAATATAATACACACAGATATCTGATACACTTTCAAATTCAAATTCGTTTTCAGTGTACTTTTTTTTATTATTAATCTGTTGTGGGTTTTAACAATAGCTTCATGGGCATAAAGCATTCAGTGAAGCTTATGGTTAATTGATTTCTGGGAGGTTTTCAAAGACCAGCAACACACTTGATGCTCATCACCACCATCATTAGCAGACTTTATATCCCATAATTCTTTAGACTGCCTCTAACATTGCACTATGGGCTTGAGTCAACTACCCACACAAACTCCTGCCACCCTTTGAGAGTCCTACAGTGCCATCCTTGCTCACATCTAGGGTTCAGAGTGTCACACTTAACACCTGCTGCAAACATCTGTGCCTCAGCTGCAAGTGGTTAGGTCCTCTCACAGGTCTTGTGTCACATTTGTCAGCCTAATGCAGCCGTCTTGGATACCTTATAGCTATTTCTATATGAGCAGGTAGTATGGGTTTATAGGAGAAGTAAAAAGTTTTAATCAAAATTGTCTTATATCTTACATTATGGTTCCTCAGCACCTTATGAATTAATTCCTTCATAATTAAAATTGCTGCAGGTTGTTATCTGATATATACTGAGATTGCATTTACCTTTGTTCCATGGTACTGTTAGTACAGAGCCAGAATCAGTGCTTCTCTATAGTCTGGTGTTCAGTGCCATCAAAGCCTTCCTGTTTGATATGCTGATCTTGCTGTGTCAATGAACTGATTATTTCATCAAATTTTTTGTTGCATCCTGGACATTAAGAAAAAAAAGATAATAGTACAAAGAACAATTTCTCTTCAAAAAATTATTTTTTCTCTTCTTTTCAACCTCTTTCTTAACCATCTTAAATTTGTGTGAAACCTTTTAACCAGGCATGTGAATTTCAGCATCAAAACCATGCTCAAAACCCATGGAAGATCAAATCTGAATTCATTTCCTCTAGAAAATGTTTCTTCTTATTAATTGTTATAACAATTTAGTGTTGTTCCATGTACTTTAGTTATGTTTAATTTTAGCCCATATCAATTTCCTGTCCTAACTCGATTGCTCTTTCCTAATAATTCCTGCTGAAATCTTTTTTGCTAGTGATCTTAAGCCAGCATGCTTATTGACTCCAACGCAGTAGCATTCATCTCTATTTCTCCATGCTACTAGAGACACTTTTCTGCAGAGACACTAAACTGATGCGCCTATTTTCTCAGAGTCCTTGGATGGACAACACCTATCTCTATATGTGATTATAATGAGTTTTTCTTAAATACGGTAATCTCCAAACTATCACCTTGGTGACTCACTCTATCCTTTCTCTAGCCATTCATCTGTCATCATCTTTCCCTCAATTTCTAATAAATCAAAACTGCAGGATTTTTTCTTCAATTATCCCTAATTCTATCCCAACCCCTTTTCTTGTCTCTTTGCTTACCTTTTGTTTATGAAGCTAAAAACCCTTTTACTATGGTATTTTCTTATTAAAATATGCAGGCATACGATGCAGGTGGTCTCTCTGTGACTGAGAGATATTGGCAGGAAGGAGGAGAAGTCTATGTTCCTGCTGTGTGCAGCAAGTGTTATGCGAATAAATAAAGCATTTCAGTTTCCATCATAACCAGCCTCTGGCTTTTTTCCCAAACACACACACACACAAAAAAAAAAGGAGAACAGATGAATGTGAGGCATTTTAGGGAAAGTATTCATTTCTGAGCCAAATAATTCACCAGCAAATGTGTTTGCAAATCCTTTGATTGAGAGATTACTCTTTTCCTCATGGATAGCAAGAGCTTTTAGCAAAATAGAAATGTAGCTGATAATATGTATAAGATTCATTAGATAATCTTCCATATGCATCTGACTTTCTTTTCCTCCGAGCTCAGAATGAAAAACAGTTTTATATCAGGACTTATGCTGTGTATAAGCTTTTATAATTTGTAAACACTGTAGGGATGTCCTTTCATTTGTCTGATGCTGACAGTGTATTGATGAAAACTATTACTGTTCTGCAAAGGATATTGTCATACTAATGATACGGTGTCCTCAGAGCATTGATCAAAGAGCATATTGATAGGAAAACAAAACTTGCACAGAAAGGAAAGAAAGGACTTACATTCCTGTCAGTTCCTAAAGCAGATTGTTTGTTGGAAGGTGTGACATATTATAACAAAATTTCATCCTTTCTTGTTTGTTGGAAAAAAAATGCCAGTACTTCAGAACTCTGATACAGAGGCATTTTCTCAATGCAACTATGTTTCCTATGAAATTATTTTTAGAAAAATAATATGACTGAAGTACTGATACATATTTGTTTAGGGCAAGATGGGAGATACATCATCAGATTCCACTAGGGAATTTGAGAGCTGACATGTCCTTCCTCTGCCCCATTCACTTTCAAAGCTACTATTTTTTCTGTCTCTCTGCTGAAAGCAGTGAGTGGTTTCACATCTGAAGTGAATGGAAGTACATTTTTCACTGCAATGAAATTCTGTTTTCTCCACCACAATGTTTATAAACCTCAGATAATAAAGCACCATTTTTTCACAGAGTTAGAGAATGGAAGTATTTTTCTTTTTCCAGGGGAAAAAAAAAAATGCAGTCTCATATTAGTGATTTAGTTTGGCACATTATTTAATCTTAAGCCTCTGGTAAATCACTCCTGGTTTAAATCAAAGGTAACATCTTCGCATTTTAACATGTCTAGCCTAGAAAGGAAATTCCTTTTTTTGGCTGCTGAAATGCCCAAGCTTGTTAATCAGGATGATCAAAGCATCTTACTCTTGGTTAAATACTTCTCAAGAGTAAACAACAGCATTATACCCTCCATGATTTCTGATCATAGACTCAATAGGGGACTGCCAGCAGAAGGAGTGCTAGCAGTCACTACATTAGCATATAGAAAGCCCTCTCTGGAGAGGTATGTCTTAAAAATCCATCCATCACTGGGGAAGAGCCATCCATCTACTTAGTTAAGCCTCTTTCTCTAACAGAAAGAGGTCTTTCAGTGTCCATGCCTGCCAAACGGCTTCCAACCTACATCTCCCAAGTACTTTGAGAGAGGCAGAACCACTACCCAGCCTGAGAAAGGATGTACAACATTTGCAAGCAGGGCTTGGCTTAAATGCCCTGTAAGAGTTGCCATGTTCCTTTTAGGATTGTAGTTCTCTGTCAGAAAGGAGCAACGATTGTTTAACTGTCTTCCAGGGCTGCAGGTTTAACATATAATAAATTCAGGGGGTTGTCATTTTAGAACAGAAAAAATGTGTTAATTTTCACTTCTATGTAGCTTCGTGATCTTTAGGATTAATACTGTGTAAACAAAACCAAAATCTGAAACTCCTAAAGTAAACGATTGAAGAACATTTCTCACGAGTATGCTTCAGTGGGGTTACTTACCTAGAGACGTAGTGGAGCTGCAATCATACAAGACTCAAGGAAAAAATAAAAGCTGAGCTACAATAAAGCAGAGCTATGTAATTCCTATGCTACACTGTATAGTGATGCCATAAATCATATTTAGACAAGATACAATTAATTTTATGGAATATTTCTTTTTCCTTGTCCTCTTTTACATTTTGCTTCCCCATTCTTCTCAGATTTAATTTTTAAGGTCGTTTTTTTTCTAAATTAAGTAGCCTGCTTTGATACTGAAATGTGATTTGACACTAATATAGCAGTGAAACTTTAAAGACAAATTATAAAGAAGCACCTTTTTTACTTTTTACAAAAAGATTCATTAAAATTCACCACTGATAAGTGTCAAAGGATACTAATCCACTGTTGCTTCCCCGAAACGTTTTGAATTAAGGAAGGAGGAGTAAAATAGGTTTATTAGAACCTTTTTGAAACAGAATAGAATCCAATTATCATCCATTGCTACAGAGGCAGCAGTCCTTAATCCTATTTATTAGCTCTAAAAGATATCATCATGGAAATTTGCTGCTAGTATGGGAGATACTTATATCTCCCATAAGGGATGTAGGAGATGAGTGAGCTGGGTGCAGGGTGGTGAGGCACTGGAATGGGTTGCCCAGGGAAGTTGTGAATGTTCCATCCCTGGCAGAGTTCAAAGCCAGGCTGGACAGAGCCTTGGGTGACATGGTTTAGTGTGAGGTGTCCCTGCCCATGGCGGGGGGTTGGAACTAGATGATCTTAAGGTCCTTTCCAACCCTATCTATTCTATGATTCTATGATTCTATATATTTATGTATTTATGTATTTATCCTTTTCAGAATAACTATACTTCCACATGGGAGCCTGCGCATCCTTAACGCTTCCAAGTCTGATGAAGGTCGGTACTCATGCCAAGGTGTAAATGTATTTGGATCTGCAGAAATCATTGCATCAGTATCTGTTAAAGGTATGAAAAAATAATGATGATAATGATGATTTCTCCTTACCAACATTTCATCATTGCTTAATATACAACAGCACTGTACAGGCAGAATAAAGTATTTTTAACAAGCTGGGGGTGCTAACCTCCATCTGATCAAACATCCTATTCCTGCATCAGAAAACAAATCCTACCTGCTGTCTCACAGCTATATGTCAGAAGTATTAGTATATATAGTAAATCACTAATGTTATAAATAATTTCAGCTTTGGGAACTCACTTATCCCTACGTCTTCCTGCATGGAAACAAAGATTAGGATTGAAGCAATAATTGTATCAATATAAATTTAAGGAAAAGTAGTTCTTTAGGACAGTGATAAAAATCAAACAATGAGTTGCAGTACATTTCTAAACCACATTTTTGACACTTTTCAGATGAATTCTTATATGATCAGAGGTTTTATTTTAGGTGTTCAAGTCTTCTGACTTTTTTTTTTTCAAGCTTCTTCCTATATTTAGTGTGCCTGGAAGCACCTTTTTCTATTTTAAGTAACAAAACTGAGATCTTAATGTAATCACAAAATTCCAGGTGCTTTTTCTGACTTTTTCTGAGTCTCATACAATCAATTAATTAATGCATTTGAGAAGTCCTATAGATTGTGTTTAGGATCCTGCCTTACTGCTTCCATGAAACTGACTGTACCTTCCCTTCACCACTGCCATATGTGAATTATGAATATATTTCAGTGTTTGACACTGTTTATTTGAAACAAACAGTAAATGTAAGCTCTTAGTAGACTAAACAGAACTCAATCATATTATTCTCACCTTGCATTATAACCAGACTTTCATCTAAATGTTCCTCATCCATCTATATTTTAAGAACCTACAAGAATAGAGCTGACTCCCAAGAAGATAGAATTAACAGTTGGAGAAAGCATTGTCCTCAGTTGCAAAGCCCTTCATGACAGCACACTAGATGTCACTTTCTATTGGACACTCAATGGGCATCCGATTGACTTTGAAAAAGAAGGTGGACACTTTGAAAGCATCAAGGCAGTAAGTGACCATGCGTTCGGCATCTGTATGCAGTGAACCGATAGAAAGTTGCATGCTTTTACATGTCTCCCATTTATCAAATTCTGACCAAATTGAAATATAACTGGTTTCATTAATGGTTTGAAAGAAATACAAGCTGGAGGAGGTGCAAACTGCAGGTCACTAGAATTACTGCAAGTAGTTCTAATCAAGAAGATATTGAATGTAAGGTTATACATCCTATTATTAGTGAGGCATCTGATGATCTTTGTGAGGGAACAGAAAGCAGTTTGAATGTAATTCTCGTTGCTTACAATCTTCTGATTTTGATACAGAAAGGATGCTGCTATAAGCATTGGTGTCTTTCTCACAGATAAAATGGCTGCTGGAATGCCTTCACCTCCCAATGCTTTTATCTGCCTAGTATATATTTTAATATCTGAATAGCAGAGTGTACTTAATTTTCCAACTGCCCTGCATGAGGTAAGTTCCAGCTGCGTAGTCATTATTTAAGTCAATAAGAATCATATGGAAAAAATACACATACCAATTTCAAATATTACCCCTTGATTCAAAAACAATTTAATATGACCAAATAGCATGATAAAGTAATTCAGCTTTGGCTGTTGAATGCAAAATGGTTTGAACTTTTCTTAGTAGAAAGAAATCTCATGGTGTGAACAAGTTTGGAGATACAATCTACAGTCATTTAACTCAATCTTCCCACTAATGAAATGTAAATCAAACGCTCATGCTACGTTAACAGAAAAAAAAAAAAAAATGAAGCTCACAAAGGTCAGGAAATTTTAAAAGTTAATGGATCTAATATGAGTACAATGTACTGAAGGTATCTTAGCATTAAAAACTTTGTCATCTGCAGTCAATTTATTCTGCTTACCTCTATGGAAATTATACCCTTCATTTTTTTTTTATTTAGTTTTACTTCAACAAGTTTTCAGGTGAAAAACATTAGTAAGGTGTATCTTAGTTTGAAGGCTCTTGGTGTACTTATCTTCATCCGAGGAAGTCCAATACTCAAAATCAATCACTAAATATATAGGAAGGAAACCTATCTGAAGTGTGTTATGTGGTTCCTTCAGTGCATTTCAGCATCTTCTGAGCTGAAGAGAATTTTTAATCAGTGAGAATAATCCTCGGACTAGGAAATTTCCAAAGTAATTAATTAAAGCAAAGCTAATTTAATGTAATTTCATTCCTTTCATGAAAACAGGACTTTGTAGATTTTTCATTCATTAATTTCATTTCCATAAGACAAAACCCTCAAACTGATAGAAGTAAGACTCATTCAAAGTGAGAACCTGGTAGATGACATACTAGGACTATTTTCAGAAAAATATTCATGCAAAACTCACTGAAATTACTGATTTGTTTATTGTCCTGATATACCATTGTCATTGTTACAACTAAAATTTTGCCAAAAACTAGTAGGTTTGACCAGCTGTTTTAGTATGAGTTTAGGACTTCCTTCTCCCTTTGTTGCTAAAGAGCCACTTTACTAGGTGAAAATGGTATTAATCGCTCATGACAGTCAATGCTCAATGTCTAAATGACTAAGTGGATATTAAAAAAAAAAAAAAGTTATTAAGTAAATGTATGGCATCCTTCTTTTTAGAGGCACACAGGAAATTTTTCTTTTTTTCCTAAAAACCAGCTTTTTACCAATAGCAAACTTTGAAATAAAATTAGATCCTACCTCGTCACTGTTAAACCAGTGCTGAAATAGTGAAATACTGTGCAGCTCTAAAGAAATACCAAAATGAAGCATAAGACCCTTATATTTTTAGACTGGGCTATCTATATCTGCCTTCATAAGATTGCTCATACAAGAGATGGTCAGGCCATGGTAAATTTACTTACATTCCTAAATCATTTAAGTGTCAAGATATTTCTGTTACAGCCGGGGGGGGGGGGGAGCTAACAAAACATGACCCACTTTTATCAATGCTGTTAGAAACATAATATGACAGATTCTTCTCCCTCTTTGAAAAGTAGCAGTTAAAATATATGTAGATTTCGATTCACCAAAAGGCATATCTTGATTTTTGCATTGTCCCAAAATAAAGATGAATCAGTTGAGAGCCACAAAACTCAAAAGTATCAATTGTGGTGTTACAGGATTTATTTTTTTTCTTTGTACACAAAAACTCTATAATTCCCATAGCTACTCATTTGTGGAATGTTGTCAATTGTATCTCATTATCATTTCCATTAACCATGTAAGTATATGAAATTAATAACAAGGATGAAAATGTATTTCTTTACTTCATTAAAACGAAAAGCATAACCAAGTACTAAGGGAAAGCAAGATAATATGAAATTTCTATTCTTACAATCATGTACCCAATTTCAAAGGAGTGATACACAATGTGATAAAGACACAGGTTTAAGAATGCAGAAAAAAGGAACTTGAAGAAAATTAGAAATCTTATAGAATTCCATCTATATCCCTTATTTTGCATTTCTGGATGAAATACTTTTAATTGCATGAACTAATCCTGAACAAAATGCTTTTTTATGCAGTACACTTAAGAAAAATAATGTCCCTTCTGTGCATGAAGTTATACATCTGTTTTGTTCTGCAAGCACTGACGCTTCATCAGATAAAAAAGATGTCCAGTTTCTCTGGGTTTGTTTACTTGTTTGAAATCCTGACAAATTGAACATTCTATGAACGGGTTCTGTTAATAACAAAACCATTGTCAACCTTTCACCACTGGTTGCTTTGGTCATACTCGCACTGTGGGACACGCAGGTGTTAAGTATGATGAACATTTTGATGCTTAATGCAGTGTTATAAAAGCTATCATTAAAGTAACATTTATTTGGGCTGTAGACATATTTCCACTTGCTAGAATTGCATGCTCCCCAGCAATTGCAATTAAAAGGAAAAGCTCCTCCTAATAATACATATTGCTTTGCTTGTTTATAAATGACATCTGTAGCCTTTTTACAAAAAATAAAAAAGTGTTATCATTTTCCATACTGAGAACTAATTTTTATACAAATAGAAGGCATTTTTGCTGTTATTTACTGAGCTATCAAGGATTTAGTACCTGTGGCAATTTAGGTACTTCAGGGACTTGCCTGACAAAAGGATAAGCATGGAAAGGATGTCAAGTAGAACAAAACTGTGCATGAGAGGAATATTAAGGAAAAGAGACCAAACTCCATTGCAGTGATAGCTGCAGACTGCACTCTATGAAAGGAAAGCACCCCAAAGTTTGTGTGTGCTTAATTACACAATGCACTTACTTTGTAGCAGAACAGTAATGAAAAGGATTGCATATGCCCAGAGTCTTTTGGCACTCAGGAAGTCTTGCTTTGTCTACCAAAAGTCTTGATAACATTTTAGGTTCTGTGAGGGGTAATTTTGCATGGAAGCCTCACTACTAAGATTTTGTTTTAGCAACAGTGAGTACTTGAGCACAGAAAATATAGACCTGCTTGCTTTTATTAGGTTAACTTTGATTTTCCGTCCGTTGTGCCAAATCCAGAAGTCCTGTAGAATTTTCTTATTCCAAGATCTCACCTAACTTAATTTTGTCCTATGGGTATCCCTTTTCTAGCTTAAGATATCTGATTTTGTAAGGAGGTTTTCATTCAGCTACCATCATTCCAACTCTGTGTTTGAAAGCCAATACTGTTTTTATGGCAGCCAGGAAAAATGATTTATTGTGGTTATCCACAGATTGGTAAGCAGCAGCATTGCTCTTAGTGTCCCTCACCTTCACCTGCATGAGTACCTTTCAGACTAAGAGAAGTGATTTAGTCTCAATATCTTCTTGGTCTTTGATCTTAACTGAAACTGCCACCATGGGAAGCAATAAGCACAACTTGTCATGTTATATTTTACAGTGGTCATTTGTTCACGTGGAATTGAATTGAAATCTACTGTTTCACTTAGAAAAGGCCAGTAGATACAGACCAGTCAGTACTTTAACTACTCTATCGCACTGGAGACTTCAATCTGATACCATAGAACCTGTGAAAGAGCATAACTTATCACCTTTCCTTACATTTTCAAGTATCTCCTTAGCTTGTTGAAGTACTCTGATCATGTTTTAGAAGTTAAGATTAAAATTTCCTAAGCAATTTCTAACTAGGCTGCACTAAGTTCTACACTACATGGAATCAGTTAAAACAGCAGGCTGTTAATATTAATGTCTTTCCTTTTTATTTGACATAAAACTAAATAAGGCTAATAAAATAGGTGTTTTATTTACACCCTTTTTCCTCCCCACACTGAGGAAAACAGCAATAGTCACAAGTCCTGTCAAAGATATGTGCTTTTCTATTCAGGGTAAGACTGCTATATCAATCTCATCACTATTAATTTGCTTCATTGTCACAATACTTCCCTGCTGATGGAAGAGGCTGAACACAGCCATCACTGTCAGCTCAAATCTCCAGGTATTTCAGCCCTATGCTCATTACCAGGTTTTGCCCATTTGCACACTACAGCAGTTAAATATTCTAGTAATCAGAAGAAGTTTCAAAATAATAAAAAAAAAACCAAACCAACTCTTTTCTTTTGGTAACACAGATTTGTCTTAAACTAGGGAAGGTACAAAATGGAATAAAGATTTCTGCTCAAAAAACTTTGAAATGTGTGTTTCTTAAATGGTTTCAAACCAAAACAACACAATGAAGGCCACAGTCTAATAATACACTCTATTATAGGTTGCTTCTGGGATATAAACAGTCCTAGTGAACTGATTGAATATATAGACCTACCTGCACATTGTGTTAGAATGGGACATGCTGGACATTTCCCAGAGTCAAAATTGTACATAAAACTGGTCTACTCAAGTGCTTGTGGCTTTGGCTATGAATAGAGAGCAAGGGAGAGAGATGATAAGTAACACCTCCTCTACTTAATTTTACTTTGGAGAGGGGAGATAGATGAGCATTTTGGAAAATCTCAACATTCCTGAATACCAATTATCATAAAACATTATTTATTTTTATACCAGTTTATTCTATTAAGCTATTTTGTCCCTTTCATTGTTTACAAGAAGAATTCTAAAGAAAAAAAGTCCTGGGATAAATAGAAGACTTTTCATGACAATCCATTTTTTCCTTTTTGCTTGCAGCTGATGGATCATTTAACTGCTTGGCACAGTGTTAACCTGGGTAATAACAGCACAGCCAAATGTTTGAATGCCTGATCAATATCTGCCTTCCTAATGCTAAGGCCTTCTGTTTACAGCCCTGCTGTCCATTTTTCACTTGCAGCATTGCAACCTTTCTCCTGTGCTGTTGTAGCAATATTTCTCCCTTGCAGTTCTTATACTGCTGATCTTCTTGTTTTGTTCTTGTGGCCTTGCAGCTGCAAACCCCAATCATGTTGCTGTGGTGGGGTCACATCAGACAAAGCTCCCACTGGCTCAAAACTAATGAAATTTAGGGTTTCACTAATGAAATCCTAATCGCATGTCTGCTTTTCATTCTTCCTGTTTTCATGTCTTTTCAAAATGACACGTCCTGTATGAGATTTACTTTCGTTTCTCCTGTTTTCCCTCACCCCTCTCACCACCTTTCCACTCAAATCATATGTGAGGCTTGATGCTCTCTTTTTCCCTCTTGCTGCATCTTTGAACAGCGCATAGGTACTACATATTGTTCAGTCTTTTCTTCCTTTTTTTCTTATGGCAAAAACAATTCAGATACAGAACATTAATTCAGTAACATGAATGTAGTGGGGCTCTCTGTCCTGAAGCTTGCCATTTTATATCCCATCTTTTTTCCCATTCCTTCCCATTTTCAGTAATTTTTCTATGTTTTCTTTAATCCATAGATTGCGCAAAACTACCCCAGTACGTGACATGCTATCTAACATCTGATACTCATTTAATTTCATCTCTTCCTCTGTCTTCTCTCAATAAAATGAATCAGTCATTTGCAGCAATTCAAGTTACACCTTAAAGTCCTCCCTATCCACTCCTAACACCCCAGACTACCTGGCATCTGTTTCCACAACCAGTGCTCACCCAAACCAAATATTTTCATTATTCTAGCATTCTCTATGCAAAATGCTCAAAAATACTGCCACTGGAAGGGCTCACACATCCCCTGGAAAATTCTGATGGATCCACAAACCTGAAAACTTAGAAAATCATCTTACTTCTTACAAATGGGAAAAATGCAACTAGTGTATTATCAGGTATCCCTCAGTGAACCTGTGTCAGCCTGGACACTACCATTATAATAGTACCACATGCAATTAATCACAATAAAAATGATAGTAAGAATTTAATCTTCTTTGTTCCAACTGTGCTTATATGATTAAAAGAGAGAAATCGGAGTATGATTTTCCATTATCACTATATCAACAGAGAGATCTGCTGCTTTTTAACAGATTAAATATTTGCAATTTGTAAACATCATAAAGTGTAAACACACAAGTGGCTGATGTATTCAAACCTGAGAATTTGCATAAAATGTCACTTAAATTGTCCTGAATATATTATGAACAGAAGTTGGCTTGAAGCCAACAATCCATCATGATGCACATAGAAATTGTCAGCATAATTTAAAAGAACTTTATTGCATTGCTGGTTTTCATTTACTATTAATGGTACAAAGTTAACATTTCTATGAGGTTATTCTGTAATATCATTAGTTTGCTTTAGATAAATTCACCAAAAATCAACTCCATTGCTAATCAAATATGTCGAACAATCAAGATCCTAAGTTTGAAATCTTTTTTTTTTTAATTTAATCTGACTGAATTTCATTACTAAAGTCTATTTTGCTAAATAACATTATGTGTGAGTCAGGAGTTAATCTAACTTGTGTGTTATCTGTAAAAACACTCATGTATTTTAAATAATCATTTAAGATGAATAAGATAGCATCAACAATCCAGGTCATTCATGTTTAGAATCAGAGCTCAATCACATTTAATCAGTGACCATTGTATTACTGTTATCAGTTTATAAAGAATATGACTTTACAAAACGTTTAGGTACTTTTCAAGCTTTCAACCTCCCAAACATTCTCTTCTGTATAGAAACTGCTGTACATAAACCACTTTATAGGAAAGCATCTTTACCTCTCATTATCAAGAGATTTAAATGACAGCCAGCAAGCCTCCGTAAACCCCTGTAGTCCATAGTAAAGACTTTCATCATAAAAGTCTTCCTGCAGTGGCAGTCAGTGTTTGCCCAGTCTTTTTTTTTTTTGCAATGAGTTACGCTTTCATTGAATCATGATCATTTATGATAGTCTCAGTCTTTTTTAGACATGTTCTTCCCAAGCAGAAAGACAATTTTCACTGCATATTGTCCAGGTTGAGTTCCCAACCTGAGTCCTAGGTACGATAATAGGCAGCCTTTTTAGACCCCAGGCCTTTGCAGTGCAGAAGCTGGGAGCGGCAAACCACCACATTATCTCTATTGACTACTCAGTATTTTGAACTTCCTTGCCTTTTTGTCTCTCTTTTCAAGATAAATCAGAGCTACATTCACAGAACTGTAGTTGGAGTGTGGAAGGGAAATATGACGCTCAATGTAGGAAATGAGCAGAATTATATTAATGAAAGCTAGGATTGATATAACGACAACAGAATGATTTAAGGCTTCTTGGTTTCATGTGTATTTTCCACATGTGATCCTCTAGTTTGAACATATGTGGTGAGCTGTGTAATAATCAAACCTATGCTTAATTCTTCCATGGAAGAGGTAGAGGGAGTAAACAAGAGACTTACTAGACGATAAAAAAATGTGCTATGGTGTAACTCTGAGCTCCAGTTCAAATGCTCTCTGATTATAGATTTTTCTTGTGTAAAGACTTCAAAAGAAAAGGCTGGGTACTGAACGAACCACTTTGGTTTAGAGATAAAAACTAAATAAATGAATGGACAGATTAACAGGGAGGTTTCCTAGCAACTGGCTCAAGATAATGAACGGACTCTCATGGGAAGAATAAGTGTAATTCTCTTCACTTGAAGAACCATATGTAAAAGTTACTCTACTCCGAAGTAACTCACAACCTCTTAGGATTTATGAAATGGAAAGGAAAAAATCCACATACAATTCCTCTGTGGGGATGTGGTTACTAACAGTAACCTCTGCATGTTAGGGGTTTTTTTCACCCTTCTGCAAATGCTCACCACTAGGGCAGTGGCTGCAAAAGACAAATGTGACAAGGTGATTCTCATTAAGCAAAGTATGCATATTATGTGCCTCTTGGAACCTTTTTAAATTTGGGGAAGTATCTCCACATCAAAAGCAAATGCTATGTTTAGGTGGCACCTATCCTTGTTTAAAACTACTTCAAACAAAACACCTTACAAGTGAGGCTAATTAGATACATTGCAGACAATACTATGACCTCAACAACTTTCCATGCTGGAGCAGAGAGAACAATAGATTGACACAGCAGTCAGCACTGGAGCCACCCAGAAGCTGATGAATGGAATACATGGTAGCATAATATGAATTAGACAATAATTTGTGGTCCTAGAGAGAACCATTAGTCATGACAGATAGCATTGCTACCTGTATTATTATTTATTCACTGCTTAATGAAGACCAGAAATGTGTTCCATGTTACAGTAAGTCCATAGCTGATGCTGGCCTTGAAGGTTACATTTAGCTTTCTTTAAAATCATTAGAGGTTGGTTGTTAAACCTGTTCTGTGTTCTTTTGTATTGTTTTGGTTTAGGACTTAGCTTTGGTAAATTACAAAATAGATTCCACACAGAAGAAGTTTATACTGAACAAATATAAATACTTTTGATACTTTGCTGAATGAATAATACATGATATTCAGAGACCAAGGAACATGGATTTTTCTAATAAAATGCTGCTTGGAACTAGTACGGTTATTGCAAAATGCAGCTTGTCAGAGAAGAGCATTAAAATTAGTGGACTAAAAAGCAGCTTTTAAAAACATACTCTTAGAAGTTGAAATTTGTATGTAAACACCTCTTATTTCATCTTTGAATGTCATTGAGACCACATCGTGTTGATACACCAGGCTTTTAGACTAGATGAGAGATCTTTCTACACTGGTTTTGTCTTCCCCAAAGGGGAGGGCATGTCTCTGCTTCTACTGAAGTGTTATGGCTTTTTCCACTGAGAGAAGACTAAAAGCAAAAGATGAAGTTTCTGATCTTAGATACTTTTCTTCATGGAGTGTCTGCTGCATTCCTGCTTATTGCTCAAGTTTAAGCAGCAGCTGCAATGACATGATGTTGATATTTTCTTAAGACTTGGAATACCAGCATACCAGTTTAACACCCCAGGCCCTCTTGTGGCCTTGAACCTCTTATTGCAGCATAAACTGATCAACGAAATTATGTCTTCCAAGACCTGGAAAAGTCTAAAATTAATGAAGACCGCTTTATAAATACCACTGAACAGCAAATAATATGGTAATTTTTAGAGGTCCAGGTCAAACATAGCTGCTACTTATCTAAATGGAAGCTAAAATGTCTTGTTTCCCATGATCAGAAATCTTATGTGTGAGCATATATCCATTTGGATTAAACACAGTGAGATTAATTTATTTCCACTCACACATTCTAAGCAATGCTGGCTGCACATCCTGTTATGCTGTAATAAATGTGTTTCATGGGGCTCTATTGTACTGCACTGCTCTTCACTTACAACGACTCTTTCAATTGCTGCTTGTCTGCCCAGTTACAAAGGTGTAGAGATGAAATATATACATATTTTCCTGATAAGAAAATTAGGATTCACACAGTCATGAACCCTTTTGAAGATAGTGACAGCCAAGATTTTTAACAGCTCCTGAGCAATGAAACCGGACAGTTGCTATCCATTATGTTTTTCCTCCCACTTAACAACAAAACACACAATAAATGTAAATTACCCTTGAGAGGGGACAAATGTGGACTGATTCTGGTCTTATCCCTGTAATAGCTGAGGCTTTGTACCAGAATTAGTAATCATCTTGAGCAATCCATGTTTCAATGGCTAATAAATGCTGCAATGCTGGACAACTACAAAAGAACTTGTATCCTGAAGTTGACTCCTGATAAGAGTGTGTGCTCTTCTTTTGCATTTAGAAATGTAAAGTACTCAGATATTGTTTTCCACTGGTGTTATTTCTGATATGCCGGAGCAAGAATACAGAAATTTCACTATACGCTGACTGGTCTGAATATCTTCCCTCCAGCAACATCATTAACAAGGCCACTTCAGAAGGCAAAATACTACCTTTGGATTCACACTTTTAGATCCAAAGGTGCAATGGATCAAATCTTTTAGATCTTGACACATTTCCTATGGTCTCAATGGCCCACTTGATGTCTCACCTGCTTTTCCTTCTTTGGATGTGAATATGCTTCAGCGAAGATTTTGCCTTAGTGCTGCATTGACTATTACAATAAATTCAGTTCCAAAGATGCAAATGAAGAGAAGATTGGCTGAAGAAGGTATGCAAGGATGTGATGAAAGGGAATTCTTCTTCCTAGAAAGGAAAAAAAGAAGATATATTTATATATATATATACATATATATATATATGTAAGATTGGATCTTGGAAAGAATCCTAATTCATCTTGTCTTTGATGAAGGATTTAAATTACTCAAATTAGAACTACTGCACAGGAATATTATCACACAGGGAAAGACTGCCAGTCTTTGCTTGGTTAGCAAAATAAATAAAAACAGATAGATAGACAGATAGATAGATAGATAGATAGACAGACAGATCTATCTGAGAAGGGAAATGCCAATACTCAATAGATAATTATATTATACTATATACTACGTATTTTATCTTTTATATATAATTTTATATATGCATAGTATTATATAAGATCTAGATAATAGTTAATAGTGGAATAATATAATAGTGGGTTATATAATACAATATTATTTATAGTATACTGTTAGACATTATAAAGCATATTGGGTTTTGTAATTATTAAAAATATGCATTATATATCACAGGTTGTGTATTATATAGTCCGTAATTATGTTATACAAATATTATGTGGAATCTGCAATATAATGTTATTCAAACTGTACGTTTATGCTGAAAAAAATTAACATTTTAGTTTCACATATTGTGGAAAGGAGCAACGATAAGATAATTTAGAGATATTTGCAGGACATTGTGTATACTCAGGTAACACATTAAAGTTATTTCCATTTTAATTTCCATTAAAGTTATTTCCATTTGTAATTTTATAATATTAAAATTATTTCCATTTATTCTTACTATAAAGAGTAACAAAACTGCTTTGAAAAGAACAAAAATACTTTACAGTAATTTGCTAATATTGTAAATGCTTACATTATATCAAAAATGTTGCAAGCATTTTTAGGACACAGAATTGAGAAAGTAAATTGTATTTGCTACACCATGAGCTCCTGGTGACTTCTGTTCTCATTTACCTGTTCTTTCCCTGAGTAGTGACTACATTAAATCAACAATATCTATGGACTTGGGTTCACTGAATCTGATTAAGTGAGATATATTGACTCCATTAGGTTTGGATATAGCAGTGATTTTGTACATGTAAAATCTAATATTACTGCTTTAAAAGGCAGTTTGACTTTCCCATTTTCTCTTTTCTGCTCATAACTTTGGGACCTTGTCATTCCTGTTGGCTAGAATACTAAAAAAAATTAAAAATTGAACTGATTCTCTGTGTACACTCATTCAGGGTTTGCATAACACAGATTTTGGTATATAACAGATTTCAACAGGAAAAATGTGAATCTGTTCATATTCAATCATATTTAGTATTAATTTCCTCTATGTTAATAAGAATCAAATTATCTTCCAAGTTATCTTAATTTAATTACTCTAGCAAAACATACTTGAAATGTCACTGCACTGTAGGGAAGACGAAGAGGAAGAAAGAACCCTTCATTTCTAAGGGGACTTTTTTATTACCAAGGATTGTGTCCAAAATATTTCTGTTCATCTTCTTAATGAATTTCTTTGTACTAGTTTGGGATAATTTTCTTTGAGCATGCAAATATGCACACTGTGTTTTAAGCAAAGTCAAAGTTATTAAAAACCTGAAATCCTCTTCTTTAATCCCTATTAATAATTGTATAAATGCAGCGTTCTGATAATCCTCGAAAGAGAGTATTAGGGCACATACATTTTTAAGATGAAAGCTGCAATGATGAGTTCCTCACACTGTGCGAAACCCCCTCACTACCTTGAACACAGATTTACTGAATTTTAAACTGGCACTTCATCCCTGTTTCAGCAAGCATCCTCTGCAGATTTAATGATCAGAAACATCCTCCTGATGCATGCTGGGAGATACGGCTGCAGGGTTCAGACGACAGCAGACACCGTGTCAGATGAGACGGAGCTACTTGTTAGGGGTGAGTATGCTTATAGTGCCACCTGAAAATGCAATCACCAGAAACTACTGTATGAGGAAATTTAAATACGAGGGCTTCAGGGACACCTGTGCTACGCATTAATCTTCAGGTTTTATATTATTAAAAACAGTTGTGATTAACTTCCTGTCTTTGAAATTAGTTTCACCATACACTGACCTGCAGACATGGCAATGAGAAACAAAGGAAAGTTCATTAATGTACATACAGTATTAAGAGAGGTAATTGCGCAAAAGGTATACTAGATTAGTTAAAATGTAGACAATTATCATTCACATGCTAAGGTAGATGTGGTGAGTTTTGTGCTGTTTTCTGTGATTCTTTTCATCTTATGGTCAAGCCATTCTCTCAGGTTTAAGAGCTTAGGGGTATTCATTCACTCCCTAGGAGAAGGGCCCATGCAGCATTTATGCTGCATGATAGATATATGATATATGCATATATGATATATATAGAATGATAGATATGAACAATGAACAAAAAAAAGCCCCATAATATGACAGGGCTTTGGTGTTTTTTTCACACATGGAATTGTCACCACCAAATTTTGACTGTATCAGACCCAATCTGTCAATCTGTTGCTTTACCTGTCATTTAAGATTTTTGATTATACACAGGAATGCAAAGTCATTGTCCTGCAGGATCACAGGTCATATCTGGGACACCAACTTGCTTATAAGCAAGAAAGTTTACAATAAAGGAGAGCATTAATACCATAATGTGCATTCCATTAAGCAGAGTATTTTTGCATTCTGCTTGCGTGTGCATGCACATGTGTGTTCAGTGTCTGATGGGACTTGAGGACTTACAGTCCAGTTACTGGCATTACAACTAGCGGGTCCTGCAATTTCAAGATAAATGGGTCCCTGCTAGGTAGCACAGCTGGTTGGGCTTACTGTGAATTTACATTTTCTGAAAAACTAAATCAAGGTAGATATTTTATTAACATTTGAAAAACTCCAGATAAAAAACAAATAATCAAAACTATTTAGAGATATATTTTAAAAATACTTATTCTGCCACATTCCTCCATATCCTTAGGTTTGGTACCTCCATATCCATCATTTTTAGGACAAATATATGTTTTAAATGTAAAGAATGTTTCTGGCTGACTGCAGGGTTCTTCACGTTTTGATGAAAGTAGCTGTTAAAAATTTCCATGAAGTCACTTTGAAGACCATCAGATTTCTGTGAGCTATGGCACTATTGGGATGGTGGTATTCAGTTGCCTCAACACAGGCATGTAATGTGATTTCAGCTGCCTTATGAAATCTGATTCATCCTTGTGGGTTATGCAGGAGCTTGCGTGTTACCTTTACCTCTCAGACAGCTGGAGGCTCTATGGAGAGGCAAGGCAATCTCAGTTTTAATGCTTACTATTAGTTAGGACACTGCAAATGGGATACAGGATTATTTTCTAAAAAAATGCAGGTTATATAAATGAGTTCATTAAATTTGATGTAGAAAACAAATGCTATTCTGAGGAAGAGATTTGAGATTAAAAACAAAGGGTGTTGTAAGCAGAATCAGAATGTATGTATGCAGGAGTCTCATTACCGTGCCACCTTGCTGATGAAATGAAAACTAAAACTGCTTTATAATGGCATTTAAATTCTAGTTTCTACGATTGGATAGTTATAGGATACAGTAAGAAATGTTTGCATGGCTTCCACAAAATGCTTTAAACTGTGTGACTGCTTTTGTCCTGATGTAAAATTCAGTTTTCATGAAATTACAGGATGCGGTTGGTTTGCTGAAGTAGTTAATTTCCTTAAGATATCTGTGAAACTTATGCAAAAAAGGGCAATAACATCCTACAGTATCAGTATTTCTTTCACTAAAAAATGGTTTTGTTTTGTATTGCAGAAAGTTTAATGAAGATTCAGTGCAGAGTTGCTAATGATTACTCTTTATATACTTCAGCATTTCAAAAAATCCAAAATATTTAGAATTTAATTTATCTCTTCTTATACTGTTACAGGCATTGGATTTTCATTTCAGTATCTAATACTCCCCCCCCCCCCAACTCAGTATATAGATTGCACTCTGTAGTCTGCAGTTTGACACTGTGTGATGATTCCAGATTGCAGAACCTTTCAAGTTCTTTTAGGTTTAGGTTTTGGAGATACTGGACTTTACTTAGGAAAAGAGACCAGGAGCAGCAATTTCAATAAATATTTCAATAAACTCTGAAGAATTTCACCTGACAGAGGAAATCATCACCTATGAAGAAAACAAATTGCCACTGAAATCCAAAGCTATATTCTTTATTTCCAGTATAGTTTCTAGGTAAAATAATTTCATTTTAAGCATATTACGAAACATCTTCATGTTTTAAAAGTTACAGCACATGGCCAAACTGAGATAGCAGAAGGTTTGTTATGAACTCTTAGAAGTAACAATATAAGTGAAGTTGCAGTGCATTCTTGTTCTGACCTTCCTCTCTCTTTTTGCCTCTGCAGAAAATGACAGTCTGGAATGCTGACAATATCATACCAGCATACAACAGCATTTTAATCATTAGTTATATTGTAAGGTTCATATGGCATTTTTAATATATCATTGTAATTTTTACTCAGCATTCTGCTTACACCATTTCTACAGAAAATAAGTTGGATATACAGAATAATTAAAATAATCTGATTTTCCCTCCGTTAGACATTAATGAATATCAGAATTATTGCTATTAGTAAAATGACTAAATTTATACTGAATTATGTATTCAGCTGGTGCATTATTTTTAAGTCAAAGGATAAATTTCTAGAACTTTATTACAATTGGCTTGGAAGACAACTGACTTGCTGCAGCCTCTTCAGATGAAGGAAAGAGAAACTCTTTGCAGGCTCTTGTTGCGTATAACTAACATGCTGATCTTCAGCAGACATTCACCACTGCATTTTCAAGCAAGTACAATATCTCAATATCGGTTACTGTGGACAAAGAATGGAGTATTCTTAAACCGTATGTATCTTTTTGAAACCATTCTTGCTGGTTGCTCTATTGGAGTATCCCTTAATATATGCCAGGGAACTGCATCACTATTTTTGCCTTTGTTCTTTGCTCTGCATCATACAGTAGAAGTTGAATTACAAAAATGACACCAGTGAAAGGCAACTTAAAGAACAGAGAATGAATTCAAGTAAATCTCAAATATTTTGAGTCTAATTACTTACAAGAAAGCAATTAATGGTGTAAGAAGACTTCTGAATTTGCTACATATGTGCGTGTGTGTGTGTGTGTATGTGTGTGAACAGCAAAAGAAATTAGGCAGCTGTAAGTTTCTATTCTGCAACTTTCTACAATAGGTTATAGATTTTTTTTAAACTACTTGCCATTTTCAAGCCATTTTCAAATTTACTACCTTGCGGTTCTTGATTTTAGGTGAGTTGCAGTGAAATACATGTCTAATGTTATTTCCATAATTATTATTATTTAATGAATCTCTTTCAGGAATACTTCAAGACTATATATGAAAGTATACTGTATATCATATTTGGTCAAAACGAAGATTCAAGTCCTGTGCACATCTACTAATCAAAACAAAACCTAAATACTTTTCTAAGTGTTTTGAAAATATGATTAAATTCTGTATATTAAAGTAAGAAATGACTATTTAATAGCCCATATTAATTTCTCTGCTCTTTAAAGGCTGTTTTTCCAGCCCAGGTTATTTATTTTTACGTTTCTATTTAATTTTTCTAATGCTACCAATAATGCAGATTTCATTAGGAAGAGATGTTCTCCTGGCAGCTGGACCTGTCAGGCAGTACATTAGCTTTCCAGCTTATGTGTCTTGCATTAGCATCTTGGAACAGGTTGTGAATTGGAAGTATTTCGTAAGTCTCATGCATCAGAAGTGACCTTCAGAGATCTGCTGTCCTGACATAACTGACATCATCTGTTTAGATTCAGGTAGGCTACTAACTAACTTGCGAAACATTTCCTCTCCAAATTACAGTTCTACAAAATTCTTTGCCATTCATGATCACAACTTGTTCTTATTACTAGCTACCTACAAAAATAAGTCACAATCTTTTATTCATCCATCTGAGGTCCTTGACTCTATGGAAGTCTCCAGAGTCTCTGAACCCTTCACTCTCTGAATAAGGGTAGGATGAGAGAGAGGATCCAGCTCAAAGGCTTAGCTTGGTAACTCCAGTGCTCATCTATGAGGTAGGATACCTCTTCTTAGCTCTCTCTGACCCAGCCTCAATATCACACTTGTCTGTCCTCGAGGGAATTCTATACCTGCAGGCAGTACATTAGGTAGGATCAAGATGTGTTCAATCCTCTTTCTGAGGCAGAGTAGCTAGGAGCACAGAAGTCAGGAGACACTGAGGGCTCTACTGTGTAGGGCACAAGTTAGGCGTCTCCAGCAACCTAAATAATTGCTTCTTCCCTTGAGTTCACTTGTGCCCAAAAAATTAACATAGTCCTCAGGGGAATCACTGTCAGCAACTGAAGCTAATATATTGAAGTGTGTATTGGGAAAAGGAAAAGCTAAATAACAGGCATGGGTCCTCCACACCAGATTTGCCCTCCAGCAGGAAAGTGACACAGACAATGGAACAGCCTTAAATGCTGCCATGAGATTTTCTGTAAACCAGTCACCAGAGCTCGTAGCAGCATAAGGAGCCACATAGGGCAGATTGATACGGCTCAAGGACATCCAGAAGAGAAAATAGCTTTTCACATAGGGTGGCAGCTGTCCTGGCAAGTGGCCTGCACAAATGTCCTACTTCAGTGGTATCCCACAATAGGAATTATGTATGTCTGATAGTCAAAGAAGTAGTTTTAGTGGAGTGAGTGAATAAAAATAAATAAGTAAATAAATAAAATCACAGCTATGGATTCACATTCCTAACACCCCAGTTACTGCCTTATTTCACTTCTGTTTGCTCACCCAAGGAAAACATGTGCAGAACAGCTGTTTGCCATGCAAACAAGGATGCTTACAGGAGAATATGGATACTCGCTACACAGTCAACAAATGTTTTCCCCAGTACATGAAGTCATCAGCCATTTAAGAAAAAAAAAAATTGATTTATGTTTTTTATGAATGTCATTCGTGTTCCTGACATCAGTCCAAGAATACTTTTCCCATGTTACATGCTTTGCCTGGCTACCAGCCTTTATTTATCCACACAGATATTCAGCTTTCAGTGAATACTAAATAGCAGAGAAGCAGAATAGCAGAATGTTTCAGCTTGGCTGGTTTTCCATCTATCATTGGCACAGCAGTAGTCGAGCTGTTTCTATACTGATTTTTCACAAAGAAGTGATTACTAAAGCAGAATGCTCTAATACAAGATAAATATGCATGTCATGTTCTGACACTAATGATATGATCACAAACACGGTTACCAAACACCCAAGGACCAGCCAGGAGACTTGCACCTCACAGATGTCTCAGGCGATCTTGTAGTCAGCAATATGTCAGGTTTCTCAAGACAGTGCCTCCTTGGTACGTTAATTTGATTTTTAAAGCCTATATTTCAAAAAGGGCTCATTATATTCTTATTTCCCCATTATGATGCAGAAATTTGAAGCAATCTGTGCATTCAAATTATCATTACAGAGGATATTTTTTGTGATTCTGTCCTTCTACCATGCTTCACTGTAAAGATATTTAACGCAGCAAATACGTCTGTCATAAAAAAGGTTGACACTGTGAAGAGGCTAACCTGTATTACATCATGTGGTCTAATCAACTACATGAAAAAAAGGCCAACAGTGTTTTTCACTTTGTATTTATTTAATTCATCAGTACAAAATCTGTTGCTCATTGACAGGGAGATTTTGAGGGATACAAGCAGAACACATAGCTAAGAGCAGAAGGCTACTTCTTACATCTGCTTTTGGCAGAAAGCGTTCCTTCGCTCTTGAAACACAGTTTCTAATGAACTCATTTGAATCAATCAGTTTCCCAAAGACTGCAATAAAGAAAAGTGTTAGTATAACACTTCCTACAAAAACAGTTTTAAATTCCTTGCTGTTTCTTCTGCAAGTTTGGAGGGATGGCTTAGAAGAGCATCTGCACAGTTCAACAAAGAAAAGTAGTTTGAGTCGGGAATGTCACAGGAGAGTCTAACACGCTTTCACAAAGACCAGCGTGAGGCTCCCCTGTAGGCTGTTGAGAGTAGAGATCTTTTTTACCTGCACTGAGGTGAGTAGGACTCCTGGTGCAGCATCATTTTCTGAGAACAGCAGTTTCCTGCAGATTAGAAGATCACCACAAAATTTACCATGATACTATTGTCTAATATGGTTGGGACAGTGCTTCAAACATTTAGAACGGAGGGATTTTTCCTAGGTAAACCTCTATATTGCTTGTGATGATAGTGACACCACAAACACCAATGTAGGTTATTTTTCCCAGTTACCCCTTTCCTGCATCTCATTTGTGTTTATGATCATCAGGATCAAATTAGGAATAGAAGTCTGTGAAGTTAAAGAATTTTTTTTATAACTGTGAAAGCTTCAATGCCTAGTCAATGGTACCAAGTGTCCAGTATTTTAATATTTATTTAATCAAATGAAAGATTTTTATCATAATAAGTTACTGGGTTCAGTAACTTTAAGTCATCAGATTAATTCCATCGCTTGAGTCCTGTTTGTAAATTACTCTTGCAAAGCTGGTTTACAATACATTATAGCCGAAAGACTAAGCAGCATTGATTACATGCTACTCAAACAGATGCTGCATTAAACATTCCCTTAAACCAGTGTATGGATCAGCCAGCCTGCCTCCAAATTACCAAACTGTCTTTCAGATTGATCCATTTCTTCTAGTTACAGTGCAGCCTTATCCCTGGTTTTGCAAAGGAACAAAGGGTACTAGTCCCAGAATGACTTTTTTGGTGTTTGATTTTCTGCAGTGTAAACAGTGTGAACTGTAACCTGTAGCAAAGGTTGACACTACAAGGTAACTAAGTCTGTGAGAGCATAGCAAAGAAAGGGACCATTAGCTCTTTGCAAGTGAGCTAAAGTAATGCAGTAGCCAGGCAGTTTGTTCATTTTTTTTAAATTTGAGATGATAAATAACAGAACCATCTTCTGTAGCAAAAAGAGGTCAAATAAAAAAAAAAAACCCACAAAAAAAAACAGAAACAAAAGATTATTTCTGCATGTTTCCTTATATTCAATTATCATATAAAAGACTTTCAGCACATCTAGTACTTTTAGTATTTATTTTATTACAATATTTATAGAAATTATTTCATATGTTACATATATATCATAAAATATTCTTTAGCAGATAAATAATTTAGTGGTCTTAGTTGTGTTAAAAATAGACCTGTGATCCCTAAGCATTAATACAGTTAATTTTGTTTCAAATACTATCTCATTAGGCTATCCTGAACAATTTTAGTATATTTAGATGCCAGATATTGTCTGGGTATTTTAGTGATAGTTTGTTTGCTGCAGTTTGCTCTTACTATCTTTTACACTCTTCATGCTCAAAATGTGTTTTCTGCTGTTATGAATGTTAATAGAATTTGTGCTTTTCTAGATGAAGAAAAAAATAATGTCCATTCTTCTTAATTCTTTGTATCAGTGTTGTACACTCCTGGAAATTTATTAGAATACACAAAGCTAATTAAAATCCTTTGAACCATACAAATATTAGTACAACATTCATGGCAGGAAGATTCTTCAAAATAAGCTAAATATTAACCTTCCTTAGGATGTATAACATGCATTGTAAGACTGTGCACTAAACCTAACCAGATCACTGTACATACATCCTGTAAGTAAAATGAACTTCAAGATTAAACAGCTACCTGAAAGCTTTAAGATCTTGAAATCGAGCAGAGAGCAGTCGTGTAGTGTGAAGGGATGAAAGCCTATGTGACTACAATCTGTGGTTTAAGAGCACACATTTTGTGGTCTAAAAATAAAAAAGGTTAAAACTATACAACTTGTAGACTGGCAAAACTACCAATCTAAGCAAGAAATCCACTCTCATGATATATTTTTGGAGAAGTAATGTTTCCTCTGAACTCCACTGACCTGGAGCAAATATAACGCAGGAACTGCTGGTTATGTTGACCACACTGCTCCTTTCAATTGTGATATTGCCAATAAAATTTAAAGACAAGCACTTAGGTTTAAAGGCCATCAAACACAACATTATTAAATGGAACGTAAACAAGGTCAGCATATTCTTGCTGGTCCTTGAAATTACATTTGAGCTGCAGCAAAGGCCAGGAAGATGCCCTAAGCACACACTGCATTAATTGGACTCAAAGAATATGTCCATAATAGTTAACTGCTCCCTGAGACCTATAGGTACAGCAGAGTTCCCATCCACATAGCTGCATTCTGTATCCCCCACTCTTCTCAGAACAGGATATGCATGACATGCTGCCTGCTGGGATCTGCCCCAGCCCAGGGTAAATAACTAAATGTGCCAAGGCATTGGCAGGGAAAGTCATAGTCACATAGCATCAAAATTACAATAGCGACTGGCTGATAACATTATAGTGTGTGTTCAGATCTGTGCTTTGGCCCTATTCAGCATAACAGTATAGCTTAAACATATACTGAATACTGCAAAATAATATATTACTGTAGATGGAGTATCAGCCCTTTAATCTACAGGCTCCAGACCAAAACATTTCCAGCAATCTTATCTTGTAACAGGACCTTTTTTATAATGTCTTCAATGGTGTGAAAGGGAAAGAGGTTCATATCTTTAAAAATTTGTGGGGTTTTCTAGGAGTTTTAAAAAGAGCCTTTGTTCTAAGAAACTTTTTAGAAACATCAACTTAACTCATATCTATAACTTCAGTCGAAAAGTGCCTAGAAACAAGTACAAAAGTACAAATCAGATGCGATGTTCACAAACTCAGTGCCTGAAAGAGACCGATGAAGTTCTGGGAGTGCTGATGCCCGCACCATGACTGAAAAGAGGAAAGGGGGCAGCACGCACCAGAACTGGGACATCTGGCAAACGATGCCCAACAGTGCTAAAGGTAGTCAGCAGTACCTGCCAGTGAAAGAAACATGGCTAAAACTCAGGGTCTTGCTCTGTCTGGGACCTGCTAGGTATGTCATTCACAATACAATTCATAGGCTACTGGTTCTTTTCCTCCTGAGGTAAAATTTCAGTTCATGTTTGCTGCACTGTCCATCCATTTTGTGTCAAGTCACAACTGCCACTAGACAAAGTTCCAGCTTAGAAGTTCTGATCTGGCATCTAAGCTCACGACAGTCAGCAGCTGTCTAAGTTGCCTTTCCTAAATACCCTATTTTTAGGTTTGTACAAGGCAGAGAATTTATCAGGGCAAAGGAGAAAAGCACGATATATTTACCATGAAAGGTCTTCTCAGGCAGGACACCATGGATTTCTCCTGACCCTCATCCCTTGAATGAGTCAAGACTATTCAGGCTAGAACATCAGTATCTTCACTTTCTTCCGTTCTAACCCTGAGTCTAACCTCCATGTCTATCCTGCTGCTGGTTGGGGTATAACCTTTCCATCTGCCCAGTACCCTTATGTAGCTATCTTACAGAAACTACTCAGGTACACGACACATGGAGGGACTGGGGATACGGTATATCCACTAAAGTGTGCCTATCACACTTACTATACATTGAACTTTCTCTCCAACCTCTTTTTCCCCTCTGTGTGCAAACACAACATCTGCCATAGGCGGGCACATCAATAGGGATTTATGCAACAACAGTCAAGCATCCATTTTGGCAAGCACCCTTTCAGTTATTCTGAAGTTCCTGCCTCTTTCTTTTTTTCTTGACCTTTCATCTTCTTGATAACAAGTCAGTACACTTCATAATTCAGAAAGCAAAATCTTCAGGTCAAGAAATCTGTATTCCTGAACTTTTACATTTTAAGCTTTTAGTTGTTTGATAAAAGTAATAATTAACCTGGTCAGGCAGCTGTGGAGTAGCACATGTTCTGCAGCACACATTCTGGGATTCACAGGAAAGTGCACTGCCTCACTGAATGGCTAAGGCAATTGTCGATAATCATCTTTCAAGAACTTTCACATTAACGTTGCACCATGGCAAGTAATCTAAAGGACCTCTCAGGATGATCATTCCAACAATAGAAAGGCACATAAAACAAGTTTGCCAAAATGCAGTCGCACGTCCTGAAATGAAGCATCAATCTATGGAATTGCTCTGAAAGAAGGTAACTGGTTAATATCCTTGATGCTGGGTTTTCAGTACTCCAAGAGCCACATAAGAGACTATCGCAGCCCCAAATGTCTTCTCTATGAAGGTCGACTGCCCTGTAGTGCATTTATGACCAGTCATTTTCTGTGTAGTTTCCAGAGAAGCATTTGAGCAGACTGTGCATTTGTTCCTCAATTGGCTATTTTCAAATAAAAATTGTTTTAGAGATCCTGAACAATAACACAGCCCTTGGGAGAAAAGCTTCTCTGCATTAGCCATCAGGCTGACACAATGAATGATTACATCCAAGCATAAAATTTAATGAGATTTCTACAGAAATGAGTGACATCTGCATAGCACTCAGGTCCTGGCTAACTGTCATACATTTGTCATCACCAAGGCTTTTGTCCTTTATTAATCTGCTTTCAAGAACGCCTGCTGTTGGAAATGAAAATGCTTTTTAGCAGTCATCCTGCAGACTGTGTCAGAGCACACATCTCAGAAAGCATAATGACACATTGTCATGCCTAGGAATGCACTTAAAAGTTTAAAAAACATGAGAGAACTCCGAAAACAAAACATATTGAGAATTTAGCAGGAAATGTCTGTGTAAGTATACTTTGCATCCTTTAATATAAGCAAGATGCTTGTTCTTTTTCCTATAATACAGTGGCTAGGAACTCTTTAACAACATTCAGTGTGCATGGGAAAAATAGTGTTGCAGAGGAAAAGTAAAAAAATGTTTCCCTTTAATCTTGTTTGTGCTTGGGACCAAGATATAACTCTGGGCCTAGGGCTCCAACCCAGTAAAAGCATATGATTGTATCAAGATCCCAGCTTTCCTTTAAACTTTCCCTCATGGCTACAAATAAAAATTTCACTAATACTTTCTTACATCAACAGATAGCCTGAAACAATAGACAATGGAGATTGAAGATCACCTTATTTTATTAAATTAGCCCCAGGACTTGCTATTCTGAGATGAAGGCCTGACCTGGTGCTTCCCATCAAAGAGCAGCAAACACTTGGCAGGAAGGCAGGAGTGCAGAGGACACGTTTACTCCTGGGAAGAAAAACAAGACATTTCAACTGCAAATGAAGATGGGAATCCAGAAGGCCAAGAGTCACAAGGTGTCCAAAGGCATCTACAGTATCAACGTCAAGTCTGATAGCACTCAAAGCAAGGGAAGAGGAGAGACTCCCAGCACTGAAGCTGCTCACCACCATCCACAGAAGTGGAAAAACTTGTTTCCTTGGCTTCTGTGAAGCAATTGCAGTGTGTGATGGAGCCAGTCTTTTCCATTATACATCCATAATACTAGACTTCACTGAATTCCTTCCATTCCAGGGATGGAAGGAATTGAATCCCCTGAATTTCAAACATTGATTTGTCTTTGTTGTTATTGTTGTTGTTATTTCTAAACACCATACAATTCCAACATTTCAATATCAATTAATTGTTTGTAGATCACTGTCAAGCAAAGAGAGGCAAAGTGGCTAATGTAAATTGCTTTCTCATTTAAAGGATTCAGTGTCTCTTTCAATTCTGAAGCTACTGAGCCCAGCTATTACAAAACTCTGATCATCCTGTTATCACAGTTCATGTAAACATGCTTTTGTTGAAGGCATATCAGAGGAAATATAAAGCTGCTTGCAGCTGCAAATGGCAAAAAAAATCACAGGAACTAAAAATATTTCTGTTAATAGGGGCTTTTAGCCTTTGGTTTTCAGATAAACTTGCTTCTACTCATGAACTAAGGATTTTAGCCAGCAAAAGATTTGATTGCATGAAATAGCACTAAAATATAATAATGCTGAGCTCAGTAATGCAGAAATCCTAGCTACAGCTACACCAGACCTGAGTTTTTGCCACCCTGATTTGCAGTTGCTGAGCTCTGACAGTTCAGCAAGTGAGACTGCACCACTCATCACAGGTTGTGGCCATGGAGGTATCCAAAGGGCCTTCTCCACTACAGCTCATGCTACCTGCAAGCAGCATTGGGCTTCTGCAAAAGTGTAACAGCAGTTGCTTTCTATTACTAAAGTTGTTTCCATCACCACCCTTCCTGCAGTTTCACTGTGGGGGAAAGTTTCCAGTAGTGCATTTCTGATTTCACAGTCCACCATCTGTGTAGGAGCAGAAGCAAAACTTCAGCTTTCAACAATAGGAAGACGGAAAAGAATCAGAAGGATTTTGGATGCTAAGAAAATCCAGCTTTTTCATAAATAATTATAGCTATTAATAATATTAACATTTTACAGAAGTTTTAAGACCTGTCCTTCAGCACTTATATAAGCTTTTACATACAAGAAACCAGAAGACAGATGTTTATTCTGCTTTTACTCATGACAGAGATTCACATTTTCCCCTAAACATCTGGTTACAGCAACAGTGGAAGAGGATCCTGAACCAGGAGAACCTTGCCACTGATTTAGTTTGGCAAGTGCAAATGAACAATGTTTTCTAACACCAGTAATATCAATATCAGAAAGAATTGAAGAAGAAAATTGGGGTGGGAATGGGACATTACAGCCACATTTTAATTTGCAAAGTCATGGTTTTTACCACATGCCTCACTTATTGGATGAGTCACCTGGCCTGTACAAATGGTGATTAACATATTCTCATTTGGTTCAGCTAAGTAGAAAAAATAATCCTTTAATTTCTTTAAAGTGAGAAGTTGCCGTGGGGTTTTTTGCTTGTTTTTAATGGACCCATAGTAGTTATCAGTCTTCAAAATATTTGGGTCTGGGTTTTGTTTTGGTTTTAACAGCTTTAAATCAAAGAGTTAAATCAAAACAGCTGTACTTCCAGCAGGATAGTAATTCAGGTTTCCCTGAATGAGTGAATTTGAGGAGGCTGAATGCTGCATTCTTGATTCAGTTATTACCAATATTATTGTTCTTCAAGTAGCAATCCACCTGTGCTTCATTGTGATCACTATTTGTCTTTCCTGCTGACAAGGAAATGCTGACAATCTTCACACACAGAGAAGATGTGATTGGAACTGTTCAGTCTAACCTGGATGCTTCTTAAAGTTGCTCATTTTTTCCTTTAATTTCAGGTTCAGAACAATTATAATGGAGGATTGGAGGATTTATCTTTTTTTCAATCTTTCTATTTCTAGTTCTTCCACTGTCACTCTGACAAGTTAATTGATACTCATCCATGCAGCATTTAAACAGTAGAAACAATCACAGTTTACCAGCAGAAATCATGGAAATGAGGTACCTCTGTGATGTAGTTGTGTGTATTTTAACCCTTGTATTTCATGGATATTGAACTCCACGGAGTCCCTACAGAATGCATCTCCTCTACTATTACTGCTCATCTGAGATGATGGTGTAGTCTGTTTGATTATTCCATTTTATTTCTAGGTCCTCCTGGTCCCCCAGGGGTTGTAATAGTGGAGGAAATTTCAGACACAACAGCAACACTCTCCTGGAGTCCTGGGGCAGACAATCACAGCCCTGTCTCCCTCTACAACCTGCAAGCACGCAGTCCATTTTCTCTTGGCTGGCAGACAGTAAAAACAGGTGAGAAAAACTTTCAAACAGAACAACTAAACTGTTCAAAAGTCCTGCTCATCACAACAATAACCACCAGCAACTGCAGGGACAGATACTCGTAATAGAACAATGATAAATTAAAAGCACTGATTATTTTTTTCGTTCTTTTTTCATTCCTTTTCTGTTACTTAGCAACAGCTCTGAAAGGACAACACAAAGACACCTGCCATGCTGCATCTGTGAATAAGCAGAAAGCTCTCCCCTATATCTTTCAAGCTGTGTCTTTTCAGGAGTACCACAGTGACAAAAACCTAGCTGTGAATTATGACATATTAGATCCTTGATGTTTATCATTTCTAATGGCAATATTATATCACAGAGTCCACTTGCCATTGAGACACTTGCATGTGAGCCTCAGATTTCTGAATGACCTACACTTTTCTTTACTGTCTGCAGTTCCAGATGTGATAAGTGGTGACATGGAGTCTGCTATGGCTGTCGAACTGAACCCTTGGGTGGAGTATGAGTTCAGAGTTGTAGCAACCAACAAAATTGGGACTGGAGACCCAAGTACACCATCACGAGTGATCAGAACCAATGAAGCAGGTAAGAAGAGGATGAAAATGTTAATTTTCTAGGACTATCAGAAACAACAACTATTTAAATATAATAATAGGCCTATACCCTTCACCCTGGTACGTCTCTGTGTGTTCAGTAATCACTGCTCCGGGGTGATATTTTTTGTAATGAGGAGCCATTTTGTTTTAATTACAGGAATAATGTTTAATTATTTTAAATAATATATTATTTAAATTATTATCTCGATATTAAATAGAAATGTCAAATAAACCCATTCTCTGCTGTTTTACTCAATCCAGACTACCTTACTTTTCATCTGGCTTAAATTTAAGCTATTGCTGCATGCCCTGTAGCGGGCTTCCACTGCTCTTCAGCTGTAGGCTATTTCTCAGTCTCTTCAAACAACGGCTCAACTTCTTCATTTGAACGTTCACAGATTTTTTTTTCAACAAGAGAGGAAAGTCATGGAAAGTCACTTAATATGAAGTATCTTGTGCTCTACGTGTTTTTTTGTCATGCACACTCTACCATGAACTGTTACTTCATTTAAAGAAATGTCATTGTACTTATAACTGGGATGGTACTGTGAGAGCCCAGGAAAAATGTTTTATATCTTATTTGGGACTCAGGAAAATTGCAGTGGTCTCACAAAGCTTGGAATCATTGCAAGTAACTTGGGCAGAATGAGGAGACAAAAAGAGGGATTGAGAATCTGAGAAAAATCGCTAGGCAGCTCGAGAAACACAGTTTAAGAGGCAGAAAGAAAGAGGGTTTGAATAAAGCCTCAGAAGAGAACTGCATCTCAGAAGACTTTCAGGTTATTCTTATTCTTTGTTATTTAGGAGGCCTAGAGGTTTTGATTTGATTTTGATGTTTCTTCAGATGAATAATTCGTAAGTATTTTGTTGACCATACCTAATAGAAGAGTGCCAAATTCAAAGATTCCACTTGAATTTGAAAGTGTAATTGATTTTGTAGTTGTGAATATTCTGGACAAATACAGCAGTTGAGTTGCACTCTTTCTTCTCATTAAGGCAGATTGTAAGACTTACAAGTAGCAATGCCAAAATGTGTCCACCTCTCGCATTCTGAAATAAAATTCTTATTTTTTAAGGTATGTTAATCCTGTTCCTCATCTCCATAGTTCACCAGTCTGTGTATATGCCATTCACATTCACAGCAGAATTTTCAGACTGGTTTTCTTAGACGGGACCACAGAATTGACTGAATAATCAGGGCTGGAAGGGATCTTGGGAGATCTCTAGTCCAGCCTTCTGCTCAAAGCTGGGTAAACTGGCTTCAGAGCAGATTGTTCAGGGCTTTGTCCAGTGTGGTCTTTGTAACCCCCAAGGAGGGAGATTGCACATCCCTTCTGGACAACCTGTTCAAGCAGTTAACTAATCTCATTGTGATTTTAATTTCAATATATCCAGCTGGAGCTCCCCATATATCAACTTACGACCACTGTCTCTTGCACTCCCACTCTCCCATCCTGCACCACTATACAGACCCCATCTCTGTCTCCTCAGTGACCTCCCCATAGGCACTGGGAGCTACTGTTAGGACCCCCAAAGCCATCTCTGCTCAAGACTGAACAAGTTTGAACCAGCTTCCCCAGCCTTTCCTCACAAGGCAAATGCTCCAGTCCCACCATTCCAATGGCCTCCTGTGAACCTCCACTAGTCAATCAATGTCTTTCTCATTGTGGCACCCAGAACTGGCTGCGCTGTTTCAGATGAAGTCTAACAAACCTATCTTCAGTTGTATTAAGACTTTATTTTTTTTACTTCAAATAACTGTGTAGTTGCTGGCTGATATTAAATTTCACTGTGCAATCACCGAACAGCACTGAAGTGATTTGATTCCCATTCATGCATGTGGAAGCATGCTTTCTTTCCAACTATCCTCCTCATCTTCTGAAAGCTCCCCACAGTGTGAAACTCAGTAACTGTATAGCAGAAAATTCAGATGCTACACGTTGTTCTGTAAGAAATAAAGGAAAGGGAAATTAAATAAAAAACACCAGCTACTTTCATCTCAAATGATTTTCAAAAAAAACCTCTTATTTCACCCGCATTTTTTCTTTCCTTGATTTTGTTCCATATTTCATTGGAAGTGAAAATACTGCTAGACCCAAATGTTTGAGTGACTTTCTATTTATTCAGGGGGTACTTATCACAGAGAACAAAAATATTCTGGAAAAAGTTTACCCTGTAATAGTTTGCACCCCTGGGATTATGTTTTTTCACATATATGAATATGTTCCCTGCGTTTGAAAGGATGGCTCAGGTTTTTAATCAGCTGGATGTATTTAAGATGTGAGCAGACACTCTTCTCATAAACTGAGGTTTGAAAATGTCAGATTTCATCTAGATGTTGTCTTTTTTAGGTTTCTTTTTCTTCTTTCCCAGTGTTTAACAAAGACTGTATTTACTAAAACACATTCCTACAATACTAATGAAAGTTGTCTTCACGCACATCCATTTTTAGCATACCTTTGGACAATCACTGCAACTTCACCTCCATAAAAATGAATTAGAATCATAGAATAGTTAGGGTTGGAAAGGACCTTAAGATCATCAAGTTCCAACCCCCCTGCCATGGGCAGGGACACCTCACACTACACCATATCACCCAGGGCTCTGTCCAACCTGACCTTGAACACCAACAGGGATGGAGTATTCACAACCTCCCTGGGCAACCCAGTCCAGTGCCTCACCACCCTTACAGTAAAGATCTTCCTTCTTATAGCCAATCTAAACTTCCCCTGTTTAAGTTTTAACTCATTACCCCTTGTCCTATCACTACAGTCCCTTATAAAGAGTCCCTCCCCAGCATCCCTATAGGCCCCCTTCAGATACTGGAAGGCTGCTATGAGGTCTCCACACAGCCTTCTCTTCTCCAGGCTGAACAGCCCCAACTTTCTCAGCCGATCTTCATAAGTTATTCATTAAATAATAATCCTGGGACAGACAAAGCATGCAGTGTACAGTGTATTTTCACTCAGTGCTTGGTATTAATTTCTGGGTAATACTCCACTATTGCTGCTACCAGAAGGAACAGTCTTAAACTCAAGTAGCAATGATCTGCACTCCAGTACATGGGGGTCCTCCTGATAAACAGCAATGTAGCTGATAACAGTACAGGCTTTCCTGGATAATGAATCAGCAACACGTTAGTTCAAATAGGAAAAATGGCACACTAGTTGTTTACTTGTACTTTGAGCTTCCCAGTTAGGAATAGCTTTTTGCTGCCAGATTTACAGCTGCACAAATGTCATGTTAGAAGGGAGCATTTTGTAGTATGACATTGAAATCCAGACAGCTGCCAGTAAAGCAACTCAACAGCCTTCAGAGAAATTGAATTTATTTGGTGTGCCTGCTTAACATGGCACGGAACAGCAGAAGTTTGTAGCCATCACCTCAGTTTCAAAAGACTTTCTGTAAGAAAAGATTTGGTTTCTTTTCAGTTCTGCATGGTTTTGGGGTTTGTGTTGGTTGTGGTTTTTTTCATAGAAAAGGTAGATGCAATATTCTATAGAGGGAATGAGAAGATGGGAGTTACAATAAGACATAATCTCCCAGTTTGTTAGAATCTGCAAAGAGCTGTGAAGTCAGAACACAATGGACTCTGCTTTAAGCAAAGAACCATTAGCAAAAAACCAAACAAACGAATCAAACAACTTGTTACACATGTAGTTCTCTGCAAAATAGCATGCTGCTTATTATTTTTATGGCACTTTTGAAATGACTTCATAGAATCATGACATGGTTCAGCAGAAGCATTTTTTGCTAAAAAGAAAAAAAACAAAAAAACAGCCACTTTTCCCTGATCTTCAGATATTCCCAAAGTGCAGATCCTGTTTGGCTCTGTCGTCTGAGACACAGACTGTGAATTATCACCCTTGGTATAGTTTTGAGATGCCGACAGGAAATCTAATAATAGTTTTCACTGGATTTCATATCTGGTTTTCCAGATCAGCACATTAATATCTGTCTTGGTGCACCCAGTGATCCATTATTTTTCAGAATGGCTCTAATACCTATTTTTATCTGAAGGCTTCAAGGGAAAATCTCTATTAACATGGGATCCAGTTCTAATACCATAGCTTTCAAGTTGTAAAACACATATACTTGAAAGGACATATTTCAGAAAGAACGTGGCATCAGTCTCTCTGCTTATGACCCAGGCAGAGCAACCTGGCTGTTTTCAGTGATTGTAGATGTGCCCCACAAGCGAAAACAGGTAGGCTGCCCTGCACTGGTAAAATACCAGAAATAGCAGTCTCCCAGTGGAGAAGGTGACTGTGTCTCATGCTTAAACGAGAGTTGCGATCCACCAGGCTAAATGACAGCTGTGTACACAACCGACAGAGGCAGCAAATCTGTGATTCTGCTTCCCGTATTTTATACTTAAGTGGAAATTGGCATCTTTAATTTAATGGCACAAGCTAATTTGACTGAAGACTAAAGCCTTTTTCTCTCCCCACACCTCGCTTACTTTATCGTTTCTTCCCCATGATGGGAACAACATTTGATATTAGACCATTATCTAAAAGTACCCATGAAAACAATAATAGGGATGGTATAAGGAAATCAACAGAATAATAAACAGGTTTCCACTTCCTTTAATTTTCTAATTAAATTCTAATCTTATTACTTAGTTCGTATTTAGTTAACATGATTGCTTTTCATAGCTACTTTCATCAGAATGGATAATACTGCAATTTTCTGGCACATCTAACTTTGAGCCAGCTGCCGCATTTGTGTTAGTTCTAGCCTTGATACATATTTTACAGGTCCACAAGGTGAAAAGAGCCAATAACATGAATTTAAACATGTCTGGCATTCCACTAAGGCAGTCGGTCATTTGAAGCCTGGGGCCAAAGCATCAATTACATTATCTATTCATGGGAAAACATGGGAAGAGAGAAATTGAGTAGAATCGAAGTTTAACCTGCTAATCATGCGTGCAAACTTGATTTTACGAGGTAACAATGATGTAGTGCACTCTATTAGTAACAGGTTATACTCAGGCTTTATCTTTAATAAGTTCTTATTTTCCACTATGTTGCACTTACTTTCAGTTAGAATTTCTTCACAGCGTAACAAGACAGGCCTCTGTCCAGGAAAAAAAAAAAAAATAAAAAAGGAAAAAGAAAGATACCTGGTTTAGACTGGTTTTGTTTTAGGGTTTTTCTGTTGTTGGGAGTGGTGCTCTATTTGTTTGAGACCTGTATAAAAGAAGCTTCAGCTTTTTCCTTTATCATAAGTATTTTTTACTCTAAAAAAAAAAGGTTAATAGCCTCCTGTATATGTGACATTTGGAGATGATTACATGGGCTGCTAAAGGCTTTGTAGAAAATGTGCTTTTCTATAGAGAAAAACTAAGGAGGATATACCCATGACTGCGTGGGTATATTTAGAACCAGTAGGCTGATAACACATACTGTTGAAGACTCAATTTAATATGCAGTATATATTGGCAAACAATCAAAATATGTGTGATGCTAAAAGAATAACAGGAAGGCTAAGGAATTGGTTCTCTGGCATATATATAATAGCATTTGAGATTTCGGTCCTATATGTGGTGATTTAGAGTCTATTCAGACACAGATGACACATGACAGTATTATCAGTGAATAGAACTGAATTCTATCTCCTACTAAACTACTAATATTAAAAACACAGATGAAGTGAGAAAGGAATGCAGATCCTGAGACCAGTTGGAGCATCCTTGTTTTCCACTAGTTGAATACAGTGTACCATCCACTTCCAAGATGCTAGCACATTTTGCATTTCTGAACAGATGGGTTGTGAAATGTTTTGTGGGAGGGTGTGAACTTGAGGGCTGGCCTTTCACACATTGAAAGGGTTTTCACTTATCATCTCTGTTTTCCAGATGTGTACTGCAGGAGATAGCAATAGGAGACATACACACACACACACACACATATATATATACATATATATAAAATCCACATAGAAAGGAAAAGAACTGAGAATAAAATACTGATGAATGTGCTGTTGCTTTGGTCCTCACATTAAGAAGTGCTGCAACAAACCCTTTCCTTCTAAACCATACCTTATCCACAACTAAGAGGGTTAGTTTTCAAACTACATTTGTACTTTAAAATCTTCATTCATAAGGTTTGGGTAGGATTTTGGAAGTGGTAATTAATACCATAGCTATGAAACCATGAACACTTGCGTTGTATGTTAGCTTCCCTTCCAGCATTCCACTGTGTCCAACATTTTGAAAACTGCTCTCTGCTTAATTGTGTTAATTCTAAAAGTTTCTCTGTCTTCACTCTGCCTTTATTTTTGTTTATCACTGAAAACTGTGGATTCTGGTAGACCTTAAAGATGAGCTCATTTGAAGATTTTGGGTACTTGCTTTTGGGCAAAATATTGAAAATCTTTATATATTTCATTCTGACATTATAACAAATGAAACAGCCATTTGTGTTTTAAAAACAGGTGCAGTTTGAATTTTACACATAGGTGGCATTATCGGCACTTTCCTGCACTTTATAACCACTGCTCCCATGCACAAAGCCCTGAGCAACACTAGTTCTGTGCATACATTTTGTCCTAAACAACACTGCAGTTTTTCATGCATAAGATATGCCTGAATTATTAAACAACTGTGTCAGCTTCATATGTAAGTTTTACCTTTCCATATCACCTTTCCATCATTAATAGTTTAAGCATATTGTCAAATGCTTCATAGGACTACTGAGGGCTACATTCTTTGTGCCTGCTCTTAGACAAAATTTTGAAGGGTTTTTTTTGTTTGGTGTAGGGATTATAAGTTTTAATAGTGTTTAATTTCACTTTCATTTTCAGCATATCACGGTACTTCCATGAAAATGTAAACACAGTAAGAAAACCCCTGCTGTTTCTGTTTAAATCAGACTCCTGGCAGAGTCATTTTGAGATTGTTTGTTTGTCTCAAGTGGATGTTTCAACATCAGCTTGTGCCAGTATACACCATTATTTACTTTGACCTACATCTAGTAACCATGTCCTTCAGAACACAGGTTTTAGTTGCTATTTGTTGTTCTCATTACCAGAACAACAAAGAGACCTGGATTTTAACACCCAGCATTACCCGTGGCTGCAGAAACAAATAAAAAGAAGAGCTGACCTGATCCCAAAGAGCTTATGGTCTAAGAATACAACAGGAGACAGGTGAGACTAGGTAGCTGACAAAGGGGCTTATGAGGCGGCTTTGATCAGAATTACAGGCATATGATCAAGCTAAGCATAGTCATATTTTATGATCCTAAGGACCAGTTCTGTGGAAAGGAAACATTCATTTTCCAGTTGGTGATGTTCTCTCATCTTCTTGTTAAATGAGATATACTAACACAAAGAGCTCTTTGCTACTAATTGGGGTGTATTTATCCAGAAGAAATGATACTGAATTTCTCAGCTTTGATAAGCATTAAAGAAAAGAGTTCCTAATGTCCTCATTCCCCAGGCTCAATGGATGCTGTCCAGGAGCCAAGTTTAGTCGTCATGCTTTGGTGCAAGTGCATCTCCATGAGTGTCACTGCTGAGAATTAACAACTTAAAAATTGGAAAGTCACTAATTGCATGGCAATAAACGTAGGCTATGAATAAGTAAATTCAGATATAACACTAATATAAAGGTGATGCTGCTAAAAGGTTTGCTAGTATATAAGCTCAGTGCCTTGCAAAAAATGTTTTCTTTTAATAGTTTTCTTCCCTTAATAGTTACTTATTCCAAAATGTCCTCCTCTGAGTGTGTATAATCTGCTTTGGTGCAGTGCAGAGGAAATTTATTCCTTTGACACATTTATTCTTTTAATGGTTATTCATTTGAGAGAGTTTCACTGTGTGAATGTACATTTTAGTTTGGTGCAAAAGAAATCCATCGTTTTGACAGTTTTATTCTTGTAATGTTTATTCATTTAAATAGGGGTTCAGTCTGCAAAACTGTTAATAAGAAAACTCTAGAAGGAGGACACTGCAGGTTAAATAAACCCATCATGTTGGGTGCTTCAAAGGAGTACAGCATACTCTCTCATCAGGAACATGGCACCTACATGAAAACTTCATCTTTATATCTTTATAACTTACCCCCAAAAAAATCTCTTTAAAAGGCAAGAGAAAAATGGGTTCTACACAAGGTTTAAATATGCTCCATTAGAGATGGCCTCACAGTTTTTGCTTGCTAAATAACTAGCAGATGATTCTTCATCTGCATCTTTTCACTGTAGAACATTCTACCCAGTGTTGCACACTGATTATTTTTATTTCTTTAATTAAGGAAGGAAAAGAACATAGATAAAATGTAAATCAGAAGCAGTTCATAAGCTCTGTAGGTCTGCAACATTTATGTGAAAAAACAGAATAGGGTTTAGGTTCTTTAAGGGGTTCAAACAGATAATACACAAATGAATTCTGAAATTTTATGTGAACTTCCAGGATCTATTAAAAACTGTGCTTTCATTGATCTTAATTTGTTAATGATCAACATGGAAAATAAAGAGTACTGTGTACATTTATTTAAATGTATTCTTTATATAGTTCAAAGGCAGAGTGCTACACAATAAATTGGCTAAAGAGAATGCTCTTTCTCAGTTAATGCCTCACAGTGGGTTTCTACCAATGACCTATGTACTGCTGTAAAGAAGAAGAGAGAAAGTTTTTCTCTTAGGACATATTTAATCAAATAAGAAAGCAAATGAAATCAAAACATTAATCATTTGGAAAGCACTAAGTAAGATAAAAGAAATTATACAATTCCAGTGGAACAATTAAGATTTGTAGTTTTGCAAAATATGATAACCAAATTCACACTGTTGATGATAATTATAATTTCTTTTAAAGAATTTCATCAGCTGCTCATATGTGCTTTTAAAACCATAATGGTAGTCTCAGTTTTAAAGAACTGTGTAGTACTGATTCCAGCCTTATGAAAGAAATGACAGGGGAGGTTTAAGCGTGGTTACTTTAAAATTTCTGAAAATTGCCTTCCTAATAAAGCATACAAGAAAGATTTGCAAGAACTAAGACATTCAAAAATCCCTAATGACGTGGGAAACAGTAGAGACATACCATTTGTGGCCTAAGACTTTACTTGAAGTTTGAAATATGTCAAGTTCTTCCCTGATATTTGTCTCTGAGTTGTCTATTCAAAAAATACAAATGTTATCAGGATAGTTCCTGGTTTACCTCTTAGATGATCTGTACATTGAAATTCTGAATAATCTGCAGAAGACATCGTACTTAAGCAGCTTTTTTTTTCAATATTATTTGTCTTCTCAGCTGATGCTTTGTTTGAGTTTACCAGCTTGACTGTAGCTCTGAACTGAAACTCGAGCAAATTTTCTTGACCACAGACTGCTATGTTTGTTATTTCTGTTCTGATTTAACAGCCTTATGTCTGCTGCAGCAACTTATTACTATGGGGAAAACTTTAATAACTTGGACATTTTGTTTTGTTTAGCTTTGTTTTTTTGTTTTTCCTTTTTGCTCACAGTTCCAAAGACACCTCCAGCTAATGTAAGTGGCAGAAGTGGAAGGCGACATGAATTAGTAATAGCATGGGAGGTAAGAGACTTTTCTGTTTAAAGGTTTTGTTTCATGTTTACTTCTTTGAGAGCAAAGTAAAGAGTAGTGTACTGGGGTTTCCTTATAGCAGATCTTGGCAGGACATGAACACAAAGTACTGTTCTCTAAATATGTTCTAAAGTTTTGAAGCAATGTGCATTTCCATGTGGCTTGAGTAAAGGGCACTATAGCAGCAGCTCAACATTTGTGCTAATTATTAAATCTTTTCTTCCGGTTCTACTGCTTGGGTTGATTTGATTTTTCTGGATCTTATGTAGATGCTACATTCAATGAAATAATAGCTATGGGAATAGAAGGAAAGGCTTGTAGCTGTTTTGTGCTTTTTGTTTTGGTTTTGGTTTTGGTTTTTAACCTGAGAATTATTTAAGCATTTAGTAAAAATATGAAACTAAAGACTTGAAATAGACCTTTATTTTCAGAAGATATTTGAGATACAAGATAAAATGCAGATGCATGACTGTGTTAGTGGACAACTGCGGGAGTTGCTTTCTCTGCTAATCGTAAATGATGCAGGAGAACAGAGAATTTTCTTGAGGACTTTTCAAAACTTATAGATTAATAGTAAATTTTCAGGTTCAGAAAATATACATACATATAAACCCCAGAACAATTGCATCATATAAGGACATGGGGTTTTAATGATAAACATTTTAGCCTAGCCAACCTTAGGAGAGATTCAGATAGTAAGAAACATACAGAATTCTAACTGCTTAAAATGGTGAATTTTAGGACATCTTAAAAGGCTGTATTCCATTGGCATGTCTGCCTTCTCCTACACCAGCTAGCTGAAACAACTGATAGAGCAGATTTGCTTTATAGTCTATAACTATAAACAGCAGCAACTCTCCTAGTGGAAGAGTAAAATCGTACAATGCAACTGTAAGGGATCATTCTTGCACAAGCAGCCAGATTATGGGCAGCCGCTCTGTGACTTCTTTCTAAATCTGATCATTACCTGAACTTTATTTTTTAGCCAGTGTCAGAAGAGTTTCAGAATGGACAAGGATTTGGATATATTGTAGCCTTCAGACCCAATGGAACACGTGGCTGGAAGGAAAAAATGGTGACATCTTCAGATGCCTCAAAGTTCATCTACAGAGATGAAAGTGTGCCACCTCTGACTCCTTTTGAGGTGAAGGTTGGTGTTTACAACAACAAAGGAGATGGTCCCTTCAGCCCTATTGTGGTCATCTGCTCAGCTGAAGGAGGTCAGTTCAACATGAAGCTAACTTGTATACTATGAACTATACTAAGCTACTTTTTATATAATGTGTTCTGTTACACTATGCTTTTTCACTCTTCGATTTCAAAATTCTTTGAAGAAGTGCTATGTAATATTAAGCATGCTTTGCAGAGAAGGAGATGAACTAATTTGCCAAGGTTCCCCAGAAAACAAGTGAGAAAGGTTACAAAAAGACATCAAGCCACATCAGTCCTACCCAAATAAACCCAAAAGTTTTAATGAAATTTCATCCCTAATACAAAATCTGTAGTCTTAACTTTAAGATGGGCTGCTCTAACAATGAGCAAAGAAAGGCTGATATTTTCTAATGTTTCTGCAGTTCAATATAATTTTTGATGGGTTAATCAGAGAACAGCTTGAAGACTAAATAAATTCACTCATCAATGTTCATTACCTGGCTAATGGATAGCAAAAATTGCACAGTACAATTTGTTTCTTATTTTTTTCTATTGTTTTCTCTTTTTAGTTAATTAGCATAAAAGTTCTGAATTTATATTAATTACAACTATTCAATGTGAATTGCTGTGATAGTTCAGAAGAACAAATGAAAAATATTTCTTATATTTCTTGAAAATTTCTATTTCAGCTTGATATGACACTCAACAGGGTTTTGTAAAAAAAAAAAAAACAAAACAAAAAAAACAAGCAAGAAAAAAAAACCAAACAAAAAACAGACAAAACAAAACAAATTTATACTAGCAAAAGAAGTTGTTCTGTATTGACTATTAACAGAGACCAGTGTTTGGAAGTTTCCATACACAAAAATGGTAAATAAATGTTATCCACAGGAACATTTTAGCAGCTCCATTACTGCAGGTCATATACTTCAGTTCTTCTTTACTGTGCCATCTTTGAATTATCCCAATGTCTCCTGTTAAAAGAGTAAGTACAGATGGATGGGATGAATTTCATAATATATCTACAAAAATGTAGTGTCAAGATAATAGCATTTCATTTGAAGCTAGAAACCATTAAATGCTATTTTATATTAGCCTACAATAAATGTGTCATTTTGGAGTCATGATGAAGTATAGATTATATACTGCTCTTCTCTCATAGTAATTACAGAGGTTGGAAATGCTGTTTATGCTAAAAGCATTTCCAGTAATTTGTTTGTGTTCCACTGTTTGGATCAGCATTACCAATCATTCATATTACTTTGAAAACAATTACACTTTAAAATGTTAAAATTGCTCCTTATAACTTGGAAATTTTACAGCTGACATCCCTCTTTGATGTTCCTCAGTGGAAAATGATACTGTGATACCAGTGGTGATGCTTTTGTTATTTAACAATTTCATACTCTAATCAGAAAGTTCAGTAAAGACAGAGTTTTGCACAAGAAGGTAGACAAAACCTTAATGGATTTCTTTTAAATAGCAAAAGCTATTCTAAAAAAGTTGAAAGCATAATTGTACTAAGTAGTCCTTAGCTTGTTTTTTGGACAAGTCTGGAGAAGGAATAATCAGTAACATATATATATAATTTTTTCTAACATTTATTTAAAAAATATGAACTTTACAAATTATGTTAATAGAATTATTAAAATTAACCTTTGACACTCTCAGAGGCTGTCTCTAGCAAACAAGTTTCCTGATTATAGTTCAGTTATTTGAAAGTACCTACCCATCACAGCTTTGCTAATTCAGTCTTTGTATGTGTCTGTATGTTAGACTTTTCTTTGGTAAGAGGAATTCTATGCGGTTAAATATTTTTTGTAAGACTTGTATTTGAGGAAAAAATATGGGATGTTGTGACAATACAGTGCAAAGTTAATTTATAAAAAGCTTTTCTCCAGAATAACGCTAGGTGATACACTGGAAATTTAAAGGAGTGACAAAACAGTTTACTATACCCAAGTTATTGGCAGTATGGACACTGAGGACAATAGACATTTCAGCTTGCTATGTATAAGAAAAGGGGGAACTGGTTTTGAAGGAGGCATGGACTTTCACACTTAAGCAGCTAAACAACTGAAGGCACTTTTTCCCAAGGATTTCTGTTGAAGAGGATATATTAAGTAAAGATTGACAGTCCAATATATTATGGTCCTAGGGCTGATCTAGCAAACCCTGAGTTTACTTGCTTTTCATCATATGCTCAATTCACTCCTCTGCAAACATCTAGAATAAAGGCCTAGGATAAAACTATTAAAAGTTAAGAAAACTTTATATTACATATTAAAATGTCTTCCACACCTGCAGATGGATCTGGAGTTGTTTTACTGGCATAAAACATTTGTGAAAGGAAGTCTAAAACCTGTTGCCTGTTCACGCAGGAAAAAAAAAAAAAAACAACAGTTTGCATAGGACAGGTTCTGGACAAGGAAAAATTCTCTCTTTTCTGTATGACTGTGACTACATATTGTATGCTCTGATCAACATTGAGAGCCCATTCGTGGTGGTGCTGAGCTGTGCCTAGGCAAGCAGCTTGGCAGGTGGTATTGAGTAAGATGTTTCCCTCTCTGAACACAACTGGCTTCCCTCTGGTTATATAAGGTGTCTCTGACTGGAGCAAGAGGCTTAAAAAACCACCTCAGAAAACATGAGCCAAACACTGAGCACTTTTTCATAAGTAAATAGAGACACTAATACTTTTACCTCTGTCTCTAAGTCAGACATTTAGAAGATAATATGACACAAATCGTTATTGAAGGATCAAGGAGGGTGATAACCCAGACTTAAGGTGGGGAAATAATATGATGGCTATAGTTGGTTTAAGACATGTCTTCTCCTTCATTGGCCTTTTGACTTCATAGGAAACATCACCAGGATACACCTCATGGGAGAGATTATCCAGGAGCTAAAGATGCAGATGAATGTAACTGAAGAATAGAAAACAGAACAGAGAAGCATTCCGTTGTACAAAACTAGTTAGATAATTCAGGAGGAAAAAGGGCAAATGTGACCCTCTGCAAAAGATAGCTTAATGCAGTAGGAAAGCTGGAAGGAGTCTTCCCTGGAGACCTTAGCAAAAGAAGAAAGCGAACAATCAAGGAGAGAAGAAGAAAAGCAGAGGTCAGATGTTTTAGTGAAGTAAAAGAGATAATGAGAGCCAGGTACCAGTTCTGAACAGGGAATGAGGATGATATACAGAAGATGCAAGATAGAAAAAAAAAAAGATGTGCAATTATCTTCAGTAAGAAAGTAGAAGGACACAACAGACATGTTAAAGCACCAGGGAAAGACAAGCCTGAAGCTTTCATGAAGGAACCCTTTAACAGAGACACCAGAACACATGGGGAGCACAGCAAGCTGGGCTGCCTGCCAGAAGAAAGGTTGCAATGTGCAAATCTAACACTGAGAAGGATCATAAACAGCAGGGACAAGTCTGACTGTAGTCTGCCAGGAAAATAATGGTATCAGGCTCATGCTAGAGTGTACTGAAACAAAGCACTGCTGTGGAGGCACAGATGAGTGTGATCCATAGAGAATGAAAATTGTAAAGGCATAAGATATTGAACATGAAACCATTAACAAAAGCAGTGTTAGGTACTGTTTTTTTCAACGTTTATATATACTTTGGAGATTTTTTCTTGATGACTACATTCCATTTAAATACTGAGTGGCTAAGAATGCCAAGACTACCAATACAAGCTTTCAGTATCAGGGAAATTATATGGAATCTCTATGTGTGGTTTTAATTCACTGGAAGAGGAAAACTGGAAAAATTGGAAATATAGCAATGGAAAAGAAAATATGAGACTGTGAAAGTATACTTGCAAGAAGATGGAAAAGGCTGTACTTATAAGAATGATGTCTGGTAGGATTGCTTTAGCAAACATGACTAGACAAAGTATAAACTACATAGGAAAGAAAAGAAAGTAAAAATGGCTGGATGTCATAGCATGCTGATGATCTAATAACATACAGGGGATATAGAAAACCAGTGTTTGGATAAAAAAGAATATCCTGGGGTTCTATGTCATTTCATAAAAGGGCATTTCAGAAACTGGGAGTCGAACTAGAGGTCAGTTGCTGACTGCCCTGATCAATTTGGATGCTGAGAAAGACCTTTCTAATTTTAGATAATTATTACAGACACCTTCATTCATGAAAGAATTTAGCTGCTCAGGGTAGTTTGGGGAGTAAATAAAACTAATGACCTTGCATTCTACTGTGATAATTGTCAGATTCCTTATCCAGTACTGACTAAGAGGACATAAAGGTGCTATAGTCTTGTTTTGATGAATAAGTAAGACACTATGGAAAAGCTGATCATAACAAATAACAGTGGAACAATTAATCAGAATATTATTTAATAAACTCAAATTAGCAGTTGAGACTAGACATGAAAGTGCTTTGGAAAGTCTCTGAGCCAAAGGTATAAAATCTACCTGAAGTTTATACTGTAAGAAATGGTGTATTTCTGAGGCAGTACATTATATCTGAGGATCTAGAGGTGTACCCACTAGAGGTGTTCATAATAAGTAAAAAGTACATTTAATAAAGTCTACAAAAAATAAGCTGAAAAAAATATTCTTTAAAAGTTAGGAAGGTATGTAAAGCAGGACATGATGTGAAGTATGTAAGTTACTGATATTAGAGATAATCAAGGAATAGATGAACAATAATGAAATACTTTATCATTTATTTTTAATAAATAATGTAATATAGGTAGGATAGATAATAAGAATGAGAAAATCTGCAAATTTTTACACCTGTAGTGAAAACTTCTGATATTTTCATGTGCTCAAGGACCTGGGGCAGGATCTTTTCTATCCCAAAATAATGTAAACAAGGAGCAGTTGGCAAAAAAATAACACAAAACAAACAGTTAATTTATTAAGAAAATAACCCAAATATTTCAGAATACAGAAAAAAACAAAACAAAAGAAAACATTTACCACCAGACTTGCAAAAGGCTTGGAAGGTTAATGGCAAAATTCCTTAAAGACCATTCTTAGATCGTATATGTTTAATATTCATAATGCCAATAGGAAAACTGGTTATGATACTGCTGTTACTGCGACCTTAGAATGCACTGCAAATACAGGGAAGGATTTGAACAACACACAGGAAAAATGTCAATTGTACGACTAGAGGAAAGGAATATGAATAACATATGAGTGCTACATCCAGTAGTTATAAGCCAATCCATACAAAATGGGAACCCAACAGCTAGAACCTACAAATAAGAAAGACACAAATGTTTTAATTTGAATCAGGGCATCATTCTGATAAAACTATCATAAAGCTTAGCTAAAATCAACAGTTCTCATTGCTCATGATCAACAAAGAACTCAAGATGATACAGGTTCAAAGGACTAACAGGATCATCAGCAACTGAGTAAAAACCACAAAAACTTGATTATTTTGACCTAGTTAAAAAAAAAAGGGCTGAATTTGGGTAAGATGCTATCTGCAAATCAGGGAAATTATTAACAATGATGAAGATATTTTAAAGGTAAAGAACAAATAAAATATAAAATAAATAAATAAATAAGGCAAATAAAACAAGACAGATATTCTTTATCCTCGACTTCAACTGGCCAAAAATAGTTCACATCTGCATAGTTGAACACTGTCACTCTCCAGTCTGTGGCTGCATTCCTATACCTCCTGGGAACCATCCCTGGCCATGCATCAATATATTCCTGAGCATATTTTGGTCCAGAATCAATACTTCACCACAGGTCTTGCTATTATTTAAGGCTACGGACAACTGTATGTCCATGCTCAGGCTGGTTCCTTGTCTCTCTATCCCTATTTAGTTAACAGGTATAGAATCATAGAATAGTTAGGGTAGGAAATGACCTGAAGATCATCAAGTTCCATCCTCCCTGCCATGGGCAGGGACACCTCACACTGAAGACTGTATAGACTGTATAGACACAGACTATCAGTACAAGAATAAATATTAATCAGAATACATGTGGTATAGAAATAGGTGAGAATATAAAAGGAAATTGAAATAAAGAGTTGTGGTCAATGGCTCAATGTCCAGCTGGAGACCAGTAACGAATGGTGTCCCTCAGGGATCGGTGTTGGGACTGGTCTTGTTTAACATCTTTCTCGGTGACATGGACAGTGGGATTGAGTGCACCCTCAGCAAGTTTGCCGATGACACCAAGCTGTGTGGTTCGGTTGATACGCTGGAGGGAAGGAATGCCATCCAGAGGGACCTTGACATGCTTGTGAGGTGGGCTGATGCCAACCTCATGAAGTTTAACCATGACAACTGCAAGGTCCTCCACCTGGGTGGGAGCAATCCCAGGCACAGCTACAGGTTGGGCAGAGAAGAGATTCAGAGCAGGCCTGTGGAGAAGGACTTGGAGGTGTTGGTCGATGAGAAAATGAACATGAGCCAGCAGTGTGCACTTGCAGCCCAGAAAGCCAACCGTATCCTGGGCTGCATCAAAAGGAGCGTGACCAGCAGGTTGAAGGAGGTGATCCTGCCCCTTTACTCTGCTCTCCTGAGACCTCACTTGGAGTATTGTGTGCAGTTCTGATGTCCTCAACATAAAAAGGACATGGAACTGTTGGAACAAGTCCAGAGGGGGGCCACGAGGATGATCAGGGGACTGGAGCACCTCCCATATGAAGATCGGCTGAGAAAGTTGGGGCTGTTGAGCCTGAAGAAGAGAAGACTGCATGGAGACCTCATAGCAGCCTTCCAGTATCTGAAGGGGGCCTATAGGGATGCTGGGGAAGGACTCTTCATTAGCGACTGTAGTGACAGAACAAGGGGTAACAGGTTCAAACTTCAACAGGGGAAGTTTAGATTGGATATAAGGAGGAAATTCTTTCCTGTTAGGGTGGTGAGGCACTGGAATAGGTTGCCCAGGGAGGTTGCGAATGCTCCATCGCTGGCAGTGTTCAAGGCCAGGTTGGACGAGGCCTTGGGTGATATGGTTTAGTGTGAGGTGTCCCTGCCCATGGCAGGGGAGTTGGAACTTGATGATCTTAAGGTCCTTTCTAACCCTAACTATTTTATGATTCTATGATACTATGATTCTATGAAATAGGCTTCTGCGAGGAAGAGAGTACCAAACTGGTTTCAAGATGAGTTAGGTCTTTTATAAAGTTTTTTCTTTAACGATTGCCACCATGGGCGATACAGAATCAGTTCTGTTAATTTCAGTATCTTTCTTCTCCTTCAGGCGCCTGATGGTATTATCTTCACAAAGATTGAACCTTCTATAATTTTGATAAACAGTGTAGTAAATACTACTAAAAACTTCTCGATATGAAATAGATAGCCGTGAGCAGTACAAGGTAAAGCCTTAAGACTCTCAGTCTTGCTGTTTAATACCTCATAAGGGACTCCCAATGCACTTCTGTAATACACACAAGATGTAATGATACTGCACAGAGATTTTGTTCTTGTTTTGGATGGATTTGTACTAACTCACTGAGATAATGGAGAACCAAAGATCTCAGTTACCTGAAGGGCAGAGACATGTAACAGTCTTTGCAATTTTGTTCCTTTATGACTCTAAGAAGTTCTGCATCAGCCCAGCTAGTGGATGATGTGATATTAAACAAGACACTAGAAATTGAAGGATTGTTCTGGTTAGGCCCATCTCTCCTCACTTTTCACCCTGAGCCCTTATTTAAACAAACACATAAATTATCCTCTCCTTCTCATTTAAAGGAAGGTATATGCAATTACACAATTTGAAGTACAGCCTCCACGTCTTTAATTAAAATTTTACATTCATGAAATGTAGTTCATTTCATAACTAAATCTTAGGTGCTTGAGGTTTAGGTGAACCTGAAAATTAATAAATCAGCATATTAACTGTAAAATTCAGTGGATTATTTCCTGTTTCTGACAGCTGATCCATCTGGAGAGATCCTGTAAAAATCCAGTTAGAGCTGTCTCCACTGAATTTTCCAAAGAATGAAATCACAATCCTGACACGCAAGAGTTTATTGAACATTCATTTGATTAATGCCGCTAGCCTCCATGGGAAGTCAGATGTGCAATCAATATGATAGGTACATCCCCTCCTCACATGCTCAGGATAACTCTGGCTGCCATTTCTCTTGGTGGAAATGGCCATTTATAGTCATGAAAATGGCAACACTGCTGAACATTAAATCTAAAAAACCATGAACTTTTTTAGTCTGCTTGTCTAGCTTCTACTCACGTCCTATGGTCAGGAAGCCATGTGTAGGTAACATGCTGGTGCAGCCTTCATGGAGTAAGGCAGCTCTTTATCCCACATCACACTCCACTGCATAATAAATTTGGGTTATTCCATGGAGAAGGGACAGCCACAGTAGGTTTTTTACTGAGAGCAAGTGTGCAGGAGAGTCTATCGTGGATGGAATAATACAATTCAGTCATAAAAGAGAAGCAACAATATGGTTATTGATATAAAACAGCAATTTAAAAAAGTTATATAGTAAATGCAACAGCGATTTAACAAGATTCAGTGGCAAAATACACTTGGTTCTTTACTGCATGGAGGACGGGGTCAGACAAAACTGCCAGGGAAAGCCTCCCTCTGAATTACAAATTTCAGAAAGGACCCCCTTGCTTTCTAAGCTCCTCTCAGACAGGAGACTAGATGCAGCTAGATCCAGACTTAGCCTCAGACTTAGCAGCTTATGTCTAAAGGATTATACATGTACAATCAATCCTTTGTATCACTTAGCTAAGATTTCAAAGTATAGCATGCTATTAATCACTAGTCAAGAATCCGTTGTGGCAAGGAATCTCTCAATCTCAAGGAGTAGCCTTGAAAACTGTCTCTACTCAAGAAGAGATCCTGGTGTGCAGCTCCCTGCCATGCAGGATTGCTCAATGGGCCCTGGGCTGTCCACTGTTTATGGAGTAAAATGGTTGACCCTTAGTCGTGTTTGCGTGGCCATCACAACACAGACACATCTGTCAGCACAACCACTGATGGCTGTCACTTGAGCAGTTATGAAACAAAGGGCAAGGCAGGGGAGCACACCACCACAGATTGACACTACAGGAGTAGGCTTCAGAAGTCCAATCTGACAAGGGCATTTCACCACTGAATAAAAGATGTCCAGGGCAGAGGTCAGCACTGCAGGCCATATCACTGCTTGACTGCAAGCTCCTTTCTCCTCCCTTCTTATTTTAGTCTGTTTTAAAGTCCTCTGCAAAGACACTGACGAAGATGAAAATAGAAATTACTTGAAGAAAAGGGAGAAGTTGAAGTTCATTGTTTCTGGTGTTTTGGAAATCGAACATCTTTTCTCTTTCTAGCATAAGATTCCAGAGAAAGTCTTACCTTGCAGGTAGCAATGCCACCACAGATGTGGTGGAGTCCACAAACCAGGGATGCACAGCAAACAGGCCAAGGGGTGGAGCTGAGCAGAATGTCTCTTGGCAATTCTCAGGAATAGAAACAGTTTACTGAAAGTCTCCTGATTTGCAAGATAGTCCCTGTGGCTATCTCCAGAAAGGGAGAAAATGCTACCACTTTTTTTACCTACAGGTTGACACAAGAGGGATAACTCCTCATGGTTTTCCTTCTAATAGATCTGTTTTGTGCATTTTTCCACAGAAAGGAATTATTGCAGACATGGGTCCTGGCTGAAGTCCCAAAATCTCAACTATGTGGAAGTACCTGGAATCATAATGTAATTACCCAGGCTGAGGTTCTTAGCTTCAGAGAGCTCAGATTTTGAATTAGGGAAGCATGTAAAAAACCTTTTTGTACTCAAAATGAGAAGTGAATGGATATTAAGTGATTGGATGGGGTGTCCTGACTAATGCTCTGTTCCACAAAAGAGTTAAACAACATAAACTTGAATAGGCTCTTGGACTTCTTTTTTAAGCTAGGTCATGTGGAAATTTTTAAGGATGAATAGTTCAGAAAAACTAATGTTTACTGTCAGAAATAGGGAGGACACAATGAAGGCTAGTAACTAATTCTTCTTTCCCTTATTTGCCAGTATCAAAATTCAGGGTTCTTTCTTGAACTTTGGACCAATGCAGTTAAGTATAATATCTTGTCCTGCCTTATTATAACCAACCCAAAACCACACAGGTTGAACATGTTCCCTTAAAGTGTGATTGGAGCACATGGAAAGACAGTGTTTGTCGACATTGCACATAGCCTTTTGAAAACTTGCTATGCTTCATCTTTAATTCAATCAGGGAATGTTAAAGGGACCATTAAAGATGTTGGCTCTTTTTTTTTTTATTCCAAGCAGTATGACCTCAGGCAGACACCTATAGATTTAGCATAATGCCAAGACACTAAGAAAAAAATATGATTATAACATCAGTGACCATTATAGAAAAACCTAATGAATCTGTCAAACTTATGATTAGTTTTAGACACACAGAATAAAGCATGACATTGGAGTGAACCACAGACTGTATTATATCATCAGAAACTATATGGTCCTCATCTTACCTAAATCAATAAAAAATGCCATTTAGTTCAGACAGTCATAATATACGTTATTTCTAAATATATTATTTCTCTTCTTTTGCTGAACACTTACATTCTCCAGATCTAATATCAGTGAAATTGCAGTGAATAATTTCTGGATATGTAAGAAATGCATTTTCTTCACATAAACTCCCCCAAAACTATTTCTGCTCCACTTGTTGAAAACAGTTTTTAAAAGTATTGGAAAATATTCTGTTTTTCTATTCTGAGCAATACATAAACCACCCTTAGTGAATGCTGTGAAGAGGAAATGGTATCTACATTTATACAAAGTGTAAAGGCTGCCAACCAACATTTTCTGTACATTGCAAATTATTTATCCCACTGCAATCTTTTCTGACAACAAGGTAATTGCTTCAATAATACAAAAACTAGAAAACTGCTTTTGCCACGCAAATCTTAGTCATACATAAAATAGAAAGCAAGGTGTAACTATTGAACAGAAAATCATAGGATGAGGAATATATTTCTTCATAGCACAATTCATTCAGTATTGAATTCAGAAGATCATTTCACTTATTCCTGCAGAGTTTTTTTATTCTTTGCTGCCTGAAAAGTTTCATACACATTTTATACTTATTAGTAATAGTTATTGTTGGTGAACATAATTTTGTATAACATCAGAAATGATTATTTTCTTTAGAGGTAAATAAAAAAAGAAGAACAAAAAGAACTGCAAACATTAAGAATCAGACAACAGAAAGAATGGAAAATTCGTAGAAGCCATGTTAGAGAAAAAGTGTAGGGCAGAGCTGCAATATGATCAGAGAAAGGATGATAGCTAATGGGTCACGACTGATCTTGAGCATCTTACTCAAAGGCAGTTTGATCACTAAGAAAAATGTATTTTAATTCAGGCTGTTCTGTAAGGAAACTCCTTTACTGCAATCCTGTTAAATGAGCCCCCCCAAAAGAATTTTTTTTACAAAGCTCTTTGATATGCTTCCTTATAGTGTCAAAGCCAAGACCTGTGCCTGCCCTTCAAGAGCAGATCAACACATTAGAAATGTAGTGAGGAACATTAGGCTTCATAGGAAGAAATCGCAGGCTCTGTGACTGTAGGGGAATGTGAATCAGCTTTTTGCTGAGCAAGTGGAATACACCAGACCAGTGGAGCAATGCTGCTATTGTGTGCTCCACTGTCTGTGTTCAAGCTCTGTCTCACAAATTGACTTAAGGAAATTTTCAGTAATATTTTGGTAATAAAGCAAAAGATTCAAAACATTTCCTTGTGTCACAGCTTGATATGTGACAATTTTTTGAACTCTCTTCACTCCCAATGCACTAACTTGTGGTATTCTCAATGGCCTGTCATGGCCAATCTCTGTATACATGTACCCAACTTTCTAGCCACTGAAAAAAGTTGGACCTCTGTAAAATGTTCAGAGATATCACAGTAAAATATGCCTTTGGCAGTACTGCTGGGCAGGTGTGATACTGAAAGCATTCTGCAGCCCTAAGCCTCCAGTGTGCACCCTGGACGTACCTGAAGGACACATGCCCTGGTTGCTGGGTAAGGAGGGTTCTCTGGTACAGATAAACAGGAGGTCAGGACTGCAGAGTGTCCTATGAATAGCATGGAGATAGAAACATGGACACAGGGACAATGGTAACAACAAAGGTAATCAGATACAAATCCTAGGTCTTAATACCTTGCTTAGAAAAGTGTGCATCCCACGCCTAACCCAGTAAATGCTTCACAGCAGAGAGAAGATGGCATACCCCAAACACTGTTGCCTGTGACTTCAAGGTCATAATAACGTACACTTAAAAATTCCTTTTTCACTACAGCTCCGGTTGTCACTTCTGACTCAGTATAACCCTGGAGCAGGGCTGACTGAGCACCATAGCAAGGTATTGCTCATCCTGAGCTGACAGAATTGCACTAAAAAGACAGGAAGAAAATGAATGCTCTGTTTACTGCTGAAGTTAGGCTGATCAAGGGCTATGAAACGGATGTGTGAAGGGGGGCATCTACAAATATTAAAGGTTTGTTTTTTTAAAATCATAGGCAACTGACTCTGTCAGTTTGCTGCACTTGTTATCAATGATGAGATCCTGATGTAGCATGACACAAATAAAGAAATACAACAATAATAATCTCTTAATCTTGTTCACTTTTTCATGTTCCCCATAAGTGTCATATCTTCTTGTGAGTATTAAGGTAGAATAAAGGAAGTAAATGACAGTTTCAGATGGAGTGTTTTTGATAAATACAAGCTGTTACAGTGGAGGTTTATTGTTTCAATTTTTCTTAATACAGAACCCACTGCTGCTCCCATCGATGTCAAAGCTACAAGTTTGTCTGTATCAGAGATTCTTGTTGCGTGGAAACATATTAAAGAAAGTCTAGGAAGACCACAGGGATTTGAGGTATGAACACAGAATATCATAATGAGAAGTCTTGTTGCTTTTGCTAGCGTTGCATTCTGTTAACATGTGCAGTAGTGAAACTTCAATAGAAATTATGCTTGGTTTAGCATATGTATGACTAGCTGTAGAACATAGGTCACAGCTGTAGCACCAGAACATATTTTATTTATTTGTGCTTGAAAACTGTTCAACACCAGTTCTTATGACATCTCTTTGATACTTCAGAAAGAGCAGAAAGAACTTCAAGTGACCCAGCATACCTCTTTCACAGGCTGGGAAGATTAGGTATTGACTGTTTCCATCTCTAAGTGACCAGTTCAAACTTGTTATTTACTGAGGGCAGTCGACACAGAGAAAGGAAAGAGCCTCTGCCATCCATGTGCTCTCATGCCGCAGGGGCTGGAGGACATCTGCTGGGCAGATCATAAGAGGTCAATGTCAGGGTGGGAAGCAGCTGCCGCACTCAAGCTCAAGCTCAACAAAGCTTACTAGCAGACAGCTCTTACTGAGTTGGGAAAAGAGAACCCGCCACAGCAATGGACTTTCTCACACTTTCGGATCCATTTGTAGCTTTGGATTCAGTTTAAAATCCAAACCTCCAGGAACAGATCGTATTTAGGACTAAAGCTATCCTTTGGGGCCACTACAACCCATCCTGACCTTGTGGTTCAGGCTGTCTGATTCTCATGAAGTATCTCAGCTAGACTCAATTTACTGATTTTGGGGTGCAGGTTGTTTGACTTGCTTTAGTCCCTTAGCGAGTGCTGACTCTTTCCTGATTCTCTATAGTAAAAATGATAAGAAGATATATGTGTAGATCTGTGGTAGATACCAATCACATGAATGTTTGAAGATGTCTTGTGACCTACTAGCTTGGAGTATCTCCCTTGCAGCACATCTGGACAAGACCTAGGGGCTGATGACCACCACTTATGACCTTAGGAAGGAAATGTAGGTGCTTGGGCAGCATCAGAGTCACCACAATCTCCAGCACACCCTCAGGCTGGACAGTCATGACCAGGAAAGCACATTTGCCCCACAGCTTAGACAACAGTCAGCATTTTTTAACCTGGCTGCAGTAGCCTCTTGATACTTAGATGTTCCCATATTGCTGCCCAGATTTACTCTCTTTGTATCAGAGGTGGTCTTCCTGATTTGGAAAGTGTTTAAACCTTTAGAGTTCAGCATACTCTAACACCAACAGTATCTGTTGTCTCTGTGTCTCTCATGGACTTCTTAGATAGGAAATTGGAAATTCTTATTGATACAGCAGGGGTTATTAACATTGAACTTTGCTGTACACCTATGTTAGGATTTTAGCATGAAGATTACAGAATAAATACTTCAAGCCAGGGACCTGCAGCTGACAGAACAAAAAATGAAATACATATAGAAGAACAGTTCCTTTCTACCTTGTCCATGAGTGTATTGAGGGTATTAGAGGAGCCTTCAGAGGTACTAATTTTATTTGGGAGACGAGGGTGCTTTCTTCCCTTCCCCACGTTTTCCCTCTTTGTTCATTTAGCCAGAATTCCTCTGCCCGCTTTCTGACAGACAGATTTTTCAGGGAGTAGTTTGCTCTTCTCTGTCCTCATTCCCAGGAAGAATTATGAAAAGAGCAGCCCTTAATAAAAAAAAAAGGGTAAATGCTGCTCTTCTGCATAATTCAGCAGGACAGAACAGCATCTGAGGACAGTATTGCTAGATCTTTTTAGTTCCATTTTTCGGGAGGATTTCAACAAAAAGGAGATAATGACTTATAGGATAAGTATAGTGAGTCAGTATGCTACAGTATTCACTTAGGAACACTAAGTCCACACTGTGAGCCAAATTTTGCTAACATACTGACAGTTTCTCTTTAAAGCATGCTCTCAGTGCAGAAAGAAAGGACTTGTATAGTGAGAACTGGGGTTAAATTGCCTCCCCCAAAGAACAAGTTTTATGCTTTCCATGTGATTCGCTTTCTTCAGCTTCCGTGAACACTATTTTAATTTAAAAATTGAGTAGGAAAGTTTTATCATATGTGGAACAGTGCATAAAATAGCTTGTAATACTCCCTTAATCCATAAATAGCGAATAAATAACATACAGAAATACAGTGACTTTGATAAAAAGATGAGTGCTTTTTATTTTAACAATCATATCGTATTGTGGACTGCAAGTAAAATCTTGCCTTAGATTCAAATTGAATGCAAAATAATGTGACTAGCCACTCTGTTTTCATGTCTCAATTTGTATTCTGCCTGTGGTCACCACAGCAGTGACAACCTCCTACACGATCTTCACATTTCCTGGCCTTTTAGCAATAGCAGTATAAAAGGGAGGGTGGGGGCATATTTTTTTTACCATTTGAATATTTGGGCTCTAATCAACAAAAGTGACAGAATATTTACTACATACGGACAAGTTCACAGTGACCCACTTTCACTCCAGCCCTGTTTGCACTTTGTGCTAAGGAGTAATGAAAGGCAAAATAACCAATTTCACGTTGTCATCCCTGAAAGGCAATGTTAACTGTTATGTCACATGAGTTTTATGCGAGGTTTCCTGTACTCATTTGCATCTTCCAAAACACATATTATTCCTGACTTTAGTACAGGTTTGTCAGCTGTCTGCCCAGCCTTACTAAATATATGTCAGCTACACTCTGAAAAAGTAGAAGTTGCTTGAAAACTTTGTCAGAATACTAGAAAACTACAGTGTGTAGTTAATACTTACAATTTAGAATCCATAACCTGAAGGTTATAAAATCTGTTTTAGCCCTAGGCAATATTTTCTTTGTCACTCGTACTGATAGTGAAGGGAAAGAGAAAGAACTCCTGGCTGGAAGACAAGATTTTTTTTTTCTTTTTTTCTTTTTTTCTTTTCTAGAAAACCAAGGCTAATACTTAAGTATAGATCACAAAGCTCATGTCTTTTTCAGTGGAACTCCCCCAAGGGATATGAGCTTGACTCACCTAATCAAAAGATCAAGTTGCAACAAAAAAAATTGAAAAGTAGAAAATCTCAAATGCCACTTTCAGAGAGGATTACTTGACATAATAATTTGTTTATATCACATTCTGCCTTTTCAAAGAAAAATATTCAAGTTTTTGCTGTTTCTTAGATATATGTTGTCTATTTTATACTGGAACAGAAAGATACGTCTACTGGAATTTTGGTGTGGGTTTCTTTTGTTTTTATAGAATCGTAGAATAGTTAGGGTTGGAAAGGACCTTAAGATCATCAAGTTCCAACCCCCCTGCCATGTGCAGGGACACCTCACACTATACCATGTTACCCAAGGCTTTGTCCAAACGGGCCTGGAACACCACCAGGGATGGAGCATTCACAGCTTCCCTGGAAAACCCATTCCAGTGCCTCACCACCCTAATAGGAAAGAACTTCCTCCTTATCCTGTTTAAGTTTTAACCCGTTACCCCTTGTCCTATCGCTACAGTCCCTAATTAAGAGTCCATCCCCAGCATCCCTATAGGCCCCCTTCAGATACTGGAAGGCTGCTATGAGGTCTCCATGCAGTCTTCTCTTCTTCAGGCTCAACAGCCCCAACTTTCTCAGCTGATCTTTATATGGGAGGTGCTCCAGTCCCCTGATCATCCTCGTGGCCCCCCTCTGGACTTGTTCCAACAGTTCCATGTCCTTTTTATGTTGAGGACATCAGAACTGCACACAATACTCCAAGTGAGGTCTCAGGAGAGCAGAGTAAAGGGGCAGGATCACTTCCTTCAACATGCTGGTCACGCTCCTTTTGATGCAGCCCAGGATGCGGTTGGCTTTCTGGGCTGCGAGCTCACACTGCTGGCTCATGTTCATTTTCTCATTGACCAATACCGCCAAGTCCTTCTCCGCAGGGCTGCTCTGAATCTATCTCTGCCCAGCCTGCAGCTGTGCCTGGGATTGCTCCGACCCAGGTGTAGGACCTTGTACTTGTCATGGTTAAACTTCATGAGGTTGGCATCAGCCCACCTCACAAGCATGTCAAGGTCCCTCTGGATGGCATTCCTTCCCTCCAGCATATCAACTGAACCACACAGCTTGGTGTCATCGGCAAACTTGCTGAGGGTGCACTCAATCCCACTGTCCATGTCACTTATGAAGATGTTGAGCAAGACTGGTCCCAACACTGATCCAGTCAGCCACGGAGTGTCTCTCTCTCCCTACCCCTCCCCCCCTTGTATTCCCCCTGCTCCCAGAGAGATAGGGAGGAGAATCAAAAGAATGTAACTCCCACAGGTTGAGATAAGAACAGTTTAGTAACTAAGGTGTAACACAAATCACTACTGCTACCACCAATAATAATAATGATAAAGGAAATAACAAAGGAAGAGAATACAATACCACCCGACAACCGATAATACCCAGCCCGACTGAGCACCAACCAATACCTAGTCCAACCCCACAGTGCACTAGGCCTTCCGGGTAACTCTCCATTACATCCTGGGCATGACGTGCTGTGGTATGGAATACTTCTTTGGTTAGTTTGGGTCAGGTGTCTTGTCTCTGCTTTCTCCTGGCTTCCCCTCCTCCCTGGCAGAGCATGAGACTCACAAAGCGGTTGGTCAGACTAAACATTTGAGCAGCAACTAAAAACATTGGTGTTATCAGAGCTATTCTCAGGCTGAAAGTCAAAACCACAGCACTGCCCCAGCTACTAAGAAGGAGAAAAAATGACTGCTATTGCTGAACCCAGGACAACTGCTTTACCCCTGTCCATTGTTCCATCATAGAAGGCCACCAGATTGGTCAGGTAGGATTTCCCCTTAGTGAAGCCATGCTGGCTGTCACCAAGCACCTTGTTTTTCATGTGCCTTAGCATGCTTTCCATGAGAATGTGCTCCAAGATTTTGCCATGCACAGAGGTGAGACTGACTGGTCTGTAGTTCCCTGGGTCATCCATTTTCCCCTTCTTGAAAATGGGGGTTATATTACCCTTTTTCCAGTCATTGGGAACTTCACCTGACCCGCGTGATCTTTCAAACATGATGGGGTTTTTCAATTAGTGAAGTATACATTGAAGTAGTTTAGAAAGAACATATAGATGTTTCTTCCAGAGGCTGGTAAAACAAGATGGAAAAAAGAAGAACCGGTGTTTCATCAGCCTGAATAGCAATTTACAAGACTTAACTTTTGGAATTAATGAATTTTCCCAAACAATAAATTAGCAATTAAGCAGTTCTATGTATAAGTCAGTTTTGCCTACAGAGTCACTCTTATGCTGATTCAAACCCTTCTAAAACCCTGAAGACTAGAACAAAGAGTTATAGCAGAGCAGTACTACTGTTTTTTAAGTCTTCAAGGTACGGATCACCCCCTAGATTTGTAATGTGATCCTCAAGAGAACCGTATCATTTGCAACATCTCTACCACAAATAGTTTGTTACAAGACTACTAGCTTACCTAGAATCAGGAATGTAGATAATTATTGATTTTTTTATAAGAAAATATGATTAGATATTTATCATAGTCCTCAAGGTTGAGGTACAGCATCAGTTTTCATTCCATGTGTATGCAGGACGATGTGGTAGAAGATAGTACCTGAGAAAAGAGATGGAGGATGTAAGCTACTCCAGAGAAGACTCCAGAACCTAGGAGTATTGAACAGTGTTTTCTTTCTTCTTTCAGTCAACAGTTGTTTTGGTGAGAGGGAAGGAACTGAGGTTGATTGATAGACTTTTTTGCAGGAACCTGTCATCTTGTCACACCAGTGTCTTGATATGATATGAAAAGTACCTCTTCTGCTGTCCTAAGTGCTTGGTTCTCTTGCTACACTAACATTTACATGAATTCATGTGCCAGTTCAAGGCAGATTTGTGATAATGATATTTAAAATAGTTTTTATGAAATCTGAATCATGGTGTGCTTTCTTTACGGGGCTAGTAGCAGTTCTTTGATCTCACCGCACTTTCTCCCCTGGCATTTTCAATACTCTGAGATCTCTTTGAGCTCATTTTCAGTTATGTCAGTACTATTGATGTTGGTAAATAGTCAGAGAGCACAGGAAAGTTTGCATCTACTCCTATTCATCCTACCTAATTTAGGCTTTTATTTGATATGCTCCAGTTGTAGCTTTAATTATCTGTAGTCGACAGAAGAGTATCCAGAGAATAACTTCAACTTTACTGAGTTTAGAGAAGAAGGCCTGCAATTAGATCACATCAATTTATATCAAAGTATGCATACCCTAGGAAACAATTTAGGAAAAGAGTAATATTATGTAAGATACTGTTTAACCTAAAACTTCAGTGAAGTGGTCTGTAAACATTATAGGCAGAAAAATTTTACAGAGAAGCAAATTTTTAACATGATGATTTAACAATTGCTTAACCCACAGTTAAGACAAAGCAGGCTGCACGTTCCTGCATCTCCTCTAGTCAGTTGTTTAAACACTATTGCTTTCTCTCCAGCTCAAAGTTTCCCCACCATTGGCCTCAGTCAACAGTTATCTGAGTTCTCTTTTTTAATAACCAGTTTTTCCTTTAGTCCATGCAACAAATGGATGTTGCATTATGAAAGAAAGAGAAATGCATATTTTAAGATCAAAGTCCAAACTCACCTGGCAAAACTTTAAGAGGATTTTTAAAAGCAGGGACCAAACATGTAAGGGCTTTGAAGCACAGAAGAAATTGAAATAGAAGCACTGACTAATTGCATTTCATGGTTTTAGTGCTTGATATCGTGTATTAATTCCCCTAAGAATATCCCTTTGCCATGTGGTACAGCAGAACTGGTAGGGAATACCACATGGTTATTTTTGCAGATTTAACGTGTGCAAAATATAATTACTATATTAGAATGCCATATAAGCAGTGGTGCAGTGCATTTCCAAATGGGAGAGAAATATCAAAAGGGCTGAGTTATGTTTTTTTCCACTCTCCTCAGGCTTTAATACCTATATAGTCCTAACACCAATATCTGGAGAATCAGTTTTTCACAACTTCTTTATGCAAATATATTTGTATATACTTTATACAAAGCTTCCATGCAAAAGCTGTGGACTATCTACTGTGTTGTACATTGCATTCACATGAGACATGGTGTGCCCTGTGAATAAATAATAAGACCTATTAAGCTACCTACAGCTGTGCTTCTGGCTTTCTAGAACCAGCATTTCACTACTTCAATTACATTTCCACCCCTGCTACTTTCCACCTGTGTAACCCTGGGCAAGTATCTTTTCCTTTCTGACCACTTCCCCATTGGATTCTCAGCAGACTTAGTTAATGGATAATAGGGTCTCCAGGACGCCTCACTTTGTCTCTCACTACCTGTTTGTACAGGTTATATACACGTGGCTTAATACACATGGCTCTCATCAATGTGGTGCTAAGTTTGTACAGATGCATTGCAAGTAAAATGAAAAGAATCTGACCAACCGACAGATAATAAGCATTCAATTCTAGTGTGTGAATAAATGGTTGTTCATTCTTTTTTCCTTTCAAGAAAGCTGTAACTAGGTATTACTTCAGATACTAGTAGGGTTGGTCAAGCTTTCAGCTAGCTAAATACATCGGTGAATCATACATTTCAACAAGTAGTGACTATAGATAGATTAGTTATCTGAGCTGTACTTAATCTAAGAATTAAAGCAACAGCATTTAAACGAGATAACGCAGGCACACACACACACAAAAAGACAGATATTTATATGAATTTTACAACTGAAAGACTAGACTTTGAATTAGCACAAACTGATATACCCTTGATCAAAATTAACAAAGCCACTTAATTCAAGTGAAGATATGACCTCAAATGTGTATTTTTTGCAGCCAGGTCTTTCTAGATTTTATTTTTTATTAATAGAAGTCCTAGTGCAATTATAAAAGGTCAGCATAGTACTCATTGATCTTATTTCCCTATGAACCCCTTGGTTTTTAAGGTTTGCCATTTTGGGGGGGATACATTTGCAGGAGTGCTCTATTGTCCATGACCTTTTTCTCAGTGGAAAAGTAATCCAGATATAATATGAATAACTTATTATGAAATAAGCAACTTCACAGAAAAGGTCAAAATGTGGAATAAATGCAAGTAGGTTTCAGCGTGAATAATGGTAAGCTGACTAGAGGTCTTTGAATGGTACATTAGTGACATCTCCTGTTAAGGAAAATAGGGCTCCATGAGAACTACCTTACTTGAGTAAGTCACCTAGATATATTAAAAAGAAAGATACAGCACTGCTTTTTTACAATTATGCCCCGCAAATACCTGGTCCCTGAAGAAAGAGACTACTCAAATTCCTAGCTCAGGTCTATACCCTCTTTGAGATTATGAGTGCAGGCATCAGAAATATGGACTAAGAACCACCAAAGATCATTTATAGGGGGCTTATGCGTGAAAAGGAAGGGCACAAAAGTATCAAATTTGTGTTTACTAGAAACCTGTTTCTATTCAAGAACTAAAACTGAATCCACTTCCTTCTTTTTTCTTCATATAAGATTTTTCAGATGAATGAAAGATCCCCTTTGGTGTTCTGTCATTTCCTATTCATTACGCTGACAGGAAATCTCATGGCTCTCAGTTGTAAAGGACCAGGAAAGGAATATTGCTCACATTTCTTAACTGATGTGGTCACAGCTTTCCAGGGTAAACGTAGATATTCTGGTGACATAGCAGAGGTTGAGCTTTCCTTGAATTCTCTGAAATGTTCATCTTTCCTGACTTTAGTTAGATCTTCTCGTGCAAGTACACAGCAATTCAATGAGCTTCAGGTAATACTGTGATATTCTGAGTCTTGCCATTTTGGAGAAGTAAGCATTGCTTGGCTCTGAGGTTAGGCTGCAAATTCCACAGGTTTAAAAAGGGCCTTATGATCAGACAAAAAACATAAATGGCAAAATGACTCTCCACAGGATAACAAGTACAAGCATCTGGCCCTTCCCAGATGCCTATATTAATCCTTCATTTCGTTCCTTGTTGGCAGGTTGGTTACTGGAAGGACATGGAGCAGGAGGAAGCAGCAGAAAAGGTCAAAACTGAGGGAAATGAGTCATCCATTCTCCTGACAGGATTAGAAGGAAACACATTATATCACCTAACAGTGAGGGCGTACAATGCTGCAGGGTATGGACCACCTAGCACTGCTGTGCAGGCAGCAACCAAGAAGTCCCGTAAGTGATCTCAGTACCTTTGCTCCAAGGGAGAAGTCAGGGATCAACCCCTGCCCTCTTCAGTTTTCCTTTAATAAGGGTCTATATAAGTGGGGTTTTTTTTCTTTAGTAAGAGTGAATAATAATCAGGAATGATTCATGGCTTTGCTTTGATATTTAGACATAAATTCGAATGACTTTGCATTCATGAAAAAGTTTATATTCATAGAAAACAAGGCATTTTTCATAAAGAAGGGAGAGCAAAGAGCTCAAGTTCATAAGCTCCACAGAGCTTATGGGATGGGCAGAGTAGATACACCACAATCTATTAATTGACAATTATGATACCAAAAAAAAAAAATCATTAAGTATTCTTGCTAGAGCTGGGACCTTCCTAACACAACCAGTTTTACATGTAATGAAAGATTACATTTACATTATATGTTACATATATGTTACATTAATAGGTAGTTTATTTTGATTTTTGAGAAACTACCTATAAAATGTATTTATGTACATGCTATTTTTTCTTCTCAGCTCCCAGCCAAGCACCAGGCAATGTTATGTGGATACAGGATGGCTCTCATGTTTCTCTTGGGTGGGAGCCAGTCAAATCTCTAGCTAATGAATCTGATGTAAAGGGATACAAGGTCAGTGCTTCCCTCCCTTACTCACCTTTCTCTCTTCCAAAAAATTCCTCTTCCTTGTTGGCTCTTTACCCCTTTCTTGTTTCTCTCTGTAAATAAAGTAGGTTATACAGATTGTCTGCAATCAGTTTTCACCATGAAAAGCAATAAATAAAATTTAAAAGAGCAAACTGTCCCAACATTTTCTGTGCTGTGATTTTCAACTAGTGATTATAGACTGAGTAAACTCTGAGAGGGTCAGATCATCATATCTGACTCAGAAGTGGCTATTAATAAGACCAGCCTGCAATGAAATTCCTACTAACAATTGAATTTAACTGTGTTTGCAGTAGGATTTCGAGAAATGCGGAAGAATAAGGCATATTAAAATGACATTAAAATTAATATTTTTATAGAGCAGAAACACAAATAATTCAGTTTGTTTTGTGATCATGTTGGTGGTGTTCAACAATTTGGATGGTAACATCTGGCATTTAAAATTTTGAAGTTTTAAAGAATAACATACAGATTAGCTCTTAAATATCAAATAATAAAAAACAATGAAATTCACTTCCATCTTTTAAATCAAAGCAGAATGATTTTGAAGTTTTTTGGGGGGTGAGAGGTTGAAGTATATATACAATCATTTCTATAGACTACAATCTGACATTCCCTCTGACACATCAGGAAATATCAACACGAAAGGATAAAATGGTTCAAATAAAGCAGAAGCTGCTCTAACCTTTATCAGAATAGTTGAGATTCTGAAAAAATTATGAATAGTTGAGATTCTGAAAAGTTGACTGCTTTGGATTTTTTACATCCCTCTGAACTTTTCAATATTGCCTGGGAACAGAAACTCTTACACAAAACCAAAAAGACAGGCATATACTCACTCGCTTTCCTCCCGTGTACTATAAGCTTGCACTGAGTTTCACAGGAGATGGAGGGACAGATCTGAGCTAATCTCAGCTAATTTAGCCAAGGTAAACACAGTAAGGACATTATTTAGGGCATTTTCTTTACATTTAAAGTTGGATTCTTAAGCCAAAACCACAAATGCTTACTTGAGCTTGGGGATAAGAATTTGAATCAGAACCCAAAATGCATTTTGAAGAAATATTTTAGAAAACCATGTGAAACACCTGATTTTGGAGAGGGCAGATGCTATATCTTTGGTGTGGGTCATAATCAATGTCCTTTCACATTCATTGATTGATAATATACTTTGCTATTAATGTTTTGAAATCACTGGGGAGAAGGAAGAACAGCAGATGGCTGTTGTCAAGAAAACTTTAATAAAATTGTGAAACAGTTCACATTTCACTGACTGCACTATCTACACAAAATGTCTGGGATATAACTTGAAAGACCATTATAATCATCTACTTTATTGACGTAGGTATTCTTTAGGCAAGAAGGCCAGAGCAACAGTCAAGTTATAGAAACACAGAAAACCTCTGCAGTGGTGCTTCTTCCTGATGTTGGTGTCTACATCATTGAGGTCTGTGCTGTCAGTGAAGGAGGAGATGGGACTGCGAGTCCCCAGATCAGAGTTCCATCTCTTGCAGGTAAGGCTACACTTATATTAGGAAAAGTGGTGATTATAGCAATGCTCATTAACTCTATTATTCTCTACCTGAAAAAAAACCAAAACAACAACCACTCAAAAATCAAAAACCATTCTTACAATTCTCTACCTATTACATGAAATCATTAATCAGTCTTCAGCTCTATGCTGAAAAGAAAGCATCTAGTGCCATTTCAAATGCTCAAGAGCATCTGAGGCATTCATGTGGGGCTGATAAACAAAGCAGAGGATTTACAGGAAACTTCTCTCTTTCTATGATAACATCTACAAACCTAACAGAGCAGTAGATGTCTGCACGTGTACTAGGTGTCTCAAATAGCATTATAGTCATCTGAGATATAATCCATACAAACTGACACTGGAGCCTAGACAGCAGTTCAGCTGATCTTCTGAATTTAAATAGCTGGACAGGGGCACATAAGGACACCCTAAGGTATCCCAAACATTTGCACAGAACTGGCAGATACTATATGAGACTTAGAAAATACACACATCATTCTGGACCATTAGTCAGAGGCCAGAGGTTTACTATTTAACACAGCTAAAATGGCATGCATTTAGGTAGCTGAATCCCATGTATGTGCCTGCTTTAGAATAAGCTGAATTTCTCTATAGGTCCCACTGACTCAATTGAGTAGAAATTATTTTCTTAAATGATTAATGTATTATTATGATGTTAATTATGATGTCTAGCTTCTCTTTCCTCAGTTACTGCAATATACTGAAAGAATTTAAAGTATCAATAGTATATAGGTAAGAAAGGGATGGAAGGCCTAGTGGCAAGAACCGGAAAATAACATTGTCTTTTGCCTAAACATAGTGAAGCAACTTAATTCTAACTTTCTGCTAACACTTTAAAATTCTACAAAACATTGCTTTCTATGAGTCCTTATAGACAGCTATCCAAAAAGTGTGAACCCGAAACTTCAATCTTCACCTAAATTTCAGCTCCACTCTAGTCACAAACTAGATGCAGTGCTATCATCAGAATGCAGAAGGCACCAATCCCTCCTCCATGGAATATGGAGTTTCGTGGTTTCATGTATCTTTTGAGCCATAATTCTAGGATGCTAAACCTTTCATTCCCTCTAACCTGGTATTTTGGTTAGATTATGCACAACAGATCAGTTCCACTCAGAGCAACTATTGTCCAAAGAAATCCGGTCTGGTTCCCTTCCCATCCTGCAGTCTGTTGCCAGCACCAGCCCATAGCACAATTACCATTAGCATGGCTTTTAAAGGACTCCTATGATCTAATAACATCACTGGGCTGAGCAAAAGACTACATTTTCCTCTGGATAAACATCAAGATCAAGGGCTAGCTTTGATTCCTTGTTCCAGGAAGATTTGTGTTTGTGACTCAGGGCATCTTATGCAGTCCAATATTTTTTGAGGATTAAGGCATAAAATCACATACCATTTTGGAACTTCCTATTCATTGTTCCTTCGCTTTTAATTTTAGGAGGGAAAGTAACAAGTGCTCAATCCACCTTACATGTGTTGTCTACTTCCTCATCCTCGGTAACACTGATTTTGGCACTGATGGTTCCTTCAGCTTCATGGTGAAGACTGCAGATTTTGTTGTTGTTGTTATTTTTTTGCTTTACCTTGATGACACCAAGGGATGGAGTTTTATGTCCGTGGAGTAACTGGAAACCCAAGCTAATGCTTAAAGAAAGACCCATAGAAAAGCCTGTGGTGCACTTAGAGGAGCGTTGGAGACACGGTCAATAATTCACCAGGTTTTTTCCTCTTCTTTATTTGTAAAAGTCCTCTGGGGAGGGGACACTTCTTGGCCCAAAAATATGCAGATTGTATGTAATAAACTTTTGTAAGCAAAGGTAATTTCTGTCAAAGGTACTTTACTTTTTTAATACGCTCTATTTTGGTGACCCCAGTCATGTATCATTAGGTGTTTAAATAGTGGTGTCTAGTACAGTACATCTGTTTGGTTTGGAAAAAAGTCCTTTTTAAAATATAGAACAAAGTTTGATACAGCTTGGTTTTGTCAAATACTTTTCTTGCATCCCCTATGGCTGGTAGTTCCTACTGATTAGAGAAAAATATAGTTTAGATACACAGACCACTGCAAAAGTAGAGAGAATTTGTTGATTATCTATTTAGTAAAAATTATGTATGGTTATGTATTTAATTAATAAAAAGAATCTCAATAAAATACTAGACAGCACACCCAGAAAGGAGCAAAATGGAGCAGAAAAGCCATTTATTTTATTGCAAGATAAATGGAAAATGATTAAACAGAAAGAGTCTGTTTTTTATCAAATCCCACATGATTTGATGTCAGATGAATCAAATATTTATTTTCAATAGCCAATAAAAATTCATATTGCATATGACAATGAAAACATTGAGAATTTAAACATTATGCTGCTGAGTACACAAATAAAGCAATGCAAGGAGATAAACCTACTGTTTCCAACCACTTCTCAGTTGTAACTTTTTGTTTTCCTCTGGGTCCATTTTTAGTAACATTCTGTGCTTTATGTATTTGATAATCAAGTTGAAGTATGTATGAAAGCATATTATGGAGAGACTATTAACATTGTTTGAAATGTAATCATTCACATATATACAGACTCAAGTAGGATATATTTTGGAGAATGCTGTGTCTGAAAAAAATACTTGGCTAAGTGCTACTGGGCATCATTCCAGTTATTTAGCTAATTGGCTCTATTTTCATAGCTCAGTAGATATTATTCTTGTAGTGACTTTGTGCTGCCAGTTTTAATCCCCGCTTTTTGCTGTACCAAACAATTTTTCACTTGGTAGACAATGTGAACAATTTTTCTACATTGGAAGACCGTCTCACATATTGGCACCTGAATCAAAATAATCCCCAGGATATGTGGCATGTGAGTTTGTACAGCTATGGTGATGTGCACAGTGTTATGAAGGAGGGTGTTTTACCACCATGTATCTAGAGATCATGCCTAGGATGAACATTCCCTTGCCTTGGAAAAAGCAACTCAAAATTGTTCAACAAGCATGTCCTAACAGCGTAGTTCTACTGGCTGTCCATCCCTCTAAAAGTTTTGAAGCAAATCTATTCGTGTTGATGGTTTCTTGGTCTAAAATTCTCAAACTGTGCCCTTAGCAGCTTTAAAATAGTAGCCAAGAAGGCACAACTCAGATTGAGTGCTTGGTAGTTAAAAAGCTGCTGATCTTTTTTCTTTTGAGTGTTTTATCAATAAAATTTTTCAGAGATGGTTCAACTCAAACCTTTACTACTCACTAATGTTTTAAATAATTTTCTAAAAAAATAGGTTTTAAACTTACATAATCACTATATTGCTAGGAAAACAAAGGCAGGACAAATAGGTGAGCAAAGACTATAGATAGAGACAAAAGGAGACCTTCTGCATCTCTGCTTCTGGAAAAGCCTTTGAGATCAAAGAAAGGAAGGTGAAATGTACCTTGAGCAAACTCAGAAAATACCCACCTGGTGTCATCTGTAAAGCAGCAGCACTGCTACTGTGCAAAGAACTTGCATCAGCAAACCATGATTTTTCAAAAGGTTAAAATAAACAAGAATAGAGTGATGAACCAAAAAGCAAAATGGCTATTTTATAAATTAGTTAAGCATAATTTCCTCTATTTTTTATACAGTTGCTTACCAATGCAGTTTATTTCAGAGTATTCAAAAATGTTACAGTCACTGCTGGTGGCATTTTGGTTTAACAGCTTTCTGAATACAATAAATGGCTATGCTTTATATGGAGAACAAAAGCCTGATAAGGAGATAGAGCTGCATCTAGACATATCTATCTCAGTCTCTAGTATCAAGATACAGATAGAAACATTTAACATACCATCAGATAATGTAGTTGTATTACAGGGACAAAAAAGGGGTATGTTTTATACTCAACATGAACAGAATATGTATTTTGCATCTTAAATATATTAATAAACATGTTTTAAATGTTTAAGTATCTATGTATTACCTATTTGTTCCTTTGTAGAAGAAGATGATTCCTCATCATGACATACTCTTTTTTTAGTTGCAAAACTTACTTTCTTCATGTAAAAGATTGTAATGTGCAGTCTAGAGTCACTGAGGAGACTGTATTTTTGTATAATTCCACAAGATCTGTTTGGAAAAAAATAATTAGAAAGAAACTTTGTTTCGTAGACCAAAAGAAAGTGTCATGGCCCATATAAAAATGTTAGATATATTGTATACAATCTGTATATATGCTATATATAATGGTATATACAATGTGGAAGACACAGTAATATAATAGTTCCTGTGTACTGTTCTTGTAACATTAGATCTTTTTAATAAATAATTCTCTTTTTATTGACTTTTATCTTATCTCCTGTCAGCTCCTGAGTTATATTCATAGACTACAGGGTGACACAAACATTTTGGATTCCAGAAGCAATAACCTTTTAATTACAAAACTTCCAAGAAGAAAATCATGTATCTGCACAGTGAATATGGACAATGGAGCCATGAAAATTACATAATTTTTGGCATCCTGCTAATTTCACATATGCTCTTGTTTCCCTGTATTGATATTACTCTTATAATTAAATAAAAGGAAGGTGCAGGAAGGCTGGAGCTCTCAACATGAAACTCTACAAAAAATGCAAAATAAGTCTGCAAATCAGCTTCAGAGAAAAAAGCTCTCTGCATTGAAGGAAAAAAACAACAACAAAATCATTAAAAGAACTGCTTTACAAAGAAGCCACCGAGGGCAATCCTCTATATACTGATGTAATATCTAGTTCCTGGTAACTCTCTGGTGCGTATGACATTCTTTCAAGTGTTACCAGTACCCCATGGCTGTGCAGGTACATAAGCATGGTGGAGCCATTTCTTATTCAGTTGAAATGTTTAGTTGCTTTGTCTTATATTTGAAATACTTTGTGTGACAAATCACAACAAAAAAGCTTTCAAAAATACACATCAACTTGTGGAGAAAAAGTATAATAATGGATGAGCTAATTATAACAAATATTTTTTGTTTGTTTTATTTGTGTTTTTAATAATCCCCAGTCAGTTCTTTATAAAATGCATATTTATAGGGGTGGATGACTTTGCAACACATTACGAAGTCAAAAGCCCATTTTGAAAATAAAAATAAATCGGCACATTCACCATTTGAACTGAGACTTCAATTACAAAATGAATATGGCCTGCATAGCATATTATATCAGGACTTGCATTAAATTAGTTCTGAATGTCACAGAAAACTGTAATGACCTGGTTTTGCTGACATGGAGAAATGTGCATATTGAAAATCCATACCTTATCAGAACGTCTACCAAACTGCAGCCCACTCTTGCCCTTTTATGGACATCATCCCATTTCCTCTGAAGATGAAAGACATTTTCCTTCTTAATTACTTCTTACGCTTTTGAGCAAAACAATATCAAGGATAAGAGAAAAAGAGCAATATTTTATTACAATAGATTAATTGGCTTTAGGCTATTAACAAATAGCCTCCCTAAGCATGCCAACACATGGGCTGCTTCCCAAAATACAGGTCTTCAGTCTGCTCTAAGACTTTTCTCTCAGTTCCAGTAAAGACTTTGCCTTTATTGTGGTTCATCTTTTAATACAATTATACAATAATAATTGTGTATATATACTAAAGACTCACAAGCCTAGAAGAAAAATCTATGGAAACTTGTACATTATTATTACAGGGGTCAACTGCTTAAGCACACTGGCACAGATGTTTAGATGTGAAGCTATTCTTCCTTTCAGAGCTCCTTTTCTGTTGTCAGACTTCTAACTGAGCACCCCAGCTTGTATAAAAACCTACTTAGTCATCAGAAGAAACTGATAAAGAAATCTGTGATACCTCTTGGTTCATCTTTTACTATCCTGAAATATATATGTCTGGCTAGTGAAAAATACCTTCCTTTTTGGTATTTTTTTTCTTTTCATTTTTAAAAATATAGAAAAAAAACATGACAGTCTTCCTGAAAGATAGAGTTATCAAGATGAATAGTGTCCTGGGTTTAGCAGTGGCAGTCGTTTTTCTCTTTCTTGGTAGCTGGTGCAGTGCTGTGTTTTGACTTTCGGGCTGGGAACAAAGCTGATAAAAATGATGTTTTGGTTTGGCCAAGGACTTTGTTAGCCTCATGCTCTGCCAGGGAGGAGGGAAGCCGGGAGGAAGCACAGACAGGACACCTGACCCAAACTGACCAAAGAGGTATTCCATACCACAGCACGTCATGCCCAGGGTATAACTGGGGAGTTATCCGGAAGGGCTAAGTGGACTGCAGGGTTGGAGGAGGTATCGGTCGGTGCTTGGTCGGGCTGGGGGGGCAAGTTATCGGTCACCTGGTGATGAGGTGTTGTATTCTCTTCCCTTGTTATTTCCTTTATCATTACTATTATTGGTGGTAGCAGTAGTGATTTGTGTTATACCTTAGTTACTAAACTGTTCTTATCTCAACCCATGGGAGTTGCATTCTTTCTGATTCTCCTCTCCGTCCCTCCAGGAGTAGCGGGAGGGCAAGAAGACTGGGGGAGTGGGTGAACAAGTTGTCTGGTTGGGGTTAAACTAGGACAGGCTCTATACATGTTAATCACAAATAAAGGTGTTCAGCATATTTTTATTTTGTTCAGAAAATAAGATGGGGAAAATGTATCGATTTCCTTTCAACAACAGAAAACGTGAATAAAAAGATACTGAGAGTATTTGAAGCATATCTGGGTCAAAGCTTTAGCAAGTACAATTTTACTCTAAGCTGCACTGCTCTGATTCCTGGCTGAGCAAGCATTTCCATTTCGTAATGACACCATCTCCTATTTCCTACAAAAAGGACTTTTTAAGACAGGATATTAAAACAGTATGCCCCTGATATTCTTTAAAAACTTCACCATGTGGAGTGACTGACTTAGAACAGAAGCCTTAAGCCAGTTCCTTAGTTTTGTATAACTCAATCTCTTATTTTTGAGTAATATATACACCCAAATACATCATTATTTCAGTGAGAGTTATTCTAGTTGATGATATTTTATATGTACCTTTGTTCAAATTACAAGTTTCACATGTGATTCATGTGAAAACACTGAATTCCCACTCTGCTGTGACCACCAGATCGTATTGCATAGGCTGTCAGATGATCAGTAAAGGTAATGCATAAGTCTGGTATTAGTTCTTTTCTAACATGGAGAAGACTAAAGCAAATTGTTGATGTTTTCTGCTTATATTACATTTACTTTAAGTTATATTAGGAAAATACAAATCACCTGCAGTACTGAATGCAGTACAGAATGTCCCTCCTGCCCCATTACAGAGATGAAAAAGTAGCACTTAGCCCTGCCCTACAGTCTGTGGGCAGCCTCTTCTTCTTCTCCCTGCCCTATCCTGTGACAAAGTGCCAAAGGGTACCTGTGTATAGGGAGAGCAGGAGGGGAGAGACAAAAGGAAAGGGACATCCTTGGGCACAGTACCCCATAAGGGTGAGTTCACCCAGCCTCTTGCCCAAGCAGTGTTTGCTTTCCAACAAGCCGTCAGAAAAGGTAAGCCTTTTCCCTTCCAGACGTAAAGCAGAGGAAGTATTTTTCTGCATCTGGGAATGATTGCACTAGATTACCCTAAAAACTATGATCTGAAAATCTACTGTGTTAGGTTGCTATCTGTCTACACTTTCTGGACTTCTCAGGGAAATAGAAGCTAATCCCACAACTTTTCAACGGGAAGTGAAAGGAATTTCATCACTACAGATTTCTCATTTAAAAAAAGGATTTGAGTAACCAGAGTACCCACAAGGGAAAATATCAGTCTTTCATGCTCTTCACAAAAGCTGTGGCCATTAAATGCAGAAGATAAAGCTGTGAGGTTGGTGACTGAATGTATTATTGCAGCATGAGAAACAGGCTTGCAGTGGCAAAAAAGGAAACAAACCCCACATCAGATTTCTAGATCATTAATGGCTTGAATATTGCTGGATCTCTGCAAGTTTCCTCTGCAGAATGATAGTCTTTCCTTTTGGATCATTTTTAATTTGACCCACACATTCCATGGAAGTTTCTGTTTTACTAAGAGCTATGACACTGAAAATCCCTCAGCACAAGAGATCTGCAACACATTAAACCATGGTGTGACAGCATATTGGCAAACATACTCCGCTCAAGGCAGAGCTACTCCCACAACTCTTTCCTCCACTAAGAAAAAATTCACCTTCATGAACATCAGTGAGGTGGTGAGGCATTCCTGTTCTTAAATTGCTGCTGAACACTTTCGTACATCTAGTCACAGAGTACAACTGTTAAGACACTGTAAACAGCTAAAAAGGGAGAGAAGAATATGGGGGGGGGGGGAGCCCCAAAAGCCAGAAGGTCTTCTTGTATAGACCAGTAAACAAACCAAACCCAAAACTTACATTGACTCACATAACCCTTGCCATACAGATGATTTGGGGTTGGGAAGTCTGTTCCCCTGCACCCCCACCATAATTTGTTAAATTTCAGTAAAATAGGATCTGTATTGCCACAACTTTTCACAAGGCTCTTGGCAAGGTTCTATAGAGGAGGAATGCCAGCCAGGAAAAGGGAGCAACAAGAGTTCTGTTTTGTGGTTGACATTGCCAAATTTACAGAGCTCAGAAGTAAGGTGAGAGATGTCTGGACACCTTATACCTCCTTTGGACACCTAAATCTCAAAATTATGATGATATTAAGCCCTTTCAGGTAATTAAATGGCAGATAATGTTAGAGCACTCCAACAGAACTGCACAAAACAGAGTGAGGGAGGAAAAAGGCAATGGGTATGTTTGAATGCCAATAAAAGTCAGGTGAAGTAAATCTAAACCATACTAACTTCACGCAAAATGTGGAACTGAGAGGTGAAACTCAGGAAAGGGGATTTAGAATAATCTCAAAGTAAGTCAGAAACTCGTGGCTCATCATATCACCACATAGCAGCAGTTGGGTCCCATCAGGAAGATTACTACGAATAAGAGGCAACAACAGTTACCAGACAGAACTTTGGGTTTGTCACAGTACTGGTATGTGTTGCACTTGAGGTCTCCATAGCTCAAAAACGGCATAAGAGAAAGACAACTAAAATAATCGAGTTTATCATCTACAACATCTGCCACTCTGTGGAAAGGCTAAAAGGACTAGCTAGGACTTCTCAGCTTGGACACAAGTGGACAATGTGGTAGGAGATATCACACCCCAACTTGCTCTCCTGTTCTTCTTTCCTGTGCAATAGACAAAGTTTTACAAAGGTCTGTGAAAGACTGACTCCTAAACCTCTTTGTCTTTCTGTTTGGAAACAGTGGAACCCAAGTGCTTTACATGCAAACATAAAGATCCTAGTTTATCTGTCCAGTGAATACATAACTGTTCATCCAGACAGCTCCAATCTTGAAAAGATGCCATTTCAGAATACCCCCTATTCCGAGGGCCACAGCAGTCAAATCTACTCTGAGACATGTGGTACAAGTTAAAGAAGAGAGGTATTTGAGATCTATGGACCCCCCAGGTGGATCTTTAAATTATTTGCAGTAGACAGAATAAAAAACACTTCTGCCTCATTTTTACAAAGGGACACTCAAAAGTGTGCATGGGAAACTTGTGAATGTACCCAGGATAATGAAACCATCCTTCCCACAAGAACATAAAATGCAGGAGCTGAAACTGGATCTCCAGAATCAAAGCATAGCATTTTCACTGGCCATTTCCTTTAAATCATTACTGTTACTGTTTTATTATTACTGATTAGCTTGTAAGCTCATGGTAGCACTTGCAGGCCATCTCTGTTACCTGCTAATTAACTAAAGACTGTAGACGAATGAACACAAAACCCCACTAAGGATTTCCCTATCCTTGTACTGTTTCTTAAGAAAGACAGAGCCTGGAAGAGTTTTAGGTAAGACAGCAGAGCAGAAGCAAGTATCTGTTCTTTCACTTTTATGAGTAACTACATCACATTTACTGCCAGACCATCAGAGAACAGGGGAAATGAAAATGTAGCATTTTTACTTTCCCTTTTATGCTGAATACACTAAGTGGAATTATTTTGGTGTAATGTAGAAAAGATGCCTGATTGATGTACGTTATAATTTGAAAACTTAGTTTTCTGCTTCTGAGTACACACATACTCACTAATTAACTTGAACAGCAGTTTATAAGACCAGTTTTTACTCTGCCCATTTAATGAACAAAATCCAATCAACCACCCTGTTAGCGTAAATGGAAAATACATGTCTGCAAGAATGATAAATAACTGATTGCCATAGTGATTAGCATAACATGCCTCCTGGGAAGCTATTTGGCATTCAGCTCTCACTAGCAATTTTAAGGATTGATACAAGCCTTGGTGTGCTTTCCATTGGGCTTGCAGCTTACTTAAATAGGAAGATATCTTTTTAGATCTGATGACTGACATTTTCATTTTAAACTTCCGCATTTCTGTTTATAAGAAAATGAATTATATTTTTCAAACTGTTGCGGGTGTTTTCACATAAAATGTATGTTTGGCTTATTCCATTTAAAAAAATACAATTCCTTTTTAGTGGTCCCAGATGCTTCAAGCATGATAGCTGAGCTAAACCAGCCTCAGTAAGCTGTTGCTGAGTGACAATTAAGCAATTTAGTCACTTTGGAGTCTCTATCCTCTACTCTGGAAGTTTTTAGAGGCATGGTATACTTCAATTAACTGGGCTGCAGAAATTAAACACATCAGATGATCCCCTAGATTAAAAAAAATGGAGGATATTTGAATACACGAGAGGTAACTTGAAATGCTAATACCATTAGAGCACAGAGTATCTACACTTGAAAAACAAGTGATTCAGCTGCTCTTTGTAGTTCCTTAGCTTCCATTCCAATTAGGACTGTGCTTTAGTGTGTTGTTACATATTTTTAGCATATTAGCTTGTCCAATACAACATAAAAAACCCATTCAGCCACAAAAATAAATCGGGGGGGGGGGGGGGTGTTGGGGGGGTGGTCTTTGCTGAAGGCTGCTGTGCCTGTCAGAATTAACTGAACTTTGGGCAACATTCCTCCTGGACCACAGGGTCTTGAATCATCATCTCAGACTGGGTCAACAGAGCTGCATTTGGGTGTTTCTTCCATCTTGCATCTGTATGGGTTCACTTAAGCCCAAGAGAGTTGAGCCAGAAATAAATTCTATTTAAATTCTTAAGTTTAATACAGAAATCTTGAATTAACTGACTAGGGAAAACAAGCAGCTCATATATTCTACTTACCTTATAAATTTAAATGAGGCACAGCTTACAGAGAGGTACATTGAAAACCAGAATGGAGAGAAATACCCTCTCAAGCTAGCATAGATGCAAAAGGGCCGGAAAAAAAAAAATCAACCAAAGAAGGAATTAACTTAAAAAATTTCCTATCTGGTGAATTTGAAATGTTTCTTGTTCATCCTTGCATTATTAAATGTAATAGAAGACACACAGGATTCCTATGGGATCCCGCCTGCCAGCTCTCCTGCCCTCTTTGCCTTTACATCTCACACAAAACTGCTGATCACAGGAAGAAGATGCCAATGAAAGGCTGCCTGTGTTCATGGCCTTTCCCATGCCTGAAGGGTAAAGGCTTCTTCACCCACCAGTAATTCTGAACTGACTGAAAACAAGACCCTGACCTTTATTCTTACCCTCAGTAACAGTACTAACCTGAGCAACTGCTGAGGAACAGCAACTTCCATCTTAGCTGTATAGCCCCTGAAGAGCCTTGCATCACCTGCTCTGGGAATAAATTGTCCACCTTACCTTAAAGCACACTGTGGAGATGGGTTTCAAAGGTTTGTGTCTACTGAACCTGTTTTGAAGGGTTCAATTTTCATAATTCATAATATCTTTGAAGGTTTATACCTCCATCACAACCCTGGGAAATAGCTTCAGATGTGTTCCTTGAACAGCAGCTTTTCTGATTGCCCATTTAGAATATCTCAGAATGGCCCGTGTACAACCTAATTATATTCATGTTTACATGCTGCAGATATGCAAAAGGGAGATGTGTTACACTACTCCTTATTTAGTTTACACTCATAAAAGTGTCCAAAACCGTGAAAAGCTGCCACTGAATAAAAACCTAACCAACCAACCAAAGAAAACAACCAACCAACCAACCGAACAACTCTCTGTATATGCACAAAGCATTCATTACATTTGAAATGTTAAAATATTTTAAAGAGCTGAGGCTACAAAAACTGTGGGGCAGGTTTAAGATTAAAATTGATTCTACAATTTTACCTATTCCCCTAAATGGTACTTTTTTACTTGAATGCTTGTAAAGAACTCAGCAGAAGAAGAGGTGGAAAAAATAATTATACCTGGAGAGTGAAAAAATCCACCAGTGAGATAGTTACTTTAAAGTAAAAAGTCAGTATATATTAATAAACAACCTGTATTGCAACATCACATAAAGCTGACAGTCTGATGCTCATTAAGATATGTATAAAACTCAACAAACTGCAAAAAAAGAATACAATCAAAGCAAGCAATAAAAATTCTTAACCTCCAACACTTTAAGAAATTTAATTTTCCACTGCACAAAAGAAGACCATTTCAGTTCAGGCTTCCCAAAAGTATTCTAATCAGTTTCCTGTATAATTTGGCATGTTTCAGGTTTGAGTTTTCCAAAGTGAAGTTACAGAATAGATTCTAAAATGCTCATGGCTTCTTTTGTCCTTAGCTTGTATGAACCTTCTATATGTATGTACATATAGTTATCTTGTATGTAACTTCTATAACACCCATTATGTTATTAAGCTCAAATAATTTCTTTATTCCAACATTCAGTAATAATGTGGGCAATTCTTGTACATTCAGGCTGCTGCTTCTCTCTGGTACCTAAATTCAGAATAGGCATATTTGCCATTTCATTTTTCAGTTAAGTTGGATATATTTTAGCTAAAATGAGCTTTCCATTCAGTTTTGTTGTGTCTGTATTTCAGTCCAAGGGCTCCCACATATATTACAGCAGTGAAGAAGGAGGAGTTTAAAACTTCTTTTTCTGTGATGCAGTAGTTGTATACACAGTTCCCATTCATTGTCAAGCACATGAGGCATGTGCATGTCTTATGACTTAAATAAATATCAATTGATGTATTGTCATTAAGGTTTCTTATCTTTCCTTGAATTACTTTAAAACAGCATTGCTTAATGCATGATATTACAGTGCATAATTAAACAAGAAGTGACTAGGATAGATGGTGACCTTTTCCAAGTGATTTCCATACATAACGTGCTGCATGAAATGTGAAATTCTGGCTCCTGAACGAAGCTTATCAAAAAGAAAGACTGCCCTCTTTTATACTACCATTCTACAGTGCTGTGTAAATGACTAGGATCTTTAAGGCAAAATCATAGTGTGTGACATTTCATTTTCATAACCTTTTCATTCCATGAAAGTATGTTTTAATGGTATAATCCTTGTAAAATATTAATAATTTTGCTGGATGTGACAAAATTTATAAGGCAATATACTCAGCATCATTTATATGAGTTCCTATTATAAGTGCACTCCAGGTATACAGAAACAATTCTACTGAAAAAGTGAAATATTAAAAAAGATACATAAAATAAGCTGTGGTTTGTGTATCAGTGCATTGTTATTAACTTGAAAAGCAGTTTTACTTCAAGGGAAATGCCAGATTTCAAGTAAGGCCCAATTCTGACTAACAATGAATCCATATTAGGCAGAGACAACTTTTCACACAGAATAATAATTTTAAATTCTGTTTTATACTTACAGCATCTTTCACACTGACCTTGAAAAGCTCCCAAGTACATATCGTACAACTGGGTGCAAGTAATCCTTATGCATAGGTAACCGCAACCAGGTTTCTAGCATACAAAATCAGTGTAATGTTCATTTCCATTAAAAATAAAAATTAAAAATAAAAAAATCCTTCTTCTTTCCTAACTGTTCAAGATCTACTTGTTTTATTCCTGGGAGGTTTAAGGAGTGAAGGAGTTACCTGTGTTGATAAGGAAAACATGATCCTGCTTAAGGCAGAAGCCTGGAAATTCATTGCACAGGGATTTATTTTCTGGCCTTTTTGTACCTTTCCAAATCTCCTTTGAACATGTAGCTTTCCGTAACATCAAATGCTGCTGGCACATGGAGAAGGTATGGAATATTGACATTATTGTGTAAAACACATGAAATTGCAAATGTATGACAGATTGATAGAAATTCATGCTATGATGTCCTTGGTTGGTATAGCTCTCTATTTCTAAATGAATAGCATAGGAAGAAGTTACTCCTGAGTGAATTGTCCTGCTGAGCTTACCTTCACCAGTTTCCATATAAGAAGACAGAAATCTGATAGTAAGTCACAACAAGAACAGACGCAAGATAGAGGAGGGGACAAAGAAATTGTTGTCCAAGCTAGGTTGTCCAAGCAGAATATAAAAACACTTCTCCAGAGCTCTGTCATGAAAACAGAGGGAAAAAAATTGCATCTTATCTGAGAACTAGCCAAATCTGATTATAGCCCAGTCTCTGTAAAGGATTATTTTACCTTGTAAGTCATAAGGATATATTTATTCAAATGAAAAAAGAGTTTTATAGAAAGTGGAAGCAAGGACAGGCGGCCTGGGAAGAGTACAGGGATATTGACTGGGAAGCTAGGGACCAGGTTAGGAAAGCTAAGGCCCAGTTAGAATTAAACTTGGCTAGGGATATGTAAGGATAACAGGAAGGGATTCTACAGGTACATAGCAAACAAAAAACAGATTAGGGAGAATGTAGGCCCCCTCAGGAAGCTCTCAGGTGAACTAGCTACACAGGATTTGGAGAAGGCTGAGGTTCTGAATGACTTCTTTGCCTCGGTCTTCTCTAGCAAAGGCTCTGACCGCACCACCCAAGTCTTGGAAGGCAGACGCAGGGACTGTGAGAATGAAGAACTTGGGCCCACTGTAGGAGAGGAATTGGTTCGAGACCATCTTACAAATCTGAACATGCACAAGTCCATGGGTCCTGATGAAATCCATCCACGGGTCCTGAAGGAGCTGGCAAATGAAGTTGCTAAGCCACTGGCCATCATATTTGAAAAATCATGGCAGTCAGGTGACTGGAAAAAGGGAAATATAACCCCCATTTTCAAAGAGGGGAAAATGGATGACCCGGGGAATTACAGACCAGTCAGTCTCACCTCTGTGCCTGGCAAAATCTTCGAGCAGATACTCCTGGAAGGCATGCTAAGGCACATGAAAAACAGCAAGGTGTTTGGTGACAGCCAGCATGGCTTCACCAAGGGGAAAGCTTGTCTGACCAATTTGGTGGCCTTCTATGATGGGGCTAAAGAACTGATAGACAGCTGTAAAGCAGTTGACGTCATCTACCTGGATTTGTGCAAAGCGTTCGACACTGTCCCACACGACATTCTTGTCCCTAAATTGGAGAGACATCAATTTGATGAATGGACCACTCGGTGGATAAAGAACTGGTTGGATGGTCGCACGCAAAGAGTTGTGGTCAATGGCTCAATGTCTGGCTGGAGACCAGTAACGAGTGGTGTCCCTCAGGGATTGGTGTTGGGACTGGTCTTGTTTAACATCTTCGTCGCTGACATGGACATTGGGATTGAGTGTGCCCTCATCAAGTTTGCTGATGTCACCAAGCTGTGTGGTTCGGTTGATACACTGGAGGGAAGGAATGCCATCCAGAGGGACCTTGACACGCTTGTGAGGTGGGCTGATGCCAACCTCATGAAGTTTAACCATGACAAGTGCAAGGTCCTACACCTGGGTCAGAGCAATCCCAGGCACAGCTACAGGTTGGGCAGAGAAGAGATTCAGAGCAGCCCTGCAGAGAAGGACTTGGAGGTGTTGGTCGATGAGAAAATGAACATGAGCCGGCAGTGTACGCTTGCAGCCCAGAAAGCCAACCGTATCCTGGGCTGCATCAAAAGGAGCATGATCAGCAGGTTGAAGGAGGTGATCCTGCCCCTTTACTCTGCTCTCCTGAGACCTCACTTGGAGTATTGTGTGCAGTTCTGGTGTCCTCAACATAAAAAGGACATGGATCTGTTGGAACAAGTCCAGAGGGGGGCCACAAGAATGATCAGGGGACTGGAGCACTTCCCATATGAAGATCGGCTGAGAAAGTTGGGGCTGTTGAGCCTGAAGAAGAGAAGGCTGCGTGAAGACCTCATAGGAGCCTTCCAGTATCTGAAGGGGCCTATAAGGATGCTGGGGATGGACTCTTCATTAGGGACTGTAGTGATCAGACAAGGGGTAATGGGTTAAAACTGAAATAGGGGAAGTTTAGATTGAATATAAGGAGGAAATTTTTTCCTGTTAGGGTGGTGAGGCACTGGAATAGGTTGCCCAGGGAGGTTGTGAATGCTCCATCCCTGGCAGTGTTCAAGGCCAGGTTGGACAAGGCCTTGGGTAATATGGTTTAGAGCAAGGTGTCCCTGCCCATGGCAGGGGGATTGGAACTTGATGACCTTAAGGTCCTTTCCAACCCTAACTATTCTATGATTCTATATAAAATAAACATCTTGTAAGGTATTTTACCTTCTAAGGCATAAGGATCACAATCTATTCTTAGGAAATCCGGAGGCAATACTGATTGACTGAATAATGCCCTACTTCAAAATACACATAGTTTTCTGTGTGTCACTTTTGTAAAAGAGGAAGTATTTATATGTAATGTAATTTGAGAGTTTTAGACTAAATTTCTAATGTGCATTTATTCATTCCCACCAGTATATTGTTAGTATTTACCTCAGAAACAGATGCTCATTTGATCTTAGATACCTTAAAATGAGTCATGCCAGTCCCATGCTGTTTAATTTACATGTACAGTCAGACATTTTATCAATTTTTTAATTCCATGGCTATATGCTTAGTCAAACTTTTTCTTTCATTTCTACTGCAATTACTTTTCAAGTTAAAAAAAATTTAGCTCAATTTAGTACAAAAACAAGTTTTTTGAAAAACATAGCTCTTCAAAACTTACAGGTAAGTCTATTCTAATAAACTAGATTTAATAATGATCCTATTTTGAATCTAAATTGCCTTCTGGACACCTGATATAATGAAAAGATGCATTATTGTCCTTAAGAAAATAATCAGCAGATTGTAGCAGTTTTAGACCAAGGCGAGAGTAGTGACTGAATGTTCGTTTTGGTTAGCAGAAAGAGCTTTGAGAGCTCACAACTTAATTAAAATGATTGTTTTTTTCAGGGCATGGAATGACAACAGGTGATAAATGAAAATACTAACAGATGACCTATTCATTCAAATTAAAATCTTTATAAATTGCAAGATAACATTAAGATCTCCTTTTGCATCAAAATTATCACTAATGTGGAAAAGAAGCTTGCTCTGTTTCAATTATAATACCAGCAGCCAGTTGCTAAGATCTTTGTGGTCAGTGCTCTTTTTCCAAGAGTTGGCCCTCTCATTATGTGGTAGAATAGCTTCCTCCATAATTAAACTGTGCCTTAGAAAGATGAGTTCTGCTCTCCAATCTGCTACTGGGTATTTCACAGTTGTAAAGTAAGTGCTTGGATATTTTTCTATGGTTTGGCTTTGGAGCTCTGTCTCAGTGACATCACGGAATATGATGAGACAATTTCTCAGAAAGTAGGATCGTGCCATTTGCTCTGATATAGATGGTAACTGAACTGAGAGACTTTCTGGAAAGTTATACTACTGATTTTCCCTCCCCTTAAACACACGTTCTGATTCTTGAGTTTCTACCCTTTGCTTGTGAATTTCCTCATCTTTGGGAAATTAACAAATTCAAACCATAAGGAAGTCTAATTTTGCAAGGACTTTTTTTCCTTCTGATCATCGAAATAGAGCAGGCTGGCATTTGCTGAAAAAGCCCCTCTGCATAATGTGTACTACCCATGGCACATTTTTACAAAGGAATTAAGATATTGTTGCATGACTCTCAATGCTAATAGTGCAGATAGGAAGAATTAAGTCTTATGTTTTCACAAGCAGTATATTCTAATTATGTGGAGGAACTTCCCAGAATACTAAAGCATATGATATGTCCAAGGTTCACTATTTAAGGGATGAAAAAGATGTTTCTCACTAATTAGAAGAGTGGAGGAATAATAAAAATCTTATCTCAGGACAGAAAGTAAGAGAAAAATAGCCAGGCATTTTACCCTTCAGAAAGGTTTGCTTAAGCATTTCAAGCCATTTCAGTGCTAACAGGTCTCATTTCCCTGATGTAATTAGTAAAGGAAACAACAATTACCTGCAGGTTCATTAAATAAATCAGCACTGTTACTCATTGTGAAGCTAATGATCAGTAGGGCAGATGATTATTATGGGCACAGTACAGTCGTTGGTATTCAACAGCAACACTTTACTAAAGAGAGTATTATTCTGCTTCTACATTTAGTCATTCAGATATATGAATGCTTTCTCAGTTTTCATTTAATAAGTGAAAATTATTCTAACTGGGACTGTTTTGCAGTCTAATAAAGATAAAAAATTTTCAGAGTATAATAAATTAATTGTCTTATGTCAGTTTCTATGAAACAGCTTTTGCTTACATTCATGTCATCTATCGCAGACCCACTAGCAACATAATGCTAGTACTTATTGTCGTGAAACTCTTAATTTAATATCACTTAAGAAAATCTGGATCTATCAGACTATTAACTTTCTTTGCCAAGAGACAGCCTCTCACACAGCAGTTTCCATTCTAAGCTGGCTGGGAGCCCCTGTCTCTTCCTTTTCCCAGCTTTGTAATATTCCACCTAGACTGCAATAAAGCGGTATGCATAGGTGTGAAACTCCCAGTCCTTTGGAGTACACATCTAAACTGCTTTAACACTTCTATAGTATGTTTCCCCAGAATCTCAGGTTCATTTTAATGCTTTTGGTCTTTATTTTCCAGATGACAGATCACTGGGGTCCACTGTGTGCATGTATATATTTCTATTGAAAAAGAAATCCAACACTTTGAGGAAAAATTGTAGTGAGGAACTGTATTTCTGAGGAGGGAAAAAAAACAAACCAACCAACCCCAAAATAATTTTTCTACCATAAAAACTGAGCTCATTGTTCATGACAGATAGGCTTTGAGAATTTTCTGAGACAGGGACTGAAATTTTACAAGAACAAGAGCACAGGTATCCTCATCATCTCTGTTCTAATTGCGCATTTCTTACCTGCTTCCACAAGAATAAACTCAGAGCAACTTGGTATATAACAACTCTTATCTCTCTAAAGTATCAGCATACCATATTTTCTTCTTATTCTATTCCCAGGGAATGTAACATATTAACATATAGTAACTACTGGCATTATTCCTATAGCGGAATAGTACTATCATTGTCCTTTCAGCATCCTTTCAGCTACCCCAGAAAGATTCCTCAAGAAGTCCCACCTGTAAGTTTTTCAAGTGTTTTGTAGCTTGAACAGATCTTGTAAAAATTATTTAATAGTAAAGAATCAATTACAGACAGTTAAAGCATTGCTTCATGATGTTTTGACCACTTTTTACCTCCAGTGAGAATTTATTGGGATTTTGTGACACAGGAACAAACAGGCCAACCATTGCCTTGGCCACATTTTACTAGAACAAGCAACAGATGGACCTTTGTCTTACTCTCCCAGCAGGCAGAAAGCCAAGCAATGTCCAGCTGACCAACAGTCTGGGAGTCAGAGGAAACCTCTCCCCTAAACTGACCTGTTTCATAATTATTTCTTTTGCATAAGTGTCAAACAACAAAACCAAGGCTTTATTTCACAGGGCCTTTGTGCAAACAATAGAGTAAGATTCACTACGTGTCCAAAGAGCTTGGAAATCAAAGAAGAGTTCACAGTTCCAATTACCATGCTTTAAAAGACAGAAGTATTTCCTTTTGGATCTGGCCTCCAAGCAATGTAAACATCATTTTCATGTAAATAAATAGAAACCGAGGAAAGAGAATGAAGCTACCGTATAAGCCTAATATAAGCAGTTATCTCTGAAGTGAATGGTTTCAGATATAAGGAGCTGTTTAAAACCCAAACATAAATCACAAATAAATAGGAGAAAAAATTAAATTGACTTTCACAATTTTTCTCAGTATACTCAGCAGCAAAGTGGCAGGATATCCCAATCCAAGTAAACAAATTATACTGCACATCAAAATAATAACACATAATTTTAAAACCCACCCTTTATTCAGCAGAAAACCATTTACAAGATTTATGAAAAGGAATTTTTCACAAACCCCAGACGTTCAGCAAATATTGGTTACTCTCTTTATTCCCATTTCATTTTAAGATTATTGAGCTTGCAGTTTGCTAAGGGAACAGCCTTCATCTATTTCAAATATTATCAGAACTAGAATACCACTCTGCAAGAGAGAAGTCTGCAAAAAAGTAGCATTAGCTCTAAATAAATGGGCAAAATACATATATATATATGTATAACCATACACAAGCTCAGAGGTGAGGGGTAGGTGGCATTAGCCCAAATGAGTTTAAACAGCTTGAGTTTTGTTTAACTACCAGGTTTTTTTGTCTGTCTCTCACAGAAAATGTATGAGAATATTCTGAAGGAGTTCTCACCCTTTTCTATGAATACCATCTACTTCAAACAGATACATGTTAAGCCACTGCCAGCGAATACAGGTTCCTTTTGTTAAAGAAAGCATTCAACTAAACAAGTTTTGGAAATCAGCAGGCAACGATGATGTGGAACATATTCAAAAGGCAGCCCAGGCTAATATGAAAGCTAAGCTTTTGAAGGATGAGCTTACCAACATCAGTGAGAGACAAGAGTCAAACCTCCTACATGTCCCACTGTTGTTAAATAGACAAAAAGTTATGCCTTAAGACAGAAAAAAGAAATTTTAAAACCTGTTCAGACAATGTCTTTTGCTTTCCTCTCATAGCAAGCAGTAAATCTTTAATTAAATTAGAAGACTTTTCTCTGGATCTTTCACATCTTTTATTTGGGACTTGGCATCCCAACAGGCACTGAGGATTACCCCTCAAAGTAGTTCCTATAACCACTGATGAGTAAACCAGGTAAAAGCACGGGTCCTAAAGGCTCAGAGAAATAACTGTAGAAGAGCATTTCCCTCTTGAAAAAGTGGCTGTCTGCATCTGCCAAGGGGAACAAGAGCCTAGACAAACCATGTGATAAACTAAACCCAACAGGGTGAGCTTTATGGCTGTGCTATTCCAGTATGCTGGTGACTTATAGTCATTTTATTTCAGGAAAGAGTTGTCACAAGCAAAGATGACATCCATTGCTCTTCTCTTCAGTATACAGTATAGAAGAATGCACTGAAGCTGATAAAAGGTAGCCTGTACTATCCATTTGCTCTCTAAATCCTTCTGTCCTTTCCCAAGCCCTACAAAAAGCAATTTTGCACCAGGCCAAGACAACCTAGCAGTCAAATGGTACCAATATACCCAAAGGTAAAGTTGTGTTCTCAGAAAGGTTTCCTTCAGCTAAAAGTACACAAAGCTGCAAGGTTTCTTTCAAAACATGGGCCAAAACCAGAGATCATTATTCACACTGTGTGCGTTCTCCATTTCTACTAACACTCCATTTGAGTCCTGTACAGATCTCCTGAGACAAGAGTTTGTGTAACAATGAAAAATACAGAGTATATATAAAAATTCTCCATTATTACTTACCTTCCAACAAACACCTAAGGATGGAAGTTCAGGAATACAAAATGCACTCGTAAGAAGTACTCTCCAGGAGCAATCTCCTGACAGGACGAATCTTATTCTAATCACTTGGGAATTCAGTTTATATTTCTTATAAATAAAAAATTAAATTGTTGTTCTTAAAGCCTTTCATCATATTTCAATGCAATTGGTAATTCTTCCTACTTTTTACGGGCTTGAAAGTCTAAAGAACAAAAAAAGTCCTGTATGACCAGCAGGTCAAGGGAGGTGATTCTGCCCCTCCACTCTCGTGAGACCCCCATGCAGGCCTGCGCCCAGTGCTGGGGCCCACAACATAAAAAGGACATGCACCTATTGAAGCAAGTCAAGAGAAGGGTCCCAAAGCTGCTCAGAGGGCTGGAGCACCTCTCTGATGAGGTCAGGCTGAGAGAGTTGGGATTGCTCAACCTGGGGAAGAGACCAGGGAGACCTTAGAGCAGCTTCCAGTTCCTACAGGGGGCCTACAAGAAATCTGGACAGGGACTTTTTCACAAGGACAGGTAGGGCTAGGACAAGGGGGAATAGATTTAAACAGACAGAGGGTAGATTTAGATTAGATATTAGGAAGAAGCTCTTCCCTGTGAGGGTGCTGAAGCTCTGTCACAGTGTGCCCAGAGAAGCTACGGCTCCCCTATCCCTGGCAGTGTTCAAGGCCAGGTTGGACACAGGGGCTTGGAGCAACCTGGTCTAGCGGAAGGTGTCCCTGCCTGTGGTAGGTGGGGTGGAACTGGATAAGCTTTACGGTCCCTTCCAACTCAAACCATTCCATGACTTTATGATCTATCAGAGCAGACTACTATGGAACTGACAGAAGGGAAAATGGTTGTAGCACCCATACACTGTGCTTTGCCTTCACTGTGCACCCATCAGACTTTGGAAAATACTTTCCATTTCTCTGAAAGATAGGAATGCCATAGCTAGTCAGCTGATGTACTGGAAACAGGTTTGCTTAAGTTTTATAAATACTGTCAGGAATTCTAAGACCTCTAACTCCATACATAAGGAGCATTATGCAGGTACCTTCATATTTACAGTTAGTTTTGATATATTTCTATGAAGTAAGTTGAATTGAGGAAAATAACACAAAAAAAAGCTCTCACTAAAATATCACAAAAAGCACAATACAGCTTATAATCTAAGTATGCATAAATACATCAAGATTAGAGATGGGGAAACCCAAGAATTTAATGAAGCCTGGCATGAGTAAACCTGGCCAGCCTGAAGCAATTTGCCTGACATTGTGGCAATATTTACACTGGTTTTTACAATAGTATTACATTATTCATTACATGGTAGCATTAAATTAACAACTTGAAGCGTAAAGGAATTTTTGCATATACATGGAATTACTGCATTAGTGACAGCAGAATAGAAGCCTTGAATTTTCTATGTTTAAATCAAACTACCTCCTTGCCTTTTATGATTGTGATTTACTGAATGATCACCAAGGCACAGAGGCTTTACTTGTATTGCCTTCCATGCTTCATTAGGAAATGCTCTATAGGCAAGACAGGTTTTATTATCATTGACAGGGAACGTGATAGCACACGGATTGCTAGATAAATTCTGGAGTGCCACAGGCACAGAAGATGCAATATACCTGAGTTGCACCATTCAGAAAGCTAGGAGGGCTTGTTCAGCAGGCACCTGCCCCATTACACATACATTGTCTTTAACTAAAGGCTGCCCAGCCCACGGTCTTCTATTGCAACAGTAGAACAGAGTGCAGAGCTGCATTTTATTCTATTCTCTCAGTCACTTCTATTGCTGAAGCCTCTAGCAACACGGGGAAAAGGCCACAGATCCAATGACACAAACTGCTTTTAGGCATTTTACCAGGAGAAAGGCACAAACATGAGGACAGTCACAAAGACTTGAGCACAGTGAAAAATTACTGTTGTGCCTACTGTGCTGGTTTGGGCTAGGATAGAGTTAATTTTCTCCATAGTACCTGGTATGGGGCTGTGTTTTGGATTTGTGGTGAAAACAGTGCTGATAACACCGGGATGTTTTAGTTACTGCTGAGAAGGGCTTACACAGAGTCAAGGCCTTTTCTGGTCCTTACCTCATCAGCGAGTAGGCTGGGGGTGCACAAGTTGCTGGAAGGGGACACAGCCAGGACATCTGACCCCAACTGACCAAAGGGATGTCCCATACTATACAGTGTCATGCTCAGCATAAAAAGCTGGAGAAAGAAGAAGGAAGGGGGAGACATTCAGAGCGATGGCTTTTGCCTTTCCAAGTAACCGTGACAGATGATGTAGCCCTGCTTTCCTGGAGATGGCTGAACACCTGCCTGGCCATGGGAAGTAGTGAATGAATTCCTTATTTTGCCTTGCCTGTGTGCCCAGAACTGTCTTTTTCTCAACCCATGAGATTCTCACACTTGCCCTTCTGATCCTCTTCCTCATCTCCATGAGGGAGTGTGGGTGAGTAGCTATATGGTGCTTAGCTGCCTTTTACTACAGTTAAACCACAACATCTACAAAAACTTCACAGATTCAGCAAAATAGGCATATACAGCACATCATGAAGGTGTTTAATTTCAGCAGGTTTTAAGGATAATAAATTATTTTTTCATTAAAATATTTTGAAAAACAGTCTTAAAGTAATATTTATGGGAGAAGATTAAATGGAATTCCTTTTCATCAAACAAAACACTTTATTAAGGAAGGAAAAAAAATGAATTATGCCCAGGCCTAAAAAGATTTTTATTCATCCTACAAATATAAAAAACAGTTATTGGCATAACATCCTCTTTTTTTTCCAATCTTAAATGTTTATAGTCTTACTGAATATTGTTACACAGCTGCAGAATGTCATGCCAGAGGCTTTAATTTTAGTGGAGCTGAAATCACATAAGAGGAGCCACTTTTGAGTCATGACATTTCTAATGAATCCTATGAACCCTATTAGTGACACTGCATACTCTAAACTGCTACCTGCTGACATCATTTTTCGCATTTATACCTATAAAAATGTAATTCTTCTTTTAGTGTAGTCTCCTTACACAGGATGACAGTTAAGATATCTTGCTTCTACGCAAGACTAAAGATATACATAAATAGTGATTTGAAGATATGAAAATGTTATAGATTAATAAATACTAAGGGATACTAAAACTTGAATTCTTGATTATTTTAAATGTTAAATATGTGATTATTTTAAACAGCCATTAAAAAGTTCCTATTATGGAGACATTATTGCACCTATCTTTAGATGTGAAAGATTCTAGCAAAGACTTTATTCAAGGATTAGAGACAAAATCCGCCTATGTGTTTGAATTTTTGCATTTCCACCCTTTATCACAGAAAATCTGTTTACTCACAAAATTAAGGCAACAAAATAGTACCTAGAGGTAATATTAGAAATGCCACCAAGCAGTTATTGACCAAGGGGTATCTGCCTTAGAAAAAATAATTTAAAATTTATTTAAAGCTAAATTAAGGAGATTCTACCTGCAAGATAGTTGCATATATTTAAATAATTGTAAAGTATTATTTTGCTAAATCTTTCCTAATCTGTAGCTAACGGTAATAAAATAGTTGCCTGTAAGCCACCATGCATCAAATAATATTCTGAGTTTTCCATTGCTTTGTCTGATTCCACTTTTACATTACATTATCATTCCCATCTAAGCTACAGTTAAGTGTTATTATACAACTCAAACCAAGGTATCTGCCATGTTATGTTTTTCTCAATGGACACCCCAGCTGTGGCTTCCTGTCAGGAGCTCAGCAAAGTTGAGTCTGTAGAATAAAAATTGAAGGGGAGAATTGGAAAATGTCGATATACTACAACTCTGATTCACAGCACTGGGACCTGGCTCCGTAAATTTACTGTTATTCTCCTCAATAACATGTGGTCTCTTTGTGTTCAACATCACAATGGCCTTGGTGTCAGAAATTAATTAGGTCTACAGTCCAAGCAGACAACCATCTTTGATCACTCATACAAAACAAGTATGTCCCATGCAGTAGTAAAGAGTGAGTGAACAAACCAGGAAGAAAAAATAAAAAATCACTACAAATATAGACTAGCCCTTTCTCAAAGGAGCCAGAACTAAGCACTGATTATGGCAAATACGGTCATAAAAATGCATTATGCACTTGCATTTTACAGTGCTGATGCTTCTGATGTCAGTGAGATGTAGTCCCAGGAAACTAATTTTGTAAAAGGATAAGTCAGTAGCATTCACGTGCTTTGCCGTATTATGTGTTGTACTTCAATATACATTTGTACTGTATAATTTAATCCATTGGTCTTCTAGTTCCGTTTAAATTTCTGAAATTATTATAATTTTGCTTAACCCAGAGCTTTCAGGAGAGAACTGTGAAAAAATGTAAAATACTGAAAAAATAAGAAAATATTATTTGAAACAATTTCCAATATGGTAAAAGCTGTTGAAATTCACTTCTATAGTTACATGTAGGTTCCCAAAGCTCCTTTTTTCATCCATTAAAAAAAAAAGTGCAAATCCAAAACTTAATTTGTAAATTCTTTGCTACTTAAAAGTTATGAACTGAGTGGTATTAAAATTGAAGTTTTGTACCATTTCCAAAGCTAAAGTAAGAAGTGGAGGTTTCCTTATTATTCAAATTAACCTCTGTGTTAAGGTCTCTGACATGACTGCTGTCTTGCTCCATTTGTATTGATGTTCTTTGAAAGGCTGATCTTTATCCACTATTAAAACAACTGAAAACACCAATTCCAGTTCTTCAGGCAGATGAATAAGTATCAAATCTTGATGTCTGCTTGGCTAGACCCAATTACATTTCTATTTCTTACACTCTGGGTTCTATTTACAGCACTGTAATTTAAATAATTCATATCAAAATTCGTTTACTGGTGTTATTTAGAATTGACATTGCAGTTGCTCTGAGGCTGTCTCATTTTGCTTCATAGAATCAAAACAGAGATAAAGGCACGTCTTTAGATCCAGGCCATCTCATCTATAATACGTGCACTATAACCTGCAGAAATTAGCCAACACCATGACAACCCTGACCACCTTATTTCAGAGTCTAAGAGTATACCTACATTTTAATCTGGATTAGGAGTGCACTTCTGAAGTGAATCTCCTGATCATGCTGATTCAATGCTCTTCAGTTCTCACCTCGGAGCAGTCTCAAACCTCACAAATTAAACTCCCTTCAGATGTCACTAAAGCAGAATTTGCACTCCAGGTCTGACACAAATATGCTCCCTCCAGCAATACATATACAGGCCATGCGGCCAGACTAGATCTAGTCCAAAGTAAAAAATGCCTAACCTGATTTTCTACAGACCGATCTTTGCCCTGTGAGCTCATCCAGCAGAATCAAATTCCCCTTTGCCTCCTTTTTCATCAGGTTTCCAGGGCTCTTACTCGTGGTTATATGGCTATTTCAAGAGGCACAAAGAACTATTAATCACTACAACCACTGAATTAAAGTCGGGTTCTTCTCTATACAAGATGAAATGAAGACCTTCCCTTTTCCAAGCAAGTACACTCAGGATACATTGGCATCATTTTCAACTACAGTATGACAACTTTTCAAGTTTTTGTGGGGCTCAGGGAGACTGTAAGAGTGTTCTCACAATAAAACCAAGGAATAGAACTGGTCCACAGTACAAAGGTCTGGAAAACAGTCAGAAATATATCGAAAACAATGGTTTGTACTGGTCCACAGTACAAAGGTCTGGAAAACAGTCAATACAGAAATATGACAAAATGCAGCATGTTTGGTTTGTAAGGCTGCAGGGGCAATAGTTGGTCCACACTGTATAAGTATTAGCTGCTGTTTTGAAGACGTACTTAAGTGGATATGTAAGGGAAGGCAGAGAAAACAGATATGTCACTTGATTGTTATTGCACTCATAAAGAGACAAGATCTAATTTCCACACATAAACAACATAGACAATTACCTATAACTACCTTCCAATTAATCTTTCCCATACTAGGAATATAGATGTAAAATTGAGGTGGTTCCATGCTATTCTGATAATCCTTTGATGTATTTTCCTCTTTTCTATGTTAACATTTTGCTTTTTGATTTTGTAGAAAACAACGTGAAGCCAACTGCTGTCTGTGTAAAAAGCATTAAACATTCAGCTTCATTATTGTGTTTTGTGATGATACATTTCCAAATCCCACATAGTATCTCCACGAAAATAGTGCCTTATCAGGTATAGCAAATGCCACAGGGACTAGACATGATGAGTACAAAGATACCAAGAGAAAGAAAAGAAACCAAGCCTCTCTGGAGAGCAGAAAAAGATGAAACAAGAGCTTAAATACTAAGTCCTAAAATAAAGTCAAAAGGGCATGCAGAAGCATCCAGGGGGACTAGCTAGCACTTCCAGGCTCTGGAAGAAAGCATCAAAAAAAGCATCTTCAGCTGGACAAAGATACATATGTGACAGCAAAAAGAAACTTTTGCACACACACATGCACACACACAAAAGATCAAAAAGCTATTCTTTCATACTTAAAGCCAGGATGTCCTTATGACACACTCATGTTTGCGAAATCCTGATGTGTGTCCTTTGAAAACCCCATGGGTTACCACCATCTTACCAATAGGTTGGCTTTTTTATTCTAATATTTGAACTTGTCATTTTGACCTGAAAGAATAGGTTCAGTTCTAATTAATAGCAATCACATGAATACTTCAGCTATTCTTGGGTAAAATAATCAAATCCTTAACCTTAGCTCTACATCACAGACTTAATCAGTTGTTTTTCAGATGTCAAAGGCCATTACATGTAACAATGGTTTTTCATAAGATTTTTAACAATCATTACCCATTCTGAAACACACAACACCATTTTTACTGGGAAAAAAAAAACCTAACCAAAACCCAAAATAAAACAGATAAAGGCAAGGATTTGAGAAATTGGATTAAAAGTCTCTGTCACACTTTTAACAGAGTACCCAATGTAATTACGATTAAAACAGAAATTAAGAACTACCAGTCAACCACACTAAAACTTCATGCAAATCTCAGGCCCAAAACAATCAAATATGAAGAAACATTTAAGAAACATGCTGGTTTATACGGCATATTGTGTTGCACAGAACTGTAATACATCTGTCTTTATCTCCAGTAGGGACAAAATGTAGACTTGAGCAAAGTTAAATGACTTTTCACTTGTGATTCTAGGTATAATCGTACCATACTGTCACAGCTCCTGCTGGAGTCTGGGAAGAGATATAACACAGAGAAACTGTAGTCCCATCACATTTATGCTCAACTCCCCATGTTTTGCAAGCACATAGAATTCCAATCTCTTCTTGCTCAGGACAGTAATTGTGGTAGATAAGATGACCACATACCCTTTTTTTTTTTTTTTTCCTAATTTTTTCAGACACCTGGAAAAGATGAGTAAATTGGTCACTCCAGGTTTGGGTTCATCAGTTAATAGCAACTTCATCATGTGCTGTCTGCCCTAGATGCTCAAGTTGTCAGAGAAGTCTACCAGGGGTTTTAGTCTTTCATGTAATTTGGATCAAAAAAGGCAATTTCTTATCTACTTCTAACATCAGACAGAGACCTGACTTTTGACCATATCATCAGAGCAAACCTAAGGGCAGGAAGCACAACACTACACTGCGAGATGCTTAGGGATGCTGTTCCAGAGAAAAACCTTAAAAAAATTATCTTAATGAGGACTCAGTGTGACAGAATCTGTAATGAATGGATACTGTATCCTGGATGACTGTTACAGGCAGGGTGGATTTCACTGGTGAATAACCCCAAACCACCTAGTTAAGATTAGCTGTTTTCCCATTTCTTTCAGATTTGAGTCTCTTACTCAAATCTTACTTACTGTTCTGCGTTCTTTGCTGGAAAGTGTTGTATGCTCAACAAACCAGAAAAAAATATAAACTATTACCAGACACAATTAAAGATGCAATAATAAAAACAAAAAATCTGAGAAGAGGGAGGGGGCATGCACATGTGTAGCTGTGGGGCACAAAAGAACACATAAATGGAAGAGACAACAATGTCACTGTGAAGAGAGAAAGAGGTAATTGAACCTAAAGAAGGATAGAGGAGAAACATTGATTTGGTTATACAAATAAATTACTGTGGTTGTATGAGGACATTACCATAACATCAGCTAGCTGGAAGCTTACAGGACAGTAGCCACTGGGTGAAAATTACTCACATGAGTTCTGTTGCCCAATAATAGCTGCCAGACATCTTATGCATAAATAAAAGGGACTTCTGTTACCATAGGTCATAAGGTGCTATGTGTTAAAACCACGCACAACAGGAGGCGATATCTAATAGCTGTATATACCAAATAACTTATTTTACAGTAGCTTGTTTCTGTAGTCAGAATTTCAGAGATTGCAATCTATTTTAATTGCTAGTGCCAGAACAAAATGCACACACCAGGCAGGTTAGAAAGCCCACAATAACATGAAAAGAGCATTTATCTCAAATAGGCATTCACAGATGGATTTGAATTACCAGTGAAGATGAACACAGTACCTGTAATTCATTCATCTGAATACCTCTTCTCTCCCTGCTTTTCCCCATGCATAAGCATAAAGCCAGTGCAACATCTGAGAAATAAATCACTTCATAAGTAAAGCCCAGCAACAAGTATAAACATATGACTCCAATATAATTTTAATGCTTTTATTTATAATATATGTATGTCCCTTAACCACATTTTCTGACTATTCATCCTCCACTTCCCATTGGTGCACTTGTGAAATGAATCAAGGTTTCTCCTGAACATTCATTATGATTATTAGAAAATTAGATGAAGATTTATATTTCCACAACTTGTAAATGGACATTTGATAACGCTTTACCTCAGGAGAGCCATATTCTTCTTTTCAATCATAACCAGGCCAATCACATTCACAAGCTGAACAATGGATCTCTAAAATAACCTGCTATGTTTCACAGTCTTTGCACTAAGTAAGTAGCAGTGGAAATTACGGGCAGAGAAATAAATTTGCACAAGTCAGACTGCAGAAAAATAGCAAATAGACATTAAAGACATTAGCAATCATAAAAAAAATTTCACAAAATAAAATGTCAAGGGTTTAATGGAAGTTAAAAATTGTGAGCTTTATCATAAAAGTATTTATGACTCATCCCCTGTATCTTGGTTTCTCATCTGATTAAATTGTATGAAAGTGAGTTCTGTGTATTGGGCTTACATGGCAAGGTTTTGGGAGCAGTGATATGCTTTGTGAGAAGATACCAGGAGCTGCCCATATGTTGGACAGAGCCAGTTCCAGTCAGCTCCAAACTGGACCTGCCACTGCCCAAGGCTGAGTGAATTAGCAATGCTGGTGGTGCCTCTGTGCTAAAATATTTAAGATTGCTGGGATATTTAAAACTGCTGTGAGCAGCTGGGAAAGAGGAATGAGAAAATGTGAGACAAACAACTCTGCAAACACCAAGATCAAAGGAGGAGGGGGAAGAGGTGCTTCAGGTGCCAGAGCAGAGGTTTCCCTGCAGTAGGTTTCCCTGCAGTAGACTTCCCTGCAGTAGACCATTGTGATACAGGCTACCCCCCTGCAGCTCATGTTGGTCCACAGTGGAACAGATATCCACACTGCAGCCCACAGAGAAGCCCATGCTGGAGCAGGAAGACATGCCCTGAAGGAAGTTGTTGTCCAAGGACAGCCCACACAAGAGGTTTTCTGGCAGGAACTGTGGACCGTGGAGAGGAGCCCACTCAGGAGCAGTCCATTCCTGAAGGACTGCACTCCATAGAAAGGACCCACACTGGAGCAGTTCTTGAAGAACTGCAGACCATGGGAAGTACCCTTGCTGGAGAAGTTTGTGATGGACAGCAGGGAAAGCATAAGGAGGAAGAAGCATTAGAGAGAAGTGTTACAAACTGACCACAACACCCTCAGTTTTCCTACTTTCTATAGAAAGCCATTTCCACATTATAGATAAGTGCTGTCTGATGATAGTCACATACCTCTGAATGGACAACTAAAAAGCTGAAGTACTTTGAAATTTAAACCCTGGGAAGTTGTCAGTGAGGCTGGTGCCTGTCGTGGTTTAAAACCAGTCAAGCAGCTCGTTCACTCACTCCCCCCCTTCTTGCCCTCCTCCTACTCCCAGAGGGATGGAAAGGAGAATCGAAAAGTATCAAACTCCTACGAGTTGAGATAAGAACAGTTTAGTAACTAAGGTATAACACAAATCACTACTGCTACCACCAATAATAGTAATGACAAAGGAAATAACAAGGGAAGAGAATACAACACCTCAACACCTGCCGACCAGTAACTTGCCCCCCCCCAGCCCGACCAAGCACTGACCAATACCTCCTCCAACCCTGCAGTCTCAGCCTTTCCGGGTAACTCCCAGTTACATCCAGGGCATGACGTGCTGTGGTATGGAATACCTCTTTGGTCAGTTTGGGTCAGGTGTCCTGTCTCTGCTTCCTCCCGGCTTCCCTCCTCCCTGGCAGAGCATGAGGCTCTCAAAGTCCTTGGCCAGACCAAAACATCATCGTTATCAGCTCTGTTACCAGGCCAAAAGTCAAAACACAGCACTGCACCAGCTACCAAGAAAGAGAAAAATGACTGCTACTGCTGAACCCAGGACAGTGCCCTAATTCCAATCATGGTTTTTAGCATTGTAGCCTCGCTAATATTTACCTGTTTCCGTTTGTGAGGTCCTTCTCATGTCTGGTCAACTTAAAATACTTTACTAGCCAACTTTTTTTCTCTCTTTACCCCCATGATGATATGCATGTCTTAGTATTTCTTACACGTTTGATGAAAAATAATTGCCATCCATTTTGAAGTAGTTCTAACAAGAATTACACTTTATGGCCTGAAACAGTTGATGGGCATCCATAAAACAGAAACACACCAGGTTCACAATATACCGCCCTCACACTGCATGAAGATTTCTCAGGGCTACTTTCAGAAAAGAAAGAAAACTTTCTGAGTAAAACCAGGGAAAGCCAGTGAGAGGAGAAGTACTTCACACCTGCTGGGTTCCTCTGAACATGTTTTGAGAATTTCCTATGAAGCTAAATTCAGCCTTGATGATAACGCCTGGAGCTGTGCCTTCTTTAGTCTGTTAACACCAAGGTGAATTGTTCCAATGTTTTGAAAACTAAACATGCAGAAATCAGCTTCTTCATGTTTAAATGATACTGTAGGTTTTATATAGTAAGCCATATGAAAGTACAGCAAACCCCTATTGCCCAGGGGCTGGAGAAGGTTACATTTCAGAGAAACATGCTTTTCCTTTAAACTTGTTTGTAAAAGAGGAAAAAGTGATCTCTGATGTTGTCCACAGGCACTGGTGCCCCCAGGTACCTCTGCCTCCTGACACATAAAAGGAACAGACTCTCCATCCCACTGAACAGAGTGCGAAGATAGTAACAGGTTTTTCTGTGCAAGCTTCATCCATATTCTCCACTTCACAAAAATACACAAGTACAAATAAAACCTTCATGTGCCACAACCAGATATATATCCAGGCAGGCATCTCAGCCTCAGTGATATACACTGATACACATTTTTGCATCAACTGCAAAACAACTTTTGCAGAACTAAAATCATTGCCAGAAATGCACTGTCTTCCAGAAGATGCTATTTTCTAAAAGCCACACATGCAAACATAGGGTAATCAGCCCACAGACTTCCAAATAAAATGCAATACTCAGCACTCATGACTCTAATATCCTCACAGATTAGCACACTGCACTTTGCAGGGAAATAGCACCACCTGTGTGGGAATTACCCAACTACCCAGTTTTGCAAAAGTTAAAACTTAAGATTTTCATTCTTTTCCTACTGTGTTAGGATGTAAGTGAATGATGAGGCAAGGTGGCTGTTTTCTGCAGAAAGCTAGTTGGTTTACGTTAAGTTCTAGGGAGAGTGGAGTCTTTTCCATGATGCTGTGAAAGGCACAGGTGTTCACAAAGGAATGTGCTCACTGGCAGGCCCTGCATTTTTTATTGGGGTAGAGGGAGAAATATAAGTACAGAAGGAATAATCAAGTATGCCTTACAGCTATGCGCACTGCATCTCTTGTACAAAATTCTCCTGCTGTTGGAATTAAAATTGAGAAAGTAATATTTTATCTTCCTGACTGGGATAAAATCTTTGTAAACCAGAGAAAAACCTTTAGACTGAACACATCACTCACAGGCTTTCCCAGATGAAATGAAAGCACATGATATGAAAATGTGGTCAGGGTTCACATTAGTTTAACATTTGCAAACAAGCTGAGTTACTAGGATTCCAGTTACTACTAAATCACTTCACTGCATTCCTGAGAAGTCTAAGTATTTGGGTACATCTTGTAAGACTCCACAAAATGCACCAAGTCATCTATCACATGACAGAAGTATCCCAGCATAGGAACCCCATATTAATGTGGCATTTTCCAAAATAACTTTCTATTAAAATAGAAATATCACAGCATAATTTTACTGCCATAAAATTATATATCTAAACAATAAACACTTGGTACTTTCAGAAAAAAATCCTTAGCAACAACTGGAATTTAAGCTAAACTTTTGACTTCCAATAGTAGAGCGATCAAACCTTTAATACATATTGAATGAAAGCTTTAATACATATTGAATATAAACTTAAATTAATTTATACCATCACATGCTATGGAATACAATCTATACTTTGGTCATAAAAACAATCACAAATGTCAAACTTGAACAGTCCAACAGTATCAACAAATACTCTTCCACTGTAAAGACCTCCAGGTTTTATTTCAAGACTTATAAAAAATGAATGGCAAAACATTTTTTTTATCTGCTTTTTGCCAGCTAGATTTAAAAAGAGAGGTTAAGTCATGTAATCTCTAGAATGATACAGCAGAGTTTCTATTCCTTAATTCTAAAGTACAAATTACTCCAAAGTAACAATAATTAAGCAATGCACTTAGAGATGATCAAGTTGTACGTACTTGCTTAAGTGGAGACCAATCAAATGTGCAAGTGATGATAGGCTTCCTTTCTTACGAGTGAAAAATACACAGATTTAACCAAAAAGTTTTGTTCACAGATATACTGAGAATTAAGACTTCTTCATTCTTAATTGACAGTTAACCCCAGCAAATGAGAATTAGAGACCTGGAAAATTACAGACATGGAGACTACGGATAAGGGGACCCCAAAATTAACTTTGTCTCCTAACGTCTAGGCATACAAAGACTCACATTGGTGCTGAATTACAAGTCTTTGTATTTTTAACTTGCAGGCTGTACATGTGAAATATGTGATAATACTTTTACGTTAAAAAAAAAGATGGCCTGGTGTGAGAAATTGTTGTGAGAAAGATATGAAAAATATATAGCTTTCATGCAGCAGGATTACATCATGTCCACTACAGTGTACTACAATATATGACATATTTAAGTGTACCAGCAGCTCCTTAAATCTGTGTGTATTTCATGTTTTTGAAGTTAACTTTGTGTTTTCAACAGAAGTTCATTTTCCTAATCCAGAGCCTTGTTGAAGGACCTGAGGCGCACCCAAGAGGTTTGATGCTATGAGATAGACAATGTGCAATGCAGATTTTCATTGATTTTTTCTTTTTTTTACAATATATGAACGAAAATCAGTGAAGTGTCAATCTGCAGGGCATGCAAATATCTGCTGTACAATCAAAACAAGCAAATTTCCCAATTTGGCCATATATTATGATAGCTCTGAGAGATTTCTCTGTAGAGCAAGAGGGCTTTTTGTACTAATGCTGTCAATGTGCTTAATCATCTTTCTGAACAATCTCCTTGTTCTAAATAAATCAGCCTGATTAATTAGGAATTACATCAGTTGTTTCTCTGTGAATCTAGCTTCAAATGAGGACACAAAAGCAAGCATATTGTAAGTGTGTGGTGCAGACCTGCCTATGAGCCCACATCTGCCAGCCCATAATCTGCTGCAGTTTGGTCTGTCGAACAACTCTTTCAGAAAAACAGTTTCTTTATATTTCATTACTGAAAATTTATGGTTCAACCATACTGTAAAAAAATTAGAATATCCAGAATGCACTAGGAGAGAGATTTAAAGATAATTTGTCTATGCTTGTTTTTGGAGGCAATGCCAAAAGAAAATGAATACATTTATCTTGTTTTCATTGCTCAAAAATTAGAGGGTGTAGTAGCTCACCATCCACAATGTTTTTAAAGTTCATTGTAAGTGTAACTATTACTGCCTGAATGTAAGATATAATTATTTTTTTTCACTACCTATAAATATTCGTTTTACTGTGAGCCTAACTGTCAAGCTAGGGTGGTTCAATTACAGTACTTAGTAGACCTTAAGTCCTCATAGTGGAAACATCAATATTTTAGCACCCCAAATACAAAAGTGCTCCTGCAGTACCAAATTTATGCCTGCTACATCTGCACTGGAGTCAATGCATGAAATGGCTTCTTGCCATGAATCCTACAAGACTGCTTCACACACAAATTAGGCCTTAATGGTTTGTGGTCACTGATCGTGTCACTTTTACGCTTCCACAAACCAAACTGATGTTTTTCTTCTCATGGCATTTGAGGCAAGGATCTCATGCTTTTATTGGCAAGCTGTAGCAGACTTAGCAGGTGAAGCTGGTTTGTGTTTAGATACTAAGACTGTGAACTGGAAAATCTGAATCCATTCAGTTTGCCCTGCTATGTACCTAGTCTTCTCTGGCAGGAAAGCAAGCTGGACAACTGTAGTGATAACAACTTAAATCACCACATCTATATCTGTTCAAGACCAATTACCAGAGATCACATTACTTCCTTGAAAAAATGTTGCTGAGATACAGTTGTCACAATGTTGATACAAGCAAGAACTGTGAGTTTACAGAGAATTAAGACTACGTCTTAATAGATTATTCCATTTTTGCATTGAGGCAGCAGCTCTTTCATATCTCCAGTTTTGTGCGCATTAGATGTTTAAGAAGTTATTGTTTTCAATTTTATACATTATATGTCACAGCAACTGAAAACAACTGCTTATTTCGGGAACTGCAGACTTCTTGGCAGACCTTTCCTCCCACGAAAGGAGAATGGCATGGATCAGGGTGAAAGGATTAGAAACAAAACACCTCTCTGAGGAGGACTGCCCAACCTCTTACCCTACTGCAGAATGCTAAAAAAGCTCTGACTTGCAATAAAATAGGAAATCTGAAGGAGAGTTTTATGGATAATTCCTACTAGATAGGGATCCCTACAAAAGAGTCTGCAAAGCAGAGAGGAGCTATTGTTGGGGAAGGAGGCAAAAACCAGAGGCTATTTTAAAAAAAGTACCTGAGTAGGAGCACTTGAGTTCCCTTAGTTCAATGGCAACAGTGTAGGAAATATGTAGGAACATATGAATATGAACATTATAAATATGAAAGTCTGAAGCTTTGATGATCCCAGGGAGAGATCCCTGATCTTATTTTCAGTTAAATCTCTGCATAGTTCCTTACTTGTTGGGGTGCATGATACGTGACATACAAGCCCATACACTGAGGGGAAAGCTAATGAACACGAAGCACAGAGATGTAAAGCTAAAAAATTAAACCTGACACATGTACATGTATTTAGCCATCATTTAAGTAGTCTTGTCACTTATATTACCAAATCTCCCACTGCTTTTGGGAGCAAAACCCACACCTCTAAGTCAGCCTTTTATTTAGCTGTCTACACCCAAGAATTCATACCAAAAGTTATTTACCTAAGGTCACCTAGGAAATTCACATTAGAACAAAGAGTAAGCTCATGCTTTCAAGCACTGATCTTTAAATCAGACAACCTAGTCTGCTGCAGCTCACCAGGCAAATATCTAGGCCTCACAAATGAAGTCACTGCACAGTCAGCTTTCCACCCACATAGAAATATATGCATATATATTTGCATTGTAGACATTTGTCTTTTTCTGCTTCTATGTATTTACACACAGAAGAGGTGAACGTAATAGGCTGTTGTTTCCTTTTTTTATAGCCCTCAAGAACAGTCAAAGTCCAAAACTATCATGCGCATGTCCTATCAATCTTGTTGAAAGGTACAAAGCGTATGGTAGATTTAAGAAAGCAATGAGGCAGCATATTGACTGACTTGAGAGTAGGTGTCTCAAGAGACTTACACCAGTCCTTTGGAAAGGAAAGATGGATCACTCACAGAAATAAGGAGACAAGTTGAACAACCTCCTGCCAGTTCACTGATTCGAAAGAGATAATTAAAATGTTTTTTTGCCATAGATTTGGCCTTGTAGGAATCAGCAGACCAACTGCCAAATTGATCTCAAATCAATGGAGGAAAAAGACATTGTAGAAGGATGGGGATACAATTAAAAATGAACCTTCTGTGACAGACTGACAAGAAAAGGTAGTATTAGTAGTTTAGAGGACAGCCAGGACTGGTCAGAATTGCTGCTCCTGCTCAGAAAATCCTGTGAAACAAATAAGCTGTTTCAGCTGTTTTAAGCAAAAACAAAAAAATAATCTCATTTACAGCATGGCATTATTTTCACCAGTCTGTTCTTTCCTGTTAAATTCGGTGAAATTCTATGCTTTGGCTTTTTGATGGTTGTATCTTTTCTTCCTTTTTTTTTACCATCATCTTCCTATCCAGTATCTCATCTTTTGACATAACAATAGAAATAATCTTCTGTTTTGTCACAATCAATATTGCTGTTTCCTGCTGAAGAATTTTGAACGTGCTCAAACCTTAACACAGGTTCTGTGTCTCCTGTGCCCAGAATACAACATGAAGTCTGCATCAAACATATTGATTCCTTTGACTTATCCACAAAAATCTCTCCTATTTAGTTGTTATATTGTATTCGAAGAGATAATCATATCTTCCTTGTGGCGAGTTAATCTTAGCTAACAGTCAAAAGCCCACCCAGCTGCTCATTCACTCCTCCTCCTCAAAGTACAGGGGAACAAAATGGGATGAAAAAGCACAACATAAAGACAGGGAGATTACTTATCAGCTACCAACACAGGGAAAAAAAGACTCAACCTGTGAAAAAATAATGTAATTTTTGCCAACTAAAATAGATTTTGGCAGTGAGAAACAAATTAAAGCAACACCTCCCCACACCCCTTTACTACCCCACTCTTGTCTGAGTGCCATGGGGGATGTGGGCATGCTTTTCCACTACTCCAGTGTGGGGTTCTGCATGGGCTGAAGGTGGATATCTGCTGCACCATGGACCTCCATGAGCTGCAGAGGCACAGCCTGCCTCACCGTGGTCGCACCACCGGCTGCAAGGGAATCTCTGCTTCAGTGCTTTGGGCAGCTCCTCCTCTCCTTCTTCACTGACCCTGCTGTCTGCAGGTATGTTCACTTCCATTTTTTCTCACCCCTTACACCACCATGCAGTGTTTTGCCCTTTCATAAATAAGTTTTCCTAGAGGCACGACCATCTGTCTGATAGCTCAGCTGTGCCCCGCAGTGGGTCTATTGGAGCCAATGGAACCAGCTGTTGGAGCTGATGGAACCAGCTATTCCCACAGAGGCCCCTGCAGACCTTTGTTGCCAGCACATTGCCATGGACACCTGGTACAAAATAATCTGAGGAAAACCTCAGCTGATATGATGTAGCAGCTGAACACTGATTTTTTTGTTCTTAATAAGCCATGCACCTGATTCTAGTGACTCAAAAACTGTTTTGGAATACCTATTATGCTACAAAAATATCTATTACATTCAAAATTACTATATTTGAAGAGTATTCGGAGAGAACTACTACATTGAAGAGCAGAAGCCAACTTCTATGCTTCGTCTTAAAATCCTGAATCTATACACAGGTGTTCTCACTTCTTCCATAGAGTGACTCACTGTCACTGGCTTAGTAACCTGCTCACTGGGACACTGTGTACTCTTCTTTGTGTTTATTCTTAAAAATAATGTTTATGCATTTTCCTACTTTACCGTCCTGAGCTCTCAATTCTCATTACTCAGAAGAATTAGCTAAGGCATAAGAAATAACTAGGACAATATTTAGGTGCTATGTAACCTGAAATACCACAGTTTCATAACATTACAAGCAACTGAGGAATATTCATAATTGTCTTTGGTTAGAAGACTATTAAACACTATCATCTATAAAGATCTAGTTTAAAAACCATTTCTGTAAGAAAGTATATACATCTGAAAGTAGCATTTCTCAGACACAACAATCAAAAGTCATGTCACCAAACTCTGCACTTTCACACTGTAGACAACTAAAGCTGTGAGAATTTTCTAGACTCTTCTTACAATGGAGAAAAAAAAGGAGGATATGACCTCCTTCTACAGTAGATGAAAACTAGCCAGGTGGTTTGTCTCTTTAAAGATGCTCTTATCTTTCTTTTGCATAGAAAGAGTATCTGGACAACAAATTCAGTTAGAGATGTTTAGACTTTGGATGTCTAAATATGATGAGCTTAATGGTGTGAACCCAGTCTGTGACTCTTTCTCCAAAAACAATACCTTGGTTTCAGACTTCATTATCTGTTATAATTACAATACATATGAAAGGTAATAGGATTTTACCCTGCAAGGGAACAAATGAATGATTTGTGATTAAATAACAAAAGAAGTTAAAGGTGAAAAGGAGGTGAAGATCTGATGTTTGACATTCAGATAAAATCAGAGCATAAGTAATGTATAGTGTAGCTTCCTAATGGAAGCTAATTCATGTTACTAGATCTTTGCCCTTAGTTTAAGAGTTACTACAGCTGAAATAAATGGACCATGCTAGTGCTCACTCCCTTAAAATTAGGCTGGTTCCTTGGGTTATATATGAGTGATGAATTTCTAACACTGAACCTGAATATTCCCAGTTTCAAGAAATGCTTTTCACTGTTCATAGGCAGATCAAATATAACACACTTTCAGATTATCAAATAATTTTAAGTGACTTGGGAATATGTATTATGAATCTTCCAATGAATTTATTAATGTTACAGTCTCGGAATGTGATCTAGGATTATTCAAACAACATGTCTTTCAGTAAAGGAAAATCACTTTATACATCAAGGGAAAGTCTTTCTTTCCCTATAAATTTCTTTGTATAATGATGTTTAGGGTAGCAACAGGCAAATACTCTTAGAATGGAACTGGGTGCATTAATTTAATCTAAAACTATTTTAAATATTCAGATGTTTAGAAGCTTGTATAAAATTAAATTGTTAATGAATTAATAATTTAAGTTTGCAATAAACTGATATAAAATGATAGAAAAATTACAACTTTTTAAAACTCTCAAATTCAAACTTTTAATATATTTAGTGAGTTTCATTGTAAATGCAAATGGCTAAAAAAATTAAAAAGCCCTGCAATGGCTAACTAAGATCATCCAAATAAATAACACAGATGGATAACAGATCACCCAAAGCAGCTTGTTTCTTCCTTGGAGTATTTCAGTGCCTGAATTCTGTTATCGAACTGTCACTATGATAGGTTCAGAGCTGATGTCCAAAGGCAGCCATTCACTCAGGCACATCCCATTAAAGTCATTAACATAGCATGCATCCTCTGACTCTACACAAGCATGCATTCTCATACAATCAGAGCCTACTCACTTATCTGGCTCTCATTATTGCTACATCTGAGCATGTAACAGTCTTTGACGTGTCAATGTTCACTGTATGAGCTCAGACAATACTGTTAACTCATTTTACAGCTGAGGAACAGGCAGGCATATACAAAAGTAGAACTCAATTCAGACCATTTAATTTACTGGATCATACTTAGTTCAGAGCAGCTTTCACAGGTATCTCTTTGTTTTGTCTTTGGCTTCATAGAATCATATAATAGTTAGGGTTGGAAAGGACCTTAAGATCATCTAGTTCCAATCCCCCTGCCATGAGCAGAGACAACTCATGCTAAACCATGCCACCCAAGGTTCTGTCCAACCTGGCCTTGAACACCACCAGGGATGGAGCATTCACAGCTTCCCTGGGAAACCCATTCCAGTGCCTCACCACCCTTACAGTAAAGAACCTCTTCCATATATCCAATCTAAACTTCCCCTGTTTAAGTTTGAACCCATTGCCCCTTGCCCTATCCTATTGGAGAGGATATTGGGTTATATATCCAGAAAAATATGTATGGAATGAAATTATATGGTATTGATAAGTCTTTTCCATTTCCAGGTGTCTCATTTACTATCCAATTTTGCTGCCAGTGTCTCATTTATTTTCCTCATCCTCCCCCCCACCCAATGACTATTTCTTAGTAACTTCAGTTACTTCTTTCCTCCACCACCATTCAATTCGATCATAAGACCACTGCAGCGTAGCTGTATTCCCCCCTTCCAAACCTGGTTTATAAGAAAGGGAAAGTGCCCAGTGTGAGTTTCTAGCTGTCTGATGGATCTTTACAAATTGTGTTCAACATATAATTTTAAAACAAATTATAAAATATTGAAAAAGGAGTAAACAATTTACTAAAAGTTGAAAGAATATGCTGCTAAGCTTTACTAAAACCATGTCTGACCTTGGTTCTTTTGCAATAAAATTAGCTACAGCTACAGTCCCCATGTCTGAGAAGCAAAACAGTACAGGTAACAAAGTCAAAAGGAAAATTCATTAGAGCACGGGTGGTGGTAGTGCCAGCATCAATATACGATTCAGAAGGTTATGTTGACAATTGTACAACAGCTTAGACAGTTTTTGCCCATACCAGAACAAGATTTTATTCAGAAGAAATACTCAAAACTTTATGCTTACCTCCTGCTCTATCCAACCCCCACCCCAAAGATACTGAAGTATCCATTTAGCTTTGATTACACCCTTTAAATTAATTAAATTAAGGAAAAATGGAAAGTACAAAGTAGACTGACCACTACTGGATTTCTTGCATCAAGCCCAGAGTTTTCAGCTAAATCCAAGCTTTTGTTTTAGAAAGCTATCCAGTGTTGATCTGAAGATTACAAGTGACAGAGTACTCCCTCATCCCTAGGAATTTCAATGATTAACCGTCCTTACTATTTTAAAGTCAGGATTTGTCTGTACCTAGCTTCCAGCTGTGGGGTTTTGTTACACTTTTAGTTTACAGATTAAAAAGACTTCCACTGACAGAAATCTCCTGTCCTCCACATATTTATTTATAGGCTATCAAGATATTTCAGCTATTCCTTCAACAACTTGAAGAGGCAAAGGTATAATTTAACGTTAATCAGGTGTTTAAACACTTTCTTTAACAATGATACCCTACCACAATGACTGCTGAATTTTATAAGAGCAGTGTAAACAGTGAATCAACCATTATAAACACAATTTTTCACATCAATCATTGCATTATAAACATGAAAAGAGAAACTCAGCACTTCTCAGACACCCAAACATGGGGTACCCTGGGAACAAGGCTGTTAAGTGTTAAAATAGACACTTTTTTTTTCCTCCAGGTAATTTGAAAGAGAATCCTTAACATTTTCAGGGAAATAAGGAAGGAGAAGGAAGAAGTCATTCCAGAACAGGATGCAGAAAATGTTTCCTAGGAAAAGCAGAAGTTTTGAGGCCAATTTATATGTACTGACTACAACCTATATCATAATTAAGAAACCTAACAGTAATACCACTGCTTATTCTATGAGCTGTAGATACACTCTGAGTGAACACATCTTCCTTCCCAGAAGCAACTAAAGAGTACAAAGCACAGAATATACTGCAGGCTCAACATTTTATCTACATCTAGCAACAGGCCAGGCCCTTCAAGGGGCCATGAGGCACCACCTGACCTTTTAGCAGCATTACAGCAGAAGGCATCCATCACCTGTATGTTACAAAGAATAGCATCAGGAAAGAAAGACAGCAAGCTGTGGCCTGAGGAAAAGGTATTTTGCTATTCTTTTCACATACAGAATTGTACTGGTTTGGCTGTGATTGAGTTAATTTTATTCGCAGTAGCTAGTATGGGGCTACGTTTAGGATTTCTTGATAACACAGGAATGTTTTTGCCATTGCTGAGCAGCATTTACAGAGTCAAGGCCTTTTCTGCTCCTCATCCCACCCCAGCAGTAGTAGGCTGGGGGTGCACAAGTTGTTGGGAGGGGACACAGCCAGGACATCTGACACCAACTGACCAAAGGGATGTCTCATACCCTGTGGCATCATGCGCAGCATATAAAGCTGGAGAAGAAGAAGGAAGTGAGGATGTTCAGAATGATGGCATTAATCTTCCCAAGTCACCGTTGAGCATGATGTAGCCCTTCTTTCCTGGAGATGGCTGAACACCTGCCTGCTGATGGGAAGCGGTGAACGAATTCCTTATTTTGCTTTGCTTGTGCACACAGCCGTTGCTTTGCCTTTTGAACTAAGCCCACACTTTCCTCACTTTTGCCCTTCTGATTCTTGCCCTCATCTCATGGGAAGGAACGTTAGCAAGCGGCTGTTGAGGGCTTAGCTGCCTTCTGGAGTTAAACCACATTAAGCCTTATTGGGGTTTTCAAGGAATACCTAAGCAAAAATATTCCGGATGCTATTTGCTTTCATTAATATTAAAGCAATATTAATTTAATTAATATGAATAATATTAATTAAACCTTAATATTATATCCTGCACTCAGGATACCATACTGCATTCATATTCTCTCCTGTCTAATACAGGCTGCTGTTACCTTTTATCTGGTATTACAGAAAAGAGAGAAGTAACACTGAAGGACGATGTGTATTTCCATAGTATTGAAATCCTATTGTATTCTTGATTAGAACTATTAAAATATTATATATTTAAATACATTTTAAAACTCTTACTTAAAATAATTCTGTTTCATTATTGTAATTAAAAGGGAAAAACAGGATAAAATAGCTACTGTAGACACAGACACAAGAAGCTTACTAAGTCACAACATTTGAATAACAAAAGACCATGAAATCCATCAGGATGCTTCCTGCTAAGTGTATTCTACTAACAGTCTGACTTCAACTGACCTTATTCATGGATGTAAAGTCCAGGAAGATGGTGGTGAGAAATTCTTTCTTGAAAAGAAAGAGAACTGCAGATTCTGATTATTTACTTTACATCTCACACTTCAGCTTGAAGTAGCTATGTAACATTGGTATAGAGTGTTTGAGATTGAACTTGATAGAAAAAGAAATGTAGACCTTAAAGAGCAAAGGAAGTAGCAGGTTAAATTAAAGAAACAATCCATCTAATCTGGTATACTAACTCCAGCACATAACAGTATTGGTAATTTCACAGGAAAATCCATAATATTTTTTTCTTTATTAAGCAACTACTGAATTCTTGAGAAAGACTAGAACCTTTTCTACACTCAATTGTACTTAAGAAGTGGTACACATATTAAAGGTAACTCATACTTCAATTCATTGTGGCACAGAGCAGTGACTTTTTGCATCTATTGCCACTTATTTACTGCTTAAGTTTAGCACTGAATGCTTTACTCTGTTAGCAGGATCTTTTCTATTCTTACTTATTTTTGCCAGTTGTCGTGGTTTAAGTCCAGTCGGCAGCTCAGCCACACAGCTGCTCTCTTACTTCCCCCCCTCCCTTCTCCTCCCCCCAGCTCCCGGAGGGATAGGAAGGAGAATCAAAAGAATGTAACTCCCACAGGTTCAGATAACAGCAGTCCAGTAACTGAGGTATAACACAAATCACTACCACTACCACCAATAATAATAACAATAAGGGAAATAACAAGGGAAGAGAATACAACCACTCACCACCCACCCACCGATACCCAGCCTGACCCAAGCAATGACCTCGCCCTTCCGGGTAACTGCCCCCAGTTTATACAGTGGGCATGACGTGCTGTGGTATGGAATACCTCTTTGGTCAGTTTGGGTCAGGTGTCCTGTCTCTGCTTCCTCCGGGCTTCCCCTCCTCCCTGGCAAAGCATGAGACTCAGAAAGTCCTTGGTCAGAGTAAACATTACTGAGCCGCAACTAAAAAACATCGGTGTTATCAATGCTGTTCCCAAGCTGAAGGTCAAAAACACAGCACTGCACCAGCTACCAAGAAGGAGAAAAATGACTGCTACTGCTGAACCCAGGTTACCAATAAATTCTTAAATCTTGCCTTCATTTCTCTGTCACCAAAATGTGAGGAAACAGTTCTAAGTTCAAAAGAAAAAAAAAAGTGAAAAAAAAAGTATTTTGAATTTGTTCCCTTCATTATTTGTTCTACTTAATTCAAAATAATATTTGTTGGAGCAAGTCCAGAGGAGGACCATGAGTATGATAAGGGAGCTTGAGTACCTCCTATAGGAAGATGTACTTAGCCCCCAGGCTAAGAAAATTGGTGCTGTTCAGCCTGGAGAAGGGAAGGCTGCGTGAAGACCTCATAGCAGCCTTCCAGTATCTGAAGGAGGCCTACAAGGATGCCAGAGAGGGACTTCATTGGGGACTGTAGCAATTGGACAAGGGGTGATGGGTTTAAACTTAAACAGGGGAAGTTCCGGTTAGATATAAGGAAGAAGTTCTTTACTGTAAGGGTGGTGGGGCATTAGAAGAAAAAGAAGTGGTAAATGCTTCATCCCTGGCAGTGTTCAAGGACAGACTGGACAGTGCCTTGGGTGAGATGGTTTAGTGTGAGGTGTCCCTGCCCATTGCAGAGGGGTTGGAACTTGATGATCTTAAGGTCCTTTCCAACTCTAACTGTTCTATCATTCTGTGAAACACAGTTTAACAGCTGGATCATGACTACATGCAATAGCTTTCAAAAACGGGCATCAAAAATACAACACAGAACTTGCACAACCAACAACATAAACACAAGCACCATATAGAAATGGCATAATTTCTTTATTTGAGTGCCTGTTTGAACCTAAGATATGGGAAATTTCAATCAATTTAATCATCTATTTCATCCTATGAAAAATGAGGTATGCTAGTTAGTGGGAACACTAATAGCAGCAGCAAAGACAAAGGCATGTTTCTCTTCTATGCTCTTGCACATCCTACTATCCTTTGTCTATCTTGTTACCTCCCGGAGGTATCCTAAGTGTTGGATGCACAAAAGAATTGCCCATAATTTGTCCTACAATTCCCTGAAACCAGCTATATTCTTCCTTTCATGCTGTCCCAGCCCTTAGTAACACAACCCATTTTAGTGTTTGCTCCACATGCCCAAACACTGTTATGAGAACAAACGGCTAAGGAGATTGCTTTGACACTGTTAACCTGAGCTAAGGCTATGTTAGCCTATAAGGTATCTGATTACACAACAGTCATTCAAACAGTAGTTTGATAGCCCATCTGCGTAGATGGTTAATTGCACCTACATAGAATGTGTTGATGTTGGTACATTAGCATTATTATCCTGGTGTATTATCTGTTATTAGGAAGCTGAGCGTACAATCAAGAACACAGCATGCAAAACATATATTTATTCTGTGAGTCACAATGCAGAAAAAAAAACCAAAACAAATACCACCAACAACAAACAGCAATTTACAAAATGCATGTAAAGCCTGGAGCTTATCTTCCCAGAAGGAAGTTATTTCTTATTTGTGTTTTAATAGGAAGATATGCTACTCTACTGTATGCTAATAATGATTTTATATCATGGATTTGGTTAGAAAAAGAGTATTTGTATGGCTTTCATTCTAATTTAGGTAGGTTTTTTTAATTAAATTTAATAGTGTTGCCCCAGTAGGGCAATGCAGTCTACTGAAAATAAAATCATAGAATAGTTATGGTGGGAAGGTACCTTAAAGATCATCTTGTTACAACCTTTCTGACCTGTGTTCCCTCTCCAGGTTCTAGGCATCTCCTACTGATACCAGCATCACACTGGTAGGAGTGGGATGGATTGAGGCTGCCCTCTGCCAGCAACTTCAGTTCATAGAATTATAGAATAGTTAGGGTTACAAAGGACCTTAAGATCATCTAGTTCCAATACCCCTGCCATGGGCAGGGACATCTCACGCTAAACCATGCTACCCTAGGCTCTGTCCAACCTCGCCTTGAACAGGGATGGAGCATTTGCCTCTTCCTTGGGCAACCCATATCTGTGGTAACCACATGAAACAACGGTAATGCATAATAGTCAGTGGGCTGTATGAGGTAGTCTCGGTGACATCTTTGATGTGAGCCCCTCGTAGGCAGCACACATCTAGAGAGTGCATCAGGCCAGCAAATGGATGCCTCCATACCTCTTGAAAGTGAGTCACCTACAGCTATTCCCCATGACTTTTTCCTTGTTTAACTTGTTGTTATATGTGGTGCAGAGGAGGCTGCAATATTCAACCTGTTCTTCATCTGCTGTGGTTGATCTTTCATCGCTTTCCTGCAGAGCAGCGCATCAGTTCTGCAAGGCCACCTCTGGCTTTGGGTGGAGTCTCTTTCTCTTATAGGTCCAAGCCATTGCAAGCTTCCATTCTCCTATGTAATGCTCCCCTCTTCCTTCCATGTGTGCTGCTGGGGGAGTTTTTGGTTGCTTGGCTGCAAGCTGTGGCTGCACTGCAGGCTGTGCCTGGAACAACAGTGTCCAGCTGCTTCTCACCCTCATTGATGCTTTGTAGCCTCACTGTCTCCTACAGCTCAGCCACCCACTGCAGGAGGTCCTCTACCTAGGCACACCTTTTTCAAGCAGGTCTGCCCAGGAGAAAGGTCTGGGCACCTCCTGCAGCCCCAGGTCTGCACTGCAGCCTCTCCCTGCAGCAGCTCTGTCTAGGTGAAGGCATCTGCCACCACCAGTGTAGACAGTGCACCTCCCTCCACTGGAGCTGCAGCCTTAGCTCTCCTATGAGTGCCCACTATTTTACCTTGAGGGTCAGGTAAGACGTGTACTGACCTGTGCAGACGACCTTGTGCAGTCTCTCCTTTGAAGAGGCACCTGCTTTTTAGAGGAGGAATTGAATAAATGTATCCATGCTACTGTCTGAACATAAAGACATGTAATCAACAGAGATGATGAAACACCACCAAATTTCACACAGATTATGATGCTAAAGGACCTATTGTGTCTGACCTTGTAACTGGAAGTTCATTGAGCTTCTTATTACACACCAGCTTTTTTAATTGCCCAGGGCTTAGCATATAGCCTGACAAGTCCATAAACTATTATATGGAAGAGGAAAATTGGCATCCTATTTTCATAGAATCATAGAACCATAGAACAGTTTGAGTTGGAAGAGATCATAAGGATCACCTAGTTCCAAGCCCCTGCCATGTGAAACAACACCTCACACTAGACCAAGTTGCTCTAAACCCCTTACAACCTGACCTTGAATACTGCCAGGGATGGGACAGCCACAGCTTTTCAGGTCTTGTGCCAGTGTCACACCACCCTCATGGTAAATAATATCTTCATTATATCTGATCTGGATCTATCCCTTTTCAGCTTAAAGCCATTACACAGAGATCCGGGCATAGTCATTTTTTATCTAGCTGTTATCTAACAGAAAGGAATTCTGAACTTCCCTGGACTAAATTTGTCTTACAAAAAAGTCTATGGAATGCCATGCAGGTAAAGGAAGTATTTAACCTATAGAATGATCTACACTGTGTCCAAACATGTATAACTTGGATTGTTCTTAGGTAACAGACTGAGGAAGAGTCTCCTAAATGTAACTCCTAGGAAAATAATCTGTATATTGAAATTCCCAGCATTGTTTTCATTATCAGCTCTTTATGCAAAACTGTGTTTGAACTATGCAGTAGAGCACAATCAAAGTCTACCTCAGTGCTGGATAAATTATTTCTAACTAAGAAAAACCCCTCATATTATGACTCACATATATTTTTAGAGCTTTAAGACTTAATGTAATTTTACATTTGAATACAGTACTTGGTTGTTCAGTTATGAAATGCTCATGTGTAATGCATAATCAAGGCCTTCCAAGTGAATAATGTGACAAAGGTCCATGAATATAATCAACCTGCTTAAAAAAGGCATAGAAATTAAGATTAGGCATATATAAAAATAACTTCAGTCATTCAGTCACAGATTTTACAGGGAAGAAGAATATTTTAAAGCAACACTTTATTCTTGATGTTGACAGTAGATGAAATTAAGCGAGTGATTCATTTTCACCTCATATATGTTTCTGTTATAACATCTTGAACTGCTGTATAAATCCAAACTCATTGTTATAGCTCACATATAGTAAGGCTTGTTTCAGATTTTTACAATTACTTTCACATAACGGAACTATTGTCACAGAACCTAAGAAGAGCTACATTTTACAGTCTATTCATAGCATTTCAGAGTCAAAAACATCTGAGTAGATTCTACTCTTTTGCATATAAAAGTAATCATCAGCACTGGTTACTCTACCCTTTATTTCCGCTAGTGCAAGACTATTATTCTTTTGAAGTACAGTCTAATAAATATACTCTACAAGTTGAGGTATGCACGTTCCATGCAATTTATGTGATGTTTCTTCTACACTCAGCCTTAGCAATACAAAAAAATAAATAGACCATGGAGAAATACCTGTGCTGCTCTCCAACAAAAGTGAAAGGTACATGGTTTTTATGTTCTCAAAACTACACTTGTAAATGTTATAAAGGTTAACAACCTTTATTTAAAAATTAGAACATGCCACAATTAATGTGGTTGTTATCAGTCCTAATTCACTTTTTTCCTCCCAAACTTTACCAGTGATTACTTAATTAATTTCTCTTGAATAATACATGCATATATACTGTCTTGTAGTAATAACTACAGATGATTCAACCCTTGCTTTCAAAAAATATTTATTGTCAAATGCTTCTATAGTTGTTAATGATAATACATAGAGTTCTCAATAAAACTACATTTTCATAATGTCATTTGAAGAGGGTAAAAGGAATTGCCCTATTTTATAAATGGAGAAATCTAGCACAGAAAAATGAAGAAGGCTCTACTTTGAGAACTTTATCACATGCCCCATCCATTAGCGAAAAAACTTATTTGACTGAGTTTAAAATGCTCAAGGAACAGCTATTTGCAGGTATAAGGGTTTGTTCAAATAGTCTTAAGGTACACTAGTTGTACGGTCAGAACATAAGGAATTCAAATAGCAAAAGAGAATGAAGTACCTCCTAATATACTGTAGAAAAGACTGAAAATAGCAGGAATCAGATGTAAACCTTTTGTACAGAGTTCCAGAATTTTACCAGTGATGATGTGTGTCCTAATTAAAAAAAAAGTGTATCAGGGACTGATCTCTGACACTGCCAGTGGCACAGCCTGGCTACATCACATTTGACTCTAGGTCTCCGCTGAAACTTTGTGGAGTCCCAAGAAGAAATTATTTTTATTGTTGAGGGGTGGCTGGGAGGGTGTCAGTTCAAAATAAATGGAGGTTGCGTGACAACTGATCAATTAATGTTTCTATAAGGTGAAAGCAAGGCTATGTGCTGATTACAATGGAGTATGGCATGAGGACATGAGGACAGCTAGGACAGGCCAGGAGCACACAGCCTGATGGGATGGTACTGGAAAGTTACATACAGTAGAAGGAACTAAATCTGGATCAGTCATGTCCATGTTTTCTACCAGAAGTGGTCCCTAGCACACACTATTACAATGACTAGGTACTCTATCAGGCATTTTATCTACACTGCTTAGGTTAGGAGTCCAGTCTCCATGACCAGGTGACATCAGTGATCTTGGGCTCACAACTAGGCAACCTTTTCCACTGTTCCATCAGTCTCCTAGATATTTGTTTCCCTGAAGCTCATCCTGAATTTCTTAAACCTCTATTCATAGCCATTTCAGTTTGTTACACCATCTGGCACCACCAAGAAAAAATTATCTCTGTCATCCTTGACACCACATTTCCAATAGTTCTAGGCAGATACTATATTGCTTTTGAGCCTCCTTTTCACTAAAGATCCTCCATCCTCTCTTCATAAGAGGTGCTCTAGGCCCAAGCCATCTCAATAGCCATCTGCTAGAGCTCTTCAGGTTCTTCACATCCTTTTTGAAACTGGAGTTGGCACAGGGGATAACGATATGTGAGTTAATGTTTCGCAACCCGCTGAACTTGTCTCATGCAGCCCAGTATATTTATATTACTTGCAAGGACTGCACCAAGCAACTGTGTATGGGTCTGTTCCAGTTGTGTGTCTACAATTTGGACTGCTCCCATTTAGAGCAGAATTGTCTTGGAGTGTGCTAGTCTAAGTAATTTGAAACAGTTAACTGACAATTTGATCTCACTTGGAAGACACTCCAGAGAAAGGATATTTATCAAAATGAACAGTGCCTCATTTGACACAGTAATAAAAAGAAGTATGTAAGAACTTTGTTCCTGTCTATATGCCTAAAGAACAGAATTATTTTCAGTAATATCTAGCAGCTCCTGTTATACTCAAAAGGGATTGTTGAGTAGGCAATTATTTGCTTCCAGACACAGTTTATTTACTTCTACTCCCAACTGCATTTGCTCTGAGCATTTCTGAATTCCTAAGACATTCACAAGTCTGATACTTTATTTGCCAGCCCTTTCAAAAAGACAGATGCAAGTTATGAGGTGAAATCACATATTTCCAAATTTTAAGTCCTACTACTTAGTATTGTTTAAAACACGACCTCAGAAAGACAGCTGATTAAACAGTTGCCACTGATGTCTCATTCTTTAGTATTCCCTGATGTTTGGTGAAGGGTTTATCACCACTAGATAAATGCAAAAGGTTGTTATTTTGAAAGTTTAAAGACTTAATTTTTACTCTTCATTATTTTTACAATGCTAAAAAGGGCTTTCTGTCTTTGTACTATACCCAAGAAAAAAACATCCTTTAAGATTAGAACTTACTCTCACACTGCGCTTAATGGAACAATACATCTGTTTGCTTCTAGTACCCTGAATACATTTTTGTGTTGTGCTGTTGTGCATGAAAAATACTATAGCTTCATATCAGAAAATAGTACACTTTCTCACTGTGCTTTACGTTACATAATTGTTCTTCCAAACACAAAAGTACTGGGATTGGGTTTTGGTTTTGGGGTTTTGGTTTGTTTGGTTTTGTTTTTTTTTCCACAGGAATAGACAAATGATTTAACTTTTTAATTAAACTTTAAAGCTTTTAATTAAATGCCTTAATCGCAAAGAACTATTTCAGTTTAAACTGCCTTTAGATTGCTGGATATGTATTTTCCTATTGCAGCTCCTCTGACCTGGAAAGTAACAAAGAGCAATAAATCACATTCTCACTTCTTAATTGGTACAATTAACACTTCTTTAATTATCCATGCAGACAAGCACTGATTGTGTAAATGCTGCAGGTAAAACAAAAACTGATGCTTTTAAACACAATGCTGTCACTAATGTATTTCAAATGTTTTTAAAGTATCCACTCACTGAATAACTTAATTTTCTTGTTTCTCACACTATGCATTTCCAAGGGAAGCAACGTGACCCAGTGGATAAAGTACAACTTTCAGAAATTCTTCATCTGACTTAAATCTGAGGTGACCTTGAGGAATCAGCTTTCATGTTTTACACACTGAACACTTCTATACTCTCTATATACAGCTGATAAATTCTGTTACATGAAGCATTTCAGTGTCTGTGCTCAGAACTTCATGTTCATGACCCCAACGAGGATATTTGGACACCATTGCTGTGTTAGGAATTATTATAACAACACCTAGGTCTCTTCAGTGGGTTTCTTTTGAGGAGAAAGCAAAAGCAGTGCTCCTCCCTGAAGGAAAGCAACCCAAGAGCTGAGGGTCAGACCTGTGCTCTCACTGACCAGGACACAATCACACAAGACCTAAATAGACAATAAATTATTTATTAATAAAGTATAAAAAAATTAGCAAGTTTCTTCACTAATGCAGTGCACTTCAGACACAGCCTGGAGGGTTGGAACTAGATGATGTTAAGGTCCTTTCCAACTCTAACCATTCTATGGTTCTGCAACTAAATCAAGCACTAAATGTGGTCCAAGGTTGATACGGAAAGTTGAGTCAGTAAAAGCAGCAGACCAGTCCAGAAAAACATCTAGAGACAAGGCTATGATATATATCCAAGGTCCATGAACAAGCAGAGCTGCAGGCAGACTACTTGTGCCACAGACCTACGGTCTGCATAGTACACTAGACTTTCTACAGCATCCATTCAAGGTCTCTCCCAAAGACCAGCTTCTATCTCTGAGGAAATACAGCATGTCCCCACTGGATCCTTACTTTATAATTTATAAAATGCATTCCCATTCTTTCCAAAGGGCTTCCATCATAAATTTCTGCTGCAGCCAGCATCCAAGGAAAAGAAGGAACTGAGGAATATATCTTAATTCTATTCTAATTTGGTAAGGGCTAGGCAATGTTGACTGAGCATGTTCCATCTCAGCTACCGTAGAGAAGTTAAATCAAACACTGTAAAAAACACATTTAGCAGAAGCCTGTTAAGTAATTATTAATCAAAATAGAAAGGCTTCTTTTCCATTTTAAACAATGTTTTCAAATTTTTAATGAAGTGCTAAATATGAAAATTAATTAGAAATTATAAAATCTTGTAAGAATAGACATGTTAATGCACACAATTAAAATCTGCTTGTTTTCCTTACAATTAAAGAAGTATAGCTATATAGATAAAAGAAATTCTATTGACTTTTTTATGACTTTTTTATGTTGTATCTGATGCAATATAACTTTTCTTGCTTCAAGTACTTTCTTGAGTAAGCTGACAGAAAGTGTTACTTGTCAGATTAAGAGTGGGGCAAAAGAAATTATTATATTTTTTCATTTTCTTTCTCTGCCATTTATCTATGGAGATTTAAAATAAGTTCTTTCTTTCATTCCTTAACACAAAATATCAGCTACTTATAAAAGATGTCAACTTCTTCCAGGCCTTACTTCACATTTCTTAAATCAGTGGAGCTATTTCACTGATTTAACTTTCTATTAAATCAGGGTATCACCTAAGAACTTGAGAAAATTATGCATCCTAAAATTCAAACTTATGTTAATGTAGCATAATAATTGGCATACAGTTCTCATTACACTCTCAAGTTTACATTTCTATCATGTTACTTTACTTACTTGACATGTCAGATGTGATTAAAGCTCATTATAAAGTTAAAAAAAAGAATTATACATAGAAGATACTTTTTTTTCTAGTGTTTTAGGCATGTTCTGTATTCCATTAACAATTTGGTGTTAAATTTGCTCTACTGAATAACCCTATCACATAATGCTGCCAGAGAATACCCAGTCTTAAGGAAAAGGAGGTGGTGGCATATTTTCCAGATATGTAAAATCAAAACAGTAAATGAAAATTTACACTTCACCACTATTGACTTTCTGATAAAGAATACAAAATTCACATTTTTACTCTAGACTAGAAAATTACTGGCCTTATATAATAACATATCTGTAATCAGCTTGAGTGATTAATAGGAAATAAAATCAAGGCTTAATTTTATACTTTGGACTTGATGTGCAAAAAAGTCTGATAAGAAAAGGATTTTGGTCATTGTAATGTGCTTGACAAATTGATTAAACGCAAGTTGTTAAAACATTGATTGAACAGGTTGAAATTAACAGTCCATAATACTTTGAGAAAAATATCCAGACAACTATTGCTTTTGTGAAGATGCTTCAGAAATTAGGCCAATTATGAAAATGTGATTTGCAGCAAAATAAAATATGAAAAAAGGAATCTAAACACACAGTTTGAGGAAAATAAATATTTGTAAAGTATATTTGCAATGAGAAATTCTTATTATGGAATATATACATAATCACCAAGTTTGCACCAAGTGGTGCAGTTGATATACTTGAGGAAAACGATGCCATCCGGAGGGGCCTTGACAGGCTTGAGGAGTGGGACCATGTGAAGCTCATTAAGTTCAAAAAGGACCATTGCAAGGTGGAAAAAAGACCCAACAAACACCCGAACTCAGAAACCCAGCTCTTGCACTAATCAAATCCCTGATCACAACTTTTGCTTTAAAATACCAGTTGTGATCCCATTCAACTCAGTCTAAAAAAGGGAGGTATGTAAAGTAGGTGGGAACAGCCTATGACATTTTTGAGAGTATTGCCTGTACTGTCTTTCCTTAACTATTCATACTCTCCTTTTTTAGTGGAGGAAAGAGAGGTTCAAATGATCAGTCCCACCCAGAAGGCAGTCAGATTAATTTTCACATTTTCTTCTTGCTTTTTTGTCATCATTTTATACACACAAGAAGCAAGACTACAGATACTAACTTTGCATAATCTTAGAATAGGAAGTATATTCATATTTTTGGAAACAGTCATTTATAAGCCAGATAAGATAACATGATTACTTCAAATAGAAGGCAACGCATACTGCCAAACAGCTTTGGCATACATTGAAACTCTTCCTGAGACTTGTGAATCTGAAGTACATGGCAGAGATATTTTGACGATCCAATTTTTATACCATCAGAACTCATCCTAAAGGAGTTTTTAAACCACAGTTTAAAGCTGGCTTGAAAGCTGTAATACTGAAAGAAGCAGTGGTTGTTAGATAATTAAAAAGGAAAATAAGGCTAACCAAGGCTAATTTAAAGTAAACACTTTATTCTGATTAATATTAGAAAGGCAGGAAAAAAACATTTTTAGCAAAAGATACAGGAATTTTTAGTGTTCAGAACTTGGCAGGCTGCTAGGCAAAAAGAAAGAGAGAGTTTAAAAAAAGAAACAGGAAACCGATTCATGTGATAAAGACTATCTTCATATTGCAGGGGGTTGGACCATAATATTGGAATTTAATATTGGAACCTAATATTGGAATTCCCCAATAATGCAATATGTGATCATTTATGTTCCTGCTGTGAGTGTTTTGAAATGTTACTCTTGGCAACATTAATAAAAAGGTCACTTCTATTTCTGGTTTGTTGTGGCTCTATGCACTGCAGGTATTTTCATCATGAGTAAATAACTTAGTAGCAATCATTCCATGGGTTCCTATTCCCCTAACTTTTAATGGAACATGACTGCAGGTTGAGAACAATGATTTGCTCTTTACATATTTTTGCTAACTTAATCAAAATATAATTAGGAGGAATCTGGAGTTCTGTATGACTAACACTGTGTCAAAGCAAGGTGCCATGAAGTCTGCTAGAACACAAACCATAAAATAACTAGGTCATAGCATAATGGCAAAGCTGAGAGGAAGACAATCAGATCCTGAACAATAATTTCAATGAATGTGCTGATTTACTCCATCATAGAATATTTACACCAATTAATACCAAATTGGTCCTTAGTGAATCTTGGTGGTCCTCAGTCTTGTCTTTGAATATTATATTGTTAAATGAGATCTCTCTGCATCTTCAACCATACAGCAACCAGTAACTTCATAGCAAGCCAGTTTTTATGAAGTGATTCTGTCTGTAGGCTATTCTCAGAGATACTTTGAGGCTCATCTGTCTTTGAGAAAGAACAGCTTTTTTTGAAAGGACAAAGCTTTTGAAGGCTTATGTTCTGCAGATCAAACAGGCTTGTTCGGTTATTGGCACTGAATACTGAAGTTCTTTAATCACAAGTACTAGTTAATGATGGTCTTTGCATGAACTATTTCTCATGGAAAGAATATCTTCTTTAAGTCTTAAAAAAACAATTATGAAAATTGAATCTGTATTTTTGTTAATGGCAATTGGAATTGGAAAAAGAAATGGAAAAAGGGAAATATAACCCCCATTTTCAAGAAGGGGAAAATGGACGACCCAGGGAATTACATACCACTCAGTCTCACCTCTGTGCCAGGCAAAACCTTGGAGCAGATTCTCTTGGAAGGCATGCTAAGGCACATGAAAAACAACAAGGCACTGGGTGACAATCAGCATGGCTTCACTAAGGGGAAATCCTTCCTGGCCAATTTGGTGGCCTTCTACAATGGGACTACAGAACTGGTGGACAGGGGTAGAGCAGTTGATGTCATCTACCTGGACTTGTGTAAAGCGTTCAATCCTGTCCTGCATGACATCCTTGTCTCTAACTTGGAGATACATCAATTTGATAGGTGGATAAAGAACTGGCTGGATGGCCACACGCAAAGAGTTGTGGTCAATGGCTCAGTGTCCAGTTGGAGACCAGAAAGGAGTGGTGTCCCTCAGGGATCGGTGTTGGGAACAGTCTTGCTCAACATCTTTGTCACTGACATGGACAGTGGGATTGAGTGCACCCTCAACGAGTTTGCCAATGACACCAAGCTGTGTGGTTCGGTTGATAAGTTGGAGGGTTGGAACTAGATGATCTTAAGGTCCTTTCCAACCCTAACTATTCTATGATTCTATGATTCTATGACTACTGTGCAAGAAATCTGACTTACAGAATATTGCCTATGTCTTGATAATTTTGCTACTAAAATTTGTTTCTTCAAGGGCATCAGATTTTCCTTAACATAGAAAAGGATTCAGGTCAGCCACTACTTAAACAGAGCTTTCAAAACTTGTAAACTGATGAGGACCTTGGATCTCTACAAGAATCTGTGGTGAAAGCCATCTTTTTAATTTACTTCGTCATGAAGACTTCAACTGAAACATCAGATTTGTCTTCTGTAGTCCAGTATGAAACGGTTAGAAAGATAAGACATGGCACAGAAAATCTTTTCAAAACTCTCATGTCATGGGTAGATTTGAGGAGCCTACCTAGAAGAAACAGGATTACAACTCATCAAATTGTGGCTCCTCACACCACAACTGTCCTACACTTTCATAAGCAACAATATCTGTTTGGAATGCACCCAGGTTTACTATTACCCTGTTCATATTTAAATACAATATCCACTTCTCTAGATGCATACAATTAAGTCTTCAAGATATTACAGACACTAGATGCTGCATATGTTAAACTTTATGAAGTGAAGCTCAGCTATTAAAGCTAGTAATTAGAGTATTTAATATTATGCACAAGATAATTAGAAAAACCAACTACTAATGGATTAAAATGGTAAACAGCCTAAGTCAACACCACTCAAAATGTATATACTTTATTCATGGTGCATTTTCTAGCATTGCTAACACCCAGTCCAATTAATCATGTCAGAAGATGTCCCTAGATCAGAAGTGATTAACCCATCTAATTGCTGCAGATTGCAAAGTTTTTCCTCACAAGGTTATCTTCTTTTATTTCTATTTGTTTGAGTGCACATGCAAATGTTTCAGGCTTAGTCTTTTTGAGCAATATTTCTTCTTAAAAATTGTTAAATAGGGAGTTCTTATTTCCATTTTTTCATATGATCAAGTCACTAAACTAAACTAAACTAAGCAAGATGAATGAAAGGGGTATTTTTTCAAAATAACTTAAATGAACAGAAAACATTAAAAGTTTATCGTAAAATAAATGCTAAAACTAGCTATCCACTTTTTATGATCTTACCTACTTCGAAGTGCTTTTATAAGTGCTCTCTTATTGATTTATTTGTCCCCAAGGAGCAAGTTATAAAACTACCTGACCAGTCTGAACATTTTAGCACCACAAAATATAAACCTATGTATCTCATAAGGACTCAGTCTTTTAAAATGTTGACGTTTTTATTTCTGCTTCCCCATTGGGGTTGTCTAATCTGAGACATGAACAAGCAAAATGGAAAATACTTGGGAAACAGGGGTGTTATAAACACTGGTGGACAAAAGGAAAGATCCTTTATTGAACTCCCATTTTGCATTACTTTCAAAATGCCAGGGTATGACTTTGCTTCCACCCAAACATAAAGAAGGGGGAAATCCAATGAAACTCATGAATTTAAGTTGTTCCACTTTAGGCCTCTTTTTCCTAGAGCTCAATCCAGGACATATCTAAGATTCCTAATGCAGTATGTGGAATTAGAGGAGCAGGATATTTAAAGAAATAGTTGCTCACGCTGTGTCAGACCAGAGGTTTTTTATTCTTTTTTCCCTGTGTTGTAGGAATAACAGCAATTGTCAATTCTGAGAATTTAGAAGACATGTGTGAAGCAAAGAAGAAATAACCACACTACTCAGCAGATAACAATATGACAGTTAGAGCAGTTGAGCTACATAACAAGTGGGTACTTAGCTGGCAGCAGGACTGGGAAGCTGAAAAGGCAGTGTAGCTGCACTGGCACTGATTTTGAAGATCAGTTTGAGTTTAAGACTTAAAACATAAATATCATTACAAGACAGTAACAAGTAGAAAAATCAAAGAAAAAATCACCAGGATATTTTAAAAATATTTAAAACTGAGATAGTGCATTTTTTCTCTGGATGTACTCTGGTGAGAATCCTAATGACACTTCTAATTTTTGCCTATAGGAGTTCTATCTTATAGATAGGGCTGATTTGATCTTAAGGTAAAATTAAAAATAATGCATTGGTTATTCAGGTTGGAGTTGTGCTACAGGTCATTCGTAAAAAAAAAAAAAAATAGAAGTTACAGAAATATAGAAAATTATGCCTTAAAAACAATGCATACCAGGCAAACTACTCTTCTTGGCAAGCACTGCTAATTGGAATTCCAGGACTCCAAAAACCTCTTTCTTAAGGTGTAACAAACTGTGAAAATAGATTTCTGGAACAGCAACCATAACAGCAACAATACAGTTCTGTGCTAAAAGCATTTGATGAATGTAATTTGAAATCACTGTAATAAGCACATGCCAATGGCCAGAAGCAGACAAAAAGCAGTTTAAGAATAAAAAGAGTCATAAAATATTCAAGGAGGCCAGAGGATTAATACTCAAAGCAAGTAGCATTAATTATGACTTCTAAAGCAAAAAAAAATTGCTGATATATGAAATGTCAATTAACAGCACTTGCTCTGAGCCAGGTTTTAAACACACTACATAAAAACAGTAATTATACAATGCTATACGGTAAGAGATGACACAAAGCTGAGATCAAAGGTTAATTCTATAATTTCCTACAAACTTGGTCTGACAAAATTCCCTCGAATATTAAGGCCAGCAATGAGAGACTTCTGTCAAGAGAGATAAATATGAACAGAAGGAAAATGGACACACATTTTCAAAATCAAAATAGTAGAGCGCTAGTGAAAGTTGTGGTTCACATCAGGCTTACAGTTGAGAGAGCACTCTTCCCATGCATTCACCCCAAAATTATCAGTACTCTCAAGAAAAGCAATAATGCTCTAGACACTTGAAAGAACCTTAACTCTGTCCCTCTAAACATCTGGAAGTGATGGTAACTTATGTGCAACATGATTAAAAATATAAGACAAATAAATTTTGCACTATAATAGAAAGCCGATAGAAAACAAAAGCACTTTTCAAAGAAATTAAAGGATAATTAAGAGAGATGAAGCATTTGGATTCAAAGAAATCACCATTAACATTATATGGTTTATCTTCTGCATGAGGTTACGATAGATTACAATTGTAATAGTGTTCCCAACAAGAAGATCTAAAACTTGCATAAAGGAGAAGACAGACGTTTGTCAAGCACCTTCTTTCTTTTTTTTTTTTTTACTTAATTTTGAGAAATAACAGGGAAATTCAGAAGCTATACAATCAACATGTTATAAACATGACTAAACAAGTTTATGTCACTGCTCAATAACTCTTTTCCCCAAAACCTTGAAAAGCTTTCTTTATCTCAGATAAAAAAAGAGTAAAGAGAGTAACAATTGAAGAACTCTTAACAAGCCCTGGAAAGATCACAGTCACAAGAAAAGATGAAAGTAATAAATTATTTGCACAAATATGACACTACAAAACCCAGCGTAATAAAAAGTGACAGCATAGTTGCAAACCTAACACAAAAGACGTACGCAGATTACAACATGGTCACTTCACATACAAGTATGACAAAACCCCTCTTAAAAAAAATATGGGTTTTTCAGTGATTTATGAAGGAAGAAAGTTTGATTCAGTAAAGCAAAATGGAACAGTAATAAGCTAATAAACATTAAGAATGAGTTTGACTGATGAAGTGTACTGATAGGTTGAAGCTGTGAGAGCTGAAGTAGCAGGCAGTGCTCTTATCCAGAAGACCGTACGCTTACAAGACAGCAGTTCCAAGCACAAATGCAAAAGGGTGAAGCAAATAGCAAAAACCTCTTGCCATAAACTTATTAGGTTTGAAAATGCATGTCATCACCTTAATTGTAATTCATTGCAGAACATAGGAAAAGATAACAATATGTCAATAAATAATTAACATCATTAAGACTTTAGATATTACACCAGGTTAAGACTGCACACTTAAAGTAAGCCCAGGCTTAAGCAAACGGTTCAACATAATGTCAAGTGGTGTCAAGAACATATATTTCCTGATTGCCATTGCCACCAACTTAATTTTAAGAAAAATCCTACTTAGACACAACAACAGGATTCTGTTGCTCCACACGAGGAACACAGAAGATGCGGCCAGTAAAATAGCTCTTGGAAGAAACAGCTTAACCAGCATACAAGGAAGGACAAAAATAGTCAGCCATCCTAAACCAAAATTAAAACACAAAAGTCTAATGAGGACTTCTTCAAATCAAAACTCATCATAACCTTCATAAACTTAGGAGACAAGGAACATGCGAATTAAGTGAATTTACTTATTTTGGCTGTAACATGCAAGTACATGAGGGCATCAACAGGGAAATGTATTAAATCCACAAGATGGAATCTTAACAGTTAATACCAGGTTTGTTTAAAAAATAAAGACCAAATTCCCTATCTTTAATTCAAATTTTCTTTTTACTCTTAGCATATAGTATTGAAAACTGAAAATCTCCCAGAAGGAGACATATTATTAAAAGTACTACAGAAATTAAAGGGAAAACCAATTGTTTGCTTATGTGTTACGTACAGAATAAAGGGAAGAGAAAAGAGAGAAATGTTCACTATATCCACCTCAGATACAGAGAAGTGTTTGGACAGTTAACAGTGGTCTTCTTGTCCTTACAATTTGGGTTAGGGAGCACAATAGAGAACCCTATGCAGAATACATAACAACTTAATGTAATTTACTTGCAGTGTGCAGTACAAAAACCAATGCATTAATGTCCCACCCACAGACCTCTTGCTTCTGCATGACTGAAATGATGGAGACAGAGTACACGATAGGAATAATTTCTATGCAGCAAAGAAAAACATCTTGTACATACAACAGATTTTAGATAAAAATTCACAGAACAGAATTAAGGGGGAACCTCACAGTACAAGAAGGCCTGATAATAGGGTCTCACCGTAAGATAAACTGATTTTACACAGACAGATATACACACTGGTATGCCTTTATAGAGAAGAAACAACTAATGGAATGTACTTTGCATAATTAGGGTGCACCTTCAGCCCACACTGTTTCTGATATAGGAAAGTGTTCATTGCACTATTACTTTTGCATTCTACTCCTTATTTCCTGGATATACCATTAACTATCCACTCTATGTTAATATCCACTGTTTTTCATTAATAGCTATAATTTTACTTCCAATATTTTGTTATGAGAGGGCAAAGAAGGAGCCCCAATTGCTGCAATTTTAAAAGCCAGGAAAAAAACTAAAATGCAATAATAGAGCTCTAACTATATTTCATTCACTTCATTTTAGCTGCTTTCTCTGCCTGGTTCTTTCTCTTTTGCTTTTGAAATGTAAAATATAGTAATTGCATTCATGTCACAGCAGTTAATACTGAAGTTGGTCATACACGTTGTGTTTTACCAGCTCTGTGATACCAATTTACTAGCAGTCTTTAACTTTACAAATCACCTTGTACTTGTGTGAATGCTTTCAGAACACTTATAGTTTATTTACTTAACAAATTGCTTGCGGACTTAACAAGGAGTTCAAGGAGCTTCCCTGGGGTTTCCCATTTGGAACTTGATTTATACTATTATCCCTTATATAGAGAAAAATAAAAGCATTTTGAAGTTCAGAGGTATCAACACATCCTTACTCAATTTTAAAATATAACTTACTTTGTGAAAGTAGGGACTTCTGTAGTGGTCCTGACTGCTCAACCATTGTATATGGCACAACCACATACATGCATGACCAGCACAGCCCTCTGGCCTGTGCTGCACAAATTTTGACTGCAGAACAAACACAACAGTGCAGCCCCAGCACATTTGCAGATGATCCACAACTATGAGGAGTGATAGATAGATGAGATGGGTGTGCTGCCATTCAGAGGGATGACAAAAAGCTGGATAAATGTGCCGACAGGAACCTCACTGAAGTTCAACACAGGGAAACGCTAAGTCCTCACCTGGGGAAGAACAACCCCAGGCACCAGGGCTGATCAGCTGGAAAACAGCTTGGAAGAAAAAGACCTGGGGGTTCTGTGTGTGCCAAGGTGACCATGAGACAGCAGTGTGCCCTCGTGGCAAAGGGACCAACTGAGCTACATTACAAAGAGCCTTACAGCAGGTTGAGGGAAATGATCCTTCCTAACTGATCAGCAGCAGAGACACATCTGGAGCACTGTGTCCAGTGCTGTGCTCTCCAGTACAAGAGACACGACATACTGGAGAGACTACAGCAAAGGGCCACAAAGGTGATTAAGGGCTTGGAGAACCTGTCATATGAGGAAAGGCTGAGAGAGCTGGGCCTGCTCAGCCTGGAGAAGAGAAGGCTCAAGGGAATCTCTTCAGTGTGTATAAATACCTGATTGAGGGAGAGTAAAGACAGATCCACACTGCTCCCAGTAGTATCCTACAACAGTCTGTAATTATGTGGTGCTATGATGAAGGCGCAGTCATGTCAGATTTGCTGTCATAAAGGAAAGTCCTTTTCCATTTTTAAAAGTAACAAGCAGTGGAAATGAGTTTCTTTGGTTTTTGCCCTGTGACAAGCAAATAAGCTATTTGTGCTTTTAAATGAAATGTATAAAAATGACAGTGCAAATTTCAGCTTTATCTCTCTCAGCAAAGCATTAGCAACTAGGAAACAGAAGAATAGTGGTATGTAACGTGTAGGACATTCAGGTTCATTATTGAAATCACTGTTGTAAAATCTTTCCATAAGAGAAGTGGTGTTATCCTGCATTGAGTATTTACTTATACTGCATTTATTAAAGTGGATAAATTGGAGGAAATATTTTGTATAAAGAAGATTAGCATACATTGTCTCCTGTACATTTTCCCAGTTTTCCACATTTCCACATGTACTGCTGACTTACACTATACAAAACCCAGGAAATTTTCCTATGCCTTATTAACATATCAGTCTTTTTGTGCATTAAAATAGGAAATTTAGTAATAGGAGAAAGACTTTACTCCATTTTCTATGACTTCTAAACAGCTTCTGCCTAAATGGAAAAAACAAGCATCCTTCAAAGAGAGAAAAACCCATTAAAAAACTTACATACAGCACTGATCTGTATAACAAAGATTTCTGGAGGTCTAGGTAAGGAAGGTTCCAAAACATAAACCATTTCAAGTTAAATTTAACTCAACTTGGAAAAAAAATATATGTGTGAGAAGAGATATGAAAAAAATAATTATACCACCATTAATGTAGGAGACAAAGTGGCAAAATCAATTCTTTTCAGCTATAAAAAAAATAATTTTCAGTCTTACCATTATTTATATGATGTATATGCTACTGTCAGTGAAAACAGGAAATATTATCTTCATTAGAAATGCTATTTTGGAGGACAAAGCAGTAGCACTTTCTTAAAACAACAAACACTGAAGAATGATATGGGTCTTTATAACCATTTAGAAGGAATTGCAGTATTCCACTTCCTTTTAATATGATGAAAGATGTATTGGGCTTATGGCAAGGTTTTGGTAGTGGGGAGACTGCAGGTGTGACCTCTGTGACAAGACATCAGGAGCTTTCTCCATGCCTGACAGAGCTGGTTCTCGCCAGCTTCAAGACAGGCCCAATGCTGGCCAAGGATGAGCCCATCAGTGATGGTAGTAGCACCTCTGGGATAACATATTTAGATGAGGGAGAATGTGTGAGAGATACATCCCTGTAGGCCAAGGTCAGTGCAGGAGGGGAGGAGCTGCTCCAGCCACTTGAGCAGAGATTCCGCTGCAGGCCATGATGCAGCCCATGGTGAGGCAGGCTGTGCCCCTGCAGCCCATGGAGATCTGTGGTGGAGCAGACACCCACCTGCAGCCCAGGGAGAACCCCACACCAGAGCAGGTGGAGATGCCCTGAAGGAAGCTGCACCCCACGGAGAGCCCACACCAGTGCAGGCCCCTGGCAGTAGCTGCAGCATCTGGGGAGGAGCTTACGCAGGAGCAGGTTTTCTGGTAGGACCTGTGGCCCATGGGGGACTTACACTGAAGCAGTCTGCTCCTAAAGGACTGCACCCTGTAGAAAGGACCCATGTTGGAGAAGTTCATGAAGGACTATATCTCATGGAACAGACCCCATGCTGGAACAGGGAAAGGTTGTGAGGGGAAAGGAGTGGCAGAGGTGAAGCATTACAAACTGACCAAAAGGCCCATTCCCCATCCCCCTGCACCACTTGGGGGGAGAAGGTAGAAGAATCAGCATTAAAGTTGAAACTGGGGAGAAGGAACAGATGGGGGGAAGAGCTGGTTATTTGCTTGTCTTTGTTTCTCACTATCTTACTTTGTTTTAACTGGCAACAAATTAATTTTCCCCAAGTTGAGTCTGTTTTGCCTGTGACGATAAATGGTGAGTGATCTCCCTGTCTTTTTCCTGACCATAATATTTTTTATCTCTTATTCTTTCCCCGTGCTCTTGAGGAAGGGGAGTGATACAGTGGCTTGGTTGGCACCTGGGAGCCAGCCAAGTTCAAGCCACCACACAAGGTATAAAATTTCCAAGTTCACCTAATCAGCAAGATGGTGTTAGATCTGGGGACTAAAGCAGGGACGAGCAGAAAAGCAAAAAATTCTATTTTCTAAATATTTCTAAAGCAAAATTTCTTAAAGATGCACAAAAGATCTCCTGGCAGCCACTGAGATTTTACAGCAAGTATCACAATACTAGATGTTTTCTAAATCTCAGACATCAAGCTGAAAGGTACATTCTTTATTCACACTGGCCATAGGGTTTTTTTAATTATTACTTAGAATAGAACTGAATTCACTATATTCTTGTCAAAACACCAAATATTAACTATCAGTCCTTCCATGTGTGGAGGGACTTCTAAGAGTAAGTTTGCCAGTTCTTATTTTCTTATCAGAAGAAAAATACAGTCTTTATGAGGTATATGGTATATGGGTTTGAACCCGTTACCCCTTGTCCTATCACTACAGTCCCTAATGAAGAGTCCATCCGCAGCATCCCTATAGGCCCCCTTCAGATACTGGAAGGCTGCTATGAGGTCTCCATGCAGCCTTCTCTTCTCCAGGCTGAACAGACCCAACTTTCTCAGCCTAGCTTCATATGGGAGGTGCTCCAGTCCCCTGATGATCCTCATGGCCCTTCTCTGGACTTGTTCCAACAGATCCATGTCCTTTTTATGTTGAGGACACCAGAACTGCACACAATACTCCAAGTGAGGTCTCACGAGAGCAGAGTAAAGGGGCAGGATCACCTCCTTCAACCTGCTGGTCACACTCCTTTTGATGCAGCCCAGGATACAGTTGGCTTTCCGGGGCTGCAAGCGCACACTGAAGCCAGCTCATGTTCATTTTGTCATTGACCAACACCCCCAAGTCCTTCTCCGCAGGGTTGCTCTGAATCTCTTCTCTGCCCAGCCTGTAGCTGTGCCTGGGATTGCTCCGACCCAGGTGTAGGACCTTGCACTTGTGTTGTGGTTTAACCCCAGCCAGATAGCTTGTTCACCCACCCTCCCACCCACCCACCCACCCCCCCACTCCTGGAGGGACAGAGAGGAGAATCGCAAAGAATGCAACTCTCATGAGTTGAGATAAGAACAGTTTAGTAACTAAGGTATAACACAAATCACCACTGCTACCACCACCAACAGCAATGATAAAGGAAACAACAAGGGAAGAGAACACAACACCTCATCACCAAGCAACTGATAACTCACTGCCCCAGCCCGACCAAGCACCAACTGATACCTCCTCCAACCCTGCAGTCTCCTAGCCCTTCCGGGTAATTCCCAGTTACATCCTGGGCATGACGTGCTGTGGTATGGAATACCTTTTTGGTCAGTTTGGGTCAGGTGTCCTATCTCTGCTTCCTCCCGGCTTCCCCTCCTCCCTGGCAGAGCATGAGGCTCACAAAGTCCTTGGCCAGACCAAAATATCATTATCAGCTCTGTTCCCAGCCCAAAAGTCAAAACACAGCACTGCACCAGCTACCAAGAAGGAGAAAAATGACTGCTACTGCTGAACCCAGGACATTATCCACCCCTTATTCCATACCATTCATGTCATGCTCATTTTCAATATACATTTCCAATATACCATCACTCTTATCTAAGTGCACTCTTATCTTAGTGCATGGACCAGTCCCTATAAAGTTGCTGAGTCCATCTGGTCCATGATGTCAGGCTCCATCTCTTGTAACAGTCTTCCAGAGCAGGAGAGGCTGTGGGCAATGTTCACACACATGAATAACCTGGGCAATAGTATCCATTGCTAAGTCCACCCCTCGATCATGAGTCCATCTCTATGTTGCATCTCTGCTCTGATGGCCTGAAGTGCCATGGGCCCACCAGGCTCAAAATAATTCACTGTCCCCTTCAGCAGTTTCTGCAGCTTGTTGCTGGGGACTCCATACAGCTGCCTTCCATCTCCAACGCTTCCAAAGCACTGGAGGGGCCCAGTGGACTAGATACTTGCCCATACTGTCCCACACGCCCTGCCACTCATGGCTGTCCAGCCTTGGGGGAAATCTCCTGGCCCCCCCATATTGTTGTCTAACCCCAGAGAAGACCCAAACCCTACTCTGCTTAAATTTCAGGATCAGACAAAGTGGTAGGGGGTGAAACACAGTCTGTATGTGTGCCAACATGCTGAACCCCATCACAATCAGCAGGCAGGTCCCAAGGGTACCCAAAGGCCAGTCAAAACCTTCAGAACTCTCAAACGATGCTGCTGTGCTTGTCACTGGGGCTGGTGTAGCTGCCGTGCTTGCCGGCTCTCCCACCACCAGCTTCTCTTTTCCTGAGTCCAGCTCTTCCTCCTCTGCCTTGCTGGGAAATGCTGCGGGGTCTCCTGCATCCTCCTGGGGCTCGGCGGGCGGCTTCCAGGGAATGCTCTCGGCCGTCGCGGGGCTGGGCTCGGCCGCGGGGCTCGGCTCCTCCGCGGGGCTCGGCTCCTCCGCCGCCTTCTCCCGCTGCTCGGCAGCCGCCTCCTTCCGCTCCTCGACCGTCCCGACCTCCTCCACCAGCAGCCGCTCCCTGCCGGCCTCCGGCCCCGCTCCCGCCGCCGTTTGGTGCCCGGGGCCGCTCTCCCGGGCCGCTTCAGCAGCCGCCGGCTCCCGGGGCCTCTCCCCCTCGGCTCCCCGCGGCCTCACGCAGACAGAGGCGAGGGTGAGGGCCGGGACGGTGAGGAGCAGCCGGACGGCCAGGGACCAGTCCGCGGCCACGTCCGTCCCGCCCTGCTGCTGAGTCCGCCCGTATTACAAGTCATTGCCATAAAGTACAGTGAGACAGGAACCTTAGCGCAAGCCCCACACTTGATAAACACTAACACAGCAAATACCGGCTCTAAGTAATGTACTGCATTCTGAAACTGTGAGATCAAGAGGAAGAACTCTGAGAGCCAATAAATCAGCATTGTGATGAGTGGCTATTAATCCGCACACATCTGTCGCTTTCTCAACCCCTCGTGCCCCACGTTGGGCGCCAAAAAGAACTGTCGTGGTTTAACCCCAGCCAGATAGCTTGTTCACCCACCCCCTTAGCCCCCCCCCCCGGAGGGACAGAGAGGAGAATCACAAAGAATGCAACCCCCACGGGTAGAGATAAGAACAGTTCAGTAACTAAGGTATAACACAAATCACTACTGCCACCACCACCAACAGCAATGATAAAGGAAACAACAAGGGAAGAGAATACAACACCTCATCACCAGGTGACCAATAACTCACCCCCCCAGCCCGACCAAGCACCAACTGATACCTCCTCCAACCCTGCAGCCTCCTAGCCCTTCTGGGTAACTCCCAGTTACATCCTGGGCATGACGTGCTGTGGTATGGAATACCTTTTTGGTCAGTTTGGGTCAGGTGTCCTGTCTCTGCTTCCTCCCGGCTTCCCTCCTCCCTGGCAGAGCATGAGGCTCACAAAGTCCTTGGCCAGACCAAAACATCAGTGTTATCAGCTCTGTTCAGGCTGAAAGTCAAAACACAGCACTGCACCAGCTACCAAGAAGGAGAAAAATGACTGCTACTGCTGAACCCAGGACAACTTGTCATGGTTAAACTTCATAAAGTTGGCATCAGCCCACAAGCGTGTCAAGGTCCCTCTGGATGGCATGCCTTCCCTCCAGTGTATCAACCGAACCACAGAGCTTAGTGTCATCGGCAAACTTGCTGAGGGCATAGTTTAATTCAAATGTCTTCACTACTAATGAACGTTCACCTGGACAAAAACCTGTTTCTGACCCTAGGATGGGTCAGAAGTCAGGAGTTAAAATGCTAAGAGTAGATTATGTTGCTACATGCATGCACAAAGAAAACATGCATGATGTATGTGTGTAATTTCTAGCACATTCCCTATTAATCATGATGAATTAATGGCTCCAAGACATAGATAATCTATTTTTATGTACCCAAATGTCAAAGTCCTGGTTACTTTTTTCCCATGAGAAAACTCCATATTTAGACTCCAGAAGGAGGAAAAAAAAGTGGGTTCCAAGTAAATATAGAGCAATCCAAGGCTTGTATCTAAAGAGATTTGAGATAAGTTACTGGATCTTAAAAGACGACAATACAAATACCAATACTTCTTGTACAATGTTGTTAAGCAGTTAAAGCAGATTTTGCATACTGAGTTACACAAATATAACAAAAAAGTTCCAAGTTTGATTAATACATTGAGGAAACACAAAGCAGTAACAAGTGGAAGCTTGTGTTTGATACTCAGAGTTCTGGACAAGGTTACCACAAAATGTGATCAGTGACAAGCTGACAGTACTAGACTACTAGTTCAATCACATCATAAGGACTTACAGTCAATAAGACTGGAGTACCTTCCGTATGAACACAGGCTTAGAAAGTTAGGGCTGTTCAGCCTGGAGAAGAGAAGGCTGCATGGAGACCTCATAGCAGCCTTCCAGTATCTGAAGGGGACCTAGAAGCATGCTGGGGAGTGACACTTTATTAGGGACTGTAGTGACAGGACAAGACGTAACAAGTTCAAACTTAAACAGGGGAAGTTTAGACTGGATATAAGGAGGCAGTTCTTTATTGTGAGGGTAATGAGGCACTGGAATGGGTTGCCCAAGGAATCTGTGAATGCTCCATCCCTGGTGGTGTTCAAGGCCAGGTTGGACAAAGCCTTGGGTGGCATGGTTTAGTGTGAGGTGTTCCTGCCCATGGCAGGGGGGTTGGAACTAGATGATCTTAAGGTCCTTTCTAACCCTAACTATTCTATGATTCTATAAACCCCAAGAAGGATAACTCCCCATTTACTTGTTTCTGTGAGTCTGAATTCTTTCTGAGCTGTAGCAGACCAACATTTTGATGATGACTGGAAAAAATCCTAGTGTCTGGCTCTCACAAATACAAAAGCAGTGCAACTACTGTTGGCCTAAGGAACAAGTAATACAAACAGTCTTTAAGTACATTATAAAGTGGGATACTTAGATAATGTTATGCTGATAAAATCTGTAGCCCTTATTTGTTATGGAAATATGTCTTACTTGTTTTAACAATAATCAAATATTAAAGGCATGATCTTAATGAGGTCTGTGATGCACATGATGCAAAAGTAATAGTGCGATTTCTGGAAAGGGATGAAATATGTGCCTAAAGATTAGAGCACATGACTACAGAGCTTCATTTGTTATCTTGTAAGAATAGCCTTACTAATTCATACAAACATTTTGAAAACTGCTTACTGGCTTATCTGTGCATTCATAGACAGTGATAGACCCAGGCAGGAGAAAGCAATGAGATAGCAATGATTTCACTTAACTCTACATTAGAAGCTCACAGGTGAAGCATCATAACACATCTAATTTTTATTTACATCGTCTTATCACAGGATGAACCAATTGCTGACCAAAAAAATTAAGGTTTTGTACCATAGTTGGAGTAGGATGGATGCCATAAGGTGATAGGGACCCAAATAATGACTACTAATCAGCTTTTGGCATGGGGATTGTCAAGGAGATTGTCCCAAGACTTGCGTAGCTCAAGAGGCTACTGTTGGCTTATGGAAAATGTTTTACTTCAAAAGCAATAGTGAAAACAACAGTCCTAGCAAGGGGCACCCAAAAATATCCAGGACTGTCAAAAAAAGGGTGAAGAGCTACAGGTAAGTGACAGGCCACCAGCCAGTGTTTGGGCACACTGATGAGTCAGACTGAGCATTCTGTTCCTCTAAGTCCATGGCACCAGCCACAGCTGGAACACGAGGGCAAGGACCTGTTATAGCCAGACTGCTTAAATAAATTTTAGATTTTATTTCACTGAATGGTGTGGTTCTTGTGGTTAACCCACTGCAAATTCACCCAAGACGGTTCTCTATTTGGTCTGCAGACCACTGTTTCCATCATTGCTCAAGTTTCCCCCAGAGAAGGAAGATTTTTATGGTCAATAAATTGAAAAATGTTGCTAAGCACTTTACAGTTGATGGCCTCGGCTAGAGAATGTTAAAGACAGACTATTACTCCAGCTAGAGCTGAACTTTTCTTCTTGTGATTCTTTCCAGAAGGTTTGGTAAGTAGCCTTGCTTTGACTACCTGTATGGGAGAAGAAAGGTAACTGTTGCAAGTGAGAGGCTAAAACATGTAACACAAATCCATGCATCTAAAATATCTAGATTAAATCAAGTAATTTTTTATTAGCACTGCCATATAAATATACTAACTTCTTTTTCTGGAACAATAACAGGATCTTGTGGATAACAAGTTAATTTTTATCTGCGAATAATTTACAAGAGAAGTCTAGATTATATTCAGTACCTATTCACAAAGAAAATGCAAGAAAAAGAAGAATTAAGCCTGGCACACCTCATTCATGATTAAATTTTTATCTGCTTTCATTTTACTCACACACAGTTCCAAAATCAACCAAAAGTGTGATACGGTTTTGGAGACAATACAACAGTATTATCTCACAGATAATTAAAGCATCATTTAATCATAAATTATCCACATATTCAGTTTAATACCAAGGCAGATAAAACTAATTCAAATGCACACACTTTAGGATTTTTGAAGGATCTTTTGTGAAAGTTAAAAAAAAAGGTTTTGATTTCTCTGCCTTATCATTGGAGTCCCTAAGAATAAAATAGGATGCAGTAATATGAACATTGTTGGAAACAGCATCCCAAATAGTTCTCTCTCTGCATCCATGCAAGCTACTGTGAGGACTGAGCTCCATAGTTAAAATAAATACTTTCACTAGCTGACTGAGAAGACCTAGAATACTGGTATTTTCACTTTTCCCCTCTGTTTTTCTACTCCCATTTTCTCTCTTCACATCTACTACCATTTCTGCCATATATGTCAACAAAGCATAGTACTTTCTCTGGTAAGGAGTTAAGTGCCTCCCACCAGCCATTTTTTCACCAATGCCACATTAGTACTCCTCTTGAATTCACAAAATAGTATTTCAGCAGTCATGAAGCCCCATTGATTTCCTTCAAATTTAACCACAAGAGTAGTACACATTCTTTCAAGAAAATACAAAATGTAGTAGTCACCAACAGTTTTGGATCCTGAAAGCTCTTGAGATTCAGACAAGGACAGTGTTTACACCTAAGTACAGATATTTGTGCTGTTTGTTCTCTGCAGTAATAGAATAAGTTTCTTATTTTCTAGTGTTTATAGAAGCTGTCAAATTTTAAAGACATAGTTTATCCCTCCAAAACTGCCTATAACTGACAATAACCATATACAACAGCAATGCATGAGCCTGCTATAAATCGCTAGAATTGGTATACTGGAAATGAGACTGAACTGGTGGACCATTTAACGTGAGAATGGAATACTACTCAATACAGCTATCTATTAGTTCTTCTAGATCCATAATTTTCACTCTGTCACTAAGAGGCTTAAAAGATGTGGTTTCTGTAATTACAACCACAATGTCACCATCCTCAAAGATGAGTACTGTCATGCCAAAAACCCCCAAACCAGAACAAAACATAGAGACTTGACACTGTTACAATAGAAGTTAAAACTAAACTGGTGCTACATTGCAGTTCAAAGACCAGTTACAGTTTTACAGACATTAGCGAGGCTTACAAAACAGACATATAAAAAGGTCACATGAAGGCATCACAGAAACATACTTCCATGAACCAGAAATATATCTAAATGCAGTATTTTTTAAAAAAATCTGGTGATTACAAGTTTATCAGGATGCTGAACAGTGTTTATGCTTTCCCAGAGCCATTGTTACTGGAATGAACAACAGAAATGGAACAACAATCCAAATATGCTGTTTATCTGTTTAATTTTCTGAATGATTTTGTCTTGTCTTAAAAGAAGCAGGATCTTACTCTAATAGTAAGAATTATCAAAGTTCTTAGAGCCTGTGCCAATATTCTCCTTGACAAGGAAAATTTAACTTTGTTCTAACTATCTATAAGACTATGAGGGAAAAGATTAATGTGTATATGTTCATATGTTTTTTAATAGAGGGGCTTTGAGAAAATAAAAGCTACAATATTTTACACTTCAAATAGGTCAGTCACTTTCCATGTTTAGAACTTAAAAAAAAAAATCAGAAAGTTTTTTTTAATAGTGATGTCTTTTCATACTAGGAAGCAGTATACCATCACTGTGCACATACTCAAAAAACACACTTAATGGTCTATCATCTTGTACTCTCTGGGCCCATTGCTCCAGCATAAAACACAACACAAAGCAATTTAGATCACCCCCTTCTGCTTCTAAGTTATGATCAGACTGGGTAAGGGAAGGCAACTCTGATAGATCAGCAAACATCACTGGTGAAACTCTTTACTCTGCCCTAGCTACAATTTTGTGTTACATATTCGGCTTCTGGTTGTTCCACAATTTTAGAGTAACAGTGTATTAGAACGTGCCATTTCTTCCCAGCACACCTATTACCTTTAGTAATATAATGTTACCTGTGTCCTGGAGTGGAGGAAAAAGAGATTATGTCAACCAAAAGTGTCTTAATTCCAGTAAAATAAAATACTTTGTTTTTTCCATTAGGAACATCTTTAAGTCTAACTACTAACAGTCATTTTCCCTTTTAAATTCTTCCATATTACATAGTCATAAAATCTACATAAATGTAATATGGAATTCCTGCAAAATCCAGAAACTGTGCTAGATGATGTAACATATTTCACATGTTTTCCCAACCCAAGTACTTTTGCTTTCCTGACTGCCTGCTGACTGTGCCCAGCAGAGGGCATTTCAGGACCGAGTTATGTGAATACAAAAATGACTAGGGTTTATGTCACAAGCAATAGTTCACTTATGTTGGAGGAATGTATGTTTGAGAACTGTATAAGTATTTGAGCACAAATTGTAGAATTTTCAACATAAATGTTAGGTCCACAGTATTTAAGTAAAATGTCCTATGCAACATTTACTTTATTAAGAGCTATGTTTACAAACTTGGTTATTGTGTATACACTAAAGTACTGTAAAAATAATGTGCAGAAAATTAAATGCATAGGCACATTAAAACTTTATGTGGAATACTTAAAAAGAAGGGGGAATATCTGCGTAGAAGTTAATGGCTGAAAGATTTCATTTTAGTGAGCAAAATCCTTATTCCAATAATATTAACCATTTAATTTTCTATTCTTAAACTGAGATTATTTATCAGGTTAAAACTGGTTCTATATATTGGTTGATTAAAACCACATTATAAGTGTATATTTTTTTTAAATGGTACAGTTCTTCAGTAAAATCTTGTGAGTTTCAGATGTGGTTCTTAAAAAACACCTCAAAACATGATTTTAACAAATATGATAATGTTTAATTCCCCAACTCCTACAAGTTAGCACAAATGTGAACAAGTGCTAAAAAAGCAGCCGTACTGGATGATTTTAACATGTGTACACCCAAGTCTGTTTGCCAAATTACATGCTCAATTACACCAGCTGGGCTTTTCAAATGTGGCTATTTAGTTATAAGCCTTGATTTCAGCTTACAGTTCTACTAATGGTGCTTGTGCAACTTTATACAGTCTGTTTGGAGTCTCAAGCTACAGGCTCAGCAGTCAGCCACAACTGTGCCCTAATTAACTGCTTCCATTAGTTAGTAAGGGTGAATGACAGAGCTTCCACTGCAGTTTCCAAATGCTCAGAGTGAGGACAAAGAAGGGTCTTCACTAGTAAATTGGTAGAATCATAGAATGGTCAGGATTGGAAAGGGCCTTAAGATCATCTAGTTCTATCCCCCTGTCATGAGACAAGGTTTAGCCAATGGTCTAGCCATTCATCATATCCCTCCTTTAGCCTTTTAAGAGGTAGAAATTATAATATGACCTACTTCTCTGTGGCTGTCATCCTCCACTCTACGACAAGCCACCCTGTCAGAAGCACATATTCAGGATCATTCACAATTTAAGCAACAGTACCAAACATGAATTCCCACAAAGTATTATTTTGGAGAAGAACAGAATTCTAGTTGCTAACCTTCTTTACTTCAGTAAAACTGTTGGGTTCACACACACACTCCCCACCTACTTTTTGGAAAAGAAACAAGATAATATTTCAAGCTCTCATCATATTAGTAATTTAAACAACCATTTAATATCAGATGTGCAGCACATCTCCAGGGAAATAAAAGGGTCTGAAACCATAACAACTGTATGTTGGCCACACTTCTTGGTTGTACTGCTGGTTGGCAATTGGTGAGGTGAAAGTAGCTATACAAAAAAGTTTGTGACCTTGCTGAATTTTGTTCAGAAAAGTGTATTTTTCCAGTCTACATATTTCCATACAGTTTACCACCAAGAACCTGAAAAACCTGTTCTCATGTAAATCTGCCATGGAATAATACTACTTTTGGCAAGGCACACCCTTGGAGGAAATTCCCACTCAAATGAGCAGAGTGATCTAATTAAAAGAAAATCGTAATAATGACAGAGAAAAAAAAATAGAAAAAAAGTCAAATGGCTACTTAAAAGTATACATGACTGACTGGGGGAAAGGTGGATAGAGGAAGAGAGTGAGAGTGGGTGGAAATCAATTATACTTTTCTCCCAGGGTGATCTGAATAAATGAGGAACCTGCTTAAAGTCACCTTCAAACTCCACCTAAACTTTGACAACATTTTCAAAGCTATGCCTGCACTGTGCTCTTAAATCACGAGCACCAGAAACTCAGTTTCTTCCAGTGACAAGAGACAATGAAGTTCAAAGCACTGGATGAAATACTGGTTTTCTGAAGCTAAACCCTAGAAAAGTGATTGTTGTAGGAGAAAGATCTCTCAGGTGTAAGCTCAGCTCACATCCAATGCAGCTTAACCCCTGGATGCCAGTCAGAGGGACTGTCCCACTCTCCTGCCCACACTTGGCTGTGCTTCTTTCACATCTGGTCTTCTGCAATGACAGGAGCTGGGCTGCAGTCACCCTCATTGGTAGGGAACAGCAAGACCAGGCTGAACCTGTTGGAGCGGGTAAGTAGGAGTCAAGGGTGACCGTGGTTCAGACAGCATCCTTAACAACCTGGGCATATTCCTGATGTGCCTGCATAGCAGTCTCACACACAGCATGGTCTATCCAGATATCATAATCAGAAGAAGCAGAGACAGCACCAGAGCGAAGACAAGACTAGAAGGTAGGTCTGAAGTCCATCCAGAAGACAGCACTGGAGACAACCAACATAAAACATAGGTCTGAATCCACCCAGACGACCATAACCTACAACACAACTCAGACAAGAACTGGCTGCCCAGCCATGAGCTTTACATGAGCTCCTATACCAGTGAGCATCTGTGGGTGAAGGTCCCAAGTAAGGCTTGTCAGGACAGTTAAGGTATATTAGTTCTCTCAAGACACTGATATTTGTATCATTTCAAATTAAAGTACAAAAGACAGCTGCACAATCAATAGAACACTTGCAACTATAAGGACAGGTTGCTTGGCTCTAGTCTCTTCAGTGTATGCACCAAATACACTTCTAATTTATGAATTAAAGTATAATTGTAAAGAACTAAATTGATGAGCTTATCCTAGCCCCTTATTTCTGAAAGCAGTAGCTAATATTGATACCCTGGTTCCCTCCCACTCAGGTTTTAGGCAATGATACTTCAGGGAAATAATGGCAATATGCCCTGATTTATGTCTTCTTATCTGCCTGCAGATCTTGCCAACTGGCATTGTGCATTGGTGTCTCACATCAGTGGCTGGAAAACATGATGAGGGATTTACAGATGTCCTTTACCCCGTGGTTAGTAAAAGAGTAACAGACACCTGCTTTGTTAAACCTGAATGAAACTGCTTCAGAGGACCTGAGTAACTGCCACAAAGGTACCAGTTCAAACCAGAGCAATTGGAGGAATTTATGGAACAAAGGTCTTCTGGAAAGGTGCCTGTGTGTGTCTGTGTTGATGAGAAAAGAAGTTCTTCTACTCTGAGAAGGGAACAAACAATGTGTTTGGACTTTAGAGTTAAGAACTTTGGATATAGGTAACATTTTTGAGGAAGATAGGTTAAAGGTAGAATAGACGGGTTTAGAAATTCATAAGCAGGCTAGTGGGCTTACATTGCATTTTGCTGGTTCTTTTCAGCCAAAGAACTTCAGGAGGGACAGCAGAAACCATGAATCTCCAAGAAAAAAAAAATAAAATTGTCAAAGGCAATTTCCAGAGGGATGAAAAAGGAGGTATAAAGAGTTGTCATGGCATGTCATAGATACAACTTCAACTCCAAGGGACTTTGCTGTTGAAATGGCAGCAACTGTTCTAAGCTGCATGTCTAATTCACTCCATGCAATGGATAGGACATGTGTATGTTTTTGACAGGTATTCACAGTAATAGGTATGCTGGGTATAGCAGTGACTGACATAGAGATGGGTACAAGAACTTAGCCAAAGATCCATTTTCTGATTGGTTTTCCTCTAGCATCTTACCATAGAGAGAGAGAAGGACTGACAACTATCCAGCTCCTGGGTCTTCAACCACCACACAGGCATCAGCAGGATCATAATTCAATGTTCAAGTTCTGATGCCAGAGAGGTGTTGAGGTCACCAAGTATTGCCAACCTGCATGATGTATCTCAGGATGCAACTGTGTTGTTAATATTGTTGATGTGAATGCTTTAATACCAGGGTGTACCAGTTCTGCCAGCAGGCATCTGCCTTCCTTGGCAATCTGGATCCTCACAAGTGCCTAGTCCTGGATAAAAACATGTATAAAAACATGGGTGTACAGGGGTATACATGGGATGTATAAAAACATGGGTATACAGGAATACAAGGACAAGGACAGGTATCTACCCACAAAGCATGTCCTCAGGGAAATCAGACTATCACTTCCTGCTAGAAATCCAGCACAGCCTCCAGATGGATGAAGATCAAGCTACTCCCATTTAGATCACATCTACATTTTGTTCCAAATGTCTCACAGCTCACGCCTCCAATAGCACACCAGTTTTCTTCAGAATTCTTACTGGTGTCTGTGGCCCTGTTGGCAGTCAGGGTCATCCTTCCTGGCTTCATAATTACAGATTGCTGGAGGACTTGAGCTTCATAGCAACCTTCACAGTGTTTTGGTGTAAGGGGAGATATATGTCTTCCTACCAGCTAGAGTCAGGGGATGTAAGGAAGGTGGACACTAGGCTCTTGCTTTGACTATATGTGAGGAGGGGAAGCAGCCACTAGGAATATGTAGCAAGAGTAACTGGGGCTAGAGCTGGAGGTCTTAGATTCAGCAAGGCATGTGCCTGCCCAACTCTGCAGTGAGTGCAGGGAGACGTGGGATGAACTCTGGACCTTGGAGGGCTGTCAGGGCACCTTTGTACAGTTGTGTATCCAAATCTTTTGGGAGCTGGACTGCAGAAGGTACTTAATTTCTATGTAAAATGTATCTTATAAACCAAAACAAGATGCAAGGGAAAACTTAAAAACACTTTAAAATCAAATAACTATGTGTAAAGGTTGTGTTCCCTAAGAGTGTGCATTCAGATGAATCAAAAAGATTCTACCTCTCAGGAATGAATAATAAAGGTTTCAAACCATGAGGCTCCTAATTCTAACACTTTCAGCAGAGAATGCAGTCACCATCTACTTGAACAGGAAATCCAAACCATCCTATTTTGATTCACCAACATTTCCCTCTACCATGCAAAGGAGGCAGAGGAATAAATCAAATGAGGAATCTCCACCCCTTGCTTGTTGTGGGGAAATACATAAATTGGAAATCAAAGCCGGAAATGCTCAAGATATTACAGTAATAAAGGCCATAAAAACAAGATAAAAAGTCTTGCATTTCCTAAGTGAGTCAGACTTCTTGGCAGCCTCCCATGTAAATGGTGAGGCCCAAGATTGTTCACTTCATGAGATACCAAGCAGATAAGACAGCTTAGGTGATGATTAAAGATAAGAAACGCCCAATATGAGGTGGCAGCGAGAGGCAGTCAAAAGTAGCCTGTGTCAGTGTAATGAAAATGTAACACAAACAGCCCACACAGACACCGAGTAGACAGAGGTTCAAGGTCTGACAGTGTCACCAAACTGGCAGTGGTACTTGAGGACTCTATGAATACACAGAACTCTAGTTGGATTCTCTCTCTCTGTAGGAGTACTTTAGATTAAACATAGCATAGGATACCAAAGAAAACACAAAATGTTAAGCCCATAAACCAAGAGCAGCAAAATCATGCCAGCACAGCAGCAATTTTATATACAATTACTGTAACATATTACAGGTTTGGTAGCTGAATCAGCAGAGCTTTCAGAATGAAAACCCATGAAATATAAATCTGCGTAAAGCTTATTTGTTTTCCCACATTGCTTATTTCCTAGAGCTACAAAAATCTGTTAGTGAAGACATCTGAAAGACCTGTTGGTAGACTTAGGGGTTTATTTTGTGGTGTGTTTTAGTTTTATGGTTCTATCTTTTGAGTTTTCCATGGTAGAGATCACACTAGAGTACACTGAGAAAACTTCTTTCTTTGTTGTGGTGGCCCCTTTTTCCTGAATTGTTTGATATATGTCAGAAAATGTGATAAACATGCATTTTTCTAGTAGGTGGTGTACACTTACATGGAAAAAACACATTGTCTGTTAATATCCTGGGAAGGCAGGACATTCACTGTATTGAGGAAGCTCTTGCTGGAGGTAATATTACAAAAAACATGTACAAATGTCCCTAAAAACTCTCTACAAATACTGTAATTTCATAGAATCATAGAATCATTTAGGTTGAAAAGACCTTCAACATCATTCATGCCCAACCATTAACCCAGCACTGCCAAGTCCACCACTAAACCATGTCCCTAAGTGACATATCTACACCTCTTAAAAACCTCCAGGGATGGTGACTCCACCATACCCCTAGGAAGCCTTTTCCAGTGCTTGACGACCATTCTGAGGAAGAAATTTTTCCTAATATCCAATCTAAACCTCCCCTGGTGCAATTTGAGGTCTTGTTGTATTGCTTGTTACCTGGGAGACCGACCTTCACTTCACTACAGCCTCCTTATAGGTAAGTGTAGAGAGTGGTAAGGTCCCCCCTGAGCCTCCTTTACTCCAGGCTAAACAAACTGAGTTCCCTCAGCTGCTCCTTATCAGACTTGAGCTCCAGACCCTTCACCACCTCCGTTGTCCTTTGGACCTGCTCCAGCACCTCAATGTCTTTCTTGTAGTGAGGGGCCCAGAACTGAACACAGTAGTTGAGGTGTGGCCTCACAGGTGCCAAGTAAAGAGGGATGGACGATCAATTCCTTAGTCCTGCTTGGCCACACTATTTCTGACATAGGCCAGGATGCCATTGGCCATCTTGGCCACCTGGGCACACTGCTGGCTCAGAACTATTTCCTTAAATTTAAGTAAGTGAGAAAATGCTAACAGCTGTAAGAAAGGACTTACCTGAAACAGTGAATTTGATAAATAAGTGTCAAAATAGCAATGACACTTAAACTACTTTCAACACAGTAATTCTTTATAGTGATTGTCATGGCTGACACAGCAAACTCCCCAGAGATATAAAATTACGATTCTTCAAATGCAAAATTGAAGTATCTATGTATGCCATTTTTGGAAAACTAATGTAAAAGCTTACATGTAATGCAGAACGAACCTACATATTACCAATGAAGTTCCCTATGGTCTTAGATCAGAACATGCCCAACCAAGTATTTTGATGTACAAGTCCTATAGCACAGACTTCAAACCTCTTGCCTAAATCAGCACTTAAGTTGCCTTCAGTAAAATTTTCTGTGGCTCTCTGGATTGGTTTCTGCACACACCGAGACTATCAACTGGCATGGCAAAGCAGCCCTACAGTTCCTTCTGTGCTAACCCTTATGGAAATAATCAGTTGTGTTTTTTAACCACACAGACCTATGGTTCAGCTGAACTAATGCATTAGAGTAGTCTGACATTTCATTTCCCCTCATTTCCTGGGAGTTGTAACATTTTTGTAGGGTTACTTCTGCGGTAATGTGTCCTCCCTGATCCCCTGGGGTAAGACAAAGGCAAGGACAAAAGCAAGGGCAGACTCATGCAGCCATGGATGGAGAATAGCACTGAACTGGCCCTTTCCATAGAGGTGACTGCAGCTCAGCTTTGATGCCACATTAACTACACTTGTGTACTGCACTGTAGACTTGTGTAACAGATACAGACCAAACCAAATGCTGTACCAACACAGTAAAACTAATCCTTTCATAAAAGTAAGTAAGAAAAGGCTAAATTTCTTTTTTTTGCATTTCTTAGGCAATGTCAGTTCAAACTGACAGTATATTTTCTGAAAAGTAAGAGTATCCAGACTTCCGTGCCGTACTCAACTTGAAAGAACGCTAAACTGTTAACTCCATCTCTCTCTAACACAACTCTCCCATCTTCCTGAAGCTCACCACAGCACATAGACAGATCTCCGCACAGCCTGCACAAGGGGATTTGACTTTTACTTGTGCTTCATCATGTCCTGTACATTGCTTTCAGAGCCACTGAAACAATTTTTTTTCTTGTATTTAACATGTGATGTGTTAGGCATCCTGAAAAGAAGTCCATAAACTTCACACAGGATTGGGGACAGACTCTTCATTAGGGACTGTAGTGGTAGGACAAGGGGTAACGTGTTCAAACTTCAACAGGGGAAGTTTAGATTGGATATAAGGAGGAAATTCTTTCCTGTTAGGGTAGTGAGGCACTGGAATAGGTTGTCCAGGGAGGTTGTGAATGCTTCATCCCTGGCAGTGTTCAAGGCTAGGTTGGACGAGGCCTTGGGTAATATGGTTTAGAGCGAGGTGTCCCTGCCCATGGCAGGGGGGTTGGAACTCGATGATCTTAAGGTCCTTTCCAACCCTAACTATTCTATGATTCTATGATTCTAACTTAAGCTCTTATACTGAAAGAGGGTAGATTTATGTTAGCTGCTAGGAAAAAAATTCTTCAGTCTGAGGGTGGTGAGGTACTGGCACAGGTTGTCCATACAGGTTGTGGCTGCCCCATCCCTGGCAGTGTTCAAGGTCAGTTTGGATGAGGCTTGGAGCAATGTGGTCTAGTGAAAGGTGCCCCCACCCATGGCAGGGATTTTGAACTCAGTGAGCTTTAACCCAAATAATTCTATGATTCTATGACTCTGTGATAGCTCAGTTGCTTGCTTTACCCCAGCAAAGTCTGAAGATTTTTCTTTAATATGAAAACTTTTGAAAGGTGGTATGGGGACATTTGTGTCCACTTAGTCTTCAGAATTTTTATATAAAATACTAATCTGAGCACAAGTAGTTACCTCTGAATTTTAAATGGTAGTTGCAGTTTGAATCAGCAGAACATTTATCCTTCATGGGATGAACACTAGCTTGATTAAACCAGTTCCAGGAGAATGAGTTGTTTTGTAAATATATGATGAAGCAGACGAGTTAGATCAAGGTTTGTTGTTTGCATATATTGTTGTAGCACCCACAGCAATTCCCTTGTAATAAGCATTGCACACACATTCGCAAGAAGGAGTCAATCCTTCACTGGAATAGTTTATAGATACTGTTGAATAGGAGAAGTGAGAATAAAGAGATTATAAGCAAGCAACATAAACAGATACGGAAACAGAAGTTTAAGTCTCCTTAGTTTGCCTAAGGAGAGTTGAAGACCTATTCCAAAGTAAAAGCAGCTACCATAATTTCAATTATTCTATATGTGAATTAAATTACCGTTAAGGCACAAATCCACATGGAAAAACAATATCCACCAAAGCTAAAGATCCAGTTGTCAAACAAAACTAATCATAGAGAGGGAAGTGAAATATGAAGAAGTGGAGTAAAGTGAGAAAGGTAATAGCTAGAAAGCAAGAGGTTCACAGGTGCGTGAAGATTCTGCTGACTCAGCATTCTGCTCCCCACACTTAAGGCCTCCAATTCAGAGAATGAATCCAAGCATTATAGAGATCATAACTCAGGTGAAGATGTTTAAGTATAATGAAAACAGCTGTTTGTGGAATGGGAGGAAAAATTTCCCAACATGAATTAACTTACCTTTAATGACTTTCTTGATAAATGGGTAGATGATGTGACCTACTTCTGCCTACAACGCTGCCAACTGACATTTTCTGTTCCACATCACATAGCACCAGAGACCAAGTCCAGGGTATCTCCTCATGTTAGAACCCAGAGACAGGCCTTCTCTTTGGACTAAGGGAGGAAGACAGCCTGTTGGCAGAAACACTGCAGATTGGCACATGTCCACTTGATTTCTGGATGAGAAATACTCTTCATCTGGCATACGTCCACCTCTGGTTCTGCTTAGACTCTGTCCTGCCTCTCTGCCTAACCAATCTGAAGCCATAAGGCTACACTGTCTTTTGAGAAGACATGAATTATATGGTTGGAAGATTCTGCTACTGCCTGGAGGATGTTTTTCCATCCTGGGCATTTCTGTTTCACTCACACCTCAAACTGGTTTTCCACGTTTCTGTTATCACAATACTGTATGATTATGGTTCTTTTTGTCTGCTTTATGCAATCATGTTCTTCATAAAATAGAACCTGCTCTCCATTAAAAAGGAATTACATTAGTTTCTTTGAGCAGATGAGTGAGAATTGTACAACTTAACCCTAGTACTAATCTCTTCACACAGAATCATGTTCACACAACCACCAACTTCACAGAACTGCCCATCAGAACAAGTGAAAAACCTGATTGTGAAGCCATAGCTCTAAAACTGAACTCAAGAGACTTGAGTCAGCTCCATGCTGTGTCACAGGCTTCCAAGGAGACCTTGAACAAGTCATTTAAGTCTCTTGCCTCAGCTCTTTTGGTATGGCACCTTACTTTCTCATAGCACTGATAAGGCAAAGCTGTATCTGTGCAGGCTAACTACCTACTACAGCCAGTCTGCTTTTTTCTAACATCCTACATGACAGATACTATCAAAGCACAGCAGTCTGGCTTTCAAAATAGAGCCTTTAAAGCTGTACAATCTTCATAAAAGACATCTGAACTTATTATACTGTAGCTTCTAAGAGATTTCCAGACATGAGCCATTAAAAATATTTGTGCTGCATAAGTCAAAGACACACTGGAAATTACACTACAAGCTTGCAAGTGTAGTGCAGAATGAAAACCTAAATTTTTAAAACTATTAAAAAACTTTTCAGCTAGATACACGCACAATAGGGAAGAGTTCAGTTACATACATGATCATAGCTTTATAATTTCCCAAACTTTTAAATAAATAGATAATGGTAATGCTTCCAAATGTTTTCTTGAAAAGACAGATATAATGTTATTGTGAAACTCCCCAGGTGCACAAAATCCTACCAGTCTTCTCATGAGCTGTGAACGCAACTCAAAGCTCAGCAGGGTTTTTCCTCCAAATCAGGGTTCCTTCTCCTTTGCATCAGATTGAGATGCAGAAACAAAGAAAAACTGAACAGCGTTTTTTTTTCAAGCACACTGAGACCTCTGAAGCAACAAGGGTGTAGGAGGAGGAAGCATACTCATTTGTTCTAGATACATAAGGTTAAATGTTTACTTTGAGAAATCAGTAGAAACCTCTCTCTGCCACAGCAACTACCCATCCTTACAGAGTTTCAAGCCACAGAAAATTCTTCATCTACAGCAACTTAAATACTTGGATGAAAGAGATGCAGGTATTACTCTGTGAGTATTTGGGGTTAGAATGACAAGGCAGATGTTTAACAAAGCTAAAATGGTTAGATTCAAGGCTCACTGAATATAGTCATAACTTCCAGTGATTTCAGTAGGCTTTCAATAAGGCCTAATAAAGCTTACCCTTTGAAAAGCTAGTCAGAAATGTGGATGGCTACGATCTCACAGCCTTGCAACACAAATGTTAGGATTTCAATTATGTTTTCACTTCTCAGGGAATATCATAAATTCTCCCATGACTAGGAGCTGTCAGTAAGAAAGAAAATGGGACAATTCAGAGAAAGATGTGATCTACAGATCAATCCTGAAAAACAGGAGATAGGCAGAACCTTGGGAGATTTTCTACTTTACACACAATTGGTATTACTTAGGGACAAGGATGGACTGAGAATTTTCTAGGAACAAATGCAAGTTTTCCATTATTTATAGCTTTTAAGAATAAATAAGGGTATTCCAACATTTAAGTATCCTTATCACTAGCCATTTTTCCTAGTCTAACCTGAATCTCTCACACTGCAATTTAAGCCAATTACCTTTTGTCTGTCTAAACTGCACATGCAAAAGAGATACTCCATTCTCTTTAAACTAGTCTTGTATCACCCCTCAGTATTCTCTGCATACAACACACACAAACTTCTTTCGACATTTCCTCTCATTCCCTAGATCTCTGATCAATATCACTGCTCCCTGCTTATCCCTCTCCACTTAGACCACATCCTTCTTAAAAACACCCCATCTAAGAGAACAATGTAGCCCAGCCCAGAGCTTATTTTATAATGGAGCTGCTACAAAATGTGCTTTTGTGCAACAATGTAACATTGCTAATTCAAGTTCAGCTTATGAATCAGCTATAACTTCAAGATTTATGTAAAACTTCTATTTGAACAGTTGACCGTTATCCTGGTTTTGGACAAGTCTACAATATTGCACTCACATTTATTGAATAAATAACTTTCTTCAGGCCCTTTTTTCCCTAGGCCACCTCTTCATTGGAACCATAGACCAGTTTTCAATACACCTGCAGAACCTTGCACCTTATTTCATCTACAAATTTAATAGAAATAATTTTATTTTTGCTTAAAGTGTACTAAAAAAAATTATTTTTGTAAACTGGATGACAAATCTGCTACATACTTTGAACATATAAAGAACACATTTTATATTAGAAAGTTGTCTCTGCCTTAATAGCAGTATTTCTTTTAGATATGGTTCTGACTCCTGGAAAACAATAAAGAATTATCTTCAGGAGGTAATCATAACAGGAAAAACGTTATTCTAACAAAACAAAGATTGCAAAAGCAGATGAATAGTCTTCAGAAAAGCAGTTTTCAGCAAACAGTAAGTCAAGTCATTTTCTGAAAGAATGTGAAGAAGAAAGGAGTACAGGTAGAGTTAAAGATTGTTTTGTAAACCAAACTATTCCACTGCAAAAGACAGATAGTGGAAGTAGCAGAGACCATTATGGCTGCATTGAGAGCTCTTCAATAACTTTAAACAGTGAAGAATGAGATCATACAAAAACTGAAAGCCAGGATGAACATAAGAGACCAAGGACATACCAATATGTGGCATAAAGGGTCATAAGGACAGGAAGACAAAGTGAATAGTCAGGACATTGTTGAGAAAAAAAAGATGCTGAGAATGTTTAAATACCTAGAAGATGGAATACTAAACCACTGGTATGCATTTGCCAAGCACAATAGATATTCAGCCTGTTTAGTTTCCTCTTCTAACAGGTTAAGTGGCCTAGTAAATAACAAGGTTCAATAAACTTTGCAATTAGCATAGTTGGTCTGCTCTGGCATCCTAAAGCACAAGTCTAATGAGACTTGGCATCTGAAGGGTATAAAAAGCAGTTGGAAAAACTCACCTTCAAACAATCAGTTTTCAGTAGCTCCCTGTCATGCTGGGAGAACATTGCACAACTCCTGAAGAGATCTTTCCAAATTCAAATTTTCATTCACTGAAATTTGTCCTCATGAAACAGAAAATACTGTTGGTGAAAAGATAAGAATTTAAAACTGTTTTAAAAAATCAGTAAGATAACTTGCTTCATCTCACTGGGTTTAGATCAAATGAATGAACAAAATAACATGCAACTGTGAGAAAATAAAATACAAACTAAAAAGTATTTAGCTAGATGGTGGGGACAAATAAGTTCGGTTAGAGTGGTTTATACAGTGATGCTCTTCAAAAGAGCTATCTCATTCTAGGTTGCAATAATGAAAATGATAACCCATACTACAAATTCAGATTTGGTGAGTTTGCATAGGAAACTGTGTTTAGTTTAGGAACCACCATGTGTAGGAAAAATCTGGAAATATTTCTGACTTTGAAAAAAGAGCAAGAGTTTTTAAAAAGAGGGTGAGGATTTGAGGAAAAAAAAAAAAAAAGAACAAAAGGCAGGGAGTTTGTTTGGCTCATGAAGGAAGATGGAGGAGACATGGTAAAAATGTCCGGAAGAAGGACCATAATCAATGTTCTTCATGCCCAAGGGAGAAGACAAAGAAGACATACTACTGACAGCAAAGATTAAGGTTGGAGAAGCTTTCCAGCAGGGTGGTAAAACTCCAGAAGTTACTATCGGAAGAAACAAAGAAAATATCCTTATTAAGAACATTAACAGGCAGTTGAGTTCTTTCTCAGGGTGGTTTAGGTACAGAAATTTATACTGTATGGTCACCTTGATCCTCTCTAGCATTGAATTTCTGTATTTTTATGTATTGAAAACATGGGGAAAATGAGGAAGGGAGAGTTGTTACAACGAAAAAATTACACAATTATTCTTTTCCAATACTAGAAGGAGAAAGCAACAAAATAACCTTCATCAATGTCTAATTTAATTTTAGAATTCTAGATTGGGAGCATTTGCTCCCTAAGGTAGTTGTCTTCAGCCAGCATAATTTAATAATTACAATGCAAGACAAGGACCCCATGTGAGCAACTTTACATTGAATAAAAAAATAGATCAGCAGCAACTTCAATCGCAACTTAATTTCCCACGGCTCTGAGCACCATCAGATAGTTTTGTGGGCCATGTGTATAGTAAATTTAGGACATTTAAACAAGTACCTCTCTCTCCTCCCAAATATGGGTTAAGTTACTGATATGAAAATGATATCTGGATTGTTTTATATCACACAAAACTTAATTTCAGTGCTTCCATAATATTTTCCATTCTGATACTTTACCCGCTAAATGCAAAATTCCCCAGGCTAGCTATAATAGCCTAATTTAATAGTTTTTAGATGTGTTTATTTTTGAACATATTTGTGATATACTTGACATGTCTATCAGCACACTTCTGGTTATACAATCTATTAAACTGCTAGTAAGAAAAAGCAGCTACAACGTATGTGTGAGGTTTTTTTAAGAAATGCAAAACCAACAGGACTTAAACTGAAACAAAATAAGTTACCCTGTAGATTACAGCACAAGGAAACATAGCTATTCCACGATCTACAGGAGGGCTACCCTGTTGTTCCCTTAATGTAATGAAAACATTATGAATTTAAAAAAAAGAAACACTGATGAGAAAAGGACAGAGTTCAAAGAAAGTGCACACTTCCCTTGCTCACATGAAGATCTATTGTGCATTCATAGATGGAGCCATGAAAAGCAGACTTCACTTACTATTTGATTTGGTTTTATACTAAAACAAGAAGGACTTTCCTACTTTTAGCAGTAAACAGTATCTTGGAAATAATATATGGAAATTACAAATTTCCATATATTTCAGAGGAAGGAGGGGAAAATTCATGTCATAGCTGTTACCAATTATACAGTAAATGGAAAAAAATGCTAAAACCAGAGTTCCCATATAAAGAATGAATAAGAATATATTTAGCTAAAATATTCCTGAGGATTTTAATTTTACACTACATATCTTTTATGCATTTTAAGATTTACTGAAATAGGTATCCCTAATTTATCTTAGTGTGATCATTTTGCTATAAATCCTCAAGGGGACACTGTTATTCTATGACAGGTATTTTAGCAAACTCCCAACTCTAGACAAGTTTATGGAAGTAACTTGCTTCTGGCCCATTAATCTGTCTCAGTTTCCCTGTAAGAAGAAAAATATATTTCACTGCATGTATTTTGTTCTAAACCCAACCCTAATACACCCACAGTCATAGCCTGTGTCTTTACCCTAGGGCCACTACTCAATGGCTTTCACATAAATTGTTTGACTGGTTTTATGGAAGAATGGGACTAGAACATGTCCTTGTAAACTTGAATCACCAGGCACAGAAATTATTCTGCCCACATGTGCCATAAAGAATACTTTTTTCCTGGATTCAATCAGAACTCAAACTCAAAACTACTTAGTCCTATCAAGACCTAGGCACTTCCCCACATTCACAAAAACAGAGCTTTAGGTAACAGAGTTAGAAAGGCATTCAGCAGAAAAAATTGTTGATTTAGTTTCTGGTTTATCTACCTCCATAAACACATATTTAGATGAATAAAAAGAACAGTTACTTCAAAATAGCATTTGTTAGGTATTTTCTCAATCTTGAATTGCACTACTTTCTAATTAAACTTTTCTGTAATTAGTTTTCAGGGGACAGATCACTTTTGGTAAACCAGTTCATGCGTCATCCAACATCTCTATTGCAGTGTTTAACTTGGCCAAGTCCAGATTTATCTTTTGGAACTGAATCCAACCTTTTACAAGGTAAAATGCTTTCTCTGCTTTATGAGTGACAAAAGGCTTGTAAGACTTGCCCTTTGGATGGGCATTTCAGCTGTGTTCTGTCCACACAGGGATATACTAGTGATGGGCCTACCCTGCTTGCTACAGGTGCCCACTATCCAGAGTAGTTACTGTACTCAGCTCATTTCTCACACTTGCCCTGCTAGGGTGGACCTAGAAGATCCCAACACTCCCAGAAAAAAATAGATGACGCTGTATCAGAAAAGACTTTCAGATCTTTTTTTCCCAGTTACCTGCTGAGCCAATGTAAATGCAGACGACGTGCGAGGGTATTGAATTCTGAGGACCTAAGTCTTCCAATGAACAGCAACCAATGTGATACATCTAGGAGCTCTTGACCCTATTGACTTTTGTGTTGTATCTTACTGACAGACATAGCAAGAATGGACTAGTCTCCTTTCCCACTGAGTTAAACAGTGAGGTTACAATTTCTACTTCAAATTGGCAAATAGTGAGGTATGAATATTAGTAATCAGTAACATCCTTTCCTTCAAATATCTTATGCACCTGTAAATCATACCATGAAACTACTAGCTGTAGAAAATTACACCATCTCACTGCCCTGTATTTGTAGATCTGGTTCTGCTCCTGAAAACCAAGCAGCATTGCAAAGACTATGTGTGAACCTCTACCAGTTGCCATCTCCTGATATCTGTTACTACACAGTACAGCTGCAATTGTTGTCTATCTAGTTTCCATACAGTGGAGGGAAACACGATAAAGAAGACCGCAGAGATGTCCACCTTCCCTCTCTTGCTAAACTTCACATGGCATCCCTTCTACCATGACCTTCCAAAGTGAATGAGCTTCCTGCAAATATCTTCCGTTATTCCTGTCTCTCAATTTCTACAGTCTGCAGGAACCAGAGACAGCCACTTTGATGCAAACCTTGTGTAAAGTTCTAGCACAGGGCTGAGCTGAATATACCTTAACTTTTAGCTTATCTAGCAGCATGTAATCACCCAGTCTGTATCTGGTGCAAACCTGCAGCTAATTGAATAAGGACAGGATCAAACTTTTCTTACATCTGTCTATAGCCTGTTTCTTCTTTCATGTTTTAAGTGACACAAGTGATAAAGTTAGTAAGGATGGCATCCACTCATGGATTCTGGATGTGAAAGAATAATTTTGGATACCAATGTTAAAACTGAGTTTCTTGCTTTTCACCTTGATGATGATTTTTAGACTGCCACTGTTTACTTACTTATGTCCAATAAACTACAGCAAATAAAAGTATCTAAGTTACTTACAGGATAATAGAGTCAAGAGGCTCTAACAGAATTCAAGCAAAGAACACGTGAATCAAATTTCAGTTAAGATGTTACAACTACCTCCCAGATGCGTTGCTTCCAGAGTGAGAACTAAAGCATGAAAATACTTCTCTGTAGTAAACAGTCATGGAGATTGTTCATAAGACTTCTCATGCTGAGTGGAACTCCCTAATGCTGTCAAGAAGAAATGTGAGGCAAGGTGTTGCCTGAAGTTTCACCCTTCTGGAGGTGGACAGTGTGAATTCGGTCTGCAGGTACCTAACATCCAGCTGTCCCACTCCATAGGCAAATGTTTTAGCTACTAAGATATATAAATGAAACTGGCAGTTGTCATCTTGCTGTGATTTTTAAGCTGCCGCATCTACTGCTTCCTGTAGAATACTGAGTAGCCTTCATCTTCAGTTACTTGTACTGTATCAATCCCATCTGTGATTTGAGAGCTGCTTGTCTAAGCATAACGTTATAATGTGGTTTTAGGCACCTATTTCCTTAGGTAAATTTTTGAGCATACCAGAAGGTAGAACCAGAGCCAGTTACAGAATATTCAGATTCAACAAAGAAGTACCCAGGAGGCTGAAGCAAACACAGCATGAGAGTCACTAAACATGATTTTTAATTTCAGCTTTGAACTTGCTGTTTGAAGCTTCTCCAAACCACTTAGAGCTTGCTCATGTATTAAAAAGACTAACATATTTTTAAAAAATATTATTGATCTATAATTGACTACAATCAGAAACATTGATAGGAATGCACACGTGAGTAGACCTTTGTGCACAGAGAGCAGTATCTTAGGGTAATGTGATCCTCACATGCTAAATTATATACTAAATTACATGGTTTGGCTTCTAAACTATGATTTTGGCTAGCTACTTTCCTCCTCTGACAATGTTAACTTGCTGTAAAAAAAACCCCAAACAACAAAACAAACAGAACCCACTGGCAGTTACATCATTTAACAATCAGTTTACAAAATGGAGATTGTATTCAAACAGAGAGCAGTATCACTTTCAGTTTATACATACAAGGAATTATGGAACTTAGACTTACTTCCTCGGTTCATTTCTATTTATTTTCTTTTTTACTATTATTATTTAATTTACCACTGCTAGCCAATTTAAACTTAGCATCTAGAATCTTAATTTAACAAGGAAAATCTGAAAACTTCTAATAGCATTTACCCTAGCAAGTCACCAGGAATCTTGCAAATTCCCAGCAAGAAACCTGTGGGAAACTGAGATAAACCAAGATCTTTGGGGAAGCTAAAACAAATTAAAATACTCTGTAAATAATTGTTTGAGTGGGGTTTTCTACACTTTTAATATATTCTGTGCGATACAGGTACAGAGCTAATCTTGTACCCTTGAGCAGTTCAAGTGGGTGTAAGCATCAGTGTCCTTGCATTCTTTTTGCCTATAATCCCACTCTCTCAAGGGAAAGAATCATTTTTCAAAAATGCCACATAGCTCTAGAAGCAATTTTCCCATAATTGTAAACATTGAAGCAGAAGAAACAACAAGGAAGTTGGCAGAGTCTCACTGTAAAATATTTCCCTCTGGGTAAAAGACACTCAGGATCGTTGTCTCTGTTGAACTGCTAAATTAACAGCATCTAAAGGAGCGAGGTAGAGCCATAACATTGAAGAACTGCATGTGTAGCCATTTTTCCATTGTAAGAGTAGGGGACATGCACTGCAGTAAGTAGGACCATTACACACCTCTCCTTTCCTCTTCCCAGGCAATCTGGCTAGCAGGACTGTGATAAGAATATTCCCCAGGCACCCTTCAGAGTCAGACATGGGCTATTGATTGGAAATTATAGTTCAGTGTTTACTGATTTAAGATGAAGGAGAAATCTATAATTGACCTCATTAACATGTAAGATTTTAGGGTAAGTTTAGAACAATAAACATAAAGATGGATGAAATAGGACAAAGTTCCCCAGGGTTTAGAAAAAAAAAAAGAGCATCTAACTTTTCATTCATCTCTTCACAGCCAGTGGTAACATCAGGCTAACTCTTCTATTAGAGCCTTTCACCTACCTAGGTGTCTGAATGAGTTGCCATCCAGTATAGTTCACCCTCTTCCAGCATATTGTTGGTTTTCAAGAAACACAAAACACATACTAAAACTTATCTTTTCATGTAGATTTGGTTGTTAGTTAACCTCTCTGTGGGTGTGCCAAATCATTTATTTACCAGACCCTCCTCCAGATGCAGCAATAAGCTCACAGGTTAACTCTAAACCTTTTCTTCAACAGTGGAAGATAATGTAGGGTTGGGTGTACATCTGCTCACATATTGCTTTATGAAACAAAGATCATTGTTAACAGATCTATTTCCTTAAAAATGAAAGCTTTTTCTGAGAGAAGGGAATGGTGGTACATGTGAACTAGTCAGATTTTTAAATATTTGATACACTGTATGCTGGGCAATTCTCAGTTCATTTAAAAAAGACCGGATTATTCTGAAAAACATACAGAACTAGTTAATGTATAATGCTGAGTTATTTGTAGAGAGGATGTCAGGCTGGAGGTAAGTTCTTAGTAAATGTGGCTCAGTATACTACTACTATTGGTTTCATTAATTTTCCATTCACAATCCTGATACCAAAAGCAGTGATGTGGTTATGGAACTTCTGAAGATGAGAACATTATAGTTTATGAAATGAGTCATCCTGGTTATTACCAGAATAATTGTTCTGAACTAAAATGCTAAGTACATGGTTTTGGGTCCAACAAATATTTCTGCTCTAACTTTGGAATCTGATGGTTGAAAACAAACGAAAAGAAAGATCTGAGTGCCTCAGTGAAGCCACACAAATAATTTTGCCATGAAACAGACAAATACAACCTCACAAAGGTGTTAAGTGGCAGGTGGTAGCATGGCTGAATAAGGTCTTGCATGTAATTTCAGTAAACCACAATCAAGAAAGATAAAATCGAACTCAGAGAGATCTAGACAAGAACTATGAGAACGAGGAAGGAAATTAATGATTTATTTTATGACAAAAAGCTTTCATTTATGAAGCTGTCATACAGAAGGGCCAGAGATGTCATTATTGCATTCTAGAACCACATCAAAGAAAAAACATGATAAAGACAGAGAATATTTTCAGCTACAGATGACACTAAAGGAAGAACAAGTGTGCCTAAAATTAACTTGTGAATATATGTAGGCTGAAAATTACATTTTTAATAATCATAAAAATTCTATTTGGAACATCCTTCAGTAGTTCAACTGGCTTTTAAATGAGGTTTATTAGCTTATGAGTGAGATTACATGCTACTGCCTGAAAAAGCAAGGAAATAAACTTGTTAATGCAGCAGCCCTTTCCAGTCTTATTTTTTCTATTATTGGAAAAATAATTTGTCTCAGGCAACATGTTGATGAGCAGAGTTCTGTAAATTAAAAGACTCTTCAATGGATCTATTAATATCAACATTGACAGCTAGCTCTGACATTCTGTGGGCAGGAAGTGTCAGCCTTGTAAAACCAGAGAATTACTATTTTTCCACTTCAACAAATTCTGCAGGCCATATGGTTGGAAACTGCAGCCTCTTCTCTACTTTTCAGACACTCACAAAACTCTACTATGAATACAAAGCAGCAAGTTTTGATGAACGGTTTAAGAATTGTTAAGAGCACAAACAGAGTCAAGGAACACAATGCATGCAGCAGCTTTGAGCCTTTCCCCACTTGTACATTAAACTGTGTAAATATGGAGGCCATGAACGATTTGGCAGTAGCATGTACACAGTGCACAGAGAAACATCAACACCATCTTGAAAGCAATTTTTGGCAAGAAGTGGGCGATCCTGAAGCACAATTATTTTTATGACCAGCCTTGATGGTTGTTTCCAACGCTGTGATTGCTGACTTGAAGGTGTGTTTACAGACAGCTTTCCTCAAACCCAGTAGTACATTTGTATACATACTTGTGCACTGACACTCTGTGTCTGGAAAAAACCACACCAGATAAACACAGAGTCATCATCCCAAGTGCTTCTGTTTACTGAGACAAGCCCACTCACGTACTTGGAAACACACATCTTGGCTGTAGTAACCGGGCTTGCCGTTTCTTGACGCTCCTCATTAGGATGGATTTGGCCCTCACAGCAACCAGGTGCCACAGCAGAACATTGATGTCCCTGTATTTTGTACTTCCTTGGCTTCCACCTTCCTCTCTCCTCATCCTTTATACTTCAGTGCTTTCTGTTCTGGCTATCCCATTAGGAGATCCCTAACCTGCACACACCGGGCGGCGACCGCAGCCGTGCCGGGGTGTCCCGGAGGATCCCCTGGCGGCGCAGGCACGCTCCGGCTGGTTCCCCCCACCCCACCACCCGCTGCTCCTCCAGCTGTGGCAGGAGACACAAGGCAAAGGCGGGCTGCTCTCCTCCACATCGGCCTCTGGCATAAACCACTTCCAAGCACCGGTCTACGACACCCCTGAGGTGGAACTTCCTTCCCTTGCCTTCCTCTGGGTCTCGGAAAGCCCCATGCAACGGAGGAGGTGAGCGCTAGCCCCGACAGGGATCTGCAAAGCCCTGGCGTCACCCTAAACCCGGCGAGGCCGCAACGCACACAGCCACACAGCCGCGCAGCCGCTAGAAGGCAGAGTGCGGATGGGGGCGGTGGCGAACGAGGGGCGGGCACTGCCGAGGACGCGGCCCCGGCGTGCGAGTATGTCGGGCCGGGAGGAGGGCTTGCTCGGACTGGCCGGGGGAGGTTCACACTGAAGCTAGGGCTAGAGACAGAGGAAGAGGGAACGCTGCCGGAAGCGGCGGAGGCGCTGGGAGCCCGCGGACAGCATGTAGCTGGGTGACAGCGACTGGAGCGCTACGCATCCGCGGGCAGTCTGCCTCGGGTGCTGAGGAGCTGGTGCAGCGGGTCCGGAGCCTCTTCTGGGAGGCGGAGTGGGGAGCGGTAGCTGCGCCTCGTCTCTGCGCTTCCCCACTCTCCCCTCTGTCCCCGGCGCCGTCCCTCGGCGCGGCCCTCCCTCAGCCGCCCGCCCCTTCACCGCCGGCCGGGGGGCTGCGGCCGCTGCCATGGGGTTGCCCACGTTGGAATTCAGTGACTCCTACTTGGACAGCCCGGATTTCAGGGAGCGCCTGAAGTGTCACGAGATCGAGCTGGAGAGGACGAACAAGTTCATCAAGGAGCTGATTAAGGATGGCAGTCTCCTCATCGGAGCTCTGCGAAGTGAGTCCGGCGGCGGGCAGAAGGGGCTTCTTTTGTTTGAATGGGCGCCGGGAGCGGGCGGGCTCCCCTGCCGGCCGCCGCTGCGCAGCGCCTCGCACTTTCCCCGCCGCTTTGCCTTGCCTCGCCTCGCCTCGCCTGGCCTGCGGCGGGGCTGGGTGCGTTTCCCGGGGGAGCGGGGGCGGCGCGGGGCCCTACCCTGGCCGGCGGGACCGGCCGCGCCCGCCCCGACGGGGACAGCGGGGAGCGGGCAGGAGCCCAGCTTCGGCGTTGGGGGCTGGAAGTGGCCGTGGGGACTTGTTCTGGGACGTTGGCTGCTAATTGGATATCTTCAGATAATGAAGGTGGCTGTATAAATGGGCAAAGCAAGACACTCAAGTGAATTTATATGAACAGTTTATATCTCGCGCACACCTCACATCCTCCCCTCCCCCGTCTTCATGTAGTAAAGTAACTTCTATGTATTTTGAAAGGTTCTGAAAGAGAGATAAGTGTGAACAGCTCGTGCCCTTAAAGCTCTGTGAGTTGAGCACTGACAGCTTCCCGGGGTGTGAAAACGGCCCTCGTGCTTTGAAGACCATAAAGCGAAAACTAGGAATTGCCATGAGCATTGCTAGTCTCGGCTTGCCCTCCTGTTCTGTAACTCCTTGGCTACTGCTTGTCTTTAAGTCATTTCGTAGCTCTCTTGTTGGCCGGTCAGAACTTTCCTTCAGATAGAACAGAGAAGTAACTTCCAGCTTCTTGTGCTGCAACATGAGATGTTCAAGGAAAAGAATCACTTTAATCCTGAAGAGTATCAGCCACATTGACAGGGTGTGCTGCTTTTTGTAGGCTGAAGGGTAGCAAGTATTTCTCTGTGGACAGGGAACAGGTGTTGCTACAAGCTCATTAGCTCGTAAGAAACCGAACTGATGCTAACTGGGACTCTAAACCCAAAGTTTGTCTCTTTACCTGGGACAAGAGGTCGATATGTGAAGGTTTTGTTTGTCCAGAAGTAGAATATAACGTTAATTGTGCTTTTCATGCATCAACTGTAGGTGATTTAGAGCATTGTATTTACATAAAGCAGCTTCTGGCTTCTTGAGACTATTTTGGTAATAAGTGCATGTTTTTCTGGATTAATCTCAGGTTTAGTGAGTATATGGATACAAATCTAGCATCTTATATGAATTTGTATTAAATTCAATAAATTCCTGTATTCATGCCCACAGAATATGTGACGATAGAATACACAGAAAATGTGTGTATATGGCTAAAACCTTAATGGTGCATTTTTCTTTCCAGAGCAAATCAGTTTGTTTTTCAGTTGTACTTTGACTTTCTCTTTGCTAAAAAGCATTCTCCATAGAACAGGAAGTTTGAGCTTGTTTTAAGTAGTAAAAGTGTAAGTTATAAAACTTTACTATTGCAGACTGGTGCTATAAGACGGTGTATGCAAATAGTAATGACAGGTTTAGGATACTACTTGGATACTTTGTTGGCCTGGACTAGCACTGGAAATTGACTGGTTTTTGTTCCTGATCAAATAATAAACAAATACAACTTTCTTCAGAAGTTGTCAAAGACTGCTGTAGAAAATTGTCGTTCTTGAGAAATCATTTAGGAATTGATTCTGGAGTAATCCCATTATTTTCGTGAAGAATACTTGTGAGTTCTCGCTAGATTTAGACACTGTATCTACATGTTTTGCAATTCTCTTACTCTTCAAGGAGCAGAACTATTTCTATCTTAAGTAATGACTACTTAACTTGCAAGTTTTCCTGATTTTTAAACTTTTTAGTCAAATGTTTGACACAGTGCTTATTGAATTAAAATGCTGTGTGCATAGTGTATTTTAGCTTTAGGAAAATATGGTCTGATTTGGTGTACTAAGAAATATTTCTCCTTTTGTTCGTTTCAGATCCCTTAGTTTCTTGACCATACCTTTCACAGAAATACTGCCTTAGTTCCTGTGTTAGGACAACTAGGAAAATGTCTGTTTTTTTCTAAACTAAATAGAAATCCTGAATGTATGCTGTGAAGACTGGTGTAGATGCTGCAAGGATAGTGTACTTGTTATGGCAAGTAGCACTATTGTGTATTTCTTAAAGTAGAGAACTTCTGACTTGTTAAAGCACACTAGCTACTCCTACTCAGCTTTAAAATCAGTGGAGTGTAAAATACTTGTGCAAGGCTTTATTTTTTTCTTTAATTCTTTTAAATTGTCAATGAAAAATGTAATTGAACAGTGGAGTAAGTAGTCAATTACAGTGATGAACTCTTACGATTTGATCTTTGAATATATAATAACCTATGAGCTCCGAAGAGCAGCAGGCATTATTTACATGCTTTATCTCGTTAGGTGATCTAGGATTTTTCATTTACATATCACTTTGGAGGGTCAGTTCTTTTTGCGAGTGAAAAATCCGGGCTGTGCTGCAGAGCTTCAGTGGAAATGAGTTTTGGAACATGTCCTTCCTGACTATGTTTAGAGAAGAGACAGTGAAGCTGACTTAACACAGTTAGAAAATACTATAATCTTTGAAAGTTACATTTATTTAGTATCTCATATAATATATAATATGGGACTACAGTGCATGTTTTTTTTTCAGATGGAATTAAACTCCTGTATTACAGAAGTTACAAAATACATATTTGTGCATAATTTAGTATGTAAGAAGTTACTGTAAAAATGCAGTAACATCAGAACCTGATGAGATTCTACATAAGTTGAGTGTAGAACAAATACAATTAATTTAGTATACAAACATTTTGCATTTTAATTTGAGTGATCCCAAGAGAAGTTTGTATACTATTTTAACATGGTTCATTCTGAAGAGTGCTGCTTTCCAGAGTGTTTCCAGAGCTCTGATACTGTATTCCATGAACCAGTAGTTGACATTTTCCTTCTCCTTCTAAATACGTAAGACTCAGGGAGTACCTCAGAAAAGGGCAGGTTATATGGTCTAGTGTAGGCAAATGTTAACATTATATTTGTATGGCTGTTGTGCCAACTTCAGCCTTGTCCTGCAATTAGTATTTGCACTGAGAGACTACATTTTTGTTTTGAAATTAACTGAGGTACTAAATACACTACTAACTCTTGAAAGGCTTAAGCTTATGCATATAATGGGTGTTCCTGTTATATTAAAAAGTTAACTTTTGACAGAGGTTTAACTCTCTGTGTAGCCACAATTAAATAGCAGCACATAGTTTTCTTTAGTGCACCTGGAGGGGAGGATTCCTTTCTTGTTAACTTACGAATTGGAAAAAAAAAACCCAACAAACTTTTTAGAAAAAATGATCTCCTATTGCAACTGGCCATCTTGATTATTAGGTAACTGTTGATTCGATAACTTTTTTTGGCACCTAATTTAATAGCTCTTTCCGATGCATATTTAGAATGCATATGCTTAAATGCTTCATGTAGTGAGATCCATCTGTAGCTGGATGTTGAAACTGGAATTTTTTCTTCTCATTGATTCCAGCTTCTTTTCAATTAAAACATCAAGTTTGTTGTACTTTTTACCAGTAGTGTACTTTGTAATTTCTTTGTAGTTGCATTGTTAAAACTCAATCTATTCTAGGGCATTGTCATATACATTATATAGGAAATTTCATTATAGAATTGCTTACATGCTTTTGATTTCCATAATAGGCCTACTGTTCTGCTAGAGTCAATGAATATTGTATTAAACAATCCCCAAAAGTAACATGCATCTTCTACAGGTGATCTCATGGCTTATTGCTGTGCAAATCCCGTCAGTCTTCCCCTCTGATTTTTGAGGCCTTCTTGCTTCATCTAAGTCCTGTTTTAGCATCAAGCTTGTGTATTCAGAGATGGGAACTATGTGAATTTTGGTTTAAATGGTTCAAAGTTCAGTGGATTTGCACCTGTTTTAAGTAATGCTGTACTTTTTAAGGTGTTCTAATATGATGCAAAAAGTAATGCAAAGCTGTAGTGTAATATAAGATTTAACAAATATCTTTAGGAATTTTTATTTAGTAGCAGTCATTAGTAGTTTTATTTTACTACTTAAATGCATGGAGAAACAGAGAAACAGGCTCAAAATGGAAATGCCGTCTTTTGTGAGGGGAGGGTCTGAGGGGATGTTTTTTACCAGGGTTTTATAGGAATTCCATACAGAAAGATTATCTTGAAACTGTTTTGGCATATAGTTTTCAAGCATAACTTTTCTGTGTCAAAAACCTAGTTATAATGGGACAGTGATGAACCTGCCTATGTGCATGGAAATCCTGGGGGGGGGGGGGAGGCGGGGGTTGTAGCTGGCTGGAGGAAAAAAAAGCCTGCAAAAGAACCTATGATCTTGTTATCTCTCTTGGGAATCTTTTTTCTGTGTACCCCACCCTCCTTGTATTTTTCCAAAGAAATGCATTTTCCCAGATATCTTGGCTTCACATTATTTTCATGAGCTTATATCTTTACAATGCCTTTTCCAGATTCTGACTGGAGCAGGACTGAGTTCTTTGAATAATAACCACCAACGTTTGATAGCAGTCATTCTCTTCTATTAATACAGATTCTGAGTAAAACAACTGATTCGTCATGTTCTTCATGTGATACTATGATGTCAAACATGGAATGATAAAAGGATAGCTTACTAGTGGGAATTTCAGAAATAACTCATATTGCCTTTGAAAATTTATTACTTTTGAGTCTTTTTAGTCATAAAATACAAAAATGCATAACTTAACCTTTCATGTTAGGATTGGGTGAGAGGCAGGGTGCTACAACATGTTAGTTTCTTAGTCTCTAAAATCTGTGATTCTATTACCAAATGGAAAAAAGGTTTTTCACTAAAAGGAAGTTGAACCCTAGTAATTTGCTTTAATGTTTTGAAGTCATCTGCTTCCTCACTGTTCTGTTACTTCTGATAGGCATTTGCGCTGTCCTGCTCAGCTTCTGCTGATGTCTGAATCATCTATGGATTATGGATGTACCTTTTAAAAGCAATTCAGCAGGGTTCAGCCTTTCACGCAGGTACCAACAATAAGCTGGTTCTTGTCCAGAGAAGGAGCTTAATTGCTTCCTCTAGTATTTAAAGCAGCTGTAGACTGTATCATATTATCTTTAGCCAAACATGTATGGGGAAAAAAAATAGTAGTATGTAGTGGGCTGTTACAGAGTGGACTATTTTCTGTCCATCATGTGATGTTCCATTTTGAACCAAGAATCCCTGCAAGTGAATTCCCATGCTGTCAGTAACAACAGCATATTACTGTTTCATTAACAAAGTCCTTGGATGACTCAACATGGGTGTTCTTGTGCCTTAGTATTTAAGCAGGTATTCTTTAAAGAAGTTTTGTAATTGGGTTGTATCAGGTTACCAGTGGGGTGGGTTCAAGTTTCAAATGACATATGAAATGATGTCTCTGCTTTAAAAATGTTGTACGATTTTTAAAATCAGGATTTTAAAACTCTTAAACTGATTTCTGAAAAGGTCAGATTTGATCTGTTCCTTAATGGGCCAGTTGGCTTGTAGTCTACTATGTGCTTCATTTATTATGAATAAGATAAATGAATTCTATTAATAAAAGACCAGCTGCTTCATGAATATTGTCTTTACTACAATGGAAAATATGATGCTGCAGTCACTGAAGTTGTACTGATCTCTTGGGTTTTTGTGGGCAGAAGTGCTACAGCAATTTGCAGTTTCCTGTAATAGTAAATAATTTTGTCGTCTGAAAAATCCAGAGGACAATACAGTCCTTTCTACTGAATGATATGTAAAGCAGTTCTATGTCTTTGCCTTCCTATTTTTCCCGTAGTCTCACAATGGTAATTAGAAATAAATTTGGGATATAGGAGAATTGTGTATCATGAATTTCCTGTGTTAAATTCAATCTCATGCTAACATTACATTATGTAATCCCTACTTGTCAAACTCTATTTAAAAAAGGCTTTATCCTTTTAAGCTTTATCCTGTTTCAGCTAGAAGGCTATTCTAGAACCTTGTTACTCTGAGGGTTGAGTAACTCATTAAAAATAAATTCAATCTGGAATTAAAACTTGTTTATGCTCATTTTCCTTTCACTCAACATTTCTGTACTGTTGTTTACTTGGATTTGCTTGAGGAGTAATCATGCCCTTTGCTAGACTGAACAAGCTGTTCTCATACTCTCTCTTAAGTGCTTCTCTGGTTTCTTTCTATCTCTTTCTAAGCAGTTTTGAATTTGCTTTTAAGCGTTTAGGAGATTAGAAGTAAAAGTGAAGGAAACAGAAGTAGTATAACAACATTCAAGAGTGATCTTTGCATATCATATTCTGTGAGAACATCAATCATTAAAGGAAATCAGTATTTATGATCGTCTTCTGACTATGTGTTGCTATGGATTCTGCAAGATTATGATTAGAAGTGAAAAAGTCCTGGGATGTTATAAGCAGTAGCAGTGAAGTAAATATCAAACTGTAAAATAGCTTGACCTTCCTCCATGTTAATATGAGATTGAAGTACTGTTGGGCAGTAATCTAACCTCTCATTGGCACCCTGTGAAGTGCAAATTACTTTTCTTAGAAAGATAATATATTTCACAGCACATTATGAACTCTAGGCTATGTTAAAGTCTAGTTTTTCAAATCAGTTGGAAGTTAAAATTTAAATCAGTTCTGTGTCCTGAATTGTGCAAACTTGTATTTCACGGAACAGCAAAAGCTTAAACAAAATGTTGATGCACTGGTGCTGGTGTTTTGCTTGGTGTAATTCAGGCATGGGAAAATAGGATGGAACTTCCATATGTCTTCAGCAATCTTACCTTCTTTTAGCTTAATATTGAAAGCAGGATACAAGGTACTACAATGCCTAGGTCATATAGTTGGCTTTGCTGTTGATATTATTTGGTATTTCACAGGTTGCTTAAAGAAGAGAGGTTTGCATATCAGATAGACATTGTAGTGTCTGTTTGCAGATGTAGTCTTGTTCACTGAAAGATCGTATGTTAATGAAAGCAGGTATCAGCAACAGGATTATTTTTCTTTCATAAAGAGCCTTTAAGTCAAATGAACATAATGAAAAATAAACCAGGTAATAAGAAGAAGACTCTCTTTCTTTTGCCAAGAAAGTTCCTTGAGGTTCCTTCCAACCTGGTATACTATGATTCTGTGATTTGATCCTATAGAATTACAAGGACTAATAAGTCTTTTATTTTAATTATTTTTATTTTAATTATTCTTTGCCTTTTTGTCTTTTAAGGAAACATTGTTTTCTTCCTTTGGTTTCCTGTACGGGAGGATGACTCAAACATATTTACCCCTTGCTTTTTTATTTTCACTCTTACCCTCCATTTCATAGGCGAGAGTCAGTAATTAAACTGCCACTGTAGCTTGGTATCATGCTTTACTGGTGACTAGTTGATTAGATCTGTTGTGGTTTTGTGTTTAGGTGTTTGTTTTATTTTTGGTGTTTGTTTTGTTTGGTTGTTTTTTGTTGGTTTTTTGTTGGTTTTTTTTTTTTTTTGGTCGATTTTTTGACATGTATAAGAAATATCCACTGATCTGATAAGGTTCACCTTTGATAAATGTGTTGCCTTTTACCCTATTTTCTGTCAGATTCTAAGATTGTATTTGTTCTTTCCTTCAAACAGTGTTCTAAATAATTGCTTGATTTTGAGGTCAACCTAGTGGAGCATTTGTTTCAGATCAGTGTCTTTGTTTCTTAAATATAGGCATATATTTGATGTGTTACTAGAGGAGACTGCTTGGTTCCATCAGTTTAAAAATCCTGGATACCAAGTCTTGTGTTTTCATGTGTTTCAGTTTTAGTGTTAAATTGTATCTGTCCTAACCCCTGTTTAGGTTTATGGAGCTCTTTTTTTTCTTATTATCTGTGTAACAGAGAGATAATTTTAAATTTTTAATGTACTCATTCATATGAATTTCTCCTGCTGTTCTCACGTTGGTAGCATTGTTGAAAATTGAGGTTAAATATTAATTTTAGTTGGGATCCCACTTTAATCTTATGCTGTGTCTGAGTCATCTTTACTGTGCGTTGGCCTTCTTAGAGTAGTGTTGCCTTTTGGCTTTTATAGTTAAAAAAGCTATTTCTCCTTACTCTCTAAATTCTACTTTGGTTTGGCTTTGACTGCATGAAATGATAGCTGTAAGAGTGCCAGAGCACCATATTAGTAGCTGACTTAGCTCTTGTGCTGTTGGAGTTCCACTAGTTTCTGGTGCCAAATCTGGTTACCTTAACTGCTTAAGATCCAACAATATGCAGGTGTAGTTGAATACTGATTCCATTCTCCATCATCTTCTCTCTGCCCTCCTCATCTCTAGTCCATGATTCCCTGCTTGCATCTCTGTATCATTTCAGTCAACCCCTATGTTGTTGTCTTTTGTGCAGTTTGTGCAACACATACTGCACCTTGGCAGTTTCTAAGTGTACAGTCACATCTGTATGTCACATCTGTTCAGGTTCCCTTAATTACTTTTCTGAACTGTGGAACTCTTACAGGTTTCTTTCCTTCTGTTAGTCTTCTGTTTGATTTTAAACTGAATGAGCGTACGATTACTTCAGTAAATTTGTCAGACAGGATTTTGTCAAGTTACCTGTTCATGAAACTTGCTTACCATGGTCTAGGCCAGTCCCTCACTAAACAAGCCCATGTAGAAAGCAAGTCTTACGGTGTGTCAGGTGAACTGGAATGTGAATTTGCCTTTTCACCCTTCTATTTGAGAACTGTGGACATCAGTATTGTCTACTGGATGTCACACTAATTGTGCAGTAATCTTGAATTCTTGTATCTCCTGTTCTAGCACCTTTGTCTTTCTGTGAAGAGTGGTTGAGCTGTCCAGTAGTTCTCCCAGAGTTCCTGACCAAAGGAGGTTACTGGAAAGCATCTATCTGACACAGCATTTTGCTGTAGTTTTAAGCCAGCACTATTGCTAAACAAAGAAAAAAACCTTCAGAGCCTGTCCCTTCCTTTTTTCCACCTCTTTCTATCCTGTAAGTGGTATTAGCATTGCTGTTTGCTCAGCTGTATACTGGATCAGGAAGCTAAACTAACTGCAAATATTTGCTGAATAATTTTCCATGTGTTCCAGTTTCCTGATTTGGTTTGTTATAGAGTTGTGGAAGTGCTCCTCCTGAACAGAGCACTGGGGAACCTGGGAATGGAAGTGACTGTAGAAGCTGGTGAATAGGAGAATGAATAGGGACAGGACATTAAACTGTTGTTGGATGGCAGCTGCAGCTTAACACACCAAACTGTGGCTGAAGTTAATGTACGAGTTTCCAGTGAGTCAAGTTGCATTTTTGTTCTGTAATAGTCTTATTGTTTGGGAACCAGAGAGGTGACTTCTGAGGGGTTCTCTTGTGTTGGGTGGACCTTGGCTGGCTGTCAGGTGCCCACCCAGCCACTCTCACACTGACACTCCTCAGCACCACAAAGGAGAAAATGGGATGAAAAGCTTGTGAGTTGAGATAAGGAAAGGGATGTTACTTCCCAATTAGCATTGTGGGAAAAAGAGACTAGATTGGAGAAATTTATGTAATTTACTGCCAATTAATAACACGGTAGAATAATGAGAAGTGAAAACACAACTAAAACCACCTTTCCCCACCCCTTCTTCCTTCTTAACGCTTCTACCTCCTCCTCTTGAGCAGTGTAGGAGGATGGGAAATGGGGGTTGTAGTCAGTCCATAACACTTTGTCTCTGCTTCTCCTTCCTCTTCATTTTCTTCTGCTGCTCCAGCATGGGGCCCTTCCCACTTGGTACAGTCCTTCACTAGATGATTCAGCCTGGGTCATTTCCATAGGGTACGGTCCTTAAGGAGCATAGTGCTTCAGTGTGGGTTCCCCATATGCCACAGCCCCTGCCAGTAAACCTGTGCATGTTTTTCTCCTTAGTCTGCAGATCCTGCCTGTAGCCTGCTCCTGCATGGGCTTTCTAAAGGCTGCAGCTCCCTTGAGGGCATTGCAGGGTCCTCCATGAGCTGCGGTGTGGATGTCTGCTCCATCATAGTCCTTCACAGTCTGCAGGTAGACAGCTGTTTCCCCATGGTCTTCTCCATGGGCTTACAGGGGCACCTCTGCTCCGGTGCCTGGAGCACCTACTCCCCTCCTCCTTGGGTCTTGACATCTGTACTGCTCTACTATTTTCTCACTCCTCTCTCCCAGCTGCTGCACAGTGGTTTTTAACCTTTCTTAAATGTGCTGTCACAGAGGTGCCACCAGATTCAGTGATAAGCTCAGCTTTGAGTAGAAGCAGATCTTACTTGGAGCTTGCTGGAGTGATCTGTGTCAGACATGTGGGCAGCTCCTGGTGTCTTCTCAGCCCTTCTTCTTTCACTACCAAAATCTTGCTAGGTAAACCCAGTACAGCTTTTCTCCAAGTACTTCTAGTATTTCTGTCTTTGAAAGGGACACTTTGTTTTCTCTTCTAACTAGCAGCTACCATCCAGGCAATTTGGTGACTGTTGGAGAATTGTTTTGTTGTTGTTGATGGGAAGAAGTGAATTTATGAAAGGAAAGGAATGGGAGAATGAGTTATTTAGAAGTTCCTAAGGCTTGTAACTTGTTTGTAATCTTAGATGAGGTGAGCACTCAGCTGACCTGTTTACTCTTCTATTAAGGATATAATTTGTTATGATGACCTTGTCCTGCTTTCTGCGGAAAATACCAAGGCAAGAACGTGGTTGCTTCTAGAAAATTATCAAACATAAAAATAGTCTTCACTTGTTTTCCTCAAGTTCTCACCCTTGCTCCTGTCTCACTGACATGCAAAGAGAACAGAGACTCTTGGTATAACAACTGATACATAGGGTAGAGTTTCATGGTAAAGACATTTTCGAGTCAGCTGAGTTCTCTGATTGCTGACTGAAGTGCAGAAGGAGGGGCAACCGGATGAATGTTAAGATTTTTTTTTTTTCCTGCTGTTTGATTCATTTCAAGAGGTGGCTGAATGTTAGTGTAAACATACGTGGATCAGTTCTTTAAAGCTGCAGTTCTTAGAAGTGCAGGTCATATTTAAATGAAGACCACACAGATTTACAGTGTTATGGTAGTGTGTGTTGGTGTTCAGCATCCTTCCTAAATTACCTAGATGCAATCAAGGCCATAGGAGCAGTGCAACTGTGCGGTTCAGAAGGTTTACAGTTCACTTGAAGTCCATTCTTTGTGTCTTTTGACCCTTTTCTGTCCTACCTTTTGTCCTACAAATGACAAGGAAAAGTGGAGAGAGGAGGCAAGTACTCAGCTTCCTTGGGATGCATGATTTGTATAAACTGTTACTTTAAATTCACTAACATTGTAAAGGGGTGATTATTTTCACGCTAAGGCTAAAATGATTTACGAGTTGTAGGAAGCACATAGGAGGAACTTGCAGCTTTGGAAAAGATTGCTCTGAGGTTATCCATTTGAAAGAAAAGTTCCGGTTTTGAACCTTTTCTTGTCTAATGCTACCACTAGCATTAAAACAAGTTGTATACTGATACTTGAAGGAAAAATTGAAATACACTTCCTTGCCCCTCTTATGAGGGACTAGTTAACCTGCATACACAGGGAAGCTAGAGAAGTATGGAGGTTATCTTCTGGGAGATTTTGGAATAGGTAAGACTTGAGCTTTACTTTTGGACAGGTGAAGTCCCCTTATTCTGGGGAAAAGCAGAAATTGTAAGAACATTTGAGAAACTACTACAGCTAAAACCAACACGTATGTGTAAAAATGCGTGCGTTCGTTCTTAAGTATTATATATTTGTCTTAGGCAGAAAGTGTTTTAGCATAGACAAGAATGTTCTAATTGCTCCTCAATAAAAATATATTTGGTTTATAATAAAGATTTTAGCCTGTTCTGTGTACCTAGAGATGCTTTTGTGAATCTTGTGTCCTGGTATGTGTTATTCACACAAAAGGCTTATTAATAGCTGTTAGTCAGGGCTTTCAAGAGTTGAGGTTTGGCATTTCACAGTATCTTCTGGGTTGGATTCTCCATTTGAGTTGGGCTTGGAGAAGCCAGATGGAGCAGACCAGGCAGAGGTCCAGTAGTTCAAAACAGGCCTGAGGGAAAGAATTTCTACTTTCCGCTGATAACAGTTCCAGTTTAACAGGTCTTGATTTAAGCCACAACAGAATATGTGGGTTTAAAATAATCTTTGGGAATAATTTTTGCTTAAAAATACACCTGTACTTTTACTGAAACATAATATGGCTAGTATTACTCTCCCTTCCCCCCCTTCTTTATCTTTTCACCTTCCAGTTTCAGCATAGTATTGTTCAAGCCTGCTGGTAAAACCTAGCACAAAATAGTGCAGTTCTGTAAGCATCATGAATGCCTAAGGAGATGTTTTCTGATTCATGAATCTCCACCTACGAAATACTAACTGGGTATGGTACAGAGTGTATATTAGGGTATGTCACCTTTATTTCCTGAATTGTTGATGTAATTCGGTACAATTGAATGAAAGTACTTCAGTTTTACAAGATAGTTTCTCCTTGTCAAATGCCAGTGCTTTGCTCTAGTTTTTAGAGGAAATTCTCTTGCTGCGGCTTCTTTTTTTTAAAAAAAAAGTATGGTGAGACTTCTGTGTTGGAAAATGTTATTTTCTTTCTTGAGAGTTGAAAATAACATTGTTAGAATCACAGCAAATGTCCCTTTTTGTTGCCCTTGCATAATCTGTTCAGGGACATTTTCAACAAGTTAGAAATAATGAATGTGTCATGCCTACAGGGCAGTTAACACTGTGAAAGGAGGAGGTTGGTGGAGGAGGCAGATGTGTACATTTCATAAGCTGAACATGGGCTTGCAGACTGAGAGATGCCAGGAATGTATGATCTCTGCAAATATAAGTTGAAAGTTTTTATGGATATTGTATTTGTTGCATTTATGGGTGTTGAGTCTGACCCTGCTACTTGTTTTCAGGAGAATGCTGAAAAATAGTGAAAGGCTGGAGATGGCCCTTTGAACATATGAAGAAAATACGAAAATGCTCAAGCTCCTTGGAAACCACAAGCACCATAAAACATATGTTTTTTGCAGTTGCTTAATCCAAAGAGAAAATTAAAAGTTGTGAGGGGAGCCTCAATCCATCTCACTCTCACCAGTTTGATGCCTGTGGCAGCAAGAGATGCCCTGACCATTAAGACGAATCATAGATCAGCAGAGAAGAGCAGCACAAATGATTTCCAACTACTTCAGCCAGTAAGTTGGCTTTGTCTGGGGCCCAACTTACTTGCCTCTACGCAAAGTCGCGTAGCATGGGGTGTAAGCAAGAGGAATTAGAGACTTGAGCACACCTGTAGGGCTATGATCTTATTGTCGTCTCAGAGATATGATGGGATGGCTTCTGTGACTGGAGTGTTGGCATGGAAGGGTACAGGCTGTTCCGGGAGGACAGACAGGGAAATGAGGACGGGGTTACCCTTAATGTCTAACCAGCTGGAGTGCACGGAACTCTGCCTAGGAATGGAAAAGTAGTTGACTCTGACCTTATGGGTCAGTGAGGGTGACGGAACACTGGAACAGGCTGCCCAGGGAGGTTGTGGAATCTCCTTCTTTGGAGACATTCAAAACCCGCCTGGACACGTTCCTGTGTAACCTTATCTAGGTGTTCCTGCTCCGGCAGGGGGATTGGACTAGATGATCTTTTGAGGTCCCTTCCAATCTCTAACATACTGTGATACTGTGATACTGTGAGAGCAGGGACAGGTGATGTTATAGTGGGGGTCTGCTACAGGCCACCCAACCAGGAAGACGGAGTAGATGAGGTCTTCTGGCCCTTTGTAGACAGAATATACATATGTATGTGCAGCTTTGAAATGTGGGAAGAATACATCCTAAAGACATGCTATGGTTTAATGTTCGTCATGTTTTAAAATTCTTCAAACTGATGCCTCAGTTCTTTCTGCTACTGTCTTTTGGTGTTGTGATTGTGATTTGAAATTGAGGCTTTATGCTATAATAGCCATCTTGAGGGAGTGTTTTTGGTGTGTGATTTTTGGTGTTGTGTGTTGTGTTCTGTTTTGTTTCCCCCTGGTTTTGGTCTTTTGTTTTTTCCCCTGTTCTATTCTTTTCCCTATATTAGTTTTGAATGCTAGACTGGATGGCTTTTCAGTGTTTACACATGCATACAAATATACACTGAAACAAAACTAAACAGTTGAGGATGGTAATACTACCTTTATTTCTATATATACAGACACTAAATAAATATGTTCAGTTCGAGCTGCTGTGCTACAGGTATGTAAAGATAGCAAACTTCACGTTTTTGAAAAATCTTTAATGTTAGGAAAGTGGGATTACAAGCTTGTCTTTGTTAGCCTGTTGAGAAATAGATTGTCTGAAGTACTTCAAACATCTTTGAATTCTCATAGTTCTTGTATCTACGTTGCTTTGTCATCTACTACCATCACTTGTTTTATTGGAAAATAGATAAACTGATGTAAAAACAAAGAAGCGTGTCTCCAAGCAAATTCCTGTAGGCATAGATGTAGGGCTTGGTAATAGGCTTACTGAAGTTTTCTCACAAATAACAGTCAGTGTGGTTGGCTTTTTGCTGTGTGAGCTTAGAGCTGCTGCATCTTCACACTCTTTTGGGAGCCTAAGGTCAAATGAGAAATCCAAAAGATTTCATTTTATGAAGAGGGATGTAGACACAGCAGTACATTTCCTGTTTACATAGCCAAATCTTCGTTGTATGCTGAGAGATTTCTGGATACACTCATGCAGGATTTTTGAGTCTGCACTTAAAGCTGTAACTTCTGCTGCTTGGCACCTGTATGACACAACTCATTTCCTGTGGAGAAGGAAGCTGAGAGGATGTTCATCTAAATCTTGCCACCTTTTGTTCATCCTCAGGTTGCAGTATTGAAGCCAAAGGTGTTAAGGCCATGTTTAATCCATTAGTTTAACATTTCTTTGTTCAAGTTCCATTGTGAAGTGAAACATACAAATTTTTTGACAGGTCAGGCGCAAGTTTGTCATTCCTTCCCTCCCCCCATACTCCGAGAGAGTAAACTCAACATACAAATTCACAGGATCCGCTCAGTTCCTTCGTTTCCATACAAACTGAAGAACTTCTGGGTTTTATATTCTTGTACAACATTGATAACTGCACATAATACTGCTTTTTCTGTTTAGTGCCTTCTCTATGAGGTTAAAATACAGCAGATTAAAAATGTGAGTATTCTTATTTACATTGTCACAGCACAGCAATGATGTGATTGTTTGTTTTGTTGATTCAGTTCTTTTACTGTTGTCTCCTAATGCAACATATCCTAATCTCCCTGGGAGTGGTAATCATCTTAAATTAACAAAAATAATGTTGCGAATCACATCTTTTTTACACCAGTTTTCTGACAGTTTTCAAGTCATTTGTCAGTAAAATACACTTATGCTAACTGTCACAATTCCTTTTGTCACTGGCACTCCAGAGTCTCTATGATTTGTCTTCTGTGAGAAGCTGCAGTTTTAAATACACCTTGAGACTTTAAGAGTGTTTTACAATAAAAACTCACATTCATGCCTACTTTTGTCACTTGTCTTAAAGAGTCACTATGAAGCACGGAGTACTGGGTTGCTGGATGAAGCATCAATCTTGCAGTGTTTTCTTGAAGGTTTAATGCACCCAAAGGAATTTCATAATATTTTGAGAAACGCTTCTCTTGTCCCTTTGTAAATCGAAATGACACTTAAACAGTGACATATTTGTACAAATGGAGTGAAATACATGACAGTGATACTATTTTTACAAGCGTGCGCTGGTGGATTGGGGGTCAGTGCTTTAGTGGCTTGATGGTGGTGGTTTTTACAAGTTTGTTGGTGGTTTTTTTTCTTGTTTTTAAGCATGTTAAGTGACTCATCTTTTTTAAATTTATTTTGTTATTATTCCCCTTTGTGGGGTATGCAGGAGGGGCTGAGTGCAGTGAATAGGGACAGGACTATGAGATTCTGTACCAGTGGCAGTTTGAGTTTCTATGTATCAAATCCCACGCCTGGATTCTTGGCAGGTACAAAGATTAGACCAGTTGAATGCTCAACCCTGCTTTCCTTCTGTCTTAGTTGTTCCACAGTAAAGTAAAGCCTGTGATTTTGGGGCATTTATCTTTTTTAGCTTCTGCCCATCTTTGTAAAGGTAGTAATTTTGCGTGCCCTGTCTTTTACTGTACATATGCAGGTGTTGAGTAATTTAAGCAGCAATTATGTATAATAGGAAATATAACTTCCACCTCAGTTTCTGTGTATGGCTTTAGTTTTAAATAAGGAAACATTATTATCTGTAAATGTGTTAAATACTTTTTTTCATCAAGTTTGAAATTGATTTGGGTACTTCAGGAAAGGCTTTTTTTTTTTTAGTGTAGGACAGCTTAGAAAGTAATTTTTTAATAGAATAGCATAGGAACTCAGCATCTTTTTTTTTTTTTAACAGGTTATTCAGATAAGACTTATCATGGCAGTAGAACTTGTCATACTCCTGTATCTTGTCATACTGCTGTATGTCTTGCTGTCTAACAGAAGTTTTATCATACTGTTTTATTAGACTTTATTACAAGTATGTTGTTCTTATTCATTTCAATGTAAGGATTGTATTTGTGCCTTGCTGAGAAATCTTGGAGGAGGGATTTATTGTGGTTTTACTATTTGAGGGATCCACAGCTACTATATGAAATTTGGTCTTTCCACAAGCTAGTTTCTGCTTCTAAAAGAATGTCAACTATATGGAAAGTTGATGCTTTTCCCTGTTGGTTTGTTGGGGGTTTTTGGTGTTGATTTTTTTTTCTCCTTTTTTTTTTTTTTTCTGTAAAAGGGAAAATTTTAAAGTGAGAAGAATCAACAGCCTTTTTATTTCTGCAAAACCTGATTGTTTCCCTGTGAATCAAATGAATGCAGTTTAATAATTAAGTCCTATTATTATTGAAATACAAGTACTGCAGTCTTAGTAGAGCCATGCACCTTGCCTTCAGACAAAAATAGAATAAAACTGACCAGCTGGTGACATGCAGAGGTACTTAGCTTCTAAAACAAGTCAGATGAGGAGAACCTCTAAATTGTGGTAGCCTTCCGCTGAAGTTCCCCAAAGTGTCTGCAAATAACCCATTTTCAGAAATGGCTTTATCTAACCTGAGCTTGAATCCAGGTGTCCTGTTGGGCTCCACAGCAGACTGTAATAGCAAGCAGAGGGGTTCACAGTTTAAGTGTGCATGGTTCACCTTTGTGGAATCCCTGCTGCTTGGTTATTTTATCTGATGATGGCAGTTTTTGTTTTATGAGAAGCAGTAACTGTTGCCTATGTGTCTGTGTGCATTGCTTGTCCTATTCGTGTGGGGTTGTATTTCCCTTTTTCTTTTTTTTTTTTTCTGTTAAAGACCCTTTTCTTTCTTCCTTGTAGGTTTTGTTCCCCAGCTACTCTGAGAAGTTCTATTCTAGTTAGCTTCTTCTTTTAAATAATCAATGAATCAAAGCTGTCCCTGTGGTTGTCCTTTGTCAACCTTCTTTGTGCTGCCTTCATGGTAACTGTTCCATTTCTGAGATGGATTGCAGGAGTATTAAAGGTATATTCAAGGTGTGAATGCATTAAAGAATGCATCAAAGAATGCTCTTTTTGGCTTTGTGCTTGATTTCTCTACTAAGCCTTAATGGTTTTGACTGTGCTGATTATTGAGTTGGCATTCTGAAAGAACTGCCTACAGTGATTCCAAGATCTTTCTGAAGTATTAAAGCAAATGTAAATCTCATCAATATGTGGATGTAATGAGTTTTTTCTACGCGCATTAATGTCTGCTGCTTACATTCAATTTTCCTTCTCCTTCTTACTTCCCTGACATTGAAGGTTGTGACATCCTTCTGCTTTTCAAGAGAGGAAAAAACGAAAGCTGATTATAAGTAGCTATATCAGCAGCAAAATATGTTACTCAGTATTAACAGCCTTTTCCAAATCTGATCTCCAGATTTTCTGATGGCTCTGATAAGGCTCTTTTGAGATCCAGAAAGGAATGAAGTGGCATGAAAGTGAAGTGTCAGTAGTGATAATATAGAAAATCTACTAAAGTCTGGTTCCGCTGTAAGAAGCTGCAGCTGAGTTCAGTACTGTTGCTTCCTTTTTCTCCACTGGCAGTTGCGAGACCAGTTTGGTAGGTCTATCCTGTGAGATTCCAGATCACTGAATATTTTACTGGCTTAAAGCCAATATCCTCATGTGTTTCTTTCAAAATGATTACTCTCAGCAGGAATATGCGCTTCTCTGAGTTCAGTACTTGGCAGAACTGAAGCTTTAAGAGACTTCATCTCTTCCCTCCCTGCAGCTTTACTACTGCCCTGCCTTGATTCTTAAATGAAAGGATTTGTTTGGATTTTAAAATATCATGAGGATTATTTAGGTTGCTAATGAAATTATCAGGAGTATGGAAGAGCAAGAGCTAAAAGCTTTGGAATTCTCACTAGAATGATTTTTTTCAGAAATATCTATCTCAACTCAAAAAGCTGTTGTGCAAGCACTCCTTGCCCATGTCAGGGAATAGTGTTCATTAATGTCTTAGTCTGGGCTTGACTGGTTCTGATATTGAGGGATTGTTTTTTTTTGGTTTTGACGAGGAATAGAAACAATAGAAACCAATTCCAACTTCTGAAATATTTTAAAGGAAGTTATATGTTATCTTTTTGAAGCTGTTGTCAGGCATCTTTTGTGCTGAATGGGAGTGTGAGAGCCCTAGACAGCCACCTTTCACTTGTAATTCTGTACTATTCATCAAAATGCTATATTGAAACAAATAACCCTAAAAACTATTTTTGAGGTTTTTGGACTCTTATTAAAAAAATAATAGCCCATAGACAGGAAGCATTTCCTTCTCCTTCCCTCCGCAGTTCCTTAATAAAGCTTGAGAGTGTCTTGGTAGCTGTCTGCAAATGCTTGAAAAGATAATATGAAGGAAGAATTGATTTTGGAGTCATTACTATGTGTTGTCTGAGGGATCTTCCTGTTTCCAGTTCATAGAATCAGGACCATAGAATGGTTTGTGTTGGAAGAGACCTCAAAGATCATTTATTTCCAACCTGCCTGCCATAGATGGTTCACAATTCTGATGATTTTTGTTTTTTTTTTTTTTTATTAAACTGAATGCTGCAGAAGGGGCAGTCTACTCTGTAAATTCTGCATTCAAATGAGGTCAATAAAAATGGTTACTGTGAATAGCCATTGTTCAGTCGGGTAGCTTTTTGGTAAGATGATCATAGCATGGAAAACTAATATTGTCCCCCTTGTGTACTGGGGAGTTTTGGACTAACACTGTGTTTTCCAGAAGTTGCAGAGAGAAACTTAGTGCTGGTGCTAACATCAAAAGTGGAGAAGTATTTGAAAAGGTGGTGTTGTAGGGGTTCAGGAAGGGAAAAAACTCAACATAAATACAAAATTATATTGTCAAAATGTGCTGTCATAGTGCATACAGATTCCTGCAATGCTTAATTAAGTGAACAAATGCTGATTTTTAAAGGCCAGGGAGTAAACAAATTTTCTGTGTAGCACAATTTAATGCAGACTGTAACTGTGTCTCTATTGTCTATGAGTTTGTTTCAGCAGTCTTCATTTCTACTGTTTATTAGTGCTAGGTCTGTTCTGTTACTGTACAGTTCTTACTGAAAGAAAAAACCAGCATCTTGTATTTTTCAGGTTATCTTTTGTTACCTTGAATACTGTCTGTGTTTCATAGCCTTCTGCATTTAATTTTAAAATAACTTGTGTCAGTGGTAAGTTTTATCAGGAAGAGTTCGACCAGGCCCTGCTGCAGTCATGCAGGTGATAATGATAAGGAAATATTCAGGTAAATGTGCTGTTTTAGACTAGTGTGCAGTAAAGGTACCCTTACTGAATTTTTCTTGCAATGATCAGTTACACATCCACTTGAATGTTACCAGAGTTTCAACCTGTAAGCCTTAAGAAGGCAAAATTCTGTCAAGCCTGTATGCTTTGCTTCCCTATGGAGAGATGATGAAGAACAGAATCTGACTATTACACCCAGAAACATGTTCTGTTTTTTCATTCAGTAGTACAAACCCATGAACTTTAAAATAATTTTGTTAGGTATATCTTGGGAAGCTGTATACCACCTAGCAAAGTGGGCAGCTGTGTAGGCAGTCGGTCAGCCGCTAAAATGCAGTTCAAGAAGACTGTTTAAGCTGAAAACTTCACTATATTTTGCTGCTAAGGCAGAACTTTTAAGGGTTGTTGGCTTTTGTTTTTGTTTGAGGGAAGAGAAGTGTAAGTTTTCATGTTAGAAATAGGAGGAGGAAGGAATGAAGGAAAAAAGAAAGGGCGACCTTGGTGTTAGTGAGAATCTGGCACTGTAAGTCCTAGCTTTTATTTGATTGAGCTGGTGCTCCTTTTCTTAGTAACTGTGTATGTAGCTTGGTGGCCTCCAAAACCAGTAGGAAAATAATGCTCAATGAGGCTATTTATGTCAAACTTCATATTTGTTCTCTCACCCATATTATTAGTGATTGCTGCTTCCCAGGCTAATTTTGAGCACAGCCTTTACCCAGTTTATAATTAGTATTCCACAGTGATCTTTCTTTATTTTCTCTTGCAGCCATTGTGAAAATTGACAGCAGAACACACAAGATGATTTTAGATATTTAGCTTGAGGGTATGATATAAAAGTTAAACGTATTAGCTCTTTGGCTGCTAAGTAAGGAATGTGATCAGCTTCCACTGAGGTAGCTTTGATTTTATCAGTGCTCTGTTTTTTTTCTGTGCAAAGTGGGTCCTAGGAGTATTGTTTTGTATTGAAAGGTTCTTGTAAAAGGATTTAGCAAGCCTGCCTTCATGAGTAATTGGTTTGGTAAGAGATATTATGATACATTGTATGTTTATGGAGCTAGAGAATCACAGTCCTTAATAGGTGAGCTATTATAACAGTCAGCAGGAGCCATTATGGTCTCTCTTTTGACAATGAGTAGATTGGAGGTCTGGAATTCAGAAACAACCAAATAGAATTGACTTATTTAGACAAAATACATATTGCTTTGCACATAATGGAATACCTAAAACCATCTGCTTATTGGATGCTGTAATTTTAAATGAAAGAATTTAAAATAATTAAAAAATAACTGATGTGTGCTGTGTTTTGCTCCTCTTGCAGATGATATTTTAGTGTGTTCTGTTTATTTATGTAAGGGAAGCTCACATAAATGTTTTGGGAAGTTTTACTTGGCTATTTGTGCAGTTTCTCTGAGTAGTTCAAAGGTAATGGGCTGTTTGTTGATTCATATTTTCTTATGTGTTCAACTGGAGATGCAGCAGGATTACAGTCAATATACATTGAGTTCTGAAAGGACCCTCCATTGCAGTTAAGTATTTTGCATGCTTATGAAAAGAGCACAAACTGCATTTCAAAAGCCATGTCCAAAATCCAGACTACTGTACTACAGTACGTTTGTACTTTGGCCCTTTGGTTCATGTTCCTTATTGAACACAACAAGTGTTGCCTAGATCAACTAATTTTTTCTCCCTATAAAGAATTCCTGTTCCATTTTAAAAAGAATAAATGGTTTCAGAATTGCATCCAGTTGCAGAACTTGTTTGGTTTTTATCTTACTAAGATTTCCTGTGTTTTTACAAAAAGTATAACTTCGTGGAAATCTTCCCACTTGTATTAAATGGAGAATAGAGAAGCCAATATGTGAAGTACTGCTGGGCTTCTGAAATGGAGTCTGCAACTCCGTTAAGCAACTTTTCATTGAGAAGATGCAGAGGACAGCGTGCTGCAATGGAAACCCACCCACCCACAAACAACGCAAAGCTTGTGCTTCAAGTGCAGGAAAGAGATGTTATGGTGATACTGGGCATTCTGCAGTAAGTCTTTGGATAAAAATACAGTCCTAGGGTTAAACATCAAATTTTGCTTTATGAATACCTAATAACAATGAACTGGTATAGTCTGGGAGCATTTCTACTTTTTAACTTCATACTCCCAATGAATTATTCTCTTATGCACTATTGCTGACTTTTGCATCGTGTGTAGAAACAAAATGGGTGGTTATTTTCCAAAAGCTATGTTGTCAGCTATTTCAGTCCAATTTTGTATATTTGAAGGAGTTTTTCCCATTTCTGCTGGAGAAAACCTGTAGAACTTATAAGCAAGCAATGCTCCTCACTATTTTCTGTCACTTCAGTATTCCTCTGAATATAGATTGAAATCTTGGTGAGAATTAGTCTTTGTTAGTGGGAGTTAACATGATTTTGCAAAATACAAATAAAATTCTGCAACACCTTAAAACTAATGGAAACATTTTATGTGCAAAACCCTTGTATTAAAGTTATTCAGATGTAAACTGTACCAGTTACGAAACATGAGAAGTTAATCGTGCAAACCTTTATTGTTCTGTCCTGGTTTTGTTTCAGTTGTCTTTTGTTGTTGGGGTTTTTGGGGGGCTTTTGTTTTTGTTTTTTGTTGTTTTTTTTTCTTACAGATGCTTGAACTAAAGTTTAGGAAGTGACTGTTAAGTAAGCAAACATTGCTTGTGTGTGGTGTGTTGTCATTTTTGTGGAGACTGACTTGAAACAGATACACAGTACTAACTGCTGCAGCTGGAGTAACTGGAAATTCTGTACGGGCTGTGTTAAGTGGATCAAAACAAGGTTGTATTGGGTTGTTTGTTTTTTTTTTTTTGAAATTATTATTTTTTCTCTCACTTTAACGTAAAACTTTAATTTTTTTAGATTATCTCCCCTTGGAAGAAAAAAATTGCAGCTTTTGTGAGGACAGGGAAGTGTGAGGAGCTGCATTCTTTCCAGCTCTGGTTAGCATCTCCTGGTCTGAAGGAATGGCATCTGTAATAATGGGCATGAAGTGGGGAACCACAAGGGTCTGCCTAATCACTACTTTGGTGTGTGGCCTTAGGCAGTCTTGCTTTCAGCAGCTCCATCTCTCACATAGGGTAATGGTGTTGCGTATGACTTAGAAATATCCTTCTTTTGCTGTCTTTTAGACTTGGCTTGCATGAAGGCTGAGATAATTCTGTGTTCATTACAGGACTTGGATGGTATGCAGTAAGCAATATTAGGAGAACAAGAGGAGAGAACAATGCTGAACTGAGGAAAAAACAAGTATTGCATAGTTGTCCACTTAATGACTGCCCTCATGTTAAGAACTAAGTCAGGAAAAGTTTTGAAGGCAGAAGATGAAGATAATAAGTTTGTGCAAGCACAGAGTGTGGAAGGAGCAAAGCTGTATAATCAATTGCAGGCATTTGGTAACATAAACCAACTTTTGTCAGCTATTTAATTATTAATGCAGTTATTTCTACTGTTAAAAGTTACACCTAGCGTACCTTAAAGCACAAATCGCTAAACAAGCCCTTGCTGGAAGAATGACAGCCTTATAATATGATTGAAGGCGCAGCGGTCCACCTCTTCTGGCTCTGAAGCAGTTAAAGATGATAGAGCTTCATGTACCTATTATCACTCATCCCCAGGAGCACATCTCCTATGGTTCAACCAGCAAGGTAGAACATCTTCATGAGCCTTAATTTTGCAGCATTAACTCAGCTCCTCCTCCTTCATTGTTGTCTGTTGTTAAAAAGGTGACCCTAGGTAGGTGCCTAAAGTGTGCTTAGTTAGGAGAAAGAGAATGTCTCGCTAGCAGATGGTGGTAGTCAGCTTATGTTGTCTTGAGTCATTTAAGCTGTTGCAAAGCATACTTGTCTAAATGGTCCTAAAAGGGCATAAGAACTGTGCTAGGTCAGACCTCAGGCTTATCTGATGTTATATCAAAGAATGGATTGGGTTGGGAGGGACCTTAAAGCTCATCCAGTTCTAACGCCTCTTCCATGGTCCACTAGACCAGGTTGCCCAAAGCTCCGTCCAACCTGGCCTTAAACAATTCCAGGGATGGGACACCCACAACTTCTCTGGGCAACCTGTACCAGGGCCTCACCACCCTCACAGTAAAGAATTTCTTCCTAATATGTAATGTAAATCTCCCATCTTTCAGTTTAAAGCCATTCTCCCTTGTTCTGTCACTACATGCGCCTGTAAATAGTCCTTCTCCAGCTTTCTTGTAGGCCCCTTTTTAGGTACTGAAGGGCTGCTCCAGGGTCTCCCTGGAGTCTTCCCTTCTCCAGAGCTGAACAATCCCAACTCTATATCCTGTCTCTAGATAAGAGTGGGTGCTGTGCTGAGCTGTGTTTCTTCTCTCACGCAGCACTGACTGCTCAGGGTAGAGAATCATAGAATAGTTAGTATTAATAGTTAGAATAAGAGTAGGCAGAATGTAGTGGTGCTTCCGCTGCTTCTGGTGGTTTGAGGCTTGAAGATTTCCTGAGCAAGGGGCTGTGTCTTTAATAGCTCTCAGTGGATTTTTCTTCTGTGAACTTGTCTGCTCCTTTCTTGAACCCACATTTTTAATATCCACAGCATCCGGTGGCAGGGATCTTCACAATTTAATTACATGTTTTAAGAAAAAGCATCTTCTTTTCTTTGTTTTGAGCTTGCTGCTTGCTATGTTAGATAGCTTTTTATTTCCACTGTGGGACAGCCAGCCACCATTTCTGTACTGCTTGTGATTTTGTAAAACACGTAAGGCTCCCCAGTTGTTTTTTCGGGCTGATGACTGTGAATGTGTTTCTGTAAGCGAGATTTTCTTATCGTTGTCTTACCATTTACCTTTGTCTCATTTCCCTGTAGATTTCCCAGGTACTTTGGGATGGCATCAAGGAGTAAGACAAAATCTGTACATAATGTTTAAATTCAGGTATCTCATGGATTGATGGAGTGACATTAATGGTATTTATTTCTGTTCCTTTTATCCGGTTTCAGATAATTACTAACATTAAGTTTGTTTCTTGACCAGACATGAGTATAGAGTAATAAAACAGCCTAGTTATTATTTATCTGTTTTAATGACAAGGTCTTATTTGTGAGTGATAATAATTAGTTGAAAGCTCATTACACATTCTGTAACATAAACACTACTAGTACTAATGGATGGTAAGATTATTAATTAAAGGATATCACTCTGCTGGGAAGATAACAAGAGGATGTTCTCATATGTTCCTAAACCTTCTTCTGACAGGAGAATAGGATAAAATGCCAGAGAATTAAAACAATAAAAGAAAAAAAAACCCAAAACCAACGGTAGATTAAGTATGTAGAAGCCTAGTTGTTCCTTCTTACAAGTTATTTGACTTAAAAAAAACTAGGCAGATTTCAGCAGAAGATCATCAAAGTTCCTTATTTTAGTCTGAGAAGTTAATTAGTAAGAGTCCAACAAAATGAATGTGAGAGATTTTTCTGTTTCCTGTAAAATCAGAAGAGCCTGTTACTGAAATAGGTTTGTTTTTTTTTAATCTTATATACTTTCCAGTTTTATTGCATCCAGACAGAGAGAGAAAGAAACCCTCCAAAAAGAAGTAATCATATGAAGTTGTTCTTCACATGTAAAACTACTTCATGACTATTAAGGAAATAGTCATACGCAAATAGGAGTTAATTTTGAACTCCTTGTGAATGCTTGGTTTCTGAGCTGCACAAACAGGAGCTCACCTGGTGAAACAGATTAGAAGTTGTGCATTTCATTATTATTTAATGAAGCATTTGGCTGGTTCCTCCCCATTATTAAAATGTAGGTATTTTGGTAACAGATTTTTGAGTTCAGGATTCTGCAGGTGATTTAATTTAAATCCTCTGAAGTGTGTCTTTAAGACTTCTAAGTGCTTTTGTGGCTCTCATCTCTCATTTTCCAAATTCCTTTCATATTGCAAAGGTAGAAGAGAGTTTAACGGGTATATTAAGCTCATTTGCTATATAAAACTGCTGTGTTTGATATCCATTTTCCCATTCTCCCCGAATAGTGAGAAGTAGCTGTGTAGTGAATCGACTCTACAATAAGACAGAGTGCAAGCAACTCCTTTAGGCCAAATTTGGTAAAAACATTTTTTGTGCTATTGACTTCACTGGACAAAATCCTGCTAGATTTGGGGTCTCAGTTTTGTCCTGCGTGTCTGGGAGTGCATTTCTGACTCTATAAACAAATCTTACTTACGTCTGTATGTGTGCATCTGTTTTAGGGAAAAAACCCACGCAATCCTGTTATGTGCAATACTGAAGTTCATGGGACTGTGATATTAGTTGTCTGATCAAAGGAACTTAATCAAGTGTTGTATTCCTGAGCTCTAAGAGCCTGAAAGAATTTCATATAGAAAGTGTTTCATTTCCTTTAAAGCAAAGTGGTAGTAACTTTTTTTTTTTAAATGAGCTAAATATACACATTTTAAATTTTTTCCCTCTCCTCTTCCTTCTGTTCTTACAAAACATTTTACTTTGTTGCCCAAGTGCAGAAAACTTTGCCAGGAAGAAGGGTGAGCAAAGCTTCTGTTTCCCATGACCCTCAACTCTAATGTTGTTCCAAGAGCTCACTACTTACAAATGCCTTGATAACTGCTTTCATTCCTTTCATCCCTCCCCCGCTGTCCAGCATAGGCCAGTGTGAGCGATCCTCCTCTGAGCAGCAAATAGGGGAATCTATTTAATGTAAAAATCATGGCACACAAAAGCATTTAAGGATATATTGCAGGATTTTTTGCAGCTAAAGATCTGCATAATAATTGCTGCAGTGATTTGTTCTTTTTCCTGCAAGCAGTTTCTTAATAGCTCCCCATTCATACCAGACCTGTCTAACCCTGTTTTTTTTGGGGTTTTTTTGTTTGTTTTTTTTTTTTTTTTTCCCCTGTATACATAATTGGGTAGGGGTAGTCGACGGGAAATTGCATTTTATTTGCATGTACACCTATGCAGCACAGAACTGATTTTGCCCAAATAGTCCTAACTGTGGCCCCTTATGAATGCACTGCAACAGGCTTTGATTATATTGTGAAACTACATTATCATATACTGCTTTGTGTTTCACTGCCTGTAAATAGCCACATACATTTTTACAATTTCTCTGCATGCATTGTAAGATTAAGAGCAAACTGAAAAATCCCTGTATTTTGAAGTACTACTAAAAGGCTGATGCACAAATACCTTATGTTGCGCTAGAAATCTGGGAATTCCCATGTTTTTTCTGGCAGCTCCTTGGTTGCCAGACAGGAAGTCACTCTGCTTTTTCAACCTCTGGCAACATCTGCTCTTAGTTTCTCTGTCCTTTTTTTTTTTTTTTGTGATGCTCCTCTGCCTGCTCACTGATTGCTGTCTCTGGGATGTGCCAAGAGGAGTGAGAAATGACACAGCAAGCCTGATAAAACCCTGCTTTAGTGAAATAGATTTGGGAAGACAGGGCTGTGGACACAGCTCCCTGGAAAAGGCTGACACAGTTTTGGGAAATAAACATCAGTGGGGTGGGGGAGGAATGTGGGAGATAGTGAAGGAGTGTTTAAATTCCCCAGAAGGAGCAAGAGAAAGGATTGTGAGGGTCAAAGCAAATTTGCAGGGAAAAAAGTTTAAGAACGTAGGGCGGGTAATGGAGTGGTATAAAACTGTGGAGAAGGTAAAGTACAGAAGATATGGAAAAACTAACAAAAGAGAGAAAAAGGGGGGGGGGGGAGGAGAAAAAAGTGCAGGGCAAAAAAGTTGGCATTCTGTCTTTTTCCAGTGCTTCAGGATTTCTGTATAATCCTGCACAAAGACTGCTGCTTTAAATTGCGTCTCATTCAGTGACTGTTGAAACAAACCTGAAATTAATTGTATTTGGCCAGCGTCAAACACTGCATTCATAAAGGCTGTCCTCCCTTTTTCAAACAGTTCCACGTGGCTTGGATACCTTGGTGTGCTATCTACATTAGTAATACAGACATCTGAAAGAGGTTGCACACTTAACGTCTGAGATTTTAGCACAGCCTTGAATGACACTGACTTGAGATGTTGCTCAAGGCTCTTGCCAGTGTTACTGCTAATATCCTTTTGTAGTGTGAGAATTAATGTATGATGAAGACTATGTGAACAAAAGATTAATGTGGCTCAGCTACCAACATCTTGTGTGCCACAATGATCCTGAACTCTTTTAGCGTGCATAGGAAGTTGGAGACCAGCAAGCTGCATCTCCCTGTAAAATGTAGCTAAGTGTACTGAAAGGCAGCAGGCTTAGGAAAAAAATGGTATACAGCCCTTGGCTGAAGTAAGCAATCTGAATGTCAGATGAGTCTTTAATCAAGGAGGCAGGTAAGGAGTGAAGTGTGCTTATTTCCAGAGATTGGTACGCTGGAGGGAAGGAATGCCATCCAGAGGGACCTTGACACGCTTGTGAGGTGGGCTGATGCCAGCCTCATGAAGTTTAACCATGCCAAGTGCAAGGTCCTACACCTGGGTCGGAGCAATCCCAGGCACAGCTACAGGCTGGGCAGAGAAGAGATTCAGAGCAGCCCTGTGGAGAAGGACTTGGGGGTGCTGGTCGATGAGAAAATGAACATGAGCCAGCAGTGTGCGCTTGCAGCCCAGAAAGCCAACCGTATCCTGGGCTGCATCAAAAGGAGCGTGACCAGCAGGTTGAAGGAGGTGATCCTGCCCCTTTATTCTGCTCTCATGAGACCTCACTTGGAGTATTGTGTACAGTTCTGGTGTCCTTAACATAAAAAGGACATGGATCTATTGGAACAAGTCCAGAGGAGGGCCACGAGAATGATCAGGGGACTGGAGCACCTCCCGTATGAAGATCGGCTGAGAAAGTTGGGGCTGTTCAGCCTGGAGAAGAGAAGGCTGCGTGGAGACCTCATAGCAGCCTTCCAGTATCTGAAGGGGGCCTATAGGGATGCTGGGGATGGACTCTTCATTAGGGACTGTAGTGATAGGACAAGGGGTAATGGGTTCAAACTTCAACAGGGGAAGTTTAGATTGGATATAAGGAGGAAATTCTTTCCTGTTAGGGTGGTGAGGCACTGGAATAGGTTGCCCAGGGAGGTTGTGAATGCTTCATCCCTGGCAGTGTTCAAGGCTAGGTTGGATGAGGCCTTGGGTAATATGGTTTAGAGCGAGGTGTCCCTGCCCATGGCAGGGGGGTTGGAACTTGATGATCTTAAGGCCCTTTCCAACCCTAACTATTCTATGATTCTATGATTTATTCTCTTCTAACCGAGAAGAAATACTGGAATATTCCAGTATTTGAAATACTGGAGTCCTTGCTGTGGATCTTTGCCAAAAAGCTTATTGAATGAAAATAAGCATATCTGCAAAATTGGCATTGTACAGAAATATTTTGACTGAGTGTAACTTAAAAAAATGTAATAATATGCTAGAAATAGTACTAAGTTATACCCTACAGCCAATCTTCGTAATTTCGAAAGTGAACTGAAACCAAATGCTTTCTGCAACTTCTAGCCATGTTTGTGGAAAACAATTTTTAAATTACAATTGGTAGTAAAGGAGAAATTTTCTATTCTGTTTTTAGCCATGTGATTTGTAAACCAAGTCATTTGTAAAGGTGGTATTGTTGCGTTAATTCTGTGATTATGGCTTGATGATTGGAAGGTTTAGACCCTAGTAATGCTCTGCACAGTCAGTTTGCTTTCTAATCAAATGCAGCACTGTTGTTGAACAGTCCTATAAATTAAAATATTGAGGAAGGATTTTTGTAGCAACAAGGTAGTGAGGAATAGCATAGAAGAATGTGGGAATACTGAAATAAAATACGACACCACTTAATATGGCAGAACTATGAAGTTATAGATGTGCCATAACTTTAGATAAGCAGATGTACAGTACTTGCCATGTGGTATCCTCCACATTGATAGCTATAGGGTATACATTCTAGTTGCATTTTCATTCTTTTGTGCAGTTACAATTATGACAAGTTAAAACAAGTTAATGTTGTATAGATTTTACAGATTTACATACTAAACTAAAATTGACTTCTTTCTGTTCTGATTGCATGAAGAAGGTTGGGTTTCCTCATCTGCAGACAAAGTGAGTCAGAGAAAGAAGGGGAATAGTGAAAGGAGGGATGGAATATAACCAATGTTGTCTTTTGGCTGTATAACATTATGTGGTTCAACATTTATATTTTGGGAAAGTTTGATTTTATCAAGTAAGCATCTTGATGTGGCCTAAAACCATCCCATTCACATCAAACATCAGTGTTCTTTTCCTGGAGTGTCTTCAAGAATGTATCGAACTTGATGCTTAACCACAGAGAAAGACTAAGAATATCTGAAGTACTGTACAGGCTTCTAACGTTAAGGAAGTTGAGTTGCTATGAAGTTTGTAGAAGGTAGGGACTTTTCAGTAGCTTTTGCATCATAGTGTTAAGGAAGTGGAAATTTTGTTGCATTTGATCAAGGAGATTTCTCAGTACTTACTAGAATGAGAAAGTAAATTGTGCAGTTTTCTCATGGAAATATTAATGACTTAGAAAATGACACTGAAAAATTTCAAACTGCTATAGTGCCTTATTTAACCCCAGAGGAATGCAGCAATGCATGGGCCACATGTTGATATATTCTGCTGATGTCCTTTCCCTGGAGATTGAGAAAGAAATTAGCTTCCCTGAAATTAAGAGCAAAACATTGAGCCTAAGGTGGAAAAGTAATGTGGAATTGTTGGGGTAGAGGGTTGTTTATTTTAGCTGCTTATTATTGTTCCATGAATAGCAAGTTGGCAAAGAATATACACCAATGAAACTAGCAAATAAAAGGGATAAAGAGTTCATTGATAGTAACAATGAAAGACTGTGTCAATACAGAGCAGTGACCCTTGTGCTGCAAAATCTTTGGCATCAGACTCTGTATTCCCTTGTGGTCTTTTCTTGTGGCTTCTTTAGAAGGCATTATGGCAAGTGGCCAGCATTAGCTCCATCTGCCCCTGCAGACAGCTTCTTCTCTGTGCTGGCTTGCCCTGTGTTTTGCCAAATGAAATTCTTCTGCAGAAATCTGGAAAAAAAGCAATGAAGAGGAGAATTATTTCTTTTTTTTTTTTTCTGTAACTTTTCTGATTGTCATAGAAAAAAAATTCCACAAATGAATACAGCTGAGAAGTCAAGAATAATAATGTATGTGAATAATTTTATCCAATAGACCTCCAAAAGCAGAAGTGCCATGGTCATTATTGCATGCGGTGGTATAGGCAGTGAATCAAGTGTGGCAGGAAAGACTCTAGTATTGAAAGCCATTCGAAACTGAAGGTGGCAGAAGCAGTATCATCTAACTCTGCAGATTTTTTTGTGTGTTTAAAAGGCATGTTAACACAAATTTTAAATTGCTTTCTAACTACAGGTGATATGGGCATGTGTTATGGTGGTGATGTTTTATTAAGTTGGGGTTACCTGCTCTGGCAGCAAGCCCCAGAATTCCTTTCATGTACAGTTGATGGAATTAACTGCAGTAGTGCGGTATGTGCCAGCATCTCCATGCTCAGCATTGCTGTTTTGGGCTAATGTGGAAGTCCTTTACAGGTCCCCTTGTTTGTGCTGGCTTGCCATCATATACATTGTGGAGCTGGAAGATTTTCTGTATGTGACAGTTACCTACAGTCGTTGCTTTTCATTTACTTTTCATTTTAAAGGAGTAGTGAGTGATGAAGAGTAAAAAGAGGCAAAAAATGTGAAGAAAATGGGGATTGGTGCTGTTTTCTGAATTAATACCAACAGCTGTGGATCTGAGATTTTTAATGAGAAAGTCCTTAAGACACAAAGAAATCTGTAACATAGTGATATACACAATCTTGTATGATCACTTATTTTAACTGTTTAATCATTCATACTGCCGAACTAAAACTGTACTGCCAGCTGTGTTTACAGTCTATGATGTGGAAAAAGATGTCCCACTGTGACATGTTCTAGTTACAATCAAATTGACTGTAGCAAACACAGAAGCTGTTGAAGTTCAGTGCTTCTCAGTGGGATATTCTTGTTCCTCCAGCTTATTTCTGGCTATTGATATAGCTTTGCCTCTGTGAAGTTCGTTCTTATATAAAATAACAAAACCAGGGCAGTTCCCGATTCATCTTCACAGTAAAGAAGTGTGTTGTGAAGTGTGTATTTAAGGAAACATGTATCTCAAGTATTTTTCTGGCTCAATATAATTTTACAGATTTGTATCTGAAATACTGAAAGCCCCTTTTCACTTGTATGAATTTTTAAGTGTTTCCTTGCTTCTGTCATTTGGTGCAGTAAGAATTCTGCAAATCATGCTCATAGCTGCTGTTTCACAATAATAACATCTCCATTATAAATCTACTTTTTCAAGTGTTTAGATAACTAAAAAAATGTTTATGAGAGTTGTTTAAGAAATAAATCAAGAAAATAAATTTACTTGTAAAGCAATTACTGAAAACCACAACAGTAACTCATTTTCAGGTACTGAGGAGTGAAAGTCAATGAACTAGATAAATGGTTCTCTGCATTTTAACATGCTGTTTTGTCAAGTACTCTGGCAATATTGTGCATTTTCTGCTGTGTTTTATTGACATGTTACAGCTTCTTAATGTTCTATTTTGTTGAGTATTTTGGGTTTTAATAAACCTGTATGTCTGTGCATGACTAAATGAGATAGCTCATCAACCGTGGCACTACAATGCATCGAGTTATACCTGGTAGTGGAATCAAACTGCCCGAAGGTTTGAAACACCAAAGGAGACTGTACATGGTCTCCTTTCCAGTCTTCAACTGTTCTGAAATTCAGCTGACTGAAGAATTGCCTCTAATATCCTGCCAGCTCAGCCATCGCCCCTTTGCTTCTGGTGTCTTTGAAGCTGTACAGTAATAACTAGCTTTGTGTCAGATCACCAGATACACTGCTGTTCCTATTTTAGCCAGAGCGTTTGTTGTTTGAAGTCCCATTTACTGCATTCCAGCTAGCGCTCAGGAGTTCATTTGGACATGTTTAATCCTCTCACTAGGTTTCAAGTGCTGTTTTTCTTTATTAACCCAGTGAATAATACTAAGCTTTTCCAGGATGATTGACAACAGTAAGGAAAAGTGTTGATTATTGGAACTCCATTTGCTAATTAAGTCATCTTTGTAAGTAAACAAGTGGAAAGACTTTAGCTTTGATGTATTTGCTGAGAACAATTTCTTGCAGGCTGTTACTAGGGTAAAGATATGGGCCTTTGCAAGTACATAAAGTTTCTGCTTTTGGAGCTTGTTTGTCTCCTACCAAAAGCTTGGGCTTTCTTCTATTAATCCAGCCATCAGACTGGCAATAACAAACAGCAGCCTTCCTACACCGATCAAAAAAAGTTCCTTGTGCTTGCTAACTTGTAGAAATCTTGTCAAGTTTCCTTATCTGTAGAGCTTGATCCTTACTCTGAATGGCTGTGCCAAAACTAATATACTTGTTCGTTAGTCTTTCAGGTAATAGCATCTATCGTTTCATTGCTTTATTGCAATGTATAGTTCTCTCCTCCTCCTCCTCAAGGCTCCATGTGAGAATTTGTTTTATAATCTGTTTAACAAATCTAGGACAAGAAAGTTGTTCTAGAACAATTCTAGTAATACAGAGGGACTGCATCATGTTTTTATCATCCTATATACAGTTATGTGAGGCCCTATCTGAAGCCTAAAATAATAAATTACAGTTGACATCAAATCCTCCCTTTTAGCAGTTTAAAACAAAGTGATTCTTAAACAAAACTGACTTCTAGGATAGAGTTTTCTTCTATTATTTTATTGGGTAAATATGTGTTAAGCAGATGGATAAAAAATGTAGAACTTCAGGAAGAGATACAGTAGAGTAACATGTTTCCTGATTCCTCTGTGACTTTCCTGAATGGATGATGATTTTCATTGTTCTTGCATTAGCATTATAATGCTGATGGTTGGTATTATATATATCCGTATTTAATACTGCTGTTATATTACTTTCTTGTGGTTAAGCTGCAATTACCCTTTTATTGTTTCCGGTCACACTGTAGTATGCTTCTTTTAGTGCTTGCTCTGTCGGAGCTCCACAGAAAAAAATCTTGCTGGGCAGTTGACTTGCTTCAGCTCTTAACTAGAACAGGCAATTCTGTCCCAGTTATCTCCTTCCACTGACTGAGTAGCATGTAGATGGCTTCTTTTGACTATATGCCTCACTGCAAAACTGAACCAAACCCTCCTTTGGAACTGGGAGAAAAAAAGGGTACAAAAGGTGCAGGTGAACACTGTTAGAAAATAAATGCTGGTTAGAAATTCATCCCTCTGGCAACTGAGGAATAATAGGGTGCCTTTTAACTCTTTTGTTGGTACCCAGAGAGGTACCTATTTCAGTGCCTGCAGAAGAGCAGGAGTAACAACATTTATGGTATTACTGAGATTTTTGAGTAGCCATCTTTTCCTGGATGGTAGACTTATACTGTCAGTCAATAAAGCTGATCAAGTTTTTATAGTAACTTAGAAGGTAAGTTGACTCAGCTTGAAAGAGAATTTCTGTCCTTAGCTAAGTGGAATATCCTAGTTTGTTTACTCCATGGAAAGAGGACATGACTATCAAAATGTATATGCTATAAGCTGAATTCAGAGTGACTGTTGTAATGCCACATATCTTGCATATGATAAAAAGTTGATTTGTTTGGTGTGGTGTTTTACCTTCCTACGTCTGGAAGGAGTAGGATGTATTGGGGGCTCTCAGGGACATTAAGATTCTGGGACATACAGTGGTAAATGACATCTTGTAAAGCTGGACAAGGTCTCTGCTCCATGTGTCTGCTCTTATCATTTTTCCTTTTTGTCCAGACAAGATAAGATCCTAGTGATACCACTTGCTTCTTCTTAATTGAAGAGGTGGTTGCTCCTAAATCTGATTTAATTCAGTTTTGAATCTTTTTATCTCTTAAAGAAGTCCTGCTTATTGCACAGCTAGTTCTTTTGGGGACTAGATGAATTTTGTAATCAAGTGAAGTGATGATGCTTCTAAGAAAGATGAATATAACTAATGGTACTGCTTGGTCCACTATTGGTGGAAAAGCTATTGAGCTTTGAATTCGTACAGAGTAACTTCTGTACAGCCTCTAAAAAGCTGTCCAAGTAAGCTGGAATTTTCTGTAGAATATTTTTTATATTTTTTAGGTAAAATTAACTTTGTACAGAACCTGTAAATTAGTGTCACAGGAAGCATCTGACCTTGGAACTTAATTTTATTCCTTGCTACACTGAACACCTTAACCTTACTATCACAGAATAACAGAATATCATATAATACAGTGTCTTCTAATACTTTCAAGCTATTAGAATATTAGAGGCAGAAGTCTCCAAATGTTATAGTTCTGGACATTTTTATCAAGTTATGAGCTCTGTAATTCTTACTTACATTTTTTTAGACCCACTGTTTCTTAGGTTAAATGTGCCTCCTTCAGGTTCAAAACATAAAAGCATTAACACTGTCTGATTTGCTGACACAGTGTGAAAGAGCGTCTGTGTATGACTAATCCAGGATATAAAATGGAGACTCCACCTTGGATATTTTTATCATTTGTTTTCCTTTCCCTTGACATTTGTTCCACTGAGCCTTGCACGTGTTGAAGAGTGATAGGGGAGAGTCCATGCTTCCTCATTTCCTTTCATGTTCACAGAGATGCTGGTCATTTTGGGCAGCTATTAGGTTGTCCAGAGGAAATAAATCTGTATTCCTCTTAGTAAGAGAATTTTTACATTTCAGTGTACTTGCAATATAGAATATTTTTCATTTGATCACCTTAAGGCCAAATTGTTTTTGACATCAGTTGGTATGAAGCAATTTCATAGAAGGGTTTAGTACCCTTAGTGTAGTAATTTGATGGAAGAGCCAACAATAAAACTGTGTTTCTTCCCTTTAAACTGAAAGCATCCTGCTGTGAACAAATTAAAGTTTGTCTTTCTAACAGCTGTAGAGCAATCAGTTACTTAGACACCAAAGATGCTGCTGTATTTGCCTAAAAGGGAGTGGTTCATCTTCTGAAGATCTCATTTTCGTCTACACAAAGAGTAGTACACTTTGTGTTTAGCATCTAATTTGGTAATGCATTTAATAATATAGTCTTCATTTACAGCACAGTAGGAAATGTTCAGTAAGGATGGAGTAATTCTGGGGAGCATTGTTTCCTGTTTTACATGCTTTTAATCAAAAAGATACAGATTTTGTTTACCTGATTCTTTATAACCTAGTTATTTATCAGATAAACACATGAAATCCTTTACTAATACAAAAGAAAATCTGTGTATTGCCTAAAGACTGCTGGTTCTTGTTGGACTGATGTACTCTGCAGCTGCATATAAAAATACAAAGGCAGCAGGCACTGAGTGGTAGGACAAAATCCTGGTAGAGATTCTGTCACATGATTGTGATTACCTTTAATTGAAAAATAAAGAAATTAGTCATCTTATTGTGTGGATTCTTAGAAATCTTTGAAAGATTTTCAACCCATACCTCATTTAAGATAGTGGGTGGTTCTTACTGTTTGAGATTGCTCAAGTTTAAATCACACTTTGTGTTTAGAGCATTAGGCCAATTTGTTTATATGCTGGGTTTTATTCCTTACAGGAAAAACGTCAGCCTTCTAATTTTGTGTCCACCATTGAGCAAATGAGTGTTTATGCCTTTACAGTAAGAGAAGCTTAAGGAAATCATAGACTTGCAGCATGTCTGAGGTGGGGAGGGACCTCTGAACATCATCTGGTTCAACTCCCCTGCTCAAGCAGGGCCACCCAGAGCTGGTTGCCCTGGACCATGTCCAGGCGTTTTTTGAGTGTTCCCAGGAAAGGAGACAGATGCATAATGCTTTTAAAACAGAATTTATGAGTTGGCTTTTGTTCCTAATTTATCTTTACTGTGACCTTTGATTAGATTTAGCAGATATCAGAATCCTAATTGCCAATTTTTGCAGCTTCAGAATAGATACGATAGATACATCCTCTATGACACAGAGAATTGTTGCTGTTTTCCTGGGCTTATCTGGGCTTGGCTGGTAGTGGGTTTAAGTATTGACTGAGTTCATTCATTATCACATTCATCTCTGCATTTGCCAATAGTATGCCCAAAAAAGAAAGTAATAGTTTCATGTGGTTCCCCTGATATTCTGTATTAGTGATATTACTTATTTTTTGTTGGAATGTGTACCATTCTAATGAAATTTTATGCTATGAAGTTTGGGTTGTTTTGACATTTCTTTGATCCAGAAGCCCATTCTGTGTAATTCAAGTGAGAATAGTGCTATAATCCATGGATAACATGGTTGATTGCCAAGCACTTGTGTTTATTTTTTTCTCACATTAATTTATTTTTACACAGCTTTTAGGTAACACTGTATAGTGTTTTAGAGTATTAGACTAGTTAGAATGTATTATTTTGATATTGTTCATGTTCATGAAATGAACTGTCACGAGCTTTATTTTAATCTGCAAGATAATCTTGCCTTATCTACTTACATATGCAATTTACCACTAGACATTTATTTCTTATCCTAATTTCATCTTTTTCAAGAATTATAACAGTTCTTCAGTTGTTACTGGATTACCTTTATTAATGTTTGAAATCAAGTATCAGTGTGTTTCATAGGTTTCTGGAATATCTCTGGTACTTTGCTTTTGAAACGGTAATGGGGATTTTTGAATGAAGTTACTGTCCAGAAATGTACTAGGAAGGAAACTCTGTGAAGAGAAAAAAAAGATTTATGCAGAAATGCATGAAGCCTTCTTCTAGTGAAGTCCTAGTGCAGTAATTCTGATTTTCTTCTTTCCCTTCCCCCTTGTTCTTGAATTCTAGATTTATCCATGGCAGTGCAAAAATTTTCACAGTCTTTACAAGATTTCCAGTTTGAGTGTATTGGAGATGCTGAAACTGATGATGAAATTAATATTGGTAAGTACTTTCTTTCTGTGCTCTGGTTGCAGTAATGTATTGTTTCCTATATATTGCATATAATATCACAAATATAGTGGGGCAGTTAACAGGTTTTGATTTCCTTTTGGTTTTTTTAATGGAGCGTGTAACAAAAATAGAAAAACTTGAGTAAGTAGAAGTCATACAAGACTTTAAAAATACATGTCAAAAAAAATACATCTTTATGCCATAGCTTGGTAGGGGAAAGTATTCAGCAGTAGTCCATCAACTGATTCAACTGTGAATCTTCTAAATTCTGCTCTTGTTTCATTTGCAGCCAGTTTTCAGTGAGATACAAAAAGGTACATGAGTTTCCTATGAAATAACATAGATCTGCAAAAACCACTGAAGTGCCTAGTAAGACACAGGAAGTATTTAAGGGGCTAAAACATGTTAGTATGCTCTTTACAACTTGTGCATTCCTAAGTGTATAGTTGCCTGAACTTTTGGCACAAAAATTTACTAGCTGCTTAATGTTCTCCCTCTGTGCACACCCAGAACTTCTGCATTAGCAGAACTGAACAGCTCATCTTGTCTTGAGTGTAAGTCTCTAATATCATCAAAATATTCTTCCCTCAGCAGACTATTCCTGGAAACATTTCCAGGATTCAGAAGTTCAGCCCCCCTTTCCTTCAAAGCATTGCTGTAGTTGCAGTGATGCATTAGGGCAGTAGCACAGCAGCTGGAGTGCTGTAGCTCCTGTTGATGAGAAACTTGGATTATAATCTGTCTTCGGAATGGCTAAATTCAGTGTCATGAGCCTTACATACCACATGGCCTCCATGTCTCTCCTAAAACATCTAAGAGGAAGGAAGACAGTTTTTGAAGAGTAGTAGTTCCTAAAAATAAGTAATTTGGCAGTACAAGAGGGAACAAAGCACTTGTTAGTATTATTTAAAAAGATCTGCACAAGGCAGAGAGGAAACTCAGATTTAGGTTCTTTCAAGCATATATCTTATTATAACCTATTTTCAAGTCTCTTCTCCCTTCAATATGTACCATTTCCTGAGTTATAAGTCATAGATCAAAAGTCTGAGCTGCTAGCTTTCACTGGCATGGTTTGCCCTGTTCTCACCCCACAATGCTTTGATAGTCAGAAGACTGTGAACAAAGGTGGTTGGAATTTGGTCACTGTCTTCCATTAAACTTTGGAAGAGGGGTGGGAGGGGACATTTACTGGCGTACAGAAGGGAGTGAAACCAATCTGAGCTGCTGCTGCTCAGACATGAAACTCCATACATTCTTCAGGTATATTACGCTTGGAAAGAGGCAAAAAATGAATGGGTTGTGTGCACTCTTCCGCATTCTGCATTTTATTTCTTGGCTGTTAAAGTTCGCTTGTACATATTTTATGCATTTAACTAAATCTGTGCTATCTCAGTGAAATGTCTTGCGTTTGGTCAATAACTTTTTGTAAAGATCCAGGGGGTTGCATTTAAAATGAGGTGACTAGGGACAAAGACAACTTTCATTTTGCTTGCAACCTAAATGCACCAAAGAAAAGACATTTTATGGTTTGAACATTAAGCAGGCATTTAAATCTACTTAGGAAAAAACAGAGTTCCTGAAGCTTGACAGCTGATTTATTTCACTTAGAGCTTCAAAGAAGGGATTTCTAGCTTCTAAAGCACACATTGCCTGATGGATTGTTATGTACATCAAAGAAGCTTGTAAGAGTAAAAGGTAAACTGACAGGAATCAAATTCAAGTCTAACAGCTTGAATGATACTGTGCGCTTCTATATGGTAAGGCTCAATTTTTTTATCTCCTTAGAGCAGTGACCTAGAATTTATCCGTATCTTTAACATGCCCCGGCAAGCTAAATGTTTGCTTATCATCAAAGACAGCTTTATAAAGATGAATCCTGCTGTCTGTGCAGTGATACTCTGACTTGATAAGTTTTGTACAAAACCACTGTATATAAAGAATCTTCATTCAGGAACTATATTCTGAAGATTTTAAAATACATTTCTCTTTTAAGCTTAGCAATGGAAATCTACCCTAATCTGCCTTAGCTTTGGAAATTCACTCTGAATAAGGCTTCTGTCATGTGATTATTTCTGATTTGAGGGGGGTAGGATTTTATTTATTTATTTTTGCTTACCAGTAATAAGTATTTGGAACTGACAGCTCTATGAACATTTTTTGAAGCAGTACTAGATTTGAAGGTCTTGTTCAGTAGCTAAGTACAACATAATTTTTTTGGCCTTTCTTGTCAACATGAGCTCTACTAACAGCATCCAGTTCTGTTTGCACTTCCTGTAACCTGTGCCTTTTTAGATGCTCTCTTTATACAACTCACTTATTCCAACACACCCATTACACAAAATACATGAGAAGTAATTTCCGTTAAGTTCCGTGACACGCTCAAGCAGAATTATAATAGTGTCCTTGATATTTATTTTGATTTAGTGATTTTTTTTTCTGTTAATTCCTTTGATTTTTTTCTTTTTTGTTTACAAATATTTATTTTTTCATAGAAATGGTGTTCTTTGACGAAAAATCTGTATGTCTTTTTGTGGGTTTATAATGCGCTTTAGCTAATCTTTCCATGTGGCTGCAAGTTACCCAGATTCATTTAAATAGTCACTTTCAGATATAGCATGCCCAGTTTAGAGTAAGACATTTTTTGCATGGTTTGTAAGCTATTCCCCTTGCTTTCTTAAAAAACAGACTGTCTTGTTCCTCAAATAATCCACAACTTCATTTCTTTTTCTAAACTGTGAAAATCAAAGTATTCATGCTTCAAAAGCTTTTTCAGATTTACAGATATTTGCCAGCAAATTGGGTTTGGGAAACAGTGTTCCCAAGCTTTACTAGCTGCTCTCCTTAAAAAATAAGCAGCTAGTAACAATTGCCAATGTTGTCTCTTCCTCTGTTTTGAAATGCATGTGACAGCATGTGATCTGCAGCAATGCAAGGGCCATAATATTTGAGGGGGCCATGCTAATTGATCGTTCAGCATGGATATTAGCTCCAATTGCATGTGATTCATCCAAGCCGTAATTTCTTTGTGCAATTGAAAAGTTATGCAGAAAGTGACATCTTCAAAGCAAAATTAAGATGAGTGACTAAAAAGGCATAGCATTGAAGGTTTGATGTATCTACCCTTTCTCTGAGAGAGCATTGAGTTGCTTCCCCCATCTTACTAACAACCGTGCTTTCCTCGGTCTGAGATAGGCAAGACATGACAACACTGCCATTGATGTTACTGGACATACCACCTTGTGCACAGTTACTGTCACTGCCCTTTGCATTAATATTTTGCACAAAGATTAAATACTTTCTATTGATAATGAATGAATGTAAAGGAGGTCATTCATTTGACATCCTTAGTGTGAGTTTTCTGGGGACCTCATAGCAGCCTTCCAGTATCTGAAGGGGGCTTATGGGGATACTGGGGAGGGACTCTTCAGGGAGTAGTGACTGTAGTGACAAGACAGGGAGTAGGGACTGTAGTGACAAGACAAGGGGTAATGGGTTAAAACTTAAACAGGAGAAGTTTAGATTGGATATAAGGAGGAAATTCTTTCCTGTTAGGGTGGTGAGGCGCTGGAATAGGTTGTCCAGGGAGGTTGTGAATGCTCCATCCTTGGCAGTGTTCAAGCCGAGTTTGGACGAGGCCTTGGGTGATATGGTTAAGTGTGAGGTATCCCTGCCCATGGCAGAGGGGTTGGAACTTGATGATCTTAAGGTCCTTTCCAACCCTAACTATTCTATGATTCTGTATTTTGAACCTTAATGGTAACAAAATGTTACATAGATGGGGTAGGTGCAAAACCATTTTTTAATGAACAAGTGTTTTTTTTCCTCAGTAAACACTGTGCTGGCATATATTTTGCAGGGACAGGGTCTGCCTAGCTCCTCTTTTCCTAATATGATCCAGCTTCTGTCACCTGATTCCAGCAATCTCCCTAGATTTATCCTCTTTTATTTTGCACTGTCTGGATTATGGTTGATAAAGATGAAAGCAATAAATGTTATTACTTAGCTGAATGGAATCCTTTCTTCTTTTTCTAACAAGTTCTTGTATATTTTGTATTATGGCTGATTATAGATCAGTGAGCTTTAATATAAGCAGTGTAAGACCATGCTCTTAAAAATTCAAAGAAACGAAGGCAAACAGGTACATTCGGGTATTCTGGCATTTTACTTTAGTATCTATGTCTTATTAGTGTGCTCTATTTAGGAAAAAGCCCTGAAAGGCGTGTGTATTTCACTCTGTCACTGCTGGGTTTGAATTATTATTTTTTTCCCCTGAAGAGAATTATATTATGACAGATATTCCAGGTTGCACCAGATGATTGATTTAGGAATGTAATAAGAGTATTATGATCTGTGAAATCATTATTAATTGAGCCACAAGAAATAGATCAGAAGGTCTAAAATGTGGTACCTTTGCATGTGGGAACTGAGTGCTTCTCTTGCTGCTAGCAGTTGTGGCTCATGTGATCTTTGCTGACTCTCATCTCAAGTTCTTCACGGGATTATTAAAATGTCTAGCAACCAGTCATCTACGGAACTGTTAACTCATACCAGGCAATTATGTTGTATACAGCAGTTAGTTTCACTGAACTGTTGTTTGAGAAATCAACTAAAATGTACAGGGGAGAAAGAACTTTAAAAAAAACTCAAACAAACGCAAAAAAACAAAGAAAACAGATGACCCCTAAAAAACCCAAACAAAGCCCCCTGCCCCCCCAAAAACCATCAGCAAAATAAAAGAAAGGTAAACCTTTAATAGTAGTTGTTTAACTAGAGTCCACTGCTGTGTTTATAAAGCTCTCTTGTTTGAGTTGAGCAGTGGTGCCAGAAGCTCAGTTGTCTATTGCTTGTACTGGGCATCCACATGCACAGTGCTTATGAACTAGCAGCTGCTCTACCCTCTTGGAGAGCCTGTCAGAAGGCAAACATCCTGTCATTCAAAGCAGCAAATAGATCTGTCTTGGGAAATTTGTGTATAAGAATACATAAATACGAGAAAAAATAAGTAAGTTTCTCTCCTCCTCCCAATGTAAGAGGTTAATTGGCATTAAAGAGACGTTAAATTCTTTTTTTTTTTTTTTTAATGGTACAGTGTATGCAATGCTCTGTTAAAATGAAGCAGAAAAGAAACAAGGATTTATAAGAGCTTTATGCCTGACTGAAGTATGTCAAGGCAAATCTTGGCAAATCAGTCTGTAGACACTGAAGCCTCCAAGTTAGGAGACTCTTGGAGCCATTTGGAGCCTAATCAAGAACCTCAGAAAGTAGCTGTTAGGCTAGTCATGATTTGAAGCCACTGTATCTCTATTGTTTGTAGTGTGCAGTGTTTTTTTGATCTGCCTGGCTGTTTTGGAATTATAAATTAAATGCTAGAGCCTTTTACAGTCTGAATCACTTGGATATCTTACAGGTCATCTCCTTAATTACTTGAGGTTAGCTTTGATGTTCAAGGAAGTTGTTTTTAGTTTTAATATTCTACCTATTTTGGATCAAATTCTCATTTGTAACCAGGTTTCTGAATGGAATTGCCAAATACCAAATAGATCTAACTTGAATTCCAGTGGCTCAGCTCATACTGCCTCATCCAAACCAAGCAGAAAGGAGGATCTTGACACCACCTTGAGGGTGTAATTCTGGGGGTGGATTTTTTTTTTAGCATAGGCAACATCCCAGTAACTTTGTAGTGCTTGAGTTTGTTGACCTTGTGGAGCATATTAGAGACAAGCATGTTTACCAAAGGTGGCTCTTTTGGATGGGTGGGGAATGGTTGAGTCCTGAATTAAGGTAGAAAGCTATTTGCAACTGAGAGTGAATTTGCATAGTAAGATTGTGTTCTGCTTTTCCACAGTAATTGCCTGCCTAGATTTGTCAGCTGCTTTTTCTCCTGTAGGAAGAATGAATTTTAAGATTAACTTTTTAGATGACCTTCAGAGCAACTTGCATAAGCTACTTGTAAAATCTGAATCTTTGGTATTCCTGTTGGAATAACTTCATCTACAGAAGTTAAACAGTAACAAATTATGGGAGGAGCTCAGCACAATCAGGGTGTGAAATGCCTAAAGTATTTGTTTAAAATCTGTTAAATCTGCACCTACCATTATCTTTTAATTCCTGTTGCATATTTAAACAAAAGCCGCCTGTTTCCAGACCACTATTGTATCTTGATTGCAAGAAATGAGTGATTTTATGATGGTGCTCCGATCTCATGGAAGCTTCAGAATAGCACCTGCACCAGAAAGAAAAGGCTGATATTCTGTTGGTCCAGCCCAAAGCCCTTGTCCTTGCTGTGGAAGGTCAAATGAGGCTGACAAAGCAGGAAATAGTGATGTTGCAATAGGCTTTTATCTGTGCAGGAGGGAAAGGTTGAATACGATCAACAACACAGACCTAGTTTTTTCTTCTCCAAGATACATATCAGGAGGTTGTTAGAATTTGCATGTTTCATTCCCTGTTTGCCTTAAGATGCTTATTCAAATACAAAAAAAAAAACCAGACTGGGGTGGCTGATGCAGTTACTACTCTCTGTTTTATCCTCCTTCCGTGGCAGAAGTAGCTGGAAGTAGTAAGAGATCTCCTGAGTCACTTCATTTTACAACCTGGTGTTCTACAGGAGTCAAAAATTCATGCTAGTTCTATTTTATTGGACTGCAAAGTTTGGTGTCTCAGACTGCCACTTGCCTTGGAGCAAATACTGTTTACAGGAAGTAATTGAGACAGGCAGTAGACAGCAATAGGTTTGGTTTGTCCTGGTGCATTCTGGTTAGGAGATTAAATGAGTCACCATTTGATCTGAACAACTGAGTAGATGAGAAAGCAAGTCCATGCCACTCATGGATGAAGATGAAGTATCTGTTTTGTCCATCATTAATAGTTTGATGTTTTAGACTCTTGTAGATCATAGAATCATAGAATGGCTTGGGCTGTTCATCTAGTTCCAACCTCCCTGCTGTATGCAGGGCCACTTCCCAGTAGATGAGGTTGCTTAAGGCCCTGTCATAGAATCATAGAATAGTTAGGGTTGGAAAGGACCTTAAGATCATCAAGTTCCAACCTCCCTGCCATGGGCAGAGACACCTCGCTCTAAACCATATTACCCAAGGCCTCGTCCAGCCTGACCTTGAACACTGCCAGGGATGGAACATTCACAACCTACCTGGGCAACCTATTCCAGTGTGTCACCTGTCCAGCCTAGCCTAGATGCATTCTAGTTTATTGTTCTCATTCCGTGACTTCAACATGCTGCTTCTTCCCTCTTTTATCACTTAGCTTTGTTGTTTCTAGAGTTGGGTATCTCAGTGGAAGTATGAATGCCTGTGGGGCGACGGTCTGAGGACTAGAGAATTGTCTTACCGAGTTGGTTTGAAAAGAATTGATATGTACTGTTGCTGCATATCATACACTTCTGGTAAAAAGGTGTAACATTTTAGAGCTGTCAAGTTAGTATATCTCCTGGGCAACAGGCACTTGTTTTCAGAAACAGGTAGTGGTTTGATCAACTCAGCTTTGAGATATTCATCTGCAGGTTTGAGCAAATAAGATGAAGGATTTGTACTTTCTAAAATCAAAATCCTTAGTAGAGATTAGAGTTTTAAGCACAGGAAGTCCTTGATCCCTTTCTAGGCCTAAATTCAACAAAGCAATTATGGCAAACCTAACATTTGTTTAAGTATTTGATGATATTTTTCCTAATTAAAGTGTTTCACCATTCACATAATAAATGCACTAAATTTTACAAATCAGATAAACAGTAATAATGACTCTCAGTTGTATTCTGAACACATAGCTTTTATTTCTGCTAATTCAGCACCTGCAAAGAGCCACACACAAATAAGGTTTGTACAGCTGGAAAGATTGAAATATCAGGGTTTTTTCATTTCATTTAAAATATGGATGTGCCTCTGAAGAATTGTGGATTGGCAAGTATGGAATGTAGTCATAATTCTAACCTCGTTGTTTATGGAATGCTAGGATTGAATATTACTTTTGCAGCTTAACCACTGGGCAACATGCAGTATGTTATTTCCCACATTGTCCTGTTACTCAGCTGTTCAAAAAACTTGAGCATCAAGTAGCCATTGTTTTCTCAGAAAGAAAGACTTGTGTTCATAGTCAGTTTATACTGTGATTCTTTCTAGTGGGATTGGGTATCAGTGAACTCCTGAGAAGTCTGATCTGTCCAAGTGAAAGGTTAACGGTTAATTTAGTTAAGGTAAAGATTAATTGGATTAAGTGGACTTTCACAGTATAGGAAGTTATGCTGTTAGTTTCAATGGGCACCAATTCAAGCTCCTAGGGTGTCAAAAGTAGGTCTCCAGAAGCACTTTAAAGATCACTTCGTACCTGTTGAACAAAAGATCATGTGTTGAATAATTTTCCTCACACCCTGATGAACTATGCAGCTATGGAGCTCAGCCCCAGGGTTGCTGGCATTGTCGCTCCATCAGAGGCTGATTTCTGTTTAGTGAATATGATAATTTTAAACCCTATTTTGCAGTGGCATGGAGATGCAGTATTTCTTAATGGCCACATGTCTAGAAACGGTACCTCTTTATTCTGTGAGAACATGGTGAAAATAAAAGATTTTTTGTCACTAGTCCTAAAAGCCCCCATTCCTTCACAGAAGTGTAAAAGCAGGGGAGAGACAAGAAAAGTGATGTACTCATTTATGGAAGGTTTTGGTACAGTGGGCTGTGAGAGAAAGTGACTGCCAGGCCGATCCATTCAGTCCCATATTCCTAATAAAATAGAAGAAATTGCTTAGAAGATTTAAAATGTTTCTGCTATCATTTTGTGATGCTGCATTTTGGGAGAGGTGCTATAGAGTAATAGAAGTCTAGAGTGGGCTTTTTCTGCTGCAGCTCTGCTTGTGTTGCTTTTGAAAACTGTTGGGTTGAAGAACTCGTGCTGCAGAAGGTAGGTAAATTTCCATATTGAATTATATGTTTTCAAAATATTCGCTGCTTTTATAATCAGAGCAGAAGAGGGTAATTCTGACATAGGGTAGGTACATTGCAGATGTTTCTTTAATGAACTTTTAAAAGTATGGTGGAGGTATTTGAAAAGTTGTTTTCTGTAGGTTTATTTTGTTTTTACTAACATATGGTAGGATAGAGAGCCATTATAAACTTTAAAAGTCTTTCAGGACTCTAGGAAATGTTCTGCCCTTGTTTGCTCCATTTAGAATTTTCTACTTGTCTTTGTGAGGTTCTGCATGAAAAGGTCGTGACAATTTACTGGTATTAAGTCAAGTAACTGGATTTATTTAAATTGTGTAACATTGCGTGTCTTAAGGTTATCTCTCCAAGTATTGTGTTTGACAAGTGCTCACAGCGAATCTGGAAATTCTAGATAACCTGACTTCCTTGCAAGCCTTAGTTTGTATAAACGTGTAGCTTTTTTTGTAGGTTTTTGTTGAAAAGGAGTGGAAAGTGCAGATGTCTTGGCTGAAAGTATTGTTTTAACTTTTGTATAAGGCTTATACTTGTTTGTTTAAATATTTGTGACACAATAGCTACTTTTATACCAAAGAATTCTTGAGTATGGTAATGTTTGTAACTGGATTTAGATACCTATGCTGTCAAAGGTTTGCTTCAATAAAGTTCTGTAATAGGGAAAAGGATTTTTATTCCTGCAAGTGGCCCTACATTTCATGCTTTACATTTAGAAAGTTTAGAAAAAAGCCTTCATAAAATAACTTGCTGTATTTGCTCATTAACTTTTGCAAGATTAAAATACTTTAGGGTTAAAATTCCAGTTGCCTGATACGGTATGTACATATTATATTGTACTTGGGAGCATGTCTTGTGAAGCTTTGGGCTTTGATTAAGCTCAGATTTTGATTTGCTGCCTTACATGGTTTACATATTGGTCTGTGCTTTGAGGCACCTGAGGTCTGTATCTGAGGCCTGCTCAGGCAGGAGGTTCCATTATTACTATGGAACTCACTGGCCTCTTCTGCTGGTCTGTCCTGCCTTTATAGTGTGACAGGACCCAAAGACTGATCAGAGGAATTGCGTGTGCCTGGTTATATCGCCAGCAAAGGAAGAGCTTTTCATGGGAATCTGTTCATGGGGAGCAGTCCCTAAAAACTGCATAGGGATTGAATGGCATAACCCATGGGGGTTGGGGGGGGAGACTGTTACTGGATCTGTGATAGTTTCATTATAGCTTCTGTTTTCATGGGGAATTTGGAGCATTTATTACCATCTCCCTGTCCTAATCCTATAAAGAGCTAATATGCTCCAAATCATGATGCAGAGGACAAAGTATCACTGCATTTACAGTGCTTTAGCTACAACGAAATAGAGAAAAGCCTTGGGTTTTGTTTTGTTACTTTTAGTTACATGGATTTCAGTAGCTGTGCTCTGCTAAACTTCTGTGCTTGCTAGTGTATAGTGGAAGATGTGATCATATTTGGAGAAAGGTATCGTAGCCCTTGAAACATAAAGTTAGACATTAAAGTCTTGTCATTTTTCTTGCTTCCTGATTTCTGTAATCTCTTTGCAGAAGTTTTAAACCAGGCATTTTTCATCAGTGTCTCTTTGTCTCTTATCATGCTTTTCCTTCCTGATGTTTGGAAAGTTTGGGTTTATTTTTGTAAGGTAGCACACTTATTCTCAATAATAAAAAAATTTGGCAAAGCTCCTTTCCTCATAGTTCAAGGTGGGAATTGCCATATGACACAAAATTACCACTGGAAGTTGTGCTTCCTGGGAGGATCTAACACTTAAACAATAGCTACTATCTATTTTTCTTATCAGCATGTCTGTGTTAAGTCAGGATAAGCCATCCTTGAAATTGGATGGAATTTTTAGTTTTTTAGTTCATCAGAGTTAAAAATTCAGTCTGGATTAGGTAGAAATTTCTTCAAAATCTGAAAGATTATGGTCCTCATTGATAAAAAAGGTGGGGATTAAGCCCTTGGAGAGTATACTTACCAGATTAATTGTGGAGCAAAAAGTAAGAATTTTCATTTATTGAGTCCAGAATTGCTTCACTTTGTCTGCTTTAAGTATGTCTTGATTCTGTTGTAAGAGCAGTACAGACCAGACAGAGTTGCTTTTACCTTCATGTACCTTCTCATGGTGGAAGTCTTCAAGGAAATGTGCGGTTATTTGGGCTGTGAATTTAAACTACTATCTCCTGGCAGAATTTGCTGTCAATATGAGAGTGTCATGGTATTTCCATGCAGTTTTAAAGCCCATACAGTTGAGTCTTTGCTTCAGCACATCTTTTACTATCAGAAGTACATGTCATTCTATTATAGGAAAGTTCTTTTGCTGTTGTTATGAGGTTGTGTTAAATGTAAACATGGACTAGAGGAGTGCATGAGGTCTTTATTACAGATCCATAAAATCTGATACCCAGATTAGGGAATTAAGAGAAACCAAATGGAGGATAAGGCAGCTCATCCAAAATTAATTTTTCAAATTTAAACGAGACTGAAACCCCATGAAGAAATGAACCATTATCTTGATATTCTAACTTCATTTTCCACAATAGAGTCTTCTAACATGGTTTATCTTTTGACAGCAATAATCATCTTAAACTTAAAACTCATATGCTGTTAGTTTACAGACAGGAATTTACATAAATACCTAAGCAATATTCCATGAAACCTAAACAACAGAAAGCAGTTACTCTGTTTCATCTAATAACTTGAGAAGGAAATCTAGAAAGGAATGAAATGGGTAAGAAAAACAATGGTTTCAAATCCTGCGCTCATTTCCTCTTATTTTGTCTTCTCTTCTGCTTTCCCAATAAACATTATTTACAGTACTCAGCTCAGTGTTCTACACTGAAGCTTGTCCACAGAAGCTGCCACTTGGAAAGTGAGGAAAGTGACCTATGGTATATATGTATGTATGTATATATATATATATATATGCACATGCATCTAGTATGCATACAGTATATTCTGATGTACACTACAGTTATAATATAGATAGCTTTTATGACACCCAAAATTCTTGTTAGGTAGAAAATACTGAGAAAGCAGATTGTTGTCTCTTTATTCCAGGAATTTGTGGTGGCTGGTGTTAATCTGAAATTTGTGATTTTTCTGTCTGATCAGGAAACCATCTGTTGCTCCTCTAGTCCCAATCCTCCCCACCCCATAAGGCTTAAAGCCACAGAAAGCAGGGTGGACGTTTTATTTGATGTTACTTTTTTTTTTTTAAGAACTGTTTGAAATATCATTTGTGGTTGCAGATAATGCTACTTATTAAAAACTCTAGAATAGACCTGTAAATTAGTAACTGTGATATATTTACTTTCATTTTAGAACTGGAAAATATAGTCTCTTTTCCCAGATCTCCCAGCACTTATGGTCTCACACTTTTTCTGCTTTGTCACTGGGTCTAGTAAACAAGTTTTAATCCTTAGGAAAATTCCTTATGGGTCTTAGGTCCATCTTGAATTCTGATCTAGTAATCTATTACTTTGTGGGAGAAACTCACTTGTAGGCTTTAGTTGAAGTTCATGAAGTTCAAGCATGAATTCAGAGCCTGCTGTAACGTCTATGCTAGATATGACCAGTTCTGGAGAGAGGCTTGACTGACCTTCCTCCCATAGTGTGTTGGGAGCAATGTACAGCACAGTCCTGGCATTTCCCCAGTAATGAAATCTCTGCAGGCTGGTGCATTTTTTGCTTCTTATACAGCAGGAAGACCAAATGACATTTCTGTATGTATAGAATCATAGAATGGTTTGGGTTAGAAGGGACTTTAAAAAGCAGCTAGTTCCAACCTCCCTGCTGTAGGCAGAGCCACCTTTTACTGACCAGGTTGCTCAAAACCCTGTCCAACCTGGCCTTGAACACTGCCACAGCTTCTTTGGGCAACCTGTTACAGTGCTTCACAATGCTCACAGTAAAGAATTTCTTTCTGATACCTAACCTAAATCTCTCTTCATTCAGTTTAAAGCCATTGCCCCTTGTCCTTTTACTGCATGCCCTGGGAAAACCCCCCTTTTCAGCTTTCTTGTAGGTGCCAATTAAGTACTGGAAGCTGCTGTAAGGTCTCCATGAAGGCTTCACTTCTCCAGGCTGAACAACCCCAAATCAGCCTGATTCATCAGAGAGATGCTTCAGCCCTTTGATCACTGCATATTTTTTTCCATGCTGGCATTTAGATATCTGGAAGTTGTGCTGATACCTGCTTGGAATGCTATAAAATGTTGTTTAGTGTACTTCAGAGGATTTAAAAATGCCTATGCATTTTTTAAGTGTAAGTGTAAATTAAACCAACAGTCCATTTCACAGAAAAGAGCATTTATTTTTATTCTGTCTTCCACAGTAACTTTCCATTCCATCTCAGCTTGGACATTACCTTCCAAGCTTGGCTTTATGTCTTTGAATTAACTATTGGTTATATAATACCACTTCTAGGTTTTAAATACGTTGCTTTCCTTTTCCAATAAAATACAAATGGTGTCATACCTATTGTATGTAACATTCAGGAGCGCAGTATAACACTGTACACTTTAGAATTAAACTAATTATTGGTAGAATTGCTTCAGTAACAGACATGCTGTTTCAAGGTGATGCATTCTATTCTCTACACAAGTGTAACAAAAACTTTATATAGTTTATTGAAATAAAAAGTTTCAAAGTTGTTTCTTTTTTGTTTGTTTGTGTGTTGTTTTTTTTTGGGGGGGGGAGTATTTATTTATTTATTTTTGGGCTGCATCAAAAGGAGCGTGACCAGCAAGTCGCAGGAGGTGATCCTGCCCCTCTATTCTTGCTCTAGTGAGACCTCACTTGGAATACTGTGTTCAGTTCTGGCGTCCTCAGCATAAAAAGGACATGGAACTGCTGGAACAAGTCCAGAGGAGGGCCATGAGGATGATCAGGGGACTGGAGCACCTCCTGTGTGAAGACAGGCTGAGAAAGTTGGGGCTGTTCAGCCTGGAGAAGAGAAGGCTGCGTGGAGACCTCATAGCAGCCTTCCAGTATCTGAAGGGGGCCTACAGGGATGCTTTGGAGGGACTCTTCATCAGGGACTGTAGTGATAGGACAGAAGGGGTAATGGGTTAAAACTTAAACAGGGGAAGTTTGGATTGGATATAAGGAAGAAGTTCTTTACTGTGAGGGTGGTGAGGCACTGGAATGGGTTGCCCAGGGAAGTTGTGAATGCTCCATCCCTGGTGGTGTTCTAGGCTAGGCTGTACAGAGCCTTGGGCGACGTGGTCTAGAGTATGAGGTGTCCTTGCCCATGGCAGGAGGGTTCCAACCCAAACCATTCTGTGATTCTATTAAGCAAATGTTTTTTTCCTAGGAACCACTGGGTTGACTTCAATGCATTATACCAGAATTCTGGAGCATAAATGTGGCTTAATATTAATAATAATATTGATAATGCATCCTAGAATTTCAGCTAAATGAGGGTTTTTTAATCCTTTTTCATTTCTCCCTTGTTTACTTAGTGCTACACTGAGCTTCATTTCTCTTTTGATTATGCAAGTACAGTTGTTTGTGGAGTTATACCATATGTTTGAAATATTTGCTTCCTTACACAGCTAATGATTTAAAAGATTTAACTTAAAAATAAAAAGGGTGTTTGGTTGTTTTTTTTTAATACTAGGAGCTGTTTCTCCTGAATTAGGGAAATTTTGCAGGAAATTGTTGCTGGGTTGGGAACACTCCAGAGAAAACAGCTGGTGACCTGCTTTAATTGTGGTGAATGAGACTGCAAGTATACAGCTGGGTACATATACCATTGTTTTTGCTTGTTGGGTGTTGCTTGTCACAGACATCAGTTCCATCATGATGCTAAGTGTATCTTACAACTCCTTTGAATAGCCCTTAATTAAATAGCAGACTGTAAAACTATTTGGATTTTGTAAGCTAGTATCTCCTAATGGCTTGGAATAATATACTAAGGCAGGACTTTGTATTACTTAATGGCTCATGCTTCTTGAAAATAATTAAGAACTCCATTGTATTTAATGTAAGTTAGGTTTCATACTGTACTTTATATTATTGCTATGTTTTCAGAATTTGCTTCTTATCAGCACATTCCCATGACATTTCCGCTTGTAAAATACTTGACTCTTCCTTCCCTCATCCCCTTTTGTATTTAGAAAGTTCACTTTAATTCTTCTTTCTGTATCCTGATTAAAAAGAAGGGGAGGGGAAAAAAATGTTGTTGCAGCATTAGTAAGAAAAGATTGTGAGTTCTGTGTGTAATTCTTGGGCTTCCTGACAGAGCAGAGGGCCACATCTGACACAAATGTTTCTGATTTTTAAATCTTCTGTATTTTAACTATGCAAAACTATGTACCCATCTGTTCTCCCAGCCCAGGCCCCATGTGAGGCAGAGCTGTCGCCACTCTGCAGCCAGATCAGGCCTGTGGGAAAAGAAGGGAGGAAGAAGGGAAAAGTGCACCCTGTGAAAAGAGGAGCACAGGCTGCCTTGCCTTGCCTTCGCCACCAGTCCCACTGCAGCGTCAAGCACAGATGAAGTTCTCTAGGGACAGACCCTGGCTTTTAATGAGGTCACACTGAGTAGGGGTTGTATGGGAAGAAGGGTGTAATAACATGAAGGATTCAGAAGTACTGCCCTACTCATTGGTCTTGTAGGAGAGCTGGTGGTGGTAGTGTTTTTTTTGATGGTGTGTGCTGCCATTGCAAGGACAGAATAACCACTGGGGTCACCAGAGGCATCAATGTTGCTGAGCTCTGTCTGTGTACTGGCTGTGCATCCTTACTTATGGTCTGTACTACATGATTCACTTGTTCTCCCTGTGAACCTCCTGAGATGGGAAGGGATGGTCCATGGCTTTGTGGGCACCTACTGTTCCAAAAAGGATGGATGTGGTGGGTGTTAGGCATGGAACAGTGGAGACACATTCAGGATTGCAGTGTTTCTGCAATGAAGGTGCCTCTAGGATCAGGGGAACAGTTTGTCTTAATGTTTAGGGTGTAGATTTTGTGTTCTTAGTGAAACTTTGGCATTATAATCCCTCAAAGGTGAAACCATGTGGAAGAGAAGATGGAGACAGCTTTTCTATCTTTGGCTGAGGCACTGTATATGTGATATACTTAGTACTTTTGTATTAGGGCTAAACGTTGAAGAAAATCTTGATTTGCATATGCCATTTTAGTACTTCTTCCTCTTTTTGTCTTGGATCCATTTAAATCCTAAGCAAAAATTTCAACTTTGAAACTAAAAATCTGTTTCTGCCTTGAAGGAGGAAGGTTAGGAAGGTTAATCAGAAGCTTCTCTTACTAGATTGTTCTTTCCTCCTTCTCACAGTTCCTTGCCAACCTTCTGTGAGGTTTCTGATTCTTGCTTTTCTTCATTTATTACCTTTTTGCTCATGAAATACTGAATATTACCTGACCAGAGGTGATTTGGTTTGGTTTTTTTTCCACAACTGTGTTGCTTTTGCCTGCCAATCCCACACCCTTTTCGTTTGATTTAGATTCAGTCCTGTCCATACTTTGTGTCTGGGGAGTGGCAGTATTCCTGCTTGGGTGCTGAAAGGTGTGAAGTGCTAACTTTCTCATTTCAGATAACAAAGAAAAAAACCCTCATGACTCTTTGTTGTATTAAGCATGGTTTTAATGATGTGATCAAGAACCAAAGTGAAGAGGACTGTAAGGCTTGATGTGGGTAGGGAAAATTGAAATTTCAGTAGGTTAGTATCTGGTATGATGGCGCTTGGTATGATCATTTCTTTTTGAAATTTGAAATTATTCTGTCATTGTGAGTGATTCCACAGTAAAAAAAAGTGGAAAAAAGGAAAAGGAATGGAGTTCTAACATGCGACTGCAGTAATATATCTTGCAGTTAAAAATCACCACTTATTTCACTGAAATTATCTGGAAACTGTTTCTCTTGCTGGCTTTACTAGAAAGTCAGCTGTTTCTCTGAAGTACATCCTAATTCCCTGAATAGGTAATAAAATTCAGACAATATGTTTATCTAGTTTATTTTAAAAGATTAACATTTTCTTAGTGGTGGGTAAAGAATCACCCTGCCACATGTGCAAGGGATGAACTGGCTCTGCCCTGGTTTCAACAGGTAAGGATAGTTGTTAAATTTGAGGATATTGGTGTGAAAATATGAAATAGTTGGGCTCATTGTTTATTTAGTTTTTAGGATTTCGTAATGGCTGCATAATTATTCTTTAATGTAATGCTTAAGAAATTTCTTATCAGTTAAATTAACTAGTCCACCTCTATGTCTTTACCTGATTTTGACTGATGGGACATTATAAGCTGAATGTAAGAGACTGAGTTAATTCAGTGGATAGTAAACTATGTTCTTGATTATCAAGCTGTAACTGATAAAGATTGAGCTGGTAAGTAACTGAAAGGCTCAGCTGTTGAGCCTGAGTCAAAGAATTCAGAAGTTTGGGCAGGAAGCCTAGAATTTCTTTTACCTAAAAAGTGGCAAAATTTTTTAGTTTTTGTGCTCTTGGGCAAAACAATAAAGGAAAAGGCTCAGCACAATTTGATGGACATTTAACATACCAGGTGTATTTGGACTAAACAAAAACTCATGAGTAATGAGGAAAAAAGAATTTGTCAGCAAAGAATGACTTATAGCTCAAGATATGCAGGTATAGAATAACAGTTGGAAAACATGGAAGTTGAAACAAACAGTGAAGTGCTTTTCAGCTGTAAAAGTTAAAAGAGAGCAAGAAGAATGCAAGGGTGACTTCTGCAATGTCCAGGTGGGGTAAAGGATAAAAATGATTTGAGTATCGTCCAAAAATAAAGTAGCAATCCATGAATGCCGATAAGGCAGTTAAGGCAAGCCGGATACTGGTTCCCTCTTAGAAGGTATTGGAACATAGCAGATCTTCTAGAAAATGTGCTTATTTTGTTAAAAATTTCCAGGAAGTTGGGAAAAGATGAAGCCATATTATTGGAGACTGTCACATTCTGGAAAAACACTGAATAATATGGAAAAATAGCCAAGAAGACAAAAGTTCTGTTAGCATGCCCTCAGCAGTGTACACTGTTAACTGGGGAGACTTTTCTAAGCCTGTTCTTTTGAGGAAATTCTGTAAGTTGTATTTCCTTGAGTTTTTTTTTCTCTTGCAAAGATAATTTAGATTGCATCAAGTTTGTTGTGAGAAGCTTTAGGATTTAGGAATCTGCATTTTGAGATGAGAGCTTTAAACCATGAAATTCAGCATCCTGACACTGGCAGCAATTGCTGCTAGATGCATTAGAAGAAAGCGAAAAAAGATACTTAGCTGTCTTCACATGACTTTTCTCTGGCATTTTTGATTGTGGAACTGTTATGCTGAATTCTGAATAACCCATATGCCCTTGAAAAAATAATATAAATGGGAAGATAGATTTTTCTAGAGAGGTTTGCTCCACTTCCTTATGTGAGAATGAAGCCTTAATAGTTTTTTAATGTTTTCCCCTTTCTTGCCCTTTTTTATGGGTTAATACTTTTATTATGTTTCACTTGACATTTGCTATAGCCCTTTGACTTATATTTGAAGGCAGTTTTGAGCAAAGACTCTCACAGCTGTAACAGAATTCAAAGCCTGCTAATAAATCAGTCATCTGTTCTTGTCACCTGAGAGTTTGTCCTTGTAAAACATAAAGCCAAAGAGCTGCTGAACCTAAACACTTGGCATAAGTAACACATTTCTTCTACAGTGTTGACTTTCAAATTTTTACCTGAATATTTTGCATAGTTCTTGAAAATATTTGTTGCTGCACTTTAATAGGAATAACTCGGTATTTTCTTTTCAGTTTCCTTCTGCTCCTAGTGCTAAAGTAAATTTTGCTGCTGATTGAGTTCTTTGTTTTGAGACTGATCTTTGAACATTTCTGGAAAATCAGTTTGCCATGTTCTGATTAAAAAATTATTTCTAAAATACACATGACTCTCAACATTCAGGTTCTTTTCCTTTGTCTCTTATATGCTCCTGACCTGCTGCTTGCTTCAGTCTGGGCCTCATTTAATGGATACTCATTTCAGTGAAGTACTATATAAGAACAGTATCTTATCAGTACAGCTTAAATCCAGATAACGGTCTTCTCTGCTCTCAAAATATATTTCTGACCAGGACACTGAGTTTTTTTGTTTTCTTTTCAGCCCAGTCACTGAAAGAGTTTGCTCGGCTTCTGATTGCTGTTGAAGAGGAGAGAAGACGACTGGTAAGTCTGCAGGCAATATTATGTTGCATTGGGCATCTTTTTGTATAAAATGGCACACTTTATTCCTCCTGAAGTGCCTTTTTTTTTTTTTTTTCTTCCCCATTTGTGTAGTAGGTGTTAAGCATTTCATAAGAATCACTTGGAATTCTGCAAAGGCAAGAAATGTGTTACCACAGACTGCGGCTGTGGCAATTTTTAGTGAGGTTTTCAGCCAAATGGTTATTGCATTGATTTTAAAAACTTCTTCTTCACTCCCCATCCGAAAAAATAACATTTGAGTGCTGCTGTACCTTTCCTTTCGCCAGTCATGGCCCGTTAGTCACAAGGCACAGCAATAAAGTAAACCGCAAACAAAGAGCTTGCAGTGGAAATGTCGGTATTTTTATTTAATGAAATACTCTTATTAGTGTTATTCAGTGAATGTATCCTAGAAATTTGAGAATACGATGAACAAATGGTAAGACAAAGCATATTCATCACCCCTGAGAAATCTTGTAGAATACATTATAGATCAGACTTGTCAGATTTGTTCTTTATTATGGTATTACTCCCTTTGTTTCCATAAGGACGAATATATGAGTGTAGCTTTGTTAATGAAATTATAGGTGTATTCTTAGAGAGGTATTTTTAAAAAAGTCCACATAAGCAATGAAATTGGTTTTCTTTTTTCTCCCTTCAAAGTCAGTAATGAGTGAAGAAGTTGAGGTAAGGATTAACCTCGGGAGGGGAATTTTTAAAAATTGTGAAAGTTTAACTAGCTCTAATCCATCCAATAATTACTATATCTGTCCTGGTTTTCCTTCATCTTACGGGTGCTTAGGGAGGTGAGGGGAAGGATTTTCTGACTCAGATTGGAGCAAGCATTAATCCAGGAAGAGGCTGGTACATGAAGTTCTCTTATTCCTAGGAGCAAATAACCATGGAATTGGTCTCCCTCTATTTCTATTTATGTATTTAATGTGGTAACTTCATAAATATTTATATGGTGCAGTTGCATAGTTAGTATCACCTAAACCTATGAAAGTGAAAATCTTTTTGCTTCATGCTAAACACTTTTTCCTGGTAGGTGGAGTGAGGTGACTGTTCAGTACCACCTTAAAGATGTTTACCAGACAACTTAGTCATTACTTAGCTAAACAAGGTTTCAAACTAATAGCTTTCCAGTTTAGGTTAAAGGTTATTGTGAGCTAACTATTAGAAAAAGGAAAAACAATGAATAGGTGAATGTTTTATTTTTCAAACTGGTTAATCTGTCATAATATGTATGTGTAATTTCCCTTTTTTTTTTTTTTTTTTTCCTCAGAGGAGTCATTCCCTTTTTTTACTCTTAGAAGTTTCTGGTCTGTCTGGTTTATAATTTGATCTTCCCATGTGACATTTTACTTTGTATGTTGTAGGAAGGCCATTAGAGTAAAAGGGGGAAACCCCATAAATTTTATTAAGTGAAAAAAGACCATTCTCACCCTTGGCCAGTGGTGAGTCTGTCTTGGAGCCAGCTGGAACTGGCTCCATTGGACATCGGGAAACTTCTAGCAGCTTCTCACAGAAGCCACTTCTGTAACCCTGTTGCCAAAATCTTGCCATGCAAAACCAATACACTGAGCTGTTGGATCCTAATCATAGAATCATAGAATAGTTAGGGTTGTAAAGGACCTTAAAATCATCAAGTTCCAACAGGGACACCTCACACTAAACCATATCACCCAAAGCCTCGTCCAACCTGGCCTTGAACACTGACAGGGATGGAGCATTCACAGCCTCCCTGGGCAACCTATTCCAGTGCATCACCACCCTCACAGGAAAGAATTTCCTCCTTATATCCAATCTAAACTTCCCCTGTTGAAGTTTTAACCCATTACCCCTTCTGTCCTATCACTACAGTCCCTGATGAAGAGTCCCTCCAAAGCATCCCTGTAGGCCCCCTTCAGATACTGGAAGGCTGCTATGAGGTCTCCACGCAGCCTTCTCTTCTCCAGGCTGAACAGCCCCAACTTTCTCAGCCTGTCTTCATACAGGAGGTACTCCAGTCCCCTGATCATCCTCATGGCCCTCCTCTGGAATTGTTCCAACAGATCCATGTCCTTTTTATGTTGAGGACACCAGAACTGCACACAATACTCCAAGTGAGGTCTCACGAGAGCAGAGTAAAGGGGCAGGATCACCTCCTGCGACCTGCTGGTCACGCTCCTTTTGATGCAGCCCAGGATATGGTTGGCTTTCTGGGCTGCAAGTGCACACTGAAGCCGGCTCATGTTCATTTTCTCATCGACCAGCACCCCCAAGTCTTTCTCCGCAGGGCTGCTCTGAAGTCCTGGGTGAGATGTCAGTCTCATGGAAAAATATTTTATGTATTATGTTAAGTTCAGCAGAATGCAACCATCAAATCATCATAAACAAAATAGCAAATAGTATTCATGTGTGGCAAAGCTGCTCTTGATGGGAAGTTATTTGCATCCAGCTTTTTACTAAGTTTGAAATAATTCCAGTCTGTTTACTCTTCAGGCTGATTGCTCATGCTGAGAGAATCAAGGACACACAATTATCATTGTAGTAATATTTGAATAAGAAAAAATCATCTAACTTAAGATTTTTCTGAATTTTAAAAAGTTTGATCTGCCTGTTGGTGGAATTTTTTTAATTATTATTGGAATTAAGCAATTAAAGTATCACTTTTATCAAAGATGCTTGGTTTTTATTCTCCTGTTCTGTTACTGCAGTTTTCTATGTGCCATTGTAGAAACCAGAGGTCCTTGTGAGGATCAGTGTGCCATGCTATATGCTGTACAGATTGCTAGTAATAAGGGTTTTCTGCTTGACAAACTTGTGATTTAACTGTGAAATCTTCAAAAGTTTTTTTGCTCATTTCTGAAGAAGTATGAAGCATTCTGCATACACTTTGATTTCTCTGCTGGCAGCACTTCAAGCCAACCAGTTTATAGATAAGGGATGATTTTAGAAAAAGTTCTGAGCTGATGGGAAAGTTTGAGGTGGGGCATTCAGGTCTTAAAGAATTTTATTTCCTTTGCTTCTGCATAAAAAGAGAACACTTGGAAAAGGTGTTGGTGTTTTGGCTTTGGTTTGGTTTGCTGTTTTGGAGTTTTTGGTTGGTTTTTTTTTTTGTTTGGGTTTTTTTTTAATTTTTTGACATTTTGTGGAAGGCTTGGAGAAAAATATCTAGTTGAGACTGCTTATGGATACGCTTCATCGTACCATTTACAACTTCCTTTTAATTCTTGAATTGTGTGACAGTAAAAGGCAGTACTGTATCAGCACATACTGTATTGAACGGCAGATGTTAATTTGGTTACCAGCTAATGGTCTTATTTCCCTGCCTTGATTTTTTTTTATTACTAATTTATGAGCTTGTGTAGAAGTGTATGAATGAAATTTTAATATGGAAAGTATATATTAATATCACCAATTTATTTCTCATCTGATGCTTATTAAATTCTTCATAATTACCATTATTGTTTTGATGAACACAGAGATAGTTAGAGTGCTTGCCCACTGGATGCAGAAATTATGTCTTTCCAAGGAAATAGTTTGAGAAGTGCTTAGCAAGTCTTCTGTTCTTGCATGAAGAACCAAAAGGAGCTCAGTTTTGTTTTCTTTAGAAGCAGTTAAAGAAACAAGATATTATGAACAGTATTACCGGAAAAAACACCGCAGTGTAAGGTTAAATAGAACTGTGTTTCACATAAATGTTCTGTTGTCTGAAGCTTTGCAGCCATTATCATTGGCAGCAGTAATAATATGGGAATTAATGTAAGTCAGTTTCTTTTATCCTGCCTTTTATTTCCTGATGCTAAAAAATTTCTAGAAAAACAAAGTCCATGCACCAAACATTTACCCTTAAAAAGCAAATAAAGGAGAAAATAACTCATAAGACATCTTTTCTTATGATATACAGCCTCATGTTTGATATCTGTCATTTCATGGTGTTGGTAATTTGATGATGCTGTTGGTAAATGGTGCATTAAAATGACTGAACCAAGCAGCTCTGATTTTTTGGGTTTACAAGTAGCACAAACAGTATAAAGAGTCAGTTCATCTCCACTGCCCTTCCAGTGACTTTCAGGAACAAGCCACCAGGGAATGCAAAATAATGACCTCTATTTCTCAGTGATTATTAGGGAACAATAGAGATGCTATAATTTAATTTCATGTGAATATTTGGATCTATATCAAGGGAACTTACTTGAAATAATTTCCTTCCGTTCTGGCTGAATTTACGTTGTTTCTGTTAAACCAGTGATATGCTTTTATTTAGAGGTTCATGCATTATTTATGTTTCCTATTCATTTGATATTGTTAGTAACCTTCATAACAAAAAGAAATGTGCTGGGAGTGATATAAAACACTAATTCCTTTTCCTTTCATAGGATTATGCTGTGTTGACGTAAGTATAGATGAATTGGTTCATGCTTCTGGTTTCCTCTTCCTCGAGATTCCCTATCAATTTGAAGCACTGACTGTGTTGTTTTGAGTGTAGCTCCCTGATTAGTTTGAAAGTTTACTAAATCCCAAACTGAATCAGGTGTCTTGACTCTTAATATTCCTCGCTACTTACCCAAGTTTTTATGAGTTGCTGGCAAGTGATAAATGGTCTTAGGGCTATTCTTTCTGTCTGGCATTGTGAATCAGCGAGATGTGTTTGGTTACTTTGAATTCCTGATCAATATTAAATACTTTATGTGATAGTATATCTTCTGAAATGAATAGTTGTGTACTGTGCTCAATGAATATTTTTCTTTCTAATGTCTGCCCCTTTATATCTCATAATCTTCATGCTTCAGAGAATGTTTCATTGTGGACTTCTTTGTATTAGCTGGATGTTCTCTTTGTGATTTTGTATTTACCTTCACACAAGGGGTCTGATGCTATCTGCTTCCAGAGATAGCATCAAAATATTCAAGTTTCAAAAGCTGCACTTGAAGAAAAATAAATGAACTGTTAAAACCAGTTATCCATGGAATGGTACATAAAATCAGATACCAAAGGACACAGCATGTTGTTGAGCAGAATTAACTTTTTCCCTATAATGTGAAGTGAGTTACAGATTGCATCTGAGGAATAAGCAGACTTTTATCCACAGGTACTGCTTATTCTTCAGTTTATAAAGGGGAGATACTATGAAGTCATTTACATTAGCACCCTCAAACTGCAGAACTTGCAGGTGTCATTTTGTTTCATGTAGGCTTTCTCTTAAAATGATTAAAAAATAGTGTATAATGTTGGGTGTATATACTTGGTAACTGTTTTCGGTGCTTTTCACCTCTCATACCAGGTTTTTGAATTTAAATAAATCTCTTTGGTAGGAACCTGCCTGCAAGCAGACTCTGAAAGTATATTATTACAAGTGAAGGAGCACCACCACAAGTAAGAGGGTTTCTTCTCTTTGTGATTAGGGTCAGCTTGTCTTAGGGTTTTTTTTGTTTGTTTGTGTGGAACACACCCCACCCCCATTTTTTTTTGTTTAAATTAATTTAAAAGCACCTTAAAGTTGGTTTGGGGGAGTTGGGTTTTTTTCCTTATGCTTAAGCTGATCTGCAGATATCCTTCAAACCAATTAAGGAAGCATGTATTGTATTGTTAAACTAACTTCTTTGAAAAGACTTCCTGATTTCTTGCATCAAACTAGTGATTTGGAAATACCTGTTTGCTAAGTAAATGAGCTTTCTGTTGAGCAAGGAACAGTCTTTAGTCAATGGAATTCTGAAAACTAAGAAAATACTGAGTTGCCCAGAGAAGTGGTAGATGTGCCATCCTTAGAGATATTTAGGGTCAAGCTGGATGTGATTCTGGTTCTGATCTAGAACATGTCCCTGCTCATTGAGGGGATTTGGACTAGATGACCTTTAAAGGTCCCTTCCAACCTAAACTGTTCTGTGATTCTAGTGTATGGTTTTTTTTTAGACTGTCAGCTTAATGTCTACTGGCAGTAAAGCTAAATTTTAGAAATATTTGGAAAAATTATGGAAAACATATCACCTTCTTTTTGCTGAACCCCCCTTTTGAATATATGCATTTCTGGTCTGAAAGCATTGTGTTGACTAGAAGAGGTGCAGAGATGGGCAACAAGGAAGGCTAGACACCTGGAAGCTCAGGATGAGTAAAGGGTGCCTTCAAGGAGGTCTCTAAGTAGCTTTACTTCAAATAAATTCAGTCAATGTTATTTGGGGGCCTGGGATTCATTAATTGCAATGACATATCACAACACCCTTTAAAATTTTTGACAGATCAGACCTACTAGTCCTCAATAGCAGGTTCACTCTTCAGCCCTTGAAATGAGATACTTCTTTCTTTGTTTCTTTTTTTCCCTTATACAATTGTCAGTCCTGCTTCCTTCAGAACTAACCAGAAAAAACATTTCAAGTCTTATTTCAAATAGAACTAAACATTTCCGTTAGTCTTCTAGTCCATTTCCTGATCTGAGTCATTTGCAAATATAATGAGAAATGAGTGAAAAGGACAAAAGAGAAAACACCTCATCCTTTGTTCTCCTGTTATTGAGTGCATCACTAGGGAATTTATTCTGTGCGCAGGGAAGAGGTGACAATGACAGATCTTTATGCCCCCACCAGCAAAAATCTTTCACACCTCGAAGTCACCAGGAAAGGTCTGCTGAGTAGGGCAGTGCACCAGCAGCAGTCCTCTTTTGCCTACAAGGTATGAGAAGTGGGGTTCTAAAGGACTGGTTTGGTAAAACATCTACTTCAAAATGCTTAAAAGAGTAGTTGCTTTTCTAGAAGAAAACTAAATCTGCATCACTGGAGGAAAGCTGTGGCTTAGAGTGCACGGATTGGTTATTGCTGCTTCATCCCTTTTTACTGTAAATTGTTCCTGGAAGTCTTTGGACAAGCCATGGATGCTTCTCAGTGTTGGAGAGCTCAGCAGAATATGTTCAGCGTCACTGTGTTCCTGCTTCCTTTTCATCCTCCTGGAATTTGTCTCAGATCCCAAACTGTGAAAAGAGTAAGTTTTTTTTTATGAAATTTGCGTAACACATAGCTACATGTGCACTAGTCATCTACGTTTCTCCAGTTTGGACTCACATCATGGAATCTGTGAAGAGAAATTGGAATTTCCCAGATATTGTCAAGCTTAAGTAGATGCTCGAAATGTAATTTACTGGAAATGTATGTATATGTTTCTCTTCAGGACATGTAAATTTTACCTTCTTCATGGTTAATTTTGGTGAATCTTTGGTTTTTGTGGAAGATGCTAATTTATTCCATTTATTTTAATTTATAGAACAGTTTTGCTTATTTTTCCATTTGTCTCTTCTGGAGAAAAATAAGTTTTTATTACCTTACATAACATAATATGAATTCTCATTTTTAGAATATGCGGAGGCTTTTGCCTACTGCCCTTGAAAGTCATTGCAGAAGAGAGAGGATGTAGTCTGTAGCAGTGTAAGATTTTCTTCTCTGGAATTGTTGGAAGAACTGTGCTACAGAAAATTTGAACTAATAAATGGTTTTTGGAACCAGATTTGTGACCCTAGAAGTGGCATCTAGAAGAATGTTTTTGTATTCATATTAATTGTGTATTTGTAGAGTATTTCTTGGACCCTCTAAGAAAATACCCAGTCTTCCCTGTTGTGTTGGTACAAGTGTTTGTGTGACTGTGTAGTGAATATAATTGGAGAAGTGATCCAGCTGGAAAAACAGTTCCTTTGGCCCTGACTTTGTCAGCCCCTTCCCCTCATTTTAGTGCACCAAAGGAAAATGATGACCCTCTGGGACAGAATTACTATCAAGAAGATAGTAATTTCTTTGATATAATTGCTGTCAAAAAGATATTTGATCTATGCCTGTAGATGTTATCTGTGACCGCTAGTAACTGATAAATGAAATAAAGAAGTGATAGGCATATTCTCTCAGGCAAGCTTCCTATTTGCATATCTGCAACGTGATCCTTTGGTGTGTTCATGTTGAGGGAGAACTCGCAATGCAGCTTTCCCTCTTGCTGTGTATTGCACTAGAAGGAATCCTGTTTGCTATCTTTCCCTGCACCACTCAAGTACAAAAATATACGTGTTCAGGGAATGTTACTTAGCATTTGTGCTCAATTAAAAAAACAAAACAGAGTAATAAAAGTAAACAGCTCACGTTCTGTTATCATTAATGTAGTTTAACATCTAACATCTGTATGTAGGCATGGACATTCCTGAACTTTCCCTAAATAAAAAGCACTTACTAGGCCAATTTGGAGATAAAATTATGGATTATCTTAGTCTGGCTATTCCAGATGACACTGCATCAGCTTCCATAATTTTCTCAGATAGTAATGTCTAGGAATGCGTATGAAGCTCTTAGTGTTACTTTTACCCTTGATACATTCCTAATTTTTTTAAGTATAGTTTTGATTTCTCTAATCATTTTAATTCTTTAAAACCATTTGTTCCATTGTTATTGTGGAAATGAATTAAAAACCTGAAGTCATCCATATCATCTTCTAATTGTAATCATGTAATTATAATATTTAAAAGATCAAGCTGATCTCACTAGAAACTAGTTGCAGCTAGTATATCTCACATCACGTGTGTCAATACCTGTTGCTGTCCGAGATGAAAATATATGTCCCTGTTTTCTTTAATATTGCACAAAGTACCTGTCGAATCGTTTTGATATGACAGAATAATGCCATTAATACAGAATATATTCAGAGATTCATGATGATGAAGTCGACAGAGAACCTACTGTTCATATTTTGCACTTTCTTAGCAGCTTTCTCTTTTCTTTGTGCTTTTTCCTTGGAAATGTTGATATGAATGTCCACAGTGAGGAACTGTAGCATGTGCAAGGTCTTTTGCACCCTGTGCTGCTCAGCTTGGTGCTGGATAATTCTGTTGCCTTGTAAATGTACCAGTTGAGGAAGACAGCAGTCTGACTGTTTTTAGAGACAGTCTTTGCTATTTTCCAAGATAGCTGTCATAGAACAGAATTGCGACATAGTTATTTTCTTGTAGTAAACATTTTTAGTCAGAAGTGTGAAAGTGTAGGTCTGTCACACCAATCCCAGCTGTTTGTGTAGGCTGGTTAGCTGGCATCAAACAGGGAGCACTTGTCTGTCGTGATGAGGCCAAGAGACTGTGAGTAGGACCTGGGACGATTATTGAGAGGAAAGGAAAGGGGTGTGGAGATAAAGGGCTTCACTAGCTCTGCTTCTTGTTTACAATACTTCTTAACATTCAGGTACCTCTAAAATCTTATATAAACAGTATACAAAGACTTACTAAGAAGGATTTCAGAATTAGTGTCCTTGTAGGGTTTGCTTTTCGGTTTTCTGCAGAGAATGGAAATGAAGAAAATCCATTCATCCAGAATGAAGAAAATACAGTGTGTGTTGCAGGAGTACTACAATGCAGATTAATGTAATTGATTCAGTCAACTATTACAGTTTCTCTTGCTTTATGTATGTTTGGGATGCTTGTATTTGCATTTACCTCTGTATGGATACCTGACAAGGAAGGTGTTAGGATGCTTGCTCCATATTACAGTATAAAATGATTACAGGGAGTCTTTAATCTTTGGTCTATGAAGTATTTTATTAAAAGATCTAATAGCTTGCTGTAAACAGTCCCATGATTTTTATAGTGTCCCGAGGAGCTGGCTTGGTGCCTCAGTAACATTCCTTGCAGTCCTTAATTGACTAATCGGCAGTGGGTGCAGTAAGGATAGGAAGTGGTTGGTGAAAACCAGTCAGTAAAACAGTAACACATGACCAACTTTCTGAAAAATTTTGGTTTACTTTGCAGCACTTTTTAGTTAGGAATTCACAAACCGGGGTTGCTTGCCATTCCCCAGTTTTGAAGAGTATCATCAAGAGATAGGTGAAATCCTCCCTTCAGTAATAGTGTAGAACAACGGGTTAGTTGGAAGGCCACTTGGTACTTCATTTTATAAATCTGATTTGTTCTTGATTTCATATGCTCACTCCATGTTCCCTGTGTTTCAATGCATGTGATGGTGCATTACAGGACAGGAACTTCCCAAAGTGTTTTGAGGCATTCATTGAATAGCATTCTGGAAGGAGTTTATTTTAATGATGTTTTGGTCTTCACAGAAATGCAGGTAGTTGCCGTTTCAGCTTGTAGGCTCTTTGGCTTTCCACACAGTCACTTAACCAAGTGTCTTCTCAGATGACTCTTCATGGAAAGAGAAGGATGTTTGCACTTCTGAATGACTGTGTTGAAGGAACATGAGTTTTGCTGGATCAGTCAACTTTCACAGCCTTGAAGTTCTGTGCATTTATTCTGTGACTGCAGGGGGAGGGAATGGAGTTGCTGGTAGCAGTGGGTATGTGCAGTGCCCGTTACTAGCCTGTAATAGTGTCAGACCATGATGTTACCTGACAGCTTTCTTAATTTTTTTTAATGGATTCTGAATTTATCTGCACTTCTGCCAGTAGTATGAGGAAAAGTACTTCATTCCTACAAACAATTTATTTTTTATTCTTCGTTTAATCTGAGCTCCAGAATAGCTTGAAACCCTTATATTTGTTGTTCTTATCCAGTGTCTTGGGCAACGTGATTAAAAACAGATAACAACACAAGCACTTTATGTACCAAAGGGTACTTAGGAACAAAGATGCCTTTGTTTAAAAGGAACAGCACCACCCAAAAGAATCCCCACCTTTTCACAAGAAAGCAAGATATTCTCCCTTAGGGAACCTGTGTAATCTGCATGGGCCATAGCTGTGTTGCACACAGTGATGTTTTATTTCGAGTATTCTCATTAGGATGTTGTCTTAAGGTTTGCAGAACACTTAGATTGCCTTTATTATTCTGTTCAAATGTCCGTAGGAGCTCCAGTTATTGTTACTTTTACAAACTTTCTTGAATGCATCTTCCTGAGCAAGTGCTTTTACTTTGAACTAAGACTGGAAAAGATTAACAGTTTTGTTTGTTTTTTTTGGCAGCAGTGCCAGTTTGCTATGTGCCCACTTCTGAAAACTGGCTAAAAGCAAAGCAAAACAAACAGGTTTTTAGCGGGTATTTTTCAGCATCACAACAACAGAGGGCAAAGGAGGAAGTGAAAGAGGGCATGAAGAAGCAATGTGAGATCAATGAACTCTGCTTCAGCTGGCATGACCACCAAAATAAATGCCTTCAAATCTAGGTCTTGGTGCATTATTTGTCACAGCCCTGCCATTACAACTAGTTGTGGTCAAGGAAAGAGTTTGTTTGTTTTTTTTTTTTCTGGTGGTAAAAGGAAATTATAGCACAAATCTGGAAGCCATGTCACATAGTCCTGCAGGACGTTTTGAATGATGGGGCCATGGAAACTGGTAGCCTTAAAGATTATTGTAACCACTTCTTTGGATACCTGTCCAGTAAAAGGCTACCTCTAGAGAAAAAATGCTAGATCTTCTTCTCCCACTAAGCTGGCTCTTACACTGCGATGAGACCTTTTTACAAGCTAAACGAGAGCTTTCTAAGTTGATTTGTTGGTGGTCATATTTGCATTAGAACAGAAAAAAGTCTAAGAAACTTGTATCTGATACTACTTCTAGCCCTTTTGCTCGAAATGTCTTGGCATCCTGTGTCCTGCATCTCTTTCTTCATTTTGTGGACTGTACCCAACAAGCTCGTTTTGAACTTTCACCACTGACAATTGGCAGAACCTTTTAAATCATAATTCTTAAGCATTTGAGGTTCTGCGTGTCAGCTATCAGTAAAGCTTTGTATGTATGCAGTTATAAAATTGTATTTCACAGTATGAATTTTTTTTATAACTTCATATATTGTATTTTCATATTGGTTTGTTTATCATTATGCTGAATTTTTAAAGAAGCATCAGAATGTTTTCCTGTGGTTGTAAGGAACCACCCTGAAAGCTACATTGCATGTTTCTAATATACTCTAAATTTTGGTTGGGATACCAGAGTACTGTACACAGAACAAGTTAGTGCTGTCAATAGTATGGACATGTCAAAAGATATTTCTATGGATCATGTACCTATAAAAGTTCATTTATCTCTGAATAGTTCACATATATGGTTAAGCTACCTTTCTTAAGAAGTATCTTAAATGCTCATACATGTGATTATGTTTCCTGAAAGGATGCATACATCCATTGGAGTTAACAGTTCCTGGGCATAGTACCACTACAAACAGCTCAGCTGATTTTGGCGTTATGCCTGGACATGTTCATTCATGAAATAGTTCCTACAACAAAATACAATTTCTAATTATATTCATCTCTTCAAATAGTTGCTTACCTCAGCACCAGCTTTCTCCTGTTTATTTTCTTATTTTTAGCCATGATGGCCCAACTTGCCCAAAGAAGCTGTGACTGACTGCTCCATCCATGGCAGTGTTCAAGGCCAGGCTGGGTGGGGCTTGGAGCAGCCTGGTCTAGTGGGAGGTGGCAGGGGGATTGGAACTGGATGAGCTTTAAGGTCCCTTTCAACCTAAACCGTTCTGTGATTCTGGCAGGTTGGTTTTTCTGAGCGGTTGGCTTTGTTGGTCGTAGAGAGGTTACAAATAGTAGATGGCTTGTATCAAGAACCAAACATGGCACATAAGCAAATGTTAAATGGCTGTGCTTTTACATTGACTAATTTACAGAAGCTGTTAGTAATATGTCAGAAGTATTTTTGTACATTGTATGTAAGCAGTTTGTACATCCTTTACAAGCTCTTTCAGTGTTTTAAGCCAAACAGATCACAATAGCAGAAGTATATTAACACTTCGGTGTTGGTAGCAGTTTAAAGGCAAAAAGCAGCTTTCGAAATTTTGTCTCATAGATTGATTACAAGTCCATATTTTTTTATATGTATATGAAAATAGACACATACATATCATTGTATATTAAACATCGACAGAGTTTGAGTAATTATTCAAGTTTGTAAATAGCTAAACATATGTATAGATAATGCATGTATAACTTATCTGCTTCTGTGTGTGTTTAATCTCATGCTATTAGGCATTTTCAGAACCTGTTGAGTGTAAAAGCAGTGAGCTGATGAAAGAATGAGATCAGGATCTGATACAGCTTCTTTCAAATAGTCTCATTTGCATTTTTTTTTTGCACAAGCTCCTGAAAAGAGGGAATTTTAACTTCTCCAAATTTACGTTACCAGCTGACCTTTTGTTTCTTAGTGTGGGAAGCATGTATGCTGCTTACATCATCTAGCAGAGAAGAGGCAATCATCTGACAGGAAGAAATTGGAAGAGAATTTAGGCTGTATGTCAGAAAAACTTCCTCATCATGAGTTACATTGTGAAATACTTTGCCAAGGGAAATAGAAGAGTCTAAGGCACAAACTGTGACTGAGCCAAGTGTTGGAAAAAGTAATGTAGAAACAGTACTTTGTATTACACAAAACAAAGGAACCACTACGTCAGATACAACCATTTCTGGCAATTCAGAAAATTTGAAACAAAATCCTAGCTCTAGGAAACATTTCTGCCAGTGTCTTGGCTGCTTTGTTGGATTATCCATTTGGTTAGTTTTATCCCTCGTTTTTAAACTTCCATTTAGGGGGTTTTGTTTCAGTTAATTTTGGGGTGTTCTTTCGAATTCAGAAGTTGCTGATGACATTTGGACATTCAAACTCTTGATCTCTTTTAGAAGTCTGTTGCTAAAGAGCAGCTTGTCTGTCTGCCTCAGTGTTTCCAGCTTCTTTTCAGAAAGAAGGCACCTGCACTCAGGCTTTTTGGGGGTTTTTTGTTGGGGTTTGGTTTTTTTTTTTTTTTTGAGGAAAGAATATATGAAGTCAGTTTAGGAATTCTGACAAATGAAGCTTTTTAAAACAAATGCTGTGGTGAGTCTGGCAGCTCAGCATCCCTTAAGGGATAATGTGTGCTAATGAAAAAATATTTGTTTTACTTTTCATAGTAAGTCAGAAAGTTCTTACTTAGATTATTTAAGTGTTTATTTATTCTCCTATTGATTTCCAACTTTCTCTTTACATCGTAATGGACCTCACAAGGAGGCCTCTTTGGGGTGCAGTCACTCCGCTCTGGAGAGGTTTTGTTGACATTTGTGCAGGGAGGGAAACAGGCCTGGCTGCAAAATTCACAGATTGGGATTTGGAAAAGCAAAGAGACAAAGTAATAAACATACGGAAATGATTTGGGGCGACTCTTAAGTAGGTATAACAGCCAGAGTGAAAGTGTCTGGGAAGGTTTAAGATAGCGACTTAAGTTTTAAAATGAGGACTATGCAAAGTGAACTTTGTTGCTTATTTGCTAAGATATATCTTCAACAGTTACAGAAATTAAATGATTATGTGTTGCTTTTTGAAAAGAGTAAAAAGCCACACAAACTCTCAGATTCCTACTTCTTGAAGATTCCCTGCAGTACAAGAAGCTTTGGTTTTGTTGTATTTCCTTTTTCTTCATTGGGAAAACATACTTTTCTTTCTTACCATTAAAGATACTGTGAATCATAGGTACACTTGGATTCTGATCTATTTTTTCTTAATTAGTTCTTTGCTCCAATTATGCTGTTTCCTGTGTTTATATAGTCATTTCCCCCTTGATAATATGTAATGTAAACATTCAAGCTGAGGATTTATTTTTGTTTGTTAGGAAAGCCATAAAGGGAGGGAAAACCAGAAAAGTTTTCTTCTCCTGGCTATCTGAAATGACATTTTTAAGTTCTCCTTTGCTTTCATTATGATTTGAACTCTCAGGCTAGTCAGAAGACATACAGAGTGTTTGTACTGATGGTAGTGATAAAAAGAGAAATACCAAACTTGCAAGCACACAACTGAACTGTTTTTCTTTCATTGTGGTTGTGCTTGCGATTATTTTATCTTTATTGTTTTCACTGAGTTACAGTCCATGGAATAAGCCATAAAAAGAAATGGCATCTCCTACCAGATGATTAGCTGCCCACCGTGACCATATCCATAGCTGATTTCTGTCTGCCTTCTAAATGTTTTCAGGGTTTGCTAAGAGAAAATTTAAAAACAAAAAACCAAACTGTTGTGGGGGTTTTTTTTTGTTGTTTTTTTTTCCTTGTTTTTCTAGAGATTTTTTGTTTGTTTTTAACACCAGGTAGTTTTTTTTTCCCTCAGGTGGTATAGTGTACACATAGTATAGGTGGAATACAGGCAGCAAAGGATTTGTCTGAAGGATTTCTCTAGTTCACAGTGTCCGAAGTCCTGCTGTGTCCAAGTTGTCTCCTATCACTCTCCTCTGGATAGAGGGTAGTTCTTCTGAACAACACAATTTGTTGACAGAAATTGGTGAAAAACAAAAAAACAGTAGAAGGAAAAAGGTGTATCTCCTCTCTAGTTATGAGACCAGCTTTAGTCATCTTTGTGATTTTTCATATATTATTAAAAGCTAAAGGCATTCTTTAACACTCTATAAAATGGTCCCATCTATGTAGAAAATAATTCTTTTGCCACAAATAAGCAGCAAGATTAAGAGACAGGAGAGACTTAAGAGGGAGAGAGAGAGGGCAGAGGGGAAATACAGTATGAGTTTCCAGCTCGTATTGTGACAGTAGAGACAAAAAATACCCTGAGCTCTTGCCCACTGAAGGGAAAACAGGAATATGGAACACAGAGAAATCATAACTTCTTTGAAGTGTGGCCTTGTGCAGTGAAGGAATAGGTGGCATGCATGGTCTTTGTTGTGTGAAAGGATTTTTAGGTGAGAGAAAATGCTAGCTTATCCTGAGAAGAGATAAATGAAAGCACAGGACATACAAATATGAAGCCCCATGTGTGCAGCAATCTTGCCGCAGTATATTGTCTTCTAGTGGGCTTTTGCAATCAGTGACAAGGGGTAAGTCAGTTGAGTTTTTCCCCTTTCCTTTTTATTTCCTATTAGCTTCTGTTAATCTCTTTAAAACTCCTAAAGGGTTAATGTGTGAATATTTTTCACATAAATGAAAAATATTGAGGGGAAGACCTTAATGTACAGTGCATTCTGTGTTAGAATTTTACTTTGCGGTGATCAGTGTGTGTAATGCCCCCGGTTATTTTCTTAAATGTGCTTTTGTGTGAGTTTTCTAGTGGATCAATATATCTTAGAGCCTGACTATAAATATATTTTACCTTCCTATAGGCCAAGAACTGGTTTCAAGTGGTCTCTTCCTCTGTGAATGAAGTGTAACAATATTGAAGTCCATCCTCCCCATCAATCAGAAACAGATTTATATATCTTGCCCTTCAGGTTCCTAATTCTCTGTAGCTGAGCTGAAGGAGTGATCACAAGTCCCTGTGTAGGCACCCCCCAGGCACATTTGGTATTTTCATAACGAGTTCACATGTCCTAGGTTCAGTATTATTTTTGCATGTTAGGTGTCTTGAGTTCTGCCTTTTGCCTTCAGCACACAGTAGTAGCTATGTTAGTTGGAAGAAGGGTGGTCCATGTGAACCCTCCAGCTCTTAAAGATTACTGACTCATGAAGACAGGTTTGGAGCTTGTCGTGTTTAAAACTCAGTTCTTAGAACTGTGCTGTAATGAAAATTTCCTATAATAGATCTAGCCACCCTGTTGTAGATGTACAGCTGTGTCCTGAGAACGTAAATTAAAGATGGCTTAATAAAAGTAGCGTTATAGAAACTTAGTTTACAACCCTGTTGATCCATAAGTTGCTTGAAGTAGATAACATTCTTCGATTTCGGATTGGATCAATGGTGCTGTCAGTTGTAAGACATAAATATTTTATGGTACTTGATTACAAACACTGAGATTTCTGAACAGCCCTGAATAATTCATAGATGCTTTCTTGCCCGTAATCACTACACTCAAGAATCATCAACATGTTAATTTTTTTCTCAGAAGCTAATGGGAAGCAGGTAAAAAAGGTTTGAGCATTAATACTTGTTATATGATTCTGTCAGGCTTTGCATAGCAATTCCCAGAGCACATTACAGAACCTGGCTAGGAGTTGGGAAGGTCTGAATAGCCACTGTGAACTCGACAATTGGTACAGAAGGCTGATATCCAAAACTTTTGTGTCAGTGCATGGATCCTACAAGATTACTCCTCTGTTGCTGTTTAAGAGCCCAGTAGCAGCAGCTGACACCAGTGATAGGACTGGCAGGCAGGGTTGGCTTGCACAGACACTTAGTAATTCAGCAAAGTGCTTTTCCTTGCATGTACTCCAGCAATGCGAAGTTCAAGCAGCACTTCCACCTTCTAAACTTTTATTGCTAATGAGGGCCCTTTATTCAAATCGTTTCCTGGCAAGGCATACCGTGCATGAGAGGAATGAAGTCAACTTTGTTAGAAGTTACTGTGGGAGGGCAGCAACAGCATTGTTAAAACCTATGTCTGGACAATTCCCTTGCTGCCATTTGTTGCATCCTAATTTCCCCATGAAGCCTAATTAATGACATACTAGTGTTTACATCTTTATTCGGTAACTGTAATTGTTTGACATTTGGAACAGAGACTTGACATGTGAGAAGAGCTGTGCAATTTTTTCTTTTAATTGTTGTTTTTTCAGGCAAAAATAAATGAAGTTGTAGGGAAGAAGTTAAATTTCAAAATTTGTCATTTAGGAATAATATTAATTTTTAATTTTCCCCTACCACTTCAACTGCATTGTAAACAGAACCTGTCTAAATTTGTTTGGACCCCTTGTGTACACAGATGTTTCTTTTGGGGAGTATCTTAACATTGTAACAAATACGGGACTCCTTTGCCAGTTTGTATGCTGTCAGTGGGAGATGAGAGAGTTAGTATTCACTCTGCAAACACTTTCGAGTCTACGATCTGATTTCCTTGAGTTTAACACACATAACTAGTGTGTGTTTATGGTCATAAAACTAGCCATGGCCCTTAATAATTCAGCTGAATTTTGTTGTCTTGATACCAACCTCTGGCACCGAGTTTCTTGAGACTATTAAATGTTACTAGCAAATCTCATTTTTATTTCTTAGAATCCTTATCAACTGCTGTTTTTCATTCCTCCATTTCCTTATCTTGTAAAGTGTATTGTGTTGCCTTTCTTGAAGTCCATTTTCACTTTTATCATTATTATTTGTAGATGATAATAGATATAGTTTTTCATGTAGTCTCTTAAAAGACGTTTTAAGTGTACATTTTTGGTATAATAATTTTATGAAAGAATGAGTATATTTTAAAAGTCTGTACTAAAAACTTTGACATTTTTAAAGGTTAACATCACATGACTTTCCTGTTGTAATCTGGATTCATGAGATGCTATTGAATATGGTAGCTGGAAGAGATACTGTTTGACCTTTCTTGGGTCAGATATTTGAGGTATTTAACCTGTCTCTTCATTAACTGTCTAAAAAGAAATACCTAACAGTCTTTTGAGATATGCAGGAAAATAAAGAATTATGAGAAAATAAGAGAATATCTGACTTCATACATACATACATTTAGACATGTTATGGAACATGACTTTTTTCAGTAATCCATTTTCTTAGGGCTTTATTCTGTGCACCTTGAAGATGTACAGCAGAATTAATGTACAGGTGTTTGTAGCAATTTCACTTCAGCAGTTCACAATGTTTGAAATGCGTACGATGTTCCTCTGAGAACAAATCTACTCTCTGTACGTAGATGGATTGTATTACATGGTGTAAATAATTTTTAAGGCTCTCCATAAAATGTATTAGATATCTCATTGCCACTGCATGTTATCAGAAGCATTTTTTTTCATTGGATATGTGGCAGGTTTGTAGCCTCTGACTTTATTGCTAGTAGGAGTGATTGATCATGTGTATCTGCTTCATTTTCTACACTCAGAAGCACAGGTTGGGCATCAGCTATTAAAATGTCTTTTACAGTAATTTTAGTTTGTCAAACCAGACCATTTAGTGGAGGTGATTATAATAAATACAGTTTCTGTTCCACATACAAACAGTGGGAATTGGGTAGCTGCTTCTTGATGCTGTTTAGAGTTGCGCTTGAAGCATTAGTGATCTGACAGTGCCCAAGGATCTTGTGTTTATGACCAAAACAGATTAGCATACAAACATTAGAACTTAACTACTATAAAATAACAATAATTCTGGGAATTTAAATATAATGATATTTTCTCTTTAAATATTTATAAGGCAACAAAGACATTTTAAGCTTCCTGCAAATTCTCAAATGTGGAATTCGAAACAGATGGAATGAATATTTAGCTTTTCCCTCCAGAGATATCACAGGCAATGAATGCATTTAGTGAACAAGATAGTTAAAGGGGAAATAGTATTAAAAAGTATTAAATGAGCATGTAGATAAGAGACTTTATCTAGATATGCCAAATGCCATTTTTCCATCTTTAAAAACTTTTAATATATGGAAATTTTGTTTCTAACTTTACTCTCCTTTGCCTGCGATGATGATTTCAGCCAGAAATAATCTGCCTTCTTATGCAAAACACAAACTGTTCAGATGCATCTGAAACTTGCTGCAAGTTCGTGATGCAAGTATGCTCATATGAGTGCCTTTATTACCTTCACTGAACAATATCTCAAATCAGAGTCCAGTCTTGCCATGTGGTTCATGAAGAGACGAACAACTCATTAAGAAAAGTGATTGTGAGATGCTTGAAGTCCTATGTAAGACCTCTTCCTTCCTGTATAGTTCTGTTAAATATTTGTCCTGTACTTCAAGACCTTGCCATTAGATAACACAATGATCTTCACCTGTTTCTGAAACAGCGTTAAGTGAGTAGTATCAGATGATGGGAGCTGCTGATTTCTAAACATCTATTTTTTCCTTTGGTTTCTGTACTCTGCTCCAGTGAATTCCCTGGATGAGCCCTGTTTGTCAGGCTCCAGTTCACTGCCATGTTCCAGAGTCAGCTGGTGAATCTGGCACCTTAATACCCATTAATGATTGAAAGTATGAGTAGTAGAGGTAGCATGCTGTCACAGGATTCTGTGATGGAGAGCAGAATGCTATTTCTGAGACTGAATGAAGATGCATCATAAAGAGAAGTGATGTATAGTGGCAGATTTTTATTTTAACACATAAAATAGCAGATGAGCAGTTTTGATATACCTATTTCAGCAGTCACACATATATTAGTTGGTGCTAATTGTAGTAACTATGCTAGAAATTAATTAAATAAAAGAAAATTAGAGAAGATTAGCGAAGAGTTTAATTAGAGAAGAGATTCAGAGCAGCCCTGCAGAGAAGGACTTGGGGGTGTTGGTTGATGAGAAAATGAACATGAGCCGGCTTCAGTGTGCGCTCGCATCCCAAAAAGCCAACCATATCCTGGGCTGCATGAAAAGGAGTGTGACCAGCAGGTCGAAGGAGGTGATCCTGCCCCTCTACTCTGCTCTTGTGAGACCTCACTTGGAGTATTGTGTGCAGTTCTGGTGTCCTCAACATAAAAAGGACATGGAACTGTTGGAACAATTCCAGAGGAGGGCCATGAGGATGACCAGGGGACTGAAGCACCTCCTGTATGCAGGCAGGCTGAGAAAGTTGGGGCTGTTCAGCCTGGAGAAGGCTGCGTGGAGACCTCATAGCAGCCTTCCAGTATCTGACGGAGGAGCTATAGGGATGCGGGGGGAGGGGGACTCTTCATCAGGGACTGTAGTGATAGGACACAAGGGAGAGCGGGTTAAAGCTTAAGCAGGGGAAGTTTAGATTGGATACAAGGAGGAAGTTTTTTACTGTGAGGGTAGTGAGGCACTGGAAAGGGTTGCCCAGGGAAGCTGTGAACGCTCCATCCCTGGCGGTGTTCAAGGCCAGGTAGGACGGAGCCTTGGGTGACATGGTTTAGTGTGAGGTGTCCTTGCCCATGGCAAGTGGGTTGGAACTTGATGATCTTAAGGTCCTTTACAACCCCAACTATTCTATGATTTTAAATAAAGAAGTATAAATTATTTTTTTTTTTAAGGATAACCCATATTCTGTATTACCTAATGTAATAAAATCTAACTTCTTTGTTCCCTGTTTAACCCCACTTTAGAGTTAAAAGTGTATTTGACTTTTTTTTTTTTTCTTGTAAATTCTGAATCAGGTAAGTTGTTCCACTATTTCATTGGTTGTAGTACTCTAGAAATTTATTCATATTTTTGGGAGTATGACTGCATTTGTAGTTCTGCTGTTTGGTTACGTGTTAGGAGTGTCATATACCTTTGTGAGAGTGAGTAACTTAGGACTGTGAAGTTAACTTGAGAGTAACTTTCAGTGAGTCGTGTACTGTCCTTAATGTTTATCTAATCTAGCTTCTTTCTGCTGAAAGTGAAGCAGCTCTACTGCCCAGTCCCAGATTTCTTTGGGTTATTCCGTAAAACTTTAAACAGGTTTGGAATACCCATGAGTAAGAGCAGACTTCAGGCCCTGTGGCCCAGACATTAATTTACTTTCTACTGGAAACATCTAAGCCATGTTATATTTAGGCTTTTTGCATCGACTCAGAATTATCTTCATGGAAGCAGAATAGCAAACCTGATTTTGATTGCAGAGAAGCTGGCAGTTTCAGGATGTGTTGCATCTTGTCTGAAACGTGCTCAGATGGATCACAGGAATCCTGTGCTTGTTTCTCCCTATTGATTGGGGAGGGAAGCTTATGTGTCTGTATCAAGTGCAGAGACTGTGAATGTCTAACGTTGAGTGACTGAGTTAATTGCCTGGTAGGCTCCTGAGACTACCTGTACTAGTGTAGTCATCGAGATAGTAATGTCCTCTATCAGATCTTGCTGTTGGCAGGGCATGGCCTGATTCAACAGGGGACACAAAGTTCAAAGGTTTTGTGGGGGAGCTGTTACTTAGAAATATTTTGTTTCTTTCTCTGCTCTTTAATGTCAGTCCTTAGAGCTTACGTTTTTCTGTTGTTAATTGGCCCCAAAGAAAGTTAACCAGTATGAGTACAGAGTGGTCTCAAAGGTCCAGGATTTCAGGGTCATTCGCAAGGGTTGTCTTCTGGGAGCTTCTGCTTCACAGTCATTGCAGATGCAGAGGATATTTGTGCCTCCTTTCCTTCTACGTGGATCAAGTTACTATATTTATGAATGGTTGTACTGGACCTTGGGATCTTTGAGTGCTGAGGTACCATAACTGTTGTAGCTTGCCATGGAGATGGAGATACTACAAAAAAGGCAAGATGCTTGAGAGTGGTTGGGATGTTACTTGTTTCATACTCCTTGTACCTTCATCTGAGAAGTCATCTTCACCTCATTTAGGAGCAGATGACCACATGTAGGAAAGCATATGCCTGAACTTCAGGACTGTTGTGTGTGAACTGAATGAAATGTGGTTTATATAAACAGTTGATTAATGATTCATGTACTGATGTAATGAAAATACTTTAATTCTTTTTAATTACAAGCCGTGCTTAATACGCTAGTGGATAGTTTAAAAATAGAAAAAGAAAAAGAGGGTACAGTCAGATATTTCTAAAATGAGGTGTACTTGCTCATTCCTGCCACTGCGCTCACAAGATGCAATGATTGCAAACTGTAATGTTTTCTTGCTTGGAAGGAACAAAGGAAACCGCCAAATGGGAGAACAAGCCAAGAGGGCCTCCTGGTATTTGATGTTCTCCCCACCCAGCTTCTTGACACAAGGTCGTGTCTGGTTAACGATCACAAAAATGGTCACAGTACTCTTTGCAAGGTTTTCTTGTTTTCATACTGCTCTCAGCAACCTTCTCAGCATGACAGGGACTGTTTGTTCTTTTATTTTATTTATTTATTTCCCTTCTTTTTTATTTCTTTTTTTTCCGCTTCAAGTGCAGTCCTGGGAGTAATCCTTGGATTGATTCCCCTCAGTGAGGGCCTTGGCTTTTCTCTATTCTAATAGCACACAAAATGGTACAGGTACAGACCTGGGGTTCATCATGCTTTCAAGAATGTGTTTCTTTATGCACAAATTTATTTCTAACATATTTTTTATGTGTAATTTACTTGTAAACACAAGCTACATCATATAGAAAAATGTAAAATAATATTCACCTGACAAAACAGAGATAAAAGTAATTTATTCAGCCATATATAGCTACTCTCAGACTTGATTGGCATCCACTTGTGTATTAAGACCACTTGATAAAGCACTAGGATTTTGCTGAAGTGATTATTGCCTTACACATTGTACGTGGAAGTGTCCAACCTCCATTGTTACCATGCAGTAGTTATAACTTTCTAATCTGAACCTGCTTTATCATCATCTGAATTTCACCTCTGCTTGAAATAACCAGCATTGGTAATGATTTCTTTAGAAAATTAGCACAAAATAGTTTTTTTTTTTGATGTAATGTTTTGTTTGTACATATAAATAAACTTTGTTTGTAAATATACTTTGAATATATTAATTTTTTTGTTTGTAAGTGATTTGTCTGTGTAATGTTTTCCATACAAAGCTGTAGAAATATTTGTTAAAGGCACTGAAATTCAAATTATTAATTTTATGTAATATTTATACTTTTAAACTTTTAAAATAGAAACTAAGGACTTAAAAACATGGCAAATGTATTATCATGACGTATTTATATTCTTTGTAGCATGTAAACCTGATACATAACTAAGTTACATAAATGCCCTGTAGTTTGTATTTTGTGTCTGCTGTTAAAATTTATATTGATTAGGATCTATTGATACAAGCCACAGACTGAAAGAAGTGGGGTTTTTTTCTGACAGGAATTGAGAGAAGTGTTTCAAATTAAGTTATTTCTTTTTATCTAGTGGAGCAATATATTTCTACATCAGAAATGCGTTATTATGAATATTTTAGCTATGAGATTTGTTGCCTTCTCTGAATTAATTTAATTGGTATTTTTCAGAAGTCTTATACCAACATGAAGTAAATCAGTATTTGTCAGCATTCAATATTTGTGAGTAATTCAGTATTTTAGGGAAGTAAGTTTTATTTCCTACATGCAAGTGTGATAATTCTGTGTTGCAGTGAAAAGTATTTGTAGGAGATATAGAGCAAAAAAAGATAAACTTGATTTAATTCCTAATTCTGTTGCTGCAAAAGTGCCTCTCTTGATATTGTTGCTGTCTTATTCTGGCAATTGGGAATCCTGTTAATGTAATTCTGTCTGTGACCTACCTAGTTCTTAGCCCTACAAATAGAAATATAAATCTCAAAAGGTGTTAACTGTTCTTTTTACTGCAATTTAGCATTACAGATTGTCACGTGAAGCTCAAAGCTTCTAGTGCTTAAACAGCTTAAAATATCTGTGTCTGTATTGTTAGTATTTAATAACAAATAAGCATCTGCATCTATGTTTTAGTTAAGTGTCTGTTTATATCCACTGGATCTACCCAAGTAAAAGGAGATGAAGAATATACAGTCTGCATATCATTCATTATCCAAAATTCAGGGCTAGAAAACTAATTGGAGAACTCAGTCAAAAAATTAACATTGACTTAAATTTAAGGAAACCTAGAAATGGAAATGCTCAGATTTAGTTTTAGTTCTAGTCTTCCCTTTCTAGCATAGCGACAATTTGGTTTCTAATAAGGTTATGTTAGTTGATGTTGAATTTTTTTCTTCTAAAAGCTTAAAAGATTGCTAGTCAAAAATGTCTTCTCAGCACTGATGTTTCACCGTGTTGTCTCAAAGGCCATCAGAGCATATTGAGATGCTTCAGTTATGCAAACAGAAAGTGACCTCATAAATTGTCAAAGCTGGCTGACAAAAAGCATTTAAAATGTGTAAATGTTTATTTTTCAATATTTTTTACAATTTCAGCATGATTTTGGTGGTATTTATTTTAACAGTAAAAATCTAAAAGGCAGGGAAAAAACTTTTGTACACGAAAAGGAAAGAAAAGATGCGTCCACGCTTCTCTACCAGTGACTCCAGCAAGCCTTTGTGATTTCTGTATATGCCAAAAGCCATATGCAGGCTGTGCATGCTGACAAAACTTCCAGCTCCTGTTTCCAGGTGTATGCACTGCAGTTCTGCCTGACTGTGAGCACTTCATTTAGCAGTTCTGCACTACCTAGTGATTCTTGTATATAGATTATCTTTTGTGAATAGCATGCACTTTGCCTTGTATAAAGTATTGAGTCTTGAGACATTGTTTGAAAACGTCTACTTGGAGAGTAACACAGTTTTGTAGTCTGCTGCAACTGAACTGGTTGGAGGAAGTTGAATGCTGTGAAAGCACAGTGAATGCTGTGAAAGCACTCCTCCTCATCCTCTGTGCCTGGTTTCTATTTTAAAACGTAGCACATTTTTATCACTGCATCATTGAGCATGCCAAGTGTTGCTTTTGCTGTCTTGCACTTTGTTACGTTGGGATGTCAATGAGAATCTCAGTTTTTCCTGAAACTTTGCCCTACTGAGAGATGTGGTGGTTCTGTGGTCTTTTGAATTGTAATGTTACGTTTGGGAGGAAAGAAAATGTGCTTGTGTTTCAATAAGTTTATTCTATATGTTTATTATTACAGCCTTTTGGGAGGTCTTTGTGCTCAACTGACAATGTAGCTTTATCAATTATTGTTATGGAAGAGTCACAAGAGCTGTATTCATTCACATTTGGCTTAGGTACATGTTAGCTTTGCCCAGACCTCCAAACCTGCCAAAGCCCAAATGTGGAATGTGGTGAGTATGGTAAAGACTGGGTTGGTGCGGAGAAGAAAAGCTATTCATGCAGAAAACCTAACATTTTGACTGTAGATAGTATAATAGAATATTGTAGTGTGTTTTATTGTGCTTTATTTCTGATGTGTTGGCAGTTTTCAGTTTCTTCTGAGTTTTCTGCAGTGAAGTCATGTAGTTGTTTATTCTGTGTGTCCCTAAGAGGCACATGGTGAAATGCTAGGGGTTTTTTTGGTGAGTGGCACAATGGCATGGCTGACATTCGTATTCTGCTGCATGTGTGTTTCCAGTCCAAATGACTAGGGACCATTTTGGGTGGTTGCTGCTGGGAATGGTATTTGGAGAGGGGTTCCCAGGATTTACATTAAACAAACAGAGGCTGTGAGGGGAAAACTGTGATTCATTAGGAATCCTGGTTTAGGTTAAACTGGTAGAAACAACTGCAGGGCATCTTAGATTAGTTTAAAAACTGGAAAAGTAGAAGGAATCTAGAGTGTTTTATAAATTGTCCCCTTTTCATTTTAGAGTTCTCTGCCTTACTTTTCCCCTGTTAGCCAAAATAGCCCAACATAGCCAAAAAGGTTCAGCAGTCAAAGATTCAGATTCTGTATACACAAGCTTTTCTAGGCTGTGCTGTCAATACTACTGTGTTTGTCTTCTCTCTTCTGTCAAAACATGTGTCTGAAAGTTTTTGTTTTCTATTCTGGTTCTAGGCAGGACAGAAGGAATGGAAGTAAAATACCAGAAAACCCATTTACATATTGCAGAGACGCTTACTACATCATTCATTACAACTGCTTTAGAAATTGCTTCATGAAAGCGATCGATAGTAGACTAGTGAACATTTGTGTTGTATGTTTTATGTAAAGAGGACGTAACTGACTCTCCCATATGCTCTTACCAGAATGTTACAGACAAGATTTTTTCAGTCTTGCACACTGGCAGAGTTAGAGTGACTCCACTTCCAGCAAGTACTGTGTTTTAAAAAGATATGTCTTATGTTTAACTTTGCAGATCCAGAATGCTAATGATGTGCTAATAGCACCGCTGGAGAAGTTTCGCAAAGAGCAAATAGGAGCAGCAAAAGTAAGTGGCTGTGGAAACAGTTCTTTTTCATTTCATGTTTATTTGAGTTATCAGTGTGTTTTGAAGGCTGGACTGAAAACAAGTATTTTGTATTCAAACATGCTTGATGCCATCCTCATTAATGTGTTAGTAAATTATACTGGATGCTTTGCTTTAGAGAAGGAGACAATTTAAAAATGGAGTTTAAAGACTGATTATATGCATAGGGTACAGCTCTTACAGCTGTTGCACATTCTTACCATCTGGAGTTGCGTTCATATTCTGGTGTCTGCCTTCATGTTAACATTGCATCTTGGGTTAACCCAGAATGGCACAGAATGGTTCAACAGCTGATCTGGGTGCAGTGGCCCTCAAGTGGCCATTGTATAAAGATGGAAAGAAGTCAGCGTTTCAGCCATACTCTCTCACTTGTCTCTGCTTTCCCTCTCCACTTTAGATGGCTGATGCAATGCAGAGTATTCATCTTCATGTTGCCCAGAGATTTTTCCATGGTGGAAGTGCTCCAGTTGGTGATTTAAGCCAATTCTTTGGTGTTAAGTGTTAAATTTGTGTTAAAGAATTAGTGCAGATTATCTGTACCAGGGTCCAGTTGTCAGCCCAGGAAATGAGGATACTGGGGAAAAAGATGTTGGAATGAACAATTAGACTAAAAGAGCTAATTCCAGTCAGAGCTAATTGGAATCTTAAGTGGTTATCAGTGACTGTTTTGATCACAATCTCAGAGAAATGCATAAAGGCTGAGGTGGTCAGTTAGAGATATGTTTAGTAACATTTCCTTCTGTCTCCATAAATATGCTAGTTCTGAAAGCATTTTGCATCTTGTATTAGTGCTCGTACATTTTTCCAGGAAACTTTCCATTCGTAAGGTTAAATGGGTAGAAAAAAATACTTCTCTTTGATGTTGTAGCTGAGGTTGCTCATGTGCGGTACTCAGCAAACCTCAGAAGAAGAACAGAACTCTTGGAAAGAGAGACTGAGGGTTTATGGTTTTTGTACTGCTCTTGTGAATGTGTAGCAAACAGATGAGGCTACTTCCGCACAGGAACTAAGTAAATGTTTGAGAAGAACTTTTACTGTGAACTTGAGGTCAGATTTTTCTGAGATGGATGTTTTTTACCCTCTTACTTGATATGTTTTTGTGTACAGCTGCATTCTTCTCGTCCCACCCCTATGCTGCTGTGAGATGCAGGGCTGGGAGTTTATTTACCATGCTGCAGAAATCAAAATTTAGTCCCAACACAAAATTATTTCTAGTTTTCAGTAGGTTTTGGTTGCGTTGTTCAGTTCTTTGTGTTACCATTTTGTTTCATATTCCTATAGTTCAGGGGGCATCATTCATCTTTGCAGAACTCTTTTTGAAAGCCTGAACTGCTGTACTATTGACTAATTTATCAGAGAGGCAAATCCACAGGCAGTTCACAGAGTTCTCTGAGATGCTCATGTCTCCCTTGACTACATCACTCAGTAGACTTCAACACGTATTTAGTGATCTAATTGAAGATGAGTCCTTTGTTTTCTGAATCAACAAGTATTTAAGAGAAAGTCTGGGCTGGTTGAGTCCTCTCTGTATAGGATACCAGATAAAATATGGACATTTGCCCATCTTATATAATTTGTGGAAATAGTGATCATCTTGACTTCTTTGTGGTCACACAACAGTGTACCGAATGACTTCAGGAGGGAGCCTGGCTCAGTTAACTCTTATTCCAATGTCTAATGGACTTTATTATGCAGTGTTGCATGTGGTTTGGACAGCACAGTATACTGGCTTGACACACTGATAATATATATATATATATATATATATATACAGAGAGCTCTTCCGGCTTGTTGTTATATAAAATGTCAAATAAACTCCTACTTTCTTGCATTGCTCAGAAAGTTAAACTCTCAGGCTTAAAAAATGAGAGATTTGTACTGCCTGCATAATCCATATGGTGACACAAACATTTGCCTCTGAATTTATTTGCATCAGTGGAAACAATTACAGTTGGCCTTTAACTAAATGGAATCAATACTAAGAAGTGAGAGATTAGTTATATTTAAGAATGTTTTTCTAGTAATTACAAAATTGCAATATATGAGCTAGGAATAATAAGACCAGTGTGAAGAGTAGAAATCTGGGCTTTCCAAAAGTCAATGCTAGTAGAATAGAGAATGTGATCAGATAACCTACCCGAACTTCCGTTCACCCAGCTCAGTCCTTGAGTATTTCTGAACCCTTACAGATGCGGGATGAGTTGAGTTTGTTTGTTATCTGTCTGCAGTTAATGAAGGTGTGCACAGAGATTTGGTTCTTTAAACTCCTCTAGTGTGATCTGAACTGATAGCCAAATAAAAATTAGATACTTTATTGTTGCTGCAAGTTTCAGAACACAATGAGAATGTCACTTTTTTTTTTTTTTTTTTGAGGTCTTTTTTAAACATGCCGTCTGTTTGGACCATATATCACCTGTTACTTTTTGTTCTGAAATACTGGGTTTGAGCTGGTTTTACCCCTTGTATTAACTTACAACAGCATATAGAATTTTATTCATTTCTGACCCAGACTTGCTCCAGTTTGTCTGCTATCCTTCTCTCCTCCAAAAAAAACAGAAAACTTCTGTGCATGTGTTCCTCTCCGAGGAGAGGCTGGAATAGTGCAGACTCCACAGGATGGCTGATAGTTGTGTCATATTATGTATTTCTAGAGCTGTGAATTTTCAGTTAATTTGCATTGTAACATCTTGTGTACCAACATTGTAAGAGATTAGGTATAGAAGCATGAGGTTAATTATATATATGCCTTTTGTATAGGCAATTTCAGCAGTAGCTAGAGATGCAAGCAGCTGGTCTTTGTGATCAGTCTTACACTGTTAGACCATATTTTCTAAACAGTGATGAGCACTGGATTCTCTCTCTTTTGTCTTTGAAATGATCAGTTGTAGTACCTTTTTAAGCTGTGTTTCCAAATTTATGGAGGAAAAAGAAAATAAGGGATAGTTGTGTTACCAATACACATAATCAGAAATGATACTAGGTACTACTGTCGGATTTTGGTGAGGGGAAGATTACGTGAGAGAGCACTTAAAAGTGCTTACTTGGCTTTTTTTCTTTCTTTTCTAAAACACCAGATGGAATTCAACTGGGGATAAAAACAAGCACTCCCCCCCACCCCCACCCCACCACCCTGTCATACACAGGCAGGAAAAAAAAAAAGAGAAAATGTTATAAATTAATGACAGTTTTTTGCTATGATAATCACTGTTTTACTTTAATAAGTAATTTTGCGAAGGTTTTTACTATGATGGTGAACTATTGTAGGGCTATGCTACAGCTGTGTCTAATACAGGGAATGAGAATATTTTCTTCTTTATTCAAAGCTTTGGGCAAAAAATACTGTCACAGAAATCATAGATAATATGGAGGATAAAATATATCCTGTTGATGTTGCAAAGCTTTATTTCAAATACAAGGACAGCATAAACCCAGAGTGCAAAGTTCAAGTAGTTTTGGAACATCATAAGAATAACATTAAAAACTAATTCTTCACATGCACTTCAAAAACCTGAAGGTACCCAACAAATCAAGAAACTTTCCCCATAAAACATTAGTGTTTGTAATCAAACCAGCAATACACAAATCCCCATCACTTGATCTTCTCGATTTATACTGCTCGCTCTTCTGTTTTTATTGCACATATTTCAGTTCTTCCTTTTCTGTACACACTCAGTTTAAATAAAGCTGAGTTCTCCCCAGAGACTACACAAACCCAGCTTTGCATTGGATAGCCTGTTGATTTACTCCATCTGAGTATAAAGAAATGACCTCTGCAATTACTGCAGAAATGCGAGCAAAAGCTGGGTGAGGTAACTGGGAAAGGATTTCAGGCATGAAGCATTTTCCCTTTTTTGGTCAATGTGGTCTGCAAGTCCCCAGCTGGTAACATTGGTGAGATCACTGTGTGATGTGTGATGTACAAAAAGGCCAAACTTTCGTGTTCTTTTTATCCATTGAATACAGTATTTAGCAATATTTGTTCCAATGTTCGTTGACCTTTAGTGCAACTTAAATCAGATCAAAGACAACAGAAGCAATTTTGGTTTTAAGACTTAAAAAGCAAGTTTTATTTCCTCCTTACAGTTCCATCTGTTTGTTTCCTAAAATTATTTATTTTGGCCAGAAGGATTATTTTTTATTATTATTTACTTTCATTCATTCATTCGAAGCTGTGAGTTCCTTTCTACTTGGGAAACAAATCCATGTTCACTGCTGGGATTAATTTTCCTGCATCTCTGTTCACATCTATACTTGCATGATGTAGGCAGGCAGGAGCTGGCGCGCTCCCTCTGTTTTATTTGGATTGTCCAGAAGTTGAGGATCATAAAACAAGAAAAACTCACCTGATTTTTGGAGTCTGTCAGAAAACTGTCAAAGCTGAGGTTTAGATAGGGATCACTAGAAATGCCAGAATGCCCATTTTGTGAACTGGTTTCCTTGGTATCTAATCAAATTACAGCATTTGTTGTCCTTTAACTGAGAAAAATGCCTGACCTTGCTCTAGTAGGTACAGCGGAAGGTGTTTCATTATAAGCAGCATCTGTTACTCAAGGTTTAATACTTGTGTCCACTAGTTTTGTGATATTTTAATGCCAGTCTGAACCTTAGAGGGGAGGAGGCCAGTGAAAGGAAGCAGAAATTGAGGCCAGGATAGATGAGGTTCAAATGTTTTGAGTTAAAATGCAACAGTTTCCCAAAAATGTTTACTACCAGAGTTACCTGATAGCTTTTTTGATAAGAAGCTTATTCTACAGGCAAGGAAATGCAGCAGTTCAAACCTGATTTGTTTTCAGCAAGGCCTTTAAAGCACCCTACATTAGGCATTATAATTTAGTTTAGAGAGGGGTTAGTATAGGAAACTCCCTTTGCCCAAGGAACTGGATGATGGGGAAAGGGCAGTGAGTTTGGTTTTGGGGGAGATCGTCTGGTTAAGGAGAAGTTATTAATTAGAAGATCCCAAGGGACAATTAGAGATTGGTCTGTTGTTTTATTTTCCTTAATGACCAGGTAAAAACCATCTGGTGGTGCTGACACAGCTTGGGATTGCATGTGTTGGGAGCATTGCCAAGATAGAGGAGGACTGGAGGATTGGAAAGAAAGTGTAAGATGAAATGACCAAGTGTATGGAACTGAGGCTACTTAGTGGTCGTGACACAGCTGCAAACCAAATAGTAGGCTGTATGGGTAAAAAGCTCAAGTGAGAATTTCTTTAGATATTAGGGGCTTTTAGGGATCTATGTCTGGTAGGAAGAGAAGTACAAATGTTCTTTAGATTTTCTTTTACTTGTATCAATCCTTGAGTTTTGGATCAAGTTCATGAAATATGAAAGAGTTGTAAATTGCATTTATAAATATATTTCATTCCAAGGCCTTGGTCCTAGATTATTATCTGAGAAATAATGCAAAATATGTTGTCTAATCTGGTATCCTATTTAAGGTAATGCTATGGTATGTGTAGCCAGTGTTTCTTTTACACCACTGTATGTGATATATTTGGGAAGCTTCAAAAAGCTTTCTTCTGCAGAAAGCCAAATCCATTAAGCTGGGAGATATCTCTGGCTGGGTATCTGGACCCAGAGGTTTTTTGAAGCAGCTAATCTGCTTGGGACAGCTCTTGTCATTCTGCAAATGCAGCAAAAATACTGTCTCATTGCAGTTTACTTCAGTTCAGTAACTGATTCATTCAAGGCTGAGAAACTTCGGGAAGTTAACAGAAAAAAAAACAACACACAAAACCCAAAGCGGAAAATCCTAAAATCTTGTTTCATAGAAAAAAACGAGCAAAAATTCAAATCTCATCACTGAAGTATTGTGGACACAGTGTTTAAAAACTGTTGGTTCAATCCGTTAACTGCAGGTACTTGTGAGTAAACCAGTTAATAATATGCAGAAAGTCTGTTTTAATAAATTCTGTTAAATGCATTCTTTCTTTTTAAAAATTAGTATGATTAACAGGCTGGCTGGCTAAAAGCAGTCTGAAGCTGTATTTTTTTCTTCACTTTAATGAAATTCGAATTTACATTCAAAAGAAAGCAGATATAAATTAAGAGTAAGTAAATTAGTCCTCTACAGTAAGTAGGAAATGTAATTTACTATATTCTGCCTTAACGTCTAAGAATTAAACTTACAATAAATGTGTTAGTCAATGGAATTGCTTAAGTGAATATGTGGGGTATTTTTGTTGGCAAAAAGAACCATTTATTAAAAAAAAATAATAATCTATGTTTGGTTAAAAAAAACAAACACCACCAAACAAAACAAAAAAACCCAAAACACAACTCCCCAAAACTTAGGTAGCAGGTACCAACCCTTCTAGTGGAAAACAACGAAAGAACATGAAAATACCAAAAACCCACCACATTTTCTAATTAAATTAAGGTCTTTTTCTTGCTAATTAGAATCAGTGTAATGTGTGTCACAGAAAGGTTGCATGCTGACCCCTCACAGCTCCTAGAATCCTGCTTGACTCCTGAGCCATGATTAAAAGTATGGGCAAGGACATTCACCTCCAAACTTTATTTCCAGGTCACAGGGGAACTGAACTTCATATTGAGTGCTTCAAAGCACAAAAGATTTTGCAAGTATACTTAACATTTAAAAGGAAAAAACAATACAAAAAACCCCACACCAAAACAAAAGGCTTTTCTCATTCTCAGTGGGCTGCTGTAGCTTAACTCATCTGTTATGTCCCTTCTAGCCTTGCTCTCAGCTACAGCTTGGAGAGGATTATGTTCCACACCAGAAAAACAGGTCTCAACGTTGTTGATGACACTTCAAGAATCTCAAGAAGGATTTAAGAGAGATATAGGAAGTGGCCAGTCACCCATGGTACAGAGAAGGACTTGCAGGAATCAGGTTTAGTATTCTTCTCCCTGCGCAAGGTCTTGGTCTCCATTCAGTTAGTCAAAGGCACCTACCTCTCCCTCCCCCTGTGCTCAAAATTAAACTCCACCCTTAATTTTGGCATCTTTCATCAACCCAAATTCATCATGATTTTGGAAAGGCAGCTGCATTCTCTTACCCTGCAGGGATTACTTCAGAGTTGTGCTTGTGGGTGTTGCGTAGTGCCACAGCTGTGCCAAACAAAGCTTAAGAGGCTTTTTTGGTGGGTATAAATTAATTCATTAATCTTACTCTATTACATGTTGGGGTTTTCTTCAGGAGTCTTGACGAAAATTATAATCTCTTTCTCCGTTGCTTCCCTTACTTTTGTGGTGCGTTTAAGATAGCTGCATAAAAATACATCTGTTTGGTCATTAACTCAGATGATGTTAATTAAGTCTATGGGTCTTTACTACACACATATGGTGGACTTCCATTTTCCTTTCTAGACAGAAGATCATTTGACTGGGACACTTGGCTGTATCACCACAGGTTTCCCTTCATCCAGTATGTTGTTCAGTCTATGCAACAGGTTCTGCAGGGCCTGGAGAATATGCAGATTTGCACTTTCTCACTGTTCTAGCAATTTTGCTTTTGACAAAGTGAGGATGAAACAGCTCTATTCCAAAGTTTAGCTGGAAAGTGTCACTTCTGTACTGTAACAAAAGATGGAAATCATTACTTAAAGGTTTAATAGAGGAGCAACAGGAGCTCAGTCTTTCTGCTAAGTTACTCAGCTTCATTATTTCAGGATCTTTCAGTCTACAGTAGCCACCACAGAACAATGTATTCCTGTGGAGCTTGCCAACAAGGGGTGGTCTCGGACTGTTGTCTGGATGAGGAGATCATCCCTCCCTAAGAAGTAAACTGAGAAGTCTGGTTGAGCTGAACTGCACCAGTGAAGAGGCATAACTCTTCACCCCTAAGTGATAGTTTGTGTTCCTTTATCGGTGTTGTAAGAGGGACTCTGAAAATAGATGCTTTCAAAACACAACAGAATAACTTCTGACATTAACACCAGACTGTAAACAGCAAAACTTCCAGTTGTGTGTATTAATCTAAAAGCTTTCTCATAACAAGGCTCAAGTTCTTCCTCGGCTGAGCGTTGTGGTCCCTTTGCGATGACGTGTGAGATGATGTGGGACCATGTGCTGTGTGGAACGTGCTGCTGGCATGCTGAAATCTGCAGTGTTGGCTGATTGGTTGGCATAGGCAGGAGAGAGATTCCCAAGGAGTGTTTCTAAAAAGAAATGACTACTTGAGAAAAGAGATATTTTTATCTTCTGTTTTTAAAATAAAGCAGTGAGTATGTGACATTCTAGGCTAGTCTGTCAGAGTTGCTTTATTTGAATGACATTATGTTCTTTGCAGCTTTTTTGTACTTTCTTCAAGTACACGAAAAAAAGAATCAGAGAATCATAGAGCGGTTTGGGTTGGAAGGGACTTAGATCATCTAGATCCAAGAAGATAGTTGCTAACTGTGCAGATGAAGTGATCTCTTCATACCCATTGTACTTTACTGTCATACTGAGACATTTCTGAAATACACTTCATTTAGATTAGAGGGAATTAACATAGGAAAGGAGACATGGAGAGTCTGAAACAGCAGTGTGCCTCCCATAGGGAGGAAAGGGAGCCATTGCTGATGGGGGAAGTGGGATGCCAACAAGGCAGCTGCCGGGGAAATGGGTGATGGCCACTTAAGGAAATGGACAAAGCCAAGAAGTGAGGGCAGGAAAGGGACAGTGGTGGAGACCAAGGGAAGTTGCTGGCAAGTCTAATGTGTTTTTAAAAATTGGATGTTCTTTTCATAGTTGAGAAGTTCACTGCTCTGAATGTTAGAAAATGAAAGCAAGCCTTGCTGTCAAGTGCAGAGGTCATGCTACAAAGCTGTTGTGCCTGTAGCATCCCTGAACTGTATCTTTAGCATTTCTGTGCACTTACGTTACTAACTGTAGAGCCAAGTCGATCTTCTCTGTCCTTAGTATGAGAACTAGAGAATTAAGAAAAACAAACTTTTTTTCACTACTGGTGCAGCGCTGGATAACAGGTTGGTATGACTACTGAACTTGAAAAGCAACTTCAATCTGTCTAAACATGGGTGAAGCTGATAGATTTGTCCCTGCTTTGTCCAGGAGCTGACGTGGAAGGTGAGGCAAAAACTGGAGCTGCCCATTCCCCATGAGCAGAACCAGGGCACTTCAGGGTGACCCATTTGCTTTTCTTCTGCTAGCACAGTCCATGTGTGGCACTGAGTGCCTCAAAGAGTCAGTTACAACCCACCAGACCTATGCAATGGTGTTATGTTTGTTTTTTCCTGTACACCTTCTTTCCTTTCCACTTGCCCCACTTTGTCATCCGAAATGAACTGATTTTGTTACGTATGGAAATGAAGCAGAAACAATAAGAAGCATGGGGTTTTTTGTTTTACTTTTCCTTAATGAGCTTTAGGTAGCTCTGGAACTAGATAATGAAGAAACCACAATGCAACTGCGTTCTACTCATGTAGAGAAGGTCTCCTCTCCAGTCTCATTTTGGAAGCATCAATGCTAACAGGTTCCCATGAATAGTGTTGCCACCTCAGTGACTTCAGCATTTTGAATATTCTAAATCACAACGTGTTGTTGCTGATTGACTTTTGTTTTGAAGAACAGTATGCCCTGATTTGGCTTCTTTCCTTTTATGATGTAAGCAATGACTTAATATTGGGTTGTATCTTCTGTTGTCATTTACTTTCTACTCAGCATGTATAGCTTTATTGATTACTGACATACCTTTATTGTTTATTACATGAACAGTTTGTTCCATTTGATTTTTGATGAAGTATGTAGCTTAATTCGAGCTTCTTTCTTAATTCCTAAAGAGGAAGCGTAGCCTTAAATGATTTGAAAAAAGAAAGCCACAGCTTTTGTGCAGGAGCAGGAGACCTTCTTGCTGTTGATGTTTTAGCTGCAGAAAACTATCTTAAACCTGCTTCAGAGAAGAGTTTAAAAAGTTGTTTCTGCCATTCTAGTGAGCTGCTTAAAATTGTTTAAGCAATAACATGCTAAAGTCCTAAGATCTTCCAGAAAAAAATCCCTTCATATTTAGTGGACATTAAAACCAAAATAACTAGATTACGTGTGTAGACTTACCAGTCCTGCTGTTTGGTCAGGGATTTAACAGATTCCCAGACATCTAACAGCTACTCCTGGAATCGACAAATGCCAAATACACTCCAGACAACTCTACAGCTGAGTAGCAGGGATTCTCATGTGTCCTGCTTTGCGATCTGCCAGTACTGGCAGGTTTGAATGTCTTTTCACAGCAGTGCTGGGAACTTGTAAAATGTGTAATATTTTTCCATTTCAAGAGAGAAGTTTTGGAAAGAAACAAATGACATCCTCCAAACACATTTGTTTGTTTAATAGGAACTTCTTAATCTGAACAGGATTTTAGCTCTCATAGAAATAGTGAGGCTTTTTATTTATTTTTTTGCTTTCAGTCTCTAATGTTAAGTACCTTCTGTCTGCTCACATCTGATGGAATTACATAGGGAAATATTAGGAAACAGCTGTAGGATTCTCCTCTTCCAGGAAACACACTGGGAAGTACCTGATATCTGTCAAGGCATTAAGGAGGGAAAAGGGAATTTTCTTCAGAAGTTTATGAACTTGAAAGTAAATTATCTCTTGAAAGTATATTCAGTATTTTACACAGATGTGAATTCAATCCTAAACTTAAATTAGTTTCAGGTTGTTTAAAGTATGTTTTAGTTTTATGCATATCTTACCTTGTTTTAATTTACTTTTTAAACTGACAGTCTTTAATATCTATCTTCATAGCTTTAATGCTGCTAAACACTCTTGTATTCCTGGTTTATTGCCTTGTTACACTTCATAGTTGCAATATGTTCTTTTTATTATAATTATTTGTGTCTTACACCATACTCTTTTTCTGGATATTCATCGTTTGCATATGGTTGTTCTCTTTTAGTAAAGAAAGGTTTATAGTTGTTGAGACATTTAATTTTCTACATGATGTATTCAGCTTCAATTTGGAAGTATTTTCACTAGCAGTTATGAGTAACATAAGTCGTAATTTATGACTATATTATCCCTATTTTATATTGAGTGGCAATCATGTCTTTATAAACTACAAAATAACCTTGTTCTGCTCCATGTTATTTGCAGTACGTAATGCAGTATATTGCAGTACGTAAATGATACCCTGTAACTTCCTAGTTTTCTCATGGATTTGGAGAAACGTTATTGCCTCACAATACATTAATTTCTGATTGGGAGGAGTTTTATATTCTCTTTTCACTTTTCCTTTTGGAAGAGCTCTTTTGGCCTTACCTTGAACTATGAGCATTCACATAACAAATCAAACTCTCTACCAAAAAGAAATCCTCCCACCTCCAGACATCTATCAGAATGCAGTCTGTAGTTTCAAATGCCTATGATAATTTCAGTTTTATTAGAACAAAGCAAAAAATACCATTCTCCCAACACACCAACCAACTCCATGAGAATTCTAAGCAAAACCTCAGACAAAATAAAATAGAAGGTGAATTTATTTCTCTTCTCATCAGAAGAGATGTTGTGAGACTCTGAGGTCTCACATTTTCAGGAAATCATAGGATCTGAGCTCAAGTCAGGATTTCCAAGACTTAGTTTATTTTCTAGTCTACAGTTCTACTTTGTCCTGCTACTTCGTAAGAGATGCTTCCAAAATTTAAAACTCAAAACAAAATTCCCTTCGTAAAAATACATTTTGAATTTTTGTTTGGAAGGTAATGGAAAAGGTGACTTTGAAAAATATATTTTAAGTCTAAAATTCCAAGAAGGGACCATCTCCAGTGTGTTGTTATATCAACATTTTTGCACTTGTTGTCAAAGAGAAAGAAAGGGGATATGGGTTTATTGATCCTTGTGGAGTTCACCATTGACTTCATTTCTTCCACTGACAAATGCACCTAACTTGATGTATATTCAAGTCTTACTGTTGCATTTTTGTGCCAGTTTCTACAGTTTCTGCATCTCAGCTTCAATTGGGGAGAAAAATATGTACTAATTTTGGGTGTGTGGGGGGGAAATTATCACAGCTATGTTTCATAATGTTCACTTGTTTCTTAATGAAGGGATTCTTGTTGAATTTTTTTCTCCAGTTTTTTTGCAGTGTTTTCTATTTTCATTTCCTTTCTTGATCCTTTTAAGATCACCTCTTAGAAAACATGCTTGTTTTATGGTTGCACAAACATATTGTTATTGAAGATTAATCTGAACTAAATGCACAGGGTCTTTTGTTTAAAGGATTAGTGTGTTAAAGTTTAAATATGAATTCTGGGACAAAGAAAGACTAAAATTATTTTGCTTAGAGTCAGATATAAGATTGAGTTAAGATATGCTAATAGATAAGTATGATACCAAAAGTTATTGCAACTGAAAAAAAAATTGAAAGAAACAAGAAGGATGGCAAATCCTCTTTATGAAAAGTAAAGAGGAATAATTTATATAATAATTGTGAAGATACGTATAACAATTTTGACATAAAATACTGGACACAAAGTAGTGGCAAACTTAGATCACTAAAAAAAGAAATCTGATTTCTTGATGATCCCACTGGAAAAGAGAGGTCAGCTTCAAAATATAATACCCCTTTTTGCTTTACATCCAAATATACAGCTTGTGGTTAAAATTTATAGGAATTACATCAGTGATTCATTGCATGCCTGTGATTAGTTACAGCATGGAATCAAAATCTTTCTGAATTGGAAAAATATCACCTGACCCAACTGAGTCACCTTTTTAATAACTGATGTCTGATCTTTTCACAGATGTTGATGTAAAGCAAGAGGGATGGGAGAACATCTTTCGAGTTAAACTTCTAACTGGCACACTTTAATTAGTGGTATCCTGAGAAAGATTTGTTTCTGAAAAGATGATTTTCTCTTTTCGGAGATTTTCTGATCAGTTTTGAAATAAAACTGTAGAGGAAAATTAAGCAGGGAGAGCAAAGCCAGGAATTAAACCTGGATCTTGTGTTCTATGACTTGTCTCTGTCAAGAGGATACTGAAGGTAGTATGACTCCATTATGTGCTAGAAGCTGAGCATTTGGTTAAGGGCTTTCCTAATGGGATTGTTAGAAATTTGAAGTAGTTAAAACTGTAAATATTTTTTAACTGATTTAAGGTTTACTGACCTGGCACACCGAGGAATGGTTAAACTATAGAGAGACATTTATAGTGCTTAAGTCTGCAGAACATGGTCTATACAGAAGGTATTGATGTCTTATACATCACTGTAAAATACATCAAGGATTAGTATTTTGTAATTTTTTTCTATGTTTTGATGTTTTTATTGCACCCTCTTAATTATTTCATGTGTTTCTAGCAGATATTTTGACAGAAATGACTGATAAGTTTACAGGACAAAGAGAAAGGATAAGGATTACTTGCAAGAAGGAAGGAAGGAAGCTGAAGGCTGAAGGGAAGAAGAGACATAGTGCGCAGAGATCAGGAAGAGCATCTTCCTAATGGCCACGTACCTTATGCTTTTGTGCATGGCTGGTGGTGGCTGTTCTTGTAACAGTACAGCATGAGTTGTCTTAGCCAGCCACATCTCTCTTCTCCATGGGATGTAATCCAAGGTGGAATCTAGAGGCAGAAGCAATCCTCTGTCTCCTACATTGCGGGGAGATAGTTTTGCATGGAAACCTTTGTAAAGCTCTTGGCATGTGGAAAGTTCTCAGTCCTGTGGGCACAGACTGCTGGGACCATGATTCAGATGACTAATGTGGGCAGCAGCTGTGTATAAGAGAGCATTTTGAGTGTAGCAGAAGAAAAGGCTAAGGCTAGAATGAGGTAAGTCTGTGATTCCACTTAGGATGTGCCTGTATGCCTGTGAGTCACTGGCTAAGCGTGCAAGGTGAGAGTTATCTTGGCTTAAACTGAAGTGTTTTTTCTCTTCCAGAAAATGAATCATCTGCTTCTGAGTGTATCTTTATTTCTTATTTTTTATGAAGTAGCAGTTTTCAAAGGCTTTGGTACATTCAAATATGTGGGGTTTACTGGCATAGCAGAGGACCTTTCAAGTGAAGGTAACTCACTCACCTGTTGGGGCTAGTATTTTTTAGCCTTTTCCCAGAAATATGCCTGAGTGATCAGGACAGTACCAGAAAGACTGTCCTGCTGGCATTGCATCTGTATTCCCAGAGGTGTCATTGCATAGACGATAGCGCAGTCAAAATTGCAAGTAAACTTTCAGTCTACTTAAGTTTTTTCTTCTTACCTTGTCCACTTCTAGCTTTGAAGGGAGTAATTTTGTTGTGTTAAAGTGTGGAAAAGAGGATCTGCTGCCCCTGGAAACACTGCGCCTGGGCCTGAAGTTGTCCTGGTACTGAGGAAGCTCCAAACTGTTAGTTTTCTCTTTGACTTTACTAGTATAAAAACTGTGTAGGTAGTGGTTGAGCAGACCTGTTACATCAGAGACGCAGTCTGGAAGGAGGGTGGCAGTGCTGGCAGAAGACCAAGAGAGCCTTCAAATTCTGTGTGTCCTCATGGACAGTGCCATGGGGGTAGTTATGAAGCATCACGAGATACAAGATGGCTTGCAACCACAATTAGTTTATTTGATTTTTTTTCTTGCTCTTGGGGGAGTTGTATCTGTTCAGATAACATACTTTCTATGTTTTCCTTTATACCTATGAAGAGAATAGGTAATGAGATACATAATTCATATGTTTTGTTGTAGATGTTAGCAAAAATATAAGCAGCTGGATTTGGTGCATTGGGAGCCACATTAGATGTATAGATGGATCCCTCTTGGCATTGACATGCATTTGATGTGCTGAATCAAGAAGAGGAGCTACTTCAGACAGACAAGTCCCATTTTCACACCTTTCTCTGACTCTTACCAAGCAGCTTAGGCTTCAGACTCTTCAGCTCTTGTTAGTAAAGGTTATGTTAAAGTGAGCTCAGGTGGCTAACTAGACTTTGGATCATCCATCACCTGTGTGTCAGCTTGATTCTGAGACAAATAGTTCACAAGGCAGAAGGAATACCTACTGCTCATATCATGAATCTATTAGGGAAGGAATTGGTGCTGACTGGGCTGGGTGATTCCCACTGTGACACAGGTAATCCTGCATGAGTTTTGCCTGTGGCTCCATGTCTCATTCCTTTGGTCCAGCCTCTGATGAAGCAAAGGCCAGCATGTTGTCAAGCCCAGATCCGTAGTATGTGTCATCTGCACCCAGGCCTCACTGTCAAAGGCTATGGCAAGTTACCTTCTGAAGAAGATGGTCTCATGGGCAGAGTATCCACTACTGAACTCAACAGCTTGTGACTAAAGGCTTCAATATTGTGATCAGGCAGAATCCTCTCCTAACTTTGAGTTACATGGAGGCTGGGGTGGGGAAGTAATTTTCTGTTCTTTTTTCACTGCGATAGTTGAGTTTTTCTTGACTTGGGGATTTCCTCAAGGTGGTGGCTTTTTTACCAGTGTCACTTGGATTTTAAAATAATCTAGTTATTTCTTTTTAATTCAGCATCTTATCATCACTGTCTCAGAAGTAGTATGCGCCTATCTGCACCTTTTTATCTGTGGTGTGTGATCAACTGAACTGTATTTCTCTGTCTGACTGAAGGAGATGTTGAGATACTGAGGTGGTTCTTGCTCGGTCATAACGACCTGGCACTCGGATTATTCCTGATAGAACTGTGGCTGTGGAACCGACCTATGATTTCAGTCCCACAGAGGTTAATTTCTCAGCTGATCAGTCATTTGATGAGTCCCGCCTTCTCTCTCTTTCAATAATGTGTTTGGGAAAGATTTCAGAAGATAATTCATATAGCTTATTTTCCCTTGCTAGGCAAAATACAAGCTTCCTTTTTTTTTTTTGTTTGTTTTGACTTTTTTCTTCATATCTGCATAGCTGCAATTAAATATAGAAAGCATTGGGAATTTTTCTGTCTTGTTAATTAATTTTTGCTGGGCCAAGTGCCTTAATTTCCTTATGATGTCTTCTGAAGATATTTCTATTTTGAGGTAATGAGAACATTAAATTGTGCATATTTTTCATACTAAATATGTTTGAACTTTTTGCAGGATAGAAAGTATATGATGTGTTTTATAATTCAATATGATTACCATTGTGAACTTTAGTCACTGGAGCTAATCAGTAAGTGGTTTGTTGTTACAGCTGGTTGTTAGGTTTTCATTCGTGGCATGAAATTCTTCTTCATATTTCTTAATTCTCTGACTAACCTCACTTTCCCATGATATGGCAAAGAAAAACAGGGTGATGCTACAATGCAGGCTAGCTATTTGCTTTTGTATATAACAATTTCTAGGGGGAAAGGGGTCAGGAAAAGAATCACTACAGTTCTGAGGATGACCTGATGTTACTGTGTTATGTCCAGGAGTTGGATTTTCCACTATTAATAGCTTTTGAACATGTATAAGTAGGATTGGTTCATCTTGAGTTTTCTTTGTTTTCTCAAAATACTGAAGTTGTCAATCATTGCAGAGAATCCTTAGGACTTACCTAAGATAGTGAAAGTCACCGGCAGAGAGGTACTCTTAATTGGAGGATATATAACTTTATAATTTAAAATTCTATTTTTACCATTAATAATAATCTGATGGATATTTACTTTAATTTCTCATACTATTTCCTGAAATTGGCACTTCTTGAAAGATGGAGAAGCTTTTGAGAAAGCTGCCTTTTTCTTAAAGTTTGGATTTAAATTGCAGAATAACGGATTGAAAAGAATTTTGATGTATAAATTCTAAATTAGATAATGGAAAAACAGGTGTTTCTTAATTTACTCATAGCAGTAGCCTTTAAGTGAATCATCATGCGTTAAAGTAGTCTGATGGTAGAAACGTGAACATTGTCTGACTGTGATGGGAAAAACTTAAGAAGAGTGGGAAAGGAAAAAGGCAGGATAACTCCTTTAAATGAAAGAAGCTTAAATATTCAGACACATCAAAACATTATTGGAAACAGATTTTTGGACAAATTTCCTATTGCAACTATGTATGTGTTTTTCCATCATCCTCATATTTTAAGAGTGTGGGTGGAAAATAAGCATATTAGTCTTGAATGCAAAGGGTAGGCCTATATCATCATCAAATTTGTTATACTCATCTACCTCTTCCACAATATTTTTCCTCAGCAAAGACAGTGTGACAGGTAGGTACAGTTACAAAACTCGGGGAAGATTATTTTGCATTAAATGTCTGCTTAGCAAGATACCACCTACATAAAACCTCATGTGTATTTATTATGGGAAACTGTTTAATCTTGCATTTAATAATTGATTCAGTCCTCCTAGTATCTTCAGGCCTATTTCAGAATTAAACCCTAAAAACATTGGAACCAACAAAAGTAGCTTTTGTCACATATTCTTTCTTTTAATTTAGATTAGTTATGATATGTAGTCAAATATTTTATTTAGAAATGTGTTTTTTTTCAGGATGGGAAGAAGAAGTTTGACAAGGAAAGTGAGAAATATTATTCCATCCTAGAGAAGCACTTAAATTTATCAGCAAAGAAGAAAGAATCTCATTTGCAAGATGTAAGCAGTAAACATACTCTTACCCAGTTTCACGTTTGCATAGAGATCATGGTAGCAGACTGGTTCTCTTCAAGACTTGCTGTGTTTTTTTAATGTGAAATTGGGGTGGTTTCTTGTGGTCACACTTCTTGTGAATATAAATTCTTGTGTGGGATTAATATGACCTTAATAAGTCTTAAATATTTTAAGAAGGCAATGTACTACGTGTTCAACTTTGTGTATTTCAAGTACAGCTAATGTTTATTGGTCACAAAACCATAATTATATCACTACAATAAAAATGTGACTTTTATAAGGTATTTGCAGAATATTTGAAAGTCAGTTATTTTTGCTATTTAATTTATTACATTATGAAATGCTTTTGTTTCACATAGACTTTAATCTGGGAGACTGATCTGAGACAACCTTAATGATGCTTTTTTCTTCTTTTTCACCTTATTCTGAGTCTGCAGCATCATGCCCTGAAATGGTGTCCACAACTTCAGCTTTGAAGAGTCTGTATGACTAATTCTTTTCTGTTAAAAAAACAAACAATGAAGACTTGTAGTTTAACAGGAGGATTCCAGGGCTTTTTCAGTATGCTGGTAGAAATAATTATGATTTGCATTTGAGGCAAATTACAGTAAAACCAGCAATTTGATATCAATGACACTTTGGGATTTGTGCCAAAAGTAGTTAAAAATTACTTGATGAGACTATTCTTATCACAGTGGCTCTAAAATCATGGGGATTAATTTGCAGATTGAGTTCAGTTTTCACAGAAGATCACTCAGTCACAAATTGTAGGATTTCTTTTCATGTTTACCAATAATACCAGTATAATACCAATAATTACCAATAATACCAAAATTCCAATTAAATGAGGCTTAGCTATTAAAAATTTGCAATAATGTTTATAATCCTGAGTCGCCTATATAATAATTACTCTAGGTAAGACAATAGTTGTGTAGAATTGCTTAATTATTCCACTTGCATGTCAAAGTTTTATATACGTACAACTTTCACTTTTTCTGAATACCGTGTGTATTGCTGAGAAGCAGTTCTGTTAGAGACAGCACCAGCTCCTGGGAGGGGGGGGGGGGGGATGGGGGGAAAATTATCAAAATGTGGAAAAGTTAACTTAATCATCAATTAATGCTAGAATAGAAATGAAATAAAATATTTTACTCTGGACACATGAGGTTAATTGCAGACTAAAAACAGCAACTGAAGTGAAAAGTAACAACTGGGAATCTAATAAACTGTGGTAGAATAACAACGGATTTGGCTCAAGTTTATAAACTAATGGAAAACCAGAATAAATTTTTCCACTGTGTCCTTAAATGACGTCTCTGGATTTAAAAATGTTGTAACTGAGGCTGAAGTTTTTTGCCTTTCTGAATGCCCTGCTTATAAAGCACTTAGGGCATAACTTGTCATTTCTGTCTTCTATGGTTTTGTGCAGCTGTAGGTGTGTTGAATCAGTGATATGGACACACCATAAATAGAATGTATCAGCAGATCAGTACCAAAAATGTTAACTGGGTATCTTTTGGCCTGTATCTGTACCAGAAATAAAAGGAAAGCCAAGCACCAGTTCCGTGCCTGAAATCCAAGTGATTGATGTTAACTCACATATAGAGTGATTCCAGTGAGCTCCATTTGTAGCCTGTGTGGCCAGGACAGAGTTCCTGGAGCAGTCCACAGCAGAGCCAGGGCACGAGCAAAGAGCCACAGGGTGCTGGTGACTGGGGCTGCAAGGCTCAGTGCAAGTGAAGGGAAGTTCTCGCCTCAAGGCAACCCCATGCATTTAGTGAGATGGGATACCTTTTACTGACTGCTGCTGTCACTGAAAAATACTTTTTTTTAAGCCATTGTTCCTTTGAATGTTGAGGTTTCTTGGTACCTTATCTCATTATGTGGGTTAAAGAGCACTGTGATGAGCAAGGAGTAGTTCTTGTACCCTTTTGGGCTATTTTACATATCTCACTTGAGTACAATTGAGAGCAGCTTAATTAGGCATCTAAAGTTTGATGGTCTGAACATATTCTATAGAGAGTTATTTGCATATATTCATTTAATTGGTGTGCGTTGGATATTTATGAGCCTGCAAGACTGCTTGTGCAGTTTATACAGATAACTAGACTTTTTTTTCCTATAACATCAAAAAGAAACTTCATAATACTGTCTTTTTAATGCCTACAGTATTCCACAGTGCAGCAGAAAATGGTCAGAATTGAGTGATACATAAAAGCTAATAATCTCCTGATTTTATTTCTCTGAAATCTGTTCCAGAACCAGGCCTAAATATAGAGCAAAGGCTTCATCTCCAAGCTTATGTGAAATTCCATATGCATTTTAGTCATATCCTACATTACTTACCTTAACTAGATATCATACAGAATTACAGCCATCAAATCTTTTTGGTTTTTTACATGCAGCTTGAAGTCATACAAAAATGTTAAAATCCTTCCAGCTTTTGAAACTTTAAAATCACTTTCAAAATGTTCAAATCTGAAACCTCAGAGTTCACACAAATTCGTAAGTTTCTATGGAAGAAGTATTTTGGAAATGGTGATTTAGTCCCTGTACACTAGTAACAATTATGGCATTAATGTAAGAACCCATCCATATTTGACATGGCACTTGGTTGTCATAAGTATCATTACAACTACAATCTGCTTAAATGCTGTTCAGAATAGGGTTGGATTTAATTAGGGGTTTAAATACTTTTTCTGAGTCAAAGACTGAAAGACCTCATTTCTACAACTAGATTCTATTATTTGCTTACAATTATATATGAAAGCTGAGGTCTGTCTCAAGTGCTTATTGACAGCACTTGTGTGAGTGAATAGCTATTCAGCTATGTAGCACTGGCTTTGATGTATTTTTTTGTGAAATAAGACTATTAAGAGAGTATCAAAGAAAACGGTAGCCAAATGCACCATAGGAATGGCACATGGCAGAGTTAATTCTGCAGTAAAGTGCTGGACTGTTGGACTTCTGAGTGCCTGATTTTTGCTTCATACTGTTAGTTTGTGAACTCCATTTCCTGATCAGGTTTTTATAAGCATGGGAAGGAAATGCTAGTACCGCATCATTTGAAGCATATCATTGAGGCCTATGCTTTGAAGCAGTGTTGGAGCACTGTGCTGGGGAAGTGAATCAATGTTGCTAAAGAGTCTGTGCAGCCAAATCATGGTAGTAGCATCTTGTTGACTAAAGAAGCAGTGTTAATTATATATGGTACTGTTGCAGGCCAAGTCCTGCCTGAAGGGAAACATCGACTTTTTGCATTTTTATTGTTGAAAATATGAAAACACTGGTCTATTTGCTGGTTTAGTGTTTGCTGTCAAGGGAAGACAGTATCTAGCTTTTCCAGTTTTCGTTTATTTGATTTTTATTTTTTTTTTAGTGCCAGAGTTGAACTAGAGAATATACGGAAATATACTGCTATATTTTAACTGGCAGATGTCAAAACTAACTGAACTGGTGTTACTCATGTTGTTGATACTTGATAGAATTTCTTTCTGACCTAAGACCAAAACCTAACTAATGCAGCCCAAAAGAGGTTTGCGTGAGAAAATGATTAGTTATGAAGGAAGATGAATTAAAATTAAATCTGCATCTCTTCCTTAAGCATTATCCACATACTATACTACCTGTCTATTAGGTTCTTCTCCTATGGCTTGTTTAAATTGAGGGTAAAAGTCTGTTACTCTTTATCAGTTGATAAGAGTTAATTCTTTAGCTATCTAGGCAGAAGATGCTGTTTTGTTAGTGGATCTTCATGTTGGTTGCTATTAGTCAGACACTTCCGACAAGTATTGCCTTGTGGTTCTGGCATTTGAAAATTAAAACATGAAAAATAATTGATTTATGAGGTTAAGGACTTAAATATGTTTATATTCCAAGAGCATGAGACTCATATTGTGAAACAATAAGTTTCAAGATGTCATTGTTAAAGACAGTCTATTTAAGAAAGAAAATATCTTTTGGGGAAAGTATTTGAAGCTTAGAAATACATATAATTTTAGTGCATGTGATAGTCAAACATTTCAGTCGAAATAATTATCTTTTTGTCCATCCTTAATTCCTATCCTCTCTTCTGTTTCTTTCTCTAAGCTTGCCATATACCAGGGAGAGATTTCCTGCTGCTGCCTTTCTATGTTTCCTCCTAGGGTATCCTAAAAAGTAGAATATTAAAGTGCAAAAATGAAGAGGACACCAAAAAGGCGTGCGGAAAAGGCATGAGACTAAAATGTGTGATGCTAGTTTCTTAAACTTATGTTTAGCTATTTTAAGTAGGTATTCTAATTTTCGCGAAGCAAACTGACCACCATGAAGCTTGTAAAGTAATCTTATGGAAGATCTGCTTGTTAATGACAAAATCTGTTTTTAAAGCAATCATGAGAGTAAATTAATGTTGTCTATGTTTCATTTTGTCTTTTAGGCAGATACACAGATTGACAGAGAACATCAAAACTTTTATGAAGCATCATTAGAATATGTTTTTAAAATTCAAGAAGTACAAGAGAAAAAGAAATTTGAATTTGTAGAACCTGTAAGTTTTATGGTTTATTTTCTTTAGAGTGTATGCATTTAAAGCTGAAAATTGAATTTGCTCCCTTTTTATCTTGTGATTGCAGGTTGTTCGTATATAGAGAGACATTAAGATCTTGGCTTGTATATAGACAGACATTAAGATATTGGCTTGGGTACTTTCCATGTTTATTAAAGGATTATATAAGAGCATCATATCTATTGTCAATTGAAATGTCTGACCACTTGGAGTGTGCATAACATTTTATTGCATCAACAGGTAATGTTGTGTCTGTACAACATATGGATGCTTCCTAATACCTTTGCTTCATGGCTAAAATTCTGAGCCAGCTTTTGGATTTAAATATTCCATGTAGACAGTGTACATATATGTTTTTCTGAGTTACACATGAAATAAAGTGAAATATCTTTTTTTTTTTTTTGTAGGATAGGTAAGTTTAGATTTTGTTGGTGGACTCATTGGTCTTTAGTTTACTTTGCACATGTATAAGCATACTTAACATGCATAAAAGAGTTCTGTTTCACCTCACACTAAACCGTGTCACCCAAGGCTCTGTCTAACTTGGCCTTGAAAACTGCAGAGATGGAGCATTCGCAACTTCCCTGGGCAACCCATGCCAGTGCCTCACCACCCTCACAGTAAAGAACTTCCTTGTATGCTATCTAAACTTCCCCTGTTTAAATTTTAACCCTTTACCCCTTGTCCTATTACTACAGAGTCCCTCCTCAGCATCCTTACAGGCCCCCTTCAGATACTGGAAGGCTACTATGAGGTCTCCACGCAGCCTTCTCTTCTCCAGGCTGAACAGCCCCAACTTTCTCAGCCTATCTTCATATGGGAGGTGCTCCAGTCCCCTGATCATCCTCATGGCCTCCTCTGGACTTGTTCCAAGAGTTCCATGTCCTTTTTATGTTGAGGACACCAGAACTGCACACAATACTCCAAGTGAGGTCTCAGGAGAGCAGAGTAGAGGGGCAGGATCACCTCCTTTGACCTGCTGGTCACGCTCCTTTTTATGCAGCCCAGGATATGGTTGGCTTTCTGGGCTGCAAGCACACACTGCTGGCTTATGTTAAGTTTCTCATTGACCAACACCCCCAAGTCTTTCTTTGCAGGGCTGTTCTGAATCTCTAGAATAGTTGTAGTATTACTACTTTTCATGTCATACAGGCCTAGATTGCCAGTTGTCCTTTTTATTTAGTACCTGTCGCCCTTGACAGAGAACTTCCAGTGTCATCTGCCCCTTCCCATTAACCATATTGAGCATAGCAGAGCATCAGTTGTGGAACAGAAACATGGCTGGTGTAACTTTTTCTCTCCCTCCACACCATCTCACCATCTTCCAGGTTCCTTGTAACTAACTGAAACAGCACTCATGACTGTGAAACAGGTTGAATTACATCTCTAACACCCAGTGTCACCAAGAAGAACATCTCAGATGTCTCCTATCCATGAGATGAAAATGGTGTTGTATAGCGAGTGTTTGACATTGATGCAAACTAATGAACCTGGATTCAGCAAGCAGTACTTACAGAAATCCTATCATTATGGCATACAGCTGCCAAATCTTAGAGACTAAAACTTTGCTCGGATTTCTAAATAAGAACATTTTTCTACCTGTCACAGTTTAATCCAGAGTGTGTGTCTCTGTCTACTTCTGTGAGACTCTCACATCCTGGAAAAATCTAGCAGTTCTGACCTAGCTCTGACCCTGGTATAGGAGATTTTATGCTCCTTTAAAGTAATAGAAACTTTCTAAATTTAGAAGGCTTTGTACATAGGGAAATACTACTGTGCAATTCCATATAGTTAAAATAGGGCATCTTTCATTCTATGTGCTACACAGAAAGGAAAAATTAATTTGATTTTATGTATATTATCTGGACACACTGAGCTTTATCCTTTTGATGAGGAGCTGTCCCCACATTGTCAGCCATCACAGCAGCAGCTATGAATTACTAAAATGAGGAAGCGATTTATCAATTCACCAGTTCTGATACTGGGCAAGCAAGCAGGGGAGGTTACTGGTAGACTCAGTCTTGTGGGCCTGGGTGTTCTTGTCACCAGGTGTACACATCCAGTGCATAAAATTTACTTTTGAGTGGGTCAGTTGGCATCCTGTGTCAGATCAGTAGGCATTTAGTCCAGTATGCTGTTTGTTACACACAGGTCAGTCCTTGGTGTTCCAGAGGAGGGTACGGGTTCTCTGGTGGCTGAGTATTGACAGCCCTTGCAGACAGTGTCTTCTGGCTCTAGATGGGATTTTTTTTATAAGCAGTCTGAATATAGATGGAGCTTGAATTATAACATCAGTTATAAAATTTTGAACCCTCAAAATTATTATTTTTTTGTTCCTAGCCTCTTGCATACAATGTGCTAGAATACAAGCATAAAGCAAAGAATGAGAGTAGGTTATGATACACATCAGCAATACCGTGAGAACAAAAGAGGAAAAAAAACCAAGAGTCTTCAAAATAAACTTTCTAAAAATGCAGAGTTCATGTAAGTGATGTTGGAAGTATGAGCATGTGCTCCTAGATGCAAGTAGATAAGGACAAAGCCTAACACTTCAGAATCACAAAAGAATTGCTATGTTATTCATTTTTCTTTGTGTGCTCTACAAATGCTCAGGTACTAGAAGCTGCCTGGTGGTCTGTCTATAAAGACATTTCTCCTCAGGAGCTCTGCTGCTTCTGGGGTATTCTAGTGCGTGTGCTGCTTATGTCTCCAATTTATCAGCTCAATGCTATGTCTCCATGTAAGTCTGACATATTACTAGTAGACTCTTTGAAGGAGCATTTAACTAAATAAAAGAAAGGCTATTAATGCAGGGAAGGGGAAGTTTGTGATGCCTGTGTGGAAGAAGGGTAAGTTCATGACATGGGAATAGAATTTGAAAAACAAACTAGAGCTCCTTCTGGCATTTTTCAGTTTGTCTATGCCAAAGGATAAGAATGGTCTGGGAACCAGAGTGGGAGAAGTAGCCTAGGAAAATCTGACAAGTGGGTTACACCTAGGACAGTAGGACAGTAAAAATTGCTAGCAGTGGAGTGTGTTTCTTCCTGGGGGAGAGCAGGGAGAGATTTTAAGGGTACACAATGCTAGTGGCTCATACTGGGAATAGAGAATTACAATATTTGGAGTAGACTTTTGCAGCTGCTCCTCAGGCTGTGGATTTCTCTGCTGTTCTTTGTATCTTGTTTGAAGGAGTCGCTGATTTATACTAGCGTGAGTAATTGACAGCTGTCTGTTTGTGATCTTCCTAGATCCTGGCTTTTTCCAAGGGAAAAAACCCAAGACATAAAACTTTTCATACAGATCATTAGTTGAAACTTTTTCTCAAAGACAAAATAGTGTTAACATCTACAGCAAGTTAAACAGCAAAGCATAGTAAGTAACAATGATCTCTCATCTTGGCTTTGTCCTTGTGGGCCCAGAGAAGCTAGTCTAAACCAAACCACTTTCTGAGGATGTTATGCTTGTTAAGAGAAATGTAAATGCCTTCCTGGAGCTCCACTTTGTCCCTCAGCAATGCCAGGTCTTCCTTGGCCTATAGAAATCAGGGCCCAGGGTTCCTAAGCAGTGAACTATCTGAAATGTGAGGGGTGGTCCTTAAACGTCACAAAAGACTGGAAGTGCTTGTTTAAAACAAAAAAAAAACACAAAACCACAAACCCTGGTATAATTGCATGCAGGTCAGTGACACTTCACTGCGGATGTTAAAGTCAATTTCTTCTCCTTGGGCTTTCTACATTATTAGCTACGATCACTTTAATCTGATGAATAAATGCTATCTACTTATAAGAAAAACTGAAACCAGGGAGATAGGGACTTCTGGCTGATGTGCTGCAGGCCAAAGGTCAAATTCCTCCACTATCCGAAACCTAACTACAGTCTTCTTCCTGTGAGAATGAAATGACCAGGCAGTCTTGAGGTCACCAGCTCTCCATCAAAATAAATAAAGTCTCAAGAAGTAGTTGGATTTTGTTTCAGGTTCTGTGTTGAAATCCTTGTGTTGCTGGGGTACTGAATAGCATTGTATTACGCAGTTCAGACCTCACTCTTTCTTGATGTGGCTGAGTAGATACTCAGAACGAGGTAAATCTAAGGCACCTGTTGAAATGAAAAAATGTCAATATGAATACATCAGGTATTGTATGTGATGTTTGGGGGAACAAATCAAATCACCTCTTTACATGTGAAGACCACTGCAAAATACATTCTGAAAGTCTTTTTGAAAGAAAAAAGTCTGTTACCTTTATTATTTAATATTAATCTCCTTAAAATTATGAGCCTGCGTTTAGCAGTAGTACCATTTCTAGCACCAGCAACAAGAAAACCCCAATGTGAGCATAAGCCTAGGGCAAAAGTCCTTGGCTTTTAGATCTCTTCTGTGCAATGCTATGGTTGTACCTGCCCTGATGGAAGTGGTTATGAAGATGCCTTAACAGCATAGGCCCATTGGGTACAGAGCATTTTCTGATCCCTGTTCCTTCCACCACTAGTGACATGTCCATAGGAGCAAATACCATCCTCAGTGTCTGTTTCAACACAGAACTTGAATAAGCTGGTTTAGGACTTGCATAAAGTGTATTTTTACTTTTCTTTTATTCCTCTTTTTCAAAGTGCTCAGAGAGTATTTGACCAAGAGAACCTCAGGGCCAGATCCTCTGCAATGCACAACTGCCAGAATACATAAGAAGTACTTTAACCAAGATGCATTCAGATTTTTCTCAGGGTTTTTTTGCTGCTGTTTTTTTTTACTTTCTGATAAATTCAGCTTTGCTGCCATCTTGTGTTAAATATTTTCTTTCTCGGTATTTCTCTGTACTCTCTAAAATCATTTTGTGTGGTAGAAAATGTTTTTCTTCAAGTATTGAAGCTGAAATTTAAACAGTTTATAGTACACTCTCCTGAAATGACCTTTAAACTGATATTTAATTCAGGCATAAGCTGACATACTTTCTCCCACTAGTTCTTTGATCGTAATTTTGGTGTGCTCTAACATTCTGGTCTGGTGCAGTTTCACTGAGCACTCATTACTCCTCCATTGCTTCTTTAGCTGAAAGGGTTTAGCAGCAGGCCTCTGCTTACAAGTAAAAGTTAAACCATGTCCCTTTGACTGAACCAAGTCAGAGTAATCACCGGAGTAGTTAAGCTGCTGTATCTCAAGGAGCTATAGTTGAGAACACTGATGAGTAAATGAATCTAGGCTGTGAGCACAGACTTCGAACATCTGGAGCCAGAGCTTTAGTTATTATTTATTTACTTATTTTATACTTTATTAATAGAAAAGGAAAATAGTATTCTTTATTGTATGTAGTTGTTTCTAGAAATACATTATAAACCTTAAAATTATAGAACTCTTTCTAGCTGTTTACATAACTGGAGCTTTTTAAGATAAATTGTTGTATTTGGACCCTCCTCAAAACCAGTTGAATAACCAGTAAGAGACTTTCAGGCCTAGGTCCTTAGCTGAGATAGTGATTTCAGGTGGACAGATGATCAGGTCAAGCTGAGACTGTTTCCACAGTCTGTGGAGCCCTTCGTTTGACTGTGTTGTGTTCATGTCCATTTGTTTGGTGGTGGGATGTGGTTCAGGAATACACACCCATTGTAGAGGCCCCATAAAATGTGGCTGTTATACCCAAGGATCTTCTCAGTTCTTCAGGTTTCATGACCAAATTACTGGGTAGCCATGGGCTTTAATCATCTCTGCCTAAGGCCAGATTGTCTGATTGTGCAATACCAGTAAAAAACCAAGGGCCAAGTCCTTCTACCAGGCATGCCTGCATGCTTCTATTTCTGCCAGCACTGATGGTCTTTTGACTTTGAACTGCTTCAGCTTACTAATGCAGCAGAACATCAGGCTTCTGGGGCGGAGATGCTCACTGAAGGGCTCAGTGCCAGAGCTGGCACAGGCTGCCCAGGTAGGTTGTGGAGTCTCCCTCTCTGGAGACTTTCAAAACCCACCTGCACGTGTTCCTATATGACCCCTCTAGGTGGTCCTGCTTGGGTGAACTGGGTGATCTCCAGAAGTCCCTTCCAACCCAAACCGTTCTGTGATTCTGTGGTGTGCAAGGATGTGTGACGAAGCTGAATGGGGAATGAGAGGAGGTGCAGGAAGGGGAGAGCAAGACACAGGTCTGGTTGCAGCAAGACATCATAGAATCATAGAATCCTAGAATAGTTAGGGTTGGAGAGGACCTTGAGATCATCAAGTTCCAACCCCTCTGCCATGGGCAGGGACACCTCGCTCTAAAACATATCACCCAAGGCCTCCGTCCAACCTGGCCTTGAACACTGCCAGGGATGGAGCATTCATAACCTCCTTGGACAACCCATTCCAGTGCCTCACCACCGTAACAGGAAAGAATTTCCTCCTTATATCCAATCTAAACTTCCCCCGTTTAAGTTTTAACCTATTACCCCTTGTCCTATCACTACAGTCCCTAATGAAGAGTCCATCACCAGCGTCCCTGTAGGCCCCCTTCAGATACTGGAAGGCTGCTATGAGGTCTCCACACAGCCTTCTCTTCTCCAGGCTGAACAGCCCCAACTTTCTCAGCCTATCTTCATATGGGAGGTGCTCCAGTCCCCTGATCATCCTCATGGCCTCCTCTGGACTTGTTCCAAGAGTTCCATGTCCTTTTTATGTTGAGGACACCAGAACTGTACACAATACTCCAAGTGAGGTCTCACGAGAGCAGAATAAAGGGGCAGGATCACCTCCTTCGACCTGCTGGTCACACTCCTTTTGATGCAGCCCTTGTCTGCCCATACTCCTGCATCCTTGATCTCTCCTCTGCCAAGTTGTGGAATTTTGCTTGTTGGAAGGGATGGAATGCCTTGCAATGCCAAATGGATGGGGTTCTAAAATTGCAAAACTAGTTTAGCTATTTGCCTGAAAATAGACGTGTTACCTTAGCATGATAGTGAGCACTAAGGAAGGGGGAAGCAGAACAATTTAACTACATTTCCTCAAGTAGGGCTGAGTGTAAATTTAAAGAAAATATAAACACAGTAAAAGCTACATTTTTAAGCTGTTTCATTTACAATAATCTAGGGTACTGGTAACACAAGGAAAAATGCATTGAATATGAATTATGGCATTTTTCTTGCCTGAGTCTAGGCTACTTCAGTAGTCGATGGAGAGAGATAAATGTTTCCATTGGATCATTCATCCCATCCTGAGAGAGAAGTTTGAAAAAGGAAAAAGAATTATGTTCTTGAATACCTGTGGTTTTTTTACTGAGTTAGGGGGCAGTCTGGACAGCCCATTACTTAGCCTAAATGATTAGCTTTTCAGTGGTTGTAATATACTGAGATAAATCTGTCCTCTTGTTACAGCTTTTGGTTTTGTACATACACTTAATATATCTTTTTTTGTTATTTTCTTTTTCTTTTTTTTTAAATAATCTAAATTACAGATACAAAGACAGTAATCCATGATAAAAATTTAAATGCTTGTTATTTAATAGCAGGTAAGATGACTTACGGTAATGTCAAAATGCTTTGTAGAACAGAGTAAGTTAGGAGGCTTTTAAAACTAATAGATTGTAGGAGTACATTAATTCAACAGCTAAAATCTACTTGCAGTTTTTACTACTTCAGCTTTTTTTAAAGGAAACTTTAAAAAGAATTTTCAGCTGGATATGCACAAACTTCATCTGACAGGAAGAGTTAGTCTGGATTCCTTGTGTTGTATTAAGCTGTCCAAAACATACTTTCAAGAGTCTCATTTGTGGAAAATAGGCCATAGCAATTAGTATGAAGAAAGTGAAAAAATATTTTGAAGAAAAAAACCCTTGAACTCTGAAAGAATGAACTTAGAAAATGCACAACACCAAAGACTCCAGCTGGAATTCTGGTTAAAATGACTAGGACAATGAATTAAATTGTTATGGAAATGACACCTTAATGATGCAAAAGCCTGTTGAACCTTTCTCCTAAGGTCTGACCATGGATTGCTCAGCAAAGCTTTTTTATTGCAAATAATGAAAGCTAAGAGTGTTCCAGGAGCTAATACACAGAATGGTTTTTGCTGGTAGTTTGCCATATTTCGGTGCCGAAAACAAATAGCAAATCAACTGTCCTTAGTTTTTGTTTTCTAATACACACCTAAATAGAAAAAGTGTGTAGCAGTTGCTAAGAACCTTTTTCTCACTATCTCAGGCAGTGTTAATTCTTTATAAGTTAGTGTATCTTCATGTTACGCAGTGTTAAAAGCACATGTTAAAAATATATAATACTTCTGAATTTTACCTTTTCAGCTCTTGGCCTTTCTTCAAGGATTATTTACATTTTACCATGAAGGATATGAACTGGCTCAGGAGTTTGCACCATACAAGCAGCAGCTGCAGTTCAATTTGCAGAACGTAAGGATGATTTGTATTTACACCATTATTTTTATTTTTATTTTTTGGCTCATTTAATTTCAGGATATTAAAGTAGTCTCATAGCACTTTATTGGAACTCTTAATGTGTAAATTTACCTGTGTAAATGCTTTCTTGAGAGTGAGGCCTGTCTTCTGGAGTAACTGGATGTCCCAGAAATGCTCCAGCTGGTACAGAATGATGCAGTTTATTTCTTTAAGATCTCAGATTACTACAAAAAGCTTGTCCTTTTTATGCTAGCTTCCCGCTGTATTTGAAGCATACATAGAAAGCCATTCTCTTGCTCTTCTCTGGAACATCAAAGAATTGGTGGGGTCTTTCTCCATGGTGACCAGCTCTCACAAGCATTGAGTTCCACCTGAAGAAGTGTTCTGTTAGTTGTGTAGAGAGTTAGTCTCAGCTGAGCAGGTGGATCTTCTGCAGTAGATTGATCTGAATTTGAGCCATACAAGATGAACCATGCCCAAGAATTCCATAGCTTTCAGAAATAACAAAAATTCATTTAATCAACATACTTTTTCACTCCTCATAACTGCTGTATACAACTGTATATTTATTTCAATGTTAACTCAAATGTTATGCTTCCAAAGACATATAGGTAAGTAGATACAAAGCATCTTTATTAGCCATTTGCATTAGAGCCACTATTATTTGCACTTAAAGCAAAAAGTGAAGTTCAGCATGTTAATACTGGTCCAGCCACATTTTTCAGTACAAGTAATGTGAAAGTACAGAACAAATTCATTAAAGAGTGAATGAATTCTATCATTTGCTCCAAATACTGTATATTTGGGATGACTCCATTTCTTTTCCATTTTATTCTTTCGAGGAAGGATACCTAACTGAAATTTGTATAGCTTCACTAGAGTCAAATAAGCTACATCAGCTTTTGTAGATATTGTCTTGGCTGCTGAACTTAGGGAGTATGGAACAGATTTGGGAGTACAAGAGCACCTTACTGTGGTCAACTACTATTCCTTGTGCTTTACTGAAAAATAAAATACATTTTTCACTGTAGCATCTTACTATGAGGGGCGTGTTAGCTCAAAGTTGGAAGATGGCATTGCCACTAGTGCTGTTAGTGTAGATCTGATTCCTAGAAGTACTGCACTCTTCCAGGTTTTGCTGCAATTAAATGTGTGCAGCACACCTCCATAGCCCCACCCCCTTTTACGTCTGTTGTTCATATGTAGGTATAGAACCCATTTAAAACAGTGCTTGAGGAAATAAGGCAAATCCTTCTAGATGGTTAACCTTTTCCTTTTAGATTAAAATGCAAATGCAAATGTTCTCTGCCTGTTGTGCATCTTAGCCTCCTGTTCTTTTAAACTAGATGTTTGCTACTGAGTCTTTCAGATAAAGGCACAAGGTGTCAGTGTTGTCGCACATCACAGTTTCAATGAAAATGTGAAAAATGTGCTTCAGCCCATGAATTTTATTTACGTTCATGTGACAAGTTCTGGTAGGAGCATGAGGCCACAGCACAGACCCAAACTGGCATTGTAAGTCAGAATGTGTCAGTATCTTCTATGCATATATCTAAAGAAACAGAATTATTAAAGGATTTTTTTTAATTCAGTGTTAATGAGGAAATAATTAAACTTAATTTCTTCTTAAATATGATGAAAGTACAACTTGAAGTTGTAAATAGACTACAGCGTAGAGGGAGATGTGAACTTAGGCATAAGGAATAATGTGTTATGGTATTTTTATTATACATCAGAGAAACACATGCGTAAAGATGTAGTGAGGTACAGTAAATCATCTACTGCTGTTACACAGAAATTTGAATTCTGGCTTTAGATCCAGATCCACAGCTTCCTTTTGCCAGCTGGGCTATCTACTTACTTGTCGCTCAGAGCATCACCCTACTTCAGTCTGAAGTGCAATAATTTATGTAGGGAAAATCAAACTGAGGGCAGTGTTCAGGGAAAATTGTGTTCAGCCTGTGTGTTGTAGCTGTCAAAAATGCTCCTCTCCATTGCATTCTGTGTTCAGGTCTTAGAGAACAGTTGATCTGAGCTGCTGTTTCTCCTCTTAAAATTCTCCTGCGTGTTAGAGCAAGAGAGTAACAGCTGTAGGAGTAGCACAGTAATGATACACCAACAGCACTTAACAGGTTACTATGTCCTAACGTGACCTGTTGTCATTTCCACTGTTTCAGCTGGCCAGTGGTGTATTTTGTATGTCCATTTGGCTTTGTTTTCTATAATTTGATTCAATGTCCTGGCTGCTTAAAAGTAGTAATTAAAAACTTACTAGACAAACAGATGTAAGTTCTCAAAATGGGGACATTCCCCCCTTCAATGACATATCCCTCTTGAAGGTCTCAAAATGACTTAAGTTTGGTCTGAACTGATGTTCCACTCTAAGGGTATAATGTGAAAAGTTCAGATAAGAATTTTACCATCCCCTATAGTAAAAATGTTTCTCTTCAGGAAGAAGATTTAACATGTATTATCAAACCTGTGGCACCTCATAACAGTTCTCCTCTACTATACCATGCTAGGTATGTGGAGGGGAAACCCTGGACTCACTGAGTTCAATAGGAAAAATCTCTATGTCCATGCATATGGATATTAGCAAATATGAATAACCCAACTTTTATGTAATTCTTTGATTGGTGAGATGCCTGGTTACACATGTGATATTTAGGACAGACACAGTATTTCCATGCTTTTGGCACAGTTCTGTCACTTGTGACCTCTTTCCTAGCGTGTTTATGTTATACTTAATTGTTGTGTTTGTATAGCCATGTGAAAAAATGTTCATGACAGTAACCTGCCTATTCTGAGTATCAGCAGCTGTGGTATTACTGCAGATACAGATACACAGTACATTTGTCTTTTCTACATGTGGAGAGAGCACAGCTGTCTAGGGACATTAGCCTGGCATTGACCCAGATCAGTGTTTTATGCAGTGTACTTCAAGTCGTTCAGTGGGACTCACTGCTTCAGGTTTGGGGTTATGCTGTAAGACTGGTGTCTGTCTGCCTGTCTTCCTGTATCCTTAGTGTGTAAGCATACCTAAAGATATAAAATGACCTCCTTTCTGTGGTTAGTGACCTGCAGAAGGAGGAATGTTACTGTTCTCAACTGCATTTGCTTCACAGATGTGTGCTTGAGTTGAATTCTGCATTACTATGTTATTCCTATGCTGCTAGAGCAATGAAGAGTATTATTCTTTATTGCTTTTTTTTTTCTTTATGTCTCTCGTAAATACTTCTGTTGGTGTCCAAACCAGAGGCCTTGGCACTATTAGTACTTTCATGAGATAACATGTTTTTTTGTTTGTTTCCTTTTCTTGGTGTTAGACCCGGAATAACTTTGAAAGCACTAGGCAGGAAGTGGAGAGACTCATGCAAAGAATGAAATCAGCCAACCAGGATTACAGACCACCAAGTCAATGGACAATGGAAGGCTATCTGTATGTGCAGGAGAAACGTGAGTATAACAGATGTACTTTTTAGCTGAATTTGAAAGGCACAGCATCGAAGGTGAGGACAGGAAAATGGTCTAGTTAGCCAGACAACACAACAAGTTTGAATGTCTGCAGACTCCTGCTATGGCTTCTTTCCAAATGATTGAGAGGTTCAAAAGAAAAACAAGTGACTTTTCAAAAAGCATTTAGAGTAGCTATGGTCAGATGGAATGGGGATCAAATCACTTGTAAGCAGCTCAACCTCTGCCCCTTGGGGCCTTGTGGGTCGGTGCCTGCTACTGGCCACCCTAGAGGATGGTAGCAAGCTCTGCTCTGGCTGGCTGTCCCACACTTTGCTGCAGAAGCTGCAAGCTCCCAGCACTCTGCTTTGTCTTTATCTGTCAAACCCTGCTGTCTCCTGTACTTCCTCTGCCTGAACAGGGCGTCTGTTCACCCAGCAAGAGCAACTTCCACTTTGTACCAGGGATCTCCACTAACCCAGCCACCTTAAGAGTAAATGAACATGCACATAATGGAAAACAGAAGTGTAAGAAGAAGAAAAGTTTTCTAAATACAGTCTGTTGGCTTCAAAATAGCTGCAAATATGCCTGTTTTATACAGTTCATGAGACATGAGAATAAAGTGACAAACTAAATGAAGGAACAGAACTAAAGTTGTCCTAAGTGTCTGAAACTACTTGGAAAAGCCTAACAATACATCATGTTATGAATAAAAACAGAACCGGGAAATACATGAAAAGTCAAATGACAGAATTCGAAACTATACATCATGTGAAGTATCGTGCAAAATCCTCAGTAAGAGTTATCATTGCATGGGGTACCCAGATTTATATATTTATTTATTTGTTTTTCTAGTTGCTGTGGAAATCATCCTGACACTAGAAAAGTATATAGCAGTATTTTGAGATAGTGTGTACATGCTTGTGCAAATTTCACATTTATGCAAAAATACTAAATACAGTTTTGCACCTGATTTCTCAATCTAAAAATAAATGGAAGGCATCTCGATATAGAATTCTTATGTCAGACTTGACCCCACTTGTTCTCAGTTTTGAGGATCTCTTCTTTAGTGCTTCCCTTTTAGATGATAATTAAAGAGACTACATGGAGCCATAAATAATTGATTTCTCAAAAAAATAAATTAATCTTTATTCCAAATGTGAACTAAAAGAAAGAAACCTCAGTGCTTATCATAGTTAACCTTCAGTAGCACTGAAAGTTTTAAGAAGGCCTTCTGTGTTTTGAGCAATAATGATAAAAAGAACCTGTTTTAAGTGGAAATTACACTGAGCTCTGCTAATGGGGGAGGCAGAAAAGGAGTGCATTGAGCACATGCTGTGCTTCATTAAATGGTGAGAGGCCAACTTGACATCCTCTTACTGAAAATAAATTTGTTCATTAATTTATTCTGGAGTAAGGGTAACAGGGCCTATAATCTCTGTGTCAGTAGGGAAGACACTAGCTGTAAATTTCCTTGTCATGCCAGTTTACTTTCCCACAACCATCATTCCATAGACTCTTAAATTACAGGCAACTGCGTTAAATGTTTACTATTCTGGAGAGTAAATCCTGTGTGTATTTGTTACCGATCTGCATGGTGGTAAATATGTTTAAAAAATGGCAGTAGACTATGAATTGTTCTCATTCAGATGGAGAGTCATAGGTAACGGACGTAAAGTCACAACATAGGTGTCAGCTACAATTTTTTAACGAAAAACAGGTGACTAAACTCATCTGAACCCCCTTTGAGAGTGCTCATCTTTCTTATGTGTGCTAAAAAGTTAATTAAACGCCATGAGAGGAAAAATTGAGTAATCAGAGTAATCATAGATTTTGTTTTGCTAAGTGAAATTAAGTTAAAATATAGGAACAGAACCTGAGGGTGGGTAACCAGTTGACTTTTCAATTCATGGCATGACCTTCCTGCAGAATGCTAGTGATTGGAGAGCTTTCTCCTAGTCAGTGTAACAGACTGTAAATTTCCACATCCACTTTTCTGGATTGCCAGGCATCTGATTTGCATGACCAATACAACGTTGTGTACACCTTTATGGAAATCTACATTTAGAAGGCAAACGCATTGTATCTATAGCAAAACTACTCGTTTTTTAACACCTCTCATTTTTATTGAACTGTTTAAGTTAAGAAAAAAAAAATTGAAATACTTGGTTGTTGGTTTCTTACTTAGAGCTCTTTAATTTTAAAAATAATTAAAAGATCCAGTACCTTGTACTTTGAAAAAAAAAATCAGTATCATTTTTTTGCCATGAGTAGCTCCCATTGAAATGGATTGGAAAATCAAATTTGGGTTGAAAGTATAATCCAATCCTTTCCTATTTTGAATTTGCATTATATATATACATATCTATATGTGTATGTCACTTACTTTGACACCTGCCTTTGTGATGGCTCTGCAGGGAAGGGACATACTTGAATGCCAGCCTCTGAAGCGTAGTGCTGTGCAAGAGGAAAGACAATCTTTTCCTTTGTGGTATGGCCTAAGGTAGAGCAGTCACATTGCAAAAACCTGAATTACCCTGTGCTCTGCAGCACACTAGCCCTCCAGATGTGTCTGTAAGAATCCAGGAGCTTTTATCTTGTTCTCTGTGTGTTACATTAAACTTTCTTTTTTTTTTTTCCCCCAGAAAATTGTGTGAGATCTTAATTTTACGTTTAGGATGTAGAGAGAATTATGGAAATGTTGGGAGGATTCACTCCATGTCCTCACAGCAAAGAGCACACTATAAATACCTGTATCTAAGCTAGGCTATAGATGAAATTTAAATACAATTGAGCTTAAGTTCAGTGCGTGTTCAGATTCGCTACAGGTTCACAGCAGTGCCTGAGCAAAACTCTGGGTAATCCAAGAGTGAAAATATCTTTTGCATCAGAGACCCTATATTTTGCAGTAGAATTAAGAAGTTGTGTGGTGTGACCTTTCCAGCGTAAGGCATACATCCACTTATTGGGGATTGCTATAGATTTTATGTATCTAAACTGAAGACTAGTAAATCCCAAATGAATCTAAATTGAAGACTAGTGAATCCCTACATACGTTATACTCTGGTATTGTGAGTTTGTGCAATTGTCAGTTTGTGGACATAGTCAGTTGTGCACCACCGTTACAGACACCTCTTCTACAGAAGGACACGTTCCAATGCAAGAGGCCAGTGTTTCTTGCTGAAGGTGCCACCTCTGCCACCCAGAATTCTATCCCTCATCTCTAACCCACTGTGCACAGAGTGCACTGTTCTTTTCCTTCCTTTCCTTTCACGTAATGAAATCACCTCTCAGTGTTCAACTGTGTAAGATTAAATCTGCCTCTGAGCCAGTGCCATTTTACCCACTCTTTTAAGGTAACAGAGTAGCCTTCTTCTGATACTACCAAAAGCATTTGTTAGCCTTGACAAGAACTCTGAAAGTAAAGGGAAATGCACTCTGACTTCAGGACTTCATCCAGTTCTGTGGAGGTTTCCCTCAGAGAAAGGCCGTAATACTGAATCCTTGTGCCTCACTTGGGATGATAAAATCTTCAGCTGTATTTCCTAGGCAGAAAAGTCCTCAGGAACTTTCCTGCCTCCTGCCTGTTTGCACTACTATAATACTGTTACCCTTCCAGTTGCCAAAGAAAATCAGTCTGCTGTAACATTGTCGGCCAGCCTTATAAAGCTGCAGTATCTGAAAATTATACCTGTGCAAATTAAAAAAATTAGGGGAGTTTTTGATTTTTATAGGCTACATGTGGATGCTGTTATGTTTTATTCCTCTAGCTCCAACTAAAATAGTGATAAAATGCCAAAATAATTATTTTTAATACTATCTCTCTTTAATCTAGGACCTCTTGGATTTACATGGGTAAAACATTACTGCACTTACGATAAAGGAACAAAAACATTTACAATGAGTATAGCTGAAACAAAATCTGGTGGAAAAGTGGTGAGTTGCACATACAAGAACTGTATATTCCATCTTTTATGTTAAGCATCCAGGAACTGTTAAAAGAAAAAATGTGAACATAGTATAAGGCTGTTTTCATACATTAAAGAGTGCGTGTCTTTTATAGTGTAGACAAATTAAGTATTTAAATAAAAATATTTATTTTAAATTATACATAAACTGCATAATAAATTCTCTAATGTGATGGTACCAAATGCATAAGAAATCAAATCACCTTTACACAGAACTGTAGAATGGATGATGTTTGGAAGGGAGGTCTGGAGGTCATCTAGCCTAATCTCAGTGCAGGGTCAACTAAAGCATGTTATCAAGGCCTGTGACCAGTCAGGTTTTAGATATCTCCAAGGATGGAGACCCTTATGGCCACCTCTGCAGGCAACCTGTTTCAGCATTTGGTTACTGTAATAATACTCATTCTAACATGTAACATATAATCATATTAGATATACAGATGTTTGTGAAGTTTTGAATTTAGGGAGTTTTCTGAAATACAATAATTAAAAAACAAATATGTGTCAGAAAGCTGTTAACTGTAGTCTTAATTTATATATGGAAAAGTTATTGTATATGTTCCTAAATAATTCCAATCCCTATTTTAAGACACGTTCTTTGGACAGTTCTACAGTTAAATTTAAGATGTGAAGCCAAGGTGTACCAGCATACTGTCTGTGCCAATCTTTTTTTATTTTATTTTGTTTTATAGAATGGCCTTGTTACAAGCTCACCAGAAATATTCAAGCTAAAATCTTGCATCAGGAGAAAGACAGATTCAATTGACAAACGTTTCTGTTTCGATATTGAAGTATTCGAGAGGTTTGATTCTTTTTTCATTGTGTTAACAAATTGAATATAATTAAAAATAGGAACAGTTGTAACCAATATCTAATAATTACTCCTGTAATAGGAACACATATTTCTCAATAGGCTTGTATACAGACAAATTAGGCTCTGAAGACTTGGTTCTTACTTGTTCAAACCTATTTTCTAACAAAATCTACTACATAGGATGTGTTGTCTTAAGTACATTATGTTTGCATGTGGATACAAGATGAATTCTAGTATCACCTGTATCACAGCTGACTACCCTCTTTTAAGAACAGATCAGATGTATTTTTATAAATACTTAATAAGCATATTCTGTACCAATGTATTTCCTTCAGAAATGTATGATAGCACATAATTTTTCTTATTTGAAAATTACTTTGGCACGTTGGTTAGTTTATTTTTCACTTATTCCTGGATATTATCATTATATAAGGTAGATTAAAGCAGCTTTTCTGTATTTGAAGTATGTGTACACAGAACTTTGTAAACACGTTTTTTCCAAGCTTGGGAATAAAAAGAAATATTGAATTAATTTTTCCCTTAAAATATGGTAAAAGGACTGACTTTTGTAGTCGTTTTCTTAAGAAATATCTTGTGACTGCTGCTGTCATTTTAACTTCCATCCAGAATTGCTATATTTATATGATAATTTTGAGGCTACTTTGGTGCTTTCAAATATAAGACATTATTTTGCTAGAATAGATTTCTGAGTGAGTTTAGGTTTAAGAAGTAGAAATTTGATATGAACAAATTGGTCTCTTGAAAGCTCCTAAGCTTGAATTGACAGGTTGCATTTGAAATTGATAGTTGTTTCTTTCGATGTAGAATTGCATTTATTAGACACATCTGTGGTGATACCATTGTAATGTATTCACAAGTAAGTGTTGTCCCTTCTGTCTTCCTTACTCTATTAGCACATCCACAGTTCAACAAAACTACACAGAAAAATTAGTTCCATCTGCAGTTCTTCAAGTTCTCATCAAAGAGACAGTTATAGGCACTTCTTACATGTTACTTACTCATTCTGAACATTCTGATTTATTATATCTGCATGGCCTGTAAGTTATGGGCATTCTGGAAACTCAGACAGAAGGTTAAAATGGGAGCACAATACAAAGTTACTAGGTCATTATTGTAAAGATCTGAGTTTCACAGGCTGGTGGAAAGTTCACTCTTACACTTAATTTGGTATTCAGCAGGGAAGTACTGACTTTTTGTACAGGCCAGCAGAGGAGGTAAATAGACAACGAAGTACTTAGAAATATTTGATAGGAGTTCACATACAAGGACAACATTCGTCTCTTCTGATTGTTATGTTGATAGAATGAGTTTCCCCTAAGAAAGAGAAAATTCAGTGGCCATTACTGATGTCAGTAATGACTAAGAATGTGAGCGAGTTCATATAAATGTAAACACAGTACTGGAATACTGAAGGTTCAGAAAGACTGTGATAGTGATTACATTAGAACTAATTTTAAATTCAAGATGATGTTGTTTACTTGGAGTATAATCTTGGACATCACCTACAAAATAGAGAAAAACCTAAAGTTTTTTAAAAACTTTTGAAAAGTGACAGTAAAACATAAATTTCCTTGGTAATCTGAGGGTATGACTTCTCATCATGAAGAGCTCTTGTTAAAACTGTACAGCTATACCAGTCTTCGAAATATTCTTGTAACTTCTGTCTCCAAACACTTTATCCCACAGAGGTATCTCTCTCCCTGCATCATTATTTGCAACATTATATGAAACATTATATGAAATACTATTTTATTAAAACATTAGAAATCTGTGCAGACTAATGTGCCCATCTCATTTCTTGAAAGAATCATTTTAACTGAAAGAAACCCTTGTGAACAAATAATGGGGAACACACAATGTGAGCCCTTCAAATTGACATAAATAATTTAAAATTTACTCTGTGGATTATGGTATTAGGTATTTGTATGTTAAAACATGCTGTTTAATGACTGCAGACTTGGATAACAGATTAATCTATGACAGAAATCCAGAGCTAAAAGTAGGTATCTCTAAGCTTGATGTAAAATAACACTCAGAAACTTCTGTTCCTTCCGTACATGTCAACCAAGGCACTGTAAGTGCGATTTTCCAACTGAAGTATTAAGCAGCAGTCACAGTAGAAAGAAAAAAAAATCAGTTTCTATTTCTATTTCTAAAATGTTTTTGTGAGAAAAATTCCTAGGTAAGAATCTGTGGGTACGAAGCAAATAGAATATTAAAGCACAAATAAATTTAGAGTTTACGAAAACAGAAAAACAATTATATATCTTAATCTGCATTAACTGTATCTTTTTATACTTCTGATAGTCGATAGCAAACAAAATAGCTTGGAATTTTTGTGTGTGAATGCATTTTTATATTTTGTGTTGTCCAGTTGATTTCTTGCATGTAAAAGTGTTGGTCTTTTGGAGGAGGTGGGGAAGGATGGTAGGTTTTTGGTATTTATTTTAATGATGGAAGATAAAATCTATAGTGTCCTTTATTTGTGAACCTGCCATAGAAAGATCACCATTTTGGACAGTCTGCTGAAAGTCTGAGCAGAGATACTACACTGGTGTGGGAGCTGGACTTCTTACAGTCACATGGGCATTCTGTGTTAGCCAATCAGTGAATTAATTTCAAAGCATTTCTTAAAGAACTCATTTGCCTGTGATCACAAATAGAGGCTAACTCTTTGTATTTCCCTGTCTGTTCATACAGTTATTCAAGGAACAGATTGAAATTGGTTCCCTCATCCCTTCACTAGTTCCCATGACTGTTTTTCAATGCAACATCAAAGCTTCATCAGCAGAGAGGATATGCCACTTTTCCAACTTCAGTCATAGTGGTTAGAATACAGCCAGCAGAAATAACTTGGTTTTGATTCCTCTCAAAAAAAAAAATCCTGCACTGTGACAATACTCAGCTCAATTGGCTTTACATCTCCAGACTTGAGATACTATCTCAAAGTGCTCTTTTTAGGCAACTGTTTTAGGGTATATTACTTTCGATTTACTTTGGATGACTGTTTAAGGATATGATGACCTTTACTGGTCTTCATTTGCTATGAAAGGAAGTAGATAATGAGCTCAGGTATAGACACATTTAGTCAAATTGAGCTGATGCATCTTGTCCCTAAGTTTTCCACCCTGAGCACCTCCCCAGTAAAAAATTGGTTGTATGTGATGTTTGCAAATATATAACTCATCTTGCAATATGGAGGTACCTCATACCTATTAGAGGGTTGTAGCACTGAAGACTAAGCATCCAAAATTACATGTTGCAGTACCAAACTTTTTTTGGTTATTTGTTGTGTCAGAAGCTGTCATCTTTCTTTAACTTCTCTCTGTCTTATATGTATTCACTTCATGTCAATATGTATTTGGATTCTGGCTTTGGATACTGTTTGAGAAAAAGAAATCAGTAACATCAGTGTATGTTTTTGACAGACCTGGAATCATCACACTGCAGGCTTTTTCGGAATCTAACCGAAAACTTTGGCTTGAAGCTATGGATGGAAAGGAACCAGTAAGGATATTTTTTCATTTTCTTTGCCTTTAACAGTTTTGTGGCACACCTACTAAAGAAAGAGGCTAGTATGCCTTTTAGATACTCTTAAAATACAGGCAAATTCAGTTCTGTTCTTTGTGAGACAGTATTGCAAGTAGACTTAAGGTAGGGATAAGTTAGAAAAGCAGGACTATTAGTTAATTTAAGCCTTTAGATATTTTATGTTAGGATATTCAATGTTTAACAAGATAGCATGTTGCCTAATATGATTGATGGTTCAGATAACATTTGTGAACTGGTAGTTTCTGCCCTGGTAAAGACAAACCATCTTTTGGGCAGTTTCATGGAATAAACAATTAGCACCATATTGAAAGGCGCTGCAGAGAGCATAAAACTGTGTTGAAAGCTACTAAGAGACAGTCAGTCTGAGATTTCTTCCCATTATTAGTGTGCTCTTAAAATAGTCACTGAATGAGGGTGATGTCAGACCTGTATCAAAGGGGGGAAAAAAACGGTTGATTGGTTTTAGGAGATAGAAAATTGTTTCTACAAGCTTCTTGCTTGACTGAAACAGTACAGAAATTAGATCAGTACTTGTATTGAGTTTTAGCTATTTGGGAGTCTGCAAATCTGACTTCTAACACATTTTAGGTGATTGTCCTAGCACAGGACCTTTAACCTGGGTGAGTGCTAGGGGGTTCAGTATCAGGAGAAGATGAAAGGCAAGGTTGGCATTTCCCTAGAGGCAAGCTAATTGACAGCTTGTCGCAACTACCAACAAACCTGGCAGTAAAGAATTTACAGAACAAATATTGACTTGCTGCTTTTTTTTCCTCTCTACAGATCTACACCCTGCCAGCAATTATTAGCAAGAAGGAAGAAAGTAAGTTCTTATGTAGTTACCAAATATTGGTAGATTTCTGTAATGTCCAGGTTTCTGCATACATGTGTGAGAGATTAATTATTTTACATTTTCATTCTGTTGCTATGAAATAACTGTTTGTTGCATTACATGATTGGGTTACGTAAAAGCACATCCTAAGCTATGTAAACTGTGAGAAAAGCTTCAGCTTTTGTATTATTATCAAACATAAATTTGAACACAATTTGATTGGCTTTGAAGCTACCATATATTTTACAAAACTGTAGAGAGTTTCTAGCAGTAGTCTATATTCCTAAATGAAAAAGCATGCCATTATGTTGAAATAATATCCTTATATAGAATAATAGAATTGTTTAGGTTTGAAAAGAACAAGTCCAGCTGTAAACCTAGCACTACCAAGTCTACTAAACCGTGTCCACAAGTTGCATGGTTTAGTAGGACTAAAAGACGTCTACATATCTTTTAAATCCCTCCAGGAATGGTGACTCCTGAGCACAGTGTTCCAGTGCTTGACAACCCTTTTGGTGAAGACATTTTCCTAATACGCAATTTAAACCTCCCTTTGTGCAATTTGAGACCATTTTCTCTTTTCCTATTGTTTGTTACTTGTGTCAAGAGACCAACGCCCACTTCACTACAATCTCCTTTCAGGTAGTTGTAGAAGAGTGATAAGGTCTCCCCTGAGCCTCCTTTTCTTCAGGCTAAACAACCCCAGTTCCCTCAGCCAATCCTTATCATACTTGTGCTCCAGACCCGTCACCAGCTTTGTTGCCATTCTTGGGATACTATCAGCACCTCAATGTATTTCTTATAGTGAGAAGCCCAGAACTGAACACAGGAGTCAAGGTGCAGCCTCACTGCTGCTCAGTACAGGGGGACAGTCGCTTCCCTAGTCCTGCTGGCCACATTATTTCTGATACAAGCCAGGATACTGTCAGCTTTCTTGGCTACCTGGACACAAGCTGGCTCATTTTCAGCTGCTCTTGACCAACAGCCCCAGGTCCTGTTATGCTGAGCAGCTTTCCAGCCACTCTTCCACAAGCCTGTAGTGTTGCATGGGGTTGTTGTAACCCAGTGCAGGACCTGGCACTCTGCCTTGTTGTACCTCATACAACTGGGCTCAGCCCATCACATCTTTTGGACTTTAGGTCTGTATGCACCTGTTACGTATACACTGAGTAATAAAATGAGGGTACTGAAAGATACTATGAGATTTATGTGTGTACTTATTTTAGATTCAGAATGGTTTGGGTTATCAGGAACCTTAAAGCTCATCTAGTTCCAACCCCCTGCCATGGGCAGGGATGCCTCACACTAGAACAGGTTGCTCCTGTCCAACCTGGCCTTGAACACTTTCAGGGATGGGGCGTCCACAACTTCCCTAGCAACCTGTACCAGTGTCTCACCACACTTGCAGTGAAGTATTTCTTCTTAATATTTAATCTAAATCTACCCTCTTTTAGTTTAAAGCCATTCCCGCTTATTCTGTCCCTACATGCGCTTTAAAAGTCCCTCTTCAGCATTCTTGCAGACACCTTTTAGGTACTGAAAGACTGCAGTAAAATCTACTAGAGCCTTCTCAAGGCTGAACAACCCCAAATCTCTCAGCCTGTCTTCATAGCAGAGGTGCTCTAGCCCCCTGATCCTCTTTGCGGCCTCCTCTGGACTTGCGTTTCACGTCCCTCTTGTGTTGGGGGCTCCAGAGCTGGACTCAGTACTCAGGAAGGTCTCATGAGTTTGGAGTAGAGGGCTAGGACCCCTTTCCTCAACCTGCTGGTCACATTGCTGGTGATGCAGCCCAGCATATAGTTGGCTTTCTGGGCTACAAGTGCACCTTAGCATCATATTATCACATATATGTTATTAACATATTAATATATTGACACAAATACTTATGTGTAGACAAGCTACTGATTTCTGATCCAGACAGTGTAATATCCTGCTTGCAGTGATCCACTAATGATTTGTAACTTGGATTTTTGAGTGTAAAGTGTTATAAGAATACTATTGCAGAATAAGTATCATAATCTCATGGATAAATGTGTATCAGTCCTTCCCAACTAACATGTGAAGCTAAACACTGAGAATTGTGTATTGATACATTAGAAAATAATTACCTTTTTTTCTTTTTATAGTGTTCTTAAATGAAGCAGGTTTCAACTTTGTAAGGAAATGTATTCATGCTGTAGAAACAAGAGGTATGTATGAAATATGTATTAGATTATTATGGGTATTTTTTCATAAATATTACTTTGATTAATTCTACATGTTTTACAGCTGTGCTTTAGAGTGTGTCTGTCATATTCGGTTTGTACTTTTCAGGTTGAGTTCTTTACACTTTTAAAATGTTGCCACAAGTTCCAACAACAGTTTTTAACATATTGTTTAAGTGGGAGTTTTAAACATTTTCTATGATTTCATGTTGTTTAGACCCCTTAATACACAGTTGCACACATCTTTAATTTGTGTGCACTAAACTGTGCTTTCTGATGGTAATACTATAGGGAAGCTCAGCTCCCAGCTTTGGTTATTGTCATGAAAACTGAAGGCCAAAAAGTGCCATCAATACTCTCTGCTGGCACATCTTTCTTTGCAGAACATAATTCCCATCATTTTATTCACTCTGTTTACACATGGTTTATCCTTTTTTAAAAAATGGAGACTTCGGAATTTTGTTTTCAAAGGAAAAGTGGACAGTTTTTAAATGACAAGACTTGAAATGGGAAAGAGGGAAGACTTAAATCCTGCTGATTTTAAAAGGCGGTTAAAAACAGTAAAATCAGTGCAATACTGAAATATTTGTTGTGAATGTTAGACTTTAAACTTTGTTTGTTATTAGTATCTGTGCTATTAACACACAACAATTAAAACTTAAGAGTAAATTGGGCCTTGTCTGTCTCCATTTTACATGGGATCTGTGCAGAATATTTACATTTTCAAGTGCAGTGTTGCAGCATTACACGGTATATGTTTTTAATTTGGGTACAATCATTTCTCCCATAAATGTCAATCAAATTTTAATTGGAAGGGATCATGGGCTAAGCACATGCAGGCACATGATAATTCCACTGAAGTCTAGGTAAAATAAACTTGTTGACATGTAATGTGTTTTAAGACTGCTTTTTTTATTTCTTTTCATTTTTCACTTTTCCCAGCAATCTCCTTGTTGTTTGCTAGTATGGGTCATTTCTAAATGACTTTCTATTCATTTAAGTTATGGCTAATGTATACTATGGTGTGGATTCAGTGGAATGCATTTATTAGTAACACAGAAGAGAAGGGGCAAACAGTACTCGAGAATTTAATTGTACAACTTTCCATAAATACATTCAGATGTTTTGAAAATATACACAAAGGAGGCATCGCCATATTTTCATTATTTATCCAATGTAGGTATTACAATCCTGGGGCTGTACAGAATAGGTGGTGTAAACTCCAAGGTGCAAAAGCTGATGAATACCATATTTTGTAAGTATCTGATGTGACCGTTTGTCAGTTATTCAGTGTGTGCGCTGTGATCCCTTTTGCCTTAACTGCTGTGCTCAGAACTGAATTTGGCACTTGCTATCTCTAAATTGAGTTTGCTTTCTTAAAATGAGTGACTCATCTAACTAGTTTCTTGTGTGCATTAATAAATTTCTGCATGTTATCATTGATATACATGAGCAAATTACTACTAAAATGCAGTTCTCTGTTAAGTTTTAAAGTTCTATTTATTGCTATGTGTTTGGTGTATTTCAGAAGCGTTCCAGAGCTTAGTACTGTAACACAGCATAGCTCAGTTTAATAGACAGTTGTTGCAGTCTCACTTTCCTTGCTAATTGGGCTCTTCGATGCCTGTGTTTGAATGTCTAAGCTAATTAGTAATTCTCTGTTGGCTTTGGCTTACTTAACACTTTGATATAATGCATATAGTTACCTTACAGATGCTAAATGAGTGCTAAATACATTTTTATTAATACTTTGACAGAGATTAAAAGATTCAAATGGATCAGGTTGGTAGTTAATCCAGCTACTAAGCAATCACTTGAGCTAAATGACTTACTAGCTTCTGTTTTGTCACTTTTCTAGTTAGCATGTTAGTCAAACTATAACACAATCACAATTCAAATTCCTACCAGCCCCTAAATCTCCTCCTGATATGGATATTGATATGGAACTTTGGGACAATAAAACAATAACAAGTGGACTAAAAAACTACCTCAGGTAAGTGTGAAGCTACACAAATCTCAGTATTCTTTTTCTGGCCCGTTAATCTTTGCTTATTAATACCATATTACATTTTAGCATGGTAATAATTGAGGATATTATTATCTTGCCTAATATCCCCGTGATTGCCCATAATAATAAATCTTAAATTTGTCACACTTTCTGCCTTATTAAGATAGTTATGACTTATAGAGCCCTCAATTTGGCAGAAGTTAATTAATTGTCTGTTTTTACTTAAAATTTTCTACATTAACAGCAAAGCTTGTTGTGCTCAGTCTTTCTTTTCTGAATCCCTTAAGCTGTGTAGCATGAGGTTCAATAGCATCATTGTTGGAACAGAATAAAAATCTGTGCAAAAGCACAGGGCTTTATCCTGTGCTGTTGGTGTCTTCACAAGCACAGTGTCTCTCCTGCACTGTCATTTTTTTCTGAAGATTTTTGGTAATAAGAGACAGAATTTTCAAGAATCGTGATACTTCCAAGATAATTTTGTTACGGGTCTCAACTTATAATATTCAGAAGAAACATAATAAAAAGTATGAAATCTAGATGGTTGGGTGTTCAATGCCTCCTAAAAATCTAGATTTCCTAAACAGGTTACCTAACAGAAGGCAGCATTAGAAATCCCTAATCAGTCTGGAAAACATGCCTAAGATTTATAGTGGAATGCCCATGTAACGCTTCACAGAAAAGACTGGCTTTGGTTGAAGACATTTATAATACATATTCAAAAGCATAAATCACTGTATGTACTGTGTTTGTGAAATTGCATGAGCTAGCAGTAGCTATGTGTTTGTGTCTGTAAGGCAATTCACAGTCTGCCTTTCAGAGATGACTTTCTAGGATCTCCCAGATCAGAATTTCAGTCCCAAATTTCATCATGTTTTGCCTTTCTTGGGCAAAAGATTGTTTTTGCTGTACACCTTACCATGTTACGCAGCTGTATTTATTACACTTCTGCAGTATGGAAACCAGTCAGTCTCTGTGCCATAGTCTAATTTCCCTTGCTAACCTACATGATGACACCAGTTTCAACTCAAATTTTCAGACTATGTGCATGACTAAGTTATATACTAATTGTAACCAATCATCAGTGGATTGCTTTCCGTACAACATACCAATACGCATTGTGCAGATGTTGAGGGCTATCATAATCACACCCATAAAACTTGAAAAGACTTTGAGTAATGCTTTTTAAATTTTCTTTTAATATTGTTTTTTACAACCAGGTGTCTTTCAGAACCATTGATGACTTTCAAGCTGCACAAAGATTTCATTGTTGCTGTTAGTAAGTAAAGTAATAAATAAAGTAGTATTGTTTCTAACCCTTAATCTCTTCAGTTACTAGCCTTTTGTTGGTTCCAGTATTTGTGGTAACTGCTTTTGTCAAGTTACTTGAAATACACATTTCAGAATGTTGTAAGAAGTATAATCAAACTGTTGTCATGATTTTAAAGCCTAATTTTGTTCAGCTCTTTATAATGCATGTGTGTACTAGCATACATTGGCATTAGTGACATTTGTAGTCACATCTTAGCACATGTTCTGATTTATCAACAATATTTGTTTTCTGTTTAATAGAGTCAGATGATCAGAACTACAGAGTTGAGGCAGTGCATGCACTTGTGCACAAGTTACCAGAGAAGAACAGAGAGATGCTGGACATCCTTATCAAGCACTTGGTCAAGTAATCCTTTTTTATTTTTCTCTTTGGCATTATTGTAAGATGTGATTATTTCTGCTTTGAATTTGTCAGTATTGCTTAAGCTGTTCTCTGTGTTGAAACAATGCCACTTGAAATTACATTTAATTTCTAAAACGCTGTTCTCAACATATCTCAAGAATACTCACCAGTGAAACAAACAAAAAAACCAACCCACCATGAAGAATCACCAGGATGACCAACTATGTTTATAGAGTAAACCCACTCAGTGTTTTCATTCACATCCCTACTTACTACAGGAATTGTTACTAATTATATTTAAGCAACATCTAAAACTATGCTAAGATTGTTAGAAAACACTGCTTTGAATCTGACTCAAGGTCCCATGCTGTACCAGAAATGGAGATCAAATCACTTATCCTTCATGTTTGAACTTATTTTCCTCTCTAACTCCTCTGAATTATAGTATCATTTGGAAGTATTAATTTGAAGTATTATTATTTATACTTTTCTGATCTGGCTAAATGTCCAAATCCCCTGTGGGGGTTTTCATCAGTTTCTGTGAATATTAATTAAATGTCAGATGGAGAAGATTTTGCATTTCTTTGAACTGAGGATCTTTTTTCTTTACTGAATTACCTTAGCATGTGCTATGAGATAAAAAAGACACATTTTTATTCTATTACGTCTATGTCACTAGCTGTGATTCCACACTATTCTTACACTGTAATTTATTCTGTTTCTGCCTCAAATGTTTTTCATGTACATTTTAATAAATCGTTGATCAGTTTTCATTGGTATTTGTTGAATACTTTTTAATATGTATTATTCTTTCTGGTGCTATATATGTTTTAGTATATTTACCAGTGATCTGGGAATAATGAAACATCAGTTGTTCAGATAAGGCCCACATGACTGAAATATATAGAAGGCATATTGTTTTCATTCCGTTCATTACATCCCAGCAATTCTTCTTTTTTGATCACAGCTTGAGCCACAACCTGCAGTAAGCTGTCTACAGTGGAGCAGTTTTGCTTCCTCTTATAGACATGAGAACTTTGAAAACTGCCTTGATAGGAAATTATTTAGCTCTTAAAAATAATATTTGTCTCTTTATGTCATTAGTCCCTGAAGAACTAACATGATAGTGAGCTGCTCTGAGTGTTTCCATTGCAAAAACTGATTAGGCAGACCTTGTGTCTCGCACATGGAGTAACCCAGAGAACCAGATGAAAGTATGTTTCATAACTCTCATTACTCACAGAGTTTTTTGATTAGCTAAAAATTACAACATCTACTGCTTTCTAACTTGATAAAACATTTAACAAGGGATTAATGATTACTGTAAAAACTGCTAGTCTGGAAGCCCCAAAACTAGAAATATGTGTATGTAGAACTGACTTATTTGTAGGCAGAATCAGTTATAGACAAGCATTTCTTTCTTGACCTCTTTTCCTGTCTTCTTTTTTCTTAATGTGATCTTGAATGCATTTTCAAGGAAGAGCATGCCTGAAGTATTCCCTTCTTTAATTGTTCTTTAAATCTTGCTTATCTTATCTTTGATGTGATTCTCATTTCCAATAAATGTAATCTTATGGTTTTATACTAACATTTTTCCATTCTTTTCTTTCCAGCGTTCAATTCATCCCTTCTTATTTCTCTGTATATAATTTGCCAGCTGGTGTTTATGCTAGCAATTCTAATGAGACTGAATTCAGAATTAGTCTCTTGAGTGTATTAGTTATCTTCCTTCCTCATCTTTTTCCTACCACTGTGTCAGATTTTTCAAGGAACAAGTGGCAGATGAAGTGCCTCATTTTATGAAAATGGGAAAATACGGAAAAAAAAAACCAAAGCAAACCAACCTCCTGTTTCTTCATTCTTTTGTTTAAAATACAGTTTCAAAATATGCATCCTTTCCCTGTATTTCTTTTAACTATTCAATTCTTTATGTACGCTTTTATGTCTAGGTGAAAATACTATATACCTTTTAACTATGGGTTACAAAATAAAGATAACAGTGTTTTTTTCTTGGTTTATGTCTTAAGGTCTTTACCTCTCTGCCTACCTTGACTTTTGTGTCACTGCAAAATTAAATATAATCTAGATGATGTGGGATGTAGGTCATACTAAAACCAAACAACCAAACAAAACTAGAAAATCCTGAAAAGCACCCTGCAGAGGTGATACTGCATGAATATATACTCAGTCAGCAGCTAGGCAGACACAGGAAGTGTGGTGTTGTTTTCACATAGGTAACTAATTTTTTGTTTTTAAACCTTCCTAGTCAAATTACCTGTCTAATTTAAAGAATATTTTTTTCTTTGGTGTGATTTAATAACACCATACTTTTCTAAGGTGGATAATCAGGATTCTGCAATTTGTCAGCATCAAAAATTAACTGAAGATATTACCAAAGAAAGAGATTTTGAGGAGAAAGCAACTGCATCTTAATGAATGCCTTACAGCTACCTAAAATGCATTATTATCTTGGCCTATGTCTATTCAGTAGCCCAGCAACAGTAGGACTAGGTCAGGGGAAATTGGCTTTCAAAATAATCCATTTACAGGCATGGGTTTTTTTCTCTTTTGCAAGAAATTGAGTCTTTGAGATGCATTGTAAAAAGTCCTTATTGGTTACAATGTTATTAAAGTCACCATTCCTTTTATTAACAAGCTACCAAATTTGTAACCAAGGAAACCCAAACACAGGACAAACACTGCTTTCTCTTTTATGCTATAAGACTATGTTTGTGTAAGAGACCTTAACAGTTACTGTGCAGCACAAAGCAGAGTAGCATTGCAAAGGGTTTGGGGTTTCTTTTTCAGATTTTTCTAACAAGCCTAGAGCTAATTAAAAATTCTGTTTCCATTAAAATACTAACGGTCTTCCCACCACCCTTTACTCACCTAAGCCAAACGTAAGGTCTGTTACAGAGAAAACAGAAGATAAAGTTTGCCCCTACCTGCTAGTTTCCAGTATCTTATACATATTACTGTTTCTTAATTTTAAATGGTACAAGAGTTATTTTAATTATATAGTAAATGGCCAAAAAATTCTCTACTTGACAGCAATAGCAGAAATATGGATAAGTGCCTCAGTAACTGATTCTGTTAGCAGATTCAGTATAATTAAGCATTAATGTAATTATAAAATCACTTGGCCTTTTAGTTCTCAGACACGAGGCAATAGGGCAGCTGTGACTAGGGAATCACTGACGGTTATTTGAAGGATTTAAGATGATACATTTTTTATTTGGTAAATCTTATTCATAAGGAGAGAAGAGGGGCCCTGAGGATTACTGATTGATGGGTTTCATTTTATTATCTGATATATTATTGGGAAAACTAAGTTTCTGAATTCTACATTAAGAAGAAAAATGACAGAAGAGGTAGAGTAAGCGATAACAGAATATACAGAAGTAAAAGGTTATTATATTTTAAAGCCAGAAGATGTCATTATGATCATCTCACATAATCTGTACCACCAAAACAGTGATATCACTGACCCCGTTGATCACGTTTTCAAGATATTAATAAAGAGATGCTATTGCACTTAAATAAATGCTTTCAATGACTAAGTTTCGTTCTTTTACGTGAAAGCTGATGTATATTGACCTCTGTTACTACGTAGTGTTTTCAGTAAACCCACAATCAAGTGTTTAAGCTCCTGCATAGTCATTAGAGAGGGATAGGTGCCTACCCTAAGACTCCTAAACTTTAGAGACCTCCAAAGATATTTGCTTTTCCCTGTCAATTATGTCAGGAACTTACACACTTAATCCAGAAAGACGTGCTCATTATCTATTTAGTTATTGCAGCATGGGAGCCTTAATGGAAATATAATTGTTGTACTACACCATATTCTGACTCTAGTAAAAGTTTTTAAAATGTTTTTTAAAGGGAAGACGTGAACTTGGGATCTTGTTAAAGAAGTAGCATTAACAGGGTTTTAGCCTGTTGGAATTGCAGTTTAGCACAACAATTTAATTGCATATTCTTTGTGTTCATTTAAAGGGTATCATTACACAGTCAGCAAAATCTTATGACTGTATCCAACCTTGGTGTTATCTTTGGACCAACTCTGATGAGAGCTCAAGAAGAAACCGTGGCTGCTATGATGAACATTAAGTTTCAGAATATCGTCGTTGAAATTCTGATAGAGCATTATGAAAAGGTAGAAAGACATTATCTGACTGTTTTGTGGTGAAGTGGAACTAAGATCTTATTTTCATTGCCATCATTAGTTCTTAAGATTAAGAAACACACCATTTATAGAAAGTCATTGATAGAAAGAATACCTTCTTCCCACCCTGTGCTATGGGTCTGTATTCCTGGCAAGTCTTTTGTCACTGTGCAAGGTACAGATCCAGGGCATAATCTTCCGTGCTTTGAAGGAGTTGCTCTGAATCTTCAGTTGCTTTCTGTAGATCTCTGTGCCCTTACATCAAGAAACAAAATGAGAAGGTCATAAGTTAGCTCCAAGCATTTCCATTTCTCTCATGCTAGCAGTGTATGAAGGTTAACTCTCAGTAAATACATGGATTCTCCCCTGAGTGCATCAGGCCAGAGTCTTTCAGACCATTACTGTCCTCTGGGAATACACCAACAGCACAGTAAGCATCTAGTCCCTCCTAACACCATGAAACCCCAATGATCCTTCAGTTCCTCTTTTCACAAGCAGCATCAGTATGGATCCCCAGCAGAATCCCACATTTCCGTTCATTATGTTATTTCTCCTTAGTTTAGATACTAAATGAAAAGTGAAAAAGCTGAAGGAAGAAATAATATATCTTAGGTGAGGTTTTGTATTCCTAGTTACAGGTTTTGTGCCCATCATATCTGTGTGATTTAAAAGTTTCTGAATACTCTGGAACCTTCAGCCCTCTCTAGATACTCTTCTGCTTTGAAGAAAGGCACATCTGTTTATTTTATTTTCCCAAAGAGATCAATCACAGCAAAGGTCCATCTCAAACTCTTTAACATTGAGTAAGAACTGCTTCAGGGCTTGAGAAAATCTGTGAAATCTTAAACTTACTTTCAGTCACTCCCATTGCAGATACCAGCTTCACTGAAAAGTCTCCTTATTTTATTTTATTTTATTTTATTTTATATTTTATTTAATTTTTTTTTATTTTGAATTGCTTCATTTCAGAACTCAGCAGAACAGTTAAGACCTCTTTTGGTCATCAAAAGAAATTATATTTTGGGGATCTTTTATCGATGTATATCGCCTGTTAGATGACTAATAAAACAAAGTGAAAAACATTTGTGTTTCTTCCATTTTACATTACTCAGCTAAGGGGTAGTTCCTGGTCAATACCAGGATCCCCTGCACTGGTTGGTCAGTAAGTACTGACAATACTGCTTAGTATCATAGAATCATACAATAGTTAGGGTTGGAAAGGACCTTAAGATCATCAAGTTCCAACACCCCTGCCATCATCAGTTTTATTTCTTAGGTACTCCTCAAAATTGGTATGAGACATATAGCCTCTTTGGCTGTAACTCCAAAATACATGCCTTATGGATTTCCAACACTGAATTTCTCTTCCAGGAGATTAAAAGCTCATTCAATACAAAGACCATGGCTGCAAAATCAAAATCACCCTTGCTCTGTTTCTCTGTCTACAGACATTTTTATTTTTTTATTGATATGCTACTCACTAATGCCTAATACAGTATTAATGTACTTCAAGAGCATTTCAAGACATTCATTAAACTATTTTCTACCATGGAAGTGTATTTCCTTTCTTCCACTTCTGTGAATGGCATGGAGGTATCTTTTCATTGATCACTTCATCCACTTCTGGGAGTGCCCTATTTAGAGGGGGTCCAGAAATCCTTGTGGAGATGCATGGTATTTAGCCTACAACACTTGGTCCTGTGGAGATTGGACACTTCATACACTTCCTTCAGTAGCTTATTCAGGGAATCTATCTTTGTAAAACCTCATCTCCATTACACAGAATTCCACTTCCTTCCACAGAATGCCATAAGAGATTTTCAGTAGAATTTAATGTCTACACTAGGATGAATAAGTGAGAAAGATCTGAAATTAAAACCTGCGTATCTTCTGGCCATATTTTTCCTTTGGTCATCCTCCACAGCAGTAATACTTACAAGAAGATTTTTAGGGTCTCTGCTGCATGTGTCTTGGATATTGCAGAACAGATGATACAAATGAAAATTAAGAAAATTACTAGACCTTCTGCATTGCTCTTGGTGGCAGGCTTGTCAAATTTATCTGCAAAGAGTTCTTTAAAACCTCATCTGTACCTGTATCAAACTGCAGTAGTCAGATAACCTTAAAAAAATGAGTTATTTCTGCAGCAGTGAAGCACAAAATTGACCAGTGGTATGTAAAAGATAAAACCAAGGAGATGCTCCAAACATAAAGATGTTTGTCATCAAATTTGAATTGTTTCTCAAAATAAAGTGGTTTTCTGAAATACAAACTGGATTCTAATAAGTTATGACTATGACACATTTCTGTGGCATACAAAAGCTTTCACACGAACACAGAAAAAATGCAATCTTCATAATATTTTAAAAAATATATTACTTCTTGAGCGGAAGTTATAAGCATCTATTGTGTGCTTTCCAGTTTAGACTGTTAATTACTTCTTAAGAAGGGCTATAAAATAAAATGATTTAAACAAATACTTTTATATAGCTTGTGTAAATTTTAAGTACAGCTCAGTATTCTGGTTTTTGGATTGTAAAATGAGATCAGAGCAAAGCTTCTATTCTGTGAATTTATTCTTTTGTGATGTGTGAGACTATTACAGGATTAATTTTAGGCACAGTGGTAAGGAAAACAAAAGAATTAATAATGCAAGTGTAAGAGTACCTCTTTGTTTATATCATTTTGTCCCTTTTTTTTTTTTAATTATGCAGATATTTCACACTGCACCAGACCCCAATATTCCTCTACCCCAACCTCAGTCCAGATCAGGTTCAAGAAGGACAAGAGCAATTTGTCTCTCCACGGGTCCACGTAAACCTAAAGGAAGATATACACCGTGTCTTGCAGATCCTGACAGTAAGTTTGTTCTTGTTGACTGCTTATCTTCCTTTTTATGTCTTGTCTTCAACTTTCCTGAGTAATATCCATTAGGTATTGTATTCCAATAATTGTAAACATAACGGGTGGGGTTTCATCAGCTTTTTAACCTCTGTGAGTCACAGCCACACTGTTTAGTGACCATATTCCTTGCTTCTCTCAGATGAGGAAGGCTGTTTGCTTTTAGGAAAACCTTATATTGCATACAGTGTTCAAAAGTCATTTAGAGTAGTAGCCTTTGTATTCTAACCTAAACGTAGTCTGCTTGCAAATTCAAACATTTGTTGTACAAAGTTAATCTCATTTGCTTGTAAGATGACTAGTAAGGTTGAGAAACTGTAAATAGAATTTTTTCTCTCCTCCTGTAATTAATATAATTCAGTAAAGCTCAGGACCATTATTTGGCCTTTTTCACATGCATGAAACTGTGGTCGTTGGTTCAAAGCCAGCCATTGCCTAGTTGCCAAAACCACTGAAACTTGGGGAGTTTTCTGGAATCGAAACAAACGCTAATGTTTTGGGGAGAAACAGTGAACCGTATCATATGGCTTACTGTTTAACAGCAGGGAATTTTGTTTATAATTGCTGCTTAGAATGCTTATTCATTTTCATCTAGATGTGGCTATTAAAAAGTTTCGCTTAATTCATTTTCATCTAGCGGACCATCACTTTTTTACTTACTGGCTATCCAAGTAACAAGTATTAAAATTTTATCAAAGATTAAGTTGTTAAAAGTTCTACAATGCAACAGACTTCCAGAAAAACTTCTGAGTCCCTTGGTTTCTTATTGAGATTTACATAAAGCTGGTACAGTAAATTAATCCACAGTTAAGGTGCATCCGTTCTTGAGGATCTGTTGTAATTCTTAATTCTGTAATGTTAGGAAATATATCCTCAGTATACTCCTGCACAGGTCCTGCATTTCCCATATGTTTCTCTTACATGATTCCCGCCAGTGAGAGTTTAAATACTAAATGAGCGCAATAGCTTCCAACATATTGATTGCCAATGTGAATTGCATGGGATCTTGAGTAAGAAGTTACAGAGGTATCATGAATTACATTACCCAGAGGAAAACTGGACAAGTTTCAACTGTTTTTCACTGTGTAACTACAGTGAGTGAATGCCAGCATAAAAAAGGGGCATTTATGTGCAGCATTTTGCAGAGTGTATACAAGCTCATGGCAGGGTTGTTGGAACCAGATGATCTTAAGGTCCTTTCCAACCCAAACCGTTCTGTAATTCTGTGGTCCTTCATTCAGACACAGCCTGTGCTGGTAGCTCAATTTGAGCTATGTCTGACCAAAGAGAGTTCCACTTTTGCTTTGCTTATTAGCTCAAGCTCAGCACTTGCTTACGCAAGTTCCAGTTAAGATCTCGGTTATGCCTGGAAGGCCGAAGCATAAGCAGAGGTATTCTCCCAGCCAAGTATCTCTAGGTGTGGCTGGAGACAGGCGAGAGAGAGCCTTGGCTTCTGGCAGGAGCAATTTGAACTACTAGGTGGGTTAAAGTCATCATTTAAATGAAGCACAGACATCTAACTGTACTGCAGGAAATCAGGGAATTCTGTATGGTGTAAGAAAATGAACTACAGGTTTCAAATGGTAGGGAATGACAGAAAATTATAGAAAATGCTTCTGACAAATTCAGACTTCGGCCAATCTTTCCATTTTCAAGGGCCTAATGGTCTGTAAAGGGGCAAGATGAGGGACAATCTAATCTGGAGTACCAGAATTATGGCTAGAAGAGGACAGAGTCTTTCACAGTACTATACCAGTGTCACTACTGTTGTCAGAACCACTCATTGTGCAAGGCACTGGTATTTTTTACCTTATCTGTAGTATTGTGAGGGATTCTGACCACTTGTTGCCAAGGATATTGTAACATTTGGAGGAAAAGCAGCTGTACATCTTATAACTACAGTATTGTTGAAGAATACACGTTTTCTGCTTCCTGTGAAATTTGTGAAATGTCTCTCTCTTAGCTTTTGGGAAAAAGTCCTATTAGAAACCAGTGTATGACTAGAATAGACTAAACCCAGTCTTCAAAATAATTTGGCTATCACTGTATTATAGGCCAGTCCTTCCTCAGTTCTGATGTATGTTTCTACATTTATATCATCAGCAAATTAGGATATTCCTACTTTTTGTTGGAAAAGATTACTGGGAACAAGATCAGTACAAAGATTTTTTTGTGTACGTAGGTGACTTTCTCTCATACCTGTCTAACTGAAGAAATTCATCAAATGTTCAGTGTTCAAATTGTAAGTAAAGGAATGAGTTGTCCTTCTGCAGGATAGATATTTCAGCGAAAGGGATGGTGACTGAGAAAATAGGCTATCTATAGACAGACTTTGGACTAGTCTTACAGAGACTGCAGAGATACTCAGCAGCTTGGTAACTGATCTAAAGCTTAGTTCTTGTGCCTGCTGGCAATAAGGTCATGCATTTATGACTGTAAGTAGGACAGCAACCACAACATTTGCCTTAGCATGGAAATCCAGCAAGATACCACAATGACTATGTTGAATTTTCTAAGAATTATCTGTATTGCAGGCAAGTCTTTTAAAATGCAAACTTCTATGTGAGATAGTTCAGCCTGTAGCCCACTGTGTTCATCAGCTCTAAAGTAATAGCCAGGAAAAGCAGCTCTCCCAGGTTAAAGATAGGAATATGTGTGAAACTTAGTGTAACTAAATAGGTATTTTGTCTTGACTCATTGCCTCTGAGACCACAGATTAATGAGTTTGGTGACAAGTGAGGTACAAGGAGCTAAAGATGGTATGAGAGAAATGCACATGATTAGAAAATGTAAATTATTTTTCTCTCTCTCCCACCCCTCACTCCTCCCTAGGTGACTCCTACAGCAGTAGCCCAGACAGCACTCCCATGGGCAGCATTGAATCTCTCTCTTCTCACTCCTCTGAGCAGAACAGCACCACCAAATGCACGCCCTCGCAGCCCAGGGAGAAATCAGGAGGGATTCCATGGATTGCCTCTCCTGCTTCTTCTAATGGCCAGAAGAGTTCAGGCCTCTGGACTACAAGTCCAGAATCCTCATCAAAGGAGGATGCAACCAAAACAGATGTGGAGTCAGACTGCCAAAGTATAGCTTCTGTCACTGGACCAGAGAATGCCTCTCCACCAACAGACCTGACCAAAAAGAGTTCTTGCAGTCTCTCTGGGCTGAAAAGGTCTTCAGCATCTTCCCTTAGATCAATTCCATCAGCTGAAGGTAATTCCCAAGGTCTTTTAGGACATCTGTGTTTATTCTGAAGCATCAGAAAACAAGAGCTGCATCTGAAAGCAGTAGTTAATTGATTGTATTAATTAGCCTTTTTTTTTTTTTTTGTGGTATGTTCTTTCAGTTTTCAAACTGTTTCTGAGATGTTTCCATTGTTTGTTATCTGTACTGTTCAGTTTGAAAGATACCAACATTTCTCAGAATTTAGAGTACTCTCCTCCTCTAGACCATCTTGTAAGAAGATTGCTGGTGTATAAGAAGAGTTGGTAGCTATGTTCTGTCACTGTGTCAAAGAAATGAATCATTGCAATGACTGATACTGATCAAAGCTAGTATTTAAATTTAAAAGCACCAGGCTTAACATATCTAGTAAATAACAGTTTTGTCACTCCTTGTTGGTGTGTCTGTTTGTTTGTTCGAACTTTTATGTCTGAAACCCTACTGATGGAATGACTGCTTCAATCTGCCCTACTTGCATGGTTTGTTATCCAGTACTACAAGTAGGTTAGCTTAAACAGAAGATTATGTCTGAATAGTGCTGTATATAGACATGATGTGCAAAAACCCAGCTTTAGGAAGCCATTTCAGTGCACAAGTTAGGATGCCAGTTTTCCTGTTCAGTGAAAGAGGAATGCTGCTTCAAAGAACATCCTCAAAGCATGTAAACTGAGCCTGTGTCCAGTATAAGCCTGTGGACAAGGCTTCTTGCAAGACAGAGAAGCTTGAAAATAGCTTATTAATGTAGACAGTTCTGCTAAATGCTGTTAGCTGGAATGCCTGTGAACCCTTGCTGTTCTGAGTATCTCTCTGAGAACATGAGGTGATATTGCACTATATTGGCAGCTATGTGGAAGTTAACTTTAGAAGAAACACCTTGAAGTCAGTATAGTTGCAGTGGTTTATATTATGAAACTTAACAGTCAGCACCAAAACAGTGAGCTCCAGTAGACTGAGTGCCAAGTTTGCCACTGAGCTGTCAATAGTATAAGTAATTCAACTACAGGTGGACTAAATATGTAGCTATGTGCAAAGCCCTATAAGTTTAAGAATGTTCCCTCAGCCCCCCATGGATAGTACAAGCTTTTTCATAAGACTTCCATATATGAATTAGTGTTATATTAACAGTATTAATAATGTAGACTGATAATTACAATTAACATTTGTAAAATAGAATTATATGATAAATTAACAATATTACTAATATAGGTATTGTTTTTCTTTTGGGGGATCTCCTTGTAACAGCTTTTAAAGTGTTATTAAGCATCTGTTGTTCTTGGGAAACACAGTTGTTGTCTTGCAGAATATATATGCAAATAAGGCAGCAGTCCACACATAAGTCATCTTAAAGACACATGTGGCCATGCTTTATATTCACTAAGAGGACTTTAGTGTGTCCAATGCAGTCTGTGCAGCTGTAGATTTATCAAGTTACAATAGCAGTTGTTTTTGGCAAAGCACAATCATTCAGTCTGAAATATTTTTTAAGATCCAAGAAACGTCTGTGGATAGAGAAATATTAATTCTTACAAATCAGTGAGGCCTGATTTCGTAGTGGATGCTGCATTGAGGCAGAATTTAGACTAGATTACTTCCTGAGATGCCTTCCAACATAACTTTTTTCTACAGTTGTATGCAGTGTACTAGTTTATAAATGTTGTTTATACTGATAATTTTTAGTGACATTACTATCTAGCTATTTAAGTGCAATGTCATTTTTAGCTTTCATAATTTAGTGTCATTTGTTCATTCTTATTGTTGCTGCTTTTCTTCTCACTTCCTATCTGAAAGGCTGTTTCTTCTCTCTTAGTAAGTACTTTACCTATTTTGTCTTTTACATAAAAGGAACAAATAACACAACAACAACAAAAACTTTGTTTTGTGTGTTACACGTGTTACAAACCAACTCCAAATTACATTTAATATTCCCTGTATTTTGTTGTTTTCTTTAGGTAACAAAAGCTGCAGTGGATCTGTACAGAGTTTATCTTCAGCAGATACCAAAGATACACCAAAGGCTCTATCAAACCCTGATTTGCCTCCCAAAGTGTGCAGGAGAGCAAGATTAGATACTGCATCAAGTAATGGCTATCAAAGACCAGGATCTGTGTAAGTCATCAAGGCCCTTTGGAAATTTGTCGTGTTACAGTATACTTGTCTACTATAAAGTGATCCCAGAGAGGTACATAAGTAGTTAAAGAAACATCCATTAATACTTGATTTTAATATTTCTGTATGTGTGAAGTTTTTATCTAGCTTCATTAAACTGTAAACAAAGGAGGCACTGCACAAAATCTGTTGAAGTGAGTTAAAAGACTCACACTGACTTCATTAGACTAGAGATAAGATCTATAATGAAGAAACATATCTTTGTAAAGTTATTAGTTTTATTATGTCTGGTTCTTCTGAAATTTAATGTTTAAAGGAATATAAATGCTACTTAACTGTCCATGCTATAATATCAAGAAGATCATCGGATTTTATTTAAGTCCAAAATTGGAGAAAGGGAAAAAAAAACCAAACCCAAACTCCTGCTCTGAAATTTCTTCAGTTGCTGCATATTAAATAGCTGATTTCTAAAAGGGCTTTTGTTTTGGTTTGATGTTGGGAGGGAGGGTAGTTTTAAGCAAAATTTAGTCTGTTGACATTTGGGTCAGCAATGTTTCTCAGTGCTGTTAGCACAGACATAAGAGTCAGAAGATCTTTACTGTAATCTTGACTTTGACCCAGAATATCTCTTTCCTCATGAACAAGTGATTTCCAGATGTGGAGACCACCAAGAAATTCCCCAAATATTGCAGGGCTCTATTCAATCTCTTCACTTTTTAAACTGGAAGGGTTCACTGTAGTCATTTCACAGTCTGCTGTGCCTTAAACAGAGTCCTGTGCAGCTTAGAGTGCCAGCATGATAGTGACAGACTGTTAGTAAAAGCATTTCCAGTATATCTATTGGCCATCTGTGAATATTATTTTAAATACACGGTGTTGAGATTTCCCTTCCTGACTCAGAAGGCACTGGAGCACATGGAAGTTGGTGGCCCCAATTACATTATGTCCTTCAGAATGCTGCTCAATAGAGACTTAAATCCAGCTTTTGAATTTCCCCAGTTTCTCTAAGTGAATAATTAAAACAATTAAAAAAGAAAAAAAAAGTGTCTGTGTCTTTAGATGGTTAAAAGCAGACCTAGTCTGTGTATTTAATCAATGGACAAAGTATAAAGTAAGGTGGTGTTTTTATTTTCAGAGTGGCTGCAAGAGCACAGTTGTTTGAAAGTGCTGGTTCACTTAAGCAGGTTTCTTCAGGACGGTAAGTGCTTCAAACTGTTTAACAATTCATAAAATCCTTTCTGTTTTGCTGGCTTCAAAGATTGAAGTAGATATGTTGGAGGTTTGTTCTGTATCTTTTGGACAGCATCATGTGGCATGTGACATTTTTGCAATTTATTAAACTCATCCTTTTTCCAAAAGCAAGCTAAATCTAATAGAGAATAACAGCCAGTCTGGCAGTTCTGTCACCTGAGGGAACTGCAGTAAGAGATGCTCAGGGTATTGATCTGCTTAAGAACAGTGCTATAGGAGTAATTAGGATGCTTATTCTATTCAGCTGTTCATATATACATGCTTTCAGCAGAGTAGCAAGCATGTTACTTTATGGTAATGTGCTCAGATAGGCAGGTCTTGAATAACAGCTGCTTTAGACAGTTCAAGATTGACTTGATGAGGATTTCTGTCCTTGCCATCACACCTTCCACTGTATCTGTCTGGAGAAACTGTGGCCTTTTCTTCTTGACAGTGCACAGCAGGAATTACTTATATTTTTCTTTTTTACAATTGTTGCATTTATTTGGTGGATTTGATTCATTCTCATTATTCAATGAATTCAGAATATTCTGATAAGTGTTCATCCAGGAAGCAGTGTCTTCCTAGGTATGTTACTAACCCCCTTACTATTAACAGACTGAAACAGATAATCAAGTAACTGGCTGTGGGAAAAAGTCTGTCACTTTTTTTCTTTTTTGTTTTTTCACTGTCCCAGCATTTCAGGTTCTTTGAGACAGCAGGTGTGTTTTTGTGCATCACTTTACTCACTGATAGCAGGATCTTACTGAACTGTCAAGCAGACTGGGGGGAGGTTGGGGAGGAAGTCAGACCATTAATCCAGAAGTAGTAATCTAAAGTAGCACAGCTGTAAAGGGAAGTATCAGTGTATGCTGAGATCTGTGGCAGTGGAATGTGACTGTTCTCTCTGACAGATCTATCAGAGGAAAAAAAGAGAGCCGGCCTACAAAGGCTCACTGATTTTGTGTGAGAGAAGCAGCTTACAGGAATTAAGGCTGTTCTTGTTTTGTGTCGTACTTGAAATGTAAGGTGACCAAAAAAGAGGGTGTCAGGGGAGGAAGAAGGTAGGAAAAGAGCAGAGCAATTATCTAAGGAAATATAAACTAAGAGACTGGAATGTTCTTAAGCCAGTGCCCTAAGCCAGGAGTGATGATGCTTCACCAGTTCTTCATAATTTCACCTTCCTACTCTTATTTTTGTATTACTCCCTTCTTGTAAACTCTTCCCTGTTGCTGCCTCAGAGCCTGTGCCACCTGTATCTATATATAAAAAGCATGTAAGAAGCAAAAATCTGACAAAGAAAAAATGTAGCAGTTTGATAATGGGTATGGAGAGCCAATAACAAAGCCAAAAACGCTGAAAGGCTTAATAGCTCCTCTACTTCAGACTTCATAAGAAGGCAGAAGAGCAACAGTAACAAAGAGAATGGAAAATGAGAGGTGAGCAGGCAAAAAGGGGAAGAAGCAGCTCAGCTGTTCTTACAGTGCTGCTGAAGTCCGAGTACATTTTTGCAATTTAAAGCCAGCTTTTGTTTACCTCTCATGCATATTATGAACACGAAGGCTGATTTAAAACCTTAGGATAGTCATTTGTTAGCTCTGAAGTATGTAGAAATCATGGTAATTAAATCTTGATCCACTCAGTAGAAAGGCTGTTTGTGGTCATAACTCTGTTACCAAATGAGTATATGCAGGACAGAGCATAAGACAGAGAAATTATTTTTAAGCTGTCTGGTCTGATACCAGGAATACTCAAGTCAAGACAGTGTTGAACTCTGTGCAGGAATAATTTACCCTGCTAAAATAACTAGTTTTGAAATTTTAAGCTACTACTTACTTATATATTACAGTATCTAAGTAGCTTTATTTGTATTTGAAGCATCTGTTGCCTCTTGGGGTCATTTGTACAGTTGACAGATGGAAAATACCTCAGTCTCACATGTTTCTGTGTGTTCCAGCAGATAATTTTGCACTTGATGCTTTACCACCACTGTGGGCCAATGTTACTTAATTCCTTCTTCCAAGAGGTCTTTGCAGCCCTACTTCTTGGCTTCGTATAATGCAACATCTCTGAGTGTGTGTCCCTTTTTTAATGCTGGGACGTTATCTGACCTGACTATTTTCTCTCCTTGTATGCATGAGTACATGCCCCTATAGCGCTACCAGTTTGAAGAGATTTCTTTTAGTCAAAAAGAGAACGAGAAGCCATAGTACGTATTTAGGTTTGGACAGGGAATACCAAAAGGTTATGCCCTGTCCAGCCTGTGCTCTCTTTTTCTAGTTCCAGTTGCTTTACTTCTCAGTCTTCCCATTCCTTCCCTCCTGACTTCAAGTTTGTTATTCATCCATCTCCCTCACTGTTGTATTGAGCTAGCGTGTACACTAAGGCCAATCCCTATTGGTAATCTAGCATGCACTTGAAAGATGCAAAGGAGTTTTCTTACCACTTTCACAAATATTGCAGTCAGATAACAGTCTTAGTGAGGTCTGAGGTCTCTATTGCAGCTTCTGTACAAAATCCATCAACACATAATCCCTGGCTCTATGTTTTCTTGACTTTGATTCAGACGTACACAGAAAGTCAAGTCTTCTGAACTGAGAAACTGCATTATAAAAAGAGGAATTTTCATTAGAAAAGAATACATAGAAAAAATGGAGTTGATGACAGAAAGGGGAATTGGTGACAGTAAATGGCTCTAGCTTGGAAGCAGGATCTCTAAGCTCAATGGGTTGGGACATTAATAGGAGTAGGCTGACAGTACGAAGCCCTCTAGACCCGTGCTCCCCTCCCCGCCGTATGATTAAATATGCTTTTCCAACCATTCTTCTGGTTTCATTTTCATGCTGTATTTAGCCTTGTCCAGACCAGAACAGTGTTTTCTACTCACTCAAGCTTGGCTGTAAGTCTGCCATCACCAGAACTCTATAAACCTTTCTTCTTTTTCCTGTAGAATACTATTAACTGATGAGTCGTTTGAGAGAAGGAGTCATGTGTTTTCTCTCAGTCATTCCTTTTCTGGCTTCTTTGTCTTGCAAGACTGAAAACCCATTTGGGCAGGAGCGTAGTTTTAAAACTTATTTATAACTTCTACAGTTATTGTTGCTTTTGTTTTTGTTGTTGTTGGAATTGTTGTTGGTGTTACCATTATTATTATTAAAAGAGATAATAATAAGGTGTTGTTGACTGCATGTGGACAAGCAAAATAATTTATGATCTGATCCTTCTGCTGCTAGTATAAGTCTATCATTATGGGCCAAAAAAAATGTAATAAAAAGTAGGAAGAGTAAAGTGCATTTTTCTCATCTGGAGTCTTATTCAGTAAAGTCACAGAAAGAAGGAACTTCTAGGAAATGTGGTTACCATTTTCTGGAGTTGTTTTTTTCTCTCTGCACTGAGCAACATGAATCACACTTTTCTCAGATTGTTAGCCCCATATTAAGAGAACCATAATAAACAATTGTGATGTTATCACATGTTTTTTCAGAAGCAGCCTTGTTTGCAGGGAGGACAGCATTAACACTGCAAGTAAGAATGTCCATTTTGATAAACACACACACACAAAAGAGAAATGCCCAAGAAATGCTTCTAGCTGGGTAGGGTTGAAGTAATAGCTATTATGAAAACCTAAGTAATCAAATCAAGTGTGGAGGCAATAATCAGGAGCTTTAAAATTGCTGGAGAATTATAATACTCTTAGAATCTGTCTCTCATTACCCTATTGCACACAGTTTGTAGATAACATTGAAATGTAATTATTCTGTAACAGGAGCAAGGTAATGGGAAGGATCTTGTAATTCATGAGCTTCTGAGAAACTGACATCTTTGTACATGTGTTTGTGTATCTGTCTAAATATCAAAGTGCTGGGAAGCTTTTTTTTTCTAGAACTGACCAAAGCAGAGTCCATGTTTTCTTACCTTCTTTTTACTTTTAAGTAAACATACTTGGATCAGGTAAAATTGGAAGAGTTTAGTAGACATAAGAGATTATGGCATTTATTTTCTTAACTTTTTCTAAGGGCACTAAAAGCAACATGTCGTATCTCAAGAATAACTTAAGTAATTCCACCTCGCATTTAAATATTGCTGTTCTATTACTGCCTTAAATGTCTTTTGTCATAATATTATTCAGATGTCACATTCGTAACATGGGAAACTGGCTTGATAGTCGTGCCGCTAAGTAATGAGGTTCTACACATTAAAGAGGTTCAAAAACATCCCTGTTCTTTAGTAAATTCATTACCAATTACCTTATATTTATTGCAACTGTACTCATTGTTAACAGTTACTCTACAGCTTTATACGTTTAAAATACACGATTAGGCCACACCGGTGTATTGGGTTTGCATGAGAAGGTTTTGGTAGCAGTGGGGCTACAGGTGCTGCTTCTGTGATAAGCTGCTAGAAGCTTCCCCATGTCTGATAGAGCCAGTGCCAGCCAGATCCAAGATGGACCCACCACTGGCCAAGGCTGAACTCATCAGTGACAGTGGCAGTGCCTCTGGGATAACATAGTTAAGGAGGGAAAACTGCTGTGCAATAGTAGCCAGAAGAGAGTGAGAATATGTGAGAAAAACATCCTTGCAGATACCAGCGTTCAGAAGGAGGAGGTGCTGTAGGTACTGGATCAGAGGTTCCCATGCAGCCCATGGTGAGGCAGGCTGTGCCCCTGCAGCACATGGAGGTTCACCTGAGGCCTGGATAGAACCCCATGCCAGAGCGGGGGAATGCCCAAAGGAGGCTGTGACCCTGTGGGAAGCCTGTGCTGGAGCAGGGTTTTGGCAGGACCTGTGGCCCTATGGAGAGAGAAGCCCACATGGAGCAGGTTTGCTGCAGGACTTGTGGCTGCTGGAGCAGCCTGCTCCTGAAGGACGGCACCCATGGAAGGGACCCACGCTGTAGCAGCTTGTTCCTGAAGGACTGCACCCTGTGGAAGGGGTCCACAGTGGTGCAGCCTGTTCCTTAAGGACTACACCCCATGAAGGGACCCATGCTGGAGCAGTCTGTTCTTGAAGGATGCATCTCATGGAACGGACCCATGCTGGAGCAGTTCATGAAGAACTTTAGCCCATGGGGAGGGACTCACATTGAAGAGGTTCACAGAGGACTGTCTCCTATGGGAGGGACCCAGTGCTGGAGCAGGAGAAGTGTGTGAGGAGTCCTTCCCTGAGGAGGAGGGAGCAGCAGAGCCAATGTGTGATGAACTGACCACAGCCCTCATTCTCTATCCCCCTGCACCACTCAGGGAGGGAGAAGTTAGGGAACTCAGGAGTGAAGTTGAGTCCAGGAAGAAGGAAGGGGTGAGAGGAAGGTGTTTTTAAGATTTGGTTTTATTTCTCATTACCCTACTTTGATTTCATTGGTAGCAGTTTAAACTAATTTCTCCAAGTCGTGCCTGTTTTGCCCATGATAGGAACTAGTGACTGATGTCTCCCTGCCCTTACCTCAACCCACAAGCCTTTCATCATGTTTTTCTCTCCCCTGTCTGGTTAAGGATGGCAGTGATAGGCTTTGATGGGCACCTGATGTCCAACGAGGGTCCACCCACCACGACAGAAAATAGCTTTTTTTCCAGTATGGGTCAGTATAATTAGAACACCTGTAGCATTCTTTCTTGTATTGACTTTGAGGAAAAATGATCTTGAGATTAAAGTATTCAATTCTAGCTTATAGGTTACTTTTGGTAAAGACATCTAATCTCCCTCTGTATATTTTAGTATATATTATGGATTATTATGTATAAATGTGTATTATCTAGCATAATGAAACTTCACACTTGTTGACTGCAGATGGCAAATTCTTCATAAAAGTATGCACGAAGGAGTTGTCTTGGAAAAATTCTGCACAGACCATCCTACACCAGCCAGAAAGCAAGTTAACAGTGGAGTAGATATACAGGAGTCCAGTGCTCATGTTGTTCTAGTTAGCAGTGGAGATGCTAATGGGGTAATGGGTTAAAACTTCAATAGGGGAAGTTTAGATTGGATATAAGGAGGAAATTCTTTCCTGTTAGGGTGGTGAGGCACTGGAATAAGTTGTCCAGGGAGGTTGTGAATGCTTCATCCCTGGCAGTGTTCAAGGCTAGGTTGGACGAGGCCTTGGGTAATATGGTTTAGAGCGAGGTGTCCCTGCCCATGGCAGGGGGGTTGGAACTTGATGATCTTAAGGTCCTTTCCAACCCTAACTATTCTATGATTCTATGATTTTATGTATCCAGAATGATAGTACTAAGAGTTAGAAATTATTTTCAGCATCCTGAGAATAAGGTACCCTTGGATATTGTGGGAACAACTCAAAATTCTTGACCTCCTCTGGAAATCTCAGCCTGAGAGTATAGCCGTTGATGAGTCAGTTGCTCACTTATGATGAAGGCAAAACATGCCATTTGGTCTAGTCATAAATCAGCTTCAGAGAAACATAAGAAAAGCTTTTTCTTCAGAGGGAGAAAACATTTCTGGAAAGCTCACACATATAAACTTTGGAAGATGTCCAGACACTCTCACATCCTTTTAAAGATTTAATGAAGATAATGATAGTGTGCTAGTACTGATTGGGGCCATGGAATGAGGCCAGGGTAGAGGGATGCTTTCTGCGCCCTTTAGGAAATCCATCCCTGCTTAACCTCCCCAGGGAGGCATGGAACTCCAAAAGTGAAGTGCCGTGGCCCCATTAGTGATACACAAAATAAAACAGACTTCTTATGCTAATGCTTGTGATGTGGCAGTGTTACTAATCTAATTCACAACTGTTATCTAACTATTTTGGGAGGAAAGGCAAAACAGATTACATGTCTCTTGCATATATACATTCTCAAAAAGTATGCAAAAAACACTGAACTTCACCACAGGTCACGTATTGGGTCATTGAGATGAATCCTGGCTGGAAGCTAAGCTGAATCAGTAACTCCCCAGCATGTCGTACAAAGGTGAAATAATCAACAAGTTCATCTTCACTTGATATAATGTGGGCTTCCAATAAACTTAAAGAAACTCAGAAAAATCTCACGGAGCATGTAAAAAATGCTTTGAGTGTATAAATTGAAATCAAGGTATTAGGTAAAGCACAGGAACTCTAAATTTTCATCTTCATGGTCAGTCCCTCATTTTGTACTTTGCAGAATAATAGTACTAGAAACCGTATCAAGAGATGACCTAATCTGTCCTCCTTCTCTGGGATAGAATAATTATATATCTAACTTTTATCTATATCTGTAGTGCCGCTTTGTTTTCTTAATGAATTTTTAGTAATAGGAATTCTTCAATTCAGGAATTCTCCAATGCTTGGCACTTCTGGTGCTTCACTGTTCTAACCAATAGAGCAATTTTCCAGCTACAGATTAAGAGACATAAACTTACCTGTCTACATATAGGTGTCTTCACATCAGATATTATTTATTTGTGGAAGGTTTCTCCACAGGCTGTGGAACCTGGTGAGCCATTTATTGCACTCAAATATGTGTCTGCCATAGCAGAAGCCAGGCCTGGGGTGTCCATGGAGCTAGGCATGTAGTTTACTTAAAGACACCTAAATTCAGGTGTCTGAAGCTGAAACCCGCTGAAACCAAGCCACTCAATTTAAATCTCCCTTGCTGCAGTTTAAAGCTGTTTAAATCCTTTTTGCAGACAGTCTGGAGAATGGGTTACTCCTTTTTGTCTCATATTTTTCTTCTATGTATGATTTTCTTCTGTAGACTGATGAAGTATATTTTGTCACAAGTCACTTTTAAATGGTCTGCAGGCAGTCCATCACTTGCTTCAAGCAATATGCTCAGTTCAGTACTCATTTGAGTTACAATTCCAACTAGAATGAACGAATAATTTTAAAAGTTATAAATCATATTCTAAGTAGGATGTTGGTCTCTTTTCTGCAATAACATGTTTGTTAACCACAGTAAGCTTGGAGTTAGTTTCTGCTGTGATTCTACTCCTCTGACCTACTGTCTAACCAGTCATTACCATCCTGCATTTGTGCAGCTGAATTTTCCTACTCTTCCCTGGGTTTAGTTTAATTTCTTTACATGTTTTTCTTGTTATCTCATTTATTTCAAGCCTGCATTTTTTTTCTTTCAGACAAGCAAAAGCCATGTATTCCTGTAAGGCTGAACATAGTCATGAGCTGTCTTTCCCACAGGGGGCAATATTTTCTAATGGTAAGAAAAATTTTACATTGTCTTTATTATGTAAAAAAGAAAAGTAGATATATGAAAACTGAGCTGTATCCATAAAATGAGAGTGTCATTTCAGCTCTCAGTTTTTGCTCTGATTTTTCAATTTCTCTTAAACAAATACTATCTATATGAACCTATGAACCATATATAGGGTTGTTTAACAGCATTAATTAATTGTAAATATGTTTTTTTGTCCGGCTGTTGTTTTTTTTTGCAGTGTATCCATCAGTGGAACCAGGCTGGTTAAAAGCAACTTACGAAGGCAAAACAGGGCTCGTTCCTGAGAATTATGTTGTCTTCCTCTAGTAATCTTTAGTGGACAGCAGTATCTTCATGGTATCCATGGTAACAAATAATAAGCACTATGATTTTTATCTGACACAGATATGGGATCAGCCCGTTAGCTGAGTGGTAGATTTCCGTCAGAAAAATGCAGCTGCAAGTTACACAGCTCCCTACCAACGGAACAGAATGTAATGAAACAGTTAACAGTTTCTGTACTGAAGACGGTACTCTGTTTAAATAACTTCCATTGTTTGCAAAAGGTTGTTCTGTTCTTCTTTTATGGGTAAGGATCACTAGAGCTATAAAATCAAAAAGTTGCTATTTAGCAGCAGACTTTCAGGTCCTAGGATGTTGCTCACAGAAGTGTGAAATTTAGAGGCAATGCACTCTGTGACATTTCTTGCAATCTGTGGGGTTTTATTATGGAAAATTGTTTGGTTTTTTTTCCATAATGTAAGTAATGCTTCTATTGTGATCTGAATGCTCTCTTAGAAAACTTAATTCTAAAATTAGTCCTAACCATTTCAAATAAGAAATAAGTTTTCCATAAATCAGAAGTTTGAGTTTCTGTTAGTCACTGAGATTACAATAAGGTATAGAATTTATACAACTGATAATAAAATCAGTTTATATACTGCCTGAGCAGAAAATGCTCATTCAAAATGTGATATTTTTAATGAATCCTTCATTCAAATGCTTCTTAAGATTTATTCCCTTCTTTCTGTATTGGTATACATAATAATAACTTTTGTTTCTATGATACCCATCATCTGGAAGATATTGTCTCTCAGCACAACATCTGTAGAAAACAAAGAGATGCTGACTCTGGAGTGACTTGTAGTCATGTGAAGTGAGCAGTGAAAAACAGCAGTATGTTTTGAAACCAGAGATAAACTGGAGCTGAGTCCTTGTTCAACTTTTTCCATTGCAAATAAGACAAATGGCCTGTGAAGTGTCTAATTTTATAAGCTATGAATGCTGAAAGCTCCATCCAGGAATAAAAGTATTATTTCGCCCAACTTCTGCCAAACTGTTTGACAAAGATTTCTCCCCTTTGATGGAATAAAAAATTCAAACCAAACTAAAAAAAACAAACAAACAAAAAAAAACCCATAAGCAGCTTTCTCAGTCATGAGCATCTTTCTTGCACATCTTGAGGAAAAACATGTACTGCTACTTGGCTATGTACCATGCCTGATTGAAAAGCAAGATATTTAAGCTCCATATTAGTAACTCTTCAGAATTAGTGCTAAACTTCTGTTGGGACTGAAAACATCAGTAATCTTTCTGTAGACTTTTTCTTGTTTAAGATAGAAAATCTTTTTTTTCTTTCCTTTTTTTTTTCTTTCTTTTTCTTTTTTCCTTTTTTTTTTCTTTTTCCATCTTAAACACATCAGAACCTTCTTTACGTGTATGTAGTGTGTAGTTTCTGTAGAGCTGTTCTGTGTTGGAATTCAGACGGGTGCCAAAAGCCTGCAGGATCTTTCTCCTCACTAATTAAAGTGGTGATCAGAGAACAAGGGAGGCTGGAAGAGCATCCTCCCAGAAATCATCTAGCATTTTTTTTCTCAGAGGGGATTCTGGACAAGGCTGACTGCAGGCAGTTGAGGACAGACCCCTGGAATTAGTGACTGAGTGATTTGGGTTCTTCCTTCATTCTAAACAGTTTTATTAAGTCTCAAATCATGTTTCACTTCACCTTAAGACCAGACTGTGTTCAGTGAATTGAATGCTTGTTCCAGCTATTGTCACAGGCAGTGAAGGCAGACGTGCTCATCTAATTTGCCCAGAGCAGACGTGAAAGGAAGTGAAGGTCTTTTCTCACCAGATTGAGGTTTTTTTAGTCTTAAGGCAAGCCAAGTTTTCTTAGTGTAAGCTATGCCTGAAACTGATATTGCCCTGAGATCATTGGCATGGTTTTGGTTCTGGTTTTGCTGTATTTCACAATCCAAAAATTGCAGGCTGTCAAAAGGCTTCCTTCTGATGAACTCCCCAGGAGAAATGCTGCTGAAGGCAAAAGCAGCAGAGAGGGAGGCAGAGCTTTGAGCATACATCTTACCCAGGCAGAAATGCCGTGGTCTAGGGAAGAATCCCAACTTCTATCTATTCCACCAGGGCCAGTGTCAAACTGACCTCTGGAACATCCTCTGATGACCTGTTATACCTCTTGGGAGCAGTTAAATGTTGTGAAATTCTTGAGGAATGGTGAAATAGAAAATGTTTGCTCTTGTGTTGCTTTACCCTAATTTAAAAAGCAGGGGGGAAATAATCTTAGGTCATCTCATAGCCTGTGTGTATTTCTGCCTACTCTTCAATATTGTATTTTGAAGCCAGCTGATCTGAGGAGTCAAAGATGCCAAGTTCATTACAGGCTTTGTAAAAATGCAAGTTCAGTTACAGATTAAGCAGGGCCTGTATCTACTGAGGGAAAGGTTGTAGAAATACCTGGAGGTGTTTTGTATGTTCCCATGCATTCATCTCACATTAGACACAAAATAGAATTGCAGAAGTCAACTTCATAAAAACTGGATACCATTCATTCTGCTGCTTACAAAACATCTGTATTTTCCTCTGTAAGACTCTACACTGTTTCAGGCCCTTCTTCTGAACAGGCCATGATGATCACATAAATAATTTTGAAGTAGCTTAGCTTTAAACTGGCATTTTGATCTGAAAAAGGTTATGCCCCTTCTTAATCAGAGTGAACCACACACTCTCTATTACTAGGATTTTCTTCTTTTTTAATATTTTATGAGGGGTTTTTTTTTCCTTTTTTCTGTATGTAACAAGCACTTTTTGTATAATCTCACTGCTGGGTTGTGGATGCTCCAGCTCTTCCTTGACTTTCTAAGAGAGAGTTCGTCTCTACAAGAAGCTGTACATTTAACTGGAAAGTTAAGTACTACGTACTCAAAGACTGAAATGGGGAGAGCACAACACCAAAGCTTATTCAATGATGATACTCTCAGGCCTGACCAAAAGTCCCTTCTGATAATTGCAAAGGAACAGAAATCTATATAACATTTAAATGAAGATACAGTATCTTGATAGCGCCATACCAGAAAATTAGGCAAGCTGAACTAAATTAGTTCATAGTACTGATTTACTGGGTTTTATGGAAGTCAAATTCAATTTTCCAGCAAAGGTTACACAATTTTTCAATTATTATTATCCTTCCTAAAAACATGCAGCAGTTTTTGTCCAGATATCACTGTAGAACTCAAGGTAGATGACACGTTGTGATTGCTGTTTGTCCTGTGGAAGTAGCCTCTCTACCCACAATTTACTTAATTAGCCATGTTTTTATTTTATTAAACCTTTTGATGCATGTTGCAGCACAACATGAATCAAATTAATAGTGTGAAGGACTGATATATTGTATGATAAATATGTAAAGTATAATAATATTTTATATTCACACTTTTTATTAATGATGATAAAGATGAAAAAATATTTTTTGTGTAATCCCTATAAGTTCAGTATTAAAATGTCCTTGCCATATTTTGGCATATAGAGTTATATGTAACAAAACTTTTAAATTAAACCATAGCTATCACTTACATCCCTAACTAATCTGTATAGTTCATTGTTCAATTATTTCTGTAAAAAAACAAATGCACAGATTTGCTGGCCATGCTATTCTGTGATAGTAATAGTAACTTATTTTCCTTTCGTATGTTTGCTGGTGCTAATCTTTATTCTTTGCCTGTAATTGGATTGAATTGTAATGTGCCTTTAGGAAAGACATGTTTGGAGAGGAAAAGTTGCAAAATTCAGCAGTTCAGAACAATAATGCAAAACAAAGAAAGAAAAAGCATTGTATGGCAGCAGTTGGATTTTTTTGTTACATTTCTCCACTGGTCTATTTTCTACTTAATAAGATTGCATCAGAATAAATAATGAAACTAAAAAGCATTTTGTTCTTTGTACTTCTTTTCCTAAGGCAGCAGTTTATGCCATTTTGGATTGAGCAGCAAGAAGCAAAATCCCAGTAGGGGTCAGGTCCCCTGGACTGGGGTGGACCTTCTCCACTGACAGAAACTCTCAAAGCTCTAACAAAGTCAAAGACAGACCTTTAACAATTTATTGTGAGGGTTTGCTGGCCAGAATCCCCCAGGAAAGTAAATGGCATATTCTGTTAATGAGGTAACATATGATATGGTTTAGCATTACTCTTTCTTTCAGCAGAGTGCTCTAGATAGATTACTCATCACACTATCTAGGGATGAAGCTATAGGCAGTGTTCAGTCTCACTGTTTGTGGTCATACAGCCCTGACAGCTGCAGCCCTTCCAGTTACTGCTCATGCTAAAATCAGACTGTTGATCAGCCTCTTCAGTGCAAGTTGGGAGGTCTGGTTTTAGGATAAGATTTTGCATGGGCTTTGGGCATTTGCTTCATTTTGCTTTAATACAGTGCTTGGTATCCAAACAGCTACTAATTCACTGTTGTAATTCAGTCTCTGAAGATTATAGCATTGTTTTTCTTGTCCTGTATGTGGCAGTATTTAATAAGCCATTGGATTACCCTTGTTAATTTTAAGTGTAGAAAATGGTGCTGGTGTCTCAGCTGAATGCTACTCTGCATCTGAGCTTTTTGCGAGTGTTTTATTGGGAATTATTGTCAAAGTTCTGACTCGAAAGATAGCAGCATGATCTCAGCACTGTTTTTGTTATAGCAAAGGGCAAAGCAGCTGAACAGGGTAGTTTCAGTTTTCAATCGTATTTATGATAATTTTGAAGGTATTAGAGTTTATAGGGGTTACTTTAGATACTACATGGGATTTTAATAGTAAAGTATATGCAATCAATAGCTATATATATTTAATAAAGTCCTACTAAATTATGTTATTGAACTCTCTGTTTATTTTGTAGTGTGGTTTCAGAAATTATCTGCACTCTGTATATAGCTACATGTAAATAACTGGCATGACGTGCATAAGCTGAGTTGCAGACATAATTTGATGCTGTATTTTACACTGTATTTCCAAAATTTGAAAGAAAAAAACAAAACCTGATTTTCAAAATAAAAACCTTTCTACACAAAGTGGTTTGTTTAGTGTTTTTAGGTTTGGGCTCTGATGCAGCCTGGTTCTTTCTTCGAAATAATAACACTTTTGTTCTATTTTCCTGCATTTTTGAGTGATGTTTCACCCATGAGGATGCTTTACATAGAGGACATTGCTCCTTATGTTGAGCAATTGGCGTGTGTATGAGTACTGAACAGTAGTATGTCATCTGCTGTCCTGGTCATATGGAACTCTCCAAAGATGTGGCTTTTGAGGGAAAAGAAAATGACAACTTTGGATGTTAGCTCACAAGCAGCACAACCCTGGTATATCAAAACATTATGTCTTTGCCTCTGAAAATTAGCGGATGGGTGGCTCACGGAGGGGGACTTGGTGACCTGAATCCAACAGCACTGCCTGTGAGGGAAGCATCATGAGTGTACTGGTTTCTCCAAGTTTCTCCAAGTTTCCTTGCATCCCTTTCCCAGTGTTTCTCCAAGACTTTTCGCCTCAGGGACCTGCAGCTTTTCAAGCCCTCAGGAGGGAGTTATTTCCGTCGTTTTCTGTGCCGGAGGCAGGAGGAGCTGTGACGTGGCACCTTCCTCTTGAAGGGTCTCCAAAACCACAAGAGGCTTTTATACCCCTGAACCAGTCAGGTTTTATTATGATATTAACTAACTTTTTTAAACCAGAAGATGAAACACCAGCCAGCTGATTAACCGTCTCTCCCTGCATGGCCAGGCTTGAACAGTGCACAAAACTGCTGCATCGGACCAGGGAAGACAGGTCCTGCTCCCACACGGCTGGCTGCCTGCCCTGGGCACACAGGGTCACACAGGTAGATCTGTCAGCCTGCACCGTACCATGTCAGCCAGCACTGTGACAGCTCCATATGCAGCTGGCATGAGTTACGGCTTGCGTCACCTCGGCTCCTGTCAAGGACCATGAAAGCAAGCATGGTACGAGCTGCCACAGGTGCCCAGCTCTGCATAGTGAGCAGGGATAGAGAAAATGGAAGAATATGTGGATTTTGATAGTTCACTAAAAATGATAGCCCATTTTTTGTTAAAAATGCGACATAAAATGTTTTTTTTTCTATTAGGTTTCTGCTCTTTCCCATGGGGATGCAGGCTCCTTGGCTTTCAGATCCTCTGCTCCACAGAAGTGAGCACAGACTAGTTTGGGATCTAGACTAAGCCCTAAAATAGATCTCATCACTCATTCTCCCACTGTCTATAGGGCCATTTTATTTGGCATCATGGAATAACTAAGGTTTTTCTTTCTTTCTGGGAAATAAATGTTCCAGCTTGCTGTATTTTGACATTTCAGTGAGTGTTTAAATATAAGAAGACAAATTCCAGTTAAACTAACACAGCATTACCTTGTTATCACTAAATTAAAAACTCCCAACAGATGAGACACCTGTTTCTTACCAGAAAGAGTCAAGACAGATTTCATTACTTGGTTGCATTGCCACCTTATAGTGGGTTAAGTCTCATGTGTTTGAAAAAGCAGATCTACTGCTCTGCAGGCTTTTATGACTTGGTAAGTGTACAACATGGACTGTTAAGCAGGTGAGTTGTGGAATAGCCGTGGTACAAAATAGGCACTTGGCTGAGGGAAAGCAGGATGCGAGTGGGGGGATGCAGCCACACCAGCCCTGCCTCCCGTGGAGCCATGTGCTCCTACAGAGCAGGAATTCCAGTGACCCAAGGAAATGATGCAGGTGTAGACTGAGCAGGCTGCAAAGTCGGTTCAGATCCCAGTTGGGATCGTTTTCCCATTAACTGGGTATGATTCATTCCCTCAAAACCTGCCATTCTTTCTAACACAAACTCTATACATCCTAAACATGGTAAATAAGGTATTTGCACTTTGATCTTTTTTATAATTTATTTCACATTTGCAAAGCTTTTCCCCGGTAATTTGGATTAATGATTGATACTTAAAGAAAGTATTGAATGATATTCCTGGCTTCTTTTGCAACGGTTGGCTGCTTTTCTATTGTATTTATGGCAACAAGCTCAAAAGCTGAAGTAACCTAGAGCAAGTGCCTTTGCCAAAGATCATGGTGTGCTTTTTTAATGTAAACATGTGGGGATTCATGGGAACACTGAGTGACCTTCACAGCCAGTACAGAAAGGAGTCTTAATTCACTTGAAAGTACTTTGGTAATTGGAATACATCTTTCTGCCAGGATAATTTGAGAGGCTGATTAGTTAGACTTAGCATGGGTGTATTTAATTTAAAATTACTGTTAATGGCTCTTGGGTGCCCTTAGAAGGGATTAGAGTCTTAAAGAAAAACATCAGTGATTTATTTTTGTTGATGGTCATTGCTTTTGTATTCTTACCAAAAAAGACAGGTTGAAAGGGAAACATGCAGCATATCTGGATTTGGGGCATTTTCAAAATGAGGTTTGCAATGGCACGCTTCATGCTAGGGTGGCCACAAGCTCCATCCCCCTCGTGGGCAGGGGGCTGAGTCCTTTGGTGGACTTGATGGGGTGGACGGAGGGTATGCAGCTTGTCCCAGCACAGCACAGCTTGGAGCAGGAGCCATGGGCTCCAAACAAGTTCATGTTGGGGCTCTGTGGTACAGATGTTGCCAGATGCTCACAGCATCGCTGGGGAAATGTCAGCGTGCTCTGTAACCAGGTGAGACAGTGTGGGGTGGGCAGCCCCATGAGAAACCTGTCAGAGGACAATTCACAGTCTGGGGCGGAAGGAAGATAAGAAACCTGATCTTGGTCAATCTGTAGTGTTCCTCCTAATAAATTAGCCTGTGTACGGGACACAGCTGGTTCCTAGAAAGAAAGAAATGCTGTTTGCAAGGGCCTCACAAGAAGATAACAAAGATTAGGGTTTCAGTGTGTGCGAGCTGTGAAGCTGAGCACAAAGTGCTGGAAAAGGAGGCTGTGAATGTGATGATGGCTGGGAGTCCAGAACTGCCACAGAACAAACAGGATGCCTCTCAGCAGGGAAAACCCACCCAAAAAATGCATCTGGTGGTGCCATCTGTAGGAAGCAGGTAGACAACAGAAGACCTCAGAGATTTAGGTGCAAACAAATTGTGACACCGCTGGGCAGCAGTGGTGCAAATGTGTCCTTACAAAACACCACGGCTTAAACAGTCCTTTTGTTTGTCCTGCTGTTGCTGTTGGTTGAGGATGCTTATGTTTGGTTCTGAAAAGTGCTGTTTCTTTTCTGTAAATACGACAAATTGTTCCTACCTTGGATGGGAAAAATGGTCATTCTGCACAATGTCCTGCCTGCCCTTTTACAGGCTCAGTGTAAGGTATCTTCCTGGGGCCTTCACTGAGAAATCTGCAGTGAATGCTGTACAAGTGTTCCACCCAGCTTCCTACTGTGATTTCTAACACCTTTTTGCCTTGGAATGGGTCCTTCTCTCTGCAGTCCTTGTCCCCCTATCATCTAGATGATGCAAAACAAGCAAGCACAATTAACGTTGCCTGCAGAGAAAGGCAGAACCAAGTTGTGCACAGATGTTTGGTTCTGTCACTGCTGAAGCCTTTCCTTAATAATATTCTCTCATCTTTGTTTAATGATCCTCTGAAACATTCCTGACTAAATGAACTGGGAAACCAAATGTCTGGATATCTGTAAGTGCATCAGCATGAGAAACTCAGGTGAATATTCTTGTGGATTTTAGCTAACAGAATTAGCTTTGCTGGATAGTTTTTATCCAGAAGGAAAATCAAGAAAGGGTGTTTCTGTATCATGATGTTATTTGTGTGCATCTTGTCCTGGGTGCAGCTGCAACCCAGTACAAGATCTCTACAAACAGCTCCTCTCCTGAACGCAGCAGGAGCAAACACAGCTCTTTGCTTTTCATCACTCCCAAGGCACTCCTTCGAGTCAGTCTTCCCTCAAAGGATGCGTCCTGTTTGAGTAAAACAGTGTTAACACAAAACCCATTACAGCACAGTAGGTGATTTGGGACAGGGGACCTCCTCATAGTGTCAGCTCAGCCTTGGCTCAGTTTGGTGCCTTCCCAAGTGCTGCAGCATCTTTATTATTTACATATGCAAAAGGAAATGATGGTTTTCTGCATGGCAGGATCTCTTGATACCGCTTATTTCTTTGACTTGGATAATTACAAAATAGCAGGGCTGTCTCCCCTGTGCACAGCCGATGATTATGGCATGAACTCATCAATATGTTTAAGTGGCAGCCCACCTACACTGTGCAGGGGTGAGTCAATCTTTGTAGCATCTGTATCATTACAGTGTCTGTGATGTCACAATGAAGAAACATCTCATTTAGGCCAGCTGTTATTAGCCGAAGGTTAAAGCAAAACCTTCTATCTCAAAGGGCTTAAGCATCTTATTTCAAATAATGAGTAACCTTACTTTGCTTGTTGCACCCTTCCATTACCTCGTCTGTTAAAAACACAAAACCCAAAACCATTTTTGAGCAAAAGAGGTATGCATTCAGACTGAATCTGGTTATTATATATATATTCGTTCCACTCAATCCAGAGGAACATCATTGCATAAATAAATAATTGGGGGCTAAATAAAGGTTTGTGTGTTCAAGTGAATGCATATTTAAGTAGAAGCACAGTCCTAACCTTTGACACCTTGAAGTTCCCCAGTGTCTCAAAACCTCCTATTTTCTCCTGTGTGCTAGCTGCTAACAGAACTTTCATTTTAAAGAAATCGCGTATTTTTGTATTGACCGAATAGCTTCTGCTATTCTTTAATTGTATAGTTGTATTGGATGTTTCAAAACTAAATTAATCTGGAAAAAAGTATCTATGTGGTAAAACCCAGCCCTGTCAACCTGTTCATGATGTGCACATGAGTCCTGATAATGTCTAAGAGATCAGCTCACAAGAACCAGGACATTCAGAAATAAAACTGAAACATCACTTTCAAGATGTACTGCATTATGTGGAAATAATGTGGAAAAGTGTCATTGTCATTGTCACAGTTAATGCTTCTCTGAGAGCATGATAACATTAAAGTGCATCCTTATCAAGGGCTGAAATTCAAATTGCCAGTCCAGACCTGAATTGCCAGTTTTTCCCTTGAAAGGAGAGGGGGAAAGCGGTGGTCTCTCCCATTGAAGAGCACATCACACTGCCCAGCTTTTCTGCCTAGTGCCCACAGCCCTCATGGGATGCGAGTCCTGCTCTTTGCTCATTGCACACCATGCCAGAAGGCAATAGGGTGGGAAGTGGGACCTGTTAAGGGTGAAAAAGGGATCCCATAAAGTGCTGGAGGCAATTCCTCAAAAGCCAGAGGTGATGTTCCCAGTCAGCGCAGCCAAGAACAGGTTGCACTAGGCCAAGTCAATGACTTGTCTGTGCTCCAGCAGCAAGGGAAGAGCCTTCTTGCCCACAACTGCAGATTGCAGGATGGATGGAATCCTGCAGCATGCTGCATCTGATACCACAGGAATTAGATCCCACTGTTGGCAGAGAACCCCAGTTATCAGTACGCACACAGCAGTGAGCTCATGGACAGTGTCTGTTACATCTAATTTAGTCTCAAACCCTGGCTATAAAATACATATAAATACATCATTACCCAGCACGAGCACGTATGTTGCTGTGCTAGTTACGTTTCTACTTAGATGAACCTTTTCTGGTATGGAGAGGCAGCACAGTGCCACAGCCGCTGCTCCCACAGCAGCATCTCTAACTGGTGCTGCCATGTATGCACCTACGCACTGCAGGTCAGGCTTTTGAATAAATTCTGCCTTTGTGTGTATTTATGATGGAAGATCAGGAATGTGTTGTAACTTATTTTTCTGGGTTTATACACTAGCAGTTTGACAGTTGGTAGTTTCAATTAAAATCAGTACCTTCTATATAAGGACAAAAAAAACCCACATGAAAGAAAATATTAGTGTTTCCTCTATTTTGAGCCTTGTAGAGGGTTTGAATTGAAAACAAAACGGAAAACAATTCCCTCCCCTCAGCCATATAGGTTTAAAATCAATAAATAAGCAGTATGTATTGTCTCTAACCTGGAGCTGCCATAGTAATCAAATTTATATTGGCCTTTGGCTGCTGCCTCACAAGGCTGCAAGCACAAGTGGCTCCACCAGCCTGGTACTGGGGACTGCAGAGCAATGTTCAGGGGTATCACGGTGCCAGTTTGTGGTAACTGAGGACTTAAAACACTGCTCATACTACTGTGAGGTAAGCACATCTCCAATTTATTGGACATGGCACAATGAGCTAGACAACACATTTACAAAAATACCGGAAAGCTATTATCTCAGATGTACAAATATACAGATGCAGGCTCGTCTTCATGAGAGGAAAATACAGAAATCTTACACAAGCTTCTTTAAAAAAATAAAAACAGTAGGTAGCAATAAACAGTAAATTATGTCCATGATCTTTGTTAAATACAGAGAAATACAAGTAGTGTGTCTTCAACTGAGGATTATTTGGCTTTCCACTGCATTTTCCATCAAGGATTACGAAGCTTCCATAAAGTGCTAATGCCTCAGACATCCAAGTGACCCTTGGGAAAGAAAGTGTGTTAAAGGCAGGGGAAGGAGAGGAGAGGAAATATTTTACAAATGTGGGACATGGGATGTAGAAGTTGTCTGAAATTCAGGAACTGCAAGAGCCTGTGAACTGCAAGAGGTTCTTAACCCTTTGGTTGTGCTTTCCTCTCTCATGTAGTTTTTCTTAATGTTTATGGCTTCTTCAGGGAAGTACTTCAATTAAAATCTTGCTAAAGTTCTGTTTTCAGAATTCTGGAGGTTTGAGTTTTTATTGGTTTTTAATGTGAGGTGTTTATAACCTTGCTTTGTGAGCAAATTGGCACATGAGCTGTATTACAAAGCTTCAGGAAGCATGGCCATGTCTGTCTCCCAGTAAATACAAGCTGGCAGTAGCTTGTGTTTGAAATATACAAATTTCAAATACAAAACGTACAAATACAACCACTTCTCAGAACAAACCCAGTGCCAACGCTTTTGTGTAAAATTACTGTGAATTGGCCATGGCTCGAGCAAAGGGCAGGGGTGCCAGTGTAACAGCATTCGCCTGCATTCGCATGTGTGCCTGTATGTGGGTGAGCTTAAAAGTAGTTCAGCCCTGCATGCACAGCGTTCCTCAGCTGTCAAAAAAACCACTGTGCAGTAACACTATTATTAGTAGCAATAGCTTTAACTGTACATTTATATACATTTGGTAATAGCTGCTATCAACTGCCCTTTACATGAACAGATGTGTCCATTTGGGGGAGTTAGTAAAGTTTATGGCTTTACGGTTTTCAAAGATTATATAAGATGCCTTGGAGCTCCCTGTTTTGGAATGGATCCTTAAATTTTAGTATACAGTCAGCCTTATTCACACACTGTATAATATGAAAAAAAATTACTTTTAAAACTATATAGTGATTACAGGTAGCTGGGTGTTTCCAAGTACTATTAAGTAAAAGCATGTACACACCTTTCTGAACACACACGGCTGTATCTGTTTGGTGCTTTCCTTATTCATACTCTGTACAGCCACAATGGACCTGCTGGAATAAATCAGGGGGTTTTGACAAGCGCTATGATGAGAACATTGTTCTCAACTGGAGGTATTGCAGATTTGAGTCTCACACTGGACATAAACTAACACCACAGGGTATGAAGTGTAAAATCATTACTCTCTTTTTATCTAGTATATGAAAAACAGGCATATGTGAAAACTACAAGCTGGAACGAGCAACCTACGGTGATGTTCATGTAAGTCTCACCTGTATAACACCAACATCTCTGCACTGCTCTTCCTACTCATTTCTGACTTGGTGCAAAGGTATTTATTATGCCCCCTAGGTGCTTTTCACCCAATCTAGCCCCTTGTTAGAAAGTACGCTGTTGCGGAGTTCACTCGTGCAGAGTTCTGGATTGCTGTCAATTATGTATTTCTTTTTCCTCAACATAAAGAGGTTTTAGTACTAAACTGGCTGGGTGGATATTCAAATTGAGCTGTGGGAAAATGCAACAGAGTGAGACTATTTAAATGACACTGTGAGAACTTCCTCGCTGATATGCCTGAATGTGAAATTGGTGGAACTATTGTATGTGTTGGGGTGAAAGGGTAATTTAGTTTTCATGGTCAGAAAACCATGATCTATGAGTAGAAGACTTGTGGTGGTATTTTTATAATAAGCACACCACACACTGGCACGAAACTGAAATGTTGCCAGCTTTAAATGATAAATTAGAATTAAATGAAAGCTCACCACTCCTTGATATCCTTTATCATACGGAGCACTGTGCGCCCAGCCCAGGGAAAAAATGCCTAAATGTGAGTGAAGAAATACATCAAGAGAGCAGCGCTGCTCAGGTACTTGAAGTTATGCAACTGCTGCACTAGTCTCAACAGCACTGAAGGCTTATTTTCTGAGGATTGTTTTCCCTTCAAGGTAAACAGCCAGCTAAATTTTAACTTGGTTATAGTTATCCACGCAGTCACCTCTTACTGCATGTTTCTCTCTGAGCTTGAGAAGCTACAGTACCATTCTGCATGCAAATAACATCAATCTAATTAATTAATAGCATTCATTGGAAAAAAATCTCATGAATTTTAGAACAAAAAACACCTAAAATAATTTTTTTTTCCCTTTTCAACTTCCAACAGAGAAAAGAGAACTAAATTAAAACCAAACCCTCTACTCAAGTCAGGTCACCATGACACAAAGCAGTACAACCCAATAAATCCAGCAACGCTGACAGTCCAGCCTGGCAGGATGTACACAGCCTCTTGAGCCATGGAAAGCTGGGAGGGCTTTGGATGTTAGCTCTGTGGCTGCAAGCTGGCTTAGAGGAAGGAAAGAAAGGTCAGCGTGCCACAAACGGCATGTAAGGCAAGACGCACGTACGTGGAGTTGCACTGCTGCATGGCTGGTATACAGCTCCCTCCTGCTTTGGCGATAAACTAACCTCAAGCTTGTGTAGGCAGGAGAGTGTAAGATATCAGTGTTCATGCTACTGGTATGTCACCGACAACATTTGGGTTTAAGTAGAAATGCAGGAAAGCAGCTGACTTTCCCAATAAGAGAAGTGTTACTGTACTTCAAAAGAAAAACCAACCAACCAAAAAGCTCCTAAGCTACTAATGAAGCATTGACTGGTCAGAAAATGCAAACCGAACTCTCAGCTTCTCTACTGTAGATATTACCCAAGAAAACCTAACTGCAGTGCAAGCTGGTGTTCAAAACTACCTAAGCTCCAGTTTATTATGCACACATACAACCAGACCATTCTGAAGTGCAGTGAGATCGGTTTAATTTCTCAGGGTACATGAACGAGGTGCTAAGGAAGCCACATTCCCCTTTCCCTGAAGGCTGGTCAGTACTGCTGATCCAGCTGAGCTCTTTGCAAACATGAGCCAAGCATTTGACCTTTTGTGTTTCTTTTGAGCGCAGGAGGTACAGCTGTGAACAACTTGTGAACGAGTAGAACAGCTCTCTGGGGCTGGAGGCCTCCTCTTCTCTGCCCTGCATTGTCACAGCTCTCCAAACACAGCTGGGCTGCCACTGCCAGGCACTTCAAATTCCGCAAGTCTTCAGAAACTATAAATGCAATGACTCGACAAAGCTGAGTAACGACAGCAGAGCTCAAAGGAAACTGTTCACTTCATGGGCTGGTTTGTTTGCTTCACTGAAGTGATAGCAGAAGGCAGTGCTGAAAACTTTGGGTCAAAAATACCTAAACCGCACAGAACAGGAAAGGCTTGGCCTCGGGTGTGGGACTGCATTACTTAGTGTAAGATAAACTTGTAGTGATAGCTCAGACAAAAAGTTATGTCTGCAATCTGAAGAAGATAGAAAGCTTTCTAATTAGTACAACAGGTCTCTTACCTTTCAGATGTCGTCAGGCACATCATAAATGTGAGAAAACAAAAAAGTACATCTACCAAAACCTCTGGATTCCTAGTGTGCAAAATGCAACATCAAGAAGGTCCAGAACTGTTATGCCTTGGTCAGTATATTGAGAAGCACTACAAGATGTTTTATATGGATCTATTTGTAAAGCTCAGGACAAAAAACACCTTACTCTTCAAACAAATATTAATGCAGAGAAATACAAGCAACTGCAAAGCCTCATACTCTCTGACAGAAAAAACCTAGTTTGCTGATGGCTCTTTGGACATTGCTGCAGTGATAAAAAGGCACAGTACCTGCAAAGAGCGAAGGAGGGAAGCAATCTTGAGTTTCAATCAGTGTTCATGGTGTCCGTGTAATCCAGAGCAAATGATGATGAAGAGACTAAAGGCAATTTTATAAACTGGGCTTAAAGCTGGAAGTTCTCAAATTAAAACAGTGGGATTTTTTTAATTTCATACTGCAGCCACATTTAGCCAAATGCGTTCTAACTTATGTAGTGCATTTATCATGACCATAAGGTTCTGGGAATTTTTACTGTTAGAGAACTTTAAGAAATACAAATAAAAAAATGTTTTTAACCTTTGTTATCTATTCCCCAAAGGCGTCTTTTCTTCCTTTTTGATTATGCCTTTGAGACAAATACAGAGCACTTCAAACTAATCTGCTGTATTTACGGGACATGGTGACATGGCAGCCACTTGGAACAAATTTCAGGGATTGAATAAAAGGCAGATGGAGGCTGGTCCAGGGCAAACACGCTGCCTACTCTGTTTTGTAATTTCACAGTTAGGGTGTTGAAGAATAATATTTAGTGTGGGAAGTTTCTGTTACCAGCTGTTAAACAGTGACACAGTTTATTCAATAGTAAATTATGTGGCAATGCTTAAATTCACTAAGAATGCAAGAAAATATTGTTGCTACACAAAAGTGGAATAGTTGAAATGGACACTAAGCTCCACAATTACTGAATCTAAATACAGAGAAAAATAAAGAAAACAAAACTTCAAGATGTGGAAATAAAGATTTTTGTGTTATTTATTAAAACAATTGTTTTAAGGATCACAGTTAGAAGTCAGATTTTACTGAATATGAAATAAATTGTTTGTCTTTGGGCAGTTAGCAATGATGAACCTAGTCACCTAACACAAAATTATGCTTATACCACTTTATCCAGGGCCACATCTTCACACCAACTCCAGTGGGTTTTGTACTATTATGTGGGAATCTCAGAAACATTTTTATCCCCAGTTGTAATGTAGCTTCTTCCTCATTGGCTTTAGGAAAGAACAAACATTAAGGATACCTTTAGATATACCTTTAGTTGTAACTTGTACACATTTTTTTTAAAGAACAGAACATAACTTTTATGGACAAGCAACATCACTCACGCTTTTAATGAGGAGCACCCTGATTTGATCTTATGTCCCATGGGACTTCGTTCAGGTGACAAGGATACTACTTCTATGAAGATGAACCTACACATCATCAACATTATGCTATCACACGATGGATGCATCCAACATGGAATGGAGAAGATCAAAACCGTATGGCCGGCAAATACTCAACTAAGACTTGCCATTTCACACATAAACTAAACCACAGGAAATTCTACCTGAACATGAGGAAGAAATTCTTCACTGTGAGGGTGACTGAGCAGTGGAATAGCCTGCCCAGAGAGGTTGTGTAGTCTCCTTCCTAAGAGATATTCCACACCTGTGTGGACACAATACTCAGCAATGTGCTGTAGGCAAACCTGCTTTAGCAGAGAGGTCAGACTAGATGACTCCCAGTGGTCCCTTCCAACCTCAACCCTTCTGTGATTCTGTGATTTCCTGAATTGTTGGAGAATTTGAGTATAATTTTTATTAACTAGTAAAATCTGTTGTATTTTAATAGATTCATAAATTCTTGTGCTTTATCTGTTTCTCTGGTTTTTGAATATATACACAATTTACTGTCTTAAATGCATGAGCTGCTTTATATCCACATCAAAGGAACAAACATTACCACATTTTTTCAGTCAAATATTATTTTCGTGGTAAAACATTACATTCTTAATATATAAAGCTAATATAGTCTAATTCCTCTTTTAGAGTTACCCCAATTATAGTGGCATGCCTTTAAAATATAAAATATGCAGCTCCACTAAATAGCACTCAAATGAGCCTGATGTGTATCAAAATGTCATCTTTTCAATTTCTTTTTTGCACTTAATCTCACTATAATTTGATGTTAATAGCTGTTTGAGTATTCATCATTGGAATTCAAAACATTAAGATTATTAAGAGTTGTAGTTAGTGAAAACATCTCTACTTAAAGCTTCTGAAATACAGAATTTTGAAGTTGATGAATTTAGGATTACAGCCAAGTGATTAAGCTTCAGTAAATGCTAAACTTTTAAGGAAAATAACACAAACCAAAGCTTACTTCTGTTGTAATATACACTGAAATTTTACTAAGCTTTCCTATTTTTGAAGGAGAGCAACACTGAACAGTGCAGCAAACAGCATACTGAACTCAGCATTTCAACGCAGTATGAGCACAGACAAGAATATGAATGTATACTTTGTGCCTAACACTAGTTACTCATGAGGGTGAGCAACATCTATGTAATCCCGGACAGCTGACTGAAAAGATATTTCTGTGAGGCAGATTAATTAATAACAAGTGAAATATCTGTGAGAAAATGTGGGCAATATTTATTTTAATTCCTCCAAAATCTTGTATTATACACATGCCCACGTGCAGCCATGCACACAGTGTGTTAAAGTAAAAACCTTACACCATGTCATATCATAAATTTGAGAGCATGTAGTATGTAACAAAAACGTTTAAGGTAACTGTTCTTAGAAATCTGACAACTCTATTCATTGACACTCTTATGCATATCTTAAAAGCAACTTAGCCAAGTTTACAAAACATTTCTTACGACTGTTGTGATTTTTGCAGTTAAGGAATCAGGAACGCACAATATGTACATCAAGCTTAAACGGCTTGTGTATGTTACAAGTATAAAGCAGTAGGCAGAGTAAGTATGACAAATACACTGAAGTCTTGACATTGCAAAATCTTGACCAAAATAAACAAAACAAAAAAATGACCCAGAAATCATCTCTATGATAAGAGAAAAGACATTTCACTTTTTGTGAAAGAGAAGAGGTTTCACCATCCCTGCCAGAATCTTGGGTAGCTGGGCAGCAATCACCTCTGACATCATCTCAGGGAATTCAACACTCAGTGCACGGGACTGGAGAAATGTGTTCAGACAGAAGAGATGGAGCTGTTTCACTAGCTGGATTTAACAAAATACAAACATGATAAATCAAGATAACAGTAATCAGTCATAAGCATGCTGCAAATCACCTATCCCATACATCCATTGGCTGACATCTTTATATACCTTCCTCTGTCATTCCCTGAATCAATAATGAGGTTGCTTGTCATTCCCCATTAAAATATCCTCCCATGGCAAAAATCATAAACTAAACATAGCCACATGTCACATAAAAACAGTGCCTTACTGATATTACACAGTATCATCCTCACTTATGACATGCACCATGAACAACGGCAATTACTAAGCCAATATTCAAACTTTCATTTTATTCTCACATCTTAATGCCTTGATCACTGTATGCTATCCAAACACTGCTCTGAGGGACAGCATTTACTGTTTGCCTGCAAGCTTTTCCATGGTTCTGATTATGATCATATCTGGGTACACCACAAACATTAAACACCATAGGCCCTCATCCCCTGAAAGCAACTATGACTGTTTTACCTCTTCTACCTTCTCTCGGAAGTTCCAGTCTTGCAGCAGTTTACACTGTGAAATACCATACTATTTCTCCTACCTTAGACTTTAACAACACAGTCTCTCCAATGTGATGATCTTGTGTCTCCCATCACTTTATCAGCCTAAAATAGGCATTTGAATGAAGGTACTTTATAGACCAAACATTACCCTCCCCATCACCTTGCTGGATATTTTGCAGCAAGCCTCACTCACAACCACTAAGACTATCTTACTTTAAGCATTTGAAATAAAGAGATTGACTCTACAGCCAAAGAGGAAATCTCAGAGTTTTCCTCTGGATGCTATGACTCTCAGATTGCAAGTTATTACTCCAGGTAAAGCAGGAAGCCCTTTCATGCTACGCAAGACTGATCCAAACTATTGCTTGAGCAGAGGGCTACTATGAGTAGTATTCTGGCCAGGACTTGTTATTGCCAGACTGTGTTTTCCTACATTGTTAGAGAATTTGAGTATCATTTTTAGTGACTGGCAAAATTTGTTATATTCATATAGATTCATAAATTCTTGTGCTTTATCTGTTTCACTGTTGTTTATATCAACATTATAAAGCTAATCCAGTGAAAGGTTTAGCTCTGACAGTCCCAGGTGACAACTGCAGTCTGACTACCAGTAAATACTTAAAGTTAAGCTCCATGTCCTGCCTTCAGAATTCTCTACCTTAACCTGAAAGGACGTTTTTTGTACTTGTCTCATTCTCCTTTTGCTGGTATCTGAGACAATGCAATAGCTAATAGTGAATGTGAGTTCTGTAGATAGCAAAGTCTTCTGGAGAGGTTTGTGCAGTGGACTAAAAGACTCCAGATCACCTGGTGAGCCACAAAATTATCAATATTGTTACCTCTCAACTCTGATAAACGGGATTCTCAAAGGATGTATTTTTTTCCCCCATCAGAAAGAGGAATTAGTTACAATTAAAGGTTTTTAGATGAATAAATGTGTTTATTCATGAACAATTAAAATAAAATGCAGATCTGCAGGTGAAGAACACGAACATGCAAAGACCCACCCTTCCCTGAACTTCCTGTGAGCATCTCGCCATCAACACCAAACTCAAAAGCATTCTTCCTAAACTATTTTAGTGCTACTTCTCCAGTGCTTGCTAAAAACATCAGCTATTGTCCTCTTTTTGCCTGCTTTCTGCCTCTCTTGCAGAGATAAAGAAGCCAATACAAAACAATATTCACATGAGCAGAAGTTATAAAAATATGTCATGCCTCAGTTTTAGTGGATGCTAAGCCAATAATATATATGATGAATTCTCAGAGGTATGGAAAGGATTCAGATGCATCTCTTAAGGTAGATTAATCTCTGGTATTACTACTAGAGATCTCAAAGATGACTCAGTTCCCAAATGCAGACAGAAACTGAAAAAATGGCATAGAATATATTCAGAAAAGTAGTTGAATTAAGGTTGCAAAACTTGATTGTCTTTCTCTAATTCTTAGTACCCTGACTTTGCAACTTGAATTGCCTTCTCTTTGCAGTAAATATTTTCATGAACAGGTATAAACACACACACATGCTGTCCCTTAAAACCTGAAACTATACTAGCTACATTACAGAAATAATGAAACAAAATGGTAGCATTCAGTACATATTTCTCAATCTTGTCATTTTTCTTAAATCATATTTCTTAAATCTTGTCTACCATATAATACATACACAATATATATCCATGACAAATATACAGCCATCTATACATGCAAATATACACACTAAATAAAAAAAGTACAGGTTTTCTTTTGTTGTTTAGAGATACTGACTAGCCACTTTCCATAAAATTCCATGTAAGAAATACTAGTTCCTCACATAAAAAGCAAACCACTTTAACAAGTAAACTTACATCATGCATGGAATCCATCAGTTTTGTAAGTTGATAGAAACGCTGCGAGTTGGCCACAACGCCTTTCTGGCGCAAACCAATTGCTTTCACCAGTTCTCTAATATAACTTGTTCTCATCTCATCAAATTGGCTTTGGCTTCTTAGACCTTCCAAAGGAACTAAAAAGAAAGTAACACTTCTGTTGCAATTTATTCTGAAGGCAATAGGAGAAATTTAAAGTACAGAACAATTTCTAGTATTTCAGACTGTGTAGTGCAATTCATTATTATACTTCAGGTCCTTCCTGTTGTTCAAAGGTTACTCCAGAAGCAGTGACAGAGTTAGTGTCCTGGGATATACCAGCAACAATCAGACAATTCTGCTAATTGTTCATGTCTAGAAATAGCCATAAGCTTCTGCAGACACCTGTCTGCTTGTCCTGGTTTTGACTGTGATAGAATTAATTCTCTTCCTAACAGGTAGCACAGGGGTTAAACCTGTACAGTGGATAAACCCCTAGTAGCTGGGGTTAAACCACAACACTGCTGAAGATGGCTCAAAGAACCACTCCCATACTTGAGTAATGCTGTTATGAACTGGCTTATGTTTACACTGATGAGGGTCCATGTCTCTTCATTGCAGATTTACATTAGAGAGATCTAGATGGAGCCGGGACTTCAAAATGGAGTCAAGAAATGAACTAACAACTATTAAGTAGTGTAGACAGTAAAGCATCCAGTGTTCAGGCCTTCTGTTTGGACCTCTTAATAGGATAGACTGCACTATTGGAGTGTTACATGTGAGAAACTTTTAAAAGAGATTAGCAAGGAGGAGTAAATGGAGTAACTCACTCTTCTTTTAAAGGTGAGCCATAAGGACCAAAATAATGATATGGAGAAAACATTGAGAAATAAACCTGTTAATGGCTGTGATAAGATTATATCTGACTGCTGACAGTATGTGCTGGTAGCATTGTAAGGAAACAGTGCAAACTAGTCTTTCCCTTCCTGGCATGGTGATGTGTAATACACAAGTCTTATAATTTATGTTGTCAGAGTCAGTTAAGAAATTTAAAACTTTAAGAAATTAAACTCTAAAAATTATTTCCATCTGGCAATCAAATGTAAATCCTTGCTTCACTCTACTAACCCTACATGGAATGTTCACTGTTTTGGAAGTATCCTTAAAAAGAAATGTAGAGATGCTTATTTTTCTCCATGGACTCCAAAAGAATGTCATGGGGACTAGCTCAGCTAAATAAATCATCTGATAGTTATCTAGGTATCTAGAACATTTCAAACTGGTATCAGACCATGACTAATATAGGGCCACAACAGACTTCAAAGGAAAAAAAATAAAAAACTTAAAAATTGGTCCATAACCAGATAGCAAATCCCGCACTGTGAGCAACACTGCTCTCCATTCAGGAATCACAGACCCTGTTCTGAAATCAGCTGCCTAAGTCATGTCTGGTTCCTCAGAAAAACATAAGGGGAAAAGAGACACTTCAGGCAAACATTAAAAGTCCATCACCCCAAGCCCAGAGAGAACTGTCAAGGCAGAAGTTCATGTCTCTGTTCTACCTGAGTTCAGAAGTCTCCTGTTTTGGAGGAGACTGCCCAAGAGAGGAACTGATCCCGCTCGTTTGCCAAGATTGTCTCTTGCTCGGTGTCTCCTCTGACAGCTGGGTGTCCGGGGGAACGAGAGAGACACACATACAGAAAATAGCAGGTTTACTTTAAAGGTAAGTGTCTAAGCATCAAACTGGGCTACGGAAGTCAGGGCCTGACTGCTAACTAAAACAAAAATAGAACATAGAAATTGTGACTGCTTCTACAGAAGGTACATTTATAACACTACACCTAAGAACAGTCCAGTTTTTAGGAATGCCATGTTAGGTTTTTTCCAGTGGCTGACGGAGATAAAATGCTGGATGAGGTGAGATTTTGGTTGGACTCAGTATGGCCTCTCAAGTCCAGATAGACAAAGGAGGTATCTGAAAGTGTGGCTGTCACATCTACATCACGGGTCTGAATGGAAGGCACAAGTTCTGTTTTGTAGAGAATACAATGTGCTGAGGAATAATACAGGCAGGAATACTCATGGTAGGGGAATGCTGAGTCATGGAAAAAGAATAGCTTGATTTTCAAAGCCAGGGTGGTTCAGGGTATGTCTTAACAGCACATTTACAGACATCTAGGAAACCTTTTTCGTATCAACTGACATTCTGATGGAATTTAGGGTTAGGTGGACGATATACTTGACTTTTATCTATAAACCAGCAATTTAGTCCTTCCATTTCCCTTGTGAATTGAGTTAAAAGATTTATTCCAGCAGTGAATAGCCCATTTCCCTAGAATTCTGCAAAAGCATGGTCACATTCTTGTCTAATCACAAGAAGTTCCACTGAGCTACTTATTTGAGTGAAGAATTACAATGTGTTACATGAACAAACGCAACTTAAGCACAGGTAGCTCAAATGTTCCTTCTCTCTGAACATATGTAAAGAATGCGGATGCTTTTATTCAGTAGCAAGAACACAGCCAAAATCTTATGCAACAAGATTTTGCAATTCCTCTAAATCAAAGTCAGGAAAGTGTTTGAGCTAGAACTGAACTTGCTATATGCTTATTTCTCTCTTCTTGGTATAGGTCTACTTTCTTAAATCAAGGCATTTCTGAACTATTCATAGTACTACTTCCCAATTGCACATGGCCTCTACAAAACAGAGCCCTGTTTAGAACATATGAGGCACTGCTACAACACAGCATGTTGCATATAGCAAACAAGGACCCGTAAAATGGGAACAACTGCACAACATAAAAATGTTGGTCCACTTTTGAAAAGACTAATTCTGCTTTCAAGACATCTTTAAAACTTGTCACAAATACAATACATAGAATACACCTAAGTCACAGCAAACTCAATGGAAAAACTTGTAAAATCAAAAATAACGTTAAAACGTAGGCTGGGGGGCATTCAGAATTAGAAATGTATTGAAACTGACATTCTGTTGTGTTTAATGCAAATTACTGCTTCTTCAAAATGACAGAAAAAGTAAAAAAGAGTTCATCTAAAGAATAAATCAAACAGAAGACAGAATGAGAAACTAAAAGTTCAGACTTGATTTACTGTTAGTATATGAAAGCTTGAAATGGCCATACTTTCACATTTGAAGAGGATTAAAATGAACACCATGACTGAAATAAAAGTAGTTTTAAAAAACACTTCAGAGCAACAATGAGATTATATGTTTTTTGAGAAGAGTTTTGTGGAATTATATTTATACAGTACCAAACGTCTACTAAATGTCTCAGCAACAACGGTTAGGTGTGTTCCTTTTCCCAAAGATCTGACAAACTGTTTTTTCCTACAAGACAATAAGTGCAGGAGAGAACAAAAAGCAAAGCTCATCAGCACAGGTAGAAATATTTTATTTTTTTTTCCTTTATAACTAATTTCTTGCATATATATAAACAAATCATCCTAAAAATGAATTTCTGAGTGCAACGCAATTAATAAAAAATGGTAGTTTGACAATACTGTTAAACTGATGTACACATATATGACAGGGATTGGACCATTGTAATGTTTCTTTAACTTGCTTTGAACCTTCTGGGACAGAAATGGGTGGCTAGAACATAACAAATGGATCTAAATTTCACTGGAGTTTAAAACTTCCCTCTAAGATTCAAATGATAGGCAAGGGAGTTCATTTGTGATGAAAATAAGATGAAAAACATTTAAACTAAGAATGCATTCAGAATTCAACAAAGCAACTGGATTTATAGCAGGGATGGATTTTTGTCCACATTATTTGTATCGCTTTAGCAGAGTATATGGTATTTTGCTGTTATTTTAGTATTTTTAATGTTCATGTGAGCTAAATTTAATCTTTACTGCTTATGCCCTGTTGAGACAAGTGTTGTTTTAGCATGCAGCCAAGGACAGCTTAAGGGGGAACAAATTTTACTTAGCAAGCATGCTATGCAGGATTTGCACAGCTCTCCTCTGACTCCATAGGTGTGTAGAGAACCAAACTTCAATGTTTTTCAAATTGTATTTCTCAGAGGTGCTTATTCTCATTTCTAGTAGCACCTGCACCGTTTTAAAACTTTCCATTTGGAGATTCATAATTTTTAACAATTACGGCCTCAGCAGATGTACACGTTAGTATTTTAGAGAAGGTTGGAAGATACCTTCATCAAATACCACATTCCCCATTTAAAGTGGAATGCAGCAGTATGCCGGATGCTTTAAAAAATGTGTATGATTGAAAGTTACCACGGCTTTTGTTCTGAAGAAACAAACCAAAGAAAAAAATTTCCATAGGTTTCTGTTTGTGCTAAGCTTAACCTATTTATAACTACAAGAGGTTGAATACATGTTAATATTGTTTGCCATGTCCATCTCCCTAATTCTTTTGAAAAAGTATGCTTTAAGTTCTTGGCCAAGATAAAGCCCTGAGTCCTGACAAATTATTAAGTATTTTTCAATGTATTTCTAATGCTTGTAAGGTTTTATTTTTTTTAATCTGTATAAAGTCATTTCAGCTGAAGAGCTTCCAGGCAAAAATTCTGCACTCTTGATTTGAAAATGAAAACCAAGAATGAATCACAAATTATTTGTTCCTTATAAACACTAGAAAAAATATTAGTGGGCCTTGGAATACCAACATTCCTCCTAAAGAAGTTTTAATTGGTTAAGCCAGACAGCTTAGCAATTGTCAAGTTAAACAACATGGTTTAATACTCTTCCTAGTGAAAAAAAAAAAGAAATCAAAGAACCTACTTGTGTTGAGAAGTAAGAGCGCTTTCATACACAGAAACTCTTCTTGGCTAACTTGAAGTCTGACAAATTCCTGTGGGAGTTGCCACATGGATAGGCACAGGGAATAGAACGATGATTCTTTCATCCTCTGTCTTACCCAGAAAAGGTAAAAAGAAATAAAAAAAACACCAAACAAAAAACCACAACATGAAAATAAGGAACAGCTCCAGTACTGCTTATCTGAAGAAAGTACCTTGTTAGCAGTTTAATTACCACATTACAAAAATTGAAGAGAAAGTTTATACACATGAATATTCTGACATTTTTGTACCTACAACCAACAGCTGGTTTTTAATTGTAATGAATGTGCTATTATTTTGAATGTTTAATTATTTGGATCTTACTGCTGCCCAGAAAAACAAAACAAAATAAAACCTTAGAGATTATGAAGGCTGAATGGTAACTACCAAAAAAGGGGGTTTATTAATTAAAACCACCCTAATGATTAATAATTTCTTTTAGACATTGATAGAGTTTCATATTCTCTGAAAAGATTTCAAAGCATGAAATCAAAGACAAACCTAAAAGTTTACAGAAAACTTCTTAGGTTTTGCAAAAATGTCTGCATCAAAATATTTTATTGCAAGTCTAACACTGTACTGCTAACAGCAATGATATTATTTTGTAATGACTTATGTCATTAAAGACACAGTTACAAATGTTACATGTAAATATATACCAAAGGCTTTTAGGTAAACTTAGACATTACTACAGCCTTATCTAAACTAAAAAGTGAACAGAATAAACTTCACAAGGAAATACATAAAATTGTTTATAGTTTTTTGCAGCACTTCAGTCTTACTTTTCAAGATGTTGGTATAGTGAGTATATTTTATTGCATGCATTTATTGGGAAGGCAGTTTTCGACTGAAATGACTGCCACAATTGCATTACAAAGTTTGTAATCTGAACTGAATTCATTGTACATTAACCAGAAGATCCAATAACTTGGGCTAATGTTACAAAGTCACATCTCAACCCAGATGAATTAGGTACGACAAGAAGATTAAATTTCCCCATCAACACCCTACAAGCTTATACAGCATTCCAGACTGACTGCATATAATACCTTCAACAATGAAAAGAGAAGATATTTTCCATAAATAAAAGGCTTTTTTCAATGCACTGAGGTATTTTTCTTGTTATTTGAAGTGTTACTGTTATCATAAAAGAAAATTATTTCAGTTTTGTTCAACATCTGATATCTTGTACAAGCCCTTAAATGGCTTTGACATAGAAATTTAACCTGTTAGATCTGAATGGACTGGTTATTTCTACATCTACTTTAAATCTCCCTTCCTATTCCTTTCTGGTAGTCTCTATTCCTAATTATTATCTATGAACAGTGATAGCAGTTTTCAGGTTATGTTTAAATGCTGTTCTTAGTCATGTTTTGAGACACTGCAAAGTGTAAGTAACAGCAAATCTTTCTAAGAGTTGAAAACCTTTGTCAAACTAACACTCCTGCCTTTCCTCTTCCAAAATCAATGCTATCAAACATGTCGTTCCCAAGGAGCATGACAACTCAGTTTGCTAAATGACAGACTGCCTGTGAAACAAGCTTTGGATTGTGGTTTCACGGTCATTTTGAAACAACTCGTGTGTGCTGCCCATGTGTAAGTATTTTCCATTATCTCCTTCCACCTCTAGGTGTGCACTCCCCCTATTCCGGCATTAGTGCCTGCGCTCCTATGTGGTGAGTCAGACCAGGGATCACCTCTGCCTTTTTCTGAGGTATTTCTCAAGCATATAATTTCCTTATCTGTTGGAAAATGCAGCAAGATAGTGTTTGACCCATCTTAAGTGAAATCATGGGGATGCAGTGCTTAGTAGGTACCTTTTTGCCTAAAGTGATCGTGAAAGTACAATCTTAGACATCATTGTAGACAAGGAATTTCCTTACATTTTACTTATCTAAAAGCTAACTTATTCCCCAATAAATAGTTGCAGCTATGATTTAGTGCTCTGGTTACTTTTCACATCTAACTAACGTTTCTAGGATGACTCTGATGACATGTTCTACAACCAAAAGAAGTGTATGTACGTTGTCAGTACGTCTCCTCCATGTAGATGGACTTGAGCTACAAATAAGAAGCTGTCTCTGAATATAATCAAGAGTTCATAAATCTAAACCCTATACTGAAAGAAAGTTGTCTTCACAAGATGGCAGCAGTGGTCCACACACAGGGAAACACCCCAAGATGTGACATTGCTGCCTAAGGCCATCTGACTTTGTGTTTCTTTTGAATGCAACCATGAGATACATCACAGACTATGCTGGGACAGAATACAGTCAGAAATTTTCTCAATCTCATCCCTTCAAAGTATTTCAATTTGTACAGCAAATACACATGGGAGACGAAAGAATTCATTACACTATAACTTCACAGTGATTTACAGTCATCTGGAAGAGACAAGGTCAGGAGCTACATGGCCTGCTCAACCATGTATTTTCTATGAAGAAGTTCACTGACAAGAACTTTCCTATCTATACATTTTAAATTCAGATACCTAGGTCTTCTGCAAATCCACCTCTTAATCCTTAAACAGGTATGTCTTGCAAGAAAACTGTTTAACTTTCACCTCACTTCATAGTAGTTCTTTTAGGATTTTAAGAAAAAATAACTAAAAAGAGTATTAAGGAAAAATAAACAGAGATTAAATAATGTTTTACAGTCCACAGAAAACTCCCATGTAGTATAAAAACTGTATCTACCTATGTATCTTTTCTGAAAAACTGACAAACTGTGATGAAGATTATCAGAATTAATCAGCATAGTGAAGAAAAATCTAAGTCAACAATCTCCCCTCGAGACAGAAAAGCGCAGTCTCACATATTTTATCCTTGATGTTAAAATTCCTTCTTGCTAAATCATTACAATTTTCTAACAAGACACGGCCTTCAGAAAATCAGAGCTTCAACAGAAAGTGCCAAAACTATACATGAACTATTTGCAAAAAAAAAAAAACTCAAACAATGATCAAAGGAAATCCCATTCTTAAACATCAATTCATGTCTTATTCAGATGAATGCAAGTAAATCTTCCAACAGCATCATTTTTTATAGATTTTTCTCTTAGGTAACTAAAATATTATTCAAACTTTTTGTTTGGTCATGCCAGCAGAATGTTTGGGATTCCCACAAAATGCTTCCCAAAGTTACTGTACTTTAATATGATCAGAGCGCTTTGCTGTCAATTCTGAAACAGAAAAAAGTAATGAATGAAATCCTGGCCCCAAAGAAGTCACATTCTCACTGACAGAACTAAGCTCAAAATTTCGTTCATATCATGCAAGAGCAGTGTCTACTTACTCATTTAGAATCAGATCTGGTGCAAAATATAACATCTGACCACTGACATGTTTGTATGATCTCCATCCCATTGCAAAAACCATTAGACTCATCCATGAGTACTGGATGAGGGTTATCTGATCATCGATATGTAAATTCCGAAATCCTGGAAATTAAATGAAAAGTTAAAATAGTTCATAATTTTTATTTAGACAACAGCTGAGTAGGTGTGCTGAGACTGCATTTCGAGCATTTGCCTTTCCAGGTGTTCTCAGTTTTATAGCTCGAAGTTCAACCAAGAGGCCTGACAAGCAGAAGCTGCAATGGTGAGGAGCAGTGACAGGGACTATCCTTTCCTGCAGCAGCAAAGTGACACACTGAGCTCACCTAAAGTTATGCTTTCTAGTCTTTCTGCTTGATATAGTTATATTTATATACCACATAGGATCAGGCCCCTATGACCATACAGCAAGCATACATACATACCGTGATTTATTTTTTTTTGAATCCACAATTGGATCTTCATATATTCAGTTACTTCTCATTACCAGTCTATTTGTGAGCTGCTTAGTCTGAATTGGTACTATTTATTACAGCTTTCCTCTGTTGCTTTCAAAAATCCATTTTAATAAGAATAAAGAATATGCAGAAATATAAGCATTTTTTTACACAAAAAGAACTAATAACAGATTAGGAGGGGTTGAGGTGGAAAAGCTGCTCTAACAATCACATAGCAGAATTCTCCAGGCTTCTACTGATTTTTGGAGTGAGTTTCAATGGTAAGATGCATTCCTTCAAAAGTGCCCTCTTATTAAAATGAATTTGATCAGATATATGATTAAGCAGAAGTTTGATCATTTTAGAACTTTTTAAGAATTAATTAACAGGCAAACAATAACAACCTCTTTTGACCGCTCATCCTAGGACATATTTGCTTAACTAGAATTCACTACATATAAGAAGTGCTATTACCTGGTAGCAATTTAGACCATTTGACCACACAAAGAAGTTGCCTCTCACAAAGATGATTTAGACTGGTCAGCAAGGAACTTGGTGTTTCGGGTTTTGTATTGTCATAACCTGCATAGACAACTTCTGGCTCAATGCCTCTTAAGACACTTATCATTGGGGGCACAAACTGTATTTCTTGATTTGGAGAAAAGGACAGCTTTTGGGTAAGAGACTGGCTTTCATCTTGAAGGGTCGCTGGCTGCTGGAGTGCAGCATCTAATGTTCTCACAACCTTGATTTTGTTAAACTTTTTAAATTTTCGACCTGAAAGAGAAAATTGTTGAACTGTTAAAAAGAATTAACCATAAACACTAATATTCTCCAGTAGTCCTGGATTGCACTTTTAATCTATACAAGGAAACTAGAACTGTCTTTGGAGTAAGCTTGTTATTTCTTTTTCTATTTATATAATTAAGAATAACCATGGAAAAAAAAAGCTCCTACTTCCACATCCTCCTCCCTTCACTAAGAGATGAACAGAACCCACCCATTAAAATTATTGCCATGAATTCCAGGTTACAGTAACCTCATAAAGTGTTTTCTGGTTCAGTTCCCACTGTTCTGTCATGTCCTGACAGCAGAGCCAGCTGGCTCTACAACTCAGCTTCTATTCAGTGTAACTTAAGGATCCTGTTTCTTTTTTCTCCCTAATACTCAGGAACAAAAAATGCTAGTAATTCATTACTACAAACAGAAATTCCTTTCCTCCAGTTCCATAAAGGCGTTTCAGTCTCATGGCTAAATTCTGTTTTGACGATCTGTAGGGTAATATATGCCTCCTGTTTTCCAGAAAGAAAATACAATTCAAGGGATGAGTGAAATGCCAACAAATACTGTAAAACCACATACCAACACTTAAAAAAACTCTTCACTTTCTGAAGAACAATTTCTCTGTCTCAGTATCTGTAATTCCTGTTTTCATATTGCAGCGGTTTGAAGAAAACTAAAGTAACAGAACTGCCTTTCCAAAATAAACACAGATACTACATCTGGTATGGCTATGGAAATATACAGAGCTCTAGGTTGCAACTCTGAATTTCTTTCATGGAAACAGCCTCGCAGTAAATCATACAGACACAGAAAATCAGAACTTTAGGGGTTCAAAGACAGTAACCCTCAGTAACATATTGCCATATTACAAGTTTCAATGAAAGGACAAATTCATGTAGAAGTAGCTACATGGAACAGATTTCCTTTAAACAGATCCTCAAAGGTGATGGAAACCCTGTTAGATCATTAGTTCTGCCAAAGAGGCTTCGCTTAGTGAAAAAAATGGATAAAAATGGAAGACACTGATACTTATGGTCTGATTTAGATGATGGTGGGACACTGAGAGAGACGCAGGGTGATAGCATAAACAAAAAAAAAAAAAATGGGGTAAATCATTCTGCTAACAAAGAGAAAAAAAAAGTTTACATGTTTCAAGTTTACCTTGAAGAAAATAACAAGGAATGAGAAGGTTTTGCTATAAAAACCATTCAGAAATCACATGGGTATTTTTACTCATTGAGGTGTTGCATACTTTAACAATACTAGAAAAAGAGATGCACCAAATTTCACTGGGTGAAAAGAAAATCCATGCCTATCAGACTGCTGAACCACTGAAAAACTGCATTATAAAATGCAAAAACCACTCTGAAAGTACAGGAGGTGAAAATAGAAGCATAACAGTATGCATCTATTTGGTTGAATTAAGATCCAGTTTGTGCTATGCATATCAAATTGTCTTTTGAAAAATGGTACTTTTATTTACAAGCAACAGATTAGACAAGGGAACTTACCACCTTCTAAAGAAAGGGACAAAGACTTCTCCATCTTTCACTGCCTTCTTTTTATTTTAGTTAAAAGTAGCGCTGCTCTGTCAGAATGCAACCAGTGCACCAAAGAGACCCCAGGGAAGCATAACTAAACTTAGGCACATGCTCTGAATCCATTCTCCATTATTTATGGAAGGAACCCAGGGATGCTAGCATAGTCAGACTCATCTATTACTTTCCCCCTGAGGAAAGTCCCGGTCTTCCAAACTACACAGTAAACCAGAAAGCTTCAACAAAATTGAGTTTATGTAGGAACATGCTTATTCCATTTTCTTCAGGTGTTACCATACCATACAAGATAGAAAATTTTATGAAAATCCAGTGTTTCCATTTTGGAAGACTTAGGATGTACACTTCAGAGAATTAAACTGACCTTTTCAAAACATTCATTAGTAGTACACGGGTAGTTTAACTTCAAACAGGATTAATACATGGGAAGATTCCTTATGTAATTTTTAAATACGTGATACAGAATGAATTCTATTACTTAAATCCACTATTCTTGATGCACCCCGGCATAACTGGAGGCAGAATCAGTTTGTGAACCAGAGAGGACTGAGCACGTGAACACGATCTAAAAAGACAAAATTTACTTTAAAAAGAAAAAGTAATTTTCTGTTATTCCATCACAAATATGCATGTTTATGCACTTCAAATACAACAAAGTTTACCCAAAAGTGCAAAACCTCAATTTAAATTAAAACAATATTTAAACTCCAAAGGGAGTATACTAAACAAAATTTCAAGAAACACTACTGATAGTGTAAATATGAATGATTACCTCTTCAGTCACACTCATCATCCCATGGAGTCAGGGATCATACTCCCACCAATATAGCTGTGAGTTTAATTAGCTTAGAATCATGCGCCCCAACAATCTTGCGCAAATTTTACCACTTGTGGTAGAAATACAAATATTGCTGATCAGTGACTCCTTAGTGAAGACTCAAACACAAACTTACATTTTGTCACATTTATGTTACAGCTGAACCAAAAAAACTACCCACAAAAGAATAAACATATTATGACAGGAGACCTAGGGCCAATTTCTAGCATAATATAGTCTTAAACATGCTGGGAATTTCCCACTAACTATTGTTTAGGCATGAAGGAAAACAGAAGGAACAATATATTTGATAGTTCATAAATAATGATTTCAGGTATTCTCTGAAATAATGGCTTCGGATACTTTTACAGTTCAGAGAACAAGTAAAGAAAGAAACCAGAGTGCTTATCACATGGAAATGTTAGCAGTTAATAAGTACCCATGTTTCCAAGTGATTAAATGTATCAGAATTAATGTCACACTGGCTTGCAGAATTGCTTATGTGTTTATTTCCAATTATGTTGCTTAACAGCCACCAGAAAAGCAGCTCCACTTGTTACCTATCTACTGCAGAGGTGCCTAATAGCTCACAGTAAACTTGCCCATCCACCACAAGGAGACCATGTCAAATTAATGCAAATTCTTAAGGACATAAAGAAAACAACAGATATTTGACAACAGCTTAGTTTTTCAATTGCTCCTTACAAAAATATCCAGCTAAATTCCTGTTGTAAGATAAACAAATGCCTTCACTTAGTCCTATAATGTGTGAAGAACACCAACCCACTCTGGCCATTATCTACCTTAATACTAAAACTTGTCTATGCATATTTAGACAGCACACCTTCTCTTTGTAAGATGTTCATTAGTTTGTTTTAAGATAGCCAACCAAACAAGATGCTTCTTAGTGCTCAGTTCCCTTACCCTCAATTATTACAAATAGCATGAGCAGTGTTTGTGTACATGTACCTAGAAAACATAAAGAAATAAAAAAATAAAATCTACTTAATCTCATTATCAAATGCATTAGGATTTTCTCTTTTTTTTTTCTTTTCTATATTTTAATATTCTTTTAACTAGGCATAGAGAACCATACTGCCAATCAGCCATTACTGACAATAGATATTTCATATTAAAATGGCTGGGCTTTCTAGTAAAAGTCTAACATCTCACTATCTTTCTCCATACCCTGTAATCAGGTGAAAAAAATATCAATAATTTATTATTCTTGACAGAACACTATGGCTTTGACTTTAAGGTCACTATGCTCCTGCATCTTGTGTAGGAGAATAAGCTGTGCACACTTTAAGAGGGTGTATACAAAATAAAGGCACAAAGCAGCAAAGCAGAAGTAATAGATCTTGATTTTAATAAACCCTTTAATGCTACCTCCAAAAACATTACCTCGGAAATTAATTCAAATTTGTCTGCATGTAATCACTGCAATGTGGACTGAAAGCTGGCTGAAACAATGAAGAAAGCATTAATTTAGCAATACAGCTGAACAAGGAATCTGTGACAGCCAGCCTGGGAAAATTACAGATTCACTGAAAGAAAAAAAGCTAGGTATTTGTTTATTCCAGGACCTGACGCAGCTCCCTGCCATCCTATTAGGTAGAAGATTAGAAAGGGAACAGATTAATGTGTCTAGTTAGATGATTATAAAACTCAATTAACAGTCCCCCAGAGAATAACAATTAAGGCATTATGAATGTATGCTTTAATTGATACTTTCCTTCCATATACTAAGAAAGAAGAAACAGACCACATAGTGAAATTGGTTACTAAAGCTCTTTGTTGCTAGTCTACAATTTACTTAAAACTGAATACAATTTATTTTAGAACAATGCAGGTTCATTTCACTACTTTGACATCAGGGTCAGAAAATGGAACTGCTGCCAGTGAAATATAATATTCTCTAGCTATGTGGCTGCCACTCAGTAGTAACATTTAGTAGCAGATTAAGTGTACTTCTCCCACCAGTGGGTTTAATTAATGTAGTAAGAATCCTTAGAATCTTATAGTTAACATCCTGTAAAATCTTAGTCTTTTTCACCTTGATTAAGCAATATTGGAAGTCTGTATTTAGTAACCGAAGGATAGCATTAAGAAACTAAGTAGCAGGAATGAAAGAACAAAAGTGTATCTGTGTAAGTTCCGAATGGCCAAAATCAGAAAATGCACAAAAAATCTTAAATAGACTATAAATATAATATTTAAAATACTAACAATTCTTACTCATTTAAAATGCTCAAGAATGTATTTAACTATGATTTTTTTTTTCCCATGAACTGGAAATTTGTTTATGGACACTTATGCCCTGGGGAAGATTAGCCAGTAGTACCCCACATATGAATCAGTGTGTTCATCAGCATAGCAAGTCATGGGTAGGAAATATTCCACACGTGATACAATAAAGGAAGTATAAGAAATGGCAGAAGAGGAAAAGAAAGATGACAGTAACAGAAGAAAGATCATTATGGCCTAATTTGAGATTTTTTGGTGTTTTGCATTTTATATCTTTGTTTCCTCATCTTCTGGCCTCCGTTTGGGCAGAGACATCTTTTATAGATGAGGGCGCTCAAACCTCACAAGACAGCCTTACAAGTTGTCCTCAGCCTTAAAAGACAGGCATCTGCCACCTCCTCCTTTCCCAAGTCTCACTCTTATCACATATTTTCCACAGCCCACTCTGGATCCCTGCCTCCCCAGCTTTCTCCTCTTCCAAACCTGGGCAAACAATGTTTCAGGTTCTACCCTCATAGCAATACTGTTTTCCTCCTGCACTGCTACCCCAGGTCTAGACCACAACTTCTCTCTGAGAAGGATCCAAAGGTTACATTATTTTGCTTTTTGTCCCTCTTCCCCCAGTCCAGTGCCACCAACACTTGTCAGCTCCATTTGCTTTACTGAGAGGCAGCACTGACTGCCCAAGGTGCAAGAAGGAGGGAGAGACAGTAACTCCAATTAGACTGATGGCTCTCATTATCTCCAGCACTGTGACAGATGCAGTTTCAAGATGACTCAAAGGAGAGGCAGCGCTGAAGATCTAGGGAGGCTGAGGGATGCAACACAGAACACAGTATATGACACAGCATTGCCTCTCCTCCCTCTCATCCTGCTGGCTGTTCCCTGCAGCACTATCGCTTACAGAAAATGAAGTACCAACATCCGCTCACTGTTTGGGAACTACTGATTCACATCACCAATAACCATATAGAATGTAAGGCTAACATGATGGCCATGTGTGCAGAATCCTCCAACTCCATATATCAACAGGCACTGAAAGCATAGAGCTGTGCAATCGAAATATCAGTCTGAAAACTATGTACACATTTAAACTTATGAACAGGATAATGAAGTTATGCACAGTATATAATGCCAGCTCTTCCTTCCAAAATGAAAAACAAGACAGAAAATAGAGAGTGAGATAGAGACGTTTGATGCACTAGAATAAATTATGTTAGGAAGAAGTTATATTAGGAAGAAAATGTCCTCTCTTATTCATTCCCTTTGAGTACATATTATTTCCGTTATCTTTATATAGCTAATTTCTCATAGTCTTAGCCATGTATTTTCAAGCTTTGTGGTGATCCAAAGCTTTATATATCTAAAGTTCTTATGAAAAACATAAAAGAAATACAGGGTTGGATTATCTTAAAGTCCTTTCCAACCCTAAGTATTCTATGATTATGTTCATCATTCTTGCACGTTAGCATGGCAAAACTTGCCTTGTGACTACCTAATACTAAACCATTTATTCCCTGTGGGTTTTCAAAGGCATAGTGCTCAATTTTGGTCTACTTCACATAAAAAAAGCAAATCTATTGCAGCAAGAGCTAAAGGTTGAGATCCCAAAGATGAAATTTGCCAATACCTAGTATGCAACCACTACCAGGCCCTCTTTGGTAGAACACAGTACGTGTTGACACATACTCAGAGCAATTATGGAGAGCACAACAGGAAAGTGAAGGGGATAGTACTGATTCTTGATTTTAGTGTCAATCTCAATTTGCTTCTTTATGTTTTTCCTAAATCAAACTTTCTGATCCAAAATTATTAATAAACACAAACTAAAGACACAATTCCTGCCCTTGCAAGAAAATGACTATAAGGACACAGAGTGGGAGAGATTCCTACAGAAAGGTATTTTTCTTTCAGGATTTCCAGACTCATTAAATAAGAATTATGCAGAGTTGTAAAACATCAGGTAATTCTTCCAAAAACAACATTTAATGTGATTCTTTCCTTTACAGTATGAAAGCAAAGTGGTTTAAACTCCACAAATTGAAGGTAGCGTTCTTGACTGCTCATTTTTCTGAATCAGATTTGAAAAGCAGCTCACCTCCCAGGACCATACCAGCTTGACAGCACTTCCTCAAGCGACATGCTGGACAGTTCTTCCTGCGAATTTTATCAACTATGCAGTCATTTCTTCCAGCACATAAATAGTTGTGCTGCCCTGTAGGCAAGAGAAAAGCAGGATTAATACTGTCTTCTAAAATGACAAAATTACTACTATGAATAGATGCTCCAAAAATTAGAGGATTCAAAGATTACTTGAATCATTAAAGGTCTCCTTCATTTTACACTTTCAAACAATCATGCGTTACTATTTAAATAATTTAAATTTATCTGGCCTGTTTCAGAGTGAAACTCTCCACCGATGAAATTCCCAAACAATTAGCAGACAGAATGAACTGCTTAAGTTATGTACTATTGATATTGATATTCAAGCATGAGAACACACCATTTCATTCAAACCTATTTTTGTTTTAAGCTATTGTTCCTGATTTTAAAGAATTTAAGTAAATTCGATGTGGAATTTCCAACCGAAAACTGAATGAGGAAGTTGGGGCACTGCAGAAAAGAGCCCTTTAAGCAGAGTAAATCACCTCTGATGGAGAAGCAGTTTTGTACTAGACCTACTGAAATACCAACTAAACAGATGCATCCAACAGAACCATAAAGGACTAGTAGAAGAAGGCTGTAACTTTTTGGTTTTGGTTAGATCTTATTGTTTAATTTGAAGGTCTCAGTTCAGAAAAGCCTGTCATTACTCTATTAGAATAGAATCTTTTTAATGCAATCAGTTTCCAGCAGAGCAAAAAAATAAATTCATCTGGTATTTTGGCATTCTTTTGGACAGAAACTTCAATGATACCTCCAAATTTCACTTGAAGACAATGACAAAAATGTATTCTTATGCTTTAGTATGATACTGATAATTTTTGTGACTTTAATTTTGAATAAGTAAACAAAGCTAAGCACATAAGTAGAGAAGAAATAAAAGCTAACTTTTACTTATGCTTTCAAATCAAGCCCAGGTTTACCCTGTAGGGTTTAACTTCAGCATCTGTTTATGCACATCATCCTCTGTGCATGTCTGTATTTTCAGTTTCTTACCAGTACCTAGCATGAAAGCATAAAAAAGAAAACCGAAGTATTTATTCTGAGAGCAACGAAATAATTCAAAAAAGTATGGACAAACTATGTAACGAAAAACTACCACAAAGTACCAATAGCGTGGATAATTCCCTCATGGAATATTATGGTTATGGACATCAAATGTAACATCAATACTAGACCCTTAAAATTTTCACTACTTTCGAGACCAGAATTACTCTTTTAGCCATCTGATGTCACCAGCAGCAAACAAATCTGAGGTGATTATTCTGTTTGGATGCTGTTATTCAGCTTTCTATAACCCTATTCTGTCCTTTCTCTGCACATGGTAAAATGAGTTACTGTTCACCGATAACTTTTCTCCACAGAAGACAAAACTGAAAATGAATCCCAAGATGAAAATGCAGGAGAAAGAACATTCTACTGTAATAAAAGAGCTACTGCTAAAGTACATGAAACAATGTGTTTTTTTCTTTGCCAGCATTTATTTTTTTATAATTAATATACTCCTTACCCATATTTTTAAGAGCAACTTAAAACAGCTGCCTCATGCATTGCCTGGCATTTAAAAAGTATTTAGCAATGCAGTAAATAAGAAGAAATTATCATTTCATTTCTCCCATTAATTCTAATCCTGAATTCCTTCTCACAGGAAAATTACCAAAAGTAACCAAATGAATAAAAATCTGTCCTGCTTCAAGCAGCAGACCAGAAATCAAAACACTTATTTTGAACATGTCTTCCTCAGGATTATTTGCAGTTTTCCCTCAACTTGCTTTGCCTTCATTAGCTACAAAAGCATTCAGTCTTTTGATAAGCAACAACAGTTTAAAAACCCTGCTAGTTTAACTAAAATCTATGAAGCATCAGATTATCCCTGCACTGTAGTGTTCTGATGCTTTAATGTAGTTAATTTACAAAGGAATGCTTAAGCACAGGTTAAGTTTTGTTTGTGGGTGTCTTGGTTTTGGGGGTTTTCTTTGGTCCCCTGAAAGGCTTCTCTTCTGGACCTCTTTTCTAGGGAATCTTTTGAGTCTATACAATATTCTCTGAGTCCATAAACGCCATGTCCACTACAAGACCAAAAACTGGACTACATATTTCCAGTATGGCAGTAAATGCTCACAAGCAGGTCACAGTGCTACAGGCATTGTAGCATTGTAGCACTGTAGCATACAAGGTGCATATTTTCCCCTATAATGACTCTGAAAAATGCTGATCTACAAAAGCCAGTGCCACATTGTGAAATATGTCTCTTTAAGCACTCAAGAGAACACTGTTTATAGCTCTAGAATGATGTCAGTATTTAAAATATACTCTTGTTATCAGGATGTGGTTTGCGTACACAACACCCAAGCGTGTGCTCTAACTGCTAAAGGAGGCTAAGGACTTCGGGTAGAGGCAGTAAGGGCGACACTGTTCCTGCTGCAACAGGAAATTATTTGGAAAAACAGAAGTTAGTGGCTTGATTTATACTGATACACATTTAAATAGCCTGCATTATTTCTCAAATTGTAAAATTTTAAATTTAGAGTTACACATTTCAGTCTAGCCACAGCTCTTAAAAACTTTGTAACTTGGGGTTATCAGTAGATCCAGCTTCCACTTCAACTGAAAATGCATGACTTACTTCACCATTATGTAACAGCTCAAACTGCTTGTTATAAATCCAAGAATGAACACTTGAAAAACAAATTGTAAGTGAATCACAATTACGAAAACTACTCTTCAATGTTTGTATGTTCTAGACTTTAAAATTAGACAGGATTAAATAATCTCTCTGTTGAATACATACCATGGAAGAAATGAAGTCTGTTACTGGAATTTAGACACAGTAAGAATTTGCTTTGATCTTCAGAAGGTATTATTTTGTAACTATTTCATAATTGTACTTACAAATGTAATTATGACCAGTGACCTAATCTTTTTCTGTCTTCACCTAGTTTATTTCTTCCATAAAGCTTTCATGATACTAGAATGAAAAAAAATCCAAAATCCTAACCACCCAATCCCTCCATGACATTATGGTGTCAACTGATAACATCTCAGTCACTTTAAGTGGTTGATGCTTACTGTCAGCCACTTCCTTGTCTTCAAGACTCTACACAAGCCAATCACATCCTACACTTGAATTATACCTTCATATGAGTTTTCCACTCTTCTTGCTTCTACCCAATACCCAACACCTGCCATCCCAAAGGGTATTCCATTCATTCTGATTCAGCTGCAGCTTATGTGGAAAACAAAGGTTCATTTTTATATATATATACACACATTATTTTTCACAGTTTCATCTGTCAAGGACTTTCCCTATTATGTCATTCATCTGATCAGATCTCATATCTATAGATTAATCTGTGAACGTTTACTTCTGAAAACATTTTCTACCATTATGCAGAGTTCTGAGAAACTGCTACTTGCTTGATGTTGTGGCAGCAACTACCTGAAAGACATTTGGTATAAGAAATGGAAAACATGCCAGATATTTGGTTAATTTCAGAATTACAGACAATATTTAGTTAGATTAAGCTTTTTGCAATGTTTTCATGGGATACTAAAACATTCAGTTGAAAATACTCTTGCTGTATCTCAGTCCTTATGATCATCTATATGTTAACTGGCTTCAACATGTGAGCATTATGGTTACATTAAATGCACGTACTAATAAAGTACCCAAAAATTCTCATCAAGATAAAATTCCTGTTCAACTGGTAGCTAATCATTCAGTATCCTATTATAACCAGGAAAAAAAAAAACAACAACCAAAACCAAACCAAACCAAACCAAACCAAACAAACCAAAAAAAAGGTAGTAGTCTAATAACCAGGCCACAGGTCAGAAGGTGAAGATTGGTATTTGTGTTTCTTAAAAAAATATGAATCTAGCAACTTTCTGCAACTGCCAGTTTCTCATAAGAATTTGCCCAATGCTATGTTTCCTATATCCTTACTTTTCACCTCTTTTTGAAAGTGCACATAGTAGCTCTCTCTCAAAATATCAACATATCAGCTTGAGACCCGGATTTGATTGAGAACATGGAGAAAATACAGAGGTGATCTCATATGTTAGATTCTTGTAGGACAGATTTTTTTCTCAATCTCTATCAAAGTCCATTTGTGTTAGCAAAGGTGGCAGCTCTAACTCAAACAGGCAAATACAGTTTTAAGTGCTGTAATGACTAATGGCAATTTTGAATGAGAAAGTGGTCAAAATGCCAATGGTCCACACACACAAACATGATCATATGTTTTGCTGCTCAGACCATACTCCAGCACAGAGGCATTTTAATCCAAATACTGCTGGAAGCATCACTTCCAGGGGTCTTCAAAAATTACATTATTATCTGAGTGACATGCTGTAAGTCACTTAAAATAATTCAAATAAACTAATGAGTTGCAGAGATTTTGCAGATATGCAAAATATGGAAACCATAACGTTTTATCTCCACTGGGGGTATAAGATGCAAGGGATTAGTTATTTGTGTAAGTGCATATATGCTGAACTGCTGCCAGTCTGGACAGAAGCAAAGCATGGAAAATCATAGAAACATAGAATGTTTCAGACTGAAAAGGACCTGAAAATCATCTAGTTCCACACACTTCCCTCATACCACTTGTTTGCAAACTCTCAGTTCCTCCTGTCTGTAAATACAAGTACTTTTGCCAATCTTTTTTTCTCTCCCCATATATGATTCCACCTCCCTGTAGCACTCAAAGCTGGCAACAGTTCTGTATAAAATCATCCTATCCCCACCATTGGTGGACTGTTCTTTGCAAAACATATCACAGTATATTTAGTTTAGTTTTAGACTTCTGCCTAAAACCAGCAGATATCCATTGCATCTCTTTGCAAATTATTTGATTGCCAAACCTCTCTCTTACTTTTTTTGCTTCGTGCTAGCTTCCAGTTTTTGCTGTTTTACTACCAACATGCCTTATATCTTACTTTTCAAAAGTACCAATAAAATCAATAGGTTTAAACCAAACCAAATAAAAACAAAACAAAAAAAATACCCGAAGGAATGACTCTTCTGACGTAACTAAATTTGGAATTCCTGGACAGGGGTTCTTGTGGAAGCCAATAATAAACAGGTTCAAAATAAACAAAATAGAAAACAGCTTCACCTATATACCTATATTAAACATATAGACATAGATTTTGAGTAAAACTGGTTTCTACAAGCTAAGACAATACTAGATTTAAGGATTACTCTGCACTTGCTCTGGTAATTTTTCTGTAACTAGGACAAACAGTCTATCCTATCTCATCACCAGTAGTGGGAAACGCAGCAAAATTGATTTTTGCTCTGATCTAAATCTGATATTCATCTATTTACACTCTTTCAGTGTGCAAAATATCAAACACCGACTGAGTTCACCTCTCACTGTATGGGTTTATAAGCTTCAGTCCTGAAGAACTAGGAATCTACTGCACAGTTTGAAATACTGAAAATACATCCTTCATGTCCCTGTATGCCATTACAGGCCATTACAGTCTCCAAGATTCCACACCCCTCAAATGTTTTTTAATAATTTAATACCAATTTCATTTCTATGCTAACATTTTCTCTTAAAGAAGTCCCTGAAGGGAGATATAATATTCTAACCACTTAAAAAAAAACAACAAAAACCCAAACACATCCCCCCACTGACTTTGCCACTCATGATGTGTTTATAAAAAGCTGGATAGTGGGGAACTTGCTTCCAACTCCCCCTTGGCCATTGAAATAAAATTTTCATTTCCAAACCCTTCAGCAGGTGTCCTGACTACCATGTAGCCCATACTGGTATAAAAACCTCCTACTGATGCAAATCCACTTCACAGAAAAGAATGTACAAATCAATGGACTAAACAGAGCAAAGAGTGGACAGCAGAGTAGCTTGTGAATCCTCTTCTAGCTGAAATAATGTGGAATTCCTTTCTTCATAATAATGTAGTTCAAAGCAAAAACAATAAAGAATGATTGCATCCCAAGTCATCCAACGTCCTGGTGGTTAAGGCTGCAAGGAAAGAAAGGGGTGTTTGACTCGCTCCAGGTAATGGAGATGATGAACATAGCTCTCATATCGTGGGTGACTGCCTTACCTCACTACCTTCTTATTGATGGAGTTTGTGATTACTAAAAGGTACTAGTAATTCCTTCACCTTTGTGAAAATAGTCTTTCATTCCTCTGCCTTAATTCATGTGAGGAAAAAAGGGTTGAGTAAAAGTGTTTTGATCAAGAAGAAGGGAAAATCATAAAATGGTCATTCCTAAGTCAAACCTAGGGTTGTTTTTTTATATATAGTGTATTTTGCTTTTGTGAAAAGATTTACAAGTAATTTTTGATGTAATTCTACTTACAACAACCTTTTGGTGTTCTTCCACTATGCTGATTTAAGCACGTAATCGTAAAGTCTTCTGTCAGGTTTTTTTGCTCAAAGGACCAAACAAAATTGGTTTCTCTAGCGGGGATGAACCTTTTTCAAAATCCCATGTATCTTGCACTGCTTTCCTTCTCTTCTACAAACCACTTCCAATGTTTGCAACATCCTTGACTGACACTTTCCTTCTCTTGTATCCTTAGATCAAGATCTTCCTGCCTTTTGCTGTGAAACCTGCAACACCATTGTCTTTTTCTGGCCAAAATAACTTCTCCAGACAGCAACCCAAGCACATTGTTTTTACAAGTTCAACAAAACAGAACAATTAAACATTGCTACTCTGTTTTCATTCATTTCTGGACAGAGCTGAAAGGTATGATCCTGTTGATCCTGCAAAATTCATGCTAATTTGTAGCTGGTTTGCCTTGAACCAACCTAGTTGGTTTATCACAAATTATTTACCACCGCAACATCTTAACACGTAAAGTCTTTGAATCTAAATATGGGAACTAACAACAGTAAAAAAATATCCCACAGACAATAATTTTCAGGAGATGATGGCTTCTGCAAGTCAGTATTTCCAGTTCTCTTTTATGGCACTGTGTCAAAACTGTTCCTTTGTCACCATTTTCTATCAGCTTATTTGTCAGTGAAGGGTCCATTTCTCATAGAGAACATGGGATTTAAACACAAAACCTACTTTAAAACCACTCCAATTCTTTCAGGTGCGTATCATTAAACTGCCATTTGTTCTTCTGATCCCTTCTTGGGCACGAGAAGAACAGGCACCTTAGGATGCAATTTATCTGGAGCAAATGTCTAAATTTTGGTTCTTTAATAGCCTATTGCTCTCCAAAGGCCATTTAATGTGATTAGCCCAAATATTCCACATTGTAAATGCCTACAGCTGGGTGAAACAAATCTCACATAAAATACTGTCTTCGAGGACAAGAGAAGATGGCACCATAACAACAGGGCAAGGACAGGGTAATATTCTTCTTGATCTCAATGTCTGCTTATAGCTCTATGTTTAAGTTACAGAAGATTCCACGTTGTTGAAATGTGCTCAGATGCAATAACCACTTGTGAAAATGTAGGACCTGTGACTAGGTCTAACTAGGAAACCACTGAAGTGCGGCTGTATAGCACTACACATAATGGCAGATTATAACTTACCATTTGTTACGTCTTTTTATTCAGTGGTTTCTGAAGAAACAGCTCTTATTAGTGCAACATCAGTACTGTAGAACAGATAGGCAGTTTAAGGAGATGGAGGCCATCAAACCTAAATCTATTTTTAGCAGGTAACAGTTTAACTATAAATACTTACATTTCATAACTTCTGTTATAAAATTTGCAAGTACCTTAGTACTTAAGCATCATTTAAGTATAAAAAATATATAGTACGTAATACTTCTTTCATATAATACTTCAAGTAATATGAAATAAGTAGTTTATGTATTCTTTTTATGCATTACAGAAATGCATTAGCTACCTTGATGATATGGGTGGGATTCATATTACTAAACACAGACAGTGCACATCCTCACCAGACACTCCTTTATACTCAGTGCTGAGAAACAGTTACTGTTACGGTACTGTTATTTTCATCCCAAGTAAATATTTAATGTTGTGAATGACTTCCTAGAAGTTGCTGTTTCTCTCTGTTCAGTGTAAAATGAACTGAAGATTACTCAGATTTTGCACACGTGAAGTTAGAAGAGAGGAGTATCAGCTACACTGAGCAGTCAGTTGCCGGTGTTCTTTCAAGCATGCAGTTTTATACTACCTGAAATAGCTTCTATTCCATCTGAAAAGATGTTTTAATGTAATATTGAATACCACTTCTAAAATCCTACAGAAAGTTAAGCCAAAAATTTCAGTAATTCACATTTCTGCAGCTGAGTATGTTCTAAGCCATGTCTATTTGGAAAGAAGTGTAGTAAATCACAGTAAGAACAGTAGGAAGCCCAGTGTTAACACAATAGCCAAAGTACCAAACAAATGCAATCTCACCTCATTCAGTTGTTGTGCCTCATACAGACCAATTCACCAAATTGTTTGTCAAATGGCTTAACAACAAACACTTCTGAAGTTAGAAGTATGATGAAGATATACAATTGTGTATCAGATTAGACTTTCTTCTTTTTCCTTTTCATAATGGAAACTTTTTATTCTCACTAAACTGACATTTCACACTTGAATTTTAGGACCCTCACTGAAGTAACTTCATGTATTTGAATCTGGAAACACACTTACCTTATTGTACATCAACACATTTCGGTCATATGCAAAATAAAAGTTTTAATAATATTAAATCTATTATATTAAGTGAAAAGCATTTTCATCTCTTAACTTGTATGTTTTTTGTATGTTTGTATGTTTTCATACTTTGAGAAACTTTCACCATTATCATACCTACAGTACATGCTGTACTGAATTCTGATTCCAAGATTCAGCCTGAAAAGTTGGATTAAAAATTAGAAATCCCTGCAGAGTTAGGAGAAAAAAGGAACTTCTTTACATCTGCAATCAATTTCACAGCCAAAAGGGTCTCCATAGTTTGCATTTCACTCTGTTTTCAAAGAGGATTTTCCATTAGTGGTTGGCATTTTTAAATATATTTGGCATGTTGTGCCATTTTACATTCTTAGGCTATGGAAAAGAACAACTGCTTAGCCCTGCATTTTTCCTCATGCAAAGTATCTCACTACTTATGCAGTGCACCACAACTGTCATCACAAAATTGCCTATTCATAACCCAAGTCAGATAAACTTTATCAGAAAGTTTGGCTGAAGTCATTGTCAGCCTTCCCACTTTGTAGGTGTAGCTCATCTTTAATTCCTTCACTTTCCTCCATGGTGCCTCTCCATATACAGAGAGTGAAAACTCCTTGGAAACCCACCTTTCTGCCAGGTAGAGTTTGCCAAATGCAGGTCTCTGAAAAGTTCACACTCTGCCAGTTGAATGTTATCTACCATGTATGGTTGAACTTATTCCCTGATACCATTATCTGCACTGAGCTGTTACCCTGAGCTTTAAAGCACATACCAAAATTAGACAAATCTGCTATACAATCATTTCATCAATTTTGCAATAGGGTCCCAGGTATTTAAACAAGCCAAGAGTGAGCTTCTGACCCACCTGCTGTAATACCATGCATTTATGTTGGTCTCAAACTCTTCAGGTTTGAGCAACTACTCTTCATTAGATGTCAATAATATAAATAAAGTGCATGCATAAATATAGAACAAAAATGAGAAGTGGGACCTCACATAGGAAACACAGCATTTGGAATTATTTTAGGATTTAGGTAATTTTAATTTTTCATTAGTAAAACTACTGCAAATGAGATGCTTTCAACAAGACAGGACTGCAAGCCACCAAGAAACCATATTTGAACAGTGTAACTCCAGAATCCCAAAACTTCACACATTGGGTTCCTGTTGAGGGCAGAAATTTTACACAGTGTTACAAAAGCACCTTGATCATGGTTATCCTTCATGGGTTTTCTATGGAACTCTTTTTTTTCTTCATTTAAAAGCTATACATTTTATGCTGGTCTCTTACAAAGAACTTATTAACTAGTCTCGATTCACTTAATGCAAAATCAAATTAGAAGGCTTTTTTAAATGCTTTAATGATCTTTCAGTATAATGAAGCCCTCTCCTCAATTCCAGCAGTAACTATTTTCCATATCTGCTATACTACCATTTCCCCCCAAAAAGACTTGCATTTTTGTTTAAGCTAAATTCTGCTTACAGTAAAATATGTTTATTGTATTAACACCTTCCTTTTCTTTGGTATATGGGCACATACAGGGAGCCAAGAGTCCAAACGACAAGAAAATATCTACCAAATCATGAAACAATTCATTGCCAACAAACATTCTGTAAGTCTAAATTTACACTTTCATTTTTGTGATCTTCATGCAGTTCTAACCCAATAAGCTGTGTATCTACTAGTTACATCCAAATGTTTGATTAAAACACACTTAGTATATACACATTTCTCAGTTCACCCATATAGTTCTAAATTATTGTTCAGTCTAAGCATTTTATATAAGCGCTGGTTTTATTTAAAAAATATTAGAGATGGATATGGGAGTTTTCTGGATAATGCAGTGGTCTGTTTTATCCCAAAGGAAGTATTTAATTAGTGCAATATTTTCCACACGCAGGGGGAAGAGTAAAATGGTGTATGAATACGACAATTTTGGTGAAAAAAAGAAATATATATATATATATAGGCTACTAGATTTGAAACAGCCAACATATCTGAGATTAAAGAAATAATTAAACAGAAAACAAACATATTCCTACACATTCAATACCACTATATTGTGCACCCTGTTAACTATCCCCTTTAAAACTCCTAACATACAAAAAAAATCTTGAAATGTAGAAAATTCCAATCATGTTTTAATTTCTCATAGAGATCAGTATATCATGGAAAATGGCTGGAAAGTAGTTTTGATTGTGAAGTTACACAGTTTTAGATCTTATTTTCAAGAACTATTATTAAAAATATTATTATAAAAAGATGACCTTTATAGTAGTACTAAAAATTTAAAAAGGTAAATAATTAATTTCCAATTAAGAAATATGGAGGACATTTTACATAAGAAAATGTTTCAGATGTATACAATTGCCACTATGAATTTTTAAATGCCATTTTCTTTTGTATTTTCAATAGTTTCTTCTCACAGAAAAGTAATTTGTCAGAGTACTTACACTGACAGTAATTTTATTTCTCATAAGAAATAAACAAAAAAGTCATTTAAATCTATATGAAATCAAATTATCTATCAATAAATGGGATTATTTTAATGCCATTAATTATATCCTATGCTTCCATTAAAGTAAGAAATCCATCTATTTAAGGAACTGTCTGTAAACTTGCACTTTCTAGACAAAAGCAGGTAACTGTATTTGTTCATCTTGCTCATGCCCACATTGCTCATTTCTTCCCATTATACCCAGTAACCTCTATTTTTTCTCATCATAGTCAGGTTTCTGAGGTAGCTGTCCATTCTTTGCATATACTTACAAAAAAAAACAAACACACTTCCTCACCATACTCAGTCTTTGGAATCATTTGAAAAATGGAAGTACGAAGTTGATTTGTAAAATGTAAGCCTTGTGTTTGTGTAGCAATGTTGATCTCTTATTTCTCTGTATGTCTATATTCTTAATCTGGAAAGATTCTGCAAATATGGGCTTTGATTGAACAATCAGTGAAAACAACTTTAGTATGTTTCTATGAGCAATTTATATGCCTTCTTAACATTCATCATTAAATTAGGTAAGCTGAACAATAATAAAGGTATGTTATTGAGCAGGTTCACCTGCACAAACACAACTGGATTCTAGTTTAGGAAAGAGATGAAATTCAAGAGTGATAGGATCAAATTCAAATAAAAAATTAAAATATTACTGTGTAGGTGAAAAGTGAATAATGAAACTTACTGTAACATATGGAGCTCATAAATTACAATATACTCATTCTTAAAACTTGAGCTCCATGACTTTTTAAAAGTATATGGCTGATTTCCCAAAACAAACATAGCAAAAATATGCAAAGCCAAAACAACGGACCACAGCACAGTGAAACTTCACTGTATTCCCATAAAGAACTTACAGAGACGAGTGTTTTCCTCGTAGTCAAACATGTATGTTTCTAATGACTTTCTCTTGAATCTCATCAAATTACAGGAAATTCAGCACTAGCTCTGAAGTCCACGCAGCCGACCTAGTCTAGCGTTGCCACTTTATAAGTATCTAGTATGCTGAGAAGAACATGAGCATATGCTTAAAAAGTAACAGCACACTGAAATGAGAATTCTGATTGCATTTATCTGCTAAGCTTTTAATTTTCTAATATTCCCCTCTTCATCTGAAGGCCAATAAAGCCCATAAAGTTCAGCTTTATGGAGTAAACTGTATGTCAGAATAAGAAAATACACAATGCAAATTTTTTTTTTATTTTAAGGAGTCCTATACATTGTAACAAGGATTTTTCATGAGTATAAGGAGGGGTTTTTTGACAGGATCAGATAATAATCAGAAAAGGAGACAAAGCATAAAATGTAGCAGAATTTGTTTTACTGCTTCATCAGTTGAACTGTATAAAGCAGTCTGCTCTTGTGCTCATACTTAAAATCTCATTGGACAAGACATAAAATAAAATCAAGAAAAAATAAATAAACATAAATATTGCTACTGTTTTATTAAACCTGCAGCTTGACTTTATAATTTAAAAGATATTTGGAACAAAAGTCAAACCCATTTATTATCATTACGTCTTGAAATAGTTCAGTGGAACTTGAAAAACTTCCATAATTCTCAGAAAGCCAAATTTTGTATCCTGCAAGCAAGAAAAATTCCAAGACTTCAAAAAGAGAATAAAGCCAAAATAAATTCTTATTTGCCTATCTGTAGTTAAGACCCACAACATTTTCCTTTGAGTAGCATTTACACTTTTTAAAACAAGCTGTGTAATACACAAGATTTTTATGCAACTCTGTTTACTTGGAAAAACACTATATAATAAATTGAAAATAATTGAAAGAAATAATACTAGAAAAATTAATTATGAAAGAATTTAGTCAGCATTTACTGTAATATTTAAAGTCACCAAAACAACAATCATGACTTACAGTGATAATATTTTTAAAGATCAGCAATAAATAACCAGTCTGTTCTTAGCAGTACCTAGAAAGATATATCTCAGATAATTAGGAACAATGGCATCATGTAGTACCTTCCATTGCCCTTTTAAAGAAGACTTTACAACTCCCACAGGTGAGTACTCCATAGTGGCAACCAGAAGCCTCATCACCGCAGATGAGACAAATCTTCTGGGGTAGCGATTCAAAGCCGTACTGAGAACTTTGGCTGGTTTCTGTATCTGGCCTTCAAAAGAAAAGATTTAAGAGAAATTAAGTATGTAGTTTTGCAGCAGTTAACTCCTTACCTGCATTAAAAACTCCCCTTTTATATTTGTGATCAAGCTACAGATAGACAAGGAAAAAACCTACGACTGCCTTTCTGCTTAAGAGTTTGTCTCTACCAGGGTGAAAGGGACATCTGTAACATTCAGCTAGTCATTAAACAGGGAAGTGAAGCGCAAAAAGGACAGTTGTATTTTAAGCTATTTTAGCTTAAAAGGTACAATTTAGAAACTATTTGTTAAAATGTCCATCCTCCTCAGATGAACAGCTCTTGTGAATGAAGTCAAACTAAGACTTTTTTCCTGTACACAGAATAGTGCAGAGACATAATCCGAAGTCAAATGAATTCCAAAAGCCTCTTTCACATGGGGCATGACTAAGTTTCACCTCAGTTAGAAAAATCTTTATTAGTCAATTTGTTACCTTCCATTCAGCTGCAGCATTCTCATCAGTAGCTAATGAGCACATCGACCGTATTTCCCAATTTCTCTCCAAACTGAACAGATTAGCCTAATTAGCCACTACGTTCACAAAAATAAAGGATTTCAGTTGAAACTGTAGCATTACATATGCATATTTTTGCATCTGTTTCTAGGTAATGCACATCATCTTGGCATGACAGTATGCTGTTTTGTTCTAACAGATCAATGTACAAGTGGTTACATCCTTTTTTTTTTTTTTTTTTTTTTTTTTTTTCTTTTTTTTGGGTGGGGGGATGATATTAGCTGGTTTGTGGGTTTTTTTCCCCAAGCTGGAAGCAGTATTTTTGAGATATTACATTAGTTTTGAACACTGTCTCGCTGTCAGCGAGGAGTGCCTGAAGAACATACTTCTCCCTCTCCCTAGAGTTGGTCTCTTGCTCAGACTTCGGATGGCACTGAACCATCAGAGGAATAGAACCACAGCTTCTCTCGGACCGTTATGATGCTGAAAAGATATGGGAGGTGCCGCCTGTAAAGTTAACACTGTGCTGGTTTCACACAGACCGGGCGTGCACAAACGGGACAGAAAACGGAAACGCGGCTGCAGTTACCGCCTAAAACCCCGAATGGCGGACCGCCGGGCACGACTTGGCTCAGCACCTTCCAGGCGCCGCCCGGGACGACAGCCCCTCTCTCTGCGGCTCAGCTCCTCGGGGTGTCGGCCCCTCTCACCCTGGTACAACCACCCTCGGTGCCGGTCCCTTTCCCTGCGGCAGGGCCACCCTCCCTTGGTAAGGGTGCGAAGCTCTCCCGCCGGCAACCCGACCCCGCCGCCCGCCCCATCGGCGAGGGAACCCCCACTAAAGGGCCCGCCATCCCTGGCCTCCCCCCTTACCGGACGTAGCCGAGATAGGGCGGGCACAGCTGGGGCAAGCCCTCCTTCAGCACCGCCGCCGGGAACCCCAGGGACTGGTGCCCGTTGAGACCCAGGGGCGGGTAGAGGCCCGGCGGCGCGGCCGAGGTGGAAGGCAGGCTGTCGGGTGGCGCTACCACCGCCGGCGGCCCGTAGGGCCCGGCGAGGAGGGTGGGCTCCGTCTTGTAGAGGACGCACTCCAGCGACGGCTCCGGCCCGGCCCGCGGGGGCTGCGGGAAGTCGGCGCAGGCCGGGGCAGGGGTAGCCCTGCCGCCCGGGTACGGGGTCGGGAGGCCGAGCCCCTCCTCCTTGATCTTCAGAGCCGGCTGGAAATCGCCGTATGCGAAGTGCCCGTCCTTGCCGTCGGGCGGCGGGTAACCGTATCCCGGCAGATCCACGGCGGGCGGCGGGGAGCGTGGCAACGCGGCGCCGCCGTCGAACTCCGCCACGTCCAGCAGCTGCCGCGTGCGCGAGGCCAGATAGGCCGAGTTGAGCGGCAGCAGAGGTACGTGCAGGTACTCCTGACCCGCGTCCCCACCTCGTGTATCGCCCTTCGGAGCCTCACCGGGACCCTCCCCGCCGCCCCCCGGGCCCGATGGACGCGGTTTTGCGGCGGCCGTCAGCGGTTCGCCGGCAGGCCAGAGCGGGACGGGCCGCGGAGGGGGTTGCGAGGGGGCAGGTGGTCCTGGGGCGTCTTCGCCCGCTTTCTGCGAGGGGCAGCGGTTCATGGCGTCGTCGGGTGCCTCCGCCGCCTCAGCCCCGAAGAACGACCAGGGCGCCGAGGGCACGGTGGAGCTGGCATGAGCTGTGGGCACCAGGAAGGTGTCCAGAACCGTGTCCGACAGAGAGCCGCTAGCCGGCCGGTAGGAGAGGGAGTCCCGGTCCTGCTCCTCGTCCGGCTGCTGTTGCTGCCCCGGCTCGTCTTCCTCGTCGCTGCTCTTGGAGTAGATCAGTCCGTCCAAGGAGATGTCGATGGCCTCCGCTTCCCTGCGGAAGGAGTCTCGGCCGGGTTGGCCCTGCAGCAGGACCGCCCCGTCTCTGGCCGGCGGCGGTGGCCGGGGTTCCTTGGCTTTAACCTCGGTCATGCTGGCCCGGGGCAGGGCTGGACGCCGGCGTGACTCCTGCCCGAGGGGCGGCAGCGCCGCTGTTCACATCCCGGACGCGCCGGCGGAGGCGGCGCGGGTCCCGCTCACATGGCTCTGCCTTCTGGGGGGCGGCTCAGCCGCCGGCAGGAGAGTGAAACGGCACCAGGGGCGGTGCAGCCTGGGGGGCAAACAACCGGAGCGTGTGCGGGCGGAGCGGCGGGCGGGAGCGCGGGTGCTCCCTTACCCTGCCGGCGGGTGGAGATGCCGCTCGCTGACCCCCGCCTCTGCGCTTTCCTCTTCTGCCTCCCGCCGTCCGCGCATCCCGCCAACTCCACGCCCCTTTGCCTGTCCCGCCCCGCCGCCAGCCGCTGCCCGCGGCTGCCCTTGCCGGGTTGTGCGCTGCTGCTGCGGGGTGCGGCTTGCCCCTCACTGTTCCGTTCTCCGATCGTTGCTGCACTTTGTCTCCGTGGGATAGCCGGTCCCGGGCTCTGCGGCTCCCCGGCAGCGTTTCCACCGGCTCCTCCTCGACTTCGCCTGTCCCGGCCAGTCTTTCCCGTCGCTCGCCGTGTCCACATCTCATTCCCATCGCGTCTGAGTCCCTGTGCCTCAGGGGCACCTGGCCTCTCCCCGGCGTACGTTTTTCTGACTTTCCTCGTCCCTTTCCTCATGTCTTGTGCTGGTGCTCTGTCCTCAGCCTTCACCATCCCGAGAGGTGCATGTCTGGACTGGGCACGGGCTTCAAGCAGGTTGAGTGTGTCGTTTGGGAGAGCAGAGAGGAAGGCAAGCTTTCCTTCTGTGCAGTGATGATAGTTTTCTTCATGACTTGTTTTTCATTGTCACCTTCAGACGTTCAGTAGTTTTTCAGGATTAAGGCCCTCTGGTAACAGCATCCATTTTCCAGGACCAAAGAAACCAAGGCATTGTACAACACTTTTAAATTACATTCAGGGACCTTGAAGTATTCTCTATGCCAAGAAAGCAAAACATTTTGCTGGTTTTTTTTTTGTTGTTGTTGTTGTTTTTTCTCCCCACAAAAGAGGGGGGGGGGGGGAAGGCATTCTTTGCTGCCAATATTTTCCTTTAATTATTTTGTCATTTAAAATGGAACTGATTTACAGTGGCTGGCTGGCCAGCCTGCATATAGCAAGTTACAATCCAGCCCAAGTTAGTTCTGACCAAGAAGCTGTCACCAGCTAATTGCTGCCTGCCGTTCTGTGTAAAATGCTGGCAGAACCCATTCAGCTCAGTAAGACAGTTACTAATTGGAAAAAAACTCCAATCCTGGCTATAATATGTGTTATATAGAAGTCTTAGAAAAGAAACTGGTATTGGTATTTTACAGCGAGGTGTCCCTGCCCATGGCAAGGGGGTTGGAACTTGATGATCTTAAGGTCCTTTCCAACCCTAACTATTCTATGATTCTATGAAAGATCAAATAATGGCTTACTGTAGGAGTAGTCCTCTTGACTTTTAATACAATCAGTGTATTTTTGATTCAGAGAGAAATGCATGCTGTTACATGCTTGTTTATGCTCTGTAAATATGCTGCTCAGAAAACACATGTTTTTTCAAACACTCTGATCACCACAAAATACCTGCTTTTGTTATTTTGCTGTCAGGAAAAAAATCAGACTGAAAAGGACAGGTTCTTGGGGAGAAAAACATAACTGGAATTATTTCAGTGTTCTGGAAGCTAACATCAGAAATCATACAGGGCAAGCTGATAGAAGCAGCAGCTTCACATGAACCTTGTTCAATGAGGTGTGTACTTTCTGTGTTACTCTTGGCAAAACATGACTGGCTTGTAGACTGCTTTGAAGTCTGCCCTTTATTCCATTAGGAAGTAGAAGAAAATAATTTTTTTTTTTTTCAAAGAATCGTGGGTTTGTGGTAATACCTGACATTTTAAAACTTAGATGTCATGTAGGCACCTCTGTATACATTCAGGAGGTTCAATGGAATGATGCATATCAAAGAATACTTGTTATGTATAGGAATATTTCATTAACAGCAGTGTCTCACACTGCTGATATTGCAGGGGAAAGAACTGCTTGACCAGCAAGTAGCAAGAATTGAAGATGTTTTTACAAAGCTTAGTCAAACTGATGTTAAAAGAATACTTTCAAGAGAAACAAAATGGTTCTCTTAAAACATGAGATTAAAACAAATAATTTCAGGGCTTCTCTGGCTACTGAATTTCTGCTATTTCATGCTATCTTTCTCCCTTTTTCCCAAGCTTTCCTTTTCTCAGGAGAGACAGAAGTTCATCTCCAGCACTGTTCATCTCTGTGATCCTTTTGGTTCTCCCCTGATGTTTTCATGCTTAGTTGTCATGCCTGTTTATTGCCACTCTCTTGCTTTCTCATTTCCACTTCCTCAAATGCACACAGGATTCATGGCCTGCATCTTTAGAGAAATGTGCTCCAAAGACTTGTTTCCTTCCAGTTACTAGCCTCCTTACTACCACTTCAGGACTGGAAGAGGTAGTGAGCTGCAGCTGTCAGGAGAGGTGGTCCTGAAAGGAAAGCAGCATTGAGTAGTTACCACAAGACCAACTCAGTACTGCTAATTACTTGTCTGCTGAAATTCCACACTAACAAGGCCATGTGACTTTAAGTACCTGTAAATTCACCAGAAATACAGATGTTTACTACTTGCATTATTCCTCTGAATGTTAGCAATTTCATATTGTCCAGGTTTTATGTCGTCCATCCTAGTTTCATTTTTATGACTCATCAGATATGCTCACTTCTTAAATGATAATAATTATGCTGAATTGTCATTAAGGAAGAAATTGTAGGTTCTTTATCTTTAGAACATGCATTGGACTTTCATATATATTGGCTTCACATGAATTCTATGAACTTTCACTGGAAACTTTTGCTGTTTTCTTCATATTATTCTGTCCGTAACCTTCCTGCCTCATCCCTGGAAGTGTTCAAGGCCAGGTTGAATGGGGCTTTGAGCAACCTGGTCTAGTGGAAAGTTTCTGTGCCCACAGCAGGGGCTTGGAACTAGATGATCTTTAAGATACCTTTCAACCCAAACCATTCTATGATTCTGTGATTCATTTGTTTTCTTTTTCTGTCATATTCTTTCACTTTCTTTGAATGCTTTCCCTGATATTGCTATGGTATCACAAGTTTTTCAATAAAAGCATTTCAAAGTGTGCCCTACCAAATTTACTGACATTCTGGTGTTGTTGTTGTTTACTCATTTTGATTTATTACTTTTGTGAGTCTAGCAGTCACAGTTATAGAAAAACAGGTTTTCTTAAGGTATTTCCTCAGCTAATTTTCATTTACAAGCCATTAAAACTGAGACTGACATTTTCAGTTCAGATCTAAAGATGGTGGGCTTTTGTATTCAGTGAGCTTTTACTGAATATACACATTTCAAACAGTAAACAGTATGAATAGAATTCTACTTCAGGAGAAACCTATTTTGAACCAAGTGGTAAAACACTAGAGGGTTTGATTGACACTATTATATTTTTTACAATTGAACTAAAACTTGCAAATACAACATTTGAGAGCTGAAATTATTCTCATGTCATTTTGCTTGCTCTGTTCAAAAACTGTGATGAATAAAAGCTGCACTTAACATAACTCCTCAGCTGTCTTACTTTGCAGAATAATTCCTGTATAAAATGTCAACAAGAACAGCAATAGAGTTATATTGAGAACTCTCCCTGTAATGCTTTAATTTGCATTTAATGTTTAAGTAGTTCCTGAGCATTTGTTTGACCCTTCCAACAATAAACTCTGTACCTTTAAGCAGTAAACTTTAATTGACCCTTCAAAATATTTCTAATTTTGTGGATTCAAATAGAAAAAGGCTGTATGAGAAACAAGTGCACAGCTTGCTCAAACACTGCAATATCAAAATCACAATCCTTTTCTGTGACCACCTTAAAATAATCTTGAAGCGTGGCCTGAATGTCCACAAAATCTAAGTTCCGTTTCTCAGACTAATGTGTTCCATTTGTGTGTCAAGAGCGTTCCATATAAAAACTGACCTAAAATTAGTGACTTAGTGTTTAAACCTGGGAAAGGACAGAGTGATTACACTTGAAAGTCTGAATTAGTGTTTTAGCCCAATCAGACCTTTCCTGTAGTGACCCACAACATTGTTATGCACAGGCTCTTTGAGAACAGGAGCTTAAAAGTTAAAAATAATGTTTGGGGTTTTTTGTTTGTTTTTTTTTTTCCCCAGTTAATTAGTGCCTGCCAGTTTTGTTCCATAGTTGTTTAGCATATGATTCAACCAAAACATGACTCACTTTTTAGAAACAAAGAGGAAGAGAGACTATCTGCTTCAAAGAGCTTATGAGCTCAAGGTCAAAAAAAACCAAAATAAGTAGTTTGCACAGAATTATAGTATCGTAGGATAGTTAGGCTTGGAAAGGACCTTAAGATTATCAAGTTCCACACAGTCTGCCATGGGCAGGGATGCCTCACAATAGGCCATGTTGCCCAAAGCTCTGTCTAACCTGGCCTTGAACACTGTCAGGGATGGAGCATTTACCACTTCTTTGGGCAGCCTGTTCCAGTGCCTCACCATCCTCACAGTAAAGAACTTCCTTATATCTAACCTAAGGAGAGACTTTTGCTTCTATCACAGAAATAATATTTTTATTAAAAAAAAAAATAGACCTCTGTAACTGCAATTTGTAATTCCTGTAGTTCAAAAAACCCTGTGTTTTCAGCATGCAGTGTAGAGGTTAAAAAAATAGCGGTGTCATGCAAATAATGGCACGTTCTTGGTATGTTAACAGTTCTTGGAGGTAAGTATTTCTGTGGTCAGTCACATCCCTATTCTGGAAATATTTAGGCCCTGGTTAACCTGGTAAATTTCATTTACATTAGAAAGCAGATATTAAATATGCACTTCTCAGAAATCATAATTTTGAAGTATCAGCAAAGTCATGAAAGCACTTATTATGGAAGGTGTCCCTGGGAGGCTTGGAACTAGGTGATCTTTAAGGTCCCTTCCAACCCAAGCCATTCCATGTTTCTGTGATGTGGCCTGCTTGTAAGTGTTCACATATGAGCCAGGTAGTAAGGCTTCTGCAGTCAGGTAAGAGCCATGGGATCATAGATTCATCTTCTTGGAGCTCTTCAGAGACACTTAATGACTTCTTATTAAAGGTATAAAAAAACTTCCATGATCTGAAGCAGTCTGATTAAGAGCCATGGGGTTTTTTTGGCAGTGCAATGTCTAAGATTGATGCCAAAAGAGGTCTGAATAAAGTCCTCAACCCTTAAAATGCAATATCAATGTGCTCTTCTACAATGATTAGAACATTAGAGAAATCATAGTTTTGAAACTGCACTGTAAATGTACTTTTCCCCTAAGCAAGGACACGGCACAATATAGTTAATATCTGTGGTGTGTTATTAGCTGTTTTATTAGTTTAGGCTAAACCATTAGATTAAAAAATAAAGCTTTCAAAATTGTTGGCTTACCTAATACAAGGGTGTCTTGAAACAAATATAAATGTTTCAATCTGCAAGCAGAAAGGTATGCAGCAAAGGAATCTGCAAACAGCACATGTGCTGCAAAGTAAGTAATAGAGTTATAAAAGGAGATGAGGGAAAGGAAGCTAATCATGATGCACACTATATTATTTCTCACTTTCCAGGTGATAAAGGTGCCACAGGGATAGTATCAATATGGGAGTGAAGTGGGCTCAGGGACACTTTTATCTTTATAAAGGGGGGAAATAGATGGGTATTGTTATATTCACGAAAATGATAGCTGCTCGTGGGACAGAAGTAATAAATTTTATTTATTGCTCTTTGTCTGTTTATACTTTGGCTAACGTTCACTGAACTGCAGAACATAATATGCCTGTAACGAAGAAAATAAGCAGAAGCATGAGAAGTGAGACAAAAAGAGATGAGAGATGCTTTCTGGTTTTATACTCTACAGAGAATGTCCTTGTTTGCTGGACAGCACCCTCAAAAACTTTCTTAAGCATTCTATCCTGTGGCTTTCAGTGAATGCATCACCTCAGAGTGTCAGAGGGCACACAGTATGCATCATTCAAGGCCTAGCTAGGAGACCTTTACCCAAACCCACCATCTTGATCAAAGTGGTTTTTTTAGCTATACTGCCTAGCCTCAGGGCAAAAGAAATAAAGATTGAATTATATAAAATATTGTCATCAATTATCTGTATATATGAAACACATATTTCATAAAAATACATAAAGTGGCCATGCATAGACAATGGAAATGCTAGGTGGAATGAGGTAACTCCCAGCAGTTTAGCATTCATGACAGTCAGTGCCTTGCAACAAGTCTTGTTTTCTGGCTGTAGAGTAGGAAGTTACAACCAGTGATACTAAACCATTGTTAGCATCCTTGAAATTCAGAAAGAAGTAGTCAATAATTCTTTAGCAGTATTAAAACTAATATCCTGATTCAACTGGGAGTCCTAAATAATCACAGAAAAGAAGATAATAACTGGGTAGAATCTCAGGAAATTTACAAGTAAATTTGGAGATCCAGATTGATGTGAAAATGCTATTCAACACAAAGATAAGGTGAGGGTTGAACCTAACTATGACACTTGCTTTATAGTTCATAATCTGGATGAAGTAGAGATGACCTTTGAACTGAGCTGCACAATAAATAGGCATGATTTCCTTTTACATTTATGTAGCAGTTGCTACCAACTTTAATTCCATAAGGACATCCTTCCTATGCAAATAAAAATTGTCATAGCAAGGGCTAATCTTGCATCTATTTATTATATTCCCAAGTTCTTACTCCTGTTTCTACTCACAGTCTTATTCCCCCACCAGGGATTTGGTTGTCCCATGAAGTCTTAAAATTGAATCTTCTGCCTTAGAATATTCACAAACTCCTCTGAATGTAGTTTCTTTTCATCAGCTCAGGTTAAAGGTGTATATTCATTTTTATATGAAATGAGTATTAATCAGTTGTGTGATACTTGGCTACCCCCAAATTAATGGTAATGGCTAAATGGCATCATATCGAGCATGTAAATCATGAGTTTCTTATCCTACTGTGTGTCCCAATCACTGTTAGATACTAAAAGATGTCTTAAAACTCTATCTATGTAACAATTTCCAGAGAGCTTTGGCTCTTATGGAGTTCCAGATAATTTTATTTACTCTGTATCATCTTTCAAGTTTGTCTGGGTCCAGCTCTGTCTACCTCTGCCTAACAACCTATGCAGGTTCTCACAGATGTACTCTAAGAAAGCAGAGAAGCCCCAATGTACCTGTACCTAGCTGCATGTTTCTTGCATAAGTGTTTGTGCAGCAGGAGACATGGAACAGTAAACTTTCTTTTTAAAAGCAGTGTCACAGGCAGGGTAAGCTTATACTCCAGGGAAGGCTGGTCAAATGACTTACAGAGTCTTGGGTGCCAACATTTACCCGATTCAGCCTTGGCTGGAATTGAAGTGCTCTGAGCCCTCAGGTGCGGGCATAATGTCTTTTCACATTTCTCCAGATGAACTGACTTCAGTCAGATTGCTCTTTGGTGACAGAAGAGGGATCAAACCCAAAAGTGCTGTTAAACTTTTTATTAGAAAAATCATGCAAGTCAATAAACACAGTACTATGTATAGCAGAAAAGGGTACTGCTTTGCATTGATGTCACTTGAAATCTTTTGGTTTTGTTTGAATCAGAAAGTTCTTGAGTTCTTCCTTTGATTAGGATCTTTATAATTTTATTTCCTCATTAGAGGTCAGCAATAAAATTATTCAAATCTTCCAAAATATAACTTCACTATTCTGAAATGCATATGCCGTTTGACACGGTATAATATATATATATAAAAAACCAACCTGTATCAATCTAATACAATGAATCTCAAAAATTGTTCTAGCATTCTGCAAAATCCAATTTTGTAATGAAGTAGTCGTCTGCCATATAATCAGGGAAAGAGGCACAAGTATGTCTTTCAAGGCATGCTTCGTGCATTAAATTACACCATATTATACCTCTGCTGCAAAACTTCGCTTCATTACATGTGAGCCTGCTCAGTCTCCTAAATGAAAGGTTCTACATTAATATGTAAATCTTAAAATGGCATCAATATCTTCCATGTCTGCTCACCTTTAACAGCTTCTATATCAGAATTTCTTAGTTTAAAAAATGGGGGGTTTTGTTGGCCATCCTGCCTACCTGAAGGTCAGAACAAGCTACTTTCTGTACATGAATGAGCTGTATTAATTAAACTTCTACTGTGAGAACATGAGACTGCGTCAACAAAAGGGCTGGAACTCTGGGCTCTGCATCAAATCTGTCATCACTGCTCTGTATATAAGCTGTCCTTAGCATACAGAAGATCTCAGTATGGTACTTATTTGAATCTCCTGTTGCTAACACTCATCTCCATTTAGCTTTTCTTTGCTTTTCCTAGGACATATTGCTATCCTGAATTTGAGTCCAGAATGTAAGGACTAAGTGAATTATTTGTCATCATTAAATTCTTGAAAATCAGAAATCATGTAGTTTTCCTTCGTGGCTCCTTCACAAGCAGATACTGATATCTCATAGTATTTTCTTTGATGAATTCACCAGTTTAATTGGTTAAAAATACATGGAATTAAACAGCAGCTAAATCAAATTATGCTATAGTTACTCATTACTATAAGAATGTAAATTTATTAATATGGAATATTATATATTAAGATAGAATGTATTAAGGAATTTTTTTTGTGTAATAGTTCATAACTTATCTATGCATGAATGATTTTCTTGTTGCAAATCTGTTTCCAAAAAATTATATAAACTGTGCATGTGCAAATGTGGAACTTCTTACGGTGGATAGCAATTTTTCAGTCTCAATCAAATATATAGCCTTACGTTGCTACCAAGCTTTCATCTAAACATCCTTTTGGTCTTTTTGTGTCATCATAAAATGCATTAAAGCAGCAAAATTGTTCTTCAGTTATTTTTGTCAGTGTTGAAACAACGCCTATCTTTCCCTCTGCTGTGTGTTGACATTCTTGGCTAGGCTTTGCAAATCGTGTCTTACAGTGTTCTCTGTGTTTATATTTAATGGATTTGATTTTGTCACTGGATAAGGTGATTTTAAATCATAACTTTGGATTTATACAGGGCCACTTGAGGAAAATGGCTATCAAGATCAAGATTTACTTTGCCTGTTTTCTAATTCTAAGCAAAATAGTGTTTGTATTCAATTAATATTGCCAGAAAATGAATGGTTATTAATGGTTAAACCTTCCTTCATCACTGGATGTGTGGTATAAGAGGAATCTAAGGAGTAAGGCAGGAGGCCTACATAAATGCTGCACAGCAGATTGAAAGTGTGCTGTTGAAAATGGCAGTTCCTTGGTTAAATGAAATGCAGGTTATTATCTCATGGTGTGGCAACATAGCTTTTTCCATAACTTGTACAGATCAAGACAGATATGTGTGTGATGGATTTAGCCACGTGGTGAAGGTGGGGTGCGGTGTATGAGGATTAGCTATGAAGGCGTCCATGAGTAAGGCAATTCTGCACCAGAAATGCTAAGATGAGAAGGAAAGTGCCCTGAAGTATTAAAATTAAGCAAAGACTGAGGTAGGAGCCCTTCACCTTGAAAAGTGCACTTCTATCCAGATAGTCTGTAACAATAAAATCTACTAGAAATATTGCCAATTGTTTCTGAATTGGATAACCATTAAGGAACTGAAATATTAGACTCTGGATTTTGCATCAGATACTCAAATGCCATAAATCAGCATGGCTGCATGAGATCCAATGAAGGAATTAAACTTTAAAACTGTCAAGGGACCGATATTCTTTAATCCTCCAGTTCAAAAGATCCCTTAAAGCATGTCATTTAAGGATAATAAATGCCAGGTCATTGTTTCCCAGGAAGCTTAGAAGACTCTCACATTTGTACCTTTGGGTCTGGATAGTTGTCTAAATAGCAAACTGCTCACAAGGTGCCAGATAAAACCAGTGTTTCACATTTGGCAGATCAAAAAGAGCTAAATTATTCCAAATTCTCAGGAAAGGGAGCATGGCTCCCTTAAAAGCAGCAAAAAGATGGTCAGGGAATGCAGAAGTGGAGATTTGCAATGCAAACGCTCAATTTAGACCTTGGCAGATTTTAATTTATTACTCACTATTCAATAAAAAAAGAGACATAGTTAAGCCACAAGCCTGCTAAGCACCGAGTTGGACCTGGGATATTACACAACAAGAAGTGAAGGGATGATACACCCCTGAGACATGATAGTTGCTCAGCTTCTTAAGTGAATGAGAGCAAATTAAATTTCATCACTAAAATTTACCATTACTACATGCCCTTTATAAATTAAATCAGTAGTGAAACTTGTATGGAGTATGAAATATAGGTCACCATTTAAATTAAATTGGATATCTTTAAAGATGAGAAGGCTGTCTAAACTAAACTGCTATAAATTTTAGGCTGTTTAACAGATTGAGAAAACATCATTTACCACAGAGTAAAGTCTTCAAGTTACACAAACTACTTTTATGTCTACCTGAAACGGCAATTTGAAGATGAGTTCCATAACTAGACATGGAAAGATGTAAAATACCTGGTTCCTTCTGGTTTATACTAGTTCCAAAAAAGGAAATGTATTCATGTCAGTAAAGATCAGACTTTCTAGGCCTTGATTTTGAGAAACTCTGGCTAAAATATTCCTTTGTCAAATAGTCTCATTAGTTCTGTTATTAATTTTAGTTGCTGGTGTTGTGTTCATCCCTAGAGGTATCTGTCATTGATCAGAGGCCCCAGTTCTATGTTAAGTATTTAACAGATCAAAAAGTGTTCTGAAAACCTCTCAAACAAAAAGTGATTTAGTTGATCTCATATATATATATGAAAAAGTAAAGATAAATATTTAAATGATGTAGTTTGTTGTAGAAATGTAGATACATGTGAGGAAGAAGTTAATTTAATCACAACCCCAGAAGCCAGCTACAGCTATTAATCAGTCTGCCCCAAAATTAATTCCCAGATATGCTGGCTTTGAAATTCTGGCCATAAAGCATCTTTACAGGGTTATTGCAGGGTGTGATTTTCTTATGATTTCTTCTGCCATCCTTAGGCTTAAAATGTAATAGCTACACTTTTACCTTGAGGGGCCAGTACTCTCACAGGGAAAGGTGACAACAACAAAAAATTGCATAGTGAGGTGCTATCAGCAGTGCTGCTTGTTGTACAATTAAAAAAATATTATCACTGGTCATGGAAAAATGAATGATGAGGTAGGAACTAAGTTACCAGAGATATGAAAGAAGCGATGAATAGACAATGAAGGCCTGGCAGTGACACCAATGCCATGATAATGTTTTGGGCACCCGTGGGAGCCTCTGCTGCAGAGACAGAAGCCTGGCTGGCTGTGCTTTATGGTAGTCTGTTCATCCTGTTCTTCATCACTTCTTGAAACAAATATCATGTTAAGCCAGAGCTGCTAGGTTTGTGCAACGTTTCTAATAAATAGACCACCCCAAATCTGCTGTCAGCATACAAATACTAATAAGCAGATTTATTGTGTCTGAGATGGCATGTAAGCTCTACTTCTAATAGAATATAATCACTAAATGAATGGGACACTCATTCTGAGCTATTGGAAGTCAGCAGAAAAAAGTGAAGGGGGTTGAATAACTTTAATACTAAAATATTCTTAAATTGTATATATTTTAATAAGTTATATATTATATAAACATGTATATTATACCATTTTATAATTTTTATATAAAGTATATAAATGCATTGAACTTTCTCAAATTATTACTTTGGATTTAAAGAATGTTGCTACTACCCTGTCTACCCAGTGATACCCAAACTGTACCATTCCTCTCTGAACTAGGCAAAGTTTCCCTCCTATTCCCAAATCCCACATTCAGAATACATGAGCAATATACACTGGTGGGGTAGGTTAAAATCTACTAGCAAAACAGGGAACATTTAAGGCTAGAAATTATCAAGCAAGCTTTTCTTACTTGTCTTCCTATCTGTTCTTGTATCTGTACGTTTTTCTTACTGCTAAGTGACATCTCTTCCTTTAGTCTTTAACCGTAGGCTATACTGCATAACCATTCTGTCATGAGTTGTATTTGCTCAATTTTAGCATGTTTGCTTTCTCAGATCAGTCCTCTTTCTCTGTTTTTTTCAAAACACAATACTCAGTCCTGATTTTTAAGTAATGAAAAGCGATCAACAGTGTAGTTGTGTGAATGTGCTCGACCCCAGAAGATGGAAAATAAAAAGCATGATGAGAAGCTAATGTGTTTGATATCATAGTTATCAAAAAGTCATCCATATTCTGGAAAATGAATTGCTGCAATTTCCAAGATAATGTATGGTGTTATTTACAAAACACTCGAATTCTTCTGTGTGTAGTTACATTTACCCTTTCACAAGCAAATAGCATGACCAAAGCCACCGTGTCTGATCCAAAAGGATAGCTGAATTGGAGTCCCACCCAGCTCTGTGGGGCTCCGGTTCAGGCATCAGTATGAAATCAAAGCAAAACCAGGTTTTGAGTAAACAAAGCATAAATACAAAATCAATCTTAAAACAGAAAATGATAATGACATATTTAGATGCCTCTTGTACATTGATACATTTAACATGCTTTCTGTTACTAATGCAGGACTTCGCTCATCAGAAAAGGTTTCTATCTCTGGTATACACTGGTAATTAAATGTAAGTAAATGTTCCAAAGCATTAGCAATTGTTCTAAAAGTATGTGAAGAATCTTCCATTTCCCCAGAACATTAAAAAGCTTTCAGGTAGTACAGAATGCAATTACACAAATAAGCACCAGGTCACAGTGCTAGAACTGCTGTCTTGACCTACTCAAAAGCAGCAATTGTGGGTTTTTTTTAAATGGTGGCTGATATTAAAGACATGACATAGTGACTCAGTAGATACGTATACTGTGCAGGAGGGAGCTGGACAGGAAAATGGTCTCATTTCACTCTGTGTTTTTCAGAATCTGTGAGCCCTCCAGATGTTGAAGATCCTTGTTCTGAGAGATTTAGGCCTAATGAGAATATTAGCAGAGCTGTATTTTCCTGCCTTGTTGAATGAGAAAAAGATCATCCACCTTTGACAAGGAAAGTTCACACCTCTTCCACTTTCCAGTGTGGAAAAGTGCTGAGAAAGTAATAAATTAAAATTCTGTACTTAAGCTCCTGGGAAGAATTGAGCCACAAAATTTATTAACAACCATTATGATTGATGAACCTGACAGCTTGCAGATTTATGGCTATAAATAATACCAGGTGTTCTTCCTCATATTAATATGTCATTATTGTTTTTCTTTTAAAAAAATTACACAGAAAAGTCTAAAAGAGATCCACTAAAAAGGACTCCTAAATATTATGTTGAGATATTAGATTGAGAAATAGATATTTGGGCAAAGAGTTGAATGCTATTGCTAAATCATGAGACTTCTTCCGAAATAGGTTGTCTGACATTTTTAGCATTTATTGACTTTTTAATTTGATTTTTATAAGTTACTTTCTAAAGTGAAGAAATATATATGCATCTTTTCCTATTTAATGCTTATATTATAGAGCCTTTTGTGCCTTAATGGGCATTTTAGTTCTCTTTTCCCTTCTTTTGCCAAAGGAAATAGTTAAAATTTTTAATTCTTTTACTTCTTCCTAGAGATGAACTTGTTTTGCTGTTGCACACTTCTAATTGCGCACTTGAGAACTGAGATTCTTTTAGCGTGCAAGAGCACATGGTAGAAGCCACCAGAAAAACTCTTATTTTTTTTCACAGCCTGAGGCTGCACACATGAAAGATCAGTAGGCATACTACCAAACAGGATGTGTTTTCACCCTTTATCAAATCTTGAGTTGTCTGTAAGGACTTAAATGCTGACAGTAAAGTAAAAATAAGAGGTGTATCAAGTTTTATGTAAATTGCTTCAGTCATGTCGATAAGACAGCTTATTTCTGAGACCTAGTGGCACGTATCAGCTGCTGTGTAGATGAAAGATCTTTTTTTTTTGCTAGAGATTTGCACAAGCTACACTATAATGTGCCAAGTTCTTCAAGAATCCAGAATGTGCAGTATCAGCTAATGCACATCGTCGACCACAATTCCTTGGTTATATGTTCATCTTGTGAATGGTAAGACCTTCCAAAGCTTAGAGATGAAATGTTTTGCAATCTGCTATTTCCTCCATTCTGTTAGGTACCTGAAAAATAACCTGGTTAGAACTGTACACAAAAGTAATACAATAAACAAACGAAATTATGCTCACGGTAGAAGCTGTGGAAGCCGTAATTTCAACAAATGCTAAGCACAGCTGGTTTTGCAGTTTGTCTGCATGTGTGCAATTATGAGAATATGTAGGTGTTTTGAACACTGTGAAGATAAACTAAGCCTGTCAAGCTTTACAGTTTTGAATCTGAGAAAGGTAGGTTAGGAATCGGTAGAAGTTATTGTGCTTTTTTTCCATTTGTACATCTGACCAAATGAAAGAACTGCTGCTTTCGGCATCTTTTCCACGAGTCTTATCTGACTCATATCCTCTCATCTGATTAGTGACAGGATCGTGGTTAGTAGATCTTTTATTACAGGACATCTTAAAAAGACTGCTCTATGGCAAAACAATTGCATATGTTCTTGCCCTCATCTCTAGTTAGGCATAAAGGTAAGAATCAAGTATGCCTAAAACACTTTTTATGATCAAAATAGTATGTCCCTGCTTTGTTACTTCTTTTTCTTTATACTGATTTATGTTTATTATTTAAGGTTAATTTTATGCTTTTACTTTCTTAATGTGTCATTAGTCTTTGCATGTTGTGCAGTGTGCTATGAGCTATAGCTAAAATGCTATACAGCCACCCTTCAGATCTTCTAAGGATGAGGTGTTCAGCTCACTTGTTATCGGTGGGCAAGGGCAGAGGTACAATGCAAAGCAAATGCGATTCTCTGCCCCCTGGAGCAACCTGATTCTGCAGGAGGAACACCAGTTGCATCAGTGTGAAGCCTGAGGTCATAAGCCCTCCCAGGACTTACTGGCCCCGCACATGGATTGCAGTTTTGGCAACTGAAAGGATAGGAGACTATCAGAACCAAGGGAGGGGGATTTACAGTTTCAGGACACATAGGCATCCCTCTCACCTGTGCACCAGTACCATTAACTGTAAAAGCTCTGGTATGTCTCCTGCTGTGTTTTAATCCCTCAGATCACTGTCAGGCTGTGTGTGGCGATTAGTGCTACACTGTAAAAAAGAAACAACCAGGCTTCATCTGTTTCTCTTCAGTGCAAACAACATGCAAAAACTGTAGAAAATATCTAGCATTTTCAACAGTACCTAGTGACCACCCTTGGCCGTCTTGTAAGGCATCGCTCTCTTGTATTCAGTATTACTGGCACGAACTGGATAGGTTGTGCTAATTTGATTGCACCTGCATAAGATGTAGTGGTACCTCTATAAGCATATACACAGTATGAACATACACATGAAGCATGAGTACATGCCCTTGTTAATTTTCACCAAAAAGAACTACAACGTGTCTTTGTTTTATTCATATATAAGGAGAAATAAGTGTTTTAAGTTTATGATTTTGAGAGCTTGGCAGACTATATTTTATGATTTTGGAGACTGGACTTTTCTGAGGAACCCTTATTTACCAAAATGTGTGAAGTACTTTTTAGGTCAAGATATGGTGTGTTTTCAGCTGTATCAGAGCTGCTGTTTTCTCTTTTCTTGATGGCAACTTAGTCTGCCATACTCTTTGGATCTGATAACAATAACTGAGAGGTTGAGTAAGACAGCTAGGAAGGAAATGAAGTTATAAATATTTGCAATGTACATATTTGCAAGTAAAAGCAATGCTGACTGCTTTGGAAGTGGGGTAGGCAATACACATACAATGAAGCATTCTGTTTTCTTAATGGAGCATTGCACAGATAGAAATCAAATCACTCATCTCCACTTTACTAGTTTTGCACCAATCAGTCTAGGTCACTTTTATTTTCACTCCATTTTAAGAAGTAGAATAAAACAAAACAATATGATTGCTGTTAACCAGGTCATGCTTTCATCTTGTGGCTGCCAGCACACCAGTATCAGCCTGATGCCTCTCTGAGACCCATATAATCAAAACATTTAGTAGCATCAGAATATGTTTGCCAAATATTAAGTAGTCCTTTTATCTGAAAGGGTCCCCTAAAACATACTAAAAGCCCAAACAGCTACAAACATATAAAGTTCACAAATCATCACATACTGCTGTGCAACATCCCCCTTTTGTGAACGTCTCCATATCAGACTGCCTCCATAATTCCCACCATATTTGCTTAGTTAAGAGTTTTCCTAATATCCTGATTTGAGTTGTTGTGTACTTGTTTTCATTTCTTTCTAGCATAGGTCTGAGCAGCAGATCTGATCCTAAGAGGGACCAAATTGTCTATGCTTATAACTGACTTGCCTTCATTTTAGACAAATTTTCCTTCAGATACATCTTAGAAATTGAAAAGGGCTTCCTCATATTACTTGTTTTCTTACTTCATACAATGCATTTGTTGTCCTGGGTATTGTTTTTCAGTGAGAAATAAGCCCTGTGCCATCTGCCATCTCTCCTAGACAAACAATTGTATATTATTTATAGTTACTCACGGTTTCCATATTTAGTCTTCCTGTGACCTTAGAATTTTTTTTCCCTCTTCATTAACTGCTGCAATAAAAACACTACTCCTGTAAAATACAGTAAAGCAGTTTTAGATATTCGTTTTCATAAACAGACATTTCACATTTGGAAAATGTGAAAACATGACTGAACTTAGGAGAAAGGAAAATAAAGGCAGTAGAGGTTCGCAAGTAGATTTTTTGCCACCACTGGTAGTATCTGCCAAAGACACAAGTCTCTGCTACAGGTGATTCTGTTGTGTTCGCTATAATTTTGCCTCCTGCTACCTTTTTCTGAGTTGGTGAAAAAGTCTGTTTTTCTGTTCCTTCTTTATCTTTTACCTGATCTTCTGGCCGGTGTGTTTCCCACCCAGCCAGCTGGCCGCTTACAGCAGCAATTAGCATCCATCCCTAACTGCCTTTGGATTTAGTGGATTTTTCCAGGCACTAATAGTGATTTCCAAAACCTCAGGTATTCTGAGCAGGAAATTATAAGGAAAGTTATGTGGGGAAAGAAAATATTTGAGATGGTGGATCATAAATCTGGCAGGGCTCTGGATTCTCTTAAAGGAGGGGAACATTCTTTTTTTCTTATATTTCCAACAAAGAAATGAAAGAGAAGTGGTAGCGACCAAGATAAAAACTGCCAAGTCGATGTTGCCTAATACTGGTAGGTATGTTGCTATCTGCCTCTTCTATGTATCTTTTTCCTTTTTTGGGGTTGTGTCTGTGCATAAATGTGGGGGTTTTACACATTGCTCACACTTCACTATTTTTCCCATTTCATAACTGCTATGATAAATTATTCCAACTAATGTTGTAACATAAGCAGATGGTGTAGCATGGATGTAACTTGTTAACATAGAATCACAGAATCATAGAATGGGTTGTGCTGGAAGGAATCTTTAAAAGTCATCTAGTCCAGCCTTCCCTGCCACGGGTAGGGACACCTTCCACTATACCGGGTTGCTCAAAGCCCCATCCAACCTGGCCTTGAACCTGCCAGGGATGGGACAGCCACAGCTTCTCTGCACAACCTGTGTCAGTGTCTCACCACCCTCACAGTAAAAAATGCCTTCCTTACATGTAGTCTGAACACTTGTGTTCAATAATATTAAAAGAGGTACCACATAACTGGAAAGGTTACACAGAGAAGGTACTTGAAGAAGAAAGATCTTAAGGCTAGTCTGTAAAATGCAGGTTTCACTGCCAGTTCTCTTTCTTTGTTGTTTCTAGTTAATATCATAGAGTTTTGGTATGATTTATAATTAGGAAAACAAAAAGAGGAGGACATTCCTTTATGTTTTTCTGGAGAAAATACCTAGACATTTAAAGTAGTTTGTTGCTCAAGTATCACCAGACTTTTAAACTGGACATTTTGAGGTACAGTCTGATTAACACAGGCTGTGGGAAATTTTAGGAAAGCCTGTATGCTCTGCAGAAACTCATACTGGCTAATATATATTTGCACAAGCAGGAACATGAGCTAGTGGAAGATAATCTGTAAAATAGTAATTTTACTCTAATTTGCCCATCCAACAAAACTATAGAAATTATAGCAAATCTTTCAAAAAGGTAAATTTATAGATGGGCAGGAATTTGTGAATGCATTCACCTTAACTAAGCAGTCACTGCACTTTGAATGAGAGTCTACAAACTCTCCACACTGGAGTGTCAATCACTGCAGTCCTGCTCTAGGTTGCTATCCAAAGAAATCCTTAAAATGACTCGGAGAGTGATTGAGCAGATGTGGTGATGGCACCAGGGAGCTAGGTGAACCATGGCCAGGAGGCACCTGAAGCTACTCCTAGTCTTATAAGAAGGGACCTAATGGTGGGGACAAGCCTAGTGCAAAGGGGAAGGTGCAATATCTGGCTTTCATTTGCTGTTTAACTGACCCATAGTGAGTGCAGAGATCTAGGCGATTGCAAACAGGGACCTGGCAGACACTGGCGGTTCACGTGGCAGGACATGTGCAGGAGGGCTGGGACACTGTTTGGCTGCTCTTTGCTGTTGGAGCTTGCAGTTTCCTCAGCAGTCAGGGCACTGCTTCTGCATCTTCTTGGTCTTCTAGGAGAAACTTCTGAAACAGTTCTAGAAGCTTGAGGATCTTCAGGGTAGGCAAGTAAGATGGTGGGGCTGGAGCACCTGCCCCATGAGGAAGCACTCTGAGAGCTGGGCTTGATCATCCTGGAGCTTTGGAGAAACCTAACAGCAGCCTCATAATACCAAAAAAAGAGAATACTAAGAATACAGAGCCAGTTTCATTACTTGGGAACAAAAGACAATGTTCTGAATGAAGACAGGAGAGGTGAAGACTGGACATAAAGAAAACCTTTCACAATGAGAATAGTTAGGCACTGGACCAGATTGCCCAGTGACATTGTGCAGTCTGCATCCTCAAAGGTTTTTAAGACCTGAATACAAAAAACCCTGACAACCTAATTTGAACACAAAACAGCTTTGTGCAGGAAGTTGGACTAGAGACCTCCTAAAGCCTGGGTATAATCCTATGGTCCTAAGAACAAGCCTCTTCCAAAATCTCAACAATAATATTATAATTTTTCATGTATGTGTGGACATAGTCATATTACAAATGAGACAGCACCACAGCTTGTGTCTCCCATGCCTAAAATCAGGAAGGGGGTGCAGAATAGAGTGGCTTTGCAGCTGAAAGTGGCAGCAGGTTCAAAAGGATGAAGTTCAAAAAAGATTTATTTTCCATTTAGAACAAGACAATTTCAGACATGAAACAGTTAATTAAGAGTTAATCTGCTCTCTGAGGTGACTACTGCATTCCTGGAGCACTGAATGAGATCTCAGGGACACAGTGCAATATACTTAAGTAAATATAAATTATTTTTGCTAGACTGTGCTATCCTTGTACCATCTCAGCAGGTTTGGATCAATGGCTGCTATTATGGTGAACAGTAAAAAACAAAACAAAAACCCAAAAATGTAGAAGTATGCTTCAGTCACATAAACTGCATTGGTCAGATTTCCTTTTAGCGTAAACTAAGGTAACCTACTGACTTCTTGAAGTGACCCCATTTTGCGATCATGGTTTAGCCTTGGGTTTCCACATGCTTGTCCTGTGTCTTGTCCAACTCTTTCCAAATCTGGCCACATTTCTAACATCTTTACATCCTCCTTATGATCTCCCCACTTGTGTACCTGGTGGATACTCCATTTTGGTTTTTTTTCCAGGTCACTTCTCAAAACTAGCATTTTCCATGATGCCTTTTCACAAACTAAGAAACATATACTTGGAAGAAACTACATGCATTGTTTGAATACTATGCCTTTGATCTGTGGACCTTGTGTTTTAGTAGTCTTCTGGGAGCGTAAACACACTAAGCTGTTGACAGCATTCAGTAAATAATTGAGGTGGAAAGCTTCTAATTAATTATTTTACTAGTGAAATATCAGCCTTGAATTACAGTCAATTTGGTTTTGGTTAGGAAAAAGTAGACCACATATTAGTAATCTTCTGACACAGATGATATTATATTACTCCAGCCTCTAAATGTCATATTTCAACCTGTTTGTCATACTTCAACTTGTAATATGGCCTTGTATTTATTTAAGCATATATGTGAAGGACTGCACACTATTTGCTTATGGAAGGATTAAGATAGGAAATTTTTAGTGTGCAAAAGGAACTTTTACATTTTATATTGAATTCTGATTAGGGAGAATATTTACGTTGCTTATGAAGTTACTCCAATTAATTACATAAAAGCTACCTTGGAAAAGTATGAACAAGTTATTAAACACTGAACAAAGAAGTTTTTGTTTGTTTTCTTGGTTTTAGGATTAATCGTAAAATAACCCTTAAATTTCAGGTGGACATTTTAGTTATTAATATACTTTCTATGAATAGAATTAATGACAGTGATAAAATTACAGGTTGGGGTTTTTTTTCACTTCTGAAAATAAATAATCTTCATCAAGCATGTTTCAAATGCAAATTTCCTAGTACTGTGTAATCTGCTGGCACACTATCTTGTACTAAAGAATCCTGCTTGACTAGCCTTGATTTAAGCGTGCTCTGTGCATAAGCAATGACCTCACTTGGGTCATGAATTGCTGAATCAATGGAGCAAAAAGTACCATGTTTGACCTTGCCATTAATGGCAAAGCCTTAAAGAGTGCTGTATTATGTTCTTTTATGTACTATATATATTATTCTGACAGTATTAGGTAGTTTTCATTTAAAAAAAAAAAACAACACAAAAGGATACAAGTGACATGCTAGTCCAGGCCTTGTTCTCCCCTTTAAACTAGCAGGCAGTCCCTGCAAAAAAATCTCATTCATTCATTAAAAGTTAGGATATATAATATTAGCAAATTTTTATTGGAGTTTTGATTGCAAAACTGCCTTTAATAGGAGCTGTATTAAAAGTGGGAGATAATGGCCATAGAGCATATTTGAAACTGTAGTTCAGCAGTTCGACTGGAGTGGGATTATATAGACATTTAATGTGCCTATAAAATCCAGACAGCTGACAGTGTGACAGCTGGAAAATATTGCTGCTGCTGTGTTTGTCCCATCAGAAATAAAATTACACTTTAATGTATAATATACCTTACTTACCCATAGAATGCCACTTGACCTTCATCACTGGCTTTCCTGTGGCATTCCATGGGGTCTAAGACATCTTTTTTATTTGCTTGTTTTTTTACAGTTCACAGTAGTCAATAATAATGTGAGAGTGGTTGCTTCATATGATCTGACCCTGAAAGCACATCATATGCCTTGGGATATGGCATGAGAGCATGCTGAGGGTGTTAGATCTGTTAGGATAATGGTGGAGGGCAGCCAGTGCCAAATGTGGAGTAGTCCGTTCTAGGCTATCAAAAGGGAGTGACTGTCAGAGAGAAATGCCCCTAAAACCGCTCGTGGATTTTGCACTGTAAGGAGCTAGGGATTCACCCTAAAAGAGATTCCATGGACTACTCAGTCAGGACATCCAGCCCCAGACACCAACATGAGAGTGAAGCTATTGATGCTGTACCTGCACTTAATAGCCATCCTGCATCATGCTGGATTTAATTGCTTAATTTACTAGAGTCAGATGCAGGGCTGAAATGAAGCAGTGTGTTGTTATTGGTTTACTTTTATCTGACTACTTCAGATTGTGTTTGTTATTTTGTTTTTGGACAACCCAGAAGCATGTTTTGGAGCTGTGAAGACGTTCAGGCTGATCTCACAGTTGGTAGGAAGACACACTGTGTGAGCATGCCAGTTCCTTTTGAATATGCAGTTGATCACAATAAATTCCCATCCTGAGTGTGAGTGGAGATGGTTTTTCTTTGACAGGACACAGAGAATGAAACTTCATGTTTTTTTCGTTTCCATTTTGCAGACAGACAAGATCAGTGTCAAATGACCACCAAATGGGTACACAGCCGAGCATTTTCAGAGACTTTTGCTGAAGCCCAGGGGGGAAAGTAGCTTTAGAGATTTTTAATCGTTGAAGGATTCAAAGCAGATCTCTCTTTTCTCTTGCAAGAGTTTGGTCTGCAGGCACAGTCTTCCACAGATATCCAAATGACGACGATCTCAGCTCTGGTCATCCCATCAGCTTCCTGCATGTCATGACTTGGAACTACTCTCCCAAGTCAAGCTGTAATGACTTCTAATCCTAATCCTGTAATGACTTCTTCCTTGTCACATGGTTGTTTCTAGTACCATTCTGTCCTTCTGATTTTATCAGCTGAAGTAGTTATGTTAAAATATTTGAACCAAAAATAATAATAACATAGCTCTCCAACTATTCCTCAGGATTTTTAGGCAGAGTGAGGTGCCATGTTCTTTTATCATGGTCCCCTGCAGGATTTCCACTGTGGTGCACGGTCCATCTGGGAGAAGGTGCTTTCTCAGAATAACATTTTCATGCCACTCCAATAGAATGCATAGTTCTGATTAAACTCAGATCTACCAAGCTGAAAATGTACTGCTGAGAGGCAAGAAACAAGGTTTTCTTCCCCACTTATTATTACAGAATATTAGCTGTTACAAAGGGTTCTTTGTAAGTATAATACTCCAGCCCCTCTCTATTCCATCTTATCACTTTAGAAGAGTGGAAATGGGTAGAATTTTTCTCCTGTAGTTATAAAGAACGGTTCTATTTTGAGGATTTTTACTGCCTTGTAGAGGTCACGCTGGCATTTCTAAGAGCTACTTCAGAATTCTCCAAAAATTTTCATTATGTTGTTTCCTCTTGGGGACTATAATTCTTTAAGCTAAAACCAGGCTGACATTAGTTCTTGAGAATAAAATCATAGACACAAAATTTGGATTCTTATGGTAGCTCCCCGGATGGTGGAATGCTCCACTGTTATCATCTGGAATGTCATTTAAAAGAAGGTTACTGTATTTCAGCTCAGATTCTGAAAATATGTCTGTCTTTAATGTAATTCTGTGGTGGATTTCTTGCTAGGTTTATTGTAATTATTGCCAACTGCTTACATCACTAGAACAGAAGTGATTGATAATGGCATTTTTTCATTGAGCTGTACATAATAATTGAATTGTGCTGTGAAGATGGAACATTGAAGTCACTGGAAACTGTTTCTTTCTGAGATGAGTTCAGAAATAAAACTTCAGATATTACTAAAAGCATCATTAAAAATTTACAGACAGTCTGGAAAACTATCATCATTTTCTATAAAGAGATGAAGTAATTTTCTCTCACCTTTAGCTTCTCTTTTTATCAAAGAGAATCTGCTAGCTCATCTGTGCTGCTAGGTAAGTAGAAGGTTAAATCTTCATGACTGAATAGGATAGAGCAACACTGCATAGGTAACAATTACTTAGATACATTTCACTGAGAGGGACTTTTTCAGGTCATCCAGTCATCACAAACACTTGATCACAAGCTAATAGGTCATACAATTTAGGCTATTGATATAATCGTGCGATTACTTCTTAGTTATGCTTGTGTTAAAAAGTTTTCTAGCATCCCACTTGCAGCTTTTCCATGTTTATGTAGCAATTTCCAGCAGTGACAGCAGATATAGATCAATCCAATTACAGTGTTATTTTTTATATACTAACTATATTTAAGCCGTATTTAGATATATACCTATAGTTTATATTTCCCTTTCCGGAACTATATAAGTATTTTCTTGAATCTATATCAACTTTAATGATCTGCTGTCTCTTCTGACCCAAGTTACATAGGCCTATTTCTCCTCCTACAAAGAGCTACTACCGTGCATTTTGAATGAGAGTCCTTCTAGTTTCATTCAATTATCTTTGTACTGAAGAAAAAAAAGACCAGCAAATATGGTCACATTGTTTAATAGACATGCTTCATACATCTCTCTTCCTAAGTCATATTTTTCTTACTTTTAGTAATTCTTTTGGTGGAGCTGCAGTATAACTTCACAAAAACAGCTGTGGTAATGGTTATCCAGTTTTATTTTCTATACTGCTTTTTTTTTCCCTTGTTAGCCTGGCAAAAACTTGGAATGCTTAATTCCTTCATTCCAGGTTTCTTTGTGCTTCTTGCCAGCTTCTCAGAATTTCAGTATTTGCATTTATGTATTCTGATTTCTTCTGTTCATTAAAAGAAAGCAGTCAATGCTATGTATGTTTGGGGTTGGTTTTGGGGGGTTTGGGAGGATTTTTTTGGTTTTTTTTTTAACACAAATTAAACACAGGATAAAAAATAAATCAAAATGAAACCAAGCCATAAACCTCAAAATCAAAATATTCTCATATGCCAATCTCCATTCCAAAATATTAGTCTGTTCATGTATACTTTCTCTATGAACATCACAGATACAAGGAATAGTAGCTACTAAGAAGTTCAAGTAGTAGTCAAGCTTAAGAGAAAATCAGCTATATAGCTACTGCCATGGTATTCTCCATTTCCAAAACTGCTATTTAGCTAATCCAATGTAAGGGAGAAAGAGGAGAATCCATTCTGAGAGATATTCTGACCCCTGCACTTACATTCAGAAGTGTAATTTCAGTGTCAGTGAATAGGCTATCCCTTTTGCAAGCATTTTGCAGCATTAAGAATCATTAGCAGAAAGTGATTAAAACTGGAATATAGCAGAGGGAAAAATCTATTTCTTTTTTGCCCTTTGTTATTTCAGAACTGAATCCAACTTCTTGAGCAGTGGACCCCCTTGGAGGATCCAGCAGCTGATAAGCCTGCAGTTGAGTTGCAGGCCCCATGTTTTTGGGAATTTTCCATGGCATTCGCAGAAGCTAAGTTCTAGCTCTGCATTAGACGTGCAACCTTGCATTGCTTGAACTCTAGCCTGTTTTGCAGAGGTAAAATAAAGATCTTGGAAAACATCAGATGATTAAACATTGGTTTTCACAGGTTCATTTATACTTCAGTTTCACTGGCTGGAGGGTGTGTTTAAGATTTAGTTGTAAAAGCCGCATCCTGGCCCAGGGCTGTCTTTTGGCACTTGGGCTGCAGCAGTGCTGTTACAGCGCTGTATCACTGAAAATGTCCTTGATCTCTGGGATTTACAGCACACTGAAATGTGCTTTTTAATTGCATTTAATTTGTCTTTTTAGATAATGTCTCTATTGTATCCTCCTTTTCTTACAAAGGAGAATTTAGTGTGATAATTTAAGTACTGCATCTGTGAACTCTGCATTATGGGAAAAAGTAGATGTTGCTAAAAGGCAGTGACAGAGTCAGAAAAGAAATGATGTGGCAAAGCAAAACAATAGCACAAGCAGAGTTATGCATTTTTGCTTTTAATTTGTGCCTTTTCTAAGAAATTCTCTTGGTCGTGTCATGCAAAACGGATTCTCATGGCTTTAAGGAATCAGTGCATATCTCACTGATGAACCACTGCAGTTTTCAATGACAGTGATGTTATGGAACCATAATATGGTTGCTAATAGATTACGACTAGCAAAGATAGTAATACTATAGGTAATAATTATGAACAGATTTTGTGCTATGAGACCATAAAATGGCACAGGACCTAAAATAGGATGGGTTTTATGCCTTATGCCTGTTCTTATCGGGGTTTGCTTTTGCCTGAACATTGAACTGTCTGGTCTCTGGCCCTGAAGAAGAATTCCATGTCCAGGAAAAAACTGTGTTCAGTCCCAGAAGGAGAGAAAAGTGCCTTGGAGAGGCTATCCAAAAAATTCACACACTGAAGTGGCCTCTATGCTTGACTTTGCCAGCTGTAAATCCACCTGACACAGAACACACTAATACAGAGGAACATCCTGGATATTTCTTCATATTAGAAAAAAACAACATACACTATTAAGTAAATAGTTTTCTTAAGTCTGTTGTCAATATTTTTTGGTTTTTTCATATTAATGTTTTCTCTACACATTAAAATTCAATCACAATTACATTGTGCTCTGTTAATTCCATCTTCTTGCCATGGTAGTGGTGAAAGAACCATTTTGACCAAAAGAACGTCTACTCAAATTGATAATGATTTGGCAGAAAGAATTAGTATATGACTGCTTTTCTCTAAATTAATCATTACATTTAATTAGAGTTCATTAAATCATCACCTCCTGTTTAGAATGAGTTTCTTTTAAAACCTGCCAGGATTAATGGTTGTAAGAGCAACTGGCAGCTCATGTAACAATTGGTTACATGTAGTATATTAAATAACTATAATTATATCCAAATAATGAGTAGCTCTTGGCCAAAGTCTGCTCTGGATTTGTAGAGTGTCCAACAGGGAAAGTCTTATTTTATCTGAGATGTCTAAGCATTACTGTAATAAAAGGATAAAATATAGTCAGTGGTGCATTATTTTAACACATCCACATTGCAGTGAGACAGTACAGAGGTAGTGCGCACCAATACTATTTTGCTTGGGTAACGATGTGTACTTGTAAATATATACTCACCTACCTTGGCAGCAGTCAGAATCAATGACATAATGCAGTTTTTCTTTTCCTGCAATGTAAGCTTGCATTTTTAAAGCAAGGTATATTAAAAAATAATAAAGGTGATTTTATTCTCTATACTAGCTTGCTGTTTGTAGCACTACATCCTCTGGTCACTGGTAAGAAAAGTGAGAAACTAGAGCTGTTTTACACTTTGTGGCTGTGGACTTTCCAGCACTGCACAGTCAGTTTTTCAGTACACAACCACTTCAATTATAACATGTAGTAAATTCTGATACTACAGATGTTACCATATTGTTTTGCTTTTAACTGCCAGCGCCACAGTGTAGCAAGGCTGTTTGTCAGGACTACGGATTCCATCAGGACTGTGGTTCTCTCACAGCTTTATGCAGCAGGTTGAGAGTGATCCTTCAGTACACCCTTAACTGGGTAGTCTGGCTATATAAAGTATTGATTGCTGCTTATATGACTTCCAGCATTTTATGTGTGCACTGTAGGATGCTGAGCTCTTAGCCAAATGAAATTACTTTCTGCCCAGCTGTCCTTATCCTAGTCAGAAATCTGTGGGTTTGCCATTTTCGCCCTTCTCTGTGACAAAAACCCTGTGAACTAGATCTGAGTCTCTTCCAAAACATTCAACTCAATAAAATAAAACATCACTGACATATTCTGACACTCTGCAGTGGCAGCATTTATTGCATCATCTGCGGGGAATCATAATCTAAATAGTCATCAAAAAATATATAGATAGTGCAGCTGATCTCCTAGATATGAAACCCATACACTCTAATGATCACTCTTGTTCTGCATGACAGCCTGTAGCAAAAACACTGAGATGTAAAAATGGTTGCTTTTAACCAGTCACTAACACTTTTTCCCCACCCTGTGATTTTTAACTGCAGATTATTTGTCCAGAAAATAGAATATTCCTGTGATTTCTTTGTGCTGTTGGGAATACAGGGATGGGGTTTTGGTTTTGCTGTTGGTTTTTTTTGCTTCAGGTGATTGTTAGCTAGAAGGGGAAAAGTAGTTCTGATATAAGGACAACCATATATATGGTTGAAAGAACAGGAAACAGAGACAGTGTGTATACACGAAAGCCTGAATCTTTCAAGAATATTGTCTTCTTTGAAAGTTCGAGTAATGTATACCTTGTGCTTCAGGGTTACATGAGATATTCGACAGCTGTGGACACAGATGGTAGAGTATATGCTTGGTCAAAGAGATAGGAATCAGTGCTTCTGAAGTCATGGTCTTTCTGGAAATGTCTGCCTTGCTGCAGTCTGAGACTGCTCCCTGTGCTGTGCTGCTATTCCCTGCCAACTCCAGAACAATGCCAAGGGTTTAATTTAAAATATTTTACAAGGGAATCCTAGAATTAAAAATAAAAATATGGATAGCTCTCTTCTTCTGTGGACTGGGATGAGATACAGGAAAAATCTGCTGCTTGATTATTCTTTATCAATCCATATAAGATTAAACCCTGTCCTTAAAGACATTTTAATTCCAAATTCCAGTTACTGAGATTCTAAGTATCAGCCTAATTTGAGGCAGGTCTGGAAAACAAAAACCAGGTCTTTTTTTTTTTTTTCTCTTTTAATTAACCAAGAGGAAATTGATACCGATAATGTGTGTTTTCTATATGAAATAGATTCTGAATTCCCGAATAATATTACAAAATAACAATGCTTTAATGAAGATGCTTATGTATCAGCTACACTAATTTTCCAGAGGCATATTTTAACTACATATCCAGCTAAATGCCATCACCGGTAATCTTACAATGTTCAGTACCAGACAGACCATTTGTTGTTCAAACGATTACTGAAAGTAAATAATCCAGTCTACAGAGAAAACCATAGGCCAAAGGTAACAGAAATTTGTCTGCCTGTCTGTCTGTTCCAATGTGGAAGAGCAACTTCAGTGCCTGAAAATTGTTCAGACCATCAATCCAGGGTTATTACTTTTTAATAACATTTTCACCCTTAAAGAGGTTTAAAGTATTTTCACTGCAGTTTTGTTACCTGCAGCTGGTTTGTGAGATAATGCTCCCCCTAAGTCTGAGTGCAAAGAGGTAAATAACTGTGTTAGGTTAACCCTGGCTGGACACCATATGCCCACCCCTGCTTTATCACTGTGGGAGAGTAAAACACAGTGAAATGCTCATGGTTGAGATAAGAGGGAGAGTAATTACCATCAAAGGCAAAACAGACACAACTTGGGAAAGTGATTTTTTACCAATGAAATCAAAGTAGAGTAATGCGAAATAAACCCAAATCTTAAAAACACCTTCACCCCACCTCTCCCTTCTTCCTGGGCTTAACTCCACCACCAAATTCTCTACCTCTTCCCCTACATGATACAGGGGATGGGGAATGGGGGTTGTGCTCAATTCATCACATGTTGTCTCTGCTGCTCCTTCCTCCTCAGGGGAGGACTCCTCAAGCTTTTCCCCTGCTCCAGCTTGGGTCTCTTCCATGGGTGCAGTCTCTCAGGAACAGGCTGCTCCAGCATGGGCTCCTTGCAGGGTCACAAGTCCTGCAGCAAACCTGCTCCCGAGTAGGCTCCTCTCTCCATAGGCCACAGGTCCTGCCAGGAGCCTGCAGGTGGATATTTGCCCTGCTGTGGACCTCCATGGGCTGCATGGGCATAATCTGCCTCACCATGGTCTGCACCATGGGCTACAGGGGAATCTCTACTCCAGTTTGTTTATAAAATAGCAGTAATGCTTGTAACACTGTTATTTTTGATCTTCATCGTTACCAAGTATGGGTAAAATCTGTGTTCTGTTTTGGGGTACTTTTTTGATTTGTCACTATCCAAAAGTAACTGAACACCTTGAGCCTTACAGTCATAACTCAGTTCTTTGGGAGAGGCAAAATACACGGCAGTATGAATGGCAGAAAGGCAGAGATCATAAAATCAGAATAGTTTGGATTGGAAGGGACCTTTAAAGGAGAAGTCATGGTTTTGCAGCCCTATGAGGTACAGGTCCGTGTGCACACTTTTCCTCAGCTGGGTCAGAGAGATCATCCAGGCACCAGCCACTACAGACAGGCAATGGAAAACTACTTTCTTTTTCTGCAGTTCTTTCTGTGATTGCCCTAGGGTGAGAAACACTAAGGACTGAACAGGCTCTTGAACAGTATTGCAGACAGCATGAACATGTTGATATATCAGGAGAGGGTTTGTGGAGGAGAAAGTTTTCCCTTGTTCCACTTATTTCTACAGGAAAGGACTGTCTCCATGGTAAGATGGGGTTTGTCCTGAACCACCCGCCCCAAACAAAATATGTGACTCCCTCAGGGCAGCAACTGCAGAAGACATGCATTGCCTCTTAGAAGTGGAAGTGGTGGGAAAGGGATAAATCTGAGTGGAAGATTCTGGCGTTCTCTTGCTGTCACAGGTGTCACCTATAAAGTGCCTTGGATGCTGGGAGGAAGCATAATGATGTGGAGCCTTTCACAAGGGGAAAACCAGCTGGTAATGCTCAGTTTCACTGCCTGCCAGCTTTTATAGGCAGCTGCTCCTATTACAGGCACCCTAAGCTGTCATTACATGCAAATACTCATTTCCCATCTACTTGCACAATTTTCTGAAGGATCTTATTATAATCCATTTCACTCCTGTCTATATTAATAATGCTCTGTTAATAAAAAAGGAAAAATTCAATTTTGGAACGGGACCAGGGTTTTTCATATAGCCCATCCTTAGCGGGTTATTGCACATCTTGAGTGGTTGATGTCACACTGCTGTCACCTCCAGAGCTCATAAACCTGCCAGGACTGTGCTGTAATAATCTAAAAATGCACCATCCGGAATTTCTTCTCATTTTCTGACACCTCCATGCACAGGCGCCACCACCCCAGCTGCCTGAGCATCCTGGGTGACAGGTCTAGGGGCCTTGCAGGCACCTGGGGAGGAGAGGGGAGTCTGCCAGGGTGTTATGCTGCCTAGCAACGGTCATGCTGACCTTGTCAGGTTGCCATGGTGACACCTTTAGCAAGTGTCACCAGATAAGGGATCTGAAACAATCTGCTCTTGAGAAATAAAGTTCTGGAACTGCTGACCTCAAGAAAAGGGTAATTTTATTGCTGTCATCAAGGTATCATGCTTTTTAGAGACAAACCACCTGACTACATGTCTTGGTAAGAAGGTGCAATTTTTTAAATGAATACAGATTCATGGGCATCTCTGCTCTGCACAGGGTGGCCCATGGACACAGACCCTCACGGATGTCCTTGCCTCAGCAAGAGTCACCCATGGCCACAGTCATATTGCTGTCCTAATGTGGGTCACCCACAGCCACAGCCCCTCAGGGGTATCCTTGTCCCCTTGGCCTGGAGTGTCCTCAGCAGCATGTCTTCAGCCTTTCATGACTGCCCATTTCCTTTGAATTAAGTGTGAGGAGGGGCACTTCCTAGGTCTCTGACTGACTGAAGTTCATTCAGCATGTGATGGGCTTTGCTTCTGTAGGGTGCAGATCTGGCTAGAGCAGCTCTTGGCTGGCACCTGCTGGATCATGACTTTCAGCCCACATCAAAATTGAAGTTTCAGTCTGCATTTTTTCACCTTTGCATATTACAAGTGCAAGTCTTTACCTCCCTTCTCACCCCAAGCCTATCACCATGCCTCTGCCTAGATCTTGGCTGAGCCTTCTCCAGATTCCCAGCTATGATAGTATCGAAAAAGCTCTCGGGATATTTCTTTTAGTTCAACCCTTGGTCATCCTGTTCGCAGACCTGCTCCAACTGGAGCCATAGGATTTGCCAGCCTCTTAACTATGACCCTGACGCTAGTCCAAATCTGACTCTAAGCCTAACAGAAATGCATAAAAGCTTTACAAGAAAAGGGTGGACTTCAGAAAGGCTTCTCCCTTGAGAACTAGTCTGTGAAGACTGTGATTGGAGGTTTGGTGTTAAGGACCATCTGCTGGCAAGATTTAGGTTTACCTGTAAAGTTATAGGAACAAGCTTCAAAGGGCCTGCAAAGGAAGGAGGGGTCTACAGCAAGGTCTCAGGAGAAATCTCCCTTGAGACCTTGGTCAACAGGGCCATGACTAAGGATCAGCAAAGGCCAAGACCTAGGGAGATATTTACTGTCATGTTTAAGAGAGAGAACATGCCTAGGGCTCTAGTTGCAGTGTCAGTGCAAAGGGAATGCTAAAGAGAGAGCTGGGCTGCAAAAATGATCTCTCCTGAGAACCTGTACAACAGGGCAATGTATTAATAGTATTGGGGTAGGGTTCAGACCAGCTGAAGACCTATGGTTAGGCTAAGAGTTAGGGTTAAGATAGAGACAAAGCTTCTGCCTCCACTTGGAGTGAGGCTGCAGAGGTGACTGTCCAAGGAAGCGGTGGAACGCAAAGAGAAACCTACACTGATAGCTTATTCAAGAGGAACATGACAGAGGATCTTGAGATATAGCTGAGCCAAAGCCAAGGCCTTGGTTTAGGATTAGTATAACAAGAACAACAACATGCACAGCTTCAGGAGAGTGTTGTTTCAAAGGGACTGATCAAGAAAGGGGTAGACTGCGAAGTCAAATCATTTATGGGAACTTCTTCAACAGTGCCATAACTGGGAGTCTTGTGATAAGTTTATGCTGAAGCCAAGATCTTAATGCCAGTGTTAGGTTTAGGATAAGTGAGAGACAAGGCCTAGGAGTTCTAATGGAGTGAAGCTGCAAATTTATTACTCAAGCAAGGTATAAGCAGTGGGAAAAATAATATGTCCCATTAAAACTTGTTTGAAGCAATAAAGTTGGGGGTGTTGAGCTAAAGGTGGAGTTAGGAGAAGCCCAAAACATAGGGCTCAAGTGTGGGAGGGGCATAGGGCTATAGGTAGAGTGTGGACCACAATGGGGCTGCCAAAGGAGGGGGTGGACTTCAAAAAGAAATCATTCTTGGGAACTTGACTGAGGGTCTTGGGGTAAAGCTCAGCCACTGACAGGATTATGTTTGAGCATAGGGTTGGGCTAGGGTGACAGTTACTACAGAGACAAAGCCCATAGCTGCAGTTGGTGTGTGGCTGCAGCAGGGTTTCCAGGGGAAGGTGTGGGCTAAAGACATAAGTCATTACTGACAGCTTGTTCAACACTATAGTGGTGGGCATCCTGGGCTAAGGGCCCCTGGTCTCAAATGTGCACTACTCTGTAACCCACAATACTGCTCCTGGAAAATAGTTCCCCAAAAATATTCCTGTTCAGATTCCCTCCCTCCTTCCTTTTGACAACCTCACCATTGCTGGAGCCTCAGGCTTTGTCTTTCACTAAACATGACCTTCAACACAGGTCTCGTCCTTGGCTGAGCCTTAGCCAAAGTTGCCCAGCCCTGTTTAAGAAAGCTTCAGAAAACTGCTGCAGTGCTGTGCAGCAGTACTTCTGTTTTCTGAAGACTATTCAGGGTATTCATGGTATCTTTAATGGTGTATATTTCACAGTGCTATTTTATTTTGAATGAGCATACATGAAGTGTCTCTGAACGTGTCTGTGACTCCTACATTCCAGTGGTGTAAGGATGCATCCTTTGGTGAATTTTTCCTAGCATGGTAATAATAAAATACATACCATTTCCATAGCAGTTGGCAGCTTCACAGAGATCCATAAAGATAAATCACATTATATCTGTTGTGCTAATTTTCCTTTAATGAGATGTATGTTAAATATTATCCTGACCAGCACTTTTGTAACCTGCACACTTACTTTGAAGAATGTTGAGTAAACTCAGCCACCCCTCTCATATGCCTGTAGGTCTCTTCAAGGTGCTGCTGCTGCTCTGAACACTCATTCTGCAAAAGGGCCATAGGTCTGTGGTGGCAGATGGAGCAGACAGTGGTTGCAGCAGCTGGACCAAGTCTAGGAAAATAGGAAGCGACTGGAAAGGGAGTGAGAAGAATTCCTGGATGAAAGGAGCTTGAGAGTTTGCGGGGGAGAGAGAGGATCTGTGAGAGTCATAGACTTTATCTCACTGAGGTCCTGGGCAGTTATATTATACTCTTGTTTCCTCTTACAGGAAAGTACTGAGTCCAAATATAGTTGTTCCTCATCTAGATTAGATATTTGTCTTATTTCTTGACTGGGAGATAACATTTTTTAATCATTCAGTTACATTCTCTTTTTTCTTTTGTTTGATTTGCTTTGTGATTGTTTCAAATGTACAATGCAATATTTCTGCATATCTGTGTGGTTCAGTCATTTGCTCAGCCCTGAAAGCAGATGATCACCTAGTGAAGCACTGTGCTTCTACTCACACCTCTAGGGGAAGTGCGTTGCTTCTACGATGTAGTTCACGAAACGTGCCAGTGAAATATCTTGAAGAAGCATAGTCAGTGGGTAAATGTGTGCTGAGTCAGAAATGGTTGTAAGCCAAGGCAGGAAGAAGAAAGAAGCAGGCAGTTTACAGAATAATCTGACTACACAAGACCAAGTAATGATTAAGAAATAACAAGACAGATGTAGGAATGGTGAAGACATTGCCAGGAAAAAAATACTGAAGTGAGAAAAAGTGATTACAGGGAAAAGATTGGTTGATTATTGTACTACTAGACACAACTTTCTCTTGACTTGGACATTTGCATCTTTTCTGTATTTGCAAAAGAACTGGCCTTAGTTTAATTTTTATGCATATGTCAAAAATATAGTCGTTATCTGGAAGTTCTTGTGTTAGATTTTTTACATTTGTAGCAAAGTTATAAGATAAATCTATGTTTGCAGCTTTCCAGAACCAATGCTTACTGCAGTTTATTGTTTATGCTTGCCATGTAAGGGATTTTAATGACAAAGATTACCTTCAGTATGAAAATACATTTGCTTCTGAAAACTCATAAGTAAAGAAAGGATATTCTTCTCAGCCACTGATTTCCATTTACAGTGATAGGTAGAATGAAAAAAAGCCCCACTTTCTATTTCAAAGGCCATTCCTGAGAAATCAAAGTGTAGCTCCTGTTTAGCTGACAAGATTAAAGGCTGCCATTTTTAAATGCCTGTGCCTACAACTCTAGCTCTGATGACTAAATTCTACAAAACAAAGTATTCAGAGTGTATGCAACGTTTGTTTGAAGTACTTGTACATGGTTTGAGACTTTCAGGAATCAGATAAGTGTTTTTAATTGTCTGCTAAGGACTGTGCTGACAGGCCTTGCACTGAAAACTAGAAAGTTAAGTGCACAGCTTGGTGCTGCCATGACAAGAGTAGAGTGTTTTCAGTACATGAGCTGGTTTGTTTGGAGCTGTCTCACACATCTCTGCTCTACCCTGTGGGCTGCAGGATTAGCACACTCCTAATTTCATGTGGTAGGGGAAACAGAAAGGAAAGAGTGAACATGTGTGATTTCCCAAGAATGTGATACTGTGGGCCAGTGAAAACCTGGGAACAATCCTATCACAGAGAAGGCTTGAACCAATCATCCTTTCTGTTATATGTTTTATTAACAAGTACCAATAAAAAAACCCACAAAACCAAATGTCAAGAAGTCAATGAGTTTGACATCAACTTTATGTGTGGTCCGTGAGTGTAGGTTTGGAGAAGTGATTGAATTACTGTTAAAGGACTTTTCCAAATTCTGCTTTTGGTTTCAGCTTTCTTTTCTCTTAAGAGAACCTGACATGGGTGATGGAATAGCAACAGCAAGTTTACTGAAGTTATAAAGCAGCTGCAAATGTTGGCTTCAATCCTGCAGAAACAGTAGAAACTGTTCCAGACACAGATGGTCTAGGAGCTTTCATTTCACTGGGGACCATCAGTGTGTATCTGCCCATTGCTGTCTGCAGTGGAAGGATGTTGTGAGGACACAAGAACAATTGTAGTGGGTCAAAGATACAGCCAGCCCTGTATCCTGTCTCAGTGGCCAATGCTATCAGAAGGATAGCAGTAAAAGCAGTTCCAGAGGAAGAACTTTATGACTGTGCCTGCTGCAGCAATTTGCTTTGAATATTTGCTGCCAGTTCACTCTACTATCAACATTGCTCTGATTCTTAAAGTAGCTTTTGGGTAGACAACCATATTATTTTCCAGTGGAAAGCAAAATGGATCTTTATATACCAGTGGAGATGTTAGTGCTGAAACTACTTGTTAACTCTGGCCTGTATAAATGACCACCTGGGGAAAACCTGTGAATCTTCAGTTTCATGAAATGCTGTAATTGCCCTGAGAGCCCAAGAGTTTGTCCACCTTGGCTATCAACCTGGCCAGCTTCCCAGGAGAGGTGTAGCTCACAAGCAAGGATGCTGATCTTATCAAGCCTATACATCTGTTCTTGAATTGTACTGAGCTGAGGGTGAGCTGACATAATTTCAGTTGATCTGACCCTATAAATACTGCTCTGCAAGAATGAGAATTGTAGAAGCAGTTGTTTAAGCTCCCATTCAGCCAAGTACTTAAGGATGAATTTAAGTCATGTTGACTTAGATGAGAAATGTTTCTGCTTAAGAATGTTGCTGAACAAGAGATTTTGCTATCATTCTTACTCTACTTTCAAACTCTTTAGAGGCAACATACGTTGGCTTCTATTGAAATATGAGTTTGGTTGAGCTGGATAGTTCTGCTCACAAGTCTAAAAAATATATAAGATAATCTACTGCTCTTCAAAGTGACTTGTGTACCTCCACCATAACCAGTATCTGTCTGCAGCAGCTTGTTTCATAAGCATAAAACTGGAAGTTTTTTCATCAGATTTTATTACTTGTTTTTTCCTTTGAAATCTCAAAAATACTTAGTGTTACACTATCCTGGTTTAGTTTGAAGGCTTTTCTTTAAACAATAGTTATTAGCAGTCTTGCTGAATTTTGACCCCTGAAAAAGTTCTAGCACTTGAGCCACCAAAACTCCCCAGCACATAGATTTTCCTGTTTGGTCCTGATGGCTGCACATGTATACATGTATACCTGTTGCCAAAACAACATATAGACAATAGTAAGAGGTGCCCAGAATAAGATGTATAGGTGGTTTCAAAACTTGCCCACTATTTTAGACACAAAGATAAGGAAAATATGTATATCATCTAAAAAGTTTCCAAGCACTGGAAAATAAGTGAGTTATAACTATGGGTACATTAAACCTACATTAAAGTCATCTCACTCTATTCATTTGTGTTATTGTAGATCTGCAAAAACCCGCATTCATTTGGCTGGTAAAAATGTAAGTTTGTATACCTGATTGATTACAGCCCTGGTAAAACTAAAATAATAATATCATTTAAGTTTAATTTTATTAGTATTATTAATTATTAATAATAGCTTGTGAATGCTCCATCCCTGGCGGTGTTCAAGGCCAGGCTGGATAGAGCCTTGGGTGACATGGTTTAGTGTGAGGTGTTCCTGCCCATGGCAGGGGGTTGGAACTAGATGATCCTAAGGTCCTTTCCAACCCTGACTATTCTATGATACTATAATTCATTAGATCAGCTGGATAAGCTGTTTTTACCAGTTCTTCCTAAAAGCAACAGTTAGAAAAAAATCAAAGCAGAGAGGAGGTTAGTGATCAGTATCAAATTAGTGTAAATGATTAAGACTGCAGTTTGATTACAACCATGAGAAAATCAACATTACATAAGGAAGGATTTGACTGTTGCTGAGTTGGAGCATAGTGCTTTCAGCTTTACATGAAGTTGTTACTCTTAGGGTTTTCAGCACAAAACCATCCTGTGAGCGATTTTTAATAAAAGTCCTCATAAAAACTTGAAAAAATGTAACATTAAATTTAAGTAGAAAATTATGAAATCCTTTTTCATAGTTCTGCTCAAAGTGGGTGAAACACCTTACAAAAAGCTGTGCTGCTTCAAGCTCAGTCAGAGAACATCTCAACTTGTAGATAGCAGCTGATGAAAAGGAAATGTGGGAAGAACTCAAGTAGTTTACAGTTGGGCAGCTTGCAAGAGCTGTGCCTCTTGTGCAGGACAGTAAAGAACCTTCAGGGACTAAGCTATTGCATACAATCAAGAGATGTAGACAGCACAGCTCGCCCTGGGAGTGGGAAACTGGTGTTGCTGGTGAACAGCCAAGCAGCCACTGGGACTGCATGCAACCTCTGCTCCTGAGATTCACCACAATGGCTGGTGAGATGCCTGACTGGTGTATAGGGCCATCCTGATACTTACCAGCCAAAGAGGTTGTTTGCCATTAGTTATGTGCTCTTCTATCTGGTATGTCTGTAGAGCAGGGCAAAGATCCCTTGATGCACTGGCTCAGCAGCAAAATATTTTAAATGCTGGGCAAAATGCCATGTGTTTGTAGTTAGCACTGAACAGTCACCCGGAAAACATACCATGAATTATCACTAACAGCTTTTCTCAGTGTGGGAGCTAAACAGCAGAGGGGGAGACTGGCAAGCGACCTAACACACATGTAAAGCGTGTCATTTATCATTCTGTATAAATAATCAAACACAGGGTGGAACCAATGGTTAACAGGTGAATTCTTATAAATACAGGATGTTGTCCACTTAAACTGTACTGGACACTGTAAGAAATACTCTGGGCTAGTGTAGAAGAGGGAGAAAAACTACAGGGAGCAGCTACTGTCCCTGTGCTACAGAAAGGGTTTCTAAATTACTGTAATGGTGATAAGCTAAATAGTGGTGTAATCCTTACCCTGGAGTAGAAGTGATGAAAGTCATGCAGAAGGAAATGAAAACAATGGAAGCCGAGACTGTGGAAAGCTAAGTGATTTGTTAAGTCAAATGTCCCAACAGTAGGCAAGAGGTTTATTTATCAGTCTTGTTATTAAAGGAACTGAGCAGCTCACAAACCACCCTGATACCATGCATACATCTCTACATACAGCCCATCCCAAACTGATGATTTATGGTAGAATTTAGCTTCTTTTCCTCCTGATGAACAGTCTAAACCCAGGTTGTATCCATTGAAAATGGCTTCTGGATAGTGCTAACTGCTTTTTTGCTTTGCATTTTTGGAGGCTGACAGTTTAACTCACACACCAGCTTGTTAACTCTTCCCTGTCCTGCCTGATACCCTGTGCATCCTCTTCCACCCTTTAGAAACCTAAAGGCTTTAGACAAGTTCTGTACTGTACATTTTATCCAAACCTCTCTGAGTGCCTCTTGAGGTTATAGTAAGATTCTGGTTCTGCTTTAACTGAACGGCATGGATGGGGTTCATTTTGTGATCAAAATACCAAGATGTGGGTGTATGCAAGTAGGTGGCTGCAGGTAAACAAGGTGGCTAAGCTCCCCTGGTAGGTGATGGAGATAGATAGAGTCAGTCAGTGTAACTTGGAGGTAATTCAGTTTACCCAAAATGTTTGCTCATCGGGTATTCCTGTAGTAGACACCTTATGGCTGGTCAGATGAACAATTCTCTCAAGAGAAAAGAATGAAGAGAGAGTTAACCCATTAGCTAGGTGCCATCCATAGGTTTTGCTGTGCCTGAACAGGATCATGACAAAGGCATAAACTTTCCTGTTAAGGACCTACAGGGATTATTTCAAGTAAGAGATTCGCCATCAGGGGCTTATTTCAACCTGAGTTCTGACAGTGGTTTCAGTCACAGCACCATCCCCTGTTCACAGCTAATGCTGTGCTGCCTCTCAGATCTTCGGTGTTTGCTACATAATGTGCTGTTTCTGCCAGATGGGCTCAGCCAATTTAATGTTTATATGACTCTAGACAAAGATTTTTTCTATGTTAACAGAAAACTTCACAAGTGCAATGTTGGTTTTGGCCATATGCAAATGCTTTGTCTGTTTTAAAAGCATGTGCTTTAAATTAAGCACATCCCTCAGAGTAATAAAAGTTTCTAAAACTTTCTCAGGTACCCTGTAATTTCTAGTTCATTCTATTATATTTTATAAAATATTTGATAGAAGAGCAAGGACTCTTGGCTGATGATTAGACAGGATAGCAAATATATTTTTGGGTAGTAATAATGTGTTAGGAGTAGGTGATGCCTAAACATGATTTACTGGAACTAGGGCACGATGACAAATACTCTACTTTGAGGCTGAGCAGCGGTTATTATTTAGCTACACCTACTTATTTTAAGATGTCACTGGTGTGTGAGTATGGCTGGTTCTGTAAATCTTCCCATTCTTTTTCAAGGTAGCTTATTCAATGAAAACAGCAACATATGGTGGGTCAGTATACCCTCATTTATTTTAATATTTTCTCTTAATGTACATTGAATTTAAAAATATTTGTTCTGGTTTCCTTTAACTATAAATGTCATGTTGCCCCTTAAAAATATGCCATAAGGCATTTCTTAACCTTATTACTCAAATCTGCCTGATACTTTTTCAGTATAACACGTAGAAATGTTTCACTACACACTGTTTACATCCATGAGGGAATACTGCATCTTCTACCATGACCTACGTAATTTTAAGTCATTAAGTTTTGTACAAATATTCTTTATAATGACTTACATAGGAAAAAAACGCGGTCACTAGGATGAAGAAGTGTGTGCTACTGGTTGAGAATAGGGTGCTATTGCTATTGCTTAGGGCGCTATTCATCTGGGACGTCTAAACAACAAATAAACTGTGCCTTGCTCATCACAGATGAATCACAGATGAAAACAAAAGTACCCTGAGATCTCAGACCTGAGGAAGGAATTTTCCCAACCCCCCCATCCTAACAACTGGTGTAAGTTGTTATATCAATAGCTAAAGCTTAGAAGCATGTTTTTAGCAGAGAGTTTAATAAGTATTATTTAATCTCGGGTAACCTGCACACACATATGTGTGTATATACATATTAAACACAGAACTTCTTCCACAAAAAAGAGTGTTCCAGAAAAATCTGACCTTATTTTAAAGGGTAAGTGGTGGAAAATTCATCATCCTTGTCTTATTCTGTTTCTAGGCTGAATTTCTGATCTGTAACAACTAGCAATATTATTTTGTTAAGCCTCTGTTAATTATGGTGAAAAATACTATGTAATCGTTGGGAAATGGATTCTACTTGCAGAGTAGGATACAAACCATTTCTTAACTTTTTTTCAAGAAGTCAAAAAGTATTATATTCTTCAATCCTTGCTCTGATTTCATGGCCTTTCTCTGAATTCAGTCAAGCACATGGACTTGGCTATATGATCTTCAGCTTGAATAGCTTTTCTACACCTATTGGAAAAGAAAAAAAAAGACAAATTTGTTCTTTAAAATCTAATTTAGTGAAAAAAAATGGATTATAGATAATATGTGCAGTTTCTCTGTACAACAAGAGAATTGAGGGATTCATGGACTTACTATGTCCTCAATTCAGTATGAGATATTAAGGGGTATTTCCAAACATATACTCTTGTCTTCATTTATTTTATTTCTTGCCTTCCAAATTAAAGCAATGCTAGAAAAAATACTTTTGCAATTGAAATCCAATTTGTTCTCTGAGATTCTTAAGTGATTAGTTTGAAGTAGTTTTCTGGTTTTTTTTCCAACATGAATGTGTTGTTTTGCTTAGGGAGATTAGAACAAGATGGCTTATTTTATTTCTCTTGCTTGTTTAACAAGTTTATAAAGAATTGTACTTACAAAGCTCCCCCTCCTTTACCTCTTGCAGACTCTTGAGTAATTAGAAAATTACAACAATAATAAAGTACATAAATTTACATTACACGTGGCAGATATCAAATGTGTGTTTTGAGATGAGTCAGACTTTAACATGAAGCCCTGCTGTGTGACCTTTCTGTCTGACTGCAATCTCATCCAGAGACAGTTTCACTAACACTATATACCTTTTTCTCCCAGAATTCTGCCTTCCAAAACCAAGTCTTTTAAAACTCAGGGTTATAACCTGTGTCCTTAGTTTTCAGTCATTTTTGTCTGACCTCTTGCACTGAAATGCATTTTTTGACGGTCAGTTTAGGCAATGGTGTACCAGTGCTCTCTGCTCTGCTGCCTAGTCATCTACAGCTAGAATGTCCCAGTCTCATAGTTCAGGCAGCTGAGTAGCAGATATCTATCTAGTGCAATAACATGATTATCTATTTCCTGTGTGCTCTCTGCTTTCAATATTTGTATGTATCAATACGTGCTGCTGTTGTTCTTTCCCTATGCATATGGTTTGATACATATATACAGTGAATTTTGGGGGAATCAGTCTTATCCCTTTTTGTACAGAGGACTCCCTCTTGAACCTCTAAAGCTTATTTATGTGCTGAAATTCCTGAGTTCTGGTGAGTTCAGAAGCCAGCAAGTGTTGAGGCATGAACAGGAGGAAAGAGAATAGCTCCAAGTTGTTCGGAAACACAAAGGCCTGCACACTGTCAATGATGAAAGTCAGCAAAAAAATCTTACTCACTTCTTAGGTACGGCATCTGACATATCCAAATTACATTAAATCATAGTCATATTAAATTTAGTGTAGCTGTGATGTCACTTCTTTTCTTTGCGATTTTTACAATCTGAGATGATAAACTTGGTTTATCTCAGATTATGATGGTGTATCTGTAGTCCTTTTATCTGTGGAGAAGTGACTCACTGATTTACAGATTTATGAGACATCAAAATAAATGCATGCATCAACTATAGACAGTTATTTCAAAGACCTTTGCTGTGCAGAGTGAATAGGAACAGGATGGTTGTGCTTAAACTCAGTGTTGGGTAACGTCAAAGATTTTTCAAGCGTCTTCAAGAGATGCTGAAAAATATCACTAGGGTAAATGATGAATAAATATTTTCTCTTCTGTTGGAGTCTTTCTTTAATGTAAATGAAATTGTGATACTTCTCTGTTCCAACTGAAACTATTAAAGAGATAGGGAAAAAAAAACCAACCCCCAAACCAACCAACGAACCAACCAGAAAAACCCAACAAAGTTTCTCCTTCCAAATCTTTATAAGATTGTTTCGTTTGTAAAAATTTTTTACCAACTTAAAAGTTTTTTAAAAAATAATTCAGAGGTTAGGTATGTCTCCCAGAATTCAATTCACCATGAATCCTGTGTTATAGACGGGTTATAGACACAGTTAATTATCTGTGCAGTACCATCTACTTAGCAGTCATTTAGAAATAGGGTTTATATCCCCTAAAGATCATTAGGCTGACAGCTGACAAATCTGAGAGCTACATAAAATGCAGTGGAAAGACAAAAGTACATGTCAGTAGCCAGGAACTGATGAGTCAAGACTGACATTAAGGTTTTACTGAAAAAATATAAAGCTGGTGCTCTTTCCAAAAACAAGGGAGCCATTGCCTTTTCATCACCTTTTGAGGTGATAATCAGATAAACAGTGACTTCTTCAGTCTTCTCTTGTGAAAGGTTAGGATGCTGCACACATCTCTGGAAACCACATTTTGCCAGAAGAAGGGGGAACATGAGGATGGAAGCTGTGTGCAATGTCTCAAATAGCAAGACCACTCTGGATGCAGCCTGAGGTGTGCCACCTCAAAGGGCAGAGCTTTCCTGAGCCCAGCAGGCTCACTGTGGTATGACACAAAAGGAGCATGGTGGCCACACAAATTGGTAAGTGAGGCACAGGAGGAAGGCTTGAAAGATCTTGCAAAAGGCCTGTGTAGTAGTGCCATGTCTTGTGTATGGAGAAACCTACAAATTCTTCCTGGGAATCAGTCAGCCAGCCCTCGGGAATGAATGTACAGTTAAAGGATAACAGGGCTCAAATGAAAAGATAGCTTTCAAAATGATGTGCTTTCCATTGATAATGCAGTTGGAGAGGCAGCTGGGAAAGACATGAGGAATAGGTCTTAGGTTCCTGTGGAAACTGAGGGACTTCTGTCAAAATGTTGGGACTGAACTCTGCTTGTAATGCACCAAGGTACTCGACTCTTTGCGTACCTTGACTTTGCATTTACAACCATCTTTACTTTCATAATATAGCAGTTTATAGTAATATAATTAAAAAAACATATTAAACTAATGAGTTATACTGGCAGCTCAGTTTTCTGAGGCCATATAAATTAATTGCTTTCTCATCCTTCTCTGACCTTGCTTGGGTAAGTAGGTGGGATGAATTCATTTGACATTTACTCTTTGCCAACTTTATTTCCTGAACATCCTCTGCAAAGCAGCAGATTAGTTCTTCAGGGTTAAAGTGTGATGTAGACAATACAGTGATACAAGAGACAGAAGGATAAGAAACCCTCTCACCACACACTCTACCATCTACTAAAAAATTAGCCATAAGACCCAGCAAAACTTCTTCCTGCCAGTCTTGATGGCAAAGGGGGTGGCAGCTGATTTCACTTTTGTCCCTGAACTATCGTAGCTAAACAAGTGGGTATATTCAATGGCACATTGCAGCTTTCCTCCCCATGGCTTACTTTGGGGTGGGGATGGGTGGCAAGGGAGAACAGTGCCTTTGAAGGATTGTGCAGTTATGCACAGATCATTGCTCAGCACTTTCCCTAATCTCTGAACAAACACTGTTCACGTGAGCATGACTTGAACAAAAATTGAAATAATTAAAAAAAAAAATCAGAAAAGAGGATTAATAGAAACCGTTGTAACAGAAATAGCAATTTGATGCCACTTCAAAATTGCTGAGATTCATCATTTTCTCTTTCTGATGTTACTTGTGAGAGGAATGCTAAAAGGTAATAAACTATTAACAGCACAGAGGGTAAAAAACAACACCCACTCTGTCTGATGTTTTGCCATGAGGATCTGCTGGCTACCAGCACAAAGCTTTTCAGGTCACTGTGTTCCATATTTTCCTTTTGAAATGTACTGTGCGCTTCGGTCACTTGAATAAATCTGTGTATGCAGTTTCTTAATAAATTTTTTATTTTATTGCCTAGTAAAAGGGACTTTAAAGACTATGTGGCTCTGTAACTGAAGATTCTAGGCTTAAAGACAGAACAGTTTTATAGGAGCACAGGGGACATGGTATTTGTTATGAGAGTAAAGCATACCCACATCATAATTTCTGCACAGCAGATGTGGAACAAAGCAATGCAGAGATGTTTGGAGACAGTCCTCAGCTAGACCTGTCTCAGTGCTGACGGAGTAGGAACAAAACAAAGTAAAAGGACCCTTTCCCAAGTTTTTGTGTGTGGGCGGTCAGCCTCCCTCCAGCCCTCTGCTCACAGGGTCACCTACATTTAACCACCCCTCTCCTGCAGCATGGATTGTGCGCAGGGCTCTCAGCAGCCTTGTTGGGGCAACACAGGCACCTCCCTGACCAGCAACAGCTCCAAATGGCTCCTCTCAGTCTCCACTTTGGCAAACTCAGCTCAGCAGCAGGTGGAAGCTGTCCCCTTTCCCACCCCACAAGGTACTCACCTTCACACTCTGACTCCAGCAGGGAGACAAGGTGCATCTATGGGAAACCCTCAGTGAGAAAATGATGCCAGGCCTTAAACAATACTATTTCAGAGGTGTAAGGTGCTTGGTCAAGTGACAACAATGCTCCACACCATGCTCTTATAAATAATTCAAATGATACTCCCTCATTGTGTCTCATCAAGTCTGAAGCCTTCCCACAGAGGGTGGTGGGTTTCTCAACACCACCTGCCACTGGGCAGGAACTTCATTGTGGCCTTGGCCTTCCCAAGGCAAATGCTTCACAAAGGATATATTTAATCATAGTCTCAGAGTGTGTGACAGAGCTCATGTAATATATTATTTTTAAAAATGGACCAAAGGCAGCCCATACTGATTCTCTTCACTTACAGGCTTTCAGATAGGTATTTTAAAACTTCTGTGGTTCAGTTGAGGCTGGTTAACAATGAAGAGTAGTTGATTGGTTAAGTATTCCTCAAGTAATCTTCTGTCACTGGATTTTCATAAATTAGATTATACTACACAGACCTGTGTCTACTGTAAGGAGGAGAATCAGTGCTGTTTCCTTTTCAGAAAATGGTTTGGTATTGATCTTTTTTCCTAATATCACACTGTGCCATCTTGTGTTTAACTAAACAGATATGGACACATGTACTTCGGGAAGGAACAGATTCATGCCTATGATGATATATGAACAATATATTTCTTACCAAATCACACTTTGTTAGTTTTTATTTCTCAAAAATTTCCTGATCCAGTCAGCTTTAAGCAACATGGTCCAATAGAAGATGCCCCTGCCCATGGCAGGGGGTTGGAACCTGATGATCTTTAAGGTCCCTTCCAACACAAACCACTCTGTGATTCTATGCTCTGGAGGAATCCTGGCTGATTTACCATCATGGGTTAAAAGATCACAAGTTACAGTGAATTAAATAAAATACTTGAAGTAGGAAAATTTCATCTAGATTTCACTTGTGAGTTTTTTTATTAGCTCAGTCAGCAGTTCAAAGGAAATATTGGAAAGAAGACTGTTGTCATCTCCTCTGGATCAAAATCAACTAGTCTGGTAATGTTATCCAAAGTCAGAATGATACAGTTCCACAAACACAGCCTCTAATCTGGATCAGAGCACAGATTAGGAAATGAATGAAAACTAACTGAAGCAGAGACTTTACTGACTAGGGTATCAAACAGAAAGGTAAGATTAAGGAGGACTATTGGTGAAATTCTTGAAGGAGCTACTTCAGAAATTTTTTATCAATGTCCTGACTGATTTGTCAAAATATGGGAAGATAAATATATAAAGTAGTATCTTGAGGAAAAGAAGAAAATTTACCATCAGAAAAATACATAATTTGGCATGGAAAAGTTAAGCATGCAAAAATTCGCTGGATACTGAAAGCATATTGATTGGAAGAGGAAGGACTTAAGAACACGACACTGTCATATTTTACTAATTCATTAATGTGCTTTGATAGCGTAGAAAGCAAAGGGTATTCTAGTGCATATTAAAGAGGAGAAGTAACAGTTGAAATGTGTGCGCTGCAGTATCTGGGATGAAAACTGAATTTATGTCATAACTGGAAAGTGTTATGAATCTGATCTAGGGAACAGAGACTCTCTCATAGATCAGAAAGTAGAAGGGATTAATTTTTTAACACAATTAAACAAAAGGAACTGCCTTTACAAGTACAGTTTGGGGGAAACAGAAGGTAAATGACAGCACTGGCACAGGTGTAAATTCACCAGAAAGAGCTATAGTCTTTAAATTAAAATAATATTTCTGATCATAATACCAGTGAGGATCTGGAATAATCTGCCATTTGGAGTAGGGGAGACCAAAGAATATATATACCTAACCATTTTAATGCTATTTTAATAGATACTGCCCACTGTCATCCTCAATAAGTGAAAGTACCTTATCCAGAATGCTATACAACCGCTTCTTCCCAGGGTCAGAGTAAGATTAACTACTGAGCGTTTCCACTGTTTGTTTATTTTTTACATTACTCATTACATTTACATTACTCGCCCTTTTCTGACAAACACTTAACATTAGGACTTCTGTCCCTTGCATATTTGAAACTGGGCTTAAGTTGTACTCAGCCCTGCCAGCACATTTTTACACTTGATGCCTTGTTCCCCTTATTAATTTCTAATTTAGAACAATCATGACATTTATTGTGTCATTGTATTTTATGGACTGGATTCTCCTTTTACTTTGCACTTGACTGAAAAAAGAATCCCCAAACATCTGGTTTTGTGATCCAGTTTAACTTCCTAATAAAATAGACTAGTAAAAGTCTAAGAGTGGGACAATCTGAGGGTGTGCCGAAGGAGGAGCAAGCAGCTAGAGCTTCTTTTGCTAACATTTCAGGTGGCATGCTGTAAAGCTATTTGCGGGTATTAGTTGCTTTTACCAAGAGTTTTCTCTGCTTCTGTGCCAAGGAGATGAATAAAGATGACAAACTGTCTCACCTTTGCCTGCCACGTCACAGCAAATCATAATGCCTGCCCAAGCACTCAGAAAATTAACATAATGATCCCAAGCCACAATAACTGCTTCCAGACTGTGCTTAGGGTGAAAGTCACTGCTTCTGTTACAGGGCTGACTGAGTACTGGCAGCTTCAACATCTCCTTGGGGTTACATCTTTAAAAACTCTCAGGTAGTTCAGCCTGAAGCCTTCGACTAGTTTAGAGTCCTTGTATGAAACTGTTCTCCCAAACCCACGAAACTTGAAATACTGAACATGAAATAGGAGAGTCCTTAGGCATTTTTGTTTAAGGAATCAAACATAACAAGATGCTTTGCCCAGGGGCTGGAAAATGACTTGCCCTCAGTGGGACAAATAATGTGGCGTTGCTTATGTGACTGATTTGCCAGCAAGAGCATATTATTGTCTCTGCCTAGTGAGCCATGTGACATTGATATGGTGAGGCAAATGTGAGGGACCCTGCAAAAATGTAACCCCTTCAACTGAATAATCTGTAAAACCTTCAACTTTCCATTTGTTCGTGCAGCTATAACTTACAGTCAACGATCTGTTTGAAGTGTTAAGCTGTATATCCAGGTAACTTGCCATAGGAAAGACATTATGCCACTGAGGCAGCATTCCCAGAAGTCATCTTGTGTGAAAGAGATACTAATCAAAGCAATTCCAGCAGTTCATGGAGGGCAGTAGACTATACTTTATCAAATATTGCTCAAACCAATATGTGCACACTCTCAGCTGTGTACACAAGGGCAGCTCTTGCAATTTCAGTGGGTAAGGAAATGGCCACCTGCACGCAGTTACAAAGCCAAGGTGCTCTGATAACAACTTAGAATCATAGAGTCATAGACTGGTTTGGGTTGGAAAAGACCTTAAGATCATCAAATTCCAATCCCCCTGCCATGGGCAGGGACACCTCGCTCTAAACCATCTCACCCAAGGCTCTGTCCAACCTGGTCTTGAACACCACCAGGGATGGAGCATTTAACACTTCCTTGAGCAGCCTGTTCCAGTGCCTCACTGCCCTCACAGTAAAAAACTTCTTCTTTATAGCTAACCAAATCTTCCCCTGTTTAAGTTTTAACCCATTGCCCCTTGTCCTATCACTACAGTCCCTGATGAATAGCCCCTCCCCAGCATCACTATAGGCCCCCTTCAGATACTGGAAGGCTGCTATGAGGTCTCCACGCAGCCTTCTCTTCTCCAGTTTGAACAGCCCCAACTTTCTCAGCCTATCTTCATATGGGAGGTGCTCCAGTCCCCTGATCATCCTCGTGGCCCTCCTCTGGACTTGTTCCAACAGATCCATGTCCTTTTTATGTTGAGGACACCAGAACTGCACACAGTACTCCAAGTGAGGTCTCAGGAGAGCAGAATAAAGGGGCAGGATCACCTCCTTCGACCTGCTGGTCACGCTTCTTTTGATGCAGCCCAGGATACGGTTGGCTTTCTGGGCTGCAAGTGCACACTGCCAGCTCATGTTCATTTTCTCATCGACCAACACCCCCAAGTCCTTCTCCGCAGGGCTGCTGTGAGAACATTTCCAGTGAATTTCAGCTTGTTAGAGGTGTTCTTTTTTACTTCCAGAGGACATATTATTTGAAGGCTAAGAAAAATGCTTGAAATCATCACATATCACATGAAATGTAAGAATATGGAAATCAAACGAGATTTGTAGCTCATTAAATACCATGTTTCCCCCATTCTTGTTTTGCTGCCTGACTGTGCCTCTGTGCATCACTGTCAGCCAGATGATGAGCTTTCTGAGGCATCCATAGGGCACCCTCTTTGCTCACTTGGCAGTAACTTCAGAGGTTTTTGCCCAGAAAAAACTTATAGTAGCCAAATAAAATAAGCTAAGGAGCAATGAATAATACTTTTACAAGCGAGTTTCACCCTTAAAAATGTTTGTCTCTTCCACCCACAGGAGAACAAGATGATAAGATCTGTGGAGTCCCAAAAATCCTGCAATGAAAGTTGTGAGGTGCCTAAGTTATCCTTATATACACTCACCCTCATTCATCTGCAGTAGTGTGATGGAGACAAGCATCGTTCAACAAAAGATAACAAGACATGGTTCATCAGGATTTATCACATTGAGGCACATGTGACTTATTCAGCTGTGTGCTCTTTTTTGCCTTTTCCTGATTTTTTTTTCTGCATGGGAACTGTTAGACTATTTATGCTTTTTTACATCCCTTGATTTGATTGTTTCATAAGTGAACCCAGGACAATAAGATATTAGAACATTTAAGTGCTTTAACAATTTGATTTAACTTTAGGTTAAGATGTGTCTTCGGTGAGTAAAGTTATGTCTTATTCTTTGGCTTCTCTGTGATTAAGACCTTTGGTGAGACCCATGAGGCCATATCACCTTTTTGCGCTGTCTTCCTTGATAGCCTGATGTAAATCATAAAGTATCAGGTAGAAGAAGGGCTGAGTTAACTTGTTTTGAGTCTTACTCCCAGTGTAGATTTAGGACTTATAATATGGACCCTCAGCTCTCCACCCACTGGCATTGAGATAAGCAGACAGAAGGCACATTTTCTAGTAGGCAAGTCTCCAGATCACAACTATCTTTGAGAAAATGTTTATAGCTGGGGTTATTATAGTGTCATACCTGGGCCCAGACCAGTCAACCTGCAGAGCAGATTGCTTGTCTGTATTTCATTAATGCCTTCAAAGTGCTCCACAAGAGATGAGGAACAAAACCAGCGTCATACCATTTTCCAGAGATATTTTTTAGATTTTAATTTTCAGGCTTAACCACTGATACAAGAAGGAATACATGGTTAATTATTCTTGCTTGGCTGCCTGTTGTTCTAGTGTCAAAAATCTAGTCACTCTATTGGATCTTCATTTTGCAGCTCTGTGAGGCACAAGTTACATCATGTTTACCTTTACCTAAAGACATTCTCAATCTGCAGCTTAATTTTTTGAATCCTATATCATTACTCAAGAGATTGTCTCAGAAGCAATTATATTGTTTCTGAGCCTAGTACATACAAACCCCTCCCTCAACATTTTTTCATTCAATTAATATCAGCAAAACTCAGTAAGTTTTTTTCTTGGCATTAGTCTAAGCCTTTCAAAGTGCTAACTGAAGTTTGCGGTCAGGAGAAATGTAACACCTCACAGACCACTTTTGAGATTTCAAGTACCCTGCTGCTGGTTTTGTCAGTCTAACTTTCTTCCAAGAGCTTCCTAAGTATCTTTCAATGTAGCTGATCTCTATGTTTTTCTCTGATTTCCAGAAACCATGTCAACCTAACCTAATCAAATGTGAAACCAGATTCTTTGAAACAGTTCTCTTTCTCAGGAATGTGTGATAGAATTTTCAATAGGTATGGTTTCAACCTTTTTTGCCCTCAAATAAATTAAAGTGCTTTTTAACACGTACACAGTGCCCTGTGCTGTTGAGTAGATGGCTATATAATATCTGCCTGTCCACTTTTATATCCATTATTAGCGTAACTGAGTTCTTCACAAGCACTGAAGAATAAATTGTTCCTCAGAACAAACTGTGGTTTTGAAGCAGGAACTTTATCATGGATGTGGGTAGAGAATGAACAAGACAGATTAAGGGCTAACCCTTATCTTCAACACAGAGATGAGCAACATCTAGGGGCCCTGAATATGTGGTATTCTAGTCTGCAGGTCAGTCAGCCTGGGGAGAATTAGGCACTCATGGAACTGATCCTGAGAAACCCCTGAAGCTACTAAAGATTTAAATTCAGAAGGAGGTGGAAATTAAATACCCCTGTAGATTTGTGCTCTGATATCTACATTGGGTGAAACAAAAATAATAGAAATGATTCATTAATGAGGTGATTGGTGACAGCCAACATAGGTTCATTAGGGACAGACTATGCCTGACAAATTTGGTGGCCTTCTACAACGTGATGACAGCATTAGTGGGTAAAGGAAAAGAGACTGATACCCTCTACCTGGACTTGTGTGAAGCATTTGACACTGTCTCACATGACTTCCTTGTCTCTAAATTGGAGAGGGATGGATTTGACAGATGAACTGCTAGGTGAATAAGGAATTGGCTGGATGGTCACACTGAAAGAGTTGTTGTCAATGGATTGATGTCCCAGTTGACACCAGTGATGAGTGGTTCCCCTCAGGAGCTGGTACTGGGACTGGTGCTGTTCAACATCTTTGTCAGTGACATGGAAAGTGGGATTGAGTGCGCTTTCAGCAAGTTTGTTGATGACACCAAGCTGTGTGATGCGGTCTACACTGCGAGGAAGGGATGCCATCCAGAGGGACCTTGACAGGCTTGAGAGCCTGTGCCAACCTGGTGTTCAACAAGGCCAAGCGCAAGGTCCTACAATTGGGTAAGGACAATCCCAAGCACAAACACAGCTTGGTTGGAAAATGGATGGAAAGCAGCTCTGCAGAGAAGGACCTGGGGATGTTAGTCAATGAGGAACAGAACATGAGCCGGCAGTGTGTGCTCGCAGCCCAGAAAGCCAACCGTATACTGGGCTGCATCAAAAGGAGTGTGACCAGCAGGTCGAAGGAGGTGATCCTGCCCCTCTACTCTGCTCTTGTGAGACCCCACCTGCAGTACTGTGTCCAGCTCTGGTGTCCCCAACATGAGAAGGATATGGACCTGTTGTAGTGACTCTAGAGGTGGGCTGGGAAGATGACCAGGGAGCTGGAGCACCTCTTCTATGAAGACAGACTGAGAGGGTTGGGCTGTTCAGCTTGGAGAAGGCTCAGGGAAGACCTTAGAGCAGCCTTTCAGTACCTAAAGAGGGTCTACAAGACAGCTGGAGATGGACTTTCTACAAGGCATGTAGTGACAGGACAATGGGGAATGGATTTAAACTAAAAGAGGGTATATTTATATTAGATATAAGGGTGAGGGTGGTGAGGCACTGGAAAAGGTTGCGCAGAGAAGTTGTGGCTACCACATCCCATGTGGCAGCGTTAAAGGCCGGGTTGGACAGGGCTTTGAGCAATCTGTTCTAGTGGAAGGGGGCTGGAACTGGAATCTTTCAAACCCAAATCATTCTACAGTTCTGTGATTTATCCCAATTACCTGAAATTTTTAGATTATACCTAAGGTATAGGAGTGGGAAACATGGTTGAAAGCACTCAGACAGAAGAGGGACCTAAACCAGGTTTCCTATATACCATGTACAGATTTACCCTAGCTATAAGAAGAGCCTTGATCTTTTCCAGTGCTTCCCTGGTTGTTTTACTTTCTAGGATTTTTAGTTGAGCATTTCTGTAGTCTATAGTAGCTCCTTGGCTGTAGGATTGCATCTCTGCTTGTAGCGCAGTAGGTTTGTACAATCTTAGATACATGGGACACTCAGAGACTTAAGATGACTGGGGACTAACCAGTGCTTTGTCAGATCATCTGTAACTCCTACCTGGACTTTGGCCTTTGTTACAGAAACAGAGATATCGTATGTCCCTTGTCTACAGGAACTGAACTGAGTCTTCTTAATGTGATCTGCCTTATCCCTCAACACATTTACTTAATTATCTGTGCCAGTAGAGATCATGAAAAGGAGAATATAGTTTTCCTTGAACTTGTGATTATCTTTCTCAGTATTAATTGGTGTGAAATGGTAGACCAAGTTGAGTGTTTTTTTCATTAAAATCTAGGACAGAAAGCTGAGAACAAGTTAATATTAGTACCTCTATATAAGCCATCTATTTCTACGTGTCCATAGTCTTCAGCCAAAAGTAAGTTTCTCTAATCATGAAGCAAGGTGATTTTGGAGATTTGTTTAATTTTTTTTAATAACCATTTACTTTTACTAATAACTTTGATACTATGAATTATTTTCAAGTTATTTATACTGCTTTTGGTGACATGTTTGCTGGTTTTCAGTATTCATACCATGCTATCAAAGTGAAATTATTTTGTATCTATCTGCTCGAATAAAAAATTACTTCCAAAGTTGTCTTTGCCTCAGTAAACACTTCTGAACATGCCATCTTTGCCATGTCACATGCTCAAGCTAATGTAGCTATAGAAAGACATTGTCTTTTTCACTTTTCTTCTCCTGGTTAAGGTATCTGCAGACTGCTATACTGGAGAGAATATGGATGCTAAAAAATCAGATTAAATTACCTGGAGTAGCACTGTGTAGAAACAAGCATCCGACTAGCCAAGAAGTAACAAGAGCTGGAAGGGCTGAGACTGCTGTCAGCGAAAAGGTTCCCTAATGTCTTGTTAGCCTTCTGTCCTAGCGAAATCTGGCAGTGTGCTGGAGGATACTGCTAAACCAGGGCTTGAGAATCTTAAGCACCTGGGGTGATGGTACAAGAATCACTTATTTCTCTCTAGTAGCTATTTTTTTCATATAAACTCTTTTCTTCACAGGTATCTTTATTACCATTTTCTACCATTTAAAAGGCATTGTTATTTAAAGGACAAATCTCATATTACATTTTCTAGTTGAGTGAATGCAATGCAAGACAGTATGGTTGCGTTGGGGCTCTTAGATTACTTTGTCTGTCTATATCACAGTACTTTTCTTCAATAAATCAGGGACTACACAATTAACTTCAAAAAGTAATATTTTGAATTGATCACTCTATAAAAGAGCATAAGCTAATTAGGCAGCTTTTGAATTATCTTCTTCCAGACAGCCAAGTAGTTTTCACTGATGCCAAAAATGTATTGGGGAAATAACTCCAAATCCAAGAGATACAATTTCACAGCATCTTTGAACTTAGGCTTAGGAGAGCAACCATAGAGAAGGGTGCTTAATTCTGGAAGAGTGACCAAAAAATGGAGTAGAAAACCAGCAACCCAAAAAATTATAAACTGAGCATACAGAAGCACAAATTGGATGTTCAAATTGGATGCTATTTTCTGGCATTTCATAATGCACAGACTTAATATAACATGATGGACTTCATATAACTTAATATAACATAACATTAACATAATGCACAGATGCTGGTATTGCTACACCTATAGCAAGGAAAGTTCCTTTAGAAATATTACACACAAGCGCTGGTCTAGAGTCTCAGTGAGTTTGCGTTCACTAGTATTAAAGATCAAGCATAAAACCTAATCATCTGGTTATAGCCCTGTCCGCAAAACACGGTATCCATTCGTGGCAGAATTACATTTTCTTTGGCTGCACGTGTCCAACAGCTTTTTCTAAGCTTTTTTTAAGGTGCGAATGAGTCGAGAAACATGGACAGATGGTTGCATCAGCTTTCCTCTTCTGTAAATTATACATCTTTTACATGAGAATAGACATTTACATGAGTGTTCATGACATTTCACTCCCTAGTAGTTCTCAGGTGTGTTTCTGAGTAGTAAAGCATGATAGTACAGTCCCTCACATTACCCAGAGAACTCCAATATTGTATTTCTCTGCAGCTACATCTGACATCCGCTACTAACATTGTAGCTGCTTGGTTTGTTTCTAAGAAAATTAAATTAACCCTTGAACTAAAAGATTAATATGCTGTTTTACTGGAGGAATTGTTAATCAAGCCACTTAAACAAATAATTGATTAGTAGTTATGGCATGTTATAGCCAGAACTTATTACTGGTAATAGCTAAGAAGAATTTAGACATAATCTTAAAGCTGAATATTTACCAAAGGGTTTGTTGCAAACATGGAGTCCATTGAAGCTTAATTGCTTGTAATTCGTAAAAATAAGCAGAGAAAAAATGCAGAACATGTAGAATTAACACCTAGCTAGTAGGCAACACCACACAAAACCCACACCAAACATGACATGGCTTTGTGAGTGGCCCTGCCAAGCCAACCAGCTAAAGCAGAGAGCCAAAGAAACCAAGGTCAGCCTCCACACTGATAAAACAGCCACTTCCCGACACAATAAGATGAAAGCCCTGGAAGACTTCTGAGACAGTGCTTTACATTACAGTTGGAAAAAAGGTAAATACTCAAGCAGCATAAATCTGTTAAAGAACATCTGTGCAATCAGGTAACAGAAACTCAACTATAAAAACTATTTCCTACCCACACCCCAGAATATGAGGGGATGTGAGGAAAACAGGTCCTTACTTCACCAAGAAATTAGTGCAGTGATGCTCAGAAAAAGAGAAAAAGACAATTCTCATTTAGATCATAGTTTGCTGCCAAATAAGAAATCCTCAGATTTGTGTCATAGGGGAATAAACACCAGATTTGCTGTAAAGATTTTTCCTCAACAAATATATCAGTGTGCCATATTTAGCTCTTCTTGAGTGATCTCATACCTTAAATTACATTTTTATTTTCTGTAATAATACTCGTATAGTCTGTTCGGCTAGTAAATAATCTGGATTTGTAAAAAGCTAACCAGACTAGAGCTGTAACAACTTAATAGGGCTTCTGGTCTAAATTCAGGGTGTACAGAAGGGCAAAGCAATTGAAAAGTATTGTTAGAGACAAGTGGCTTGTGCTAGTTCCCTTCAAGTTGAATGGAGGGCACAGAGAAATACTGTATAACATGATGGAATAATGGCTCTAAATACAGCTTCAAGGCAAGGCTAGGTTACATTGCAGAAGATTACAAAATGTATTCAAAAGCCGAAAGCTCAGAGAGAGCTCCGCAGAGATGGACCAATGCACACAATAGGCTCTGCATCCCACTGCAAAGTGTTAATCACTTCAGATGGGGCCAGACAGTGGTGCCCATCCTGAAAAATACAGCTGTTATCCTGAAGAAAAGCAGATGAGATGGGAGGATACTGCACACAACAAGGCAAATATGTGCACAACTCACACAACATCTAGGGAGGAAAATGTTATATTGACATTGATACTACTGTCTACTTTTCATCATTACTTTATCAGCAAACTATCTTGTATCCATTTTCCCCTATGGTGAAAGAGGAGATTGGTTTTTTTTTATCTGCTTGCTGTACGAGAACATCATCTGTCCCAGAAATTGCAGGAAGATTGGGAAAGACAATGTATGAAATCAGCAGCAGTGGCTCACCCCAGCCTTGTAAGGGAAGAGAGGAGTTCCCAGTCAGACTGGCAGCAGCATTGTGAGACCTCTCACAAAACCTGATTTATATGCAGCAAGCTCTGAGCCTGACAATGTGAGGAACAGCAGGCCCCAGCTGAAGTCAATGGTGTTATATCAAAGAATAGCTTTGCTCAGACTCGAGAAGGTCCTTAGGCAACAACTTCTTAAAAAAGCAGAACATTCAATTACAAATTGCCTTTTCCCAGAGTTGTCAGGAACTGCAGAGCCGCTGGAAGGCATGCTAAATGCCATATCATGTATACAAGTTACAGAAACGATTTGGGGAATACCCGTAATAGAATATAATTCAATTCAAATGTGAGCAGAAATCTACAGATGTCTGCAGATTCATGCTGGGAAACAACAGGCTAGGTAGGAATTCTGCCAAAAAAAGGGATCCAGAGGTTATGCTAGATCAGGAATGAAATGAAAGTCACCTGTGACACGCTGTCAAGAGAAAGACCAGCATAAGATGAAAGTGAGCTTGTAAGGGAAAGTCATACTACAGCTTGTTTTGCATTGGTAGGACCTCAGCTGGACAGTCATGTTTAGTATGGCACATAAAAAAATTCAGAAGTAAAAGTATCAAACGAGAAGAGTTTAAAAACCATGATTTTCAAGGAAAAAAAATGAAACAGTTGTTGTTTAGTCTGAAATGACTGAACTGACAATAGTCTTCAAAAGCACAGAAGGCTGTGGCAAAGAGGAACATAATCATCTGTTCTAACTCTCTGTGCTGGAACGGTATGGCCAGAAAATATATCAAGAAAACTTCACATCACAAAGAAAAAAAAAAAGGGAGAAAGAAAAATCTACCTTTAGGGACAGTAAAGCATGTTTATGAGTTATGGTTGCTGTGGAGCCACCAGCATCTGAGGTTTTAGAAGCAGAGTGAGACAAAAGATCTATAGAGCTGATCCCTTCTCAGGATGAGGGGTGGACTACTGAGTCTAGGGGTTGTTAAAAGACAAGAATGCCTCCTGCTGCTTTTGGGAAGAGAATACTTGTATTTTTCTGCCAGAATACAGTATTTTAAGGAAAGCTGATCAGCCACATGGTACATAACAGACGTGTGGGAGCCTGACCCCATGGGAGCAGGTTTTTTAGTAGATTTTGTTGTTTTACCAGTCACATTCTCACTGAACTCTGCAGGAACTTGTGGGTGTCCTTATAGATTTCACAAGAAAGGTAATGTTTATACTCATCCAGAGTGGAGCAAGAACTGGTAAAAGATCCTAGAGGAGGTCTGGAACACTAGAAAACAATATTTCACTTTAAACACTCATATTCATGTCTCCTCCTGTAAAGACCAAAGGAAATATATGAACAGAAAACAAATTCCAGGCAGAGAAAACAAACCTCCCTCTTTCTGGCTTATGACTTCTTTGACCAGGGCTTGAGAGGGATTGCTGGTGCAGTTGCCAGCGATTCTCTCATCCTAGCCCCAGCAAATAGCTGGGAGCATCAAAATAACAAGAACAGAAAAACCATTGAACAAGCCTTTTTGGCCAGATGGTAGACATGTAACAGTGTTGCACTTCATTATTTATTCCTATTTTTATGGTTGTTGCTTGTGTTATTCCAGCCCTATAGTCTTCCACTTGTGAGAGACATGAGAGAGCACATAATAAAACTGTCAATGGCGAATTTGTAAGAGACAACACGGGAGTGAAAAACAAGCTATTGTGTCTCTTATACCAACAAGAAACAGGCACAGGAACATTAAGTCTGCAGTTTTCCATGTGAAACCCTGATAGTGCTTTCCAGCTAGTAGGCAAACTCCTGCAGTATGCAAGGGGTTCACTGTGGCAACTTCATATTGAGCTAATTGTGGCATCAAGGTATTTGCAGCTGGTGTGAGATACATCAGTACCTAAACCTGCAGGGGCTCTAAGTTCAGTTTTACTCTTTAGTTTGTACACTACAATTACCATAGCTGTGGTAGCCCGCATGATCTGGCATAACCAGGGCACTCAATCATGCTGGTGTCTGCAGCAATCAGTCTGCCTTGAGATGCTGAAGAACTGAAATGTCTTTCCTCCTTGGTTTCTTTTCACTGCAAATATTAGCAGGTCTGCATCCCTGCTTTTTTTTTTTTTTCTGGTTTGAAAACTTTCTGCATTTGAAACTTCCATGAAAACCACTATGGATAATTCAATCTATAAATACATTTTTAACCCTGTACTGGGAAGAGTTAACTCCCTGTGTTTTTCCCTGAACACTGATAACCTTGAGGGTCATTTACAGAATTTCTTTGGGCATGGCAAAGTGATGCTATGGATGTCACTGGGAGCTGAATGGGGAAAACTTTTTAAGGCATTTTAAGAAATTGCAGGATTTGAGTTTCAGACCAGGAGAAACCTGCTTCTACTTGATTTTTCAGTTGCAATGTGTCTAGCAGTTCTTTCAGTGTGAGATCAAAGTGTAACCTATGAAGTACCAAAAATACATTACCTGTGGCTGGTGTCAAGAAGGTAATGGCAATTTTTCTGACGAGTTCCAGCATTTCATAATCCATGGGTCTCAGTCAGTTTTAATAACAGGGATCACTGAAAGAGCTTTAAACTAGATTTGAAGGTAGAAAGAGATAAAAGAAGCCTTCAAAGAGGTAAGCTTGGGGGCAGCACATCATTGCTGGGGGAAGAGCGTGCTAGTAAAGTACTCTGGTCTGCTGTCTCAGTGGAGGTAGGGGATGGAGATTCATGGGGCAGCAAATATAAAAGGGTTATTGATATGTTAGAAACCATGGAAGCAGCTGAGAATGGTCATGTAGGAATTAGGACTTTATCCCCCCAAAAAGGTGGTGGGATCAACAGCCCAGCTGAAGTCCATCAACACCAGTGCCTGTATCATGGGCAACAAACATGAGGAGCTGGAAGCGATGGTGCAGCAGGAAAAACTATGACATAGTTGCTGTCACAGAAACATGGTGGTATGACTCACACAACTGGAGTGCTGCGATGGATGGCTATAAACTGTTCAGAAGGGATAAGCAAGGAGATAGATGTCATAGCCTTGTATGTTAGAGTGGCTTCATTCTCTAGAGCTTATTGTCAGTGATGATAGGGTTGCCTGTTTATGGGTAAGAATCAGAGAGAAGGCCAACAAGGCAGATATCACCTTGGTAGTCTGTTACAGACTACCCAACCATGATGAAGAGGCAGACGACATCTTCTATAAGCAGCTGGGAGAAGTCTCACGATCACTAGCCCTTGGGCTAGTTCATGCGGGACTTGAACTTACCAAATGTCTCCTGGAAATGCAATACAGCAGAGAGAAAAGAGTCCAGGAGGTTCCTGGAGTGTGTGGAAGAGAATTTCCTGACACAGCTGGTGAGGGAGCCAAGTAGGGGAGGTGCTGAACCTTTTTGTGAACAGAGAAGGACCTGTGGGTGATGAGGTAGTTGGAAGCTATCTTGGGCAAAGCTCCTGAAATCACGGAGGGTTAGAATTAGATGATATTTAAGGTCCCCTCCAACCAATTCTATTAGTGTATAAAATGAGAAATAAGGAGGGTGGTCAGCAGAAGTGCTACCTTGGACTTATGGAAGGCAGACTTTTGGCCTTTTTAGGAGCCTGGATGACAGAGTCCCTTGAGAGTCAGTTCTAAAGGAGTTCAGGAAGTTTGGACATTCTCCAAGAAGGAAAATCTCAAGGAACAGGAACAGGCCATCCCATGTGCCAAAAGATGAGCTGGCAGGTAAGAACGGTGGCTTGGCTGAACAGAGAGTTTTGCTGGAGCTCAGGATAAAAAGGAAAGTTTATGACCCTTGGAAGAAGGGGAAGACAACTCAGGAGGACTACAAGCGTGCTGTGAGGTAATGCAGGGAGACAATTAGAATGACCAAAGCCCAGCTAGAACTTAATCTGGCTACTGCCATAAAAGACAATAAGAAATGCTTCCAGAAATGCATTAGCAACAAAAGGAGGACTAAAGAGAATTTTTGCCAATAAGAAATTTGAGTACTGTAGTTAGAAATTTATTTATAAGAAAGTAAAGATGTTGAACTTTCTTATACAGAAGCAAAAGGGAATGGGGCTGGTCAAGATGAGAAAACAAACAAAAATATCTTCTGATGAAAAAGAGAGATAAGAAACTTTCTGTCTCCCATTTCAGCTGACTTTATTTTCAGGGAAAAAACAGACTGAGTGGTTATACAGCACTGCCAGGTTGTTACTTCAGTCTCTTGACTGTCATTTTGATGCTTTCTGAGGTTAAATTCCAGGAACTTTATTTTAAAGTGCAGTAAGTGATAATGTGAATGAAAGCAATACTATTCTTTATATCCAGTAAGTACAGAGGTTTGGTATGGGCTTCTGGACTGCCTGGGAGCAGTCCATGGAGGAGCAATTGAAGCTCTTGGGCAGACAGTGCTGGGTGGATTCCTACAGGCATAGACTTCTCTGCTATTGCTCTTGTTTGGAGGTAAGGACACACAGACCCCTTCCCAATGCATTCCTAACACAAAAGGTGTCCTTTTTGTTGCTGGAAATCAGGCAGCCATATAAGCACTAATGACAGTAGAAGCTGGTGGTAGCACCATACATGGGGCTAAACCCAAAGTAGAGTTTTCTTTAAAACTAGAATACCTTTTCTGCAATGAAATACAAACAATGAAAGCCTTTTAATGAACCTTATTTTGCTCATCATAAAGTCCTAACACCAAATACACACAAATCAGCTCTGTCCCTGGGTTAGAAGTGCTACAGCCTTGCTGTTTATAGCTGCAGGGAGGTGATTTAGTGTTTCCTTTATGAGCACTGGTGTTGTGCAGAACATACAGTGACGAGATACTCATGCCTTGATCTACCTGATGTAGATTAAAGAAGGTTATTTGTCAAAACTCAATCAATCAAACTGGTTTGCTCTTTTTTTTTTTTCAGTAGGAGGACATATCTTTCATCATATATTTGTTCCACACAATCACCTTCACTTAGGACTTGGGAAGCAGTTGTGCAGACCTTTTGGGCAACATTACTGCCTATCTGTCCTTCACAAAACCCCAGTAAAAACATTTCCTAACCATAAACAAGGAAAAGTATTTACTCTGTTCTACCAAGTCCTCCTTAGATCCCAATTTCACAAATCCTATCTGCAGCTAGATACAGAACTCTGAGGAATAACTCACAAAGTTTGCCAAAACCACCTACTTGGTTGAAGAAGTATCACTAAAACTCTGAAAAGTTCTTCTTCCTTTTTGAGCTGCAGTGTGCAGATTGCAGGCCTGGCTTTATTGAAAATTACCTATGAAAAAAAGTGTTAAAATGTAATACAGCAGTAAATGCCTGTGTTTGCTTCAGGTAGTTAGCAGTTTCAGCTTCGATTCTAGGCATAGAAAACTTGTGGTGAATTTAATCACATCATTCCTCAGCATGACAAGGCTCAGGAGCAAAGGAAGGAAGTGAATAGGCATAAGGACAGGTCATCGAATCACTTTTCTGCAGAATAAACCCCAGAGATGCAACTAGTTCCACTCCCATGACCCTGCCAGGATTGGAGTCATGCCAACCCCAGAAGAAGAAACCAGACATCAGGCTGATAAACGTAGATAGTGGCTTTCTTTGATGCTTCAAGATGGTGGGACAGGTAGCTGGAATGTTTTCTTTTTTGAAGGGTAAAAACAAGACAACCTTTAGACCATTCTGAAATGAGAGGCATTTGGGAGACAGTAAACAGGTTTAACATGGGAAAGCCAAGAAACCAGAGCTGAAGGTTATATTTTTATATGTCTCTGAAGGCTCAATCACTATAAGGCCAGAGCAGCTGAGAACTGGGGTAAGGAGCATCAGCAGCCATGTCTGTGCAGAGCTGGAAGGAACGCTGGCCTGAATGGGGCAGCAGCCAGGGCTGAGTCCTGTCCCTGAGCTGGGTTTGAACTCCAGGGCTGCTGGGTCAGATTCCCTACTCCATTTTCAGAGCTTATGCATGCACAAAGAGGCCATTTACTCAGAGGCATCTATCAGAAACCTCTGGCTTCATCCTTTTTGAGTGAGGAAAATACAGCACAAGCTCTGTGCAAGGCTGCAACACTGGCTGGCTTTTGGAATTAAGAAATATTTGCATCAATGAAAAAATAATGAATGAAAACAGATGTCATTGTAAATAATTATTTTTTTTACACAAATATGATTGAATCTAATACAACTCCAAGAACAAGGAAAAGAAAGAATCAAAATAGATCAAAATATATATCATTTACCTATGATCTATTAAATTGATCCATGGCAATTAAAATACGAAAAAATACAACTCATAGAATCATAGAATAGTTAGAGTTGGAAAGGACCTTAAGATCATCTAGTTCCAGTACCCCTGCCATGAGAAAGGACACCTCACACTAAACCATCTCACCCAAGGCTCTGTCCAACCTGGCCTCGAACACCACCAGGGATGGAGCATTCACAGCTTCATTGGGCAACCCAGTCCAGTGCCTCACCACCCTCACAGTAAAAATCTTCTTCCGTATATCCAATCTAAACTTCCCCTGTTTAAGTTTTAACCCATTACCCCTTGTCCTATCACTACAGTCCCTGATGAATAGCCCCTCCCCAGCATCCTTATAGGCCTTCAGATACTGGAAGGCTGCTATGAGGTCTCCACGCAGCCTTCTCTCCTTCAGGCTGAGCAGCCCCAACTTTCTCAGCCTATCTTCATATGGGAGGTGCTCCAGTCCCCTGATCATCCTCGTGGCCCTCCTCTGGACTTGTTCCAACAGTTCCATGTCCTTTTCATGTTGAGGACACCAGAACTGCACACAATACTCCAGGTGAGGTCTCACAAGAGCAGAGTAAAGGGGCAGGATCACCTCCTTCGACCTGCTGGTCATGCTGCTTTTGATTCAGCCCAGAATACAGTTGGCTTTCTGGGCTGCAAGTGCACACTGCTGGCTCATGTTCATTTTCTCATTAACCAGAACCCCCAAGTCCTTCTCCACGGGGCTGCTCTGAATCTCTTCTCTGCCCAACCTGTAACTGTGCCTGGGATTGCTCTGACCCAGGTGTAGGACCTTGCACTTGGCATGGTTAAACTTCATGAGGTTGGCATCAGCCCACCTCACAAGCATGTCAAGGTCCCTCTGGATGGCATTCCTTCCCTCCAGCGTATCAACCGAACCACACAGCTTGGTGTCATCGGCAAACTTGCTGAGGGCGCACTCAATCCCACTGTCCATGTCAGCGACAAAGATGTTGAACAAGACCAGTCCCAACACCACTTGTTACTGTTTTCTAGGGCTATTTCCCATGGTACCTTACTCAGGAGGTTCCTGAAGAGGCCAAAGTCTGCGCTCTTGAAATCCAAGGCAGTGAGCTTGTTGCATGCTCTTCTCACTGTCCTGAGGATCTCAAATTTGACCATCTCATGATCGCTGCATCCAAGACTGCCCGGCAGTGCCACATTTCTAACCAGCCCTTCCCTGTTGGTGAGCACAAGGTCAAGCATGGCACCTCTCCTTGTCATTTCCTCTATTACTTGCAGAAGGAAGTTGTCTTCCACACACCCAAGAAACCACCTGGATTGCTTGTGCTGGGACTTACTGTCTCTCCAACAGATATCAGGGTGGTTGAAGTCCCCCATGAGAACAAGGGCCTTTGAGCATGAGGCTGTTCCTATCTGTCTATAGAGTCCTTCATCCACACGGTCCTCTTGATCAGGTGGCCTGTAACAGATCCCCACAATAATGTCCCCCATCACTGTTCTCCTTTTAACTATGACCCACAAAGTCTCTGTTAAATGCGCACCTATCCCCAGACAGAGTTCCATATTCTCAAGCCTATCCCTAACATAAAGGGCAACTCCCCCTCCCTGTCTGCCGGGCCTTTTCTAAAGAGCCTGTAACCTTCCATTCCAACACTCCAGTCATAGGAGCCATCCCACCCTGTTTTTGTAATGCCTATTATATCATATACCCACAGGCATGCACACATCTCTAATTCCTCTTGTTTGTTCCCCATGCTATGGGCCTTTGTGTAGAGGCTTCTGAGCCGAGCTCCAGATGAAGCCAGCTCATTGGCTGGAGTGGCTGGCATATCTCTGCATTGCTCCAAGCATTTATTATAGGTGCTGGCAACTGATTGGAAGTGTTGGGATGGAATGGTGCCCCCCTCCACCAACACATCTAGTTTAAAGTTTTCTTGACCAGCCTGGTAAGCCTCCTACCAAAAGTGCTCTTCCCCTTCGTTGTCAGACGAAGGTCATTTGACCTTCTGCTGTAAATCTTCATCAGGTTCTCTGCTTCCCTTCCTCTTGTCTTTTCCCAACCTAAACAAGCTCTGATGGACTCACAGCTATCCCAAAATCATAGAATGGTTTGGGTTCAAAGTGACCTTTAAGAACATCTAGTTCCAACCCCCCTGCCACTAGCAGGGGCACCTTCAACTAGAACCAGGTTGTTCCAAGCCTTGTCCAACCTGGCCTTGAGCACTTCGAGGGATGGGGCAGCCACATTAAATTCAACATCAAACTCTGATAACCAAGGGTTTACTGAAAAAAAAAGGTTCAAGGTAGGAAACAAGAGAAAAAGAATTTGTAGTCATGTATCTAGAAAGAGAATAATATGACAATAGGTGAAGTAGATCAAGAACAAACCATTGCATTCCTGGAGTGTTCGATTTAGGAGTGACACCAGATGTATTTTAAGACTTAAGTGTTTCCATGTTCAGAGCTTTAAAACATTTATATTGAATTATACTTGAGGAGTGACTTCTTTTATAGAGCTTCATTTTGATCTAACTATAAAGAATTAATATTGTTAAGAGAATTTTCTAGGCAATTTTTAACTCTGCTGTGTCAGATGGCAAAGATAATTTTTCAGCTACATAAGAATGTTGTATTCTGCAGCCTCCAGCCTTTCCAAGTAGGAATGGGCCTGTATTTGCCTGTATTGGGGCTTTTGCTTGGCTGCTTGTTCTTTGGTTATTTTCCTTTGCTGGGAAAATAAAATAAACAAACTGGAAAACTGCTGTATTTAGATGAGAGGGAAGTGATTAATCAAACATCTAGAAACCATGCATAAAATTTAATAGATTTCCCAGACTCACCAAGGGAAAAGCAAAATGTTGACATCTCTGCAGATTTCTTGCATACTTTCAGTTACTGGAAAACAAACCAGAGTCTTTACAAACGTGGCTGGTCCAGGATTCCAAATAGTTGCTTTAGATAAGTACAGATAACGCTTTCAATCACCAAGGCTTGTAAATGCATATAGAAGTATCCACAATATAACCAGAGGGTTATAGAATTACAGAATAACTTAGTTTTGAAGCAAGCTCAACAGATCATCTGGACTAGCCTTCTGGTCAAAGTAGATCCAAATCCTGTTAAGGTGGTTCAAGGCTTCGTCCAGTCAACTTTTTACAACCTCTGTGAGCAGCTTGGGTCAGTGTTTGAGCACGTCCAGCAGGAAAATACATTTCCTAGTATCTAACCTGGATTTACCTTCTTGTGTCTTGTGTTCATTGCCCCTTATTCTCCTTGTGTGTTTAACTGTAAGTCTGAAAGTTTTTGAGAGCATTTAACTGTAGCTTTTGGGTGGTTTCACTGCAGTTGTACTTTCATTTGATGGTCTGCTTTATAGGAAAAGTTGTATGCCCTAGGCACCATAAAAATAATATAAGGCTGATTGGGGTGTGAATGTGTATGTATAATATATACATCTATATAGTATATACATGTGTCTATATGAATCTGTCTGTAACATGTATAAATTTATCTGTACATATGTGTTTCTGTATAAAACACTATGTGTGTTTGTGTCTGTATGCATGTTTCCCCAGCATTGCTCAGTGACATGAGGCCCCATAGGGCCCGGTTTGAAAGGGCTGCTCAATCAGTCCATCACTTGCTTTTTAAGCAAAACCGGGGAATTACTGCCCCAGCGTGGTGGATTGTGCTCTTGCAGGTGCCTTGAAAATGCAGGTCTTGAATTCACTGAACTTTTTCCCAGTTTCATCCTTGAAGCTTTGTCCTGTTGATATTAGGTTCAAGCAGCATTTTAGTTTACTTTGTAGTTCAGTTTGCCTGAATCTCAAATAATCGATTTGCTTTCTAATTAAGCAGCTCCAACAGTGCCATGCATTTTTTTTTGTTGTTGTTGTTTAAGAAGTCACACACAAAATATACTGTAAATGAATACAAACAGATCAACGCAAGTTGTTTAAACATTTGTAGGAAGTGATGTCTGTGCTTGAGATTTTCTATGGTTTTCTCAGTCAGCTTGTGCCAGAGAGACCTCCTGGAAGCACTAACTCTAATCACACTGCATTTTCCCATATTTTTTCATTCTATTGTAGAAAAGGGGTATCATAGGTCCATGTTACCCAAAGGATGAGCATTGATAGCCATGTAGCAATGCTTCCCTTAGATGTCTGTCATTCTTGCACCTGCATAACTGATATAAGGCCTTATTGTACACATTTATAGGATTTTTGGTGGATTTATCTGTCCTGAGTGAGCTATATGGAGTCAAATGACAGCACTGTGGGCATTACAACAGTTATCTCATGCCACACAAACATCCTATTTCTATGTCAGGTCTGTACACTTCAGGTAGGAATACTCTTGAACATACTTTGATGGTACACAAGGGCTCTGTATCCATCTGCGGCTTTTTTCTAACAAACACCTTCATCCAAATAAACTAGGTGGGGTGCAGGTTTTAGCTTGCTTAGCGCTTGTGTTCACGCTTGGCAGGCAGGTTACATGCACATTCCTGAGAAAATAAAGCTCATGGCTGCAGGAATAGGGAGTGAGCCACCAGACCATCAGGGGCTGATGCCCAACCAGGACATCCATCACATTCATCTGTGCCACAGCCTGAGAGTACAGGTAAAATATGAACCAGGTGATAAAGTTTGAATTTTATAGAGGTACACCTGATGAAGGTGATTTATCTATATTAAGTTGTTTAGAGCCAGTTGCAGTGCTAAGGATAAACCCTTTTACACTGTAAACAAGAAGAAATAAGAATGAGGACAGTGGTTCTGATTTACAGAATTGAGTTTCCTCAGACAAGTGGGGGTTTTTTTGTCTTTTTTCCCTTTCTTATAGCAAGGTTTCTGGACAGCTGATGTGCTTAATGCAATTAGCCATGACATTGATAAATCTACTGCACAAAGATAAGTAAGTTATATTATAATAGTTACTAAATCAATACATCTATTTCCTAACAGTACTTGTTAATTCAAACCTCTGGCCACCGTATAATGAGTTTATGTTGGCAGGGACAAGGCACTGCCGTGGGACATTATTTTTTTAAGCTCATTGTTACTTAGGAAAAGAGTAGATGAGGTAACATGGAAATACAGTTGGGAAATAAAATTGTTAAAATATTTGATTTATTGGAAAGAGAATGATTCCTCATGTATTTACATACCCAGTTAAGACGTTTACAGGGATGGACTCAGCAGAAGATATTGGTTATCGGGACTCACATAAAACAGTGTTAGTGTACCAAGAGAGAATCAAATTCTCATAAACTGGAGAAAGATTCTAGGCAATGTCAGATCCTCTCTTTGATCCAGACAGTAATTGTATGCATTTTCGATAGCACTACAAAAATGTGGGTTTGCAACTCAGCTGAGTTAATGGTGAGTTGTTAATGTTTTTTCTGCCTGTTGTTCATGTGTGAATACCCACTACCATACAGTTTTTGGCAAAGAAGGAATTACACATCTAACTCTCCTGAGATGTCTGGTGGACCATACACCTCAGAAGTTGTCAGAAGCTCTTTCAGACAGTCACTACTACTAGAGCTATACTGGAACTGCACCTCCACTTGAAGGCAGGATATACCTCTGAAGCACCATTCAGGCAGTAGAAGCCTGAGTTGCGTGGATGCCCTGAGGAAGAAGGTGCTGGTGACTGGTGCTTGATTTCACTGATGCTGATGACAAGGGGTTTATGGCAATGGGTGGGGCTTGCTTGAGCAGTGGAGAGAAAGAGGCATTTTGAAAGGACATTCTGCTGGCATATTTTAGACATCTAAAATTGTGCCTTCGAATTTTCTATGTGTTTTCAGAGACTGGAAAAGGAGCCTGGATGGCTTGACGAGTTATCTGCGTATCTAACCCAGAAGAGACAAAATCACCAGACATGTGGAACATTCATGGGTGGTTAAAGGTAAAAGTTCCTTAGGCTCTTTGGGAGTGATTTCATTTTTATTTCCTCCCATTCTGATACTGAGAAATCTTTCTTGGTCAATCCAGGGCTTGGCTTTACCAGTGTTGACAGTACTACAGTTAACAGCCTCCTGTAGGGTAGGTACTTATCTCTGTGTAGCAGAGAGATGTCTCTGACGAATGGGTGTGGCTTTATCAGGCAGTTTAGTTTCCCCAAATAAATTGCAAACCAAAGTGTAAGGTCCGTTTCAGAGGGAAGCAACCCTAAGCACATAAATTATGCTGACAAATTCAGCACAAGGTCACTTCTAGGAGAAATATTTCCTTTTGAAAAACAGAACTACCACCTCAGAAGAGATCACACATGTTCTAGCATAGCTGCCCAAAGTAGCCTTACATCTTTTACTACCAACATGGTTAGATAGCAAGCTGATATTGTACCTTATTTTCTGTTTGCCAGAAAGGCTTGCTCATGATACACAGTTTTTTAAACAATTTACTGTGTCAGTGACTTTTCTCCATCCAGAAGTACGTCATGAGCCTTAATATACCAGGGGGAGATTGGAACTGAGTAATTGGGCTACAAATAGGACTGGCTCAGTAAGTGTTTTAAATGGAGTTTTTAGAACTGCAGTTCTCAAGAATAATCCCATAGCAATGCCTTTTGCTGTGAAGATACTCAACCCACAAAACCTTGTGGTTTTTCTGTATTGAAGTGGATTACACCACTGGAGTTCTTGTATATCTTATTAGATCTTTTCTGAAAGCAAGGAAATTCTCCCTTTGAGAAAGGATTGAAGTTCTGTCTCTTATAAATTCCTCAAAGTACTAATTTGACCATTTTTACATCAGTATCATTCTCCTCTGGCATAAATGAAGAAGCTAAGGAACAGAGTTGAAGTGGCTTGACAAAGGTCATGGGAAAATAAATTTATTAGCAGAAATCCATTCACTAGCCAAGAGCCAAATCCATTCACCAGCCTGCAGTCAAAAGGTTTCTGGACTACTTATCCTTTTACTTATGCCCTTTACGACAGAATGTGCAAACCTACCAGAATATGCTCCTTGTTGTTTATAAAGCACAATCAAATATCAAAGTGATATCAGTTTTCAGACATAAAAATGCATACAAATATTGCTATTGGTAATTTATGTGTTTAACTGTACTTTGCATAATATATGATCTAATCTTTTTCAATTACTTTGGTTGGAGATCCATCACTGTTGTGGTTTAAGCTCAGTCATAAATCAGCCATGCAGTCCTCGCTCACTCCCCACCCCTTTCCTCCCCCCCGCTCCTGAAGGGATGAGGAGGAGAACCAAAAGAATGTAATTCCCATGGGTTGAGATAAGAGCAGTCCAGTAACTAAGGTATAACACAAATCACCACTGCTACCATCAATAATAATAACGATAAGGGAAATAACAAGGGAATAGAATACAACCGCTCACCACCCACTGACCGATAACCAGCCCTAGCGAGCAATGATCTTGCCCTTCCAGGTAACTCTCAGTTTACCTCCTGGACATGACGTGCTGTGGTATGGAATACCTCTTTGGTCAGTTTGGGTCAGGTGTCCTGTCTCTGTCCCCTCCTGGCTTCCCCTCCTCCCTGGCAGAGCATGAGACTCTTGGTCAGACTAAACATTTGAGCAGTAACTAAAAACGTTGGTGTTATCAGCACTGTTCCCAGGCCGAAAGTCAAAAACACAGCACTGCACCAGCTACTAAGAAGGAGAAAAAATGACTGCTACTGCTGAACCCAGGACAATCTCTTAAAGGAGCAAAGACTAAATGTCAAGGAGCTGAACGACAAAATATTGAAAAGGTTAAAACAAAACCAGATGCTACTAAAATACAATTGATTGGACACAGAAAGCACTAGAAGACTGTGATCCCTCTGATCCCTACTACACTGTCACATGAAGGATGGTGACAAGAATATAAAGAGATACAGGATACTTGTGTTTTGCAGCAATGGAAATAAGAGAACAAATGAAATATTTTGAGCTACTCAAGGTCATACACACCAGGGAAGAACAGTGTATCACATGGGATTCCCTGGCCTTCTACGCGTGTGGAATTTAATGTACTCTCCTCAGCCTCACCTAACTTCTCTTTTGATATGAGCTCCTGAAGTACAAGTATTTTTCCAAACACAAACTTTTACATTTGAGTTCTATTTTCCACAGGCTGAATTAAAATTTAAGCAGGAACATAAATGCTTGGAAATATTATACACCAGGCATTTTCTAATTAACACTTTTTTTAAAGTGTTAAATACTTCCATGAAAACTGAGCAATTTTCAACATAGAAACAATTCTCACTGTTCTGTAAATGAGCACAGTTGCACATTATGTGGAATATTAATTATAACGTTCAGCCACAAATATCAGGCTTGAGGGAAATCTCTGAGAGGCAACTAAAAGATTTCATTGGTCAAAACTGCATTTTGGGACTCAGCAGTTATGATAACCTGTTCTTAGTAAATTACATGATACAGCTGCTATAGATGAAGTACTGCCAAGATCAAACTGTACTTTGTAAATTTTAAAGACATATATATAGAGATGCTCACCATATAATGTATGTAATATGTATGTAATAATGTCCCAGAGTAAAGAAAAATTGCACTCATCTGCAGTTCCTAGGGGATGGGCTGGATTCTTCTTGAGGCAGATTAGATCCTGCTTCTCTCAACAACAGGCCTCATTGGTTCAAGCACTTGCAAGTAAATGAGCATTTGGGATGGGTCATGGCTCCGAAGTATACTGCAGTGCTCATTCCTGCCAAGTTGGGATTACTCACACTTCATTACATTTTATATAATTGCAACAGCAACAGTTGCAAAGGCTTCTTTAGAGTAGTTTGAATGAAATGTTCCCTTCTACTATATGCCTTACCTGGGATACTTGCCTACCATAACATGAAACAAAATCATGCCTTTGACCATTTCAGTCCACTGAACATAAAGATGACCTCTGATGCAGCAGTCCTTATGGCTAAAACCAGATAAACCTGTAAATCCCACCTATAAAACTAGTAAGATTCATTGGCTTGCCCTGGAAGTGCTCTAAAATATGGTGAAATACAGAAGATTTTAATCTGGAATACCCAGATCTATATGTGAAACCCTGTACTTCTTACTCAGAACCTGTTACTGTACATCTTGAGTACCTTAAGCTTGCATTGCAGTATTAGTTTCTAATATCTGCAGTCCTCCATGATGCATGAACTTTTCCCAGTAGTTAGGGATACTCGGAAATTATAAAGAAGTTATAAAGGCAATACTTCTTCATAGTAGGTCTGGTTTTGATGTGTAAGCTGCTGCTGCAGAAACTGTGAATTGCTGAGATCAAAAATATAACTATTTAAGAAACCACTGACTAGGCAGCAAGACTATCTTGCTAATAGCTCACCAAAAAAAAAACAAACCAACCCCCAAAAAAACAAAAACAACCCTGGAAACACTTCCTCATCAAAGTTATGTCAATCTTGTCTTTCTAGAAACTAGGAGAACTATGCAGGATGCAAAATGTCTGTTACCTATTACAGATGTTCTGAAACATCTAGCATCAGTCACCGCTAGTCACAGCGGACAAAATATTTGTCCTCAAGTCTAATTTCATATGAAGAAACCTTCATTCCTTCTGTGAAACCTTTTTTGTACTAGTGTTGCTAGCAAATTATTTAATCATATTTGTCTCGCTGCTGTCTTCCAAGCAAGAGCAGACAAAGGCTCCCAGTGAAGGACCAACGTGTTCATACAATGCATCACAAAGGTGTTTTTAGTCTGGTACCTTTAATTTTTTTATCAGAATAATATATTTGATATTGTGCTCATTTTAAATACTACATTGCTTGTCACACTACATTTGGCAATAGACCTCTTCAAATATATTTAACAAATTTTTCCATGAATAATAAGTACATATAAAATATCTTCATTGAATTAAAAAATCCATATGTATTTTCTTCATGAAATACAATATATACATTATGATCTTATAGTTTAAAGGTAAGTCAAAATTTGGGCTTAAACAAATTCACAGTGTACATTTTACCTCTGTAGTAAAAATTTTCACTTTAAAAGTGCCTGGATCTTAAACTGTGTTTATGTGTTTCCCTACATTGGGTTTATGAGGGTTTTACCATCATCTAGCACAGGACCATACATCCAAATTGTACATTTCAAAGACAAAAAATAAAGATGTTTTAATTACTGAAAATGGACTTTAGACTGTCCTTGTTACCTGAAGTTCTGACCAACAGATCTTCCGAAGAGCTTGCCAAAGGTGGGAGACCTGCTTTGAACAATATGGCCTCTGACATGCTCATTCAATAGAGCCGTAGTAAGTTCTTACGGCTTCACAAAACCTGGCCCAAAATGCTCAACCCGGAGCTCAAAATCTGCGGCCAGTCTTGGCCAAGGGAGATGGGCAGGAACTATGCAGGAGACGAACAGCAGTGAAGTTGGGGTCACACTGCCTTCCAGCCCAAGATGACCCCAGCCACCTTCATTTTCCACACAACATCTGACACAGAACCCGAATGCTTCTGCCGAAGACCAGCCAGTTGGGTCATCTCAGAGTCTGCGTACCCCCTGTAGATTACTGCAGGAAATGCTGCAGGGTACGAGGTAATGCTTTCTCATGATCAAAGGTGCTATGACATTGGCTATTCTGTAGCTCAGAGCTTTTCAGGTCCGCACACTATGGTTTTTAGTACTAACTGCTCTACTACCTGTGAAAATCTTACTTCCCTTCTCCCTCAGAGGAAGAAGCCTTACAAGTTTCTAAACCCTGAGTTCATAACTCAGCCCATAGGACATGGATTGTTCCACATGCTCCACCTGTGGCTAAACTAACGGGCCAAGCAAAAGGCTGAGCAGCTCCTCCATGACAAACCGTGACACAATCCCTCAGGGCAGGCTGAACTCCACAGCAGCTTGCACTGCTCTCCAGGCAGGACACAGCACCCCACCTCCACTTGTCTCCACGTGATTTCAAAACCTGTTCTAATGCACTCTTTTTTTTTTTTTCCCTGAAAATGCACAGTGATTTCACTAACAATTTTTTAAAAACAGACTGTCAGTAAATTCATCTAGAAACTAATCTAAATCCATTAAAAAATAACCTCCAGCCTCAAAGAGAGAAGTGGAAACATTCCGTTACGTTCCACAATAAGTTTCACAAAGCTGACTGAAAAGCAATTACTGACAAGCCATTTTCAGCCTTGCTTCCTAAACATACAAGGCTTTTACAGGAGCATTATAAATCTTAAAGTTCTTGTTACAATTTCTCACAGCCCTTTCACTAATTTTAACTAGGCTTGAAGAGGAACAGAGATCCCCAATGTAATATATGCTTCTAAGAGCCCCAGAATTGCTGACTGTCAGAAGGGAGAAACCAAATTACTCTATTAACTGAGGAGGAAAAATAAACAAAATTTAGCCAGATCTATCTGGAGAGACAGAAACTAGCTGACTGTCCTGCATGGATGTACTAGCTGGCTAGTTACACACCTACCAGCCAGGCATGGCACGGGCTACCTCTTCATCAGTTTAACAGACATAGAAGAAGTATTGCAGTGGGTAGGGTGGAAGCATTTGAGGCTTCTTTTGATGACATGGAGGAAAGATTCTTCACCGAATGATTCTTAGGGAATACAGCACAAGAGCTGAGCTTTCTTCAAAGGAAAAAACACAAGGGATGCAAACCCAAAGATGATATTTCATGAACTTTTGAAATAACATGGTTTTGTTTGCTAACGATAGATCTGAACAAACTTCAAGGATTTAAACAAGTTGAACTGCGGGAAAACATGGTCTCCAATGCATGACATTCCCAGAATTCAGAGAGAGGGCTTGCATCTAATATTTTAGTATCTTCTACCTTAAATAAACCTCTTACTGGCTTTACATTCAAACCCTACCCTGCAGTTTGGGAGTTTTAGTTCAACACATGAAAGCTGAAGAACTTGGAAATTCTGGAGCAGATTAGAACTTCAAGGATTAATTATTTTTGATTAAATAATTTTTCTTTAGCCCTCAGCAATAGCTTTTCATAAACTTGGTGAAAAATATTTCTTTCCTAATGTGCTAACTCCCATTGGAACCTAGGTATCTTTCAGGATACTCCAGTGGTGACAAGAATAAGCAGGGAAAAGTGTTAACACAGTGTGTGAATATTCTGCTATCTACCTCTTCAAGGAAAAGTTCAAATAAATTATTACATTTGTAAGAAAGGCAGATAACTGCTTTTTTTTTTTTTTTTTTTTTTTTTTGCTAGTTGGGAATGCTTGAAAAATTAAATAGCTTATTCTGATATAAATACATAAAAGCCTGGAATTTTCCTCTTTTGCTTCACTAAAATATATGTAAGAACATCTATAAAAGGAAATTTGCAAAAATAATCAGTTAATGTAGGAAAAGTTAAGATTTATGCTTTTAATCTTTCATGACTGGGCTTATCAAGATTCCACTGGAATTCTAAAAGAGGTAAATGGAATATTAAAATTATCTCAAATTGAGTATTCTTCAGCAGGTAAAGAATAAATATCTTTATTCAAGTGGTATCTCCTCTCTGCTGCAGACACAGGGGGTTTGCCACTCTGTTTTTTCAATAAAGAATTGGAATGATTTAATTTCTGAATCTGTTGTAGAAATGTGAGCTAGACTTGAGCAAAACAGAAATATGGCTTTAAGTGAATTGTTAATGTTCTGTGGCATTTCTTCAACATTTAGGTTATCTCTTGCTTTCTTCTCCCTTAGAGTCAATTGAGAGTTTTTCCCCAAGTTTCCTTATAAGTTCTGCCAGATCTTCAGAATTTTGAGATTTTTCCTCAAGGAGTTCATATCGAAGACTTGAGATGTCCTGTTTAATTTCCTTCAGTTCACCTGTAACAGACATCAGAAGACAACACTATTAAGAAACACAGAGAAAAAAGGAGCATATTCAAATATCTCAGTTATCAAGAGCCTTCTCTGGATTTCTTTGCTGAAACACAAGAAGCAGATTTCTGCTGCTCATTGGTGAATGGTGTCTTAGGGATAGGAAAATGAAAATGCAGTTCAGAAATCAAATCTGAAGGCAAAAGTGTGAGAGATCACATGAGTTCACAAAACTCAAATGATAAGTTAAATGGAATCTGCTGTTCTGCTGCAAGAGAGATCATAGAATCACAGAATCATTTAGGTTGGAAAAGACTGAAGATCTCCGAGTCCAACTGTTAACTTAGCAGTACCAAGTCCACCACTAAACCATGTCCCTAAGGGCCACATCTACACGTCTTTTAATATGTCCAGGGGTGGTAACTTTACTGTATCTCTGGGCAGCTCGTTCCAACGCTTGACAACCCTTTCAGAGAAGAAATTTTTCCTAACCTACAATCTAAACCTCCCCTGGTGCAACTTGGGGCCATTTCCTCTTGTCTATTGCTTGTTACTTGGGAGAAGAGGCTGACACCCACCTCTCTACAACCTCCTGTCAGGTAGTTGTAGAGAGTGGTAAGAATCAGCGATAAGAACACACAATGGGGAACATGTACAGGAGTGCCACAAACCAACTGCTGCATTAAATGCAGCTTCACCATGGGAAATGCATGGTCACTATTAGAAATAGCAACACTTTCCACAAGAAGTGGTTAGATCAGTAGTAGTTTCTGATGTGAAACAAGAGACAGAAAGCTGCAGCTCTTCCTTAACTTCATGTTAATTTTACATATTGAACTTGTCAAGCAGACAGGCAGATTAAGTATTTTGGCAACATTTTTTGAAGTGGCATATGTAACCACTTTAGTTTGTTTTGATTCTCTGGCTAAGTATAAACATACAATTAATCAACTTACCTTCATTGACTTCATCACTTTCTTTATCTATCTGAGCTTTCAGTACATATCTTTTAATGAGACGCTTCATTATTTTCTGCAGAGAAGAAAGATAGTTTTCTTAGTTGGACTTTCTAGTGGCATTTTAAAATATGAGCTCTCTTACCTTGTGCTGCATTCAGACATTTCAGCATAGGACTTGCCACGATAAAAAGAATGTAATGTAAAAATCTCTGCTTTCATCTATGGTACATATTTAAACTTCATGAATCTGCACATATATTTACATGAAGTTAGAAAACTAAACACATCTTACAAATGTTATAATTCACAAAGCTTAACCTAATACTGAAGTCTATCAGAATGATTAACAAAGACCACTGCAGCTTTGACCTCCATGTAGGTGAAACCACCTAGCCTTTATTGCTACCAGAAGATGATCAGCAGTGCTAACTGCTAAACCCTTTTGTCATCAATTTTTATTTTTTTTTTTATTATATTTGATAAGTTAACTTTTCGTAACGTTAGGCTTGGAGAAAACGGGCCCCACAATTCTAAGTGTCATTTAAGCATCTCAGCTGGGAATCATTTAACCAAATAGTTACTTTCTAATGTAAATATACATATCTGTGGTAGTCACCTTTAATTCCCTCTGTGGACAGAAAAAGCAAATCTGAGAGCACAGTTCATCTCAGACAACTACAATGAATCAAACAAATCACACTATTACAATGACTACCGTCTCTGCTAATAACAAGTGGAACCTAGGCCAGAAAATTCCAATGTAAACTTCACCGTTCCAGGAAAAATGGATTCCGCCCTTGATTCTCCCATTACTTCATTACTTCAAATTACTTGAGTAAGAACAAGTTATCTAATCACCTCTGAGGATCTGTCTTTCCTGTATTTCTGTAGAATACTTTGGGTTTAGTATTTTCATATGATGCAACCCCTGACAACACAATACTTTTTGGTTTTCATTACAAGACACAAAATATACACAGGTTTATATGTCTGGTTTTGAATCCACAGTAACAGATCTGACCAGAGGTGGTTGTGAAGTGAATCGTCCATGATTAGTGATTCCAGACCACCACTACAGTCATGTTTGCAGGGTCAGCAGCTGTACTGTTTATTCTAATACAAGAATGTTTCAAATACAAAGCTGCACATTCTCACATTTAGGGATACATTTGTAATCTTAATATCTGCCACTGCATAATGAAATTGGCTGTGAAAAAGTCAGGGAGTTTTTGGAAAAGACTTGTGCAGAAGCTGCACATTGTAGGAGTGGAGACGAGCTACCCTGACCAAAGGGAAAAACCTTTTTGCCTTAAAGAACTTGTTTTCTGCACCCTTTTGCATTCAAATGATCTTGGCCCAGGCAGGTCTTGCTTCTTCCTTTCCACCAGCTTTGCAGTATTACAGGAAGGAAAGGAGAAGCCTCTGAACCAGAATAGCTGAGCTTTACGTAGACTGTGCTGGGTCTCTTCATACTTAATTACACAGAGTTTTGCACTACAGTTATTTGGGAGACAAAGAATAAATAGACTGTACTGAGAGCATAAAGGCTGAAAGGTATTTGCAGTGCATGAAGTATTGGTGTATCAAGGTGTGACACAATAACCTAAGCAACTTCAGCAGATGGAGCAGGAAGATTCTGTGATTCATTTTGGTTTTTTTAATTCACACTGTGCAGCTGAGGACTCAACCTGTCTCTAAAATTAAAAACATTTTTCAAGAGCTTTAAAATGTTGCACATTAAAGGTAGCATTTAATAAGCTACAAGGGAAGAAAAATATCCTGATTGTACTGCAAATGCCTAAATAATTGCATTTATTTTATATACAAGGTCTGTGGATTTATTCTTGAGTCATATTATTTAACACAAATTCAACGCTGTCCTCATGCTGTCAGTCTGCCAGTTCTATACCTGATCTCATTTAAAAATAAACTGTTTTTTTTACCTGATATTGCCTTGGAGGATTGTTTAAACTGTTTAAGTGGATTTCATCTGAGCTTCTTATACTTGATTGTTTCCTTTGACCAAGCTGAAATGGAAACATGACTTACAGTACAAAATAAATAGAAGCACAATATGGTTAAATTACCTCATGCATATATCGTATGACAGAACACTAACTGTAAACTCCGTTTGGGAAGTATTTGATTACTGTGGTAAAGTCCTTGTGAAACAAACCCTTTCAGACTTTGATGCAGGAAAGGGAGAACTGGGAAGTTTTCTCCCTTTATCTGCCTCTCACCTACGCCTAAACATGTTCAAATGATCAAAGCAGAGCAGACACCTCCTCACAGACTTTCCCTCTGCACAGGAGGAAGACCCACATCAGGAGGAGGGCAACACTGGTGCACCACAGCTTCGTAGGCAACAGATGAAGGAGTCAGGGCATGGTGTGGGAGAAGTCAAGGAAGAAGGAGAGGTAGCTGCATTATCCTTTTCCTTTCTTTCATAGCACTTTCCCACATCTAATGTCACCTACACAACCACAAAATACACAAGGCGTTTGCTTTTCCACTCACTTGCACTAATGGCTGAATGCAATCTGTTATTCAGGTCATGCCAGGGACCACGGAATTATCAGCTGACATTTCTGAGTAGCATCTTCTTTACTAAATATACTGAAAGGGTATCACTCCCTGATGAAACACCAAGGATGCAAATTGCAGGCTTCATTACTGATTTACATCTTTGAGGACTAAAGCATCACAAAATGGTGAACTGAGGCTCTGGCTAAATGACCAGGCTGCAGTAAGAGTGAAAAGCAACTGTCAAAGTGAAATTAATATTACTTTATCTTGATAATGGGTCCAGTTCAATGAGTAGTAGTTTGAAGAATTAAAAAGAAAGTGAAATACAAAACATGATTGATCTGGGTAAGGAATAAGCAGGACTTAGTCTGCAGCTGTAATACTATTCATGATCCTGTTACTTACCAGTTTACATTTAATGTGCAACTGCATTTAATTTTATTATTTTTATTATTTATTAATTTTAGGTGTGGGTTTTTTTTAATTATGTATTTTAAATGTAATCTTTCATGCTGGTCACTGGTTTCAAATGTATGTTACATTGGTTCACTTCAAAAGTTAATCCAGTGCTTATCTAAAACCTAATTTTCACTAGAAATAGCAAAATCAGTAATGCATAATGAAATTAGTTGTGACAAAGAGCAAGCATATAAAACTAGACACACTGTAATATTTTTATTTTAACTTAGACCCTTCAATATGCTGTATTTTTTGAACAAAATAATTTACTTTTACTTAGCTACAGCGCCTTGGAAGCTGGCACATAAATTAGACTTGTATCACTCCACTAAACCTGCTTATGTGTAGCAGTCACAGCACAGAAGATCTGTTGTACTTTGCTGAGTGACCACTTGGTGGCAGAGATTGCCAAGATTTCATTGTAACAATTTTTACACAAAATTTTTACAACCTCTTTAAGCTTCATGCCTATGGCTTTTTCCTTTCCTCAAAATTACTGCTAAACTCAGTCTGTCACATTGATGACTGAACTAGAATTCATTTTTTTTTAAGTTACTATCTATTGAACATTTTCACATGAATAACAGGAGGGGAAAAAATGCAATTCAAATAAAACCAGGATATAAACCCTAACAAAAATAACTCTCCTCCAGGAGTTGTGTGAAAGAAGCAATGCAGCATACAGGGACCATTGCTCTTAGAAAACACCTTCTTCTTTTAACTTGCTTTCTCTCCCGTTATTTAAAGTCGATGCAATCAAAGAGTAATGCAAGTACTGCAGCTGTTACGTGAGCACTTTGCTAAATTCTTAAATCCCAGTTTTCAGAAGCAGCTGGCAACTTGCAATGCCAGGAGAAGGGCAGAAGGAAGGGACTCAGAATTTGCGCTCCCATAACCAGAGGTCATTTGTGAATACTTCAGAAACTGTTTTATACCAGGTAAGTAAAAGTTAATACTTTTTTATCATTTGAGTGAGGGTTTAAAGTTTTTTCAATAACCATTTCCTCCTTATTTATATTCTGAAGGGCCATGTTTTAAGAAAAAGTATTAAATACACCATCTATCAGTTTTTAGCTTAGGAAGATGAACAAGTTCTGCAACACTTAAACCATAAACTTTCTAATTCATGAGGCTGCTTTTCAATCTAGAATAAAACTCGAAAAAAGTTTCTTTAAAACTTTATTTTCTTCATTTATTTCTCCCTTTTTTGGTTTGAGTTTCTTGTTCACTTGATTTTTAAAACACCAGTTCTACCCTGAAACAGAAGGAATCTGCAAGTTTTAACCAACAGCCTGAAAGAAAACATCTTCACAGCCTTTGTTATTGTACATAGATATGTCTCAAGAAATTAGTTTCTGGTGTGCTACACTTTGAACACAGCTATGTAAATTACCTGCTATCTAGCACTGATGGCATCTGGCTTCATTTTCTGCCAAAGGTGATGAGGGCAGAGCTGGCTTCAGGGGCAGAACTTCTGCCCTTCACATCCTAATTATTGTCTTTACACTCATCCTGGTGCTGCTGCTGCTTTTGCACTGAGAAGATGCAGGCTGTGCAGGAGAAAGACCCACAGACTGAGGGTGAATCAGTAAACTCAAGTGTGTGTTAACATTTCTGGGTATTGCAATCCAATGTCTTCTATCAGTAAACTTTTAGTGTCTTCCCAAGTAGGATTTGCACGAGAGCAACTGTTTCCATCCTTACGCACAGTTTGGCTGGGGACAATAGCTTGCAGCAACCCTACTTTGGGAGGAAAACTACTTGAATAGGGGTAAGCCAGAATTTGCCTTAGGGCCCAGATAAGCTCTCTATCACATTTAATTTACTAGCACAGAGACACCCAACAAATCTTGGGTCTGGTAGTTCCAGATCTCTTCTTATCTTTGCACAGCTCATTGAGTTTATAGCAGCTCCTTGCAGCAGTAGCTCCTTAGCACTCACAGCAGCACCAACTTGCTCAGCTCACCACAGGATGAGTCCAAAGTCAAAACCCAAAAAGCCTGAGAATGCCTTTGAGATGACAACATAAAACAGACTCAACAATAGCAAATCATCAACAGTGGGTCAAAATGTGACACAAAAACACTTCCCTTACTTTTCAGAAGTGTGAAGGATGGCAGCATCTGAGAGATTCAGATAAAGTCAGCCCCACAGTATGTGGTGGTCCAAAAGGCAATTAAAAGTGTAATGCTCTGGTAGTATCAAGTCATAGAATCATAGGGAAAAGCTGAGGAATGAATAGGTGTGGTTCAGCTGCTTTATTTGTGGTTTTCAATGTAAAAGCTTTTTTTCTGGGTATTTTTTTTTCCTTTTTAATTTGATTTACACTTTTATAGCTTCCTTGGCTAGAGAGTAAGCACATTTCACTTGGCATTAGCTATACTGCAATCTTCAGTGGGCAGAAAGCATTAATACATGAATTGTTAGGCTTGAATATCATTTTGGAAGGTAATGAAAAAATACAGCTTCTTTCCTTAGGGTGTAAGAAGGGGATTTTAAAGAGTACCTGTTTTACAGCCACATAAATTTCATATTAAAAAGTCATTAAAAATAAGCTTCTAACTTACTCAGTGCTTTCAAAGTCACAAATTAAGTGAATTAGGAAAAATTAAAAAAAAAACCCTTTGATTTGTTGTTTCTTGCCAACACTCAATTTGAAGTTTATATGCAGCTCCTTAAAGTCATGATTTTTCAGTGATGTCTTTATCAGTCATGGAAGCTGTGAAATTGATGTGCATCAAGTAGCTTGATGAAAAGTTTTGCAAATGCCAGAGTCATCAAAAACTTCAGCAAAAGCAGTCTCACATCCATTGAGTGCTAAATACATGAGGATTAAACTTCCCTCAAAAAACTGAGACCTGTGAAATGCTAGAAAAATAACTGGTAGCACACATGAGACATCTGAAGTTAGTAAGAATCTTGACTTTGGCGACAGTGTTTGTAGTATCTGTGTTTGTTTTTATAGACTATTATGAACTTAACCAGAGGCAAAGGCTTATTAGAGGCACAGTATTTTTCCCCAGGATTGCAACCAGTTTCTTTTTTTTACTCTTCAGCTGATAACTGTGATGGTAAAAGCACTTGTCACATTGGTGACAGAGCACTGACAGATGCATGTAAATTCTTTACTGGTCCCCAGTCTAATAATGAATGATTATTGACTACAGACTCAAGAACTCCTTACCTTGAGAAGACCTCTGCTTAGACTACTGCCTATTTTAACAAAGATCCTTCCATATTAAAATTTCCATAAATGACACATTTGCTCTCCCACCATGACAAATCTGTAATTTCTTTTTTGTGTGAATGTTACTATATGTTCAACTTCCTGTTCACTACCTCTGATCAGTTGTCTTGCAAAGGTCTTCTTCCTTAACATGTTACAACAGGGCTAGTCTTTACACTTCAAATACCATCTAACACCACGTGTTACGTCCCATGTTCTCCTAAAGAAATTAATTTGATTCCTATGAAGGCACTGCAGGAAAACCAGACTGACTACAGACTCTTTAAAAAAGCCCATGAGATACAGCAATGAATCAATTCAAGTGCTTTCACTGCACTTGCGTAAATAAAATATAACAGAACGCTTCACAATAAAAAGCAGCTGCACTCTTAGAGGAAGCAGCAATGGGTTTGTATTGCGTTTGCATGGCTAGGTTTCGGTAATGGGGGCAGCTATAGGGGCAGCTTCTTTGAGAAGCTGCTAGAAGCTTCCCCATATCCCACAGAGCCAACGTGAGCTGGCCCCAAGGCAGACTCACCACTGGCCAAGAGTAACATACTAAAGAAGATGAAAAAGTTACTGTGCAACAGCAGCCAGAGACAGGAGGGAAGGACTCACACTGGAGTTCATGGAGGATTGTCTCCTGTGGGAAGGACCACACCCTGGAGCAGGGAAAGAGTGTGAGGAGATCTCTGAGGAGGAAGGAGCGGCAGAGATAACGTGTGATGAACTGACCACAACTCTCACTACCCCTTCGCTGCCTCTGGAGGGAGGAGTTACAGAATTCATCAGTGAAGTTGAGCACAGGAAGAGGGGAGGGCTGCGGGAAAGAGTTTATAAGATTTGGTTTTATTTCCCATTACCCAACTCTGATTTGATGAGTAATAAAGTAAACTAATTTTCCCAAGTTGATTCTGTTTTGTCCATGATGGTAACTGGTGAGTGATCTCTCCCTGTCCTCATCTTGACATACGAGTCTTTTGTTACATTTTCTCTCCCCTGTCCAGCTGAGGATGGCAGTCACAGATCAGCTTTGGTGGGTGCTGGGCATTCAGCCGGGGTCAACCCATGACAAAGGAGGAATTTATAAACCCTTCCCAGGCATGCGAGGGTAGTGTGAGGAACGACAAAGCTCATCTTAAGCTGACATTTGCAAGGACAGTACGAAGAGCTTATACTGCTAAAATAGCAGCACAAGGCTGACAAGGAAAATGTGGGCCTGTTGCTCAGTGGGGCAGGGGATTTACTGACAGTGGATTCAGCAAGTGCTCAGCGACTTGGTGCATTCTTTGCCTCAGGCTTCGCCAACAGTCTATCAGGTCTCTGCACTTAGTGGAGGTATTCAGAGGAGAGCAAGCAGCTGTGGAGGAGGGTCAAGTCAGGGGTTACTTGATAGAACTTGACCCGGGCAAGTCCATTAGACCCAATGGGCTGCATTGATGGATGCTGAGAAAGCAGATGAAGTCCCTGCAAATTTTGAAAGACAATACTGGGAGAGGTCCCCAAAAGGCTGGAGAAAGACAAACGTCAAACCCATCTTTAAAAAAGGTCGAAATGATGACCTTTGCAAACAGTTCGCTCAATGTCCCTTCAGTAACTGGCAAAAGAATGTATTGAGTACTCTTGGAGCACATTTCAGGACACATGGAAAAGCAGATGATGATTGCGAAAAGTAAATGTGGGTTTATGAAAAGTCAAAGCTGTCTAATCATCTGTATGGCCTTCTGAGACAAAATGACTGAATTTGCAGATGAGGGAAGAGCTAGAGATGTCATCTACCTTGACTTTAGCAAGAGTAACACTGTATCCTAGAATATTCCTGTACCCACATTAGGATGTTACTGGGTGGACAACTAGATGGGCAAAATCGTGGGTGGGTGCTTGTGCTTAGAGGGTAATATAGGGGTCTTGTTCCAGGACATACCCTTTGAAAGATCTTTATCAAAACCCCCCGTGTTAGAGGAGGTGTTGGAGCACCCTCCTGTCAAGTCTGCAAAGCCAAACTGGGGGGAGGGAGTGTGGAGCTGACAGTCTTGAGGGCAGGGATGTCATCCAGGAGGACAGGGCTGGCAGGAGCCCTGTCAATTTCAGTAAGGACAAATGGGAAGGAATAACTTCCAATAACACAGGCTGGAGAATGGCTGAGGAGCAGCTTGGCAGAAAAGAACCGGTTAAGGGGAGCTGAGGGACAGATCGAAAGGTATTAAATAACAGCAGCAAGCTCAGCAGAGGGTCACAAAGCTGTTTGGGCCTGGAACACTTTTCCTGTGAAGAGACACTGAGAAATCTGGGCTTGTTCAGAAGTGGAGATGGATTCAGACATACCTAACAGCATATAGCAGTGTGAATGGGAAGGTCACTGAGGAGACGGAGTTGCGGTCTTCACAGTGCTGCAGGACAGAAGAGGAAAGACAGCGGACATATTCAACTGAGAGGTAAAAGCAGCAACTTATTCCCCATAAGGGACAGTCACAGGCTGCTCAGAGAGATTGTGCAGTCTCCATCCTTGGAGGTTTTCAAGATCTGACTGCATGAGGCCCTAAGCAACCTGGCCTGACCTCAGAGTGGACCCTGCTGTGAGCAAAAGGTTGGACCAGAGACCTCCTCACGTCCCTTCCGGCCCTAATTATTCTCTAATTCCATGACAAGAATCAGGAAGAATTGTAAATTTACAATGGTATTTCTAAACTTAGAACTGATTGCAGATGTAGACAAGTACATATAAAAACAAAGAATTTAAGCCTGTACATAGTGACTGACTTCAGTATGGACTGTGTTGGGAAAATCACGAGAACAGGTCAACAACAAAAATGAACTTAAAACTTTTTAAAATTAGCAGGCAGTATACACATTAGAAGATTACCTTGTTCATCTCTGCATCTTCCTGAAAGCTCTTCTTTTGGCACAGAAATGGTTTAGAAATACATTTTTTGATTCTGAGTAGGAGATAAAGCAAAGATTTGGGGCTTGGCACTAAGTTGAAGGGTACTGGAAGAGTTCTTCCTTCTTCAAAGTAAGAAAACCAAAGTTTAGCCCTTGCGAATTTCCATTCTACATCAGCATCATCCTGTAAAACAGAAATATGGCTGTTAATAAACTGTTAATACCACTTTGACTACTGAAGATGCTCTAGCTAAACCTTATCTTGTGTTTTGAATGTAATTGGCTGACATTAATCTCAAACAGATCAAGAACTTGTTTATAATCTGTGAAAACTGAATTTCAGTGAATGGAACTGTTCTTATTAACCCATTTAAAACAACACAATTACAGAAGAACAAAGTGGATTTGATTTAAACACTGATTACTCCAGAGTGAGTGCTAACAGTCTACAATACAGGATTCACAGAGACAGACCTCTTTGTAAATACACTGATAAGAACAAAAGCTCTGATTTAAAAGTACACAGTACAATCCCCAAGTTAAAGCTTCGTGGCAACACTCAAACTGCTTGGAACACTGGCACCTCTGTAAATGGAAAAATCCTATGTTAACGTAACAAAAATGCAAACCTCTCAATAAGACTCTGATTTCTTATCTTACTGGTCTCTTCTGTAGCAATTAGTCTATAATCTGGTTTCTGAAGAAGATACAGGATTGGAACTTTAAACTAAAATTTACTCTGTTAATTAAAACATGATAAAAAATAGGTGATTCTCCTCTAATTCCTCCCACTTGCTGGAATATATAATTAAATCAAATATGCTATCATCACAGTGGTTTATGTTTAATGTTAAGGACAGCCAAAACACTCGCTTTATTCCTACCTGTAAAGTTCAAGACGGTTTCCTGCAGAAAGGACATGACTCAGTATTGCTGTAGCTTTTTTAAGAAGCTGTTTGTATCCAGTCACCACACTTTTGGGTAATAGCCTGTTTTTTATTGCTCTGAATCTAACAGCTTGTTCTGTGGCCTCCTGAGTCAGAAGAATCCGAACCTCCCTCAAGAACGCATGTTGCTCTTGCTCAAGCTGGACAACACCACTGCCACAAACCAGAGACCAGAATCGGGGACCAGAGTGGTATCAAATCTGAGTCTGCTGCTTTGTGTCAAAGGTGTCACCTGGGGACGGTTGGGATGGCCTAACTTACGGAGATCTGACTCCTTTTTTTCTAACAATGATAACGATTTAGCCCTTTGTTTTCCATGGCATCAAAGTTCATACTGATTTTCAGTAGCCGTGCTGGTTACTCTGTAAAGTTTTGTTCTCAGCAGAGGACTAGAGCAACAGATGTTTAAACAGAAGAAGAATACAATGTATTATAGGCCTGCTTGGATGGTCAAGGCACAGGAACAAGAGCATCCCTGCAGCATAGGGGCACTACTCCCTCTCACTGCTATTACTTTGAAATTGTATTTATGTAATAACCACAACTGAGGCGAATGAAAGATTCACAGTTACACAATGTAGCCCTTCCTCTTCAGGAACATAGGACAGTACAACAGCAGTTTCTTAGTCCAGTCTAGCTCTTAGTATTGCAAGCACATGCAGCTGGGTAATTTCCAGGTATTTTATAATACAAATGTACTGAGGAATGGGTATTTTCTCCTATTATATAGGAGAAATAATATGTGTTATTTTTCTTAAATAAAATGTGAACAAGAAAATTTTCAGATCTAGACAATTAGCTGTAACAGTAAATGTGGTGATATTTCATAATAAACGGAATTTTTACCTCAATTTCCTGGAATGAACTGTTGATCATTGCAATAAGCATGTTGAGTAAGACAATGACCATGGTAACATTATAGACTCCATAAAGGACATAACCAGTATTTTCAATAAATTTGTGTTTATAATTGATGACAACTGATTTAACTTCTGAGAGTCCAAATATAGCCCAGAACAATGTCTTGAAACTTTCTTCAACACTGGAAGGAGAAATTGAACACACACATATGTTACTGAAGAAAAGCTGTATATTCTTACCGTTCAAATTGCCAGTTACCATTTTTACACAGTGTACAAATTGTTCCATTATAATGTAGAACTCTACCACAGTGATATTATACAGAACAAGCAGACTATCTAATTTCATAGGTACAGGCTGTTTCATAATGCAAGATTCCTAATACTTAGGACTGACAATAAAACCATCTCATTCCGTTTAGGAATTACATACACATTCTCAAAAGAATATTACAATGATTCACTTGTTAACTACTTTATATGCTATGCTCTTGCTGGTAATGTGAATCTAAACAAAAATAATCAACCTGTAAATATGTTATTTTAATTGCACCATTAGTTCACTTAGAATTGATTATTTCACCATTAATAGGACTGACATTCTGAAACTGTGAAGAAAACAGGATCTGACTGAAAATCAGCATTTAAAAACAAATGGGTCTCACAGACCTTAAACCTCCAGTTGAGTTTTCACTGTGCCACCAATCCAGGGTTAAGGCAATAAGCCATGGTGTGGGGATACTGATTTTTTCAGGTTAGTTCATTTAGATACATGTATTTCCTCTTAATCAGCTTATATATATATATATATGCACACATAAAGATAAATCCAAACCTCTGAGGTACTTTTTCCTATCTATCTCCACCTGTTTGAAGACATACTTTCTCTTGCTTTGATGAAGAGATCTCAGATCCCCACATCTAAAAATGCAGACATAGCATTGCAAATCGAATTTTGGATTTTATCATGTTATTGTTAAGAAAAAAAAAGTTAACTCCCCCTAATTCTTCGTTGTGAATTTACTGTTTTGTAGTTTTAGGTACTTTAACTACTGTGTGAACTAATAATACTGAAAGAAAATCCACTATTTTCCCTCTTAGCCACGTTTGCTTCCTGGCTGTGTATACCTCGTAACAGCAATAGCTTGAAGATCATGACAGCCAGAAATGAAGAAGGCAAGAGCTGCAGAGCACACAGAAGAATGAGTTTCCATTGCAGTGATTTATCTTAAAATCACAGCTACAAAGGAGAGGCATGACAAATGTATGCCAAATAAGCCCTGAAAGACAGTAAATTCAGAATTTCTAGTTTTAGGGTGGAGAGGAAAAAAAGAGCAGCTAAGGAAATAGTAAAACAAAAAGGAATATATTTTCTCCTCCCAGGATGGACTTGGTTATTGCCATTGGAAACTATCAAGAGGCAGTCCTTGAAAAAGGAATTAGATTTACATTTTTTTTAAACCCATAAGACTATACAGAATTGTCTGAACTAAACTACAAATGTTTTCTCATGTGTATCACACTGCAGTGATTAGTCTGCTTCAACTACAGATGTCAGCAGCACATGATGGAGGAACCAGACTTGCTCCCATGTGCTGCAGGGAGCTGCTACGCTGCACTCTGACATACCCGTGCCAAACTCCCTCACAGGCAGAATGCTGTCCCACAAGCTCCCAAGCCTGTGTCCTGAAATCCTTGAACAACCCTGGGAACAAGCCCTGTGCATGGAGTGCTATTACAGATTGCAGTGCCAGATCATCTGACATAAGCCCATCTGTGAAGGGGTCTGAGGTACTTCTGTTTTTTTATGAGCGTCCTGAGCCTAGTGCAGCTCCGGAGGCTTTTCCACAAGGGCATGTTTGTGGCTCATGGTCCACCGGGACGCCTGACTCCTTTTCTGCCAAACTGCTTTTCAGCTGGTCAGCCCCAGCCTGTCTTGATGCATGGGGTTCTTCCTTCTAAGGGGTAGGATGTGGCATTTCCCCATGTTGAACTTTACAATATTCCTGCAGCTCACTTCTCAAGCCTTTCGAGGTCCTTCTGACTGGCATCACAACCAGCTGGTCTATCACAACCAGCCTATAACTCTTGTTCAACCACACAGGCCTCCTGACACCTCTGCTTGATTTTCTGCCCATTGAGATGGACCAATCTTGAGCACCGAAAAGACATTCTTGAAAATCAGTCATCTTCGCTGGACTGCCCTTCTCTTCAGGGCCTTATGCCATGAGGTTCTCCCCTGAAGAATCCCAAAGTCTGCTCTCCTCAAGGCTGGGGTTGTGATGCTGCTATTTGCCTTGTTCTCTCTTCTCAGGAAACTGAACTCCGCAATATCAGGGTTAGCCATGGCTGCTCCCAGCCTTCACATACCCAACCTGTTCTTCCTTGTTTGTAAAAGTCAGGTGTTGCAAAGCTCCTCTCCACATTAGCTGTGTCAGGGAGTTACTGTCAGTGCCCTCCAGAGACCTTCTCAATTGCTTGTGCCCTGCTGTACTTTCCTTCCAGCAGGTATTAGGGCGGTTAAAAATCCCCATGAAGACCAGATTCTGTGAGTGTGAGTCTTCTTCCAGCTGTCTGAAGAAGGCCTCATCTGCTTTGTCTTTCTGATCATGCATTCTGTAGCGGACATCCACTACAACATCACCCATGCTGTTCCGCCTTCTAGTCCTGACCTGTAAGCTCTCGCTGGCTCTTCATCTATCCCTAGGCAAACGTTGAGGCATTCTGGTTGCTCTCTCACATAAAGGGCAACTATATCTCAGCTTCCCAGCCTGCCTTTCCCAATTTACTATGGTATTGTTAGGATCAGAAGCTCAAGCCCTGATTTCAAATATATCCTTTAAGCACTAGAACAAGAGAGAAAATGACTACTTAATCCAAGACAAATGCTTAAGAGATACAAATCTTATAAAATGATTGCTAAACTTAACACATACAACGCAAGCAACTGTTTTTCCATAAAACCAGCCCACACTCATCATAGTTTAATCAGTTGTACTTACGTTGTGAATGCTTCATTTTGTTTTGCCCCCAGATAATAGGAATAGAGATTAAACATGCCTATCATGAAAGCCACAAACACCATGATAAATATCACCATGAATTTGAAGATGTCTTTCACAGTTCTGCCAAGTGATATCTGCAGTGGTCCAAAGCTTTCATTAGCTGGTAAGATGTAGGCTATTCTGGAGAAACTTAACACTACTGCAATTGCATACAGGCCTTCAGATATGATCTGAGGATCAGATGGATCCCAGTTTATTCTGGCTAGAAACAAAAGATGAGAATTTCTGTTAGCATTTCAAGATATCTGTACAGATCTATGGGAGGTTTTTTTGGAACAGCAACTGGACAAAACTGGAAGAAACCCTGGGTGATTCAAACAGTGCTAATCACTTATGTTTAACCAGCTGAATTGAGCCAGGTAGCACTAGAAACATTTCACTGCTCCACTGACTGTATTGATTAGATCTCCATTGATTATAAATGTGGACTATACGATCACTGAGGTAACTTTCTGGGAGTTGAATCCCAGCCTGCTACAGAATTTAAGTAAAATTCACCTTACAGTGTCAATTGAATAAATTAAATTAGAAATGTGATTCCTACCCAAAACAAATTGTTTTGATGTGGGGATCTGGAATCATTAAATGCCTTCCATAACTCTAAACCTGTGGGAACAATAATTGTTCTCTACTTTTTCTATTTATTTCATCTTTTTGCTCATAGTGAAACAGTTATGGCCCTTTCCTGGCACACACTGAACACTCATTCTATCACCTTTTCTATCGTCATCTCTATCAATCTCTCTGTTGAAGCTAATCCACTTGTGCGAATTACTTGAACACCCTTTAGATCAATGAGTGAATGTGACACTGGTCTTTGACAGGGAACACACTCAGCTGCAGAGGACAGAATTCAGGTTCAAACCTGTACTTAAAGAAATATTTACAGAAAAGTGTCAGAGATCTAAAGCAATATCCTCCAGAATACTTCCTTGATGGAGATTAAGTCACTGCCTGATGATGTGGGACACTTAAATTCAATTCACTATTGTGCTTCAGGCAAGGAGAAGAGGTTAATCAGAGATAGGTTCTCTCCTCCCAGAATGTTGTTATCCATGTTTACTTTACTGTAAAGCCAGGAAAATAAATGAATACTTTATACTACAATGGCTGTCATTTGGAAAAATAGTAATTTGAGCTGCTAATTAACACATAACCATTAATAAAAAGTCAGTTATTTGTACAGCTTTATAATACATTCATATCCAGTGATGCTGAGCATTAGTCAAAATGACCTTACATACATCAGAAAATTATACTCTTCAAGGAACTTACTGAAATGCCAATATTCATGTACCCTGACAAAGTAATAAACTACTCCGGTTTTAGGCACAACAAGGCTCAGCTGGTGCATTTTCATTGCCTTGTTAGCTGCTGTGTGTTTCTTACAGGTATGTGCATGTTTTGTTTATTAAGCTCCTCATTGCAAAGCCTATTACACACTATATTCAAATAAGAAAATGTCTGTATGGCAAAAGACTGCACATTTTCACATAAGCAGGCATACCTGTGTTAGCTTTACCTCAGATTTCCCAGGTAACTAAGATCAAAGATGGCAGTAAACAGAACTTAATTTTTCCTCATTTGGGCAAAATAGCTTCTAGACACTTTTCACATGTTCTAAGCAAGTCTATTAATATTTTTATTTCTTATTGGTAAAGACAGTGGATTGAGAACTATTAAAATAATATAAAAGCCTCTGAGCAAAGGCAAATACTGGCTATGTTAGCAAAACAGGTTTAAGAAGTTCCTGCATCTCATTGCTTAGTTCTGCCCCTGCATTATAGTACATCACATTTACAGTTGTATCAACACAAATGTTTGCAGGATAGCATGGTGTTAATTGAACAGATCAAAGGACCTGGTTTATAGTAATATTTAAAATGGGGGATGACAGTGGGGTTATTTCAATCTTAGATCATTTCAGCACCTGATGTCTAGAACAGTCCCCAAATAAATGTATGAGCTGTGAGAACTGTGATCAAATAATAGGGATGAGAAAGAGAAGAAGGGATGGGAATTATCAAGCAGTTTATTGTAGAAACTAAATTATTGGCAGAATATCAATTCATCTTCATCAGTTTATTTAGGTAAATCTTAATCATGTACAATTAACTCACCCAAGGTGTAGTATTTTATGTTGGGCTCCAGTGTTGGACTTGTCAGATCTTTCATATTTGCATCAACGAAGTTCTGGGCTCTGGATGCATGCCAAAATGCCATAAACCTTGCTATAAATGATGCTGCAAAAATTGCTAACATACCAAAATCAAGCATATTCCACAACTCAAAAAGGTATTCCTTTGGACCCTGAGACCATATTTCTTTACATTCAGACCATATCATGCCTGTATAAGACAGAACAGAGAAAACAGTGTGGTTTTTAATCTTCACATTTATTTGATATTTTATTTTATATAAGATATGCTCCAAGTTGCAGTCAAAAGCAAAACAATTTTGGTCAGTGGGAGTTTGAACACATAACTAAAATACTTGAATGTGCCAATTCATACACATCCCAATACTTCTTCCTCATGTGAGTAGTAAAAACGATCTTTATTATCTCTTTTTTCCTGTACAACTACAAAAGCTCTCAAAAAGAATAATGGGGTATGAGCATTACCATCTGTTACAGAGACAGGAGGAGAGGGGAAGAGCAGAAATGTTCTAATATGATCATAAAGCAGTGCTAGAATTAATAGCAGAACTCCCATTTCCTTATTTGCAGAATACCTTGAGTACAGTCCCTTTTACTGCAATTGCAAATACATGTGAAAAACCAGCAAGAAAGTATGAATCAGACCTAATGCTTCTTCAACAGGGAACAGGTGTCTGATTCCTAATAATTTTCCTTTATTAATAAAATATAGGAGTACAGTATTAGTTTATGGCATCCTTTTTATTGAGCAAATCCTTGTCCTTTTAAAGATAAAATTTATTTAGTCATTAACTACATCTATAGGATTCTAAAGAGAGACAATAAAAAAACGAATTTAAACAGTCACTATTTTTTTGCACTTATCAAATTGTCTGAAGGAACTTAGCATTTTCAGATAAAAACAACAATAATGTTAATTACAGTAATTAAATTCTATGCTACATCTGCATGCATTGAACCATTTTTGTCATAAACCATCTTATGCACAACAGAGAAATAAATAAAAAGATTAAATTAGAAAACTAGAACTTCAGATTGGGAAATTCTTATTTACTCTGTTATTATCAGATGAAAACATTGATATTTATGGACTATTTGGAAATCTAAGTGCCATGTTATTCCTATAGTACACAATGATATTATTTTATAGATAGTTTTATGATGAAATAAATAAAGATTGTCAATCTTTCAAAGCTTTAAAAATCAGTTGGCGTACAAATGGCTCCCATTTCAATCACAGAGAGCTCATAAAAGCAAAATATTTTAAATTAATAAGCTTTTGAATAGAAACAGATTTTACTTAGCTTGAATTTAACTCTTCCATATTACTGTCTTAACTAACAGCCAGATCCTTAAAATATGTGGTCCATTGGTATAAATAGTATTGGACTTGTAAATAAGAATGAGACGGGAAAAATATTTTTGAGGGTACATGTTTAGGGTCAAGTTCTGATGCTGAATATTACTACATTACAAAACTGAACAGGCCAGCTCAGAGAACTATTCTTAATATTATTTTCATCCCTATTTTGGGAAAAAAAAATCTACCACTGAATGTTCAGGGACTATGTTCTTCTTCCCTTTTGTCGATAACACATCCAGCTACACACTATCAATTTGCTGGCATACTTCCAAAATAAGAGAAAAAGAAAGAGACAACTGGACACAAAAAACTTGGCCCATGATGTGGAAATCCTTCCCCTTGGGGGCTGACACAGCCTGGCTAAAAACAAACCAGAAAACTCATAGACGCTTTCCTTTGATAGTCATAAAACTGAATATATTCATACTGAGACAATGTAGATTTCACCTAAGTCTCTAACCTGAATGGTTGTGATTAGCTAAGCACATGTGAATCCCACTGACATCCAGTAAAAAATACGAGGCCTGTGTGGGAATGCAGCCAGATGAATAAACTCCATTTGTTGCAATTTTTATACATAAAATTAATAGCAAAGGATTAAATTGGATCCAGCTTCATTGAAATCATGGCAATATAAATTTAAGTGAAAATTACTTTTTACCTATTACCCAGGAAATAATGAGCATCTCCATCCATGAGAAACACGATGTTTTCATCCTAAATAGTTGTTTTACATTGCCTGTCGTTTCATTAGGTCGAAGTTTGGTGCCATCAAATCTGTCAGCTGCATTCATGACAAGCAGACCAAGAAAAATGGTGAAAGAGGCTGCATGGGCTACAAACTTCATAAATGGTCCACGCATTATCCTCCCCAGCTGCAACAGAGGTCATGAAACACATGGATATTTCATTGCCTTCTTCAAAAATGTGTAGAAAAGCAGAGTAACATAGATAAATATGAATTTCAGTAACATACGGGAACAAATATTTGGGAAAAGTTGTTTACTATGATGCCATACTGACAGTCACCTTTAAAAGTTTCTGTTTATTTATTATTTTCAGAGGGAAAACCTACCAGTTTCACCTTACATGTCTTTTTAACTCAGTGTTTTGAAATAAATCTGTAATTATTTGGGGGCATCTATGTCTGTTGTAGGTAATCAAGAGAAAAATGTATTATAGTTGTTGAATTTCTTACATGCTAGTCATCTATATATGGCAACAAAGACCATGAGATTTTTATACTAAAAACATTAAATCATTGCAAGAAGTGAATTATGACTAAAGTATTCTGTTTCCTGACTGACATGATACTCAGCTTAGCACAATTGTTATGCAGTTTTCCCAACTTATTTTCCCTTAAAAAGAAATTCATGAGGCCTCAAAAGGTCATATCTATAGTTCTGTATAGGGTGTTAATCTCCTTCCAGACTTCTTTAATGGATACATCCTCAAATTTGTCATGATGTCATGGATAAGAACAACTTTAAAATGGTTTAGAGAGACACTTAAAAAACTGAAGTTCCATACAAGCTCACACAAGGCTGAACTTCTAGCAATTATTTATTTTGAGAGTGCCTGTATTAGTAGTAAAAGTCTCAGTTTGCTCACTTGGTTAGCAGCTGCAGAAAAATACTTTCAATATTAGATTAAGACAGTATCTCTCCCAAAATTCCCTGGAAAGAATTGAAAGCAAGTGTCATGAATCTCAGCTGAAATATATAACAATCTGTGGTCTGGAGGGGAAAGCAGAAAGATAAATTCTTTGTATTCACATTTTTGCTACACTTGTTTCAATATCAAAGTCAGCTTTTTTCTGACCTTACAGTCGGCTTTTACATAAACACAGTATAAGAGAATGCAGCCAAGGATGCAATTCTAAGGTCTCAAATACAGATAGCAGTAAGTAGACAAATGTAAAAAGAAGATACTGTTAAAGGAGCACTGTCAAGGTTAGCAGGCACAGAAGTTGATCTTCTTTCTCTATTACATTGTTTTGCAAACCCATGCCATTAATTACTTTTCTCATTCAATAAAACTAATTTATCTTTTATTAGATAAAATATTCCATCAGCCTCATAAGATTAACTTCAGCAACCAATTATTTTGCTTGAACCACAAAAATAACAGGTAACAGTCATGGGGAAAGATTTTATTTCAAGTTAGTAAGGAACACTCATAAACAACACACAACAAAGCAGAGCTGAAAAATGATAAAGTACCTTGCCAGTGTCCTTTTAAATGCATTATTCTTGTGTTCACAAATGAAAATGAGTTAGGAGACAAGATGCCAGAAAGAGACATACCCAGAAAAGAAGAAAAGATACTGAAGAAGGTAATGTTAATACATGCCTTGTTCAAAAAATTTAAAAGACTGAACTACTAGTGCCCTCTCTTCCACCCCTCAAAAATAATTTTTACGTACATGTACTAAAATCTCCCTGGAAGTAGGATTGGCTATGGTTGAACTGATAACACAAATGCTGGAAGCTATTATGACATTGTCACGTAACAGTGATCCAATAAAATCTTTAAATGACACTTAAAATCCCCAATCTCTTTACAGAGAAGAGATAGGTCAGAAAGTACAAATCAGGGAAATTAAAAATAACATGTAAGGACAAGGCCATAACCTCTAAAGTTTGGACTCTTCTATAAGCTAGAGTCACTTTCACTGTGCATTTTGACATAATAAGTTTCCTCCCATTTCACAGACCAAGGCATACAAACCAAGACATGGTCTTCTAAATGCTCAGAATCTCATTCTGTAATTTAAGTGGGTTTGGGTTTTGTTTTGTTTTGTTTTGTTTTCTGGTTTCTGATCCTTTGCACTATAGTCTTTGGTTTGCTATAGAGTTTTGGAAAGTGTATTGTAGGTTGGTTTGGTTTAGGACAAGATATACACTAGTTATACTGTGGATACTTCAACATGTATCTGTCTGTATATAGGGTCACCTGAAATAACTGAGGACTTGGTCAGTGATTCACATTATTTCCCCTTGTGACTCTGCTGAAACAATCAGTATCATAATGTGATGGAGTATGGTATTGATACAGAAATGATAAAATAGGACTTTATGTAGCACACTTGTCACAAAGGAGAAAAGGCCTGGTAACAGAAAAGATAATACTTATACTTTCTTAGGAAAAGCATTTCCTAGCTCCTCATATACTGGACATAGAGTTCAATTTCTTTTCCCCTACCACAGTGTGAAAGAGGAATACGTACAACCCTCAGAACATGCTTCTAGAAAACATGTAGGAACGTACCAAGTTATTTTTTTTTAGAAATGCCAACCCAGGAGGCTGGGAACAGTGAAAGAAGATTCAATTTCAAATTTCAAATTTCAAAGATCTTGGCCAGGGGTTGAGTGAATTACTTAAGAATTTATAAAACTAAAATCCTATATTCTATTATTAATTACAGCTGAACATCACAGACATTACAGATTCTTGGAGATAACTGAAAAGATTTTTTACTCTTTAAATATGTCATGTAACAAAATAGTATTCTAGATGTTTGGGGTTAATTATGTCCGTTGTTACACTGAATTACCAATTAGAAATGCAGAGCAAACAGGTCACAAAACTTTGAAGTGCCTCATGTGGATTGCTGGCTGAAACCCAAATAAGAGGCAATTTTAATTCCTTTCAGCATCTGACTCTGGTGAATTCCTCTCAAAACAACAGGATTTTGTCCATGTATTTTTATGAATTTTCTGTCAGATATGAAACTCTCAATTCAATATCTGTGGTCCAAGCTGAAGCTATCATTTTCCTAAACATAAAACTGGTCAGCTATATAGGTAACTGACAGAGATGTTGCAAATATTGTGAAGATATTTTTGCCTTTCTCAGAGCCATGGCATCAGAATATAAAGAAATGTGTCACAACTCCACTGCAAGCTGTTATTTTCCCCCAAAATACTGTCAGTATTTTCACTCTTCTGTCACTGTGTCCTACAGTGCCAAACTTGGAAAAAAAATGGGTACTTTATCTCAGTAGGAGAGGAGATTTATAAAATTCCATCTATTCATACACAGAATACACTCTGCTGAAACAGACCATGTTCCATATTGGAGCTATCCTATCCTGAAATCAAAGAGTGAATATTCTCGTATTAAAAAAAATCAAAATTTGAGGTATGAGTGAAGCACAAGGTAAGAAGTAGGAACTAGTGAAAAAAGGTGGATTATGCTTTATATTTGCAGAATGTAATGAAACAAAAAGCATTCAACATATATATCGCACAATGAGACAATTAAATAGCGACAAAGGAAGTGGAACCTTAAAGGATGTTGTCCTTTGAACCTTGACTTTAAAAAGGTACTCTGAAATAGCTTTCTTCAGAATGCACAATGGTTCAAAACTACTTTAAGATACAATAAATCATTGGGAAAAGGAAAATGACAAATAGAAAGTCACTGCTAGAGCTGAAAAGCAATTACTGAAGTACGTTCAATCTCAAGGCATGTTGTAAGACAAAAGCATTGATAAAAATCCTAGTCACTATACACAGAAGTGAAAATTATATAACTGATCTTTATTGTTCAGATGGAAATAAATGAAAAGCATGTCCAAACAAAAAAGGCCCACCTTTCCCCTCTCAGAGAAGAATAAAAACCAAACAAAACCAAAACAACACAAAGGCCTCAGTCCTCCCTTTCAACCTTCCTCTTCCCTTAGAATCATTGCATGTGTACGGGATTCAAGCTGCTAAAATCATAGGTGCTATACTGTAACCCACTGAATAAACCCTACATGAATCCTTTTGTTCTCTCTAATATATTCTCAAGGGAATTCTCCATCAGAGTCCCCTTAAAATGGATTGTGACCAAATAAAACAGAGATTCAACATAAAGTTCAGAGAGGTCAGAGACTGTAATCCCTCTTCAGTGGAAAGGTTTTCCATACTTTATATACCATTTGAAACAGACACAGTGGTAGCATCCAAATCCAGCCTGTGCATTCATTATAAATGGAGGCAAGGGGGGCTGTGTTACTGCTTTAAAAACCTCCTGATAATAAGTATTAGCACTGTCTTGACAAGTCAACAGTTAAAACTGATGATGATTGTTCTAACTTGGGCATTTGCATTTCAGTGACTTCTAGCTATTAATTTTTAATAATAAAAAATAAAATTGCCTTTGAGGTAACTGGAATCAACCCACAGCCTGAGCTTAGCCTATCTCTGAATCAATGGGAAACAATGAAATAAAGAATGGTTTCACTCTGTTTCTGAAGTACAATTTCTACAATGCAACTCTTGCTCAGCCATTGTAATTTAATTTAATATACACAGTCTTTAACATAACACATTTACCTCTCTTAATTATGATTATCCTAACATGCAATCTTGAAGCCATTCCATTAAAATAACACATTTCTACAGTGTTATTTAAGTAATTTATAGTCATGCTTTATCTTTGCCAGACTGGATTCTACATACAGATGATACAGGAGTTAATAAAAGGCCATTACAAGATTTCAAAGACTGACCTTACTGCAAGGAGCAATCCAGTAAGCCATGGAAAGAAAGGGCAGTCCTACTGCAACAGCAAGAACAACCAGGAACTTCACTGCCATGGTCTGCTGCCGTAAACCTGACAAATTCTCGTACCAGATTGAAAGAAGCTGTTGTTGGCAGTTTGGATGTGCTACAAACTGTAACAAAGAAAAGGAGCACAAAAAAGTATTGCATTCAGAAAAAAAAGTATTAAAATAACGCCTATATGGAGTACATTAAGAATGCTGGAATAGCAACAACTCGAGCTCATATTCAGAGGAGCACTAACAAGGTATAAGAAAAAGTTTCTTGATGAGCATAATCCCATCATGCAGACATGTGCTATCAGCAACAGTAAATCCTTTAATTAAATATCTATTATTTTAATGACCCTGTGTTCCATCACAAACTATTACTTTCCATCTAAGGATAATTAAATATAAACTTTATCTGAGCAAAATCTAGTGTTATAGGCTATCAAAACATAAACATTTAATAATAGCATAATTTAATACCACTATCATGGTACGTATGTTTGGTCAACAAGATTTCTTACTTTTTTAACTTCATACTTAATGGCGAGTTTTAAGCGGCTAAGGCTGGGGCGACCATGTTCTCCATTATTATGGCTCATCTCTACATCACCATTCAAAATAGCTTCCACTTCTTCTGTATTTCTGCACAAATCAAGGAGTCCAACTACAAAATCCTTGCATTGCATAGACAATTTCTTGTAATCATTCTAGAAAAGAAAAAAGAAAATGACTTCTTGTTTTGATCTAACATGAGAGAAATAGTTCTACATCCCAGTTACGCATCTGTAAGCATCAATAGTTTGCTTGCATCTGGTTATGTTCTTGGATTTTTTTGTCTGGCAGATTAACAGCACTTTGGTTTCAGACATCTGCTTCCCCTGAATGTTCAAAGAGTAGGACTTGTCTCACCTTGGTTACCTTGGACACCTACATTATCAACTTTTACAGACAACTTACTTCTCTACACTTGCTTTAGAGCCAATTGCAAGTTAAAAAAATACCCCAAACAAACACTTTCAGAAATATAGTAGGGCATCCTTTAATGACTATTTCAAGTTTTGAGTCACTGTTTTCCAAAAGGCATAAATCAACCAGAAAAAGATAATTTTGATCACTGCAATCCACAGATCACTAACCATCTCTTACTTGCAGCTGTGTTTGGGGCATAAAAGATTAACATAGCTAGACAGACAGCAAGTCAGGTGTCTATAGATATAGATGGATATCTAAAGCTAAAAACTAGGTACAAACATAATGTCCCTGGCCTAGACCTTACAGGAGACTTACTCATATGTGTGTCAACAACGTCATAAAAAGATGAAACTGCTGTAGAATTTTTCCCAAAGAATAAAAATAAAACCCTCCAAACCACCCCACACCATACAGGACAGTTCATGTAGTCTATGGTTTATGTTCCAAGTATTTTTCTAGGAATCCTTTTATTGTAGTGACACATTTTCCCCTCTTCCAGTCTGTTCTTCATAGCATTCCCTCTTCTCCCACTCTTAGTCTCTATTTAGTCCCTTCTTTTTAATTACTTCCTTCATGCAGGAATGGAAGATGCACACCATGGAAGATAAACCATTATTTTGAGTATATAGAATACCCTAATTTATTTGCTGAGGCTATACTTCATGCATGTTTCTGCTTGATTACTCACAAGACCACAATACCAGTTTATTACTTTAATATATTAAAGGATTGCGTCCAAGTTTTACATTTCACTTTACTTAGATAGATGCAAACATTCACAGACAAATAGTTATACACACTATTGTATGTCTACATAAAAGTGTTAGTGATTTATTTTTTTAATACTGTAATGTAAGCAAGATAGCTCAGATCCGTTATACGAGAGAAAGGAACTTTAATTTCTCTACAAAGACAAGAGAAGTTAAATACTAAAACTAACAATTTCATGACATGCTACATATTTTCAATGTATTATTTATTTTCCCTCTCTTCAGAAGAGTAATAAGAAAGATTAACCAAAATCCAGACTTCTTGGCACTAAAGAAAGACATTTTTTGAGAGTAATATATCATCTTCTGTTTGGCTTTCATCTTTATAGCAGCAGGTAAGATAAGATTCAGTATTCAGTCATCTTAATGCATAAATGTCCTCTTTAAAATGAAAGGAAAAGCAGCTATTTGAGGTTCACAGACAAAAGAAAAAACAGTGCATAAGTCAACTTATGCACCCTTGTACTATTAGGTACCATGAACTGTTCCAACACTGATATCTGACCCTTGAACCTCAAATGAAAATAGGAGTAATTTTCAATACACTTAGGAGCAAAATAATTTGGCCTTCAGAAATAACTCCTAAAAATAGTGTATTATATTTGTAATATACTGGTGTGCACATATTTTCTGGTAGGACGTATTTGTACATGCACACTCACACACACTCCTCATCAGTATTTTCCATTTCAGGTGACTTCCAGTGGAGCCCAATGCCTTTGGGTAGTCTCAAAAAAAAATCATATACAACATTTAATGATGAATATGATTTTTGTCTGAGTGTAGTCCTGTTTACCAGAATGATCACTGAATAGGCAGTTTTAGAAATGCCAGATATCCCCACTCACACTCAGTAGAATTACCCCTTCTCAACTTAGGTTTGTATATGGTATTATATATATATATTAGCAGCCAGTAAATTCATTAATAAACTTCACTTGTTTATTTTCTCATTTGCAAATGCACTTAACCAGCTTCCCCTCCTGCGAAATACTGCCACAGCTGTGATGAGTGGCATTAGCTGAGCTGAAATGTCCTCACTGTTCAGATTACAGCAGATGAGCTTTGGGGAGCTGAGGGCTGCCCAGCACCATGCCTCCACCACAGTCACGGCACAGCATCTCTGTCACCTAGCAGTCAGCTGAAGGCAGCGCATGGCCCCACTCCAGTTCACAGGTCACTGTCTTCAGACAGATTCCTTATGAAGAATTTATCCTTCCAGGGAAGGTTATAGAGGACAGATGGGACGATAATGTCTTAAACTGCTACAGGAGGATTTGTCAGGGCCTGAACATTAGTCAGGGAGCTCTATCTGGGCATCTTTGGTTCTAAGAAATCAAGTGTGTTAACTTGCAGAGACCACTGCACTGGCTGCCTTTTGCCCTTTGTCTCCTTGGTCCACTTCAATATGTAATGACAGCAAAAATTATTAATACACTCTGTCACACATGCACTGAAAGTTCCCCTTCTCCCAGAGTCTCCCATGTCTCTCATCATTAATGTGAGTCAAGGGAACATGGGAATCTTTTTGGCTTAACTTGGTTTTGAAAATGGCCAAAGACACACAATTAATTCCGCAAGTTTTCCTTCACTGCAAATTGAAACTTAATGAATTAAAAAAGCAGTCCTGGGAGACTTGGAAAGAAAGTTTGCAACTGAAGTATAGTTGGAGGCTCTAAAAAGAATCAGCCTTTAATTTGGCAATACAGCACACATGTGACAACATGCATGTGGCAACATTGGCTCAGGGCTCTTCAGCAGTTTAGTTAAAACACAGTTTTACCAAATTTTGCTACACCAAAGATGAAGGGGCAGCACTGGCTGCTGCCGCTCTGCAAAAGGAAGGTGATGTTTTGGGGTTAGCACTGAGAAGATGAGGAACCAAGGGAACGAGGTGCTGGTGGCAGAGGAATAACAGGAGGAGCGGGGGTGACAGTGGCTGCTGCCGAGTGGGGTCACCTGCCCTTTGTGGTAGGAGCAGCCATGGACTGCCATGTTGTCCCAGGTAAGGGAACAAGCAGGCCGTGGTCACTCAGCTGGCCATGATTTGTCTCACCTCTGGCCATATGTGAGCAGGAGAGCATGGCCAGGAGAGCAGGAGAGCATCAGCATGGCTGTTTCTCCCAGAAGAAAGGGGCCTTCTCTATGTAGCCTCCTGTCATCCGTCACAAGCTCCTGCTGTCCCCCAGTCTGCCTGGGATGAAAAGGCTCTCAGGACAGAGCTGACACTGAACCCCACAGATGAGATGGAGCATGCTCCAGACCATGCCCTGGCCCTGCTTAGTGAACTGCAGGGGCCAAGACCAGAAACACGGGTACTGCTATGCAAGGATTTAGGATTTCAAACTGCATTTTAAGTGGGACCTGAATGTTGGATTTCGGCATCTTAGCAGGTAGATAAACACATTATTTCCCTTACAGAGGTGGACTGCAGTGCCTCAGTTCTTCTCTAAAAGATGATGTTACCTTTTCTTTAAGAGAGCTGTCAATACCCTTAAGCAAGAGATCCGATTTTTGTAGTGGGAGTTGTATAAATGAAAACAAACAGGAAATCAGCTTTGAGCTGATAAATTGGAATTTTGCTTCTCATCAGAAAAGCAAACTCAGACAACCTTATTAGGGGCATTAATTTGCAGAAACAGTAACATGTCTGTGCTTAATTTAAAAATACATTTTCCATTCCACCCCATTAAACAATAAAAGACTCTGCTGCCATTATAGCTGCAGAGGACTTTGTACTAAATGAGAATCTTTTATCCATTTTGAATAGCAGTGGGACACAGATGTCCCTCTCAAAACTCTAGGCCACATCTCTGCAGGACAACATTTGTCAGATATCATCTGCATCCTTACGGACATAGTAGAGATATTAGCCCTAGGGTGGGTAAACAATTTAGATGGCAAAAAATATGAGCACTATCCCCCCAAATAAAAATATTCTGTATAATATCAAACCTGTAAAGCTGCACATTTAGTCATGTCAAAAAGATAAAATCCTGAAGATCTCAGAATTACTCAGGGAGCCTGAAATAGCTGTTTCCTTGGTACAGTATTCTTAAACTCTGCTTGACACATCTGTCCAGTTAGTTTTCCTGCAGAAGTCATCTTCTTTTTTGTTCTTACTCCTAATAAAAAATGATCTTCCACCATACTTGCAAAAACTGTATCTGAAACCAAATGCAACATGTGTGTAATGCTAAATGACACCATTACAGAGGTGTAGAATAGAGAATAGTGGTTTCTAGTGATTATGGCATCTCCTATTTTGCATGAATCACAGTTTCATGGTCAGTGTTATCTCTGACATTAAGTGATGGTGTAATACAGGAGAGAGGAGTAATTTATAAGATAGGAAACAACCAGCATCACAGTTGAACATTAACCCTTTCCATTCCCTCTGAGGAAGACCTGGGATTTACGTGTTTCACTGGCTGCAGCCACCTACTAGGAATCTCCCCTGCAGACAAATACCCCATCAACACTATATAATAGGTGTCTTAAATGGTGTATTACCACTAAGTACCATTTTATTTAAGTAAGGTTTGAAATACTTTAAATAGCTGAGGCCAACCTTAGGTGAAGCTAAAGTTTGCATGTCCAGCTAATCTATGCACTAAAAATATACTTGATTATGCACTAACATGTGTAACACATTTTTATGAAAACCACAGTTTCCTGCCGGGACCATACTATCCAGATAACTGCAGGAAACTCGTAAAATAAACCAAGAGTAATAATTTTCAGATAAATTGCTGCAAGCAGGGATCTGAGCCTGCAGGAGCACAGACAAGCCCAGACTCAGTAAACATGATAGTATCCATATTCTGCAACTTGCTTGCACAGCCTTTGTATTGTCTACACTGAACCTGAGACAGGTATTTCCCAGTCAAGCCCCCAGCCCGTCTAGATATTGTCGAAGTTATCACTTATCAATAGCGTAAATGTAAACTCTTATCAATTAACATATAAACATACTCCATGGTCCTTAATATTTATTCAGAACCACCACATGATTTTTGTACCTATAAAAACATTCCCAAAAGACCTTATGTTGCCAGTCAGCTGATCCTGGTGAAATCTCAAATTAAGGGAGAGTTACATTTTCATGTTGCCTTGTGCTCCTGCTCCTGATTGTTCCTATTTGCCTTCACTCCATTTATTTCTACATGCTGAGTATGTACATACCTAGCAGAGCTTGGCTGATTAACTTCCAGCAATATGGAGCTGCTCTGTCTCTTGTCTATGCCTTCTGTTTCTGTTGAAGGACAGGGCCTCTAAATCTCTGTTGTAATTCATTATACAACGTTAAGAAGTATAGCTCTAATTTGAAAGAAGTTGAAAGGCAACTGAGACAAGAGAGGAACTAAAAAACCAAAAGTCACTCAGAAAGGGCCTCCTCATGACTCTGAAAGGCAGGCTATGTAAGTTTGCTCTCTGAATAAGCCCACCTCTTCTCACCTGTGTGCTCTATTCCTGCACTGGTGGGACCAGGGACAAATACTGCACTCCTAACTCATCTCATCAATTGTATGCTGAAGCATACATTTGAAGGACACTTCTTGCTGACTGTTCCAGATGATGATTTTAGCTTCTGTTGCTTCAACTGTGGTAAACGGAGCTATAGAGTCTCTACAAATCAGACATGCTATTTATCTCACCATAGCTGTGAACTTAAAAGGCTGCATTTATGGTATATGAAAAATGTTTTTCTCATTTGTTCTAAATTTACTCTCCTTTAAGTTAATCAAGTCCTTTTGTTCACATCTTCAGCAGCTGCTAAAGAGAAAAAAAAAACAAGACTATGTGGTTTAAATAGTCTTCGCTGAACTGTACATGCAAGCAGTGGATGAAATCTCAGTCCACTTAAGTCCTAAGGATTTCTGCTGGGAACTTCATGGGCAGACATTAATCTGCTGCACTAATGAAATGCTCTTCCCAGCATTTCATCTTACTGACAAAAATTGTCCTCTGCTCTTATTCTGGCTGTTCAGCTGCTGGCTTTAAGATCCCCTTGCACATTCTGCCTCCTTCTTTTCCCTCTTCAAGAAATATTTCAGCTTTGTATAACAGGTTGGTGCCACAACAGAGGTACACCTATGAGCATGAGACAGGAATAATTAATCCTGAATTGCAGCATCCCAGCTAGGGGTTTGTCTGTCAGAGTGGTTCATGGCCTTGTGAACTGTACCACTGCTAAGAACATTAACATTAAATATTGATCACAACGACTTCAAACTCTTCCTAACTCAATTTGCAAATTATTCTGTCACTGCTTTGGAGGGGATCTGATCTCCTCCTGCTGAAGTCAACATATCTTGCTCTGTCACAGGAGTACCATATACTAGCATCAGCTTTCAACAGTGTCCCATAAGGAAAACCCAGTCCAATGGATTTTAGCTAACTTAAGTCAGTTTAAGCACTGCCAATGTTTGCACAAGGCCTGGCTTTGCATTTTATGAGAGCAAAAAGCTTACATTCTTACTATCTTAACAGAAATAAACTGTGGTAAACACTTTTGTAGGCTGTGCACCATTGTATCTACATAATAATAAAGCAGCCCCAAAGAACACTCATCCCAAAGAACACTCATGCTTCAAGGATCTAAGGGGCCTTGAATCTCTGGGTCTCAACCATTAATTTCTTTCTTTTTTTTTTTAAAAAAAATATGCACATGTGAAACATTAAACATTCCATATAATCCTGAAGAAGTCTTTAACTTCACCAAGTTCACAAACAACGAAGTACAAATAAGTAAAAGAAGGAAAATGGAGTAGAAATAACAGAGTACATTAAAGAAGGAATAGAAGGATGCTATTTACAGTCATTTTTCTGAATAAATGAAAAACATTGCAAAGAGAAAACTTTCAGTCTAAGTATGAGAAAATAATGAAAATGCATAATAGTCGAACGGAACTGTGCAATTTGTCTTGCACCAGTAACTAAACTGTACCACTTCAGTCTCCTCTTTCCCCTGTCCTAAGCCACCTTCACCCAGGGGTTGGAAGGGCTTCCTTTACTATTCTGCCTGATGGGAAGTGCAAAATGAGTTCAGTCGTACATTCTACATAAGTAGCACAAATTATAATAAGCACAGAGGAATAAGACATTCCCAAAGGTTGAAATTTTCCATTCATTTAACAATTATATATTTTACAATGTTATACTCTGATTTATGAAGATGATGCTGATCTCCTTCTGCTCAAGGAAGGGGAGAAAGAGCTTTGATTGAATTTTCCAATTCTGTAACCTTAAACTCTTATGTACCTTAAACTCTTCTGTAACCTTAAACTCAAACGTACCTTAAACTCTTTCTCAATGTTGGCAAGCACAGCCAGCTCATTGCTCAGCTCTAAGGCAGTCATTACAGGGTCTTCACTGGACAAAGATAGATAAGCAGGGCTGGCCAGACCTTTGTAGGCATTGATTCTGGATCTTGAATGGCTGAAAGAGTCATGTTTTTGTTTCTGATTGCATTCACTGCACTTGCAGAAATAGTCATGTGGCCTATCAATTCGAGCTCCTTTTCTCAGCAGAGTGTGGACAATCTCATACTCATGGCAATGAGCGGCCAGAATGATCGGTGTAACGTCATGGGAAAACCGTGTCCCATCTTCATCATATGCATAAAAGTCATCATGCTGGAGCTCTGACTGGCTAGGACTCAATGTAAGCCTCTTGCCTTCAGCAAATGCGGGATGGTTTAGGATGGCTTCCACTATCCGGACATAACCTTTGCTAATAGCCAAAAGCAAGGCATCCCCAACACGAGACAGGTTCTCCTTCTTCAGCAGAAGCTCTGTGATCTCCAGGTGCTCATTGGCAACTGCCAGCTGCAAGGCATTCTGCCCCATGTAGTCTACACAATTCACATTGAGCGAGGGACATTCTTCCAGCATTTTGCGAATCACTGGGATATTCCCATATTCTGCTGCATCCAAAAAGCGCTCTTCATCCAGAGAAAGGCTCGTTGAGTGGTCATTAAACATATAGGCTGGCCCTCGACTGGCCTGCCTCCTCCCCTTCTCCCTGAGAATGGTCTGTCTTCGTAGCGCTAGTCTGTTCTCGTTGCCTCGCCTGCGTAGAAATAGAGAAATTAAGAGTTTTGTTTTATGCAAGGGCATATCCATTTAAAATAATAATTAAGACAAATATTTTAATCATTTATCTGCTCTACATTTTTAACGCTGCCAAGAGACCTGAAACCCTGACTTTGATGCATTTTGTAACCACTGTCACTGCACAGCCTTTGAATGAGCAGCCAGCTACATTTTATTTCAGCAAGAAGAAAAAGCCTTAGTCAACCATCAGTTAATATTACACTTAAAATCTCCCTGTTTTGTCCTCCACAGCTTTTGCACAATTTTCACTGCTTATTCTACATGGGTAGAATAACATCTTTAAACGTAAGGTTCTTAGGTTTACACAGAAGCCCCTCTCTGCTTTTCCAGCACTCCTGTATTAAAAATTGTCATCACCATCTGGCATCCCACACATCCCTCTGATATGTATGGTCACTTCACAGAAAAATGGCTTCCTATTTTAATCTAGAAAAGAAGTAAGAAAAACATTACAGTGTTTTTAAGTGCCAATATTTCACTTTCTGATTACAAGAATATTTCCAGGAGAAAACATTCAGCTAAGTTTGAGAAGTGCTTCAAGAGTGAAATTATGTTTTCTCTGGATGAACATACTACTTCCTAACACCTTTGGTAGATCTCGCAGATATTTTGCAGGACTTCACTGGAACAAGTGTGTATTAAAAAAAAAAAAAAAAAAAAAGAGTATAAAATCTCAAGCTCGTTGTTTAAACACATAATTTAAATACAAAGATGACCTGGAGAATAGTGATGATGTGCAATGACTGCCTCAGTCCTGAGACAGCCAGTATCAACAGCACAATGCAGTGAGAACAGCCCACATTTGCTCAGTTGGCAGGAGGAGTACCAATGACCCAGCATGAGTCCACTGCCCTCAGGAGGCCCTTTGAAAGTGACCAATCCCTCAGAATGCTATTCATGCAAAGCTCTTCTCTTGGTCTGTGCTAGCGCTAAGTCACAGCTCAGAGTGAAGAGAAGTCACAGTGTGACAGGAGTCAGCAGTGGTGGGATGAGGGATGAGGTATTGCACAGGCCACACAAATATGGAAGCTCTCTAAACTACTTTTTGCCTCAAGAAAGCAGGCAGCCTGACTTCACTTGCTCTTAGTATTCTTACCCCCATCACTAATTCAGCATCTATCTAACTTACATTTTCAATATGGTTTCTCCTCTTAGCCCTGCTGATGATTTTATGACGTCTATGACTGAATTCTCAGTCATAAGCTGAATCTGTACAAGATAAAAGCATGTTGAATACATTATATGGCAGCTGCTAGTCCTTATCTCCATCATCCTTTTCATTTTTACAGTTCATAGCCTTGATAGCCTATCTATTCCTCCACTCAGCTGCTTGCCAACAAATCCTGCCAATTCTTGCTTCAAGATAGCTCTGAAGCGTTGTCCATTATTCTACTTCTACTATTTAAACCCTCAGCCATTCCTCATCTCTTATATTAATAAATTATTTAAAAATTATTTATTAAAACTTGAAGTGAACCGTATTGAAGCTGTTTGCTGAGCAATGCTACATTCTCTTTAACAAGAAGAAAACCTAATTCATGACTTTCTTAATTCAGTCAACTAAGTTCCCAATCCTCAACAGAAATTCAACTGCAATTTTATCTTCTAGAATTACTCTAATAAGCTACATAATATTCACTACAACTTCATCTTTTTTCTTATTCTGAATGGTAGCTTAATGATTCTTTACATACATACGCTCAAATACACTTCAGTATTTTTAGTATTTCCCACAAAATAATAACCACAAGCAATAGTTTATTCATTTACTTACTAATGAATATGAATTTGAGTATTTATATGACAGTAAAAAACCCAGTCCTTTGTGACTCAAACTGTCTTCAAAAAAAGTAGCAGTACAAGATATTTCTGCTAGATTGTTTCTATTTAACTTCAGTATAAATTTCCTTTCTGCCTTCTCAGTTCCAGAGACATAGTCTTCTGCAGCATTGGAAATGCTTCAAATTGCTAATGTCTTCAACCTAAAGGGAAAAGTTTTGTTGCAGGAGGATCACAGCTATGGAATGTGGAATACATCGAAATTGACAACTATCACATAGTTCAGTGTGCAGACAGTACTAATACCATGCTACAATGGCAACTTCACAGCATTAGTTTAGACTATGTCTATCATTTCACGATATGGAATAAAGTTAGATCCCACCCTCTTTTACTCCTCCAGATCTTCACAAAGGCTGTCTCAGCTGCTGTGGGTTCAAAACAGAGGGTGCAGATATATGCTAATGTCCCACAGGTGAATATACTATATGGCTGGTTGAAATTTTTCAATGTATTATTTCCGGATATTTATATTTGACGAAAAGACATCCTTTGGAGACATCTCACAGAAAACATGAAAACTGAAAGAATGAAAATAACATTTTGGTGACAACATCGGTATCAAAACCTAAAATTCACTAAATTGAGGCTAGTCTTTTGATACATCTACAAATATTTTACTGGAAATGAATGCGTGAAATTGGAACAGGAATGAAATGGTAAAAAGAAGACAGGGCAGCCGAGAACCAAGGTGCCACTCCCCAGTTTTGAAAGTTATCACTTAAAGGACAGTAATGTGCTTCTGAAAGGTTTTTTCAAACATGCAATATGAAATTACATTGGTAAGATGAATATCAAGTGGGAGACAGGGAAGAGAAGGAAGCTAAAGACAGAAAGCACAGGGCAGGGAAGGAGGGGGAGTAAGAAAGAAAAAATTGTAAGGGGGACTTTTAAAACCTGATGGGTTTTAAGATTCATGAACTGAATAACTCTTAAGAGATAATGTCCTGGCTGTGGCTGGGATAGAGTTAATTTTTTTTCCTAATAGGTGATGCAGTGCTGTTTTGGCTTTAGCCTGAGATCAATGTTTTAGTTGTTGCACAGTATAATTTATCCTGACCAAGGAATTTCAGTCTTTCATGCTCTGCCACTGAGGACTGGCACAAGAAGCCAGGAGGAAGCAGGACACCTGACCCAAACTAGCCAAAGGGGTATTCCATTCCACAGCACGTCATGCCCAGTATATAAACTGGGGGGAGTTATCTGCAAGGGACCAACTGCAGCTTGGGGCAGGCTGTGTATTGGTCAGCAGGTGGTGAGCAATTTTATCATTCATCAGTATGGGATTACCATTTCCAGCAAAAGTCACTGCAGTATCTCTCACCTTAGAAATCTCCAGAGCATCCATGTTCCCTCTACCTTATTTCACTCAAATTCATTCTGAAGATCCAAACCATCACGTTTTAAGAAATATTTTTTTGCTTTTCTTCAACTGGTATCATAGGTCTTCATCCCTCAATCCTTATTCTATCAGTTTCTCTCCCATTACTTCTGTATGCGTTGCAATTGTGTACATGAAATCTACTCCTGCAAATATCTGCTATCCAAAAAGCCATGCTGCATCCCTTATATAGCATGGGGAGTGCTCATAAAGACTAACATTGTTTTAATGAGGTTAATCTCTCCAACTTTTATAGTCAGTAAAGGCAAACAGGCACCATGACACCAGGATCCAGTGCAGAAACTCCTTCTCCTTGTAGATTATGTATAGCATATAAAATGGTTAGCATCATTAACCTAACACTAGCTAAGTTATGTTTATATTAGCCTAAGATAAATAGCCTAAATTCCCCACATCTGCTCAATTCATGATAACACATCTCTACTGCTTGTCCTACTGGTCCTCAATTTTGGCAGAAACATTGAGACAGTACAACTGCATGCAGAGAGTTAGGAAAGCTTAAAGTTCAGCTGGAGTTCAAGCAGCAAAAGACGTGAAGACCAGCAAAAGGTGTCTTCTGAAAGGAAGTATGTAAAAGTAAGACTAAGGAAATTCATGTGGACTCACTGTTCAACAGACTGGTGGACTCAGAGGCCAAGGACACAGATGAGACTGAAGTACTCAATGCTTTCTTTGCCTCAGATTTCACCAGTGAGGTCCCCAGCCTCAAAGGTCCCCAGCAGAGTGAAGCACTACCCACACTGAAAGAAGACTGACCTGGACTACAACTAAGCCAGCCAGACACACGGTCCTGAAACTGTGCATCCAATGGTACAAAGGGCGCTGGTATATATCATTGCAAAGCTGCTTTCTATCACCTTTTAAAGTGCATAGTGACTGAGGGAATTGGAAGCAGATTTTCCAACTTTCTTAGCTCCCCATTGGCTTCTCAGTTTTGAATAAACTGGTTGTTGAACACAGTAGCACAATTATCTGAACTGCAGAAACCATCCTACTGAGCAGCATGCTGGCAAATTCCATGTCTAGCTTCAACTGCTTCTTTCTTCTTGATCTGTGCATCACTCAATTGATGCTAAACATAATTTAAATTATTTATACTGAAATCATTTGAACAGACAACAAATTCAGTCCATAAAAAAAATCATAATAATTTTTAAAACACCTTAAAAAAAAAATGCATTCAGCATAGATTCAGATCTTATTTAAACTGACAATAACAGCATTGATTTAAAATACATATCTTTATGCACCCTGGAAAACTAATCCAGTATAAAATTATTCTGCTAGTATTTGATCCTCACACGAGGAAATAAGCCCTTCAACAGGATCATGGTCATTATTTTTTCCTGAGATGTTAACAACCCGTTAACCAGCCAAAACCTGAAGTTCATTAAACACTTTCTTTTTCATTTTTCAAATAATAGAAACCAATTATATTCCTATAGCAGGAATACATTCAGTATGATTTATCACAACAAAGAGTAATCATTGCTAGTGAAGAATACTTAGAATTGGCTTTTTGGTCCAGTAGCATTTCCTCTTTTTTTTTTGTGTGTATTTAGAAGAAGGGCATTGCTTAAATAGGAGATTAAGTACATACATTCCCTAGACAGTAGCTCATCTTCTGGAATAGAATTACAGAATGAAACAGAAGATTCCTGCATTGTTTGCTGGACTGTAGCATGTCTCATGCTGTGCTCTGGAACGTCAGTGTAATTTATTTTCCCTTCATCAATATATTTTATATGTATGAAATAAATTTCCTGTTTCACCCACTTGCAATTACAGTAAAAGTTACGAGTCTGTAATTAAACTGGTTCTTGCAGCACAAGACTATAAAGACGTTTAGTTGTAACAGAGAATGCAAATCATTCTGCTTTATTATTTCTGCTTAATTAGGTATACACAATAAATATTAATACAGGAGTTTGTTAAGAAGAGTATTTGACTGCCTCCAAGAGCAAGGAAAGGAATTTGATGATCTACAAAATTATGTTCAGTCCGGTTTTGTCCTGATGTTCTTACATTTATTCCACCACCATCAAAGTGTTTTCAGTCCATCTTTTAATTAAAAAAAAATACCCATGTTAGTGTCTGTTGTCACAGATTCTAGCCACAGAAATCTTAAAGCCACTTAAAATCTCAGCCTTCCCGGTGTACAGAATAAATGTTGATTACAAGATATTATTAATGCACTTGGGGGAAACACGGTCTAAGTGTTCATACTTATTAATAGTTATTACTCAAACACCAACATGGCCAAGCTTGGAACACTGTCATCATTTTGGATACCATATTACAGGACAGAGTTCTGAAAACAAGAAATTAAAAGCCAGGGAGCACCAAGGATCACACAGTCTCTACTGTATTTTCCACTTCATAGTAAGGTTGATTTTGTGAACTATATAGGGTGTTACCGCACTCATCTCACTTCCCCTAAAGGAACAGTAGGAGTCTAGTATAAATTAGTCATCTTGATCTACTCTGTAGATAAGGAGAGACAATTCTCCCATCTACCTTTAATATTTATTCTAAAATAGCATAAATTTTCATGTGGAGCATCTACATTTTTCCATTGTTTGAAAAAGAATCCCAGCTGATTAGGTGAGTTTAATGTGTCCTTTAATGTGTATAATTTAGTAGGAACATAGACCACAGAAGGATAAGAAGTCAAGTCCCTTACAAGAACAGACACCATCTCAAACAATTCCCACTAAAATATCAGACTGCCTCCAAGGAAATTGCTGTCTTGATGGAATTCTATTTTCTCTTATAATCCCACTGAAAGAATAATCCAGAATTTGATTTTTCTAGAAACATTCATCAAATTTTCAGCCTAAATTTAATAACAGCCAATTTTTATCTGTTTGGTTTTGTTTAGGAACCAGAATTGTATTTCAGATTAAGTAGCACCTTCTCCTGACAATGGTTACCTGCAACACATAAACACATAGCAATCATATGCTCTCTCAGCCTTCACTTTGCTGAGCTAAATAAAGCTCCTCTCATTTCCTGCTATGTCCATGCAGTTAAATCTGCCACAGAACAAAAAAATGCTCAAGTACATTTTCTTAAATTATACAGTAATCCCATGTGTCAGTGTCTGCAGTAAAATGATTAGTAACCATTCTGTGTCAAAACATACACATTTGACTATCTTTGTGGTGCATTTATATCCCAGAAATCATTTAGGCATTATGGATTCTTCTGTGAGCCAGAGATAGTATCTACTGCTTGTTGAAACTCAAGCAACTAGCTGTAACAATGCTGAAACCATTAGTAATCACCTCTGAATCACCTCTGTGGTTCTCACATGCTGTTTGTTAACTTCAATAATGATCAGTTAGCTAGATCAGATAAGCAGTAACACCAAATAAGACCATCACCACCAAACACCTAAGAATAAATTCTCTTGAAACAGTCTAATGGTGTTCTGGGACAGAATAAGAAGCTATGTGAACCAGGCAGGACCCATGTATATGTTAGAGGTCTTCAGCAAGGCTTTTGCTGCTATCACACATTATATTCTAAAAAGCAAACTGGAGAAAGAGGCTGAATGAAATCATAAAGAGGTAGCACAGCTGGTTGGAAAACTAGTTATCAGTTTAAGGTTTTAAAACTTATTTGGTCAGAAAATCTTACTTAGATCTGGTATTACTTGATATATTCATTAAATGAGATGGATGATGGAATCTAGGCTCCGTGGTTTACATCTGCATAGGAACTTAGTCTGAGAGGAACTAAAAACAGGTGGAAAGCAAGGCTGGCATTTTGACTGGACCTGACAAGAAGTGATGTTAAATGAATGTTATGCAATTTGAAAACAAGAAGTAAAGGGCTTGCACCTAAGAAAGAATAAGCAAACACACATTAAAAGCTGGAAATGGCCTAGATTGATTTGGAGGGGTAGGTGTAAAATAATACCGGTGTTAATGCACCCTTGTGGCAACACAGGCCCCACACTTCAAGCACAATACAGAACTACTGCAATTAGAACAGAGAATGATTAGAGAGCTGAACAATGTCTAGAAGACATGAAATAAAGTACAAGTAGGTTTTGTTTCATATATACAAGTCTGAAGGAAGAACAACAGTGGTGTAATACAGCAGTGGTGTAAAAGGAAGGGAATAATTTGTCTGTATTTGGGTCTAGTATTAGTAGGCATCCTGTAGCTCTGAAGTTCCTAAAACCTGATGGTAAGAAAGAATTTCAGAGAAAAGAGGATTATTTGGACATTATATTCTTCTTCTCTTCTTTATCATATACCTATATAAAAATATAACAATATATGTAGTATACAACATAATAGAACTTGAAAGACATTTTATAAAAATATATATTGTTATATTTAAAATATATAGTAACATATATAAAAACCCCCAATATATATTTAGTCCAATCAGAGATTAGACAGACACATGGTCTGAACCTCTATGCCATGCTAAGGGACAGAAAGTGATAGGCTGTAGAAAAAATTACCTTAAAATTCTAAATCTGATGACAGTGACCATCTGGAAACAAACATCTGAAAAACAGCTTGGGTTTTCCATCACCAGAGATCTTGAAGAACAGCTGAGATAAACAAGTGGCAGGAATGGTTTGGGGACAGCTGGCTTTGCCTGGCGGAGAGGAACTGGTGAAGAGGAGCTGGCTAAGATGTCCACATCTCCTAGTCCTATTGCCTATAATTTGATGCTGCAAATTATTAACAGGGACATATCTATCTCATGAGAGAAGACAAACCCCAGATCATGTTACTCAGTATTCATGCTTCTCCTGCAGTTCTCCATTACCAGTCAGTCACTAAAGCTGGTGATAGTCCCATGTCCTTTTACTACTACAAAGCACACACAGCAGTCACAAGATATGCCTCCCTCAGCAAACTAGTAACAACCTACAGACCATGACTACTCCCTGCCTTGAATCTGATGGTTTAAGTTAGAGCTTGTACAAACTGAAAGCATGCAGGGTGTGATAATGACCCACTTCACAGGCCTGGACACTGAATCAAGGTGCTGGTTACTACTACCTTCACGTCTAAAGTTAGCGCAGCTGATGGGGAGCTTGCAGGCCCACCACCCACACAGCATCAGAGAGATGTTTGTCTTTTACAGATAGCAATATAGTTTCTTTTGCTGGAGTTTTATAACTGAGGTGATTTTTTACCATTCCTTGGTCCACTTAATGACAATAGCATAGGCCTCTTAATAACATCCACTTTGGTATGGGATCTATGGTTCCCCCATAATCCTTAGAAGCTGATGCTAAAATTAAAAGAGGGTTACAGCTGAAGCTTGAAGCTCTGTAACAAGCCAAAACCAGCTGTACACATTACAACATTTCCAAATAATCAATGACACTTACTGCATTAGAAGTGAGAAAAGCCCATAATGAATATCCCTTAAGTATTTCATTTTGCAGCACTTGAAAGGTACAAATAAGAGTATTTCTACTCATGTGGGGTTTTTTATCAGAACGTGCACATCTAACACCAAGTATGAAATAAGTCATCTTTAAGACTGTTAACTGACATTATGGTTGAAACTGATGTGTCTTCTGGGACTGCCCTGGAGGCACTTCTGAGACCTGGACTGTCATAGCTTTTTATTTACATACTGCTGAGCAGTATTTTCTCCAAGATCACTGACTATATTGTGCAAATGCTTTCATACAGAAGCAGTTAAAACCAATTTCATTTTAGAGAGTACTTCCTTGCCCACAGCCTGGTGAAAAGTTCATGCCTGTTGATGTGAACCTGGAAGGGTAATGACCTGACAAACATTTTCTTCAAGAAATAGTAAAAGATTTTTCTCTCTCCCACTGAAAGTCCAGTGGTTATTTAAAGGCTGATGGAGAGAAAGCACACAACACAGGGCAAACAGCCATTTTCAGATGAAGTAAATCATTCTGTAACAAGTGCTAAATATTAACAATAGATTCAAGGGGTACCTGGACAAATTCAGCGAACAGAAATCCCCTGCTGGTAGTAAATACCAAGTTTCTGAAGTTCTACTTTCCTAGAAAAGTATGGCTTCTTCTTTTCACTAGCCCCATAGTTTTTTTTAGACACTGTTTTTGACCCCTGTTGGAGACAGGATACCCCGAGGTCTGTAATTCAGCCCTTTTATATATATTTTTAATATAAAAAACCATGTACATACCTAACATGAGATGAACAGACCACAACCCTCATTCCCTGCCGCCTCTGCCACAGGGGGAGGGGTGTTTTAAGATTTAGTTTTTATTTCTCATTATTCTATTGAAATTTGATTGATAATAAACTGATTTCCCCATGTCAAGCTTGTTCTGCTCATGATGGCAATTGATGAATGATCTCTTCCTGTCCTTTTATTGACCCACAGGCTTTTTGTTACATCTTCTCTCCCCTGTCCAGCTCAGGAGGGCAGTAACAGGGTGGCTTTGGTTGGCACCTGTGTCCAGCCAGGGTCAACCCACCATGAGCACATCTCAGTGGCATGTCCTCTAGGGTTCTGAGGCTGTTCAGCCTACTATGAGAGGTGAACAGCTTTCTTTTAGGTGCCTTATAAACAAGAAAAGCACAGGGACCTCTTCAAAGGACTGTTTCTTTTCTCATTCTCTGACCAGGATTTAGAAAAGGTTTGGATTTAGACAAATAATTTTAATACTTGGAAGTATCACATAGCTGCATGCACGCTGTAACAAGGTAGCTTAATAAAAATTCTTTTCTGTATGAGCATTTATTACATAAACTTGAGTAGGGATAAAGATTATTAAATCAGGCAACAGGAAAGTATGTCTATATACTAGAGATAAGACTATATTTGCATTGCTCCTCTGAGTAAAGCCACAATATATCAGAGACATAGAATCTGATTTAGTACAGTAGTAATTTACGGTTAATGGATTCACGCTTATAAAATCACTTCACACCCAAGAGAAAAATATACTAAAGAGATTAGTGCAAACAAGTGTAAGGATTAGAAACTAGCCTGAGTTACGTATTTTCTTTAGAATGTGAAGAAGTCAAGTGTTCAGACAGCTCATTTTGATTTAGGTTCCTTTCTAATAAATATCAACGTCTGATATTAAAAAACAGCTTTAAAAGACAATAACATCTGAGTACAATGTATCAGAGTGACAGGAAGATCAACCATTGCAGTGTAGCAGTCCATTCTTCATCAGCAAATTCCAGAGCTGAAATGTCAAAGTTCAATGGCATGAGCTCTTGATGATGCAGCAACAGCCCATAAACTCTGCAGCAACTCTGATTTACTGTACTGTCATCTATCATCCTCTACACCCAACGCTTCTTGCCTCTGCAAAACCTTATACAACTATGGCACACACCTAGAAGATGTAAGCCTCATGATTCTGATGATGAACTTCTACCTACAAGAGTAGTCAACTGTAAAAAGCTGAGAAGAATTTTCCCCTGTGCTCTCCAACCCTACTTTGAAATTCAAGTCCTTTAAAGTATCTGACAGCTCAGAACCTTTTTCTAAAAGTAGTTACACTCTTCTGAATAGTACACACAATAATGTACAAAACATACTTTGCATACCATAGCTTGACCTTTAAAAGAAAAAAACCACAAGATGCAACTACAAGGGATTCTCAGTGAGGTACATTTAATCCCATTTAATAGCGCTTTAGTACATGTAAGGCTTAACGCTGCTGGAAGCAGGCGACCTTGAAATAAAGGCAGAAAACCTCAGATATATAATGTGGAATAACTGGGCAGTTCATACTTGTGGAGCTACAATTTCAGGCTGTTTGTGGCCAGGGAAGTGACACCACCAGTAGTCACCACAGCTGAACACTGTAGGTAGGCGCACCAGGTAAAAAACTGCCTAAATCTGTGAAATCATGGGTAAACCTAACTTGGCAGCCTTTAGTAACAGCATCTCATGGAGCATTCTGCTTTGCTTGCTGGAATAGGTCAATCTGTGGGATACTGCACTGAGAGACAAGAAAAAGTCCTGATTGAATATTGTTGACCAAGAAGTAAAAAGGAAAGGAGAAAGAAAACTCAAGCAGTGCTGGACAAGGATATATTTAAGTTATGCCTCAGATATGAAGAGATGTCCTATTATGGTCCTGAGGCATTAGCCTTCTGATAACAGTGGAATTGCATGTTTAAAATATTAATTTCACTTCAGCTTGTAAAGCTGCCACATTTGGGAAGACATTTTAAAAGCAGAGACACTCTTGCTAGTATTGCTCCTCTTCAGTTTCTTTTAATTGTACCTTACTTCCTTTACCACAGCCCTTGTTCATTCTGCTAGGTTTTATTTTCTTAAAATGAACCCTTCTTGCTCTCATATGTGATAATTAACCTCAGATGTGAAATGCTTCTCCCCAAGCATTTTCTTAACTTCTTCATTTATTTTTAAACCAACACTCATTAGAGACAATATTGTCACCTTCTTTATCCACATTCAAAACCTGCCAGCAGATAGTAATAAATTGCCTGGAAAGAATAATACACCATAAAACTAAAATACTGTAGCAAAAATTGAAAAACACAGCACCCTTCTTCCCAGACCTCCCTGGTTTTAGGTGTAAAATGAAAGCTATTCAGGGCAGCAGTTTAAAACATAGTTTTTACACAGTTAACATGTGTAAAACATATTAATGTTTACACAGTTAACATATGTAAAACATAGTTAATACACAGTTTAAAATCGACTGAACCAGAACATGCTGAAAAGGCACCCTACTTTGAAATTCTCTAGGGAATACAGGGGAATTTCCCCTATGTGACAGGGGAAAAGCTGCACAAACTTTGCATAGAGATACACCAGACTCTGGTAGACAGATAGCTGTCTACCCAGGCAATCAGTGCTCAAAATCTCTCTTTTGCCTTGCAGATATAACAAATAAGTGTAGAGGTCTTACCCTAAAATCCAACAACCCCAACCAAATTATATTTTCAGAAAAAAAACCTCCACCTCAACTGCCATTTCCATTTCTGGTTCTCTGAAATACAAAGGGTATGTTTACATTCCCAGAGCACATGGTCCAATTTTTTCAGGATGTAGGACAGTGTTTGTCTCTCTTCTCTGTGCTATCACCGCTCTTCAGCTGTCTTTCACCTCTGAGTCAAGCCCAGCAGTGTAATAAAATTCCCCTTCTGACAGGAATATACTGCTGGATTACTCCATGCTTAGCTCCTTTCCATCATGAAAACATCCATCTATGGCTGTTCCTTGGTTCCTGGGAATAAGCCAATATCCTATTTCATCTTTCACTCAACACCGCTTTACCACAGCTCATAATCTGCAGCAAGGAATCTTGTCAAAGGATTTTAGAAAACATAAAGGAGTACCACTTAATCTGGTGCAACATTTTTAATGTACTTTAAAGGGACTTCAGAAAATTACAGTGCATACTCTCTTGACTCTCCTGACCTTTGGTAGCTATATCACCTATTTCTAGGGATTCTCTGGTTCCTCAAACCACAGAAACTTCAGTGTTCATATAACAAACATTTACCAAATTAAAATACTATAGTTGTATATACTGTATATAGCTGTTTTTCCAAATTCTTTCCTTTTCCACCATCCAGCAACCGAATGAAAGATGGCTATAGAAACTGGAAATAACACAAGAGGAACACAAGCTGAATGCCAAGATGGACTTGCCACACAAAGCTTGGATTCGCATTCTATTTCCAAAAGTGACAAATTTCCATTCACACATCCCATAGCAAGCAAACCTGTACAAAGAGCAGGTTGTCTTCTAGTACTGCTGACCATTTTTAAAGTAATAACATGGATATTAAATTGAGGCCAGACAATCACTATTTTCTCTGCAGAGTAAAAGGGGAAGAAAAAGGAACAAAAACCTTTATTCTTCTAGCCACTAAAGAAATTATTTCTGAAGATTGTTTAATTAAGCTAATAAAAAATACATCCACTCTCTATGCCTTTTAAAGCATTCAGTTTTCTTTCCTCCTTCTTTTTTATTTTTTTTTTTTTTTTTACTGAGCTTTCACAATTACTGGTAATGCAGAGAAATCAGAATATGACAGGTAACAGATGGATCTTCCTGATGCAGATTCCTGATTTCACCTACCACCACCATGAACATACAGAAATGAAGTAGATACAAGGAGACTGAAAAGAATCCATTCAACATCACCTCTGGAAGTAAAAGTGCTCTGAAGTACTTCAGGCTGTGGAAGTTTAAACTGAATTTGAGACCTAAACCACAGCTACCTGTCTCCAGCTCTGTTCTGCTTAGCAGATTTCTCTCTGCATTACACTAAAAATCTTCCTCACAACACAAATACAACAAAACCTACCTAAAATCCATGGGAGTGTTGGTCTTCCAAAAAAACCCTAAAATGTCATCTTATGCTTTGGCCAGCTTGGGTGAAATACAAATCCACAACTTACTTAAAAAAAAAAAAAAAAGGCTCGGATGAAGTAAGGTAATTATGTTCACACAAGATGTCATCAAACTGGGTTTCAAATATTTGGAAAGCCTCTGTTAAGGAGCAGAGCAACACAGGTCAAGGCCACTCCACTCAGAGGACTGCTAGAGCAGAAGCCAGTGGTTTGAGTGCTCCTTGCTGAGTGCTGAGCTTTGACTTTCACTGGTTTATTGTACATCAGTTTCTGTATGCAGCAAAAAATCAATGGATGCAAGATAGTCTCATATGCAAATAATAAAGTGGAACATCAACTAGGAGAGAATGAGAAAAAAAAAGAAGTCCCGTCATTTAATCTAGGAGTTTGTGCAATGCTTCAATACCACACTGATAAAAGGATATTAAGCAAACATATTGGACAGTTTTAGAAAGTATCTAATCAACCCACTCAACTCCGTGTTCAACATTAGTCCAACTGTTCAAGACTCCAGAGGTCACCCTGAATAGTTTTTTTCTGCAGTAAGCAGAGGAAGTGAACCATCCCAAAGTCTAAACTTTAGTTTATTATGCCGAAAACCAAAATCTCCTCATGCTGCCCAAAGAAAAACTCTATAGAGATGCCCAATAACTCCACATACAAGAAAAGCAACAGAAAACGATCTCCACTCAGAAAACCCAAGTGAAAGCATTCCACATTCCAGTATTTAATACTAAAAGGAAAAGAGTATGGGATGAATTCATTTCTGGAAGCAGAAAAAGTAATTCAGAGCACCTAGAGCTTTGCTGAATTTAGCTGAAAGAAGCCAGTGGTTGGTATAACTGTTACTCGCTCCTCACCTTCCTGCAAATCTCATTGCAAATTCAATCCAGAGCTGTATCTTTAGAAACACAGCAAGAACTACATTTCCTTATTCATATTTCATGTATATTGCATACAATTTCCCACTCCCTTCCTTTTACGTGACATAAATAAAAAACTCTTGTAAGCAAAGAATGGGCTGCTTTTTTCTTTTTTTTTTCTTTTTTTTTTTCTAAAAATAAATTACATTTTACCTATAAATAAGTAATAATGATGGGAAGCATCTGAGCCAAGTTCACTGGACAAAAACAGTTCAGCTATCATAAAAAAAAAGTTAATTAATTCATTTAAATCTACCTTTAATTTCAGAATGGATGAATTTCTTACTGAAGCACCTTTTGTGTCCCCTTAAAGTGGTGCAATCCCTGGCACTACAAGAAGTTAGTTAAAAAATGTGGTCGATGACCTCACTCTTTTTGAGTTCGGCATGCATTCGGTTATTGTGTTTTCTATTTCTCAAATCATAAGACAATAATGGAAAGTGTTGTGAAGAAAAAAGACAAGCATTACAAGAGAGTCTGAGAAGAAACATGCAGAAGAGAATAGAATCATAGAATCATGGAATAGTTAGGTTTGGAAAGAACCTTAAGATCATCAAGTTCCAACCCCCCTGCCATGGGCAGGGACACCTCACACTAAACCACGTCATCCAAGCCTCTGTCCAAGCTGGCTTCGAACACCGTCAGCAATAGAGCATTCACAGCTTCCCTGGGCAACCCGTTCCAGTGCTTCACCACCCTTACAGTAAAGAACTTCCTCCTTATATCCAATTCTAACTTCCCCTGTTTAAGTTACCCATTACCCCTTGTCCTACCACTACAGTCCCTAATGAAGAACCCTCCCCAGCATCCTTATAGGCCCCCTTCAGATACTGGAAGGCTGCTATGAGGTCTCCACGCAGCCTTCTCTTCTTCAGGCTGAACAGTCCCAACTTTCTCAGCCTGTCTTCATATGGGAGGTGCTCCAGGCCCCTGATCATCCTCATGGCCCTGCTCTGGGCTTGTTCCAACAGATCCATGTCCTTTTTATGTTGAGGACACCAGAACTGTGCACAATACTCCAAGTGAGGTCTCACAAGAGCAGAGTAGGGAGGATCACCTCCTTCGACCTTCAGAACAAATTAAAAATAACTTCTAGACTGAAATGAAAAGATGAAATGCAGTAGAAACAGCAGAAGAGACAGATACAAAGAGATTGCTACATTTCTTAGAAAAACTCATTATATTTTACCTTTCTCCTGATCAATATATTCTGTATGGAATTGGCCAGAATTATGTACAGACACAAAATGTAGGGACTTTGTTCTCAAGTCTTCATATACAATTTGTACTATTTCTTCCTGTTCTCTATTCATCTGTTTATACAGTGGTCATTAACCACTCATCTTACAAACCTTTACAAAATCAGGCCAGAGATTTTAAATGAATTTACTGTATTTCCTCATAGTTTATGTCATTTTTATAGATAGGTCAGTAATAGCAAAAGTACACTTATATGCTGCGTCAGCCCCATCTTTTCTAAAAAAATCAATGTCTTTCATTGCCACAGCAGGGAGAAAGCAAGTCTCATACGTTACATTCCATTTGTCTGCATGATCAAACATAACAGTCTATTTATCATGGTCTAACTCTTCAGCATTCCTTTGCATAACTTTTCATGTGTACTGTGCCTCTGTTGAAATTGTTGCTTACTGCAATTGCTCGAACAATCATGATAGCTTTAGAGTAGCAATAATGAACTTGCTGAAAGGATGCTAAACTTACTGCAAACTGATTAGAGAAAAAAAGCTATCCCAAGGCAGAGACCACATTATTTTCTTTCATTTCTGCTTCCTCCAAGGTATGATTTTTCAAGTTTTTGACTCATTTCAACTCACAAAAAATGAGAAACACACACTAAAATAAAGCAGGAAAGGAAAAAATATTTTTAAATTAATTAAAATAAGAAATAAGTAATCAAAATAAATAATATCAAATATCAAACAATATAATTGAAACATCATCAACAGTATCAGTCTTCACTGGAGATTTTTTTCTTAGAGAAAAACACCAAAACTGAATGAAGTCTCAGCCTTCTGAGAAGGACTTGCTGGACCGGCCCATAAAAAATTGGTTGAATGACCTAAAAGGGTTGTGTTATCATTCCACAGCTGTATCAGGAAGCCATGCTGGCAAGAAGGAAAGTAATGTAAGAAATCTGACTCATAAACATACTTCTCGTGCTGGCACCTGGATTATTTAAGGCACTTAAAAAATGACAAGACAGCAGTCAGATGATTCAAAGGGGAAAAATGTTCTTTAAATAGGGGAGAGCATGAGAAAATTTAAGAAAAAGTTAACAACCAGGACCTCAGGTCAGGAAATTACTCAAGAATACAGATTCAGTTTCCTGAAGCAGTGTATGATCTTGGATGTTTCTCTGCAAAATGAAAATCCATGGGTGTCAGAGATGGCCTGAACTTGGATCTTACACGCTCCAAGGCTGTGCACTATCAATCAGGCCTTTTCTAGCTGTACGTCCCTCATCTTCTTTTGTGTCATTAAATCAAGTTTTTCTCAATGAAAGAAAAAAAAGCTTTATGTTCTTTATGAACTTTATGTTCTTTGTTTCACTTGAAGAATTCTTGTGCCCTACAAAATATTTAATTGAATTTCAATGTCAGTGAAAGTACCCAGTCCAAACTCATCACCTCTACATATTCAGAGAGCAGGGAGTCCTTATGCTGTACCGCCGAACAGATACAGAGATATAGAGAAAAATAAAATCATCTTTTGTATTCTCCATTCCCATAAGTACAGTAACTAGTGAGGTGGTCTAAATGTGTTTCTCCAGAACAGTGAGATTTATCATCTGATGATACACATCTCTGAAATGCCACTCCCCGATAGACATGCTGCACAAGCTTGTATATACGAACCGCCATGGATAAATGGACTGCGAGAAACGGAACGAATATACAGCTCCACGTTGAAGCTTCAGTGCCTCTCTGGCATAACAGGATTACACCAGTTCTACTCACAGCCATACTACTACCAACCAGGCTCTCTGTGTGCAGCACAAAAAAAGTCAATGAAATAGCAGGTGGTGAAGCATTCTGGTTATTATTTTCACATGAAATCACAGGCACCATCAATAACGTGTAAGGAAGCAGTCTGAACATCTTATTTCCTTAGTTTGCCAAAATTCATGCAACTTTGTACCCAGGAAAGGCTTATTGCACCTATTATCACTTCCACAAAAGCATGGTAAACCTACCAACTGACCTCCCAGCTGAGTAAGTCTTTCAAGGGAGAAAAAAAGTCAATTGCAGTTGTCACTACCTGCAACTTGAAACTGACATGTACATCCAGCATCAATTTGGCTTTATATCTATTAGCCAATTCTGTTTCACTCAAAAAAGTAACAGTTTATGCTATATTTCTTCCCTTAAAACAGCAACTCAGATAAAAAAACAGACAACCAAGGGAAGACTTCCCACTGATTTGGGATAGGACCAAAGGAACTTAATGGATGAAGCAGCTTGCTTTCTAGGGGAACTTCTTTTTCTGTCCTGAAGTTCACTAGCAAGGAAATTAAAGGCTTCAGTGACTTCAGGCATGGAGCAAAACCTGAATATTAACGTAGGATTCTCTGCAGGCCCACCCGTACAAAGCTGATGATGTCTTATGTACTTTGCTCAGCATCAAAAGGACACATTTTAATCTTAATCTTCAGGGTCACAAACTAGTTGCCAAATTGCCATTTTTGTGCCTCAAAAGGAAAAATAAGCCTTGTCTTAGCATCTCAGACTTGGTGTTAGCAGCCCTGAAATGTAACAATCAATTTCTCTCTGCTTTTGCTTCTGGAAAAAATATCATTGTGTTACCAGATCCCTAAGCAACAGTATGATTTTCCTCAGGGTTTAAAAAAGCAAAAATATAAGAAACGGAATAATAAATATAATAAAATAAATCTGCAGTAAAATGCAACCTCTTACATTTATGTGGCAGTAGGCATTGCTATGTCTAGGGTGATTTTATGTTGAACACTATCAGGAGCTAAATAATGTTCCCAAATCACCTGTTTTGCTAGGATTAAAGTATGCCCTAAATGCTTGGTAAAGAACTAATAAATGTCCTGTGCTTTGTGAAATATCACTGTTTATGTTCTATTTCCTGAGCTTCTGAAATTGCTTTTGTGATGGGCAAGCACAGCGCTTTGCATATACCATATCTGGTCACGACTGCATACACTGAAACCCCTTTTGACACAGAATAAAAATGCACATCCATTTCAGATGCACTAAATTCAATGACTTGACAGAAGTTCTTTGAAATTACCATGTATAAGTAAATAAATTTCACTCATTCTATGACAAAGGTTATGCCGTTATTTCCTGATGTAGCATCTAAAGCCTCCTAATTCTTATTTTGCTGGCTGGCCCACCCAGAAAGGCTTATAAGAACTTAGAGGGATCTTGATCTATACCTCTAGGAGCACCATGTGTCACAAAAACGTTCTTTGAAAGATGACAAACTTGCAATCAAAACCAGTCATTAACTATCACAGCTGTCACTGGGTTCTCTATATATGCCCCATTACTTTGATCCATTTTATGGCAAGCACGTATGAAAATACAGGTCTACTACTGTGACCGTAGGCTTCATTTTGAGAGGTTTCACAGAATGTTCTCTCATGATAATGTTTTATCATCTCAGTTTCCAAATCAAGCAGTTCAGTTTGTGGCTCAGCTCATAAAGGGACAAAATTCATACCACCTGCCCTACTCATGACATCTCCTGCTGGGACGACTTTCCTGGCCACAACCTCCTGCAGTGGCCTTTTACTCAGGGCCTGCGATGTGGCAGGATGAGTCAGAGCAGGGGAGACATAATTCCCTTTCCAGAACTGAAATTCCTTTAATTACATACTTCTTTTTTTATTATTTTGCAGGTGTCCTCAGTATTGTCTAACTTCAGAGGGTAAAAACTGGTTGTGCAGGTGCATTCATTTGTGAGCACCCCCCAACACAATACAAAGGCAACCCCGTAAGTATGCCTCTGCTTCAACTTCTCTGATGTTCTCTTGTCAAGCTATTCATTAGAGGGCATTATAGGATCCTTGCTAAAACTACCACACACACATTTATTAGGCCATAGGAAATCTCTGTTCAACACACCTGAGCAAAATGTCCCGGGCACTTTCAAATACTCCCTGAAAGAACTCAGGACTATGACTTGTTCACATTTCTACCACTAATGAGATCTGGAGGGAGCTCTTCTGTTAAGCATGCTCTCTCCTGTTGTGCATAGTCTACATTACTACACTAGATTTTTCTGACTTAAGCTCCAGAAGAAACCCACTAGTGGGAAACATAATGTATGTCAGTATGGTGTATTTTTCTCCAAAAAATTTAAACATTAGTCATTCAGCACTGTAGAAAACAATCTGATGGCTTGTAATGGAGTATACTCATGTTGACACCAGAACTGACTTGGAAAATGAGATAATGGCTAATCATATCCATTATGTGTGACACAATAAGACAGGATTGATTTGACTAAATATAGATGCACACAATGCAGACATCTGCAAACTGAGCTCGGCACCCCAAACCTCCAGCACTGCTGATGGACAGAAATAAGCCCTTCCACAGCATGATTCACCACCCCAAGTAAACGTCTAAATCAAACTGCACATTAGAAATGCCTATTTATCACCACTGATTATAAAATAAGCTGAGCATGCCTGGTTGAAACGTAGATACCTACATATACTTCACTACTTATCAGAGAGGAAATAGAGTTTTTCATAACCTGACTTAGGTCTGCACTACTTGGTCCAAGAAAGGCATCACATCTATACACAAAATTTAACTTGCCAACATCCTTAAATCATTCTGACTATAAGAACATTGCCTCTGGAACCTGAAACATACTATCCTTTCAAACTGAGCCTATCTATCTATAGAGCAGAATGCAGAGAATTATGCTTGAAGTCATACCAAAAATTAGATTTAAAGCATGGATCCCAGAGGTTTACACACAAGAATCAATGCCATCTCAAAAACATAGTTTTCTGATATTCACTCTAAAAGCTCTTGCAAAAGGTCAGATAATACTGCAAAAATTCCCCAGGCATTTCTACTATGTCAGCATAAGCTAGACAAAGCCAAACATCTCTTTGGATCTGATCCAAGTATTACTGACTTGTGTGGGAACTGGTCTGGACCTTTAATGGTCAAAAAGGGTCTGAAAAGTCCTGTGATGAGATGAAGTAATACTATCTGTTTGGAAGAGATGAATCACTGCTAAAATAAGCAGCCATCTTTAGTTACCACTCTGTATGGGAACATCAATGTTAACAAAAAACCCAAACACCCCCCCCCCCCAAATAAAAACCAAAATTCAACAGGAATAAAACTCTTGCTCCATCAAAGACAACAGAAGCTTTGCTGCCCACTAAATGAGGCTGGGATTTCACTGTTTGACTTGGCAACGTCAAGAGTTACAACTCTTCAAAGACAAATGTATTCTGCTTTGCTGCTTTATGCAAAATGTAAGTCAATCTGTGTAAACCTGGAAAAATTATGCATATCACATTTTTGGTAGAGGTGTGCAGGTGCCTTTATCCCTGTAATTAAGATATAAATGTTCACAGATGGGATCCCAGATAGAGAGGATGAAGCTCATTCATTTCTCTTGCGTTCAACTTGCCAGTTTGGTTCCTTCGCATTTCCTGCTCTCATATGACAGTTGCTGGATCACAGGGAAGGCTAATGAGCTGCTTATGGTACATTGGGTCCTGAAGAGAATGACAGGCTTCCTGCAATGCAAGTGATTTCCCAATAATATATAGACTTCTCCATTTTAATACAGGAAACAAGAATTGAAATAATTGTTTTATGCTCAGAATGGGACATGTTATGTAAGGTAACAGAGTTACAGAATGGTAGGTGCTTTCTGCTGTGCGCTCCTTCATCCAAGCCCTGGCCCTGATCAAACCATGGACCTGTCTGGTGCATGCTTTCCAACCAGCAGACTCATTTTCTTTCTGTAGAAGCCTCAAGACATGGGAGGAAAATCTAAAGAAAATACTGAGTTCTTGGTCTTGCTCTGACGTAAAGCTAGAGTATCAGTGGGACACTCATCTGGGAACTGGGAAAAGCTCTAAGACTGTATCTGCACTAAAAAGTGAAGTGTGCTGGGGCCACTGAAGTGAACTGGCACTGAACAGCCCGTGACCCTTTATTAAGCTCAGTTAGTTACCAAAACAGGGTGGCAGCATTCAGACTATCTAATGGGAATTTGCAGTGACCTCAGTTAACTCCTGAGCAGTGCGTGGGAATATTTGGGAGCACTAGCTGACTTAGCCCAAAAACATATTAGGGACCATGCTAACAATTTAGCTGTACAGACAACTGAGTTCTGCTGCCTAGGAACATTCCCTGGCATTTATTCATTTATTAGTACAGACATAGCCTAAGGACTCCACTCATTGAGCAGAAACCCATTGTGTGAGATGCTGTTCAGAGACATACCAAAAAAACAGTACCTTTGTGACCAACAAGTTTCTGAGGAAGACAAAAATGTAAATTTCATTTCAATTCCTAGTACCTACGGATTCTGTTTGTAGGTGCTCTGTGAAACTCCTGGGTACTCATAGAAAGTTGAAAAAGGCACATTTGGTCCTGAAAGAAAAATGTGGAGAGAGCATGGTGCTCAAGAATAACCCTAATAAAGCTCCTGTGTTTCCAAAACAAATAATAAACCTTGCATATCCCAGGAAACATGGGTAGCTGAATGACAAGATTCCCTCTCTCTCATATATTTCCAAGCACAAGCAATGAAACAAAACAAAGAGAAAGAAAGAATATCATGCAGCTGTTGATGGATTTGAGAAGAATGGATGGCTTTCCTAAAACCAAAAAAGTCCCTTCTACAAGAAAATACACCGTTTTTTTTTCCCCTGTCTTCTTCATCTTTTCTAATCAATTCAGATTTACACCTACTAGGAAAAAAAAAAAAAAGCCATCTGGGTTTTCTTCTGGACATATTATTTGTAATGTAAAAATGTAAATATTATTTTAAAATTAAAAGTTAGCTGTAACCTAATAAAAGAAGGGAGGGATCTGCTCTAATGACCATGTGAAGCTTGTAGATTCTGTAAATGGAGGGCTTGAAGAATCAAAAATTAAAACAATATTTAGACTCTTAAGTTTCAACCAACAATGATCACTCTAAGACTAAAATTGTTAAATGATATGTTAAGATATTTTCTAGAAAATGAAATAAAATGAGGAAAATCCACCCAAAAATGTTAGCACAGCAATTTCATCCTAACTGTTGGGATCCCCTGAGTCTTTTAAATCCTCCTATGTAGGTAATTTATAATCTTTCACCTGTTCATTAAGGTAAGCACTGAACTGAGTGGAAAATAAAGCAGTAAGAAGAAACAAAGGCTTTGAAAATGTTATTAAATGTAAAATCAAAACAAAATTGTTAGGAAATTAATGTTTTGGTGGGAGAAAAATATTGTAATCAATGTTATTGATATGGAAAAGTTCAGTGGCTTAATTATAGTTAAGATAATGTAGAAAAATAGATCATATGCTAGTAGTCACTGGAGATTCTCTTTTTACCTCACTTAGTAGGAACAGCTTCATTGAAGTTCCTGGACACAAACATTAATGGACACCAAAAATGACACTCTGGCATCTGCATAATCTTTGCCTGCAGGCAAGCATTCATTCTCCTGTCTTTCTAAGCTGGCCTGATGTGAACCTCCACTAACTGCAAAGCTGAGTAACCACAGCTAACCCCAAAGTTCAGTCTGAGCCATTTGCCTTCAGGCAGAGCTTGTAACCCAGAAGCTGCACCATGCCAATGGCATTTACAAGCTAAGAGCAAGTTAACGCCAAGCTGGCACCCACATTGCATACGTATCCATGCAGAGGCTCTCTGTGGGAACTGTAAGCCATCTAAACCATGCATATGAAATATTTTCTGGACAGCCAAAAGCATTATGTGCATATATAGTAATAGTACCTGTGAAACTAAAATGAGAATGGGAAGTAATTTCTAATGAATACGGAGCAAGAGGCTACTAGTAATTTAGAAGTTAGATACTTGAAGTTCCATGAAGTATTATATTTTTAGTTAGGCAAGCATCTTTCTCACATTATTGATAGCAGAGTGGATTTGAATTGATTACACAGAACTGTAAGTCCTTGTATCCTATCACCACAAAATCTCAGTGGTGTTATGTAATCCTCAGGGATCAGTTTGGAGACAGGTTCAAGAAACCTGCCTTCAGTTTTCAGATGTGAATCCATTCAAGGAGGAAAGGATTCTTAACTTTATCATTACCACATTCTCACACCTTACTGCAGTGCTGCCTGTTCTTAGGTTACCATGAAACATTGCACATACTCATATAAAAGAGGTTGTTTATTTGAAAACATGAGTCTTGAACAACTTTCTGACTGAAATTCTTTATACATATATATATATATGCTTTCACAGGACAAAGATATGTGTTCTTTTCATTGGCACTAGCTGGTACAGCAAATTTCATGATTTTAGTCAACTGCTTGCATGGCTGGCTGTGGAGACTAACCCTCAGCTATGTCTGCACTAGTAAAAACTGAGTGTTTCAGGTCACTAATACCATCTGGTAGCCCATAACTACGACCACTGTGCTCAGTTACAATAAACTATCTATCTCACTGTTGAAAACAGACCAGCCGCATGAAAACCAACAACTGGAAACAGTTCCAACACTCAATTCCTAAACTGGGAAGGAAATTGGAAGACTAAACAGCTTAGACAAAAAGCACACCAGGGAACTTTTGAACTTGTCTCTCACAAATAAAGAACTTTTTAAAGATATGAAAGTCAACAATTGTCTTGTCTACAGGGACTGTGAGGTTGTACAGTTCAAACCCTGAAAGAAGGCATCAAGACAAAGTGTCGAACCAGAGCCTTGGAATTCAGGAGAGCAAACATGAACTCATTCAGGGACATGCTTAGCAGCATGTTATAGGAAGGCAAGTAAGTCAAGGAGAACTTGTTGATCTTCAGGTAACCCTCCTCAAAGGATGAAGACAGACCTTGGTGCTATTCCAAACAAATGTCAAACAAGCATGGTAGAAGGCCAGCAGGAATGAACAAAGTCCTGGCTGACCACAGGCGCAGAAAGAAAGCATAGGGATAGCGGAAGAAGGAGCAAGCTATTCGAGTGCGATACAAAGATATTGCCTAACCACACAGGGATGGAGTTAGGAAAACCTACGTTCAGGTAAGAAATTAGGAAAGGATGTGAAAAACAACTAGAAATATTTTACAGATACAATGGTGAAAAAGGAAGGCTAAAGAGAACATGGTTCGATTCATCAATGGAACAGTGATCCTGGTGGCATGAGTAAGTTTGAGGTACTCGGTGTTTTCTTTATCTCAATGACTAACCCTCAATCCAGCTATCCCAATCCAAGACCCCCAAGCCAACTATCAGAGTCCAGGGACTGAAGCATTATGTACCTCAAGATGAAGTTGGGCCAATTGGATATACATAACTGCAATAGATCTCATCAGCCACGTTCAAAGTTGTTGAGGAAGCCTGTCAATACCACTGCAAGGTTGCCCTCTACTATGTTTGAAAGGTTTTTCCTATCAGAAAGGCTCCTGATTCTTGATGAATAGAAAAAGAGAACAGCCATGATCAATTTACTAAAGGCTAAATCATATCTGAACAACTTGATTGCCTTCTGTGACTGCACTGTACTGCCATAGATCAAGGGCTGCCACTTACCTTGATTTTAGCAAGGCTTTCAACATGATCCCATGGTGGAATAGACAAATTGGCAGGATATGGTTTGGAGAGGGAAGTGATAATGTGAGCAGAAAATCACCAGGATGCTTGGGCTCAAAAGGTAGTGCTGAACACTACAAAGTCCAGCTGCAGCTGGTTAACACTGCGCTGTCCAGGAATGATTTTAGTGCAAACAGTGTTTAATGCATGACACTGATGATGAGACAGTGCTCACCTTTAGCAAGATGGTGGGAGTGTTTGTTAACACTGGAATGTAGGTCTGCTATTCAGAGGTTAGCACAGAGAAATGGGCAAAATGGAACACCATAGCCTTTAACATCATAGCCTTCATTTTTCAACATTGTATCTGTAAAAGCAACAAAGGCAATTGTAAATCTTATGCCTGGGATGGATGAACCCAATGCAACAAGCTGGAGAACAACTGGAGAGAAAGCAGTTTTCCAGGAGAGATCTGAATCTGAGAGATTTGCAAATGATTGAATAAGGACCCAATCATCACCAGCAAACATGTGGCAATAAATTGTTAGAAGTCAAGAAAAAAGCTCTTCAGAAAAGACTGAAGGAACTGGGTTGTTTATTCTCAATCTTGGAAGACTTCCACTATATAAAAAAGTTTTCTGGCAGGTAATGCTTCAAAGAGGAAAGAAATAACTATTCCCTTGGACTGAGCAAGGTGTTACATCAAGAAAAAAATGTAAAAGTTAAAGATTTGGAAATCAGAACTCAACACTATTGCCTTCCAATAAACCAATTTCTTCAATTACAACAATCTTTTCCAACTTAACAAATGATTTCCTACATGACATTACATTAAATGCTTTACTGAGTTCTGGTAAATTAACTCTTCTCCTTTCTAGTCATATAAAATTAGTCTTGCACTAGCCTACGATGCATGTTATTTCATTTTGTCTAATTACACTTTCCTTCTTTTTTTTTTTCTAGAACTTGGTGTACTGTTCTTAAAACAGGGTTAGTACATCTACCACTCACCAGTCATGAAATATCACCCCTATTTGATAGGTCTATTAAAAACTGAAATGGCAAAGGAAAGATTGCCTTTAGAAATTGAAAACTTCTGTTAGCCTTGGAAAAAATGATTGTAATATTTCCCTATTCCTTTTATAGCATGTTTTTAATCAACTCCACCAACATGAACTTTCATTTTCAGAGACTGTCTTATAATTTTTCTTTTGAGGTTCTATCTGATTGAAATGTAGCCTATTTTTTTGATCATATTTCATAAATTCATTTCAATCACCTACCTGTTTTTTGTTTACAAAACAGTTGAAGAGCAACAGGAAGTTAATTTTATGCATTTCAGATCAAATTGCCTGAGTCAGGAAAATGAGAACCTCGTAAATAAATGGAAAGCGAAATGGTTTTAATACAAGACGAAAGTATAACGGCAAATAAAAAAAAATAGCAGATTAAGCAGGATGTACCTCGAGAAAAAGTAAATAAATCTTGGAAAAATCTCTGAAAGGGAAATGCATGTTTTTCTGTCATGAAAGAAGAAAAGGTTAACATATGATCTTGACCAAACCATGGGCCTTTTTGTATACATGAGGAAAGTACTGGAAATTAAGGTGACCGTTTCCTAAGAAATAATGAAACCACAGAAAGAGAATATAGAAGCAGAAAGCATAGGGGCAGGCAATGAAATTCAAACAGCTTGAGGGTGCCTGAAGAATAGTCAGAGATTATTCCAAAACCACATAAATAGGAACCAGGACAAGTCTTGGTCCAGTACTTCACCACAAGGGAGAGCTACAGTCGATGTATTTAATCCCAAAGCAGTTAATGTCAAAGAATCCCAAAGCATTAGTCTTCACTGACCTTTTATTTAAAAAAAAATATAATAAAGGGATAAAGGGATCATTTCATAGTTAATAGTATTTAGAAAAAGACTAAATCAGTCAGCAAAGATTCACAATCAAAAAGCAAAAATATAATCAGAAAAAAGCTATGAAGAGTTTATTTTGGAACAGACATTGCACAATATATCTCCTCTTAACTGACACAATAGAGTAAAAGATGGCAGCGCCGTGCCTCTCATAGGTTATGGTCTGCTTGTTTCAAGATGAAAAAGCTTCTCATTTTAATAAGGTTGTAGTTGGATGGCCTACATGACCCTTTGACATTTCAATACTCATATGAAAATAGCCTTTCTATTTTGAAGCAGAAAGAAATATACAGAAGTTCAGATATTCCATTTAATTTGTCTGAAAGATTAATTTAAACACAAGTACACATTTGAGTGTTACACCACCACGGAGATATGCTGTGCTCTCCATTTCTATGCAGCTATCTAAATAACATACACATAGGAATACAACATGGAAAGGGACACATGAGCTTGGCCACACGTTCACACTCTAACTGGCAGAACCAGAAACCCCTGCTGTAGACATCTTAAGAGTTTTACATTCAGGTTGATGTAAACAGTGCACTAAAGATAACTATTTCTCTCTATTGATTATGAATAGACCTTTGGGTAACTTGAGTGATCTAATTAATCACATTATCAATGATCAAGTATGTTATGTACAACACAGTGCAAGTCATTTTTATTTTTTTTTAAGGCAAGTGATGACAAAAGTGATGTCCAGTGATGCTGAAAGTTGAAATCAGAGAATTGCTCTTTCAAGACACCCATGACTGGTTTTATAACAGTTTTTCTGTGCTAATTATTACTGTATTACCATTTAAACCACTATAGCTCCTTGATATTTTCAGCCTGAATATGTGTCACTCTTCTAAGAAATTTTTGGACTCCTCAGCATAGCACTTCAGGACCTTTGAGTAGTTCACCAAATGATGTAATTAACATTACCAGATACACTTTGCTCTCTTTCACCTTTGTTGAGAGTCAAGTTACTTAACAACTGTTGCATATTTGTCAAGTTTCACACACTGTGCATGACATTCATGCCTTGACTCCATTCTCAGGGTTCTCACAGGCACTGGCTAAAGAGGCCACTGACCTCTCTGGGGTCTTTGCCTCTTTCAAGCCCAAAGTCCCTGAAAAATCTATTGTATTTCTGATACTTTCCAAGAAGTATTATTTAGAAATCCTCTACCTGACATCTTAAAAAGGGAACAAACAAATCATTTCCCAAGTATTACTCTGGGCATATGTTAGGTCTGGGTGTCTCCAACATAAGTAAAAGGATCAGAATTGCTTTATGGATGAGAAGTAAGACCTATTATAATTGAAAGTTGCCCCAGTTTCTGTGCAATGTGCAGTAAATATTGTAAACTTTAAACAAATGCCAAATGTGGAAAGGTACTTTCAAACAGCATATAATTATTATTCCATTTAATTATTCCATTTTTAATTATTGTGTCAAGTGAGGTGATGCCTTCCTGCCCTAAACAAGAATTTGGGGCATACTGAAACGTACACTTTAGGAAAAAGAAAGCATAGATAATAATTGTCTCACTAAACTTGCCCTAGCATAAGAATGTCAAGAATATCCATTTGTCCTGAGCTGAAACCTCCAAAATCAAAATCAGATCAACTCATAGTATAGAAATCATTAATGAAAACTCACAGCTTGTAAGTGTACTATATATCTTGAGATATAACTTCAAAATAGAGAATGCTTCAGTGTTGTTCACACTTGAAGGTCAGCATTAGCTTTCCTTGCAGTTACTACATTTATAACTGAAGAAATATAACCAAGTACTGAACTGCTGTCAAAACTAGTACTTATCATTTTCAGATTTAGGATAAAATCTGACAGAATGCACATAAAAAACTCCTGCTATAATCATACGCAGCAACTTTATCAGACCTTGAAGCTCACTTTAGCAAATTCATGTGTAAGCCTGAAAATCAAAACTCTCATAAATCCAGTATCAGATACAAATAATCAAAAGCATTTATTTCATGGGAGGTACAACTGCCCTTAAAATAAATTCCTCATTCTAGAAGTGATGTTTCAAAATGAGCATTCATAATCAGAAAGACTAATCTTCAAAATTTTGAAACAATTTTATCATTTGCAGGGCTTTTCATGTATGGCAAAAATGGCTTTTTAAAGTTCATAATAATTTGGTCTTCAAATAAAATGTTTCTCAATGTTTTCCATCCATATAAAATTTGTCTGAACATTGCTCCCTTCCCCTACACCACACCATAAATAAGGGTGATCTTGAGGTGGTGTAAGCTGTTACAAAACTACTGATCTTTTCCCAGCTGACATGCATAAACACCCCATTATCACCATAGCATTTATCTGTGCCTCACTTAATTGCATTTATGACATTACCTGTACCACTATCCTAAGGTATCATAGAACGCCAGGTTGGAGGGACCTCAGGGATCATATGGTCCAACCTTTCTAGGCAAAGCATAACCAAGACTAGGTGTCCCTGCACCCTGTTCAGCCAAATCTTAAAAGGTGTCCAGTTTTGGGGAATCCATCAGCTCCCCAAAGAGATTATTCCAATGGCTGATTGTTCTCATTGCGAAAAATGTTCCTCTAGTGTCCATCTGGAATCTCCCCAGGAGTCATTTGTGCCCATCACCCCTCATTTTTTCCACATGACTCGTTGTCTACATCTTCTTTGTAGCCACCTTTTAGTTACTGAAATATTTGATAAGGTCTCCCCTGAGCCTTCTTTTCCCCAAGCTGAACAAACCCATCTCTATCAGCCTTTTCTCATACAGCTTCCTAGTCCTTTGAGCATCTTTGTAGCCCTCCTCTGGACCCCTTACACCCGGTCCACACATTTTTTGTACAGCGGGGACCAAGATTGAACATCGCACCCAAGGTGTGGCCTGACAAGTGCTGAGTAGAATGGGATGATGCCATCTTTATGTCTGCCGGTGATGCCCTTGTTGATGTAACCCAGCATCCTGCTGGTTTTCTTTGCCGCAGCTGCACACTCATATTGAGCTTACTGTCCACCAGGACCCCCAGGTGCCCTTTCCACAAAGCTTCTTCCCAGCCAAGTTCTGTTTTGTAAATTCATGGGAATTCTAAAGATAACCATAAAGATATCTGAACAGTCATTAAAGAAAGTGGATGGTAGTAAAGGGTTTTTTTGGTAGTTTGGTACATTATAAATCATCCAGTCGCAGTTAACTGCTAAAAATGCAAATTGTTAAAGTTATCAAATCAAAACATAGCACCCCTCACAAGGCACACAAAAGGCAGTTTAATCAGTAAGAATGCAAGTCATGGATGTATAAGGAATTCACACAGACTTAGAGCCTACACACTGAGAAGGTAACTGGTAAGTATCTGGAGAAGTGCAGAAAACATAGCACATGTTTTATAACTAGAAAATAAAGTCTTGAGTAAGTGTAACAATACCTAGTCAAATCAAGTTCACCTGCAATAAGTATACTGAAGAGATGCTAGGTGGCTAAATTAAGCTGAAACTTGCTTCTCTGTAACATAAGCCACAAATTTCAGGGCTACTTCAGGAGAGCTGTAACTGCAGCACTGGTGTTCTCATGTTCTCTGTCACCTGTAAGAACAGCTGAAGTTCTGAGAGTAGATAGTTCAACAGCTTGACTGTAGCCAAGATACTCTCTATGTTTTTAAAGACTTCCTCAGATATACTTAGGTTCCCAATGCTTAAGTACTCTCATTTGCTCTTTAAATTAAATGAGTGACGGATTCTTCTTCCTGTTGTGAGCAGTCCTCACTTTCAAATTCTTGTTCTTCAACTAGGCATGAAATACTGTGATCCTCTCCAGTCAGCTAACACCACTACTCAGTGCTGACATGTTTAAATTGTCTCAGGTATCAAAATGAAAGCATTAGTGTTAAACTAATTCTCATTCTTACATCTTACAGTTGATAGAACCTCTTAGCAGGTAAAGTCCTATTGCTCATCTGTGCCAAATCATCTTTCAATCTCTATTTATGCATATTAATTTGTGCTTTTATCCCCTTCTAAATTTGCAAAACTGACAAGTGCTTTAAAGCCTTACAACAAGCTTTATAAAATCCACATACAGAGATGGATTAGGTCAATATAGGTATAACAAATACCTCTCTGCCTACCCATCTTTCTAACATATAAATTAATATTAAATACTGGAACCTAAATTTTTATGCCTTACAAAATTCCTAACTCATATTATTATCAACTCAATTAAATGACTCATTATTATTCAAATGAACACTACAGAAAAGTTGATTTATTGCTTCCCAATGAAACAAAACATAAAAAAAATATAAAATAGAACCATAATTTAAATTATTTAAAAGCACATAAGGAGCATAAGAATAGTAAAATACCAGAATGGGTTCTTTCCATTTCCTCTTCTGTAAACTAAAAGTTTTCACTTAAGGAAGCTCTGTGGTTTTCACTTAAGGATACACTTTAGTTCCATTAAAACCATGAAGACTTAATCACAAGCTCAAGAGCTTTCTGAATTGGAGGGGTCTTACACTCGTGTTCAACATTATGGTTAGACTTAGATAATTTACATTTTCATACCACTTCCACTGTTCCCTACTCCAGTTGTGTACAGATGAATTCAAAAGCAAAAGAGGCTCTTAACAGAGGTGCCATTTAAGCTCATATAATCACATTTGTGAAAACAAACTAATAGTTGTCAGGTGCCTGGTAGCCCTCTGATTTTAAACTACTAATAACAAACCTGTCGTGCTTTCCTGGTCAGAAATTGATGGCTATTCTGTTTGAAAGGAGTCCCCATATGCAGAGACAGCCATAGAAGATGTAGCAGTTTCTGTAACACTGCCTGGCCCTTACCAGGCCTGGGGTTATGCCTCCACAGCCACAAATACCTCCTTGGCTGGCATCTGTGATTAAGCAGAACACAGAAACTGGGAAAGGCAGATGGACACCTGGGGCACCCTTCAGTTTAACATCTGCATTATAAAGCTACTGCTGCTTTTGTCAAACTAGATTTTGTTGTATTTGGCTGGATTTGGATTGTTTCACTGCAAGTCCCACGTTTAGTACAGCTCTCTTTAAGAAGTTCTCAAGCTACATCTCTTCTGCTTCAGTTGTCAACCTCTTCAGCATATGTTTATTTTTCAATATTTAAACAGTGTTTAACTGCTTTCCTTGTTAATGTAATGATCTATCAGCAGTAGGTGAACTCTACAGAGCACTATCTTTTTCTAGCTATAATAACCTGGAGAGTTGCACAGACAGCATCTTCTGTTTGGCAGCTGCTACAAAGTATGAAAATACTAGCCAGGCTATGCTGAAACAGAGGAAGTAGAACTGATTTCAGGCTGGCAAACAAGCCCTATCCGTGACAGCACTCACCAGGACTTCACCTTTTGTCTTCCCAATTGTATGCCTGGTCAACATAAAAACCCAAGAATCTTCTTTCCAGGCAACAAATTTGAGCTCAAGCAGTAAATATTTGTGTCTTTAGCTCTGTGGAGCCAGCCTTGTTTGAAAATGCCATAGTCTGACTCAACTGCTTTGCTTATGTTTGCAATCATTTGTCAAATGCTAGGACACATGCTTAACCATATTATTGCAATAACAAGTGGGTGCTCAGGCACTGAGATTTTCTGCTTCAGAGCTTCTGTAGGCTTGTATTTAAAAGGTGTGATGCTAGGATATGCCAGCTCCCCCTAAAACTCATGTGAAAACTGGTCAAGCCTTTAGACGATGTCAACCAGCATTTAAGAGAGATGAATTGGCATGCAGCAGTTCACATTGCATTGCAAAAACTAACCCAGAGAAAACAGTTCTGCATGTACAAGATAGATGCAAAATAACTCTTGCTCAGCATCCCACAGGACTGGCTACCTTGGCCACCCCTTCTGTGTACCTTTGAGACAGAGACATGATCCTGTCTTCTCCCTTTCTGTGTTTTTTGGCTACCCTGCTGCATGGTATTCTGGCAGCAGTGCTATATGTTTACTTAGCTCAGAAGCTGCCACTCAAGGGTGATGGGGAGGGAGAAGCAGCTCCTGACTGCCTTCACACAATTCATACCCATGTAAGGTCCAGCCACCGTCTAAGCACAGGACTCCAGCTGATGAGGAGCAGCATGACACTATTCTGACAGGCTAACACAAGCCAGTGTTGGGGTTGCCAAGAGCTCTGCTGAGCTCTCATTGTGTTTGTCATTTAACAAGGAGTTATTTCCTTTAATTCAATTTAATGCCATCTATTTTCAAAAAGGGAACACACAGGAGTGCACGTATGTATTATGGGTAGGTTTATAAAAGAAGGAAAAACAAACGTATCACAAAGCACAGTTTAATGAGCTCATCCCAGCTACTGAATGTATCTAAATCCAACAGCAATCCAGGAAATGCATGGGGAGATTCAAGCACAGGGTGAAACACCAGCACAGAGTTCAGACCAAAGTCAAAAGGTTGCCTTCTCTTCCTTTTCCCTGTTCTTCTAGTGGTATGAATTACTTCTCCTGGTATGAGTCAGAGACAATTTTCACCATTACCCTTAGCGCAACGTATTATACAGAGCTGTAGTTCCAGGCAACAGGCTACAATATCAACAAAAAGGTCAGAGAAACACAAAAAGTATCTCCAATGGAAGAGCTGGAAAGGATTTTGAAAAGGATGATAGAAACCATGAAAATGCCTTAACAAGACAGCATTTCATCTAGATGTTTCCTCTGCTACCTGGTCAGAGAAATGCTGCCAAAGGTAGTAAGTCTAAATATGACTAAATACAAAACAATCACTTTGGTATTTTAAACCTTTATTCATTTTAGCTATTCACAATTTTTTATTGCTTGTCCTAAACACAGACTAATGAGCATTTTTTTAAGAAAAGGATGCACAAAAATTAAGATCTTCAGTAGAATAATTCTCATTTTCTGTAGTACAGAGTTGGCTATAAAATCCCATCAAGTTGCAAAGTATGAATTTTAGATGGGAAACAATGCAGCAAGTAAAATCACCTCAGTATTTCCGCATGCAATGCCAGTAAAGATAGAAGAGAGTGAAAGAAATAAAAACAACAGTTTATTGAATTAGGGGAAGTACACCTGCATGGTTTATCTGTAAAACCTACTGGTACAACAGAGACCAGCAGGCCTGCAACAGGCATATGACAGATCAGCAAGCCCTCCAGTCAGAACTGAACTAACACTCCAACATAGGAATGAACTGTGCTTTAATCATATTTGTCAACTTCATGGGTGACGGTTCTGAACAGGAGAAAATTGCCAATAACAGAAGGAGAAAAACACAAACCTTAACATCATGGATTCTCCATGCTGAACACAAATGTCTTGTGATTGAAGGAGGGGAAGTTCAGGTTGGATACAAGGAGGAAGTTCTTTACTGTAAGGGTGGTGAGGCACTGGAATGGGTTGCCCAGGGAAGTTGTGAGTGCTCCATCCTTGGAAGTGTTCAAGGCCAGGTTGGACAGAGCCTTGGGTGACATGGTTTAGTGGGAGGTGTTCCTGTCCATGGCAGGGGAGCTGGAACTGGATGATCTTAAGGTCTTTTCCAACCCTAACTATTCTATGATTCTAACAAGACTAATATGGTAAGTATGAGAAGATCCAGCTGTGGATAAAAGGGACTGATATGAAATGAAAGCCATGTAAACAACTGATTAGGAAAATGACAACTCACTACCTCAGAACTAATAAGGGCATGGGAAAAAAAACCTAAAAGTCTTTTAAATGTCTGAAAAGGAATGAGCAATAGGAGAACCTGCTGCAATTAGGCAAGTGACTAGGGCTTTGTGACACGAGAACTACCTTCTGCAGAAGCGGCACATACACATTCTGCTTAGCACCCAAGAAAGAGCAGACAAGAAGTTGTGTCTGCATCACAAAAAATGCAGAGGAGGGTATAACTGTATTAAAGACAGCAATTGACCTAGAGGTAATTGTTTCCCATAAAACAGATAAGCAATAATATATATACACAATTCCAAAAAGGTAATGGGTATGATTATTCTAGTAGTCACATTTGATTGATTAAAGACCTTGTTTATCTATTTATTCATTCATCATATTCTGTAACACAGTGAAATGTGTCCATCAGCAATATGAATGTTGGTCTAACCAAGTACTTCTAAAAACTGAAAACTACCCAGAATAGTTTCAGTTGTAACTCAACCAATGCTGAAATACTGATGCTAACTAGCAACTCTGGGTTTTAACAAGTTCAGAGAAAACAGTAAATCTAAACCAGATTTTCCTTCTTCAGTAAAATAAGGATTTTCACAGGAATTCTAGTTTCAGTACAGGAGTCTTTTTTTTTTTTTTTTTTTTTACCCTTATCTGCTTGTGGGAAAATAATGCAATGTTCCATGCAGCTATGTTCAAAAGCAGCAATTCGCATTATGCAAACATGATGTATTACTAACTAAATGGAAGAACCAAGGCAATATGATCAAATTCACCTTAAAAGTGCTTAAAAAACAAAGCGGTATTCAACAAAACAAATAGCTGAGTGCTGCTACCCAGAAAAAGAACTAAAACCAATTTAAAATCATTAAACTGAATCCCATGAAAACAAGGAGTGAGCAGAGTTATTTCTGTAGATGTTACCCACTATCTGCTGCAAAAAAAAAACAGTGTAAAAGAAAAAAGTACTTTAGGCTTTTTTTAATAATTGTAATTACTGTTATTAAAAAGTAAGTACTCTGTAAGAACCATAGAATAGTTAGGGTTGGAAAGGACATTAAGATCATCTAGTTCCACTCCCCCCTGCTATGGGCAGGGACACCTCATGCTAAATCATATCACCCAAGACTCCATCCAGCCTGGCCTTGAACACTGCTAGGGATGGAGCATTCTCTACCTCCTTGGGCAACCCATCCCAGTGCCTCATGACCCTCACAGTAAATAACTTCTTCCTTATAAAGAAACAATTCTGATGTTTATTGTTCTCTCCTATGCACAAATGAAGTATTTGATATCCTGACCTCAGGGACATGTCTAGTGAAAATTGGTGGCAAGTCATACACACAATCCCCACACAAATTGCCTTTCTCCAACCTAAGGTGTAGAAACAATTCCAATAAACAGCACAATGTAAAAGACAGACCTAAGTTGATAGGTCAAAAACATAAAATGAGACCTTTAACAGTTAATGCTACTGCGGAATTGCAGAATATTTTCCTGTGACAACTGTAAAATTTCAAGAACCTTCTGCCCCCTCACTCAAAAGAAAGGAAAAAGCTCTGGCATCCACTGAATATTGTGTTGCCTTTGATCCCAAAGAAAAAAAGAAATCCATGGGCTAGTGTATTTGAAAAAAAATGTTAGTTATTGACGCTGTCCAGTTAGGTAGTAATAATAGGACAACATAGAGAAGCTTTTACAACTACTTGACAAAGACTGTTATTTTATCTAAATGGAAATCAAGAGGTTCACTTTCGCAGCAGAAAATAAAAGTTTCAAGATACACTGAGGAAACCTCAAGATCTTAATCTTCAAAAGGAAACACAAGGAAGAGCCAGAACAATGGCTCCGACTTGCTGACATTTTTTGGGAGGTAGCAACTGTGGACTGAGATTTCTGTTCTGCCCAAGTTGAAACATGTCTTGTAACTCAGTCTTTGACACCACACAAACATACCATATCACTCAGTAATTCACCATGGTGAAATCAAGAAAAAAGAATTCTTCCTAAGGGGTATCTATTCCAACTGACATACGAAAGCAGATTTTGGAGCATCTGACATCATGGTGCAATCGTAAACATCACCTGAAAATAGTTCCTACTGAATTCTACTTAGTATCAAACTATACTGGGTTTGCAACATGCTCAAGAAGAACTAACATTTAATTAAAACTTTTGCTACATAGAAACATCATCCTTTATAACTTAACACTAATACCCAGAGAATTCAATGAGTCAAAACAAACAATGTAGGCATTTTTTAGTGTTCCACAGAACAAAGAAAAACTACATTTTCCTAATGAAGGAAGACTGAATTGTAGCTTTGGTCACAAGTGCCTTGCTTGGGCTGAACCTGAGAGAACGCTTTCATCTGAACACAAACACACAGATATACTCTGAATGCTGCTGACTGCCAAGGCAGTCATATCACACATATTATGGAAAAGAGTTCAGCAGAAAGCTTAAACTGTCCTCTATACAGTCACACGTGGGGGAAAACAAAAGCAGTTAATATCAAATCGACTCACATGTATTTGACGGTGGCTTCAACAAGCCAAGTTAAACATTCTTATTTCAGACATATCGAAACACTTTGGATCAAAAAGTAAATGGTCAGTATTTCTGAGAACAGTGTTGCCAAGACTTGTTTGGCAAAATAAACCAACTGAAACTGTAATTCTTTTAACCATCAATACAGATACAAAACAGTAATATTACATATGAAGAGAAATTCCACATTTACTCAGCTTTCACTTTTACATAGGACTTGAGAAAGTGGGAACACAGTGTTCCCTATTGGAAAAATGAAATTGTTCTGTTTTGCCAAGTGTACAAGGCAACACTCTAGAATGATGGGGGAGATGAGGGGGAGATAAAACACTCACTTGCAGAGATTCACTTACAATTTTATTTACTTAGAAGTTGTTTCTTTTCCCCCATGATCCTCTTGTATGTGTTATACTCTGTAGTCTCTGGAGCAGCAGTAAATGTACAAGTGTGAGAAACGAAGAGTCACACCCTCATGCAGAAATAATCTCTGGGATATAAAGTTAACCTAGACAATTTATCTTCTCTCTGGATGCTGCATATGAAAAGTGTCATGAAATAGTTTCTCAGTCCCTCTTCCCCATGATGGTGAACTCTCTGCAGTATCCAGGTCCACGGCACAAGAATGTACAGCAGCTTCAACTGGCTTTGCTGTTTTCTGGAAATTACCTTCAATTTTTAGGAAGGTGTTTATAGATGATTGGAAACAGGTAGCAAAAGAAGGAATTATTATTTTGTACATCCCTAACTTTCTACGTTCCTTTCAAACATTCTTTTCAGTTACAGCATTTTTAGCATCTTGGGTTTTTTGGTGGTTTTGTTTTGTTTGGGTTTTTGTTTGTTTGTTTTTTATTTGGTATTTACTGCACCTTCCATTCTCAGAATGGATACTTTTAGATGTACACAGTAGCAGCATTAGATACTTTCTTGTTCTCTTCCACCATGTGTCTCAGTCCTGAGCTCAGGAGTTACTAAGCAGAGCAAGAGGCAAGGTGACCCTATTGATCACTGAATCTTTAGCCAATTCAGTGATACCAGTGGGTATAACTGAACACGTTCCCCTAACAATTCATTGCCTATGTTCAGGACAAATGCTGTAAGTCCAGCAACATGCAAACATGCCCAACTAGTGTCACAGAAAAATATGCTTTCCTCATACAAACAGATGGGATATTGTGCTGATAAAGTTGCAACAATCTTGACTGTCTGCTATCACCATATAGAAGAGCAACACAACCCCAGCAGGTAGAGAGGCAGAATCCCAACACCAAAAGAACCAACTCACCCCATACAAGCCAAGAAGCAGCACCCTGCTGCTGGGTCCAGTTGTGAGCCTGCACACAAGGATGAACTTGAATTTTCAGGTAGCATTCAGCACTCCAAATCTTGTTACTTACTTCTTACAATAAGAAGCAGCCAGCTGTACTGTGCCAGTGCCCAGTGGATGCCTGGCTGGTAATTCGTATTTGGAGTAACATTCTCCCTCTCCAATATAACACTAATACATTTAAAAGAACTATTCCAGATAAAGAAATTACCTCTCACTCAGAAAAGGCAATGTGCTGCTGCATCTCTCATGCAATTCCAATTCACCAAAACTGTTCTCATGTCTCCAAATGAGACTGATCTATGGGGTCTTTCATTCTTGAGGAGAAAACTGCATGCTATGATTATTAGCATGGGCAGGATCCTTCCTTAAACTCCAGGAAGATTTTCTAGCCACCTGAGACAAAAACCTGTATAAGTGTAAATACTTTGTGAATGGAGAAAAATCATTCTGCATGAACATTCAGGTGACGTAGATATTGAAAATTAATTCCTGAACAGAAAATGTTCCTTTTTAAACTTTATGCCATTTTTATGCAATTAATGTTTTAAAATTTAAAATAATTGCAGAGCACCTTCGGTTTGAACTAGCCTGCATGCAGACTGCAGAAGCATGAAATTAATTAAAGGTGATACAGCCATGAATGTAACTCAAGAGGGAAGAACAGCATCTGATATCACAGAATGTTACTACACATCCTTAACTGTAGGAAAACCTGTTTTGAGACAAAGTTACATGACCACTAGCAATGCTACTTTACCTGCCACAACCAACTGGGAAATCAGGAAAGAGGAATTGAAGTTCTGCAAAATCTTTTCTGATGCTTATGGAATCTATCTTTAGGGTTTACTTAAAAAAAAAAAAAAAAAAAAAAAAAGTCAGGTTTAATACTTTTGCAAATTGCAAGTAAAGATTCTAATGAAAATGAAAGCTTATGCTCTAGTTGCTTAGCTCAAATTTGAATTTAAGATTAGAAACAAGATTACTTCTGGTAAAAGGCGAAATCATTTCTGTCTACATATATATCCTGTTCTTGCTTCTGTTCACTAATGCAGTGCAGTTGATTAACATGCAGAGTATCCCTCTTAATTCTCCCCCCAAAAGTCAACCTAAATGTTGTATAGTTCAGTAGCCAAAGGTCAGAAAATTCATCTATATAAATATACATATGCCAGATTTTAGCTTTCATCAAAGACATACATGATGATTTTCACTATCACAGATTTCACATTTCTGCAGTCTGTTCCCAAACACAAACAGTGAAACACAGTACAAAATATATATTATGGGATATTGAAGACTGATGATAATATTCTTCACAGGCACGTGAACACAAATCCCACAGAAGTCAGCACCAACGCATCTGCATGTTGTACAATATAGATTTGCCATTTGTCAACAATCTTCTGCATTTTAGCCACCAGCGTGATTTACCCAGTCCTGAAACTGATCTGATGAGCCAGCCCCTGAAGGTGCCTGTCTCTTTCATGCACTACAGAAAGAGCCCAGACCACAAGGTCAGGCTAAATGCTTCATTTCAGGCGAACCTCTCAGCCTCTTCTATATTTGCTGCCACTCCTGTCACAAAAGCAGCAGTCAAGGATGTAGCAACTAGAAGCCTGAAGACCACCAGAGAGATGAAAGCAGGTACCAGCAAGATTTTTACCTTACAATCTCAAATCCCATGTCTAAATCGAAAGAAGGTGGTAAAGTTCCTGACATTTTACTAAAGTATACAGATTTTGAAAATAAACCATGTATGGATCTGGAGTTTCTACCATCCTTACTATGTTTTATCCACAATATGTAATATCTGTAAACTGATCTAGAAGTTCCAGACTCATGAAATCAGGAACTTAGGAACATGATGATCTTAAGGTCCTTTCCAACCCTAACTATTCTATGATTCTATGAATGATCAGAAGTGTACATCACCACCAGTAGGAGTGATCCTGAGTTCCTGCACCTTCCTGCAGGCATGCATACATGCTGTCACTGGGGTGGTACCTGGGCATGCACCATTCCTCCCACCCCATACTCCAGTTCCAATGAGAAGGAGATCCAGACAGGAACTGCACCATATCCCCCACAGCACAGTGAGTCCCCCTGTTTCCCCTTCTCCTCACTGTGTACCTCCATGCCTTTTCTGACCCTCTGGGGATATGAAGACCTGCATGCACAGCCAGAGGTCAAAAAAGGCACAGCGATCCCCCGCCATGCTGCTACCTCTGCCCCTCACTGAGTCAGGGAGACATGCACAAACTGAACCTGGGTAATCCACAAAGGATATGCGTTATCTTTAAGGCATTATCAATGTTCTCATTGACTGACTGGGAAAATTTCTGCTGGTTTTCAGATTTGCTGTAAGAACAGTATCATAGAAACCTCAGGTCATTAAAGAACCTCAAACAGCCTAGTAAGACTAGAGAAATTAGCCTTGCTGTCTGTAAGTCTTAGATTCTTTTTTCAAGTTTCCCTTGATCGGAAGTGGCTGTGGGGTAAGAAATCCCAGTGTATATTTTATATATCAACTTGTTAGATAAGATCATTATTATTTTATCATACAAAGCAGTACTGAAATTTCACGATCACATCAATCACTATTTACCTACCACTGTGCTCACATCAGATGTTACTAAATGATTAAATATATTTCTGACTTAATCCTCTAAGTTTTGGGGCTTTTTGTCTGGAAAAAAGTGAAGAACATTAACTGCTACTGGTTCATACCGCAGGCAGTGTTCATTCTGCAGACCTCCTGGAGATACTGCTATTGCTGACTTTCGTTCCAGTGCTTTAGGAAATGTTTTAGATTATATAAACTGTTATCTTCAGAAACTTACCTTCCTCTCTCACTCTTAATTTTTGCTTATTTTATCTATTGCTTAGATGTCAAGACACCGCTATTCTTCCTTCACCACATCTGCCATGTTGCTCCTTATTCTTTTCTGGCTGGCAAGAGGTTGTTACAGACTCTCAACCCCACTGACGCTCCTGGGACTTGAGCAGTAACATGGATTGCTGCCCAAACTTTCCAGACATTTAGATGTTGTATGGCTTAGTTTTGAAGATCCTGAAGTAAGACTGCCATACATAAGGTCATACAAAATACCTCATATCCTTGTAAAGTTTCATCCCTGTCCTACTACCTGAAAATCAAATTGTACTAACTAACACCTGTTGTCACTACAGCACTTTGATCCAATTGTTGTCAATAGTTGCATTTTTTTTAGTTTGGATTTCTACACTTACAGAGAGACAAAAAATTCAGATATTGTAAGGGTAGAAGTAAGATTTTAGGATTAATTTAAGCAAGCCACGAGAGCAGCATTCTAGGAAAACTCTCTTGAGAAATTAATAGGATAATAGACTAGAAATGTGATATGTCATTAATAAATTAAAAAAAAAACACTTGAGAATTGAAATTTTAAATTAATGTAAGGAAATAATGCATAAAATCAAAGATTAGCGGAGCAGAACTAAACTAATATAGAAAAATCAATTGCTGCATTGCAAAATAGAAGAGAAAATTGGTTTATAGTCTTCAATCATAAAAACCCCTCAGTTGATTAGGAACAATTCTCAAAGAAGCTCACAACCTCAAAATGATGGTTCTGGTCTCACATTGGCACATACTGCAAATGTTTAGAGAAAAAAACAAAACACATACAATCCCCTATTTTAATTAATACCTGGGATCTTCCACAGCACTAAGCTCCCTGTGCTGTGGGTCTTCCGACTCAACACACATCTCACAAGCTCATCTGTTTCATGGGGGAGGGATGTAGGAGCCTACTGCTAAGTGATCAGGCATGTCAGACACTGTCCCCATCACAAGCTCCCACTCGTAAGTGTGCTTCTGCGACGCACGATTCACATGCACATCAGTATGTGGGGAAGGGAGGGCACTTTCCTACAACCTAATCAGCAGAGAAATGGTATTTATGATGTTCATGGCTCAAGTCTTAATTGCACAGTTGTTCTGAGCTTGGCAATGCCAGTTTCCGAAGCATCTTCCCACAAGCTGCACCTCAATTACAAGTATTTCCTGGTGGCACCGCAGCACCACCCTTACGTTCTCTTGCAATGTGCCACGTGCTGTAGAGCTGTTTGATTGACGCAGTCTGTGATTTAAAACACTGCTCTTGAAACATCTGCTCTCTCTGCTGCCAAACACCCAGCAGCTGGAAGGCTGACAGCTAGAGTGTGCAATGGGTCTGTTTGCAATGCACTTCAAGAGACTTACAAAAAGCACCAAGTGTTGGGTTAATACCACTTGGCAGGCCTAAGACATGCACACACAGTACTTCTAACAAAGTTCAGCAGTCTGACCTGGCTACCTGTACTAAAAAAGGGGACAAAAGTCATGTCTAGAAGACCTGAAACACATATACCACCGGCAAAAAAAAAACTAACAGAAGACAGAGAAAATGTAAATCATTCCTTAAAGATGAGGGAATCTTCCCTTTTGAAAAGCTTCTAAACAAGCAGTCATCTGTGGAGACAGTGTTCTCACAGGAGAACGGATAATTGGTACATAAACTCTGAATAAACCTGAAAGATACAGCAAGGCTGCGAGAGGCCTGAGGAAGCTTAAGCAAGCAAGATAAGAAGTTGTAATTCACTGAGTTATGAGAACTGTGGACTGTTGGCAAGCTTTCGAGGTCAAGTTCTCACACCTGTGCTTAACCAATTATATGCTAGTCGCTAAGCGTCTTCAAGACATGTATCCAATCATAATATGCCAAATCACTGTAAGTGCCTGTAAGAAATGGTATATAAGGAGTTAAAGTTCTGTAATAAATCGGCAATTGCTGATCACATTGATCGTCTCTAAGTTGTCCATGACTCCTGCGTCAACAGTCATCACTCCTAAATTCAGTCAATGTGCACAACAGGAGAAACCCAAGACTGGGCCAAGAGGAAAATCAGCACTGCCAAGTGTCCATGTGAACTAACACCGCAGCAACTAGCACTGTAGTCTACCTGCCAGCCTGCTGGGCAAATACCTATTTGCTAGTTAAGCTGACCAAGATGAATAAAAACATTTCAGAAAGAACCAGGAGAACTGTAGCTGCCAAGACTCTTCAATAGCTCCTCAGTTTCAGGCTAGTTACTGTCCACCTCTGAATTAGACATTGCCTACTTGCACATAGTGGGTCCCTACGTGTCATGGTGAAACCCAGGTCCTCTTTTTGAAGCAACAGTTCATCTGGCTCCACAGTAATTTGCCCTTATTAGCAGCAATGAACCACCATCTGATTAGAAATGTGTGAGGTCTGTGCAGCTCAGGGATTACAATCTGCAACATGCACAGCTACTGGTGTACACCAAGAGTAAATCTGTTGAAACAGCTATTTGTGCAGATGGTCAGAAGGGGCTGATGCAGTTGCTGCTGAAGCAGGTCATTTACAACTGAGTCAATTTCTAATATAAACCTGATAAACACTTGAGTTACCACCAAAACTCACACTACATTCAACAGACCAGGATTTAACTCAAAATATGAGGTGCCATTTGTAAGAATTGACCTGTTTCATCCAAGATTTGGTAAAAAGCATCAAAGTTTCACAGAAATTCTCCAGTCTGAGTGTTCTGTAAAATTTAGTGCTGCAGCACTAGACATTGTGATCCATGATCTGTTTTTCTGGGGTATTTTTAAATCCAACTTGCTTCAACCGTGATCTTTTGGTTCATGATCCTTCTTTCTACCTGCATGAGAAGACTTCATAGATACTAAATAATTTTTTTAAATCTCTCAGTTCTTTAATCTCTTCACTAAGGTAAATACTGACACAAAAACCTCTATTTAATTAATTTCTAAGGGCAAAAAGCAACTCAGTCATGTTCTCCTGAGCTGGCGGTGGCCAAGGTTGGTTTTGGTTTTAATTACTGATGTACAAGGTAGAACTCTAACAGCAGTATGACTAAGGGCACTACTGAAGGAACGTCTGAGCAAAGAGGCAGGTATCCCATCTACTTCTTTACAATTACTATTATTACTATTATTATTACTATTTGTCCTTTTTATTTCATCACTACTACTCCACATTAAAAGCAAATGGCCCACCCACGACAAAGCTTTCACCCACACCACTGCCATTCGTTCAAATTAGTAACATTTTTTTAAACAAAATATTCAGCTCTGGCAGAAAACAAGCCATCCACACTTCCCACACAGCTTAGAGAATACACCTAAAATGACAATCCTTGACATGGAGTTCCTTTGTTACTCCACTTACTGGGGTTCTTCAGCCCAATTTCACATTTCATTCCTAGTGCCAGTGTTTTCCTTTTTCTTCCTCTTTTTTGATCTTGACATTTATTTAAATATATTAGATTAGGGGGACAATAGAGCTTTGCTGTCGATTGTACTAAAGGTATGAAACAGTGTAGTTGTATAGAACAGACACAGAAAATAAATCCAGGTTTTAATTAGTCATTTTCACATAATATTCCGTAACTTGTATTTTGCTAAAAATAGTGTACTCCATTATGTATTTAAATTGTCACTGTTAAACCAATAATAACCACTCTACTGCAAGATAAAAATGATAATCCTTTCCAGAGAAAACTGCATGTAATTTAATTACCACTAACCTTTTTGTACACATTTAATTACCAAAACTTAAATTTAAATATTGCTTATCAATACAAACACTTTAAGCCTCTAGTTGAGTAAACCCTACATGCAAGTGTCTATACTCACTAATACATGCGCAAACACATATGTAAGACTTCTTTTATGCACTTTAAGATTGAAGCCCTTTGCTAAGTCATTGCCTTGCACTGCATCACAGCTTGAGGAATGAAACCAAGTTATAAAGAATTTGATGAATACAGCTTAACTGCCAAAATTCTCTTTCGCTCATGTTTTCAGAGCTGGAAAGTCTAAACACAGCTTGAGAAGGTAGACCCACCATGCCAAGTCACCTTCATTTGGGGACACTGAGAGCTGGCAGGAATTCTTCAAGTAGCCAGCTATTACAACCTTCAGCTTCTGTGGTGGCAAATACTGCTGTGCGGGTGTTCGACAAGGAACACACTTGTTATTAACATTTACAGTGAAAAGTATTCCGTACATATCCCACACATTTCTTAATAACTACTCCACCTTCCTCATGCACATTTTAACAAATTACTTACATGGAAAGCTTCCAGTTTCATAAAATTAGGCCCCACAGGGAGGTGACTTTCTTTTGTTCAGTAACTATGCAAGGGTTAAGGTATAAATCTACAGAAATACTGCAATAGGTGAAACAAAATCAATTGTGAAGTATTAGCATAGGAAACTGTTCAGGTAATGTAGCCCACAAAAGGAAGCTCACAGCTAAATTAGTGAGCGCAACAAATGAATACAAAAGTGCCTAACAACTAAACACAACAAATCCCACAAATCTTCACCAAAATTGAACTTATGCAGGGGAAAAAAAAAAAAAAAGTAGAACTGAAGATACACTTAATGTTGCAAGTGAAGCATTCCCTTCCAGATACCAGTAGGAAATGCAGAGGGAACTAAAAGCTGGAATTTCTTCTGGTGCTTGGTAATGATGGTGATGTTCTTTAACCCAAGACTTTGGGGATTAAATTCAGTCACCAGAATATGAGTGATCTAGACATGTGGTTTTTTTCCTGAGCCCAGCAGGAAGTAGATCCATTAGTCCTAATTCATAGGAAAGTGTTCCATCCACTAGGCTATAAAAGGAAATAATCCCCCTCCCCCATGCTAACTCTTCTACCTTTTACAAAACCCTTGCAACATGTTTTCAGAGGACACAGCATCTCAGCAAAGAGACGAGCAATCTGAAACACAGCTGCCACGCTGCGCAGTACTCCCTAAAGAGATTATGTCTAATGAAGAGTCTGGAAGATAATTTTACAGGTCATTTCAAGCAAGATAGTTGAGGCTGAAGATAAAACTGATGTTATGCCAATAGCAGAAACTGTAATATTGCAGGCAGGAAAGAAATTATTAAAGATATTATTTAACAGAGAAATGGTTTAAAAGTCTGCATTGAGTTTGACAGTGCCAAAAACCACTTGATCTGACAACCACAAAAGCTGAGGAATAATCTGTGCCTGAAGGCAGTTATGCACATCGGAACCCTTTTCCCCCTCTGTTTTCATCTGATAATTTGTGTGCCTCATTTACTTTACAGCTAACATTTTAACGCATAATTACCCTTCCTCACATGTACAAGAAAACATATTTATTTTTCACAGTGCAAAAACCTTCAAATTTAACCAATTTCAGTATAACCAGATGTCTGACTGAATTAGCGTATTCTCACTAGCTTAGGAAACTGACAAGCTGTTCGTCAATAATGTTTTTTCAGTAGCGAAGTTTACGTACAAGTGCTATCACTTTCAAACCCCACCACACATCAGCACTCAGATTTGGGGTTAGACTTGAAAATGCACTTTCTATTCTGTTTTAACCTACAAATCTGGGCCTTTTGCCAATGAAATATTGCACAAGAGAAAATAAAATATCCACATTTTTGTACTTCAGGAGGCAATCTTCTGACATGTATGTTGCAATGTATGTTTTGATACATCAGGGGCAAGATTTGATGAGTGGGTGGAAAAGGACTACCAGAAAGAAAGTGTTTACTTGCACACAATTTCTAACACACAATTATACAATTCTTAAAAAGTAGCCTTACCTCTTGGAAACCATTTAGTTACAAATTATGCTGATTATCTTGAAGTGTGTTTTTCCTACCAAAGGTTCAAAATTCAAAAGAAAAGCAAGATTTTTCAGCACAAAATCACATTAAAATTTCATGTTGTACCATACCACAAATAAAGGTAAGAGTCTTCTATTCACTTACTTCCAAAAGGCTTGGCATAGCTGATGAGCCCAAGGTACCTTGCTGAAGTCTTGTTTGCAACAGAGTTCACAGCTACCTCAGGCACAATGAAGCTGTTCTTCAGAAAGAGTGGTACTGAATTCATACTTATTCTATATAGAATCATTTAGTTTAGAAAGCACCTTTAAGGTGACCGGATCCAACAATTAACCAGCACTGCAAAGTCCACCACTAAATTAAGTGCCACATCTACGCATCTTTTAAATACCTCCAGGGATTGTGACTCAACCACTTCCCAGGGCAGCCTGTTGAGCACCCGTACTGAAACTGAAAGCCTCAACAATATCTGTAAATCTGTCGGGTCTCTTGCTACATAATCACAGAGTCAGTATTGACAGTTCAGTATTTCAAATGTTTTTCCAGTTTACAGGTAACTTAATATTTAAGCACACCATAACGTCTCAGCCTGAACATAACAGAATAACCCAGTCAGCACTGCTGAACTCACTGACACAACATCGAGCCAGCTGGGTTGAACACTGACAATTACTCTGATCTTTAATGTGACCCTGTTATTTGGCAATTAGTGAATCATCTAAAAAATCATCTGGGGAAAAAAAAAAAAAAAGCAAATTCAATGTCTTTTATTAAACAGACAATTTTTTGCTGTTATAAAGGGGCTGTATATCAAGGCTCAGGAGTAATACAACGGAACTAGTTTGATGGATTAAGACTTTAGCTACAAATACAAGAAATAGGTCTCTTTAAATGTTTTTTATTATTGTGGTTATTATCCAGGCACTAAACCACTTAAAGGCAATCCCAAAACAACATATGAAAAACATGTTCTATAAACAACAAAAGCAATAACATCAGCATTAGCAGTAAATCGCCACTTGAGGAAAACTATTGCTCAGTATCAGACTACTTTTCAAGTGACAGTCACATGATATATTACACCAGTAAGTGTGATACCCTCTCAATAATGTTCAGAAGGAGGTACACTTCAGCTTTTTTTGGATGCCAGCTGTACCCTGCATTACTGTTCTGCATTTATCACCATCCAAAAGATGTTCCTGGGGCATTTTTGCCCATGCAAACGATGCCTATAATTTTCCACTTAGTTTAAAAAATAAAAACACCTTAGCAATTAGATATACCAAAAAATATTCCAAGTGAAATGTAAGTAACTTTAGTTAAAACATTTTAATAAATCAAGTAATGTAATCTGGAGGGTTGTTTTCTTGTGTTTGCATTTAAGCAAAGACATACCATTCAACCTCAAAGAACACGTAGCTCCCTCCTAATGGGCAGACCCACAGAACCTATACTTTGGACTCATAATCGAATGGTCACTGGAGATACATAAGAGGACTTTAAAGGAAAAATATAGCATCTGACAGTATGACCAGCTTCCTGAGCTGCCACATTTTTGGAGAAGTAGCTAAAGAATAAACACTGATAAGCCATGTATGGGCAGACTTGATAACGCATGTATGCTGAGTCCAAGTACATTCACAGCACATAAAATACTGGTTTTACACAATTTATCTGTTGGGGTCATACAGACCCTTCATCAGCAGTATACTCAGAATATCCAGAGACCTTACAATTCTAAAGATACAAGGTAAGATTCATATAGTACTCTGTACCATAATAACATCAGGAAATACTCGCCATTTGAGGATTTTCAGATAAAGTAGAGAAAAGTATTCTTACTGCATGTAGATGACAAAGATTATAAACGGTATATCCTAAACATGAGCTATCTGATTCTGTTCTTGGCCATACAAAGGCTACTAGTAAAACTAACAACTTCTGGCTGAAAAGACAGATCTGCAAAATGTACCTAAAAACATGATGTAGGTGGACTTTAGGCAGGAAAATTCAAAACCTGTACTTAATAATCAGCATACCCTGGAGAAGCCTATACTACCTGCGTTCATCGCTGCCAGCCAAGGAAGTCCTTGCATAAGTTGTGTATAGGCATTGTCTATGGGCACCTATGAGGTGGATTCTTTGCACACTCAGAGAAGCCCCAAAAGACAGATTACCCATGCTTAACGTGTATGTAAAAGACAAACACTGCCCACTAAAGTACCCTTTCTGGTAAAGATTATATACATTTGATAAGGAGCACATTCCTCACATTTACACCCACCACGTATATCAGGTAGCTTCTGTTTATTCTCTCAGACTGATGGAAGCATCTTCCATCTGGGAGGGACTCTAGAGTCCTGGACCTACCTATACACAGAATCAGTCGTCTAAGAGCTTGACATGACATAACTGAAGACTAACTCCTGCACTTACTGCTACCCTTAGTTCTACACAGCCACTTGATTAGGATGTATACTGTCCTTATAGCCACTGTAAGAGGATGAGAGGCAATCTCCACACTTGTGCACTGGACCAAGACTTGCTTATACTGCTGAAGCAAAAATATCAGCACCCCACAGACCTTGACAATTTTGTTTGAAGAAATGCTCTGAATCACTTCTGCAAGATACATCATCTCACAGCTGCACAGCCGTTCTGAATAAATACACAGCAAAGGAACTTCAGAATTGCCATATTAGTGCAAAGTTGAAGTCCGCTAGTCAGATCCAATCTCTGAACTAACCATCACGAGGTTTTTCCTCAAAAAACATTCATTAAGAAGGTGCATTCATTTATTTTGAGATGGAGTTTAAGTCCAATGTGCAATTATGTGTGCTCTTACATGAGCACACTGAACTAGGACTCTCAAAAACACTTAGAAGAGCAATACAGCAGTGAATTCTGAAAACTCTGATTGTTCATACCTGAGTTTATAAATAATCAAACACCGTGAGTGTTGCCACTTCTGTTGCTATTACTCCTTTCCTATACTCAGGTAGTTGTCAAGTGGCTTTTAACTTGCTCATAGATAAACCAGCAAAAATTATGGGAGATTGACAACTGGAATTTACCAGTCAAGCAATAAAATACAATTCATACAAATGAAGTGTACATCTTCCGGTAATCACCTGAGATTTTAGGGCTCATCTTGCACTGCTTAATACTCATTTCCCCCTCTGTGGGATAGCTTCTCAGAAGCATTAACAAGCGGTAATTACGTAAACCCTGCTGACAACAGGTAACCAGAGGGACACTGTCAACACCGAATGCCAACTGACCTGGATGTTAAAAACTGCCGTTAAAAATTGCCGTTCCTGGAACCCTTGCAATTCCTAATTCATTTAGATTTTGTTGCATATGTTCTTACACCCTACTTTAAATCACAGCTATCCAACAAAACTTAATGAAAACACACAAGGCTATAAGATTTTCACAAAACAAAGTAATGAAAGGATTATGGATTTACGAACACTCCTGCACTGTGCACCCTCTCCTTCGGAGCGGCTGATGTACCCAACTGATGTCGCCCGCGGAGGGAGGGAGGCAGGGAAGGAGTGAGGCCGGTCCCGGCCGGAGGGACTCACACTGGGTAGAAAGCGTAGGGCGGCAGGGCGCTCTCCTCGCAGGGCTCCGCGTCGAGCAGCAGGTAGTCTTGGCTGTCGTTGCGCCGGGCGCCGCCCGCCGGGGAACTGCTCTTCCGCGGGGCGTAGGGCTGCGCCTGGCTCATGGTGCCCCGCGGCTGGGGCGCGCAGCGGCTGCCCAGCGCGGCGAGGAAGCAGCGCGGAGCCGGTCGGCGCTCGCTGTCCTCGCAGCCCGTGTCCCGCCGCGGAGCGGCGCAGCGCGGTAGCGGTTCCCTCCGCGCCCAGCCGGACGGTGCCTGTACCGGGCGGTGCCTCTACCGAGCGGTGCCTGTACCGAGCCGAGCCGAGCCGTGCCGTGCCGCGCCGCGCCGCGCCTCCCTGACAGCTGCCGCCCGCCGAGGCGAGGCGCAGCTCGAACGGCCGCAGGAAAGTTTGCGGCGCGGCGGTCCCCTGGCGGCGGGGAGGGGCGGGCGCTGAGCGGGCGGCGGGGCCCACTGGCCTCCCCGAGGGGCTGCGGTGCCCTCTCCGCACCGCCGTCACCGCCCCCTCCCGGTCCCGCCCCGGCTCCCGCCACCTGAACGAACGTGGAGGTCGGCCCTCGCCACGGTAGCACCGTCTCGCCTGCACCTGCACGGTGCAGCCTCCCGAGCCGAGGTGTGCATTGCCGGTGCTCCGAGCGGGGTCGTTCTACAGAGCCCCGGCAGGGCCAGCGCTCCCCTTCCACCGCTTCTTGTACAGCCTGGTCCGAGGAGCTGAGCTGTGATTGGGAGCAAGGCAGGACGGCGAGTGTGCAGCTGGCTCCGCTGCTGCGGGGCAGGAGCAGGTGAGGTCGTCTGGCTTTGTTTTAGACGGGCAATACATCGAGTGCTGTGCTTGTGTCCTTTCACAAACGCTTCACACAACTTGTATTAATCACCTTTAATAACTTCAGAGGAGATCAGGGGCAAAATGCCACCCTTAATAGCAAAACCCCCACCAATAGTTCTGCAGTCCACTTATATTTCTCAGTTCTGCTTCACTGGTAGCACTTTGATGATATTCTCATTTTACTTGCTTAGCTTGTAATAGCTTAAATATACTAAAATAATTACAAGCCTTTTAGGACAAAATAAGGCACTGAAGAAATAACGTAAGACCTGTAGGCATCTTTCACCTTAAACATAATAGACTTACTACTTCATAAGGGAACACTTAAAACTAAATTTTGTAAATGTTAAAAGTGTGTGCAACTAAAAATGCACACATCCAGATAAAATCTCTCTCACATCCTCAGCCACGTTCATGTACTGAAACTATTGTCACTGTTTGTATTTAACCGTATCCTGGGCTGCATCAAAAAGAACATGTACAGCAGATAAAGGGAGGTGGTTCTGCCCCTCTATTCTGCTCTTGTAAGACCCCACCTGTCGGATTGCGTCCAGGTCTGCGACCCCACTGTTAGAAGGACATGGACCTGCTCGAGCAGGGCCAGAGGAGGACACGAGGATCATCAGAGGGCTGGAGCACCTCTGCTGTGGAGACAGGCTGAGAGAGTCAGGCTTGTTCAGCCTGGAGAAGAGAAGGCTCCAGGGGAGACCTTAGGGGAGCTTCCAGTACCTAAAGGAGAGGGCCTTTTTACAAGGGCATGTAGTGACAGGACAAGGGGGGGATGGCTTTAAACTGACAGAAGGTAGGTTCAGATTAGATACTGGGAAGAAATTCTTTACTATGAGAGTGATGAGACACTGGCACAGGTTGCCCAGAAAAGCTGTGTCTGCCCCATTCCTCGCAGGTTCAAGGCTAAGCTGAAGGGGGCTTTGAGCAACCTGGTCTAGTGAAAGGTGTCTGCCTGTGGTGGGTGGGTTGGAACTAGATGATCTTTAGGGTCCTTTCCAAACCAAATCATTCTATGTTTCTGTGATTATTGATATTTATACAGTGTTTTATTAGACATGCAAATTACAAATCAAATTACAATGAAATAGCTGTATTTGCTCTAGAAAGTTACTAGATCTTCACTGCCGTCTTTCCCATTCAGGTATTGTTTTAAGTCAGTGTGCATACAGAGCTAGACAAAAGAACTATTTTTTTCTGAGCCTGTATTGGGATTACATGGGAAGGTTTTGGTAACAGGAGGTTATAGGGGTGGCTTCTGTGAGAAGCTGCTAGAAGCTTCCCCATATCCCATAAAGCCAGTTCCATCTTGCTCCAAGACAGACCCACCACTGGCCAAAGGTTAGACTATCGGTGACAGCGCTAATGCCTCCAGGATAACATAGCTAAGAAGGGGAAAAGTTACCACACAGGAGCAATTGCAGCCAGAGAGAGGAATGAATATGTGAGAGTAACTGTCCAGCAGACACCAAGATCAGTGCAGAAGGAGAAGTGGTGCTGCAGGCAGCCAAGCAGAGATTCCACTGCAGCCCGTGGTGCAGCCCATGGTGAGGCAGGCTGTGCCCCTGCAGCACATGGAGGTTCATGGTGGAGCAGACACCCACCTGCAGCCCAGGGAGGACTCCACACCAGAGCAGGGAGATACCCAAAGGAGACTGTGACCCCATGGGAAGCCCACACTGGAGCAGGCTCCTGGCAGGAGCTGTGGCTTCATGGAGAGAGGAGCCTGTGCTGGAGCAGGTTTGCTGAAGTATTTGTGACGCTGTGGAAGGGACCCATGTTCAAGGAGCCTGTTCTTGAAGGACTGCACCCATGTAAAGGACCCATGCTGTAGCAGTTTATGAAGAACTGCAGCCCATGGGAAGGACTCAAGTTGCAGAAGTTCATGGAGGACTGTCTCCTGTGGAGGAGCCCCACGGTGGAGCAGGGGAAAAGTGTGGAGTCCTCCCCCTGAGGAGGAAGGAGTGGCAGGGACAGCCTGTACCTCCGCACCACTGTGGGAAAGATATTTGAGATTTAGTTTTCATTTCTCATTACCCTACTCTGATTATATGCAATAAATTAAACTAATTTTCCCCAAGTTGTGTCTGTTTTGCCCATGACAGCAACTGGTGAGTGATCTCTCAGTGTCCTCAATGTGTGAACCTTCTGTTACAATTTTCCTCCCCTGTTCAGCTGAGGAGGGGAGTCATAGATCAACTTTGGTGGGCATCTGGTGTCCAGCCAGGATCAATGCACCACAGATTCTTTATCTGGCTTGTACGCATATTAACCTTTTGTTCTTTTGAAATAAAAAATCTACAACCCTGTCTGGTGATACAAAATCTGCAGAGATTACCTGCTTAATATTTCCCTTTTGTGCACCTTTTTTGTTACAGAATCTGAAAATATGTCTGTCTTCTTCGATAAAAAGGATTGATGCATTTAGTGTGGAATGGAGCTTAGAGCTTTGCTTTTATTTACTTTAGAGCTTGCTTAATTAGTTGTGTTACAGGCAGCAAGTTACAAACTATTCCATCATCATTCACTCAATCAAGTATGGTGACTGAGATATTTCACTGAGAAAGATCAAAAAGAGAAACTGAAAGCTCCTGTTCCCTGTGCAGGGGAAAGGATGAGAGACAGAGTCAACTTGCGTGACAAGTGACAGGCGCATTGCTTAATGCACTGCTAGAAGTCACTTGGGTACCATGGCAATAAAAGCTGCAAAGGAAGCCGTGCAGAACAGCACAGTACCATGATTCAGCCTCACTGAATAACTTGCATAAAGTTTATCACTGTACAGCAGAACATAGGTGCAATTTTATTGCTTACTTGCAGACTAATCTAAACCTGTCTGGGAACAAAGAAAGTGGCAACTTCTACCTGTAGTTTCCAGGAAACTTTCAATGTTTCATAGAATGATGTTCAGTTGCTTGTATTCAACCAGTCTCTTGTTATGAGAGCTGGTTAGAAGGCACTAACAAAGGTGCTCTAGCACACACTACAGTCATAGTTTCCTGGCTCTGTTCTGCACTGAAATACTGTCAAAGACACACTTGAGTAAGCCAGGAAAAGGGCAAGTGAGTGTAATTGTGCCATGGCTAAGCAGTGTCGCTGCTGTTAAGTGTGAGCATCACTTGGAAACCAAAGAAGTATGCTGCACTGCGAAGGAATGCTGGTTTCTTGGAAGTGTGAAAGATGCCTCCTGGAATTCCTTCCTACTGCATAGTACAGAACACAAAACTCGCGTTTAAAAAGCCAACAAATCAAACCATTGCAACACAGTGGTTTTGTTAGTTCTTTCCTTAAGAAAAACGGAATAACTATTGTCAACTACTAATTCTAATCACAGGTAATTTCTGCCTTTGTCTGAATGTGAATGAAGTCAGAAACATGTTGCACCACCAAAAAACTTTCCCTGTTTCTGCAATTATTACTCTGTATAGTCTTTTCTGGCCATGATCCAGCCTACTGCTCCATATCCAAGCTTTCATAACTGTACTCCGTTTCTTCCCACAGAATGCTGCCTGGGTACATTTATGAAACTGAAGTGCTAATTTTTTTAATCACTGTCAAAAATACAACTTAGCCTTTTTTTCTGCAAAGGAGAGCTCGATCAAGAGGTGGGCTCAGATGGCTACTGGATGTGAGCACCCAGATGAGAGCACTAGGATCAAAGAAACACAAGAAATGTTTTCAGAAACTGTCCAAAATGTCTTGGCTAATGAGAGTCTGGGGTTTTCAGGGACTGGAGATGCTGAAGGACTTTTGCACTCTAAGAGAGAAGGGAGAAAAGTAGGGACTGTGATGAGAAGGAATGAATTTAAGGATGTGTTCCTACCTGGATATTTATACTCAGGATTCTAGTTTGTGCAGAGACAGAGGTTTCTATGATTATCATTATTGCTGCCTGTCAGGGATGTTCCTACCACCGTCACTTAGCTATGTGCACACACACATAACTTACAGGATCCCACTCAGCCATTATACTAGTTTTTGCTGTCAAAAACTTTTGATTCTTCTCTACGCACTTTCACATGAGGTCTGTCGTGCTACATTTGCCTTGGTTTACATGGTATAATTAATTATTGTCAATTAGTTTTAAAAATTCTAAATGGAGTAACACCCACTTGTACTGTGTCTACACTGCAAAAGTGAGTACAATTGAAATACTGTCATTAAATCCATTGCAGTTTCATTAGTGTTACAGTTTATCCCCAAGCACCAACTAAACGTCAAGCACCCACTCAGTCGCTTCCCCTACTCCTCACCAGTGGAGTGGGGAGGAGAACTGGAAAAAGAAAAAACCTGTGGGTTGAGATAAGAACCTTTTAAAAATTGAAATAAAATAAAATATTATAGTAATGAAAGGGAGGGACCAGAGAGAGAGTGGAATAAACCTTTGCTGAGCAATACCTGGCCTGTCAACAGCGATTGGCCCCTTCCAGCTGACTCCTCCCAGTTTATATACCGGGAATAATGTGCTGTGGTATGGAATACCCCTTTGGCTAGTTTGGGTCAACTGTATTGGCTGTGCTTCCCTTCCCCCCACTCCTGGCTTCTTGTGCCTCTCCTCACTGGCAGAGCATGAGAGACTGAGAAGTCCTTGACTCAGTATAAACAGAACTTAGCAACAACTAAAACATCAGTATGTTATCAACATTATTCTTGTCCTAAATCCAAAACACAGCACAGTACTGGCTAGTAAGGAAAAAAAAAGAGATGATAGTTCAATCCCAGACAGAACCAGGATACATAGTTCTGTGGGTTTGGGATAAATACTGTGTTTCCAACCCACTAGTCTGAGGCAAGCTGCTCAAAGATAAAAACACTACTAGTGATCAAGCCTATTCCCATTACAGATAATAAGATACTCCTGATTGCTAAGTGAGTAGGAGGATATTTGAGTCAAACCTATATAGAATTAAGTAGAAAATATCTTGCTAATTTCCAAGAAAGTGGAAAAATATGAACCTTCCAAAAAGGATATATATGTAAAAAGCTGTTGGACCAGAGATCATATATGCTGTAGAAAGCCAGAATAATCTGACAATAATTAATAGAATTACAGAGTTATTAAATCAGTGTGAGATCAAAGGTTTTTTCCTTTGCCTACCTTCTGCCATTACATAAACTAACAAAATATTGTCAATAGCCCTTTGTCCTTTTCATGACTTCCATAAGAGCTTTTCAATTTGCCTTCCATGTTCACTCAAGATACCATATTAACTTCTGCATCCTGCGCAAGTGGTTCGAAGCATCTTCACTTGTTGCCTAATTTTATCACAGGAGTAAAGAATGTGATACACTGAAGCCTTTAACAGACATATTTTACAGAATCAGTATGTGGTACTTATACTGGAGATCTGATTTTTAGACATACTAGTGGATAAAGGACAAACAAGTACCATAAGTAGTGACAAATAAACTAAAGCAAAGATATAGTCTTAAAATATCAAATAATTATTAATGACATTTAGCCTTTACTGGCAAAAAAGTGTATTTGTACAAATGAGTTGTTTAGCTTGACATGATCACATACAGCCATGAGAATTATGTGGTTCATAACAGTTGCAACATTTTCGATTTCCTTTTCATTTTGATTTAAGTGGTATATATAAGTTTAAGGAGTGAAATTTCCAATAACTTATAAGTTTAAGGTCTGGAGGTTTTTTTTCTGGTGAGTACTAGAAATCTTGAGTCAGCCCTGTTGGTTTAACATTCAGATTTGCCTCTGTCATATTAAAAGATATTATTACAGTTCTTAAACCAAATATAATGCATAGGGACATTATTTTATGATTTGGTAAGGAAGGGTGAGCATGCTTATGGATGATATTGTATAACAGTTATCAGTTATTTGCCCAGCATAACACAAGCAATTTTCTGCCCCCTTTGAGAAAGAGACAAAAACATAACATGTGAGAAAAATGTTGGTAGGAGACCAACAGATTTGTTGCATTTAAAAGCAGATTCACTGTAGTGAGTACCTCCTGAACGTGTCTCACTTCTCTGTCAACTTTATCATATAAAGATTCTGACGTGATGGATACTAGTCTTGTAATGCTGCCTTTAAGCTGGAATTCATAATCATCGAAATCTTACTGATTTCATCCTGCTGTGTTAAAAGGAATAACTCGGAACACTTCATCTCCCAAAGATATGTTTTCTAAATTATCCACATGATCTCTTCTTTATGTTTTCTCTGATTTACATATGTATATCATATTCTTTTCTAGTAAATCAGTTTCTACCCCAAGTTTCTTGTTAACAATGCTCTAAGATTTAAAATAATCCAGTCTGGAACAATATTCTGTTTTGCATTTATGTTTCTTTTGCTACAAGTAGATGCTGCACCATCCTATTCAGTGACTTCAGTAGTAGACAGCATTAATACTTCTCAGAATTACTCTTTGGGGGGATTCCATCTTCTAAAACTGGTTGTTTGGGGTTTTTTTCTTGTAATTCCAAGGTCTGACAGCATCAGTGTTTCAGAGAAAACATCATGCTGTATTTATTGACATCAAGCTGAGATTACCTTTGCTCAGACCCATCTTTTTATTTGTTTGCTGATGCAATGCATCCACCAACTATCAGAGACTTTCCCCTCTGGCTCCTGCAGGCAGGCCTGTATTTTACATATTTTCACTGTCATTTTATCACTGTATCTTCTATGTGTTCTTGCTGCAGATGATTTCCCTGATCTATTTTGTTTGGAAATTGAGCAAAAATGAGTTAGGAAAAGGATGTTGTGTTGCATGAAAGGATGTGGCACCTAAGGACCATGGGCTTTCCTCTGTTATGTTGCTCACCACCAGCCTTCCCATCTGTGTGACTCTGGTTCCTCTGCATTCATGGCTTCTATTATTTGGCATGCTGGATTATTAGTAAGGGTTTTTTTGCGTAACTCTTGTGAGAGAAAATTCATGTCTGTAATCACACATCAGTGATTACATGTGGCCGAGATTGTTCAGGAAAAGACATTTACTATCATTTACTTGCTGTTATTGTTTTTTTTTGTTGTTGTTTTTTTTTTTTTTTAAGTAACACTGTGCATTCATAAAGAAGACATAATATCATAAAACTTGGATAATTATTTGCTTATCATAACTTCAGGAAAAAAAACAACCCACAAAGCACAAAGCAGATTTCTGGGGTTAAGTTTGTTTACATATTTATTTTTTTTTAATTCTATGAAATAAATTATAAAATATTAAATACACTGTATATAACATAGTCATACTTATTTCTTGAGGAAGAAAACAGGCTGATCTAGAAAACAGAAAACAAGTCTGTTACATAGAGGGTTTGTCACAAACAATTTGACAAGCTCTACTAGACATTCTGGATAAAATAAAGTCTTGTATAAATATATTCTGCATATATATGTCCTCCATCCAACAATCTGTGTTGTGGTGGCATCTGCCAGATTGTGCTTTGACACAAAATTCTACCCATCATTCCTGCTACCTCAACAAGTAGTCACTCCATGTCCTGCCACCAGATGGTGCAGTCTGGTGTTTATTTACATTTTACCTGTACTTCAGAATCATAGAATCATAGAATAGTTAGGGTTGGAAAGGACCTTAAGATCATCAAGTTCCAATCCCCGTGCCATGGGCAGGGACACCTCACTCTAAACCATATTACCCAAGGCCTCTTCCAAAGTGGCCTTGAACACTGCCAGGGATGGAGCATTCACAACCTCCCTGGACAACCTATTCCAGTGCCTCACCACCCTAAGAGGAAAGAATTTCCTCCTTATATGCAATCTAAACTTCCCCTGTTGAAGTTTTAACCCATTACCCCTTGTCCTACCACTACAGTCCCTAATGAAGAGTCCATCCCCAGCATCCCTATAGGCCCCCTTCAGATACTGGAAGGCTGCTATGAGGTCTCCATACAGCCTTCTCTTCTCCAGGCTGAACAGCCCCAACTTTCTCAGCCGATCTTCATATGGGAGGTGCTCCAGTCCCCTGATCATCTTCGTGGCCCTCCTCTGGACTTGTTCCAACAGATCCATGTCCTTTTTATGTTGACACCAGAACTGTACACAATGCTCCAGGTGAGGTCTCACGAGAGCAGAATAAAGGGGCAGGATCACCTCCTTCGACCTGCTGGTCACGCTCCTTTTGATGCAGCCCAGGATACGGTTGGCTTTATGAAACTTAAATTGCATGTGTCATCAGTGAGTGAACTAGCAGCTGTGATACAGAGCAGATGATTTTCATGTCATTCCTTCCCTTCAGTTTTATGTTGTAACTTTTCTGATCGTAATCACTTTGGGGAAATAGGGTGGTTGCTGTAGTATTTAGCCAAAAAAGTCAGGGTCTTCTTCACTTCAATTAGAGTCCTAACCCTACTTTCTAAAACCCGATAAATATAAACTCTAGAATATGAGATGTTAAAACTTATTAGATGTTTTCAGTTTTATACAAGTGTTGGACTGTTACAATATTGATTTGGGGGGGGGAAATGACATGTCTTTGAGATAGAAAATGTGTGGTGTTTCTGTAGTTTTTGTTTGCTTGGAGTCCTCATGGCTGTTTGGAATATTTCTCCACTTCTGGAATGACACATCTAGCTATCAATGCACCTCTGGGAGGGAAACACCCTTATTCCATGAATGCCAGCCTCACTGTTTGGTGGAAGCTCAGTCTGTAGGATAAGCAAGCACTGATATCCTGACAGCTGAGTTTTTAGTTGAATGCATTAATACCAGTTTTCACTAAGCAGAAGGATATTAATGGACTCAAAAAATGCTTCTGAAATACAATACACTGGACCTTTAAGAAAAAAAGAAAAAGGGGGATTTCATTTTATATTTGCCTTATTTTGCACTGTATTAGGCATCTATTGCTGTCTGATGCAGAACACAAGGTCTGACAGACTCCTTGGTCTTGTTAAACATATTCATTCTGGGAACATTATTATCCCCTTCAGAGGTTACATCACTGACATACTCATGCAAGGTTCATTGTGTCTGGCCATGCCACCACAATGTCACAATGTTATAAGCATTGTTAAAGTCCAATGGGTTCTTCCATAGTATTTCCAAGAAGTAAACGCACAGCCCATAGGACAGACTGTGGTTTAACACAGACATCATTTCTACATCAGGATACAAAACATGTATTTTCCACTGGATTGCTACTGGTTTGTAGTCTGGAGACTTTGAGAAACTTGCTGGTATTTGTTCTGGGGAAATTCTGAAGGCAGTGACATGTTTTAGAGGTGGACCTGGCAGTCCTGGGGTAACAGTTGGACTTGATGATCTTAAAGTTCCTTTCCAACCTAGTTGATTCTATGACTGTATGATAGTAAGGAAGGGGCTAGATAACACAATAACATAGAACAAAGAAATTTAGGGCACATACAAAATTGTTGCAGTCTATGAAAAGCTACAAGAAATACATTCATTAAACACGTTGTGTAAGTAAAATCAATTTCAAACTAGAAAACTATAAAACAGATCATGGCACATCTGCAGTTTCTCTAAAGAAAACTTCCCATCTGGAAGCAGTAATTAATAAAATAGCAATATGAAAATCTGGTTGGATACTTTTTTGTTCAAGCTTTGCAAAATGTCTGCATGGTTGGTGCATTTGTAAATCATGCTAGCAAAGAAATATGATGTGAAAATGAATGCACTGAATTGTTATGCTCATTTCCTTTTCAATAAATATTCAGGGTCTCCTTTTATCCCCTGAGACCAGATGCACCACATGTAATGCAATTCTGCAAAGTATCAATGTGCACAAACACCACAAAAGGAATCTGGGGTATTCAGTTTGTTCCTGACAAGTAGGATTAATGAGGAATGAATAAATATGTATGTAAAACATACATGGATTGAAAGTTAAAAAACTTATGGACATGATCAGTGTTTAAAATAGTAATGATGTTCAACACATTAAAGAAATTACCCAGAGAAATGTTATCTGGGAAAAAAGATATTTAGAAAAAATTATTTATAAACCAGGACCATCAAGAGACGAACTAAATTCACCCACTCAGCATTTCCATGTAAGCTTTAGCAGCTTTTTGATTGTTCAGTCAGCAGGTCTCTGTGTTTTCCTCACCAAGCTGAAGTTGCAAGACAAGTTGCAGTTGCAAAACATCTTGTCCCAGACTTCACAGTTCTCAGATTCTCGCCAGTCTGCTGATTCCTCAGTGCTTAAGAAAAGGGGCTGCGAAAAGTAGATGAACTGTATGCAAACTATGGCAGTGACCTGCTGCACACAACTACACACACATCAGTTAGTTGTGTGGAACACCATTTTTCTGCACAGGCTCTGAGAGGTTTTTTACTAAATTATATTTTATGAGATACAAAAGAAATATATCTGCTGTAAAAAGTATGTAACCATCCTATACTGATTGTTAAATTCCATGCCAACTATATGGAGCCACAGTCATATGACACATTTTTAATCTGTGTGGGTCTTTCAAACTACATCACGGATTAATGTCCTCTTTTGGGTTAGAAGAAAACTGCTCATTGAATATAATTGATGAACCACTATATTTTTAACTCTACAACATGTCTATGAAAATATGAGTAGCAGAATATTCCACAGGATCACTTTGGTAGGTCTCTCTTAATTGTCAGAAAAATGTAAAACAAAGACAAGCCAAAAACTTTACTGAAAAAATAGCACCACAAAACTATCTGCATTGTGTCAAATAGCAACACTCTCAGTTTTACTTCGTAATATCAATTAGTAACAATAAACTCATACAGAAAGGTATTCATGCATTCTGTTAAAGCAACCTGTGTCCCTAGCAAACAATTCTAGGAAACAATCATGAAGAAAGGATACTGAAGGATTAAAAAATACATAAAGGCTGAATCTGATCCAAGATACACAAGCTAACCTTCATCATGTTAATTATATCCTGACTATAGCTCTTGGAATTTTTCACACAAAACTCTTTTCCAACAATGTTCAGCAGATCCAGCATCTCCAAAATGTCCAATTATTACTTCACAGGCTTGGGTTTTTTTGTCTTTGAAAGCAGTTAAATCCCCAAATGAAAAATGGCCATTCTTGTGTATCTCCTTAAGTTTTTTTTGTGTTTACTTTATTTCTATTTTATTAATTACATTTCAAAATTTGAAATCAGAATGAAGTACTTTAAATTCTCTCAGACTGAAGTACTTCAAGGACCCAAATAAACTGCCTTTTTGAAAATTTTACCTGAAAATTTTACCTGGAATTAAATAGCCTGCATTTCACATTTGGAATTGAAACTTCCACCTGGAAAATCTCATGTAGAGGTTCTTCCTAAGTGAAGGGGTGAGCTGAACAGGCATATGGCATGTCTACAAGCTATTTTGGTGGTAATGCTGGTTTTCATGATTCATTGAATATCCGCACCTTCCTGCCTTGTGACTAAATAATGTGTTCATCTGGGGAATGACGAATCATGACAAGGCTAGTGATAGGTTGAATCAAAAGAGAAAAAGGTCATCTCTACGTTAAGATTCAGGTGCAAGTATTGTTATTGCCTCCCTACAAAAGAATCTCTTATTACCATACTTACCCTTCTTTTTCATGGGATGCACAGGATCTCATTCACCACCATAGCAACAGAGGGATTAGAAAGCCTTCATTCAGGAGACTTACGGAAAGGATTCCTGTTTGCATCCTCAGTCCCTCTTAAGCTATTTATTTGGACTTCACAAAAGAGTTCAGTAACAGATGAAACACAGTCTACTGGGTTGAACACTGGCTTGGGACCTATTGACATTGAACTTGGGAACTGTTCCTAATTCTGCCATTAACTGCTGTACAATATTTAATTGTTTTGTTTCTCCAATGCCTCAAATTCTCCATCTGTGTGACACAGATAACACTCTCAGGCACGCCAAAAACAAATGCTGAAAAAGAACTAATTTATTTTTTTTTTCATCTTATTCAAGGGAAAAAAAGAGAAAAGAGGAGGCACCAAAGTTCACCTGAATAAGAACCATTAATTTAAAATACTGCTTGCTATTCCATAGTTATCGTGTAAGTAGAAACCACTGACAGTTCTGAGGCTCTAACAAAAGCCTGGAAATTCTGGTGGCATTTTGTAGTGCCATCCCAAGCTGATTGAATAGTTTTTATTGATTAGTTTCACAGTATCACAGTATCACAGTAGGTTAGAGATTGGAAGGGACCTCAAAAGATCATCTAGTCCAATCCCCCTGCCGGAGCAGGAACACCTAGATAAGGTTACACAGGAACGTGTCCAGGCGGGTCTTGAATGTCTCCAAAGAAGGAGATTCCACAACCTCCCTGGGCAGCCTGTTCCAGTGTTCCGTCACCCTCACTGAGAAGAAGTTTCTTCTCAGGTTTAAGTGGAACCTCTTGTGTCCATTTGTACCCATTCCCCTTGTCCTTTCATTGTTTGCCACTGAGAAGAGCCTGGCTCCATCCTCGTGACACTCCCCCTTTATATATTTATATACACTAATAAGGTCACCCCTCAATCTCCTCTTTCAAACTATAGAGACCCAGCTCCCTCAGTCTTTCCTCATAAGGGAGATGCTCCACTCCCTTAATCATCTTAGTTGCCCTGCGCTGGACTCTCTCCAGCAGGTCCCTGTCCTTTTTAAACTGAGGGGCCCAGAACTGGACACAATATTCCAGATGAGGTCTCACCAGGGCAGAGTAGAGGGGAAGGAGGACCTCTCTCGACCTACTAACCACCCCCCTTCTAATACAACCCAGGATGCCATTGGCCTTCTTGGCCACAAGGGCACAATGTCGGCTCATGGTCACCCTGTCGTCCACCAGGACCCCCAGGTCCCTCTCCCCTACACTGCTCTCTAACAGGTCGTTCCCCAGCCTATACTGGAACCTGGGGTTGTTCCTGCCCAGACGCAGGACTCTACACTTTCCCTTGTTATATTTCATCAAGTTATTCCCCGCCCAGCTCTCCAGCCTGTCCAGGTCCCTCTGGATGGCAGCACAGCCTTCTGGCGTGTCAGCCACCCCTCCCTTTACTAAGCTATTGGATGCTACTTCTTGTATACAGTAGAAAGTGAACCCATTCTACAATCCTAATTGAATTCATGATATACGGTATTTAAATAAGGGAATCTAAGTTCCTGATTAATCATCCATTAGCAGTAAGTTATCATTATGCAATCTGCTTCTGGAGATATTGAAACACAGTAATAAGTAGTTATTATGCAGCCCTTCCTCAACGTTTTATGAGTTTGTTCCGGTGTTTTATGACACAGACTTAGTGTTGCATCATAATTTACATATACGCATTAAACCTGTTAAACCCTTAATGTTAGACCCTTAATTATTAGTTTGGCCAAACTTTAATCTCTCTGTGAAATCCTTAGATCTAAGAAGTTTAAAGAACTTTGTTTCTCCTCTCTTAATTGTCAAACCCAAAAGAGAAGATACTGATTGTCATCTAAATCTTCTTCATCAACTGCAAAGTCCTCACAGAGTGCTCCAGTGTGGCCCTCACTTGACAAAGTTTCCACTAAACGTTTCCTATGAGTGTTTGGGCTGAGTGAAGGCTGAGCAAAGATCTTGGGGCTTGCCCTAGAGGATTTAGTACCTCCTGCGTAATACACAACAAATCTTTTGCTTGGGGGAATTGACATTTCTGTGGTGTCTTGTATAGAAAATGTACAAATCTAATGTGCTATTATGTTTATCTTTCATCTCATACAATTACTTGCTTCATTTTATATCTGTGTTATAGTACTTTACAGCCCCACTCTCACACAATCCAAACAGTAAGTCCTGCAGTGCTTGTTTTGATACCTGATGAAACGCATTATCGCTGATATCCCCCCTCGGTTCCTACAGAGTCCAATATGGATTTTTTCTTTCATGACAGCACTTACAAATTACTTCAGCTAAGGACTTTAATTACTATATTAAGACCAATTGATTAATGAATCTTTGATGCAACTTTGGGAGACAGGAATGAATTATGGATAAATGAAGACGCAGAATTTTGATTTGCTAAATTTCAGTAGCAAATGAGGAGCAGAATGAAGAACAGCACTATGTGCATCAAGACTCCTACTTGTCTTTGCAACTCATGCAAATACATTTTCTCTGTTTCTATTGTGAATATTAGCTCTTTCCCTATTCCTTCCATTTTGTGACTTACCACTGTCGTCCATTCAGCATTATCTTTCCTGTAAGTTAGGAGTTTTTGCCAGAGAAGCAGGCAGCAGTCCCCAGTTGTATGTAAGCACATTCTTGCTGCACTTCCTGAAACCCATCCTAGTAATAATCTTTGTCATGATAAATTCATAACAAAATATTAACAGACGTGCCAGACCTGATTCTCCTACAGAGAGCCCTTCTCATCGATTCAGCGGTGTAAAACTGTTTGAAAGGGACTGCAGGCTTCATTTGCATACTTTATTTGCATTGTCAAAGCCCAGTTAATGGAGTAAATGAGAGTAAGGCTAACTAAATATGAAATAAAAATACACATTCAATTGGACTCTGACAAGACAACTGCTTGAAAATCTGTAAGGGTAACTGCAGGTCTGGATTTAATTTCTTTAGCTAGCTTATACTTTGTGCCTATTTAGCAACCCTTTGGCAGTACAATCAATGTATTTTACACCTCTCAGTCTTTGCTGGTGCAGGCTGGAGTTTCCCTAGGAGCCTGTATTATTTCAGAGCATACAGGCTTGGGGATGGCACACCAACACAAAAGCATCGGTTCATACATTGAGTGGTAAGAACATTTGTTTCCTTTGATTTTATGCAACAGCTCAACATTCCAATAACAATACTTTACAAAAGTCTGACTTAGCTAAACTTTCTTTCTTTATTCTTTTTTATCTTCTTTATCTCATTTTCCTACCTTGACAAAGCAGTGCTTTAGAATAATTTTCAGCAGATTTTAAAAACTATTTCATGCTCTGTGCTTTTTGGCAGATCTGCTGCTGCCCTGAAATGTTCATAATTCTGTGATATTGATAAGCATTTTTGATGTTAAAATCTTTTATTGAAGAAAGAAAATTAAGACATTTCAGCTTCATCATTTGTTACTATTTTTTACATTCTTTTGCAAAAGCAAACCATCTTTCAAAATTAAGGGAGACTTGCAGATCATTATAGAACTTTTGAGATGCAAAATATGCAACACATAAAAATCTGGTTTTGGCTTCTTTATAGTTCATCATTTTGGAGGTGAAAAGATTTCTAGTGAAGTTGTAACACTTTTATGTACAACATTGCAGATATTCCTATGAAAAGAATAATAAAACTTGAAAAAACTGCTTTTATTTAAATATCATAATTAAATGAAAAATTAATGTGAAAAAGTCACCTGACCATATCTGAGCTTCATTCTATATCCACTTTTAAGAAAGGATTACAAGGAAATATTTCTAAGCATGTCAAGTATTTATGAGGTCCAAATTATCTACAGTTTATAACCAAGAATGGAGAAAGAGCAAAGTGCTGTGATTTACCCATGATTAATTAGGAATGTCTCTGGCTGACCTATCCTTTCTCCTTCTGGTTGTAGTGGTGCCTTGAAAAAGTAGCAGGCTACACTTACATTTCAATTAATCATTTGGTATTTTGGAAAATTCAAACACAATATTTCCTTTTTATACAAACTTTCCCAAAATGAGATATTTTGCAAGCTGACAGTGGCTTCATTACTTTTGAATTTGTTTTTCTAGTACTTCATGAAGCGCTTTTTCATCTGACAATTTAAAACACGTCCCACGGATAGAAATGTGCGGGCCATAGTACATGTAAAGTGGGCAGAGCCTTTAAACAATGTTTTTGCCTGTAAAGGAAAAGAACAGCAACAGAGAGGTATAAATCAAATTGTTGATTGTGGAAATACTACAGTGAACAGTAAAGCTAACAAGAATAAAGACATGTATGAGTCTATGCATCACCAGCCTCTGCTTGAAAATCAGACAATAAAAGATCCTTTCATAGAGTAAGATGAAAGGCTGTTCTTTATGCATTTTATGAGCCAAATTAGCTGTGCATGATCTCCTATACAAATCATGAAGTTGCAGATCACCATAAAACAAAGAAAATTTGTAAGATAAAAAGTGTAGAAGGCATTAGTAAAAACTCAATGTAAATCATTTGCTATTTTCTGCTTGTTTAGGTTGATTTCCCAGAGCCAGACATCAGGAAAAAAATCTTATTTTATAAAGTGCACTTGAAGGTTTATCTGCATAAACTTTTGTAATTACACTTCCTACAGAGAAGGAAACACATATGACTGTGCGCTATGCCAAAAGCCTTAAAAATGGCACAGAATATCATTTGGGTATATGTGTGGCCCAGAGTGAGCCTCAATCTCATGGTTTTTCACGCATTCCCCCTGCAAACCCAGAGATAACAAATTATCTACCCTGGAAATATCATAATACTTAAATTCTGTTTTATTTTCCTTGGCTTGCATTTTATAAACACAATATGATATAATGTTTAGAAATTATTAGAGACAAAAGTCTTTAACCTCAATGATTGTACATGTACTGTAAAATATACAAGTGACTTAAAATATACAGCTGTATGAATAATGCCTCTTTAGTTCAATGCCCAGATGAATACGGAAAAATAGCCCAAACCAACAGCTGAAACAAAATTTATATGAAAAGGGATTTTTTCTTAACACATTTTTTAAAACTCCAGAAAAATTTATTTCAGATTAAAACAGAATGTTTCATGTTTTCATGAATGAGAAGACAGTGTGCCACGTTGCACATCACCCAGAGAGGGTAAGCCGAGCCGAGAGAGCTGAGAATGCCCACCTCATGCTTCTGGCACTTCTGGCAGAGATATATTTTATTAGAACATTTTGGAAAACAGATGAGGAAATAGTTGCACAAAGAAATGAACTTCTTCAGCCCTAAAACAGGACAATATTTATCCAGCAGGACTTTATCACATACACAATTATGATTTAATTCTCCTTTTGCAGGAGCAGTGTTTTCCTTTAAAAAAAAGTCTAAGAGGGCTGGAGCACTTCTATTCAGGATAGGACACCCTATTAAGATGCAGACAACCAAAATAACAAAACCAATACTGAGAATGAAACTTCTGTGTCACCTAACTCTAGATGCTGTTTCATGAAAGGGGATGAGCTAACCAAACCACAGAAGAGTTTCTGTCCCTCATCAGCTCCACATTCCTTCATCCCCTTGACCTTCTACTTGCCTATTGCTGGCTCTGGAAGCTTGCGCAGATCCTCTGTGAGCTGATTCAACTCAGCCTGGCAGAAAACTAACCCATGTATAGATTTCTGGGTCAATGAACTGAACCTTGTGTCCTGTCATGTGCAATAGATGTAAAACACCATTTACATCAGAAATCACCTTAGCAGAACAGGGAAGACCTTCCCCTAAAAGTAAAGCTGAGTGAAAAAACAGTTATGGTTCTAATTTTAAGAACTTTTTCATAAGTCTTAGAATGAAATCAAATACCTGTATTTTTTCCTAAAACATTCTGTTCTTACTGTGAGTGTCATTTCAGAAGACACAGGATTTCCTTGGTTCACTCAGATCTTGCATAGCACAATGCTCCCATCACTAATTCTGAATGTTCACCTCCTAGATCCACATCTCTTATGTGGCTTTCACTTACTTCTGTAGTCCACTGTCTTGGCAAATTTCCTGATATTCTGCTACATTCCCTTCTAAAGTGCCTCCTCTGTGTTTGGTTTCCTGTCCCAACTACTATTAGCAACAGCTTGTGATATAGCATCATCTCTGAGTTTTATTAAACTGCTATTGACTGCATCTTTCAGATTAAAAATTACTCTTAAATTAAATAATACTCACTCCTCCTAAAGCATCTCCTAATAATTTTTTAATTGTGCCTTATTATGACAGTTTATTTTCAGGCTTTCATTCACTTTTTGCATGCTCAAGATGTAGCTAAATTTACTATTCATCAAATTGCAGTTTCTATTCTAAATATAAATTTGTGTCTAATCCCTCAAAAAGCTTTGACTGTCATATAAAATTAGTGTCCAAATTCACAGAGCTTCTGCACAAAGATAGTGGGATCTAGCCCTCATTCAGAACATCTGAAATTAGGTGTATGTATGTAGTTGTCTGCCTTTGAGCTACATATGTCAGGATTGCTCCCATTGTAATCAGTTGCAATATGGTCATTGTGCTCAGGAGACCTGAAGACCTTTGAGGTATTTCTCCAAGTTGCTTACTCAGCACTATCTAGGGCCATTTGAAATAGTTCAATACATCATTCCTGGCCTCCAATAGTCACTCCAGAAGGACAGAGCTCTCCTGTTGAACCTGTGTTTTATCTGAAATCTCTGAATAATAGGAAGGATGTTGTACTGAATCCCTCTGTAAAGGCAAATTAATTAGTCTCGCGAGTCCATTAGCTCCCTGTTGGCTAGACATCCCCTTGACATGAACCTAGACACCTAGGTCATATGCTGGGACCTAAATTAAGGTGTCAGACTCCCCTCTGTGAGATGCTGCCTTTTCGTTATCCTACAATTAAAAATTGTAGCACACATTCAGAATATATGTTCAATTTCTCTTCTGTGTTTAAGCAAGTTTATATCACTTACGCATGTGTCAGCATCAGCCAGTTGGGCATTAATTTCAGTTTCTCTGCTGGAATGGTTCAGGTTTTTTATAAAATATTCAGTGAGTAAAGAGGGAATAAAAGGTGAATGATGCTTTACCCCATTAGTTCAGGCCTTGCAGAATTGACAGACTTGGATTCCAGTGCCTAGTTAACTACTCCACTGACTGTTATGAGCAACTGGACCAAACAAGAACATATCTCTTTTTGGTAGCTTTTTTAATTTGTTTATTTTGATTTGGGTGAGGCAATTTTTATTGAATAAATAAAAAACACTTTGCTTTATATTTTGCTGAAAAAATGCAGTATCAAATGTAAAACAGCTCTGGTTTTCCATATCTATACTCATTCCACAGTCTTTTATGCTGTTATTTGTGTTTAAAAGTTCTGATTCCAAAGAAATCCATTGTCAGAGATGGGCATGTCAAAATACTGGTCTTTAATACAATATATATTCTAGCAAGATATGATCTTCACTGTGATTTTTGTACTCAGTTTAAAAAATGGAATGTGCCAAATTATTACTTTGCACATGCAGTTTAAGCCAATATTGAAGAGGTCCTGAATTACAAGATAGTATTTTTTGTTTTATTATTGAATATTTATCCTCATCAGTGAAAGATTAGATCTAGCCTTCAAAAAATAGCAGTTTTCATCTACCTGGTATCTTTTAAAAGAGGATGAATTAACCACCGTAAGTAATGATTCTGCTGTCAGCCAAATGCCTAAAAGACACTCAAGGGATTTAACACTGTTAAATGAAAAAGAGCATCTATTTTCATCAGGATAATATTCAGAAGTTCATCTCATGAGAAACAAAAGATACACAAAGCCTTAGACTGAATTCAAAAAGGAACTACCAGATATGCTCAGCCATTCTTCTGAACAGAACTTGTGTGACCTATAATTAATAAGATAATTTACAAATATAGAATTCCCAAATTATATGTATTATTATTATAAATACTTGTGAGCTTAAAGAAGTGTTCATACTATTAATTGCTAATGGAAAGGCTTTCAAAAGCATGTGTGTATCTAATGATGTAGAACAACCATGCCATGGAATTTTCAAAAGTAGTTTAATTATCTAGATGTTTTCAGAGGATTATAACAATTCCTCATCTTGCCTAGTCCTCTTTTTAGGAAGCTAAGATGGCTTTAGACAGCCTTGAAATCTCCAGAAGTAGGCTACTAAAACTTCTCATAAAGATTTGTGGGTAAATTTTTCTCAGATGTTGTGCCTCTTACACCAGAAATATATTGATTTAACCTGCCCCTGGTGGGACAAGTTTTTGAGAAGACTTAAAGTTAAAATTAAATTTAAAATTGCATTTCAATTAGGAATGCATGGTTGAAATTTTGGTATTTGCCACCATGAAAAACAGGGCAGCATTGGAAAACTTCAGACTGATAATAGCAAAATATTACTTCTTCATGTTTTGAAGAGTTCCTCAAACATATATTTTGTACTGATTTAAAAATAAAATAAAAACATTTCAACATTGCTTCAACAAAGCAAAATTATTTGTTCAACGAGTCCCAGTGCGGTCGGTGACATTAACAGTATCAGAAGTGGAGTACCCTTCAGAAGTTAACCATCCGTGGGTGAGTCACGAGCAAAAAGACATGAATTCTGCTGTATTTTTCAAAGATCTGGGGAGAAAATATTGTTGCAATGTCAACTAGACCTGGAGGAAACTTGTTCCTTAATGAAAATAAAATGTTTTCCTGAAACGCATAACTTTCTGTTCAGAAAAACATACATTGCATATTGGATAAAAATTGTGGTCAAAATAAGAGAATGAAAGAGAAAAAAAAGTGACAAAGAATGGCAAGAAAATCTAATGTTACATATTTATAACTGTCAATTATTCAATGTTTATTTGCTATAAAGACTTCTTATACATTCTGTGCCTTGATTCATATGCAATTATAGCAGTACAGTGACTCAGCTTAGAGTGTTTGTTGAGTCACTTGAAAAATCACAGTAGTTGCGAAAGTGGATTAGCCGCACAATTATCTGAACTCATAGTGTATGCAATTATTTGAGGTTAATTTATGTGTTTCCATCATTTTTCAAGTGCTCTGGAAAGAAAATATATCTATCTATAGACGTATCTATATAGATAGATAGATAGACAGACAGATAAACAGACAGATGTTTTCTTTGTGTTATTGACCTCTAGTAGTGGGAAAAATTACCAAGACAAGCATTTTCATGGCAAGAAACTACAATTATTAGGAAGATGCTTCAAATGAAAGTCAGTGTGACATTCTATAAATTGTCCTCTGCATCAGTCTCAGAACTTATGCACAATAATTATTACATTCATGAGTGTGCAGGCCTATTTATTTAGAAAAGTCTCATAGTCCAATAATGGGTCACAAAACATACTTTGCTTCAGTATTTGCTTCAGACTGTACTGACTAAATGCTGTTGTTTAACATTCTTGGAATCAATGGTAAAGTCCTGAATCACATCAAAGCAGTAAGTATCATAAATACAGATAACACATGTCTGTCCCATGATACTGATAATTACTAACCCTACTACAACACAGAGAACAAACAAAAAATATTACTATATTGCCAGATCTTTCAAAGTCATTCAATAGATTTCAAATGCTATTTTTCAGTCAGGGTTATAGTTTTTATCTGTGGAGTTTGGTGGGGGTTTTTGGGGGGTGATGGGTTTGGTTTTCTTTATTCCTCTTCTCAACAATATTTAAGCTGCCTAAAATAAGAAATGGCAAGCTTTGTTTTCTGTAAGAATGGAAAGACTTCTGTGTATTACAAATCAGAAATAAAAGACACTTAGTAAGTAAGTAAGTAGGAATTGAGCTGTAGCCATGTGATACATCACATATTTGTATATTGGCAAAAATTGCCTACAAAGTTTTGCATATCAGTAATATAACCTTCTGAAAATATTCAGAGTAACTGAATAACTGCTCATGTTTGGTGCACTCCAATGCTTCTGAATCACTTTTCTGTTACTAGTGTCAGTTGTGCATGTCATAGATTTTAAAGCCTTATAACACGGAAATTTAATTCAGTCTCCTAAGCAAGTTATGACACACTATTTGACTCAATAACACTAACACCCACCTTAGCAGTTCATGCTTAAATTAAGCAAGTGTCTCACCACCCTCACAACTGAACTGGTTCTGGTCCCAGAAATAGTTGCTGAGCTTCTCATGAGCTGGTGTATCCTACTAGGATGAATGCGGAGCTTCCAGTATCCCACTAACCCATTTAACATTAGATCAAGTTCCCTGCATTATTTCTATATGCAAACTTTAAAAAAATCCCACACTAAAGCCTGAGTAAAGAACTGTGAATTTTTTCATTAGTTAAGTTCAGTGAAACTTTAAATTAGAATTAAAGAATGTTTTCTCTGCTCTTTTGTCTGCAGCCACTGCAGGTGAAGGTAGCTGAAACTCTCAAGCTTTTAAGTGAGCTACTGAGAGAAGTTCAGCAGCCCTGGGGCTATAAATGGCATTAGCAGCCACCCATCATTTCATAAATATGCATTGTGTCTCAAAAAGTAGCCAAGCTGCTGCTTGAATGCCAGGTCCTGTGGCTGAGAAACATACCTTGAGGAGATGGTGTGGATCCTCACCCTTTTCATGAAGGGGTTAATTTCCACAAGCAAAATGGACATTAGAAACATTTATCTTCAGGCCTTCCACATAGCTTTTCACTATTTGAGGAATAATCCAATGTAAAATCCTAAAGATTTTGTTATCTCAGGATGTTTGTTCTAATCTGTCCCTAACCTTTCTCATGGCAAACAGTGGGAGTAATCTTATGGGATGAAATTCTCTGCTCTTACAGCAAGGGCACTACATCGAAAGGTTGTAGAGCATCAGCACATGATAATTTGGCCTTTTTGTAATTTCTACTAAGCTTAATGAAAATGGCAACATTAACCCTCCTTGCACAAGGCATTTAACTTTGTGCCTAAGTGAGGAGGGCGGGAGAGAGGGAGGCTCCCAGCGCGGCTGTTCTCAATTACTCTCTAAAGGCTACCTTCGCTACAAAGGGACTCTGAGGTCCCAGCACAGGCTTCCAAGTCAAAGGTCTAAAATTACCTCCTAGCCCTGTTATATTGATTTTTTCTACATTGTCAGGCTGTGTGCAACACTGTGATCAGAACCACACTACACAGAGGTGTCTACAGTCACAGCCATCAGCTGCCTATTGCTCAGGGAAAATCCTGCTGCCTTAATAAAATATAATGACCCATAACTGTGTTTGTGGAGGACCATAATTAGTGATGAACCAAAGCTGGGAAATTGTGTAGGTGAATTACAGTTTATAGAATTATAGGGCCTGTTCTTTCTGCCATTTAATTTCACAGGAACAGAACCAGCAATCAGTTGCAGCCCCACTCCTCACACCCCACTCAGTAGGGCAGAAACTGAATCTTACTCCATCTTCAATTGGGAATCGTTGCTGCTCAGAAAGTACAAAACCTTTCCAGGTGGAGAACATCATAACCCAAGAATAACTTAAAGCTGGGATGTTTTCAGGGACAAAAGAGGCCTGAATTAAGTTGGATACAAGAGGGAATTCAATATGAGGATGCCATGTCCTGAGCAAATGCTAAGATATTGCACAAGAACAGCAGCATAATACTGAAGACTCAGTTTTAAAAGAAGTTACAGTTCCTGCTTCTGCTTTAGAGAGAAGGAAAAGATGTTATACCTGCTGAAGGATTCAGAGATGAGAGTCTCAAGTGGAGAGAAGCACTTATCTGCCACCCTGCATAAGGCATCTCAGCCCTGGTAAGAAATGACATTTAATGTGTCCTATTTTCAGTGTTTCCCCACAGGCTGACCTAGGGCGGCTTCCCACTCAGTTCATTGTGCTTCAGCTGCTGTCATCTTTGGGCACTCTCAGTTTTGGGCACAGCTTTTCTCTCCCAGGTGCTTTAAGAGGACATTAAGCATACAGACAGGTATGGAGGATTTCACTACAACAGTGAAGCGCCTGAAGGTTTGATTGCACCAGCAGCAGAAAAAGCCAGATAGCATCTCATGAAGAACACCACCGTGAGAGTCAGAGCATTAAACACTGTGAAGTGCCTAGAAACCATAATGACTAAGGGCCATAGAAGAGAATAAAGGCATGCTCAGTTGCAACTCATTTGACTTAGCAGCATTTGAACTGGCCTATACCTAAAGTTACCGCAGTAGCAGTTTTCTGTGTCAATGCTTGGCACCCAAGAATTCAGATTAAAGTTAAATGAGAATACTGTGGCAATTTTCTTCTTTTAGATGCTTAATATTTTTTAACTGTGCATGTTAACCAGTAACCTATGTTTGATTTATTCTGTGCACCAATTTTTTTCACTAGGACTTAGTTTCAATTACAGCTTGCTAAATATAGTTCTATGTCATAGCAGTGTTACACACTAAAAGCAATTTTTTCTCTGTTTGGGAAAAAATAGTGTTGTATAACTGACAATTACTCCTCAGGCAGAGACCCATTAACTTTTACATTGGAGTTAAAGTGTCAGCCATTTCAGTGCATAATTGAAGATTTACTGGAGATCCATGGAGAATATGAATTCCTTTGATGGAAACCTTAGCCTTTTCTCAAACTGTGAAATGCTTATGTGAAAAAACATTATTATTATGAATATATGTGCTTTAATGTAAGTTCTCAGGGTATAAACTCAGAGTTTGGTATGCATATATGAGTTACTGATGCAAGAATACATATGACTATTGCTTGAATAAACAGATGATGAAAGTAGTGATTTACTTTTCATGGTATTTTTGTCTCTTAGCAACCTCAATTGTTTTCATCATAGTACTTTTGTGTTTGACTTATGCATCAATTTGCAGTACTCGAAAGTGGTATTACTATAATACTTCAGGTTATAAACTGTTCTTGTAGTGTACGAGCTAATTGCAAGAGAGACTGCCACTCTCTTTTAAATGTTAGATATCACCTAAATGTTTTTAAATGTTCTTAGGTTAAATAATTCTCTTATTGCAATATTAACAAGCCTGGATAACCTGAAAGACATCTTTCCTGGAGAATTTAGTCTCGGATATTGAGCCTGCATAAATGAAAACACATTTTTAACTTTCATATGAACTTTGTGCATACGCTTTGAATCTGAATTACATATTTTGAGCAAATGTATATTTCTTGGTTCTATTTATTGACACAGCCATTGACTATTTCTCTGCTTTGGCTCTCTATACAAGCTTTTTCTTTGGAGATTTTTCATTGATTTACATTTGGATTTACTTTACTTAGCCTGACATAGCCTAAACTGTACCAGTTGTACAGGAATCTCAGTCATGAAACTTCTTATGGGATGCTACAGCAATCAGCTCCATCATGACAACTGCAAGAGAAGGAAAAAGACAGTGCTGGTAAAGATTCAGATTTATATTGGTGTCATCTTCAAAGGACACAGGCTCAGAAGACATCCATGAAAATGTCTTCCGAGCCTATCTGAGCTTATATGAATAAATATGAGAAATATGAGAAACCCCAGAAATGTGAAAAGTCTTAGATGCATTTCTTAATACTTCTTTCTTTGTATTAAAATAATGTATTACTTTTTAAGTGTGCAAATTATAATAATCATACAGAAACAGTATTTCAACTTACAGAAATTATCTTGGAACAAGTGTGGCCTTGCTAAACTGGAACCAGAAAAGACTTTAATACAAACAATTTGAGTAACCTAAAATGGAATATTTCTGACTCCACTAACTAGGTCCAGATCCCTGGGAAAGTATTCTTTCCTGTTCTCCTTGTCCTGGTTTTGGTTCCATTGTACTTAGTTGCCAGCTGGGGTTAAACCATGACAGTCCTGAATCCACAATTGCACTTCTATACATGTTTCAGTAACAAAGGCTTATGAAAGATTGAATAAAAACACTGTTCTCAGAGTAAGTGCTCTGGTATCTAAACTAGACATTCAGCTAACTCCACCTGCAACAATACAAGTTGATAACAAAGAATTAAAAAGGGGTAATAAGTATCTGTGTAAATAAGAAACACAGGCACATTAAAATATAGAAGTCCATGCATTTATCACATGTGAGGAAAATAAAACCCCATCTTTTTATTTTGCTTGATAATACAACCCCATCTTTTTATTTTGCTTGATAATACAACACATGGACTGTATTCATTACATTATTCATTAAAACATCCACTGCTTTTGACTACTCTCTCTTGGTGTTTATTTATCCAGAAGTTTAGATAAGTATTTTGTTGACTATAAATGGGGAAAAAAATATGTAAATTAGAAAAAATTTAGGGTTTCTGTAAGAAGCGATGAAAGACTGACAGACAGCAACTGGATTGTTACTGATTAAATCATCTTAGTAATGGCCTTTGGAATAATTTTTAGTATTTTCTCTTTGGATTAAAAATAGTGACCTTGAAATTTCCTGAAGAGAAAGTTAGATGACATTGTTAATGGAAAAAAGGCCTGGGATATCAGGTATAAGGAAACCAGGTACTCTGAAGACGAGAATGTCAGGATGAAAAGTTTCTCTATAACATCCGAATCATGAATAGAAAGATCAAGTAATGTGATTTTTACAGAAGCAAGGGAACTCAGGTGGAATTTGACAAATAGGAGATCTAATTGTCAAAATCAAGTCTTGGCACAAAGGTGAGTCACCAGTCTGTATAACCATGTCAGAAGAAATACAGTGCTAGACAAAAGAAATACAATTCTTGACATAGCAAAATGTTTCCTGTAGAGAAACAGAAGTACTGATACCTGAGCCATCATGGGCTCAATTCAGTTGCCTAAACACTTGCAACAAGAAGTTTTGCTTTCGTCAAAAAAAAAGACTTTCTTCTAAGACAGTAAAAACAATGTTTTGTATGTCTCAAAATATTTTTGTCTGTACTGAAATGAAACTGCATCTTCTCAGGGGCAGACTTAACTTTCCAAATAGCAGTAATGTCTACCATATATGCTCACACTCAGCCACTGTAAACATAGGGCTGTTCATGTGCATGCCAAACCAAAGATGGCTGTCATCATCGTATCTGTCTTTGTCAAGTCTTTGCAAATCCAAAATATGAATCTCATAGCTATGTTTCTAAGATAATTTCCTGGAAAGAGATGGAAAAAAAGAACATCCCCAGGACAGACAGCTTTTCCCTTAGATATATGCCAATAGTCAGCATTCCAAGTCAGCCTTATTTAGGTGTCTTCTAGAGGAGGGTCACTCTGTAAATGCTATTCTAGGCATTAGGTGACAATCTCCTAAGGTCAGAAATACTTTTTATTGGCCAAGTATCTCATGCTTGCTATACATAAGGACAGTGATGTGGAAGGAAATGACAGACAGTACCAATATTTGGTGAACATATTTTGTATGTTTGAAAGTTTGCTTTGGAGCTTCCTGTTTTTCAAACCTAGTAGAGCATCATCCTGTTAAAGGTCAACTGACTTCTGGCATGTGAAGCTGCTAGTCCTTGTTCCAATATAGAAGCAATTCCTTTTCAGCTTTTATCTCCCTTTTGCCAGAGCTAGCCCAAATCTGCATATAAGTTCATGAACTCCCTCCAGACTCATGGTGTTTCTGGAGAAACCATTCCTTACCCTAAAGATCACTTTATAATTGTGAGAATGTGAAAACAAAAAATATGGAAGACAAGAAATAAGTCTGTATGAGTATAGTTTGCACTATGAACCTAATATCCCAAATTAACAGTGAAATCTGGTCACCCAAAATGTTACAGAGCCACCACACACTTCTAGGGTTTTATCAGAAGAATGTCCAGAAGAGGAGATACATAAACTAGTGAGAGAAAAAGCAACAGCATTCTTTCTATGAAGTTCACAGATATTTTTAGCACAGCTCTAGACTTTGATTCAATTCACCACAGCTTTTCATTTAGTATTAATGATTATGGTTCTGTGGTCATGCTTCAAAGCAACCAGAATGAAAGCTTATTGCACTGGAGACTATATAAAAAGAAAACCCAGAAGGCTGCATAGGATGCTGACATCAAGACAATGAACAGAAGGGAGGCTGAAGGCAGATGTCAAGAGGGAAAGGCAAGTCTTGCTACTACTGAAGAAAATCCTAGAAATGCTTAAAAACCCTTTTGATGACTCCCACATCTGCTTCCACCAGCTGATGTTACTCACTCATTTATCTCCATGGCAAAACCCTAACCAAACAAAACCCGAAATTTCCACAGCGTTCTGCTGAGAAAGAGTGAATGGGAACAAGAAAGGTTTTTTCCTCAAGCACAAAAAGGGCTTCCTTGTGCAGTTATTGGTCTGAGGAAGTCTAGAAGTAATTACATTTTAATTGGACATAATCTTATTGGAACAGGGAATAGCAAATGAGCAAATTAAATAAATAAACTGCTTTCAATTACATTCTTATAATCTTAATAAGGAATTCAAAGTTATATTAGGGTGTTTCACGCAATTACATTAAAGGCATCCCAATTCAGAAGAGAATCGAGCTGGCACTTGAAAAGCAATATCACAGAATCATAGAACAGTTAGGGTTGGAAAGGACCTTAAGATCATCTAGTTCCAATCCCCATCATCTACTTCCAACATTGTCTTTGCAGTGCAAAATGTAACATACTCCTGGTTTCCTTTTGCCTTCTTTTTTCTTCTGCCTTTTTTTTTTTCATTTGCCTTCTTTCTTTCGGCTTTTCTTTCCTTCTGTCCTTTATTTTCTTTTCTTTTGGATTTCCTCTCCTTCCTACTGTAGGTTTCAACATGCACATGGCAAAAAAGTAACTGTGTGAATGCAGAACCCATTTTTCCTAGCCTACCAGTCATTGTTATAGCTGTACCTGCCCTGTGTCCTGATAAAAACTACCTACAGGCAGGATATGATAAAATGCAAACAGATTTCACACATTCGTTTTTCAGTCTGTAATTACACCTCAGACTGAATGGAGCAGAGGAAGAGCACTCTTGATAAATGTTAGTCTAGGATACTTAGAACTGACTAAAGCCACCTCAGAGAAGTGCTTGCTCTATTTGAGATGTTGTGGAGGATAAAGAGGGCAAACATAATGCCTGTCCTTAAAAAGGAAGAGTGAAGGATTTATAAACTTTATTATAAGCTTTTACCATAAAAATTCTGCTAAAAATAATTGAACAACCACCTAAGTGAGGACATATAAACACAGACTTCTTGTGAACACTCTGAAACTAGCCTGGCTTTTCCCGTGACTTTATAACAGGCAGAAGCAATTGTTTTGACAGAAGCCCTTGACAGACTTGTCAAATATTACATTGAATTTCATAAGCAAAACAAGAATTAAGATTCCATTTCTGAAACATGTTAAAACTACCATGGCCTGTACGTAGACATTAGTTAGAAAATTTCATTCAGATAGTAGTTATCTGTTGCTGATGATCAAAATGGAAGGATATACTATTCAGTAAGAATATGTCCTGTATCCAGTACTATTCAATAACCTCATTTAGCACTTGGGTGACTGAACAGAAAGTGCATAGTATTAAATTTACAGATAACAAGAGGCTGAGAAAAAAAAGGGTGCCTTGGAGAGAGAATTTCAATACAAAATGAGCTACAGTGGAGGGCTCTGGAAAACAAGGACAGAATTCCACAGGGATATGTGCAAGGTTATATGTTTAAGGATAATCAATTTTACAAATGCCTAGGGAAACAATTAGAAATATTTTGTTAGAAACTCAAGAAGTCATGGGAGATCACAAGCTGGAAAGCAGTTATGAGCATCTTAAGCTTAAAAAATGTGCATGTATCAGAATATGGCCATTAAGACACATGAAGCAGTCCTTACACTCTGCATCCCACTGGTAAAACCTTTGCTCTAGTATTGTGCCTAGTTTTGGAAACTGCCTTTTAAGGAAAACCACTGAATACAAGGGGTAGTTCAGAGAAGAAAAATGGTTTATGAAATAGGAAGGAAAAATTGCTTTTCATGTCCATTCCGAATGATTCCAGGAGTAACAGGCTTGAAATGTTCATGGTAGGTAAGCTGGAAAGGTTCATGCTATACAGTAGGAAAACACTTGCTAATAATGTGGCTTTTGACACTGCCTGGGAAATTTGGGTGGAATAACAGATTCTGGTACGGAGCAGGGCACCAGGCAGGACAGTCTCGTTACATTTTTTAATTTTCATTTGTTAACAGCTTTGTCCTCATGCATAAACTTCTCATATTCCATGTAAAGCATCTATGTTATTTCAAACAGGCAAAAAAAAGGTGCTTCAGGGTTTTTTGGTGTAGCAAACACAAGATTAGAGGCATAGCTAAAAATCCTCGATTACAATACTTTTTCTTAGAACTACTTTCACACAATTTTGAGACAAGGGGTGCTGCCAGATGCCCTTATTCTCTGTGACATGACATGAAGTGCATTATATTATAAATTTTTTAGCAACTATTTAAAACTATTTAAAGCCAGATGGGCATTGAGACCTGCAGAAATCTGTTGCAAAATATTTGCTTCTGTAAATATGTATGTGATGATATTGAGATTTGTTGCTCTATCACAATAAACCTTCCAATTTATGAGAGCTCTTTATAGGCTTGTAAAGTACATATTTTGATAACTGTATTTCATATCTACCTAAGTGCACTAAAACTGACAAATCCAGTTCATTTCCATCTTGGTCATTATTTATAGCAAACTGTAACCAAGACTAGCTTACAGACTGAATTGCCAAAGTTCATTAACAGACATTCATTTCAACTGTCTGAAGAGCATTGAAAATATCCAGATTTCCTCTCAAGAAACTCAAAGCGAAGTGACGTGACAAATTCATGTGCTGCCCCAGTGCTGAAAAAAAAAAACCCACATCATGGTATAGAAAAGGTGCTTTAATTGAAAGAATAGCCATAGTGAAGCTTATAATAAATTATGAAGTACAAGAGGGCAATATATACATTTCACAAAAAAAGAATTACTGCTCATCCACTTGCAGCTGAAAAAAAAAAAGAGCAAACAGGACTGCAATTCCATCTAAAACCTCTTTGGATACAGAAGATAAATGTGGACTTAAGTCAGGAGAAATACAAAAACATTTAAGGGAATAATGTCAACTGTTTAAAAATTCTGACCTCAATTTTAAGAAGGAGTTAATTTCAAGTGACCATTTTTCACTGATATATTGCACCATGAGAAAAATATGGAAGTCATGCTTTTGGCATGAAGTAGAGACATGGGAAACTTCACTTTGATTTCTGTTCTGGCAGCATCTCCTTGTATCAGTAAACAGCAAATTTTAATCTCTCCAGGCTTCTGCCTACCATACCTTTTACAGGGAATATGAACTCTCTCCTTTCTGAAATTGGATACGAGAATAACTTGATAGCACAGCTACAGGTAAATAAAGAAATACAGAAGAAAATGAGTGTTCTGACAGTCATTGAAGCACACAGAATTTTGCTACCAGCCTGAAATTCACCCAGGACCCTTCGCTGCTACCTGCTAATAAAAAGTTATTTCAGTATAGGGCCTAAGAAGATACTAGGTGTGCCATTGTACTACTTTGTCTTTTAATCAATTGTCATTGATAGAGATACCGTCAATTATAGGTAGAAAACTAGAGAACTACATGGAATAATTGTGTAACTGACAATTATACACTTGTCAATTAATTCCGTGTGTAGTGCAAGAAGACTTTTCTACTGCCATAGCATAAGTCTGCAGTGTTCTCATCCCAAGTCTATCCAGAGTGAAAACACAAGCAGATTAGTTCTACTGCAAATAAAATAAACCTTTGGATTCCCAGACCAAGAAAATACTGCTATTCTCATGAATCATGGTGAGCTTATGTCAGAAGATAAGAGTCCTCAGAGTCTTTAGTAGCATTTAAAGCTGTCTGCATCCATTGTGTTTCCTTTACAGAAGTTGGATGGAAAGGTAGGATATAGCGTCATTGACAGAGCATGCTGGCTATTACTGACCTTAGACAGATGGCAAGTGGCACCTTAAAACCCCCTGAAAGTTAGTAGGAAAAACATAGAAGGTAAAAATGTCTCCCCTATGGCCCAAGTAATTAAAAATCCAATATTGGACTAGAAAGGCCAAATGTACATCTGGGCTTGTTCATTCTGCCAGTTCCTACTGGCAAAGGTCTGACTGGTATTTTGAGAGCAGAAAAAACCTAAGTAAGTTTAGATCTGAAATGCAGTTGCCTTACAGAGATGAGAACATGCAAAAAAAAACAACTGAAAAGTCATTCTCCCTCCATTAAACCACTTGAATTAAATTTGTCCACAAGTACTGTTCTTGTAACACAAAAGTCTGGATAATCTTCATCTCTGGAAATGAAAAGACGTATGATTTGCTCAGTGGGAACTCACATCTCTGGGATCTGACTTTGAGATGAAGGTAATCTATTTTAAGACAACATAGGTAAGAATGCGAAGACCAGATAGCCCAGATGAAACTGAAGCTTCTTGGACTGGAAATATTTATAGTATTTTAAACTGTTGAATTAAGCTCTACAGGATTCTCTTGTTACATCTCTATTCCCAGTGCCTTGTCCCCTGTGTAATCACCTGCACTAGTGAGGTGTGCGTCTGTGTTCAAGCATTTTTTCTGGATCAAGACAGTAGCTTCTTATTTTGTTTTGTTGGGATTTATTTTTAGAGTCCACCTCTTTTCTAGCACTTTCACTGATATTATTTCATAGACACTACATTAAAACAGAATCACTAATACTTTATAAATTATAATTCAAGTTGTATCTGTAGTCTGACAAGCCAGTATCAGTTCTTTATTAAAATAATTTAGTTTAATAAAGAATAAATGTCACTGCTTCACTGTGCAGGATTCTCTAAGGTGGTAATTTGTAACAGCTGGATTTTTCATTGAACTAAACTGCAGGTTTGCTACCCAGGCAGTGCAAGTTGCTTTTGCCACACATGAAGTCTTTTTTTTTCATATGCTAAGCTTCTCTTGCCTCATTACTTAATCTTGACGGAACTGCATGCATCGGGAGAGTAGCACTTAAGGTACTGCCGTGACTCCAGCAAGAGCACATTCATGATGCAGAAGAAATCCTCCAGTGGGCATTAATAGGATTTTGCATGATGTGCAGCAGCATCAGCCCGTTCCCTTTGCTGAGGAGGATAGAGCCACAACACAGGTGAAAGATACAGTCATTGCCTCCATGCCACCCAGCGTACAGGCTCTGCTGGGCTGATGGAAGGGGCTCAGGGGCAGCCAGGGTAAACCCCACACTGGGGATACACTTTCACAGTCGCCACTTTCCTCCTCTGCACTGCCTCCCTCCTGCCTCCCTCCAGCAAACAATACATGCATATTTAGGGATTAGGGATTAGGGTAAAGAGAAACACCGAGACATGAAGTAGAGAGAGATGAGTGACATGTCTAACACATTCCTTTACAGACAGGGCTCTGTCCAGCTGGTGTGTGTTCTGGTACGGCTGTGCCAGGAAGGGTGAATAGTAATCTAGTTTTGTGTTTTGATGGGTTTTTGTTTTGTTTTGGCTTGATTTATTTTGGGGGGTGAGGTGTCATTCCTACAAGTTTTATCCCCAGCCTGTTTTGCTCCAACCATCCAACTCCTGAGTTAAAGACACTTGACCACCTCTTTAACACATTTGTTTACCTGAGACTAAAACACAGGCTTTCCTCCCAGAGTACTGAATGTCTCTGTCCTGTAACTTTTCAATAGAATAGCAGTACTGGCTGACATTCAGAGACAAAATGTTTTATTACGTCATACAAAATGCCTGGATTTTTTTCTGAGTTAGTAGGGAATTCAGAACCCACATTTTGTCCAAAGGTCTTCCAACAATACTATGACCAGATGCTAGAAGCAGAAATAATTTTCCTAGCCACAGGTACCTGATGCCAATTGAGGTGTTCAAGCAATATCAAAAATCCTCCACAAAGGACCGTCAAATTGATGCAGAACTTACTAGAAATCCACACCTTGCTGGTGCAGCCACCAGAGGCTCAGCAAAATAAGCCATTTTGCCTACAATGGCATTAATTCATGAGTAGGCAAACGTATCCTGCCCAATTTATATATCTGGGTAGTGAAGGCATTCACATGGCATTTGCAGCTGTGAAACATGACCTGTAAGTAATCCATGTCTCTCTGGAGAAGGCTAGATGCTTATATATGACTAACCAACTTCAACTCCAAATCTCTGTTGACTCTAATAGGAGCTTAGACAACTTCTGCATAAGCAAACATTTACAGATTTCTTAAGTGAGGTATTTTAACTGCAGCCTGAATCCCATCCTCGAAAGTTGCTCTAAAGCAATGGTAACATTCCTAAAGATTTTACCTTGCATTATTAAGCTTTTCAGCCTTAGTCTGTACAGCTTTGTGTTGTCTACTGGACTGTCCTCAATATTTTTCTCAGTATATTTTAATGCCCTGCCAGTGGCTGAACTTTAGATGAATCTAAGAGCTTCACCTTTATCTAATTTACCTTTTTTCCCAGCATTGTTACAGAATAGGTTCTTTCTCAGCTGGTATTTACCTGCATAGTCACATTCTCTATTGTAAGATCAATGCTATGCAGCCCAGCTTTCAGTTGTTTATCTTCTTTGTAGTGCTAATATCATTGTTTCTGCCATAACTTTTTCCTGTTCACCTTTCTTTACCCAACACAAAGTTCGCAAATGCTCTGTGTGTGCTTTCAGGCTGTTAGCTTGGCTTCTGCTGCAGCATAACCTTTTGCCTATAGGCCTAATTCTTTTGAATTAAGGGCACCGCTTCAATCTCCCAGTTCATGCTGTGCACACTGATGTCATTTGCAAAACCCAGCCAAATAATATAATCCATAACTGATATTACCTTCTCTCCTTTCCAGTCTTGCCTCGCCACCCGACAAAATGTCAAACTAGTTCTGGAGCTCCACATGGCAAATAGATGCTGGCTCCAATTTCTTTAAACCATGCATCATTTTTCTTCTATTTCATATTGTCTGTCATACCTACAGAGAGCGTCAGACCCCTCTTTGTACTGCATCAACTTCGATCTGAAGGGAGGCGTAGGGGTGTCTTAACTTTCTTGGCACATCCTAATGACTCTGGAGGGTTAATTCTACTTTCTAGTGTGTCTTCACATCTGCCCCTCCTGTTGGCATAAAAAAAAAAAATCTAACTATTTAACCGTAACACTGCCCTGATGACTGAGAGCTGTTAAAAATCCACCAACAGAAGCATGGTTACCTTCATACTCCTTGCTTTCATGCTGTAACCCACTGGCTGCAGATTCAGAGTGATGTGTGAGTAAATCTTCTCCACATCTCACAAATGTCAAAGCTAGCAAAGCTTTTACCCTCACCAGTCTTTCTCCCAGGGTGTTGTTTTCATCACCGTAAAACTGACTCCCCATTATTTCCTACTGAGCAATTTTAGACAGGCATTTCACTGCAGGAGCATGACTCATTTCCATCTAAAATAATTTATCTGAATATATCTCAAGATATTATGTTGCAAAAAGAAAAAAAAAAAAATTCCAAGCTGTTGATTCCATAAAGTACAGGCAGAACTGCTTAAAAGCCTTACTGGGTTGCATATCCTGTGAAATAATGCACAGTGTCATCCTGGTAACATTTCTTTACAGCTGGTGCAGTTACAAGAGTTGAACGTCACCTACCAGTGAGTACATCTCAGTTAATAAAAGTGTTGAACTATCTAACCATTTAACAATAAATAGTGTTCTGATTAGTGTCTGCAAAGGTGTTTGCTACTCACCCATGACTATTCATCAGACTCCTAATTTTGATCTCCTGATGAGGATGCAGTTGATGATGTGTCATTCCTTTGCATCCCCTATTTAGTATGCAAGCCTTGATCCCCAAACGGCCATCTGTTTGCAAAAAAAAACACCTCTATGTTGAAGCATCACACTGCCAGTTTGTGCCATTATTTGCCACAAGACAATCCACAATGAAGTCTCATAAAAATACATTTTCCATATTTATTACACAACATAGTGACAGAGATTAAATATCACGTTTTAGATTCCTTTGGATATTTTACTCAGTATAGAGCAGGTGATGCAGATCTAAGATTAGTGTTAATGGAACAATTAGCTGTCAACAATATTAGTTCCTTTCCTTCTTCCTCCATTATTTGCAGAATATTTGACAGTTTCGTAGACTTTAATCCAAAATGAACCAGAAAAATCAGTGAATACATTTAAAAAACTCTGTTGTGAAAATAAAGTTCTAGGCCCCAGTGGTATCCACTGCTCTAGATGGACAGAAGTCCATCTAATACTTCAATGAAACAATAGCACCTTATGAAGCAACAGTCCAGCACCTCCTTACTTGAGATGGTGTTCTCTTAGTTCAGCTTAGCAGACTGGTTTTGCTTTAGCTAGCCCCACTATAACAAGTTATGCCAGGAGTAAAATCAAAATACATTTAGAGAAATAATACCATATTTTTCTCTGGCTGAAATGAAGAAACTATATTTCATTTACTTAGATTATAGCTCTTCCTGTGGTTTTTGTTTGTTTGTTTGTTTTTGTGGTCTTGAGGGGTTTTTTGTGGGCTTTTGGGGGGGATTTTTTGAGGGGGGGTTGGGGTTTTGGTGTGTGTTTTTTTGTTTGTTTGGGTTTTTTTGTATATATTTTTTCCGTGTGAGAAAGCCTTACAACTTAACATGATTTATCTCAGTTTTGATTTTTTTTTTTCCTCTGGTTGTCTGTTTTTTTACTGCTACAAGAACCTTCTTAAATTAGCAATTTGCTCAATACTAACGGGTTTACTTATGTGCAAAGTGTCAGCCATAGTGCCTGTATGAAATGGTCCAAACATTTTCCCCACATGGTATAAGTTTCAGCAGCCAGCATAGAAATTTTCCTGGAGGTCATAGATAGATGGAGCGTGGATATTTACTGTGTAAGGCCATTTTTCCTTTAATGTACTCATACAATTCATAGACAAACTTGAAATAGTTTGCTACTGATTTTTGAAAATGACTGACAATCTTAGAAACTTTGTGTTAAAAAAAAAACTCTAAGCACCAAATGCTCCTTTTTTGGTTATTTTTCTCATATCCTGTGTGCTTTCTCTTGGTCCATAAACATCCTCTGCTCTACCTCTGTGACCAATAAAGATCTAGGCCAATATGGCTATCTTAAGACTATCTAAAATACTCAAACCAACAGTTGAACATTTCCAAGAAAAAGAAAACACAACTTTAATGGAAGCTATTGCTCTTCTCCTTTTGCCAGTTACAGACACGTCTGTGTAGCTACATGTGATTTTCAGTACAGGTGTGTGTTATGTGACACTTGTTTAGGATTTTTGGTGGACCTGGTTATCATCTGCCTACTTATAGACTAGAAGAGAGGAAGTAGCAGCAGGCCAGGAAGTCCATCAGTCCAGTTCCCCTAGGACCTCTATATACATAAATCTGAAGGCTGGGACCAAAAGCAATGACAAGACTCTACATATCCCACCCCAATAATGATCCCAGATGTCAGAGGAACCCTCAGGAGGAGGTGAATTCTGTTGCTGTGTGACAAAGGGAAGAGAAATGAAAGGCATTGATGGAGAGGCCTAAAGCCCATGAATTTTGCACACGCAGCTCTTGTAATGAAGACAGCTCGGCTGGACTGCAGAGCACGACCAGTTACAGCAGTGTAAGAGCTCAGTGTAATGCTTCCTTGCTGGTGCTGCATTAGGGCAAAGACATCAGAAAACAGCATCAGTAGCAGTCACTGCAGGGCCTTTCAGAACACAAATGGAAGAAGGAATTCAAAATTCTTCCAGTGGAGAGCTGTTCTTTGTTGTTGGCGCTAAGGAGCAGGTTTGTTAGCAGCACAGCTGTGATGACTGAGGATGGTTACAAGACCAAGGAGAAAGAGGCAGTGTGGAACAGGAGGTGACACCGGCAACAACCAATAGCAGAAGTTATGATACAAGATCAAGTTACTTCATTTGCTCACTTCTTTAGACCTCTTTTTCATTTCAATAAAAATACTTGTTAAGGCAGTTTTTTTTGATTTGTAAGTAAGGAAAACTATCTCATTGTGTATCAAAATGTTATTTAAGTTTTCCTTCTCCCTTTTTGCTGGTAAGCACAAATCGTCATATTAGCAGTGACCTTTTAAAATCTAAACCTGTCTTATTTTGCTTCCAGTCAGGTGTTGAAGGCAAGGTTTTACACAACATAATGAACCATGGCTTTCAAGATTAAACATGTTCTTCTTCAAGTCAGCTTGAGCAGCAGTTCTCCCTTGAAACTAACTTAAAACATACATACTTTTTCAGTCGGCAGTGATGACCAGGTTTTACTATAATTTCTTTCCAAACCACTCAAGAAATAGTCTAAGAAACAAATTAGTGGCACAATAAGGCTTTAGGAATATTAAGACCATTGTTCATACCAACATCCAGCATGGGTACCTGCATATTGTCCAAAATGAGGTTTACTTGTTTACACCAGGAGTCCTTTTATCTCTTCAAAAAGCATGGATCCAGCACAATAGTGCTAGAAATATTAGTCATTGCAATTATAGACCATTTCATGTGCAGTGATGTCAAGTGGGAGTTGAATTTTTCCTGTTTATTGCAGCAATGGATGATTAATTCTCACCCAATTACTTCTTGCAGTGTATGGTTTCCAAAGATCAGACAAAAATCTGATACTGGGTTCAATATTGTAGATTCCCAGCCATCACCTCTCATATAACTTGCAAAAGTCCTATAATATTGGTCCCATTTAGGTTTTGTAAGTGCAGTTTACCCTCTTCTTTGTTTCACTCTTGCTTCAAAGTTGTCTACAAACTTTGGTCTGAAATCAGCTTAGAAAACAGCCTCCCAGCCTGAACAGCTAGCACTCGGGCATTCGCTAATCTTTTTTCACCATTTCACTAGCAATTATGTTTTTAATTGCAGCAGCTGGCACAGAAAAGAGCCACCAGAAGCAAAAGATTAATGGCTAATATGTTAAAAAGTAGCTTAGCCAATATATGGAACTAGGATGTTGCTGTGTTTTACTCTCATCGAATACATCTTCTGTCTTAGTCCACTTAAACGGATATTTAGTATGGATTCTTTTGAGGCTCATTCCTGGCTGCTCTGTGATGCCAGGCTTTGCTGAACAAGTGCTGCTGGATTCAGGAACTCTCTTAGCTGATGGAGAAAAATAGAAATTAAAGTTCTGATCACAACACAATTATACAGTAATTGTCATTCCTATTACCTCCTATACTGTATCTCATATTTCCAGAGAAACCAGTAAGTATTTACAGATTTGTCTGAAATATCCCCAATCTTCTCTGGAAAACTGCTAGAGAAGTTCGTGGAAGCATCATCAAAAATGCCGCAAAGATCTCAGCTGTTTTCTCTAGGTTATCAGCTCTTAGGCTGTCCTATGTTCTCTGATTTCAGCTTCCTTATGAGGTTGTTTTTTAGGCAAAAGTGCTTGTCCCCCCAAAAGCCACTTAGATTGTTTTTTTTGGCCACTGCAGGAATCCAATGCTTTGTGGGATGCAGGGTGAGTAGCCCAATACTCCAGAGGGTTGAGCACCACCTTCATCTGCGATTTCTGTCTGGAAACACCTACAACATGCAAGGCAAGCTGAACTGCCTGCCCACTGGGGAAGTCTTCTTACATAGACAGCTACTGGTATGGCCATACAACAAATAGGGGGGTAAAGAGGTTATTTGGAACACACACTGAATACCAATTTAATAGTAATCTGGGACAATTAAAATGTTTTTGTGTTTCAATCTCAAGCTCCTACTGGCAAACAAAACCAAAAACAACCAAAAAACAAACACTGCAAAAGAGCAATTACAAGTACTTTTACAACAAAGTTAAGCTTATAAAGCATGCATGTCTGAGATCAGAAAAACAAACTAACAAACTTTTAACCCCACAGCCTAGTTAATCTGCTAGCATGCAGGCCAGTTCTATAGAAGAACAACATAATAAATTATAACAGGATCTATGCCTTCATATATTTCCACAGAGAGAGATATGCAATTTATATTGAGTTTATAACTTTTCTTATATACTCTAACTGTATCCATTTCAGCTAGAGGAATTTTTTCCACACATCTTCCCTCTCTGCAATTTATTAGGCTGATTTACAAGGACCCTAACACAAGGCATATTCTAGGCATTGTTTATTGTTGGAAGCTAGAGGTAAGTCATCATAATTTAGACAGGCACTTAAGCCTGTTTGAATTCAAGACTTCACTTTATCTCTGCCAGAAGACAGAAATAAGAAGGTAAAAAGGTAATTTGCAGTGACCTTAGTCCCCCTTAGAAGCCCAAGGTTTGAGTTTTCTGCTGTTTTAGTGAAAAGCAAAGGAAAATCACATGATGCATACTGAACATTCATTGGGTTATTGACCTCCATGTTATAGAATCATAGAATAGTTAGGGTTGGAAAGGACCTTAAGATCATCAAGTTCCAACCCCCCTGCCATGGGTAGGGACACCTTGCTCTAAACCATATTACCCAAGGCCTCGTCCAACCTGGACTTGAACACTGCCAGGGATGGAACATTCATAACTTCCTTGGGCAACCCATTCCAGTGCCTCACCACCCTAACAGGAAAGAATTTCCTCCTTATATCCAATTAAACTTCCCCTGTTTAAGTTTTAACCCATTACTCTTTGTCCTATCACTACAGTCCCTAATGAAGAGTCCCTCCCCAGCATCCCTATAGGCCCCCTTCAGATACTGGAAGGCTGCTATGAGGTCTCCACGCAGCCTTCTCTTCTCCAGGCTGAACAGCCCCAACTTTCTCAGCCTATTTTCATATGGGAGGTGCTCCAGTCCCCTGATCATCCTCGTGGCCCTCCTCTGGGCTTGTTCCAACAGTTCCATGTCCTTTTTATGTTGAGGACACCAGAACTGCACACAATACTCCACGTGAGGTCTCACGAGAGCAGAATAAAGGGGCAGGATCACCTCCTTGATGCTGATTTTGTCTGATGACAATCAAATTCTCTTAATAAATACAGAAATGCAGACTACACTTTTAAGAACATTATTTCTTTTTTATTTGGGTATTTCCAAAACTTTAAAGTGTATTTTATGGATAAATAGAAGTGTGTTAGCAGAAAATTATGGAATACAGAATGTATCTTAGGGTTTTATTGGAAGCAATCAATTGAAAATTGGTTGATTATGTTACTTAACTGGTAGGGACTTTTGCAGGAGTGTCTCTGACTTATCAAATTGATTCTTATACCTTTTCTACAGTGGTTGTGTAGTAACTAATGCAACTTGGTACAAAAGTTGTATAGACTGTAGTTAAGAAGGTCCTTGGACCAAGGCTGGATCAGCTTATACAGAGACAAAAATTTACAGATTATTCTTTACGTGTTTGCTCTCTGACTATGCAAGTAGATCGTAAACAAAATAGCACTGCAAAACCAGCTTGTGGCCACTTTAATGGACTAAGGCTTTTAGCTTTAATTGTTAGCACCAGTGGTGTGCCTACTGTTGAGAAGCAGAATAAAGCTTGAGATCACCTTGAGAATCTCATTTTCTGAGACTATCTTACTTCCTCCTTCCCTTTCCCCACAAGTATAATTTATATTACATGAGAAATCACCAAACAAATCCAAATGTTCTGAAATCTGAGAGCAAATCCTGTAAGATACAACTGCTTCTTTATTTGTTTACCTTTCATACATAAATGGTTTTAAATTATTCATTTTATCATTATATTTACTGTTATCTATTATTTATGGTAATTTACTTTTAACTGATTAAAAGCTCAGTTTTTCAAGTGTTTGCTTGCAGATACTGAAGCTTAATCAGCAAGTAACACTTTTAGCAATAGTTTATGATTTTTCTGTCAGTGCAATATAAATTTCACTGCGATTATTGCAGCATTTTCAGCACTCCTTTTTGCTTGCTGCTAAACTTAGCCATTTTAGTGAAGAAAAGAAATTGCACATTACTTTGGATTGCAGTAACTTCTGTATAGCACCGTTAGCATCTGTTAAAATCTCCTTTAAGGACACACACCTGAATCACTGAAGTGTTCTCTGGAGCTGTGTGTGTAGTTAGGTGCACACCCGGGCTAGGAAAGGCTTCAGCTTCTTCTCCCAAGGGGTGGGAATGACAACCAACTCGGCACAATTTGAAGCATGTGAGAGGCAGCAGAAAGGGGACAACCTCATTGATTTTAAACATGACTGGGGGAAAGGACATTCTCTAAAATGAGAGTTCTGCAGTTACTACATCAAATTGTTGAGCAGAGCTTAACACTCAATCTCCCAAAAATTTTATTTCTTAACATGTCATTTAAAGAGATAATAGTATTGAGGGCTGCATGGACTACAGAATTCCTTTCCTGTACCACTCTAACTAGTTTTGTTTTGTGGAGAAAGACACACAGAACACAAACATACAAAAATCAGACATTTGACCTGACACCTGACATCTTGAGAATCAGCTGGCTAGCAGAGCTACTAAACTACAATTTATGTGTAAGTTGCTATACATGTCAGCCAAGTTTTACAAACTGGAAAAGCCTCCCTAAATAAAGGTTACACTCAGAAGTCATCCACTCTCTTTCACCAAAAAATAATGACATACCAAAAGCACAGCAGTAATTTTGGATGAATTAAAGATTTAGTAAGCGAGTACCCTCCTGTTTGCAGCTGTGTTGCCAATATTCCCCAATCATCTAGAGACCACCAGAAAACTTGTAAAGCTCTGTAGCTCCTAGGAGGTTCCACCACCCCACTCACCATGCCCCATTCAGTCAGAGATCAATCACAGATCCATAGAATGGTTTGGCCTGTATGGCACCTTAAAGCTCATCCAGTTCCAACCCTCTGCCACAGGCAGGGACACTTTCCACTAGACCAGGTTGCTCAAAGCCCTGTCCAACATGGCCCTGGATGGGGCAGCCATGACTGTGTGCAAGCACAAAAGCCTCAGCAGTCCAGCTGCTTATGGATCATCTTCAAAACTTGGGGTAAACTGACATATTTATACCTTCCAGCTTGGAAGCTTAGTCTTGCAGGAGAAAGTAAGCTGCAGATGATAGTGGCTGGATAATGACCTTTAGCTTTTGCCAGTCATCGTGTCTTTCCTACATGTTTTACTTAGTGGTGCTGCTCCCAGCATCCATCAGGCCTCAGCATGAGCTGTGTGTTAGCCAAAATCTGAACAGAAGCGGAGTGAACAGTCACACCTCATTTTCCCACTACAGGTAAAAACCTTTGGCAGTTAAGTGACTTATTTGGTTGAAATTTCTTCCATTTAAATTCCAGGTCTCCAGGATATTCTCTTTGATTTTTCTCATACTCTTTCGGTTTTCTAAACTGTATATGGAAGTCAGATGTTTGATTCAAAAATATGACCTTACATATCTGTTATTGTCTGAGAAGACATTCGGGTGCTATTTGCACACAGAACATTATCTTACTTAGTGAGATCTAAAGAATATAAAAAGGACTATCTCCTTTCAATAAGCTCAAGGGAGTTTCAGAACTGTCACTCTGGTCTCTATGAATTTTCTAATGTTTACACTTGCTTTTCATGTAAATACTGATTTTACAGAACAAATAGGGAAAAGCCAAAATGTTTTCAAGTAGCTGAGAGAGAAGAATTGATACTATATAGCTATTACACCTGATCCTAAAAATCCTCATTCAGCTAGTACTCGCAAATACTAAAAATCCCACTGCATTCACAGGAATAAAAATACAGGAATAAAATTTGCAATAGGCTATAACCCCTCCTTGAAACACTTTACAATTAAATGCAATTTATTTCATTAGATGATGGAGACAGATTTTAAAGTCAAGAATAATATACTGATGCGAAAAGAAGTCTAAGCATATTCTGTCCTAATTCTGTCTCCCACTGAATAGACACATGCCTTAGGCTCACATGCCTTATGTCTGCTCACGTACTCACTCACTAGAGCTTGGCTTTCGTCCTGTGTACAAAATAACTCCACATCAGCCTCAGGTTTTTCTTTTGAGGCTATTCCTGTAGCCTTCTCAAAGCCACCTGAATTTCAACAGTCTTGTTCATGCTGCCTTCAGGGCTGCTCCTGTCTCACTTTCACTACAGAAGGAGTTGAACGACTCCAGCATTCCTTCACAGCCACTGTCCTTCTCTTCCCTCCATGAATTTTCTTGCCTAACACTTAAGCATATTAAGATATTAAGCTAACTCAGCTTCCATCCTAAATTTTTTCTGCCTTCATTCATATTCCTGTAAAGATCTGTTTTTGAGTAGAATTTGCCAGACATGAATTAATTCTTTGTCCCATTCCAGAAAAAAAAAAAAAAAACAAAAAACCAACCAACCAAAAAAACCCACCTTTTGTACTTCTTTGTACTTTAGCCACATTAGGCAGTAACATATTTTGTCTTGCATAGCATGTACTGCCTCAGTGTCCAACCTTCCTAGGCAAACAGTAGCTCCATTAGAATGGATGATGAACGGAAGTCTTATTCTTCACACATAATGAAAAGGGAATGGTCTCAGAGACACTGTGATGAGTTTGAAGTATCACAAGAGGGTTGAGCAGATCTAACAGCTATCAGCAAAAGGTAAAGCCTGGCTGCTCTCCCCCTTTTTTTCCCTCCTCCTTCAGTTCAGCTCTCCTAATCTCATATCCCAGACTCTCCCTCAAAACCACTCTGGTCACCATCTGGATGAACTGATTCCGCTCATTAAATCAGAAAAAAACTAACCCAGCAGAAACAACTTAATTAATTTTTGCCAGTTTAAGGAGATGAATCAGTTCATCGCAGGATTTGACAAATGCCAGTGCCAAGCAAGGGAAGCATGGCCAAGAGAAGGGAAAGTAGTAGGACTGCCCCTTTTGGCAGCTGCATGCTATCAAATTGCTCTGGGAGCTAAAATTACTTCCTCAAGTTGGGCCTGTGGCAGAGGAGAAATCTAGGGTTTGGATCATTCATCATTTCTAGACCGCCTTTGCTCTCAGCCATAATGTCTGCAGACACTTAAAAGCTAAATAGAAGCACTACTCCAAACACAGTCACTCTCCTTTTTCACCCCTGCTGAAGTTCCTTGTAGCAAAGCATCATATAGTAATTCCACTAAAGTTGGTGCTTGAGAGCTTTTTAAGGCTAGAGTCAGCAGGAAGCCTGTTTTCATTTATATAGCTAGATTATGCTGGTCCAAAAAACAAGATCATGTTTTACGTCTTAGCTATACTGGTATCTTTGCAAGAAAGTAAATATCTCAACAGAACTACTACTAGCTTTGTATAAATACAGAAAATGCCTGTCATATGATTATGAGCAATTACTAGGGCAAGACAATAATTACCTGTCACTTAAAGCATCAGCGTCAATACATAACTAGCAAATTAAGTCAACAGCTAACATCTGATTGCTCTGGTTTTATTTTAAAGCTAACTTCATTTCCGATTAATCATATTTAGGTCCCTTAATAATAAATAAGGTTAAATAATAAAATCAACTAGCAACTGTTCACAAATATTAAGGTAGATTAAGCTAATCTCTAATGAAAGGAAGAATCCACAATGCACACTTTCCACTTCCAGGTGCCAGGCAATATTTATGTGGGAGGCTTGTTATGTGAGTGCTTTCTCTAGTCCTGCTTTAGTAAAGCAAAAGGGCTGCAACAGTAAGACTGACGGCAGTGCAAATAAAACTCAGCCCAAAAAAATAAGAGCCATTACTGGCTATATCCTCACAGGCTAATGCAAGGTTAGGAATTTTGGCAATCAGACTCTCAGGGAGATTGCACTTGTGTCTTCGTGTGACCCTCTTTAGATATGCCTAGGATGCAGTCACTGAGCCTCTCAGTTCACAGCTTTCTCTGCTAGAAATTACACAGCTTTATGTTGCTGTTGTTACCAAGTCTGTGCACACAAAAGCACATGGCAGAGGCAATATACGAGAAGGGGGAAGACGGAAAATGAGAAATGAAACCGAGTCCTGTTCTGTCTCACTGATTTATAGTGCACCAGCTCTCAAACTCTGTTTCTTTGTGATGAAGATTCTCCCTAAATAAATAGGAAATCAAGTTGAGGTTTTCATATAAAAAATTCATGTGAAAAATTGCAAAATACTATTTTTTGTAAAGCCCTTGAGATCATGAAATGTGTACTTCATATCTTTCTCATGTAATTTTATCAAACATCTTCAAATACCAGTAAGAACCTTCTGAAAGGCTACATGAAATAAAGATTTATTTTTTTGAGGCTCTTCTCAGGCAGTTTTATAAAATTGTGTTGTTCTCTGTCATTGAAATTGTGTCAATATAGCATAGTATAAAAGTCATTAGTGAGAAAAAAGTAATTATGGCATGGAAAAATAGATACATTTTTTACTGTTGAATAGGTATATAATCTATTTGGTTTAGTGGTTGCTAAATGACTTCAGTAATTTACAAAATTTAATTGTATCTGCTTTTTTCAGAAAGTCACTTTTCGATGAGGTGGCTCATAGCAGACACGCTTTTGGAGCTCTTAATATTTCATACACCAATGGAGACTAAAATAATAACTGTAAGCCTTAATTATGCCGACCATGAAGATTACTGATGAGAAATGTCTTTATTAGGAAAAATAACAAGATTGTGAGGTAGCCCCTTGTTTTGAAATTGAGTAAAAGTTCATGTGGAAATTGACATTATTTTTCACAATGGAAAAAAACCCAATCAAACACAAAATTCCAGACCTAAACTAAAACATAAGGATTTGTCTAGTTGAATACTATGCCTTAAAAGAAATTTAAAAAGAAAAGGTCAAACTTGGCTAAATATTATGGCTATGTTACATAAAGTGTGAGATAGGACAAAGTGTTGCAGGAACCAGTGTATTACTTTACCTGTTGGCTTGCTAAAATTGTAATCTGGAAGTTTCTGTTATACTAGATATGAGGAATGTGCCAACTGAGCTCAAACAATAATTAGACAACCATTAAATGATGGGGTTTGACCCCTAAGTGTAGCTGTTGTGGCAGCACTATTCTAACATTAAACTAGTGCTCCTTCTTAGTACTTATGTCACCCACTCTTAGCATTTTACTAAAAGCTCCAGATGGGCACAGAAGCTTTCAAGAGCAGATCAATTTACAGGAAAAAGATTAATTTTCTAGTATGTTCCTCAACAATGGCTATGACTACAATCTGAGTTCAACTCAGCCACCTAAACACAAGTTCTGTGCCGTTTGAGACAACAGGTCTCTGAGGCAGCCTTAACAGAGCAGGCTGGTATTAGGCAGGAGCCCAGAGTCCTTCAGGAATGGTATCGAAATCAAGTAGAAAGCCATCTTGAACACATTTGGCTAGCTGCTGCAGCCTACAGTGAACTGTATGTTGCTGAGGTGACACTAGCAAACTAAAGGCTAAGTCAGAATCACAAAGAAAATGATAAAAACACAGGAAAAGGGGATCAAAATAATCTGAAGAGAAAATGCAGTGGTTTAGCAATTTCCTGAAGTTTCCCAATTAGAGAGTTCTCATTGATGTAATCCAAGAAAAATAAACCATCTTTCCTGGCACAGATGATGGCCAAATATAGATCCAGGGATCCATCATCTCTTTTAGTCTTCCTGTAACACTTTGTCCTTCAAAGAACTTATTAATTCACATTCTCCACTGTTTTCTCTGCATCAATTTCAATAATCTTTAACTAAAAATAAGATGATCCCATAAAAGCTGTGGATATTATCATTAAAGATTGTAACACTGCAAACACTTTTAGCAAAGCTTATTGCTTGCCTTTGATTGCATAGTTCATGAGATTCAAGAGCCTGGTGGCAATTCATAAAAATTAATATAAGTGACTTTGCCTGTAGGCAAGCAATACTTTATAGAGCCTATAATAGTTTCAGCTGAAAGGTAACTGCTAGAGAGATTCTCACACCATCCTTGACATGCTCTTTGTTCTCATCTTGTAAATGGATGACAGTGATTCATTTTCTTATTTAGCCATATGTCTGAAAGCCTTGGAGATTCATACTTGTGCCTATGGAGAGAGCCACATTTGACACTTCCAATTCTGACACTGACAGTGCCTAGAGTGTTCAAGTGAGAGTGGATTTGAAGCTCTCTTTAGATGTGTTTCCCAAACCAAACACAAGTAAAAGATTTGGATGTTACTCTGGCACCTCTGAGCAGTGTATGATTTTTCTTGAGAGTGGCCCAGGCTCAGTTGCACATCTTGCTAAAGAAAGCAAATCAACTCAAGACATGCAGTGAGATTTAGCAGAATAAAACTTTTCATGCTTTTTAAATAGACCCTGCATGCCCTGATGCATTTGAAAACACATTCAATTATTGTCTTTTTATTGCTTCCAAAATAACACTCCCCAAGATATGCATTCTACTTGCTAACATAAGATTGTCCCCATTCATCATGAATTAAATTTTTCTACACTCCCCAAAGCAGAAACATGAAAGTTTAAGCCTCAGTCTCCAAATAATCAAATATCCTTCCAACAGTTCCTTCTCCCATCCCAAAGAAGTTAACATAGGCCCTCACAGTCTGCAGAGAAGCAGTGTCAGTGCAGAGAGGATGACAGGAAGGTTATATTCAAGTCACATTGTTATTCTCAGCCAACACCTTAAAGTTTATCCACATGGCTGGTGATATCACTCCACAATCATAGAATTTGCCTGAATTCTTTCATATTTTGCCTAAAGGAATGAAAAATTCCTGTGGAAAATTAATTTTTTCAACCAGTTCTGTGGGCAGCAAACCATGCTGTGCTATGAGAAGCTAGGAAGAAGCTTTGACATCTAGATGTTTCAGTCCTAGGGCTTCCTGAGAAGCAATAACAATAGATCTCAAGGGCTACTTGATATTGTGTGAAATAAGAACCTCTACTGAAACATGGTTCAGGTTTTGCTGGTGGTGGATTTTTGTAGTCTCCTAATGTAACAGTTTTACAGTCAAATATTAGTTATCACAATCTAAATTCATTGATTTTTGAGAGATGACATTATTTTCTTGCCTATTATCTTCCAGGGATTTTTAAGACAACTGCTCATCAAGGAGAGGCAGTGACTATATATCAGCATATTTCACTTGATGATCAGGAATTATAGAAATTTAGGAATGACTTCTCTATAAACTGCCAGTGACAATTCCAAAAGTACATAGGGGCAAGCTAAGCAGTGATAGCTTGTATAAACCATTATTATATCAGTTTTGGTTTATATGTTGTTAAATTATTAAGTGGTTTTAACTGAGCCCATGTTTGACAGAGATGTTATTTGTGCACTTTCTAAAAATCCATTAGTCCAGAACAGAAATGTAATTATTTTGCAGATGTCTGAATTTTATTAAGCCATCAACTCTGTGCTATTAAACAAGAGATTCAAGACTTCTTTGGGATCCCTTCGGAGCCAGGTCTCATTCAGAACATGAAAGGAAAGTTAGAAGGTTCATATGGTACCTTTAGAGCTAAATTCTGAAATATGAAATTGAAATAAATCCAATGGAGAATATAAGCAATATTCACCAATATTTTGTGAAAACAGACTTTTGAGTTTTGATTCAGATGGGAAGTACAGGATTGAAATTAGTTTATTAGTTCAAGTAAAGTTTAATATTAGGCAATTTAAATTACTGAGAATCAATTTTCAATAACCTCTAGTAAATATACTTAAAGAATTAATTCCACATGAGATTAAACAAAAAAAATCACAAAGCAACATAATAAGAAAGGTATTTTTCTATATGCTTGTCATCTTTTATCTTGCTGGCAACCTTGTGTTAGCCTGAGGCTTTGTTTATTGATCGTGGCTAACAGAAGGACAAACATGGAAAAGAATGAGAAGGCAAACTAAACTGTCTGCAGCTGAAGGTCAAATTCACGTCATCTGATCTCAGGATCACAAATTTCCCACTATCTCTAAAATGAAATAACACAGACATTTAGACTGAAATACTTGAAATTTATGAACTGATTCAGGAATTCTTCACGTAACCTCTTTTACTTATGAGAGCAAAAATAATGGCTGTGAAGTGAAATACATAAATAAATAAATAAATATGAGAAAAGCCATTTCTCCCCCAGGGTGGCTGGGGCAGCAGGACCAGCCCTGGCTGCAGGCCCGGCCCTGCCCTTCCACCTCAGGAAGCCCCAGCCCCTCATCACCCTCACACTTAGCTAAAATGCTATTTAAACCCTAATGGGCTTTTAGTTTCATTAGCATCCTATGGCAGTGACTGAACAGTGTCCATCCCCTCATTTAAAAGCAACCATACACTTGGAAAAGAAGATGACGAATGAGTAGCAGTCCAAAAAGAAGTCATAGCTCCTGATATTTTCTGTAGAACCATATTAGTTTCAGATGGTTGGTGCGAGTAAGAATCAACCAGTGAACTCAATCCAGTTCTGTACAGCAAAAAGTGAGGAAACTGTAAACACCAAATTTGACACAAAGGAAAAGTATAATCCAAAAACAACCTGGTACTGATCCACCCCAGAGATTGTAAAGAAAATCCATCTTAACAAAGAGATTTCAATAAATTAGTAAGAAGCTTCTATGTTACATACTCCTGCATAGGTCCTCAGGCTCACAATATATCATTTACAGAATATTTGTGGTTTTTATATTTGTGAAATGGGTTTTTTATGTCTGGAGGATCTCATTTTTCAATGACACCCCTATTTGGTTTAGGTATTTTCCCAGTGAAATTTGTAGAGGTTTTATAACTGGCATTTGCCTGATTTTGCACTGCATTTGTATCAGTGGTAAAGATTCGTCAGATTTCAGTACAGGCCAAAGCTGAGGTACGATGTAAATCCTATTTATCTGTAACCATTAAAGAGGATGAAACAGCATGCAGTGAACCATGCAGATGAAAGCTAATCTATATATTTTGTTCTAGTGTCCACACAAATACAAAGTACAGGACAGACCCTGCAATTTCTTCAGTGCATTTCAGAGAAAGGTAGGTGCCAGTCTTTCAGTTCACACTGAAACATCTTCAGCACTGCCTCATGGCTGCAGGGGTTGAGGCTTGACACATATTTAATTTCAGAGGTGTGAAATATTACCTTCAGTCAATGTGATGGTGTGATGGGCATTTTTCTCACAGAGTTTAGCCTTCAAATCCACAAATCTCAGCAGCAAGTACCAAATCTTTGACGTAAAATTGGGCCGCGTGTAAGACCTGCTGCTTTTAATTCTCTTTCAATCTTTGTTGAGCTGCTTTTCTTTAAATTGCTGCTACAGGTACTTAATTTCCCTCCCCAGCATTACCAGTCGTTGCGTTCTGTGTCTGGTGGTTTCTTACTTAATAGCTTGAATGGTGGAAGATAATAGCCACCCTGTGGCTGCTTGGAACTGCTTCCCCAAATGCATCATATAGCTTCTGAACAGGTCTCGTTGCTTTAAACTGCTCTGCTGTAGTCTTACAGAAAGCTGAAAGTCTTCCAAGCCAGGGTTAATGTGCCATGGCTGTGGAGTGTGCAGAGGGCAGGTAGTAATAGATCAGCATGGGCATAGTTGTAGACTGAAGTACTTTGGACTCCTGTCTTCAGAGTACTGTCTAAAGCAGGTTTCAGTAATAGGAGAACCCAGACTGTGGGGTAAAGAGAATAAAGGGCTGTAGCACTCTGGAAGTGCATTTGGGTGTACTTCTGTATCCAAAGGCCATAAATGCCTTTGCTAAGTGCCTCGCTGATCCTGAAAGCACAAAGTTTTCTGGTGCCATTCACTTAAAGGATCCCGAGCTTTCATTCCACTTCAGCACACTCTGAACCTGGTTCAGGTCCTCACAAAGTCTAGTCATTGCTGCTTTCTTTTTAAAATACATTCATGGGATTTATAACAGTCTTATTGCCAATGCATTCAATAGAGAAAAGGAAGCCTTGTATTTTAGATCCTTGTTAGCCTAAGGATTTCCAAACCTTCAGATCTGCATTCCTGGAGGTGTGTTACTTTTAGCTCTTCTGATGCTTTGGGGATTTCTTTCTTTGTTCCATTGGTGAAATTCAACAAGGGCAAGTGTAGAGTCTTGCATCTGGGGAAGAACAACCCCATGTACCAGTACAGGTTGGGGACTGACCTGCTGGAAAGTAGCGAAGGGGAAAGGGACCTGGGGGACCTGGTGGACAGGAGGATGACTATGAGCCAGCAATGTGCCCTTGTGGCCAAGAAGGCAAATGGCATCCTGTGGTGCATTAGAAAGGGTGTGGTTAGTAGGTCAAGAGAGGTTCTCCTCCCCCTCTATTCTGCCTTGGTTAGGCCGCATCTGGAATATTGCATCCAGTTCTGGGCCCCTCAGTTCAAGAAGGACAGGGAACTGCTTGAAAGAGTCCAGCACAGAGCCACAAAGATGATTAAGGGAGTGGAGCATCTCCCTTATGAGGAGAGGCTGAAGGAGCTGGGTCTCTTCAGCTTGGAGGAGACTGAGGGGTGACCTCATCAGTGTTTACAAATGTGTAACAGGTGTGTCAGGAGGGTGGAGCTAGGCTTTTTTCAGTGATATCCAGTGATAGGACAAGGGGCAATGGGTGTAAACTGTAGCATAGAAGGTTCCACGTTAACATCAGGAAGAACTTCTTTACTGTGAGAGTGACAGAGCACTGGAACAGGTTGCCCAGGGGGGTTGTGGAGTCTCCCACATTGGAGATATTCAAGGCCCGCCTGGACAAGTTCCTGTGTGACGTACTCTAGGTTACCCTGCTCTTGCAGGGGGGTTGGACTAGATGATCTCTTGAGGTCCCTTCCAACACTTGGAATTCTGTGATTCTGTGATTCTGTGATTACTCAAAAATAATTTTTCTCCCCTTCCAATAAAAGAGATCATAGTTACCTTGTGCTTTGCTCAGCCAGTCTTTCAAGAACTACCGCAATCACAAGCATGCTTAAAAATGAAGCCTGAGCTTGATGAAGAATTTCAGAAGCCAAAAGCGGCTTTTCAGTAGAATCCCATTTTGTTGTTCAAACCCTCAGACTGTGCGGCTGAGCATGCAGGTGGTTTTCACGAGAAAATTATTCTAGTGCAGCATCTGCCCTGCTTCAAATAGAGAAAGGCAGTGTAGATTACAGAAAAAAAAATGCCTTTGGGAACTAAATCCAGACTCACAGTATTACCACTCAAGAGTGCCTACACTCATGGTAGAATCAGGCTCCCTGTGTTAGTTCTTTATTTGGCCCCAAGACTTACGTCCCTGGCTCCCAAGCTGAGCTCCATGAGGAGCTGTAGGAAGCATACCCACATCTGTGGGAAGGCCCACAGCAACATCCCATAGCTGTCATGAGAGCATTTTCTCAGAATTGGGAGAGTAGACTGGGGAAAGTTTAAAGTGATAGTGAGTGCTTTATTCACTAATGTTTAGTTCAAATCCACATGTAGTACCTCTTCTTCCACGAGTAGGTGTCTGTCTGCCTAAACCTGAATTATGGTGAAAATATAGCCTGGAAATACATGTTCATGCTCCTAAAGCAAGCTTGGAAAAGGTTTGAAGAACTAAAGCAAGATACCCAGAGGATTTCCAGGATAAGCAGGTAAGTGCCTACAGGACTAGGCAGTACTTGAAAGGTTGGGTTGCTGTCTAGGAGAAATGCACACAGCTTTGATTTAGACATCTATGTCTCAAATTGTTTGTGTTTTTGATAGCCAAGTTCCTACCCACAGGAATGAAAAAACATATTTGACACCTGCTGATGTGAAAAAGTTTTTCAATACACACTTCCTACAGTAGATTCAAACTAAATTATTTCCTGTATATGTAGCTAAGCCTGGGATCATAAATAATATATAGGTAAATGATAAATAAATGCAATGCAGATCCTTAATGGTTCTTGAACTTCTGTGCCTAAAGGACTATAAAGTCAAAATGAGTTACAGGTATCAGTAAATGAGGAGCCAGCAGACTCACAAGACCTGGGCTTGTCCTGGCATGCTGCATAGGTCAACCCTTCTAACTCCAGAGAAATTTCTGTCTGTGCTTATAGATTTACACTGGATCTCTAATCTAAACTGCATTTTTAAGACTTCCCAAAGCACCCTATAAATTGTTTCATATTTTATAATCTGCCTAAATCTTTCAAACTGATATTTGAATGTAATGCATTTATCCTCTGAGTAAAGATACAGTACCTCTGAAAATAGCAATTTATACTTAGAGGCAAATACCTGGACATAGTGAGGAGGGAAGGAAGAAATAGCTATTAGAACTAAACCTGTCTTGTCTCCAGAAATCTTTGTAGGAAATATTAAAGCTATTATTTCCAGTCTTCAAGATTAAGACTCCATCTGACAAGAACATGGAATTTTCGTTAATGTTAATGGAACGTATAAGAATGCATCAAGTGAGAAATAGCCAGTGAGTAATGAAAGCTGTATCAGAGTAAAAACACATAGCATCACACAGAGATGGCTTAGAAAAGACAATATTTAAATATGGATCTTCCATCTTCCCAAAATTACAATGTCCTAACTGATCATATGAAATGCTAGGAACACTATTTATCTGTAAAGGTGCAAAAGGTCCACATAGCCGAAGAACTCATAAATTGTTTAGCCTGTCCCTTAACACCCATGTTTCCAAATGTCCCCCAGAAGAAAAAAAACCTCTTACCTTGTGTGTATATGTTGCACTGTTTCTTTAACAAGAAAGCCTCTATGATATATTTATCTCCTTCCAAATAAGAAAATTCATTCTATATAAGAATTATTTTTTAATAAATATCTTTTAATTTTCTTAGTGTGCTCTCTCTCTCTCTAGTTTCCATATACATACAGTGGATTTTTAGCTGTCTGAAAAGCTGAATGGCCAAATGCTCAACACAAGCAAGCTTCTTTTGAGCTCAGTGTCTTAAGTAGTAAATAACCCCAATTTTTGAGGCTGTATAGATTCTTTCTGAAATATTAGTAATTCAAGGGCCTCAATATTCCTTTGCATGCTTTCAAAGGGAAGTCAAATGACAAATTACATAAAAAAGGAGCTATTCCATATTCTGGTTGCTCTTTGTAGCAGCAAAAATAAGTACATTTACCAACTCTGTATTTTTGTTTGTAAATTAATTCTGAAGTCAACCATATTCCCAAATGGGAAGAATGTAACTAAAACGAATCATTTTCTTGTGAATTAGGCATAATTCATAGAAATGGTCTCTTTCTGTTTCTTGTTCCAACTTTTCTGAAATTCTCTTGTGTTTATTAATGTCACCTCTTTAGGCTGCAAATCATAATACAATACTGAGTAGCCTGGAAGGAAGTGATGTTTTTCAGAGGAAGGTGAATAAATAACTGTAAAAACTGAGTCTTTATGCCTTAGTCAGGTAAGGCTTTCCTAACCTGGTGTTTCAAAACTCACTGGACCCCTAGAGTTAACAACCTACCTGCGTAATGAGATACGTGCGGACTGGTGTAATTCAGGTAACTTCATTTTCCCTGTTTCCTACATTAAACTTTTCAGAGTTGTTCATTCCATGAACAGGCTGTGAATTAAGCCCACAGTATGTTTGACAGAGATAATAATCTAATTGCCCCTTGCCCCTTTCCCTCCTGTCTGCTCCTTCCCACCCTGTGCCTGGGACAGGCTTTAAAAAGAACCTTGAAAAACATATCAGATAAAAACTAAACACAAAACGGAGTAGATTTGTCCCTGGTCTGACTGACAGAGCAGGCATACAAACACTGGTGCTGGTGCTGCGGGCAGGCACTGCAAGGCAAGAGGAACAGCAGAAGGGAGCCCAGAAGGCCTCTTGCAACCAACTATTTGCTCTGTAAAAAGGGGCCTGATTCCCCATTTCACAGGTGCTCATCCAGCCTTTCATAAATTGGCAATTGACACTAAAAAGGAAAAAGTGTTTGTAGATGTTTAAATGATCTTTTAGTAGGTAACACGCAGATGGACTCTGCCTGCCACTCGCAATGAGGGTGAATATGCTAGCGATGGCTGAGAACAGCTGCCTGGAAAGCTTTGTAGTTTTCCACTCCTTCCCTGCTCTACAGCACCACAGGCTGCATGGTCGCCTGTACATTAACACAGCAATTAGCTGGAGAACAGCAGCTGGCTAACATCAGTTATTCTGGAACACTAATAGTTTGATTGGGTAAATGATTGGCAGTATTCACAATAAGCTGGAATTTCCTTTATTTTTTTTTTTTTTTTTGCATCTAAGCCACAAATGCTGCCTTGGATAACACAAGCTGAAAATCACTTATTTTGGCAAGTCAGGGCTCTGACCCGCTTTGCAGAAGTAATGTTGAGTATTTTCCCCAGATGTCAGCCATATAGTCTGGACATTTCCTTCTTGTTTTTTGCACTATGCTTGGTGACTTCACTTTGCACACCATTATACCAATCAGTGTTCTATTTTCAAGCCTGGGTTTTCAAGAGTAGACAAAAATTTTACTCAATTGTTTTATAGTACAGGTAATAATAATTAAAAATAATGTCTAAGTAGCTCCATGGAATGTCTGTTCTGATGCTAGGGTTCAAAAATTGTGTGATCTGTTATTATTGTGTGGACACATGCTATGTTATGCGAAGGTTTTAAGGCCATATGGGTGATACTGGAGCTCGTGATTCATATAATTTGAATCACTGAAGCTACATAAATACAAGGTAATATTTAGGGATTTCTGAAAATCCCTCAAATTTTTGTGTCCTCTTATGGCCATGAGAGCATAAGTCACCTCAAATACCATCAGACACAGGACACATAAGGCAGTAGGTGAGCTATGGCAGTGCAAATAAAAAGCCTCATGTTATTGAAAACACTTTTCTTATATTCTGCAAAAATTGTAAACCCAAGCATAAATAACTGCTTTACACATCTGACAGTCCTAATGCACTCTCATTGTTGAGTGGCATCCTTCTGAGCCATGAAATGAACTTTAAGTTAAGCAAGAGTTGTTGGTTCTGCAATTGTAGTGGAGACAAGCACTTCCAAAATGTATCTTATGTGTTTTAAATTCCTAAATTAGGATGAGATTAATCTCCCCACCGAAACACCTTTTTATCATCAGGGACTATGGAGGAGCCTGGCCAGGTGGCTTAGACTAGACCCCTCAGGTTCAGAAAACTCTGTTTAGGTGGAACAGATCTCACCCTTTAAACTGGTTTTCAGACAACTTTTTATTTAGGGAAATATATTTTTTTATTGTTTTTCAATAGAATCATAGAATAATTTAGATTGGCAGAGACCTCCAGAGTTGATCTAGCACAAATCCCTGCTGAAGGCAGCTCCAATCAGGTCAGGTTGCTCAAGGTTGTGTCCAACTAATCTTGAAAAACTCCAGGGGTGGAGATCCCACAGCCTCTCTGGGACTCTTCCACTACTTGACTACTCTCATGGTAAAAAAGAGAATCCTAATATGTAATTGGCATTTTCTGTGTTCCAACTTGTGTCCATTGCCTTCTATCCTGCCACTGTACACCTCCAAAAGTGGTGCTCCACCTTCTCTGTATATTCCATTCAGCTAAAAACAGCAATGACATCTTTAGCTTTTCCAGGCTGAACAAACCCAGATCACTCAGCCTCTCCTCTTATATCTTGTGCTTCAGCTCCCTAACCATCTTGGTTATCTTTCTTTGAGTTGGAACTGTATGTTCATGTCTATCATGTCATGGGGAGCCCAAAACTGGACACATAGCTCCAAATGTTTCTCACAGATGCAGAATAAAGATGCCCAAAACTGGACACATAGCTCCAAATGTTTCTCACAGATGCAGAATAAAGATGCCCAAAACTGGGCACATAGCTCCAAATGTTTCTCACAGATGCAGAATAAAGATGCCCAAAACTGGACACATAGCTCCAAATGTTTCTCACAGATGCAGAATAAAAGAGAAAGATCACTAGAACTGCTGGCTGCAATCTTACTAATACAGGCTTCAAGCTTGCTAGTACACTTTTGCTGACAATGATATGACAGGCAATCTAGAGTTCTACAAAGTTACATGGGAGATACTTTAGTCAAGAGATGATCATAAAGGTCTTGGTATCTACGATATATCTCTAGAAGGTTGTGTGGAGGCTGATAAGAGGGTATTTCCTGGAAACAAAGTGAAAATCAAGGAGATAAAAAGAGCAAATAAATAATAAGCAAAGAAACAAAACTGTTTATCTGCCGCTAGTTTTATTTTTTTGGCACAGCAGTCTGCTATATAAGCAAAGCTGAGGAGCATGATTAGCTGTGGTACAGCACAGAAAAAAGCAGCAGTTGTGGGGGAGGCATAGGTTTTCTTTAACACTTTTCTATTGGAAAAAAATATCAGACAACTACACCCTAAGGAAAATAAGTCTAGAAAATAATACTGTTATGGCCTGAGCTTGTTAATTCAGGGTCCATTGCTCCCCTGGGATTCCTATAAATGGATTAGTTCCTCAATGGAAGAAACAATTTACTTCATGTCCTAGCAGTTTCTCAAATGCAGAGGAAATCAGGAAATGTACATACCTACAGAGAAGCAAGGAGAAAAAAAGTAGGGCACTATGTCAATATATTAAAAACAGAACATTTGCCACTGACAAAATTTAAATTAACATCTACAGAGAACAAAGTAAAGAGAAGAAGGAGTTGATTCATTTGCTGTCCCCCACTGAAGTAAAATTCATTATGGAGATTGGTCTCACCTTAGTTTAGGTTGACTGACTGCATCTAATGTTAAACTGAAAGTGCTGACATGTTAATGCCTGATGTCTTTTATATGCAGAAATTATGGTGGACATACCCTACATTAAGAAGCCAGAATCTATGGAATGTGTCTTTGTACTGAGTGGCTTAACCATGTGTCCATTAGAGGAAGAATCAAGCCATCTCCTCCAGTAATAAAAGAGCTACCATCTTCACCACGGCACACAGATCCACAGAAATGTTGCTGGGGAGAAGCAAGAATGGGAGGGCAAGTGTATTCTTTCTAGCTCCACAACATCATGGGAAAGATTTCATGCCTCTGCAAATGACTCACTGAAAGAGAACAAAGATAAAGATAGATGTCCAGACTGATAATTTAAAAATGCATAGGTCAAGACTACAAACTTCAGGGTTTAACTGGCTTGTATGTTCAAAAGTTATGATTGACAAGGTCAAGCCAAAGGTTGACAGCAAGCATATTATCTCATCTTCAAGAGTGAAAAGCATTGAATTTTGAAGGAAAGGCTACAAGCAGTAGGATAAATATAAAATAATAATTTCTTTCATATGACTTCCCAGCTAGGGTGACCTCACTGAAGGCTATAACTCATGGATAAAACAATGCATCTAAAACTGGAAGTTCTCCAGGGTTTAGACTATTTCCCTAATCAGTCTGGGAAGGAGAGAACCTACAGTGAAAGCACTCACATATTTATGATGAAACAAATATTTCCAGAAAACAGCAATCCAGAGCTCTAAATGTTCTCTATTTTATCCACACTACAGAAAATATGAAGGGAAATGGTAAACCCAAATAAAGAAATATTTCCATTTTGTACGCATGAACTTCAATAACCCACCTGAAAAAGAGAGAAGATTCAAGATCCCACATATAATCTCCCCCTGCAATGCCAAAACTAAAAGTTCTTTGCCAAGGAAGATAAAAATCTCTTTGCCTCAGTGTTGATTAAAAGGAATATATAGAGAACAGTGATTATAAAGAAAATCATTTAGAGACACTATTTAGTTCTCTCTGCTGAGCAGTGTATTGCTCACACACTAGAGAGCAGTTTACCTTCTTTGAGTGATATGTCAAGTCACACTCTTCCTTCACTGGAACTCATAAAAAAATCCTTTCCATAAAGCATTTTATACTTAGAGGGGAAGGAGTAGCCACTTGATTATAATATAAAATCAAATCAGCTATATCTTACCATCTTAGTATTTTTCACCTGCAAACCTGTTTGTTTGTGAAGAAATTGAATCACTCAGTGGGGCCTAAGGTATTGCTTACTCTCACAAACTTAATACTGAAAAGGTAATTTGATCTGTAGAAAGTTCTTCTTCATAGTAATTTAAAATTTAGTTCACGTGATATTAGAGAAAAGTAGAATTGCATTTACAGAATTACAGTATTTCCAAGTTGGTTTTACTTGTTCTTAGTTTTGTGTCATAAGAATATTATTCCGCTCCAAAAAGGATACACTGTTTTGATCACTTGTGAATTTATTTAACATTACCATTTCATATTGCATTATATTTAAACAATTTAAACACCATATGAAATATGGGTAATCTAATGTAATGTTGATGGGTCCTAGCCCATATAACACTGGACTCAATGCACCCTTGATTCCTTATAATTTTTGCAGTATTAGGTGTCTATTTGTAAGAACTGATGCCAGAGTTGTCCATCAGAGGAAGGAGGGAAATAGGATCAGATGACTCAAATTTGATGGGATGCAAACCATAGGATGCCAACTGACTGATCAATTTCTTTCCAGGGACTCATGATGACCTTGTAATTTCCATTACTAGAAAGTCACTGGTTATTTTGAAACATTTAACTTTTCATTTAAATTTCATTTTAGCCTTTATCTTTTCCTCATTACTACTGTAACTCCCTTCCCCAGTGTAAATTTTCATTGTGCTCTGAAGTAGATAAGGGTTTATATCCTTTTCTAACCCTCTATTATTTGTGAGATGTGAAGAAAGGCTAGGTAAAACAGGTCTGTCTAATACGGCAGACTCAATGTTTAATGAATGATCAGTATTTGCCAAGATTTAAGTCATTAAACCTAGATTTGTCCTTTCAGCACAAAGTCTCTGACATACCTGTGGAGGTCACTAATGTGAGACCCTGCTGTATCAAATCAGAGGCAAGAGATTACTGTGACAGCAGATTTATCTTGTTCTTAATATGTAACCGAAATTTTACATCCTTCTGTTGTTCTGTGTGAGTCTGATCAACAATGTAGACTCTAAAGGACTTGTCTGACAGCTAGGGTTGCTAAAAAATGTAATCCTGATGAATTCAGTCTGCTATTCTAAAGATGTTCTCTGTAGCCAGCTCTACTCAGTCCTAGTTTAAAGCAATCACTTCAGTAAGTCAGTCAGTTTCTTTACACAATAACCCATTGGACTTATCTCAGATTTTGAGTTCTATTACTATGTTTTGTGTAAATAGCTGTTTCTGGTTTAAATTATCTGTCCTTAACTTTAATATTTCACATGACTCCTCCCTCCAAATTATTATGGATCTTATTATTATATCCAACTCCTGCTACATTGTGCTAATATTAATGAAGTTTTTCTGCTCCTGCCAAAAATCCCCTTCCCTCTATGCAACATGAAACTTGCTTCTCCCACTGACTCTTCCTCAATTATTTCACTGAAAGTTTTAATTCTTGGCCACTATTAGAGAAGCAATAAAAATCTCATTAAATCCCCCAACCTGCCTGAAAATGCATGTGCTACACAGGGATGTAATCCTACTGCCCTCATGCCTCATTTTCCATTCTTCACCAGATTCTTTCTCACTGCTATTTCACACCTAAAAAGATGCTGCAAGTGTTTAGGAATGGAAACTTTGTTCCTTATCCATTCTTTGCAAACAGTAATTATAATAAATAATAAGGTACGTGTGGAACAAGTCTGCCTAGAATTCTCTATTCCTGGAAACAACCTCTGGCCTTTCATCCGAGTTTGTATTTGCAAGATGCAACTGGTAAGTCTCTGAATGTTGCACTGTTTCTCCATAGAAGATGCATCTCTGGCTCTTTGGAGCATACACACCCTATTAGTCTTATGATCATGCTCTCTGCTGTCACATTCATTCCCTTCTATCTACCAGTAAGACTTTAGAATAGGAAGGGATTTTCAGAATGGTCATGTGGAGTACAGTAGACATACATAAAGGCCATCCAGTTATGTGCCTGATCCTCATTAGAAGAACAGCAGACAGTATATGACGTCTCAGAAGCCTGTGTAATCCCAGAGCAGTATTTCTCCCAAAGGTGCTGAATTCCTCCTTCTCTGTCAGTGCACTCAGAATTTTCCCCCTTCAGCTAATCCAGAAGCTGTTCCTATTCAGAAGAACATTACGGAGTTTAAGCAGGTTTTCCATACTTGCCTTTTTGAGTGAAAGTCAATGCATGTGTCCTGACACTCCTAGTCCCCTCAGCAGTCTGCTACAGCTGAAAAGAATTTTTGCCTTGCATGTCTGCAGATCTCACACCTGAGCAGCAAATTCAGTGCTAGGCTCATAGCCCAATTTCCCAATTAGGTCAGCTTTCAAGTGCTTCAGTGTGCTTAAAGTACTGCTGCCCAGCATGGTAAGTCAGGACTAACCTATCATTTCTGTGTAGATATGCCTAGTGTTTTAGGCTTTTTTAACAGCCTATTTGGAGACTGGCTTATTTTCAGGATTTCTCGCATTAAATATTGGTAAACTCACTGATGGGAACCCAGAGCACCATGACTACATTAGGAGAAAATTGGAGCATGGCCAGACATCCCTGTTGCTTTTCTTCCACTTAAAAACCTTTGCCCACTTCTGGAGAAGGTCTTAATGACATTTAGGAAAAAAACCCAAGACACAGCAGGAAAGTAAAAACCAGAAAGTGGCACTGAAATAAATTCTGATTTATATTTTCTCTGTGACATGGGGGGATTTGTATTTCCTTCATGAGACAAAGGAGAAGAAATAGTAGTGTATTGCATGAAGTTTATATAAGCGCTCTCATAGCTGTGGACCTGACCCTGGGGTTTTTGTGAGTCAAAATGCTCATATACATATAGCAGTGACCAGGGGAACCTCAGGCTGAATTTCAGGTTCATGTGGAATGCATGAAGCAACAGAAATATCGCTTAGCCAGCCTTAACCTAATCATTTTCTAGCGAATGACAAAAGGTTTTCAGAGGAAATGCAGCATATATTGAGCTATAATTAGTTCCCCAATGGTTGGGCATTTTCTTAAGAGAATTGCTGCAATCTATCATGCAATAAAGTATAGAGCATAATCTAATCCCAGATTATTCTTTAATTTACACAGTTCTCAGTATCAGGGCAAAGAATTTGAACATCTGGTAGCAGAGACACCTACCAATGAATTTGGAGTTGTATTTTAACTCATGCAGCTGTCCTAGCTAACCAGATTAAAAGCTTTTGCTACTCTTGATGTCTGCAACATATGCGTAACAGTCTGTGGGAAAAAATTAAGTCTCACATCATTTGTAAACTCTTTTTGTGAAGGAAACTCTTCCTCTCACAAAATATGTATTCACTTAGGCTAAAAATACATCTTTGTAAGTCATGTTCACATGACCTATGTACTAAGAATGTGCCTACGACATCAAAATAGTAAATGTACTAGAAGGACTGACAAAACAGTGATACCTGACTCTGCATTGACAAAAGCGTTTTGTTCCCCAGTGGTCTTTTCTAGTATTTTTCCCAAGGAATCGAAGCATTATATATTTCTTTCTGTTCCTTGGAAATGTTGTGTATTTCAACTTGATACAGGTTATGTGTTTTCTTCTGTCCTACTAGAAGTTAATGACCTTGCATACTGTGTGTGTCGGCAAATAATTTGGAGCATAGATATAGTATAATTAATGCATATTAGGCCCTTGCACTGGTTTTATACATGAGAACAAGATGACAGAGTAATCAAGAGAATGTTTCTTCTTCCCCAGGCAGTGAAAGAATGCATAACATGATCTTGAATATACTAACCAGAGCATAATGAGGTGTTGTGTCTGTCACTATGATCTGGGACCTCTTGGTAGAAGTAAATAGTACAGAATGGGTTTTATCCCACCTATTGCCTAGTGCAATGATTCTTCAGGGACGGATGGTTGGACACCTGGGAGACTCTGATACACTTATAAAACTGCTCTAATTTTGTCTTTCTAAATTCTGAACAAGTCAAATGACAAAACAATATTAGAAATCTGGCATTTGAGCTTTCATCTCCCTACCAATATGGGGCTGCTTCTAACTCCGGGGTATTTCATAGAATCATAGAATAGTTAAGGTTGGAAAGGACCTTAAGATCATCAAGGTCCAGCCTCCTTGCCATGGGCAGGGACACCTCACACCAAACCATGTCACCCAAGGCTCTGTCCAACCTGGCCTTGAACATCACCAGGGATGGAGCATTCACAACTTCCTTGGGCAACCCATTCCAGTGCCTCACTACCCTCACAATGAAGAACTTCCTCCTTATATCCAATCTAAACTTCCCCTGTTTAAGTCTGAACCCATTACCCCTTGTCCTATCACTACAGTCCCTGATGAAGAGTCCATCCACAGCACCCCTATTGGCCCCCTTCAGATATTGGAAGGCTGCTATGAGGTCTCCACGTAGCCTTCTCTTCCCCAGGCTGAACAGCCCCAACTTTCTCAGCCTGTCTTCATACAGGAGGTGCTCCAGTCCCCTGACCATCCTTGTGGCCCTCCTCTGGACTTGTTCCAACAGTTCCATGTCCTTTTTATGTTGAGGACACCAGAACTGCACACAATACTCCAGGTGAGGTCTCACGAGAGCAGAGGGGCAGGATCACCTCCTTCGACCTGCTGGTCACGCTCCTTTTGATGCAGCCCAGGATACGATTGGCTTTCTGGGCTGCAAGCGCACACTGCCGGCTCATGTTCATTTTCTCATCGACCAACACCCCCAAGTCCTTCTCCACAGGGCTGCTCTGAATCTCTTCTTTGCCCATCCTGTAGCTGTGTCTGGGATTGCTCTGACTCAGGTGTAGGACCTTGCACTTGTCATGGTTAAACTTCATGAGGTTGGCATCAGCCCACCTCACAAGCGTGTCAAGGTCCCTCTGGATGGCATTCCTTCCCTCCAGCTTATCAACCGAAACACAGGTTGGTGCCATCGGCAAACTTGCTGAGGGCACACTCAATCCCACTGTCCATGTCACCGACAAAGATGTTGAACAAGACTGGTCCCAACACTGATCCCTGAGGGACAGGTCTCCACCCGAACATTGAGCCAACTCTTTGTGCCATCCATCCAGTTCTTTATCCACCAAGTGGTCCATCTGTCAAATTGACGTCTCTCCAGTTTAGAGATAAGGATGTCATGCAGGGAATATTTTGGCCATCCTACTTAAATGAGACACCTTATTGGGCTGTAGACATTTGATTAATGTCCTCGTTGCGCTATTTGTATTTTAATTGATTCCTCTTTATAGAGTTGGCAGCCTCCAAAAGTTGTCTGGTAGTGAGACACTAGAACAGATTGCCCAGAGAAGATGTGGATGCTCCATCTTCCCCAACCCAGGCTGGAAGGTACTTTGAGCAACCTGGTCTAATGCATGGTGTCCCTGTCTGTGGCAGGGGAGTTGGAACTGGATGATCTTTAAGGTCCCTTCCAACCCAAACCATTCTATGATTCTATGGTCCTGAGCTACCTTATTACTGATATACTATTTGTGCTGCAGAATGCATTAGCAGTTCCAAATAATTAATCAGAATCCTAGAGCTGTAGGAATTATATAGACCTATAAAGGTAAAAATGGGTCCTCAAATTTTTATTCTAAATCTAGGCAAGCCGTAAGTAGTAATATGCACAGTTACAGGCACTGTCAGGCAAAATACATGATTGATAGTGTTTTCAAAAAATCTTAGAAAGTCAGTCAGACACCCTATCAGAATGCAGACACTACAATTCTAAGATATGCCTCACTGATATGGGTTTATGTTATTCAGACCTTACATTGATTTCCAGGCAAGAAGGGGTTTTCAGTAATCAAGCTTTATATCTGAAATCCTAAATGCCTGGACTTGGGACTAGGATAGTAGTAGCCTTGTTTAATAAATGTCTTTTTTTGTGTTTATGGCAGTGTAATTACATATTAAAAAATGGAAAATTACTTTTATGGACTACCATTGCTGTGTTAAACATCCTTTAAAATCACTATGAATTTGTGTGTAGTACGTGCCATTCTGAACTCCACAATAGTTATGTTTCTGGGAAGAGGATTTTAATATCAACAAACAGGGAAACTGTCACAAAGGCAAGACTCATGCAGCACGTAGCCTTATTTCAGGAAACTTAGTAACGTGAGAGTTGCTGTATATAGCTGGGTTGCTATTTGGGTACTGAGCTAAGGACAGTGTGTTTAATTAACAAAACCAATACTAATTTCCTGTTTCTTATTTACTAACAGGCAAGCTAGAGCAAAATGCAACCTCCAAGCATCCTGAAGAAAACATCCGGAAGTCAACCAGTCCCATGAATGCAAATACTGTGTATTTTAGTAGTGCCTATGAATTGTCCAGTCAGATCTGTGGCACTCTCTTGGAAGCATTCGGTAACCTGAATTCTCTGTGGACACAAGGGTGGTTATGCCCATAGCCAAAGCTACACACACTACTAACCACCACAGTTTTCCTTGTGAGTTTTTATCACCTCTTGGAGGGACAGCTAACACTGTATTTATAACACAGCTGAGAGCGGGGTTCTAGGACATTATATTTGAGAACAGGCATAACATGACCTTGTACTATGTTTCCTGCCAATTACGCTTCAAGGCATGTAACACACTGCTGTGAAATATGCTCCAAAACAGAAAGTTAAGACTTTTGAATCAAGGCTATAACTACATACTGTGCTGCCCTTTTTTAGGTCTTTCTTGGTTTTATGTTATTTTCACATTTACGTGAGAATTCATAATTCTGTTTTACCATACATACCTTGATTCCTTGTAATGCTGCACTTTTACAAAGCATCATCATAAATATTTTTGTGACTTGTTACTTTAGCTGAGCAATCAGCTCCCCATTGTGATTTAAATCAAAATTAAAGAAGATCACTTTGATTTAAACCATTTATCTGAAACTTTTAAACCTTAAGTCTAATACTCACTAATTGTGTGCTGATTTTTGCCAGGTTCTAAAATCTACCTAAATTAGTATAGAAAATACTGTAACTAGGGAAAAAAAATAAGGTAACTCTGAGGTAACCCAAAGAAATGGCTTTATCAAGTTTCTTCTCAAATTAAAAAACAAACATAAGAAATTATAAGCCAAATCTACAGAATCTGAAAGGTAGAAAAAATTAGTAAGAAGCAAAATCATGGTAACAAAACTAAAACATTCCTAGACAGTCATTCTGTGCAGTCTGATAGGATCAGATCTGTCTTTTTCTTTTCCTGTTTGGCAGCTTTTTCTATGTTAATAGCGTTTAGAAGACTGCATAGGTGTAAAGATGGAAATGAGGGAAAGAAGATGGAATGTGAGTGACTGGGATGTGAGAAGTTTGTGGATGATGCGAGCTTTTTCAAGTTAATGGATAAAATACAAACAAAAATTATTACAAATTAACTCAAAAAATATGGATAAAATGGGACTCCTGAATGAGCATAACCTTAAAATAAGTATGTGGATGAGAAGGAAGGAAGGATACACTAGTGGTCAGGTTCGGGAATGTGAATGATACTGCTTTATGAAGATAATGATTCACAGAAGGCTCTCCATAAAGACAGTCCCAGTCTCCCCTGGCATAGGGGAGCAGAGAATGTTTTCAGAAGCATATTCTTCACAGTGATACAAACATATGTCTCAAATTAGTAATTTACTAATTTTATTTCTGATTCATAATGAAGTATATCAGTAGAAGAGGCTAAAAAGTGTAAGAGATATCCAGATAGAAATGTCTGAAATACAACACTAACCATTCCTCATGCAATAAACCAATGGAAATAAACACGATATAAAAACTCCTCTATAACATAATGTGTTCATGTATGTTAATGTGTATGTGTGTGACCAAGAGAAGCAGAGTTTTAAGCATAACTTGGTTTCATATGCAAAGCCCTACTTCTGAGTAACTTTATTTGAATCCTGCTGATTAGTTGATATAAGGATCACAGCTCTGAATCTCAGAAAATTCACCCATTTTGGGAAATCTGTTTAGTGTCTTGCTGGATGACATGTGGGAACCAAATCCCAGCAAAGTGTACTCCAGCATTAGGGTAGTGGCTGAACTGCTGGTTTGAAAAATTTGTTGTGGATGAAGATCACTTCTGAATAAACATTTAGCACTTTATTTATACATATTTATACATATGACATAAACCTTATTAACTGCAGAACAATTTAATGATAATAGCTCAAAATAAAAAAAAAGTCAGATGTTGTGAAAGCAGATTTCAGTTTTAAAATTCAGGTTTTCACAAGAGGAACTTCCCATAATTTACCATAATCTGTTTATTTGGTTGAAGAGTGCTGAATGCCTGAACTTATGCATGCATTCTTAAACAGTGCATTGCCCGCATAAGTCAAATCCCTGACATTTTAGACATTTCTACCTGAATATCTTTTATACACATTATACTTGACTAAAATATTCACTGGTTTTCAATCAACACATCTCTCGGAGTGTGTCGTTAGTGGTTACCAACTAAAATAGAGCTACATTTGTTGCATTAATTATTGTAGTTTTCACATCAAATCAGGAACATGTTTGGCCTTTTCTTCTATAAAGCAAAGCTAAGTACTCTGTCAATTTCTGATGGCTCTGACTGCCAGGTAGGTCAGGAGCACCATGAGAACAGCTCCTCAAGTGGCATTTTGAACCTTTCCTTTCTTGTTTTGTCCAGTAAACACGAAGCACAGAGGTAATCAAAACAAGTCACAGAAAAGTACATGAGAGCTTTTTCAAGACTTTAAATATGTTTCAGTCGCAGTTTGATGTGAAAGTTCATGGGACTTGCTCAAAACATTTCCACCCTATTAATAGCCTTGGTTTAATACAGGCACATAGCAAAGGCACTGTGAAAACTTCCCCTACACAAATCTGTCAATGCACTTCAGGTCTGAGTTACATAATTGCTTTTCCACTTCTAGAACCTTTTCAGAAGCCAAACTATATTAAGCAAAATTTATAGTCTTCTATTCATGGTTCAAGGCAGTGCTGGATAAGATATTTGCAAGGTAGCAATGAGAAAGCTAAGCTACCAGCTAGTTCTCCACCAGGTCGGTATTGCTTTGTTCACCAGTTCACATGGCTATAGTACTAGTGAGTCTTTCCACAGCTTTTGGAGAAGGTGTCCATAGGGAGGCAGCTTTTTCAAGCTTGGCCTTAGCTTTTGGAGCTGCAGATGGTGCTACTGAGCTAAGAACTCTTTTGAAAATCTGGCTCTTAATGGAAGAATCAAATTGCTTGAAAAAATTATCAGACATCACCCATCGCGCAGCTGCCTCATGACTGATGTCACTCTTGATCTCAGTTTACCAGACGCAGTCACTTGAAGATCGTTGCGCTGTCTTACTTTGTAGTGGAAGTTGCAGGGTTTGGCAGCAGCAAAGATGCTGCTTGGTGTTTTTAGTAACAGAGTATTCCTGTGAGGAATTTTGAGGTTTTGGCACCTACCTCTGAATGGGTATGAAATGTTTTAAAAATTGTGAGGATTCTAACTCTTATGTTCCCAAGATAGTAACTTTTTGCTCTGTAATTCTGTTTATTCCAAATGTTCAGTTTTGTAAAAGGGTAAATAAGTTTATTAAATTTCAGCTTCTATTAAAATGCAGTGGGATTCTCATTTATTCCAGCGTTTGTTTTCAAAGATAAGTGCAAATTTGCCCCCTTCAGCTTTTTTCCAGCCCTTATACCAGCAAGAGGAATTGAAATAGGATTTCAGTCTTTATTCACAAATGTAGGCAGGTGTTACTCCTGAGTGGGGACCAAGGCATTCATGGGACAGGGAGGGCAGTCACAACAGGAGGAGTTTTCAGGCACTCACCAAAACCTGGGGTTAGGGAAGAAGGAGACCCAAGGAGCAAGGTTTAGGGGTCAGCCATAAAATGAGTGTGGGGAGGAACTATGTAGTAATAATTCTGCTTTGGGCATGAATTGAGTTGTAGGATGATCTAATAATGGCTTTTTCAGTGATCAGCTCTCTGGCTTAACTTTCTGACTACTGCTGGAAACGATAATGGAATGTTTTCTGCAGTGGCCACAGAGAAATAAATGATAGTGGTAGAAAATGAGGGATGCATAATAAACCTAACATCTGTGAAGCTCTCAGTGACAGATGCTCAAAATGTGTGTCCTGAGGAGAGATGATTCCAGTGACCTCGACCCGCAGTGGCTGTCTTTTAGAGATGTCTGGTAAAACATTATTCACAGAGAGGAGACATGTCTGAAACACACTGTCTTGACACACAAATAAAGGAGTGTTACAAAGAGTCTCATACTGGGAGGAGGAACCCAGAATGTGTTTTCATTCTGGGTAGGATCACATTTCATGATCTCAATTGGAAAATAACCGAGTATACAGTTAAGATGAATCAAGCCCCTGATTCCAGCACATGCTGGAATCCTGGGATTGCTCTTATGGGATAAATCACTCCAATTAGTGTTAAATCATAATGTACTTGAAGTTTTGTGAAAAAGGCTCAAGTATGCATTGGTTTTTATTGCTTTAAGTATTTTTTCTGTAAACAAAGATCATTTTTATTTCACTTTGCATAATATCAGCATTGAGTTTATATGAAAAATTTAAAAATGAAAGAAGACAACATTCCTCCCATAAATTTCTCTCATTATCTTATTGCATAAATATGATCAAGAAATGTGAGAAAGTTAATTAATTTCAGGAATAAGGCATAAAAAATGCCATCAAAACTACATAAATAGTAGTTCTGGCAATACAGAAATTAACAGCCTTTTCCTGGTATACTGCCTAAAAATAGGCAGAACACTATGAATATTAAATAAATAAAGGCTGTTGTCATCCGGGCATCCCAATTACTCAGCGGTTCAATGTCATACACAAAGTACTTGTGAGGTCAGCTTAGTCTGCCTACACATAGCTTCTCCTTAGGTGCTATAACCCTAACTAAGAGGTATACCAAATGATTTCCTCCTCAGATTTGGATGGTTGGAAAGGGAGGTAGGTTATGCACCACTCCTTCAGTGACTGACTAATGCTATAGGAAACCTTAGATGGACACTTTGCGTTGTCTTAATGCTAATTTGCGATATGAAAGACCATACAAAGCTCATAGACTTCCATTGGAGCTGGCAGGCTCAGATATATTACAGTTTGAATATATAGATATATCTGTAGAGATATATCACATTGTTTGAAAACCTAACATGTTGCAGTGGAAAGGAAACCTTCAGCAAACAGGAAAATAAAGGCCAGTGATGGCTGCTGCATTGGAAAGCAAAGCCCTTTTCCTTGTTACTATTGGGAAGCTGTGGCATGGATATATAGAAGCAAGTTCTAGCAGTTAATTCAGGCAGCCACATTGCAAATTTTCTACATGCTCTGTCAAAAAAGTAAGGCATCACCAGGTGGACATAGAAAGGAAGACACCCTAATTTTGAAATGTAAATCTTTCCCTTGTTTTCTCCTAGAAAGGCCCATAAAGACTGTTGAGTCTAAGCTTCCATCATGTTTGCTTAAGAAAAGATCATTGACCTCCCATAAAGAACCTCTTCAGGAAAATCATAGAAAGAAAATCCCTAAGGATTTGGAACCTGATCAGTGCTAAGTTATCTCTTTCCTACCACAGACTTTCACATTATTATTTCCTACAGGGTAGAAGGGTGCATTTGAAATAACAGCTTCTCAGAGATACGGCTGTTTATTTTAAGGCTGGACTAGAAATTAGTCATATGAGGGGCTTGATAGAAGAAAATCCAACGAGGTCAAACAGCCTTCATATCCAAACCTGCCTATTGCAGTGACATTTTTAAGAGACAATAATGAGGAAAAGATGAAGAAATTTCGGATAAAATCTGGTATTTATTTGTCTAGCCCATCACCACAGGATTTAGATCCCAGAATCAGCTGATATAATTAAATTTTATTACTCACATCTAATTCTACTTTCATGGGCCTGTCACATTAAAGCAGAAATAAACACTTTTCATGGTATGGGTTTTGTTGGGGTTTTTTAAATCCTATAATCTTTAAATAGGAAACTATCTTCAAATGAAAAGGTTGTAACTTCCAAGAAAGAACTTTTTAAAGAAGATGATATCTATTGCAAGAGCAAATCAGAAATCATTTGCTGCGAAACAGAATGACTAGTGGAGTTACCAAACTGAGCCCTCTGCCTGAGTAATCAGTTCTGTCCATATCCTCTGGCTAACATTAATTCACAGATCATAATGCAATATGTCTTTGGAACACAGTTCCATTTGTTCCATTTTTTTGATTGTTTCACAGTCAACAATGAAAATAGTGAAAATACGTCAAAAAAGTGAGTAAGTCAAAAGTGAAAATAGGTCAAAAGTGAAAAACAAAAAATAGGTTCACTATAAGTAACTGTTCTTCAGAAAGGAGAAAATATTGAGCATATTACATATAAAAACCTTTAAACTATTAGTTTTTCAATGACAACACTCATCCCGTTTCCTAACACAATTCAGTCTTCATAAAAGACTGCAGGGAAAACCTGATCCTTTATGTTCATACAGTGGTGATGCTCAAACACAGCAAGTATGAAAGGTGTAGACAGAAGTGTAAGATTATGCAAGCAACTCTGCAAATGGACTTTCTGTTCCCACATGAAGCTCATTAGAGCACATACTGAAATCTACTCACCCAGTACCAATTTTACTGCTGAAACATAATTCACTAAGAAGCATTAAATGAATAGGATAGGCATAAGAGGAAACAAACACCACAGTATCTAGCTCAAAGTATGTCGCAGGTGGACAAATTCTGGAGTTTCTGTTCCATGTTACCATTAAGTTCTACATTTCTTTTTGACAGAAGTTGAAGTAAAATGTCAAAACCTCACACGAGGTGAAATTTCTAAAAAAGTTCACTTAGAAATATTGGATATTATCTGTATTTTCATTTCAATAAATCAAAAAGACTCTTCTCACCAAAGCTTTCCATGATAAATCATACTATAAAAGTCAACATGATAAAGGCAGAACAAACAATTCAGATTTATCACAACACTCCATTAAGAAGCTACTCACAGTGACTGTGAGAATTGACAGCTCCTGCAACAACGTGACTTAATCTGATCTTTGCTTTTCAAAGAGAAAAGTTTTCAGAGGTCTTTGATACAACAACACACTCATATATCAAGATTCTTAAACATTCTCAGAAATCTCAAGGACTGATAAAACCTATAAAAGTATTTTTAGAAGTGTGTATTACTGTCTGCAGAACAATTTGTCTTCCTCTCTTTGTGGTTAGTTTTCCTAGATGCTCATAATTTTTCTTTTTTTCTCAAAAAACATTGCATGACAGCAGCTGCTTTCCTCCAGTCCCACGGAGCCCCACAGCACAGCTGGCAGACAGCACAGTTCAGGCAGTGGTTTCTGGGCTCCACACTGAGGTCCTATATGTCTTCTGGGAACTTTTACTGAGACTGTCAAGGGACTCTTGGGAACCCTTTGAGGAACACCAGGGTGCCTGTTTCTGCCAGGAAAGGTCATCTGTGGGAGGCTGTGACCACCCAGATACTCTCACAGCAGGAGGAGGCCAGAAGCCTGCAGAGCATCAATGTGATCAGGGAAAGGGTGGCTGGATCCTCCCTGAGATCTGTAGTTTCATAAGCTCCAACCCCAGCTGCACAGAGGGAGAGGTCAGCAGCACCTCTGCTTCTCGGATTGGGAAATGGAGACTACCACAATGGAAGCTTGTGAGTTGGCCAACCAGCTTTAGCCAACAAGTGGTCAGCTGGCTGTAAAGAGTGTTCAGATATGGAAACAGACTGTCCAGAGAGTCTTCGAAGACTCCCCCCTCAGAGATATTCAAAACCTAACTACTCATAGCCCTGGCCAACCTCCAGCTGACCCTAATCCGAGCAGGGTAGTTGAACTAGACAACTTCCTGAGGTGCCTTCCAACTTCAGCCACTCTGCATATCTGATGAAACTACTGTCAGGATACAATCATGCCTTTGTCATTGCGATAGTATTCCTCTGTGAGAAAGAAACCACATATGGTGTCAGATACTTTCCCAGTGCGCTTTTACTTAGCTTGCTATCACTCATCTCCATGTGAGTGCTGTCTCATTCTCTGTTATCCCGACCCTATTCACTGGCAGACAAAATATGTTTGATTTTTCTGAATTGATGAATTTTAAATGAGATGAAAATAGAATCCAATTTGAATAAAACAGAAAAAAATCATAAAAAGATTTAAAGTTATTTAAATAAATTCTAAAATCATTACATATGTAATTACTCTCAGGAAGTTAATCTGATATTAATAGGAACATCTAGTCTATGTTGCCTTTTGCCTAGAAATCTTGGACCAAATGATCCTTGGTGTCCTTTCCAACCTGGTATTCTATGATTCTATAACATCAACTTATCCAGCCTGATTTTTGTTTGGTTGGTATTTTGAGGGTTTTAAGATAAAAGGAAATGGCTTGACTAATATTTGCTTTCTTTCTGTAGTTTTTCTCTCCTTTTTTAATTTTTATACACATTGCATATGTTATGGGCCATTTGTGTTAAAAAAAAATCCTACGTTTTAAAGATGGGATTAATACAATATCTGAATTTTTACTTAAGAGACTATTGGACATCCTGCCCCATGCTGGAGGTGAAGAAGTAACACCAAGCAGTGTCATAGCTGTCACAGCAGAATGAAAGTTTAAACAAAGATAAGAAACAGCAGAAGAGAAAAAGACTTTACTGTCAGCAGAAAGGATGAAGTAAAGGGCTTGTGTAATGCTTATTCCTTCCCAGCAGTGTGCTAACAGTGCAAATTACAGCTCATCCTGTGATCTTTCAATTTAGACCTCTGCAGCCACTTTCCTGAACATACACAATAAATGTAATTAAGCACAAAAGGTGACTTTCCTCCAGAACATGGGAATGGCCATTCTGGGTCTAACAAAAAGTCCCTCTAGGCAAGAACTCTCATTCTGTTTGCTCGTCATCTCCTGCTGTTAGTAAAAGAACAAGATATTTATACATGATGCTTCACTCTAATATCCTCCTGATTCAGTCCTCATCTAAATTTAGACTATAAAAGAAAAATGTATTCATCTGAGAAAATCACTTTGGGAACCCCATTATACGGAACATGCATTTGGTGAAATTTGCCTGTCCCACTTTAAGCATCTCTATCAGGATGAGATGAATCGTGCTCTAAAAGTAGTTACTCTCCTTTAACTGTGGAGGGAACCAATCAAAATTAGCTCAGACATCATAATCTTTGTGAGAGACAGATGAAGTTATCAGAGATTAATCTCATTCAAAATACCTATAGTCAAGAGGTAGGGACTAGGGCTCAGACATGCACCTGTAACTGCTTCCAATGCTGAGATGGGTTCAGCAAAGGGGAATAGCAACAGCAAAAGAGTGTCAAGAAACAGCAACAGAAACAATATTCAGAGGCAGTAAAAGAAGCAGCAACAGGATAACAGACAAAACAAGTAGTATTTTTTTGAATGATCTAGTGAGCTGACTAGGAGCTAGGCAACGAGCATCTAGTGCAACATAAACAGGGAAGAATGGTTGTGGCTGCAACCACTTCAGTAAATCAGTTGAAGTACTCATTTGGGGATCATTGCTGCCATTTCTTCAAGATCTCCAGTCCTTCACACTTTTAACTCTAGCAGTTGCTTTTCCAAGATGGTATTGGAGTTCTGCTTTCTTTCCTTCAGACAAAGGGTGGAGTTTATCTTCTTTAAGGCCTTTATAAACGTTACCTGTGTGCCAGTGTTATTCTTTCTGAAGCACCCAGAAGGTGCAGTTTAGCATCTGGAATGGATTATGAGTTGCAGTTGTTTGAATTTTTTTTCAGTGGAGATCATTAGAAACTGAACCTAGCCTTTTCTTACTATTTAAACACATGTGACTCAGAGGGTTAGGTCCAACTGAGATTCACTACTGCTTCCATCAAGAAAATTGTACAAAACAGCAGCTTTACTCTGTACAGCATTTTTTCCTGCAAAAATTTCCTTCAAAATCAGAGGAGAATGATAAAATGATTTATCTTAATAAAACCCAACAAAATCGTTATAAAAAGCAAATCTAAGTAAGGACAAAGCTAAGGAAAGAATTCTAAGAATCAAAGCAAATTAAGGAAGAAAGAACAAATCTTGGTAGGTTAGTTCAAAACAAGCAAAAAGCAAAAAATGCATCCAGACAGTCACAGCACCAATATTTCACTTTAATTTACTTAGCAAAATAAGACCACAGCCTCCAGATGTTTTTCTCAGGTAGTATTTGAAATTCAAGCTGCCTTATGGCAAAATGAATTGGGTAAAAGAAAACTACTAAGGACAAAACACAAGTTGGTTATCTCAAGAAAAATGTAATGGGGCCAACCTCCTGTGACACCATAAAGCTGGATCTTACTTAAGCTGTTCTGCTTTCCAGGCTTAGAACTTTTTATCTGCTGGTCTTGAGGAAAAAACTTTTTTGCATGTTATATGCTTTATTATTTACCCAAAAGATAACTGTGTTTTCCTTCCAGCACTTTCTCTCCCACAGCTACCCCTTCTGCTGTTGAACTAGTTTACTCTACAATGGCTCTTCAGGTTACTTTTTGCTCAAGAAGGAAAAAAAAAATGACATTTGTTTCCCAGATTTCATCCTTCTGAAAGTGTTGCTACCATGCCTCTCTGCCCAATTCCATGTTCCTGGTACTGCTGCCAAAGGACCACCTAGGGGTTAGCATTGTTATTGCTTCTGCTAAGACTAGCTGTAAAGGTTTGGGGGTTTAATGATGCAGAATTGGGCTCTTGATCTTTTTCATCTTTCAGAATGAAATTCCCTGTGCAAAATCACACTGAAATGCAAAGTGCTATCAGAGTGCAGCCTGACACAGTACTTCCTGAGTAATGAATCTCAGGTGGAGAAAAGAAAAAAAAAGGATTTTTAAGTATTTTTTGTGCTGTAAGTGTACAAGAGTCTTTATTTAGGAAAATGAAATATGCCACATAGGCTCTATTACTATTTTTAGGATCAAAACAACTTCAAAGACCATCAAGTTCATCTGCAATGATAATATTTATTGTGGGTTTTCAAGAAAGGCCATGAACAAGTGCTCTGAACTTTAAAAGCTATCATGACAAATCATTTAAAGAAGAGATGCCAAGTGTTTTGACATCCAGGCCACATGGCGTTTACAAATAGAGACTGTGAGCCAGAGTGGAACTGCTCCCTTGGGTCTTTGTTTCCATGACCTACTGTGATCCTCTTGTTCAAGCGTACTGTACATTTCCTTCCTATGTGAAACACTACTATTTCCAGTTCATAGATTGATTTCAAAGGTCACTATCAAAGCACGTTCAAAACTTCACAGGCTTACTCAGATTCCCTTGAAATTTTCTGTGGCTTATGGCATAAGGTTAATGATCCTGAAATTGAGTCATTTGAACAAAGTGCTTCCAAAGGAACATGTTCTCCACCTGCTTCCAAAGTAGGCCAGTACAAGTTCAACAAATGACATTTTATCTTTACATGGAGCTTGAAAAATAGCACAGATCAACAGTGTTCCATATTTTTCAGAGAATAAAATATGCAATAACTGTTAGTCAGAATCTAATATTTTCTTAACAAAGGCCATGCTTGCATTTGCAAGAACTGTACCAAACAGGCCTGATACTTGTCTAGTTTCACACCTGGAACTTCCTCCAGAGGAATAGTTGTACATTTGATAGTGTCTTCATCTCCCATAGGTACTTTTAACCCATATTTTTCAGAGGCCATGGAGCAGAGCACTCTGCTCTAGAGCCACATGAATATCATTTTAGCATATTCAACAAATGTCAGTAAGAAAACATGAAATAAAGCAAACCCAATTCCCCACTTTATACACAGATTTCTGCCCTTTAACCCCAAATATTGGAGGAAGCACAGGGAGCACTGGTAAGACACCTCATCTTGAAGGACTCTCAGCACCAGTTACCTCCTGTCTAAAGCCTGGGACACAGGAAGGATTTTTCCAGTTTCATAAACTGCTGTTCACCAGCTGAGCTACAGTCATGAATCATGTTTATATTCTCAGTTTTTGGAAAACAAGATAATACATATTGATGAAGTAGATTGTAGCTATTCCACATTATCTCACATTTGCAAGGAGGTAAGAGCATGCATCCAGTCAGATATTGCTAATCCCTGATGCACAGTGACATGCTACATCACAGAGCCCATGACTCACATGTAGGGCAATCTTCTCCAAGCTACCACTCCCTATTTTCTGCAGCCACCCGGGGAAAATTCAGTGCACCACACTGCTTATGGATTATTCCCAATGACTCTTGTGGCTCTGTAACTCAAGGGCTTTGTCAAGTATCTGAACTCTCCACTGTGCAAATCACACAGCTGATTACTAAAGGTTTGTGGTTTGTTTTGTGACTACAATTAGCCAAATAATTTATGAATAATACTCAAAAAATGAACCAAGAGGTTTCTGAAAGAGGAGGAAATCTCTAGCTATCTACATTTCAAGTATCAGTGGGGCAGTTCTCCCTAAAATATAGTTTCTACATGTGTCTTTTCACTCCTTGTTATTCTTTTGCTCCCCAGACAGCATTTCTTCTGCACAAAGAAGACATTGATACAGTAATTCACAGTGGGCAATCAAGTGTTTAGACAATGTAATAAGTCATGCACGCTCATACTTCAGAAGATTAGATCTGACAAAATAAAAACATAGAATGTGAAATGAGATTCTGAATAACTGGATTTGTGCTTCAAACTGACTCATCAAAAAATAGTATTCTCAAAGTGGATTGAACACACCAGAACTGACTAAGAAACTGATTAGTCTTTTCAAAGACTGCTTTTTGTCAAAAAAAAAAAACCAAAACCCAAAAACCTCTTCATTTTAAGCCTTTAATTTAATGAAAGAAACAAGTGAAATAAAATCATGTTGTGCTTCTAATAATTTCATAATTGTCACAGTGACTTGTTTTGCCTTTGAGGAATTCTGCTTGCAAGTCAAATCATTTTCATCACAAAATCGAATATATTCTGATCTAAAACAGTTAAAGATTTAGAAGTGTTAGATTCACAGCAAAAGCTTTTCCTGCCCAGAAGAGATTACATTTTTAAATCTAACTCATGAAAACATTGAAAATTTTAAGGATAGTTTCAGAAGGATTCAGTTCTTTCAAAACTTGCTATGAGGTGGGAAAGTAATTTCCTTCCTATTCTTACTGTGTAACTGGGTTCGTATCATTCACGTTGCATTTCTACAATTACTCTATTAAGTGCAGGGCCTTGATTTTCCTTTTATGTTTCTTTTTGTAGTAGATTATTTGAAAGTGTGCACTTAATGGAGCTACTTTGTTTTCATTTCCATTTCTGTAAATGTAACCATCAGTTTCTGGGGAGATATTTTATTTGCTACTATAAACAAGATCAAAATCAAACTTCTTTCCAAGTCATGTTGTAACAAGTTGTATGAAAGTGGTTTATCAAACAGTTTCTAAATCACAGTAAATAATTTGAAGCTGCTTTAACAATGTTAAGACATTTGAAATTAGAGCAGCTGGCTGTAGTCCAAGCAAGGGTAGTGAAAAGCTCAGACTTTCAGCCTGCTTAAGGATTTCATTAACAAGAATCTTGGTTCATTTTATATTGTCTGAAGTTTCACATTTGAATTTAAGTTCAAGTAAACATAAGTGTTTTCTGGCGATAGACTGGTCATTAGTGATGAGCTGAAACTGGTTTAAACCAAAGTTTAAAACAGGTTTAAACCTTAAAATAGGTCTCTTTAATCTTTGTATAAATCACATTGGAATAATCCAGAGTTTTTGATTCAAACAAACTTCAGTTCTGCCTCTGCACACAAACTGTAAAAAGCATTGGATTCACTGGTCATGCCACTGCTACTATTTTTTTTCCCATCTAGTGAAATTACTGCTTAACCTGATACGAGAAACTCACCTCTGGCTTTTGTCTTTTGTTATAAAACCTGTTTCAAGAAGGAGTTTCACTATTCTTCAGACAAAAAGAGGAGAAAAATATGTTATACTTACTTTCCAACTACAGAAATACAGTATAGCTGTAAATCTATTGTCTACAATGCTCTGTTGTATAAGTCCTGTGTCACGGAAGAAAACTGGACCAGAAAAATTCTGATCACACAGTTACTCTTTTAAGAATTTATACCATGCAGAGTGCTTTCTTCTTGCCTTAAAACTGCAAGCAGCCTTTTTATTCAAAACTCTCATGAAGTCATTTCAAAAAAACCCTGTAAATGGGTTACTGTAGAACAACCAGCTCTCAGAAGCAGAGTGTGATGCAGCACATAACTGATCCCCTTCTGGGACTCCTGTATTCTGCGAGGTTAGAATGATGCTTTTCCACTCTCAGAACACATTGTCAACATTTCCTGGGATTAGCCCCAAACTGGTAGATTATTTTCACTTTCCATAATACAGATTCCAAAAGATAACTAGAAAATCTGGAGGGATGCTCTCTAAGTTCAGTGTACTATAAAGATGGTTCATGGGAAGCAAAAGCTATATCCATATCTATCTAATGAGCCATCTAACTATTTAAATTATATATTTAGGCATTTACCCAAAGGAAGGTCTCCTTAAGTACATTTTCAAGAAATGATGCTGCAATGTTAAAGTAATAAATTAGTAGTAAGGGTATAAAATGAATTTGAGTAATAATTGAATGTGTGGCATTATTAATTTTAGTATGTTTAATATTGTCTGATATCTCCACTGCATGACTCAGCAGAGACAAAAGAAATATGTAGTGCAGGCACACAGGAAGTGAGTGGTCTGACCACGGAGCTTTAGTGCAAAAGTACATGCAAGAAATCCAACTTTTAAATGTGAAAAGGAAAACTTTCATCTCCCACCTTAAAAATCTCTGAAAGACAAGCATATTTTCTATCCTTCTTGATGATGAACAAAGAGGGCATCAGCAAAGGGTCATCACACAGTTTTGTTTTGTTTTCTTTTATGAAGACTGACCCTTTCTTTAGTTTTGAGAAGAAAAAGATGTGGGCACGCTTCTTTCCAGAGACATCTTGTCCTGCAGTTGTCAGTCAGACCGAGGCTCTTGGGCTGAGCACAGCTGAATGCTCACTCCTGCCCTCCTCTTGTTCCTGCTTTGAGCCTTCTCCCTGGTGGGCACAGGGGCTGGGGATGCTTCATGCACTGGATCCTATCCGAAGACTTCCCCTACATTAAAAAGCAGTGCAGTGCAATGGAAGTGGGATGGTACTGACTGCCCAACAGATACACACTGGGAGATTTAACTTCAGACTGGAGCTAGTCTGGCCCTGGGAATTTAGCATCCCTTAGCAAGCAGAGTGCATTGGATGAGAGCCTAAACTCATCATGAGACCCTAAACAATCTCGCAGTTTAAGTTTCTCCAAAAAGAATTCAGTCTGTATGCTGTGAGACCAAACCACAATATAAACTGATGCAGAGTAGGTGCAGTAAGACTGGGATTCATTCTGGACTGTACTGCTGACCTAAATTACTTTGCTAGCATAAATGCACTCAAAGATGCCTTACTCTCCTGCACCAGAGACAGACTTGGTGCTGAGCACAACATTACTAATTCAAAGGCAGAATACAGCAGCATGAAATCAGTCGTATGTGTGGATCAGAAATCTTATAACAGTCAGCTCACAGAAGTTTACCAAAAAAAGGTCACCTTTGGCTTTAGGATCGTCAGTCAAAATGGCCCAGTACTTTTTATTAGACTGCCACACCAGCCAGTTACAGTGATTGCTTGACATTATGTGTTGCAAAACATGGTTATACTCTTTACAGGCCAGGCGCAATCCATCTGGCAGAAGCAAGATTATATCAACAAAAATAATTCAGCTCAGTGGTCATCAAAAGCTTTTAGTGTCCAACACCACCATGCAGCAGTGAGTGTTTAAGCAATCTGCTGACTGTGCCCTACTTTTTAATTTTTCCTGTGTTACCTTTACTTTGGAAGGCAGTTTCCAGTGTTCACCAGTGAAGGCCATCACTTGCTATTACTATTTAGAAATTAAATCCTTTTTTGATGACTCAGCCTGCTGGAAAAAGCCAGCTTTTGCTTTCCTACTGCACCATCAAATGAACTAAGTTAACTTCCAGAAAGGACACGGGGCTCACTCTCCTGCATATTTCAGCTGCTGGCTGTCATCTGAGACTTGCAAGTGTTCAGTTTGTCAGACAATTTTGGCTTCTCAGGAGCCTCAAAATATATATCTTTTTTAAAAGCTATACAGTGCCTCCACTCTAAACAGAAATATAGAGAGCTGAATACTCCAGCTACAACATCAGAGCATAGAGGGTGAAGAAAGACAGAAGTTTATTTGCCCTCCAAAAGAAGCCAGTGGCAGGTATATTTGAACAAGTACACACCTACCAGGAGGATATAACAGTGAAGGTCTGCTGTGCTCAGGCATCACTTGCTATTAATACTGGCTCTTGGAATATGTGTTTAGCTTGATCACAATATTACACTAATGCTGCAATGACTGGCTATACTTACACCCAGTCTGTACCAGCTCATACTAAGCCAAACTCGTGTGCCTCTACACCCTGCCTTTCCATCCTCCTGGCACCAGAGTGAGCCTGAGCTGAGCTCTGACTGCTCTCCTGGGTGGAGATACACTCTAGCCACTCCCAGGCCAAGAGGCACAGAGCTGGCTCAGCTCCTGGCAAGATTCACACTGAGCGTGACTGCAGTGACTGCAAGTGGACCTCTGCTGAGCTACAGCCCACTTGGGCTGTGATTCACACACACTCATCGGTCAGCAAAGGAAGTGCAATCATACACCTCTGCCTGAAGAGGACCGAATCTGTTGAAGTATAGCCCTGTATACTGTCAACAGCTAGAATTTGACCATGGGCCCTCTGGAATTTCTCTTGGCCTCTGATATGAAGATCTCATGTCAGCAGTACTCACACAAAGCTGAAATTTTCCAGCTGCCCACTGTACACCCTTTTTCATTGCCAAAGCTAGCAACATGTGATAGATGCATACACATACAAATGCAGTCATTAAAAGCCTGCTCCCACTGAAACTGATGAAAGTTAGCTTAATTTGCACCAGTAGAGGCTGTACTCAGTTCTTTATCAGAGAACATAGAAGGAGTGAACACAAAAGAAATACAGTATGATTGCTAATGTACCTAGGACTGGAAGCAATAGTAAATCACAAGCCATATGATACCACTTACAGCTAGACAATCACTACACACTGAGGACCCCAAAACTCAATATAGCATTGCAGCAATGAGATTTCGTGCACACCCCCTCTGAGTCCCATTTGACACACTGACAGTAAATATCAAGCCAATATGCTTGTGCATGTATGTATCCATTAATGCAGTTAAAAAGCTTCAGAATGAACGCCTGATAACAGGTTTAGTACTTTAAATTAGCTTACAGGAAACACCAGCTGGTAAAGCTAAGGCATTATTTCAGGTTTGTTATTTTAAATAAGGTCGATAATAATTATGTTTGCTTTTTGCCGGTCTATTCAAGGCTACAGATTTGCTGCACACCAGTACTATTGTTCCTAAAGCAGGCAGTTGACCTTCTGTTGGTGGGTTGGAGACAAATGAAAAGACTATGTCAGGAGGGAAGCTTTTAGTCTTTGGGGCATTGAGACATACAGCAGTAGTAGGGCTGACCTTACAGTCAGTTGGTTGTTGAAACAGCTAAAAACAAAGCCAGCACTCAGTAACATTTGAATCACAGCTTGCAGTGTTCCTCCAAGTTATCCCTCTATCAATCCACCTTTAGTTACAGATCCAATTCAAACACCCATAGGAATCCACCCTCAGAAGGATCCCATCCAGATGAGCATAGGTTGATTGTCCCAGAGTTTTTATACTGGTGTGGAATAAAGTAGGCAGCCCTTTCCCAGCTCCAGCTGGTATTCTGACAGCTTCATTGTGTCCATGTGCCTGTTGTCCCATCACCGCTGAAGGTGACTCTGCATCTTCCCTCAGAGGAGGGGCTCATGTGAATGGTCCTAGTCTATTTGGTCAGAATAATCCAGACCCTTTTTTACACTGGCTATGAGTTTTTTCTTGAAGCAAAGTGCAGGAGGCAGAGATCAACTCTGATGAACAGATGAGCTCTGCAGGAAAATCTGTAGGCACAGTAACCTTCAGCAGAAGGACAGGCATGCCATCAAGCCATGAAGCTGTCTGCTGACTGGACATCTCCCAAAAGCCTTGTATTCTCTTCCTGTAGGTGTTGCTGTTCTGGTATAAAATTCTTTTACTTAGAGGTTTATTGTTTCCATGTTGGGGAAGACTACTACTTAAATTTGCTTGTATAATTCAAGTGAGGCAAATAATTGAAGTGCAGGCAAGTTCTCAGCAACCACTACCTCTTCTCTGAATAACAAGTGAACAGGAGAGGTAAGTGCTCTCCAGCTTCCTAGGCTACGGTGTCAATGGATGGACAGATATCAAAATGGAATATCTGTAATGGAACACATATTCTTGTTTTATATATTTTAGTACTTGGCAGACACAAATTACTTCTACCATATATGAATTTATTAATATTCATTGCCAATTATTTACAATAAAATCTTGGATATGAAATCTAAGCATATAGAAAATCAGAAGGTAAACAAAATCATATGTCTCTGCTTATTTCTGCTTTTCTTCTACACTTTTCCTTCTTCATGTTCACCATTTGATTCTCAGGATACAAAGGCAGCTTTTAGTGTTGCGTGCTTTGAAAGAGTTGTAAAATATGGAGCAAGTAATTTCTACCTGAGATGAGTTAATAATAGTAATAAAACAAGAACCTACACATTTCTCAGCTGAAGATCTCAAAGTGCTCAGATTAATACATAAAGCTTCAGAGACCTTTAGGAAAAAAAAGTTATAGCTAGGAAAATTGAAGTATGAAAAGTTGGTATGATTAAAGCACAGCACTGAGTAACCTGAAAAACTCCTGGTTCCTATCAACTTTTATAGCTTTCAAGGGCAAGACTGTATGGAGTTAGGTTTGAAAGGTACAACCCAAAGTTAAGACAACTATTTAACAAAAAAGTCCTACGGAATTCCATAATTTCTATCATCAGGGAACAACAAGCTTCTCTTTTATTTCTGCAGCACAATCTGTTCATTCTTCTTTCCCCATTATCCACTTGGCAAATATAACGTTGAGACACTGCATCTGTTGTCTAATTTAGTCGGTACCACTGAAAAGTAAGGGGTGCCTCAAAAATGCTTGGTAGTGTTAGGAAAATATGCTGAGCTGGTGTTTTGGGGTTTTTTTTTGCCATCAATAAATTCAGTGACATTTTATGCTCTTCAAGTTCCCTATTTAGAGACACTGTGAGCTTGTCTTTATGCATTACACCTCCTGACTAGGAAGGATGCAGTTGCAACCCCTTAGTCTCAATGTTTTAGTCTGAACTGCAGAGCAATATCAGTTTTCCATCCCTGATGACCAACCATTTGGCTGAGTCCTGTTTGACCATGTGCTCTACTGCCTCCTTTTCTGTAACGCAGATACTGTAGGAATTGTCTGCTCAAAGTTGTAGGTTTCAGCTCATTATATTATGGAAACAATTTGAATAGATTGAAACCATAGGATTCCTTGGAATTCCATCAATTTTTTTATATTGCTTGCCAAGGGAAAATTATTACAGGTATCACAAAAAGAAGACAGAGGCTTAGAGAAGATTTCTCTTTCATAGAGGTTTCTATTGTTTCTAAGTGAATCTAAGTGAACTTAGATTTTTTTCTCTAAGATATTCAGTGTTATTCCTTAGGCCAGTTACAATGAAAAATACTGCCAGTCCTTACATGTTTCCTAACGAGATGTGTTCTCTTCCCAATGTTTTGTAAATGCATAGATTTTACAACGCTTTCCGAGCAAGGATCATGGGGGACATGTGTGTAATTAAACTCTACTTAAAACTTTTAAAAAGTGGAGCAAGGTATTCAGTGATAAAATGGATATTGCTTGACAATGTCACTGATATGACAGATGAAATGTCACTGCTTGACAGTCCTGGATATAGAGTCAGTCCTAAAATGGTTCTCTGTTTAATTATGTACTTGGAAGAAAAAGTTAACTGTATCCTGTTGCTGATTTGCAACATGGAAATTAGTGAGCCTCAATTGGCTGAGAACTAGTCTTATCATTAATGTTCTTTATGCTAACTCTCGATTTTAACAAAATCAGACTTACTCCTGTTGCTGACCAAATCATCCTTGGTTGTGACACCGTAGACTTCGCAAAATTATGCAAGTAGAAATATTGTCATAAAATACAGGCAAATTCCATTAGCACCTTCTGAAAAAGCAGATAGAAAACAAGGAAAGTGAGATACAATCCTGATAATACGTGTCGTATGTGGGCAAGAATATTTAGGTTTCTATGTTTTTAAAATATTACAAGAGTTCTGAGATGTGATTGCAGTCCACCAAAAGCAAGGTAAGATCCAAGACAAGTGAGAATAAAATTCAAGCAGACCAGCATAAAAATCACCTGTTCTGCAAAATTCTGGGAATAGATGAGTAAAACTGATACAATTATTAATTTTAAAAATATAGTAAAGAAAAGCTGAAGTTCGCTTTTGTAACACAGGCACAATTCAATGAACATACAACATGGATCAACAATGGCAGTAGTTTCATTGGTGCTTCACAGAGCAGCTCATAACACTCGTCAAACTTTAAGGATTTAAGATTATACTAAGGAATTTCCAGCACTTCCGACAAAATGTTCACAGAAAACAATCTCTGCTAAAATGTATCTTCACTGTTTGACTGTTGTTGCCACTGAATATATGTATATATCTATGAGTTAGAGTTTGCTGTGATGGGAGACTGATAAATCACACTTCAAAACAAAAGGGGTTCTGGATTGACATTTGTCAAAAATACACATTGCTATAGAGTATCATGAAGCTGAAGCCACATAGTCAGTGCTGGTGGCTATGGCCCTCAATGGTCTTAGTTACCCACATGGAGGCAATCCAGACTGTGAGCTCTTTTACAAGGGAAGCTGGACTTGATGCAGATCTCATCTTTCCCTGTCCCAATGTACCCAATCTCAGATCTCCTTTCATATGTCTTCAATCTCCATATGATTCTCAGTCCTTTACCTTCTCTGAGTCCTGAACTACAGGCTGGGCAATGCTTAGGCAGGGTTATTTTCCAGGCTGTAGCATGTACCTTCTTGTGTCACTTGGCTTTTTTGCTTTCTCGCTTAACTGCACCTTCTTGTCTTAAATCAAAGCAGTCTTGCCAGCTCTTTACCAGTAAGTGACCACCACCTAGTAGCTCATAGTTCTTTGACCTCTCTCTGCAAGCTGTGCCCATACTTCGGAGGCTTTCACTGTTATCTCATGTTTTAACTTCACATCTTAACTGGAAACACCTGGTACCAAGTTCCAGTTCACTAAGCAAGGTCTCACAGCAATTTGGTACCAGACTGAGGCTCGTGTAGTTAGCAAAAGGCATAGTTAGCATAAAAACCAGTATAACGCATATGTCCTGCTACTGGCTACAACATTATTTGTACTGACACTGTGTACAGAATGTTTATACATTGGTTACCGGTTATGCTATATTAGTGTGCTTATGTCTGGGTTCAAAGCAAACTGATATTAATTAAATCCTCTCAGCCTCTTTCCACTTTAAAGGTACAAAAGACCTGTGCTTGGACTTCACTGCTGAGGTTGAACCATGGACAGCCAGCAGGTCTGGTCCTGCTGCTTTCCATTCAGTGGTTCTTCAGACAACATTATTAGTTCAGAATTAAGTGCTTGCGCCCAGTAGGTGGGAAACAAAGGAAGATACTTGTGGAGCATATGTTTCACTTTAAGAAGTACAAGCTGTTAGCAGTCTTGCTGACAGTATCCAAACTAGTAAGCAAATGGACTTCAGGTCAGCAGTTGACTCCAGCAAACAGGCCCAGGAAGGGTGGGCCATGGTAGATATGTGAAACAGCCACTGCCTGTGCTGATGAAATTTTTTTTTTTTTTGCACAAATCTAAATTGTTTTCAAACAAACTTACCTCTTCTTATTATCAAAACCCCAACAATTTACTTTGGAGGAGAAGATTTTGCTTAAGAAGAAACTATTAAAGCAATTTTATAGTCTTTATAGTAAGAGATATGATGAAAACCAGGATTCCTCCTCTCTCTAAGGAGTCCCCATCTGCCAGACCTGGGAGTGAAACTTCCTCTTGTTTGTTCGGTCTGTCTCTGGCCTCTTGAATCTTTCCTTCCTCTCTGAACAGTGGCCCAGCCATTTCAGATCAAGGGGTTTTGCTGAAGAAATGAAGGGATGGGACTAGATGTCCCTCAGAGTGACTCAGAAGTTCAGCAGAATATTGTTCTACATAGCAACCTTATGAAGAATGTGAATAAATATTATCAGGAAATAGTGTACATCCACAAGATCTTTACTGAGGGAATGGCTGATTAATGAGAAGAATCATTATAACAGCATTAAATATAACAATCATAACAATTACATTTTTATCTTGCCAGATGCCAGATTTGTATCATTGGTGCGCACATGCATAGAGGTGTTTACATCTAATTCTTTGTGTGTGTGGTTGAATTTTACATTATGTCAGTATTGTTCAAACATTTACACAAGAGATTACATTTTTCCCACAGCATGTCTCCATTTCCTGTTTGAAATCCAGTAACCTCAAATACTGAGAAACTCTTTAAATAGCTTGTGGCCAGTGACACAAGCTCATTTTTTTATTTGAATGAGAAAAGGATAACTAACGAAGACCATCTACTTATGCAGTATGAATCACTGGGGCAAAAATGTTCCAATTTAACAGCAATACAAAAAGAAGTGATTCAGGTGTCCTGTTAAGAAAGTAACACCCTTTTTTATTGTAATGAAAAATGTGTAGTTTCATAATCTTATTCCAGTATGTCAAAATCTAACCTCAGTTTTCTTCATCCAGTCTCTGTTAGATACTGGTGTCCAAGATCTCTGGCCAGTACATGGCTTTCTTTTTTTTTTTTCATTCCAATTAAAAAAAATCATTTCAATTTTTACAGCTTCCTTTCCTTTATGCATAAAATTAATAACAATTTCTGCACTAGTGTCTACCTATAGCATTGAGTTCTCATATTTGACATTATTATCAAACAAATGGAAAGCAGCATCCCAACTTGCCACTCAACCACACTAATCTTATATCAATGTCTCTTCTCGGAAACTGATGGTGTGACACCAGTGTAAGATCAGGATCAGCTTCTCTCATTTCATATGCTTAAAGCTAATGACAATAGAAAATGACAAAACTGATCACCTGCATTTCTACCACTAGGTCTGTGCTAGGGAGGAAATTGGTGCCACCAGCACCCATGGAGAATGAAAAAATGCTAGGAAACTGTTACATCAGTACTGAATACAGCAATGTGATTTCTGGCCTGACTCTCCACTGCTCAAATAATGATGAAATCACAACAGTAGAGGGTTTTTTTATGAAAATACCAGTAGCCAGGTGAACCAGCCACACATACTGATCTTCCTGTGCACCCATGGGTATCAGACACAGGGAAAAATTTACCGTAAAGCTAAAGAATGATGAGGAAATGGAACAGGCACATGTTCAACAATGCTGCAGTTTGCCTGAAGGGGAACATTGCCCCTACAAGAGTAAAAAGGAATAGGAAGTATGTCCTTTAGTCAATAACTGCTCTAAGTTCAGCTGCGGTTAAGGTATACCAGCATACCAACAAGGGAAAGATGTGACCAGAAAAAAGGAAAAATGTGCTGTGTGTAGTAAAACCATAGCAAAATTCCTCATTAATGCTCCAGTGATAAAGGCATGACAGTGAATCTGGAAAACAAAACTCCTGACTCCTTATTGTTACCAAAAGTTTCTTATGAGATAGTTGATAAGGGCCATAGTCAAACAGCTGTTTGGCTCCAGCTGGCATGGTGGCCTTCACAGACATCCAGTAGATAATATCAAGATCAGATATCTTAAAGGAATTTAAGCTTTCTAAACCCTTGTGTTTGTTTGCTTTTTCTTGTGATTCAACTTTCCAGTTGGTAAATTGTAGACAACAGCATTTCTCTGTTTTACATGTAAGGAAGAACATGCTAAAAACTGCAAGGCATTCAGATGTTACCCTTGTCAGGAGGGCCATATAAATACCTATAAAACAAAAGTAGCATTCCCAATACTAATACTGACTTAGTAGTTTGATTCCCTGTTTTGTTCTTCTGCATTAAAAATCTCCCACCCTTCCCCAAGAAAGAAAAAAAGCAGCATTTAAAAAATAGTATTAAATACCAAGTGCTAATGTTTATTGTCCTCGCATCAATATTTTTCTATTTGTGATGGAAATAGTACTATCAACTTGTTATATTTTATCTGTATAGTATATCCTCTCTGTGTTTGCATATATACATATATATAAATATATATATACATGCACATATATATACATATATTTTGCAAAGATTTCTGTCTTCAAGATTCAAAGCAATGCTGCATACAAGTTTACTCAGCTTATACTCACTGGTAGTAAAGCCTTAAAGCATAACAAGATGTGAATATAAATAAATTAAAGATGTCCTTCTGGAACAACTTTTTCTTAAAACCTGAATTACAGTCCAACATTTGCTCAGGAGGAATCAAAGACATCTGTTAAGAACCACTGGTTTTGTGTTGCTTCCAGCCTTATGTGTGCTACTGTTCTGGGCAGAAAAAAAAAGAGAGCATAACAGTTCTATGAATCATAAAATAATTTACTCTAATTCAGAGTCAGTATCACTATGTAGAGTAAAAAATTACCCAGATTACTGGGTATCAGTCTTCATAAAATGACAGTATCGCTACTCTTGTCAGGAAGTGAAAGCAAAGAATAATGCTCTGTAGTACTAATTTGGTATATTCAGGAACTACTTAGCAAGAAATGGGGACTTATTAAGGCATTGACCAAATTTATAAGTGCAGTATTCAATAATTATGATAAAATACGATAGTAGTCAATCCAATACCTTTGATGAGAGAAGAGATTCAGAGCAGCCCTGCTGAGAAGGACTTGGGGGTGTTGGTCGATGAGAAAATGAACATGAGCCGACAGTGTGCGCTTGCAGCCCAGAAAGCCAGCCGTATCATGGGCTGCATCAAAAGGAGCATGACCAGCAGGTCGAAGGAGGTGATCCTGCCCCTCTACTCTGCTCTCGTGAGACCTCACCTGGAGTATTGTGTGCAGTTCTGGTGTCCTCAACATAAACAGGACATGGAACTGTTGGAACAAGTCCAGAGGACGGCCACAAGGATGGTCAGGGGACTGGAGCACCTCCTGTATGAAGACAGGCTGAGAAAGTTGGGGCTGTTCAGCCTGGAGAAGAGAAGGCTGCGTGGAGACCTCATAGCAGCCTTCTAATATCTGAAGGGGGACTATAGGGATGCTGGGGAGGGACTCTTCATTAGGGACTGTAGTGATAGGACAAGAGTAATGGGTTCAAACTTAAACAGGGGAAGTTTAGATTGGATATAAGGAGGAAATTCTTTCCTGTTAGGGTGGTGAAGCACTGGAATAGGTTGCCTAGGGAGGTTGTGAATGCTCCATCCCTGGCAGTGTTCACGGCCAGGTTGGACAAGGCCTTGGGTGATATGGTTTAGAGCGAGGTGTCCCTGCCCATGGCAGGGGGGTTGGAACTTGATGATCTTAAGGTCCTTTCCACCCTAACTATTCTGTGATTTGTAAAGTAAAATTTATAGAAGAGTGAGATCACCTGAGTTACTCAAGAGGAGTATTTAGAACATGAATGTGATGAAGGTGGTCTTTTAAAAGTTAAAAGCAAGTGAATAGTAGAGTGAACACAATGGATATTGTTGGAGAGAAAATCAAATTTTATCAGAGCACAAAAAAAATATCAACACATTATCAGTAATCAAATCCTAAAATTTCCACAAGTCCAGACACTCTTTTCTAAACCTTTGGCAGCTTGGCCAGTAACACTAAGAACACCAAGAGCTGATCTTTCCTCTCGATTTTTTCAAGACTTAAAACCACCTCTTTTTAACTTCCTTTATGGTAAGAACGAGGAAGCAAGGGATAGGATTCCCTAAACATTATTCTCTTTTCTTTTCACACCATAGGAAGACTGTGACAGGAGCACTAAGAACTATGCACTTAGATTTCTGTAAACCATACAACATTCAGAATCACGTCCTCTGTATTTCTGAGGCACACATTATCAAACCACTACAGTAGAAAATCTATCCAGTACTGAGGCTACTCTCAGATGTTTCCTCCACCTATTTCACACTGCAATGTTAGGCAGGGCAAAAGCTGACTATCTCACATTTATTTTCATGGAAATTTTACTTAAAGCCCTGTCATTGGACATCCTATTGGTCTAAATGTGCTACTGATATATTTACCGGGCAGCTGGTACTCTGTCTGTTCAAGATCTGGCTTGTATTCTTACATAAGGGATCGGTATTTCAATTTCAGTTGAGCCAGTTCAGTTTACTGTGTTTATCACTGCTCTACCTTTACATAAATTACAAGGCTGAATGAAATCACTCATACAGGAAGCAACCAAAAGCTAAACATTGTCTGTCTGCACTGAATATAATTTACATTGTCCCATTCTGCAGCAACAGAAAAGTAATCCAATGGTGTAGTGACTTTTCGCTAAACTGTTTGAATGTCAAGGCCCGCAGAGAGTTAATCATCAAGGATGTGACAAAGATCTGTGTTCTTGTTGATGTGGGGGCCTAAGTAACTTGAATCCATAAGAACCTGGACAGTCACTGCCTCTGGATACAACTCACAGTGCTCCTGAATGGTCTCATCCATGCTTGGTGATTCTTCTTACTGACTACTGTATCTTGGGTTGATTTGATAACAAAATGCCTGACCCTGTACAAAGGCCAGAAGGGATAAACAAATATATCCCTACCCGAATTTACCGCTATGAGCAGAAGTAAGGACCTGCACAGGTGGATCCTTTTACAGGTTCCACATGCAATGAAACGAACATTACTGAACTTTATTAAAGCAACCAGTAAGCAGTACCATTCCTAGACTGAATGCATGTGGTTTTGTAGTCCATCTGTGTTATACATAGCTATCATGAGGCTGAAGCAGTTTACATAAATTGTTTATGTTTAGATTAAGTTAAAGAGCCCTTCTGCATTCCTTGTCTAAGTCTCTGTAGATGGCTGCCTGTTTTGCTAAGATACTGTCTCTCCTCACAAATAACATCTTATACTGGTGAAATTTTAAATGAAGATTTTCTTCTGTGACTACCATGTCTCAGCTTGCCTTATGAATGTACTCATTGCAAAACCTGGCTTAGAGGACTTTGTTCCTCTCACTTCCTACAGAAATCCCTTTGCCTTTCAATATTTTTGTAGCAAATATTATCTTCAACAAAGCAGGACCCCGTATAAATAATTAAATAATGTGTCATAAATTTATTCAGGATGTTTACAATAATCTCTTGTATTCTTTCTCATTTTCTTTTGTTTATTTCTTGCAGAATGTCACCCCACTCCTCTTTACTTGTCTAGGCTGTTTTCTACTGTCTGATTCACCACACTTCTGGATTTAGTGTGTGGGAATAGTGATCATGTACTTTTCCAGCCACACAGACCTATACTGGCTTAAACCAGAGAATCAAAATAGTTATTGTTATCACTGCCATACACAGCAGATATTGAAAGCAGGAGCAATCTCTTGGGTAACTGAATAAAAGCTGAAACAGAAGCTTTAATGAAATATGAAATGTTGCCTTTGGGTACATCATCACGTTTAATCATGCACCTAGTGGAAAATGTAAGCTTGATCCATCTCAGGCTGGAGAGTGCAGCCTGCTTTCTGAAGCTTTCCAAACACTATTTTCAACTTGTAAAAAAGAGGATGCTATCTGGAAAACAACACATGAGCTAGTTGCCTATGGTTGAAAAGACTATTTAAGTACCCAAATCAGGGACAGGGTTTCAAGATGTGATTCCCAGTTGGTCTCACATGAGAGAAAGAGAAATACTCAAGTCTTTCCCCTTTTTACCTCCATTTTCAACAACCCTTCCTCCTGGCAGGTCTAACTATATTGTTGAGAGACACCCCTCTCCAAATACATAGGAGGGGAGAAAGCGCCAAGATTGGGCTGGGGATGTGCAGTAAGAGCCCCTCATGTTCCTAAGATTGTCTCATACACTGCAGAGGCTAAGGAAAAGTAGAGCTGGTCTCAAAGATCAGCTCATTGACTGCCCTGAAAGGATGATTTATTCCTGAATCTGCCTTTGAATGCCAGTTTGATTATGCATAACTAACTTAAGATTTTCATGAGGTGTAACTAAACTGCATGTTTCTTGTTTTCTGTATACGCAACAAGCAGCTCCAGGGCCTATTTTTCTGAAGCACTAACTGATTCCATCTGTGCTATATAATAAAAGATACTTCAAAAAGGCTTAATCCTTAGTAGACATCTTCATAAGCCTCAGCTAGCAAGATGCATAATGGAGATAAAAACAGCCCTTCATCTCACAGTGTGCTTGTGAAGCTATGTAAGTATGTGTGCAGTTCTGGTGTCCTCAACATAAAAAGGACATGGAACTGTTGGAACAAGTCCAGAGGAGGGCCTCAAGGATGATCAGGGACATCATGAAGACAGGCTGAGAAAGTTGGGGCTGTTCAGCCTGGAGAAGAGAAGGCTGCGTGGACACCTCATACCAGCCTTCCAGTATCTAAAGGGGGCCTGTAGGGATGCTGGGGAGGGAGTCTTCATCAGGGACTGTAGTGACAGGACAAGGGGTGACGGGTTAAAACTTAAACAGGGGAAGTTTAGATTGGATACAAGGAGGAAGTTCTTTACTGTTAGGGTGGTGAGGCACTGGAATAGGTTGCTCAAGGAAGTTGTGACTGCTCCATCCCTGTCAGTGTTCAAGTCTAGGCTGGACAGAGCCTTGGGTGACATGGTTTAGTGTGAGGTGTCCCTGCACAGCAGGGGGATTGGAACTAGATGATCTTAAGGTCCTTTCCAACCCTAACTATTCTATGATTCTATGTTAAAAAGTCATATTCTGTATGATAACTGACATGGAAATGCTACAAAGAAATTATTAGTATTGTTGTCAGTGGAGTGTATAGTAAATAAAAGTCCAGGCCATAGCTTGGACAATGAGCATAAAACAAAATACTGCTAGGTAACACGGTCAGTCCAACCTGTGCACTGAATGAGGCGGTGATTTCTGTAAAGAGAATATGTGACCATGTCATGAAACATTTAGTCATGTACACATGTATTTTCAAGTTCTTTGCTCTGTAACTTCCTCTTTGATCATTCAATAAAAATATCTCTATACACACTCATGCATAACTATATAAAGTTTGTACCTATATATGTATACGTACACACACATATGTATCTATACATATATATAGGAACACTTCACAAAATCTTTGCATTAATGACTTTTAACATTAAAAACTACATCCTCTTTTTCCTGTCCTGTAACACGGCTATTAGTATATTAAAAGCTTACTCTCCTGGAGCTCCGGTACATTCAGCAGCATTTCTGCATTTTGCATCAGCCCTGCTTCTTTTCAGGGCATTTCTGAAAGCATTTCTTTTCTTTTTCCCAATAACATTTTAATAGTCAAATGTTCAAGAATGAACCTGACAATTTTGCTGTTTAATGACACATAACATATTGAGATAATCTTTTACTAAGGCAGTGTTGAAACCAAACTTGAATTATATGAATTTGTGTAGTATTTTTAAATACAATTAAAATTATATTCTATTTTTTAGCTTACTTGCCTAGGGACCTACTGCTTTTAAGTTTCACCAATCCTTCCATTGATGTTGCATTGCTCATTTGACTTAGGAATGACTCACATATGGTATCTTCATGTTATCACTGGCATTTCAACAAACCAAAGTTAGTTGGGAAGTCTTTAACAAAATCCTCTGTTCACATGATCCTACTGTCTGGGAAGGTTCTGGGCTGTGATGACAGGTTTTGTTCAAGTAAATAAGTGAACATATAAAAGCTTTTATTCACGGCAGGCTTAAATGTGGTGGACAGGGCAGAACAATCCCTCAGGGGAAAATGAGAGTGGCAGGAAACTCCCTCCCATTTGTGTAAAAGTCAAATGAGAACTCATGAGGAATATTTTCCCAGCCTCAATAATCTTTAAAATGGTAACTTGCTTATCATACACTGTAAAAAAAAACCATAACAGGATATCATTTAGCTCAGAATCTGCATAACTGACACTACTCTATTGTTTAGTCATCTTCATGGCAATGTGTTCTTGCTAGCTAAGCTTTGCTGACAATGACAAAATTTGGTTCTCTTTCCTGAAACTCTGTAAAAACTTCAGTTTAGAAATCAAAACAACATACTGCATCTAGCCACAGCTACAAAAAATACATCTCCTGCCTTTTTTCCATGCCTGCAGTGGCATCCTGTCCATTTTTGCAACAGATTCAAACTTCTTGTCCTTACTTTCTTAATTCTTCAAGGATGGTACTGTCCATACTCTAGTCTCCAGTTCTGCTTCATCCTCCACCTGTCTCATGTCTACCTTCTACTCATTCCTCTTCTCAAGTACATCTTCACCTTCTCCTGTCCTTTGTACCTCTTTTCTGCCAACACGTGGAACAGATTCCTAGCCCCTCTCCATTGGGTAGTTTTTTCTTTCTCTATATGAGTTCCTTAAAAATTCACTGTCTTGCCTTTATGACTCACCTTGGCCTACCAGGTCCATGATAAGCCCATTATGATTGTCTGACTTCTATCTGCCCAAATTAAACCATTATCAGCTCAAAGCAAGAACTTTTCTTTCATGGCATTAATCCCAAGGTGTACATCGTCCTGAGTTAGCCAACCAGGCTGGTCACCTTGAGAAAATACAGGAGAATCTGAGTATTGAAGAGTGGGGTCAGGTAAATAATCTTGGAAGGAAAAATCTCACTGACATAAATTTGCACAATTCTCCTGTGACTTTTTTCTCCATACACGACTTGAATGCTCTCCTTTGAGCTGGGACTGGCTTTGGGGGTTAGGCTCAGATCAGAGACAAAAGACCTGACAAGATAGCAAAAGTGAGAAGCAGAGCTAGCTATAAACAGGAGATGATTGTCCTGATGTGGATCAGATGTTTTCAATGTTTGTCAGAGCACTGAGGGGACAGAGGGATGAAGAGGACTCCTCCTGGTACAGATACATGTCAGGTATCTAATGAACACATTTAGTTTCATGCCAGTGCAAACATTTTAAGGTAGTATGCTTGACCCAAGATAAATATGACATATGTGACAAAGAAAGGTTCCCTGACCCTGTCTGAATCAACAGATCAGCATCAGTTTTTCTCCCTTTACCCCCACATGATATCTCCATGCCAAGCTCTAGCAAATCTTATCCTGACCAGATCCAGCCTGTTCGCCTCAAGTCCTCTTCCACAGGAAATACAGGAGGTTGGAGGGGTGTGGGGTCAAATTAATTTGTAAAACAGATTCAAAGTCAGCATTACAGAATATCCTGTTTGGGAAAGCTATTTCTGCAGCAGGGGCTGGGAAGACACGGAGGAGTGCTGCCTCCCTGAGTCCCCAGCCCTGGTGCTGCCAGGGGACAGGGACACATGGGGCTGGGGCTTGGCACAGGGCAGCAGGGCCACACATGGAGAGCTCATCTTCTGTTCCACCTCAGCTCCCAGCCAGTTGTTACTGGGGCACAGCTAATTTCCTTGAATCAGAAGAGGTTGCAGGGCCTGCTCGCTACTGCTGTGCTTTTGCCACCTCTCAAGTAACTACAGCTCCCACTCCATATGCCAAAGGAGGTTTTCAAATCTCCTGTGGGTTCCTGACCTCAGCTCACATTGAGCTTCTTAAGAGCAACTGAAGAACCCAGATGAAAAAACAGCAAATAAATAGAAACTGAGATAGAAAACACTCTTCAAACAGCTTCTAAAAGTGGCATTTCTCAATGGAAAACTGCTAGTCAGAAAAACTCCTGACCAGCTCTACTTGTAATTATTTGTTTCCCCTACTGTAAAAGAGATCGTTTTCCTATTATTATTATGTCTAAGAACAATGTGCAGAGGTTCATCTCACAAGCAAACACCTTGAATTACTTTCAGTATTTAAGGAGAAAACTGTTGCATAGATGTGCAAATTCAGAAACAAGAGAACAACCTGCTACCTGAAGTATTTAATCTTAGCTGTAAGGAACTCAAATGATGGGTATTTTCACAGAATCATAGAATGATTTGGGTTGGAAGGGACCTTCAGAGGTCATCTAGCGCAACCCCCCTGCAATGAGCAGGAACATCTTCAACTAGATCAGGTTGCCCATTTTCTAGAAGTGCCCTCAAAAACTCTAAGAATATTTTTGGTGTTTTCCATATATCTAAGGAACTTGAAATTTTCTAAAGGTCAGCCTCTTTTAGAAAAGCCTTACACAATTTACAAATATACCTGATCCAAATGGATCAGGGAAGGTATGCTCATCTAACAGCAAGAACAATCACATATTTCTACAGCAACCCTGATTTTAGAACAATCCTGGCCATTACGGACTACCAAAAACCTCCCACTTAAAATGCTCTTTGAAGACTTTCTTTAAAAAAAAAAAAAAAAAGATTACCTGCTTCAGTGCACTGCAAGGCTCTCTACTTTCCCATTCAGGAAGCACAGCTTTTAGTTTGGAGTTTTTTTCTCTTTCCTGAGAGGATTTTCAGAAGAGATCTGAATTGCTCTGCTTCACTTGTCTATAATTACAAGCCTTCAGGAGTATCCGGTGAGATGAGAGTTTTAAACTGCAGGTAAACCAACAAGCAGGAGGATGGCAAAATAACTTCTAGCATTATTAACTGGAGAGGTAAAACCACATTTATCAAGCAGATAAGTCAACAGGATTGATTAATTTTCATTCACATATCATAGTCTTGATGAGGAGAAATATGACTACTGGTATTAAATTCTAATACATCTTCAGATATGAGGGGAGTAAAGGTCTGCAAAAGTTGTACCAATACTAAATAAAGTAAGGAGGTTGTTTGACAGAATTTGATGACAGTTTGCCTGACAGATGCCTGCTGAACACATTTGTAACCCTCTACTATTTGCTAACATTCATTAATGTTAACTGCTGTTATGAAATGCCCTGGTGACCAGCTGGGTGCAGGTGCTTTCTAACTTGAATTACCAAAGTCTCTATCGCACATGGGAGAAGCTACTAGCAGCTTCTCACATAAGCCACCCCTGTAGACCCCCACTACCACAACCTTGCCATGCAAATCCAATACGGTGGTTTAGAATTATAATCAGTAGTCATTCATTCATTTTCATTAGAATGAAGGAGTTATTTCTGCTTCTGCCTTTTAACTAACTAAAAAGGACAGAAAGGAAGTGGAGACAAATGGCTTAAGCATCTAAAAAGATCTTAGCAAAAGAATTTAAATCCAAATCTGAAAAATTACAAAGCTGGATTCCTTCAAATATTTCACTAGAAAATAGAGTGCTTTTTTCTTCTGATTGCAGTTTTCTAACAAGAAAAAAATTCTTATAATTACTCTAACAGGCCTTGTATAAAAATATTTTTTCACATTATTTGGACATTCTCAGCTTTTGTACTCTGGTCTGAATTCTGTTCTTTTTATTTCTCAGCATTTTTGTGGACTGTCAATCCATGTGGTTGGATCAGAATTTAATCAGAGCACTAGAAAGGTTAGCAAAACACTTAACCTTGCAACAATGCAGGACCTCATTGAATATTATAAGGCCGAAAGAACTGCACATAGAAAAATTTATTTCTTCTCATATGCAGGACACATACAAAATAAAGCCTTATTTTTTAAATACTTAGTTTTGTACTTCTATGTCTGTGCAAAGTTCTCAGTTTCATAACTCGTGTATTTACTTTTGCAACCAAAAAAAAAGAAAAAAAAAAGCAACACAGGAAAAAAAAAAAAACACCAAAACTTGTGTTTTATATCTGCTCATTGTAGAAAACTAATCGGGTTTTGACACTTTTTTATCTGTAACTATGTACCACAAAATAGCAGGGACAGGAAACATCTACTGCATTTTCCTGTATATCGCATAGTTTCCCAACTGCTGGTTCAGTTTAACAGCTTTTTCAAATGTTTGCTGTCAACTGAGTGTTGAAAGAAAATACGAAATTATAGTCTGCAAAAAAAGGTTAAGAGGAAAGTAGAAAAATAAGTTGGGGTGAAATTATTTTAGAAATGAAATGTCTTCTCTCCATTTACAAATTTGTATATGCCACTTTCAGAATAGTCATGAAACAATTTCCTAAGAGTGATGTCTGCTGGCCATGGCAATTAAACTGTTGATTTGCAGTTCAAAGGCAAAAGAAAAACACATATTAGCTGTTTCCTAACACTGCCAAAGGTTACCCATCCCACCTTAGGCACTAGGAAGTGCTTATCTATTCTATAATTGCCACTTGTGAGGTTGCAGAAAGAGGTTACCAGCCCTGCACATTCCCATTACAGTCTTCATCCAAAGGTCCATCTAAGCAAGCCCCACACCTGATGGGAGCCAATAGCAGATGTCTGTGGAAGCTATAACAGTAAAACAAGACTCAGTCAGCCTTCAGGAACCTCTGGTGAGGGGGTTTTGATCTAGTGACAGTATGAGCGTAATAGCCTTCATAGATTTGTCTTCCATTAATCCATCCTTTTTGAATACATGTGAACTTCTACTGTTTCTTTATCAAACTTCAAACTTTCACTAGAAATTGTGTGTGTTCATACTGCTTTTGGCTTATTTTGAACTTGCTATCTGCTGATTTTATGTATTAAGTCTTGGTTTGGAAGACATGGCAGCTCTTCCCTCTTCACCCTTCCCATATGATTACAGATGCTGAAGGTACCTTTTATATTCTCTGCTCCCCAAGAGGGTCAACTTATTTAAGTCTTAATCTATTTATTTGCTCCCACATGGAAGCCATTCCCTAGCTTGAATCATCTTTACCAGCTCAGATGGTGCTTTGGGCAACCTGCTGTAGTAGGAGGTGTTCCTGCCCATGTCCTTTCCAACCCAAACCCCTCTGTGACTCTTTTTTTGTATTTCTGTCTTTGTAGTTTACATCAGCTCTGGTCCCACTATGTAAATGATATGAATACTGAGGCTACTGAACCACACAGCTTCCCATTCTCCCCTCTGCCTCACCACCAGGCCTTCTGCTTGGGCTCACAAAAAGCCTGGGACTTCATTGTTTTACTTGGGGCTTTTTTCCCAATTTCATGTGTTGTATTGCCTAGAGAGGGTCCTTGATTTTTCCCTGTTACTCCATCACTTGTCTGCAAGTTCCATCACCCATCTAGAAGCCAGTCACAGCAAGATCTCCCTCTCTGCTGGGACAAAGATGCCTCAGTGACTTCAGCAGCAAAAGTTTGAACATCCAGGAAATACCCAGCACAACTACACTTGTACCTTCTATTTTACTGCTTAACATGCAGTGCCTGTGCCACAGCAGTCACAGAGAACTTAGTACAGTTACTTTCATGTGCAAAGATTCATCACCATGAGCCCCTCTTCCCCAGTGCTAAGTATAAAATACCCCCTAAAGCTTTGCACAGCTCTGCGCAGAGTAAATACAAAAACATACAATATAAAAGTAACAAAAAGAAGATGTGCAAGAAAAGAACCGTGCATGGAAGCTCTGATGGACAGCGCATGCTCCAAGCGGGTTTTTATAGGAAGCAAACCCCAGCGAGATCAGTCCTGGGCTGCAAGGGGAGAACAACACTGCCTGTGTCTCCTGAAGGATACTGTGTGCAAAATACACCTAGGGCTACAAATATAATTATATATATAATTTTAAAACCTAAATAAATAAATAAGAAAAAATAAAAATAAAATAATAATAACATTTAGAGTAAACAATAAATCGTAAGTTAAGCTAGAAAAGGCACATTTTTTGTGGAGCAGACGCTATGTGCTGCGGGGGGCACTGCTTTCCCCTGCTCCCCGAGGGAGGGAGCCCCTCCAGTGGGTCACCGCCTCCGGAGCGGCTGGGGTCCGGCTCCGAGGGGTGCCGGGAGGAGGAAGGCGGCGGGGGGACCGCCGAGACAGCGCAGCTCCCAGCACTTTGGCGCCCCCTGCTGCCTGGCCCCGCGGAGTCGCAGCGGAGCGCGGGTTACCGCGAGCAGGGACAGCCCTTAGCCGCGGAGCCGGGCGTGAGGCCGCGCACCCCAAGGGACCGCGGGAGCCCCCAGGTTCGCAGGAGTTGAGCCTTGAAGGCGCAGAAGGAGCGAGCCGGTGTCCTTTGAGCCGGGCCGTCCCGCCTGTGCTGACTAAAGGCTTGAAGCCACGGGGATTGCTCTCCCACCACGGTCCTAGGGTTTGAAACCGAGTGGATTTAGGCACTTGGCAGTGCTCCCTAGCTGACAGAGCTGTATCTGATCAACGGTCTAAATTTTGAGTGGTTTTTATAACAAAGCTCTGCTGGCCTCAAAGTTGAGCCTAGCATTTTCTTCTGAGGGCTTGTTTTGTTACACTGTCTTGTTCACAAACCACTTGCCAAGGCCAGTCTTCTGCAAAAATAAGCCCCAAAACTGTCAGATAATGTGAGGCTGAGGAAAAGCTGGGGCAATGGAGAAAAGCACATGGAAAATGAATGCTTGCAAGCCCATTTTGTACGGGTCTTACCAGACTCTGCAAACTGCATTAGAAGTACATACTTGGGTATGTCTGCTTATGAGTGATTTCTACATGCACAGATGCACACCCTAAGCTAAAATTCGAAATCATGGAGCAAGGGATATTCCTCTCTTTACATGAGTTATATCTTTATACAGTACTGTACAGTATTATTGACACTGTTCTGTATGAGAATTATATATTAGAGCATGTTGTAAAGTAAGAACTTAAGTTCTGGTCAACAAATGTAGAACACATTAGCAAGACCTGTGAGGGCTGAAATATAAGGATGCCTTTCCTTTGTGTCAGTGTCCTTTGTAGAAGGCATGTAAACTCTGTCGGTATAGCTGCATAGAGGGGTGCACGATGGTTGGTCCATTCCCTGTCTGCACTTGCAACTGAAATGGCAGAAGGAAGGACATGAAGTGGCAGCAGCCATCTTTGTTCTCACGTGGAACATCTGTCCAGAGCCCTGCCAGCCACAGTGACTTAACTTAATGTCCTCCTTAGAAGGAAGTGACACTCTGGCTGTGTGGCTGAGGACAGGAATGCACCATTTTCTAGTCTATTCCCTGTGTGGTTTGTAGCTGTTACAGACAGGAAAAGAATGAAGACATCAGACACCCTGACTCACCGTGGTGAGGCCTGCCCATGGCTCTGCCGGAGTGAATGACTTATCTTTGGTGTTTGTCCTTGTGGAAGGCATTTAATCTCTGGCAGTGCTGTGGAGGAGAAGAATACGCCATTGTCTGGTCCACTACTGGCCTGGGCCTGCAATTGTAAAAGGCAGGACAGCAAACTAACAAGCAGCAACAGTCACTCACATGGGTAACCCCTGCTCTGGGCTCTGCAGGTCTCGGTGACTTAACTTTGTTTCAGGTTAGGATCCTGAGGGAATGAGGGCACTAAAATACCTTATTTTTTACTGTATGATTAATAAGTGAATAAATCTCTCTGGTGGATTTCAAAAGGTGGATCTCTGGAAAGTGGGATACACTTCTTTACTGTGATGGTGGCTGAACCCTGGAATAGGTTGCCCAGAGATGATGTGGTGTCTCCACCTGTGAAGATACTCAGGATGCGACAGGACATGATCCTAGACAACCTGCTCAAGGTGAACATGCTTCAGTACATGATCCCAAGAGTTCCCATCCAACCTCAGTGATTCTGTAATTCCGTAATATCTCTCCACTGACTCTATTGGAAGTTGAAACAGTAGCCCACCCCCAAAAAAAAAGGTCAAAAAAAAAAAAAAGTCATTGCAATTGCTAAGGACTAGGCAGCTGAATTCCAAATGTGCCTGGGCTTACACTGTAGGCACTAGACCAACCTTAAGTTCTTAGTTTAGGCAGAGATTCAGAGAAAAAAATCACCACACAGCAGTTTTAGTACTTACTTGAAGAACTTAACTGCTACTAGGTGGGTGTTTTCTATTCTAAAGGTTTAATATTTTTGTCATTCTCGCATTACTTTTCAGTCACCTTTCAACTTTGGAAGTAGGAAAAATAAAGTTATGTGGAATCCCAAGGATTTTTTTATTTTAAGTTTGAAGAGAACAATCCTATCCTCCTGATTCATTCCTGGCAAAGTCATTCAATTTACTATTATGACAGGAGGAGCTCACATGTATTCCCCTATGCGCTAGGGACTTATTGCAGAACTTTGACTTTACAAAGAAAAAATCTGTTATTGTTTGCTGTTGGTCTGTAGTTCTGTAACCAGAATGATATCACCACTTTTGTAACAAATGATTGTGCTGCAATGAACTGGGGGCAGGGGGAGGGCTTTTTAATTAAAAGCTTAGTATATACTATGCAGAGCCAGAGTTTTCTCTGGAAAGAGAAGTAATCAATTCTTAGAAAAGCAGAGCTCTTGTAGGTGAAATGTAGTAATGGCTTCAGGGCCTGGTCCCTGCTCTGTTGTAGTTGATCACTGGAGAGCTTTAGAATGTAGAAAAACATCCCAAAATGCAAATATGTGCTAATCCATTCCAAAGAATGGGAAGTTGAGCAAGCATGGCAGAAGGCCAGTATGGGTGAACATGGAACTCCTGACTGTGCTCAGACACAAAGAAGGACCCAGAAGGTGGAAGCAGTACAGCCCATTTAAGAGGAAACTGAAGATTTTTGCCTGCAGTAGAGTTTGCAAAGCCACAGCTCAGACAGACGTGAAACTAGCAAGGGAGGTGAAGGGCAACAGGAAAAGGTTTTATAATTACATTGGCAGCAAAAGAAAAGACAAGGAGCATGTGGGCTCATTGCTCAAGGGTGCAGGGGATCTCATGCACAGGGATATGAGAGAAGACAACATACTTAATGGCTTTTTTTTCTCAGCTTTGACAGGTAAGTCTTGTCCTTAGGCTTTCCTAGTCCCCCAAGACTACTCTCAGAGCCTGCGGGACTGAACCAGGACACACGGTAGAGGAAAGTAAGTTCAGGATACTTTACCTGCTTCAGATATACACAAGAATTCAGAATCAGTTGGGATAGGACAAATGACAGCAGACACACACTGGAACATGGGAAATTCCAATCAGATATTAGAAGAAAAAAATTCACCTTACAGGTGATCAAATACTGGAACATATTGCCCAGAGAGCTTGTGGGATCTTCGTATTCAGTGGTTCAAAACTCGAAGAGTCTGAGCAGTCTGATCTACTTAGACATGCTGTTAGCAGGGAGCCAGACTAGATGAGCTCTGGAGGACATTTATGATTCTATGAACTTTACCATGCTTTATAATGCCATATAATGAATACTTCTGTCTCTAGATTCTTTATATGCACCATGACAAAATTTAACTAGAACATATAACAGAGAATAAGGGCTATAGTGAAGGTTCACAGAAAACACATGTTAAAGCATCAAAACATATGCAATGCCATGTGTGGACACACATAAGTATTCTTAGGGACGTAAGATTTTTCTCCTGGCTTTGTATAAGCCTGAATGGAGTCTGGTCCCTTAAACAGACCCAGCAAGATGATCTGCGCACAGGAATCACAGCTATTAGCGCCTATTTAGTTTTCCATTAAAGGTAACTGCTTATAAAAAACGGTACTTGTTTGGGCTGATATTTCTGGATGACTTGTACAAAACAGGATCACTGTTTGCTCTGAGGATGAGGACAACCCAGGACTATCTCTGTTTTATTGGATCATCCAGCTACCTTGGTCAAGAAGAATGAGAGCCCATGCTTGTTACAGGCTTAATTTGTACACTTTCAAGTAAGCAGGAAACCTAACCTGTCCTCCACAGACCAGTCACTGAAGAGTGTCCCCAGGTGAAGCTGTGGGCATTTACATCATGAGCTAGATGTAACCGATACAGCCTTCATGAAAAGAACAGGTTGGTCACAGGATCCGTGTGGCCCCTTCCAACCTGGTATTCTATGATTCTGTCTATGACTGTACAGTGGGCTTGGACATTCAAAACAAGCAGCAGTGGGAGATCTTGAATTTTATTCATCTGCCATTACTTTTTTTGTCTTCAAAATACAGTCATGTACAAGTTAAACTATAGGCCAAGTCTCATCTTACCTCTCATTCTTCCTTGCTCACTACAATGTTGAGTTCTTGTTGAACTCTGCATCCCAACAAGCTAGTATTTCCATTAAAACCACCTCAGATTCCATTCAAGGGATTCTACACAGGTCTGAATGAGGCTAAAGGGAACTTTACCATGTTACTGCATTTAGTGTTTTACCTTTTATGTATCAGAAGGGAGGAAGGAAAAGCAGACATTACTTCAGACTCAGAAACTTCCTCATACAGCTTTGTGCTTTCTATCACATTGCACATTGACAGAGGAGCTGTGCACTCTGCTGCAACCTGCGAGGTACATCCATCCATACTTCCTGGTGTCACATTTTTCAGGCTGCAGCATCATCTTGTCAATGATCATGCTGCCAACATTTGCAGTAATTTAAATAATTGCCTGTTAATTGTGCATTACACTAGTGATCCTTAAATAATTGGGAAGACTTATGGAAACTTGCATGCAACCAACTTAAATTAAGAATCACACTATGAATCAAAGTTTCCTACTTGAAACTTGGAGCATTGTACAATGCACATGAACAAACTATTTTGTAGTTAAGTATCAATACAATGTATTGTTAGGGTATGTTTTCACTAATACATTCTATAATAGAGACCAGTAATAAAACCAAAATGCTTTTTTTCATGTTAATGAAATGTGACTGATTATAGTTTTAAATAAAAAAAAAACCTAAAAAATAATTAAAAAAAAAAGTAATCTAAGTAGGTTAGAGGATCCTTTACTGCCCAGTTAAGGATTTTCCAAGTGGAAAGTAAAATGCCTTTAGCTGCACTGTTTTGTTATTTACAGATGTCTAGTACACTGAACCCTGCACTGCCACATCAGTACTACTCAGGCTGTGGAAACCATGTTGTCATTTATTTATATTATCGTAGCGTCATAAACTGGGTCAAATAAACTGAGTTCACCAAGCTGAGATTTCCAAACTGAAGACATACTCTTCTTGGAAAAAGAAAACAAAAGAAAGAAATGCAGTTTCATAACCTCCGAGATTATGTGTCCTTTAAAGACAATTTCTCTTAGTCTGCAGTATCATTCCTGGAATAGATATTAAGTGTAGTTAAACCAAGCTGCTTTTTATTTGGAATGCTCAATCAGTTTCTCTTAATATTCTATACCCTACATGTTCATTTATATTTTGTTGAAGAAAGACTGTTTGGGCAATAACTGGCTGAATACCAACCCTAAATAAATGGCCACAAAAATCTTAACTTATGGTGGCTGGAAACTGTTAACTGTAAATATGGCACATAGGCCCCTTGCATCATCTTAATGCCCTTGTAAATTTTCTGTTTAACTAAAAAACTGTTTGTTTTCACAGTTGGTTTATTCTTAGAGAGGAAATTGGATGAACCTTTGAAGACAGTAGCCATTTATCACATGGAAATGCTCTAGTGCTATTGCTGCATTTCAGATTTGCACCAGGCAAGCTGCCTAGTAATCTTTAGCACTCAGCTTTCCTAAGCATATCCTAAATTTTAAAACAAAAGCAGACTATACCAGTATTAACATTTCAGAACATTCAAAGCATGATAAAACCATGAGATTCCCATGCTCTAAAGCTTTACACAGAAACCTTGCGCAGATCCTCTCAGCTGCTAGACTCCATGAAAGGAAATAAAAACATTATATTATATTATTTATTATCTAATTACTTGGCTTGGTTCCACAAAAGCAGTAACTGTAATTAAGACTAGCAGGTAATACAGCAAATATGAGGAGAAATTCATAACAATCTCTATTTTCATACACCATTTCTAATCTGAAAGAGGAAGAAAGCATTGTCCATTTTTTGCTCAAGGATGCTGTATTGAAAATTCATAACTGAATGATTTAAAGGAGTTAAAACCTGACTAGTCGTTGCAATTTGGACTTCATCCTGCTTGCAGGTTACCATGCACGTCCAGCTCCCACACCATAGCAAAGACACAAGTCCAACCTAGGGCAAAATTAATTCATTTTGTCTTCAAATGGAATGAACTCTAAGCACACAACACAGCATCTACCTTTGACCTTGCTAGTAGAGCAGGACTTAATGGGATTTAAGCATAAGTACTGAATCCTCGACAGGACTTGCCCACGAGCCGGCAGCTCAGCATACGCGAGCAGCGACTCACGGGGCGGTGGCAGCGGGGGCGGCGGGAGCAGAAGCGGCACCAGGCCTGAGCGGTTAAAAACCTGCCCCAGGGAGGGAGAGCGACCAGAGGGCGAGGGGGCAGTGAGCGCTCACCTCATGATCAGGGTCCTGTCTGGGAGCTCTGCTTTGGCTGCCCCGGCGGTGGGCAGCGTAGCTACCCAGACAGAGCCGATGAGAAGGGAGGCTGCAGTGCAGAGCTCGGAGTGTAGAAAGCGCCTGCACTGGTCTGGTGAGGGAGTGCGCTCAATCGGCAGGGCTGCAGTCGGTGCTCCCTGGTGGAGGTCCTCCTGCAGCAGGGGCTGAGCTGCGGGACTCTGTCAATAGGCTGAAAGATGTCAGGGAAGCTGACAGCAAGCAGCAGTGCTTGCTCCAGGCCCAAACAGTGCAGGGGCCTCAAGCGTCCATCGTAGCTCATACAGGAAAGAAAGAGGCCGTTAACCCGGGAAGCTGGGAACCAGTAACAAAAAACAAACTAACAAAAAAACCCCAACAAAACAAACAAACAAAACACCAGAAAAAGGACAAAGAGGACAACTGAAAGCAAGAGTCTTCCTCCTGAATCTGTTGTTCCCACCCAGAACTTCTTTACAGTTCTGCAGGGGGCTAAGGAGGAAACACATACCATGAAAAACCGGCTGATGTACTGGTAAAGAAGATCACTACTGGTGCTGCCAGGAAAAAGCGGAGGGTCATGGTGGAAGGGGACTCTGCTTTGAAAGGCAGAGGCACCTATTTGTTGGCCTGACCCAGTCTCAAGGCAGGTGTGTTGCCTACCAGGGGCACGGATCAGCGATGTTGCAGAGAGGGTGCCTGGTCTAGTAAGTCCCACTGACTTACCCAGTTCTAGTGATCTGTGTGGGTGCTAGTGAAATAGATAGCAGTATCCTGGAGAACATAAGGAAGGACTACGGAGCCCTGGGAGAGGTGGTTAGGGGCTCTGGAGCTCAGATTGTCTTTTCATCAGTTCTCCAGGGTAAAGGGGAGGATCTTAAAAAGGCTAGACAGATTGGCCAGGTTAATAAATGGTTAGAACAGTGGTGCCATAGTCAGGGGTTTGGGTATCTAGAACATGGGACTCAATTTAGGAGGCCATGTCTACTGGGGGCTGGTGGAGCTGATCTGCGCGCAGTTTTGGTAGGAGGCTTGCCAGGCTAGTCAAGGATGCTTTAAACTAGATGTGTTTGGGGAGGGGGGCATCATTCCATCCGAACACACCCAGTCAGTTGCCAACACCTATAATACATGCTTGGAGTGATGCAGAGATATTTCAGCCACTCCAGCCAATGAGCTGGCTTCATTTGGAGCTCAGCTCAGAAGCCTCTATACAAATACCCATAGTATGGGGAATGAACAAACGAGAAGAATTAGAGATGTGTGCACGTCTATGGGGATATGATATCATTGGTATCGCAGAAACAGGGTGGGATGGCTCCTATGACTGGAGTGTTGGAATGGAAGGTTACAGGCTTTTTAGAAAAGAGTCCCAGCAGACGGGGGGGAGAGTTGCTATTTATGTTAGGGATAGGCTGGAGAATATGGAACTGTGTCTGGGGACAGGTGAACAGTCAACAGAGAGTTTGTGGGTCAGGGTCAAAGGGAGAACAGCGATGGGGGACATTATTGTGGGAATCTGTTACAGACCACGTGATCAAGGGGACTGTGTGGATGAAGGACTCTATAGACAGATAGGAACAGCCTCAATGCTCACAGGCCCTTGTTATCATGGGGGACTTCAACCACCCTGATATCTGTTGGAGGGACGGTAAGGCCCAGCACAAGCAATCCAGGAGGTTCCTTGATTGTATGGAAGACAACTTCCTTCTGCAAGTAATAGAGGAGCCGACAACGAGAGGTGCCATGCTTGACCTCGTGCTCACCAACAGGGAAGGGCTGGTTGGAAATGTGACACTCCAGGGCAGTCTTGGTTGCAGCGATCATGAGATGGTCAAATTCAAGATCCTCAGGACAGTGAGAAGAGTGTGCAGCAAGCCCACTGCCCTGGATTACAAGAGAGCAGGCTTTGGCCTCTTCAGGAACCTACTTAGTAAGGTTCCACGGGATATAGCCCTAGAGGGCAGGGATGACCCAGGGAACCGCAGACCAGTCAGTCTCACCTCTGTGCCTGGCAAAATCTTGGAGCAGGTTCTCCTGGAAGGCATGCTAAGGCACATGAAAAAACAACAAGGTGCTTGGTGACAGCCAGCATGGCTTCACTAAGGGGAAATCCTGCCTGACCAATTTGGTGGCCTTCTATGATGGGGCTTCAGAACTGATAAGCAGGGGCAGAGTAATTGATGTCATCTACTTGGAGTTGTGCAAAGCATTCGACGCTGTCCCACACGACATCCTTGTCTCTAAATTGGAGATACATGAATTTGATAAATGGACCACTTGGTGGATAAAGAACTGGCTGGATGGCCACACACAAAAGAGTTGTGGTCAACAGCTCAATGTCCAGTTGGAAACATGTAACAAGTGGTGTCCCTCAGTGTTGGGACCGATCTTGTTCAACATCTTTAGTGGTGACATGGACAGTGGGACTGAGTGTGTCTGTGAGCAAGAATGCTGATGACACCAAGCTGTGTGGTTTGGTTGATAGGCTGGAGGGAAGGAATGCCATCCAGAGGGACCTTGACACACTTGTGAAGTGAGCTGATGCCAACCTTATGGAGTTTAACCATGTCAAGTGCAAGGTCCTACACCTGGGTCAGAGCAATCCCAGACACAGCTACAGGTTGGGCAGAGAAGAGATTAAGAGCAGCCCTGTGGAGAAGGACTTGGGGGTGTCGGTCGATGAGAAAATGAACATGAGCCAGCAGTGTGCAGCCCAGAAAGCCAACCGTATCTGGGGCTGCATCAAAAGGAGCGTGACCAGCAGGTCGAAGGAGGTGATCCTGCCCCTTTATTCTGCTCTCATGAGACCTCACTTGGAGTATTGTGTGCAGTTCTGGTGTCCTCAACATAAAAAGGACATGGATCTGTTGGAACAAGTCCAGAGGAGGGCCACGAGAATGATGAGGGGACTGGAGCACCTCCCATATGAAGATAGGCTGAGAAAGTTGGGGCTGTTCAGCCTGGAGAAGGCTGTGTGGAGACCTCATAGCAGCCTTCCAGTATCTGAAGGGGGCCTGTAGGGATGCTGGGGATGGACTCTTCATTAGGGACTGTAGTGGTAGGACAAGGGGTAATGGGTTAAAACTTAAACAGGGGAAGTTTAGATTAGATATAAGGAAGTTCTTTACTGTGAGGGTGGTGAGGCACCGGAATGGGCTGCCCAGGGAAGCTGTGAATGCTCCATGCCTGGCAATGTTCAAGGCCAGGTTGGACAGAGCCTTGGGTGACATGATCTAGTGGGAGGTGTCCCTGCCCATGGCAGGGGGGTTGGAACTTGATGAACTTAAGGTCCTTTCCAGCCCTAACTATTCCATTATTCTCTTAATTCAAAGAGGTCTCTGCAAATAGCCTTGGAAATGTTTTTATCCTCCAAAGAAAAATAAATATTCAAATCTTACCCTCCTAGTACTGATATGAAGAATTCAGTCTTTTTCTTTTTTTTTTTTTTTTTGTGTATAGGTTTATCGTTTGATTTGACTTTAAGGTCCAATGTCAATTTGCAAGAATGATCCTTAAAGCTTTAGTTATCTCTTCAGGCCCATCTCCTCTGCGATTTGTTACTGCCAGCTAATTAAACCAATGTTGACAAAGGAGAAACTGAACCTGGTAATTCAATGTGGCAATAGCAGCCAGCACAGATCTACAATCTTCATTTTACACATTCACTTTTAAGCAGGAATTCTAATAAAGCCAAAAGGATCCTCAAGGTGTCAGTATAATCTAGCTGTACACTCAGCATCCAGATTCCCTACTTGGACTTCCTTTCTCCTCACAAGCTTGGACCTGGTGTCAGAGCAGAGGTCAAAGTTTTAGGCTTTCACCAAAGCTGTTAATTTTCTGTGAAATTTAGCCCCTGGCATTCTCCACTAGGATGTTGTACTGAAGCCTGGGGACTCTTTCTGACAAAATAGCCCTAATACAGTGACAACATTCAGGCTCGAAGCCAGAATTAATACCATTTAAACAGTTACATACTGCTATAATGCTTGTTAATCTCAGTGCAGAAGCACTTTCATTTTACCATCTACTTTCATAGGTCTGCTGGGTCCATTTTGCTGTTAGAAGGAATTTCATTCCTAATAAGCCTGCAGTGAGAGGGAGGGCTAAAGAGGGTGTACATACCATCTCTCTGCTTCTAATTACAAAGACTACAGGGTTTGATAACAAAATCTCCCTGTGCTCAGAGAATTCAGCCTCCCACAAGAGCATTAGCTACCTCCTCTCTCAGAATCCCTCTACAGGGCCTGTGACATGGTTTGGTGTGAGGTGTCCCTGCCCATGGCAAGGGGGGTGGAACTAGATGATCTTAAGGTCCTTTCCAACCCTAACTATTCTATGATTCTTTAATTCCTACCATGCTTCTACCACCAGCCTCCACTATAAGGATAATCCTTAGTTTCTCTCTAGCAGAGAGAAATGTAGCAACTTTTTGCCACCAGTTTTTGGTTACTCAAGTATAGAAGAAAAGACAAATTATTTCTCTCCCTCAACCTTGCAATGGACACTATCAAAAGCTTCATTTCCTCCTGTAACTACCTATATCTTTGGAAAGAAGTTCTAAAACATGGTGATTCTGAACTGATGATAGTTTAAGAGGAAACCCATAGAGTTTCTAACTGGTTTCATTCCACATGTTAACTACAGAGCTGACCTACTGAAACTGAAGCAGAGATGAGAAATATCATGCCTAGTTGTTACAGAACAGATGCCAGGTTGCAGAAATGCTGATGTACTGACTATAGTCACACTTTATATTATTCCATTTTTACTGTCAGAAATTCAAACAATTCACACAATTAAAATGTACTTACACACATCAAATTGGTTTTATTCATTGCCATATTATTGTTCACAAAGTGAATACCAGTAAGAATGAAAAACATAAGATCAGGCCTATATATCCAAAAATTAAAACTCCAAAGGGTATATGAAATATTATTCATTTTCTCCAGGGAAAAAAGTTTTCATTTTTAGGGAATTGTGAACTAGACAATAGTAGAGTAAAAATCTGATTATGAAACATGTTGATTGTGAAAATTATATACAAACCAGACAATAGTTCTTTTATTTCGGTATCTACATCACCTGTATGAAAATCAGGCCCTGAGAATATATAGAACCTTACATATGTGTTGAAATAAGACAGTGTTATCTTGCCTGAAAAGCAATATAGAAAGAAGAGTCAATTCTGGAAAATTTAGCTACAGTGAAGAAAAGGTATTCTTCCAAAATATAATGATGGAAAAGACAGGTATATGGCTTTTTAAAAGAAAATCTACTGAGATTTTCTGTCAGTTCTGATATGCAGAGAACATAGAAAAACCACCTTCAAAAGTCAGCATGACACTCCATTTCCTAATTTTTCTGCTGACACTGAGACTGCATAAGAGGAAGTTGAATAAAAGCTGACAAACTCCAAAGTTCATCATTTTCTGAAAACCCTGTTCTTCTTAGGACCTTCTTACTTAAGCAGGAACACAACAAATATTGTCACTTCATAATAAAAATGAGTATTATGGAAATACCTAATAAAGTTTAAGATTGAGCTGTTGAAGTGAAAATGAAAGGCATTTTATAATGCAGTGATACATTATCCCACATAACTGCAAGAAGAGATGTATTTCTATTTTCATAGGCTAACGGAAATAAGGATTGTAGGTTCTCCGAATTTTCATTGAAACTGATTTAATTTTGATTGGCTTGTTGTTCATTGTCCATGTATCCCAGTGAATCCCAGTTGAAAGAAATCTACCTGTGTAGCGATGAACACCATTGAGATTTGCAAGGCCGCACTGGTTGAACCACCACCCAGTGTTATCACTGAAGTTACTGCAGCTCTTTACAGGCTGCTCTTTAATAGTGCACATTGGCCTGCATCCATCATTATCAACATCAAATGTGCTGAAAGGCATTGAATTCTGGTTATCTTCTTTTCTGTGTCCTCTAAATGCGTCACCTAAGTACCACAGATAAAACAAGGATGAATGGAAGAGTTATTTATGGAGAAGCATTTCTTAACTTATGGCATACCTCACAAACTTTTCTTCTGCATTTATAAGAAAAAGAGATTTCTTCAAAAGCAGTTCAACAGCATCAAATAACGAACTGGCAGTGTGTAAAATGTGGGAAAGAAAATGCATAAGATGCTGAGAAGTACGGAAGAAGTTGAAATTCAGTGAAACATCTTTATATTGTTGTTGCTTTTAGTGACATATGCCAGCTATGAAGGTAAAGACTTCTGTCCTTAAAGACAGTGGAAGAAAAGATAAAGGAAATGAAGAGGGCTAAAGGCTTATTAACTTCAGATTTTCCAGTGACGTGCCCAAAGCCCCAGCATGAGTCATGAGGTAAAATGGAATTGTTAAAACATAAAGGTCAGTGATTACTGGTTCCCTTGTCTTACTAAAGAAACAAATACAGGCAGAGTAAAGCACCAACACATTTATAGCATAACTGTTGCATTGGTCATAAGGAACATTATTGCATAATAGTAAACATGCAAAAAAAAAAAAGCAGCAAGACATGGTGCAATACTTAAATCTTTGCACATTTAGTATAATTTATATTCTTTATATTATAAGGGGAGGGGGGGTCTGGAACTGTGAATTAATTTGTGCCTCTATATCAGCCAGTAACTGTTACATACTGCAGACCTAATTTGTTCCAGTTTCTTTGTGCTTCGTATGCCACTGTCTGGACACTGCTGAATTAACCAAAGCAATAATATCAGGAAGACTTCCACTAACATCAGCATATTTGGGATGGAAAGTGGACAGCTAAAGAATTGGACCATTGGTTAGATACACACACACACACACACATAATATCCCTTATCTGTTATACGTATAATCTGTGGACTTTGAATCCATTAGAGTTCCTTTATTTTCTTTATTAATTTTATTTATTAAAGGAGTGTTTATTCAATTATTCCATTAAAGACATTGAAGGAATAGAATAAAATTATTTTTTACTATTTAAAGATTGATGCTGGCATAACCAATTGCTACATCATTAACCGTTTATCTGCATAGTATTCATTATGCAACATAGAGAAAAATATATCAGAAATACACATTTTTAAAGTTATCTTAAATATTACTCTTTCAAATGCATTTTTTCACATTTAGAAAGGGAGCAGCTATCTTTAAATACTTTAAAGAAGGAGGTTCTTACCAGCATTTCCTGAATAACGCCCCAAATGGATCTTAAAAGAACACGCTTCATCTTCTATCCAAAATCCATCATATGATGCATAGGCATGCTTATCATTTTCTGATTCCAAATCCACATAAAGACGGAAACTAGTGGCCTTTTGATTTACTATGTGAAAAATCTTCCTCAATCCAAGCCAAAATTCCCCTAAGCCAGAAATATAGTCAATAAACTTCTAGAGATGGAAAATGTAAGAGAAAAAATTGATTCTTTTAGTTCTGCTTTCCTTCCAAACCAAGTTTAATAAAATTTGAATGATATGCTTATATTTCTTTGAAAGACTACTAAAGGTACAGAGTAATCTTCATACTTCAATGGGAAATCCATGGAAATAATTTCTATGTGTGCATCATCTTTTTTCTCTGTGATGTATTTAGAAAATTGCCCACATGATAACTTTCAAGTGTTCATCTTCAACAGTCCTTATAAGACCACAAAACCTGGGTGTGCTAAAGATCCACTTCATTAAACAGAATTCAGTAGCATTCCTAAGGGTAAAACTGAGAACTGATGAATGTTAGCATTCCGTTAAATGCAACAAAACTCAAACCCTTTTCTCGAGGTTTGCTGCCTCTGTAACTCACACTGTTTTCCATTAAAGTTTTCCCCAATATTAGCTGTACTTTTTTTGTATAGCTGGAAAGTTGTGTGCTTCCACTGCAATCCCAGGTAAACTCCTGAAAAGCAACTCAGTTTACACTTGCTGGATGGAAGGTGTCAGTAAAAAATTCATATCACAGTTGTGTTGATATTACCTACTGAAATCTTTCCATTCTGTTTCCAACTTCATACGCCCTATGTTGAAATATTACTGATTTCTTCCTGCTTTAAGGAAATATGTCACAAATGTGATTAAAACCAACTAAAGCTTGAGGTTTTTTAAGCTAAAAAAAGGGAAATTTAATATTTACATTCTTTCAGGAAGAAAACATAATAACATTTCAAACAGCTCTTGTGAGACTGAAAATGGGCAATGGCTAAAGGCTCGAGTAGAGTGATAGTCATTATTGAGAAGGTCACACAATAGGTTTGATTAAAGAAATCTCTTAAGTATAAATAAGACTTTTAAGAAACAACTTTGCTCTCTATCCTGCTAAAAATCCCACACAGTTTAGTGAAATGTAGCTGACATAAAGACAGCAGAAGCATCAGGTCCAAAACACTTGAGAATATTTAAAATTAGTACCAGAAAGGCCACCAAATCCATCCAGATATTCAGACCATGTTCTCTGGAATGGAATGATTCCGTCAGTTCTTTTCTGAATCACGGTCCATCCACCTCCTTGAAAATCCATGTCACACAAAACCTAAAGCAGACATAGATATGATTAAGCATTCTTGAAGCAGCTGTTATGAAAGCAGTGTAATTAAATAAAGGTGAACAATTCAGAGTTTTGCTAAGCAACACACCTTCCAAATATCTTAGCAAAAAGCTCAAAGAAAATAAAAAAATAAGCAGCAGTATTTTCTTATATTTTCTCAACTTAATACAAGTGCCTTCTCATATCAGATATGATAAATAAGCTTTGATAAATGTTACTGTATATTAATAATATCATGAAATAGAAGCAACATGCACTGTCAAATATCAATTGTGCAAAATATCCCAGACACAGGAACTAACACTAAATATACTTTTATTTCAGCAAAACAAAATAGACACAACTTCCTTACCATCATACCATCTTCCCCAGAAACACTGTGTTTGTGATGCCTGGGAAATGTAGAGCCCTTTATAGAGATGAGGAAATGTAAAAAGTGATAGCAGTAACCCAGTATATAATAATTTATGATGGAGCAGCAAAAAAACTCTACATAAGAAGGGGCTCCAATTCAGGGAACTCCTGATGTGAACATTTAACAACCTGCAACTGAGTAGTCCCCCTGAATACATAAGATCAACTCTCAAATGTATCAGTCTTTGCTAAAATTTGTTCCCAACAGCATGTCAAAAGGCAGTGGTCCAGCTGCCCTGTGCTCTGCTGTGGAGTATCACATTATGTGTTACATTTTCCCCTCAGCCCATTTAACTTTAGACACATAATTGAGTTTCCTAAGTTAGGAATCTTATTGCCCTTATCTTCCCTCTAATCCCTTTTAAATGAACAGAGAAATGTTCATTCACAGCATGGCTCTGGGAAATCAAGATCTAAATCACCCTCTGCGGGTGCTGGTCACCTCCACTGTTTACAAAAAAGGCCCCTAGACCCTTAGGGATTTCAGCTAAATGCCTAGTTACCTAGAATGTATCCAGGTCACTTTGGGTATTTTTCAAGTATGTCCCCAGTGCCAGAGTTTAACCAGTCCAACAGGGATTAAGAAGTCTGGGCACCCTAATGTAGAAAGGTGGATATTTCACTTTCAGTCACTGCAACACCTAAGCTGTTCCAACTAGTTCTAGGGGATGCTATGCTTAATTAGTGTTTAAAATCAGAGGCTCATTTGTAAGTGTCTCCCAATGTGACTAATAACAGGACAATTAACCTGGAAAATGCTTATAGCTATGAAGCCATAAAGCTACTTGTGATAACAATGGTAAATTCAGAATAGAATATTGGCTATTAGTAAATAGTAACAGTAAGCAGATGCACAAGAGATGGAGTAAAGTAGGAATTTTTTGCTTGTGTTACAGAGAATGCACAAAATGAAACACGTTTCAGAGAAGACAGATTTGCAGTCTTAGCTGGTTGCTAAAAGTAGAGTCTAGGTGGAATTCAGCAGCAGTCTGGGCTTTATCTGTTGCACCCCCATGGCTTATATCAACCAGATATTTTTCATGAAACCAAAACTTGTTCCGTGGAAGGAACATATCAACATCATATCCAGAACTGCTGTGACTTAATATCATCTTCCTATGAATTATGAGAAAGCAACAGGACAGAGCTGCGATTGTGTTCTAATACAACCTGAAGAATCTTGGTTCTTTAAGTAAGTCAATGCTATTGGATGCTTTAAGCAATCCTTGCAACACAAATTCTGAATGAATCATAGTAAGTCATGTGCATGAAAGAAGATGATGGGCTTTATTCCCTGGAGAATGTCATGCTTATTTCAGTCACCCAAGGAGGGTTGAACTGGAATAAAAAGAAACACAGAAGATTCCAAAGTGAATATTTAAATGTAAATACCTAAAACTCATTAAAAATAATCCCATTGCCTCATCTGCTGTCTAGAGAAGATGATTGCATGCTTGGCTATTCCTCTCACTATGAGTCAGAAACACAAAAAGGAGCCCACTTGGTCACAACATCCATCTTCAGTCCAGTATAAATCAGTGGGAGTGTTGATAACTGACAGAAGGAGCAGATTTGGTTTTTCATGAGAGGTTATCAGACAATTAGATATGGCACCGGAACATACATCAGCCAAGTAAAAATATGAGATAGATATACAAAAAACAGTGATTGCTGTGTAGTTTTTTATTCTCTTATATACTGGAAATGATGTAATTTTCTTTCCGTAAGCCTTATAATAGTTAATGGACTTTAGAGCTTGTTCTAGGCCTCATATTGTGTAAGGTATGAGGGGCATGATTGTGCTAGGAACATTTAAATTAAATGAGCAGGAGGATGCTGCTAATGAATATTTCCTCCCTTTCCACCTTTAGTGTGCCCAAGAGATATATTCCAAACAGCTGTTTAGTTTGTCTGACCCACCTTAGAAATATCATTGATCTAAATTTACTTTTCTGAGATGACAAGAACCTACCACTACCACTGAAACTGGATATTTTTAATGCTCCTGGAATTCAAGTTTCAATTATCTTGAGTTAACCATCAGATTAAAAACTTGCTTTTGAAAACATGGGGCTTCAAACATGAAAACATGAGAACAGTATCAAGTTGTCTAAATAGTTTTCTTCATTAATCTCGTATCTTCATGCAAATTGTTCTAAAGGTATTTGGGTTTGTTTCATTTACATTTAAAGGCATCTTATTGCTGACAAGGTCCTCATTGAAGTGGTTTTTTCCTGCTCACTTCGCTTTCAGCTTTTTAGGTTCTTACTGTGATTTTCTGTCTCTTCGTATTTTTCGTATTTTGCTAGTCTGCAGAACTTCCAGAAGTCTTGGGTATTCACCCCTTAAAATGCATTGCAATTCCTTGTTTGTGTTTTAATGTCTTGAAATTTTTGTTCATCTGTAATTTCTCTTGTACCTTTTTTACAGTTCAACACATGGAAGAATTTGCATTAAAGAGTTTTCCTTGAAATAGCATTCTTTATGGAACACACATATTTTAGATTATTTTCTCTGAGAACTTTTTGGCACTGTCTTTTCAGTCCTGTGTACCATTTACCAGACAAGAAATTAGACACTCATTTCATGAGTGCAGATGTTTCTTCTCATTGTTTATTGTTACCTTGTGCTTTTAATCAAATCATTATTATTTTTCTTTTTGTTTCTTCTTCTCCTTAAAGAACCTTTCCACTCATATAACTGATTCTCACATTCTGGCAGTAACTTTAAGTGTAGAAAAGTGTCCAAAATACTTTTGAAGTGAAAGGACAGGTTTTGTAGCATTCTGTAGAGTTCCAATTGGCTAGAGATAAAGGGACTCATCCTTCCTTTGTTATATATAAAGGCTATAAAGTTAGATATTAAATTTTACTATTTATTAGCTGGCTTAAACTCCACATTTTTTCCCAAAAACTAATGACCCCAGCATGCGTTGTAAAATTAAAGGTCTGAAAGTGCACTCTGTCTTTCCACTGTGCATAAGGGGCTTCTCTAAGTAGAACAACCCAAAATGGAAAGAAACAGACAAAACAAAAGATTCTTTGTGTTTGCATGGATCTCAGTGTCCTGAGTCTGGGGAAGTTAACCAAAAACCTTTTTATCATAAATAAGCACTATAATTCCAAGCGATTACAGAAAATGCAGGTGGTGATAGGAAGCATGGCTGCTGCAGTTCATGCTGAATTTCATCCTTTTATCTTTAAGAATGTATATCCTGAAAACTGGATTTGAAAACTGAAAGTTTAGGTATCTCTGTGCCTCAAGACTTGAGTTATAATGATGCTCAGACAAGTGATAAGCACCTACTCCTCAAACTAATGTACATCTGCCCCTATATTTAGGTGCGTATACAGTATCATGGTCCAAGCTATAGGCATCAACAGTCACTTCTCAAGAGAAGGCAATGCTCTACAGTCAGCAGAATAATTCAGAAAGCCAACAGTCCCATTTTAGGAGCCAGATGGAACAGTCACTTGGCTCCTTAATTTTCCATCTCTAAACCAGAAAAGAGCAGCGCTCCTCAGTGTCCAAAGGGGTGCTGGGAAATACTTTGTTTTTTCCTTTTTGGTACAGTTTTCACTGTATATAAAATCTGATGATGGGATCTAATGACAGAAATCAAATTTCTTTCTAGAAAATAAGAAACTCATCAAAATTATAGTAATAGCAGACACATTTAGATTATTTCATATGTTTCTTATTCATCTGATGAGAAGTTGTCAAGGAAAATACATTAAATCTATTAAATATATTCTAAGTGCATATTCTTAAGCAAACTGTGACTATCCTGAGAGATTAATTTATTACCTCAAAAGGATAATTTGATCCTTCTGGATGGATAATGTACAGACCAGTTGGAGTTTTTGAAACTGAACCAACAGTATCTTTAATATCAGTGCAATCCAAGCCTAGAGAACAAAGTATTTGATGAAGTTCATTAGCAAAATATGTTAAAACAAAAACAACAAAAAAACCCACACATATTCAAGTTAATCACAGAAAAGTACTTTCTTGGAAATATCTGAATAATTTCAAATAGCATTTTCTTGCCATGCAAACTTTAAAATCATGTTATCGCACAAATTTACCTTGTAAATGAAATTTCTCTGAACTCCATTAAACGCAGAAAGAAATATAAATTATATTGAAAATAAGAGAATTCATTCTAATTTTAATGGAAATGATACAGAAATTAAAGATTTTGAATCTGGGTCATTTTACAGATTTTATTTGGGTAACACTTGTTACTGAGAAAAAGACATTATCTGGGAAAGGATGTCTTTTCCTGCAGATATATGTATTTATTTGTAAAAGCCTTTACATTGTAATGTATACATTATAAATCCCTTGCTTTTAAGTGTTAAACCAGGTCTGTGTTAAACATACTCAAACAAGCAGTTCCTACGGCTAGTGGGACTGCTTAGAGGTAATGTTTCCTTTAGTTGGGATGGACAGTATGAGGAAAATTGATTGTCCTGTGTTCAAGTAATTTTGATCACATTTAAAGGATATTACAAATGCAGAGCACACTTCATTGCAAAAGAAAATTCCGTCTAGCAACATCTGATCACTTACAAACTGATGGTCATACCTGATATGCTAAACAGTATGCTCAGAATTACCAGTTGTAAATGATTTAAAGCAGTCTTTACGATGACATTCTTAAACAGATCGCAAATTGTCTAGGGTTTATATGTTATGAACACAGAATAATGTAAATGTTATAATTGCTTCCCTTTGCTTTAATTAGCACTCTGTCAAGATATAAAGATAAAAAAGCAAGAGACCAAGACTAAATGCAAAATATACCTACCATGAGACTGAACTGCTTTGTAAGGAAGTGGATCCAAATGCTTTCTCAAAACTTCTGCATTCAAAAGAAGAAGTCTGTTCATGACTTCATTTACCTGCAAATACAAATAGAAAATCTTTACTTTGGTTGCAATGAAGATTTTTACATTCTTAAAGATATTATTTTTTACTCCTAGTAAATATAATCCAAAGTTCATTTTTGTGATGTGCTAGTGATTTGCACCTTCATTAGGTACAATGGTCTTTTTTTAACAAAAAAAAATATTTTATTTTTTAACCAAAAATATCATTTTTAGGATGATTTGCAATGCCAGATAATTGCAAAGAAGTCCTTCAGTTTGAATAAGGCGTTTTATCTGTAGCAAATGATACACAGTGTTTGTAAACTATTATGAGAGTTAACAGTAACATAATACATCATCCCAACAAATATGACAGAACTGGAGTTAGTCACCAATGTGGATCAAGTGGTGCTTATCACTCCCAGTAGAAATGGAACTCACACCCTATCCAAGATATAAGGAATGGTGGTAGAGACTCTAATTCTACTGTTTTAACAACAATATAAATGCTTAATTTTCCTCAGTTAGACAATACCTGCAGTGATAAGTAATAAATAAAAATCTTTATGATAAAAGTACCTGATTAGAAAGGTAGTCCAAAGAAGACTGTTGATCATCCATCATGTTCCTTACCATTTTTTTTGTGCTTCTTGCATATTCAACAAGTGAGTTCTGCAAATTTCCTTTAAAAGAAATATGTTCATCCACTTTGTAACCATAAATCTAGAAATATTCTTGACTGAACAATGACACATTTATGATATCTAAGTGAATATTGAAGGTGTTTAACCTCAGCATACTTAAAAGTGAAACCATAGTACAGAGACCACAGATTAAAGCCAAAGATGCTAAAAACCTCAACTTCACTGGTTGCAGGGAAGACATTTTAAGAAGTGACGCTGTTCTTTAGATTTGAAGAATTTAATCTTATCCTTGAGCAAGTTGGATTACCAGTTAATGGATATCAGAGCAATACAAATGCAAATGATAAAAGACAAATACATAAGACATTCTGTCATCCTACATTTGCTCATTCACTCCTGGGTCTTATCATGATGCTAAAAATTAAAACAAAAAAAAAAAAACAAACAAACCTGACAGGTAATTAACAAAATATATTAAAAATCATATAGGAAATACAATGATTTTGACTTTTTTTTTTTTTTTGAAGGCTGATTACATCCTTTGCTGTGTAGTTTGTCAAGGCAATGAGTATCTACAAAAGGCAAACTGAGGTTTAGATTTTCTCCCACTTTAACTAGCTAGCTAACTAGCTAACTAACTAACTAACTAAGTAACTAACTAACTAAACTAAATAACTCCCACTTAACTCCCCCACACCTAACTATGATGTTTAAATGATGGACAGACACCCTCCTCTTCTTTAATGGAGAGAGCTACTAACATTCAGAGTAACACAGACCTAGGCAGGTGGAGCTGCTGCCTGGATTTGCCTGTCTTGATCATGATTACAGAGACTGGCATGATTATACTTCAACTTTCTTGCACCAGCTGCATCCCAGAAACACAGCACCCCAAATTTTCTGAATGCTCAGCCTAGGCAGCAGCATCAAGGACTGTCACATGTGCTCAAGAAGATGAAAAAATACATCAGCACAGCATAGCAGAGCAGAGCAGAGGGTTGCATAGCATGGCATTGCGTAGCTTGTTGCTGAGAGTATTCTTTATGAATACATACTGCACATGTAATGTTTTTCGCCTCGTAAAATTTTAGCTTGAACATCACATGGTACAAGGCATTGGTCTTTTTGTTTTGAAATATCTGCAGATTTATTTTTCTCTTCTGCCTTGAGTGGTTCCTCCACAGCTCCAACATTCCTTGTACCCTGTTGTACCAAACAATGGAGGGGGAAATAAATTGATCATAAAGCATATATAAAATGTCTCAGGCTGCCAAAATGAAGTAAATGATTACTCCATGGGTCTTCCTTCAAAACCTGGGGTTTTTAAAGCTTTATCAAGTTATAACTGACAGAGCTGAGACCAAGGCCTGTTAGGTGTCTTCTCTTTAGCCATACCATGCTAAAGAAAGAGTGTCAGAATAAAGAATAACCTCTATAAATTTGAAAAATACCAACAACATGTCTGGTATTCTACCAGAGCTCTGTAAAATGAGGCAATAACTTGCAAATCTTGCATTTAAGAACTCATATTTTAGGAATCACCACACCAAACAGACATCTTGAATACTAACAAAGTTATTTTCATTGGAAAGGAGCAGTCTTTTGGATTTACAACATATTAGAAAAACATTTTTACTCTTGAAAGTCCCTAAATTAATTACTTGGATTCTGGTCATGGAAATACTTGCATAAGGTATTAATCTATGCACACAAGCAGTCCCAAGCAGATTTGGTTCTTAACATAAAAAAAATATTTTAAATGTTCTTATAGAGGAAAGAATAAAGGGACACTATTTGCAGGCACACAATTATAAACAATAAAAGTGTTGGTTAAAGAAGTTACATATATTAATTTTCTTTCAAAATAATATTTTCATACTTAATATATTTTTTCTTTCCTGGTGCTGTGTGAGAGAAAATACGGGAATGCCTCTGACTCATCACTTACAGAAATACTAAAAGTAATTCCTGAGATATTTGTCATTGTCAAAAGACTAAGAAATTCATTTGAGCCTTTGTTGATTCCATAATCACAGCAAAGCTTTGTTAATATACTGTATTTTCAAGTGTAAATAGGAACCTTAGAAAAATGAAGACCTTAATGAAAAAGAAAAGTCATTTAGACTTCATTATATCTTCAAAACACTTGTTCTCCTTTCCTGCTTCAGATTTCTTTTTCTGGTTTTTGCACTACACTGGCAAAGCACTGAATAGGGTTTTTTTTCTGACTTTTGCTTTTACAAAGTGTAAGTAGAAATTAAATAAAACTGTTAACAAGGAGATTTTATATAAAAAAAAGTTTCTGAATTATTAATATAATTGCAATTTGGGACTGGAGATAAATGATAGAGAACTAAAAGAACGTTTTCTTTAATTTTGAAATAAGCACAGAATAAAGGAAGAAAAATTGACTTGAAGATTATGAACAGATCACTCAGAACTCTTGATTTGTTCCAGGGCTTTATCACAGCTCCTCACTACATGTTCAATTAAATGCTGTCGAGCAAATATTTTCAATCAATATTTACTTTCAACAAAAGCCAACATGAAACAGGCAATTAAAGCTGACCTCAGCAATTCAAGCAAAAACTGTGACTCTGCCAAAACCAATAGTTATTCTGCATTTGTTCATGCAGATGAGATTAAAAATATGGCCTAACAACAGGGCTGTGATGAAAGTAAATAACACACAACTGTTCTAATTCTGATTTCCTACAGTTTGAATGTTGTTTCTTTTCTCTGTCTAGAAACACCTGATTGTTCTGTGTTTTCCTGCCTACTCTGAATAAAGCAATATACAGTTTCAAAACATCTGTCGCTTTTCTGAGAAATCATTCAGTTACATTCAGTATCTTATCTAAGCAAAGGAACTGAAAATCTTACCTTAGATGAACAAGGCTTGACTTTATTTATGACAGTCTCTCCTAAACCAAACAAACAAATATTGAGACAAATCAGTGAAGCTACCCCAAAGCAGTTCATCTTTTACTTGAAGAAATGCAAACGTTTTGAAGGGTTTCAAATTTCTGTGGAAAGAATTGTACACTATGAAGTCCTGAGCTAACTATTTGGGAATGTCTGCAGCACAAAGAGCAGCCAATACTCCTTTAACTCCTGGATTTAATAAAGCATGTTTCAATTGCGCAGTAGATTTTATATACTACTGCTTGTATCCTGAGAGCAATTACTGCTCATCACCTCTACATGACACGTCAAACATATGTATTTTCACTGTGATAAAGCTGACAGATTTTCTTATGCACTATTTTTGAGCATTGGTATATATCTGGCACTGAGTAGTCTGGCCTATTTGAAAGGAAAACTAGTATGGATTAATGTTTTCACCTTTCGCAAAGGTTTTTAGCATTAAAATGAAGGTGTTTATATTGGTGTGATGGTAGTGCACTAGAACAGGCTGTGGGGGCAATTTTAGAATATGTTCTAAAAGGAGATTCAAATAGAAAATTGAAAAATATTACTTTCAAGCAATACTTTGTACTACATAGAAACTTGTTTACCAGGAGGACAAAAGCAGTCTCTTGGTCTCACTAGTAGCCCATCTGTACTGTGAGACAATCATTCAAATACCTGAAGACTGTTGAAGTATAAGAGAATGTGCTGAAAAAGAAAATTAAATGTAGTCCACAGAAACTTAATTAAAGCTATGAGGTAATTACAGTTTTCATACACTCAAATGCACTCTTTTTGTATCTTTAAAACTGGGTCTGATATTTTAACCAAAAAGCAAGTTACTTGGAAAGTTAATTTGGAAAGTTCATAAAGATCCAACAGATTTTCAATTCCTCGTGCACATCAGAGAATTAAAATTGTTATCTGGCTGAATAAATGAAACTTCAGATTCTAATGTACTGTTGGAGATACTTTGTCTAAAGAATCATCAGAATCTACTGCTCAGCATCACCTTGCACTGGTTCAGCCAGACGATGTTCCAAATTGGTCTCGATACTGAGGTTCATCTCCAGCCCTGTCTGAAGCTGGAATACACTGGAAATAGCTTGTAATACAAAAAAGATTCGAAAGCAACTGGGGGACAGGGATTAATACAGTTTTAAATCCAGTTTTTAATACAATGTTTACTTCCACTTAACAGCTGAAGGCGACTAAGAACCTGTATCTGGCCTCTCCCTGAGAGGAGCATGCTCAACTGTCTGTGAAATTTTTAAGAACTTAGGTTCTTCAAAATATCTCAAAATGTTTTTTAACTTGTTCTGACATACCGCATGGCACATCATAGCTTTCTGATATAAGAATTACTAGAATTTAACTAGTGCATCAGTTGACGCTCTCTCAAGAAGATGCAGGTTGTGATCCACAGTTCAGTCTCAGGAAGAAGCTGAAAAGATTTTATAGGCTACTCATATATGACATTAAATGGGAAAGAACAGTTTTCATTCCTCTTTATATGCACAGAAATCAGAAGAGGTGACAAATTTCAGGAACGAATGGTTAAAGTGATCAGAACATGGACTGACCTCCCTCTTCCACGCAGTCATCTACACAGTTAAACTGAAGCTTGGAAGAAAGCTAAAGGGCATTAGCAAATTAATCCCCCAGTGGAAAAAGAAGAAAGAAAAATGAGTTTCTGCAGCAGCATAGCTATGCTTCAGCCTTCAGATAAGTTCTGTAATAAATTCAGAATCTATCCCACAAGGATTTGAGAGCTGATCTTTATCCTTGAGTGGAATATCAGTCTCTAGCCCACAGTAAAAATTATGAAACTGTTTTCAAACCAGCTGCCAGAGTGGGACCTTCCATTTTGTAACCGTTTGATACCAGGATGTGTGCTGTCCCAGAATAATCATACAGTTCTGAAATACATGGTCCTCACTCATCACCTTTTCATCCCAGAGCCTGAAAGATGTGAGGTTAGTCAAAAGGAGGAATTATAACCATAAAGGAGGTCTATGAATGAGAAAAAGGTAAAACCAAGAAAGACAGAAAGTTATATATATACACTATCCTTAATTCTGAATTTCAGAAGGTATCTAAGGTGAAGCTGTGAGTTACACTGGATAAGATCAAAATTTGCTGGTCTGAGCTGCCACAGGCATTGGAACAGGCTTCCCAGGGAAGTGGTAGAATCATCATCCCTGGAAGTGTTCAGAAACCCTATAGATGCCCTCAGTGACATGGTTTAGAGGTGGACTTGGCAGTCCTGGGGTAATGGTTGGACTTGATGATCTGAAAGGTCTTTTCCAACCTTTGATTCTATGATTCTATGAACCTGAATCTTCCCAGATGTGACAGACTCAAGTTCTGGAATTGTTTCTAAGCTCTGCTTCAGTCCTGTTGGCGTGACTCCACACTGGTAAAAACTTCTACTGCTTCCTAAATGAAGCACTGCAATTTTTCAGGCAAGCTGGGATTTTTAAAGTGTATGTGGATTGAAAGGTAGTGAAGTGACAACCAGTCTTATACGTGCAACACAGAAGAGCTCAGACTGGGCAAAGAAGTGGTGAATTTGGGCCTGTTATTCTGAATACAGGTGAAAATCTTCCATTTTAGGGTCATCTCAACTGTGGTGACTGGGGTATTATAAATAATACCCCATAAATATAAATTAAGCAGATTTGTCAACCTGAGCATCAGTGGGCTTGCCTGTAAAATGGCAATAGTAACACTTCACAGGCTGTGCTACAAATATGGACGTGAGTCTGCGGGGAAAAGTATTTTACAAATGCTGAGTACTATTTTTACCCTCCTATTCAACAGCTGCACACTGAAAAAGAGAAGAATTGGTTGAAGCTCAAATACAACAGCCAAGAAATGTCTCGCCATGAAATCACCGAGACATTTAGCCTTCTGATGACAGCTCATCCAAGGCATGGCAACATCCCAAGACACCACACCCTGCTTTGCCTGAAAAAAAAAAAAAAACCAAAAACAAACCAAACCACCCACACATTTTGCAGTCTTAAAAACTTTTTTTTTTTTACTTTGTGTAATTTTATTTATTAAAAAAAAACTGCAAAACTAATGGGAAACGTTATTTGTTTGGATATCGGCTGGTTTGTTTGTTAGTTTTAAAAGGCACTTTGTTGTTTATGCAAGTGCAGACAGGATGGAAAGCCTGGCGAGGGTTCCCGCAGTGGCGTGCCTGAAGAAGCGACAGACACAGAGGGTGCCGGCGGCGGAGCGAGATGCGTGCGCCCGGTTTCCACCCAGGGCCGGGCACCGCCGGGCACCTCGAGGCCCGGCCCCGACGGGAGCGCTCCCTTCCGGGGGAGCCTCAACGGCTCTGAACCTCGCGCCCGGTTCGAAGGCTTGTAACTGGAGCTCCAGGCGAGCCGCGGCCGCTCCTGGCCTCCCCTGAGCCCTTCCCTACGCTCCCTCACCCGTTGCCCGCCTCCCCTCGGCCGCGGCCCAGCCCCGTTGCGAAGGAAGCGGCGTCTCCGGTTGCTATGGCACCAGCGGAGCGGCCCGGCGACCGGCTCTGGCCACGGCCCCCTGCGGTGTGAGGCAGCAGGCCCGAGGAGCTGAATGGAGCCCGGACGGACGGGCGGCGGGGCTGCGCGGGGGCAAATACCCGCCGGAGGGCTCCAGGACAGCGCGGGTGGGACGTGGCGCGCTGCTGCCGTGTATCCTTCCGCGGTCGCCGCCGTGGCCGGGAAGGCTGGCGCTCGGGTACGGCTGGGGGCGGCCCGCGGAGAGGCAGGGGCCGTGCCGGGAAGGGCAGGAATGAGGCCTCGGGCAGCCTGGAGTCCGTGTGGGGCGGCGGCGGCGGGTTTGGGCCGTGGCGAGGGATTGCCTTAGGGGTGGATCGAAATAAAACTGGCACGTTGGTTTCTTAAAGCGTTGTAGGGATGTTGACTTCTCAGGCGAGTTTTCTTGTGTTCCCCCTTGTAAGTGGAACAGGTTGAGAGAACTGGGCTTGTTCAGCCTGGAAAGAGAAGGCTCTGGGGAGACTTAGAGCAGCTTCCAGTACCTAAAGAGGCCGACAAGAAAGCTGGAGAGGGGCAGTTTACAGGACAAGGGGCCATGGATTTAAACTGGCAGAGGGGAGATTTAGGTTAGACATTAGGAAGAAATTCTTTACTGTGATTACGGTGAGACACTGGCACAGGTTGCCCAGAGAAGCTGCGGCCGCCCCATCCCTGCCAGTGTTCAAGCCAGGTTGGATGGGGCTTTGAGCAAACTGGTGTAGTGGAAGGTGTCCCTGCCCGTGGCAAGGGGGCTGGAACAGAATGAGCTTTATGATCCCTTCTAAACCAAACCATTCAATGACTCCATAAGGAGATTCTGCCTTTGGGAATTGTATTTTCCACTCCAACTTACAGATCCTTATTTCCTTGAATTTTAAGTAATAAGAAATACTGACGAAGTTCCAAGCTCTGCCTGTACCATGCTACGTCAGTCATAACCGAAGTGAGGACAGATCATGCTCTTTGGAGAGCTTTTATCCAGCGATACTAACGAATGTCAGAGTAAACTAACCATTTAGATAGGGATTGTTTTTACTATTGAAACATTTTCACTGTGATACATGTATCCATATGTTATCAATTTAGATAAAAGAAAGATGCTTGTCCAAATAAGCAGATAAAGGTGAGATTTTTCATCTTCTGATACCATGAAAGATGATTGCAAAGCCTTTTAAAATCACTGTAAACAGTAAAATGTAATGACTTTTTTTTTTTCTGGATGAACACAATGTTTGTTATGACTATAATATACAACTACGGGATCAACTGTTGTGTATTTTGTATCTCATGCATAAAGTTTGCCCTTTCCTGAACGGTATGCAGTCAATCAGGCTACTATATCCTTTAATGAGATGTTTGATGCAGTTTCCATTGCCCTTAACACAATACTAGGGACAGAGCTTTAACATTTCATTTTGAACAAGATTTAGCAGAAGAACGCCGGGCATTGAAAGAAGATCAAAAAATGTGTCGGAGTAGGGCACAGAAATATTCAATAGAGACAAACAGAAGAAGAAGGTAAGTAACTAGGGTTCCTTTGGTGGGAGATTGTAAAAGAGAAAAATGAGTCAAAGCCTTTAGACAGTTCAATATATTTCTGTTATTTGCATGTTCACTTTGTTAAAGAGCCCCACTGCTTTGTTCTAGAGAAAACTAAGCTGAAAAGTTTCACCAATCCAGTTTCATGCTATAGGACAAATAAACCATAAAAAGAATATTCTGGTTTACTCACTACTTTTTGGAAACTCACTGTAGTCACTCCTGACTGTATAAAGTATAGGTATGTAGCACTTTCAGCTTGTGTCTCTGACCTGTATTTCTGGTATTGTTCTGGTTTTTATTAGCTTCAATGCCTGTCTGAAAAATGTGTTCAGGGAGACAGTACAGGTCAGAAGGCAGACAGTTGTCATTGCCTTCTGAGGTGGGTGTTTCTCTCTCTGCATGGCATAACAGCCATGCAGCCTCCCCTGCATGGTGGGGCTTTGTGCTCCCACTTCCCAATAAACACAAAGCAATGTGTCTCTTGCGCAGGATTATATTTATATATATAAAATTTATATCTAAAATATATATATATAATTTATCCCATACTGACATTTTTAAAAGAGCTTTGAATATTCTGTCTTCCTACATCCATGGGAATGCAAAATTATGGAATATTCTGTGACAAGTGGATTAAGTAAATTATACACTGAGTTGTTTCAGCAAAGTGCTGTAAGTAGTTTAATAGGCATAGGGGGCTCTTCCCTGGCAGTGAGTTCACACACGCATATAAAGGAGTCTCGGCTGTGTATACTGTAGAGACAGATGGGTTCCTCTTTGTAAGCCCTCAGGTTCTTCTGCTTAATGCAAACTCATCGACAATCATCCCCACAATTCCCACATCAGATGATTTCCATTGTACAATGTTTTACTTGCTGCAATACATTGATAACTCATAAGAGAGGCAGTAGATGTTGTTTATACTGCCATTTAGCTTGACAGTACATGCTGTCAACGTATGTTTTGAAATATAAAGAAAAATGGAACAGGAAGTAGAGTCACCTGGGAGTGATTAAAGGCAGTGTGCAACCCCCAGCCTTTGCAGGTAATAAACTGAGTCTCAGCTAAAAGATTAAATATCACATTTAGTTTTCTGGAACAGTACCACTTGTAGCACTACGCATCTCAGATGAACACTGTTTCTTGTATTACTGGTCTTGAAATATAACACTCTACTGTAAAAGCAAATACCAGACAGCCTGAGTATTTTTGACAGAGTGGTGTAGTTAAACTAATACTTGTAGATACATAAATACATTTCCATGCATATTTCATTGCAGCCTTAAGAAACATCATATAAATCCAAGTTACTCAGGTGAGCCAATCAGAAATTTAAGTATGGTATTCATAAAATGAACTTTTTTCCATTTATGATAATTTAGGACGGCATAACTATAAGCATAATAAGCAGTTCGAACAACAGTCTGTGGTGACAAGTCTTCCTCTAATAACTGAAAAGAGTTAGTTGTTGGATGTTAGAAAGGTGCTAATTGAATACAGTATTAATAAGCTGCAAAATATAATTAAAAATCAAGGGCCCTTGCATATAGGAAGGAAAGTAGTTTGGAAATACCAAGTTCCTTGAAACTGAGTATTTTTTTCTTGATAGTTATGCAGGTAGGAAGTAATTGATCAACCATCAGGTCATACCTCAAATCTGTGTATGAGCCAAGACCCATTCACTTTGTAACACATGTAAAGGTGTTATCTATGATGATAGATACTCAAGGGTAGCATGACTTCCTTAAGCTTCACATTTTCACATGGCAGGACCCTAAATTTTCCCTGTCAGTGCTTATGGGCATGTATCAGATCTTATTCTTGGCACTGCTGGTTTAATAATTGCAAAACTGAAATTGTTTCTTTAATATTTTTTTTCAACATATGGAGAGTAGGCATAAGTGTACTGTGAAGCATGACAATCCATTTTCTACTTCTAACCTTCACAGAGTGGTAGAAGCGGGAAGGGGACTCTGGAGGTCATCTGGTCCAACCCCAATGCTCAAGCAGGGCCGCCTAGAGCTGATTGCCCAGGACCAGCTACTGAGCATCTCCAAGGTTGGAGACACCACAGCCTCTCTGATCAGCGTGTTCCAATGCTTAGTCATGATTATAATTAAAAAAGTTCTTCCTGATGCTCAGAGGGAATCTCCTGTGTTTCAGTTTGTACCTATTGTCTCTGGTCCTGTCACTGGGCACAGCTAAAGAGCTTGGCTCTGTCTTTTTTGAACCCTCCCTTTAGGTATTCATAGATATCAGTAAGATCCTCTGAGCCATCTCTTAGTGAAGCTGAACCATCCCAGCTCTCTCAGCCTTTCCTTATAGAAGAGATGCTCCATTCATTTCATCATCTTCGTGACCCTTCATTGCACTCTTTCTGGTCTATCCATGTCTCTCTTGTACTAAGCCGTTCTTAATTCTCATTAGCTTAAAATGTCCTGGCTAGGCATGAGGGGCTATTAGACCTTTTCTAAATGTACTTGGAATGAAATTGTCCCGGCAGTGTTGTATTGATCTCTTGTCAACACTTCTAAAATGCAGCAGCTTCAGCATTAAAAATGCTTCCATTCTGTCAAGATGTGCTCAGTTAATTGGTTTATTAATAAATGAAAAAAACATCAGTTGTACAGGAAAGAGCAAGTCTAGCTATGGGAAGCAAAGTCTCAATAACCAGTCACAGGCCTTTTTCGAAGTGAATGCTCAGGGGAACCTGTATTCCTACCTGATGCCATCAGTTTCTTTGCATCTCTTGTACTGACCAAACTCCTTAGGTTTGTGTTAATAGCAGTACTTCAACACTACAAAAAAACCAGCTTACTGGTTATCTTTACGCAAGTTGCCTGAGTACCAAGAAAGTAATTCCTTTATCGTCTCAATGATTTGTGAAGTTACAGTTTCAAGATCAGCTTAAGCATTAAATATGCTTTGAGGAAGTAGCTGACAGATATTTTGTTTAAATTACTATTCTGGAAAGAAGAACTCCTGATAAGCACATACTTGATGTAAATGAATAGGGTATCATGTTTTGTGTTTATATACCATGTTACTTTCTAAATACCAGCTGCCAGTTTGCTGGGGACTGTAGCCTTCATGATGTTACTGCTCAGTGCAAATTGAGCATCCCGTTTCACTGTGACATTACTGGCTGCAAGTAGTTGGTACATTCTGGAAATGCAATTGTCTATATGCACTTTTAACTAAACCTTACAGTTTAGTATCTTGGTTCAGAATTTTTAATTACCTTGAAATCTAAATAGCTAATCCATGTGCTGTATTTGGGGAAGGAAATGCTTTCTCAATTTATGTCAGTTTCCAATCTATTCCTTTTACTGTTGGCTTGGTTTTTTTCAAAATACGTTATTTTTCAACATATCCACAAGCTTTGTGCTCCACCTACTGGCTGATTATCTTTGATTATTTAATAAAGTCCCTTTAAATTATTCATCAGTGGTTTTGATAGGGAATAAAAAGCAGTCTAGTGTCAGAAATAGGAAAAAAAAATGTTACCACTTGGTAAATGGAGGGAACAAAGTGATAAGAATGTATTGCTTTCTACATCAGAATGGAACTGTGAAAAGTAGTGGTCACTGTAACTTTGTAGACCTGCAATGCATCATTGCCATTATGGTAACAGGCCACAGGATTGTGCTGAATTTGCACGGCCTCAGGACAGATGGCTGCTAAGCTCACTCTCTCTGAACTTTTCTTGACCTGCCTGCAGCTTTGTTTTGCTTAATTTAGCTGTAACAGCAGTTTCTCTAATTGACCAGGTGTCTGTGGCTAATTTATTTTGCCTTTGTTTATCTTTTTATGGTATGACTGTAGTTTTCTATAGATAGCAGTAACAAACAGTTATTCTATGTAGAGAATGAGATATTTATGACTTTAACATGCTGATGTAGTGTAGGGAAATACAGGCCTGGTACAGCAGCAGAGGCCTTGAGAACTGGAGGCTTAGAGGAGTACAGGCAGGGGATGATGAGAGATGGTGCACAGGCTTGGCACTGGAGACCCCAGTGCACAGATAGTTGCCTAAAGGAATGCAGACCTAGACCTGACAAAGCTGGCTTTAGGGTAACAGAACAAAAGAGTACTATGCAATAAATGTAAAAGGCACCATGCACAGAATATTTGGAGGCACTGTGAAGCTGCAGACTAATGAAGAAAGGGCAAAGGTATAAAAGCACATTAGCAAATATAAAAATGACTCCGAGCAGATCCTGGGATGAGGAAGAAAAAAGCATTAACATGAACATCCTACTGTTCCTGGTGAAAGGACTTCAGATGCTAACGGCTCACTGCAACATCTCAGTACCACCAGAATGAAACTAACTACCAGCCTTGGGACACAGAAGAGCAGTGGAAGCATAAACATTAGGGAAAGGGGTAGAAACTCAATGTGTGAATAACAGTTCAAACTGGTTTATCACTGTTATTGAGTCTTGCTTTGTATAGAAGTATCCTAATTGTATTATTATTTTTCATTAACAATTGCATCTGGATTAATAATGATTAAACTCTCAAGGATAGAATTATGCTAACAAAAAAGTTCTTGGCTTTATATAAAGGTGTGCTTACTTTTTGCCTATAAACAAGATCTGAAGTGCAACTGGTGGATAGAGCAGGCAGCCTTCCTGTAAACCTTTGGGCATTTTTGAGGACAGCCCTCAGTGAACCCTCACAGCATTTCTCCTGGGTTTAGCAGTAGCAGGTGTTTTTTTTCTCCTCCTTAGTAGCTGGTGCAGTTCTGTGTTTTTGACTTTCGGCCTGGGAACAGAGCTGATAACACCAATGTCCTCAAATGTTTAGATTGGCCATAGGATTCTGTGAGTCTCATGCGCTGCCAGGGAGGAGGAGAAGCCAGGAGGAAGCAGAGACAGGACACCTGACCCAAACTAGCCAAAGAGGTATTCCAGACCACAGCATGTTATGCCCGGGACGTAACTGAGAGTTACCCAGAAGGGCACTCTCTTCTTGGTTGGGCTCATTTTGGCGGGTGGTATTGTATTCTCTTCCCTTGTTATTTGTCTTATCATTATTATTATTGGTGGTAGCAGCAGTGGTTTGTGTTATACCTCAATTACTAAACCGTTCTTATCTCAACCCGTGGGAGTTACGTTCTCTCCATTCTCCTGCCCATCCCTCCAGGGTGGGGGGGGGGGAGGAAAAAGGGGGGGGAATAGAAACTGTGTGGCTGACTGGGTTTAAACCATGACAACATTGTGTCAGTCCTTCCGAAGCCCTTACAGCAATTTGGGCCTCTCCTTTTGTATTCAGCATACAATAATCAAAGAAGATGAGGGGATAGAATTCAAAACATGTGTTCCTATAGTTCTGGGAAGTATTTCATTTAAAAGAAAAAACCTATGGGCAGCATCTGCCAATCATTATAAGGGTGCAAGGTGTGTTTCCTGTCTGCACATGAACAGGGGTTTGAGTGTGACACCGCATTCTAGCCTTTTCTTGATGTTGCTGTAGTCATTAAGTATATAAATACTATCCCACCTCAGTTTTAAAATTACTGTGCACTGGTTTGCAAATGTGATATGGCAATGGATAAATAGTATCAACTCGGCACCAAAAGTTTCATTTTGTAGCATTCCATATGCACTGTGTATATTCCTTTTTTTAATCATTATCCAAGGCAGTATTAAGCATTTAGTCCACCTGGGAATGCAGCGTCCATCGCTTCACTGTGAAGATAATTTAATAAAATTAACCAGGAAATAGTTCCACCATCTAGTCATACTGGTTTTAACATAAAAATACCTTCCACATAATGTCTGTATATGTGAAACTGCTAAATATTTTAAGTTTCTTATTCCAAATTCACTATAAGCATTTTGGCAGCAATTTCAAAAATTGCTGCACTGCTGGGTTGTTTATAGTAGACAGAAAAACTGGGTTAAAAAAACACCGCTCAGGAAATTCTTCTGCTAACTCTCCATCTTAAAGCCATACTCTTTTGCCAGTGTTACATCTGCGATATGAACCTAAGCTGGTGACTTAAGGAAAGCAGATGAACAAACATTTGCTTTAACTGTTTTTCTGTAAGATGTCAATGCGCATTTGTAAAATCATTTATTTTACATAATGCACCTGGGCGTCACAATTTACATTCTGTGAGGTCAAGAAGTTAATGATGCAGGCTTCACTGAATATCCTTAGTGCATTTCCTTACATTTAAAATAAGATTTTTTTTTCCTTCATGTCTTAATCCAAACCAAATAGAGATCATGATGAGCTGTGGTGAAAAAGGTCTCTTGCATCAGCATTTGGACTTCCCCATATCCATCTGTATGGAATAAGAGCGTGGGTTGTTTTTATGCTAGTTATTAAGAATGTAGAAGAGTGCAGATAAGTCATACTCCAAAGAATTTAAAAAATAAATAAGTAAAGACTGTCAGAATTTACTCTTTCCTTTTTGGAGTTATACACTGGAGTTACTCCAGGTGCAAAGTTGCAGAATTTCCCACATGTCTGGATTTAACAACCACAGTTCAACTAAAGGCCTTGTGGAGCAGCTTCTGTAATATTAAGGGAATCGAGAAGAATGTGTTTAAAGTACTTACTAGGATAAGCAAGTCTGTTTCCTCTGTTGTGATTTTCCTGTTTCTTTAGTCAGGATAAAGATTTCTGTGTCAGATTTTGACATGTCTGAAACACAGGAATACTGAAAGCTGACAATGAACTCTCATGCTACTTTTTTAGTTCTAACTCCTGGATTGAATGGACAATTAAAGTTCCTGTGAAATTTTAACCAAATTAGTATAAGGCATTTTATGTGAATAGTACTCTGCAGATTTTTCCTGGTTTTGAATAACTGCTTGTCTGGCTTCGCCTCATGCTTCAAGTAAAGCCATTCCTGCTTGCCAACAAACTGAAGTTTGCAAATGAAACTTGCAGTGTTGGGATCATATTTTAATTTGTTTCTCTTTGCATAAGTCAGTTTTCTGTCTTAACCTTCATTATAGCTGTAGGGTTTTAGAACTCCATCTGTAGGAAAAGAGCTACCTAGAATTGTAGAAATTCAAATAGATTTTTGAATGTGTTACTATTAAGTGCCATTTGCCATTTATTTGTTGAAATAAAATGTTAACTACTGCCTACATACAGCACAGGATTTCTCTCAGTGGTTCTTGTGGTCCAAGACAATTGTGAGGAATCCTGCTGCTGGGAGATCTGGAGCTTTCTGAGGGAAGTCTGCTGCCAATTTGATTTCTGACCTTGGAGAACATTAATCCAGAGTGCTACATACATCAGCAAAAAGCAGTGGATCCTTTTGCACATTTTGTCTCTCTTTTTACTTTTAGCTTTCCATATGCTCCACCATTGTCTTTCTTGAGCTTCACACTGGTAGCACTGGAGGTGTAGTACTGAAGAAGGAAGATCAGATGTTACACAACTTCTAGTTTTTCCTTATGATATGGGGAGGAGTTTTAAGGTGCACTCATAATGATGGCAGGAAAACAAGAACATCGTCTTTGTGACTTAAGGTTTGAATAGCTGCGTGGAATCTGTTTAAAGTGCATTTCCACTTGGAAAAAAATTGTATAGATATTTGTCTTCAGTTTCTACTAATGAAATAATTTGTCCATAAAACTGAGAAATCTCAAGTCATTAGTTTCAGTATGTTTTGACAACCATGCACATGTGAATTTTCAAAACAGTGAAAGTTCCTCATGTCTCTCTCTGCTATGCTTTGGCTTCCAAATGGATTAAAGTGGATATTCCTGTAAAAGTGTGTACTGGGGATTAGTTGGCAGTTTTCCTATTTTTTACTGTTGTGCAATTATGGCCTTTTGACTTTCTAAAATAAAAAGTACCTATTTCAGATCACTTTTCTGTTTGTTTTCACAAGTCAGCACTTTGAAGGGATACTAGGTGGGTTGAAGTTGAATATTTCAATTTGAACTCTTTCCGTGAAAAGTGAAGGGAAGAATATTTAAAATAGCTTAAGAGAAGCTCTGTTAAGTACCAGCTTTGCTCCATTAAGCAGAAAGATCTGTGGAGCAGCTGCAAGTGATTAAAGTTACGGGAAGGTATCTTATTGTGATGACAGAAATAGCATATGGCTAAACATTGCTACCTTTCTTTCCACTAATGCTGGCTAGGAGTGGCACCCTGTGTAAAAACAAATTTCCTGGGTATATTTTGCTCAAGGAGCTTGTTCAGGTTTCTCAGTAGGAATGTAACTTCCACATAGCAATGATCACCACATAGGTAATGATTGTTGGTTTTGATTAGAGCCTGCTTTGCTTTCCAGCCAGTAGAAGGACTCTTTTAACATAGTTGATACTATTAACTGATTCTGTCAATCATAGTTTCGCATTGCTGTTTTATTCTATTTTGTGCTACTAACCTTGTGTTTTTCAGGAAGCTTCTCAACAACTAGAAGCTGATACTAACTTACATATTTATAGATAAAAGCTGTAGTTCCTTTGTGTTATTTCTGAATAACAGCTTTTAAATTATTACTAATTCCCCAACAGTATAGGCACAGAGCATTCGCTGTTCACCTTCCTATTGACCTGACCGCTGTTACACATTTACATGGTAATGTAGAAAGTCACATTGGTGACAAGAACTAGCTGAGTCTGCATGTTAATTCACATATAAGAAAGAATTCAATTTCTAGTTAAAGCTAAAAACATAAAAATATTATGGTGTGTCTCGTTCACCACCCACTGGCCTGTTTATGTCCAAACATAAAAATCCAGTTCTCCTGACGTTTATAGCATTTAATTTATGGACAAGCAAACTTTTGCACTAAAATTGTGAATTGGTAAGTAAGAAAGTTAAGACCGTTTTGGTAACTGTAATTAGAAAACGTAGGGATCATCTATTTGCTTCTTAAATACAGAGCCTTTGAAGAAAGACAAAAGCAAGCTGAAGAGAAAGAACAAAGATTTAGACAACAAGTTCTGCAGCAGAGGAAAATTAAACTTCAGGAAGCAACTGATAAGTTCCAGCGTGCTCATCTGCCTTTTTCTCAGCACAAACAAATAGGTTTGTAAATTAAAATTTAACCATTATTCATAAAATTGCTTTTTGCATTAATAGGATACAATTGAGGCAAACAAAACTATTAACTTCACTCTAATTGAATTCATATAAGAACAATTTAACTGTTAAAAAGCTCAGATCTGATACATATGACAAAATTGGGTAGAAGGAATTAAAGCTATTTTTTTTCCCTGAAAATTGTATTGTGAGGTATTTCATTATATTCTGGTCACAGTAAGTACATCACCTCCTTGCGATATTGTGGCTTCCTGGGTTTTTCCCCACTTCTTTCACTGCCATGTGCTCACTGCTTACAATACTGTGCTTTCACAGCTTGGTGTTAGGTGTTACAAGGTCCCTGAAAGTTACTAGGGTAATATAATGATCTGCTATTCGAACCTCCCAATGTGAAATAATCCAGAATGTGCATTTTGTTTATCATTAAATAAAAGCAGTCCTACCATGTATTTACTGTGTTACATAACTTCTGCTGAATTACTCAGCTTCTTAAGCTGTCCTCTTGCTGCTGGGAAGTAATGATCACTTCAACTCCATTCCTGCTTTCTTGGAATCAGCACAGATTGGCAGGAGTTTTTAACAGCATCAGCCAAGTCTGATTTCCAGTCAACTTTCCAGTGTTGAAATTCTTAAGATATGGTATATTACTTAGGTATTCTTTAACAGATTTACTCTCCCAACTGCAGTTGCGCCAACTGTGAGGTAATGTCTCTGACTTCAAGATCAAATGTCAGATTAAAATTACAAAACAGTCCTGGTTTAGGGCTTCTTCATAGCTCTACTGACAGCCTAGACTGTGTAGCAATATAATGAATCACGATTTCTTTTCTTGGGTTTACCTTATAGCAACTCTGCCACTTTCTACCCTACTTCTACTTGGACGAGGCAACACCTTGTGCTTGTCTGGACTCTTTCTCCACTGGTTTGATTATTAAGTTACAATTTGGCCTCTATAAAATATCTGCAAGCCATAACTTTGGCTTAGTCCATAAGCAGAATAATCTTGGTGTAAAACAAAGTCAGTGTTGGGGTTTCTAACCTCCTACTTTTTCAACAGTGCAGTCTGAAAATGAATAGCATTGTGTTGAATACATGTGTTACTGTAAACAGTGAAGTAGACTGGGGTTTTGCTTAAGAGGAACAAGAGTTGCTCTAGCATATCTAAATGATGCTAAGCCACTCAGTTTATTGTAACAGTCTGAATTTAGGATTCCAAACTGCAGAAACGTAACCAAATCATTTATGGTAAAATATTCCAATTTTTAAATTTTTTTTCCATTGTGTTTTTCACTCTAATCCCCCTAGTGCAGACAAAAGCAGCCTTTCAGTTAGAAGAAGCTTTTGAACAAATTAGAGGATCAGTTTTAACACCAGGACTGTGCTTGCCCAGCAGAAACATACCCAACTTCAGGTAAGCATTTCTGTTTACTCTAATGATCAAAGGAAGTAAATTGCCTAGTGTGTTCAATAAACAGCAGACAATTACTCTTTAAGGAGTTGTAGGCCATTTATCTTGTGGCAAAGAAAGCATTTCTGTGAACTGTTCCAATGAAGCATTATGAAACATCCTTGAGTTGTTTATGTCCGTTTGGTAAAACAACAGGAGATGACCCAAAACTTTTCCCTTCAATGGAATTCTGGGAATAGTCAGGCTGACCTAGTCCCCATTCAGTTATAGTCTGACTCAGATTGCCATGGTTGTCAAACCATCTGCTGTTCTATGAATTATGAAATATTTTGTCTAGATTATTTCTTATTCTCATCCAGATTTTTTCCTTGACAATCAAGGATAATTTAGTTTGTATATTCATGCCATGATCTCATCTTTTTTCCAGCTGCCATTCCTTTAAATTTCTCATCCTCTCTATGCATCTTGAGCATCCTGAAGATAGTTGGGCCTGCAATTTCATTTTATATCACATACAATTTGTATTGCAGTCTTTTCAGTCTACCCAAGCACTTTTTGTTTTCATTCATTGTTTATCTACCTGATGTATTTGGTATTCATTCCTGATTATTCCCTTCATAATCTCTAATTTTTTTAGCATTTCAGTTCAGCCTTTCATTTTTGTTGTTGCTGCTTTTGTTATTACTGTTATTCAAATTATTTTCTGCATGCTGTAAATTGAGCAGATGTTCAGAATAGAGATAAACTCTGTCTAAAAGGAGTCTCTCTACTTCAGTGTGACCTTCATTGTGATGTTAATATTCAGTTTGGTTACATACCTGCTGATGATTAATACATATGCGGGTGATAAACTGGGCAATCAAGAAAATATTCCATAGGTCTTAGTGCTAAATGCTCATGATAACTGCCAGTCACACACATAGAAGGACTGCAGCCATAAAACCAACCAACCAAAAAAAAAAATCTACCTTCTAAGAATAAGTTGAAATAATAGCCAAAAAAAAAAAAAAAAAAAATCAGATGTTTCTGACCCTGTCTCAGGATTCCTGATCATTTGTCCCGTTTCACTAACAGCTTGATTAAGGAGAGAAGCTCAGTGCCTCTTCCCCTTGCCTTTATCATTTTTTTCTTTAGTTTTCATCTTTCTTCAAACTGCTGCTTGTGCCTCAGGATCTCACATTTTTCCCTCAGGACCTCTTCAAACGACATAACATTTTTCACAGTATAACATTGCTGTCAATTCATATTCGTATTATTTTTAAAATTCACTATCCTGTAATAATGATAGTGTTCTTTCCCTGATTTTCATTTTTATAACTCGATTTCTTAAGGAAATTAAATGTATGTGCTCATATTCTTTTATACTTTATGTTCCCCTGTAAACAAATTTGAAAGACAGCTAAGAATCTCAAGGATAATTATATTTTGACAAGTTTTAAATTGGCAACTGAGCAAGGAAGAAAGCATGAAAAAGGTTTAAAAGTTGAGTCTGCATGGAGCTATTGGCAGGTCACAATGCAGTTAGTGTGGGTAAGTCAGCGCATGAATATCTTGGAACCTGCTCAGTGCTGCCTTTTTTTGCAGCTGGTTAGCTAGGAGGCTTTAGTAGCAGCCGTATGGGGTGAGTGCAGGCGGACATAAGGAATATTGGGGGTATGGTAATAAGGCAAATAGAATTAAGTTATTGCAGTACAGGCTTCTGTATAGGGACAAGGTATATAAATAACATGAAGTAAACCTTTGCTTATACTAATACTAACGATTTGTCATCCTTCCTTGCCACCGAAAATACTCTGAATTTTTGTCAGCATCTCACACAATCCCACACTAAGCACTAAGATTCAAACTGAACACGTGTCATGTAGCCTAGATTCTTCTGATCTGTTACAGAAGATATTATTGCAGTGTTGTTCTTTTTAGTGTTAGTCTGGGAGCCACAGTTCGTGTGCATCATAGAAGTGGCAATTCTGTGTTTTCAGACGTGGTTTCAACAATTGTGCAAAATTCTCTTAGAGGACAAATAAATTTCTTGCAATACAGCACAGCAAAGTAAGCTTTGATACAGAACATTTTGAGAAGGTTCTCAAAGGTGGAGGTTCTTCAAAACTCAACAGTTCTGAGCTGTAAAGCTTTAAAAATGCCTTAGAATCCCTTTAGTTGGAAATTTTGTGTCAACTAATAACTCAGGTCCTTTCTGTGTTTCTATCTCTTCTTAAACTTCTATAAAGACTCAACCCAAATATCTTGCATGATCTTTAGAATTTACCCTCCATCAGAAATAGAATATATAGCATTCATTGGGAGTCCCCTTTTAAAGGAAGAAATTAATATTGCATGAAGTTTTCAAGATAAATATGGCTGCAGACCCAACTGGATATAGGTGAATTTTGTCAAGTTCTAGAGATCTCAATGTCTGTCTAAAAAGTTGTAAACAATTAAATTAGGCAATGGAGACATATTACCTCCTCTTTGAGAAGGTAAAAAAATTCCAGAAACACCTAATGAGCAAGAGAATCATAGAATCAGCTAAGTTGGAAGAAACCTTTAAGATCAAGTCCAACCACTACCCCAGGTCTGCCAAGACTATATGTAAGAACTGTATATCAGAAATGCATCCTGGGAATGTTGAAAAGCGTCTTCATATTGAATGGACAATAAGGTTTAGTTTGTTACTCAAAATCCAGTGATTGTTGAGGCAAAGTATCATTTTAAATATTAGACCTGATCATCCTGGTAAAATAAAAACTGGATCTCTCCTTGTTGGTAAAGGAATAGCCATTTTGCAAGTAACTTCACTGGAGGTTTATACTAATAATCTGTTTCCAAGATCTTTTCTCCTTCTACCACCATTTGTAGTAATTGTGAAATACAACAAATACTTGATCCTAAACCAGCGAGACATGGGCTTGGCTTTCTACTCAGTTCTAAGGGTTAATAGTTCTACTGAACAGATATTAGAATTCAAAGCATAGATCTGTTGAGAGATTTCTGTAAATGCCACTTTGGATATGCCAGACTAAGGGCATTTAGGGCCCTGGAACCAGGTTGGAGCCAAAAGCCAGGATCTTTTGCTAAACTGTTCCACCTTGTAAGTCAAGCATAGCTGGCAACCTGTTTATCATTATACTTCCAGAAGACTAACACTTGGTCTACATATGACCTGTTCTGTTTCGGTTTGTGGCTTATTTTTGCTCTTTTTAAGGCCTGCCTTTCTTACTGGTTAAAGCTACTTTGTCATCCTTGATATCTACCTAGTTCTTGCTGTTTCTTTTCCAAAGCTTGTTCCTGTTCCTGTTCCTAGTGATCTTACCCAGCCTCGTTCCAGTTCTGTCTGCTTTTTATTCTTCAATATATCTTGTTACACACTTCCTGTCTTCCTAGTCACATTTTCCTTGTCTTTTGTCTTCACATACTTCTTGGTTTCTTTGATTTCTGGGTGTCAACCAGACCTATGGTTCTTGCCAGTTCTCATCCTACAGTTTCCTCTATCTGACTTACCAGGCTAGGCTCACCCTGACAACAGTACCCAGCTACACCAGCTACTCCAAAGATATTTTTTTCAGGTAGTAAGTATAAATTCCTTCATGTACCCCTTTACTGACATTACCTGTCATCAGTACATTTGGGCTCTCTAGATACTACAAAACCACCTTGCTATTTGAAGTAAGGGTATGTCTGACAGCATCAGTATATAGCTATGCTCTGTATAAACCAACCTTATGGAAAAATTAAGGCCATTTTGCTTGTTTAAAAAAAAAAAACAAACCCACAACACTACACACATACACACACCAAAAAAAAAAAAACCAAAAAACAAAACAAGCAAGAAAAAAAAAAAAAAACAAAAAGCCCCACAACAAAATCAAACACTCCGTGTTCCATTTCTTTAAATGACCAAACTGTTGGCTGACATTTTCCAGATTAATTCAGCCTGAGGCAGTCACCCAACAACCCAATCAGAAAAGCCTGACTATTTATAAATAGCAGAAGAAAAGGTTTAAAATTGAAAGTGTTGGACAGCTTTAGCACCACCTGTAGTTAGGTATAGTATAGCTGTCCTTCGCTTTCCAGGCATTTATTGATGATGTGTACTTTCAGACAGGGACATGTTTAACAGTGTACATTGATGCATAGAAATAAGCCAAAGTAATAAGTTATTTGCTTGCATCAAGAACCACAGATGACACTTCATCCTCATCAGCATCTAGAAACGTTTTTTGCCATCAGAAGCAGATTTCAGCAATGGTTGGCTGGGATAAAACAATACAAGAGAGCAGTAGAACAAACATGGATAGTAACCAAGTTCTCTTCCAGAAAAATCTGAAAGAAATGCAACAGCTCCTTGAAAAACAGCATCTCAGCAATGTGGAGGTATGATATTTCCATGTGATTCATTACATGCTGCTTCTTAAATGTAGTCAAAAGTGTCTTGAATGTGATAAAAACAGGACATCTGTTAAGCACTGTTTACCATGCAGACACCACCTGAGAGCACGCTATACTGTGCCAATAGATTATTTATAGTAAAAGTATGCATATTTTTCAGTAAGAAATCAGAGATCTTTAAAAATATTTGCAAGACTGTTATCACAAAATCTTCAGATATCTGTCATGTCTTTCTTTCTGTGAATTTAAGATTTGTATGTCAGAATTCTTGGCTCTGAAGTATCTAGCCATTAGAGTATCACAGGAATCTTGTGCTAGCTCCAGAGTTAAACTGGCAGCTTGCAATTCACATTGCTTTGCTGATTGCTACAGTTCAGTACAAAGTGCTATGGTAGCATAATTATTATATAAATGTTAGGAGGAGTTGTTTCTTTTTTCCCAGTGTTCGGTGAATTCTTAGGGATTGACTTCAATTCTCTTGAAAGCCTTTTTTGTCATCTTTGAAATAAATGCAGGTGTTCTAGCAACAAGCACATTAACTTTCTGCCTGAACTGATTTTTTGACCCCAAATCAGTTTCAAAAGTCACTTTAGAAACACAGTGAAAATCAAGAAGAGCTTGTTTCCAAAGTGATTTCTTATGTCTGCACTTTTAAGTGTGACTTTAGGTCTGTCCATGTTTTCTTTGATTTTGGAGATATTGTCTTCAATATTACATTTTTTTGAAAGAAGAGGACATAATTTTTGACCCATTCTTTTATTTCTGTAATATTATCTACTGATATGTGGACTTGTGGGGTCTGAAATGAGCTTGACTCTATGAATCACCATCCCTTTATGCTGGTGATGGCTAGAGGCATGGGATCATTGATGGCAACAGAGCAAGGGCTTTTCTTTTTAATACCTATACATGGATAACTCTTGAAAGACTGTATATGTTTCAGATATATTTTGAGTTCTTTGATATTGATGTTTTCAGGCATATTCATCTCTGTCTTTATACCTGCTTTGTTCTGATGGGTATTCATAAGAGTCTTGAGCAGCAGATGGCTAACACAGAAAATCTCATTCAGATGAAGTGAATTTCCAGAAGGTTCAGAAGACAGAAAGTACACTTTGTAATGAATTTATAGAATGGGGTTGATAAACCTGGAATCTAGATAGCCAGTTTCAAAGGAAATATAAAAAGGTCTAAACTTTTGGTTTTTTGTGTGTTTCATTTGCATAGTGTTTGTAAATTCCTCCTTAAATGATCATGCTGAATTTGGCAGTAGCTAAATTAGGACATCTTAGAATTGGAGAAAAAACTTTCTTTGAGAAAAAGGCAAAGAAAAGATTCTTTGTAATACATTGTAAGACAACTATATTGTAGTGTTTTTTATCAAACACAATTATCACATTCAAATAGAATTCTAGAATCATAGAATCAACTAGATTGGAAAAGACCTTTAAGATCCTCAAATCCGACCATTACTGCAGGACTGCCAAGTCCACTACCAATCCATACCACTGAGGGCCTCATCTCAAGGTTTTGGAACGCTTCCAGGGGTGGTGATTGCACCACTTCCCTGGGCAGCCTGTTCAAATGTCTGATCATCTTCTCTGTGAAATTTTTTTTTCTAATATCCAATCTAAACCTCCCCTGGTGCAGCTTGAGGCTGCTGCCTCTTGTCCTGTCACTGTTGGCGGGAGAAAAGACCAGCTGCATCCTCTCTCCATCCTCCTTTCAGGTAGTTGTAGAGAGCGGTAAGGTCCTCCCGAGTCTAAATAACCCCCGTTCCCTCAACTGCTCCTAAGACTTGTGCTCTTTTTTCTACGGAAAAACTGCCATGCATCATACCTGAATTTTTATAGTTTTCCTAAATGTTATAATCAGCTTTAGAATTTGTGTTTACAAAATAATACATTTTTGAAAATGCTTTGATCCTGTGAAAAATTTTGCTTTTTTTTTCCCAGTATGTATTTTTCTGCTACCACTAGGGGTTGCTCAGCTTCTTCTCTCTGATAAACAGTTTCAAATTGTAAATATTTATACTTCAAACATTTGGACTTTCTTGAAGTTATGTGCTGTGGACTCTGATTAGAAAAATAGTCAAGAAATGTACTGTCATTGTTCTAAGGCCTGAGACTTGGAAGTTTAATACTTGGATTGTGCTGGTGTCCATGTGCATCGTGACTTCCTATGGTGTAAAATAGTATTTATAAAACTCTTAACTAATAGAATTTATAATTTATAATTATTTATAATACTCTTACAATAATAGGCTTCAGTAGTCTAGTTACTGTCTGTTGTCCAAAGTCATTTCAACAGTGCTTGCCTTTCTCAAACTGATGTCAAAGTATTTCACTGTGCACATGCTTTGCAGTCTCACCGTCCACTGAGATCCTTTGACCTCTCTTTGTTTCTATTTTTACAGGCCCAGCAGGATTATAAAGATTCCTAAAATTCTTTCCTTTCCTATAGGGCAATAATTTTCTATGTAGACCCTTACTAGTAGATTTCATGTCTTCCCTGCTTTCCATCCATAAAACTTTGTCGTTTCATTGATAAGACAGAGGTTTTAGTGACCCTTCCACCATTCTCCAAAATTATTTTGCTTAAAAAATCGAGAGCAGTAGATTTTATGTCTGAGCCATTACACCAAATTATTCCTTGTTTTATGTCTGTGTGTTCCATTTTAAAGAAATTAATATTGTTAAATTTATTCTCAATCAAAGGTTTTATTGCACTGTCCTTTCCTGGTTTTGTTGCAATTGTAAGTAAGATCTTTAAGGTGGAGCTGGTAGCATGGTCTTCAGCTAAAGCTGCATCAGCTTTTCACCAAAAGACATTACTCCCACGTGCTCATAATTTTTCTAAACGTTAACTGTTTATGTTGAAATTTTCCACTTCTGGCGCCTGCCTTAAACTTAATAATTCAGAAATTTTCCATTAAAATGACTCAACTGTGGCAAGAAATAGTATTATTCAGATAAATGTATCCTGAGCCACATTGAAAGAAGTGTGACCAGCAGCACGAAGGGGGTGATCCTGCCCCTCTACTTGCCTCTCGTGACACTCCACTTGGTGTACTGTGTGCAGTTCTGGTTTCCTCAACATAAGAAGGGCATGGAGCTCTTGGAGCAAGTCCAGAGGAGGCCATGAGGATGATCAGGGGACTGGAGCACCTCCCATATGAACACAGGCTGAGAAAGTTGGGGCTGTTCAGCCTGGAGAAGAGAAGGCTGCATGGAGACCTCATAGCAGCCTTCCAGTATCTGAAGGGGGCCTATAGGGATGCTGGAGAGGTACTCTTCATCAGGGACTGTAGTAATAGGACAAGGGTTAATGGGTTAAAACTCAAACAGGGGAAGATAAGATTAAATGTAAGGAAGAAGTTCTTTACTGTGAGGGTGGCAAGGCACTGGAATAGGTTGCCCAGAGAAGTGGTAAATGCTCCATGGCAATGTTCAAAGCTAGGCTGGACAGAGTCTTGAGTGAGATGGTTTAGTGTGAGGTGTCCCTGCCCATGGCAGGGGGTTGGAACTTGATGATCTTAAGGTCCTTTCGAACCCAAACCATTCTATGATTCTATGATTCTGTATCTTTTGTCTTTTCATCACCTCTTTAGTTTGGTGTCCATACAAACTTGTTTTGATCAGTACAATATTTTTAAACTCTTCCAGTAAAATATATTATGCTTGAATTAAACTGTTTGATTGACCTAACTTTTTACCTCTGTTGTTTCACTTTTTAAACAAAATACTTGGAAGTAAGGGCTAATTCACAGACAAAATAGGTATAGATTGCAACACAGAGATTGTATTTTTCTCCTCCCTCCTTTAAATAACCCTAATTAGGTTATTAAAGTGGTACCTGTGAAATCCAAATTGAAATCCCTTGATTTGAAGCATGAATTTTACCTTGGCTCTCCTTTTTCTCCAAGCATATTGTACAGCCATTGAAGTAGTCAGTATCATTTTTTCTGCAAGGGGATTAATTTCTTCTTGCCATAAAAAACTCCAATATATGGACTGGAATACAAGTATAATTTCTCAGAAAATGAAACCCAAACCATGAGGTCAGAGGGTTATTCTTATATTATTTCTAATACTGTAAAATTTTGTATCTGCTATATTGTGTGTGTTTATATACACTACGTGTAGAATTCAGTAAGTCTCTGAGAAAGAACACAGAATGAAAGCAGCTGATGCTGCAAACACATAGGTATGGCCATTGCCTTACTTACATGAATGAGTTGACCTTTATGACTGCTAGCTGTTTGGGTTACTATGCTTTTGAGGTTGGACTACACCTATGAAACTGAGATGTTTCAGGTAACTGATGGAAAAACTAAACTCATTTTCAAGTGTGTTTGTGGTATGGCTGGAATGAGTTAAGCACGGGTTCCTTCTGCAAGGTGTATGACTCTTCAGAGGCATAGACAAGACCAGCATGGAAAAATGGAGTGCCTATGTACAGAGTCTGTCCCAAGTGTCAAGAACTCATAGAATGCTCAGGGCTAGTTAGTGGGAAAACAGACTCTTAAGGGCAGGGTTAGCATAAAATGGCATTGGAACTGAAATCAGACTTGATTTTGAAGAGACCTTCAAAATCCTGAAATAGGTTTTGATGGCCACCTTCAATCTCTGGCGATTTTTTTCTTGTAACTGTGAATGTTAACACATTTTATGTTAATCACATTATGTGACAAACTCAAGTGATTTCCTTACTCATTTTCCTTTTGGCAAGATCAGGAGGGTTCAGTTTTTATTGGCTTTTAACTTATATTGCAACATACCACTCTTCCATATTAGTTCACTAATTCAAAATTCACATTTGCTGTAAAAGAAAATTGAAATATATTTCCAGACTAAATTATCTTACGCAAATATTCAATCTTGTTTTGACTGTATATTCCTGAAGAGTATGTTGCGGATTTTTTACCTGAAGTAGTGATTTATTCCAAACCTGTGCTCTATAAAATGACATTACAATCTTCATATATGACAATCTGGATGTTCAGTCATTTGAAGATTGTTTTACCTCAGTTCAAAGCCCTGGTTGAACAGATGAAATGTGCAATTCAAGTTGAAACAGCATTTTCAGTACAAAACAGTTATTCCACAGGTAGATTAATACATGAATAAGACTTTGCTTAGGGATAACTTAGGATTGTTATACGTACAGCACAGCTCACAAACTGCAGAAACAGGGAAACTGAGAACTGGCATCTAATATATAGCTGTTCCTCTATAAAGGATAAGAGAGTACACATTTTCTCACAAGGATTGACTTACTTATTAGTGTGACTCCATTTTGGGGTTTACATTCAAATACATATATCCTTATATAAAATCATAGAATCATAGCATGGTTTGGGTTGGAAAGGACCTTGAAGATCCTGTCACTACATGCTCTTGGAAACTGTGTCCCCCCCCCCAAGATTTCTTGTAGGCCCCAGTTAGGTACTGGAAGACAGTTATAAGATCTCCCCACAGCCTTCTCTTCTCCAGGCTGAACAAGCCCAAATCTCTCAGCCTGTCTTCATATGAGAGGTGCTCCAGCCCCCTGATCATCTTTGTGGTCATATATGTATCTATGAAATATTTATATATAGCTATACATTAAATTATTTCTACCATACTTAATAGCTATTTTAAGTGATTTGTTTTATTGCAACAGGGTAAAATGTTCATAAATGTAGCTAAAGGAGAGGAACAGAGTAAAAATATAGCAGTATCTGATCTTTAGTTTACTGCAGTTATGGTAATAATAAAAGGTTGGCTTTTAGCAAGGGAGTGGAAGATAAAAAAGTTTGTGCATACTCAGCCAGGATGCTATACTACATTATGTGAATTTGGTGTTATCAGATATAGCGTATACTAATGACTCAAGTGGCTGCTGGGAAATCTATTGCTTTCTCATCAAGATTAAAGTGGCAATGTCCAGAGTAATTCTACCCCTTTGAACATGTCAGACCTGTGTCTTGTTTTTTTTTTTTTAAGAGATAAACCTTTAGCAATGTGGAAAGAAAAACAGAAATTAGCCACTTTTTAATTCCAATATTCTGCTTCTGTCCTGGTAGGCTCATGGTAGCCTGGGTACACAGAAACCTAATCAATTCTTTCAAACTTGTAATATTAACTATTATAAACACACAGCAGCCCCTCTGTGGTATTTGATAGCTTTAGCTTTGCTGTGTAGGTTATGCCCAATTCTGGTGTATTTACGTATGGCCAGAATTCAGAGAACAGGAGTTAGCAGAGAATAACTGGGACCCAGGAGACTGGAAGATCTTCAACAAACTTAAAGAATTATGCTGTTTCAAACAGTGGCAAGAAAAAAGTCAGCTTTTAAATTCAATAGGATGTTTAGGGAAAGATAGATGCTGAAATCTTGTACATGCTCTTACAAATCATATTCAAAGCTCATAAGAGGAATGTGTGTCTTGAAAAACATTTGACTGAAAAAAATGGGATTTATAAAACAGGTAACATGGAACAGTCACTAAATACCTTTTTGAAGAGAAATATTCTATTAATGAAGCATGCAGTAAATGTTGCCAATTACATGAAACTGTCTCATTAGATAAACTTATTTCTGGAGAAATAAAAATATATGATACTAGAAAACACTTTTAGATGTATAGCTTAATGTTGCTCTGTGTGGAGTCAGGCTTTGGACTCTATAATTCTTGTGGGTCCCCTCCAACTCAAGCTATTTTCTGATTCTGAAAGTATTTCTGTATCTGACCTTTAGAATTTCCTAGTATAAACCCACCTTCTGCTTTGGTTGCTGCTGTGCAGTGCACAAGCTAAGAGTGGAAAGGTATTAAAACTCTTCCAACTTTACAACGTATTTACATTCCTAAAAGAAAAAGTCAGCTTTTTTATAGACTGCAAAAAATGTGTACTAATTTTTTAGCAAGTCTGAGAGATCTGCTAGGACAGTCCCTCAGCTGAACTAGGGATTGTTTTTTAAATTACATTCACACACTGCATGGTTCTGGGTCTTTCAGAGTGGATGTACTGGTCAAATAGTTTGTAGGGTTTTTTTCTCTGATGCAATAGCTCCAGTTCATTCAAATCTGTCAATAATCTGTTATTTGTGTATTTGTGAATAAGGATCAACCAGGAAGACAGATTCTGATTCTAGAAGATGAAGAAATACTTTCCTTCAGTTATTCTTAACTTCTTCCCCCATAAATCAGACTTTGTTGGAAAACTTTTCTGAAAAGGATAATTTCAGAGCTTTGAGTCTTCTCATTAAGACCTTAACATCAGTGAGAGGATTAGTTATTTGTTTTAAAATGGAAAAAGAGTCTCTGAGAAATGTTTCCATTTCATTTCTGTCTCTAAAGTAACATCTAGAAACAGCCTCATCTATGAAATATTTTTTAAAACATCATTTTTCCTATAACCTGCAAATTTCAAACAAGTGAAAATGGGTGAGTTTTACCCTATCTCCATTCTCATTTTTTTCAGATAGCCAAAATGACATTGAACATACCATAGATCGTAAATAACTATCAAATCTCATTAAATTATGTCTTTGGATTTTATATATAACATTAAAAGGATTATTAGTTAAGCCGTTAAGAACTTCTAGAATTAATACTGCATATTCATGCCCAATTTTTCTGCATTTTTTCCTTATGTCAGTTTTCAATGTTGCAGTCCCATACTATTTTTACATAACCACATCAATTCAATTTGCGGGGTGGATGGAGCCTGCTCAAAAGAAATTGATTAATGGGCTAGAAACAAAAAAGAGACTAATACATTGTGGTCCTCTGCTTCAACATCTAATCATTTAATAATTTTAATAGTATTTGAAAACTAGCATTATGAACTCCACTCCTGGAGCTGAATGATTAGGTTAGTTTGTGAGACTCAGGCACCTGGAACAGAGATCCTGAGAAGCAGCACTCTGAGTACTGAGATGCTAAGAGTACTGAGTACTGAGAACCGGTTAGCTGAAAACATGCTTCCTGCAGGGTTCTGTACATTTACCTCAGGACTTCATGAAAACTGAAAGTCAGAACTTGAAATCCTGAGATTCAGTGTTCAGATCACTTTTCTTTCAAAATCATTCAGTACAGTATGGCTCACTGAAGTGCCTGAGTGCCTATGGGATTGGAAAATTGAGGTCTTTCCATCCCAAGAAGTTTGAACCTGTATTTCTAGCACCCTAGATGTGCCTTTGAAACACTCAGGTTCATAGATAGCTAGTTTCTGTACCTTAGATAGCTTGGGCAGGGAATGAGGCACCTGGCAGTAAAGACTAGGGGTGTTGATAGGAAGCTTTTCTCTAGTCATCCTACACCTCTATAACTGTTTTGGTGTGTTTGGCACAGTATAATGGATCTTTTGTGTAATATAATCACTAAAATCCTTTCTGAGTGGCATTTGCTTTCTTGGCCAAATCTTCTGTAAAATCAATACTGTGGAGTGCCATGTACATCATGTTTTCAAAACTTGTATAGAAAAAATATATTTATTTATTTACTTACTTATTTGCAATTAGTGTAATTTATTAATGTAATTTTTATTATATATTAATATAATTATTTTTAAATACCATTGGCATCTTTTACTTCACAAGGAATCTGAAATATAACATCCTATACACACACACAACACACAAAAATTCCTGCAAATACGACAAAATGATCAAAAAATAGCAAGCAGTGTGAGAGGTGAGGGGCCTGGGTTTTCAGAGTAAGTATTGTTTTTCTTCATTTATCTTCAGAAGAGTGTTCCCATTCACCTCCTGGATTTGTGAACACTCAGCACTTCTTGTGCAGAAAATGTCAAATACACATATAGCAGCTCTTTAGCGTAATAGCATCTTGACAGAGTCCTTTGGCAGAAAATTCACTTGTCAGGTTTTCTTAAAATTCTACTTGTTGCAGTGCTGTTCTTTCATTGGTGTCATGAAAGATTTCTTAGGCTCGTGCTTTCTCAGTGCTTTCCTGAAATTAAACGACTTGACACAGCTGTTCTAAGTCTTGAGATGTACAAGTGACCTCTTCAACTACTTGTAAGTGGTCTCTTTCCTAGAATACCAAGTATGTGAGCAGGCTGGGTTTAGATTTCATGCAATAGGACATAAAATAAGGCAGGCAACAGGCAATGCAATAATCGTACTTTTGTCACACAAAAAATAAGCAAATCCAGAAAATGCAAAGATAACACAATCTATGAACGTTTTTGTTTCCTATAATATTCTCACAGGTAGTCATTGGGATTTCCATTTTTATTTTCCTATAGCTATTGACCACTAGAAAATGAATAATTCTTGAATGCTTGTTTAGGTCAGCAGAAGTAGTTCTAGTTACGAATTTCCGCAAGAAAATCTGACATTAATTTTCATTACAGAGGAGGCTAGAAAGGGAAATAATATATGTAAATATTTTAATGAGAATGGTAAACATCTTTAGCGCATGAAAAGACGAAATTGTGTGATTCAACAAAATAAATGTAAAAGAACTTTTCTTGCACCTTTCATATTTACCAGTTTAAGCTAACCTGCTATCAGAACAGGCTTCTTAAAATCATCCTTACAAGATTTTTCCCCTGTTTAACTTACTAATTTTAGAAGCACAGTTAGCTATGCAGGTGCAGCTTCCAAATTAGAACAAGTAAGCCTGACACCTAGAATTTCTTTTTACTGTTCTTTTCCCATCTGAAAATTTCAAAGTTAGTTCTTAAATTTGGCCTGATATAGAAAACTCAGCATATGCCTTTTCCTTGATTGGTGAAGTTCAAGCAGAGTTTAACAATATAATTTAGCTAAACATAAAGGTTATTAAATAACTAACAAAGCATTATTTATTCTTTTCTATTAGAAAGACATTAGTTTTTACCTTTAGTTTGAAAATGTTCCCTAAAGGGAATTTTCTCTACACTTGGTTCTTTGTTCTTCTATTTAGTTTCTTTATATCAGATCGTAACTCTAATGGAAGACTTCACCACCCTCTGAACATTTAGTGCAAGATAAGATTTAATTCAACCATAAAAAGTCTTTCAGGACTCACTAAGCTTTTTGTTTTACAATTTAAAATATTTGGACAGCTATGAACTATGCAACATTATGGTCTAACAATTTTACTAGAATTTTAAAAAATATATTTACTATGAAAATATGTTCTCATTCACTAGTGAACTGTACGCACTCTTTGGTAAGTTTTCTAAGTGTTAATTCTATCATAATTACTAGCGGATATATAATCACTTACCTAACAGATAAGTGATTACCTAATAGGTTAACAGATTTTGCTACTTGAAACATTTTCCATTTCAAGTCATTAATGAAAATAAGAAATCTTAATTGCATAATATTGCATATCTAATTCAGCTTCTCTTAGTTCTTCATGATATTTTTTTCCAAAAATGCTTTAAAATCACTTATCTGTTGAGTTCTGTGGAAGTGAACTTTCACAAGAGAGAGCGTATGAGATTGTGAAAATAGTTGATATGCTTGTTTTCCTTTATGTGTATTTCTGTTTTGCAATCTTGTACTTTCAAAGCCATGTATTTTCAACAGGGTCAGGCACCTCAGTGTTTGGGTGGAGAAGTAATAATGAAGAAAATGCCTGTATGGTACATACATAATGTTGTCCCAGTGGTGGTTCATATGGCACCAGTTACTTACTCATTAGTGCATTAAAGTTCAACAAAGAAGCTGGGGGAGTGGATGGGACTCCCATACGCCTTTACAGCTAATCTGTCTTCTTAGATCAGATCTTTCTTTCCAGAAGATGAGAAGCAGGGGTTTCACTGGGGAGAGGTGTCAATCTCTATGATTATGATAGCTGAGAGGTGTTTTCTTGTGACCCTTGTGACACTTCGTATGAAAATAATAATATTCAGTCTAGTATTATGGAAAAGTTCCAGTTTGGGGTAGACCCACTACCAAATCTGCCCTGATTTTCATGGATTCTCTTCTATTTTGTAAACTCGCTTACACACCCTTACAGAGCACAAGATGACACAGAGTGCATCCTGTGTCATAGGGCAATCCAGAAACAGTAGTGCTGTTCAGACAAATCTTGTTTCTTTTTTGATATTGTAGAATTTATATAAAACTTAGGATTATAACTGTTAAACTTATGCAGCTCTTTCCTCTGAATGTCATCCCCAAACTGTATCATTTTCTTTTGCAATTGAATATGGGTAAATTTTGACTTGATGGAAGCATTCATGGTGCTATGACCCCAATTTGTAAAAACACCGGGCTCAATATTGATTGTATTTTAGCCTAAGCTGTCATTAGTGAGAAAAAAAATAATATCAGCAAAAAAATGTTCCTGTTAAATGTAACAGTCTGGTTTTATGCCTGTATTTCAGAATTTTCATCACGAACTCAAGAAAACAGATGATTCAGAAAGCGTGTTAAGCCTCGACAGTCTTGAGGCTGGAGAACAAAGTGGAAATTACACAACACCAAGTGAATCATCTTTGACTACACCGTGTGACTGTACCCTCTACAATCCAGAAAAATCACAGACCAGGAATAATGGTTTGCTTTATACAGCTCAAAGTACTTCTTCTAAAAATATGCATCTAAATAATTGTCTGAGAAATGTAGCTTCGCAATACTACCACAACTTACCTACTCATGATCTTTTAGCTAAACATAATGTTCTAACTCCTGCTGAACATGTAAGCACGTCAGAAGAGGAATCAACTGCTTCTGACAGATCTGGAAAAAATATTGCAGAGTTCTCTACCTCTGGTAAGCAACAAATCTCTGTAAGTAATGTGTTTAGTTTTCTGCAAAATATAAAAGAAGAAAGAAGCAAGCCATCTTCTGGAACCGCTTACACATTAACCACTGGTCATCCTGTTTTGAATCCCAGCAAAACCTGGGCCAGCCCTGAGTCTATTCCAGGAGAAGGAGTTCAGGATCTGATGCAAGATCAGAGTTTTAAAATGACCCCACAAAAAAGAAATGCATCTGTGCAAACCTCTAGTCAACCTATTGCAACATCTAAAATCTCATTTCCTAATCAGGGATGTTCCACTGGCATTCCCATCACAGCTGATACATTACCAAAAGACAAAAACATCAGTATGGAGTTTCTAAAATATACCTCAGGAAAAATTACTGAAACAAAAGAAGAAAATATTAAAGGTATTGATTACATTAATCCAGGATCATCTTTATTTCAGGACATACCAAATGCCTCAGTTCTGTGTGATGTTAAACAACAGAATAACAAAGAGGAAGAAAATGGAAATATGACTGAAACTATGCCACTGCTGTCTGATACAGAGTTCAGATCTGGCACTCCTGCACAGCACAAAAACCTGAAAAACAATGTTCTTGAGAGAAAAAGAGAAAAGTTTCTTGGTAGTATCTTAAAGAAGGACTGTAAATATGAACCCAGTCACTTCAAAACTGTGGTTATGAACCATGGGATCAGTTTTGGGAAACATCCCATATCTTCTATCAGAGACAGTTTAGAACTGGCAAAAATTAAAAAGAAAAGTGCAGAAAATGACAAATACAATAGAAAAATCAAATGGTGTGATCAAATTAACCAGATAATAGGAAATAATGAAAAATGCTATGAAGAAAACACCAGTGAAATATCTTCTGCACAGCTGCAATATGTTCAAGCTATAAATAATGCTCCTAAGACTAATTTAAGTATTGTTGCTCAACCTTCAAACCCGATGTTCATAAAAAATCACCAGGAAAACTCTCATATATCAAAACCAAATGTTAATACTGAAGAATCAAATAGAGAATGCACATCTCTGAATATGTTTATGTCTACTGGATCTGTTTCTGCAAAAAAAACCTGGATCGTATCAAATGATGAAGAAAGTAAACCCCCAGTATGTGGTAATAATTATAAAATTAATGAAGGTAATCGGCTGAAAAATAGGGCAAAAATAGCTAGAACAACAATATCTGCAAGGCCCCAGCCAAGATTTATGCCCAAGAAGAAAACAGGCACTATAATCCAACCTCAACTGGCTGCAGAAACCAGCAAAACTCGAAAATCTCCAGGGAAATTCCTAGCACCTCACCCACCATCCATACCTCTGCCAGGAAGCAGAAGTGGTGAAAATGCAGCCAGCCCTAGGTGTCAGCCACTCCTGCCTTCAAGTCTTCCAGCAACCGCTACAAGCAGGAATGATTTAAATGAAAGGCATGTTGTGTTAGCAGATCAGGTTTTAAATAGAAACGGTACAGAATACAGTCAGAGTATTACTTGTCATTCTGACTTGCCCACAGTGATGTTAACACCGGGCTGCAGCATGGCCAAGCACGGACCTTGTGAAAAAAATACTTGTTCTGCAAATAGTGTTCAGACACGCGCCTGCCAGGACCGTTCGATAGCCTGCACTGGAAGAAGACCTGTTGACACAGAAAGTGGATTACATCTCCATCATATCCCAGCAGCTGGAAAAACAAGTACCTCCTGGCAAGGAGTATATAGTGCCCAAGATCCAAAAGGCTCTGCTACTGGTAAGAGTCATGTTTCTGGGTCTGGGGAGGGGGTATGTTCAGACAAAAGTCGATTTCAATTACATCACGAGTTTGTTTTCAGTTAAAGCATCCAGCCTTTCATCCATTCACACAATACAGCCAGTTTTAATAAGTCTTCACCATTTGTCATTGTTATTTCTATTCTAGTGGTGCCCAGAGGCCCCTCAAACATCAATACCCATTTTTAATAGCTTTCTACAATATGAAATGAAAAGGAAGTATTTTCCCTGAGATTATATTCCTGACTAATGAGCAGATGTGACAGGTGCTCTAAGTGATTATATAGAAGGAAGTGACTAAGTTTATGAGCAAGTTTTACAAGGTAACTGAAAGTTGTAGGTTCTTGTCCAACAGTCACTGACACCTGAGAGTGAGAGAAGTGCATATCTGCCATGTTTTTCAAATGTTGACAGCGTAAATTCCTAAAATGATTACATTTTGGTCCTAATAATACAATTAATGCTAAAAAAAAAGTCAATTAAAAATAAGTCACTTCTAACAGATAAATTTTGCTCTGCTAAAAAGTATGTGTGCTTCAGAAAGAATTGCAAGAAAACTGAGGACCAATCTTGTCTTTTATTAAAAGTTAATCTTGGGAACAATATGATGCAGAGATTGATTGGTGAGATAGAGGAAAGAAGCATAAGAAATTTAGGAAGAATAAACTTTAATCTCCTGGGTTTTACAATTCTAAATAGGTTTCATGCTTCTCGATTTGCCTTTTTTCTTCTCTGCAGCCTAGCTGTATTCTGTGCCTTGGGCACTGATGGCGTCCTTGTGCTTGTAATTTGAATGTTGTATGCTGGTTTGCTTCTTTCTGAGGGCTGCAGCTGGAGGCAGAGCTCCTCAGGGCAGTAGACCCTTCTTCGGGGTAAAGCAGCTTTCTAAACCACTTCACCTACTGGGATCACCCCAAGGATTGGCCATGCAGCTCAAAGATATTTTCTAGCAAAAGTGAATAATTCCCATAACTTAAAAAAAAAAAAATCAAAACAAAACCTAAATTTTATCTATAGTAATACATAGTTTAAGTATGGAGTAATTCAAAACAGCTCTGTTGTTACAAGCAGAGGCACGTAAATATTCTTGGCCTAAAGCAGGGGTGGGAAATGAGAAATGTTATCTGCTTGTCCATTCCAGTTCAAAGTCAAACAGATGAGCTTAAGATATGTGGGGCTTCAGTTAAAGTATTTGATTTTACATTGGAAATGAACGGAGTCTTGCATTACCATGCCTTGCCTCCAGCAGAGGTACTTGTCTCTTGATGTCCTTATTTGCACATCAGATAAATGAATCAGGAAATGTACTGGGTCAAAGTTGTGGGCACTACAAATACTGTCTTCACTGCAACTTAAAATGCTACAACCCTAGTGTCACACAGCTCCAGCTCTTTTAGAGGAAGAGTAACATCTTTTTAAGATTTGGATGGGGAGCCCTCACTCAGTATCTGTTTAGATTTCATTTTTGAAAGTCTTCTTTATTTTAAATATGCTAATAACTCTCAATGACTTGCTATTATTTGTCCCATTGCCTGCAAATGCACATAGATCACCATAGCAGTTGCCCTAAAGTGCTTGCTATAAGAGCTTGAACGCTGCACTATTCTTAAGTAAAATACCTGCAGTGGAACTGTTACAGAGTTCAGTGAGGTCTGTGAGGACCCTGTAGAAAATGTGATCTGTTGCAATACTTGGACAAATGTACAGAAAGAAAAGGTCAGAACAGGATGAATAAATAAAATTGTCATCCATGAGCATCTTCTTTAATTGGGCTTTAAGTCGTGTATCTTCTTGCTGACACATATTATACTGTATCTGGATGTAATTATTAGTTTTAATATCCTTTGGTGTTCAGTCAGTAAAATGCTTTAAAACATATATTTAACATTTACCCTGTAACAAATATTAGACCAATTCACGTATTTCTAGTTAAACAAAGATAAAATGCTCAGTATCCCATGCACTTAAAAATACTATTGCTTATTATATTTCTGTCTTACATTTCTCAAAGGAGTCTTTTCCTTGGCATAGGTCTATCATGTCTTGCAAACGACTTAAATTAGGTGTTAATGCATATCAATAGAGCAACTTTTATTTCTCAGGAAAAAATGTGTATTAATATAAGAATCATAGAATCAGCAAGACTGGAAAAGACCTAAGATCAAGTCCAACTTTTACTCCATGGTGCCAAGGCCACCATAAACCATGTCACTAAGAGCCTCATCTACATGTTTTTTAACACTTCCAGGGTCTTTGCTTCCACCACTTTCCTGGGCAGACTGTTCCAATGCCTGATCACCCTCTCTTTTCCCTAACACCCAGTCTAAACCTCTCCTGGCACAGCTTGAGGCTGTTTTCTCTTGTCCTGTCACTTGCTACTTGGGAAAAGACACGAGCCACATCCTCTTTCTCCAGCCTTTTTTCAGGTAGTTATAGCGGGTGACAAGGTTTCTCCTGAGCTTCCTTTTCTCCAGGCTGAACAACCCCAGTTCCCTCAGCTGCTCCTCATCAGACTTGTTTCCAGACCCTTCACCAGCTCTGTTGCTCTTCTTTGGACCCACTCCAGCATCTCAGTATCTCTCTTGTAGTGAAAGGCAGAAGTTTCTTCTTTGCTTCTTTTAAAATTTTCCCTATATTCAATATAACGTGATCACATTTCTTTCCAGGTGCTATTCAGCACCATGTGCCACATTACAGTAGTTTGCATATAACTGATGTCAACCTTTTAAAGCTAGTGTGTTCCATGTTCTCACTGATGGAAGCAGCCATATGACTAGTTTCAAATCTGATTCCAGGATCAAACAATTGTTTTCTTTTTCTGTGAATAGTAAGAATTCTGCTTTATTAAATAGCACCAAAATAACAACTGAAGAAATAAAATTCTGTTAAAATCACTAAAAGACCTCTTGGTCTGATTATGAACTGTACATTAAACTGCACATCTAAATATTTATTATGTAAACAAATAGATAGTTTATCTTCCCAAATATAAATCATGTAGCTGCATTTACAAATCAAGTAACTGAACTGAGTTTACAAATGAGAATATAACATCTCCTTGGATATGTGGATTCCCGACTTGCATATGAAAATGCTGATTTGCATCTCAATTTATATGCATGAACGTTTAATTAAGAAATCACTTTTGATTTTGAAACTTGAGGCTTTAATTTTGAAAAACGTATTATTATACCAGACAAAACAGATAAAAGTGAGGTATAGTGTCTAGGATAGGCCTGTATAGCCAAGGGAAAATGTAGTGCGGCACTGCTGTCATGAAAATTAGTGCAGAGATGGATAAATTAGCAAGGTTCACTGTAGAATCCCAAGATGTAGAAACTAAGGTTTTAAACCACGACTTGGCATTCAAATCACAACTGTGAGGCCACACACTGAGGACTGTGTCCAGTTCTGGGCTCCTCAGTATGAGAGAGATATGGACAGATCAGAGTCTAGTGAAGGACCACAAAGATCAAGAAGGGACTAGAGCATCTTTTCTAGAAGGAAAGGCTGAGATCTGGGACTGTTAGGCCAGAGAAGAGAAGGTTCAGGGGGATTTTATCAAAGTCCATAAATATCTAAAAAGAAGGTGCAAAGAGAACAGAGCCGGCCTCTTTTCAGTGGTGCCCACTAAATAGACCAGAGGCAAATGGCACAAACTGAAACACTGGAGGTTCCCTCTGAACATCAGGAAGGATGTTTTTTACTATAATCATGACCAAGCACTAGGACAGGGTTGACCAGATTGGTTGTGGAGTCTACATCCTTGGAGATGCTCAAAAGCTGGTCCTGGGCAACTAGCTCTAGGTGGCCCTGCTTGAGCAGGGGGTTGGACCAGATGACCTCCAGAAGTCCCTTCAAACCTCAACCATTCAGTGATTCTGTGAATCAAATAAACTGTGGGAACTAGTACATGTTTTCTGCACAGTGTAATCTTAACAAATGTTGGATGCATTATGATATACAATATAGCACCTTGGCAATAGGCATTTACTGCGTTGGGCTTTAGGCTTTATGACTATTCTCTAAATGCAACTTATTTTCTAAAACATTAGGGTTTGGGACATTATTTGATATTTGTTATATCACAGTTCACTGTTCTTTCTTCATCTTATTTGGCAAGACCACCTTGTAATTTTTGCACAGACCATCTTTGTTATCTGGGATTCAACACTGGCCTTCACTTAACCTGCTTATAAATGTCCACATATAATTCACATCTGTATCATGTAGTCCTATGCCGACTGAAATTAAATATACCTTAGAAGTGCCTGTTTATCTCTTTTCACTATAAGAAAATACATTTAGTGAGATCAAAGGTAAACATACTCAAGCTAAACATCTAAATTTGGACAGAGATGTTTACTCATCATTATTAGGTTTTGTTACTCCATCTTTATCATGATTTTATATATTTTTTGTTTTCTTTTGTATGCATGACATTTAAGGTGTCACTCCTGTTACAAGAAAAAAGCAGGTTTTTGACAACCATGAAAATAAACATAGAGGTTTTCCAGAATACAGAAGCCAAAGTATAGCCTCTAGAAGATGGAAGCCTACTCATCATGTACAGGTAAATATTAAATATGATAAAAAATAAAAAGATTATTTATCTTGGAAAAGGAAAGAATTTCAGGAATATCAAAGATTTGTTCAGTGTCACACGATTTTGAATCACTGTGTTTGGTCAGGTTGCTGTCACTGCTAATGGAAAGAGTAAAACCAACTAGAATACATCACTATATTAGTATATACTAATATTTTTGCACTTGAAAACAATTAATAATATGAAATAATAAATAAAAATGTTCAGAAAGCAGTGTAGTTATATTATTACATTTTTAATAGAATTTGCTCTGTCCTGTCCAGGTGAGTCCTATTCAATCTACATTTGATCCAGTACAAAACAGGAATAACACCTACAAGTCCGATGAAGGTATAGTAACGCATCTCACTTCAATTCTTTGTGTACAGAAAGTAGTGATCTAATATATCCATTGTGTAACATCACTTGTCTCTTTTGGTATATCACAGAATCAAAGAATGGTTTGGGTTGGAAGGGACCTTAAAGCTCATCCAGTTCCAATCCCCTGCTATGGGCAGGGATACCTTCCACTAAATCAGGTTTCTCCAAGCCTCATCCAGCCTGGCCTTGAGCACTGCCAGGGATGGGGCAGCCACAAATTCTCTGTGCAATCTGTGAGAGAGCCTCACCACCTTTACAGTAAAGAATTTCTTTGTGATGTCTAAATCTGTCAGCTTAAAGCCATTCCTCCTTATCCTGTCACTACATGCCCTTGTAAAAAGTCCCTCTCCAGCTTTCTTGTAGGTTCCCTTAAGGTACTCAAAGACTGTTATAAGATCTTCCCAGAGCCTTCTCTTTTCCAGTCTGAACAAGCCCAACTCTCTCAGCCTGATTTCATAGAAGAGGTGCTCCAGCTCTCTGATCATCCTCCTCTGGACTTACTCCAGGAAATCCATGTCCTTCTGGTATTGGGGATCCCAGAATTGGATTCAGGGCTGCAGGTGGAGCCTCACCAACCAGAGAGGAGCAGAGGGAGAAAATCACCTCTCTGTTGGTCACACTCCTTTTGATGCAGCCCAAGATACACTTGGTTTCTGATCTGTGAGAGCACACACCTGGCTCATATTGAGCTTCTTATCAACCAGCACCCCCAAGTCCTTGGGCTGTTCTCAATCCATCCTTCACCCAGCCTGTATTGGTGCTTGGGATTGCCCTAACCCAGGTGCAGGACTTGTTGAACTTCATGAGGTTTGCACTGGCCCTCCTCTTGAGCCTCTCAGGGATTCTACAAAAAGGTAGTTTGTTGTCTAAACTTTTTTTTTTTTTTTAATGGAAATGTAATATATGGCATCATGTGTCATTACATTGATGGTTTTATAAATGTATTTCAATATATGCTCAAATTTCATTCCATTCCTGTTTGTATTTACCTATATCACAGCTGTATGTATCACATGTAACTGTACAAGATGGACAGTTATTGCTTGCTATCATTACGTATTTTGGAAGTCGGTAGAACTTGTTCCAGTGCCAATTGTAAGGTGCATGACTGATCTTAATTATGTAATTTTCTAACATATCATGCTTCTTGGCTTTGCCACCTTTCTGATCTTTTAATGTGAATTTTGTGTGTTTCACAAACCCATAGTAATGAAAGCAAGCAGTATATTTAAAAATCATGAGCTCTTCTTGTTTGAAGTTACCCCTGTAATCTCTTCAGTTTCAGAGAGCACCACTCAGTTTCTCATGGCAGAAAAACTAGCAAGTGGACCCCTTGCAGAGGATGAAATCCTGGCAGCCTTGGGAAGTGTGCAACCAGCCAGCTGGTCCTTATTGCCTAACAGGGCTCCGTGTCCAGGCATGAGTGCCCTTTCAGTAGAAGAAATGAGGATTTTCCAGTCTATTGATCGTCTCAATCAAAGGCTACAAAGTAAGTTTGATAATAAAGAGGATCTTGCATCAAGCAATTAAGTAATTTTATATTTTGTTGTCATGGATTAATTTGAATTGAAAACATGAATCCTGTGATAGGATTATTTTTCCTCTATTTTCTTATTGTTATTATTATTGTTAGTAAATGCAGCAAACAGTAGATCAAAGTCATTAAACCTTTCTTAAAGTAAATTAGGTTACTTTAAAATAATGGTGACTTTGTCATGGTTAAAAAAATATCCAAAAAGTGACTGGAGGACACCTTCAGAAAATGGCTTAGCCCAACTGTAGCTGTTGTTACTAACAGATGTTTGTCAAAATTGTTCTTTAAATGTTTTTCAGATGTATCAACCTCACTTGGGAATCTGTTGCAATACTTATCTGTATTTTTTTCCCAATTATTTTTGCAAATAATTGTCCTTTATATTATATATCTTGTCTTTTTGCAAATGTATTCTTTATAATGAATGGATTTTCATTTTCTTTCTTCTAGTTTTTAGAATGTTCATCTTCTATGTGAATTCTTAAAACTAACAAATACTGAGTTCTAAGGTTGCTGAAGCCAAATCTGCATGTTTAAATGAATATCACTTGCACAACTATTTTAAAAAGTCAAACTTACCAAAGTTTTTTCCAGCCTGTTCTTTCCTTTTTCCAGACTGATTTCTTACCTGCTCTATTCTTGTGCTTTTTACATGAGGTGTCCCTATCGCAGCTTTCATTTCACTGAAGGTTATGGGGGAAAGCCTGTACTTGTTCTTGATAGTTACTTCTCTCCATTGCTTAGTTAGCTAACACTTTCATTTGTATTCCTATTGTAACTAGCATACCCATAGAACAAAGTTCTATCGTCTTTTGCTACTCTATCTAATGGTTAATATTTGCTTTGATCTACATGATCACATAGGTCTTTGATAAACACTGTAATTGGTTTGACATAGTTTCTGTATTTCTGTGCTCCATTCTGTATTTGAAATCAGGGGGACCTTGTAACTTAGTCCATGTGGTCTCTCCACTGGACTGCTTGACTCCCTATATGCTTGAAATAACTTCTGCTTGCCATTTCTGCAGTTTATGGAACTGCCAACTCTCCTGAATTTTACATTTTCCTTGGACTATTTTCATATGAAAATTTACATGCCAATTACTGGAATTTATAAGAGTCTGCTTTCTTGAAGTCATTGATTTTATTTTATTATTCTATTACTTTTCCTTCTAAGCTGCACCATTTCATGAGCAGGTTACCCAAGTTTACCCCCTTATTGACTAGAGCCAAACTAAACCAGGGCTCATTAAGATCCTGCACACTATCCATACGGTTCTACATCAGATGGTGGATTGCTTGACTTTGAGTACAAGGGTTTCAGTTTCCTGTAAACTGCAACAGCAGAGTAAAAGGTTTTTGCAGCTGCTTAGAAACTTTCTGCAGCTGTGGCTTACAATTCCTGCTCCCATCAAAGTGGCTCAGAATTTCGTTACATCATAGCTCATAGTTATTGCTTCCAGGCAAATAGAAGTGAAGAATTCTGTCTTTTGTCATTGAGGAGTTGTATGATGTGCTTGGGTTAAGAAAGTAGATATGAAAAGAGAAATACTAGAAAATAGAAAATAAATTGCTGTATAAATAACAGAGAAATGAGAAATAAATAGAGGCAAAGGTAAATGTAGCAAAAGAGCTGGAAGAAAGAAAGCTAGGGTTTGCAAAGTGTGAAAGGAAAACTATGAAAACAGTAAAGAACGTGAAACAGTGAAAGAATCATTGGAGTTAACTGATTGCAAATGAACTGTGAAAATGAATGTAATACATATATATATAAAAAAAAGTGTAACTCATAAGTTTAATTAGCTTTCTTAATTATTTGGGGATTAAAATTGGTAGTAAGAAGCTGGGAAATTTTATAGGTAGACTTAGAGGACATGTAAGTACATGTAAGTACATACCTGTTAGTAAGTAAAGTGGTGTAAGTACTTTCATGTCATGTAAGCACATTACTTTTTTAAACCACAACCTTTTTGAACCCCAATTTTGGGCTTTGTTTGCATGTTACAAATTAAGTGGTGAAAACTGTGTACCTTAATAACGGTCCTTTTAATGAATAACAGTTACTCATCAACCAGTCTAAGTCTGGAACTTTTGCTGCCAGCTTAGGGTGACTGCCATTCTTTTCTCTAGCCTTAGATTATTTTCTTTTTACTGACACTAAATTTTATGCTCAGATAATAATACCTAGCTGCAAATCTTAAAAACACAGACACAGCATATACTTCAGCAACTGTTGGTAGGGGGAAAAGGAATAGTGCTGTTAAGCTCCATTTTGACAACATTTGGGAAGTTTTGTGTTGAATATTTGACTGTGAATCATTTTTGTACTGTATATGTGGTTTACATAATATTTATTATTTACTTTTATGATATTTTTAGATGTTCAAGAAGCCATTAATAGAAACCTATCTGCTTCGAATATTTTGCAGATAAACACCCCTTTAGTAAGTATCTAATTTAGGTATGTTCAGCTTTCATTCCTACAAACTGACTTCTTGGCTTATTTTATAATAAAAATATAATTGAAAATATTGACTTCAGTCTGCTGATTGGGCTGACATTTTGATATTTATATTTATGCTACAAAAGAAACCAAACATGTATGAGCTTTGTAATACTGTAAACAGACTTTAGGTTTCTATCAGACTGCCTCATGCTGTGGCTTCATTTTCCGTTTGGAATCTGAAGACCCTTGCAAAGTCCAGGAAGTTCCAAGAACTTCTAAGGAATAATAACTTAGCATGGTCCATTTAAACTATATATAGCTCATAATTAATTTGTATTTCTTAATAATGTAGAGAGGAAATGGGGAGTGATCTATGGAGGTGTATAAAATAATTGGTAAGACAGTAAATTCTGACTTTGACCTGCAGATATGCCATGTTCCATAAGTGACAGGTACTGCATTTCTTCAATTAGTGTTTGTATTTTATTTCATACATGTCAGTTTGAAACAAAATAATCATGATATTTAGAACATAAAGAACTGAATATGCAGGTTAGTGTCTGAAGTGTAAAATTTACACTTCAAATGTTCAGTTTATAATGCAGGAATTAGTATTTAGAATTCTGTATTATCAGTCTCCTCTTTTACTATATATATTTGTACCAAGGAAAAAATATAGACAGATGACTCTAAACTTCACACTTTATATACTTTCACGTATTTCATTTACTGGATAAACTGTTACCAAAACTGCTAGAGACAGTTCTCTTTATACAGAAGGCTTTTGCCACTTACTGAGTTTGAGACTGAAAAAACCCCAGAAAGAATCCAAGCTCCTACATTCAAAATGATTGCCTTGCTTGAAGTGGGACTGTGAAAAGAAAGTGGCATATAATTACCTTTTGTCTTGTGAATCCTAGTACTAAGTGTGATTTAGAACCTCAGCTTCATCTCCCCTGCCTCCTGTCTTTTAATTCTTCTGGTTAAACAACTTGTGAATTTTGTATTTTTCAGCAATTAGTGTAACACAGCTACCTTTATTGGATCTGTGTTTTACTAAAACATTTCCCAGCTTTCTTCATACCCTGTCCTGCTTAAAAAAGAGCTGTTCCCCCACCAATGCATTTTTCTGGCTTTCAGTATTCAGACTTCTTGGCTGGCTGGTCTGTGACAAAAGCTTTTTCCTTCTAATTCTTCATCTACAAGATCTTTGATTCATGAATAAGTTATTAACAGTAGTCATTACTCAGGCTGTCCAGTCTTTGGAAGTGTAAGTTTTCTGATGGACATTTTAAGCCCCTTCGTTCCCTACTAAGTATATATTTGAGTGTTTAAACTCATGTGCAGTAATGTATGTACTGGTGTACAGCTGTACATACACTTTCAGATACCAGGAACTGGTCTGCAATTATTCTTCCTGATAACAGTAAACTATTGTCATACAAGTTCCCAGATGCAGAAAAAGTATAGCTGACTGAGATTTCATCAAATCTTCTGCTAGGAGAAGCAAGGAGATTTGAAACGTTTACCAAGAGAGCAACCTGCTTCAGCTCTCCTAGCTTCAGAACGTCAACATGAAGTGTAGATATTCGCGCAGTAATGCGTGTGAATGACATTGTATCCCGTAATACCAACCCCTCATTATTCTCTGTGTTATTATAGAGCGTTCAGCAGTGTATCTCCTCCCCTTTGGCACACACGGCGACAGACTCCCAGCAGTACCACAGTGCCTCAGGTAGCCGTCGACTGCAGCTGTATAGAAGATTCTGACAGTGTCTGCTCCAGGATATTGTGTGTTGACATACTTTCTATGTAATGCATGTACCATCTGACAGTATAAAATTAGCAACAAATTAGCAAAATAAAGACAAAAGCAGTAAAACAAATAGTGAAGGTCAATTGACTGGTAAGCACTTTTAGGATAGTTAACTGTATTTTATTATGCACTTTACTGTAAAATTAATTTAAAACCCCTGTCTGCATTGTCACATTGGTTCTAGATTAGAGGCCTTTTTTTAGTTAACCAGCATGATACCTAAATCTGTAAAGTTAGTTAGTTGCTAAGGAGTGGTAACTTTTAACTCACTCTCTTTGCCCTTCCTCTGCTGTTTCAGTACAAAGTAGATGATAAACATTGAAAAAAACTGTAGAAGGTGTATGCAGTGCACAGAATCAGAGAAGCAATAAAAGCAAATTACTGACTCTCTGGATTTTTAACTCCCTATTAGATGCCTGATTTTCTGTTTGTATCTATCTATACAGTAAGAATTGTGAGGTTTGTCTGGGGATGTAAGATATTTCCACCAGCGATATGCCTGAACCCCACTCAGTGTTGTTGCTAGTCTTGGTTACAGTGTACAGGAGCGTAGGAGAGTTATATTTCAGGAGCGGGCTCAGTGCTGTATCAGGGGAACGGTGTTTCTCTGAAGAGAATATACTTTCCTAAAAGAAGCAACTAAATGACTATTAAAACTTTGTTATTCCCCATCATACCAAGATCGTCATACCATTATCTTTGTTAAGTGCCTCCATTGCTTAGGAAGGAACCAGCCTTTAAAAGGGAGAGAAAAGGAAAATGTGCTCATTATAACAAGACAATTTATCAGGGGATTAGAGCTGGTGTGTAGTATCAGCCAATAATAAGGTGAGCTACATACATAGTGAATAATCAGCACCTGAAATTTTACAAAGGAGGGTTAGGATAAGATTGATTTTTTTTCAGTACAATGGTTTGAAGAATGGAATGATGCTGTGGTCAGGCACTGTAACACCTTGGGAAGAAAAATCTGATACACTGAAAGTGGCAGACTTCAGTCTGGAGCCTGTTAATATGAACTGTATTTAGACATCAATACTGCAGAAACTTGTTTTCTTACAATCACTATTGCTGTCTGTCCTGACACTGCTGACAGAAAGGGGAAGCTTCAGTTGTAGTCCACATGCCTAAAGGATTCTGATGAGTGTCAGTGCTTATTGGGACTTTGGTGCTCAAATACATGTAAAATTCCCAGCAAAAGAGATTTGTGTATCCTCAGAGCAAATGAACAAAGGCCTTCTGAGATAGAACTCAAAACTGGTTTTCACTGAAAATACTGAGCCCTTACATCTCTGTTTGTATGCAGTACACTGCAACATTCCAGTACAGAGAGTATTTAATATTTAAATAGTGAGGAAAAGCTTCCCCACAGAGATTAAGAGAGGGTAAAGCAAACAATTCAAATACCAGAGGCCATGGATCAAAACCAGCCCTGCTAGTCAGCAAGCCAGAACACCAGCTTGACCAGGTTTGCTCTCCTGTTACTTGGTTTAGGTGGCAAAAACAAAACCCGTGAGTCAGCTTCCATAATTACACAGTGGGTCTGTAGTCAAATAGAGGTGCCTGCCTTTACTTTTCTAGGAGAATATTTTCAAATTAGTTATTTCTTTTAGGGTCATAGGCTTCAACTCGGAGATAATCCCCTTGTTTCTTAGATCACTTTGGCTCTCTTGACAATGCTGAAGGCTAGTTGTCGGTTAGGTGTCCAGCCAGCATCACTCTCAGGCACCACAAACATGCACCGCAAGAGTGTGTGACCCACAGGTAGCTCCTGGATTCTGAGCACTTGCAAAGAGTTAACAAAGGCTTTTGTTCCCATTAGCTGAGGGTTATTCAGAAATAAAATAAAAGGCTTAATTTTATTTTTCAAGTATGAGAAGTAACTGTTAAAATCTATCAAGTTTAGATGTCAGCATGCTAGAATTTGTGTACTTTTGATTTCTTTCAAAAACTTTCCTCTGCCTACCACTTTTCCTGCCTTTTAAAGAAATTACTCCATATTATTTCTAGAATGAAATTTTAGTATGAAAAGAAAGCATGAAAACCAGGTTAAAGTTAACACAAAACTTTAACCAGGTTAAAGCTTAAACACAAAACACCCACAAAGCTGCTCTAAATGAGCACCATTGTGCCAGATTTTCAACATGATTGAATGCCTGTAGGGATGGTTTCAGGTGAAAGCACACCTCCATGCTTTTACATGCCAATGATCCCCAGAAATATCCATGTATCCTCAGCACATCTCTGCTCCCATGTGACCAACTGTACTTTAAGCAAAAGGCCAACAGGTCACGTGAAGCTGCACAAGGGAAACCAAGCACAAACCTGATATTTCAAGGCTAAAATTAAACTTTCATATTTCACAAAAATCAAACACTGTTCTCTCAAAGGTTTTGCTGCTTTACAATCAGCCACCCTCTTTAGTCTCATTTGCTTCCTGAGCTGCAACACTGAGTAAACTGCCCCATCCATAAATCATGGGTTTACTGAGGAAATTTACCTGTGGCATAATCTTTGATTTATATGACTGCAATGCCCCAGAAAGCTTGATTGTGATTAGCACTGTACAAAGCTGAGGCTTGCAAGCAAGCAGTAAGGCTTCAGGATCAAATGAAGGCAAGATTTCAGCAGGAGATGGCAGCTCCATAGCTCTTCCGTGGCAGGATGGGCTGTGTAATGACAAACCCATTCCAGCTTTACTCAGGACAAGTTACAATAGCTGGGTGCTCAAGGCCAGGTTGGATAGAGTCTTGGGTGACATGGCTTAGTGTGAGGTGTCCCTGCCCATGGCAGGGGGGGTGGAACTAGACTATCTAAAGGTCTTTTCCAACCCTAACTAGTCTATGATTCAATGATTCTATGATACAAGGCAGCAGTCAGGAAGAATGTCCCAAATTGGGCTGCAAATGGCAGCAGAGCAGAGCCAGATGAGTGCAGACACTGCCAGGGCAAGGCCAGGGTTAGAAGAAAGGGGTTGAATTAACACCATCTTTACACCCCACCATGGGTTTGCAGGGTGTGATAGCACCCTTGCCAAGGTCCACCTTCTCCTCCATCACCTGTGCAGCAGAAGACACCAGGAGGAATATTATCTGCCTCTACATCACAGGCTTACAGCCACCACCCACCCCAGTGCCTGCAGCTCGGTTCTGAGGTGGCAGGAGGCAGTAGACCTGAGGCCTTCTCTTCAGGACAAGAAGAGGCTCTGCCTGCTCTTGGCTCTTGAGGCAGTGGTGATTTCATGAGGGTGCTGTGGATGTGGGGCTGGTGAAGCTTCAGCTGAACAGGGATTATTCCATGTGCTCAGTGCTGGCAGGGACAGGCAGGGAGACATGGACTGGATGGAATAGAGCTGGAGCTGCTATGGCAGCCTGGGGTTTCTGAACAAGACTCTGAATCTCCACCCTCTTCTGGAGCTTTCTGCCAGCTAGGGGCATCAGGCAACAGCGGCCTTGCCTGTGCTGGTTGATCAGGTCCTGGTGGTGGCAAGAACTGCAGTGTAATGGGAGAGAAGAGGGGGACTCGGAGAGGCCAGAGGCCTTCCTCCTTCAGCCACTGCTCCTGGCCAAGTTGCTTTCATTGGGAAGAAGTATGTTCTGTAGCTACCGGATTCACTGGTTAACAGAACGTCAGCCTTGTGAAGGGATGAAGGCCTTTGCAGAGCCATAATTGACACCTGTGCTCCATGTTTCAAACATCTTAAACACTGTTTTGCAGTCAAAAGGGGCACAAGTGAACCTTTACTTTATGACAGCAAACTTTTGTGTGAAATTGCAGCAGTGAACACTGCTGTTCTGTACAACCACAGGCTGTTAGGACTGAGGGTACCTCAAAGCATTTGAGACTAAAGGGCTCCCTTGAAATATGCATTTACCTGCACAAGGCCAGTATTTAGTACACAAGTCTTGAGCTGTGTGGCAGAAGCTGTAGTAAACCTCCTGCTGGGGAGGGAGAACGTGACTGCTGCTCTCAGATTCTGCAGACCAAAGGGGAATGACAGTGCACATTAGCAATCAGCAAAATATGGGCAGTGAGTAGGAGGACTGCCACCTAAAACATGGCTATCACTGGGTGGAAATAATCAGCCTCTTTTGTCATCAAACACACTGAAACACTTAAATCTGCTCAATCAAGTATACGGGAGGTTCTGTATCCTTCAGTCATTCTCATCAGAATATCCGTAATGGTCTGGCTCCAACACCACTGCTTTTGTAGGAGAGAATTCACCCAGAGCAAATTTGACCCCATATAACTAGCAATGACTCCACAATGTTTTTGGAATTGTATTTCAAATCATAACCACAGGATTCCTTCAATACTGAATATAAATCCCAAGCCAGCAACAATGGTGGCAATGATCCAGGTGACAGAAGTGGCTGTGGGTGACAGAAATCTACATATAAAGTCTCTATTATTGTATATATTAAATTTGTGTTTATTTTGAGAAGGAAGGAATTGTTCAACATTTTTCTTTAATCTGTATCCAATAGTTCATGTTCTTTCAGAGTGGCAGGAAAAGAAAAAAAAAAAAGAAAAAGAGAAAAAGAGAAAAAATAAAAAAGAGGTCCAGAGGAGGGCCACAAGGATGATCAGGGGACTGGAGCACCTCCTGTATGAAGACAGGCTGAGAAGGTTGAGGCTGTTCAGCCTGGAGAAGAGAAGGCTGTGTGGAGACCTCATAGCAGCCTTCCAGTATCTGAAGGGGGCTTATAGGGATGCTGGGGAGGGACTCTTCATCAGGGACTGGGCACAAGGGGAAATGGATTTAAACTTGAATAGAAGTTCAGGTTAGATGTAAGGAAGAAATTCTTTACTGTGAGGGTGGTGAGGCACTGGAATGGGTTGCCCAAAGAAGTTGTGAATGCTCCATCCCTCGTGGTGATCAAGGCCAGGTTGGACAGAGCCTTGGGTGATATGGTTTAGTGTGAGGTGTCCCTGCCACAATGCAGTCAGGTAAAAATGCCAATAGAATGGACCTTTGTCTGTTATTTGATGGTCATTGAAGAACTGTGACATTAAGATGAAATAAATTAAAACATTTATTTCTAAAGACGAAAATGCTCTGAATATACTTACTACTTAGCAAAGTGTTCTGGTTAAAGAAAAAAAAAAATCACTGAAGTTGAAATATTTCTGTTTGTATTTAAAAGTCTGACATTTTTCTTCAGTATCAGGTTTTGAGACTAAAATCAGCTTGATCAGATTAGCTATGTGAAATGGTTTTTTTTTCAGGTCCATTTAAATATTTTGGTAATTTCTTGCCAGTACAAATTACTTCCCTTCTGATTTCTCAGTTTGTCCATATAATAAAAAGCAAAAATCATTTGCATGATATATTTAAGTGGTCTGAACACTGTTCTAGCTGTAGGGAAAGGGTTTGTCACTGGAAAACATGACCCTCAGAGATCATATGGTCGGTTTGCTGGAGTTATTTTCTCTTAGCTATCCATGCTGCAACACTGACCTCTGTTTTGCAGCCAGCCCATGCCCACAGACTCCCTTTGGAGAACAGAGCTGTGTGGTGCTGCTCTGCACAGCTTCTGTGGCAGTGCCAACATAGATGGTCTCTGTAGCTAACACCTCAGGGAGGTTCCAGCTGGGAGTATGGGGGGAAGCACAAGTATTTACTAGCACCTTTCACGATACTACTCTTAAGAGCAGTCAGAACTAGGGAGGCAGACCACACGTTGTTGACGGTGACTCTCATTCGCTTACTGCAAACTAAGTCCTACCTGAAATGAAAGGTGACTTGGCTGAACAGAGAGCTTTTGCGTTCTGTTGGGGCTGAAGAGTGAGCTTGGGAATTCTTCGACAGCCCCTAAACCAGAATTAATAGAGTAAGTCTTCCCCCTTTTTCTTGGATTGCTAGAGAACTGGATGAAAATGTGAAAGCAATTATGTCCTTCAGACCTCTCGAAATTACTGAACCATCTGCACCCTGCGAATAACTCCCTCTTTCTGACTGTCTGTGACCATCAGAAGGGATCTGCTTTCCAAAGCAGAATGTGCAGTAAGGCCTTGTGAGACAGCAGAGAATTGCATGCACAGTATGCCTCTGCAGACACAGCTAAACCTTCCAATTCAGTGATCTCGTTACACATATGTGTGCTTGTCTTCTAAATGGATGGACATATACAGGGCATATATAAACAAATTCTTAATCCTTAGTAATTAGCGCTGCTTCTGAGACTGATAGACACAATAGCTTTTGTTTTTCAATCTCAGGATGTGGCACACTATAATGCAAGCTTCTGTGCTGCTGCTGCTGCTGCAAAAATACCCTGCTACGAAGGGGGGATTTGTCTTCATTTGAGAGGAGGTTGTAGGCCAAATATGGCCCAAGCCTGTTTGATAGTTCTCTCGTAAATGAAATGATGACAATCCTCTTGTGACTAGGAAACATTCCAGAGCCAGGGTGTAGGGTTACACAATGGTACAGTGTCTTGCCCCTGATTTATAATTTGAGAAGCAGATTGCGTTCAGACAGAATGTGAGTTGAACAATGAGGTTTCTAGTCCTGATCTCATTAACAGAGATTTATACCAAGAGGCTATTGTATCTTGCTCTTTTGGTTTGTCATGCCAGCAAATATTCATAAAGTTATTTAAAAAGAAAGCTTCTGTCACACACTTAGGTCAGAAAGTTCTCAGGAAAAGAGCTAGTCAAACATAGAGTTGTCTCAATCTGCATACGGTGGCTTATGTTTCTGGCCTTAATAAGTCTCAGAATGATTACGGGATCAGACCTCACACTCAAGCTTATTATATGTAAAGATTTGTGGAGGCACAGCTTAAAATGCCATTTCACATATTTATGTTTCCTGACAGTTGAGTCACTCTAAGACAGCTTATTATTTGCAAATAATACATAATCACTGAAAGAATGGACTTCGAGTGCAGAAGAACCATTAGTGGGTGGAATAACAATAAAATCCTGAGAGCTGCTTTTCCTCCTGCTACCCCAGAGCCTCTTTGCTAAATAAAAGGATGTAAAGACATGGCTCAGAACCTGCTCTTCACTGACGGTCGAGTAGTCACCATGCATGCAGAACATTAATTAATATTTCAATAATGCTACTGGACAATTTGGCCTGACCATCAGTAAGAAGGAAATAGAGGTCCTTTTCCAGTCTGACCAGTAGAAAACAGGCTCTGAAGCCTGCAGTCTAATTCTGCTGCCTCAGCAGGAGGCTGTCTCGGAGTGTCACAGCAAAAGATGAAGTCACACAGAGCACAGCAAAATCCAGAACAGCTCTTAGGAGATTAAAGGACAGCATATTTGGAATACAGGAGCCTTCTGGCTTTAAAGTCACTAAATGCCACCCAGCTGTCATCACTGATTTTTCATTCTCCTGTGAAACATGGACAGTTTATCATTATCAAGGCATTTGACCTCCCAATTCCACCTGTAGTGACTTTTGTGCTGTTGCTGGTATAAATAAGCACACAGTGCAATTAGCCTGTTATTCACAGTCCTGTCAAATATTGAGTGCTGTAGTAATACTTCCATAAGCTCTGCTCTCCCAGACAGCTGATGAACACGTCGGATGAGAAGCTGCTCAACCCCAGATTTGATGGTCAGTTTGCATGTATTAAACAGATGAGTGTAGGTGAGGAGACAGGGCAGCAGAAACACGTCAGGCAAAGATTCCGATGGCAGCCATCATGGCAAATGCTGCTAAAGAGCATCTACTGTTGCAGGGAACCTGATCAGCCACACTGTGCAGAGCAGTAGCATGGGGGAAAGTGGGTGTTTTGAAGATTGACAGTGATGTCTTTGGTATGTTTGATTTATTCTGTGAAAATAAGACAGTTTCCCCCCAGTAAAGATACAACAGCTGAATCTTTTAATGTTGAATTAGCAACAGAGATCATCCCTCTGCCCTGTTGTGGGACTGTAGCTAGAGTGGTCTCCTCTGCCTGAACCCCTCGTAGAGATTAAAAGAAATAATGCAACATCCTTCCAATCAGCTCCTGGCCTCTCTGTTACAGAAGAGCTGGAGAGCGCTTTTCTTTTTTTACCTTCATTTTTTAAACAGATTTTGAAACGGATTCAGCTGCATATCATGTACCTCTGCTCTCTGGTGTGTCTGGGGAGCTAGGAACATCTTGCTCACTTTTTCTGTGCTGTTCATTGTTTTGTAAGCTTTTTCCGGCAGGGTTCAGACTGCGCTGCACTAGCAGCTTCTCTATCTTGCTAATGACTTGCTGCTGAATGCCAGACAGCCCAAATATGGAGTAATTAGGATAGAAATGGATAACATTTTCTAAGGCAATATGTGAATGATAAGCTTTAGCTAACTTTGGCAGTCTTCTTCTTAATCCATACCTTTTTCCATTTGGCTGAATATTCAGTGTTAAGTGGCAGAAAAATGTGAACCTTTCTTCCCCCCCCCAATTTATTAACTATTCTTTATCCACCACAATAGCCACACTTTCCATAAATCTTCTTTTCCATCAAGGAAGTTCTCCTTTACAAGTTCCCTATCCAAAGTGCTATTGATTTCTACAATTTTATGCTTCCTTTGGTACAAAGAGCTGGAAGACACAATCAAGAGAGTTTGTCTATTCCAGCTACTCAGGCTCTGTCAAAGTGCAATGATCTGAGGAAACAATGCTTAAAGCAATGACTACTGTGTTAAATCTTTAGAATAAAAATATGTTTTGTCCTCTATGTTTCCCTTATTGGAAAGCTCTCCACTCACACCTTCCTACTGCAGCACTTACCAGCTGATCACCAAGCCACCCTGCTGGAAAGTACACTATCCCCAGAGTGGGAAAAGCAAGGCTGAGTTTATGCAGGAGGATGCTATGCAGAAACTTCTGACTTTAGCTTTGGAATCAAGCTACACAATGCGTTTTCATAAATCATATTTTGTATTCTCACACTCAACCAAAATGATAAGAACCATATTTATCAGATCCACACACTTTGATTCTGAAACATACAAACTTGCAGAAAGGACCCTGTCAGTAAAAGCAAATTGTTACAGCAAACTCAGTTTCTGAGGGACCGCTCTGACCATTAGACCCCTACACAAAAGTCAACCAGACCCACTTCATCTGTGCCCCCATGCTGACGTGTGCTCCGTGTCACCTCATCTGTTGGGGGTACTTTAAAGGTACCTCATTTTTCAGAGCACATATATGCAGGGACATGTAGATTTGGGCTCTAAATACCCTAGATCACTTCAGAAGCCACAGGCCTCATTTGTCCAACCTCCCTATCTCTGGATTTGCATCCCCATGGCTCAGCTCTACTTCACAGCCCAGATAGTGTTAGTTAACACCCTGGGCTGAGACCTGGTGCACCTCAGGGCTCTGACTCACAAGCCTCATCCTGGGTAGCACTGGAAGTAAAACCACAGCAGTGCTGTTTGCCAGGCTATCCTCATGTGCTGTTAGACAGGGCATATTCAAAGAAGTAACTGGATAGAAAATACATACTTGTAAAAAGAGAGAGCCCTGGTATGCTTACAATACCCACCCACCCCCATACTTTCCACAGACCTGGTGGATGGTTTATGCTCTTCCCAGCTATGAGGGCATGACAGGAAAGGAGAGGAGATGACAGTACAATAAACACCACTCTGAGACCATTTCCAACAAGGAAACTGCGTGTCAAGACAGTGACTACACAGATACATAGATGGTGGCTATAGAGGTGAATATCTCAAAAATTTCTGATTGCAGTTAAAATAAGCTCATTTTATTTTCAGTTTAGGCCTCCCCTGAAGGGACAGGGTTCAAAGTCCCAGTAATTTTAATGGGAATGGGGTGTCCACATTCCAGGTCAACATAATATCTCAGGTATGGTTTATAAACCAGGTACAAACCCAATATTAGAACTGCACCCAAAAAGAGCAGTAACTGTACAGAGCACATTGCAGCAGATCAAGGTGAATCCAACGGAAATGCCTATTTCAGTTCCTGAATAGCAAAGTGTAAATTGTTTGAGAAGTCATGCAAAATAGATTAAAAAAAAAAAAAAACATAATTCTTAAAATCATACAGATTTTCCCTGTCTGCCTTGGTAAAAATTCTCTCTCAGAGGTAAGGAGCCATGTTACCCTTCCCCTGAGAGCTGACTATGAGCACATAACTTTGTGGCACAGCACTTACGGCCCTGAACAGTCTTATCAATTTAGCTTGGCACTGCATACAACATCTGGCCTATAATTAAGACAGCATTTTAAGATCCTTCTGGTATTATTATATGCAAAATATATTAAACCAAATGAGTCTAGAAGTTACTCTTGGGGTTGTTGGCTTTTGTTTGGTTTTCTTTTTCTAGGGAGGAAAAAACCTGAAGTGTTAAGGAAGATGAAGTTATTAGCACATTTTAAAAAGCAGAAGTACTAGATGTGACATCTCTGCCTGTTTCTCAGATCTCTTTTGTCCTTAATAAGACAGTACTCACACATTAGCATGTGGGGTATCGGATGGCCCTTTTGTGCTTATTCACTTCCTATGAAGAATGTAACTACTGTGGCTGCTCATGTTTCCTTTGGCAGCTGGGTAGCTGGAGGTTTAACATGCCGTAAATCTGCAGCTGTAGCAGAGCCCAAGTCCCCCCAGGTCCTGGCCACTGTTTTCTGGGTGCCGAGGAGGGCCTCCAGCTGCCCCCAGGCCACTATGGGTCACCCACAACCCATCGAGATCTTCACCTTCACTGCCTGGCCACCACGAAAACTCCACCTTGGTGGTTTACTGCTGCTGTGTGTGGATTAATTCAAAAAGTCTGAAGAAAATGTTAAACATCATTGTTCAGTACCATTGCAGACTGAAGAATTAGAAGTTTTTTATGTCGCCTGCAGATGTGTAGAAATTATGTGTGAGATAACTGCCATGTGTTTCCTTTATAACAACTGGAGAGAAGTAGACAACTTTAAGGTACGATTCATCTGCTCCTATATATCTAAAATAGGTCAGATGAATCAGTCTCTAAAAGTACCTGTGTGTCTCTAATGACTTGAAAGAGAACTTAGAGACTAGCTCAGACACAGGTACTGTGTAAAAGGTAGATGACCTGTAAGCAGACTCAGAAGAGATCTACTGACTTCTTCACTTTTTCTCTCGACATACTGTTGTGTTGTTTGAGGGGTTTTAAGCTAGATCTTAAAACACGATTACCCAAGTTACCTACAAAAGTGTGTATAACATGAGAACTTGATGTTCACTAAAGCATATGTACCTGTGGCATATCCTGGCCAAACTGGCCATGTCTCTGTAGATACAACTGTGTTCACTTGCAGTCAATTCTCCTTTATCCTAGTAACTGAAGCATTGGGATTCCATAAGTAAATGTAAAAAATCTGTTTCCAAACCTAAACCAAGGAAGTCTAAAATCTCTGCACTTTAATTCTTAACATGTCCACTGGGTGTACAGAACCTAAGCTGACTCTGCATAGATCAGTTTGGCTACATCTTTATCAGTAAATAAAATAGACCAGAGCCAATTATCTACCTCCAAAAGTGAGTGGCATTCTACAGCTAAACTCTCTTTCCACCTAGAGCAGGTGGCTTTGTACACGTTGCATTTGGGAAGAGTCCTAGGACTGTGCCAGGACCTCAGCTGGGCTTGGACATTGTCTGGGAAAGGGCTAACTGGCACAGCCCATACCACATCAGGGACTGTCCCTCCAGTTAAACTCTATAGACCATTCACAGCTCAGTGCCTCAGCCCATTCCCTGCATTACTACATGTTTCCAGTATAGCCATAGAGGTAGTTAAAAAGTCTAATGAAATATATTGGCTTAGACATACTGCCATGTGAATGTGGGTTGCGGTTTCCATAAGGCAGGCAGATCATCTCTGTGCTAGGACATGGTTTAACATCAACACAGACAATCTGGCCATCAGTATTAGACAACTGGCTGTATTTCAGTTTTATATCACACTATGAGCATATGGAGTGAAAACAATATATTGCGATAGCATGTTCAATATTAAACTGGACTGGAGTTCTGGTATTACAACTTCCTAGTCTCTTGACTCAGTTTTTCAAGGCAGAATTTTCAATGTTATCTAAATAATTTCCCCAATCCAACCTGACCGACACTGCTATAAAGGTTTGCGTTACTCTAGATAGAAGATGTAACACATAGGAAAAAATGCTATCTCAAATTTAGTAAACAAAAAGTACATCTACACTGTCCTGTTGGTGTCTGCTAGAGTTTTGTGCCCAAGTCTTATCTCCTGAATGTCCCTGCTGCATAAGTGTTAGCTCACTCTCCAGCTCCATTCTGGAGCAAGCTCAGTTGTTTCTGGCCTGTGAAGAACTAGGCAGAGGCTGAGAGATGGTGTGTGCCAGTGTCCCACCCCACACTGCATTAAGATACAGTATGAGTGTGATTCATGTTGGATTTGGCTTCTCCCAGACTAACCAGGATTTCAGACTGCCTCATCTCCTAAGCCACCCTTGGTGTTATACAACAAAAAACTTATCTGGCAGCCTGTGAAGCAGCTTCCCAACAGCAATCCAGGGCAACATCTTAAAAGGACCATATTTAAATCAATGGCTCCACTGTTGGGAAGATTTCTTAGGAGCAATTTAAAATTATACTGGGTGCCATAGCACAAGCTGCATTTATACAAAATGGAAAGCAATGATGGTTGTATTTCATATATCTACCTGTATATCTATATCATGTGTGTATGAATTTTGTCTCACGTATGTATATGTGCCTGTATATACCTGCAGGAGGGGTAGCCAGCCCTTGGGTACAAGGAGGCATGGCTCATAGGCTATGCCAATATATATGTGATCCTTGAATGCATGGCTGCAGCAGAGTTCTTAGTGATACATGACTGTTGTGACCATGATCTTGAGAAATAAGTTTCTATTTTGCTTCTTCAGACATGAATATTACTGAAAATCCTGGGGAGGATCCCTCTCCCTAGGCTGTGACATGTACCTCTATTGACTCGCACATCTAATGGTTTCATCCTCACTGTTGCTCTGGTTGCTTGTTTTTGAGTTTTCACAGCAATTTGATATTTTTTGTTTCAGAGTATATCTATACTGCTCAGCAAAAGAGGACCAGGTAATGAACTCAGGCATTCACACTTAATGTCACACTGCTTAATTCCTTCTCTCCTTCACTCTGCTTTGGACCACTTCAGTTGTCACTAAGAGAAGTCAGTTGTAGAGGGAGTTCACCCTGTGGAGTGCGGACACAAGCCAGTCAGTGCTATTCAGCCTGAGGCTTGAATCAACTCAGCAGTATAAACACAGCCAAGCAGTCTGTATGTTCAATGAGATGAAAAGGAACCAACAATTCTGATTCCATTTAACGCCAATTTAGGACTTTTAGTATCGCCTTTCCCACAAGTCAAGTATTGTCTAGCTGAGGGCTTTTGTCCAGTGATAGGATGAGAGCCTGAGAAACCTGTCTGTTCTGATAACGCTGCAAGGAGTGTTCAGGTTTGCTATCAATGCTTCACTAGGATGTAATCAACATTTTGCTAAAAGTCTTCAATAAGGAAGACATTCAAAACAAACAGGAACCTAAGAAGGTCATTCACTTTAATTTTATGTTTTTTTCCCCAGAGGGGAAGAGGTAGAACTTGCCAGCCTTTTAAGTTGCTTGCTAACTGCATAATAAATGGGGATAAGTTAACTCTGACTATTTTTTCAATTTCCTTAGGGAACTAGATGCCAATGAGCTTGAAGTTTTTCTGTTAACATCTGAATACTTCCGTGCAGGGGCCACTTTACACATCTAACATGACCTTCAGTGCTTCCAAAATAATCAGATTTATCTTCTAGAATCCTCGCATCCTAGAAGTTTGGGTTGGAGGGATCTTTAAAGGCCATTGTGCTGGTTTTCACTGGGATAAAGTTAATTTTCTCCATAGTACTTGGTTTGGGGATGTGTTTTGAATTTGTGCTAAAACCAGTGTTGATAACACAGGGATATTTTAGCTATTGCTGAGCAGTGCTTACACAGAGTCAAGGCCTTTTCTGCTCCACATCCCACCAGCGAATAGGCTGGGGGTGCACAAGTTGTTGGAAGGGAACACAGCCAGGACAGCTGACGCCAGCTGAACAAAGAGATATAGTACCATACTATATAGTGTCATACTCAGCATATAAAGCTGGGGAAAGAAGGAGGAAGAATGGAAAGTTTGGAGTTACGGCATTTTGTCTTCCTAAGTAACCATTATGCATGATGTAGCCCTGCTTTCCTGGAGATGGCTGAACACCTGCCTGCTGATGGGAAGTGGTGAGTGAACAACCCCAGCTCTCTCAGCCTGTCTTCATAGGAGAGGTGCTCAGTCCTCTGATAATTTTTGTGGCCTCCTCTGGACCCTCTTCAACAGGATCATGTCTTTCTTGTGCTGAGGACTCCAGAGCTGGATACAGTACTAAAGGTGAAGTCTCATCAGAGAAAAGTAGAGGGAGAGAATCACCTCCCCTGACCTGCTCCTTTGGATATAGCCCAGGACTGGCTTTCTGGCCTTGTCTCTATATTGGAGACTTGTCTCTATATTGGAGAGATATCATTTTAATAGCTGGAACACTCAGTGGATAAAGAACTGGCTGGATGGCCACAAACAAAGAGTTATGGTCAATGGCTCAATGTCCAGCTGGAGGCCAGTAATGAGGGCTGTCCCTCAGGGATTTGTGTTAGAACTGATCTTGTTCTACATCTTTGTTGGTGACATGGACAGTGGGATTGAGTGCGCCCTCAGCAAGTTTGTCGATGACACGAAGCTGTGTGGGTCGGTTGATACATTGGAGGGAAGGAATGCCATCCAGAGGGACCTTGACATGCTTGTGAGGTGGGCTGATGCCAACCTCATGAAGTTTAACCATGCCAAGTGCAAGGTCCTACACCTGGGTCAGAGCAATCCCAGGCACATTTACAGGATGGGCAAAGAAGAGATTCAGAGCAGCCCTGTGGAGAAGGACTTGGGGGTGTTGATTGGTGAGAAAATGAATATGAGCCGGCAGTGTGCGCTTGCTGCCCAGAAAGCCAACCGTATCCTGGGCTCTATCAAAGGGAGCGTGACCAGCAGGTCGAAGGAGGTGATCCTGCCCCTCTACTCGGCTCTTGTGAGACCTCACTTGTTGTGTACAGTTCTGGTGTCCTCAACATAAAAAGGACATGGAACGGTTGGAACAAGTCCAGAGGAGGGCCAAAAGGATGGTCAGGGGACTGGAGCACCTCCCATATGAAGACAGGCTGAGAAAGTTGGGGCTGTTCAGCCTGGAGAAGAAAAGGCTGCACGGACACCTCATAGCAGCCTTCCAGTATCTGAAGGGGGGCTATAGGGATGCTGAGGATGGACTCTTCATTAGGGACTGTAGTGGTAGGACAAGGGGTAATGGGTTAGAACTTAAACAGGGGAAGTTTAGATTGGATATAAGGAGGAAGTTCTTTACTGTGAGGGTGGTGAGTTACTGGAATAGGTTGCCCAGGGAGGTTGTGACTGCTCCATCCCTGGTGGTGTTCAAGGCCAGGTTGGATAGAGCCTTGGGTTTAGTGGGAGGTATCCCTGCTCATGGCATGGGAGTTAGAAGTAGATCATCTTAAGTTTTTTTTCCAACCCTAACTATTCTATGCTTCTATGAATTCTTTGGATATAGCCCAGGATTGGCCTTATGGCCAATTCTGACCCAGAGCACATTGCTGGGTCATGTCCAGCTTTTCATCCACCAGTATCTCCAAGTCCTTCTCCTCAGGGGTACTCTCAATCCCTTCACCTCCAGCCTTGTACTGATACAGGGGATTGCCCTGACCTAGGTGCATGACCCTGCACTTGACATCATGAAGTTCACATAGGCCCACTTCTCAAGCCCATTCAAATCCCTCTGAATATCTTCCCGTCCATTGGGAATGACAACTACACCACTCAGTTTTGTGTCATCTCTGTGCTGGAGACTTGTCTCTATACTGGAGCATAAACTTGCTGAGGGTGCACTCAATCCCACTGTGTATGTCACTGGTGAAGATATTAAACAATCCTGGTCTCAGTATGCACCCCTGAGGGAACCCCTTGTCACTGATCTCCATCTGGACATTGAGTTGTTGACCGCTACCCTCTGGATGCACCCATCCATCTCTTTATCCACCAAGCAGTCCGCCCACCACATTCATATCTCTTCAATTTAGATGCAGAGATGTTGTGGGTGATGCTCTCAAAGGCTTTACAGAAGTCCAGATAGAATCATAGAATCACAGAATAGTTAGGGTTGGAAAGGACCTTAAGATCATCTAGTTCCAACCCCCCTGCCATAGGCAGGGACATCTCACACTAAGCTATGTCACCCAAGGCTCTGTCCAACCTGGCCTTGAGCACCGCCAGGGATGGAGCATTCACAACTTCCCCGGGCAACCCATTCCAGTGCCTCACCACCCTCACAGTAAAGAACGTCTTCCTTGCACTTCCACTCACAAGTCTGTTACATTTTGAGTACTTCTTATCTTCCAAAGAGCAGCTGCACAAGGTTTTCTTAGATGGTATCTGCAATATTTCCCTTGTCAATTTATGTAGCCACTCCAATCAGAGAAGGCCACTAGGCGGGTCAGGCAGGACTTGCCCTTGGTGAAGCCATGCTAGCTGTCTTGAATTATCTACCTGTCCCTCATGTGCCTTAGCATAGCTTCTAGAAGGATCTGTTCCATGATACTCCCCCCTAAGCACAGAGGTGAGCCTGACAGGTCCATAGTTCCCAGGGTCCTACTTTCTACCTTTTTTAAAAATGGGTCAAGTGTTCCCCACTTCCAGTCACCAGGGACTTCACCTGACTGCCATGACTTCTCAAATATAATGGAGAATAGTTTGGCAACTATTGTAGCCAGTTCCCTCAGGACTCTGGGATGCATCTTTTCACGTGCCTTAGACTTATGTATACTCAGGTTCCTCAGGTGGTCATGAACCTGATCTTCTCTTACAGTGGGAGGGACTTTGCTCTCCAAGTCCCAGGTCCTGTAGTCCATGACTTGAGAGGTGTGGGAAGAGAGATTGCCAGTGGAGACTGAGGCAAAAGAATTGATGAATACTTCAGCCCTCATTGTTCCCCTACTTGTGTCTTGAGTACAGGCTTGAAACCCCTCAACACCTCTCCTTCAGATTGCAAACTCTTTTATTGTATGCATATGTCTGGCACAACTAGTCTATATTTTGGCAAGGATATCTTGGTCCATTGTTATATAAATATTTTATCTAAATGTTGCTTCCCTAATACATTTTTATTTACCTAAGGGAGCCTTAATATCCAAACATTTACCACTCTAGTCTAAATATTCCTCTGCTGAACTGCAAAATGATTAGGAAGACAATTGCTGCTTCAGAGAAAATAGCAATGATACTATTGTTCCCTCTGTGAGCCAGACTAGGCACTGTAAATCGTGTTCTTCAGAAGAAATAGATCTTCTGTCAGGACTTCTGATTTTGAAGCTTGTAAGTTGAAAACTTTAGCAATCACTTCTTAGTTCAAAGGCTGGCAAAAAAAAAAAATTAATTTAGACATTGAAATACAGAAGACATTAAAATGAAAAATAAAATGTTGCCACTTCTCTTTCAGACTCATTGCTAAGGAACAAAAGCAGATAATCCAGTCATGTTCCAGCTGAACAGGAAGGACAGTGAAGTCGCTTTTGTGGGGGATGAAACTGATTGGTTTTCATCATTTTGCCTAGTTTGTGGCTCAATTTGGCTCCTTTTTATTCCAAGTAAAAGGCATATATTCTCAGAAACACTTCAAGAAAGCATTCGCATATCATTTTATTCAAATTATACTGTTCAGAATAACAAACAAGGGAGACTCTTACCTCTTATCTTAGAATGAGCTTGTCATTTCCTCATCAGGACAGTGTTGCTTTAGTAACTAAGCCATATGTACTCATTTGGAAGGCTAAGAGGAAGCTCACCTCTTTCATACTTTTTCTTTTAGAATGGAGTTGAAGGGAAGGATTGACTCTGACATTCTAACTACACAGCATAATTTGTAAGACCCAAGGACTGAAAGGAGATGGAAACACCTGGTGGGGAAGACAACATAAGGGCAGATCCTAGAAGAATTTTTTGCACTTGCAAATTATACTATCGTGCTATACTTAGTGTGGATCTACAGCAGCCTTTTAGTTCAATTGTTTTGCAGGTGCAAATTTATTCTCACCAGATAAATTACAGAAGCAAACTAGTGTACTTGTCTTCTTATCTAGGGGCATCTGTAGGCAAAATGGTGAGCTCTCTGATTTGGTTACTTACCAGGGGACACGCACAAGATTTAGGCCACATATTTCATACCTGTAAACAAGAGCTTCACACTCCCCAGAATCTTGAACCTGCATCTGGAGACAGAAATTGCTTTTTTCAACATGGATTCTGAGGCATTCTACTGTCAGGAGATCAGTATTTAACACTGCACAGCAAATCACACAGCAGCTTAGGATACCAAATAGAGAAGAAAACCACCAAATGGTCCGTGAGGAGGAGTTTGCAAAAAAATGTAGCAATCACATTCCCTGATATTTTATACTATTGTGTAACTGGAGGTTTTGGATAAGCAGGTTTTCATTAGATTATCTCCATCTGTATGAACCAAAACAAACTCCATCAAAACTTGTGCAGAATTCTAAATAAAACCACTCCTGGTTTCCTGCCACGAAAACTCCACTGCTTGGTAGGATAATCAAGGATGGTCTTCCCTGGTCTGTGAATCCAAGACAGGTCTATTGTGCAGATAGGTCTGGATTTCTAGACTCTATGTTGTTTGTTGTTCCCAGAGCCTAAAATTTCTAACTCTAATGAGGGCTTCACCCTGGCGGTGAGGAAGAAGTGTGGATACTTGATGACCTCCATCGTAAGTCGTGGAATCCAAGTTTTAGACTTTCTGCTCTGTCCTGGGAGACTCCACAGTGTTTTCCTGACTACTAGAAACCCTATAATTTTTTAAAATACTGACAAAAAGCCCCATATTCACCAACAGGTGAGAATTAACTACAGACTTGCTGGAACTCAAACCAAAATGGTTACTTATTTCCAAACCTACTTCCTGTCTCTTCTATAGGACATGCAGAAATGTCAGGTTTTTCTTCAAACTGGCTGACAGTTTTGCCTTGACAACACCAGTGTTTCCTAAATTGACCCTATATTTGTTGACTTCCAGCTGTTCTGCCTTAATGCACCCAAAATAGATAACCTTAAAAGGCTGCCCTCACTCTTCAATTAGTCCTGACTGCTATAGTCTGTCTCTTAGGTTGAGTAGAATAACAAGAACTTTTTGCTTCAGACATTTACATGGGTGCCAATCTGTTTCCAGGTACTTATTATCTGTAGGTTCCTAGACATGTTTGTCTGTCCTGGAGTTCATTTTGCAGGGGCGAACAAGGACAGTCATTATGCCTGATGCTTAGTAAGGAACCCATCATCATCAGCTCTCTTTCAGAATCTGAACCTCACTTTCAGCAGATCAAATTGCATGAAACATGTCTCATATTCTGCCTTTTCCATGACAGGAGGTACTGGCATAACCTCAAGAAATAAATGTTTTGGCCAATAGTCTGCTGGCTGCTGTGGAGGAAAGTAGCAAAACAGCTGGAAAATTTCAAAGAAAGGAAAAATATATTTTTCCTCAAAAAGACACTTTTGTTGGTATTTATTTTCATGGACAAGCTAACAATGACATTAATCTTGACTTTGTGAAACATCTGTCTTACACCTAAATAGCATCAGGATTCAAATTGTTGACTTTCTTCTTTTATGTGGCTTTCCAAGCCCAATTGAGTAAGCATTCCCTGAACTGTCCTGCTAGACAGAATCCTGCACAAACCAAGAGAGACAGTGACTGTGTTGCTCTTATCCTTTCATCTGTCTGGATAAAGCTGGATTTAACCACAGGGGAAATGTGTATTCATGTATCACCTTTTAGAACTTCCAGATCACAAGGCAGTGTAGGACAGATGTCCATCAGTCTCTGTTGAAACTATCTGTCTTTGTGTAGAAACATAACACTTGTTGGCTGAAAAGCATAAAAATGATCGTACAAACAGTGGCCTGAGTATTCAACTGAAAGCTGGGAGACTTCAGTGCAAAGGCACACTTCAGTTGTCATAATTCATAGTTCTTTTGTCAGATACTGTTTCCTGGTGGCTGGTTTAGGCACCTTTTTGCTTAGAGTTGGCTTTTTCTGGAGGGGGAAACTATTCCCATTTTGAAGTGGTAGCCCAGATATATAACCAAGAATCTGGACCCTGATAGGCATCTCAGCCCAGCAACACTACCTTCCATGTCCTTTGTGGGTCTCGTGCTAAATTACTTGCTTAAATTGCAATGGAAGCTTTGTGGTCACATTGGGAACTGACTTCAGGTCCCCAAAGCCCAAAAGAAGCAATTTAGTGCAGCCCATCTTTTCCACCGCTTTCTAGGAAGAATAGAATAAGCTACATTTTCTTACATGACCGAAAACAATAGCAAGAAAAAATCTGCATAGGAATTTAGACTAAATGGCTTAAAATACACCCCCCCCACACCCCTCCCGCAGCATACAGCATTTTGTAAAGGTCAAGGAACAAACATTGCAGTTCAGTGAAGACCTCAGAATTTTAGTAAATAAATCTGAAACCAGAGCAGCTTCTCCACCCTCACAGACTGGTTCAGGGTTTAGATTGCCAGTCTCTCAGATGGCCTAGGTTAAGATTCGTGATTATGCAATGAAGGATGCTTGTCAGACTGAACGGAAGACAACATTCGGGTACCATATTTTATAATGCTTCATAAACTTTGTTTAAACAGTATAAACAGCATAAACAGCAGACAAAGGAAACTGTATTTTGCAATAAAAACTATTCTTATGAAAGCAAAAGTCACATGACCTCTTTCCCAGCTTTTAAGAGAGCAATAGAACTTGCTTTGCCTGCCAGCCCTGAAAAAAAGGCTGAATTTAATGTCAAAGACAGAGGTCTTGTTAGGCAACAGTGCTACATTCCAAATCTTACATGTTTATAGCCTCCATCCTTGCCTTAACACCACCCTCTTTATGAGAAAAGAAAACATCAATTGGGTTTAACCCTTCAAAGCCTTTGACTTTACAGCAGCTGAGACCACTCTTTTTCACTAGGTACATTTTTCAAAGCAAAGTATATTGATGGTTAGTTTGCACATGTGGGACATGTTTGTAAATACTCAGCTCATAGCCACTGCAGGAAAGAAATCAAGGTCTCTATGGGTCCTAAATATCCTAATTTCAAAGCATGCATGCCAAGCTACATTGAGATTTATCACTGATACATCCCTCTCAGTGTAAAATCAATACTGCAGGCAATCCTTTGTTGTTGTTTGGTAATTTCAACGCATCCACATTTCTCCAAAGTCACCCTAAAAATATTTTTGGCAAATATACATTGCTGGATAACCACATTGAGTTCCCTTCTGAAATGATACTTTCCTATTTCCTCACCAAAACCTTTTACAATCTTCTCAAATGCAGTATCACTCCATGTAAAGCCCTCGGACTGAAGTTTGTATTTTATATTTGATAACCCTGAAATGGAAAGCCCATAAAATCACAACCAGTAAGGAGAGCCAAGTAACATCAAGGTGAGTAACTAACAGAATAAGAACCTAAGGAATATACATTAGTAATAAGCTTATAGCTCATCTCTAATTCACAAGTCCAATATAAAATATGCATAAACAATAGTTTTAAATATAGAAACATTATCATATATAGCCCTTTTAAAAGAGAAGAAAAAATGGTGAAAAAGACAGTGATGCTATTTTTGTCCTCTATTTTTAATGAAAGTCAACAACTCTCTGGCTTTGGTATGTACAGTGAAGGAGCTGTGAGTGAGGCACAAACACTATGGCACACAGAGAAGCATAGTATGCAAAGATCTCTGATGGTCAGTGAGAGGAGAAGGGACAAAGTAACCCAAACCTGGGTACAACATGCCAAAGGGGGGAGGGGGTGAGGGAAGGTGCACAGGAACTGGGATCATGGAGGTAGCTGCAGTGTGCTCATAAGCATGGGGGAGTGGGGCATAACTGAGATGTACAACATACTGGTGGGGAAGGCAATAGTCTTAGATGCTTTATCAAGAGTACAGGTAGAGAAAAAGGTATACAAAACTAAGAGGGGTACTGAGTAAATTTACAATAAAAGGGACAAGTGTGCTTTTCCATTCGCTCACCCAGCATCTCCACAGCTGGAGTTCACCCCTGTATCCTAACTTTAGTTCCATCTGAGACAAAGCAGAGTATCACTTTTATGGAGCTGGCAGATATATCATTACTTAGAGTAGACTCAGCTCTAGCTGCCATTCCAGAAAATCAGAAAAAGAGATATCTGGGGCAATCTGAAAGGTACCTCTGGTGTCCTCAACATAAAAAGGACATGGAACTGTTGGAACAAGTCCAGAGGAGGGCCACGAGGATGATCAAGGGACTGGAGCACCTCCCGTATGAAGATAGGCTGAGAAAGTTGGGGCTCCTCAGCCTGGAGAAGAGAAGGCTGCATGGAGAGCTCATAGCAGCCTTCGAGTATCTGAAGGGGGCTTATAAGGATGCTGGGAAGGGACTATTCATTAGGGACTGTAGTGACAGAATAAGGGGTAACAGGTTAAAATTTAAACAGGGGAAGTTTAGATTGGATATAAGGAAGAAGTTCTTTACTGTAAAGCTGGTGAGGCACTGGAATGGGTTGCCCAATGAAGCTGTGAATGCTCCATCCCTGGGAGTGCTCAAGACCAGGTTGGACAGAGCCTTGGGTGACATAGCTTAGTGTGAGGTGTCCCTGCTCATGGCAGGGGGGTTGGAACTAGATGATCTTAAGGTCCTTTCCAACCCTAGCTATTCCATGATTCTATGGAATTAAATTTCGATCTTGATCTCCCCTGATGATAATGAAAGCTTAGCTGACCTGTAAACATCTACAAGTAGACATTTAGCATGAAATCTCTGAAGCTGAAACACACCCTCAGGTCTCAGCTCTCACCTATAAGTCTAGTGCCATTTGAAATGCCTACCTGACCTCCAGCCACCAGGTCTCCTCTAGGTCTTCCATTATATCTGACAGCCCCATGAAGATGTTCCAGTCCCTTGAGGGATCTTAAGTGGCCGCAGACACCAAGTTCAAGCAACTGAATCAAGCCTCCACCATCTAGACCTTCACTTACTTTTGCAAATACCCTGATCACTGTCCAGAGAAAAACACCACATCTGGTAGCCTGGTGCTACTGTACTCATGCATGTAGAAGGGAGAGGAACTGTTATAGCTTAAAGGAATTTGGTTTTGACACAGGAAATTTGAGCATCAAAAATCAATGAAGACAAAATCATGTATATAGGCAAAATTTAGTTCTTAATATATATGTAAAAACTGTGCTGGGTAGCTAACAGAACACCTTGGAGTATGGCTACACAGTTGTCTATAAATAACAATGAAAAACCACACAATTAGAATCTGTAAAAAGCATTTAAAACAGGATTGCTGAATAAACTGCATGTCTAAATCTAACATTATTTCAACATTTCATATTAGCCGGGCAGTCACTGGATAAAAGTAATAAACAGTCTTTGGCATTTGGATAAGCCCCAGAGTTGCTCCCTCCCTCCTAAAGCCCTAACCAAGAAGTTGTAGAGACAAATTCATGTTTATATTCTCCAGCTACAATAGTGAAATATTAGTTTCTATATGGGGAACCAGTTTCTGAGGTACAATTACCCAGACGCCTTGTAAATTTTTGTATGTAAATTGTGTAGGGAAACTACATATGTAAGCTGTGTGGTTTTGGCTTGCGGTGCTGGAAGAAAGAAGGTATAGTGCTGAGCGATCAAAACACAAGGTGAGCTTAAAACTGGGCATCTCAATTGCTACTTGTGTATATAAATTACTCATGTATTTCTTGAAAAAAGGAATAGCAGCTCAGTAAACCTTTTCTCTTCTGCTGGGTTTAAAATAAATAACAACCAGTACCTGATTTACAAAAAGGGTGTTCAGACACCAGCCTTCAAAGGAAAGCTATAAGGCAGTGAATCTCCAGCAGAGTACGTGGATTGTAAAAATACAGTAATAGTTGTATTAATACAAATCCTCTTTGTTTCCCTCTTAGACTGGCCTGGATGGTGTGCTGAGTTTCCTGGGCCTCACTCTAATTTTTACCCTGCAGCTTCAGCATCTCATGTTTCTTTTTTGAGGACCAAAAAAAATGTAGGCATTGCATTATTTGTTGTTTTGATGCCTAAGCTCACTTTTGGTATTTAGCCTCACACATTTTCTTTGCTACTTATCTCTAAATACTTTTTGTCACACAAATTGTAAATTATCTGTTTAGGCATCGCTTTTTGAATTAAGCTTCATAATAGGTTGTACCACATGTGTATAGCAGCATGTAACATGGCCTTTGAAAGCAGAGGTTATTGATGGAATAGTCATTCAGATATGATGAGTTCATTAAATGAAAACAGGCAACACGGACAAATCTAGCATAAACATAACCATCATTTTATCACATACAGTGTTAAGCAGCAGCAAGAAGGGGCTGCTCTGTAAATTGGGCTGAGCTGGGAGCCGATGGGGACAGTGACAGTAAGGCAGTGCCCTCCCTGACACAGCCACATCCCACAGGACCTTAACCAGAACAGCAAAACAGATCTGGTGACGGTGATCACATTCAGACACGAGTCCAGATCATCAGACCAGTCCATAGTGATGAGACAGGTTGAGCCTGAGGTCATGCTCAGGATAGGTGGGTTCATGGCCAGGCGCAGGCATGCTGTCCACGCAGCTGCAGCAACAAGTAGGGGCAACAGCTGGGACTCAAACACAGCTCCCAAGCCCAGAGGACAAGGCTGCCACTGAGGTGCCCTGCAGCTCTGTCCCACCCAACTCTTCTCTCAGCTGTCTCATCCAAGGTCACAGCAGAGCCAGCCTTAAGTGCAGGCAGCCACACTACTGGGAAAAAGTGGTTGCAGTATCTCTGCAGCATCCTGACACTGTGACATAGAAATAAGCTTACTAGGGCAAGTGTAAAGTTAACTCAGGAGACATGACAGCAGCTCTAGCAGATGAGCCACTTTAGATGTTAAAGCTGTGAGCTTGGACTTCCTGATGCCAAAAGAGGGTAAAACCCAGATTTCATTTTGTTGCTTTTGTTGCATAGTATGAACCAAAGGGCTCAAACGGCCACCCTGAGCCCTTTGGTTGTGTTTTAAAAGAAAAATTCTGGCAGTTCTCTCCAAGCAGAGGTGTTGGCACCTGTCTTCACCCTGAGGATCCAGAACCTGTCTCTGGAGCAGACAATGACTCCTGCCTTGCATTCTTCGACTACTGAATGGTAACACTCATGGTGGAGGTGGACAAAAGGGGGAATTCAGATATATCACAGTCTTTTCTATTTGCTAATTTAGAGATATTTTTAATTAGTTTCTGTCTCTCCCACAGAGTTGAACCTGGAGTGCCTAGAATTTGACATTAATACCCTATAAATCTCTTGTGCGATCTGAGCTTCACCATAGAGTACAGTGTTTTCTGTTCTGTGGGTTCCTTACTATAATCCTTACTATGGACAAGGATCTGGATTTTAATTTACTCCCCATCAGGTTTTTCCTAAGTATTATAACACTGGAAAGACTAATTTATCCCACAGATGTATACCGGTAATTATCCTTTTCATTCTCCATTCAGCTAATCCATGTGGCTTGACTATCCCTCAGCGATGCTGAAAACTTCTGCAGGGGGCAGGGAGGAGCTGCTGCTGTTCAGGTTCTTCTCTACCTCCCCGACTGGAGCAGGCTGCTGCTCCGTCACCAGCTGACCTTTGCCTTAAAGACTGGTGCACTTTGCAAAGGTGCAGCAGGGCTGGTCCTCTGTAATTTGATTTTTGTTTTCCATGGAAAGGCTGGTTTGTTTGCTTTGCACTTAAGGCCCATGGTTTATTCAGGACTGTAAAACTCTTCAAAATCACATATCAGTAAATATGTGGAAAACAAACAATGCTGAAAATTCCTCTGGTCAAAAGTGAGGGACTACTTTTGTTCGAGGGACAGCAGAAAAATGTATTTCTTACCCTCCAAATATCTTCTATGAGACTATAAAGTCTTTATTTTGTAAACAAAAAAAAAAAGCAAGTTAAATGTCTGTGTCTAAAAGAGTACTGTGCCTGACTTTCTGCTTCAGGCTGCTGTGAATGATATCAGAGGGTAATGTGGCCAGTGTATAAACTGAAATTCCCAGATTCAATTTTATTATTGTAAATTGCTTAAAACTGGAAATCTTGAATTATAAAACTGCGATAAGTAAATGACACATTAAAGAAATTAATTCCATAGTTTAGAGCTTCCTGTCTTGAATCTCCTGACACAGTCCTGATGTCCTTACTCATTTTGTTACTCCTGATTCATCACAGCACTTAAATGCTAGATTTCAAAGGGATTTAAGCATATGCTTGTTGATTCAACACTTTAATCAGAGAAAATCCTCACTAAATTCAGTAGGAAGTTTTGCCCTGAAAGACCTAAAGTTTCACTCTTTTTATTTATTTATTTTTTAATCCTGTATTTGAGTCTGCATAACTTGAAATGGAGAATTTATATGTTTGGTAGTTGTTGCTACGCATCGCTACCTGCCCAAACCAGTTCTTTCACTTTGGGTATTTAATCTCTGGCTAGTAATATTAGTGGCAAGAGGAATTTAACAGATGGGGTAGTGCTGGAGTAGGTGGAGACATGTTGAGAATAAGGTTATAATAATGTGTTTCAGATCGTATTTAGGTGCTAAGAGAAAATGTACACTTTTTCTTTATCCCCTTTTGAACTTTCTTTACCATTTAAACATCTTGAAGTATAGCATGTCTTTATTCTCTATATTTTTTTTTAGTTGCAAATAAAATTTTAGTGAAAAAAAAATATGGAAGCATGTGGGAAACACTTGGAGAAAGCAGAATGGAGAATATACAGGACTATCCTGTATCTTCTTAGTCACCCAGCTGCTCCACAATTACTTTGCTGAACTGCAGCCCACTGGTGTAAGCACTCTTAGAAAATTTAGTGACTATGTAGTGAGCAATGAGTTCTACTGAAATTATGCTAAAAGAGGGTTTCTCAACAGGCTTATGATAACTATTTCTTCTGGATTCCTTTGGTACAAGCCAGTTTGACTAACATGTCTTACAAGTTAAATCTGTAGGACATCTTTTAGAGGCTGATGAGACAAGGAAGTGTACCTTGGCAGTTTCAGCTTTGCTCCCTGCTGTTACGGCACACTGCACCTTTCCCTCTGCTTTCTAATCAAATAGGATGTGATTCGGCTTAATTTTTTTTGTTGTTGTTGTTGGAAACATAGAAAACTGCTGCTTAAACTTCTTAGAAACGGGGCAGGGGACTAGCAGGAAAATGACATTTTTGGAGATGTGCAGCAAAGAGAGCTGGTTTTGGAGGGTGGTGGGTTGCTAAAGGGTATAACGTGAGATGTGCAGCAGCCTTCAACTCTCACTGCTTTCCCTGCAAAGGGCAGGAAATTCCCCAAATTTTGCAAGGTGTCTCTTGCTTTGCTGGACATTTAAAAGTAACTTCCTTAATTAAAGACGTACTTTCCTTAATTTTCCACTGAGAGGAGTTTGAAAGCATGGCCCTGCTATTCCCAAATAGCCCAACACCCTCGGAAGCAAGCAGCAGTCCTGACTCATTGGAGCTTCATAATTCACAACTGTGCTTTTTATAATTCGGTTTGGCATTGTGCTGTCAGGGGTGGTGTTGATTAAGCCAGCATTGGCAGTCCCTCCTTTTGCATGTCGCTCTGCTAGGCTCTCCTTTGGCAAACCTGAGTTTTCCCGGTGCATAGGCAGGAGCAGAGGGAAGGGGACTGCTGTTTAATTAGAGGGTTTATAGCAGTAATTGAATTAATCCTCTCAGAACGGGGAGCGGCCGAGCGCGGACTCTGCGGGCGGCGGAACTCTTGTGAGGGGCCCGAGCGCCCGGCGGGAGCGGGGAGGCGCTCACCGCCTGAGCGGCTCCGTGTCCATGGCAACCGCCGGGCCGCCGCCGGCACTGGAAGATGTCTGCCGGGGATCGGCGCTGCGCGGCGGGCTTCGCGTTCCGCCTCCTGCCCCAGAAAGCTTTCCCCTGCCTGGAGGACAAGGACATCCGGGACCGGCTCCTCAAATGGTGGGAGGGGGAAAGATCTCTGCGAGAGGCGCCTTGCTGGGGAGCCGAGGGAGGAGCTGAGGGCTGGGGCCATCACCTCAGGGCGCCCGCTCTGGTGGCGGCGGGCCAGGGTCTCTCCTGCTTCCCTCTTCCCCGCCTTAAATTGGAATTTTCCTTAGTATTTTTCAGGCACGTAAACTGCCTGGCCCTTGTCTTCCAGAGCTATCCAAGATGCACCTCAGCTTCGCAGCGCAGCAGCTGGGTTTTCCCCGCCTTTCCAAGGAGAGGCGGGAGCCGGTTATAAGTGAGAAGGGCAAAAATGAAAAGTAAAAAAGTATAATTATTGGTCAGAATAATATTTTATGTATTGTACCTACGGAAATTTACAGAGTGGGTTAGTACCTATTGTGTCTGCAGAATTTTTAATCTCATTTTACCATTTCAGGTCTATGCAAGGCAGGATCACAGCACAAGCGTTCGGTTTTGACCAGCCGTTTAAACCCTATCAAAAGGATGAATTTGTTACGGTAGCTCTAAGTTTTTACATTTTAGGTTGACTTTTTTTTTTTTTTTCCACGAAATTATAGCCATTGGAAAGCTGAATAACTGCAAATATTATAGCAGTGTTAGCACGCTATTCACTTTCTCACTGTCTCCTTAAAAGTAGATGATTTAGGTGTGGTGCTCAAGACTTTGTCGGTTAAATGTATTGTCCAGTAAAAATATTTTAGTCTGTACTAATATTAGTGTGTTTTAAGAGGAAAGAATTTAGTAATTCAAGATTCCCAAGAATGGGAATCCGAACTGAATGCTGATCTTGGCCACTGCATTTAATGTTGGGAAGTCCACCCAGGGAGAGACTTTAAAACAGTGTACATGCAGTTGGCACCTTGCTCACAGCTATTACTGCTTTGTCACAGTAAATACACTGTGCAAATAGATGTGCATATGCAGCACATATATGAAAATCCAAGAGTTTAAAGTTTATTGGATACCATTGCTTTACACTGGAATTTTGGGCTTTCAGCTTTCTGGGACTCAAGTCTTTTGCTGATTTTGTATCCTCCACTTCTGTTTTCTGCAAAGTCAAATGTGTTCATATGTTTGCAGACAGACAAAAAATAATAATCTGTGTTTTTTAAAAAAAACATATTTTTAACATATGTTGTTTTAAAAATAACTCTTTGATTTGTTGAACATCTACTTTATATTATCCTGGATAAAGAATACAGCCTTTTTCTATTTTAAAGATATTCACATAGAAGTACACCAATATTTCATCTCCCACTGCTAAACATTTCAAATGACTGAAGTTTACAAAATATGCATTTACCTTCTTAATGCTTGTCTCTTTTTGAATTAAAAAATGTAAAAATATTACTATGAAGTGATGAACTCTGAGTAGCTGTGAATTAATTGAGAACAGAGGGACCATTACATTATATAGTCTGACCTCTGTATTACAGAGGTGGAAAAGAGATTTGGTGTTGCAGAGACTGAAAAACTCAGCATTTTCTTAGCAGCTTCTTCAATAATTATTTACTCTGCTTATATGCATATATATATGTATGGGTTTTCTTAATCGGCTTATATATCATTTAAACTTGTCAGCCACCAATATTACAATGTATGTCTCATTTTTTTTTTAATTGATAAATCATTAAGATTGAATACTTCAAATCTTACTGTGGAACATATTCTCTATTCAATAACTTATGGATTTTTTCTGCATCTGTTTAATAATTTTTGTGTGTCTCTACAGTTCTCCAAGCTTCAAATTTGTTCACAAAATGTAAATGTAACAATCATATTTAGGTTGGTTTGTTGGTTTTTTGGTTTTTTGGGTTTTTTTTACTTCAACAACATTGAATGCAGAGACAGAAATTTGTCATATTTTCTTCAATTTTCTGTACCTCTAAGGATTTCATGCAACGTTTTTGCGTGTTGTTGGACTGAAAGTGCTTTACTGTAAATACTGCATATAACAATACACGAAGATATCTTGGATATGTAAAAGACACTGGCTACACAAAGTTACAAGCCCATGTATTTGGTAGTGTGATATTTAGTATCCAAACTGAAAGATCATAGAGAATCTACTTACTAATTGGATCGTTATAATTTGCTTTGAAAGTATCCAAGTCATTATAAATGATGAATTTATGTTTCATTTCGTTAACTTGTACTCTCTTATTTCAATATTACAGGCATTTTTTAATGATCAAAATGTGAACTCTAGCTTGAAGTTGCTCTCAGCTTCAGGACAATGGACTACACTGGGTAAATTTAGAATAAATTAATCTTAAATAAAAATGTCTATGTTGAAACTATTCTCCTCTAACTTGCCATTTGTAATAATGGCAGTTCTTATATGTGTATCTTTACCTGGTTGAAATATTTTAAAGAATGACTTCTACTAAAAAATAAGAAAATATTTGTTAGTTTATGAAATTATCAGATGTTACACTTTTTTTTCTTGACCCCTGCATCAATCCATAAACCAGGCTACTGGAACTGATTTTAAGTAGTCTGTGTCATTCAGCTGATCCAAACATATATCCAGAGATAATCAACTGCATTAATTGTGGAATTATAGTGCTATCTTATTCAGATAATATTTGGAGAAAGACACTATTCTATAGAAGAGAGATCTGAGATTATCGCTCTGTTTCAAACTGAAGTGGAGAGAGCAGAAGATTAGATAGAGCACACTGCTGAGCTTGTGTAACTATGCTATCTGCAGAAGAGTGTTCCAGGTGGGAAGAGGCCTGTCATAGGTTACTTTAGTTGCAATCACGGTGTAAAGTTGACTTCTAGTTTGTTGCCATATCATTAACTGCTTGACTATGTAGATGGAGATGAGACACTAAAGGAAAATGACTAAAAGCAAACAGCAAATGATTTTGTGGCACTACTTTGAAATTGTATTTTTTTTATGCAAATGAAACACTATTTCATGGAAATTGCTTGTTATATTGTAATGGGATTTATGCATAATGTGAATACTGGTGATTTTCTTTAATAGGCGTATATTGAAAGAGCATAGTGGGAAGTCCTCAGTTCTTTTCATTTGTCTGCAAATACTTCACTGTGTGTAAATATTTAATGAACTTTGGGAGTTTTCTACCTTTTCCATTTCAGTTCTCTGCAATTGGCATAGGTTTTCTCCACTATATACAGCAAAAATCCATTTTCCAAACATGGTATCTGGTTGTTAAAACAATTGAAATATGTAAGATGCAAAATATATCTCAAGTCAAGTCCCATGTCTGGTATCTCTTTTTCATTCTGGCAAGCAGAAATAAAATAAATGTATTTCAAACTATGGGTAAACCTTTTCCTGCTTTAGGCAGGAATTTATTTAGGCTATCTGTCTAGCCTAGGACCTGCCAGTCCCTGTAAGTGCAGGTCAGTAGGTTACATACCTTGCGTGAAGAGCAGAGAGTCACTTGCCAAGTATCTCAGCTCAGCTCCTGATTCTGCTCAATCTTCCGCAGCACAGAAGTAATACATTTTGTTCTGAGGACTGGAAGGGTTCCCTTCCTAAATCCTGAACAGCTGGTATACCCCATTTGCTCTTAAAATTTCATCTTCCCATTCTTTGCCTATTTTTGGTGAGGAATGTTGGCACATTTTTCTATACTTAGTCTTCATGTGCATTTTTTGAAAATATAGTAAGAATTAGCTTTGAGTGGGAGGAGGTAAAAGATCATCTTCTAGTATTTTCTTCTTCAGACATGCTTGTATATTAATCCAAATACACTATTTACTTACAACTGTAGAGTAACTCTTTTATCCTGTTCTTGAAAGAAGATACTTGAAATGGGATTATTTTACTTTTCAGAAAATATGAAGAAAATTACATAATCTAGATTGATGCAAATATTTTCAAACAAAAATGCTAGTGTTTTTTGTTTGCTTGTTTGTTTGTTTTTCCAGGGGGAAGATATTTTGGATGCATAATGTAATTAGGATTTAGAAAGGTTTTTAGAAAACTCCATTCTCCTTACTGTGAGTTTGGGCAGAAAGTATTTATGGAACCACAGAAAGATGTCAACATTATATAAAACATCAAAATAATATTATTTTATGAGAGTGTTTGTTTTCATAATCCTTTTGTCTTTTCCAGGCTGTGGCCCCCTTTTACCTTCTCACTAAGAATTTGTTTTTATTTTTTTTCTTTTTAATTCAGTGGCATGGTTTCACTTTCATTTTTATTTCTACCTCTGTCTATCTCCTTTTCCTAAAACCTGTTCCTGAAAGTTCTTTATTATTTTTTTCCCCTATGTCTAATCTCATTTTTTATTTCTTTTGGCTGCTTTTCATCCTCACTTTTGTATTATTATTTTGTATAATTTCCTCAAATCTCCCTCTGTTAGATTAAAAGGTGGCATAGAACGTGTTGCCTCCCTTAAGGAATGCAACATATATCTCCGTTCTCAGCTGCCCCATGTGTTGGGATTCCTGGTGGAATCCCACAATAGTACATTGTCTCAAGGACTCCAGCTTTAACACTGCTTGAAATACAACATTTTAGGTAAACAATACACAAAGATATTCTCTAGTGTACTTCATTTGATCAGACAGTTGCTTAATGACCTATTCTCATACCACACTTTTTTGCCTCTTGTAGTAGTGATATTTTTTCCTCTCCTGACTGCTTGGTAAAGTACTTGATAGTTCTGCCATGGGCTTTAAGCCCCCTACCACACTCCCTTCATCTGTTACTCTCCTATTTAAAAAACAGAAGCAGCAAAAGGAACAAATTTGATGAATACCAACTTATCTCTTGAAAGTTGTATTTTCTAATAGCTGCAATGAAAACTTGTGGTTTTTCCTTGGACACATTACTGGCCTTGCACCTGTCAGCAGTCTTGGGTAGGCAGGACTGTATCTGCTTAAGCTCAATTAACACTTGAAAAGATACCTTCAAAGGGATAGTGTTACTGTCTTTCTGTGCAAATAAAACTCAGTGTTTGCCTAAGAAGGATTCTTGAGCTGCCATATGTACTTGAAGTTCTAATGATTGCTGTCTTTGGAATGGGGTTTTAAAATCTGGAAGATAAATCAGCAGGTTTTTAGACTACTGTTATAGGTTATAATTTGCAAACATTTTAGATGTCATTTGAACCTACAAATCGGCAACCTGCACCTTTTAATTTTGAAATACCATCTCTTTAGTGCAGAGCACTGAATGTGCATTATGTATGTTTTATATAAACTGTTTCGTAAATAATAAATTCCAAGATGTTTCCCTGAGGTAAAAATCTTTCTTAAACTTTAGAGAAATTCTAAATATACCTAATTTGGGTTTTATCTGCCACATACTAGATACGCAACGTGTTCATTTAAAAGTATACTGGAGGCATAGATACTCCAGAGCTAGCTGTTATAAGAAGCTTAAACTGCTTCAGTACTTTTCAGCTTTGCTTTCCACTTGCAGAGTTCTCAAGGCATTTCTTCTTCCTATTTTATTGCTCGCTTTTACAGTATTATTAAATCAGGTTACTCTCCTCCAGGAAATTCTGAATCTGCAATTTCAAATCTCACCTCTCAAATGGAGACTGCTCTCCATTGTGTATTCCAGTGTATTTAGACCTTTCCATTTATAGTTTGGTTTTCTGAACTACTGCATAGATTACAAGGTTCTCGATTTTTTTTCCTGATGAAAGTTTTTATAAAATCTTGATTCAAAGCACAAGTGTGTCTCCTTTCCTCCCCCTCCCCCAGTAAAATCCTAACAATTTGAAGGCCTCTGAATAGCTCAGTTTCTTATACTTTGACTCAGTAACTGGGAAAATGTAAGATGTCTCTGTTTTTCTTAGGTTATTTAACACCTGATTTTTATTAGTCTTGACTCATGGAGTTTTTGATCCATAGGTCTTTACCAAATAATTTCTATGTTAGATGCTGATTTGGCTCCTATTAAATCTCTTATAAAATAAAAATCCTACCCCTGTGAAAGCAAGCTGGAGAACTGGAAGTTAGAAGAGTCTGAAAGTGAGGGGGTGGGAGGAAGCACAAATCAACCAATCAATCAATAGCAGTTTGTGTTTCTTAGGCTGTGAGGCTGCATGCCATGGTTTTTTTCTCACTTGTGATTTTGGTTACATAATTTGATTATTTTTTGATAGTCACTATGTGGACAGGTAGGACAATGTTCTAAACCTTTTTCTTTAATCAATGGTACCCTTTTTCATAGACATACCTGCAGATGTGAAGGCAGGCCATTAGATGCCAAGCGAATCTGTAGCGAATCTCTGTAGCAAATTTTCTTTACATCACATTGGCCCAATAAAATAATTATGAAGTTTCTTGACAGTATTTTTAGCTTAAGCAGACACATTTTCAGCCATCAGTTTGTAACTTCTTTTTAATTATTTTCTTAGTGTTGCTGAGGCAGGTGGTACAGGTTACCTGGTCTTAGATACCAAAATGCTAGCCCTACTTAACCTATGAATAAGCAGTCTCCATGTGATAATGTATGGGAGAAATCCCAGAGGGTTTTTTTTGGGGGGAAGAGAAATTTGTTATGCTACACTTGCAAAGACTAGGATGAGAATGAAATGACATTCTGGGAAGCATCATCCTTTTTTTGGCATGTTTCTGTTCCTGAAATACTGCTGTCAAGGGTGAAATTTGAACACTTCCTAAACACTAATCTTTAGTGATCCTATAGGTCAGTTTGTAAGGACACCTAATTTTATCTTTAACTGTATGGTCAAAAGCCTTTTGATATTGTGATGTTGGTGACTGGTCTCCCATTAAGGGAATCTACAGTGAAGAAAAGTCATGGAAAGATGTAATGCTGTGAATATTATCTCTGCTGAGGCACATTGTCCTTGTGTTGCATGCTCACCTGTGTTCATGCTCTCCTGTGCTCCGCTCTGCTGTCCAAAAGCACTTCGAAGGGTGTTCAGGGGGACTTGGAGATGAGCAGAGAATGTGTCTGAACACATTTGGTCTGAACACTTGGACCAGTTGAGATCAGATGGAACTGGACTGAGTCCAAAGTTTCCTAAGCATGGAATCAAACGCTATTTGAGATGCCATAAGTTATCCAACACCACACATACAGATTTGTAGATGTAACACTGTATATAAAGAAGATATGTACCCTTATGGGATAATACCTCACTAAGAAAAATACTGTAGGGTATCTCAAATCCCACTAGATGTTTATGAGCAACAGGATCAAGCCTCAGATCACTTGCAAGCACAGAATACAGAAAAATGATAGAAAAATGTATTCATCACTTAATGAATACAGAGATAATCCTCCAGATTCATACAAAAGGTGCTGATAATACCTTTTTTGTCTTCTGAAATAGCTGGTTACTAAAGCTTACAGTAGCTACAGCATAACTTTTTAAGAAGTTCAGATATAATACTTAACAAACCAGAAATTCATGAAGGCTGTGTTCACTTTGGGTTTTACTTTGTAGGGTGCTGTTAGCAGCTATTGACTTTTATACTGGATCAGGCCGAATTTGGTATTTTCCCCAGATTCTTTAAGGCTTAAGCTGTGGAATGTGATTTGCTAAGGGTGTGATCTAACGTGCTGTTGAGTTCACACGGTGTTTCATCTCTCTCTTGTTCCAGCTGATAGTATTACCAACAGGGGGAGCAGACACATGAGCCTTAATGGAAAGTATCATTCAGATGCATTTAATGTTTTCTTTATGCTTGCTTCTTTCTTAGATTGCTTTGTTTTCTGAGAGATTCTGTGATTGAGTCATACTTATGTGATTTGTACTTTGTTTACAGAATATCCCATTCACAACCGTTCAGAGAAGTTGATTATTTCCACACTGTATCAAATTACTGTAAAACCATTAGTACATGGAAATTCTCCCATTTTAATTATTGCAGGAGACTTGGAGTGAAGCCTTTCTATATATTGCAGGTTCCAAAGTAACAAAAATTGAAGCTACACTGGTGCCCTGTACAGAGATTTCCATGTCATTTTTTGATCGGCTCTACTCTGAAGGAATTGTTAGAGAAACTGGAGATATTGTAAAATGTTATGATGACTATTATGATGATATTCTTATCTCTGATGAATTAAGAAAGGTCAGTATAGCAGTGAATAATTTCTTACCATTTTTCATATTCTATTAGGTCTATAAGGACACATTTTTTCAGTGCTTTGTTTTTTTTTTTCTCACGATATGTATTTTCCATGGTAAAAATGGGCATTGAAATGAGTAAGGCATTGCAGTGCCTGAATGTGTGAAAGCAATGCTGGTTTCCAGGTGGACCCTTTTTCCTTTTTAGGTGGGAGGAAAAGGTAAAACCCTCTTCTGCCTACCCTTTTCTCAAGTAGTCAGTGCTTAGTGGGGTATGTGGGGGGGGAATGCAGCTACTTATTTGCCTAGGAGGGGAAAACAAGTGGTGCCAATGGAAAGGTTCTTTGATACCCAGAACCCGTGGGTTTATCCAGCCTTCCAGGTAGTAGATGAAATTGAATGTACTTCACTGATAGCTACATCCAGAAACATTCCTGACCAGGAATGCTGATCATATTGTATGTGAAGGCATTTAAGGAAAGTCATCTTCATGTCTTTTCCCTGAAAGAAAGAAGAGAAAATCATGAGAAGGGAAATTACTTTTCAGTGCACACTTGAAAAGGACTAAATATAACCCCTGAACAGGCCTGCAAGGTAAATCCTGTTTGTTATACTCTGGTGGAGGTGTCAGAGAGCAGATTATTCTGAAAAAGAATCTCTCTCTCAGTGGCACCTTCTTAACCAACGTGTGTCTTCCCTGTGTTTCTTTTTACTTCATAAGTAAAACATTATTTTTTTTTTACTTATGTTTGTTTAGCATTAGCAAAGCATAGTGTGGGAGAACTGGATTTTGCTCTTCCTTGTATATATAATCAACATAAGCACCTAATAATTATAGAGTTGCACTCATTTGCACTCGGCAAATCCTTTGAAGGCAATGCATTTGAACCAGTGACACTGGTTACAGGATGTGGCCTGAAATACTGGTCTGTCTTGTAAGGTTCTGGGAAAAGGAGAGAACTCAAGCTCATGTTTGGATTTCAGATGTGGTTTGTATCCTAGCAGTTCAAAATACTAAGTATTTATTTGTAAGCTGCGTACATGTGAAGTGTCTATTGAAAATTAAGTGTATTGGATGTAGAAAAGTTAGAGGCAACATTTAACATAAGAAATAATTGGAGTTTCAGTCTCTTTCCATTTTCCTTCCCTTGGAAACCATGTGTGATTCTGCATTTGCAAGTTGAAGGATTCACATTTATTTGAAATAAATGTGATTCCTACTTGTAGGACCTAGATGGCAGAAAGAATTGAGTCAAAATCTTCCAGGAACGAAACTTTAGTCAAAACCTGAGATTGACTCAGCCAGTGCCGTGGGAGGGCAGACTGTAGGGGGCAGAAACTGTCTGCTGCTGTCAGGGTGGCCCTCTGCTGCAGAGCTCCATGTTTCTTTCCTACCTGCCATGTTTTCTCTTGCTTCAAACCAAGAAGGGGGATTGGGATACCTATGAAGTGGCCATCAGCAACAGTTTCTGCCCTGACCCCTTTTAACTCAGGTTGTGTAGTGATGTTATAAAGAGGGCCAGAGAGCAGTGAGCTCATGTCTGGCTTTCACCTGTTTGCCTGGGTTGTTGTCTGCAGTTTAGCTGATGTGACTAGAAGACCTTGTAGCCACACTAAGTTACAATTCCTGTCCACCCTTACCAGGGTGTGCAGTTGGGGCTAATCTAGCCTGTCCTCTGTGTTCACATAGTATTGCAGCAAAAGGCAGGTGAGACACAAAGAGGCAGCTGGATAGTATGTCTGGTTAATTCAGGCTGCAGATAAAGGCTCACTAGAGCCTGCACTAAAGAATGGTGTGAGTTTGAGTGATCCCCCCTGAGAGATCCTTGTGATTCCTTTACAAACGTGAGATAACTGTCTAAACTTAGGGTAAAAAAGCAAAAGTAGGCAAAGTTATCAAAGACAAACTAAATGGCAGTAACTGACATGCCAAGTCTTCTTCTTTGCCCAAAGAAGTGATAAATGCGCCCATCCCTGGCAGTGTTCAAGGCCAGATTGGACAGAGCCTTGGATGACCTGGTTTAGTGTGAGGTGTCCCTGCCCATGTCAGTGGGGTTTGAACTATATGATCTTAAGGTCCTTTCCAACCCACCCCATGCTATGAAATATGGGTAGTTCATTTGCAGATTGCTGACTGTTTTGTTAGCATGATGAGCAACAAACTAGTGAAAAACAACTCTTGAAAAAATCTCCCCTTAGGTCTTGTGGGCACACATCTGGCAGTGATTCTGCTTTATATTATCTATAAATTTTGGACATAACTGCATCATTGGAAGAAGAATTTAGACAGGAGTACTTATTTCCACCTCTATTGCATTTATTTTATAAGGACATAAACTGTGACACACAGCAAAGTAGTTGCATTATTTATAAACTTAATCTCAAATAAGAAATTTTCATCTACTTGACCTCCTTGTTATTTTCTTGTTCCACAAGGTCTTGCTTCTGGAAGATTCAGACCATTATGATATATTCAGTCCATTGGATCGCCAGGAATTTCTGTTCTGTCTTTTTAAGCACCTTTGCATTGGAGGAACACTTTGCCAGTTTGAAGATGCAGTTGGCCCATACTTAGAAACTACAAAAGCGTTTTATAAAGACTTAGTTAGGTAAGTGTCTCTGTGTTATACAATTGCATATGTATGCGCTGCATACATATGTATACACATAGATACTTTGTGTCAATTTGTGTAAATTCATTTGCATTACTGCTTCAGGAACGGGGCTGTCATTTAATCAATCTGCAACCTTATTTGTCTTCAACTAACAAAACAATATGTAATAGTGGTTGTAGTTCAGTGCCAAAATCTATGAAATTTTAATGGCATCTGTCCCACATAAAACCTTTTCTTACATTATATATATATTGACTTTGATGTTTTATAATTCAATCCCATTTCAAGGATTTTTTTTCTGTAATTATCTATTGAAAACACAGCATGGCACTGGAACCAGATTGTGTTTCTACTGTCACTGATAAATATCAACAATTAAGTCTTGGATGTATAGTCTTGGGCTACATTCAAGCTGCTTTTGTCTTAAGATTTAAAAATTGAGATACTTCAGTCAAAATTTTAAGTTTTCTATATATTTTATTCCAACTGGGTTTTTTTTGTTTTTTTTTTTTTTTTAATGCATTTGGCTTTTGGTATTCTTTATTCCACAAATACACTTCTTGCAGCATAAAGCTAAGGGTGATAGAATCACAGAATGGTTTGGGTTGGAAGGCACCTTAAAGATCATCTAGTTCCCTGCACTGCTATGGGCAGGGACATGTTCCACCCCCATCCAACCTGGCCTTGAACACTGCCAAGGATGGGGCAGCCACAGCTTCTCTGGGCAACCTGTGCTGTTGTCTCATTACTCTCCCTGGCTGTTAACATGACACAGTGCACTTGACTTACACACATCTTTTTGGCAGGTCTGGTATATAGAATTATTTGGAATTTTATGTATTTTTTAAATTGTGATTAGAGATGATTGATCACAGGTTCAAATTTGGGGGAAAAAAAAGGCTTTTTTTTCTCTGTTTTGATATATTCATATCCTGACTTCTCCAATGGACAAAACTTCTTCTTTCCTGATTAGTGGGAAATGGAATGTAGTTATCAGTTATGCAGACTCATTCCCAGCTGAGCTAATGGGAATATGAAGATCATGAATGATACTACCAAATGTGATATTCTATTATTATTTGCCACTCATAATAAGTATTTGTGGGATAGTAAAAAGAACAATATTAACCTGAACAATGGAAAACAATTGCAGACCTCTGAAACAAGAGATAGCCCAAGAACCCTACTAATAGTAGGTGATGCACAGCAATGTACACTACAAAGGCTTCAACTAGGAATTGCTGGTTTTCTCCCTTCTCAGCTGTGTTTGGAATGGTGTGGTGGCCAATTGCTATTTTATCTCCTGTTTTAAGTTTATACACATGCATATTAAGAAAAAAATTAGTAACATGTATTCACCATTAAGTCTGTTCTTAAAATGTCTTTGGATAAACTTAAGAGTAAAACTCATGTCTGAACGAAGATAGAGTGAAAAGATTAGACCCAGTGATTCTTCATCACCTGAATATTTCTTTACTTTTGTAGCACTTGTGTATAGATTGCTGTATCCAAACTAAATATTTAAAACAAAATATTTGGCTGGTTTGGAGATTTTTTTGTAATACTTAACCAAAGCAGCTTACAGATCTTTTATAACTTCTAAGTAGCTTTCAGATTTTTTTTAATGGTCAGTACTTTTCAGGGTGCAAGTTGATTTAGTCACATGCTGTTCCCCAGGGTCATCAAAAATAAGTAATCAAAGTGGCAGTAGAACAGTTGATACTTTTAGAGAAACCACTGAAACCAAAATGGAGTGTTGGTGATGTTCCAAGAAGACGGTTTAGAAATAATGAACTTGTTAGATATAATGAGATTGCTGCATGTATGAGTTTGAACACTGTGATTAGTGACCAGGGCTTTCTTATCAGTCTGATTAGTTTTGATATTTCCATATCACACGTAGATGGAAATCAAGTGGATTCCTCAGAAATACAGAATATGACATAAAGAACCATCAGTGCTCCAACTCTACCCTCCCTTTCCTTTTAAACAGTGCACCGCACTAGGAACAGGCTGTTTGTTACTCTAATATGTGGATTTAGTTGACTGCTTTGACTACAGCTGTTTCTGCTCTTGTGTTATTGAATTAACCTAGGACAAAGCACAAATACAATCAGTTCCTCCACTTCATTGCTCCACTTTGCTGTTGAGTTGTTCAAGTTTTGTTCTAAGCCACTCCTTTTCTTTACCCCCCTATTCCCCTTCTTTTTCCTTTTCCTGATGTAAAATTTGGTGACAATGTCTAGTAGTTTTCATCCCTTAAAAAAAATCTGCCAAACCCACCCCCACGATTTCATGCTGCTTTCAAGGTTTGCTTTTTCTATACTCTCAACTTGTTCCCTATTGGCCCTTTATATATTCCTGTGATTTTTCTCATATGCTGCTGCTTCTTTCCAGAACCATTCCTCTGTTGTTTTGGTAAGTGTTTGGGTGTTTGGTTGGTTGTTTTCCCAACTGGCAGCTTGCTTATTCTCCTGAGTTCTGAAGTACATCTACTCAGTTCGTGTGACATAACTGATCTTCAGTATCTGCCTGCCATGTGTCTCTCTGTTTCTGTGCCTATAGTGCATGCTGATTTCTCACTGTCAGTGGAGGTGGTGTTAACACTGACTACCACTTGAAAAAGAAACTCACAATTTAACAAAATCTCTCCCTTAATCCTTTGTTATTGTTGGACCCGTGAAAAGCTTTTGATCTTGACATTTTAGACTTTCCCTCCCCTTCACAATCACTGTTGTCTCCTGCTTTGTCTCATTTCTGCCTGCCCCCAATTTATCCAAAATGATGTTGCTGTTTTATTACCACCATCTTGAGATAAAAGGCCAGTGAAAGCATAAGCAAAGCAGCCCTGAAGAGGGACACTCATGCCAAGTCTTGATTTCTAATTTCTAGTCCATGTTGTGCACTGTGTTACTTCCTTTTTGCACAAATTACACCAGAAAACAAAGCAGTGAAAATTATTTTATTATGGCCTCTTATTTTCAGTGAGCAATTGCTAAGGAGATTAGTGATCGCTTAAATTCTGGTTACTGAACAGATCACCTTCAAATTTCTGTTGAATACCAGCTATTCTTTAAATAATTCTTTTTTGGACTACTGTCCTACATCTGTTTTCTTTTCCACTTGGATTGGAACTCCATTGGATACTTCCTACTTATTGTAAAGTGGTATTAAATATTTCTCATGGTATTATAAATTCTGTAAAATGTACTCTTCTTAAACTTTAATTTTTATGTCTTGAGTGCTCCAAAGCCTTGGTGAAAACCAAATGGATAGTGCAATAATTACTATCTGCTAGCTGCATTGAAAAATTAGCCCCCACAGATGAAATATATCTAATGGTGATATGGTTGTAGAGGTATAAAACACCCCTGTTTGCTCCTGTAAGTTTTCCTATGGAAAAGAGCCTTGGCATAAGCACATCCACTAAAGGGTCTTTAGTGCTTGGGAGTGGCAGACCTGGTATGGTTTCCCCCCACTTCTCTTTCTTAGAGCCTTTTCTCTGGCCTTTCCTGAGCTCTAACTCCAAGGTGCAAGTGTTCAAAATAGTGACAAAAGATTTGAGATTTCATTTTATTAAAGCATGTCCATGTGCAGTGCTTTATTATGAAATAATGCAACAATCTTTTGAAATTAACCCTTCTGGATATTTTACAAGCCCAGCTGGGGACTTCCAAATGCAACTATTAAATGGCAGACATTTTCTCCTTTGTAAAAAGAGTAACATTCCTTCCTAATGAATTAATACACAACTTGTTGTCTCTTACAAATCCAGCAGTGATTAGTCTGTGACCACTTGAATTTATACAAAATTTATCTTTAAGTGTCATAGAATCATAGAATAGTTGGGGTTGGAAAGGACCTTAAGATCATCTAGTTTCAACCCCCCTGCCATGAGCAGGGACACCTCACACTAGATCATGTCACCCAAGGCTCTGTTCAACCTGGCCTTGAACACTGCCAGGCAAGGAGCATTCACAGCTTCCTTGGGCAACCCATTCCAGTGCCTCACCACCCTGACAGTAAAGAACTTCTCTATATCTAACCTAAACTTCCCCTGTTTAAATTTTAACCCATCACTCCTTGTCCTATCACTACAGTTCCTGATGAAAAGTCCTGCTCCAGCATCCTTGTAAGCCCCCTTCAGATACTGGAAGGCTGCTATGAGGTCTCCACGCAGCCTTCTTTTCTCCAGGCTGAACAGCCCCAAACTTTCTCAGCCTGTCTTCGTATGGGAGGTGCTCCAGTCCCTTATCATTTTCATGGCCCTCCTCTGTACTTGCTTCAACAGCTCCATGTCCTCCTTCTGTTGAGGACACCATGTCTTGTCATAACTTGCATAACCTAAATAATTTCAACATCCTTGTCATAGTATTTTGGTTTAGTTAAAATACATTTACATTACAAAAACTTGTTAATTAAAATATAATCTGCCAATCTTTGTTGCTAAATCTTGTTTTCTGAACCTAACCACTGATTTTTCTGGCAGTGTCTCCCCATGGTGACAGCTGCTGCAGTATCTTGTAGTCATTGTCCTCTTCTCATTCCTTCTGTGCCATCTCCATGCCCTCTTCCCCATAATAAATGAATTTATTTAAAGAATTGTTATTTTAAAGATTGAAAGCCTAATAAAATATTGCCTGTAAGGTTAAGTTATAAATAGCACCCAAAATGAGTTGAGAGACCATGAGGAAATTTTCCCTTCATAAAAGGAAAACAGATGCACGTTAAAATGATGAAGGAACCACCATATTTGGTGAATAGTTTAGAAGTTAACAATCTGAAAGAACAAAGTGGGGTATGAAGGCTATTTTTAAGGCAATACTATCCTCTTCAAGAGGACAAGGTAGTGTTTTCTAAACTCTTTTTGAAAAAACGTAACGAAGAAATAAAGCAAGTTTGTCAGAGGCAACCTCCTGGTTTCTCTCAAGTCAGCAAGGGAAGACTCTCATCGGATTTTGGCAGATACGTTCTTTTGCCTTAAGAAGTACTAAAACAGTCTGAAAAATGACTTACAGGAAGCTAACCATAAGGGGAAAATTTCTCAAGGCAGTAGACTAACTAGGAAGGCTTACTCTGTCACCCATTACTTTGGTATCCTAGATACATACAACATAAAAATTAAAAAGCCAGAAATTGAAAACAGGAATGTGAAGCCAGAGTAACTTGAATGCAACTGTATCTTTTTGGGTGGTGATATATGGTAGGAAGCGCTGACCCCACTTACATACCCCCTCTATACCTTGTCTTGAAAGTTGTCACTCTTTCAGCAGAGATGGTTAAAGACCTTCTGAACTGCTGTGGTTTACAGCCTAATATGTTAGCATAAACTGACATCCCTGTTAGTTTATCTTAATATGCTGGTCTGTAAACTGCAGCTGAGTCATGAGCCTGTTGAGCTGTTCCTGCTGGGAAGGCAGTGCTTTCTGAGGGGTAGTAAAGCAACCAAGGGGGGTCAATATAAGCTTCAGCAGTGCTGTCTCAATCCACTGTTGAGTATATCAACATGCCAGCTGCAACAAAAAGTTCTGAGAAAGCCTCCTTTACTGACTCACCACAGGAAAGATCAACTCCACAGTAGAGGCTTCATTCAAATGTGACTGTGTCATTACCGATGAAATCAGTTAATCAGAGAGTCAATTTCTTTTACTAGTTGGAGAGATTGAATCAGCAAAGGTGATGTTGGTTAATTTGGGGTTTGTTCCTATAAAAAGAAGCTTTGCGAAAGCAGTGGTAGTAGAGGAGTGTCGTTGCAGATGGCTCTGAGCTGGTGTGGTGTAAACTGGGCTGTGTTTAACACGCGTACTCCAGCAACTGGGCTATATTGGGACCTTTCCTGGGAACTGAACCTGTTTGTGACAAGGCAGGTTTTGAGCTATGCATTTCTTGGAACTGTGTAAGTTTGGCATTTATAAGGCTCAACTGAAATGAGATAAATTAATAGAAGTTACATGATGTAAATTATGAAGAAAAGTAAACATCACTTAAAGCAGACACAAGGTAAAATTATGTATTTAAAAATACTTAAGTGTAAGATACGTTGAGATGCCTGGATGTTTGCAATAATATCTTAATGTTATTAGTGATGGTGATGCAAGAAATGACAGTCTTCACAACAAACAGTCTAGAAATGTAAAAACTCAGAACTAATACCATCCTTAGTTGCACAGCTATCTATATATACAACATTCCAAAGGAGGAAAAATGAACCCAAACTATAATTCTATATTAATTCATAATGAGCTAAAGTCTGGATTTCTTCACCAGTACTGCTGCTACTTCTTGTGCTCTGTATTAAGATGCAGTTCACTGTTTGGTTTGTTGGTTTTTTTTCCTTAAAGAATATGTGAAAAGATTTTCACAAAATGGTTAGCTGAATAACTTCTCATAGCTATCAAAATGCAAACTTTATACTGGAGTCATCTGGCTAATACTGCTGTGATTTAGTAGCTGAAAACAATAGAATCAATTCAGCTGACAAGACACTTTCAACAGTTTTCAGTAAGATGTCATGATATCCATGTTGTCTAACAGTGGCCAACACTGCTTTCCTGGTCAACATGACATGAGATGAATTTTAACTATTGATCTGGATCAAATTTGAGCAAGAACACAATGCATGCAATAAAAAAGTATGTATTAAATGTAGAATTTAATAATCAGCACTTAGTGTTGTGTATTAAGTATATTATTTCCCGCTGTATGTGTTAAGTATGTATTATCCCCCTGTGTTTCAGTGTTCAAAAGAATCCTGAAACAAAAGAAATAAGCATTATTTCTACAGTCTTCAGAGTGTCTGCATATGTAAGTATTAACAATTTTTGATACAAGACTTTACTGGAAGTAACATGCATAACATGAAAATACACAAAGAAATCAAAATATTACGTATTTAAGGGATATTTTCCCATAGTTGTTATTTTTTATTCATTAACTCTTTCCCTGATCCCATCCTGTTTTCTCATCCTCTTTACTAACTTCTCATCAATAGCCACTAACTAAGGTTTTATTTAGTAGCTTACTAAAAATAGGTTTACTGGATTACACTAGAAGTTATAATAGTCACCCATAAACTCGTTTGTGAAAAAAAAAACCAAAAGGTCTGAGTAATGCTGAGTTTAGATCTACTTGAGATAGCAGTAAGGATTAAGAATCCACTCTTGACTTTGTATAGCTCTGTTTTTAGGAATTTTGCTAGAGCTTTCCAAATAGCTTGTGTTGCATCTGTTTCTATAAAGACTTCAGGGAAGTTCAGCATGCAGAAAGGCTGGGGTTGTGAGACAGCTGCTCACCTCTTGTTCCCTCCCTTGTCAAGTCTCATTCCTATCTGTTTCTCTTGCAAAATCATACATTTACCATCAAGATAAGTCTGAGAACTGGCTGCATGTTTACTAGATTCAGCATATCTGTCATTTAAGCGTTACAGTAGCATGAACTCCTCCAAGTTCTTCTTGAGTAACCAGAGTATGTAATAATTAAATGTCAGATAATGTACCTGCTTTCAAAAGAACTAGCTGATGTCATTTCAGACTGCACAGACTTCCCTGCAAGCTGTCAACAGCTCAGCTGTTCACCTGTGGGTCATGGTCTGTTAAGTTTTATGTGTGATTCATAAAAGGCTTTAGAAATGTTTTTGAAAATAAGCACTTTATGGAACTAGCAAAATTTACCTTTCTTCTAGGTTTCAGACTGTAATAAAAACAAAATAAGAAAGCAAAACACTGGTAACTTGGTGGTCTTCTATTACTACTGTTTCCTCCCTATCTCTGAATCAAATGTATTGATGTGAACTTTGCAGATTTTTATGCCGAGGTAGATGAATGGTATTTTTCAGTTTCCCTAACTGTCTTTGCCATACATTAAAAATCATCAGTATGAAGAGAAAATAAAAGAAAAAAAAAAAAGAAGGGAAAGGAGAAGAGGAGAAAAAGAAGAGAAAAAAAAATAGAAAGAGAGTAAGAGGAGAAAAAGTGAGAAAAGCGAGAGGAGAGGAGAGGAGAGGAGAGGAGAGGAGAGGAGAGGAGAGGAGAGGAGAGGAGAGGAGAGGAGAGGAGAGGAGAGGAGAGGAGAGGAGAGGAGAGGAGAGGAGAGGAGAGGAGAGAGAAAAGACAGACTTTGGCAACTTTTTGAAACAAAACCATGGATAGACAACAGAAAATCCAGTGTAAATCCAGAGCAGGCTCTCCTTCTTGTAGCCCTTGGGGAAAACTGGGCTCTTCTGCACATTCTGAAAATTTGTGAGAAAAGGAGAGTTGTGAAATTCTGGTTTCCATTAAGGAGCATCCTGAAGAATTTTCTCTCAGAATAGAGAAAGGCTTAAAAGGGTATGCCTAGATTATGTGATAGCTATGTGGATCAAAGTTTTCTAAACACTACTTGGAAATTACAGGAAGGGCACCCACTGGAGCACAAATGTCATGCTTCTGATGAAAAGTAGGTTTAGTTTTTGGCTTCTTCTGGTAAATAACTGTAGAATGTGTTATTATAATGTCAACTTTGATATGACAATTTTTAAAATGGCTTATTGTCTTGGTTTGTATCTGAAAGAAATGGTCATGCCCTGTTAGTCTGATAGAAATAATAAAAAGCTCTTCTGGTCATATTGACTTGAGCTGCTGAGAAACCAGAACACACATTTTTGCAATCTGGATTGATTAGTGGACAGATATATATACTTGCGTATTTGCACAAGTACAAATGGAATTGGAGATTAAGAACTGTATGTAACACAATCCTGATACCATCCCTTCCTTTTTATTTTGTTCTTAAGCTGTGGCTGAGAAGCCCTTGTTTTGGAAACAATATCTAAAAAAGGCCGCTATAGACCTCATAGCAGCCTTCCAGTATCTGAAGAGGGCCTATAAGGATGCTGGAGAGGGACTCTTCATTAGGGACTGTAGTGATAGGACAAGGGGTGACGGGTTCAAACTTAAACAGGGGAAGTTTAGATTGGATATAAGGAGGAAATTCTTTCCTGTTAGGGTGGTGAGGCACTGGAATAGGTTGCCCAGGGAGGCTGTGAATACTCCATCCCTGGCAGTGTTCAAGGCCAGGTTGGACGAAGCCTTGGATGAGATGGCTTAGTGTGAGGTGTCCCTGCCCATGGCAGGGGAGTTGGAACTTGATGATCTTAAGGTCCTTTCCAACCCTAACTATTCTAGGATTCTATGTAAATATTTCCAGGTATTAAGGTCTAATTATACATGTCTGCAGATCCATTTAGCATCACAACCGGATAGACCTGAGCATCACAAGAGTTTTAAATCTTGTGTCCAAGTACTCTGTGGAACTCCAAATACCCCTGAGAGCTTTGCGGCTTGCATATAATGAAAGAGTTTCTTGAAATGCCTCATCACCAGCACCCAAACTGACATCGGTCAATTCTGTAAGGACTGCACATAGTGGATCTTCAGTAGCAGTGGAAAAATGTTTAACTGGCAACCACATCTTGACATTGGTCTTCTCTTGCTCCTTTTCCAGTCTTGTACAAGAGCTTAAGTTAGTTATGGATCAAGGCCCAGAGGCACTGCGATGCTGACTACTGTAAAACCTTGCAGCTTGCTCTCCTTACTGCATTTGAGAACCCACTGTTTGGTTTATGTGTATCTCTAGAAAACACCTGAAGAGAGCCAGGCATCTTAAAATTGGAGCCACAGAGCTAGTATGCTGTGTTGCTTAAAACCAGCATGCTATTTCTAGCTTGTAGCATTTGACTACCATCAGAAAATGCTATGAATAAGCATTGTCAAATCTCTACCTGTATTAAACAGTGCTTGTATAGTGGTGCATACCTTAATTTAATATTTAGGATCTTGAATAGTCCCCCAAAGGGAGATACCAGAACATACAGAAGGGGGTCATCCTCTTTGAAACACCAGAAGATAAAATGGGGTGTCACTAACAGCTATGGGATAAAATTCACCATAAAAAGTAGTTCTTGGGGCATAAAGAGGAACCCAAACCTTTTCCTTCTAAGCTGAGCCTTAACCATGGAGAGATGTTACAGTTTGCATGTTTCCTTGGTCCAATAAAAGATGGATTGTTTTATGCAAAGGAAGGCAGCTTCAACAAAAGAACATGTGAGATGTGCCTCTAATCTGGAATAGTCATCGATCTGGGAGTTCCAAATGTTCCTGGAGAAAATGGACAATACATGCAATACAGCTATTTCCCTCAGGTGGAAAAGTGGAGCAGAACCTCTATTTTTTCAACTGCTGTATGAAGGTGCTGGGGAGCAGGAGGAGATATTCATGTTCTAAATGAAAGGAGGTGTCAGCCACGCACTTGCTGATCTTTCAGATGTTCAATTCCCAGACTAAATGTAAACCCTCCAAAATTCCCCCCATGTAGTTATTGGATCCCGACTGGATTAGGAACATGTGTCAAGCTGTGCTGCCCTATCAATGCTGAAGCTTTTATTGACACGTGTAGATGTAGGGTATGAAACTAAAGGGCCCAGTTCTTGCTTTGGTTGTCAGCTCAACATGGTCTTTCAGAATGAGGATTTGGGAGCAAGGTGCTGTGCCTGGAATCCCTCCAGACCGCTTCTGAGGACTGGCATACAGAATGTTTTCAGTAATGGTTCAAAGTTGTTAGTAAGAGCTGTAATGAGGGCTTTCCTTAAACACAAACATTTGAAACTGAACAGATGCAGTAGCAAATGTTCAGTGAAAAAGAATTACTCATAGACTCATAGAATGGTTTGGGTTGGAAGTGACCTTAAAGCTCATGCAGTTCCAACCCCCTGCCACAGGCAGGGACACCTTCCACTAGAACAGGTTGCTCCAAGCCCTGTCCAGCCTGACCTTGAACACTGCCAGGGATGGGGCAGTCACAGCCTCTCTGGGCAAACCTGTGCCAGTGTCTCACCACCCTCACAGTGAGGAATTTCTTCCTGATGTCTAATCTAAATCTACCCTCTGTCAGTTTAAAGCCAGATTTACAGATATTTTTTTGTCCAGCTTATAGAGCAGCTTTATGTGTTGAGCTCCTAAATCTGTTTCTTTTTAAAAGGAAACATGATTGGATCATTATGGCATCTGTATTTCAGGCTCTAATTGTGTAAATACATGCTTACATGTTTAATTTTACATTTTATATTAGTTTTACGTTTACCTCAAGGTAACTGGAACTGTTTGGACAGAGCAACTGCACTTTGTAGTGCCAAGATCCTCATGGAGACATAATACTTCTGAAATAAACCATGGTGTATTTATTTTATTCTGCCATGAAATAAACCATTACAATTGGAACAAAATGACAATTTCAGTCAGATTTTATGAACTTCTCATGGGTATCCACAGTGTCACTAATACTGTGTTTTTTTTCCACTCCCTCTCAGGACATTAATGGCCTGTGTTACCCTTCAAGCAAAAGCCACAATCAGACTTTTGCCTACCTGGTTGTGGACTCCTGCAAGCGGCACGTGAACACTCTGTATCACAGCTTCGGTGGAGGCTTGTTTACGGACTAGTTACAAACCCGGCCGTCCTCTGGTGTTACAGTGGAGGTGGCCTTCTCTCTGCACAGGTGCAGGTAGGAACTGCCCAGTTGTCTTGTGAGGAGGGGCAGCTCCTCAGTTACACACTCTGAAGGGTTACACATTCATGTAGATGTGGCTGTGGTTAGTGATAAAACGTTCTCTGTATTTAAAAAGCATAGTTCTTGAAGCTGTTTTCTCGGCAGTTTTGTCACATCTCCCTTCACCTTTCTGATCTAATAAAAGCTTCTTCTCTAGATGTCCCTTTGCAATTCAGGTTTTCAGACCAAGACGCACAAATGCAAGGAGCGGCTCCAAAGCCAGTGAAATCCCCGATGAAAGTCTTACCAGGCATCCATCCATCCCATCCATCCATCCATCCATCCATCCATCCATCCATCCATCCATCCATCCATCCATCCATCCATCCATCCATCCATCCGCCCACCCATCCCTCTTTCCCTGCCTGCCGGCCCTCGCCCCCAGCCCGCGCGGTAGCAGCGGCAGGAGCCTTGTGACGCACCCCGCCGCCGCCAGGTGAGGCGGGGACCGAGGGCTGCCAGGCAGGGTCTGGCCGCCCTTGAGTCTGCTAAAGGCCGGGCCCAGCGGCTGCCCTCGCTGCACAGGGAGCCTCAGAGCGGGGATCCCGGCTCGAAGCCCACCCCCCCGCTGCGGCCGGGAGCAGCCCTTGCGCAGCGGCTGGTCGCGGGCTGGCGCGGGGCGGGCTCCTGGAAGTTGGGATAGAAGTTCGGGAAAGGAAAATAAAAGTTCTGGTTAGCGGCACCACTCCGTGACGGCGGAGGGCGGGCGGGCAGCAGCCGGGAGAGGGCGGGTGGGCTTCAAGGAGGGGTGCTGGGGTGACGGACGAGCGCGTGTGTAAGGCGGCTTTCGCGTGGCCGCGGTTTGGGGGTTGGGAGTGGGGGGGCACTGCCGGACGGCCCCCGGGCGGGAGGCGGTGCGGGCGGGCGCGCATAGGAGGGCTGAGCCCGTGCCGGGCTGCCTCAGTCGGATACGGTGCGGGCGGGCTCAGGAGGGGCGGAGCCGGCGGCGGAGAGTGATCCGGGCGGGCGTAACTTCGAACTTTTGTTTGGTGTGTTGTGCGAGTTAGTTTCCGCCGCCGGGACAGAGGCGCCGGCCGGGCTGGGCCGCACTCGGGAAAGAGCGGCACGCTCAGAGTTGTTTTGCCAGTTGCTGCGGCCGGGTCTGTTTCCCTGCTGAGGGGCGAGAAGCACCGACCACAGCAAGGACGAGACGCGGCCCAGGGAGCGGGGCATGCGGGGCCAGGAATCCGGGCTCTGAGCCGCCGAGCCCCGCCAGGAAAGCGCTGGGGGGTCCCGACGGAGCCATGGATCCCGGGCAGCCTCAACAGCAGCAGCCGCCGCAGACATCGCAGCCCCCGGCCTCGCAGCAGGCACCGCCGCAGCCACCGGGCGCGGTGTCGGGGGCCCCGTCCGGCGCGGCGCAGCCCCCAGGCGCCGGGCCCCCCCCGGCGGGGCACCAGATCGTACATGTGCGGGGCGATTCGGAGACCGACTTAGAGGCGCTGTTCAACGCCGTGATGAACCCCAAGGGCGCCAACGTGCCGCACACGCTGCCCATGCGGCTTCGGAAGCTGCCCGACTCCTTCTTCAAGCCGCCCGAGCCCAAGGCCCACTCCCGCCAGGTGAGGGGGGGGGGGGGGCTGCCCGTGCGATCTCTCTCCCCGCCGCCGCCGCGCTCCTCCCGGGGGAGGCATGTGGGGGAGGGGGCCGGGGCGGGAATCCGCCCTCCGCGGGGCTGAGCGGGGCGGGGGGCGCCCGACGGGGCGCTCGCTGCCATGCTTCCTCCCTCGCCTTGAGGGTAGCCCGTCCTCCTCCCCTCCGTGTGGCCCCTCGCCGCCCGCGCCTCGGGACGCTGAGGGGGTGCCGGAGGTTGCGGGCCCCAGCCCGGTCTCCGGCGGGGCCTCGGACTCCACATCCGCTCCGTGGCGAGACCCGGCTGCTCTCCCGGCCGCTCCGGGGAGGCGGCGGTGGGGGAGCCCCTAAAACTGAAGTGAAAACTCTTAGCTCGGAAGAGGGGGAGGGTTTCGCTGTGAGGTCTGAGCCTCCCGCGGCGCGGGGCGGCCCGTCTGTTGAGGAGGGTAACGCGGTTGTGCCAAACTTCTACACACCCCCCAGCGCCGTCAGACAATATGGATGGAGTTGTTCCACCATTTCATCGCTGTGCTGGGCTGAGCGGGATTAACCCCCCAATACACACATTAAAGAGTTGACTCCCGAGCGGCCCGTCAAGTCCGACGGCATAAGGGTCCGCACGCCGGGCAGCAGCAGCCCTGAAGTCTGCGGCCGGGAGCGACGGGGCCGGGACGGGGGGTGGGGGGCCGGGCCCTGGGGAAGGCGGGGGAGGAGGGGATGCGGGGCCGGGCCGGGGCTAGGCCTCCGAGAGCGTTTGGTCTTCGTCTGAGTGACTTTTGCGCCCAGACTGAAGTGTTGGTGCGAGAGCGACTGAGAGTTAATGTTTAGGCTGCAGTTACCAACTTTTTGGAAGGAGGCTGTGCCTACTCGAGTGTTTTATTAAGTAATGAACTTTGTTGCTAAGCTGTAAAATACGTTTTATTATTGGCTATTGTCGCTTTGTCTGTGTAGCCAGTAGGAGTGAAACTTGCTGTTTGTACTGGTACCCTTGTTGTTAAGGGTCTGTCAACATTTCCATTATTAAACTTACGTTTTGAAGGATTTATGACTTGGCTTCAGAAGTTCACTTCAGGCTGAACCTTTGGCACATGCTCTCGGCCTAGGAGTTAATTCATTTTCCAAATACTAGAAAAAATCAGTCTGACCTTAATATTGCAAGACTGAAAAGAAAATAGAACTGGGTGGGGCTGAGTTGCTCCTGTAGTTTTGTTTGCTTCCGAGTTGCAGGCCTTTAATAACATACTGAAATCCAGCAAGGAATAAGGTTATTTTATGTAGGGTTTTTTCTTCAGTTGTGCAGCTCTTACCACGGTTCTGTTGTGTACAAATGTGAACTCTGGTATATGTTCAGCTAATGCTTGGTGCTGTGTCAAATGCAGTAACTGTAGTGAAATAGCTATTGTGTTTGAAATGCACTTAATGTGTGTGACATTAATACACCTTGTACTTTTAAACTTAGTGTTCTCTTGCTTGGGTATGTTTTTCTTCATCTGTAATGCATGTGTAGTTGGATCACTCTGCCTTGTAACAATTGGTGGTTCCTATAGCATAAACTGGAAATTTGGCTAAAGCCAGAGAATAATTTGCTCCATTGTGTACTGTCTTTTAAAATACAACTGTTTTCATTTTCTTTTTTGGTTTAGTTGTGCCACAGAAGTATTCTGTTTAACAGAAAAAGTATTTAAGTTTCTGTAGTTTGCCCTATTTTTCAAGAATTAATATGCCTCAGATTCAGTTGATTTACAACTTGTGTATTTTGTCTAAATGTAAATGTAAGCTAATTCTTTTCCAATCTAATACATGGAACTTCACATGTGCTTGCATAGATACGAAGTGAAACAGAATTGTCAGTCTCTGTAGGAATGCAAGTGGGGCCTTACATGGTGCAATACCTTGAGTAGAGAGGTGTGGCAAAGGCTGTGATACATGCATCTTATTATAGGTGTCCGTGTTGTTCTGGTGTATCTACAAAACTAATTAGTAAATATATAAAGAAAACTCGGTATTGCTTTAATCCAGTTTTCAGAGCTGCTTTTCCTGTTTCAGGGTACACTACTGGCAGGGAATTTCTGTGTGCTTATGGCTGGTAACTGGTGAATGGTTTTGAGTCACTTATGATTGACTGGTTAAACAGTTTGCTGAAGCTCTGCTTTGGTTGAAGTATGGACAGACTTTATAAGCTCCCTATACCCTTAAGAGCACAGTTTGTTTGCGGGTTAGGAAATTCTGTCTTCAGTTTTGTGGTATAGGTGATTTGTATGGTTGAGTTCAGGAGTCTTCTCTCATGGATCTCACTGCTGTCAGTTGGCATTTCTTTGTTGCTTTTCTCCTTATGGAACCTTCTAAACCCTTGCAGAGGATGTATGTGTGGGTGCCCTTGACCCCCATTTCAAAAGGAGAATTGTGATCAACTCCCCCATCAGACAGTGGGTGCAATGGGAATGGGTGGTAATGCACCATGCGACGTGCTGTATGAGATCTGCTGACTGGGGGCAAGCTTTTCTCTTAACCCTGCAACAGGGAGTAAGAACTCCAGTTTTCACAATAAAACTAAAGGCACTTAGCATGTATTTATAGTTAATATTTCTTGACTTACACGAGGGCTTTTGTGATGCTAATTTACCAGCCTACTTGGAGGCTCTCTTCACCAGCAGTAACTGGAAAAGAAGTAGAACTTTAGAATGATGAACTTGTGAATTTCTTCTGAAAGGCCCCTTTAAAATGAAATGTCGTCTGACAGCTGCATTTCTGATGAAATATGAGAGTCTTAATGGGAATAATTTCACTTCTGGCAGGCCAGCACTGATGCAGGGACAGCAGGAGCCCTGACCCCGCAGCATGTCCGAGCTCATTCCTCTCCAGCATCGCTGCAGCTGGGAGCTGTTTCTCCAGGGACACTTACACCCTCTGGAGTAGTGACTGGACCTGGAGCTCCAGCCTCTCAACATCTCCGCCAGTCTTCATTTGAGATCCCTGATGATGTGCCTTTGCCACCAGGTTGGGAGATGGCTAAGACGCCATCTGGACAGAGATACTTCCTTAAGTAAGTAAAACTTGTCTTCAGTTGGCTGTATCTCTGATGCTTTTTTGTTGTTGGTGGTGACTTTTTTTTTGTTTGTTTTATTTTATAATATTTGAATTTTAGTAGATTTCATTGTGTTTAAAATACATATTTTGAAAAACACGCTCCTGACTTTAAGTAGGAGATCTTACAACTCCAGTATTTCTCCAGATCAGCTCTCTGCTGTTTCTGAAAACTGTATGGTACTCTGTGAATATTTACCCTATCTTAATCGTAGCTAAAGAATGTTGTCTATTATGTTGTGTGCTAAAAATCAGTGAAATGCACACAGTGATTTTTAAACAGTGTGAGTTTTGGATTTGCTGAATCTTGCCAGTTGTTATGCAGGTCAAAGTACATTTTACTTCATTTTTGTGATCCAGATGTAAAAATACAGATTAATTTTAAAAACTGTTGTAGTGAGGCTATATCAACTACCTTATTTTATTGAATAAGGACAGTAGTGTAAGTAAGCAACGGAAATGTTTTTGCCTGCTGTCTACTCGTGAGGAAATGAATGTGTGTTTGATTGTAATAGTTGGGTCTGTAACTCTGAACTGGTCCACATTCCCTGCAGTGAAAGGGAAATTGCAGAACTTTTAACATCATTTCTTGTTCCTACAGCTGTAGCTTTTTCACATGGTAAAATTAGTATCACCTTTTCTATAACTGAAGAGAGGTTGCACATGCCAGCCATCTGACACCTATTCCATCACGAAGCATTTTGTTTTATGCTGAATAGTTTTCTAAAACAGCAGGAGCTTGTCCTTTCTGAAAGTGTGCCCACCAAGACATAGAATTGGCCCTCAAATATCTTGACTGTATTTTGAACGGTTAATTAAACTGCAAATCTCTAAATAACCCATTATATATCATTTTCAGAGCCGGGAGAGAGGAGGGGTAGCAGAGTGTGTTATTTATACAAAACTTTTCAGCCAAGAAAAACATCTTTATCCCTACCTTTCTTGCTAAAACATTGTCATTAATATGTGCTCTTGTTTGCAGTGGTTGAGTTTGTAGCTTCAAAAACAAAGTTGCAATGAAAATGCAACGTGCACAACTTCTTAAAACTGTTTCTTGTTCCTGTATCCATGGTGTTTCCATACAGAGAAATTAGAGTAACTTTTTTTATTGAGAAGTTACTATCTGAGCCTTAAGGTTACTTCTTGAAAACAATCATTCTGTATTGGGAGTGTGAAAATGAGCATTAGCTGTAGATCTTAAATATGTGATTTTCTTTTTTTTTTTTTTTTTTTTGATATTGAATAAATTGGTGTATTCTGGAACACGAGCTCTTCAGTGTGCACAAATACAGGTATTTTGGAACCTGTAAGTTTATGCCATTTGAGACCTGTAGCTCACTGGACCTTGAGGAAAGCACAGAGTGAGATTGGAAATGAGAAGCAAACCTTGTTTTTGACTGTGCTAGTGAGAGCTCTTAAAGAGCAGCTTATGAAGTGTGAAAAATAGATATCTTGATTTAAAGTTTTACTGTAACAAATGTTCGTTTTTGATAACACTGCTAATTTTAGAGCAAGTAGAACAGTTTGAGATGCAGAATGACTTCATACTCTTGCAACAGATTTTTCTTTAAGTTATAATCATTCAGGTAAAATTAGTGGAAGATACTTTTTTTTTTCTTTCTTTTTCCAGAAAGCTTTTCTGCAGTTTCACTACTACCACAAAACTCTTTTTAGCCTGCCTTTTTTTTTTTTTTTTTTTGCTTTTTTCGTCCTTTCTTGGTGTCCTGGTATCCATTTCAAAGGGTCGGGTTTCAGAAAGAACAATAAAGAGCCTGAGACTGGAAAGTACACACAAGTCTGGCAAACTCATCTGCATGAGCAAGATCGTTTGTTCTCAAGCAGACATCCAAAGTAAATGATTGAAAGAGCTGCTAGCTGTGAAGGATGTGTCTTGATGGGGAAAGGAGTGGAAACAAACCAGGTTGTTAGGAAGAAAAATAAAGGCTGTACTTTTTGAACCTCTCCCTGCTGGGTCACATGCTGACCTTGGGAGATTTTAAACAGTGAAATGGGCTGTTTTCTTTCTGCTTTCATTGGGTGATACTGTGGGAAGGGAGAGTGTAACAGGGGTAGTTTTGAAGGCTCTGTTAGCACCTGAAGAACATTTTTTTGTTCCTAAAAGTTTGCTTACTATTATCTACAGGCGAGATCCACCAACTTCACTAGAGTTATGAAGATTTGCTGAAAGCATTTCAAGTACCAGCAAAATGTTTGCTTGCATGTTTAGGAAATCCAAAGAAATGTAAGAATTATTTTTAGAGTAGCAAGTTTGTATTTCAGGAGCTTTTTTCAGTGTTGATTGGTAAATTCTGTCTCATCTCTACAAGCCTGTTGAAGCTCACATCATGTGTAGTTATACCTTAAACATTTGCTGAGAGTTTGAATACTGAGATTCCTGATGCTAAATACATTTAATGTGGTTCCTTCTACCATATGCAGATTTTTGGTGTGTCTTCCAAGTATTCGGCTTTTTTTATTGAATTGGCTGCATTGCTCTTTGTTTCCATGTACTCTGTTCTGTAGCTGCTCCATGAACAGTCTAGTAATCAGGCTCTAGAAAGATCTTTACAGAATAGGTAACAGTATTAGATTTTTTCCAGATGTCAGTAAGCCTTATGGTTATAGTTATCATAACATACTACAGTGCAAACAGACTAATATAAAATTGAGTACTGCAGTTAATATGGGCTGGAATATAGTCACTTTCACTAATCAATAGGTCAAGGACTGCAAGTGTGGTAGTTTGCACGAAGAAATGAAAATGATACATATAGGAGTGAAAATACTTGTCTGTATATTTATATGCATGCACAGAGTTATTTGGCCAGGTGTTTTGTATACACACCACACATATGCATGCGCATTACAAGAGGTTGAGAGCGGTAGTGTAGGGTCTGAACCAGAGCTACTCTTGCAAATCAGTCCAGTCATCTTGACAAATAGACCACTCTGTGTGGGAATGCCCAACATGTGATTTGCCAGAATTCCAGTCATTAGTGTTCATCTCCCTGTTGTCAGTAGGATTCTGCAGTATAGTTTCCTATTAGTGAAATACAGATGATTTTGGCTAGTGAGTGAAGACACGCTTGCTAAACAGTTGGTGAAACCAATACTGTTTTTTACTGAAACTGCTACTTAAACACAGCTCATAAGCTAAGCCTTGCCTGGTTAGTAAGTGGTCACATCTGAGTCATCTCGGCATTGCTGTGTGAAATGCTTTAGCCCCGTTCTTAAGCGTGCAGTAAGAAAGATGTGCTTGGTTTGTGTGGTGATGTCAACCACATTGCTTTTAACCACTTCCTGTTAGCCAGCTGCTGGTTGACATTTCAGTGAACTGTGGAGAAAGATAGGGGATTGCTCTCTAGGCAAAAGATAATATGCCATGGGAGTAGCAGACAGCAACTTGCAGAAAGAAAAAAGTTTTGCTCTGTTTTAGAATTACTCTTGTATTGTTTTAACTTCGTGTTATGCTTTTAATTCTTACAAAGCTTGTATGATACTTCTCATTTTGTGGTGTGAGGAAAAGTTAAATGCTTGTCTAGCAAGCAAGTCTTGTAATTATTTTTCCTACAGGAAGTAGTTCTTGCAAGCAGTTTATCAACAACTTCCTATTTTTTTCTCTGAAGTGTTGAATGACTTCCTGAAGGAGGCCAAGGTAGTTTTCATTCGTATCTGTGGGTGTGTTTGAGGTGGTTATCCATCTGGCAGAAACTTTAAGAATAGATTGTTGTTACACGTTTCTTATGTGCTCCATCAGAGGCATGGCTTTGAATGTTATGCAACCAAATAATTTTAAGATAACAGGGAAGTTTGTTACTGTGCGTTTTTTTTCCTTATGTCACACGTGAAAAATAACCAGCAACGCCATTAGATTTCTCTTGGATCCCATTTTTGCCCTGAACTAAAACCACGCACTAACACCACCAGTACGATCTGCTCTATTCATTCTCCTCACCTTCCCCGCAACCCCCAAAGTAATCTTAAGTATTCTAGGGCAGAAAATGTGTAGAGGAAAAACTGCTGTCACACTTGCATATTTTATTGAATACTGGGGAAACACATGTTCAGAACCATCAGTTCTGAACATCTTGTGTTTATGGTTCTAGGACTTGTATTGTAGGAAACCAAAACTGCGACCACTGCTCTTAGATGAGTTTATCCACTTTTTAACGCTTTTTATACTAAAAAGCAGTTGAAGGCTTTTCATTTGTTAAAATTTATTTGTAATATATCAACTTGATTTCTGTGTGTTTATGAAAACATTCATAAGATCCATGATCTGGAGAAAAAAACCCACGAAATTTGTGCAGGGAAAAATGGGCACTGTCAGTTTCAGAACGCAGCTAGAGGAAAAATACTAGTTAAAAAGCTTTTACAGTAAAACATGCTGTAGGAAGTTTTTGGCAACTTCAGGGTTGTTTTTTTTTGTCTTGGAAGACAGTACTACTAAGTGCATATCTTCTACCTCTTACTTTTGGAGAGTCCTGCAAAAGAGCAATATCTTTAAACAGGCAGAGGAAGAATAAGGGCAAACTCGCCTTGTTTGTGTTAGCGCTGAGCCTGAGCTGGGAGGAGGATGAAAGTACATAGTCAGCCCTCTGAGTTCAGAAAAGTCATAGCCAGCTTAGTGGGTGGGCATCACTGAAAGCAATGGCACATGGTGCTTTTCTTGTGTTTGGTTTTGTTTTGCTTAGGAAAAATTGCAGAGGATGATGTCCATGCCTTCAGTACTCTTCTACCGTACAAGGTGATTTTATAAGACTATTGCAGCAACACTTAAATAGATGTGGTTTAAGGTAGACCAAAAACATGCCCTGTGGAGTTCACTACTGAATTTTACTTTTACTTATAAGCATATTGGCATTCCTTATTGCTGAGGAGATTTTTTTTTTTTTTTTAAATCAGCTGTTGATCTGCACCTTTCTTCCTCCTACAGGTTTGGCCTTTCAGTATCTCTTTAATAAAATAATCCTTATGCTTTATAGTGTCTGATTTAGTGCCTGTCGTACTCTTGACAGCACTGGATTAAACCTCTGCTGAAAGCTTCTAATACTGTAGGAGAGGATGTGCCAGCTGTAGAATGTATGTCTTACAAATCTAAATAGAATCGGAATATACATGCAGTGGAGAAAGAAGGTACTGACATGCTTGGAAAAATCAGGTTGTATTAATTAAATGTTCAGTAAAGATGACTTCCATTATGGAATTGATCAAAATTACATCTCATTTACCTGTTGAGAACACTGGTGTAGTTTTGGTTTATATACTTTCTTACCTCCTGAATCAAATTTGAGAACAGTTTTATCTTACTTGTAAGTCTGTAAACTTTGTATTCTGTTGAAAGCTATAATTGTGATAGAGATCTTATTAATGTCTTCTATGTAAGAAAAATCTTAGTCTCTCTGATCAGTAATAAGAGGCTTCTGATACAAGTTTAATCAGAATTTTATGTTTAAAAAAAATGCTTCTGCAATTCTGCTTATTAAAGACTTTGTCAGATTATATTTGGTTAAAAGTAGTAGTATTGAGTTCTATGTGAGCAATTACACCACTATGGAACCACTTCTGTTTTCTCAGGTTTTGACCTCTTCTAAAGACAAACAAGAATTTGATCTAAATCAAGATGAGTGTCTTCTGGACTCTTATCCTTTAGCCTTTCTTCTTCTGTATGTTGAAGATGGCAAAGAATTACAGTTGCGGTTTTTTTAGTAGTCATCTGGTTTGTAGCATAGGGTAGTTTGTAACCCATCAGTCACATCATGGAAATTCCAACTTGATAGACAGCAGTAAAATAATAAGAGGATGTTAATTTGAAAGTTCCCATGAAAGTAAGACCAGCACTACCCCACCAGCTTTTGCAAAAAAATACTTTTAATGGGAAAATGCAATTGAACTGATCAATGGCATATGTGAGTAAAATCATACCTACTTTTACAAGATCCATTTCTCACTTATCTTTCCTGTTCTGGAAATGAATTCCAAATAGAAACCCTCCATTTATAGTGTGCTCAGTTTCCTTTGCAGTTGTGGTGCAACAGCTGCGAAGCTTTAAAAGCTGTCACAAAGGAAGCCAAGTGGGTTTTTCACCCAGCTTATGCATTTTTACAGCAGACTCTCAGAGAAAGCAACTTCTAGCACTGGGAATGCTGAAATACTGAACTGCAGGACCTAAATTGGGTCATGTGTAAAATTAAAGTTCCTGATTTGCTCCGAAAGAAATATTTTCACATATCAGACATAAGCAGTTACTGGATGACACCCAGGAGAGCAAGATGTGTTATTCAGTGTTGAAATACAACATGAACTGTTAAAACTAGTCTGACATTAACTACAAGCAGTTTCTTTTAGGCTCTTGATTAAGACTAGACACCTCTCTTGGGGGGCCCCCCCCCCAAATGAGGTAAACAGCTATAGAGAACTGACAGCCAAAACTAGAGATGTTTTTCTTCTTTTTATATGTGGCCAGACCACTGGATGTGTTTATCTTCATAGCTGGAAACAAATTCAGATGATGTAATTAGATTTAGTTTAACTTTTTGAAACTAACTTGCTTCTATTTGTTTTGCATTCTTTTATTTTGATAAATTCCAACATATTTGCATTTATTGTTTGTACAGTCCAAGGTACATACACAGTAAAGCTCATTAATGGTGGAGCTCACTGTCTTTCACTATTTATATAAATATTATTCCCTCTTTTAATGTGTGTGGGTTATTTATTCCTTTTTACCTCCCACCTCTCCCCCCTCACCAGCTGTGAATAATTTTGTAAACCCTAATGTTGAAATGATGTAAATAATTTTAAAGAAATTCAGTTTTCAGTTTTAAATCTTTAAATTTTAAAGAAAATTTCACTTGGCTGAATGCAGGAAAATCACAGGAGTAGCAATCCTCTGACAGGTGCCCCCAGGATGTGGTCAGGTTACCATGTAGCTGACCCAAGAGAAAGACAGGGTTGTCTGTAGGGGCAGTGTGACAGCCTGGGGTATACAGCATAATGTGAAATACAGTTCGTGGGAGGAGGCTGTGTATTGGAATGTTAACAGATAGATGTCGTGTAATGGCAGGACATTCTCTCAGAACCAACTTTTTAAACCTCATTTTGATGTAAGGCTATATTGAGAAATGTACCAGCTAAACTATGTATTTTTTTTTTTGGGAAGTATTTAAATAGGAATCTAGAGTAATATATTATGAAAACTCTACTTGATAGCTTTTTTGTTTTTAATAAAACTTGAAGTTTTATTTGAACAACAGGAATTTTTGAAAGGTGTGACTAGCCTGTGTTGTTGTCTCATTGTCTCCTGAAGTGCTTCTTGGAGTCTGTTTTCTGGGATTCACTCTGCTGGTGTTTTATTTGGCTTTTAACTAAGTTACTTCAGGCTGTGTTTGGGGCAAGTATGGCTAGGTTTCCCAAATTGCTGGTTAATTCAAGCTAATAATATAAAGCTGCCTTGTAAAGTAAGACTTTTACCAGTATAGTGCCTGCCAGTCATGCCAGTTGCTAAGGAGACAAAGCTGTCTTGAAAACAATCTTGGACTTTGGTTTAATTTCACTAATGAGACTTTGCTGTGTCATAGTGAAAGACCAGATCACTTTTGTGGAGCCTCTGACGTGCTGTTTGGTAACTTAGGTCAGTGTTAGTGGTTAAGGTTTGTTATTGATTATTACATTGTGATTGTGAAGCAAGTTTTTTTTTCCACTGAACTGTTCTATAGGAAAGTCAAAGGTCATTTACTCTTGCTAGTTTATCTCCAGTGGGTTCTGATTTATGGAGAGCTTTGTGGGAAGCCTGTCTGCACTACACGTGTTTATTTAAGGAGTGTTACTGCTTAAAGGATGCCTTTCCCTTTCTGATTACCTGTTGTAACTGAAATGCTAAGTAAACTTTTTGCCTTTTCCAGGCATGTTGTAAAATCGGACACTTATGACGTAATAAAACATTATCTGAAAGTAAACAATCCTTGGTTGTAGAGGCAAATGAAGTCCTTTGGGTAAAGGAAAGAAACAACTCACAGATATGTTTTCTCAAAGGACCTCACTTTTCAATTTTTTTTTTATTTTTTTGTATTTTTTGTATTTGTTGTTCCTATTTGAAAAGCTTGATTGGCAACTCCTTTGCAATTACTTTCATTCCAACATTTGTATAGTCTCTATAGTAAGAAATAGAATAAAAGAGAAATTTCTTCTGTGTTTACTAACAGTGCTGCTGGTATAGTTAGTATAACTATCTTTGCTAGCAAAGCCAAGCCATCAATCAATCAATCATATATATAACTATAAACCTAAGTATCTGATGCACACATAATTTGGTGATGATTTTTAATCCTTAATTTCCATCTGTGTATGGCACTTAAACTCTTCTAGCCAGTGAGTGTGACATTTGGACTGAAGTAAGGGTTACCCTTTGTAACTGGTCTTTCAGGTTTTCACTTCTTATGTGAATCTTATTCTGAAATTATTCTAAAGCAGACTTAAGATGTTGGCACCATATAATTACTAGGTAACAGAGGACAGGAGCTTCCAGATTTCTGGTATTAGGTGAACTGTTATAATCTGTATGCTTCTGAGTTTTTGTTTCTGTCTTTTTTTTTTTTTTTTTTAAGCTGTAATGACTAATAGGTGGAAAAAATCTATTGGCTATTTCACAATATCCTGGTGATTTAGTCACTGGCCTAGGCATAAGGAAGAGAAAAAACAAAACCTTAGCATAAACAGTTAGTTAAGAATTAGCATTTTAGCATCCCTATTAACTATATCAAAGGAAGCCTTAATTACGTTCTTTTAAAAAATAGTTTATGATTCAAATTTATGCCCATTTTTTATTATGCTGTTATATGGGTCTTGACATGATGAGCTTTTTATTCTATTTGTTGAGGAACTCGTACAGTTTGTTGTTTTAATGGATTAAATGTCAATTGTATGTAATGTTTACCTGTAACTTTGTAAAATCCTTTAATTAAAGATATAAGTGAACTTACAATTTTGCTAATGCATGATGCTTTTAATTCGTAACTAGTGAAATAACTAGCTTCTTAACAATTTCTACAGATAAATATGGTTGAATTTATTATTGCCCTTATCTGCAGTTGTGGTAGGAAGTTATGAGAGCTTAGAATACAAACCATTCAGTTACATATGCACTGCTGGTGAAAGTATTCCAACCATGTGTAGGTAGATACTCATATACTTTGTGTCTTTTCATTTAGTCAAACTGCAAGATACAAAGATACACCTTCTCTGATAATAGGTGCACACATTCTTTTATTGTGTAGATGCTGTTCAGTTTTTGACTTCTAGCTTGTCGTTTTTTTAAGCAGCAAAATAACATGCAAATTCTTGTAAGCAATTATCCTATCAAGAATGTAAAGGCTAGTGGAAGATGTCCCTGCTCATGGCAGGGGGTTAGAAGGGGCCTTAAAGATTATCTAATTCGAACCCAAGCCATTCCATGAATATATGCAGACTGTTGTGCAGTATCAACTGGTGCTGTTGCATTGTGCTTCATAAAGTAATCTTTTAATTTATACTTCATTAGGACTAGTCGCTTTTCATTTAGGTCAGTGTATCACTTCTGTACTGATTGAGGCAATGTTTCTGCCTCAAAACCCATTTATTTGTCAAAGCTGTTTAGTTCATTTGCCTGCCCAGCATTTGTATCAGCTGAGAATTTCCTAGCTGTTACCCTTCCAGTGGCTCCTACAGAGCCAGTATCTGGCTTTTGGCAGACATAGCAAGGCTGAACTGCAGTATCAGATGGTAATGCTGTGTTGTTTCATACAGGTATCTTTTTGTGTAATACATGTTAGGTATACTTGCAATGACTAGGTGAATTAAAAAATTCAGAAGATGATGTGTGGTTGAACTGGAGGCAAAAACCAGGAATACTGGCAGTAGGGAGGCAGGAAAAATAGCAATACTGTTCTCCCAAAGTCTTTATCTGCTGTTCTTGAAAAGATGTTCAGTTTCAAAACCTAGTGATTGCTGGGCCCTGCTGGCTTTGCTCTTGGAAGAGAGCTTGTTAGCAGCGTCTTTAAACTGTCGGTATTGATTCAAACCAGGTCTGTCCAGGTCAGTATCTTGTTGCCAGAAGTGGTCATGAGCAAATTTCTTTCAACAGCTATGAACAGTGCAAGCATATGTGATACCTTGAGAACTGTTCCAGCTTCCAGCAGTCCTCCAAGACTTGTGCTTTCTTCCCTTGAGGCCACAGAAACCTTCAGCATCTGCTGCATGCTTTGGCAAAGAATCTTGCTGGCTGTCGATCCAACACATGAAGGAACGCCTTCATTCTGTTTTAAGCTTGGCTCCCATCAGCTTCATTCAGTGGTGCCCAGTTCTTATTTTGGAAGTGACAATTAACAGTTGATGCATATGTGTTCTGCTCAAGATTGCTATCTTTTCCTCTGAAAATTGCCTCCTTTGAAAGTTGAACTTTCCTCAGTGATCCCTGCAGCCCTTTCTGTAAGCCTTTTCCAGTTTTTTTTTTTTTTTTTTTTTTTTCAGATGAAAGGTTAATGGCTTACAACATCTACCATTTTGATCCTTTCATTTAAAAAGTAAAAAACTAATAATCATTTTATTCCTTCTGCTGCTTATCCTTTTAGTCTGTACACTTTTTCCCCACTCAGTTCTTTGCAGTTAGCAGTTGACCAGGAGTAACTTTGTATCATGGGGAAACTCTGTGATGCTGCTTCGCTTTCTTGTGTAGATCCCAGTGTATAGGCCCCTGTGGAAGTTTCCAGAGGCCTAAATCTGGTGCTGAAGTTGCCAACTCCCTCCCTTCTATTTTTGTTTCTTAATTTCTTACTGGTAACTGTTTGTTCGTGTCATATCAAGACCTGTCTTTAACCTGTAACTGCTTATTGTTGTCTTTTTTTAATTAGGAACAGCAAGTGTTGGGTTTTTTGTTCAAATCTTTTAGTCATCAGTTTCTGGAACACAATGCCTGCTACTCTTACTGTGTCTCCAGAAGTTGTGTCTTCTGTATGAACTTTGGGGTGCAAATACTTCTTTGGTACATTCATCTTGAAAGGGAAAGTTCATCTGCACTTGCTTCCAGCTTATATCTGGGAGCTGCTCCAAGAAAGCAGGATTTTGCTGGTGTGATAAAATGATGTGGTGGATGTCATTCAAGAAAAGATCAAAGTGAGATGCATTTCTAGAATAAAATTTCTTGTGACTGATACAACACACATATGTAGGTTTTGAATTGTATGGATATGTCATTAGAGAAGTAATCAGTGTCAGGGTATTTGGGAGATGAGTTATGTTTCTTCATATACTTGGTTCTAGCAATGCTGAAAGAACATTGATCTCAACCTTATTTCAGAACTTTTCATACCATAGTTTTATGTTTAGCTACAAAATAGCTTCTGTCTGTACCATGCTGTCCTTCCCAGTATCTCAGTATCAGGTGCTTACACCTTACTTTAATATGCCATGCAGTGTGTCTGTATATCACAATGCCTCAGTAACCAGAAGCATTTGGCTCTCAAATTTGTGAGATTAAGGTTGTCAGTCATCTGTGGTCGATTTTCTGATATTGAATATGTTGTTTCAAATGTGGCATCAGTGAATAATCAGATAATGAGGGACAGTTGTCTGAGTCAGAAAAAAGCTTCAGTGGTTCAGATGGGCACTTTCTTCTCCCAATGGTCAAGTTCTGCTGGCAGGACTTGTGGCCCTATACAGTCTGTTCTTGAAGGACTGCACCCTGTGGAAGGGACCCACACTGGAGCAGCCTGTTCCTGAAGGGCTGCACCCCAGCTGGACCAGGAACCCAGGCTGGAGCAGTTCATAAAAAACTGCAGCCCATGGGAAGGACTCACCTTACATGGAGGACTGTCTCCTGGGGAGGAACCCCATGGTAGAGCAGGGGAAGAGTGAGGAGTTCTCTTGAGGAGGAAGGAGACAATGCATTATGAACTGAGCACAACCCCCATTCCCTGTCTTCCGGCATGCCCCCTGCTTGGGGGAGTGGATGTAGGGAAATTTGGGAGTGAAGTTTAGGTCATGAAGAAGGGAGAGGTGGGGAAGTTGTTTTTAAGAATTGGATTTTATTTCTCATTATCATATTCTGATTTTTGTTAGTAAAAAATTAAACTAATTTCCCCAAGTCAAGTCTGTTTTGCCAAGTTTTGTGATGGTAATTGCTGAGTGATCTCTCCCTGTCCTCATCTCGAACTATGAGCCTTTCTTTCATTTTTTTTTTTCTCTCTCCTGTCTGTCTGAGGAGGGCAGTGATAGAGCAGCTATGGTGGGCACATGGTGTCCAGCTAGGGTCAACCCACCATGCTTTCTCAGTCTGTTTCATATACATAAGGGAGTTGTGTGTGGTGACATCCCACATTTTGTCTTGCATGGAATAAGTTGTCCAAATGACTGTGCCGTGCTTTGCAGTCATGTATGTGCACAGTTATTCATACAGGACTTCTGGAATGCCCAGTTGATGTATATTGGTTGTCTAGGTTATTGCTTACTGTTATGATCATATTTATGCCATTCCTTTTAACTTGTTTGAAGCTCTGGAAGGTTACCGGGTGTGTAACACAGTAATTTTATTCCAGTTAGGACGTGACATGGCTGCTTAAATGATCTATATGTTGTGTGTTAAGTCATAATAGCAGGGAATCCTGTTCAAAATAGAAGAAATTGCTGCTTGTCTCTGAAATCATCCTCCATATTTGTACCGTTGGTGATCTGTAATTACGGGTTTCCCTACAAGATAGCACAGAGAAAAGAGAAAACTAGATGGAGCAGAGAAACATATTTCAATTGGGAATGTGACTCTTTTGTTTGTAATGTAGTTTGATTTTGAAAAAAAGCCTTAAATCACTTCACAGCTGAGTCAAGTAGTGGACCTATAATCTAAGGAAGCCGTTTATACATGGATGCAGTTGTTTCATCAGCAGTGGTACTTTGTCTATTGCAGGTCCTGCTCCCTGCCTCTTATTGCTACAGTTACTCTTCTAACTTTTCCTTGCAAGTCAGCTGTTGGAGAACTTTCCAGTGCCATGAGATGGGAATAAGGAAACTCATGGGAAGAGAGCAGGGCATAATGAGGTTAAAGATGTTTTAACTTAAGGATAGGTTGGCTTTGAGGAGGGAAAGTCAGCTTCATTTGTAGATTTTTGTGGCAGCCTGAATTTGATAGCTGCTGCTGTGCTGGCATAACTACTTGAGTAGCTGTGTCATGAGACAAATGCCAATTTTTTTCTGCAGTGACTTTTTTTCATCCTTTTGGATGGATCCATTCTTTGATCCAGTTTATGTTGTGACTGCTTAGAGGAGGAAGTAGAGATGGACACTGCATGAGAGTAAATTAAGCCTTAAATCAGTAATATAACCACTAAAAAGAGAGATGCATGTGGAGTCCTTCCATCTGATACAGGAATTCAGTTTTACTTTTTACTCAAAACAAGCTACTAATCTATAAAGTACTGTGGATGCGTTTTAGTATTGCTAATCTAAAATTCAGTATAATCAAACTTCAAATACTTTGTTCTTAAATGTTGAAATAATTTGTACAGTGTTGGTGACTTTTATCAGAGAACTGTACTAAATGATACGAGCCATTAAAAAAAAGTTATGTATTCCCCCCACATTTATAGTGATATTTTCCTAGAAGACCAAATACAATTTTGGAGCCAGTAAATCACGTTTGATTTACTCTTTGGGAGGTATGAAATGGACTTTGAGGTTTAGAGGATGGGCTTATTGGTTGTGGGGTGTTTTTTGTTTGGTGGTTTGTTTTTGTTTTTTTTTGGCTTTTATTTTTTAATTTGCCCATTTTTTTACAATTACTATCAATACTATTCTCTGCAAAGCAAAATCATACTGTTACCATTTCCTATGGACAAATAGGTGCATTCTGTATTGCTCTAACCCAGGCAGCATCAGACAGCATTTGATCTGTGTCTGTTATCTGCAATAAATAGGTTTAACTGAAGCCTGTTTTTACTCTTCTACCATGGGACTTACTCAAGTAATAATTGAATGATAAGACTACATTTACAGGAGAGATGGTGTATGTACTTTAAAAAATTATTGAATGTTACGTGTAATTCTTGACTCAAGTTTCTAAGCACTATTCTTTTTTCTAGTTGCAAACAAATTCAGGGTGAATATTAAACACTCTTATTCTAAGAGGAAGCCTGTAATAAGGCATAACATCTATTCTTGTCTTCTTTTAATGCAGGTTCTATTATGAACCTCCAGAAAAGAGGTTTCTCAGTTAATTTTTACCCACATCCTAGCAGCTATGATGATGCTAAACAAAACTATTCTCAATCTAAAATTCAAAGAGCTGATTAACTGCAGTACTCTAGAAAATTAGCTTAAAAAGTCTACAAAATTCTACTCTTTATTTTTGAGACATTTGGTTAAAACAACAACAACAAAAATTTATGATTGAGCTTCTGTAGGTATGTGATCAACATCTTCTGTTGTGGAATTTGCATTCCCATGCTGTTTATAGAAGCACAGATTTCATTGAATGGAGTAATCTGACATGTGGTGCATGATGACCTATTTCAGTATCTTTAACAGAAGATGTCAGTCTTCTTTCAAGGAGTATGTGGTATGTCAGTTGCAATTGTATCAACAAGTTGGTGTAACATCATTGGTCTGGATGGTGGGGTTTTTTGGGGGGCTGCAGGTAGTGGCTATTGGAGTTTTTTGTTTGTGGGCTTTTTTTTTCTTGGTAAAAAAAAAAGCCATGCATTAATATGTAGCTTAATACGAACTTCAAACCTGGCAAATAAAATCATGGGGAAAAGCAGTTCTTAATGAGCCTTATAGGGGGGAGGAGGAATTGAAAGTGTTGGTGTTTGGCTTGTAAACTGAAACTGAAGAAGTTTTATTGCAGACATCTGTGTAGAGTTACCACCTGCCTGTAGTGCAGAAACTGAACTAGGGTGACACAATGGTTCTTCCAGTCCCACCAATACACATCTTAGGACTGGTAATTAAAAACAAAACAAAACCCACACAACATATGTAAAGTTGGCTTTGCTGCACTGAGAAATTCAATGTGTGAATGAGATTCAGCTGAAGTCAGCAAGGTGTGTGTGTGTGTGGTTTTGCGGTTGGATTTTTTTGTTTTAGGTGTTGGTTTTGGTTTTTTTTTTTTAATTAAAAAAATAAAAATCCAGAACTGTCTTGGACATTAAGTTGAGCTGTTGGTCGGTATGATGTGTTATGCTATTGGAGATAATATGCTAATAATGCTGTTTTGGAACAAAATCTTGTTGCCTTTGTATAGAATGTTTTTGGGGTTTTTTTCTTTTTTCCTTCCTGTAATTTATCTGTGCAAAAAACTCTTGACTGGAAGATCTGAAATACTGTGGATTTTGGGAAAAGAGTTTGATTTTTGTCACTGTGTGTGTTTAATTTTTAAGCCTACAAGCATTCAGCAGAGTTTCCGCCTGTTCAACAGGTTGTCAAAATCTACACAGAATTAACATCTTAATGTAGATAACTTCTAATGAGGTCAGAGTATTAATTTTAGTCTATTAACTGTAAGTTTTGTACACCTGGTATTAAAAACTTACTGTAAGAAGAAAATATTGAGCTCAACTACTGACTAATCTACCAGTGATTCTTAATCATACAGTCTTTCAGGTTGGAAAGGACGTTGAAGGTCATGGAGTCCAACTCAGTGCTGCCAAGTCTACCACTAACCAAGACCCTGAGTGCCATCTACACCTTTTAAATTCCTCCAGGGATGGGACTTTACCATTTGCCTGGGCAGCCTGTGCCAATACTTGGCAATGCTTTTGGTGATGAAATTTCCTAATAATCCAATCTAAATCTTGCCTGCTGCAACTTGAGGCCATTTCCTCTTCTGTTGCTACTTTGGAGAAAAAACTGACACCACATCTCTCCATCTTCCTTTCAGGCAGCTGTAGAGAGTGATAAGGTCTCCCCTGAACCTCCTTTCTCCAGGCTAAAGAACCCCAGTTCCCTCAGCTGTTCCTCATAGGATTTGTGCTCCAAACCTTTTACCAGCTCTGTTGCCCTTCTCTTGTCCTGTTCCACCAACTCAATGTCTCTTATAGTGAGGGACCCAGAATTGAACACAGGATTCAAGGTGTGGCCTCACCAGTGCAGAGTACAGGGGGATGATAACTGCTCTGGTTCTTCTGGCCACACCATTTCTGATACAGGCCAGGATGCCATTGGCATTCTTGACTGCCTGAGCCCAAGCTGGTTCATTTTCCACGGCCATCAGTCAGCACCCCTCTGACAGGTACTTTTCCTCTGGGCACTTCTCTGGCCACTCTTTCCCAAGCCTGTAGCATTGCATGGGGTTGTTGTGGTGCAAGTGCAAGACCCAGCACTGAGACTTGTTGAACTTCGTACGATTTGTCTTGGTCCATTGATCCAGTCTGTCCATATCCCTTTGTAGAGCCTTCCTGCCCTCAACGGAATCAACACTCCCACCTGCAGACTTACTGCAGGTGCACTAAATCCCCGCGTTCAGATTGTTGATAAAGATATTAACCAGACCTAGCCTCAATATTGAGCCCTGGGAAATAACACCTCACTGGCCACCAACTGGAGTAAACTCTATTCACCATCACTCTTTGGGCTTGGCCATACAACCATTTTTTTTTACTCCACTTTACTTGTCCAGTACATGAGCAGCCAGTTTTTCCAAGAGAATGCTGTGGGAAGTGGTGTCAAAGGCTTTACTAAAGTCTGGGTAGATAACATCCACAGGCTTTCACTTACCCACTAAGCACGTCACTTTGTCACAGAAGGAGATCAGGTTGGTCAAGCGGGGCTCACCTTTCATATCCCATGCTGACTGGGCCTGATCACCTGGTTGTTCTATACATGCTGTGTGATGGCACTGAAGATGATCTGCTCTGTAACCTTCCCTTGCGCAGAGATCAGACTGACAGGTCTTCTTCCTGACCGTTCATGTAGATGGGCATCATATTTTGCTGACTTCCAGTCAACTGGGACCTCTCTGCTTAGCTGGGGCTACTGATAAATTATGGAAAGTGGCTGAGTGAGTACTTGTGCCAGCTCCCTTCTTACCCTTGGGTACATCCCATCTGACCCTATAGACTTGTATGTGTCTAAATGGTGTAGCATGTCGCTGACTATGTCTTGTTGGATTATGGGGGCTTCGTTCTGCTCCCTGTGTTCCAGCTCAGGGGCTGAGTACCCCAAGTACCGTTTGTTGTTTTTTTTTTTTTTTTTTCCTTTCCTGAGTTCTAGCCAAAACTCTGTTCAGCCAGGCCTATTGAATTCTGACAGCTTGTCTTTCAGCACAGGGGATGGCCTGCCCCTGCACCTTTAGGCTTTCCCTCTTGAAAAATGTCCTTCTTTCTGGGACTCCTTTGCCCTTCAGGTCTGCCTCCCAAGGGACTCTGTCAACCAGGCTGCTAAACAGGATGAAATCTGCCCTCCAGAAGTCCAAGGTAGCACTTCTGCTGACCACCCTCCTTCTCCAGGAATCAAAGACTATCATTTCATATTCATACACATCCATGATTTCTGTGTGCAAGACAGCCTCCAGCCCATCGCATTATGCACAAGTCCTCTATTCACAAGTAACAGGTCCACCGCCTTCCCTGGTTGGCTCCCTCACCGGCAATGTCAAGAAGTTCTCTTCCACATACTCCAGGAACCTCCTGGACTCTTTTCTCTCTCCTGTATTGCATTTCCAGGAGACATCTGGTAAGCTCAAGTCGTCCATGAGAACAAGGGCTGGCAATCGTGAGACTTCTCCCAGCTGCTTACAGAAGATGTCGTCTGCCTCTTCATCATGGTTGGGTAGTCTATAACAGATTGCCACCATGATATCTGCCCTGTTAGGAGAAAACCATTCTCAGTAGTAGTTTGACCAATGGAGGAAAAAAATGCCTTTTCAAAGGCAGAAAATAATGTAGAATTGGCATTGTTATTTCTCCCCTGTGTTGAGGCAAAGTTGTTTCACAAGAGCAATAACACAAGTATTAGTTTTAAGTAGTAATGACACTTTAAAAGGATAAATGTGTTCCTATACGATACAGTTTGTTACACTTTTCAATAACAAAACTAGCGTGCTACTCCCTTATTTCCTGTAGTCAAGTTAGGCTTGATATAGAAGCGTAAGAGGAGGGGTAGGCTTGTTTTATGCTGATTTTTTTTTGCTCAGGAAATACAGGTGGATGCTGTGTTTGCCATAGGCAAAGGAGGAAGGTGAAGAATACTGACTGTCTGACCAACAGGAGTTGATGTGGGGGAATAAGAAAACAAAAAACATGTAGGTGCAGGTCTGCTGGCAAAGGAATTTGTAGTGGTTTGTTCTAGGAAGAACTGTTAGTAAGGAAGAATTCAAGTCTGTACCATTGTCTGTCTTCAGATATTCTACTAGACATTTAAAAGTGTGAATAAACTGTAGTATTTTACATGTTTTCTAAAGTTTGATACTTTTTAAAAATCTCTTCTCTTCTGTTCCTAATGTAAGTAGTTATTGCAGTTATGGTTCATCTCAAACACCAGAATAAAAAATGAAGCTGTTCCTTGCTACACACAGCTCCTTTCTGATTTATCACTTGTTCTTCCAGTTGACCAGCTTGGTTTAACTGCTGTGCTGTGTAAAACTAAAGTAAACTTTGAATGCTTTAATTAACTTTCCTACTATATGATGATAGAGCAAATAGTTTCAGCGTATGTGCTCATTACAGAAAGATGTAGTCAACTCATCTGAAAACCTTTTATTCACCCCTATGTATGCAATCAGTTACATAAACCAAAAGGCATATACAGCTTTATTCTAATCAGAAGTCAGAATCACACAAACACATTTTAAGGAATAAATGTCATTAAAATTCTCAGTGCTCAGTGTAGAATTTCAGTGATTAGTACATCCTTGGAATGAAAAGGTATAGCAGCGCTAGATTTGATATTGTGTGAAAATCCAGTCAAGGACTTTGTATAGCATGAAATTGCTGTTCTTTCAGAGCAGAAATTATCAGGTGTGCCTGAGATCTAGAGGTTGTAGTTCTGATTCTGGATTTTTTTTTTTTATTTGAAACTATTTCATGTGGTTTTTAATAGTCTTTACAGAGTAATTTTATGCAGCTTAGCCAGTGTGGCAAAATTCATAAATAGAGGGAGGAAATCTTGGTCGTGAGTTACACACTATTTTAATACTCTATGTTGTGTAATACTCTGTGGCTGTAGTGACACCCAGTAACAGCCTTCTTTAGTGAATTATTTGATATTAATACTATTAAAGATTGATTAGTGGAAGTCTAGTATTTTAACTGTTCATTCAGTCTGTTTGTTTGATAAATCCATTTCCATTCCCAAGTTGGTTTTTTGCATTCAAAGAAACGTATTGGGAACTGAGTAATGCGGTAAAGCATTAAAGAAAAGGGGAAGAGTTAAAAAGATAATTTCTTTAATCAGTGCTTACACATGCATGTTCAGAGGCGACCAGTGGATTTCTGTTGATTGGTAATTCAGCCACATCTTGTAAGGGAAGCCTGTGTGCTTAGCATCTTTATTTTTCGTTTGGCTTTGATCTCTCCTATGAAGTCCATCAGGAGTTACTTGCTGGGCAAATGTATCAGTAGTGTAGATGAAACTTGCAGTTAAGATTGCAAAAGGTCAAAGTTGTGGTAACTTGGTTCTAAAAATTAATTACATATACACAATTCCATTGTTTGTGTGTGAGTGGTCTTATGTCTGTTAAGCTGTTTAAGTAGAATTCATACTAAATGACTTCTTTTTCTTTCCTGTTGCAAGCCTTGAAACTCTTCTGCTGGTTGCTTTTGCAAATCAAAATCACACAACTTGGGAGTTCAACCTGCTGTTATTTTTACTAGTTCATCAGATTTTGGGCTACACAAACAAGTCCAACATGGCTAAAGAATTCAAGTGGTGCCCTTTCAGACAGGTGCACCTTCCAACAACTGCAAGAGAATCTGGAAGGAGTAGAGATGGCTGTCACCTATTTGACCTGTTTGTACAGAAAATGTAATCCATTAATTCTGCAGTTGACAATACATACATTTATTGTTACCAAATACTGCTCTATTTAAATGTTTACTCTCAGTGGAGTCATGCAGAGAACATACAGGGCAAACCTGAAGGTTGTTTCTGTGTGAAATGGGAATAGGATTCTGAAATGAATTTCTCTTTTGAGAGGTCAGGCAGAATATTTGGTTTGTTTTACCATCAAAATAAGAAAAATAAATGGAAATAATGTTTAATGTTCTCTCTCTCTTGAAGGCATAAACTTACCACTGCTTTTAGTGCTCAGACACTTTAGGGGACTGAGTCTACCATAGTATAGACATCACTTCTGAAAAAGAAGTGTGAATACTCCAAGTGGACCTAAAATTGTAATTTATTCTCTAGAATATGGTGAGAGAACATGTGGCAGATAAAGGCAGCAGCTTGCATACTGACTCTTCAAAATCAATGCAGTCTATCCAGACATGTTGTAAAGCCAGTTTTAATCGGCGCATAAGAATTGGTTTGAAACTCCCTACCTTCTTGTGGAGTTAGTCATGTTCTATGAATTAGTAACATTTAAATGGAGAACAAGTTAGTTACTTCACAGCTGTTTGTGGTAGAGAGAGGCAGTGGATTAAATTTGAGGCCTAGTTTTCTTGACAGGGATTTCATACATTTCCCACACAGTACTTTACTTGTCTCAGGCTTTGGAGAAATACATGTCTCGATTTCTGTGGCTTCAGTAATGGCCTGTTTGTTTGCTGAAGCTCTGGTTTGTAACTTCCTTTAGTGCGACTTTTCAAATCTGAGAGGTTGGTTATGCAGAGGGTTGTAAGAATAAAGGCTACATTTTGTGGGTTTTTTTCACCTACGTTTAGTGATCAGTGAACATAATTGAAGATAGGCACCTTATGGCACTTAGGCAATGGTTTTAACAGTTTACAAGATAATACACTGAAAGCATGTATCAGCCATTTGAAAAGAAGAAAGATATGTGTGGTGATTTTGGAAAGTGAAGCTGGGAATTATGTTTAAAAAGAAATTTGGGTTCTCTTGTGGTTGTGCCAGTCTGATAGGCTTGTAATGTTTCTTTCTTCTTGAGGGAAGCAGAGGAAAACAGTAATCTGGAGACGTGTTATAACAATGTCTTGGTCAGCACAGCAGTGGTTAGCCATGTTTTGAAGAACTCTGGGAAGTGGGGGCTTGGGCATTATCTGTGAGGCCGAATGATGAGAAATTTTGAATAAATGGTGTGGGGAAATACATTCTCCATACTGAAATTATTATAAAACTTATTATGGCCTGAGGGTACACTTCACAACAAAAGCATTAATTAAAAGCAGTATTATCCTGGGAAGATGTGGAGAACAAGATCTGTTCTTGTAACAGAAACATAATTGCAGTCTTGTCAAAATATCATTGGACCCTGTGGCAATTGAAAGAACATCTTTCCAACATGGCTTGGCTTTTTTGGTGTCTTTTTTTTTATGCTTTAAGTAGTTTAGAAATTTTCTGTCTACAACTTCTTAATTTTTGCAGTCAGGTTGAATAACTGGGTCTTGTGAAGATCAGAGAAAAGTGAAACAAATAGGACCAGATGCCCTTCAGCCTGTTATTAGATGGAAGAGTACATTGTTTTTTAAAGCTGTTTTAGCCTCCTACAGTATAAATCTAACAGCGGCTTGGTATGGGAAAATCGGAATGAGATGAATTATAGAGGAAGGACATGATGGTTGTTGATTTAACCCTCCTTCATTTTAAAAGGTTGTTTTCAACTTGAGTTAATGAAGCATGAGATACAGCATGCATAATTGAAACAGGTTTTATCAGCAGTGTGCTGGATACAACATGCTCAGCAATGTCATTCATGACTGCTGTATTCAAGAAGGGTTGCATGTACTTGAATACATCCTTTTGAAGGCTGTCTTTGCAGCATCCCCATTTAAAAGGGGAAGGCTGGTTTTTGTTGTTGAGTGCTATCTTGTCAAGATAGTGGCAACAGAAAGAGTTAGTTCACATACCATCTTTTGTTATTTTCAGTATAAAATTTTGAAATGTACTTACTAAACAGCCAGTCTGTACAGAAACATGCGTGTACATCTGTACATGGATGTCTTTAATGTTTAGCTTGACTTCTAGTCTCTGTATTTTTGATAACTGATGTATTCAGTTGTGTGTTTTATAGGTTTTTAGACCACTTGATCACAATTGACTTTCAGCTTCTTAAAGAACTGAAGTGCTCTTTTTCAGAGTTGCTTGGCCTTAATATAAAGACTTCAGTTCTGCTAGGCATTTATATCTGGCAGTATTTTGAGAAAGCATACTTTAATTATTTTTTTCTATTTGTTATTTTTTTTCCTAAAGCTGCTGAAAAGCATTTGAAACTTATTAAGTGTGTTGTCTAGGGTGTTTCTTTTCATCCATTTCAGGGAAAGCAGGAGTAATATTAAAAAAAAAAAACAAAAACAAAAACAAAAAACCCAAAAAACCCAACACCACAGAAAAAACCCCAAACAACCAAAAAACAAAACACCGAAATTCTGTGGTGAATCCTGAGGTATTGAATGTCAGCGTTCTGAAACTGGTTATGGAAGAGATTCAAGTTTGCCATTTTAAATAAATAATGATTGAATCACTTTAATTCCCCAAATTCAGCAATTGCTTTGATAGTTGGTGGACAAATGTTGAAAACTTAATTTCCATTTCACTGCTTAATTACTTCATAAAACTTGTTTATGGTGCAAAGCTTCATATCTACCTATCTCTTTTTTTCTTTTTTACCCTTAATGTGCTCTTACCCTCCCACCCCCCCAAGCATTTTGCATCAATATGAATAAAAAATAGTCTGCAGGTGTTGGCAGTCCAGTCTGTCTGCAGCATTCCAGGTAATCTTTGTTTAAATTAGTCCTTAATTGACAACTTCTAGACTTTAAACTAATTAGAAATAGTTTTCTTTCTTCCCAAAATTTCACTCTTGGGAAGTAACTTGAAATGGACACTTCATAAAGTGGCTTAGTCAAAATGTACTGTGATGTGAGAGCTGATGCTCCATGCATCACACAGTGTATATTGGTGACATGAATCCATTTCCAGGCCTTTTTCTTCCTTAGTCCCTTCTGTCTTGGATGTCTGAAATAGGAACTTAAAGAACCTGTTGGGTTCCAAGTTCCTTAAAATGCTTGGACTTTCTGATGACTTAGGTTTGCATGTGGATACGTGAATTTTAGTGATAGTATAGTAACTACACAAATGCATACTGTGTGTATATATATGTGCATGTGTATTTTGAAGTTTGCTGATTTCGGAACTGCTAAGAAAATGGAAATGTATGAAAGCTTTCATGGCTGAGAAACTGTAGCCTGTAGGAAAAGATTAGTCTTGACAATGCGGCATTGTCTATTGAGTCAACTAAGCATGTAGGTTTAGCTAGCTTGGGAACAAGTTCCAGCATGTGACATTATAAATAGCACTCTCACATAACAAGTGTAGGCTTAGTGAATGGGCCATAATTTCCCTGCCACTTTACCAGTTTTTTTTTTTTTTAAGTCAACTGTACTGATGAAGAATGTGAGTCTTGCTGATGACTGTCTTGGGGTTGCTGCTACTACATGCTTGGGGAGTATTGGGTCAAAATAAAGCTAAGTTGTTCAAAATATTCTTTTGTTTTCCTAGGTCGGTTTTTTTCCCTGTTTATCCACATGCAGAAATGGAATATTGTGCCCTAATCACTCAGAAATCCTGAAGAGTAGTGCTGAATTTCCTACCTGTCCCATTTCTCATTAGCTCAAATACATTCTTAACACCTGATTGTTTTATCTAGCAAAAAGTAGTAACATCTAGAAGCAATTAATACCTATATAATTGTTATAGCTCTGTTTTCTTAATATTCTTCAAGCTAAAGTCAGATCCTCTGAGGTAGAGGTTTTTGGAAGGTTGTCATTGACTAGCTGGTCACCCCTTAGATGTGAGTTGATGTTAAAATAGTGCAAATGGAAGGATTCCTTCTTTGCAGCAAGCAGTGAATGGGGGAAACCTTTTTTGTCTTCGTAGTAAATTCCGTCTTTTAGGTCGTGCCTGGCTTCATTGTTGGCTACGATTTTTGTCTTCTAGACTTGGATTTGGCTTTGTACTAGGACAACTTTCTTTTCCTGCTTTAACCCTCTCTCCAATCCTGTTGTATTTGGTGGAGAATTTTTAGGACTGGATCTCCTTCAGCATGAGCTCCAGGTCAGATTTCTCTCTGCATTTATGAAAGTAGACAGGCGACAGAAATTCCAGTAGCTTTCAGTGTTAGGCTCCTAATTTTGGGTAGTATTTGTAATGTGCCTTAATGGATTTCCATTTGGAAAGATGAAAATGTGGGGGTTCTTTGTACTGCTTCCCTTTCCTATTGGAAAATCTCTGTAACCTCATGTAATTTTGTATTTAAAACATTGGGGGAAAAAGCATTTTGCAGTTTCGTTCTTAGTTGATCGGATTTACCTCCATGAGTGTGTGAGAGGTTGTCTGGTGTGAACAGTTAAATTGTGGTAAGATTGCTTTGGTTTCTATGAGTTATTCTGGTGGAAAAGGTTTAGGAGTTGCACTTCTCTATGAAATCAGAATTAAAATTTCCGAGAAATACTGCACACTTTTAAACAACCTCCTGTTAGGTTTACTGGTGTTCATAGGCTGAATACCAAAACTAAAGTCTTTCATAGTTTAAGCTAATGACTGAATTTCAGAGGTCAGATGTGATATTTGGTGTGTTGAGCATCCGTATTGCTGGAATAGAAAGTGTGGAATGAGTGGATTGTGATCTGCATTTTTTTTTTTTTTTGGGGGGTCCTTATTCTCCTTTCATGTGTTGTGTGATAAATTTATGGAAATTTTTGTTAATTTAGAAATTATGAGTTTAGTGACCTGTTGGTTTCATCATAAGCCATAAAACTTAAAGAAATTTAGGTACCTATTGGAATATTTAAGCTTTTTGCCATACATGGAACTCTTCCATTCAAATTTGGAGAAAGATGAGTGTTACTGGTTTTAGTAATTTCCCTGTAATTCTGGCTTGCTCAGAAAAAGGCAGTAGCTCTGCACATCTTTCTTCTGTACAGTTGGAGGATTGATGTAGGGCACTTGGTACTATATCCACTCAATGGATTCTTGTATTGCTTGAGTCTTGTGTCAGGGAATTACTCAGCATTTTCTTAAAATGTCTTTTTGAAGGGGGTTGCTTTCCATGACTGTCTTGGAAGTTCCTCCTGCATTCCATACAGCTGAAAGAAAAAGCTGGTTGCAGTGTGTCTGTTCCTTGACCCAATTGTGTCATCATTAAAGAATTACAGCAATCCGGACCTTTAACATAAAAACTTACAAAACCATAGCCCTAAACTTTAGCCTTCTCCCATCTTACAGGTTTGGGTGGGAGCTTGGTCTTGCTGCTATGGAGGTGTTTTTGTTTCATTTATTGGTGTTGTCTGTTGATTTTGATAGTCTCAGATATTTTAATTTGTTTTGTTTTGTTTTTGCCTTCCTCTTAGCTGTGGTGTCTGTAAGGATGCAGGAGCTGCAGGAATATGACGTTGTTCCACCTTTTCCAGTTACCTATTTAATTCCTTAGGTACTAGTGGATTAATGTAGTCATGAAATCAGTACCTCAGAAAACGTTACAACAGCAGAGCCCCCTGGATTTGGTAGGTAATGGCAGAAGGAAGATTCTTGCCTTGTAACAAAGGCATGGTCAGGAAAAGTGCCTTCATCTTGGCACAGGATATGCCATGGGAGATGTTTTCCCTGCATGGCAATATCAGCCAAGGGGGATAAGAATTTTTGTCTCATACTGAGGTGGGCAAAGACCTGCCTGCTAGCAAAATAACGTGTTATTGACTCAGTTCTTTCTCCTCTTGGGTTTTAATCTCCTGGCATGTTCGAAAAGTATGTCATCTATTGGCATTTTAAATGTTTCAGGTAACCTGTTGACTGTGTCTTCTGCTGGCCAGTGCTTGTGCACCTGGCATTTGTTTGGGAGCTGAGGAGGGCATGGGTTTGGTAGATGTAGGTGTGCTGGTCTTTCAAGCCTCCTCAAAAGAGGCTTGAGAAGGCAGGGAAGCTCTCCTGGAGAACAGGAATTTGGTATGGTGTTTTTCTGCTTTTTTTAGAAGTTTCTCCAATAAATAATAATGATCATGATGATCAGGTGCAGCTCTTTCCTACAGATAACCGTTTGTTTTCTGTTATGGTATACATATCACACTGATTTATCCTTGTTCTCCTAATGCTTCTGGATTTGAAATTGGACTTGCAGGTAAAGGCAGTTCTGGAGACTCATTGAGGTCTCTGTACTTTTTGTAATGCATTTCTATGGATGAATAGATCAGAGTAGCAGGGTCAAAATCCCTCTTGTGCTTATCTTTTATATGAAGTATGATATTCCTTCTTTAATGATGTATTTTACTGTTTTCAGCTTGGTGTCCTTGGGATTCTAGCATTGTCAGTTATTTATCACTGTCTCCCAGTACAGAGGTTTTGTTTTCATAAATGTTTTGTGAACAGAGGTGACTGGGTAGGAAGAGGAAGCCTGTTGATTCCTTCTCAGAAGAAAAAGCCGTACTGTGAGGCTCTCTGTTACTGGATACTGTTAAATCTCAGGAGTACTTAAACAGATTGAAATACCTGGTTAGTGGTGTTGTACAACTTGACTACTTCTGGAAGTAGTAACATAATGGTTGGTAACATAATGAACACAAAACAGCTTCAGAGGTGGGTTCAGCGTGAAACACACTGATGGCTGAGTTTTAATTTGCTTTGCCTGTCCAAACGTATGGGTGATGGCACTGGAGGCAGAACTTGACACCTATACTTACACAGAGAGGAAGGAGCCTGGCTTGACTTTCACGGTGGTAAGAAGGTTTTTCGAGCAATGCTGAGAATCAGGATTTTATATCTAAAGTGATATGAAATTGTGCCCCCAAAATATGAAATCTCAAAATTCTCTCCAATACAAAAAAATTTATGCTACTTTCCCCTACTTAGGCCAACACTGAATCTGGTTCCTAGGAGTAGACGCTTTGAAGCAGCACGAGCTTTCAGTGTATACAGTACAGGTTAAATTTTTTGTGTTTAAGAAAAACCTAAATAGTTGTGGCTGGCTGTGGTAGGTTTGAAGTTAAGGAAAATTGGGAGTGTTACTTAATCAGCCATCTGAAACGTAATGATTGCTTTGCTGGATATTCCAAATTATCTTCATTACTTAACTTTAGGACCTAAAAGTAATTGGAGTATGATGCCTATAAATTAGCTTTCATATTTTCTGTAAAATTTAAAAAATGGCTCTGGTGTGATGCTGCTTAGGGGCTGGAAGGTGCTACAAATCTAAATCTTGATTAGTTGGCTTTGTTTCAGTCTTTGTTAAGAGGGTGTGACCTGTGGGTTCCAGTTGATTAAGTCCAGGGATGGGGCAAGTAAACATCTTCAGTAACTTTTTCCAGACCAATATACATTTGTTTTATAAGAAAAAGCAAATTTTTTCTTTCCATTTATTTTTGTTAAGGAGGGTTATGCTGAAATTCTTACTTTGAGTTTTCCAGAAGTGTTTTAAAGTGCTGGATTTTCAGGCTGCTCAAACAAGTAGAACTTCTGAGTGTTTCTGACTGTGTCTCCACAGAAATTCTTTCCTCCCCCACCATGTTCTTTCATATTTAGTTTCCATAACCAGTGCACTATTGTGAAGGAGGGGAAGTGCAGGGTAACTGCAGGGAAGCCAGCCAATCACTCCAGCATCAGAGCAGACTCCAGGGCTTGTGGAGCTAACCTTTGTGACCTTCGCAAGGGGCCTCTCCAAGGAGAGCCATTTTTCCTGCCTTGTAATGGTAAAGAAAAAAACTTGGCAACTCCTTTGATCAGCAAAGCAAAACCAAGGAGAGCAAGGAGCAAATGGGCAGCTTTGTGCACAAAACTGCTAAATCACTGCTGGCTTTCTCTGCGCTGAGAACAGCCTTACCACCTTACACAGGATACACACACATTTCTGTAGGGTCTGTTCATTCTGTAGGGAGATACTTGTTGCGTAGTTTTAGAATTTTTTTCCATTCAAAACTAAGGGAAAAAGTTGTGGTTGTTGCCAGCTATGGTGAAGGGAAAGTGTTTCATCTAATAATTTGCGATCTGAGAGATAGGGAACTTGTCTTTTTTTGAGAGTGGGAAAGATTTTTCAAAATACAAGGAGTTGCACACCACTTTTAAAAACAATTCTAGCATTGGGAAGTGGACATTCTTTTTATGCAGCTGACATATATTTTTCACTCTAAAACTTACTGCTTTGAAGCTTTTGATGATGTTTTTCTCAAGTGATGCCTACAATGCATTTCAGATGCTTTATGCTTCAATTCGCAAGTATGTGAAGTTTTATTTTGACTTGTGAGGATTAAAAAATAAAGTATGTTCTTACAATGAGAAAATTTTATACCATCTTTTAACTTCTCCTTCGTTATGTTGTTTTTACTCTTCTTCAGCTGCTGACATTAAACACATCTGTATCCTTCTATTATAGTTGCTGGTCTCTGTTACAGCTCCTTGTCTCTCTGGTAACTTGTGTTCCTCCTCTGTGATAGTTTTCTGTTCACAAATTGAGTTAATTCTTCCACCTGAGCTGAAGTTTCAAAAGCAGAAGAGGAATTCTTCCTCTGCCTGAGGCTACAAGAGGATTCATTATGCTTTTTTTCAGTACTTCCTTCCAGTGAGAGTCTGCCTCCAGGTTAATCTCCTAGACCAATATGTTTCTGTCCATTGAACTCAACAGTTTGTTCGTTCTCAACAAGAATTCCTCCTGTGGTTTGTAAACTTGCTGGCTTCAACGTCCTTCCTCGGCTGCTTTAGCTTCTCTTCATGAAGCTTGGCTTCTTAGGAGATGTTGATATTACCAGATTGCCAGATTCCTCTGCAAGTCATGTTTCTTCTTTTAGACTTCCACTGTTCACTTTCTTTTGATGTTTCATCTTTTCCTCTGCCACTCCCCAGTTAATCATCACTAGTACTGTGCTGAAGCGGTTCACAGCAATTTTCTTCTCTCTTACATGACTGAAAACACATAATCAACTCCATATTCAGGGAGCCAGGTAAACCATGTTTTCACATCTGCATTGTTTTGGAGTGTGGTGTCCTTCAATTTTATGCAAGTGCAGAAATTTCAATTAGTTTCGTTGTCTCACTAAATAGCTACAGGTGTTCAGTAATTACACAGTTTATTAGACCGTCGTGAGACAGGTTAGTTTTACCCTACTGATGATGTGTTGTTGCAATAGTAATCCTGCTCAGTACGAGAGGAAGTGCAGGTTCAGACCCCTGGTGTGTGTGCTTGGCTGAGGAACCACTGGCGCGAGGCTACCATCTGCAGGCTTATGACTGAACGCCTCTGAGAACCCGCATAGACGCTTCTCGTGCTATTACGTCATCATTGCTTGTGATTGACCCAGGAGATGACGGTCTTGTCCCGAGTACATGGCTAAAGGTTTTGCCAAATCTTCATTAGTGAAGTCAGGCCTTCCTCATAGGAGAAGGAAAACTCCTATCTTCAAACCCGGGCTGATGGAGCTTGTCTAGCCTCGCATGGTCTTCCATCAAAGAGAAGGACACTCTTACAAAACCTACGACCTGTGGACTTTGCTGTCACCGTCCTAGATAACTAGGCCATGCCAGTTAAACCTCAGGTTTAAAGGGTGGGGCCAGTTCTGCGCAAGCTGCACTTCACCTAAAAAATCCACTGTGCAGGCTGGAAGGGCTTACTCTCACTTGTCTGTACAGACGAGCGAGGGTCAAAACGGTAGGTGGCAAGGTGCATGGGAAGCTGCAAGATCCAACACTGCATGCGGGCAGACCAGCGCATGGGTAGCTCGAGTTAGCTCAGGAGTTGAGAGTCGTGATCGGACTCTTGCTGATTGCCTCAGCACCCTTTTTCCCAGATTTGGGTATCCCACTTGCCCTTGGTCATCACGTTTGTAGTAAGCGTGATTAAAGCCCTTCCCAAATCTTTGCTTGGGAAGCCAAGCCATCAGTCAAGATCCTTGCACCGTTCTGGATAGGATGCAAACTTGTTTTCTATGGACATGATTTATTTTTGTGCGGACTGTTCATCAGCAGCTTTCACCTGCAGGACATCTGTTATTCCAGCAGTCAGTGATTTTCAGATAAGATACTTAGTATCTGATGAAAATATCCAGGAAGTTGATTAGCTTGAGGTCCCTCATCACCAGTGAATGTCTGAAGTAAATTGTAGCAGAATGACTTGGATTCATTTGGCTTGTGTGTACTCATGGTGTGATATGGTCTCACTGCAGTTACTGTATTTAAGGGACCAATCCAATATCTGCCTATTACCTTCCCTTTGACTGCACTGACAAAATCAGCAAAGAGCAGTTCCTGGCCTGTTCAGTGAGCAGGAGGAGTGTGCCTTCAGGCCCTCCTCCTCCTCTCTCATGTGGAAGCAGTGTTGTCAGCAGCAGCTTCCAGCCAGCCCTGTGCATGCTCCAGCACAGAAGGTGGTATTTGGCTGCATGGATGATGCTTGCTTTCCAAGCAGCTGTTCTCTGTAGTAGAGTAGGTGAGTTACCAGATAGGCTGCTAGATTACAGGGCTACTGCAATCAAAGTCCATTTAGTCAAGTACAATTTTAATCCTGAGGAGCTCAGAATATCAGTAGTCAAGTCAGAGGTGAGGAGAAACAGAGCACAAAGAAATGTAGCCACTCAGCTCCAGGGCCTTGCCTGCTTTCTTGGTTTCATTCTGAATATTTTGTCTGTCTTCTGCATCATAATCTTTGCCCATTTTATGCTACTGCATTTTTTCCTTCTTTTTATGTGCATGAAAACGCAAGAACATGATACTGTCTGATATGTAACAGTCCTTTTCAAGTCTCATTTGAACAGAAATATTTTTTAACAATTTCCCAAAGAAACAGATTTCTGAAAATCTGTTTAAAGGATACCAAGATGTCAGAGAAGAGTGAGTAGAAGGTGTAATATGTCAGATAATAGAATTAGAATTACGGTATCTAGAAATAGATTTATTTCTTTTAAATGTAGAGTTTACTTTTCAAAGGTTTTGAGATAAAGTTTAAAATTATGACCTGTGTCGTGATATAAAATGATTACAGAACAAATTCTAAAGATAACACTAAACAGTGTGTGTTCGCTATTGGACTTTGAGCGATAAATTCTGGAAGGAAGTTGCTGGTTAAGTACCTGGAACTATAAAGTGTTAAACCACAGCTCAGAAAGCATTAGCCAAGCAAATATTTGTTGGTTTATTCAAGCCTCTTAGTTCAAAACAAAGAAACTGGGAGATGAAAAGCAGAGTGGTTTGTTTTTTTTCTTCCAGAATTCTGCATACAAAATGGATGTGAAAAAAAGACATCTGTTTTAAAAAGGCTTTAGTATGTGGTGACTAGAAACAGTTGATTCAGATCACTAAATACAGATTGGACATGAGAATGTTGAAAATTACTACAGCAGGGTGGACCAAAAGGATTATATTAACTCAATGTTAGGTTTTAGCAGGCTAATTGTGAATGACATGAAGCAATATTAATTTAAAAAGATACTGGGTGTTTTTGTTCACCTCCAGATATATACATGCTTTTTTTGCCTGCAGGTACTGGTTTTTGTCTTCTGATTTGAAGATTACCATCTAGATTACTTAGTTTAAAGGGCAAGAGTGGGTATTCTGAAGCTTGCAGTAACAATGAGCCGTGTTGTAACTGTGTGCTCGTTTCAGTTCACGCAGCTTGGCCCAGAGTTTATATCAGGTAGCCTATATAAAGGCTTGTTTTGTGAGAAGTAGGCACAATTGAGATGAATAGTGTTCCACTGACTGAATTCCTTAATATGCTTCTTAAAATTCAGAAAAGTTGTGTCTTAATTATTCAGCTGTTGAAATTACTGATATGTGATAGTGCATACTGGCATGTCTGAGATCACGAGCAGTGAATCTTCCAAACACAGGTTATGAAAAAAATACATTTTGTTTTCAGAATTTTATGTGCTAGCTACTGAATGAGCCAAACTCAAGCAAATAGACAAAACCTAAACAACCTTCGGAGCTTTCACATACATACAATTTTGTTTGAATTTGGGCTACCTGGTTGGTGGGCAAATGTAGCCCTGTAGAAAGGCGATAAGAAGACTTTTAGCCATAAAAGACCTATAGAAAGATGAGATTAAAAGAACTCAGTTTGTCCAGGAGTTCAAAGTGACTTAATACTGGTTGGAAAAAAAGCTTCTTCACCATGAAAGGGATTTTTGAAATGGTTTGTGAATTTTGCAGGCAAAAAAGGAAAAGCTGGAAATTGATAATGGCAGCATTTGGAGCTGAAAGGGAGTGGAGGAAAGGGATAGGTCATAGGGAAGTGCTGACTAATGGTCAGCAAACACTATAAGGGAGTTCTTGTATTAAGAGCTGACCTCACTTCCTAAAAGGGAAATAAACACTGTACTATTCAAGCATAAAGTTTGGGTTGGGGAGGTCTCTAAACTGGACTATTAGGAAATGGGGAGAGACTGTGCTGGGAGGAGAGCTTGATTATAATGATGCTCTCAGCCATTAAAAAAGACACACAACTAACTTCCGGTGTGACCTATTTTGTGATCTTTTATGTGGGTAGGATGTCTGCATATCTTTGTTGTATTACAGATACCAATTATTAGTAAGCTTGATTTGAAATGCCGGACATAAATGTTGAGTATGGCTTTTAAAAATGTATGCAAATAAGTAAATAAGTTCTTTCCCCTTCTCCCACTCAGCAGCACATCCTCCCTCAAACCCCCAGTGGTTGAATGCCTGGGACTCTAAATTCGTAACTAACTTGTACTAAGTTAAAGTGTTAAGTTATTTAAGTTAGGAATTATTGGGAACTTCAACACTTACAAATCTCCTGCTGAAGTTTAGTGAAAGTTGGAGATCTGTGATTTTTGTTTTGTGATCTGTTTTGCGTCTAAGCGGGGGTTGGGTTCAACTGTTTATTGATAAAATGTGATAGTTGCTAACTTTGGCAAAACCTAAGCTCTTACATATCTTTAAATGAAATCTGTATTTAAGTACTGTTAGTAATTTAGGTGATGTACTTTTAAATACAGTCCCTTGCTTATTACTTTTTATAATCACTATTTTTAATTCCCTCTCTACCAAAAGAATCTCAGAAAGCAAATCAAATGACTGCAAATCAAATACATAAAAGCTGAGGTATTGTTATTTATTATGTTAATTTAATGGAATAAATTATTCCATTATTTAATGGAAGAAATTATTCTCTGTATTGCCTTTTAAGGAATACACGGGTCTTTGTTTCTATAAAAAAAGGTATTTTGTATTGCTGGTGATTATTTCAAACTTTTTCTCTGTTATTTCCCCAAATACTTAATAATAAAACAGAAATGAAAATTCCCATTTGATAACTTTAGAAACATGCAATGAAATTTGAATTAAAATTAGTTTTACTTTGCATTACTTATTAAAGGATGGACTTCAGAAATACTTTTTAACTGATGCTCTTTAAACTCCTTGTGTCTGGTGAAGGAAAATACAGAACCTGGAACTGAAAATCCTCAGGTTGAGGACATTTTTAGCTCACTTTTAAAAATAAATATAGTTGCTATTATATTTAAGTATACTATACGTATTATTACAGCTATCATTTTAAATGATAAAATCTAAATAGCTTAATTTCTTCTCATGCTTTTGCTCTGTATCGTCTTTGCTGCTTTAAGTTAAATGTGTAAGTAAAAATAACTTTGCAAAGCGTAGCCTTTAGACAGTGTGTGGTATCTGGGTGCTGAGAAATCTCTTGTTTCTGGTGTATTGCAGTTTGGGAAATCTGTCTCCAGGAATTGAAGTGCGGGGGATGAAAAAAGGATAATTTACTGATGAAAAAAGGATAATTTACTGATGAAAAATAGAGTATGTAAGATTTCCTAGAGTTGGCTGAACAGGTATCTCACCAGTCATGACTCAGGCAGCAACTTGCTGTTGGAAGATCTCCTTCTTTGTTTTACACGGCAATCCACAAAGGCTTCAGTGGCAAGAATAATGACGTCAGCAGCAGGTAGTGTTTGTCTGAACTGGAAAAATAAAAAAGCTCTCCCTGAGACACGAAATAAACCCCTGGAAATACTTCCAAGGAAGTGGAAGTGAAGAAGAAATAAAGAAGAAAAAAAACCAAACAAACCCCCCCCAAAAACAGCAAACATAAAAACCATGTAAGTATAGAAAAAGAAAATCGGAGAGTTGTTTTTGCTAAACTGTAGTCTCAAATGAGGGGAAAAATAGTCCATGAGGCTATTTGTATGAGTGAAACAGAGACCATCTAAACGGCTGATCAATTTAAGGTGTGAAGTGTCAGTTCTGAAGCATACATTAAAAATAGTTGCCAATATTAATTATTTTAACGTCAAGAAAGCCAGATTCTCTTATTCATTGTAGCAGAATGCTATGCAGTCATTTCCAGTAGGTCCTAACCAATGATTTCTTAGAGTCAGCTCATCCTGTCAAGGCCATCTAGGAGGGATCGTTGTCTGAACACTCGGGCAACCAGTTTGAACTGCATTCTGGGACTTCCTACTTAGAGCAGTAGGGAAACAACCTAAAGAATCTTTTTATCTTAATATTCTGTTTTCCTCGGTGGTGGTTAGCCTCAGGGTTGTTCAACAGGATTGCTAGGAACCCCCTTTTAGATACTAAGGCAGCTGGCTGTAGCAGCTTTTATTGCAGCATGCTTAGGCAGGTTTCTCTGACTTGAAAACCTTCAGGCAACAGAAATAGGGTATATAGAAAGGGGTGTAAAATCGCCTGGCTCCTGTTCATTCAAAGAGGCATTTGATTTCCCTCTTGCTTGCTTTGTTTCCTTTTAAGAGCTAACTAGGGAGAGAGAAATGAGATAGAATCTTAGAGATAAAAGGACAAGAAAGTGATAAAGGATTCTGTGGCCCATCAGTACTGAAAATCATCTGCCCTTCCCTTAATAATGTGAAACTCAGCTTTTGTTTAATCTTGTCTTAGTGTAAGAGAAGACAAAATTGTTGTATCCTGAGGTCTCTGTGCTTGCTAAGCAGGGCTGTAGGAGGGTATCTGTGAAGTTAAACAAATCCAGTTATTTCACTTGAAATTGCAGCAAGGGCAGTTCTTCCTTCAGATTTGCCCTCCTTGGTGATATGTCTTGATCTCTTTTGTTTAAAATTAAGGAGAGAGAGATAAATTTTGAGTACGCTGAGTGACTTGGCCACAGGAAACAAACTTCCTAACTTTGGGGGCAGGCTGAAGAGAAGGGGAGGTTTTCTTTAAATGCAGCCTATTTTTGTAATGTGGAAATGAGATGGAAACTTTAAATAAATCTGGTGATGCAGAATTGATCACAGCATTTAATCCCTTACGGAGTCCGGGAAAGGATTTAACTGTTATAAGGACTGTAAGAGCAAGAACTTTTCATCTTAGCCTGTGTAATACTGCTGCTTCGTACAGTTTTCAGAGTAATGGGAAAAACCCTGCAAATAAACATGCTCTGACACACCTGTATTTTTGAGAATTAATTTAAAATATGCCTCAGCATTGTGATACTACCCTGTTTTTATAGATGAGGTCCCTGTGTGCAGGGTGGGATGATGAGCAGGAGGAAAAGGAATAATAAATGTAAAAGTAAATGTATTGTTGCTTCTGTTTTCTCTTTGTCAAATGGCAGTTGTTTCAAGAGTACACTGTAATAAAAGCGGATTTATTGGTAAACCTTTGAACATCATATCATATCATATCTTCATCTCTTCTATTAGTCATGTGGATGGTTAGCCTTCCTGCTGCCCAGCATCCATTTTAGCATTACAGAATCATAGAATAGTAAGGGTTGGAAAGGACCTTAAGGTCATCAAATTCCAACCCCCTGCCATGGGCAGGAACACCTCACACTAAACCATATCACCCAAGGCTTCGTCCAACCTGGCCTTGAACACTGCCAGGGATGGAGCATTCACAGCTTCATTGGGCAACCCATTCCAGTGCCTCACCACTCTCAGAGTAAAGAACTTCCTTATGTCCAATCTAAACTTCCCCTATTTAAGTTTTAACCCATTACCCCTTGTCTTGTCACTACAGTCCCTAATGAAGAGGCCCTCCCCAGCATCCCTATAGCCCCCCTTCAGATACTGGAAGGCTGCTATGAGGTCTCCACACAGCCTTCTCTTCTCCAGGCTGAACAGCCCCAACTTTCTCAGCCTGTCTTCATATGGGAGGTGCTCCAGTCCCCTAATCATTCTTGTGGCCCTCCTCTGGACTTGTTCCAACAGATCCATGTCCTTTTTATGTTGAGGACACCAGAACTGCACACAATACTCCAGGTGAGGTCTCACGAGAGCAGAGTTAGAGGGGAAGGATCACCTCCTTTAACCTGCTGGTCATGCTCGTTTTGATGCAGCCCAGGATACGGTTGGCTTTCTGGGCTGCAAGCGCACACTGCCGGCTCATGTTCATTTTCTCATCCATCAACACCCCCAAGTCCTTCTCCACAGGGCTGCTCTGAATCTCTTCTTTGCCCAACCTATACCTGTGCCAGGTTTTGCTCTGACCCAGGTGTAGGACTTTGCACTTGTCATGGTTAAACTTCATGAGGTTGGCATCAGCCCACCCACAAGCGTGTCAAGGTCCCTCTGGATGGCATTCCTTCCCTCCAGCGTATCAACCAAACCACACAGCTTGGTGTAATCGGCAAACTTGCTGAGGGCGCACTCAATCCCATTGTCCGTGTCAGCGATGAAGATGTTGATCAAGACTAGTCCCAACACTGATTCCTCAAGGCCACCACTCGTTACAGGTCTCCAACTGGGCATTGAGCCATTGACCACAACTCTTTGCATGTGGCCATCCAGCCAGTTCTTTGTCCACTCAGTGTTCCACCTATCAAATTGATGTCTCTCCAATTTAGAGACAAGGATGCCATGCGGGACAGTGTCGGAACGCTTTACACAAGTCCAGGTAGATGACGTCAACTGCTCTACCCCTGTCCATCAGTTCCTTAGCCCCATCATAAAAGTCCACCAAATTGGTCAGGCAGGGTTTCCCCTTAGTGAAGCCATGCTGGCTGTCACCAGGCACCCCATTTTTTTTTCATGTGCGTTAGCATGCCTTCCAGGAGAATCTGCTGCAAGATTTTGCCAGGCACAGAGGTGAGACTGACTGATCTGTAGTTATACACTGTTGAAGTGAGGACCTTTCTGTGACTGCTTTCCTAAGAAGGGCAATGTTGTTCTGCAACTTCAGAACGGCATGATTTTTCTAACCAGATCAATAAGCTTAGTATTAAGTAGTTGGTGTATTGTGCTCTAATGAAGGTTGCATTTGAATACTTTGTTAGCTACTGTATTTTGTGTCTCTCTAAAAACTCTCTATTTCGTGTATCAGTATCCATGACTTTCTGGGCCATGCTTTTGGGAATTTCTGGTAGTTTTTAGCATCTTGCAAGCAGCAAACACTTTAGGAATTAATTCCAGAGGGATCTGTAGAAAAACTTGCTTAACTCTTTGGGGCTGCGTGAAAAAAATCTGTTTCTGCACCAATTAGACTTTGTCAGAGACTTTAAAGGCATTTAAGTTATCCTTACTGCTTTGTTGTAGTTCAGATTCAAACCATTAATTTGTTGAATGAATTTCTGCTGCCTGAGACTGCGGTTATGTAGGGTAATATATATGGTTCTGTTCAAACTTTTATTAAGGGGCTGAAGCCCTGACAGGCTCTCTTCCCACCTGATCAACAGAATGTTCATGCATTTTGGTTCTCAAAGTCAATGGAATCACAGCTATGGCACAACACATGATTGAACACGGAACAATTGTATGTTGATTTTAAGGTATGCTTTTGCAGCCTGAAAGTAGAATAGAGCTGTCTATCATCATATCATCAGTATTCTCTCTGTCATGATAAGCCTGTTGGTATGGTTTGGTGAGGACATAATTGGTTGCGTAGATGGAGTAGTCCAACACCAGCTTTGTTTAGTTAACACAGAAAAACCTGTCAAGCAGAAGAAATTCTATGGAAAATTCAAAAATACAGCCATATTATGTATTGCAGCAATACTCAGAAACTTTTATCTATGTTTCTATTTCTTTGAGGCAGTTAAGCCATGCCTGGAGACATTCCTGTCGTCAAGAGACAAACCATGTTAGAAATTTCAGGGTTTGTTTGGGCACAGGTTAAGAAATTACGAATTTTACTGCTGTGTGCTTTTACCTATATCTTAGGTGGTAATAATCCTGAAGCATAAGGAAATACTGCAAGTTAATATGGAGAGGACAAGTAGAAACACATTGCTTTTCCAAGCAATGGGTGGGATATCTTTGGGCATATTTGGGCAATTCTTTCCTGTTAGCGTAGTGAGGCACTGGAATAGGTTGCCCAAGGAGGTTGTGAATGCTTCATCCCTGGCAGTGTTCAAGGCTAGGTTGGACGAAGCCTTGGGTAATATGGTTTAGAGCAAGGTGTCCCTGCCAATGACAGGGGGGTTGGAACTTGATGATCTTAAGGTCCTTTCCAACCCTAACTATTCTATGATTCTATATGAGACTTTCATTGCTGTGTGACCAATAGCTTTTGCATTTGTTGGATGTTATTTACAAAGACAGCTGGAAAGTCCTTTAAGGCTCTTCAGCCACTTCAAGAGTGTGTCCTTATGTAGTGCTGGTGCAGATTTAGGGGAGTGTTTACGGAGGACTGAATTGGGGTAGAGATAATTGCTAACAGAGCTATGTCATTTCCCCTTCAGGATTTTTACTGTTGCTGCTTGGAATTGAAATTTGTGTCATCTCAAACAGCGTATTAATGCTACTAGATTTGTTACACCATTTGCAAAGAAATGTACTTAACTCTTACATTAGCAATGCCTAAATAAAAATGACTTGTATAGCTGAAGACTTCATTTCATGTTTTAATCTTTCCCAATTCTTGAAATTCCCTAGAGTAGAAAAAAGGGTGCACAAACAATGTCATGGCTGTGACCCTTAGGCAAAGCTGAATTCATGCCATTGTGTGTAACACTCTAACATAACCCAGTAATCTCTGCATGCTACCCTTTTTTTGAGAGTGATAATCAGAGCAGTTCACCCTGAGGCCTCTGCAGCAGTATATTCTGGTTTTTTTATCTGCCTGGTATAGTAGGTATCTTGCAAGTAGCCTACACTGCCTATGCATAGGACAAATTTGTATACAATTTGACAAAGGGATTAGAAGTAACTTTCTTCTGTACATCAAATGCTAATGCACTGGTTGTTGCTTTAAAATAATTCCTTAATGGCATTTATGAGGAAAAACTAATCTGGTCATGATTCATCTAAAGTTCTTAGAAAGAAATAAAAAAGGGAGAACCTGTCAGAAAGTCATGCATTATGTGAATCGAGGAAACCAGCTGGTTAGGAATACAGAGGAAAAAATATGAAATAATAGGATCTTTAGCTGGGTCATTTAAGGTAAAACAGAATCAAAGGTGACATGCTTGTCAATGGAGCAGTTAATGTTTGGGATATAATGAAAAGTTGAAATTTCACACCAAGTTTGGAAAATAATTAGGTTTAGCTTAATTTGTGCACTTGCTTGTGTTACACAGAGGCTTTTCTATCCATTCCCAACATAACAAGTACACAATGCCAAGTCAACAGTTTTGGTAGGTCTGTCATGATGTGGTCAGTGGTGAGTGTTTGTGTTTTACTTTTAATAAAGCAGGATTTTCCAGTGAATTACTAAACCAGTCCCAAAAATCGGAAAACGAAAATCCAAGTTAGTCATCTCAGCTTCACTAGAGACTGGAAATCATTTTCTCACAAGCATAAATTTCTACTTTAGAAAACACAAGGATTACTTTAGTGAGAGATGCTTTTTTATTGTGATGCTTTTATTCTGAAGAACAGCTTGTCTTTCTGGATGTTTGTGGCTATTTTTTTGGAATGTCCTTTTATGAAGAATCATGTGCTAATGCAAAAAGAAGTAATGGGTGATTTATTCTGCCTTGTTTCTATTCTTTTATCAATTTCTGTTATGTTCCAGAAATTTCATATAGGATGTTAATTTGGTACCTAACATTAAAATACCTGTTGGCTGTGTTTCGCTTTTCTTCCTAATGGCACAATTCAGTAAAATAATCTGGCAATTTCTGACCAGCTTATGTTAATAATGTATTTTCTGAGAAGATCCTAAGTTCTCACTAAAAATAGCATAGCAGACGTGTACCATATGTAAGGTGACCTTATGCTAATAAATGGAAAAAAGGGAGGGGAGGAAGGAAAGTTCTTGTGATGACTGAGAATTCTGTTATGAATTAAGTCAACATACCTTGGAGAGTGTGCCTACCAAGAGGGACACTGTAGATGGAATAAATTGTACGAAATATCAAAACTGAAGGGCTTTTAGTCCTCGAGTTTTTCTTGAGAGTTTTGAGTGATTTTTTGAGAGTCCTTTGTGTGTTAGCTCATTTCTGACATGACTTAACCTCCAAAACCAACCAGCCAGACCACCCAGCACCCTCCTGAAACACACACACATAAAATGAACATCCCTTCCCCAAAAAACCCAGCAACCCAACTCTCTCCTCAAGAAAACCTAAACAAGCAAACAAAATAAACAAACAAAAAAATCCACAGAAAACCACCAGAAGAGCTCTTTAAAATTAGGTTAGAAATAATCTGACAAATCTTCAGGCATGTGATAGTATTTAATCCCAATAAAGATTTCTTTCAATTAGAAATTCTGATTCTTAGTAACTGTAGAAATGCTTCTTATGTGCATAAAACGAGAACATTTTTTTTTAAAGTTGTTCTTATCAATGTGTAAATACTTCGGATAACACTGTAAAACTTGGGTGGGCAGAGGCCACTCATTTCTCTTCATAATGCGTAGCACTTCTGAAAGTGCTTTTTGGTGTGTGTGTGTGGGATGGTGTGCATTGGGGCAGTCAGTCTTGATACAAAAATTGACATAATTTTGCTGACAAATGTTTAGCATGTTTTGGTGTTTTCACTTTGTTTTTCTAAGGCCTGTTACCCTAGGTCTATGTTTATGGTATATTGTAAGTTGATTTCCTTAGTATATTCAAAATTTGTCTCATTTAACACGGATTTGCTTCACCTAAACATAAATTAGCTATAACATAGTGTCAGATATATAATATAGTGTCCCATATATAATATGGGATTCAGAGAAGAATGGGAAAAAGGTAAAAGCCATGTGTTGAGATAAAAACAGTTAAAAAAAAACTGATGGGTAATTAAGAAAACACTTTAGTAATTAAAAAGTAAAATATAATATTATTAACAAAAAAGGTAAATAAAAAGAGAGGGGGCGAGACCAGCAGGTCAAAGGAGGTGATCCTGCCCCTTTACTCTGCTCTCCTGAGACCTCACCTGGAGTATTGTGTGCAGTTCTGGTGTCCTCAACATAAAAAGGACATGGAACTGTTGGAACAAGTCCAGAGGAGGGCCACAAGGACGATCAGGGGACTGGAGCACCTCCCATATGAAGACAGGCTGAGAAAGTTGAGGCTGTTCAGCCTGGAGAAGAGAAGGCTGCGTGGAGTCCTCATAGCAGCCTTCTAGTATCTTAAAGGGGCCTGTAGCGATGCTGGGGATGGACTCTTCATTAGGGACTGTAGTGACAGGGCAAGGGGTAATGGGTTAAAACTTAAATAGGGGAAGTTTAGATTGGATATAAGGAAGTAGTTCTTTACTCTGAGGGTGGTGAGGCACTGGAATGGGTTGCCCAAGGAAGTTGTGAATGCTCCATCCCTGGCAGTGTTCAAGGCCAGGTTGGATGAGGCCTTGGGTGATTTGGTTTAGAGCGAGGTGTCCCTGTCCATGGCAGGGGGGTTGGAACTTGATGATCTTAAGGCCCTTTCCAACCCTAACTATTCTATGATTCTGTAAATAAAATCCAATAACCACAAGTGATGCACAATACAATTGCTTACCACCTGCTGACTGGTAATCCAGCCTGACCCAAAGAGCAATCACGCCCTTTTGAGTAACTCTCCCCGGTTTATATACTGGGCATGATGTGCTGTGGTATGGAATACCCTTTTGGCTAGTTTGGGTCAGGTGTCCTGTCTCTGCAGCTTCTCACTGGCAGAGCATGAGAAATTGGAAAGTCCTTTATCAGGGTAAGCGCTACTTAGCAACAACTAAAACATAAGTGTGTTATCAACATTGTTCTCAGGCTAAATCCAAAAACACAGCACTGTTCCAGCTACTGGGAAGAAAATTAACTCTATCCCAGCTGAAACAGGGCGTTAATGTAGGGAAAGATATGTTTGTGTCAGTGTGCTTGTTGTTTCTGTTTAGACTTTTTCTGCACTGCTGTTGAAAACAGAGGGAAAGATCTTTCTCTATGGAGAATGTCCTGTTTCCATACTTAATGTAACTTTGAGAAATACACAGTGCTCATAGCATTTTGCTGTGCTGCACATGCTGCAGATATGACCAAAATGAAGACCTGTATTCCTTCCTGTAGTACTAGGATTTATTTGAATATTTCATCCATGTAAGTGGAGGTTTGCCTGCTTTGTATCCCATAATTTGACAAGCATGACTTGGAAGTTGTGGAAAAGGACTCATCTGTTGCAATGCATTTTATGTGGTTTCTTAGTATATAGCATTAAAAACTCAGGATATGGAGATAAGTGTAAGGACTGTGGTTAGGTGGAGGTTGAAGAGAAACATTTTGAGGGAAGGTGGGGGGGGAAATAGATGTGTAGCCAGAGTGCAGAGCTGAACGGGAGAGAACAAAGAGTTTGCCTTATTGAACTATCATTAGTATGATTTTAATGTAATCAGTTTGCTTACTTAGAGACTTTTCATCTGTCTCTCTTTGCTCTAAGACTACTGGTTGAAGTTCAGTTGGTCAAGTAAGGACTTGCCAACTTTTCCCAAGAGATACTCAGCTGGGGAAAAGTTGGAAGGTGCTGTTGCCTAAAATGGCTCTCCACATTAACAGCTCCATGCTTAAACAGTCTTGAGGAATCATTAATACTGTCCTTGCTCTCAAAATTGCTTCTTCCACAGTCCATCTATCCCATATCCAGCTACGTTTGGAAAAACTGGTGAATATTGTTTCACTGTGTTTCTACAGTTAACTGCAAAAATGGTTCTGTAATGCAGTGAGACAACTTTTTCCTTTTGTTTCTTACTCTTCACTCAGGTAACATATAGAAACAAAAGCTATAAAATATGCACCTTAGACATTTTATAAGCTTACAGCATTATGTCGCTTTTTGTCGGATTTAAATGGAAATAAATGAATGTGTTATCGTGGGTGCAGTGGTGTTTTCCCATTTTCCACTGTTCCCAGAACTGAGTTGCGTAAGTATAACATAAATAGAGGGGAGGAGTAGCACATGCTGGTACTGTAATTTAAACAGAGTCTGTGAAGCATTACTAGGCAGTGTTTTTGCATCTGTATTATCTTTACCAGCTTTCATTGCTTTGTAAAATTAACTTGCAGAAAAGTGAAAAAAAAAATATTCTCCAGTATGAAGGTTTATGTGTAGTCCAGTCCAATATAATAAATAAATGCAAATTTAGAACTAAATAGGGTTTTTATAAATAATTAGGCTAAAAAGGAAGTAATTGCTGTATGTGGCATGTTTCTTAGTGGAACTGAATGCTGGAAAACCTGTGCAACCAAAGATGCAGTGCGCTTAACAGTACCTGTAGTAAATGAGTTTTATTGTGGAAACCAGCATGGCAGTGACACCATTTTAATTAACGCTGTAGTAATGGGGGGTTTTCAGTACACAAGGGAAAACTTGCCAGTAGTTGCCACGTGCAGACGAACTAGAACTTTGTTTTGTATCATTTCTGCCTGTTTTGTGACCCTGCCTGCAGTGTGTCTGTAGCATTCTGACCTGGAATTGTTTGTGTGCATGTTTAGGAAAGGTAAAATATGCATATCTTTAAAACTTTTTTAAAAGCCACTCTGTGATACCTTCTACCTTATAACAGTCCCTTCAATGATTAGAATGACATAGATATTTCTACATAAGTAGTTATTTTGGTGACAACTGCTCCATTTTATTATCTTCTGAACTTGTGTCTATTCATTTTTACTTGATTGGGATGATGAATTAGTTGCAAAACTTAGTATTTTGGGAGAAGTACCAACTTTTAGGATATCAAAGATCATGTTAAAATATGTAATAATTCAGTGGAGCGCTTTTATTAATTGGAGTCAAGGTTTTTGTTAGCAAGCTTCTAGGCATAGCAATTAGTTGCTTAGGGCAGGAAGAAAATAATATTGTTTTGTTCACCCAGATGTGATGAGGTCTTAATTTATGACTGCAGCTTTTGGATATTGTGGTCATGCAAATACACAAAGTTTGAGATTCATCTCTTCTAATGTTACTGTATTTGACCTAGTTAATTTAGGTTCTCTTCTTGAAGGAGGATTCACCTTCAGTACGTTCACCTTGTGTAGGTTCCTTTCTCTTTAGTGGAAAGCAAGGTGACAAGGTCAGATGTCATGTCCACAGAGATGCTAATGGTGAGGTGACAAATCTGAATTATTTATGCCTTTAGAATGTCTAAAATAATGCAGTAGCAGCTCCTAAACCTGAATATGCTTTAAAATGTGAGAAACTGTGAATTGGGGCCAGTTGCTACACAATTATTATTTAATCCAAACAAAATGATGGAAAATTTACAGCCTGATTGATAGTTCAGTACAAATACACATTGATCCACCAAGATCCATACAAATCACAGCACAAGACGTGGGTGCAAAACAGAGATATGAGTTGGACTAACTAGTTTTGAACTCAGATCACCAATCAAATTTATTTCAGATTTAAATGTTGCAGTTTTGCTGAAGTGAATGAAAATGGGCATTCCGTGTAATCCAGAAAAAAAAAAAAAGTAACTGTAAGGGTTATTAATATAAAGAATGGTACCAAGTTAATGATGTGCTGGATTCTAATTGATAACAGTACTATTAGAATAGTTTTAATTAATACCAGTTCTAAATGAATCCATAACAAACTTTCTTGTCAGTGTTTATGTATTAATAGTTTTAATTTTTGTTCCAGTATATTTCTGGGAGCAGTGTTGCTTAATGGCATCAAGATAGTGTTGATGCTTGTTATGAATAGGCTGAATTACTTATTCATTAGCAAAACATGCTAATCACACACTCAAAAGGTGACATTATCACTCACTACACTTTTGTATTTTCATTGTATTGAATATTTCTGTGAATGACAATGCTGAATGTAGTTTCCAGTTTTCTCAAAACACATAAATCTTAGCTCTGAAAGTTGTGTAATTAGGCTGTGCAGAGGGCTCACGGTGTTACTTGGCAGTCCAGCTGTCCTCGTCTTTTCACATGCAGTTGAGAGGCAGTTGCGCATCACTTTCATATTACTGCTGTAGTGTGACTGGTTACTTGAATTACTGCAGAGATTGTTCTGTTGGCAACGGTGAGGGGAGTAGTCCAGCAGATAATCTGAGGATGTGGTCTATGCACAGAAAGTTTGGGGAGGGTAATGATTATTCACTAGCCAGTTCATTACAACTCCCTAGACACTTGAGTATGAACTCATGCCAAGTTACTGGACTGTGCTTGAGATGCCAGATGCCATTGGCTTGGTTTGAAGGACTCTGTAGTCACAGTTAGAAACGACAAGTACCTATTCCGTGAAAAATGGGAAAGAATGGTTGGTTCAAGGTTAAAACAGCTAGTTATGGTACTACAATCTAAGTTATGATATTCATGTTGAGCCTTATCTCACCATCACTCTAGCTGATTGCTACACCTGTTTGTTGCGGAAGTGGTGATGGCCAGAGTAAGGGAATCTGATACAGGGTGATGCTTGAAATGTATCCAAACAGTTTTTACTTGGTTTTGAACGTGGCGGCTGTTGGCATGCTTAACCTTTTGTTCTTAAACTTTCTGTGCTAGCAGGACATTGCTGTGAATTCATGACTCTCCTAACTCTAGCTTTGTTTTGTTGTAGTCACATTGATCAAACAACAACATGGCAAGATCCTAGGAAGGCCATGCTTTCCCAGATGAATGTTACAGCTCCCACCAGTCCTTCTGTGCAGCAGAACATCATGAACTCAGCATCAGGTAAGCCAGATTTGTGTTTATGAAAAAGATCATGTAAATGAAAATATGGCTAACTATTTTAAGTGAGGGGGAGTCTAGGTCTCTCAACTGCCCTTCTAATATCCTGGTTTTAAACTTTATTAATGCCTGATGCATCAAGCAAGAGGCTGATACTTGAGGTAAGAGAATTTTATATATTATATATGATGTCAGCAGAAAGAATCCTGTACTTCTTTGGTTTGTGTTTTTATTTTTTTCAAATGGATAATTCAAGTATTTTAAAGAAGCAGAATTCTTGTCTACTTGCTTCTGACTGGAAATGCTATTAAATTGATGAAGTCCAGAATTTTCATTAAATTAGTGCCAATTTATATTAAAGCTACTGTGCTTCTGCAGTGTCTTCTGCCTCCCCTTGCTCACTTACAAGACTTGGTATACTCCCATTCATTTACATTTCCTGCATTTGTTAGGCACTCTCCACCCCCTATCTTCCCTAAATGAATAAAGCAAACACCTGGAAAATCTTGATTTGATTTTTTTTTTTTTTTTTTTGCTTTGTTTTTTTTGTTTTCCTCTTATATTTCCTGTAATATCCAAAATCCTGTAACTGAGGAAGCCTGATACCTTTTCCTGGAATACAGAATTTTGGTTTTCAGGTAGTTGGGGCAGGCCATCACTAGACAGCAGTAAAGAAGTGTGCTTGTTCTTGCTACAGAATCTGCTGTATGTTTTCAGAACTCTCTTGTCCTGAGCAAGCAGATAAACTTGGTGCTGTGCTAGTCTGGCTGCTTCAGTCTTCCCTATGCTTTGTCACCTTTTGTCTGTTGCTGAGGTTTATGTTTTATTTACTTTCTCACAGTCTGATTGTATTTTGTGTATGTCTGCTGTTCCTGTGCTTCACAAAGGTTATTCTCTGGTGCTGCTTTTTGTTGTCCGTTCAGACAGCTTTGTTTCATGCTGCAATTCATATGCTGCAGACAATGCCAAAAGATTAACAGGCGTGACCAAACTGTACTGTTCATGACTGCATGCTAGAGGGGAAGCTAATCAAACTTTGTGCTGCCTAGGCCAGGAGGTTGGATTATCCTGAAACAAATGAGAGTCCTGTTCAAGTGCAGGAAGTCATGATTCAGAGCAATTAAGTCTCAGGCTCTGGTGTGAAAAATGCAGTATATGTGATTATGTTTTCTGGAAATATCCCAGGAAACCTGCAGCAATAGAGATGACATGTTTTTGCAGGGATAGTTCAGAAGAACAGAAAATAGGAGAGAGGAACAATTCTTTCAGTCTGTATTGCCTTTGGCTTGTCTTTTTTTGTGCTAAAACTAGATGTTTGCTGTTTGAATATTGACATAAATTCTGTGTTTCAAGATAACACCTTGAACCTTCTGTTTTACCAAGAATTAACAGGAAAAAATGTTGATAGTGAAGCAGGATTTCTTTTATGTATTTAACAAGAAATAAAAGGGTGTTTAGCAAAAAAATAAAGTAGTTAGTTGTGAGGGGTAAAAATCTAAAAGACAATCTAGCAATTGATACAAGAGGATTATTTTTTAAAAGAAAATCAGTAACTTACATGAAATTGACTGATGTAAATATGTGAGCAGGTGATTCTGCATAGATATTGTTGCTCATGCAATAAAAAAGTGTTAAGATGTTCAAGTAGGTTGTCTTGTGACTTGAGAAAGCAGTTCTCTGAATACAAGTTCACAGCATTTATTTTAAATTTCATAAATGATACCATATTTAATATGAACTGAAAATTGTGTAAAGTTGTGTTTTTTTCACCCTGGTGCTCTGAATTTGTAAAGCGCATGAAGAAATCAGAACTTCTGGTTATATTGAGTTGTGTGTTTACATGACATTGCTTTTTTTAAGCCTTAAATCAGAGATAGTATGACTTGGAACTGGCTCCTTGGATGCACCTGCTTACCCTTAACTTACTTGAATTTAACAAAAATGCAGTGTCTGGTTTGAATTAAATAATATTGAACCTACATTTATTGGATATGATTGTGTTTCTGGTACCTGATTTGGCAAATCTTTGTGTACTAACTTTAAATTATGACTGTATATTTGTTTTACTAAAGCCTATTTTATCTGGCTATGTTACTTTTTGCTGTTGAGTTCATGGTAACTTATGCTTCCTTGGTGGCCTTGGTGGTAAAGAATCTTTGAGAGAAACAGAAAAATCAAGTAACTCTTAACCAATTCAGCACATTGGAACTTAAATCTGAGTTCTAATGTTAAATGTTAAAAATAGAGGATTACTTAGTGTTCCAACTTGGATATTCAGCAAGAACTGGGAAATAAAGCTGAGACCTTTAAGACAGAAGTTTCCTGCTATGAAATATTGCTGGCTATGAAACATGCCCTGGTGCTTTGAGAGCCTTTCATGAAAGATACTGTGAAAAACTCATTAGTTGTAGCCCTTAATCAGAATTTATTGTCCCAAGCATTAGTATATTTATACTATCATTTATATTTATACAGACTGCCATAGAAGCTTGTGAATTAAGTTGCTTTGGTGAAATGTTGAGAGAAGATTTTTAGGAGCTGTCTTGAAAGCCGTTAGAAGCTTTAGCCATTTAGCCAGAATTACAATTCTAGGCTTTCGCTAGAATTAAGAACAGGAAAACAAACCTGGTAAGCTGCTGTCTGCATATTGAATATAAACCTGTTGTCTTTTCTAGTTAATTAGGATAAGTGGAGGTGAGGGAAAATGAGAAGAAAGCAAAACTGGAAGGTGTGGTATGGGTGAAGGCAAGTCAAAAGAGTGTTTAAAATAAAAACAGGGAAGGTGTCATTTTGCATAAGGTTGGGGTTTTTAGGTTGTTTTTCTTAAGAAATCCCACCTCTTGAGGCAGCTTAAGACTGCATGAGAATCCAAGTAGCTTGCTGCAAGTTATGTTTCTTTAAGGAGATGAATAGGCATCTGAAGCAGCTTCATCTGATCCTGTCAAGATTCTGTGAATGAACTGTTTTATGAGTTAGTGTAAAACCTTTACAGGGGGGCATTGATTTGTGAAAACTGACGAGGTGGCGAGGCTTTCCCTTCTTTTTGTTTAATTTTCTTTTTTTGCTCTCAGTCTTGCTGAACTTCATATAATCAACTAAAATGGTTTAAGCACTATGTACGCAGAGAAACAGTGCTCTTTCAGATGGCATTTCTTGACTAATCTTCTGTGAAATGTGACTGCATCTTCACATCAGTAATGGAAAGAAAAGAAGCCTGTAACTTCTAAGTATGCAACTTATGTATAAAATTTAGTCTTGACTGTTAATGATTTTTTGTGTATGTGTTTCAAACAATTTTTTTCCTTAAAGGTATTACAGGAGAAACTATGTTCTGTCTTTAGAAAAGAAAACAAGTAAATAGTGAAACAGTAATAACCATTGTTCTTCTAAGGAGCCTCTCTTATACATTTCTTACTGAGATGAAGTCATAAATTTGAAAGTAAACAATGTTACTTGTACAGTTAGAGTTGATGTAACAGAGATGGGGGAGTGATTGTATTTACAAACTTCCATTCTTCAGATACTTTTACTTTCTGAATCAAGCTTGAGAGCATGGCTGCTGTGTGACAGCCTCTTCTGCTTGTGTGTAGACATCAGGTAATGAGCTTTGGAGCAGATGACCTGTCTTTGTCCTCTTTTGTCTTCATGCTTATACTGAGGTTCTGGATTTGGCGTCCTGGTGAAGGTTTGTAGACCTAGTGTAATTCCATTGTCTCTTAGGGTAAGACCATAGTGCCATATTAAAGGTTGGCAGGAAAATGAACACTCATTCATAATTCATGAGGGTTTTTCTTGTTAGGAAGGAATATGCCAGTAACTTAATATTTGCTAGCTCTTCCCTAAGATTCTTGCTTGTTTCAGTTGCTGGTTTCTCCTCTATGTAGCCAGTCATAGTACTGCTTTGTGTACAGTCAACACTGCATACGATCTGTTGTGAAACTGGAGTTTCTAAGTATCTGTGTGACAGTAATGCTCATTTCTTTCTTCATCTGCAAGAAATGCCCCTTTTTGATAGTGTCCTTTTGTAAGTTTAACTGATTTGATGGAAGGTCTTCAGGTAAATTTCGTAGAATTTGATATCTTAAAAAGTTTTATAATCACAGTGATAGTGATAGAAGGGGGAAATTTCAACTTTCACAGAGAAAGATTAGGAAGGTTCTTAGAGATTGGTTTATATGCACCATTAGGTGCAGGTGATTCCTGCTGTTGAATGTAGCTGTTCCGGTTCCTGGGTTGTCCATAAATATTTAATATATAGATACAGGTGCCCTTATATGCATTAGCCTCTTGATAAAATACAGCTTTATCTACATTTATTTTACAAATAAATACCAGATACTGTGGGGGCTTGCAAGATTTACTTTGTATCCCAGCATAGCTGGAATCTCTAGTACATTTTTGCTTTTGTTCCTCTTCCCATTGCTTTCTATCTGCCAGCAGTGAGCTCTGCTTTGTGTTTAAGATTCTGTTTTATGGCATATGAAAAAGTTACACCATTATATATTTTGTTACAGAGGTATGCCTTATCAGTAGTTCTGTAAAGATAGCTTATATTTGGAAATCGGTATCTATTTTTTTAACAACCTTGTATTTAAAAGTACCATTGAAAATTGAGAGTTCCTTTGAAGAGTTGTCTCTCCCTGTGCAAATAATTTCATAGATTCCTAAGCTTATGGTTGTGATTGTGTTCAACTGACCTACAAGGCACCAAACAGAACTAGTAGGAGACCAGGCTACCAGGATATTCTTGGTTCTAAATATTTACAAAGGTTCAAGGGGAGACTGGAAAATACTGAAAGAGATCCTTTGGCACCTAGCAAGTAGACAGAATCTGGCGTAAGAAATCACCTAAGGTACTGGGAGTCCAAGTGACTGTTAATAGCCGCTACACTTTTTTGGGTCTCTGTGTTTTCCATGGTTTTCCATTTTTCCTCCGTTACTTGCCTCTAATACAGCATTTGTCAGTCAGTCAGTCAGTTACAAAATCAGACTTGAAAGTGTTCTGGTTTCACAACTGCTCACAAAACCAAATAGGAATTCTAGAAAATAGGACCAATCGATTTTTGGACTACCATTTCAGCATGTAAAGATGACAAGAGAAGTATGAGGTAGTTTACTGGCCAAGGAAGAAAGCAACATTGCAATTAATGCCAAAAGTTTCTAGAGAGAAAAGTTCTGTCTGCAGCTGTTGATGGCACTTAGCAAGGAAGACTTGCTACTAGGACAGCCAGGTGAGCAGACAGACCTTTCCTGTCCTGACCCATCAGATCACTGAATCTCATAAACAGTATTGTTCTACCAGGTAGGTGGACTGATCCGTTCCTGGCATCCTGCTTCAAAGGCATTTTGTTCTTACTACAAAGGAACATGCTGGACCAGTATACACTTTATTCAGTGTTCAGCAGGACTGACACCCCAAGGCTAGTTTTGTTTTTCCTAGAGCCAGCTGGGGTTTTTTGCTTTGCAGTTCAAAAGAGAATTTCTTGCTGAGTTTTGTCTCCGAGGGATGTGTGGCTTATAAGGCCTCTGAGGAGACTGGTAGCAAGCTCTGCCCTCATGGCTAGCATATTGGCTTAGCAGTCAAGGAACATTTTTGGTTCTTCATTGGCTTCTACACTTGGATGCTGTGGGGCATGTTGCTGTGCTCCTGTGCCCCAGTTTTGTACAACAGCATCTTACTAGTTAGGTGGCAACTCTTTGGGTATGGTAACAAAACACAGGGCTCTTTGCACTTGAGCTTTCAATTCTGCATCAGAGTCCTGATATACTGTGAATATGTCAGGATTTATGAATGTTTTGGAGTGTTGTCACCCTTTCTTGCCTGTTCTTTTCACTAGCTACTGATCAAAGCTGAAGTACTCTTGTTAACTGTATACAGCATTGAAAGCTTGTGAGTGTTAAGTATGGGAAGGAAATATCCAATGGTTAGATCCCTGGTTTTCCTCGCATGAAAGATCTAGTGGTGGAGTACTGAGGCTGCTGGAGAAAGGCATAGTTTTCTGAGACAAAATAGAGTTTAAATTAGAAATGTAGTTTTCAGGGGTTCTTGAAAGACCACAATAAAGTTCTTGTCCTGGTTACTCCTTGGGATATTACTGGAATGCAATGAATGATTATTTTATTCTTTTTGACATTTGTCCAAGAACAGCTTTTCAGATTAAGCAAACAAATCTATCCTCCGCCTTCCCCTGCTGGCTTTAGACAATGAGATCTTCAACAGGAGCTTTGAGTTTAGGACAAAATGACAGATTGTAATTTGAACATGGATAGAGTAGGTATTCAGGCATTTATCAGATACACATTGTTTTGTGTGTATATCTGAGATTGAAATATGATGGCTTCCTGGAGCAAGTCTTGTTCTAATTTCTTTTGCATTTTTAACATTTGTAGTGGATCTTTTGCTATATCATTTTAGGTTTGTACTTAAATCTAAATATCTTCCTGTATTCAATTTAGATATTTTCAGAAGTCCATGTCTATTTGAGAATAAGAACTGAAAAACATGTATTGATATAGCACCAGATGAAATGAAATGGACGTAACTTTGAGAAGAGTTTTCAGTCTAAGCAGTGTACATGGAGGTACAAGGTTATATAGAGATGGGAGTAAGTGTCTTATGAATGGTATAGCGATGAAAGGTGGTTTCCTAAAAGCTGCTCTTTGGGACTTAAGGGAAACATGCCTCAAGACTCCGTATTCAGACATTTTCATTGGACTCCAGAACACCATCACGTACCGCCTTTTTACCATTTCCTAAATGTTGGCTTCCCTGCCTGTGCCTTCCTGCTTGTAGAGGCGTAGCACTGTGTCTCTTACGTCTGCTCCTGGTGTACTCTTTGCTTGTTTGCTTCCTGTTCTTCAGGTTTGTGTTTTGCTTGCTTAAGCCTCTAACACTTTCACAGAAAGTTAAGAGTATGAGGTAAAGGGAAAATCAGTTTTGACACTTTGTTTGTGAAGGAGGGAGAATTATTTCAGGACTTCATCAGTGTTACCTTGTTGCTGTTGGTGGGCCTTAATCACCACATGAACTTCCACATGAGAGATAGAATCTCTCTGTGCTTTTTTTTCTGGTGCTTAAGCTGATTTCATTCTGGCAGGCTTGACTTATTGCTGGTTTTGTACTATAATGCTGTAGCAACAGGGAGTGTCAAAAGCATATGAAGGGATGCAAACAAGTTATAAAATTAAACTCCAAATCCTAAATCAAAGTGATAGAAGTGTTTTCTGTTCTTTGATTTCCCACCCACCACTTCTTTGCACTTATCCCAGAGATGTTAGACATGAGCTTGAAACTCTTCTGTTTCATGTACTGTTATATATCTAAAATGTTGGAATTTCTTTTAGCTCAATTTCAGCTGGAGCAAACAAGAGCTCGCCATCAACTCCTTCCTTCTATATTGCAGGCCCACTCCCCGATGGATGGGAACAAGCTATGACCCAGGATGGAGAAATTTACTACATAAACCATAAGAACAAGACCACATCTTGGCTAGACCCAAGGCTTGACCCACGCTTTGGTAAAAGTTCATATCGCTTCAGAATTTCTGATTTGCTTCAGTTCACTCAACTTTAATATTTCAGGCATATTTTGAAAACTTCTTCTAGTACAATTTTAATTTGAATTATAGAGACCTTATTTAAATCATTATTTAAAAAATACTAAATGGGTTAGCATAATTCCTTTAGGAGTATATGTCACGAAAGTTTCTAATGGTAGGGGTTAGTATTTTGCTGATCCATACAGTTCCCAGAATCGGTGGCATTCAGAAATTACCTATCTAGAGACAGTTTCAGCCAAGCTCACTCTTTCTTATAAAATTGCAAAACTTTACCATGCAGGAATCTTTAAATTTCCAAACAAGTACTTGTGTTCCTTTGTGCTGTCTTCAAGAAGGCATTGTCAAATAATAATTTATGCTTTATAATTTATGAAGCACATACCAGCTTATAATTCCAGCTTGTCACAGTGATGATCATGACAAAACTTTGTTTTAAACGATACGGAGATAAATGGTAGGTTTTGTTGCTTCTACTTTAATAATCTTCTTATGAGGTAAAGACCATATAATACTGGAAATAGAAATAATAAATTAGGGATCACAAGGTCTAGATGTAAAAATGTAATGAAATAGAATTGATATCTCATTTTTTTATGTTTTTTGATCTATATGAAGTGCAGAGCTGCAAATGTTTCAATAAAACACTGGCACTGATGATTATGAATAGCAATACATATAATATTAAGAGACTCTAAACAAGTCCCTTGGATTGTCCAAGTGATTGTTCTGATGTATTTAAGGTGATATTACAACTTTAGTTTTCGTATAAAGCCATGACTGGTGTATGTAAGCTTTATTAGTTTATTAGTATTAATTTGCCCTTGATTTGTTTTCCCAATAACTCATTATTTTCAACTCCTTTGGATTTTAGTTATTTTTCCAGAGCCATGGAAAAAACAGTAGGGGTAAAAAATAAAAATAAAAAAATAAAAAAAATTGAAGAGATCATTGTGGTTTCCAGGCTTTAGTTTTGGCCTCAATGCAACTAAATGAAAACAGTGTGCAGATCACTGAGTAGGTCAGGCTAAGGGGATACAAAGCCTTTGAAGCTTTACAGGGGTTGACCTAACAACAACTGTGGGGCCCTTTTGGGGGAGGCATTAACTCCATGAATGCCATATAAACACAGAGCTGCAAAACTCACAGTCACTGTTCTGGTTTGTTTTTCTGAAATGGCTGTTAGAAATTTCAGCATTTTTGTTCTGCAGGCTTGAGTGCTTGCTTTAAACATCCGTTTGCTCTTCTGGAGAGCACCAGGTTGTTTATAAACTGCACACCAGTTTGTAGACAGGTTGAACCACTGTGCAACTTGAGCCCAAAGGTGGAGGATGTCTCGAAGGTTGTCAGCTTTGGCAAATGTCCCTGCTGGCTTGAACACCAGCCAGAGCTGGGGACCTGTTTGCGTGTTGTAAGGGGAGTGTGTGGATAATTTGCAACTTCACAATTACTTAATATGTGAATAAGGCTGAAAAGGAAGCAGTCATCTTGAAAATCAGTGTTGCCTTTCGCAGTTAAAAGAGGCAGGTCAAGTATATTTACTTAAGTGATCTTGCAGGGTATGTATTTTTCTTTTCTTTGTATTACTTTATAGTTCCCAGTGATGAGCTCAAATTAAAAAGGTGTGTGGAAAAGGCTTTAATTGACAGAGGTCAGTTAAACGAATCTTGTTTCTCAGAACTGTTTTGTACTCCCTTAAATACTATGGTTTAACTGTTAAGGGCAAAAGCCACTTGTCTTATGCATGCTGAAACTCCATCAGATGTTAGGGCTGTGCAGTTAAACTGACAGAAGTTAGTAATGTCCAAAAGACTGCATGAGGGTTTCTTGCTGCATAGCTTCCCTTTTTGGGCCCACTGCGTATGTGTATCCCAGACAGGCTTGAGTACATGCCAGAGCTCTTTATTTTGTGGTCGGACTTTTAATCTGTTCCAGACCTTTTCAGTCAAAGAGCTCAAGTTTAACTGAAAGGGGCAGGAAAGGGAAAAAAAAAAGCATGTGAGCTCTTCTGATCTGGAGTGATGGCAAATAGAGACAAGCTGCTAGCTGCTGTTGAGCTTGAAGGAGTTTTCCTTGAAATCTCAAATTGTATGTATTGTGTTGTGGTTTAAGTTTTTATCATTTGAGCCAAGAAAATACAAAATTTTATTCATCTTGCTTTCTTACTTGTGACCTCCTTAAGTCACTCCAGTAAAGAAGAAAAGAATTTGTTTGACAGAGCGAGCTTACTGAGCCTTGCATTTATTTATCATGTGGAGATCCTCAATAAATACGTGCTGTGACCCTAAATAGCATATGAATGACTCAGAAGTTTACCTTTCTGTGCTTAATATAGGTTGAAAACCCTGCTGGGTTTTTTCCCCCTTGGGATTATCATTCTCTTTTCTGTCACTGTGTTTTAATATAAGCACTTAGATTTCACTATTTTTTTGACTACTAACACTTTCAGAAGCAATCCTAAGTGAATTCATCTCTGTCATGTTGAAGCTTTTGGTTAGTACAGTCATACTAATGTTGACTGAAGCAGAAGGAGAAATTCATTTCTTCCTTGATAATGCAACTTTCATGAATCTGAAGAACCATTGAAAACAATAAAGCTGTTGAATGGTATGTGCAAACATACTCTTCTGTTCCAGTACTCAGAAGGTTTGAAGAGTCTTTGCCCTTATGCTTTTGAATTCCCAGCTTCTTGGGGGACAGCCCTTATGTCTTTGTATGTTCCTCATTGGATGGAAGCTTTACCTTCATCTTTATTTTCTCCAGTAGGTGTGCATATACCTCTTTTTTCTCCCCTCCTTTTTCTTTTTTCAAAGAAGTAGTGCTGGTAATTTTCCATTAACGTAGCTAGAAAAGAGAGAGGAAGGAGGATCAGTTCGAAGAAATTGTTTTAGGCGGACACACCTACTTACTGACTTAGTAAGGGGAATTTGGGTATTGCATTCATGCTTTTAAACAGGAAATAAAAGGATGTAGTTAATATGGATTCTTTCTTCGAGCAGGCTTTTAACACTGACATATCAGATAAGAGTCCCAGTCCGAATACCCGCTGTGGAGTAGGCTGGATCTAAAACCTTAGTGCTCCAAGTTGAAGATAAGGACTTTGTTCCAAGACAGCTAAAATCTTTGAAGTGGGCTTGAGGTCTTCAGCTATACCACTTAAGCAGCAGTGAAGTCTTGTAGCTCAGATGTTGATCATCCAAGTCCATGTATTTGACTTTAGAGCAGTTTTAGATTAGGAGAATTCACAAACTTTAAAATCTAGAAAAGAACTAAGTATGAGAGAAGGGTCTTCTTGTGCCAAGCACAGTCAATCATAAAAGATGACATGAGATCAAAGGAATGGGGATCCTTAGGCCTATGTCAGCAGGATTCTTGTCTACTGGAGCATCTGGTACAAACATGCTGTCCTGCCTTCTCAATGCCTTTGCAGGCTGCATAGTAAGAGGCTTCAAATTACTTTTATTTATACATTTATTTATTTAGAAGGTTATTTCTTTAAGGTCAGGTCAGGTTGAGTTTGTGTTTTGGACTGGTTTGTCTTTCATTACCTTCTACCATCGTTTATTGGTCATACTTCACAGATCCTACTGATTTTTCTTTTTAAGCCTTCCAGATAAGTTAATAAGTTACCTTGTTAGTAAAAGAACGTGAGGGTAGGAAGGAGGTCAGCTGTGCGTTCTGAGTGGCTGAAGTTGATGAAGTAGAACATATGTTTTTCTATAAAATTAAATTTCCTAGAACCAGTCGAAGTTTGGAATTGTTCAGTTTTATTGCTACAAGTTTCCAAGAACCGGCTTTTGTATCAAATACCATTAATGTGATTTTAAACTGTTATTTAAGTTTGCAGATGATAGGGCTTGTTTCTGAAATGCAACTCTAAAGTAATTTGCCTTTTGAGGAAACTTTCTGCATTCAAAGATGGGTCATAAATTGGGAAGATACCAGAAACTGGCAGTTTATTTCTGCATGTCTAGTGGGTTGGTGTAAGTCTGTGTTCAAACAGTAGTACTCCATTAGGGAAGTCAGACAAGTCTGTCTGCAGGAATTAGAGTAAAACAAGATACTGTTTCAATTTTCTTGTTACTTTATTCCAGACTTCAGTTTTATAGGCATGGTACTGGTGATCATACCAGTGCTACACATGCCCAGTCCTTTTCCTTCTGTTCTTTTAAGTGTCAGAGCTGCCATATGGGGAAGATGTGACCTCAGATTGAAATCATTGCCACAACTTTATTTTTATCACTCCTATTTAAAGATTACATTAATGGTTTTTTTTTAAGTTCTGTATGAATTCTGGATGAGGGGGAAGGCAAGGGAAGACAGTGTTTAATATCATTATGCAAAGGCCTGTAGGGGCTCTGTGTACAGTAGCTGCTTGTTATACACGAGTAAGAAAAGGAACAAAAGTGATAAGAATTGGGAGTATAGAGAATGCACATCAGAATTTTCTGCTTCCTTTTGTTGTGGTGCAAGAACCTTTGAAACAATGAAAAGACCTTGTGCAGAAATACTGAAGTAAAATGCATCTGTAGATTTCATTGAAACATGTTTTTATCATTTCCATTAATAAAACCCCATAAAAATAAACCACACACCCGATCTGAAATGTGCTTAATATTCAGAGCATCTGCTAATTTTCAAATATCAGAAATTAAATGGAAATATTCCATACTGTTGCTTTCTCATCCTTTACCTGACTAGCATTTTAATATGTGTATCTTAAAGTTAGTTTGTAGGATTCTTGCCAGAGGTATATGTGTGGGCAAGACAGAACTAGAACCCTAGATTGGAAGCATTTTTTTCTATGTCTGGTCACAGTGGCATTCCAGGTTTTTTAAGTTCCAGATCTGCAGAAATGTAAAAAAGCAGAGCATGAGTCAGATTTGATTTTGATCTGCAAGTGCAATGGCATATTCTTTTTTACATGCTCTCTAAAAAAAATAGTGGATTCGACTCATCTGAAAGGTATAATGGTATTAGATTTTTCACTTCCGTCTCTTCCAGAAGAACAGTTTCAGGAGATTGCTTAGGATGGGGAAAAGGTTTCTGTGTATTGGTGTGTGTGTCAGGGAGTGTGGTCAAATGGAGCAGCAGCAGCTTTCAGTGAACCAGTGACTTGTGTCAAAGTGAGCTGCTTGTGAATCTGCAGAGGTGGATGAAATTTCACTGGTAAGCATCCCTTTGTAATAGGGAGTGCTGCCATTACGGTAGCAACAATAAAAGTTTATTAGTTGTTCAGCAGAAAGTGAAATCTTGTTTCTTCAAAAGCAGGATGTGTTTAGGTATCTCCACTGAAGGAAGTTCACAGAAGAAATTGTTAAATCTGTCCACAAGTATTGTGTAAGGTTGTAGTTACCTACTTTGTGTAGATTTATATACTATTGAAAAGGAAAAAAAGGGACCCCTCACTTTTTAGGGATTTGTCAGGGCAGTACGTTTATGTAAGTTTATACGTGTTTGGGGTTTTGTTTTGTTTTTAGACTAATTTAATCCTGTTTGAGAAAGGAGATTTGTTGGTAATGGTGTCTTTATGCCAGTAAAGATAATGCATACCTTCAGTGCTGGGCTAGAACAACTGACCATGAAAGAAAGCTGCCCTCTTAACAGGGGGGCATTTTTCCACAGTATCTTTTTAATGCTGCAGTTTGCACGTCTCTATTAATGAGCGTATACTACATTAAAAATTGAAGGTGGATCGTTTTGAACACATCATTCATTATCTGTAATCTAAATATATGCATACACACACAATAATTATATACTCTCTATCTAATCATATATAATCTAAAATTCAAAGAAGAGTCAGCTTTTTTCCTTCTTGAATTCAGTCATGTTGAAACACGATTTGTTTCTTATATACAGAGAACAGTTTTGCTTGGGTTTTTGACAGCAAACTTGATTTTTTTTTTTTTTTAAATCAGAGTATTTTTTACTGGATTTCGTAACTTCTGCAGTTTGGACATGTTTCTGTAATTAATAGGTGGTATTTTCATTAGATATATCTTGCTTTAACTAGGAGTCCAGCTCAGAAGTGTGGGAATATTTATTTTTACCTAATACGCTAGGATTTGTTTGTACACTTAAGACAGCAAAATGATCTGGAGAAGATCATTCAGGCTTCCCCCTTACTGTAAACTCCAGGATTCTCAGATTAACTGTAGACTGAAAACAATAGAATATTTTATTGTGTTAATTTTAGGTTGCTTTGTAACAGCAGCATTATGAAACTGAAACTGGAATTTCCTTAAAGTAATATAGCAATGTGCGATAAAGAGTGCAGTCCAGAAACATGACTTGTATCCTGATTAAACAACAAATTGTTGTACCAAGTCTCTCTAAAAAAAGCCACTTGGAACAAGTTTTTATTACTTCCGAGACTCATTCTTTCAAATCCTGCTGGTAATTTCTTTTTTTCCTCACAGCTCTTTTCAATTTAATCAAAGAGGATTTTTGCCTTTGTTGCAGTGCTGCAAACTAGCACCATTCATAAACCTGGCCATAGCCAAAAAATGATGGACAAAAAAGCTGTCTGGTTTCCAAATGAGGTTGAAGGGGACAAGTGCTCTCTTTCAGTTCCTTCAATGGAAACACTGATTCTTATTATTAAGAACAGTTAGTTATAGTATGCTCAAACCCTGAGCTTTGTTGTTGTTTGAATAAATAATCTCTTTAAATTTGCAGATTAAGATTAGGTTTAGTTTTGAAGGATGAAATGATAAATACAAAAGAAAACTCATCAAACATTCAGCTGTGTCTGTTAATTATTATGGGTGCTCTACAGCAGTCTTTGGAAATTCTGCATAGGAGAAAGGTGCTGAGGTGCTGTTACTGCAAACTGTCTGTGCCATGGGATGTGTGATTTTAATTGGCATAGGATCTTGGGAGAGAATTAGCCTTTTATGTTTTGAGTTGTTAACAATCTGCTGGCCTTTTCTCTCCAACTCTGATGACTGGTAATTGTTTCCCACTTTTGATTTGGTTTTGGTCCCCCTCTCCCCGCCTCCATTAAGGATGTAGACAGCAGTCTAAACTTGTTTCAGTAACTGTCAAATATTATCTGCTACAGTACAGAATGGGCATTTTGCTGTTGAGTTTGGGCAATAGAACTTTTAACGTGTAACATTTGAAGACCACTAGTTCTCTGTTCTGACAGCATATTGCAGCTATTACAATTGGCTGTATTCTGCAGATAGGGAAGCTAAGCCATATTCTAGGACAGCAAGATCTTTATTGTCTTAAGTTGCCCATGGTTTTTAACTTGTCTGCCCCTCCTCCTCCCTCAAATCCCCCTCTTCCAGAAACAAAGACTTGTTTGTTCCTTCTCTGCCTGTGAGGTCTTTGCAGACTCTGCTGTGTGGGTGCAGAGCCCCTTATTTAAATGTTTCCCATAGCCATGGAAGGTAAGGAAACAGGATGCATTAGAAAACTATTAAGTCCTAACTAATAGATAAATGAAGCCCTTTGCCTTTGAATTCAAATTTCTTAAAAAGAGCTGTGCGTGTAAGGATCCTCACAAACCCATAAGGTTTGGAAAAATAAAATGCTCTTATCTGAGATGATGTTGATAAATGTATTCTTTAGAGTGCAGATTTCTACAGTTGTGTCCTCAGCAAGAAATGAAGAGTTGTGAATTGAAAAAACACCTGAACAATAAAACAACCCAAAACCAAAACAAACAAAAACCTAAGCCCAACAGTAATAAAAACTTCAACCCCTCTGTTTTTTTCCTGTCACTGGAAATGAAGTGTGTCTTCCCTATTTTCTTTAAATATTGTGTTGGAAACTATAGAGAATTACATTCTTCTTCCCCGTTTGCCTTGATGATACTTGTGTAATCAGCCAAGATGGCTGAAAATCATTCAAGTGTTATTAGCGGTGATAGTTTTTTTCCCCTGACCCTTCAGTTGGATGTGTTGTTAAGTCAATAAAATTCAGTTAGCAGTATCTTTTTTAAATGTCCAACCTTTTAAGTTTAATTTCACAGTAAATAATAGTTCCATTGTGTGAAAAACATCTCCCTGGTCTGTTCTAAGGACAGATTAAAATCTTGTCAATTTGAAGTCTTTTGCAGTTGCATTCTTGAAATAATAAAATGCTCAGAAAAATCCTTTTAATGGGTACCTGAATGAGGTCTAGAAACTATTTTTACGTTCAGTTTCTGAAGAGTTACAAAACTATAGAATAATTTTCCCAAAATATTTATCGATGAATATTAAATACACATTGAAGTATCAGTATCTTATTATGGTATTTGTGGTTTAGATATATTTTTAGTTTAGAAACATTACTTTGAAAATGCACATTAGGAGACATTTCAGGGATCTAGGATGAGGGAATACAATGAAAAACATCAGTCAAACATGATTTGTTTCTTACAGTTTTAATTGCAGTGTCAGTAGATGAGAAGAATGAAGCAAACCATGATCGGAGAGAATCAGAATAATACAAGCAGCTGTCAGAAAGATAAGAATACATAAAATACTAAGAATTTGGCATGAGAAGGAAGTTAGTTCCAGAGTAATACTTGTATGGTACATGCAGGAAAACCAAATTCCTAACATGTTGAAGGGATGTTAGGGATCCTGCATTTAAGTGTTTAAGGTTAGAAACTGTTAAATTTTTATGAGATTATCTGTAGCATGACTTGGCTGTGAACCGCATGAGGCAGAGGCTCCGAAACCATGATTATGTAAGTTGGAGACGAGTCCATAAAGGTGGCCTTTTTAAGGAAAAGAAAATTGACATTCTTCAGCTTTGGGTACTTAAATTTTACAAGCTAGGTAGTTTACTTTTAGCTTAGATATGCTTCTTTCAGGTGATTGTAATTTTCTAACCTTTTTCCCTCTTTACTTTCTACTGTAATTGACTTTCTATCTTGTTTAATAGCAGGGTTTGAATCCTGGAACTTCTGAAATGTAGCACAGACTTCTGCTTGAGTTGCAGAATTAGCTAACAGCAAGAGAAGGCTGTTTTCTGTTGTCTCATACTAGCCCTTTCCTTGTCTGCGTTTGAAGTGAAACAGGGTTACACTATGAAAACCAAAACGCATGGTCCTTGTTCGAGACTTGATACATTTCTTGGTAAAAGAGAGAAAGGAGGAGATGCTCCCTACTCCAGTGGTGTCCAGCTTGTCTAAAGCTGCTAGGTGGGCTTTCTAGCTTCAACTTCAGCCTAATTTGGTAAATGTAGCTATTCCTGTTCCTGTCAGTCTTTCAGTAGGGATTGCCCAGTGGAGGGCAAGTGGAGCTTGTAATGAATAGTTCACTGCTCAGATCCTTGCAGGACAGCTGTTGGTACGTTGAAACTTACGCAGTTTCTGGTGTCCTGGGGCATGTGAACCTTCTGTGTCTGTTCGGCAGAGCAGCAACCTGTCCTGCTGCTGGCCTAGGTAACACAGCTCATGTCACAAATCTGATTGATTGGCTCAATCTGGTCACCTCTTCCTGAAGTTCAGTTTTGATGGTGAAGTGGTACTGGATGGCTTTTAAGATCGACTGTTTGATTTTAAGCTTTCATCCACAGTGGTGTTATCTTCCCTCTATTCCCTGTCACCCACCTCCCCCCTGCCCGTCCCCGTCCCCCCACCCCGTCCCCACTGGGACAGGATAGGACTTGCAGCTTGGAGTTGAACATCTAATGCTTCATATTCACATCCACTACTTGGTACTGAGATTCAGTTTCTATTCCTACTTTACCTGTGCACTCTACCTGTAGAAAGTTTTATCATGATCGTATGTATGAAGCTGTCTTGCAAGTAACTACACAAGACTATTTCAAATTGCTTCAAGCTATTTGACATTTGATTTAATTTTGATTTGACTCGTGAAAATGTGACCTGTCTCTCCAATAGAGTGTTGATTCTGTGCTGGACCTTGAAAAGGAGGGCTAGAGAGACAACTAACTTTTTTTTACTTTTCTGTTCTCACCCCAGTGAGCATATGGCATTTCTTCTTTGTATGCTACCTCTCAATGGAAGGATGAGCAGTGGAAGGAGGAAAAAGGAGCAAGCCTGTGAAGCAGCAGCCAGTTTTACTGTTATTTTGAGATAAATATCTTTAGGCTTTTGTGGAACAGAAGAAAAACACTATTGTAAATTAAGTTAAACACTCATAAGACAGGGGAGACAGAAGGGCTTTTCAGAGAAAAAATGATACTGATTCTTTATGAGAACTCTCCTTTATTCTGGTAGTTAGAAGTGTTAATGTTCCAGGAATCTTCTCTGTATGATGAAAACATTGATTGAGACCGACACAACAGATGGCTTTCTTTGCACCGAATCAGCCTGTCATCCTAAAAGAAGCTCATTCCCTGTTTTTCCTAGTTCCCATAAACAATAATCCTCATTCCCAGGGAAAGAAAAAAAAATAAAAAAAATCCATACCACTCTGCCATCACTGCTTCAACAAATGCATTCTGCAGCATACTGTGAATGTTAACAGATTCAGGCTGTTCTCAACAACAGGATAGAGAGCTAATTCCAAAACTGAATGCCCCTGAAAACAGTGCCCTGGTAATACAACCTTTCCTAGGCCTCTGTTTCCTAGCCCTCAGACTTTCCTAGCCCTCTGTTTCACTATGGGAACTCCAGTGCCTCTGTTGAATTTAAACATACAGGTTTTGAGTGGGGAAAAAATCAAGGGCTGTCAAGTAGATGCATCCCAGTCATGCATTATTTTATAAAATAAAACTGTCTTATGTCTTGCTCTTCTGGGGGAAGGGAAGATGAGTTCTTATTGTGCATTAGGCATACAAGATGACAATTTTTCTTCTCGGCACCCCAGAAAAGACGCATCATTTACTTCTGTGGGGTAAACGAAAATGAAGCATCAGCAAAATATTTCCTGTATTGATGGCGGTATTTTGGCTGTGTAATTCATCTGTTTCTGATGATAAAGCTGTTTCTGTACCAGATCTAATTTTGCATGACAGGATGCCCTCAATGGAGCCCGTAACACTCAAAAGTTGATGCGACAAGGATGTGAATGATTGCTGCATGACCTTGGGGTGACATGGTCTAGTGTTTGGGCAACATGATCTAGTGGAAGTTGTCCTTGCCAGTGGCAGGGGGCGTGGAACTAGATAATCTTAAGGTCCTCTCCATCCCTGTTCTATGATTCTATGTCTTGCACCACATTGAGAAGAATGGTAGATTTTAGTTAAGTGTAGTTTGATATAAGTGAGATGTTTTGTCATTCTGCGTGTTCTCAAGTTTAATGATTCTGAGATTTCACATGAATAAGAAGAGTGGTTTTTGTGTTATTTGTGTCTAAATTGAGAATAGTTTTATTAGGAAGAAGATAGATCCTTCTCATTCAACTTGAAATATTTTACTGCTACTTTGAATTTTTCACCAACTTACACATTTGACTGTTTTCAGAAGCTTTTGGAGCAAGTGTGTACTCTTAAGCATGAGACTCTTACATTGATTTTACAGGAATAACACATGAGCAAACATCTCATATTCTGAACATCAACATAGCTGCATGTTTTGTACTGTCATGGCTTGTAATTTTTAAAGTTTTGAATCTGTGCCTTCTAAGGATAATACTTTGCTTACATGTCTTTGTATTTCATTTTTAAATGTTTATTGTTTTGGTTCCTTAGCCATGAACCAGCGAATCAGCCAAAGTGCTCCAGTGAAACAGCCACCTCCTCTGGCCCCTCAGAGTCCTCAGGGTGGTGTGATGGGTGGGAGTAGCTCCAACCAGCAACAACAGATGAGACTTCAGCAGCTACAGATGGAGAAGGAAAGGCTGAGACTGAAGCATCAAGAACTGCTTCGGCAGGTGAGGCCACAGGTTAGACACCTACTTCCACTATTTCTTTTGTATGTTATGTTTTGTTTTCTCTTAAGTTGTTTCAATAAGTCCTGAATACCAATGACTATACAAAAACCTTTGAGATCTAAAAAGGTCTGAATTTATTCTGTTGCTGGTATCAGCTTGGTAGCGGAAGCATCTGACTTAGCAGACTGAAGGATTTTGCTTTCCTCCCTCATTGCTCTAACAAAACTCTCCAAGAACAGGCTTCTTTACTGTTAGGATGACATCATGGACTGTTGATCTCATTGGATATTCCTCGTGAGATTGTATTTCCTGTTCATTGAGTTCTGAGTCATGCAAAAAAAAAAGAAGTTGGTTCCCACAGCTGCTTTAGTTCTCCCTAAGTGGAGGAAAGTCTTTCACTTTTAGAACCTGTCAGTCTGTAAGATTTCAAAGTGCTTTTACAGTTTACGCAAGATGCATTGAGAAGACACCTTGTTGATAAAATCTTACCTGTTAAACAGTGGAGTGGATCATGAAGCGAGTGAATTACTTGTGCTGCATTTTGAACCTGTGGTTTTCTTATGCTGAAGAATTCCAAACTTGATAATGAGCCTTTCAGCTATTCCTTTCAGTATTTTTCTACTGTATGAATATAGCTGCAGAAAATGTTAAAATGTAGGACTGGACACTGGACTCTCTGGATTTTGGATTCGGGCATGACTTTAAGCCTTCTGCTTCAATTTTCCCATCTGAATGTTTAAGAGTTAATGTCATCCATGCTAGATACTTAGGATATACTTTGGGGTTTTTGATGCTGGTAGACAAAGCACTAATTTTTCTTTGAAGAAAACCTTAAGTCTTACCCTCTTCCCTTTTCACTTTGGGTGATGGGCCTTCTTTCAGGAGAGGATGATCTTAATGTCTTCAAAGACAGCTTTTCTCATTCTTCATCACCTGCAGTATTCTGTCCTGAAATCTGACTCCCATTATCCACTTTATAGTCAAGTTCTGTTTTGTAGGAATCTTCAGCATCTCTTGGTGTAAGATGGGTCATCTTTACAGCCATTAACTTTTTATAGTAAGAATACATTGCAAAGGTGGCATCAGGACTTTCTGCTTAAGCATCTGGGCTTCTGCTGTTCCTGCTTTGCAACTAATCCACCAACAGACATTCTACCCTGTGCTAGCATGCTTCTAGGTAGGCCTTCTAATTGTCTTCTTGCCTCAGTTGTCGTTGAGAGCCTGACTAACTTGGGACCAGGTGACAGCCAGTTCCCTTCATGTTGCTCTCCCTGCTCAGTAAATCTCTGAGTTCTGTTTCAATGTGTTGTGATTTTCATAGTTTCTTGACTCCCTCATTCTGTCTCATCTGGCCTGTTTGGGGGCTTGATACTACAAGATGGTGTTTATAAAGACAGCCTGCGTAGGCAAACCATGCAGCTAAAGTAATTTTTATCCATCTTATTTTTACTCTTAGGCATTGCGGAATATCAATCCCAGCACAGCAAATTCTCCAAAACATCAGGTAGGCTCTTAACTGATGTTTCAGCATAATTAGAAAAATTGAAGCATTAAATCAGGCTAGCAGGGTAACTTTTTGCTACATGAAGGCATTCTAAAAGAGGCAAATGAACAAAAAACCCTAATAGCTCTGCTGTACACATTTTTGGACCATTCCTGGCCATGACCCTAACGTAGTTTTGAAGAGTGCTGCACTACCACAACTTTATATCAATACTTAAAAGCAAATGAGGAATTCATTGCACATTTTTCTGCATTGAAAACAACCTTCTTGTTTAGCATTCTTGAGGATACTGCTGGTTCGAGTCCTGATGTCATCAAGATGCGTATTTAAAGCAAACCTCCCATTATATCTGAGGTAGTAGTTTGTGACTTTTAAGTACTGTTCATATGAATGTTCTTATCAGTTCATTTAAACAGGTATGATCTTGAAGATGGATAGCTGTAAGCAGTTGATTAAAAGTCACTTGAAATATTTATGATTTTTAAGTGTTCACAGTGTAGCAAAATTATTTAAGAGATTACATTAGGAAAATAGTTGCTATGGGGATGTAATTTGTAATTATTCCTGCATAGATCTATTTTCTGTGTAGAAAATGATAGTTCTCAGAAGTGTCCCAAGCTCAGAGCAAAAGAAAACTGGTCAGAATGTGAAGGATAATAAAGTTTAATGTAGACATTGTTTAGGCTTTTAAGAAGTTGAATATGGAATGAATCTCTGAAAGTGGATTTATGGATATATTGAGAGCTTCTTGCTTGCTATTGCTAACATTCCTAATCTGCTGGTTCTTAGGACAATATTTATATTGGCTCCTACTTTAAATTGTTTTTCTAAGAAAAACACTCTACACACTAGGCAAGAAAAACAGAATAAAAGAAAGTATCCTGTGTTTGGAAGTTGTGAGTACTGGTATACTATTGCATTCTTAAGAGTACTGCAAAATTTGTACATTAGTAGTTCTCTTGAGATCGTCATCTTCGGAATAGGAACCTCAGACCTTAGAAACAGTACTTTCCTGTTTGGTAATATCAGTGCAGCTCTAAAATGGAAGCATTTTAATTGAGACATAATAATTTGATTCACTTACAGACAATTGACCACGTAATGGTCTTACCAATCAATACTAGGTCCTATTACGGAGGAGAAAAAAATTCCTTAGAAATTGTTGGTATATAAGGGAATAAACAGAGAAGCACATTCCTCCGTGGCAGTTGGAAACACCTACTATTCTACCATAATTAGGTCAGACGGGACACTTACTGAGCATCAAAAGGGTATTCTGTGTTTTCTTGTATGCCTGAAGCCATGTCATACAGCTGTTTGCTTTTCCACAGTAACTCATTCCCATTGCCGACTCAGAAATATGCAGCTGATTGAGAACTTTGGGATCAGTTTCATACTTAGTAAAAGCAGAACTTCTTGAAATTTTGGCTTAAAATACTAAAAAAGCTGCAAAAACTCAAAGGGACCTTGTTAGTAATTCAGTTAATGTATGTATAGTAGTTGCTCTACTTTCTTTGTGATGGGAACTGATGAAAGATCTATGCAAAAATTAGGATTACAGTTACATATAAACAAGCTGCACACCAGGCTTACCTGTATACTCACCTGCCTGGGATCAGTTTTATGAGTCAAGCTGCATTTGAGTGATCTGGTGGATAGAAAAGTAGGCAGTTGTGTCAAAATCTCTGTAATGCTACATTATTTGTATTGTATCATCTACATGTATTTTTTGTGTTTTCATGCATCACTTCAATCATGTAATGAGCAGCCACAGGTGAAACTGATTCTGGAAATTGTCCTCTAAATGCTTCTTGAGGCCTTGTACTAGGCAAATATCATCTGTCTTCATCAGTGATGCCATTAGTGAAGTCCCACTCTGCACATCCTATAAGGTCATATCCAACCTTGTAAATCTGTGAAAAATCTCTGGAAAGAACTAGCTTTTCTTTGATCAACTTCATCTGTTTTGGCAGATCATTTCTTTCCTTTTCGGAAAAAAAAAGAGTTTATAGAGAAATTATCTGCTTTTGTGATGACAAAGTTGCACTTGGGGGGGAATGGTAACTTCTCTTGCTAAATCTTAGATGTTTTCTCAAGGGATACTGAAAATAAAGTTTACATATCTTCAGTGCTCTTAATTCTGGGAAGACTAAGTCTATTTCAGAGGTGTTCTGTTTCTAAAGAAATGTTATGATACCAGCATTCTTGAAGCTTGGCTCTAATGAAGTGTCTCTTTTATTTGAAATAAAAAACCTGAGAAATGTTTCTTAACTTTCAGTCCAATCTCTGAGCTTGTGAAGGTCCTTCAGTCCGACATCCTGCATCCAGACCAACCTCCTCTTCCTTTTGCCTATGCAAGCTGGATGCAGTGCCATCATTGTATTGATATCTTTGGCAAGTTTTTCTTGGGTACTGAACTGTACCCTTGCCAGTTTTTATCTGTCTGCCATGATACTGTAGTATCCCATAGTGACAATAACACTCCAGGTGTTATGTGTGGAGGCCTTAGCACTTAAATACGTTCTGGAAAGATTAAACAATTGCTCAGCTTCTTCTTTTGTTGCAAGTATTTATCTTGTTTAAATGAGGATGTATTTTACTATGTTTCTAAAAATGGCCAAGTCAAAGGTATTTGAAGCAAAAATTATAACTCACATATTTACTGTATATAAACAGGAGCTATTGGTACATCCAGGGGCGTACATCTGTCCAGTTACTTATGCTCATCATCATCACTTACTTATGAACATCTTAAAGATGCCTTCCTCTCTTAGTTAAGGGATTGAGTGACTTGACTGTTTTTCCATCCCCACAAGCTCTCCTTCCATTTTCCTGCAGTTGGCATCCAGTTGTCAACAGTGTCTCACCTAAAGCAGATGTCAGTCAACTTTTGTATAAACCATAATATTGGCTAGATGTTAGGTAACAGATTTCTTGCCTTCCAGTATACAATGGCTGAGATAAGAGGCAAATAATGCTGAGGTACTGATGGCATTATTCTTGGATGTTGCGTGCAGACTACTTTCTTGTGATGAGATTGAAAGATGACTTGTCTGCCACTAATATTAGGGTACTTGTTAATAAGATCAGCATATTACACAGCTGTTTATGATAAGTTCCTCTGTATATGCTTGCTCATTCCTTATGTACTGCTTGTTTCTAGCATTGAATGAAGATACCTGTCTGAGAACTAGATACAGCCCAGCTTCCTTGCTTCTCTGCTCAGCTGTGCTTTTCAACTACTTTTTTGTTACCTCTGTGCTGCTTTCATTGTAGTTCTGCATACCTGGAATGTGCTGTCTGTTCATTGTCTTCATTCTTTTGTCCTTTATATTTTATGAACTACCTCTCATATTCTCTGTCCTATTGCCCCAGACTTATTGCTTATCAACTTTTGAGTGACATTCTGGAAATTCCCCTACTCAGTGAAGAATCTGCAAAGAATCTGTTCCAGGAAAGTATTAATTTCTTAGGACACTATTAATATTTTTCAGTAAAAGATTTTTTTTGAAGTCACTTTGCATATATACCAATACAAAGCAGTGTTGGTGTCAGGTGTGGGCCATTTTCTAGGAAGTAAGGAAGGCATCGTTAAAAACAAGTACAGTCTTGAATTCTGTACTCTTGAACTTCCATGATGTTAGAGAAGGTGGAAGTTTCACTGAGGACTTGGTTTGGGGGTGTTTTATTTTGTTTTGGGGTTGGGTTTTTTTTATCATGTAATGTCTTTCAACAATAAGATATACTTGTGTTCAAATCTTAGTGGAAATGGTGGGCAAGAGTTATTTTTGATTCTTAGCGAATACCAAACAGTGTTATAACTTGAATCTCCCTTATCCCTCTGTTATCTGAAGCTGACCTAGATTAACAAGGTAAATGATTTGTTTTGATTTCATTGATGTGTTCTTGTTGGGGGGCATTTGAGATTGGGGTTTGGTTGGGGTTTTTTCAATGGGCAGTTTTGTTGTGGGCTTGGGTTTTGTTTTTTCTTTTATGGAGATAAGGCACTGAAGCCAGCCATTTGGTCTTTGAACATGGCTTTTTTGACCAGTGAAGACATAGCCACTGGTATACAGAAACATTTTTGAAAATTATATTTACAAGAGGCAAGAAGAAAATAACGAGTCAGTTGCAGGAAATTCACAGCTATTTTATGTCCCATGCTTTTAATTTGCCTTATTGCTTGGTATTTGATAGAGAAAATAAGTCTTACTTTGAAGAGGTCCATTATGTGGGAAGATTTGAGGAGGATTAGCTAAGACACAGTGAGGACTCTTTCCAGTAAAGTTTGTTTCCCATTTAAAATTTTTGCTTCCAATTGAACTTTTTTAAACCAATGGTCACAAATAATAACTGAAACTTCTTAATTTAGTGGAAGTAAATGTTGTGTCCCCCTTGTGTTTTATTCACTTGATAGCTTTTTTTTACTAGTATTAACTTTTTCTTTGTACCTTGTGGTTGAAGTTTCTATTAGATTTTTGTTTTGGACAGTGAACAGAAATTGTTACTGATTTCTTACTCTCTAAAATCAGTAACAGAATATCATGGAGAACTGTCACACAGGTAAAGGACCTGAGCAGCATGTATGGTACCATCAGTAACTGGAGGCTTGCCAGACTTGTCAAGGAGGCTTTAAACTAGATGTGTTGGGGGAGGGGGGCATCATTCCATCCCAACACTCTCAGTCAGTTGCCAGCACCTATAATAAATGCTGGGAGCAATGCAGAGATATTCCGGCTGCTCCAGCCAATGAGCCGGCTTCATTTGGAGCTCGGCTCAGATGCCTCTATACAAACGCCTATAGCATGGGGAACAAACAAGAGGAATTAGAGATGTGTGCATGTCTATGGGGGTATGATACAATAGGCATCACAGAAACAGGGTGGGATCGCTCCTATGACTGGAGTGTTGGAATGGAAGGTTACAGACTCTTTAGAAAAACCGGCCTGGCAGGCGCGGAGGGAGAGTTGCCCTTTATGTTAGGGATAGGCTGGAGAGAATGGAACTCTTGACTGGGGACTGGTGAGCAGTTAACAGAGAGCTTGTGGGTCAGGGTTAAAAGGAAAACAGCGATGGGAGACATTACTGTGGGGATATGTTACAGACCGCCTGATCAAGAGGAATCTGTGGATGAAGCATTCTATAGGCAGATAGGAAAAGCCTCATGCTCACAGGCCCTCATTCTCATGGGTGACTTCAACCACCCTGACATCTGTTGGAATGACGGTACGGCCTGGCACAAGCAATCCAGGAGGCTCCTCGATTGTGTGGAGGACGACTTCCTTCTGCAAGTAATAGAGGAGCTGACAAGGAGAGGTGCCATGCTTGACCTCGTGCTCACCAACAGGGAAGGGCTCGTTGGAAATGTGGCACTGCAGGGCAGCCTTGGATGCAGCAACTACGAGATGGTTGAATTTGAGATCTTTAGAACAGTGAGAAGAACGTGCAGGAAGCTCACTGCCTTAGACTTCAAAAGAGCAGACTTTGGTGTTTTCAGGAACCTGCTTAGTAAGGTTCCATGGGATACAACCCTAGAGGGCAGGGGGGCTCAAGACTCTTGGTTGGTCTTCAAGGATCACCTGCTATAAGCTCAGGAGTGTTGCATCCCAACCAGAAGGAAGTACAGCAGGAGGGCCAGGAGACCTCCTTGGATGGATAAGGAGCTCCTGAGGAAAATTCAAATGAAAAAAGTTTTATAGAAAGTGGAAGCAAGGACAGGCGGCCTGGGAAGAGTACAGGGTTGTTGTCCGGGAAGCTAGGGACCAGGTTAGGAAAGCTAAGGCCCAGTTCGAATCAAACTTGGCTAGGGATATTAAGGATAACAGGAAGGGATTCTACAGGTACATAGCAAATAAAAAACAGATTAGGGAGAACGTAGGCCCCCTCAGGAAGCTCTCAGGTGAACTAGCTACACAGGATTTGGAGAAGGCTGAGGTTCTGAATGACTTCTTTGCCTCGGTCTTCTCTAGCAAAGGCTCTGACCGCACTGCCCAAGTCTTGGAAGGCAGACACAGGGACTGTGAGAATGGAGACCTTGGGCCCACTGTAGGAGAGGAATTGGTTCGAGACCATCTTAAAAATCTGAACATGCACAAGTCCATGGGTCCTGATGAAATCCATCCACGGGTCCTGAAGGAGCTGGCAAATGAAGTTGCTAAGCCGCTGGCCATCATACTTGAAAAATCATGGCAGTCAGGTGAAGTTCCTGATGACTGGAAAAAGGGAAATATAACCCCCATTTTCAAGAAGGGGAAAATGGATGACCCAGGCAATTACAGACCAGTCAGTCTCACCTCTGTGCCTGGCAAAATCTTGGAGCAGATTCTCCTGGAAGGCATGCTAAGGCACATGAAAAACAACAAGGTGCTTGGTGACAGCCAGCATGGCTTCACTAAGGGGAAATCCTGCCTGACCAGTTTGGTGTCCTTCTATGATGGGGCTACAGAACTGATGGACAGCGATAGAGCAGTTGATGTCATCTACCTGGATTTGTGTAAAGCGTTCAACACTGTCCCACACGACATTCTTGTCTCTAAATTGGAGAGACATCAATTTGATGAATGGACCACTCGATGGATAAAGAACTGGCTGGAGGGCCACACACAAAGAGTTGTGGTCAATGGCTCAATGTCCAGGTGGAGATCAGTGACGAGTGGTGTCGCTCAGGGATTGGTGTTGGGACCGGTCTTGTTCAACATCTTCGTCGCTGACATGGGCAGTGGGATTGAGTGCGCCCTCAGCAAGTTTGCCGATGACACCAAGCTGTGTGGTTCGGTTGATACGCTGGAGGGAAGGAATGCCATCCAGAGGGACCTTGACACGCTTGTGAGGTGGGCTGATGCCAGCCTCCTGAAGTTTAACCATGCTAAGTGCAAGGTCCTACCCCTGGGTTGGAGCAATCCCAGACACAGCTACAGGCTGGGCAGAGAAGAGATTCAGAGCAGCCCTGTGGAGAAGGACTTGGGGGTGCTGGTCAATGAGGAAATGAACATGAGCCAGCAGTGTGCGCTTGCAGCCCAGGAAGTCAACCGTATCCTGGGCTGCATCAAAAGGAGTGTGACCAGCAGATCAAAGGAGTCGATCCTGCCCCTTTATTCTACTCTCGTGAGACCTCCTTGGAGTATTGTGTGCAGTTCTGGTGTCCTCAACATAAAAAGGACATGGATCTGTTGGAATGCATCCAGCGGAGGGCCACGAGAATGATGAGGGGACTGGAGCACCTCCCATATGAAGATCGGCTGAGAAAGTTGGGATTGTTCAGCCTGGAGAAGGCTGTGTGGAGTCCTCATAGCAGCCTTCCAGTATCTGAAGGCGGCCTGTAGGGATGGTGGGGATGGACTCTTCATTAGGGACTGTAGTGGTAGGACAAGGGGTAATGGGTTAAAACTTAAACAGGAGAAGTTTAGTTTGGATATAAGGAGGAAATTCTTTCCTGTTAGGGTAGTGAGGCACTGGAATAGGTTCCCCAGGGACGTTGTGAATGCTTCATCCCTGGCAGTGTTCAAGGCCAGGTTGGACAAGGCCTTGGGTGATATGGTTTAGAGCAAGGTGTCGCTGCCCATGGCAGGAGGGTTGGAACTTGATGATCTTAAGGTCGTTTTCCAACCCTAACTATTCTAAGTAACTTGAAGGTTCCAAGTAGGCAAAAATCAAGTTTGTATGCATTTATCTCAGTTTTCATTTAACTGTTGATATGTTACTGTTAGCAGGTATATTTTACTTCATTAGGTAGTGAGACATTGTTATTCACTGCACTACTTTCCAAAAATCTTGGTAATTAATGAACTGACTTTTTCAGTCTGTGGCAGTAAGTTCATCGTGTAATAAAAACCTTAGCATGTTGTCTATACATACACATCTGTTTCTAGGAAAGCACTTGTATTTTAGGTAGCTAAGATCAGTACAGTTAATGTCAAGTACTTATCACTCTGCAGTGGTTGCACAGAGCTTTGTCAGAGTACCATGAGGCTTGCACATAAGGCAGCACACCTATGCGGTGCCATGACTTTAGAAATTAATTCAGAGTAAGACATAACCAGCTGTCTAGAGCCATCCTAAACCAGGGTGAAGATTGCAGGTGGGGATTTGTGTGGTGTTTTTTAAGCAAAATATTTACTTCTTAACCTACTGACTCAGGTCTGGTAGACATGCTCTGGCAAAAGAGACTGCAGCAGTTTAAGCCATTAAACTCAGCTGTCTGCTAGAGATTGCCTTAATAATAAGGCAGCAGAACAGGATGTGTCTAATGTATTTTCGTAATCTCTTAGTTGAAGTGTTGGTGTAGCTACACTGCAGGATAGATCAGACACCTGATCTGACCATTCTTCAGCTAGGTCTGTTGTCTGACTTAAGCGTATGGCCGTACAAATTCTAGTTCCAGCTGAAGCTGGGGGAAGAATATGCAGTCAAAGGTCACCTGTAACTATCAGTAAAAGCCACTTTGGAATTGCCCCTGGATTGTGAGCACAATGATTAAGAGATCAAGGCACACATCTTCTGACCTAAGTAACAAACTAAACTTATGAACACAAATATAACAAAAGTTTTGTCAAGTCATCTGGAATTTCAGCTTGGAGTTGGATGTCCTGTAGAAATTAGGAAGATACTCCTTGACCTAATGAAATAATAAGTCTTTGGTATTTCTGATGAGCAGTACACTAAGGTACCACTTTAAATACTGCCTAGAAAATGCAAGTATGTTTGGACATTAATAGGAAAGTGTTAATGAATGGGAGTCCTGTGTGGCTGGATTTGGGGGTATGTTGGCTGCCATCAAAATACACAAAATGTGGAACTCAGTTTTACTGCAAAAGCAACATTGCTGTTATTCAGCCAGCTTGGGAACTTGGTGTTTAGAATGTTCTTTGGCTTCTGAAATAGTATAGCTTCATTCATCATAGAGAACCATAGATCTAAGCAAAACTTCATTAGTTTGTGTGGCAGGAGCTGTAAAATTTGGGTTTCACACTGCTCTGAATGGGAAATGCTGAGTCTTAGTACCTAGAAGTTGAACAGTAGGAAAAATGCTTGTATTATGTGAGTAACTTGGAAAGTCAGAAGCTCTGATTCTACTTGCAACCCAAACTTTATGGATTAGCAAAATCATTCTGTTGCTTGCTTGTGAATGTAGGTCTTTATGGATAAATAACCTGCCCAAAAGTTTATAGAGTAAATCAGAACTGTGTTCATTCCCTTTGGTTTTTATGCATCTAATTGCTTCAGAACACATTTTGTCTCTTTATAAGAGCTGTAGCTCACTGCAGTGGATTTCATGGGGTCGCTGGTGCTGATGGCAGTTGCAAAACTAAATCACAAAAGTACTGCTAAAGCAGTTGGCTAGCAGAAGATATGAGTCATGTTGACCTGGAGTATGAGATGTCTGTGAGTAACAGCTTTTGCTAGAAAGAAACAAAACTGGGCAGAGAGAGGCCATCCAGCTCTGCACGGGCGCTGTGAGTGCTGACTCCTACTGACGCGTACCTGCCTTGCTGGTGCTCCTGGCTGGGCAGGTGCACTGTGGAGCCATAGGCAGATGGATAGCAAGAGGAGCATGAAGCAGTGGTGCAGCAAAGGACTGCAAAGGCAGACAAGAAACCAGACTTTCTTTACAAATGCCTGTTCCATTTTATGCTTCCTTACTTGTGCCTGCAGTGCTCTGCATAGCATTGAGTTCTTTGCCAATATACAATGCAATTAATTATCACTCTGTTCGCCTCCTAAATTAATTTTGATGGGTTTCATGATGACGATGCTGAAAGATTTATATTTCCCCCTTACTCTTCACTAATGGCACAACTCTTCATTGCTGAATTTGTCTTCATCTACCCATGTGTTCTCCCTGTTCCTTTTGTACACATGCTGAAACTTTATGGGCCTCAAACAAGAGCGTAAATACTTAATCTGAAGAAAGAACTGGGACAGTAAGTCTTTTCCATAAGTTCCATGGTCTTTCCCCCAACACTTCTCTCCCATCCCAGTGAATCCTGTGGATCACTGGATAGTTGAGCAATGTTTAGGGGCAGAAATGTTGCAATTCACCCTTTTAAACTAAATAAATCATAGAATAGTTAGGGTTGGAAAGGACCTTAAGTTCATAAAAAAGATATATCAATTAGAGTAGCATATCGTATGTTCAATACAATGAGACTATGATACATAAGTTGCCCAAGGAAGCCTTTTACCTTTCCTCAAATGCATGATGAAGATAAAAATGCTCTGAAGAGAGTAACTTTATAAAGCTAATTTGGACATAGTACAAATGACTTGGAACTTGATGTAAAACTAAATCTGTATGCAGTTATGAAAAAAAGGTAAGGTCAGCCAGATAAATTACACATTGCTGACCTTATTTATAAAATGACTTTGCTAAAGGAGATGACAGATCATTTTGATCTTTATGTAATAACTAAAATTCAGCTTTTGTGTTAACAATAGGAATGCTAAGCTTTTATTTTCCCAGAGGTACTTAAAAAAAGTTTTGAAAAACTTACAGAAATAGGATGAGATCAAGTAATAGAAATCTAAGCCAGGATTTCGTCATGGTTTTATTTTTGCCTCCAGACTTTAAATACTTTAAAGGATATATTTTAAAGCATGAACTAAAAGCCTAGAGTTCACATTACTCTGTTTGGAGCTGGAAGAGGCTTGTACACTCCCATACATACTTTGTTTAAGAAACAATCAGTTTTATAAGGATGAAGAAATTGAAAGACCATTCTTAAAGTAACACAAGTTTAGCTTCCATTACATTCACCTTTTAGGAAAAGTAGTCTTAAGACATTCTTTAGTCTTGTAGAAAACTTTGCTTATCTTAGGGTATGATTAAAAATTGTTCTGTGTTTCTGAATAGCTCATCTTTTTTGGTAATTCCTTTCTCTTTCAGACTCCCAGATTGACATAAATTTATTACTTGAATGAGTAATGGAATAACATTCTTTCTGTTGGGAGTGCTGTAGTTCTGCCTCCTGAACTTCCTGAAGAAGTAACAGTAATGCTACTTATTAATAGCTAAAAATAGTTGTAGTTCTGTACTTTTAGCAATGTTGTTGTTGAAACAAGGCTAAAAGTAGTACTAATATTAAAGAGACATATTTCACTTCATTGTACATGCCAAAGAATAGGCAAAATACAGTTCTCTCTCCTGGTTTAGTGCAGCTCTTTTTAGTGGGGCTTCAGTGAAGTGTGATTTTTATTTATTTTTTTAAGCTGGCTAGTATCTGAGCTATATTTATCTTGTTACCTGAGTTCATACACTGATGGAACTTCAGTCTCTCTCTTAGGCCTCTAAGGATTTAGAAAATACAAAGGTAACTTTCCCATTTTTCCAAGTTGCTTTTTCCTCTGTACTGACTTTTTTTTTTTTTGATTCAGGTACAGAAGAGAAAATTGCGGGTTTTTTCTTTCCTGCTGCCAGGAGCTCTTGGAAAGGGGATTTCTTTTCTCCAGTAAACAATGGGTTTATTACATAAGCAAATAGCAAATGAAAATCGTATGGATAAGCCTATAGAAATGAATAGAAGGTTCCTACTATCCCATGATCTGGAAATGAGGAGTATTGTTACTATTTATTAGAACAGTGGCCAAGTAAGTGGTGGTGAGCAGAGGACTGGATTTACTTGGAGTAGATAATTGGTTGTAACGAACACAAAAGCCAGTGGTATGTTCGTGCAATTTCTACAAAGGTCTAAAACTTTTGGGCTTAGAAAACTTTCTAACACAGGACATGAAACTTGCAATTAAAGGAATTGTAGAATCATAATACACAGGAATGGGAGCGAATCATATGCAGATTAGAAAAGGGAAAACAAAAGCAAGTGGTAGGGAAGCATTCAATATTTGGCACAATCTAGTGGAAAATAAAATTTAGACTTTTTTAATCAACTTTGAACAAGAATTGGAGAAGGATTGTTTTTATGTATTAAAAGTCTATGGTAGTCCTTAGGGTCATAAGAATAGATGAAGACTTCTCATTTTAAAAGTGAGAAATACTGAGTATTGTCAAGACTGACAAGATTGGTTTTGCTTGATATTAGCTTCCCAGCCACAGCCTGGAAATCACTTATTACTAATAATGGTAACAAGATAGTGAATAGATTTCTTTGCCAGTCTCTACATTAACAAAGCAGAGACTTGGAGAGCCATTAATGATGCTGTAGGAGAGTTGCTTGAATGAAATTACTGTATTTTTCACATGTGTAACTCATGGATTACCTGTTTAAAAAGTGGGTGGGGGGAGCGGAGCACTGGAAATTACAGAAAATGCTGCTTATCACCACCTACCTTTAAATTTGTGTGTTTTATGTTAAAACTTACATTCATTGAGCAAGCTTTATGGATGGATTGATTCAAGTTGGTGCACAGTCAGATGTGTAAAAATGCAGATGTAGTCTAGGTTTGTAATTTCTGAAGTGCAGCATCTTGGATTTACTTAGAGACTACAAGGGATTTGAGGAGCTCTAAGATGTACATATGGGACAAATCACTGGTTTGATCAATCAGAAATTTCAAAATGCATGCCTCAAACAGGAGTGAATGGGAACTTGCAGGGACTGACTCTAAACTTTGCTGAATAAAGCAAGCAAGGTAAAAAGGAAACCAGGGAGTAAATCAGAACGGGGGAAAAGGAACGGGGGAAAAGAAAAAGGGGAAAAAGTGCTAGTCAGCAGAGCTTGACAGACATAGCTTAGGGGTCAGAAAGTGTTAACAGTTCTTTTTTGATCTTAAGAATAGACTTAGCAAAAGATATTAAAGTGAACTAGAAAAGATCTCTAAATCTATAAATACAGGTACAGTGAAGTCTCTCTAATACTGGCCTTAACTGGTGGAACTCTCATTGTCATTGAAGGCAGTAAAAATTCTTGCCTTGTCTTCAGAAACGTAATTTCATTCAAATCTTGTAGCTGGAAACAGTAAAAGCATCAATTACCTATAATTTCATGGTTTTGTATCTGAAAAATGCCTTCAAATGCCTAACTTGGTCTTTTTTTCTCCCACTCCTGCTGTTCTAGGAATTGGCTCTCCGTAGCCAGCTTCCAACAATGGAACAAGACGGTGGATCTCAAAATCCTGTGTCATCTCCTGGAATGTCTCAGGAACTGAGAACAATGACTACAAATAGTTCTGATCCCTTTCTTAACAGGTTTGTAGGAGTAGCTACTAGAAGGGGGGAAAAAATGATTTAAAATTCTGTTTGGTACATGTAATAGTTTATTTTGAACATCTGTGTGTGCCAAAAGCCACAGCTGTAAATGAATCTTTCCTTAAATGGCAAGTCTAGTAAAAGCTGAGGATTAAAAGCTGTCTCCTGTGGGAGGAAGTAGTCTGTTCAGACTTGTAGGAAGGTTTTTTATTCAAAGTCATAACATGTTTGCCTCTGCATAATCTGTTGACTAACAGTCACTTCAAATTACTGACTCAAAAGAATTTGTGAATAGCTTGCTATGAGATCAAATGAACTGTGAGGCACATTTAGGACTACACCTTGAGGTTCATTTTAAGGTTTCTCTATTCTCCCCTCCAGGTTTTTAATTTAACAGTTTTTTCACTCTGTTAATGTTAGGTCTGCAGACAGTGGCATGTTTCAGTTTAAATGCTGTATTATTTTGACATGGGTCTTTTAATTCAAGATTTAGAATTTTACAATATAGACTTATCTTTTTCATATAACTTCCTTCTTAATCCTTCTGAGGTGGAGTGTTTGTTTTGTTGGAAATATGCTGCTAATTGCAGCTTGCAAGTGCTTTATACTAGCCAGTGTAACTTTGAAGAAACTGCTGCAGGTTGAGATAAGTCATATCTGTATTTTTTGCTTAGCATGCTGGAAAGAAAAGATGAAAATAGTAAAAGAGTTAAATCTCCAAGCCACATAAACTTGTAATTAATAGGGTAAGAATCTACAAACATTTCAGCAGTATCAAGTAGTTGCTGTTAAGTTGGAGTAGTTACTTTTGCAGTTCTTCGACTGTATTTTGTCAGCATTCCGAACTGATACCAACTCGCTATCCCCTACCATAAAAGAGGAAAATGATGTGTGAGAATTCATCACTACTTTTCTACATTACCTTGAAATGTTAGCTGAACTTTAGGATGCTTATTGTATGTGCTCATGAAGTATAACAACATGGTTCCCTTTAATGGTACATTACTATACTTGTGGAAAACCCCATAAAATTAATCTTGATTCTTTCAATCTACTTCTATGGTTTTTGACATCAATACAGTTTAAAACCTTCTCAGAAGGTAAGAAATCTGCATCATGTTAGAACCGGACTGATTTTAGAGTAGGATAAGCTTAAATATCTGCCATAATTTTAGATACTGAAAATTATTAAAATATTTATAAACCTTTGCTGCAATTCTAAATCCCTTCTCATATTCTTTTGAATAACTTAATGTTGCTGATGTCTCACACTTAGGTTCTGCATCTGTAAAGATGTACTGTCATTGTATGTAACTTTTCCAGGTATTGATATTCATCGGTTTAGTTTCAGTTCTTCTCATTTTCTGCCTTTTCCAGGAGATTTCTTTGTCATTTTTCATACTCTAACCTCACTGTAATTCTCAAAATCAGTAAAGTTCAGTGGAGTTGGTGCAAGAACATACCTTCCATCTTGCCAGTGGAATCTGTTGTCATTCAGATAGTTCAGAATCAGAGAATTTCTTTCTGTCTATATAGGGTATATATGAAGTTCCTGGTGAGACAGTCCTCCTAACTTTAGGTACCAGAGTTAGATATCCAAAGTGTAGATGAATTATTTTCTACTGCTTAAATAATCAGAACATCCAAAAAAATTCTGAACAGAATTGGTACATTGGAGCAGTTTGAGTAAATAATACAGTAGTGTTTTCACTGCTTCTGCCAGGGCTCCTTGTCCACAGGTCCTTTCAGGAACCTGCTGCAGCACAGGCTCTCAATGGGCTGCAGCTTCCTTCAGGGCACATCTGCCTGCTCTGGTGTTGGCTCCCCTATGGGCTGCAGAGGCATAGCCTGCCTCACCATGAGCTGCACCATGGGCTGCAGGGGAATCTGCTCCAGTGCCTGGAGCACCTCTTCCCCTTCTTCCCCTTGGTGTCTGCAGGGCTGTTTCTCTCAGATTTTCTCACTCCTTTCTCCCAGATGCTGCTGCACAATGTTTTCACCCTTTAAATACATTTTTATTATCACAAAGGAACCATCACTGTCACTGATGGTCTCAGGTTTGGGCAGCAGCAGGATCATTTTGGAGGCAGCTGGAAGCAGCTATGTCTGACATGGGTTCAGCTCCTGATGTCTTCTCACAGAGGCCACCACTGCAGCCCACCTGCTATCAAAACCTTCCTATGTAAACTCAATACACTGGCCTACTACCCTGCCCCATCCCAAATTTGCCATTGCAGCTTTCTTGATCTTGCTGTCTCCTTTGGCAAGAAGATGGCAATAACAAAGCAAATGCATGTAAGGCCCCATGCCATCACTGTTTTGTTAACTGTTCTGTCAACAAGATTGTTCTGAACAGGGTTTGTTTACAGGATGGCTCTGTACCAGTCTTTGGTTTATGTTAGGGCACTCTCTTGCCATGACATGTATGACTGAACTGGTAGTAATGCAACTGTGGGAAGCAATTGAAGAATCACTAAAGGAGTTCCAACTATAGCTCCTATTTATAACAGCAGTGACCTAAAAATATACTGCACTGGTTGATTAAACATGGGGACATTAGTAGTTAGAAATCATTTTTATCTTTATAGAAGTGTGAAAGGGTGTGCCATTATTATTTTTACTTCTAAAATAATCTGGGAATGTCTGTGATACGCTTCCAATCATTTTAATCTGTGGGTGGGTGTGAAAAGCTTAAAACTGCAGAACACAGGCAGTTTTTTAAAGCTACTTAAGTGTGCTCTCATAGAGTTTAATTGAATCTAAATAATATGATTTTAATTGGAAAGGGCCTGGATAAAACAAAATTCAGATGTCTCACACAGGGAAAGGCTTCAGTTTTTTATTGGAATAGAGCACTTCTCATGACAGCAGTGTTTTCAGAGCCCTTTTGGTTCTAAAACCAAGCATTTATTATGATAGGTACACTACCCTAATTTGTTGCTCCCTCTCTTCTGTTACAGTGGAACATATCACTCCAGAGATGAAAGCACAGACAGTGGACTTAGCATGAGCAGTTACAGTGTACCCAGAACCCCTGATGACTTCCTGAACAGTGTGGATGAGATGGATACAGGTCTGGTTTTGTGCACATCCTTAATGCATGTTTTACAAATACACTTGCGTTCATTTGCAATGAAAACAAGCAACTCTGAGAACCTGTGATGCTTTTCGCATTGTTTTACTGCCACCTTCTAGTTCTGTAATAGAAATATTATGGATAGATACATGAGACATATACTTGTAATTAGCTCTGTTGGGAGGGTGGGCGATTGCTTGTAAATAGTATCACTCCTGTTATAAGGAGTTTGAGTGTCCATTTGCTTTTCTAAGTAATATTGCTTGTTCAGAGCTAAGAGTAGTATCTCATCCTGTGTTGCTAATACTTCTCTAAAACAATATTTGACTCAGTATTATCTTCTTTAAGCATAAAAACTAAAACAAGATAAGTGACATCAAAGGTATGTAAAGACTTTGGTCAGTAGGTGAAAAGGTTGAAACAAAGGGCATGTGCTTTGTACATCTGTGTGCAGTCAAGTCATCTTTGTTTTTTCTGATGGATTTCTGTGAATCACATTGCTGTATAATGCAAGAGATGCAGTTGTCCTGATGTATTGTGGGTTGGGCACTTCCAGTATATGTAATACCTGTCTTGCTTTGTGTTATAACCAGGTGACAGTATCAGCCAAAGTAACATACCGTCCCATCAGAACCGTTTCCCAGACTACCTTGAAGCCATTCCAGGGACAAATGTGGACCTTGGGACACTGGAAGGAGATGGGATGAATATAGAAGGAGAAGAACTGATGCCAAGTCTGCAAGAAGCTTTAAGCTCTGACATCCTTAATGACATGGAATCTGTCTTGGCAGCCACCAAGCTAGATAAAGAGAGTTTTCTTACTTGGTTATAGGGGCCTCAGGGAGACTGAATTCTGAATCTGTGAAGGATCTAAGGAGATTAGGACATCTGTATCTGAAGCTCAGAACAAGCCAGTGTGGCACACTTGGGCTTGTGTTCAGAAAAAGTAAATGAACAAATACTCAACAAGATCTTTTGTTTTGCTCTTCCTTGTCCATCGCTGCTGTTATATATTGCTGACTTTTTTCCACAGTTGACTCTGAAGAACAGACATCTTCTTGATCTTTTTCTATTGCTGTTGCAACTACTGTTCAAGGGGGGTGGGGAGGGACGATGAGCCTATTTGGATGACGAGTGCCATTCCTTTTGTCCTAGTGTGCGCTTGCATATCATTTTATCTAAGTACTCAGATTGAGAGTTAATTTCTGCATGTCACTGCTTGTAGTTTGCTCAGCTAGTTGTCTCCTGCTGCCTGTGGCAAGTGGTAAAACATGACATACTGGGGTGACAAGCCAAAAATGATGTATCTGGTCAAAAGAAGTCAATACTGATTTGGAGAAATGACTTAAAGGAGGGCTGAAGACTGTTTGGCATTAAGTGTTTCTACTAGTAGCTCTTTCATTAGTCACAAAGTGCTCTTGTTCATATTTTATGTTATATTAAATCATGAGTCATTTTACATAGAAACATATATGAACTTTGATTATTGCCACGTATTCTAGCCTAACTTTTGTTCGTCAGAAATAGTTTGATTATTTTTGTTAGTTGGTTTAACTGTAGCTGTAGGATGGGAAGTAATTCTAGGTGTTCTTTTTTTTTTAATTAGTGAAATCTAAGTTTTTTTCTGATTTCACATAGTCTTATTTAAATCTGAATTGTCTGCTTTTTTTATACTCAAAACATGCCTATTGTAGCCTGGTAAGCTAGTGAGTACATAAACCAGTATGTTTTGCCTGTAACTTTTTTATTGTTTTAAAGGCTAGCTTTGAATGTAATCAGTAGAATTCATGACCAGTGGCTTATTTTTCATGTTTATTTGCAAGATTTTTAATTAGAATCTGATTGCAGCAATATAAAAGTTAGAATCCTAACTGTCATATGTACAATTCTTGTACGTACTGTAAAGTAGCAGAAACCATTTTAAAATGACAGATGCATCTAATCTCTCTTCTGGTTTTCAGTTTTGATATCTAACTGAGTTTAGATTTTCAAGTCCTTAATGGGGAAAAAAACTATGAAAAATTTCCATAAATTAGCATGGAAGAAGTATGGACTATTAATGCCACTCTTAAGTTGCAATGAAAAGGCTAGAACACCAAAAAACAAATCCTCAAGAAAAATCATAAATGTAATAGTTATCAAATTCTGTTTGGTGAAAAATAAGCCCTGGACACTATACGTAGAAGAATGTAAAGATATGTGTTAGATGGTGGCGTGAGCAGGTAATGAAGTGTATATTAGTGGTAGAGCTTAGTATGGGGTAGAGGTGAATATGAATTATCTTTATTTTAACAGGAAAAGATGTATCACTAAGTTGTTTGCAGGAGTTGACACAGTTTCCAAAGAGTATTTTTAAATGAACAAAATGAGCATGAATCAAACTTTCAGTATAAGCTATGAAGTACTGTGGGGTTTTAGGGTATTTTTCTGATGAAAAACAATGTCACCAGTTAACACCTCTATAACTAAGGGCCTGTCACCATCCTCAATATGAGCCTTTATTTTCAAGGGTGTTTAACATGACTATAAATATACTTTAATCACAAAAGTTGGTTTTGAAAAAAAATCTCAGCTAGCAGGGACTTCTCCTGGGGAGAGATTTTGGGGGGTTCATTGTTTTGCGTTTTTTTAAAGACGTTGATTATTTTTTGAGGAATGAATCAGCAAAACAGAACAAGCCCACGTGTTGTTATTATCATTTGGATTTTTAATGCTTCAGGAATAGTTCTGATTTAGGATAATGTAAAAAATGAAAACTCTGAATCAAGTCTCATTTTAAAAACTGAAGCAGCAGAGGCAGAGAGATTTTAAATTTGCCGCTATAAATGTACATTTACTACTTTATGTAAGGATTTTAGTGTTTGAAATACACAAAATTGTTTGTGGCTTGTTATGGGATACAGGCAGGTTTTAAAATACCAGTTTTCCAAACACATCCACAATGACATATATTCTGCTACACCAATAATTCAGTGATTAATAGGCCACTTATGTTGTGCAATGACACAGTAGCTCCTGAAGCAGTATATTGTGTCCAAGATAGGGGTTTTAGTAGTATTTTTACAGTTTCATTATGAAGTCTTTTCTTTCCTTCAGGAAAAAAAAAGACACTAAGTTTTTGTAACTTGAATGGTCTGACATAAAACCACAACAGCAAGGAAATTCAGAGTTGATTCCATTTCAGTTGTCTTCCACAGTTGTGTCCAGGTACAATAGCACATACAATGCACTGAGTGCAGACTCCTGACATGCTGTACCTTGCTACAACAGCACGGAGTTTAGAACAAATTTTCTTTCCTTGCTTTTGTGTGTTTGTCACAGCTTTAATATTTGAATGTTTTCTTCTCATTGTAGAAACACTAAACAGCTTATACTGTATTTGGTTAGCACTGCTTAGGGTAGATACTGACAAACTGGGAATTCTTGAACTGCTCTAACATGAATTATGTTTTGTGATACTTAATTGATTTAATACATTTCCGTTCTCTCATTTATTAGGAAACATACCATAGAGATGCTGTACTGTTGGCAATCAACACTAATTTGGATTTATTTTATTTCTTTTTTTCATTCTGCAAACACATTGTTTGATGAAGTGGTTAAAATCGTTTGAAATGCAAAAGTGTTTGGGGTAGTATTTTATACTGATGTATATATTGAAACAGAAATCATTGTAATAACTGTAATAGCTATTAGTTATAAATACACTATATGCAGACAGATGGGGCTGTACAATACTGTGCTGTTCAACACCTGGGCAGGGCTACTGCTTGGCAACAGGTTGCAATGACAGTAAACTACACGGATCAAATATTGTACCATTCAGTGTTGGCGCTCACCAATGCAAATGGAGAAGAGATGGTTTCAACATTGATTAACACTACATAGCTTTCACACAGGTGGTAAATTAGTACTAAAGTGACCTTTTCACTTACAAGCATGTTTTTTATACAAATTAACAGGTGTGCCTGTGTAAAATAATGTGTGTTCTGTATCTTGGAAAAAATACTCTCCACGTTTAGAATGTTATATGTTAGAGAACTCTTAAATGCACCCTTGTCAAAAATTATATATATTAGTTACCAATGTTACTTTTAGATATGAGCATGACTGTAAGTTAGGTACTTAGTATGTTCTGTTACATTATTTTTCTTTATGTAATACTTTTTCAGTTGTTTTATTTGGTATAAATATATACTTTGTGCTTAAACATCTTTGTTTGTTTTTAACATTCAGTAGAATGTAAAGATACTGACTTCCTTCAGTGAGATGGATGCATTGAATTGTTGTAATTCCTCTTGTAGTACGTCTGTTCTCATCCCCCTTTGTCACTGCTTTTTAGTCACACTCCAGACCTGCAGACACTGTGCCCAGGCTCACCTAAGAGACAAGGGAGCCGCTGAAGTCAGCGAAGGCTTAACACTAAAGTATACATCTCTGTGTTTGCAATAATGAGGAGACAGTGACTCTGCTGAGCCTCGTACAGCTTGTGTGAAACAATCCTTGCATATGGCACTAGAGTGAGAGCTGGGAACAGAACATCCATTACTACTGTAAGAAAGCATTCGCTTTTTGCAGATAATGCTTGCAATGTTCAGGATCTTCCCACGTAGCAGATACATTTTTGGCTAACTCTTAAGTTTATACGATAATTTGTGGCAGACTATCAATAAAGACACACTATTTTCATTTCCAAGTTTTGACTTTTGAATTGTGAAATATGTAATGACATACCTTGAAAGTGTCTGAAGGTTTCAGTGTAAAATAATCTTGACAGTATTCATTAATTTTAATCTTCTGTAAACCAGAAATTCTGAAAGATGTTTTTTAATGTAATGCAGTTCATGATGGCTGAAGTAATACGCTGTTTGCATTTTAGCAATTCGAGTTGTTACTATTCAGCACTGAAATGCCTCAGTCCTGTGAAATTCATTGTCATTGTGTCCTTTCTTAGTTAAAGATCCAGAGCTTGAGGCTTCTGTCACTTTGTGTTGTACTCCTGAGTTCATAGCTAGGTTTAGTCACTTGGATCCTTTAAATTTAAACCCAACATCACACCTTGGACCTGGTGTGGTTCACTGGAGAGCCAGTGCCAGGCCATGACAAGGCTCTGATTTTATTGCTGATACCACTTTCTCCCAATTATAAGGCAGTGACATGGCAGTAGCTGAAGTATGAGTGACCTTCTGAGGCAGCCCTAAATCGAGGCTATTCTAGCAAAGCAGGATATCTGGTCCAGGTGTTCCAGGTTCACTTGGCTATTCCTTTTGAAATATTCTCAAGGCTTAGTTAGAAATAATTTGTTTCAGTAAGCCAGAAATGTGCTTCCACAGAAGCATTAAATCTTCCCTGTGCTGATGTGCACATTGTAAGCTAAAAAACCATCATTTTTCACCTAGGATCATTAACAAAATAATTACTTGAGATGGGGCTATGATCTCTCTGGCACCTCCTGTTCTGGAGGCTCATTGCGAGACAAAGTGGGGCCATCAATTTTATTTAGAGTATCAGCATACATAGTTTATATGTCCCTGTTGAAGAGTAAAGGTGTGCTGCTTGCCCCTTGTCACCACTTACTGCTAGCAGCAGTTATCCACAGCCACTAAATTGAGATGTCATTGAAATAGGAAGACATCTGTGCAGCATGAGAGCTTTGGATTGACATGAAATGACAAATTGTCTTTAGACAGTAGGGTAGAGCTCTGTACCAACCACTGTATCCAGTACTTAATGTCTCTGAAACAAAAAAAGCCAGTATGTTTTTCTCCAAAGAAAATAGATTGAGGAAGCATGTTGAATAAGAAATGTACGAATACCAATACATCTGACAAAGCTGCCTAGGGTGTTTGTGGAAAACATGATTTTTATTTCTCCTGACAGAGGTTGTAACTGAATGCTACACATATAGGTAATTACTGACTGGCGGTATTTTCTCTATATAGGAATGAAGTTGGTCACTCGTTACAGTATTTTCTATATGAAACTGGCTTGTATAAGAACATGAGAGGCAAAATAACTTTAGTGGATTTTCCTGTTACTATATTAGCAAGTGATTTAAAAAAAAAGGTGGGAGGAAGTTGGGAGCAGCCCCAAGAGGCTTTTATTTGTTGTTATGCAACAACAAAATAGAGCTCCATATAAGGGGTATGATGGATCATCCTGAAATGCCATTTCGCCTTCTCCCATATATGTTATTTCTGAACTCCTCTAGCAGGTTTTGAATTACTGTATTTACCACCTGTGAGTTTTGTTTGCCTGTTATCTAAAGACTGGGACCGTAGCACTAGCTGCTGTTGGTCCCCAAAGGAGAGCAGAGTTTTTCCTCTCTGGACTTCAGCTGTCACCATTTAAAGTCTGTAATACAATGCAGAAGTTAGTCTGACTCCACACTTGCTGCCCAGCCACTGTTGTGGGGTGGTTATTGGCAAGCATGATTTTTTCAAATGATGTTAGATTCCTGTTCTGGTTTGAATTCCCAGAGACTGGAAAAGTTCATCTTTCCTATCTCATTACTTTGATTCCTGTAGCCAGCTCTCTGTCATAGCAGGGGCACTGTCCCTATGGATGGTCCTATGCTCCTAACCAGCACCTCAACCTGAGTTAACAGTGGGGTTTTTTAGAAATGCCAGTTTTATGCAGTCTTCCACTCATTGTTTCATTGTTCAGCATGCAAATACAATTGTCTCAACTCTCTTGGCTGACAGGTGACCCTTTTCAGACCTCACCAAGCAATGTAATCCTTTCATACCCATCATCCACCACTGAAGAGCATGACCTGGAGGTTTAGCTGTAATTCTGGACTTTCAAAGTCATTAGTTGAAATGAGATATTGGTCATGCGTGTGCATGACAAAATCCCAGACCCATGCTTATAAAAAACTGCATGATTCAGGTGGTAATACATCACAGCAAATGGCAGTAACTGAGATGCCTGCTGGTTAGTTAGACCAACACCCTTCAGCCTGTGGCCTGCGGGCTTTGAGGGGCTAGGGATGACTGTAGTTCAGGAAGTGTCTGGCAGAAGGATTCCCGTGTGTCAGCCATACACTTCCTGTGCAGGAGAGATTTGAACTGCTGCTGAGGAAAGTTTTGGTGCCTGCAAAAGGTGCCAGTGGAGAGACTAAAGCTGCCCTGCTACCACAACCTGTACCGGCCAGCACCTCTACCTCTGGCCCATCCGGGACTCCAACAGCTGCTTTAAAGCCCTGGGGTTTAGATCTATGTACACCACTGTAAAACTGTATGGCTTCCTTTATTTCTTAGCTTTGTTTTTTTAGTTAAGACATGACTCTTCTTTAGAAGGTCTTTGCTCATGCAAACTGCCTTCCAGGATCTGGTAATTGTATGGTTATAGATTCCTCAGAAGAATTAATCTGAATGTGACCAACAGAAATAGAAATAGAAATTTCTCTTTGCAGGTTAGTGGCAAGACTGCTAGAAAACCTGTCACCTAAACAGTCCTATCGGTGTCCAAGTTCCTGCCATCCCTATACTAGCCATGGCTCAGAAAATAGGTAGTTTTACATGAACATCTATGATAGCATTAAGACTCAAGTTCCTTACAACTGTGATCTCTGCTGGTGGAGTTTGCTGTTGTGATACATGATACATGAAGACGATTTTGCTTTGTCATCACCTTAAAAATGAAATACTGGAGTGTGGCGAGGCCTGCGAGCAGGAAGGAAGCAGACCTGTGCTGTTGTACAAAGGCAGGGTTTCTTAGCTGCTCTTAGAAAAGTCTTGCTTCTACCAGAGTGAAGACATCTGGTGGGCTAGCTTCCTTGTGGCAACTGGCTTCACATTTGCTTGCATTTTATTTTTGATGTCGCTAATGTCTAACAGACGATGACGTTTTTGAAGTGAGCACATTGGTGACAACTGAAGCAAAGGGTAAAGATGGTTTTTAAACTGCAGTCAGGTACACAGCTGGGTAAGCACTGCCCTGGAGAGAGAGGACTCCCACCTTGCACTGACACATCTGACCTCCTTTTCCACCTTTAAGTGTGGCATTTTACCAGTTCCCAGGAGGACTATGTGGTGTGGTTTTACTTGTGTCCCGGGAGCACTGAAACATTAATGTTTGCAAAACACTTTGAAGGTACAGCATTATTTAAGTGCTTTCTATTCATTCTCAAAACGTGTGATTTTGTGGGTCTTTTAGTAAGTGGCATTACCACAAAGGAATATGATTTTTGCAGTGTAGTATAAGGTATCTTATTCTACTAGCTTAAACCCACAAATACATTACAGACAGGTAATATGTCATTCCATATCAAATGATAACTTTACCTGGTGTGTGAGCACTCGGTAGGAAGGTTGAGCTAATTCAAGCAAGCCCTCCCCTGCTGCTCACCAGTTACCTTGAATTACCTTGTATTTGATGCACAGTTACCACTGATGGATTAATGTGGGCCAGCTCTTCCTTCTCTGAAAACCCTTGTGTCCATGTCCTTAGGTTTTTAGCTGTTTTTCAGATTCAGCTTTCCTTTATCTGGTCTTCTTTCTGAGAAGCCAAAGTAATCTTGTAGGTTTAAAAGTACGTTGATTAATTACGAGCATGATGGGGGAAAAGTCTTGCATCGTTATGTGTATATATATATGCACAGAGTAATGCTGCATGCATTTATGTGTGTATATCTATATATAGAAACTATATGTAAAACACCTCATTTCCTGTCTAAAGACAACTCAGATTCTCATGAGCATTATATTTGTTCTAGGCTCATAAGGAAAAAAAACCCTAATAAAAGTGCCATCCCAGTTATAAACTCTGCATGGCCATTGCTTATTTTTAAATTCTCAGGTTTTTAGGTGTGATGTAGGAATATTTCAATCAGAAAACCACAATGAAGGAGACAGAATGTGAATGGACGTGTTACTCAGCTGTGCTGCCTCTCAAGAAATCAGGCTGGAGTAGTAGCAGCATGCCTCCTGTAAGGTAGTTCGGCTTTGCAGGACTTAAAGGCACCTTGCACACAAAACAACCTAAGCCCAAAGCGGTGGGGTAAAAGAAGGTGAGTTGCCAGTCACTCCCCTCCTGTGGGAGCTCATCTCTTGCTTTTAAGATGAGACAGGAGGAAAGTTGGCTTGAGCAACCTGGTCTAGTGGAATTTGTCCCTGCCCTGGCAGGGGGGTTGGAACTGGATGAGCTTTAAGGTCCATTCCAACCCAAACCATTCTAAGATTCTGTAAGTTTACCTTCAAATTTAATGCCTAATCCATGCTATGCATCTTACCATATGCACATTCTGTAACTGCATAGTTATGCATAACATGCATATACAAAGAAAGAGATGTTTGAATGGTTAAGGAGAGAGAACTGGTATGTTATGGAGCAAAATGTTTGCTCATGGCAGGATTAAATAGCGGATACCTAATAGAGCCAAGTGCCATGTTCCACTGATACGTAGCGCATATTATGCTACTTGGTCGATTTATTCTTTTTAAATAGAGATTAGGATGATTTCGGATTACTTCCCCACCCCAAAGATCCCATGACAGTTGCTGGGGTTTCTTTTGTTTTTGAAGATTTAAGCTGCCTCCATGGGTGGGCCTAGAGTGTTTTAGAATGTATTAACATGCGGATTTATTCTGCACTTGAGTATAACTCTTTCTATGCTGCGACTTTTGTTGCTAGGTATTTCTTTGTTAGAACTGTAACACTGGAACATAAGATGACAAGCTGATGGCCAGGCATCTGAAGCTGATTCAGGGTGCTTTTGAAGTCAGAAGCCTGTGACCTTAGGTTTTGATTCAGCCTTTTGGACTGCGTGCTGTGTTTGCATAGGACCTAGTCTGCTACTGGAACAAAGAGGAGATTTTTATATCCCATAATAGGCAAGCTGAGTGCTCTAAACGCCGCTAGCACTGACTCCAGTGGCCACTCTCTTAGGCTTTTCTTTTTTTTTTTCTTGTTTTCCATTGTGTTGTTTATAAAAATGTATGCTGTACCCTCCCTGTTATTCAAATACTCAGATCTCAGCAGGGATGTTCCATTTTGTGCATTTATAAGTATTAATACATTTGCATGTGTTTGTGAATTGTATTTTGAAATACACAAAATGTGGAGGAGCTCTGCGTGTGCTGTAAGACAAGATCGGACAGTGAAGTGCTTGGAGGAAAAATGGAGGCAAACCACTGAAGACCAATACACAAGTATTTGCTCAGAAACAGCCAGTTACAGGAACTGAAGATGAGGTAGCTCCGTAGATAAAATTGATTTTGTGGCTCAGGAGAGCGTCACAAAATGGAGTTTTTCTGTCTGTTTTTTGCTGTTACAGAAATGCATATGCTCTCATGAGATGCACAAATGCAAATACAGCAGACACAAAGCGGTTCTACATTGGTTGTATCCATGAGAAGCTGGAGTGCCAGTCAGCCTTCTGATTGCAGCATTTGAAGAAAGGCATGGACTGAAGACGGTCCAGAGGAGAGTACTGATGAGGAGATGAGGTTATGTAGTTGGGCCATTTATCTAGAGAAAAGCTAATTCAGTGGTTAAAGATGATCTTCAAGTAAAAAGCAACTGCTACCATGAATGTGTTAACCACAGGGCACAGGAGAAGTCATCAGTTGCACAGCAGGAGGGTAAACTTTAGGTCAGGAAAATGTTTTACTCTTCTGGGTGCCTTGGGGTGGCTGAGGAGGCTGTTTTAGCTCTGAATTGGGAAAATTCAAAGAACGAGTTGGACGAGCGAGCATCCCTCAGGAATGGGACAGAGCTGACCCAGCCTCGGTGGGCTAGGTGATCAAGCTGACCTCTGAGGTCCACTCCCAGGCAGCGTCTCAAAGAACTGGGGCCATTGTCAGAGCTCAAGCAGTAGGTTAGAAAAGGGAGGTCCCCAGAGTCTCAGGTCACGGACACTTTCCACCTCTGTTTCAACTAGTAACCTGAGTTGCTCCTGTAATTTGTTAGTGAAGGTAAACACCTCAGCAAGGGGCAATTTTGACTCTATCAGTTCATCTGGTAATGCCTTACAATGGACAATCACACCAATGGTGTAAAAATGGAAAAAAATAACCCACCTTAATTGCTATTTCCATTTGTCCAGTTTTGGTTTCCAAGCATTAGTTCTTTCTCTGTTTAAGAGTCCTCTTTTCTTCCACTGAAAACATTTGCATGCTTTAATTAAGCTCAACTGCTTTAACATACTGGACAAAATGTTTCCACTGTGGTAAAGGGTGCTTTAGTGCTATCTGTCTTCTAACTAAATGTACTGCATGTGTTCAATCTGTCTGTGAATTAACCCAGCCAGCCGAGTTTGAGTGTGGCCAAGATACAATAGATTGAGCACAGCTCCCACTTAGTAGGAGAAAAACCTCCTGCAGAGAAGTAAAATCATCCTGAAAATCATCCAGCCTTTGTGGAAAAGATGTATTTTTGGCTGAAAATCTAAGGGAACTACTGATGAGCTTGAAGCGAAGCCCAGATACCAGTCTTGGCAAAAACAAAAGCATCAAACTGGGTAAAAGGGGAAAAAATCCAGCAGCAGAAGTGTGTGGTCTTTTCTAATGAAACAGTCTTCTGCACGTTCTCTGGTGCAGAGCACTGTGGTAAAAATGATGGCCTGCAGACTTATACATCATTTGTTTACTGGAATACGTTTCCCTTAATGGAGTGGCGTATTTCCCACCCCCTTTACCTCAAAGCTTTCTCCTTATGGTATCTTTTTTCTTTTTTCCCTACTAAGGAAGGTCTTCCTTGCAGTTGACTTTCGGCTGTTTGCAATTCTGCTCTTGAATAAATAAGCTTCATAAGACTTGAAAAAGAATGTTTTTGGAATATAAATCTGTTTGGACTCTGGAGCCATTTCAGTAAGTTAAGATGAAATGCTCCATGTTTGGCTCAGGGTTATTAAATAATTCACTGTACTTATTGCCAAGAAAGGACTATTTCATACACTGTTTTCCTGGCTAAATCCCAACCTGGCTAATTCACGTGCCCACCTGAATTCCTCCTGCGTGTTTGAATAGAGGAGGTTATAGTCTTCACTTGCCTCACTAGGATGCTTGTGCCCCATCTGGCTCGTGCAGCCTGGCCTCCGCAGGTGCCTGCTCATGGGTGGGTAGGCGATAACTCCTGTTATGTGAAGTACTTCAGGCTCCCTCAGATGAAAGGTGCTAAATGTATGCAAGTCATTTATTATTTTGCTCAGAGCCTGAGCTGGAGACATGCACGACCTGTTCTGACTTTTCCAAAACAGGTTTTAGTGTGCACTGAACACATTTGCCAGCGCTGCTGCGCTGCCTTTTGTTTCTAAATATACCCTGTTGCGCAGCTGATTAGGGAGACAGGAAGCAATGTATGTACCTTGAAGCTTTCAGGAGACAAGCCCTCCCTGGAGATGTACTTCAGTGACCTAAATGTAGAGGGAACAACACGCTAGAGGTGGAGTTTCAAGCCTGGGCATGCCAATTTAGGTGATACCATCAAAGAGATGTCACTTCCTTCAGAAGTTCACTGGCATTTCTCCATCCCCCCTTCCTCCCCCAATGACTCTGTTATAAAATGCAGACAAGAGAGCACTGATGCTTCCCTCTGCCCCACACTGGCCAGTGGGACATTGGGGAGTTTGGGATCAGCAGCGTAAGCACTGGAGTAGGTGAAGCAGCATGTTGGTGAGCTTAAAGCAGAGCTTTGGAGAGGGGAGTGGTTTTTGTTCATCTCCCTTATCATTTTGGCAAATGCCTGAAGAAGTATTGTCTGTCCCCCTTCTATTTTTGGATAGGGGGATGGGAACTCTTTGTTCCTTTCAAGCGGTATTTGAGTCTAGTTAGCAGAGAACTCCTTAGACACAGCAAAAAAAACAACACTCAACCAGTTTTGCTGAAAGGTGAATAGCTTGATTCATCCATTCTGTAGGTATGTGGAGTCTCTGCGTCATTTACAAGAAAACGATGTCCCTGCCTATGGCAGTGGAATTGGAACTAGATGATCTTAAGGTCCTTTCCAACCCTAACTATTCGGTGATTCCTGTGAACTTCCATCTTCCACAAAAGACAACACACCACCATTCTGAGGTTAACTGTGTGGCACCCCACACCAATGCCAGCAATCCAGGTGCCTGATCTGCAACATGCACTGATTCTCTCGATTCCTTCATACGGAAAAGATTCAAAATACAGTCATTTTATACAAGCAAGCTTTTCTGGTTTGCTTTGTGTGGAAAGGCAAACAGTGATACCAGTAACGTGATACATCTGACTAGTGAGGTAGTCACTGGTGAGTGGATGGGCAGCAGTATCACACAGGGTCACAGCCAAACCCTGAACTCTAATAGAGCACAGGCTTCTGGCAAACCTCCTCCCTTCACATGCCTCATCTGTGAAATGGGTAGAGTTGATTTGCCAGTATGATGATAACTTGTTTGATCAAGTAATTTCAAGGTTTCTGTCCCTTTGCAAGGTAACAGGTAGGGTTAAGAACTACCCAAATATGTCCTGAAAGTGTAAAAACCTGGCCCAGAAAGCTTCCTTGGGAGTCAAGGTGCACTTGGCCTGGTCTTCTGTAGAGGTGTTTCAAGTGCCTTGTCTTGGAGCCCAGCTTGTCAACGATGTCACCTTCATAGGCTTGGCAACACTTGCATCCATCATGAACCTCTGGCTTGCCAGGCAATCCTGGTATCTCTCGTCTGCCCATCGACTTGATGGCGCTTCAGATTCTATGCAGCTTTTTCTACAAAAAGGAGGAGCAAAACCACTACTTAGTCAACTCATGGGCGCAGCAATGAAATCCCACAGGTAGTACAGACCCTGACATATTCTCCCTGGGGTGTTCCTCAATCACATTTCCTATTCAGTATAAACCTGTCAATGCCACTCTATCTAGTGAGATGAGGAAAGCAGAAATCTGTAGTCAGTCCCAGTAATGAAAAGCATGGTTGCAAAAGCGTAAGTAAGCATGCAGTCATGCCTGGTACAATTACTTCAATGAGAGCACAAGTCATTCATCTGTTATTTCCCATTAATTTTACTAATCCTGTAAAACCTCCTTCAAATGTTTTTGTTGAAAGGTGAATTGCTTGATTCATCCATTCAGTAGGTATGTGGAGTCTCTACAACACTTACATGAAAATCATTACGTTACCTCAGCTGGGATTCTTTAGTGGAGGGTGTGATGGCCAGGTGTCAAACGTATATAAATCCCATTCCCAGGCTGTAGTTCAATCGTCAAAATGTGACTATAGTTAAAACTTAACACTGAATTAAGTTCAGCTTTCCAGAATGTGGATAAATGTAAACATAGACTGACTCTATGATTCTATTGAGCCAACTAATCCAGTATCCTTTTGGAGACCCACTGCTATGTCATAAATTGAAAATTAATAATGCAATTGTTCATTTAGGTCCTTTTTTATTTTTCTGCCTGGGGGAAGAAAATCTTACTCTGAAGCACAGCTGAGGGGGCAGCAGGAGGTGCATCCTCTAAAAGTGATTTCTCCATTAGCTGGATTTCCCCTCCTTGTTTATAGTAATGATTAATTTACATCTCTTACTTTCCATTTCTCCTTGGTTTTGGCTTTAAATAATTCAGAGAATAGCTGAAACTGACACCAGGAGAGCCCCCTCTCAGCAGAGCTCGAGCTGTCCCCCTGCCAGTGCAGGCCATGGGTTTTCATGTGGCTGAGTGAATCACCCTGATCCTAAACACACAAATTACCCTTGTCTGCTACAGTTTTAAATAAGCTTGGAGCTCTGCACAACATAATGAACAGCCATGACAGTGAACTCTAAACTCTGCTTCCAGCCTAAAGTAAATCACAGATCTGCCTATGAGACCTCCAACAAACTGAATCCAGTTTTGCTTGATGAATGCTTCCATGTTTTTAACCTTCCCATTGCAGTATAAATTCCACTTTTGTGCTAAAAGCTCTAGGAGGAACTGAAAAGTAATCCAAATGCTACAATGCCAATCTGCTGCGAACTATCCGTGTTCCTGCCAGGATGGTTCCTGCCTATTTGACGATACTCAAACAGCCCTTCGTGCTTCACACTTTCAGCAGAGACTCCCCACAACACAGGGCACTGTAGAGAAAAGCCTGGGATCTCCTGTCCCAGCAGGAATTTGGTGACAGGCTCCAGCAGCCTTGCCTGACAAAGTCCTTGGAAACCCACACAGTTGAAAGAAAAATGGAACTAACCCATTAAATCCAGTAACAATTGGATTTTGGGACACCACCCCCCCCCCCCCCCCCCCAAACATTGGTCTTCTGTGGCACTGCTATAGCTGGGCAAGGGAATTTTTAAGTTTTTTAAGACCCCTAGGAAGAATATCTTAGGAAGATCTGTAAAGATGCCTGCACTGACAGATTTGGCTTGATGGGGTTGGAGAAGCCACCAACTAACCCCTGGTGAGAGGTCCTTATGGCACTAGAGCTGTTGGAATCGGCTGAGAATGGCTGCTCTCCAGCTGAAGCTGACTTTCCTTATTTTGTGGTGTTTGTGTCAATAGCAGCTTTTAGGTTCATGGCTGCCTCAGGGAAGAGTTCATAAACATCAGACTCTGTGTGAATTTTGCTGTTTTCCCAAACAGAACAGCCCCCTCAAGCCACCTTTATGGAAAACTGAGATAGATAAAAACTATGTAAGAAACTATCCAAGAGAATACTTGATAACTAATTATTAAAGAGATGGAGTTTGTACAAGCTGCTTACCTAAAAAGGAAAAAGGGAGTGTATCCTACACAGCACTGTTAGCTAATGCATCCACCAACCCATGGACCTCAGGGTGAGTAAGATGACCCTAACAGCAATTCAGAAACTTTGGGGCTTTTCAGAGGAGTATTGGTAACAATCACACCAGTTTTGAAAACGTAATACATCAGCATGGACCCAAAATGTACAACCTGAGCATCTTCCTGCTGATGTTTTGAAAACCAGAAAAGAGGTCATCAAAGATTACATTTAATTGTGTGCTTGAATGATAGTTTTACCAAGTGTGAAGCAAACAGTAGTTTATGTTTCTTGGTTTTGTTTAAAAATTTCATTATTCAACCAAAATTCTCCTACGCAGAGCAGTGCTCAACTTCAGAACTGCTGTTGTCTTAGATTGAAGGATCTCCTTTGTCCTCATTCCTTTCCCTCATAAAAAGTAATCTAACCATAACAGTCGAAAGGGAATGTCCATTTCTAAATGTTTAATTGCTTCATATATGTCCAGTGTTCAACATTTGTAAAGGCCACAATCTCAAACAGAAGGAACTATATAGATAAGACATAAAAAACATCCCAGCTCATTATTAATCCGAATAGTGTTCATGACCTTGAAAGAACTTTTTCAAGATTCAGAGCAAAGTAGGGTGGTTTTTTTAGCTTCAGATTTCCTGGATCTTAATATATTTGATTTCTGTTAAATTTAACTTTAGCTTCATTATTTTTAGGTTGTGTTTGCTTTGGAATGACTCTAGCATGCTAAGCTATTTTTATTTTGTTCATGGTGCATGCCTACAAATTTAATGTGGTCACTTTAGCTTTTTTAATTGGTAAACTTTCATGCCACCAGTGTTGAAACCACAAAAGGATGTGTCATTTGTAGTGATACAAAGAAAAGCATTGGCCTTCCAGGTCAAACGATTCTTTTTCTTATGATAGGTTAATCAAATCCTTGGTAACTGGATTTTGTTCTGCAGCAGTAAATAAAGAAGTATCTCTGGCAGCTTAAGCTGGATCTTCAGCTGCTGCATCTCCAGAATTGGCTCAGTTTCCTCCTTCCCTATTCACTTGTACACGAAGAAGGAGAGAATGAACTGCTGGAGAGTGTTAGGTCTGCTCCCATCCCAGCTCCCAGGCAAACCACTGCCTGCCCATATACAAAAGGGAGAAAGAGCCTTAGAAAGCACATTGGAAGGTGGGTGACATATACAAGTCCATGGGTCTGGATGGGTTACACCCAAAAGTGCTGAGGAGCAGGCAGAGGAGCTTGCTAAGCCACTCTCCATCATCTATCAGCACTCCTAGTCTAGTGGGCAGGTCCCAGAGGATTGGATGTCAGTCAGCGTGATGCCTCTATACAAAAAAGGCAAGAAGCAAGACCCTGGAAGACCAGGCCTGTCAGCCTGACCTCAGTGCCAGGAAGGTCATGGAGCAGATGACCCTAAATGAGATCATAAAGCATGTGCAGGAAAATGGAGGGATCAGGCCCTGTCAGCGTAGGTTCATGAAGGGCAGGTCCTGCTTGACCAACCTGATCTCCTCCTATGATAAAGTGACCCGCCTGGTTGCTGAGGGAAACTCTGTGGACAGTGTGTGTTTGGATTTAAGTGACATCTCCATTTTAAACTAAACAAAGAATATTTGCAATATGAAAAATCATATTGACTGAAACTTTGGCACTCTGACAGCACTTGGGACTTAAATGGAACTGAAAAACAAATACATTCAGTGCCATGTAGGCAATGAAAGCTTTACCTCAGGATTATATGGTTTATTCTTTGTCCCACACAAAGAGCAATGTTAAGATTACCAACTTAGCAGTCATGGGAACGATAGATTGAAAGCTGCCAGACAATCCTATCCTGCCTTCTCATATCTATTATATACTTATTCACTGTAATATACCCTTCAAACAAATATGGCTGCAAATTATCTTCACTACCGAAGCACATAATGAGAATCCTCCATGAATGAGTAACCTATAGTATGTAAAAGAAGCTTGGAGCCAAGGTTAATTTTTGAAAGATGATGTTACTTCAGATTTCCTTGTTTCAGTGCACAATTAAAAAAAAAAAAAAAAAGTTTTTCTATGGTAAAACTTGGAAAATAACTGTTCAAGATCAGCTGAAGAAAATCATCTCCATCTTTGCACACTGCGCTTTTGTTTTTGGATTTTGTTTCATACTTAAGCACAGTTTTTTCCCTAAGAACATCTTCCCTTTCTGAAGCAAAGTTCTGCCAAAGCAGGTACCCCATTGCCCACGGTGGCCAACAGCAGATGTGTTTCAAGCACAGGAAGACACACATGTACATGGGTCTGTCTAAAGTCCAGAGCACAGAAGTATTATCACAGTCTGCACTCTGCGTGTATGGTGTAGGAGCCCTGAATGCTCTCCTGAGAGGTGGTAAGCATTTCACTATTCACTGCTTCATGTGTCAAAGAGTTACACAGTTCTTTGCTTGGTTAACTGTTGTGTAAACAGCCATTGCATCTTGCTTGTCTTGAACTTGGTCCCTGCCAATTTCAGTTGATGTTGTCTGACTTTTGTAACAGAAGAGAGGGTGAGCAATAGTTTCCTGATTACATTATTCCTATTTAAATTTCATCTTTTTTCTCCTTAGATCTATTTTTGAGAAGAAAACCTGAAGCTTGTTCAACACTCCCTGGGTGAAGCTGGTTTAAAACCTCTGTACTCTTGCAGCCCTTCTTGGAGCCTTTCAGTTTCTTACATAATCATTTTCAATGCATAAACCTGCCTAGAGATTTCCAGACATGAGCCCACCTGGACTTCTCCAGTGTGTAATGCTGTCGCCTCTATTCTCTAGTCTCTGTAACTTCTCACCCATTTTGATCAAGCCAATCAAACTGGAACATACTGACCTTAACAAAAGATACCATTTAAATGTATTCCAAATGATGCCTAGCTGAGAACAGCTTTCTAGGAACAACGATGGAAACAGTGGAAAAGTTATTCCTGTATCTTTTCTTTATTCCTGCCCTTCTTTATTCTTGCTTATCACCCTGGCATCTCTGTGCTCAACTGTTACAAATTTTTTTCTACACCATGTTTTGAGATCCAAACTCTTACCACTGGGTGGCATGGCATGGTATGGCATGGCATGGTATGGTACAGTATGGTATGGTGTGGTACGGTACAGTGTGGTGTGGTATTGTTGTGTGCTGATGGCATTGATCAGCCAAGGGTGCTGCTGCCGAGCCCCCCTTGCTGGGCAAGCTCATGACATAGGACACTCGCCTGGAAACTTGAAATGTTGTTTTGAAGGTAAATGAAGATCATCACTGAGCATGAATTAAGAAATAAGGGTAAATATGCAATGTTGTTTGGCATGCAGTCATCTCAACAAAGTTTGTAAGTCAACAAAGGACATATCTAAACTGAGCTAATCCTTTGTCTCCACTTAGAGTGATTACAGAGATAATGGTGCTTTTGTGGCAGTCAAAGTAAATGTCTAAACTGAGTTAGACTAATGGTGCCCTAAAAGCGTCCAGTTACCTCCATCCACTGTAAAGGAAGCTGAAGATCACTTGGATGCATGTCTAAGGTCAGCTGGAAGGAACCCCAGCCCTTCCTGACCGCATCTAAGAAAGACAAGGAAGTATTGTGCTGTTTTGCTGGTGAGGTCTCTACATTCAGCTCCCTTCACATGGAGGATAGGAAGCAGCTGGAGAAGGAGTGCAGGATGACACTGGGAACTAGACCTTGGAGGCTAGGACAGCACCAGGGATATGGGAGTTCTTGTAGGACCAGACATCTAAGATGATACAGATAAATCTGAATGTGAGCAGCATCATTTGTCATGTGGGGATGACTCCAGTGTGAGGGTGTAGAGGCTACATTGCATTAAACAGGGTGTAATGCAAGAGCCTGAAGGGCTCCTGGGTGCGGCCACTGGGGTTGAGTTATTAGGAGAGTGCTGAGATGCTCAGATGATACTGGGGATAAAAGGCCTGAGGGATAGCGGGCACTGGTGGCAGTGGTACTGGGATGATGCTTAGGTGCAGAACAAGGACATGCTGGCGTGACTGGGGCAGAGGTTTAGTTTTGTGGGGATTGAAAATATAGGGAGTGTGAGGGGAGGCTGGCAGCTGAGTGTGGAAGGAGATCATTAGGACATGTGAGTAGGGATACAGCTAATGGCTGTTGCTTCTTGCCATTCTTCAAGTTCTTCTGTAACCGCTCCATGTCATGCTTCAGGGCCTGCTGCAACTCGTGGTACTAGGGCCTTTTATCATCTCTGTGCAGCCAAGCCTCACGACAGCTGTTCTCTGCTCCCAAGCAGCAAGGAAGGGAGCACAGACAGCTCATCTGCCTGTGCACCACGTCTCGCTCCTCATCTCCCCCGCAGCATTAGGAGAAAGCATTCATGACAGATGGCAGAGAAGTCTGCCCTCATCCCAGGCTGAGGTGCTTCACCAAGGTGAAGTGCTAATGCATCTCCCTGGTGGAGAACTGAGGCTTTAGATCTAACCAAGGAACAGGAGTGACAGGCTTTCAGCCTGTGCAGAAAGCCCCTGCAAGCAGGAAGAACCGTACATGCCGGCGGATTTCCAGTTTTCTGCTGGTGAAAGAGGAAGGGAGTGACCTCAGCTCTGCTGTGGGCTCTGGGAAGGACATGGTAGCTATCACTAAGGTGTTTTTCTCCCCTCTCCTTTCTGTTCTCCTTCCTCCTCCTCCTGACCATCCTGCTCCTCTTGTCCCACCAGTCATCCCAGTTCAGGTCCTGGCTCTTCACTAAGCTGGGATGCTAGTATTTGCTTTCCAGCTCCTTGTGTCATCACAGTTTTATTCTCACTGGTTTGCAATCCAAGTGCCTTTCTACCTTGCCACTTCAGCCCCACTACCCCGCTCACATCCACCCTCAGCCTTGATGCTTCCATCACACCAGCACCCTGGGCACCCTGCAGAAAGGGTTGCCCCTCACAGGGCTGGAAGCACTCAACTGGGTGCAGGCAGCATCCAGTCTGCTGCCCAATGGACACAGTCCTGCCAGGCGTGGGAGCTGCCAGGGGACCTGGCGTGCCCTCTGCTGCTGACAGCCCCCTACAAATTCATCTGCCAAGCTGACAAGGTTCTGCTGAAGTACGTGAGCTGAGGCTTTTTAAAAACACATTTATAACCTGGCTACGTCTTCTGGCATCAGTGACCTCCTCCCTCTTTTGCCAAATTTCAGCCTGTTGCTCAAATAAACGGTTGCCTAATCTTGCCCTGAAAACCACAGAACCATTTTTACTGAAACTGCCTTCCCCTTTCCTCCTCCTAAAAGAAAATGGAGGGGGAAAGAATCAGCCCGAGGCCAAGCCTTGGCAGAAGACATTTCAGCCTGGATGAGTAACATCTAACAAGCTTACCAGCAACTGAAAGCAGGAGTTCATAATGAGAACTGTCAAGCAGTGGTAATTACAAGCAGTGCTACCAACTCTATCTGCAATGTGCATCACCCAGAAAAGGAGCGAAGTGCATAAGCAGCAAAGTTAATTTTATGTAACCTGAAGAACTGGATGACTGCCTTGGAGTGTCTGTTTCTCATCCGACTTAGCATCTATCACTAGCTTCCTTTTGTTACTTCTTGCAGTTGTGCTCTTCCTCCTCTGCAGTTCCTGCCATCTGGAACAGTGTTCTTGTATTCTGTCAACACCCTAATGTCAACTTTCAGCTAAAATCGGATCTGGGATCCCTTGTCTTTTGCTTTTACTTTTCTCCTCATGTTGCTTATATTAATCTCTGAAATGGTTTATTCAATTCAGCTGAGAATGATGCAGCAAACGAACAACCTCTATGTGAGAAGCAAGGAAGAAGTATTAACTTGCACAGGAATGAGCTTCAGATAGTCAACTAAAAAACCTGATAATCTGTAACTCCCAACTGTGGACACTGTTAGAATCTCATTTATATAATCTTCAGATATAAACCTAACTATAAGGTAATAAACATTAGTGACATACTTCAGAGAGTATGTTGCTCACCAACTACATAGGGTGAACTAGCACAACCTGTGAGGTCAACTTGCTCAGCCATCTCTTGCTTGGATTCACAAAGGGTTAAAATTCTGCCCAGTCAGTTGCAGGAAGGATTCAGCCCTTTCACAGCTGTAAATCCAGGAGACAGGCTTGTTATCTTATCTGCTATCTTGCATAACACAGGCTGTGGGGCTTCCCTGCACTGATGTTTACTCAGACCTTAATCTTCTTGAAAAAGCAGTATTGAGGCACAATTTTATGGTAGCTGATCCCCCAGTAATGACCTCCCAGGTTTTGCATCTGTAATGATTTCAGGATAACTATGGGTGTAACTTGTGAGCACTTAAACTTAGCTAAATAGTTGGCACCTTAATCATGGAATCATTTAGGTTGGAAAAGACCTTTAAGATCAACTAGACCAACCCTTAACCTGACACTCATAAGTCCATCACTAAACCATGTCCCTCAGCGGCACATACCTCCAGGGATGGTGACTCAAACACTTCCCTGAGCAGCCTGCTCCAGAGCTTGACAGCCATTTTGGGGAATAAATTTTGGGGGAAGAAATGTTTCCTAATAGCTAATCTAAACCTTCCCTGTGCACCTTGAGGCTGTTTTCTTCTGTCCTATCACTATTACTTGGGAGAAGAGATCGACCCTCACCTTGCTACAACCTCCTTTCAGGAAGAGTGATAAGGTCCCCTCTGAGCCTCCTTTTCTCCAGGCTAAACAAACCCAGTTCCTTCAGCCGTTCCCCATCACACCTGTGCTCCAAACCCTTCACCAGCTCCATCACCCTTCTCTGGACATGCTCCAGCACCTCAAAGTCTTTCTTGTAGTGAGGGCTCAGAACTGAACACAGGATTCAAGGTGTGGCTTCACCAGTGCCCAGTACAGGGGGATGATCACTGCCCTGGTCCTTCTGGCTACGCTGTTCCTGGTACAGGCCAGGATGTCATTGGCCTTCTTGGCTGCCTGGGCATAAGCTGGCTCATGCTCAGCCATCAATCAGCACACCCAGGTCCTTTTCCACCGAGCAGCTTTCCAGCCACATTTCCCCAAGCCTGGAGTGTTGCATGGGGTTGTTGTGGCCCAAATGCAGGAGCTGGCACTTTGCTTTGTTGAACCTCACACCACTGGCCACAGCCCATTGATCCATCCTGTCCAGATCCCTCTGCAGAGCCTTCCTATCCTCCAGCAGATCAACACTCCCACCTGCAAACTTGGTGTCATCTGCAAACTTACTGAAGGTACACTTGATCCCCTCATCCAGCTCATTGATAAAGATAGTAAACACAGGCCTCCATATTGAGCCCTGGGGAACACCACTTTTTGACTGGCTGCCAACTGTATTTAACTCCATTCACCACAACTCTTTGGGCCCATCCATCCAGCCAGTTTTTTACCCAGCGAAGAGTACACCCATCCAGTCCACGAGCAGCCAGTTTCTCCAGGAGAATGCTGTGGGAAATGTCAAAGCCTAGGTAGACAACATCCACAGCCTTTCACTCACACACTAAGCAGGTCACCCTGCTGTAGAAAGAGATCAGGTCAGTCAGGCCGGACCTGCCTTTCATGAACCCATGCTGACTGGGCCTGATCACCTGTTTGTCCTGTATGTTCCACGTGATGGCTGGCACTCATTGCAATGCTGGTGACGAATCCCTGTGATGTAATCTCTGCTAGGTAACACCAGCAGTTTAATCACAGTCCTACTAATGGACATGTCTGTTACCCAACAAAAAAACTTATTTCTCACTGGGATGAGAGCTGTTCCACCACCTGCAGATGTTGAACATTTGCTGTGAAAACAGCCTATTACATTTCAGTTGCAGTCTAATTCACACAATTTACTGTTAGAGTAATTCACTAATACATGCAATTACCTGGCTTTGCTATTAGTGAAAATCTCCCTTCCCACTAACATGGAGCAGAGAGAGCTTACTGCACTGAGGGAGGTGTTTGCCTTTGCACAGCTGTTGAATCCTGCTCTGGAGACATTTGCAGATGTCATCAGAAAAGTGACTGAGATAGAATGATCAAAACTGCAGGAAATCAATGTTTTTATTTATTTATGTTCTTTTATGATTTAAAACTCTCCTTTTACATGCTTTTTTTTTGTTTCTTCACTCACTGTCTTCTGGAGAAGGCACATGTAGTTGGGTGGTTTGGTAGGTGGCACTGCAGATTAGAGGGATGGATGATTGTAGGATGATGTGATGCATGTGGGCAGCTGTTGGCTTGGTCTTGTCGTATTTCCTTTCCATGTCTGTTCTCTGTTACCCAACCATTCGACAGTGATTGTGAGAAACAAGCTCAGAAGGAGAACAGTTAACTGCTTGCTGGTGCCTCCTGGGGAGCATCAGGCCCTGGAGAGGGTCAGGTGGGGACAGGTTGAGAAGTTGGTTTCCAGATAGAGGGAAGGAGCAGGGAGATGGAGGATGCTGCTAAGCCAGCCAGGTTTAGCTCTCTAAGCTGCATTTCCATCAGGGTTCAGCTGGGAAATAAACCATATTGCTACATCTCTGAAATGCAACTGCAGCAGGTAAGTGAGCCTGACAGCTTGAGCCAGCCATGTGGCAAGATGGATAAGAGACACCCAAGTAATGTACATTATCCATGCTTTCTAAAGCCTTTGATTCTATGAAAATCATAGCACAAACTTTGGTGTCCTTAATGCCATCGCCACAGCTGGGTGAGCTGGAACAGTATCTTCTTTGTATTCAAATGCGTATGTGGTCATAGGTTTCTGTATCCCTTTTCTCATTACTGTGAGGTACCCAGACAGACGTGGGGTAGCACAAGATCTCTTTTCATCAGCCTTGTTCCAAGGGGGACCTGGGAATTGCAAGGTCACAGGTGCTGGCTTGTGAAACTGCTGAATGAATAAGGCAGGAGCAGGTTTGTTTACACAGAAAGCTGGTACACAAACAAACAGCGGGGCAATGCAGGATGAGGAGAGACAAAATGCTCTGCTCTAGCCAGAACTGAGATCAAATGTACTTTCTAAACAAGCTTGATAATAGATCTCCCAGATGTTCAGAACCAGATGTAAAAGACAATGTATGGGCTTACACACTGAACACTGCGAAGCTGGACTTTAAGGAGCTTCGCATGTGGAATAGAAGCTGGATCCCACGTTAAGCACCCACCCTCCCTGCATGCAACATTTAGGATGACTCTGATGATCTGAAAAGAATCCAAAATGTCAATGTCTAAAGCATGAGGCACCTGATGCTACTAAGCTGTTCTGTGCAAAGCTACTTGCAATGAACCAGCAAGAAGTTCTAGGGAGAAGCATAGATTAAAAATCTGCCCTTCAGAGTTTTCATTGCTTTGCTTTATTTAAGGTGCATAGCTCAGAGGCTTCCCTTGACCCCTGCTGTCTTTGCAATTCATTTCAGTCCTGAAGGAAAGGCTCAGGTTTATTTTAGAAGATAGAAGGTGCCGGAGTTTGTCATGATAGGGAATACTGTGTGGCATCTAACATGCTTATTCCACATCTCAGCCGACTTTGAGTAATTTCTGTGTCCCCATGTGTTCAGGTCTCCAGTCTCATGGGCTGCACAGTGCCCATGAGCAAGTAAGAAGTGTCACTATGCTGGCTCACCCGACCTAGCAGCCTCCTGCACAGCTCATATGCCCAGGATGTGGAGGACCTGTTGAGAATTCTCTCCTTACTCTAAGGGGTTAAACAAGTACAGCCAACAAGTCTGGGTTATAGATAACTTGGAATAATAACCATGGCTCCTATACTTGGACTATAAAGCAGTCAAGTATTACAGAGTAGTGGGGCTGAAGATGTGAGTGTCTCCTCTGGTGCTGGAGGGTGGCAGGTATGTGGGAGGTGGGTTTTCCTCCACCAAACCAGCCTAACAAGGAAAATAATATTCAGGCTCCTTCCTGCTTTCTTCAGCTGTGTTGTTTTGGACTTAGGTGGTCTGATGTCTTATAAACAGCTGAGAAATCTACTGCCAGACCTGGCTCTGAGTGTTCACTTGACCTTTGGAGGTGTGCGTGTGGGATGAAGGAGAAGTACACAACAAAAGTTAACAACTAATTTGTAGCCTTTGAATCTCTTAAGGGGACTTTTTTTCTCCATTCAAAGCAGAGAGGACCTGAGGCATCAGCTGTCTCTCAGATATTTCTATTTTAAGCAGGCTGTATGTGATAAGCAAGCAGCAAACATGCTGTTAAAAGTGGAATTTACGGAAAGGATGTGTGCAGTCTGCCCTGCCCAGGAGAGCTCTGTTGGCTGCAGCAGTGCAGTCAGGTGTATCCCAAAGGATATCCACCAGTCATCCCAGTGTTAATCTCTTACAGGATGTACTTCAGGAATATTGCCTCTCCTTGTCTCCCACACCAGCATATAGTCCCCTCTTGGGAAGAGGGGCATACAGATCCCCTCTTGGAAAGGAGCCATCTCCGCCTGCTTTCCACCATCTTGGTGAGGGAGGATACTGAGACCCCTTGCATGGAGCAGGCCACTGTGGTAGTCCTGCTGCAGAGCTGCTATGAAAGCAAAAGTAACCCATGCTTTCATTTTCTCCCTGGCTTATCTCAGCCAACCCTAAATGCTTTGGTAAAGAGACAGTGTGTGCATTTGTGGAGCAGCACAAAGGGCTCTCTAGGCTGTAGTATAACCCAAAATACAGATCCATAACTGATAAGTCACAGAGACAGAGCTGGCCAAAGCTCAAAGTGTGCCAGTAAAGTAGAGGGAATATAGGGTGGGGGGAGGGACGAATGCACTTTTATCTCATTCAACAAACTATCTTATCTGGTGCCAGGGGAAAGCAGTTCTTAGGTACAGCTGCTACGTGTCTTCATATATCTTCTGTGAGCAGCATTAAAAGCTGCTCAAGGCCAGCCACCCACGAGAGTCCAAAGCCCCACAGAGCAGCTGAGGTATAAGAAACACTTCAAAACATTACATTAAGAATTTCATTTCCTGTAATTTATGGAATGACACAGTCATTTACCTAATGAGGCACTGATTTCCAGGGAGGCAGAACTGGCAGAAAATACTGAAAGACGTCTGAGCTATTTCTGAGACAACTGAAATTCTGTATTACAAACTATACACTTTGTTTGGTTTTGTGTTACAGTTATATTTATTATAGACATCATGTTTGTATTTACAACTCTGATGTTTTCTAGAGTGACTTCCCAGGCTCCGTGACCACATGCAGTGTAACAACAGAGCTAATGGTTTTAAACTAAAAGAGGGAAGATTCAGGCTGATGAACGTGAGAAAGGAGTATTTTGCAATGAGGGTGGTAAAACACTAACACAGGTTGCCCAGAGAGGTGGTGGATGCGCCATCCCTGGAGACATTCAAAGCCAGGCTGGATGCGGTTCTGCCAACCTCATCTAGTTGAAGATGTTCCTGCTCATCGCAGGGGGTTGGACCAGATGACATTTCAGGTCCTTTCCAACACAAACTATTTTGATTTGGTGCCAAGGTGTATGACAGCTTTCTGAGATACCTGTTGAAAAGAAGAACGTGGGTGAGGTTGGGGTTCCAGCCCCATAGTGGGAATATTGGCTGCTCAGGACACCATGTCTTGTCTCAAAATTGAACTTCTTTTCCCTTATTTGTCCACTCGGTGGTGCTAAAACACCACCAGCCCCTTTTCTGCATTTCCTCTCTGGCCTGTGTCAGGCAGAGAATGTCTGCGCTCCCCAGGGATGTCCAAGTCACCACTTCAAAAAACTACCACTGCAAATCCAATAGCCAGGAAAACTAATGAGCTCCCTGGGTCACTGCTTCATACTCTGGTGCTTTGTTTCCAATGGGAGAGAGATAAGCGACACAAAGGACTTGTCATACCTAATTACACAGGAAGAGATAAGGAAACATACAATCTTTCCCTCTGATGTTGATTGTAATTTAATTAATTTGTGATTCCATCTTGGTTTTAGAGAAATGGAGCAATGTCACTACTAAAACTACTTTCATTTTCAAAAATAGCTGGCAAAGAATTGACACTGCTAGGCAAAGGTTGTGGGAAACATAATTTTTCTCCTAATCAGCTAATACAAGAAAGATTGCTGAAAAAACCCCGAAGTTTAACATGCAACACACATCTCCTCAAGTTTAACTACTTCTAAACTAATGTGAGAGATGAGCCTCAGCATCCAGCACAGAGCCCATCCCATGTGCAGCAGCACACAGAAGAAGGATCAGGATTTGAACAGCCAGAAATGTTTCCTAATCTAATTCTCAGTCAACAACTCACCAAATGGCAAGTGACTCAGTATGCCTGAAGGGGAGGACTCTCTGAATTTAAAATAGGTGAGAAAAACCTACATAGCATGTGATGTGGTTACATCTGTTGTATTAATTCTTGTAGTATAACTCTGTGGACAATTGCAATAGTATTTCTGAACTTTGGTTTTATGAAAAAAACCACAAAACCAACCCAGCTCCAGGCATCCCCAGCTCTCATCAGCACATGGGTGGTTAAATACTTGCAGATAATGCTGTACTTTGTTCTCCCTTTTCCTACCAGTTTTTACCTTATTAGCTTCCTGTGACCAGAAGCACTGTTGGGGTTAATGGACTAACTTGAAGTTTATGACTTGTGGTGCACGGACCTCTTAGACATTTGAATTCTATGTGAAGAGCCCAAGAAAAAGCTCTTGCTCCAGGAGTGTGGTCCAGTGCCAGAAACATGACCATGTTGTCCTCTGCACTGGGTACCGCACTGGATGATGTGGGTGACACTAAGCCAGGCAGTGCCCATGCTCTGCCCGGGCTGGGCCTCTTCCAGGAAACCAGGCTGCCCAGGAAACATGGATATACCTCAATCCTGGCTGCTCTTGTGCTGTGAGTCAACAAGACCCTGCAACTTCTGCTCTTTCAGGGAGGGAGATGGCTGTTTGTGGCTCCTTTTGGGGCACAGATGGGGAAAGCGTGGCCTCGTGAGCTCTGCAGTGGTTGGATGCAAGAGGTGAAGGGGTGAGGGGTTTGGGGACAAGAGGAATGCTGAGGAGAAGGCAAAGGTGTGAGTGTCTGGCTGTATCGCTGCCCTCTCTTCACAGCAGTTTTTTGTAGAGGTGTGTGGTCTGTAGTGTTTTGATGACTGTAGCTACCCTGAGGAACCCTAGGGCTGGACTTTTGCTGCTGAACACACTTCTGCTGGAAAAAACAGATATTCACCACAGAAACACTCTGGCTTTGCAGCAGCAGTGTGCCTCTCTCCTCTGTGTCCTTGGCTCCATAGGCTGAGGAGATCCATCTTCAGCCCATGAACTCTCATCCCTTCAGCCTCAAACATGATTCTCACAAACTTTGAGGGTAATCCTGCCAAATTTCCTGCCTCCTCTGGAAAGGTGGTTCCCCAGAAACCAATCCGAAACCTCACTGAGGATTCCACTGACGCCTCTTTGGCAATAAAATCCCACTGTCATGCTGCATGACAGATCATCCTCTGGAAAACGCAGCCCTTGATGGGAACAGCCAGATCATTTTGATTAGCTTGACTCTTGTCTTGTGAAATCTGGCTCCATGCCACACTTCTTTAGTGTGTTCAAAGTTCAAAGTTTCTACGTGTTTGAACCCACCCATAGACTGCTCAGCTTTCTGAACTCCAGATGTGTGAAACACGCTGCAGCACTTCTCTGCGGTACCATCCTCCCCATGAGCAGTTTAGCACTATGCCCTCTTTTCCTGTCTGGCCACCTAAATAGCAGTCACCTACTGCATTTACTTGTTGGACATAGAGAATGAGGACAAGATGGCAGAACTGCTGCTAACATGTGAGATGCAGCTGCCATGTACCTGGCAGTTTGATGCTCAGAGATGGCAGTGGAGACAGCAGTGAGCCACAGGGAGGAGCAGCCCAACCCCAGAGAAGATGCTCCCTGCTGAGAAGAGGCTCTCTTAGGACCACTGCATATGGCTACCAAGACTGGGCCTTCTGTGCTGGTGTTGTATGAGTTCAGGCAGGCCAATTGGACATCTACAGATAGTTTTTAGTGTCCTACTAAGAATATGCAACTGTCATTGCTTATTCTGTGTAATTATTCCAGTAAAACAATGACCTTTTCCTGATTATCTTCTTAAAAAACCACACTTCCAAGCAGTATGTTTAAAAAAAGACAAACAACTAGCTCATGGGTTCTGATCACTTGACCCGGAAGGGAAAATTTCAGTTTCATTTCTCTGCAGTTATATCAAATCCTGTATTTAATGAAACAAAAGTGAAAATGGACAGAAACTAAAAGACAGAGGTATTTGAAGATCTGCTGTGTTTACTCATAATTTTCTGCTGTAGAATTTCTTGTACTTTCTGCAGCTCCTAGGAACAGCAGCAGAGTGCCCCAGTCAGACCACTGGTCCAGTTCATGGGAACAACTGTTGGGTTCCTGCCTTTGATTCATAAACCACATACTGAAAAGCATGTAGATCTGGAGCAATCATTGACTTATCTGTAGTTTTCCCTCATCTGCCTATTTTATTTACGTTAGTCTCCTATGATGTTACAGAAACATGAGACAAAAAACAGATTTGTTTTGTATTACCTGTCCTAATAGCCTCAGAAGAGGCTCACTAGGGACTTAACACTCTCACCTCCTTGGCAATTAACATAGAGAAAAAGGCACTTCAGCATGGTGCATTTAATCCATTTTTAAACATCTATTTCAGGATTTAATAAAAAATGCATCCTAAATGCACCTTTTTCTTCTCATTTGACTGTAAAGACTGATCAGATATATATACCTATTCTACAGTGTTTCTACATTTTACTAGATTATTCTCTTGCTAATGACATCATTGAAACCTTTGTTCTTCTCTTGCCTGACATTTAAATTCTGCACCCTTTTTCTTGGTGTTTCCTAAGAGTTTTGCTGGTCAGCATCTCTCTTTGTTTTCAGAGCTGCTGTAGCATGCCTTCTTTCTATAGCTTTCTGTGGTGTCTGACATAGTGTTATATTACAGAAGACAAACATGCATTGCTTTGCAGGGGCTTGCCTTTTGTTCAACTATTTATTGAGCAGAAGAAATTGGTTTGCAATGAATTTTGTAGCTTATCTTTGTCTGTGAAAAAGCCATAGTCTTTCTTTCTAGGTCTGGGCAAATATGCTGTAACATGGGAGGCCTGACAACTTGCAAACGACGTAACTGACAACTTGTCAGCTGAAAACCACTTGTGTGGAATAACTAAAGGAACAAAACAACGTTTGGCAAACAGGTAATTGTGTAAATGTGCTCATTTTCTGTGTGCAGCAGATTAACATTGGCTAGAAAGAAGCTGACTGGAAGGAGAAAGAGAGATTTGAAGGGCAGAAACAAAAGAATAGCCCTCACTGTGTATATGTATTTCAACCTACAAAGCCTTGGCCCACAGTTCTACATGTCTGTGTGCAGGACTGAGCTGCTTCATATGTACATGCAATGTTTCACTTCAAAACAAATTATTTTCTTAATTACTCCGTAGGACCCAGCAAAAGGGAAATCACTGTGGTAACACTGAATGTGCTAAGGTCTGAAGTATGATGCATCTTTTATAGTGATTGCTGCATATTGAGAAATGCAGCTTCAGAAGTGGTAACCTCATGAGCTGCCCAGTCATGAATACCACTATTGTTTCCAAGTAAGAAAAACAGACCTGCCGAAAACAGAAACTCTTACAGTTCTGGGCTGATGCCAAACTGTTGTATATTCTTTCAGAGAAAGATACCCTGCTTTATTTTGGATATGTTCTCACAGTAGCTTATTTTATAATTATGTGGCCAAATGAAGGAGACAGCATTCTGGAGACCTACAGCATGTGTTTAACAAAGCTCAGACAAAAACCAGGCTCACAGTTAGATATCCATTCAACACTGCATTAGGAAGAGTCTTGAGTTAACCTTCTCTAGAATAAAACCAAGGAAGTCATAAGGAAGTGGCAAGAGGCCAGTATCAAACCACAAAGTGTTCGTATTCAGACCCTTACATTTGTACTTCTCAGTGGGCAGGTGGTGCTAGAAGTGATCCTGTGCGCTTAAAGCCTTGAAATGTGTGATACTGAGACAGATTTCTTCTATGCCAGCCCTCAGACACTAACTTAATTTTCACTATTACCAGAGCCTGAAGAAGGCACAGCACCTTGAATCTCACAACTGATGGTCTTGTCTATTTCAAGTCTGTGCCTTACTCTCCAAGCAGTATAAAATCCATTTCAGGTCTAGTTACGACACTAATGTGTTCTAAAGTAATGACTCCTTAAAGCCTCAGAGGCTGGGGCTTTGTTTTCCAGACACTGTACAAGCATATTTTATCAGGTTTTCCTTTTTCTTGAAAACATGCACTCATTGCTTTTGGATGTTAGCAAAGGGGTGGTTTATTTTGTTTCTCTAATCTCACGTAATGGAAGGACAGGAGAATCTTACTTCCTCCCTTCCCTTCACATTCTTTGATCCCAGTGATTTTTAGGACAGTGTTTTTCCAGCTGAAAATTGTCTCTCTCTGATGAAACTACCCAACTCAGTAACAAAGGACCCTTTGCTCTTCCAAGGCTGCTGTATCCCCCGCCTCAGCAACACTGTAGGGTAACGAACTCAGGATCTAGCTGCTGCTCCTCAAGCCAGCTGCACTCATAGGCACTTCAGATTTCTGAGCCAAGAATGTTTCTATTTGGATGCAAACTTTTTTTCTCCAAAGAAGGACTTGAGTGACTTTTTGGATTATCATAACTAGTAACACTGAACTTCAGATAATAGGCCCAAATGGTTGCATTAGAGGTAGAGATGGCTTCCATTGCATAAATAGATTATCTGCTACCTGGGATGTCTGGTACTGGCTGGTACTGAGATAGATGGATTTTAAGTCAGTGCAGGCATGGGTTGATGCTAAAAAAAAAGACAACACCCAAAAACAACAATGAAACAAACAAAAAAACCAAACCAACCAAAAAAAAAAAAAAACAACAAAAAAGCTTGGCTTTTTCTTTTTGTATACACTGTGTTTCTTAATATTTTGAGAAAGGACTTGCAGTTGTACTGAAAACCTTGTATTTTCAGTACTTACAGGAGTAAATAAATGAAATCGAATGTGCGCTACTGAAAGTGCACATTACATAGTGCATATTAGATAGTGCACACACTTAGACTTTAAATTTGTAATATTTTCATGAGAGTGTATTTGAAGGAAAAACATAGTGACAAGGTGAAGAAGGATGATGAGCCTTTGCTAAGAGGTTAAGTTAGTATTTTCTGGCTAGCAGCCACAAATTGAATATTAACCTCTGATTTAATTTCTGAGGTAGCTGGCCTTTTAAATAAAATGCTTCAGCACACCAATGATCCAGTTCCTAGGTAAGGTGTCATGCAGTCACACTGAGCGTGATTCACAAACCACTTGTATATTTCTGGACCTAGTAGTAGTCTTAGTAGTAAACCTCCAGTGTTATCCTCAGGAAATCAGTGCCACATCTGATTCTCTTTCAGTTGAAGGAGTATTGACATACAAGATCCCCCAGTAATGTGAATAGCAACAGCTAGTTCAACTAAAGCAAATTAAACACTTTAGGAAGGATGTAAAATTTGCAGAGGAATGATAAGGAATAAATGAGGGAAATAAGATCTAGAGAAATACTCTTACTATGACAGCAGGAAGAAACCTGATTTTTAGAATGAGAACTCCTTTGGAAGAATCAGGAATGTGGACACCTCTGAATTTACAGAGTTCAATGCAGCTGAATAGCAGCCTTTTAAATTCCTTGATATATAGGTGGCCCTCTTCCCATATAAATGTGTCTTATTTTAGTCCAATCCTCTCTGTTTTGGCATTTCTCACATTCCTTTCTCCTGTTGAATGTAATGTTTGTTATACCATCAGGAAGAACAAAATTGTCTTCCTAGTATCAGAGAAAAGTCAGTAAGTTCCCAAATCTAAAAAAAAGGAACTGAACTCAGCATTTACCAAGATCTTCCAGCAACTCATTCCAACTCTTTTTATCATCCAAGTAAGTAACAATGAAAGAGAGTTTCTGACTGATCTAAAAGCCTCAACTTACTCAGTGTCGATACATTCTTGAGACTCTTTATGACTTATGGGAGAATTTAACTAAGCACTACACTTGAGAAAACCCACAATTGATTCAGGTAAACTTTAACCTTTGTACTCATGATCCTTTGTGTAGGAGGATGTGGAAAACAAAACTGTCTTCAGTGCAAAGGGAATGGAAACTTTCCAGATTGCAAATATACTGACCTTCAGTAAGGGAGCAGCGAGATGTACGCTCTGGGTTTTGCTTTTTTAATTCCTTAAACATTTGAGGTTATTGCAATGAGTCATGGGTGCCCTTCATGTCTAGATATGATATTTGAGTCTTATGAGCTTTTTACACTTTTTTTTTCCTGGCTATATGCCTAAATGCAAATAAAAAAGTCTAATTAAAAAAAAAATAATAATAGTTACTGCTGCTCTAGAAGCAGGTGCCCTGTTGTGTTTAGCCAAAACAAAGTGGGCAGTTTGCATCCACATAATTTATCAAAACAGAGCTTTCTGATCTCATTTACAGCATGTCAAAACTACTCTGCTTGTGGGACTTTGATTAATTTGTAAATTAAATAGGCAGTGCAACTTTACCTGCAGTTAATATTTCCTGCATCAAGTTAGGTTTTCCTAAGTTTTCCTTAATATCTATTTTTTTTTTCTTACTTCCCTCATCATTATCTTCCTCTTAAGACCTGAAGGAGTTCATGAATCACATCTTCCAAAGAAAATTTGTTCAGTAGTTTTTTGTGGAGTGCTAATTGCCATCTTAGATCAGCTTAACAACCAAAACCCACCCCTTTACTTCTGGAAAGGAGCTTGATGCTCAAGATGAAGCTAATGCTTCAGTGTTCAGAATAAGCAGATCATGTTTCACAGAGTCATTTGATACCTCTGGTAAGCTGAAAACTGTGGGCACTAGCCAGCAGTAACTTTCTATTTTTTAATACAGGTTTTATAGGTGGGTTTAGATTAGTGGGAGAGTAGGTATGTAAGTCTCCTGCCATCTCTAAGTTCACTAGCTGAGTGGCGTGGCTTTCTGATGAAGCCTTGTGAGGGCTTGGAGAAATGCCCTGTTTCTCTCTCATAAAAGCAGTTTGGAATTAAGGTAGTTTCTGTAATTTTTATACATAAACAGTGAGGTAAGCTACAGATACACTTGAAGTAATATATTTAATGTTTTAGGGAGTTTGTTTTCCTGCCTACCTGAACACTTTCCCGTAAAATGAAAAAGCAACAATGGGATACACTCTTGGCCAGGATTGAAGACCAGAGCAGTATGTTGAAACTGCAGATTATGTTCTTATCTTATCCTTGGTAGCACTGACATAATGAATTTGCTACTCTGAGCTGGTTGTATCTCCAGAAAACACAAGATAAATCCCATAGTTAATATTTGTGCATGTCAGCTTGTTAAGCTTGTCCTTAAGTTGTGTAACTGGTGAGGTTGAAATCCTAGTGAGCTATTCCAACAGTCACTTATGGTGGTGAGAAACTAAGTAACTATTTTTTTTTTCCTGTAATTTATGGGAGAGAAGAGCATTAGCAGTGGAAAGGAAAGTAACAGTGCCTTTTCTTCCTCTCTTCCCCTTCATAGATGCTTAGGGGTGTGTTACAGAGGCACAATTAAAGCCAGGCTTTTTAATGCTGTGGAAGACAGAACACTGAAGAAGGTGTCAGACAAGAATGACAGCATGGGGAGACTGACATACATCAGGCCTCTCAGAGAAGACAGGGAATGTGGTGACATCAGGTACTTCAAGGGCTGTTTGTGCTATTTCATGCTAGCATTGATAATGCACTCATGTTGTAGGGTTACTGTGTTTCACCTCCAGAAATTTGCTGCATCAGCTTTGTAGTTTCAGTCAACACTGCCATTAGGTCTATTTACATAACCTGTGGTAATATGGCAGGCAAACTTTGATTAGCACTTCCACCTCTGTGATTAGAATGGACATCACTAAGAAAGCAGTTCTTTGGTTGAGGACAACTTTGAACGCATGACTTTATCATAGTCCGCAAAGTGTCTTGCTTCACTTTATTAATCGTACTGGTTTTTAAGTCAAAGCTGTGATCTTGACAGCTTGTTGCAGCAGGTGAAAGTGCTGGAATAATAAGGTTCAGTCCCACTGTGATGTGCCACAGCCTGAGAACCAAAGCTGAAGCCTGCATTTAGCTTGGGTAGGACCTGAGCACTACTGCTGTCCTCTCTGCCTCTGGATGGTGACCTCAGTCCCAGGTTGAAGCCAGACTCAGGATGCTGATGATAATGCACTGTTCTCGGGAATTTCAGTCCTAAGAAGAAACTTACAGTCATGTTCTTACTTCATGTCCTTTGGAAAATGAGTATCCATAATTTCAGATAAGTTGGTGGGTAACATTCCTTCTTACCTCTTTCTCTGAAAAGCTAAGGAATTGCTGGGAATGGAGAACTAGGGGAGTTGCTACTACACTGGAAGAGACAAAGCAAGAAGAAAGAGTCCATCAGCTCTGGGCAGCTACACCTCTTTTTCTGCTATTACAAGCACTTGAACTTGCTACGTTGTTCCTCCTACTCCCTTCTTGTTGCGACAGGAGGCTTGACAAGCAGAATGGGAGGGCCTGAAACTGCTAACCTGGACACCTGGGAGCGGAGGAAAAGCACTATTTTTATTGGCAAGTTGAAAGGAAGCAAAGGGTACAGAGGGGAATGGGCAGATATGTGGCTACATGTGGAGTTACACACATACGTATGTATACAGAGCTTGGCTTCCTAACAGTTCCTCACATCCAATAAAACTCTAAATCCCATACCCCATCACTCTCAGCTGTCTCAGTTTTTAAATCTTGTCTTCTCCATGTCAGCAGCTTCCTTAAAAATGACCTATCAGTGATCCAATAAGCATTTTAAATTTTTGAAAGGAGTTTTTAATCAGAGGTATTTTTGTGCAACTGCTGAAACAGCAAATGTTTTTATGTCTGTAATTACGTGGAATTAAATGGTGTCGCAGTAGAAGCTATGCTGTACTAGCTGCCACTGCAGCTGGCTGTTTGAAACTTGCCAGTATTGTTATACATGATAAATGTCATCACATTACAGGAAACTTGAAAGAGTTTTAGGAAATATATGACTGAGTCTCCTGCAAATTCATCTTACTGGAACTCTGTTACAGAAAATTACCTGCTAGTGTCATAATGCTCTGTTCAGTTATACTTCCTCTATTTTTACTCTTCAGTTCTCAGTTATGTAAACTCCCTTCAACCATTCTGACATTACTAAATGGGGCTTCTTAAAATGTATCTGCTGTTTCTTTATAAGAAATGACAAGACCATGACTGTGTTGGGAGATTCTGAGCTTCGGTCAGTGATCTGGTACCTGCTGTGGAAGTTCTTCAGATTTCTGTACGCAGACAATGTCTTAATCCCCTCCAGCGGAAAGTTATATTGTGTTTTGCCTTCATTCTGGTCTTCCCCTGTGACTCTCAATGACCAGTCTTTCACCGGTAGCGCTGTTTCCCCTCTTGCATTCTGCAGAGCTGCCTGTATTAGTAAAAATGACCAGTTTCACGCTGCTGCCGAGGAGAACTAGGTAAACCTGCCGCGTTTGCAGCAAGTCCCCTCATCGCCACTCCTTCGCGGTCAGCAAAGCTGTAGGAGCGGGCTCCGGTCGCTGTGGGGAGAACAGTGCCAGTGAGAACCCAGCTGCCACCCGAGGGCCTCCCCTGCAAGCAGCCGCACTTGTTTCCGTCAGTGCAGCACCATGTCCCGCAGGCAAGCTCCCCTTCCCGGCGGGGTGCAGAGGCCACGCTGCCCGTCAGCCCCACGCAGCTGGAAATCCCCACTACGGGGAAGCACGCTCCTCCGGCGGGTTTCCCCGGTCGGGAGGAAAGTACCTAACGTCCCGCTGATACCATGGCCTGAGCCTGCCCTGCCGGCACCCTGCCCCCTCAAAGCAGCAGGGGCGGGGCTGAGGGGCAGGGCGGAAGGAATAGGGGTAGGGCTGAGGGAGTAGGGCTGAAGGAACAGGGGTAGGGCTGAAGGAACAGAGGGGTAAAGCTGAGGGCGTAGGGGTAGGGCTGAAGCCTACGGGCGACCCCGCGGAACGCTCCTCCCGCCAGCGGCTGACCACACGGAGGCGCTCGCTGGGGTACGGGGCGTGCAGAGACCGGGGTCCGGCAGGAGGTGCCGAGGCTCCGGAGCCGACGCTCCTTCCGGCCGCGCATGCGCCCGGCCCTTGCCGGGGCTTTCCCGGTGCGGCATTTCCCAGACTGGGCGGTGCTGGGTGGGGGCGATTCTTCCTTTCCCGTGCCCCTTGCTAGCCGCCCTATATAGGCCGGGGCGCGCAGTAGGGCTGCTTGCTGTGGGACGCTCGGCTGCAGACCGTGAGTGTGGGGGAAGGGTGCGGGCGGGCAGGGCCGCGGCCTGCTGGGACCCTGCCAGGTTTGAGCTGTTGTTGCTGTGTGGATCATGACGGGAGCTGCGCTCGCTGACGGGATGGCGGGCAGGAAGATGCGCGTCAGTGGCGCCGCTGGGCTCGGCCGGGGCTGTGGAGAACAGGGGCGGGCTGTGGGCTTGCTGTGCCCAGGCAGGGGTGACCGGTGGAGGAGCGGGGCGTTGCAGGATGACCGCTCAGGAGAGGGACTCGGTCCCTGCGGGAGGCCAGGGGCGGCAGCGTGAGGGTGGAGGAACAGCGGGCGAGGCCCGGCCGTGCCGGTGAGGACCGCGGAGGAGCACGGAGCAGCTGCTGTACCCCGCTGGGGACGTGATCTTGAATTTAGCGGGAAGTGCCCAGGAGGTGAACGTGTTCTACCTGGGTTATAGCGCAAGAGCAGAAGAATATTGAGCTTTGAGGCTGCTGCACTTTAAACTTAGCTGCACTTTAAATTTCACTTCTCTGGACTTAACTTCTTGGTGATACTGCAGTATAACAGAAGAAAAAATGCGCTTAGACATTCAGAGCAGTTTGGTATCTGTGGAAATCACGGCTGCTCAGGGCTATAGTGGAGGATAATACTGGAAGAGTGTTTGGCAGAAAATGACCTCAGTATCTCATTTTTAAGTGAACCTAAATGTTTTAAGATTAGTAGGGTCTCAGTGTGTTCTGATATTTCCAGCGTTCGCTCTGAGGGATCTGACTTTCTCCAGTACAGAAGCTGGATTAATATCTTGGATTAGCAGAATTCGTCTATGCTGATACGTTTAGACCTACCATTGGTGTTAAAGGAGTGGATTGGTTTAAAACGTTTGTGACTTATGTGCTCGGTGATTAAGAAGCTAGTAGTAATAGTGTGACCATCTTAAGAACAAATCTGCTGAGAGCTATTGAGATGAATAGGAAATGCTAAGACGTTTTCTGGTAGGTGTTTTTCCTAGGGCCAATTCTAATCATGACAACTATATCTGTTTTGAGTCTTTCCTGGAAGAACTTTTAAGGAATTGGTGCTGTAAAACAGACTGCCCTATATGAATAAATGTGCAGTTACGTATTTAAAAATGTTTGAATTTCATCTTTGCTTTTACCTGAGTTTTTTATTAAGTTCAATTTTGCTGATGTCCTGTGCTTTAGGTATCTTTGGACTTGCCTAAATAAGAAATTTCAGTACTCTTAATTTAACTTAGTGTAATAAAACTGGATCTTCATTGTTTGAGAATCTGCAAACCCATTTAAATGGATGCATCTTCTTTCCTACAAGCTACTATGTTCAGTTATACAGCTTGTGATCAAGCTGTAAGATTCATCTGCTTGCCAGAAAGGTTTAGCAAGTGAATGTGGATTTAATATTTAATTGTGGATTAAATAGATTTGCATATGTCAGGAACCGGGAAATTTTGTAAAAACCACTCCATGTCACAGTATGTAAAGTTGGATCCCTGAAACTTTCCAGCTAACATTACAAAAAAAGCTTGAGATGTTAATATTTCAATTTGTGTAGTCTCTGTTTGCATAGATATTACACTATCCTGATTTTGTGTATTTTGAAATGCTCCTCTCTCTTTGCAGGTTTTGTTCTGCACGAAAGAATTCAATGATTGAAACTATAGGTACTTACAGTTTCTTCTTGTGAACACTCAGCATAAATATGGAGGCGTAAGCACCTTAAAGGGACATCAGTCTGAACTCTGGGAGGTAGTTCTGTGCACAAATAAAGAAACTAAGACTTCAAATTTTATTTCTTTTTTAATCTGAGGATTCTGTTTGCTTCTGTATGCCATAAGCATGGCATACAGAAACAACTTATTTCAGTTGCATAAAACATTAGAATGTCCTGACACAAAGCAATTAATTTATCTGAAATTTGATAACTCTATACTTGTAAGTAAGGCACCGGGTTAAAACTGAAATGCTTTGCTCTTTGTGCTGACAGTAATGTAAACAGAAAAGCCTGGGGTTACTCCAGGCTTGTTAATGGACAGTTCATGTATCAGAGGCAGTGTAGAGGATTTTTTATCTCGTAGCTGAATAGTCAAGATACGTGGAGTATAAGCTAACTTCTTTAGTCTCAGCAACCGTTACAACAATACACAGAAGTTGAGGGTTGGGTTTTTTTTTTGGTGGTTTGTTTTTTGTTTTTTTTTAAGTCTAGTAGTAGCAAGTACTCCAGTAATGTCAGTTCAGGGGCTCTTTTTTCATCTGCTGTTTGAGCTTGGTAAACCATTATTTTCAGCATCCTAATGAGGTATACAAACTAAAAATCTTTACATGTGTAAGCTGTCTATGGTGAAATAGTTCTTAAACCACGTGACACATGTTTTAGTTAAAACTGGTGTAGTTTTAGTTGCACCTCATTTTAGTTTCTTTATTGACAAAGGATTTTGGGAAACCCATTTAAGGTTTTCCCTGTCTGGATCCCACCTCCACTAGCCTGACAAATTGATACTGCTTTCCTGCATATACAGTACAAGGAAAGCATGTTATGACTAGATGTTACAAGGGAAAGTCCTTTTTGACATGCTTTCTTCAATTCCCAAAATGGGATAGGGCAGCTTTTGCACAGGTAGCAGTTGTATGAATTAAAATACAAAAACTTCCCAGATGTTTAAAGGCTGTTAATCATGGAACTTATTCTGTTCACATATGCATTCAAAGTTGCACATTAAAGTATTTAATTTTCAAGCTTTCTTTTGTACAGACAGGAGTTATTCCAAATTGCCTTTAGTGCACACAACTACCTCCCAGAGGAAGACTTGTCCCATTCTTCCAAATATAGTCCATTATGAACATAGTGGAGAACAGCCCTTTCTTGGCTAGCATCATGAAGCGGAGTGCTATGTGTGGTGAACTGAAGTATGACTTAACTTGTGAGCTCTACAGAATGTCAACATTTTCTACTTTCCCCATTAATGTGCCGGTGTCAGAACGGAGTCTTGCCCGGGCTGGGTTTTACTACACTGGTGTGGAAGATAAAGTTAAGTGCTTCAGCTGTGGCTTAACATTGGACAACTGGCAACCAGGAGATAATGCTATGGAAAGACACAAACAGCTGTATCCTAGCTGCAGTTTTATACAAAGCACGCTTTCAGTTAACAACCTTGGAGTGCCCTCTCATTCTACCTTTTCGTCTCCAGTTGTAAACAGTCTCTTGCCATCTCTACATTCCATGACACTTTCTCAAGGTTCAGAACAAGTTGGATATTTCAGTGGCTCTTTTTTCAGTTTTCCTCAAGACCCAGTAACTGGTAGGGCAGTTGAAGACCTTTCATTCTTGAGACCTAAGTTTCACAATCCTCACATGAGTACAGAAGATGCTAGGCTACGCACTTTTCACTCATGGCCACTGACGTTTATCTCGCCTGCTGATCTGGCAAAGGCTGGACTTTACTACCTGGGGACAGCAGACAAAGTTGCTTGTTTCAGCTGTGGCGGTCAGCTGAGTAACTGGGAACCAAAAGATAATGCTGTGTCAGAACATCGGAGACATTTTCCGAATTGTCATTTTTTGGAGAGCCTCACCCGAGACCAGCAAAGTTTCAATGTTTCAAATGTGAGCATGCAAACCCATGAAGCACGTGTTAAAACTTTCATAAATTGGCCAACTAGAATTCTAGTTCAGCCTGAACAGCTTGCAGATGCTGGTTTCTACTATGTAGGTAAGAAACTGAAGTCTCTGGGTTTACTCATATTGCTGTGTCATCATTTACGTAAATGGTGTGAATGTTTGCTAGATATTTTGCCTTGTTTCTTTTAAAGGCCACAACGATGATGTCAGGTGTTTTTGCTGTGATGGTGGTTTAAGATGCTGGGAATCTGGAGATGATCCGTGGATTGAGCATGCAAAGTGGTTTCCAAGGTAACTTGAAAATCTTCAGCATAATTTGTTCACATCCTTGATACTTCTGATTTGGACAGATATGTACTGTGCTTCATAGTTCTGTTTAACTTCACTATGTGATGTACAAATTCGCTCCTTTATTTGGATGTATTTCATGTACCTCTGTTTAAAAGCTCTTAAGTGCTAAGGTGACCTTAAAACATTTCTTCATTAAGCATGATATTTAATGCTTTCCACTTCATAATGAAAAGCTTGTGAGGCTGCATTGTTAATGAGTGTACTTACCTAAGAGAAGCAGTCAGCAGGCGGACTGGGGAGAGCAAAAGCTGCTGAGAAATGAAGTAGGAGGAACATCTAACCCTCTTGGTGTAGTTCTGTGCCCATGCTGAAAGCTATTGAACCAGTCTTTCAGCTCGTGCAGTTTAGTTTCATAGGCGTGGTAAGGCTTGTGAAGATTTCAGCAGCTGTTAATATGTCTCTTGGAAAAATGATGTAACTTTTTAACATCCCCCATAATTAAATGGCAGTTGCATACTTAATTGTTCTCTGTGCCTGTGGAAGTCTGTGCCTACATGACAGATAGCTGCACTTAATTTCAGGACAGCTAATAATTTACATCATAGATGAACTAGTCTTTCAAGGACAATTTACCAGCTACTGTTGGACTACATGATATACATAGAGTTAAATGACACCTTTACTACCTTCCATGTTATGCCTGTCAGTAGATGAGCTAAAGAGATCCATTCTGCATTAGTGAAGTAGGTCTGGCTTTGATAGTGGTTTTAAATGTTGCAAACTTATTTTGAATTATTTAAGTGGGAGATAAGAATGCCAAGATGTGAAATAGAAACAGTTTATCCATGTACTGTGATGCTGACACTGTGTCATTTCTCATGACATACTATTTTGATTAGATGTGGTAGCAGAATGTAAAGCTGCTGCGTTTATATACCTAAGCCTACTGATGGCTGAATGTCATGGAAAGTTTATCAAAGTGTCACCAGGCTACATCAAGCTTCCAGTTAAGAGAACTTTTTCACTTATGAAAGAAGAGAAACATATAGTTATGCTGTGTTACTGTAAAGTGTTTCATTCTTATGTATCTGTTTTTTCCTTTGGCAATAATGTATAATTCAGTATACTTAATCTTTCAGATGTGAATATCTGCTTCGTGTAAAAGGAGGAGAGTTTGTAAGACAGATTCAGGCCAGGTTCCCCCATCTTCTTGAACAGGTAAACTGTACTGTTCTGTAAATTTTTTCTCTTCAAAAAGACGACTGCATTCTTCTGGGGAGATCAGTCCATCCTTCTGCCTCGTTTCTGCATACCTTTCAACTAGGTTTCTGGCGTGATAAATGCTCTTCATGAGCACAGAAATTAAGCCAGTGTTGAACCATGGCTAATGGGCTGGGACTAGTAGAGATTAACCTGTACAGGTACATATGGAAAGTATCGTGAGCCAGTGAGCTCCGTCATGTCAGGAGAGGGAAATTGTGATTATATAGACTTCAGTGAGTAATGCCAATCAGTAATTGTTATTTCAGAAATCTGTTGTGGGCAGCCTGAATTACTCCTATCCGTAACTGTTATGGTAGGAGTAAGCCAACTTCTTCATGGAAGAAGAACTCTCCATGAAGTACTTTTTCATGGAAGTGATCAGTGCTAACGTTATATTGATTATATAGTTGCACAAATACATTTTCAAATAAAAATCTTAGCATGGCTGATGAAGGAAGAATGTGTTAGAAAGGTATGTAGTAGGAAAAGCAATACTTTGATACTAATGTAGTTCTGTTGTTTTCCACAGCTCTTGTTAACCTCTGTAGATGAAAACGCTCATCCCCCAAGTATGTATATTAAAGCGCGTTTTTAAACTTCCTTAGCATTTTGGTTGCAACAAGATTGTCTTTAAGGTCCCTTCCACCCCAAGCTGTTTTGTGATGCTATTAGTTTGCAAATTTAATGATATGTTATCCAGAGGTGATTTGCTTAACAATTCTTACATTTTCTTGGAAAGAACACTATTGTAAGGATTTTCTATCTTAACATTGTTACATGAACAAACTTCAAGGAAGCACCTTTAAGAGGTCCCATCTTCGTTTTCCTTATTTTCATACTAACAGATCACACTGAGACTTGGCATCTGCTGTATCTGTGTTTTCTACTTTCATGGTTGGGTTAAGCAAATCAATTTGGCATTGCTGAAATTGAGCTATGGTATAGAACTTTGTGGAACGGTTGCTAGAGGGTGTCATGACTATGTAGTTATGCAACTCCATTTTTATTAGTGTAGCTAAATAAATGCTCAGAGTTGAGAAGTAGTGGTCAAGGAGAGGGTAGGACAAGCTGATAAAGTGAAGTCTTTCTGAGCTGGACTGTATTTACAGTGGAAATAAACTCCTACCAGAGGGTGAGTGGGTTATCAGAGTTCCTGCTGGTTGAGGACAATGAGTTGGAATCCCACGTGTCTGGTGGTTAGTATGTTGAATGGAAAATACTGATCAAGAGCTGTAATAGAACAATTGTGTTATTGTAAACTTTGGATTTTGACACACCCCCAACATTTTTCAAGGCTGAAATTGGAAATTATTAAGTATAAAAAACACTGCTAAGAAACAATGGAATTATGTGTGGTTTCTCTGGGTTATTCTAGATTTTAGTGAAAGCCTCACATGGACTGATGTTTAGTATGGGTTCAGTTCAATTGTATTTAAGAAACTGGCTTCCATTTTTTGAACTAACTACTTAAAACCAGCTATTTAACCACTGAAGCTTTTTGATGCTAGGTATTAGTGTATATATGCATATGTGTAGATGATGTTGCTGTGTCTGACTTCTGGGTTGTATAGATATTTTATTGATGGTAATTTTCCTCCAATTAGTTTTTCATTTTGAACCTGGAGAGAGTCATTCAGAAGATGTAATCATGATGAACACACCCGTGGTTAAAACTGCGTTGGAGATGGGATTCTGTAGAAGGCTAATAAAGCAGACAGTGCAAAGTAAAATCTTGGCCACTGGGGAAAACTACAAGGATATTCATGATCTTGTGTCTGATCTGCTCACTGCTGAACATGAAGAGAGGGAAGAAGAGAAAGAGAAACAGTTTGAAGAAGTGGCATCAGGTATGCATGAGGCACGAAATAAAGTGAAAGCAGAAGTGGCTTGTGTGACGTAGAGCTTTTATAATTGTTTTTATTCAGTAAGTGATTTACTTAATTGCTGTTAGGATTGTCTTCTGTAAAACCTTGTCAGGGTTTCTGTATGGAACTAGCAGTCTGGGAATTGTTTTATTGCCCTTCAGGAGGATGCTTCATACAGGTGCTGAGGGTTCAGAATCACCTTACCCTCTTTGCTTGCTGGTAAGCTGCCATACCCAGCTCATAGAAGAGGCCAGAATTTTTTTTTCAAATTTAGATTCTGTATGACTGCTAAAATTCAGCTTTTTCTGTGTCTGACTCAACCATTTAGGTCAGCTATTTAACTGTGTTTGAGTGTCTTTAATGATTCGTACTGCTTTAATAACATACAAGTTTTGAAGCCTAAAAAAACCCTACTATTTTGAGTCTGTGAAGCAGTATTGAAACTTCTCAATTATAAATTGAATAAAGACTGCTGCTTTCCTACTTGCATTAGCTATCAAAAAAGCACAGATGAATTCAGCCATTAAATCTTCATGAAAATAATTTTTTTTGTTTTTTGTGATAGTCTGTATATAAAAAAAGGCAATTTCACATGTCTGGTTGTGCTGTACTTGGTTTTCTTCCACATCATTCTGTTGGACACCTCTTAGAAAAGTTTGATTTATATCTGCATCTTGGACATGATTTTGACTGCCACTGACTAAACCTGTTGGTTGTTAGTGAGTCAGCACTGGTGTTATGCAGAGGCATTGCTCTTGAAATTTTGTGGAGAACCTAAGTTTAAAGGGTGGCTACAAAGAAGATGAAGACTCGTTTTTACAAGGAGTCACATGGAAAAAATGAGGGGTGATTGGCACAAGTTATTCCCAGGGAGATTCCTGTTGGACACAAGAGGAAAATTTTTCACATGAGAACAATCAGCCATTGGAATAATCCCCCCAGTGAAGTGGTGGATTCCCCAACACTGGACACTTAGGGTCTATCTATACAGGGTGCTGGGACATCTAGTCTAGGTCATGCTTTGCCAAGAAAGACTGGACCAGAGGATGCTAGAGGTCCCTTGCAACCTGGTATTCTGTAATTTTAAGTGAGTCTTGCTAGTGTGAAGATAGACAAAATCCCCTCAGGTAATTTAAGTTAGGTGTGGGAGCAGGAGGCTTCATTGGTGAAAAGGCTTCAGCTCAGAATCTGCTTGTATGTGGTTTTCTTAAGTCTGTTGTTTGTGTGAATGCCACTAAAACTTACTCAGTTCTTAATCAACGTGTAGTAAGTGAACGTTTCAAACAGTTTAAACCATGTGTCAGTTATTGTTAAGCAGAAATGCAACTTGAAGTAGTGTATGCTTAACAAACATCTAATTCTCTGCATCCCAGATGATCTGTCCTTAATCCGGAAGAACCGAATGGCTTTATTCCAACGTTTAACATGTGTACTTCCGATCCTCGAGAGTTTGCTGTCAGCCAAAGTGATCACGGAACTTACGCATGATGTTATTAAGCAAAAGACTCAGACAGCACTGCAAGCAAGGGAGCTGATAGATACAGTTTTAGTGAAAGGAAATGAAGCAGCCAGCATATTCAGAAACTGTCTACGAGATTGTGACCCTGTACTGTACAGAGATTTATTTGGTATGTCTGTCTTTCTTTTTTTAAAGATACAGCTTTGTAGAAATGCATAATCAGTGCTGTCATAGCAACCTAAAGATTAAAAAAAAAGAAGTCAGATGCTGTTTGAATGTAGATTAGCCAAATGACTAAGGATTTTTTTTCTCTTCTTTTAGTGGAGAAGAACTTGAAGTATATTCCCACAGAAGATGCTTCAGGTACCTCAGACTCTTACATTCTTGCTTTAAAGGGTATTGTGAGACAAACAGCTAACATCTTACAGAAGAAAATGACTTTGATAAAGAAATAGGTTTAGTGCTTTACACTGTCCCTAATTCTGCTTTGGTAAGATGGACTTACCTGAAGAAGCTAAGTGCATGCGCAAAGTTGAAAGCAAGTGTGTCTGCTGCGAGCTATGTTCTTGCATATGCTTTCATGTTATAGGTAGAGCTTTCCAGAGCTTGACACTTTAAGCACATACTGGACTTGATCCTGGTACAGTATCTTTTTTCAGGCATTTGGTAGAGACTGGTGAATAGTAGGTTAGCATTTCACAGCAGGTGTCATCATCTCTGCTTTTACAGAGTGGGTTATAGGTGTCCTAAAATGTAGCTTAACCAACAGTGGGGTAGCCAAAAACTTACCAGGTGTGGGACTGAGTTTGCTCTGGTTCTTTGTCCTGTAGTTTAATAAGTTAATAGACTGCAGAAAAGTATACAAGCCTGAGTATAGCTCACTTCCACCAGTCAGCCTGTGCTCTGGGCTTCAAATACCCAAGCAACAAAAGTACAGCATTTGCTAAAATGCAAATATGGGGTTGGCCTTGAGCTATAGTTGGCCTCCAACCCTTGAGCTGTTGTTGTCTCACAGAAGTGGAACGTACAGACTAGTTCCTTGCATGCCACTTTCTGAACTCTGAAAAATACACTTATTGCCTTACTGCTGTCTATATTTAGTGAATACAGAGAGGGAAAGAAAGGGTAACATGGATGTATTCTAACAAGAATGCACATATGTTCAGGCTTGTTAAAAAGTTAAATATTTTCTTTCAGGTTTACCTATGGAAGAGCAATTAAGAAGATTGCAAGAGGAAAGAACATGCAAAGTTTGCATGGACAGAGAAGTTTCCATTGTTTTTATTCCATGTGGTCACTTAGTGGTATGCAAACATTGTGCACCATCCCTTAGAAAATGCCCTATCTGCAGGGGGACAATAAAGGGCACAGTTCGTACGTTCCTTTCATAAAGAGGGAAACTTCCAAAATGTCTTTGGTAGTGTTATCTTCCAGCTGCTGAAGCTTCAGCCAGCAGTGTCCTAAGAATGGAAAATTGTGATACAGAAGATGATTACTCAACTACCTAACACTGTTGTATAATAGTAAACTGTATCACCATTATGGGGATACCAGGCAGTCGTTGCCAAAGACTCTTTCTGTTCATAAAACTAGCTCAGTACTCAGGTGAGGTTTGTGTAACTTTCTTGTCTAAGGAAGGCAGTTTCACTCATATGCTCTTTTGTCACTTTGAATAAAAAAATTTCTGGATCTTAAAATTGAGCCTGGTGTAACTCATGAGTTTCCTCCATGTGGATGTGAGGAAATACATTAAGATTGCTGTTTATTAATAATTAATATTGGTTAACTTCAGTTACTGCTTTGGCTTCTGTTCTGGCTTTCTTGTGGACTTGAGGAGAAAAGAGGGTATCTGTTGCAGGGACAGCAGGAGTTTTGCCTTGTGTAGATACTTGTGTAATGTGTATTTAATAATCGTTTATATGAAGACTGAATTAAAATATTTCTGCTTCTCAAACAAGTGCTTCTTTTCTCTGTTTCCATTGTTGGCTTTTATCTGTAGACTGCTTTTCCTGGCAGAAGTTTGGGGTTGGTTATTTACCTGTGAAAGTACAATAAAGTTTAATTGTGTGTTTTTTATTCATTTTTGAGCAGAGAGTGAGAGTCTGCTGCTTAGTAATTCCCACTGTAAAGTAAGAAGTTTTGATTTTTATCCTCATTAAAAAAAAATAAACCCCATGAAAAAAAACCCACCCCCTAATGGCATCTGGGCCTTCCTTCTCCTTGGTTTTTCAAATAATAGAAATCCTGTCCCCCATGACCCTACTGATGAGGCAGAGGGTAGCTATGCAGCAACATAGCCTTTATGCTAGGGCTTAAAATGTAAAAGCTACTTTTCTGTGTTTGGAACTTAATTATGATTGTGCACAATTATATAGGATCTTCTAGCCCCATCTCAAGTCTTGGGGTCTTACTTTGTAAGCTGGTGGTTTAGGGACTTTTGTTTCTTTACTCTTTGACTCTTACTTTACCCTTTTAAGCTTTGTATCTGTAGACTTGCATAGTAGATACCCATGGAGGGAAGGGGTTCATAGGTATTTTACAAGGATTCAATATCAAACAGTGGAATGCAGGATGAAATTGGATCCTGCAGTGGTGATTTCAGTTTGTTTGGCTCTTATGTCAGTTGTCTTCAGGCATATCTTCATGCCCAAGTGTGAATCTCTCAGTCTTCATCCCTGCCAGAAATACGATGTTTTTAACTGTACTCTGGTGTCTTTACATTCTGTAGTGTGAGGTGAAAATACCTTTTCTTGCAAACATTGGCTTCCTCAAACTTCAAGTTGTGCGCACGTAACTGGCTTTCATCACTTCATACATGGCTTTAGATATACAGGTGTAATCTTGAAAAGGAAAACCCCCGTGTGTGAAAAAGTAAAGTGTATACATTGAAAAGAGCTTGTGTGGGCTGTGCAGCTTGTGACTTGTCATGATTCACCCTCTGTAATGGTTGCCTAGTGTTTAGAGCAAGGCTTGTGTTTAGTGGGGGGAAGTGTTTGTGACTAGCAAATAAATTCCACTAAAGCTTAGAGGTGCTGTTATGTTTGGTGCTTGTAGACATCTTTCCTGTTGTACATCTGAGTTGTAAGTTAGTAAAAGTCCCCCTCTAAGTCGGTGAAGGGAAACTGGATCTCCTGCTATAATCACCTGCCATCTAGGGCAGTCTGTCCACTGTGTTTGGGGTTTAGGCTGTATGCAAAGTTAACAGTAAATTTTATTTCTAGCATAATTGCAGCCTCCATGTTATCTCAAAGTTTTGGATAGCTAAAAAGGGCTAAACCATGTACTTTTATTTGTTAATGACATGATTGAGACTGATTTGTTAACAGATTCAGGTTGTTTCAGTAAAACTGATCACTTTAGATTTGGTGAGGACAGTTGAGCATGGGAAGACACAAATACATTCTAGCTGCTATCTATCCTATATCTCCAGCATGTCATGGGCTGGAGTCCCTGTAAAAATACTACTGAAGATGCTCATTTTGAGGAGTCTTGTTTGCTGTCTGGGGGTGAGGGGAGAGGTGTAAGAATATGGACTGGTTTGTCTTTTTAAACACTATTAGTGTGAATTCAGCAGCAATGATGTTTGGTTTCACCCATGTTTTCATAATTTCTGCAACACCAATTAGTGCTGTGCATTAGCTGGCTTTGGAATGCTTTGGAATATGTTCCTTGCAGTACATAGGATTCTTTAACTGTCAGCTGGCTTGCTGTAATTCTTCTAAATGCGTATCTTTTGTCCAACTTCATTACATGTACATGTCTTCCTTTTTATTTTGCTGCTAAACATGTATGCATTTCAAACGTAGCATGTAGTTTTAAACAGTTTTGATTAACATATGTTTGCTTTTCTGGTTTTGAAATGTTTCTAAAGGCTCTTTTGTGTAGCAACTTAAGAAGTTGTCAAAGGTTATGAAAGCTTGTTAAGGAATAAAGCAAATGACTTGGAATTTGATGTTCAGACCTAGGAGCTGGTAATATTGGAACTCTAAGTATGCTTATTATGAATTAAGATGAGTCTGCAGGAGGAGTTGGAGAGATCAGGTTCACCTGGAGAGTGTAGAGTTGTGTTTCTGAACAGGGAAGAAGATAGGGGAACACAGTAGTAGGCAGACTTCTTAAGCATTTTTTAATGCATTTTTCTTTAGAACCATATGGAATTAGAGTTTTTCAACCATTCCTGTTACTACATATAGATCTGATGACAGGATATGCTGGGCCTTAGAAGTGATTCAGATGTTTGGTGTCATTTGTGGTGCCTGAGGGTATCATTGGGCCTGCAACATACCTGTCAGTCCAACTTCAGTCAGCACTGGCTGCTTGCATCTGGGCACCTGAACTGCTTTCTGTAAAGTGTATGATACAGAAACTGCTAGGTAAAGTTCTTTGACCTTGTTTTGGCAGGAAGGCCTGTCTATGTTATGGCTTTCAACTGCACACTATGATGGTTGTGGTTGCCCTGATCTCTAGTGCTGTGTGAGCAGTTAAGCTCTCCTTGGTACTTTTCCAAGACAGCTGTAATGAAACTGATTCTGTAGCATGTTGTAAACAGCACCTTAGCAAAATCTTCAACCACAGAGAGACTGCCTGCATAGTGTCAAGTTTGGAGAGGATCAAGTGACTTCTGTTCCTTGTGAACAAGCTGACCGCACTTACATTTTGTTCTGTGTCCACTTCCTCCTTTAAAAGCATTTTCCAGAGCTTTGTCTGGGTTAAACAGCAGCAAACAGCCCTTGTGCCCTCAGCTTCCTGTGCAGCTCTGCTGACCCAGCAGCTCAGGTTTTTCAGATGTCAGCATTCTAGGTCTGGAGCTTGTCATGAGCTTGCAGAGCATGTTTGCACAGCTTAGGGGGTTTAGAGGGTGGGAAGCTTGGTATCATTGATCAGACTTGCTGTAAATGAAGGTTAGAAGATGATATTCCCAGTCTCTATAAATGAGCAATTTATTTACCTGAATGAAGCTTATTCTATCAGCAAAGGATCTAGCTTGGAGCACTTGCAGTTTCTGATACTGGTTTGGGATACTGCAAGTTACAGTGGCTTCCCAGGTAGCAACTGTATCTTTTGTTAAGCAAAGTACCATGAAGCTTTATTGTAATTAGTAGTTTCCTGCACCTGTGGTGGGGTTTTTTTTGTTTGTTTTTTTTTTTTTTTTGGTGTTTTGTTGGGTCTTTTTGTTTCAGATTTGGGTTTTTTTGTGTGTTTTTTGTTTTGTTTTCTTTTTGGGGTTTGTTCTTTTGTGTGTGTATATGTGTGGCATGTTTTTTTAAGTGAATGCAGATCTTTCTGTTCTGTTTGACCAGTGAGCCTAGAGCTCTTCAGACTGAAGCTAACATGCAGGCCTAGTGTCCACAAGTGATCAGACGGCCACTCATTGTCACAGGGCACTGCCTTTATATGCCAAAATAAATGGCCATATATGAAATATCTGGAAACTGCATTAGCATGATACTGATAAATAAAAATACTTATATTGCTGCTTTTTGTAGCTGAGAGTTTGTGGTTGTTTAGTAGCTCTGTAGTGCCATATTCTCAGAACTTGGTTCTTTGCTGTATTCCTCGTGAGACAGAAGAAAAGCACATGAAATTGCAAACTGTATTCACCTGCCTTTAATTCAGTGTTGTGGCGGTTGCAGTGTAGTGAGGCTGGGTGTGCAGTATCGTATTTAATGCTGCAGATGGACTGAACTTGTAAATTGTGCTTTCCTGCTGCAAGTTATTCCTAGTGACCCACCTCAAGTATGTGAGTTTAGGCAGATGTTTTCTGGACATGGAAGGTCTTCTCTGTTCTGTTGAACAATTTAAAACACACAGTTGTTGTTCCTCTTGTTCTGGAGGTTACCAGTGCAGGGAGTTAACTTCCTGAGGCAGCATTAAATCACCAGTGCTTTGTTTCTGTTTTTAACTGAGCATGTGCACATAAGCTACCAGTGCTCCAGCCCAGCTTCCTCACTGACGGCTGCTGGCATGGAACCCTTTAAGCCCAAGAATCTGGGGTACTGCATGCATCCTGTGTGAGGAAGAGCAGAAATCCAAACAGACCTTGATGTGCTATTTTCAAAAAAGCAGGTGAGGTATTCCCCTTCCCCTGCCCCCGAATAAATCCAGATATGCTGGAACAGAGCAGGAAATTGCACAATAAGTAATGTCCTAGCAGTACCCTTCACGTTTAATTCTGGCCTGGGGAAACTTTTTTAGGCAAAAAAAAAGGAGAACTTCTCGAAGGGTTCCAGGCTTACATGTTGGAGGGTGCAGACTTGGTCAGAATGAAGATCTGTTGGATGCTCTCTTCATTTGGCAGGTAGCGAAATGAAATACTTGGTATTTATGCAATATAGGGTATTAGTTAAGATGGTGATCTCCAAATGGAATATAGCTTCAGTTCTAAGGGAAAAGGGAAGTCCTTAGAAGGGGTTGTCATATACACAACAATCAAAAGCAAAACACACCTCACTTGTACAGACACTTGTGGCTTTTCTTTAGGAACCCTGGCAAGAAAGGCTTGGATAGTTTTTCTTCTAGCACTTTAGAAGCACCCGTCATCTCAGTGCTGGCCAGGTCCAATACCTTGGTTTCCAAACTGCTTTCATCTTGATGTGGAGAAGGTCAGAACAAACGATAAACTGAAGGTTGAGTATTGGGGGTGAGAATATATTTCCTTTTGGTATTCTTGAAAGGACACTGAAGAGCCTCCAGAACTTGGGGTCACTTGTATACTTTCAATTTTTGGAGCTCCTCAATTGCATGTTTTGAAGTGTAGGGGTGTGTTGACGCGGGAGTCACGAACAGCTTACAGACGATCAATGTGATCAGCGAATGCCAATTTATTACAAACCTTTAACTCCTTATGTACCATTTCTTACAGGCACTTACAGTGATTTGGCATATTATGATTGGATACATGTCTCGAAGACCCTTAGTGACTAACACATAATTGGTTAAGCACAGGTGTGAGAACTTGACCTCGAAAGCTTGCCAACAATCCACAGTTCTCATAACTCAGTGAATTACAGCTTCTTCTTATCTTGCTTGCTTAAGCTTCCTCGGGCCTCTCACGGCCTGGCTGTATCTTTCAGGATTATTCAGTCTATGTACCAGTTATGCGTTCTCCCATGAGAACACTGTCTCCACAGGGGTGGCCTGACACTGAAGGGTAACATTAATCATTGGTCCAGTTAGCGTTTCAGTAGCTAAGCAAACACAAAATTCTAACGCAAGCTGAAGCTTAGATACTGCAGGATCAACACCAGGAACTGTCAGTCCCTGTGGCTATGCTGTTTGTGAGAACTGTCAAGTGCAGATTCCTAAGGTCATTTAACTTTCCTGGGTTTCAAGACTATTTTGGTCATACACCAACTGGGACTCCTTCAATGGTGCCCAGAGAGCATGTTTGCATCCTGCACAGATCCATTCTCATTGTCTGCTTCCATACCACAGCTAAATTCTTAACCTCTTGAGTTACGCAGGCAATTTTCTGTTGTTCTTTCACTTCGCTTTTGTCAGTATTGTCATTCTGTTGCTTGTATCTTTTTCAGTAGTGTGTTAAGAATGGTGTGTATATCTTCAGGGCAAAAAGAATGGTGTGAGTGTGTAAGAGTGTTAACAGTCTCTGAATAAAAAGGTATGAAAGTAGATTTACAAAGAATTAATGTTTAAGTTACTGAATATTAACACAGTAACATGCTTTAATGTATGTATTTTTAATTAAATTAAACCCCCAAATCTATCACTGGCATTTCTGGACTGCTTTGAAGCCTTTAAATGCAGGGCCCCATCAAAGCAATTACAATGGAAGGGCTGTGGTTTGGTAGTGGAACACAGGCTAAAGGAGAGCTGCAGAAAAAGGAAAGCACTGTGGGAGGAAGGCAGGATGCTGCAGTCCTAAGATGTGCTCATATGGTTGATTCTGAGATGTCTGAAGGGCAAAAGCAATGTTCATGATACCTGACTCAAGGCAGCTATGTTCTGTAGCCACCAGATGACTTCCCAAGCCTGTAGTATTAACTGAAATTTTGATATGAAGCACAAACCCATGAATGTTTGGACTAAGAATGGTTATAGGGATTGTGACTTGTGACTGAGATGGTAGTGATCAACTACGTCTGGTCATGAATGCTGGTGATGGGCTTAAAACATGATACTGTAAATGTAATTCTGTATTATGTCACCAGAGGGGCTCCTAATCAAGCCAGAACTATGAACTACATTGCTCAGCCATCAGTACTGGTAACAGATACACACTCCTGCCCAGAGCATAAACTACAAACTGTTGAATCAACTTTACAGTATTACTAAGCTCAGCTAAAGAACAGCTGAAAAGACTGACTGTAGAGTAAGTATACCTAGAGAAGGGGAGGAGCTACTTATGCTAAAATACTGTGGCATAAAACAAATATAAATGAATCATAAACTTGTGATTGAATTTAGAGTAATTTATCACCAGAGAAGTGAATGGGAAGATACTTCTGTGAGGAAGGATTGTATTTAGAAAACATTTCTTTACTGAAAGGATACTTAAACACTGGAATAGGTAAATGCTCCAAGCCTGTCAATGTTTAAGAGGCATCTGGACAACACCTTTATGTGCTTTAACATGGCCAGCCCTAAAGTGATCAGGCAGCTGGACTAGATAATCATTGTAGGTCCCTTCCAACTATTATATTTTCTATTCCCCACTTATCTGGGCTAGTGCTGGACTTAAGTCTGAGCCAAAAGACCTCTTTTCTGTCTTTTGTTCCTACTTCAGCTTTATACTTCATATTGGTCTACAATTTGGTACACTCCTATGGCACCTTTCAGGTGTTCTCCTGACAGAAACTAAGTACCAGTTTTTAGTTAACATAATCAAGGTTTTTGATTATAGGGCTAAATCAGTTAAATTACTGTACAGTCAACCCCTTTACATGCGTAAAGCATCGCTAAATTCAGGTCCACTGCTTCTTCCAGTGTTGTAGAGTGACATTAAGGACTGAGGCCTAAATCTATACTTAATTGGTGTTATGATACATTGAAAGGCTGTCATGGAATCACAGAATTGTTTGGGTTGGAAGAGACCTTAAATATCATCCAGTTCCACCCCTCGGCCTTGGACAGGGACACATTCTATTAGACCAGGTTGCTCAAAGTCCCATCCAACCTGGCTTTGAACACTGCCAAGCATGGGGCAGCCACAGCTTCTCTGGGCAACCTGTGCATCATGACCCTCACAGTAAAGAACTGTCTAATCTGTATCTACCCTCTTTCAGATTAAATCCATTCTTCCTTTTCATTATATGCCCCTGATTTCTTGTAGTTCCCTTTTAGGTTCTGGGAGCTGCTCTAAGGTCTCCATGAGCCTCCTCTTCTCTGGGCTGAACAATCCCCAGCTCTCTCAGCCTCTTCAGAGCAGAGCATAGCCTATCTTCCAGCTTTTGGAGCATATTTGTGGCCTCCTCTTGACTTGCTCCAGCAGCTCTATATCCTTCTTGCATTGGAGGCCATAGAGCTGAATGCAGTATTGCAGGTGGGCTTTTGTCCTGTTCCTCCCACTTCACAGCTGTGTAACAAAGCTGGGTTTTCACTTACTATTGGGAAGCAAATCTCACCTTTAACTTTACATTTATCAGTTGCACCTCACTTACTTCGTCTAGTGCCCAAACCTGAAAGGAGGCCAGGTTTTACCTTTGCACTGACACATCTGTAGTCAGATAATTTTGCTTTACTATAGCAATGCAATTGCAAAATACATTACAAATGAGTGAGATGGGCAAAAATGCCCTTGAGCTGGTATTCTAAGATTTTAAAGTATATGCAAGTACTTCTTAATCAGTAGTTATGACTGGAAAAGGTTGATGGAATTATGAAGCCATCTACTAAAATAAAAATCCAACTAAACTTGATATAGTAACTCCAAAGATTAAATTTTATTTACTCATCTGTACAATAGAGGTAATCCCAGTAACTGAGTTGCACTTAATTTTCTTAATTTCTATAGAGGATCTACAGTTCTAGTGAAGAATTGTTTACAAACTCTGCAAGTCCAACCCAGGTTTTCCACTAAACAATGCAATTAGAAGAAATCACAAAATGTTACTTTCAAACCACTCTTCCCCCTAGATCTTTACCTCAGTAAAAACCAAACCAGACCTGCTATGCCCACATCAGGTGCCTACCTGGTGCTATTAAGGCTACTCATTAGCCATGGTTTGCTGGAGTCAACTGTGCCTTGGACTCAACAGTTTTACTGCTTGTAAAGGAAAAATACAGCCACTTTAACATTGCATCTCAGAATAAATTATTGCTCAACAAAAAGGTTAACCTGTGTCAGAGCTGTAGTCTTATTTTCCCTGAGGAGTTGTATCCCATTTCCCTGACAGAGCTACATGCAGTTCCTGGTGTGACCTTCAACTGTGCCTACCTCCCCACTGGGCCCTGCATTATCGATATTGCCAGCAGTAACCAGGATGGTCAAGTCCCACACCAACTCTCTTCACCAAGGACAGGTTTACAAGCAGAGCCTAAGCAGGACTGTATGATTATTCAGTGTTTCTTGATTCTTGCTCTAGTTTTCCTTACCCCAGTGTAAATCGGGAGCCCACCTACTGAAGCCAGCAGGTTTACCTCAGTTTACCTCAGTGCAGAACTGATACAGAAGCAGCATCAGCCATCTTGCACAGGACCCCCAGTGTATTTGGGCCTTAATCTAAAGGCCTTGAGACATGGCCCATTGCCTTCTGTGGCCTTTTGACCAGGCCTCTGCACACATGTGCAGCAGTACCAAGTTCTGAAAACAGTTGTAAAAATGCAAATCATATTCTTCTAAAATGCTATCTTACACATTTTCCACTTCTCTTTGTAACTTCCAGTGCTTATCAAATGCTGCTAAAACATTACATACAGATTCAAGGGATTGCTATATTCAACTTAAAGCCAATTTTCAGAAGCAGTTAGGTGCAATTAGATTTTCCCATTTTTATTTTACTTTCAATTGCACATGCTTCATTAGTAGAACATGCTATAAGAAAGAAGCTATGGATCATACAGGCTGTTTTCTTATAAGCACCCATTTGGAGGAAAGGGTTGATGGATGGTTATTTGCAGTCTGTCCATGCTTCCTGCAGCTAGGCTCAGGAAAGTCTTTGCAGGTCACTTGTGAGATGACTAAAGTTGTAAGTACACATTAGACTCATTTAGGTTGGAAAAGACCCTTAAGAAAGATAATCAAGTCCCACTGTTAATTCAGCACTGCCAAGTCTACCATGCCACTAAACCGTGTCCTCAAGTGCTGCATCTACACATCTTTTAACTTCCAGGAACAGTGACTCCACCACTCCCCTGGGGAGTCTAATCCAGTGTTTGACAACCCCTGGATGGGGTGAAGAAGTTTTTCATAAAATTCAATATCTAAACCTCCCCTTCTGCAGCTTAAGACCTTTTCCCCATTATTACCTTCTATACAGTCAGCAAACCATGTCCCCTTATAGCACAATAAAAATTAATTAAGTTGTTCAAAATCCAAAATTTCTAAACTACAGTTTGCATCAAATTTCAAAATAAATACAGTTTAATACAAAATCTTAGGAAAAAAATACTCCATTTTACTTGCAAAAACCTATGCCTGGTCTCAAATGTATCCCAATTAATCTACTATATCCATTATAGAACACACCAGATTTAGAAAGTATGTGAAAAATAACTAAATTGCAAGGCTGAGATCCACTGTGCTATTTTAGACTTGTGTGTGTACCTGAAAATGACCCAAGATGTGCGTTTCTTTACATTTGGCTACAAATACTGGAAAAAGAAAATACTGTCTCTACAGAGCACTGAGTTCCTCTTCTTATGAAAACCAATGCAAAAAAATCAGGATATTTAAAGAGGTTCTCAACATTTTGCAGGATCACACCAAAGGCAGGTCTAGAGACTGGTATCATCTTTATGAAAGAAACTCTTTCAGAAGCAAGTTAAACAGCTGTGACAGGATGGGTTTCTTCTTCCCTGCAGTCTCCTTAAATGATGGCATCATGTTCATCACTGTAATAGAAACACAGTAATTAATGTCCTACAGTACAAGCAACTGTCAATATGAGAAACAGGCACCCAGCTGCTGCTAACTGAGGAGGTTATTTTGTGAACAGAGAATATCCTGCTGGGAAGGACTAAGGGCACATTGCTCTGGGAGTTACAGTCCTCTCTGAGCCAAATCTTAAGTTAACAGAACAACTGCATTTTGCCAACACTCCTCCAGCTTCACTAACTTCATTTTTGCTTTCATTCAAGTATATATTTTTGCATCAGCTATTGCAGTGTCATTTTTATCCTATCTCACCCGTACGCAGTAGTAACAGGCAATTAAAGCCAGTTTAAAAGCTCAGCAACAGGTTTCCTTTTAGATACTGTTGATATAAATTCTGTAATATCCATTCAAACACCAACGTGGGAAAATGTGCAGCAGGGACTGGTTAAATTCCACAACCAGCAAGCAAAATTCAAGATAGAGAGAAAATATGAGGCCTAAACAGTAACATCCCAACAAGTCTAAGACATCACCTCACTAAAAAAAAGCTTCTCAACTGAGATGGAGGGTACTCAATAGGAAAAAGAAAAGCAACCTGTTTTTCAGAATTCACAGTTCTTAAACTAATTATTAGACAAGGAGTCAAGTCTGGAAGCCTGGAAGAAAACTAGGTAGAGCTGAGCATAAATGGTGAATGAGATGGTACAATTTTGATTGAGCTATTCACTATAAAAGGGGTGAGATACAAGACAAAGCTCTCTCACAGAGGAGAGGCATAATAATGAGGACTAGCTGATGTGGTGAAAGACAAAATATCACAGTTAAGTCTCTTAATGTGCATTAAACCAATGTGTCCAACAGTTCATTCTCCTTGTTTAGTTTGTCTATGTCCTCTCAAGAAAGTAATACATTAACAAGGGACAATCCCCTGGGAACTTACATGGTTCTGTACTGAATGCCTCTTCTAGAGTGATAGGTTTTGCATCCAATGTAGAGAATAACTAGGACTCCAAGCGTCAGCAGAATGCCACCTACAAAACTGCCCACATCAAATCTGGAGGTTTTGGCTATGACAGCCTCAGATTTTGATGTGCCTGAAAAAAAAGATAACAAAAGGCACTTTTTACAGAGCTTGCAAAACTGTGCTTTGTGGGACTTGTCTATATCCTGCCCACCCCACTGACCTACCATCTAAAGACCCAGTCAGGCAACTTTAACTTACATCACCTGGCAGGACACCAGCCAAGCACACTGAAACCTGGAACTCCATTTTTAAGAGCCAGATTCTGGTTACACAGGATCCAACTGCTTGCTGTCTTTGAAAGACCGACTGTAACTTCTTCTCTCCATTTCCCTCTTTCCATTTTCCCCCTACTCTCCCCCTCTTTCACACATGCAGCTCCTGCCCAAGAAGGGAAAGGCCTGTTCTAGTGTGTTTCATGTACCCTTCAATGGGCCAATTTAACTCACCAAGCTGGCCTGAAATTAATGCCAGGAAATTAAATTTAAGAAGAAAAGGAAGCTGCCTTAAATCAGACAAGCATAGTGCATCAGCCTGCAGAGTGATCCAACAACCACCAAGTCAGCCAGCGTAGTTATGTGATGGGAGTAAAATACTTTTGGTGGCAATGAGCTGTTGGATTGCTTTGTCTCATGGAACTGCACTCTCACTCTCCAAGTGAGATCAGCTCTGCATCCCAACACAAATATTGACAGAGATAACATGACCTGAGGTAAGCTGTAGCAGTTTTGGTGTGAAAACTGGTTTTATCTGCTACAAAATTCCATGAAAAGACCTGGTCTGTGCCTGTCTCTATTTATACTTGCTACAGGGAGTGTTTTGTGGCCAACTAGAAGTTCTGCTGATGACAGCTTTACCCACCTGATAACACTTTGCTGACATGTCAGTCACCCTAACTTGTTTGGAAGCGTAAGCATGAAGTGGTACAAACTAGCCATAAGGAAATACCGAATTCTGCACCTGTTTTTCGGTACTGTTAAACTGTATTTGACAACTTCTACATGAAGAGAGATTCATTCATAGTCATACTCTACCCTCTGTTAGGGATAACATTCAGTACACTACTAACAAAACTCAGTCTTTCTATCAAGGCAGCAGGCATATTTTCAGCCACATATCAGCTGTGAAAAAGGAAGTATTAAGAGACAGGTTCAAGTAAGCTGCAGAATGGAGAGCTGAACAAATGCAGAAGTTGTATTTAAAAGCCAGGCTTTCTCCTAATACTGCTAACCTCCTTGCTGGTAGCTGCTGGTTCAAACCACTTGCGTTTTATTTTATTTTATTTTATTTTTATTTTATTTTATTTTATTTCCTATATGTATCAGGTCTCTCAAGTTAAGCGAAGCCTTATTTAAGTAAGTGGATTGCTCAGAACAACATCATTGTAGCCAACTCAACTAACAAAACCCCACCTTACTCTCATTTTTCAGCATGCAAATAACTTATTTAATAAAACTACCAACTCTAAAAAATTCATGTACAACGTGTGCCAACACGTACACAAACCTTTATGAGCATCTTGAAATGTGAACTCACCTGTTACAGAAGTGAAAGAAATCTTGGAAGTGGTCACCACTGTAATATTCGGTTGTGATGATGTGACTGATGGAGCTGTGGTGAATCTTGTTGTCTGGCTGGTTTTGGTGGGTTGAGTCGTCAAGATGACAGACATAGTGGTGTTGATGGGCTGACTGGTGCTGGTAGGGTGAGTAATATGGGTGGACGTACCTGGGAAATTTTTATTAGTGATATTACACGGAAAAATTCTTAAAAAAATAAACTGCATACTCATTGCATAAAATAGTATTTATCATGGCTAAAGAGAATGACAGAGTAACAATGAAAATGCCACTGCATGGCTGTCCAGGCTTGCATACAGACTCTTCCCCTGTGCACTCCATTTGGAAAGACCTAACTTCAGATTTCTAAGGCTCAAGGTCAGGAATGGTTTAAAGGAAAAGCAGTAAAGAAAATCTGGGTAATATTGAAGAATTTTTAGAAGAAGGGTCCTATAACACTCTCCAATTCCATAGAATCATGCCAAACTTACAGTATTTTAAAATGTGATGAAATCCTGGATCAAGATTTGCTTTGCATTTGAAGCACACAACTTTCCAGAAAACTAAGCTTTTCTGACAAGAAGGAATTCTGTGGGAAAATGCCCTCCATCCCACCTCTGTTTATTAATGATTTAATCTTTAATTTGCTTTTGAATGAAACACTGACTTTAATAAGGCTGCATGTATATTAAACTTACCAGAAAGAATTCAGTATGTATGTCAAGCTTAGGGTTTAAAAAGTCTTCCACATGTGATAAAAGTTCAACCACAGTAAATCTGCTGGCTGGTATTTACCTAGTAGTGAGCTTTCTTTCAAGGTTAAAGCAAAGATTGGAATGTTGTTTCACAAGTTTAAGTGACACCTAATGGCTTTTAATTTTACTTTGCTTTACATAACACTCCCCTTCCCTCCTCAGAAAGCAATAATGAATTGTTCAGAATGCCACGAAGCAAAATTCAATAATAGAGATTTATATTTATAGCAAAATCTTTAGAACCTCAGTAGAAGGCAACCAGCTAGAATGATCTTAAGAATACTCACTTTTCTAAGCAGGAACAAACAAGAAACATAAAGACTATTATGCAACCAGTATTTCTCTAAGAAGACAGTATGAGGCTTTTATGTATGAAGGAATTTTTGGAAGAAGCTCTCTTTGCAGCTGTCTTAGAACAGTTAGGGTTGGAAAAAACCTTAAGATCATCTAGTTCCAATCCCAACACCTCACACTAAACCATATCACCCAAGACTCTGTCCAACCTGCTGTTGAACACCACCAGGGATGGAGCATTCACAACTACCCTGGGCAACCCATTCCAGTGCCTCGTCACCCTCAGAGTAAAGAACTTCTTCCTTATATCCAATCTATAAACTTGCCCTGTTTAAGTTTGAACCTGTTACCCCTGTCCTATCACCACAGTCCCTAATGAAGAGTCCCTCCCCAGCATCCCTATAGGTTCCCTTCAGGTACTGGAAGGCTATGAGCTCTCCACACAGCCTTCTCTTCTCCAGGCTGAACAGCCCCAACTTTCTCAGCCTGTCTACATATGGGAGGTGCTCCAGTCCCCTGATCATCCTTGTGGCCTTCCTCTGGACTTGTTCCAACAGTTCCATGTCCTTTTTATGTTGAGGACACCAGAACTGCACACAATACTCCACGTGAGGTCTCATGAGAGCAGAATAAAGGGGCAGGATCACCTCCTTTGACCTGCTGGTCACACTCCTTTTGATGCAGCCCAGGATACGGTTGGCAGAAAGCGGCGAGTGCACACTGTGGCTCATGTTAAGTTTCTAATCAACCATGTTAAGTTTCTATTATTCTGTATTATTTCTATAACCTAACACAAACTGGATTAATTCTCAATGCCACAAAAGCTTTTCAGTATGGATATTTAAATGTTTAATTATACCCATGTTCAAACTTGCTAAAACAACTGAACAATAGGTAGTTTCATCTCAATTCCACTGCACACTTAATACATTTCTGCTTTTTTGTACAGTATCTAAAATGCTTCTATAGAATAATCTTCCTTTACGTGCTGTTTAAAACATGAGAACTTACACACAGAATGGTGTCTTTGCTAAGACTTATGTATGTCTTCTTACAATACAGATGTGAACGTCAAAAACATAAAACCCAAACAATATGACAGTGTAAGCATTCAGAAATGACCTACACAACATTTTTGAGACATTTAACATTAAAACTACTTAAACAGCCCAATACAGTCCTATAGAAAATGATTTTTATTTTCCTGTTCTTTGATGCTATAATTGTATTGTGCCATAACCCTGGGAAACACTTTGAAATGAGCAGTCATTGTGATGGAACAGTTGGAGTACTATATTCATGTGCTTACCTTGTTACAATTAGGAAATTCAGTTCCTCTATGAAGCATGTACAAAATACATCAGATAAAATTCAGGGCACATTTTAATACTTGACAGGTAAACTCCTCAAAGGCACAATGATCTATAAATGTCAAATGGTTCCTCATTGTAGGAAATAAGCAAGGAAATGTCTATGTAGAAACCATCTACAGTTATATGACATGAAACCAGACCTGGTTACTGCATTCCTAATAGAAAGGATACCAAAAAAAAAAAAAGAAGGTAACTCTGAAAGCAAGTGTAACCAGTCAGTTTTCTGTGGGTTTTTCTTATTGTTACTGGGGTTTTTTAAAAGCCATAATTTCTGAGTGTCAAACTGGCTCCTGTTTCTGAGCAATATAATGGTTGCTCCATACATAGCATTATTAAATGATGTTACACAAAGATGGTGTTTATTCCAGAAACATTAAATTACCCTACATAAAACCCGAGTCAGCACAAACAACATCCAAGCAGCCATCATGAGGAATTTCAGCAAATCTGTGTATTACCTTTCCCCTCTCCTACTAGCCATCTTTTTTCTTACTTTACCAAGATTACAGCACTTGCTGATGTAACATAAAAAGCAAAATCTGGTTAATCCCTTACAGACTTATGTTTCATGATGTATTTAGCATCAGTCATTTCAAAACATCAGTGGGAGGCTCTGAGGCAGCTGGAGAATTTGGGAAGCTGACATGAACTGGACACAAATCTGTTCTTCTGTGTATTTGAAAGATATTATTTGAAAGATATTTTACCAACAGAGTTAAGATGAAAGAACATTTTCTAGCAATATCTGTCCTTTTATCTTTTATTTCCCTAATTATTTTTCACACAAAAGACAGCTGGGCTTCACAGAACTTCATTCTAAACAAACCTGGACTGCCTGAGTGAATTTTATTATTTGAAAAGCAGACATGCCAGTAATGTAGTTAAGGTTTATGATGCTTTATTTTAAAAGAGACAAGTATTTTACTTTGTATGCTGCCTTTGTGAGATATGCTATATCCATAAAATTATATATATAGTATAAAGATAAGAATTCTTAGCAGCATGCACTATTCCCTTAGTATTCTAACTCAGTAAGACCAAACACTACTCAAATTGCATAAGCACGGTGCTGACATAGAAAGTAATTATTATTGAATGCTCTTCCTAAAACAAATAAATACTCTCTTTTGCATGGGAAATAACTGGAAGAGACTTTTGCTTCTGCCATGAAAAGCTTCCCCCAAAAAAGAAAAACTAAAATAAAAAAAAGACTGAGAAAATCAAGTACACATATCCTGCAGTCTTTATTCTGAAAAGGTCAAGACAGATAACCAAACTGGATGAACACTGGATGAACTGGATGTTCTAGAATCTATGAAGTTTCTAACCAAGTAAAAAAAAAAGAAAAGTCTATGAATCATAAACCCTGTGAAGCAAGGCACAGCTGTCTGTTAGGTTTGTACTGTGCTTAAAAAGGCTCTGGCCTCTTTTTAACTGTTATTATCCAAACACAGCAAAGTTCAGACCTCTGCAAGAAACCCATAATCAATGTTGGAGCAGAGAGTTGAAGGGTCGGAACACAGGGTGGGTGAAACACCTGTGTTAACAATGACTTTACTCATGGGGAAGGCCCTAAGGCAACAAGGTGATTATAAAATTCTCTCCACTATTCAAGTAGGACATGTTTAAACTGGTACACTGCAGGCAATGGAATGAGACACCACACTAGTTCCTTGCTATCAAATGGAAGGTCTTTGCATCTTTGCAGAGATTCCTCCTCCCTTCCCTCCCCCCAGGTATTTTATTCTTAAATGAGTAACAAGCAACTTCTGAGTGTGGTAGCTCAGAGGTTATCTGCAGACTAGAGAAACACAAAGCAAGAGTTGCGCTGGAAATGGCATGACATAGCTGGGACCTCATGATCAGCATAAAACTCCACAAACACACAAAGAATCCTAGGGCAGGCACAATATTTCTGCCCTTCTTCCACATGGCTCTTAGCACAAAGGGGATCCAGTTCATACATGGAAATAGCTTCTCTTCCCTCAGATATAACCTTTGATCTGTGCACCACAGACTGAACAACTGCATAACGTTAGTTCTTCTCCGATCTTTACTGATGTGGTGAAATACACCTGTGCAAGTTCGTCCAGAATTCTTTTTAATTTCTTTTTTTTTAATAATCTCATATTGACATAGCCAACAGTTGGAGCACTGCATATACAAGTGGATGAACTTTTCCTGTCACAGGTTAAATGTCTGCTTTCAGGCTTCCTACAAAGATGTGTTTTGTAAACACATTACTTATGTGGGAGCATCACAACTACAACACTGCTGCCTTGGGAAATAATGCTCACCTACAGTTCTTTTGCCAAGTTGTGAAGAAAGAGGGTAGTAGTAGAACAATGGGAAAAGTACCCATGACAGATTGTCCTATATCTGCTGCTTTTGTCTCAACTCCAGTGTTTGGTGCTATGAGCTCTATAAGGACTATTCCCTGTAAGGTTTATTTTCTATGGTATAAGGTGGCATGAGTCTTACCTAAAAGGAAATGGACTCTTATTCTTGAAACTCAAGCCCCCAGGACTTCATTATACCCTAAATCTCTTCAATGTCAAATAACATTAAACAGATACACACTGTTCGCACAATAACTGATGCATGAAAATGGAAGAAATTTGCCTAGAGAGAAAAATTAACTTTCAATTCTCCCTTGAAATTTTATTTTGATAACTGTTTTTCAATGGCACCAGAAATGTCATTGCTCCTACTGGAGAAACATGTTATCTAAACATGAAAAACAGTATAGCTTAATTTCGGAGTTGTTTTACAAGTTGTCTCTCAGCCCTAAAATGATAATGCCTCTCTCAAATACCCACTTTTGTTGGGTACTTCATTCAAATTTGGAGTTATCTGGGGTATATTTGCAGCTAGCTTCTAGGTTCATAGTAACAGACAGATGAAAACATACATACCTACTGTAGATGTTGCTGTTGATTTTGTAGATGATACAATAGTGAGATTGGAGGGCAAACTACTATTGCCTTCAAGGAAAACAAAACAAGAAAAGAAGTATTATTAATTTTCATTTTAACGTACCCACAACACAATACTTGGGCTATCTCTGAAGGCTACAGGTGTGAGCAGAGCAGAAAGTATTCCATCCCAAACCAGATGAGTTTACTCCTTTGCAAAACGCTTCCAGATCTCAGTGCAGCAAGAAAATTGTTACAGTGTATGTACAGCAGTGCCCAAATCTGAATTCTTTACATCTCCTCTTTTTTCTCTCTTCCACGTCTACACCATGTCCTATTCCAGCTGCTGTTACCAGCTATACTGTCACTGACATTCTTGACCTACATAAGCAGTGTAGGGTTTTTTCCTCTAGTTTTTATTCCTCTATTTCAGTTCTGCTTCCTGTCCCTCAATCCTTTTTTTTTCCTTTCATTTTTCCGCATCTCTGCTACAAACTGGTCTCATGCTGGGCACAGAGTAGTCAGGGAGGGAAAGACCAATACCCTGTGAAGCATCTTTCAGTAAGATTATGCTCTTTCTACACAGACGGTCTTAAGAATGTACCTGTTTCCAAAAACTTAAAACATAAACCATGGTTCAGTCTTAATGGCTTTGTCCTTCCTTCCTTTCTTTCACTTCTACTTTACCAGTTTTCTTTTCAGCAACTCATGCTACTTCTGGGTTCTCAGGCACCCTCCCACTTCTGTCCTCATTGCTGCACCCATCTTCCGAGTTTCTTACAGATTTATGGTCTCTTCCTCCAGGCACAGAGCTACTGAGCTTTCTGGTAACTCGCATTCGTGGGAGCACCACTGTCCATGCCTTCCTCCCTTCATTCTGCACTATTGTCTATGCCCATTCTGTGATTATTCTCTGAAGTGACCGATCTTTTACAGCATCCTCCCACACTGCTAGTGCTATCTGCCTCGCAGCAGCTCTACTGCTTTTCCGCATAGCTGGAAAATAAAAAGGCATGACCTCAATGATGATGAGAACAGCAACAGAGCTACCAAAATCAAGAAGCCTATTTCCTTTTAACAGACGTGCTGTTCTTACCACTGGAGAAATCTAGTCTAAACCAGTTCTGGCAACCCTCTTTGCAATTGCATATATGTTTTGAACAAGCTCAGGTGTAGAAACAAATGCAACAAATTTTTATATCATCTACCAAAAAAGAGGAGGGAGGAAATTACAGAGGGAATCACCTGGAGTTTTCATTGACATAACCCACCATCGTGGTTTAATCCCAGCCAGTAATTCAATGCCAAGCAGCCGTTCGCTCACCCCCCCTTCCTCTCTCTGCTCCCAGAGGGATGGGGAGGAGAATCGAAAGAATGTAACTCCCATGGGTTGAGATAAGAACAGTCCAGTAACTTAGGTATAACACAAATCACTACTGCTACCACCAATAATAATGAGTGTAATAACGAGGGAAGAGAATACAACCACTCACCACCCTCCGACTGATACCCAGCCTGACCCAAGCAGTGATGTCACCCTTCCAGGTAACTGCCCCCAGTTTATATACTAGGCATGACGTGCTGTGGTATGGAATACTTCTTTGGTCAGTTTGGGTCAGGTGTCCTGTCTCTGCTTCCTCTCAGCTTCCCCTCCCCCCTGGCAGAGTATGAGACTCACAAAGTCCTTAGTCAGAGTAAATATTACTGAGCAGCAACTAAAAACATCGGAGTTACCAGTGCTGTTCCCAGGCTGAAAGTCAAAAACACAGCCCTGCACCAGCTACTAAGGAGAAAAATGACTGCTACTGATGAATCCAGGACACCCATCATTGCGTACTGTACACACAACCCTTGGATATATACTGACACAGCTGGAATATTAAGTTGCAGATTTAAATTGCCTTTGAGAAACAGTCTGTGATTGTATAAATAATTTTTTTTCTTGGATATGCTGACTTTTATAACAACGTAAGCCATGGATATGCCTGTGGCTACACCTTTCCCATACTGGCCCACTACTGTAACCAGAACACAGCTTTGGGTTTCCCCCACATTAAGAGTGCTTACTTCTGCAACCCTGGGAAAACAACTGGATGTGGACTGCATGCTTATACAGGTGAAAAGAAGCCATGTACACTGCCTGGGATTTGGGTGTGGAGTTTGGGAGTCAGCAATGAAATCAACTCATGACAGGGTGAGTCAATGAGCAGAGTACTGGCTATACATTCCACTAGCTGGCCAACAGCGAGTGATACGAGCGAAGGAGTACAGGGCAAAATGTCTCAAGGAACATGCCTTTTGCATGGTACATGCTTAAAGGTGTACAGCTTAATGACGTCAAAGTGAGACTACACTAGGAAATCAGTGTGTGCTTTAGCAATGAGCTCAAGCACAGTGCACCTAGAATTCATTCTGACATTAAAAATAAAATGAAGGAGTGCTTTGCCTTTTTCTCAAGAGCACTCAATTCCAGCCTAGCAGACGTCTTGAGCTGGTGGTTCTCTTTTTAACTGTATATTGGTCTTTCTAGTTCTAGACATCAAGTTTTCCCACTTCTCTTTTCTCTGTTACTCTGGGGTACCTAAGTATATGAGGATTAAGTTGTGTTCTGCTATTCTTAAGTATCTTTAGTTGTCCTGGAATAGATGTGGCAATTAGAGTACCTCCCTCCTACCCTACAGCTATTCACAATTCAATAAAATGAAATAAAGGGCAAACTATTATAGAGCAGTTTAAGGTACACAAAATACATACTGTTTTACTTGATGCTACTGAGGAACACCAACAGAAATGCGCATTACCTTTCAACTTAGGGTCTGGAATCGTTGTGAAGGGTGTAGTACTGCTGGTATTCATCATCTCTTCACTTCCTACATAAAACCCAAGAAAATAAGATAATTTTAGGTGCTTTATTACTAAGAAGTGGGGGGAGAGGGGAGGAAGTTTGTACAACATCTGTCAACTGCTTTGGGCATAGAAGCGACTAAACTGTTATGGACAGGAGTTAGGTACAATGATGATGTAAAAGCACGGTACCACAACAGCCTGCTCTTAGCACATTAAAAATGACACCTGCACTACTCAACCATCAAATGAACTGGAACTCCTTCCCATCCTCAGTTTTATCTTCCCCATCATCGCCATCCCAAATTCTCTTTCTTGAGATGAAAGGAAACTGAAAGAAGAGGCAGAAAATCAGGCCTTCCTTCAGTAATAACATGACCTACATTACCTACAGCAAAAGAGAAAGAACTTCCCATGTAAATCTTTTCCTATAAAGCCTGCAATGCATTTGCAGGCAGATGGGCACTTGCTCTGCCCCTACATGGGCAGCATGGTAAAACAGTAAGCTCCATTCAGAAGTTACATTGCTTAGTTTAGGGCTATAACAGCATGCTAATGCATTCATACAGCATTTGACAGGTGGAAAGTGGGATAGAGAAGGATCACATCCCCAGTGAAGTATCATCATACCCTAAAAGGTTCCTCTGTCCTTAGGCCTGGTCTGCAGACAAGTGGTAAAATTTAGAGAAACGACACAGAATGAAAAGTTTGGCACTCACACACATGCAAGAGGATCACTTGTGTGGATTCTGCCTTTGCCAAGCAGCGTTCAGTTTTGATCACTTACAACAATATTCTGCTAAAGGCAAGTGAATAACCTGAACTAAGTATCACAGAAATAGGGCATTTTCTTAGTGGTTCCAAAACCTTAGTGAAGATCTCAGAAACGTAAAATTTGCAAATACAAATGGCAAACCACTCATCGTATCTAACCCCTGTAATATGAAGACTCCGGGCAGCGCTGCAAGATACGTCAGACTTTTTAATTAGGGAGCTTAGGCAAAACAGGCAAACAAACAAACAAACAAAAAAGAAATATGGGACATAGGTAAACTAAGCTTCCCAGGGAAGGATCCAGTCCTGCCGAGCAAGTCACCCCACACTGAACAATGACTTGAGGAAGCTAAGCCAACAGAACATTACCCCCCCCAACAACAGCACACAATGGGTTTAGGTACCTCAACCAGCAGAATGGGCTCCCTGTAGGATTAGATGAAAGACAGAGGCAAGAATTAAAAGAGAAGACAGGACTGTGTTAGTCCTAGTTCAGATCAGCTTGGATTGCACACCTTGAAGGACATCGAGGACCTTATCCAGCTTAAAAGATACAGTCATTTTTTTTTTCCCCCTTCTCAAAAAAACCCCAAAGACTGACAGGTTTCTTAATTTGGATCACTAGCAGCTGCTCCAGAATACAAGTACATACTAACATGGGGTACTGCATAAGAATATGCCACACTGGAATACATGGCACTGAATAAGACAAGTGAAAAATCTTTATATGACACTATTCCCAAACTGCTGTGTATCCTCAGACTGTGGTTTTGGATCTGAAGCAGTGTGTATTACTACAGGGACAGTAGGAGACTTCATCCAGAGAGGCAGGAAGAACTCCTGGGTTAAGGCAAAAGGAAAAGCAGCATATGCTTTTACACACCGATGGCTCTGACAAGAAGGCCCAAAGCAAAACAGTGTGGCCTTCTCCAGGGAGCAGAAGTGCCAGGGCCAGAATTCTGCACTGACCGAGGTGTACACATGCAGGTGTGAGTATTGATTCTACAAATCTTGATAGAGAAACTCCATGCTGATGCTTATTTCCCCTGTGATGCAGGGAAAAGAGGAAGGCGAGGAGGAACGAAGGATCTCCCTGTTAATTTTTCATGATGAAACAGAACCAAACCAAGGAAATACCCAAGGTAAAACAACGCACCACATACTGGAAAAGAATAGAGAAAGGGCGTCAACAACATTTTTGTCTAACAACTGTTTTCCTGTGTTTAAGGTTAGGTGCAGCTGCAGCTCAAAATATAACTGCTTGTGGCTGCCTGGGGTGTATCTGAAGGCAAGTGTGCTTCCTGAAGTGAAACACTACTGCACAGTCTGGTACACCAAGCGCCTGCAGGGCCCCTCGCGGTTTTGTTGCTCTACTGCATTAAGACGACAGAAGCTGGAGACAATCTGGATAAGCAAACTTTCAAAAGGGCAAAATTAGGACAGTTTTTCTAGCTTTATAGCTGGAATTCAGCTTCCAGAAGTGGCAGGCAGACACAGGAGCTGAAGATCCAAGTTTGTGCTAAACACACAGAATCACAGAGTTCTTTGGGTTGGCGGGGACCTTAAAGATCATCCAGTTCCTGCCACAGGCACACCTTCCACTAGACCAGGTTGCTCAAAGCCCTGTCCAACCTGGCCTTGAACACTGCCAGGGAAAAGGCAGCCACAACTTCTTTGGGAAACCTGTGTAAGTGTATCACCACCCTCCCAGTAAAGAACTTCCTAATATCCCATCTGAATCTACCTTCTTTCAGCCACATAGACAGCTGCAACGTGACGGGGACAGCTCCAGTACTTACTGAAAACGAACACAACAAGATTTTAAATGGACATGATTTTGCCAGATCATGAAAAGATCAACAAAGTGGATAACACCCATGAACCTTTAAAGTTAGGAACCTGCAGTTTCCAGCTCAGGCAAATACAAAATTACTGTTCTCTGTAGATGAAGCCTGGTAAGAAGAAGCATCCACAGATAAGTGGTTACTACTCATTCAATTTCCTGCACGTAACAAAGGTCAATTTCCCCACTCCTGCAAAGTTATTTAAGATAAACATATTTATCTTGACAAATAAGATTTACAAAGAAACGTATCTGTAAGGACTTGTAAGTTTTATGACTAGTCTTAACTGAACCTCTTTGCAGAAAGATGTTAATACATAAACTCACATTTTTGCTAAGCACAACTTTACACGTTCATTTTGGGGACATTTCAAAAGTCATACATAAAATTTTGCCTTTGTATCTTCTCAAGTTTGATGCATTGCCAGTAAATAAGAGAGGTTTATGGCCAAGTCATTACATTTTTGTTGGTTTAAAACCCAAAAAGTACAGAAGCACTGACAATGCACACTCTATCAGGAAGATCTCAGACTTTGACACCAACCTCGAAGCAATCTAAATGAGTAACAGTTGAGGTACTGCGATGGCTAAAGCAGAGATGTTAAGAGCAGCAACTTCAGTATAACTCTGGCCTAGAGAGTCTCCACCATCAGGATACTCGTTCTTCTCAGCTGACATGAATGAAACTCAAATTCTGGAGATTAAAACAGAAACAACCCAGGACCCCAAATCTCCTGTAACATCTGCCAGGCAATTTTAACAAACTTTAAATCAAATCCCTGCTTTCTGGATACTTTCTTTCTTTTCCCTTTGACTCAAGAAGGTGTTTTGGTACCTATTTCGCAGTGGCATTCTTCACTTACCAAAAAAGTAGGTCATCCTGAGACAAAGGTCAGGCAGGATTATCCCAGCAACTTTACAGACATGCCTTAACATTGTGAAACTACTTCACAGTCTTGCAAAATGAAGTGTAAACACCACTGCATAGATGCTTAAGGAAAACCAAATGAAACTAACCAATCCTCAGCACTGGTCAATTTAAGAATGAAAAAGAACATCTTTTGCTGTTGTTTCTAAAAGAAGTTGAATCTAAGAGAAAGATGCTATGCCTGTTTTCAGGTCTGGAGGCTGCTGCTGCTTATTTTTTGTACTGAAAGTTGTTTTGTATACAGGTAAGATCTTGGAAGATGTTGCTAGCTATCTGTTCTGAACAGGAAGAGGATGGGAGCACCTTCCTGCCTGGGAGCATGCTTCTTCTTACTCCCTAAGGTATCAGGAAGCCAGCTGGGCTTTGCATAATAGTGGGAAGGATTTTTCCTGAACTGTAACATTTTAGTGAGCTTTCTTCCACTAACTTTAGTGACATACTGAAATAAACTGTCCAGCAGAGTAAAAGAACAACATTACGTTGAAATAACCAGCTTGCCCGAAAAAATAACTTGAGTAAGGACAAATCTACTGGGAGTAAGAGCAAACTTACTGCCACCTTCACTTTTTGCAAATCGTGGTATTTGATGGGTTTCACACTTTCTCTTGTGTGTTCATTAGTGAATCATAAGCTTTTGCTGAGATCAACACAAATCTCAGCAGAAGCTTCTGGAAGTTTCTGATAAAGTGTGCAGAAAAAAAGGATACTTCAATAGACACACTAGACTGAACCTTAAAAGGGCACAACTCTCCATATATTATAAACAGGGTCCATACCAGAAATCCACATATAAAGGAAAGACTATATTTGACCATCAAAAGTTAAATGAGATCATCTCTGCCCCAGGAGACAGCACTAACTGAATGCTCAGTTAAACCAGCACATGCACTCAGGAAGCAGCATGATAAAAGATCAGGCCTATCTTACATCAAACTAAATGACAGTCTACTGTGTGAAATGAAGGCCATAAGATCCAAAAGGCAAACCAGTACACAGAATACTGGTAAACTTCTTAAAAAAACAGCTTGGCTTGGGGTTTCCTTTTATTTTTTTTTTTTTTTTTTTTTTGTTAGGTCAATTATAAAGCTGTACATGTCCCTCATTTTACTTTTTTAATATCAATTATAATTTAGACTAGACAACATATTAACACTGCTGGACTGACTGATAATCCTCATTATATATGGCAAGTTAATTATGGTATCTATCTTTTGGCTTCTTTACTTTGGGAAGTATGGGGCACTTAAGTCTTCTGAAAAGGCAGTTCTAGGAGCTCAGACTTTTCTGTCTCTCATTTTATTTGAGTGCATGTCGATTGTTATCCCCCGAATCTGGTCTCCTACCACCCGAGTTAAAGCACAAGAAAACAGGAGGCTTTGCATTGACTAGAATCTGCCGTTGAAAAGAGGCATCGTTGCAAGCGTCGGGCAGAAGCACGACAGAACACACACCATCTGCCCCAGCAGCAAAACCACCACATCCCCGAAGCTGCAAAAAGCCACTGGCCACAATGACAGCGTGCGTCGGGGAACAGCGACAACACGCAAGGGAAGAATTTCCTCCCAGCCCGGCCTAGGGCACCGCAGCTTCTCCGGCTCTCCAAAGACCCGCTTATCCGGACACCACCACGGGCAGGCCCCCGTCACCTGCGGGCTCTGGGGAACATCTCCCGCTCGCCCCACCTCCCAGCTCATGCTCGCACTCGCAGGGGAGCAGGAAGACAGGAGCCAAGAGCGAGCAGGGCCGGGCGCGTTTGTGCCTCTCCCGCTGTGTGCGAACCCTCACACCCCAACCATCCCTTTCTCTGTGCTCTTCAGTTACGGTTTCCGCTTCAAACCCATCACGAGTACCAAGACTCTCGCTACGGTCCCGGCACGGCCCGGCGCAAGGTGCGCTCCCGGCTCTTAAGTGCCGGTGGGAAGAAGGAACCGGCAACCCCCCACGCTTGCTCGCACCTAGAAACCCGAGCCAAGGGCCACTCGAGCGAGCGAGCGCGCACCCGCACTCCCGGCCCCGCTCCCGGCTGCACTGCAAGGCCTGGGTCCGCACGGCTACCAGAGAGAAGCAGCGCTGTCGCCGCCCGCCCCGCCGCTGCCGCTACTCACGGAAACCGGGAGCGAGCAGCAGCAGCAGTGCTGACGTCCGCATTGCGCTGGAAGCGCCGGTGAGGAGCCGCATGGCTACCGAGGATACGGGGGACCCCCGGAACACGCCGGGCACTGCCTGCCCGCGCCGGCACAACGGAGGGAAGCGGACGGCTGAGCTGCGCGGTGCCGCCTCCTCAACGAAGGCCGCGACCTCAGCCCGCCCCTCCACGGGGACGTCCCGCCGAGGTCCGCCCCCTTCATCGTCCCGCCGGTTTTACAGCAGGCGGGGCGGTCGCGTGTTGCGGTACCGCAAGGAGAGAGCAGTCAGTTACTGCTGGAAGCGGTACTCGGGCACCGCGAGTGCCCGCGAGAGCCGGGGGAGCAGCTGGAGAGCGGCCTGCAAATAGCAGTCACCTTGTTGGTGTGAGCCGGTCCCTTCTAGCTCACACAACCCCACGCAACGCGACAGGCTAAGGGAAGAGCTGCTGGAAAGCTGCCCAGAGGAAAAGGAGGTGCTGACTGGAGGCCCCTAACATGAGCCAGCTTGTGCCCGGGTGTCAACGAAGGCCAACGGCATCCTGTTTTGTATTAGTAAGCGTAGCCAGCAGGGTCAGGGCAGCGATCATCCTCCTGTACTGGGCACTAGTGAGGCTGCACCTTCTGTCACTACGAGAAGGACTTTGAGGTGCTGGAGCATGTCCAAAGAAGGGAAACAAAGCTGGTTGCTATGTTGATTGCTCCGGAAGGGTCTGGAGCACAAGTCCTGTGAGGAGCAGCTGAGAAAGCTTGGGTTGTTTAGTCTGAAGAAGGCTCAGGGGTGACCTTACAGCTCTCTACAACTGCCTGAAAGGAGGTTGTAGTGAGGTGGGGTCAGTCTCTTCTCCCAGGTAACAAGTGATAGACAGGAGGTAATGGCCTCAAGCTGAACCACGGAAGATTTAGATTGGATATTAGGAAAAAAGTTTTCACTGAAAAACGTGAAAAATTTTTTTCACGTTTCATCATGACTGAAACACGCTGCTCAGGGAAGTATTGAAGTCACTGTCCCTGGAGCTGTTCAAAAACCATGTAAACAAGGCCGACAGTGACATGGTTTAGTGGTGGACTTCGCAGTCCTGGGATAACCTTTGGGCTTGATGATCTTAAAGTTCTTCTCCAACCTAGTTATGGTTCTATGATTCTGTGGTCACAGCCTGTTTAAGTGGTGCCCATTTTCAGACACTCTCTGGTTTGGTTTTATGCTGCTAAATCACCAGAGCTAATGCAGTAGAGGTATTCTGAAATTTCACTATGTGCTTAGGAAATTCTGAAACCAACCACAAAGGCAGTAAGGAAAAGTGAAAGGTAACAGCCATGTTCAATTCTTCCTAATTTTTCTTGTGTACCTCTAAGAGAGAGTTGATATTAGAAATTCATCTTTGAAAGGCAATTTATTAATGAGTAAAATCAAACTTGGTTATTTTTAAAAGGAAGGAAAACTACATACTGCTAAATATTGCTTTCTAATAAATTAGAAAAGAAACACTTGGATAATTGTAGGGTGATCATCACCAAAAATGAGGTAGAATGTTTGCCACATGTTACTACATTTGTGTTTGCTGCAGCACAGTGATGTTTCCATGTCAAGTGATGCATCTGAGCCAGAAACGGAAAGTGACTGGCCTGGGAGTACACAGGCTGTGAAACTACTTGGATACTGTGTGAAATCTGGTTTTCTTCCTTAATGAGAGAATTATACAGGCGTTTGCTCTGTAAGTGTCAGCAAGCCAGTGCTAAACTAAAATGTTGAATGAAGATTTTTTTTGTTTGTTTTGTTTTAAATAATTCTAGCCTACATAGGTCCCATAGTTTTCATTTGGTGAAAATAGGTGTGTGTGTTATACTTCCAGCATTTTCCTGCACGTTTGTTCTGCATTGCTTCCTGTGTGGTTCTCATGACTGAGGTACCTGAAGACTAACATGCGTTTTTTTCCTGTGAATTTTCTGAGATCATCTTCCAAAGCTTTCCTTTATGAGTGCAGTAGGAGGAGTATCTGCAGCTAGCTTGACTGCAGTAAAGCTCAGAAATACTCGTAACCCATATGAGGCAAAGCTTATAGAAAGAATAGGGACTATAGTGATAGGACAAGGGGTAAAGGGTTAAAACTTAAATAGGGGAAGTTTAGATTGGATATAAGGAGGAAGTTCTTTACTGAGAGGGTGGTGAGGCACTGGAATGGGTTGCCCAGGGAAGTTGTGAATGCTTCATCCCTGGCAGTGTTCAAGGCCAGGTTGAACAGAGCCTTGTGTGACATGGTTTAGTGTGAGGTGTGCCTGCCCATGGCAGGGGGGTTGGAACTGGATGATCTTAAGGTCCTTTCCAACCCTAACTATTCTATGATTCTAATATTTTTTGTTAAACTAATGTATATGTAGAAGATAAAGATACGAATGTTCGTGCACAGCTCCAGTGAATGTCAGGCTTAGAACACACTGGAAGCAATTTAATTTGAAGCAGCCTAATTGACATTGCCCAACTTGTGTATCTGCTGGAAAAGAGTAGCTAAGATACATGGAACAAAGAGAAGTCATAGGCTTGTGGGAAATAGCTACATAACTACAGCAGAAGTGATAACTTAGCAGGAACTAGGCTGTGTTGCAAAATAGTACAGACTGTTTCCTGTGTAAAGGAAGAGGTGTTGGAAGGTCTTGTGTTGATTGCTTTGGCATGATCTTGTTTGATCTGGTATTTACTGTTCTGTGGAAAGCAAACTTCTGACAATGTATCTGGAGGTGGCTGGAAGTTGTTTATATGCCAAGAAGGAAGCATTCTGGGAAAATGTAGAGGAAGTTATCATCTCCTTCTGGTACGTGGCATACTGAATGATTTCTCATATAGATTCCCACATGAAAATAGGATTGGTGAGGTGGAAATTCTGTCCTAATTTTATGCAGGATATCCAGTGTCAACAGCAAGAATGGGACTACCCCACAGTGCAGATGAGCTGGGTTCTGAGAGTGGCCACAGGAGGTCACCAACCAAGGCACAGTCCCACAGGATGTGAGCAGGGCAGTGAGAGTGGCAGGGTCCACCAGCAGGCTTGGCCAAGTCAAGGTGATGAGCCTCATCCAGGGAGTCCAGCTGGGAGGGAACAGCAAGAGATGGCTTACAAACAAGGTTATAGTATAGATCCAATGTCTGTCCAGGGGACAGGGTATCAGACAGGATTGCCAATCTGGAGTCCCTCCAGGAAAAGCAGTCACTAAATCAGGGCAGCTGGGGACAGGCACAGCTATGATGCAGCTCAGGCAGACTTGAAGCTCAGGCCAGAGCTGAAGCAGCACTCCTGGATGAATGAGCAGAGGGCATGTGGATGGAGGTTGGTCAAGGCTTATTATTACCTTGTAAGGCTTACTAGTGCACTCGTGGCCCTGACATTCAGGCAGTTCACTCAGAGGTTCAATCTTACCTCTTAGAGGAATGTCTTTGATTGGTGAAGGTTGTCCTTTATCAGGTAGGTGTAGGTGAGGTAGGTGTATAACTTCTAGGACATTCACACAAGTATTAAAGTCCCACAATGGAATCGTCAAAATCCATGGGTTTTAAACAGAAGCATCGCAGATCCATTTTGTCCGTGAGATGTTGAAATGTCTTTGTGGAGATGGTGCAGGTGAAACTAAACAACAGCTCCAAAGCAGGGTTAACCCACAAAGATAATGATCAATAAAAAAAGAGAAACACCCAGTTGGAACAAGAACTCTTTATTCAACAGCTCCAGGGCAGGATTAACTCACAAGGACAATCAGTAACAACCAGAAACACCCAGCTGGAACAAGGAAAACTTTTTTTCATGTCTGAAACCTGATCCTCAGGAAAGACCTACAAAGGCAAACGTGGGAACCAGAAGTGCCAATTCCACCCAGTATTGAAAGCTGTGGAGTTGCTATTTGTTCAGTAAAAGTTTTATGACCACTAGTTTTCCATACATCTCATCAACTATTAACCCATTGTTGTTCCACAGACGTTCACTTCTCTAGGCTGTCATTTTTCCTAGTTGACATACTTGATCATCAGTCTTCCCGTGTTTGAATATTAATTTAGGTTACACCCAGAACAGTCATTCCCAACAGGTACTTACCTTGATGTCTGCTGTTTGTGCTTGACTATAAAGACTTCTTGACTGTGTGGTTTCTGATTTCCAGTGAAAGTGCACAGATGAATGATAACTGGGAATTTAAGATGATCAGCAAGATAGCTAGCTTCTCTCTGTTGTGCTGTGACATAAAAAAACATCCCTTGTAAACAAGTTTTATTCCCCACCCCAAAATGTCTTATTCCAAATATAACAGGTAACACCTCACTTAACAAACCATGTCATTTTTATATTCTTAGTCATCAGAGTTAGAGCAACACTGATAGCTAACAGCAAAGTATTTCTAATCAGGAAAAGACTGGAACATGCAATGTGTCTTGATGGGTATCAAAGGGTAGCTTTAAGCTTCAGGCTTCTTGGCAATGCAGAGTTAACACTTCAGCTCTGTAGAAGGAGTGGTAAGAACCAAAGTTGATCACACTGGCAATCTCCTTAGTTAGGGGGTTTCTTTATGCATACTTTTTAAACAGTAAGGAATTAAGTTCTAAATTACATTCGCACTGCCAGGATTAGCCATATTTTGTTAAGCAGCAGTGCCCACATGAAGAGTCGTCACCCTATGAATTAATACTCAGTGTTGTCCCAGAAGTGAACAACTGTAATGAAAATCAACCATAATTATAGTATTTAGGTCAGAAAGATCTATGAGTGGTTGTTTAAAAAGCCTTTAACTCTTCGAGATTTTTGTTCCTTAACAGCTTTAAATCTTCCAATCCATTCATCAATTTTTTTATCAGTGTATGGTACTGGTGTAAGTGTGAACCTCATGTCTTTTCTGTTCTGCAAACTCTATAACGCTAGCTCCTACAGCAAATTCTGTACTAAAACTGAATAGTGTTGTATTTCTGTGGGTGCTGTGCCTGGCAGAGATTTTTGCTTGTATGTCTTTGAGGCATGCATCCTTTTAGCCAAGAATTTGATAAAGCATGGAGCCTCGTATGGAGTCTGGAGTATGAATGGCCAGGAATGTGTGAACCATACCTGCCAAGTCCTTGGCCACTTTTTTCTGTTGTCTTGGACTCTAATAAGAAACTGAGTGTGACAACAAGCTGCCTCTTACATAGCGTAGTGGTTGTCAGAAGGAAAAAAAATCCAGTCATAATTGGCATAACTTGAATGGATAATTGAAATGATAAATATAGAGTGGTTTCCTCTTACACAACAATTTTTCCACACTGAAGCGTTGATGAAAATGGTTTATGAAAATTAAATGTGGTGGACTTCTTGACTATACGGTTTCCAGTGAAAGTGCACAGATAATTTACTGATGAATGGTAGTTTAAGATGCTCAGCAAGACAGCTAACTTCTCTCTGTTGTGCTGTGACCAAAAGAGGAGGTTGTTGGCTGAATGCAATGCAGCCACCTTATAGAGATGATACCACAGATGTTAGTAATAGTGGAAACCAGAAAATAATGAAAAAAGCAACAAACTAAACAGCAACAGCAGAATACCTACTTGGAGCTTCAGGTAAATTTCAGTGATCTGGAAGTGAGTAGTGGATTTCAGAGCCTGTCCAGTCTGATGGGATGAAGAAACACCTATTCTAACAAAGTCTGTTATGGAACCTTAATGGCACAGCCCTTGGAGCAACTGTATGGCTGTTTCACATTGCCATATCATTTTGCTTTAGCCTACTGCTAGCATCCTTTCTTTCATACCAGCCCGTGTACATCAGTCTAGCTCCTTGCTCTTCACAGGCCTTGCTCTTCTTTCTGTACTTAAATCAGATTTCTCCATTTCTTTCAAACACAGCAGCCAGAGTACTTGGCAGTAGTGGTTGCTTGCCACGAGGATGATCAGGGACTGGAACACCTTCCATATGAAGATAGGCTGAGAAAGTTGGGGCTGTTCAGCCTGGAGAAGAGAAGGCTGTGTGGAGACCTCATAGCAGCCTTCCAGTATCTGAAGAGGGCCTGTAGGGATGCTGGGGAGGAACTCTTCATTAGGGACTATAGTGATAGGACAAGGGGTAATGGGTTAAAACTTCAACAGGGGAAGTTTAGATTGGATATGAGGAGGAAATTCTTTCCTGTTAGGGTGGTGAGGCACTGGAATGGGTTGCCCAGGGAGGTTGTGAATGCTCCATCCCTGGCAGTGTTCAAGGCCAGGTTGGGCGAGGCCTTGGGTGATGAAACTGATGTGGCCTTGTGTACAGGGGGGTTGTACAAGGGGTTAGACAAAATGTACAGAGAGGGGTTGTACAAAGGGGTACTGCTTAAGTTATAGCTTGCTTGACAAGCTTAGCAGATGCCTTATCAGGCAGTACAAGGACAGAACCTCCTAATGAAGGGAATAGCTCATTAAATCCGTTGGACATAGACCAGATCCATCAAGCTTCTAAAGAGCATGCGTGAGGACCAGAGGTAAAAAGTTCAAGCCTGATGAAGACTCGTTTACTTCATCTTGAAGACCCCTACTCACAAGAGGAAGACTATTTACTTCATCTGAAGACCCCTGCCCAAGACCACCAGGAGGCACTGCGCATGCGTGGAGAGCCTTTTTAGCTCATTATAATACGAAGTGGGGATAGATTATAAATATGTATAGGCGTATTGTGCAACCTAATACGTATGTACAACTTTACAGGATAAATGTAGAAGGAAAATGGCACTGAGGTGTGCATGCCTTTTGGAGGACCAGTCCCCCGTGCGCCTTCAGCTGAATAAAGCATACCTACTTTACAACTTTAACGAGTTGTGAAGTCTATTCTGCTATCAGGTGATATGGTTTAGATCAAGGTGTCTTTGCCCATGGCAGGGGGGTTGGAACTTGGTGATCTTAAGGTCCTTTCCAACCCTAACTATTCTATGATTCTGTAAGGAAAACAGCCAACAGAGAGCCAACTGTCACTCCTCTCTGTGCTGGGACACAGCCTGTTAATCTGCGCCCTCACTGTCCTGTTCCCCCTCAGTTTCCCCAGGCCTCCCGCCTGCTCTCAGGGCTGGGACAGAGCAAAATGGAGCTCAACATGAGGGTGCAGGCAAATTAATGTGATGTCTAAACACCAGGAAGCAATTCAAAGTGTTTGCCATACTGACCTAGTGCCACCTGGGCTTACAGCCCAATATCCTTTGGGTATGCATGATAGTTGCAGAGAGGATGAAGGACCTGGGAAAAAAACCACTAAATGGTTATTTTAATTCCAGTCGTAACATGTAGGATTCTGCTGTCTCCATGCATGAACAGTTCACTCACACCTGGCTGCACAGAACATGGTCTTGGGGTCTGGATTTTGTCGCTTTAAGTGCTGCCAGGAGACTCACGTGGGCTGTAGCCACTACACCAGGACAGGTCAGGGCTGGTGGGAGCACGGCACTGCACTGGTCTGCTCTGCTTGGGGTCTCAGGCACAGTGGAGACCTCCTAGTGACAGTGAGGATTTATCTGTTTGTTAGGAACACTACTGATTAGTTAATGTGCTCCAAGTTCGGTCTCCAGTGCACTTCAGATATCCTGAGATGTCAGGCCTAATTGTAAGAGGCCACTTCAAAGACCTCTCATGCAGAGGTTCTGTGTCAGACATGGCAGCTCTATGGCTGGGAGGAAGCAAGGCGGAAGAGGGAAGTTATGTCTGGAAAAGGCGGTGAAGGGGTAGCTTTAGTTTTTGTTTTTTGTCTATTTAAACTGGAAATAAGTTTTCCCAAGTGAAGCCTGTTTTGCCCTTGACAGTAACTTGTAAGGGATCTCCCTCTATTTATCTCTACACAGGAGCTTTTTCATCCTGTTTCTGTCCCAGAGGAGTGATTGAGTGGCTGGTGGGTAACTGGCAGCCACCCAAGGTTAACCTGCCTCAGTAGGTTATGTACTGCAGTAATGCAGTTTGGAGCATGTGTACTGCAGATACAAGGGGTGAGTGGTGGTCATTTTAGCTTATGAAGTCTTCTGGTTTACGGTTCTCAGATGGTTAGTGTTTCTAACCCACTAGAAATTTTAACACATATATAAGCCTGTTTGCTTCCATAGAATAGCTCATGTGTATAGAGCTGCTCAAGAGGACTTTATAATCATGCACCTTTTTTTCTTTTTTCCCTTGGCAACCATCCTTATCTACTGTCATCTTAAAGATCTAACTCACCTTGCTTACTTGTGAAACTAGGATAAGATCTCGAAGAACATACTGCTACAACTGTGCATGGTGAAACTGTGTTAAGACCCAGAGATTAATTTTTCCAGGAAAACCTTCATCAGAAGGAGCAGACTGATGCACTTGATTAGACCTGGGACTAATAACCAGAGCTGATGTTAGCTTTCATGAACATAACTGAGCAGTCCTTCAGCCTAGTTTGTAAAAGGACACATGAACTATCTCTGTAAATATTACTCAGTGTGCAGTTATACTGTATGCTGAAGAAATGGTATCTAGGTGTTGGGTTTTTTGTTTGCTTTGTTGTTTTTTGTTTTTTTTTTTTTTTTTTTTTGGTTACTATGTGTTTAATGAATGGTGCAATATTCTTAAAAGACAAATTAAGAAATTCCTGGTTGTAATCAGGTGAAATTCTTGTGGTTGCTGCCCTGGGTTCAGCAGTAGCAGTCATTTTTCTCTTTCTTGGTAGCGGGTGCAGTGCTGTGTTTTGATTTTTGGGCTAGGAACAGAGCTGATAAAGATGATATTTTTGGTTTGGCCAAGGACTTTGTGAGCCTCATGCTCTCCCAGGGAGGAGGGAAGCCAGGAGGAAGCAGAGACAGGACACCTGACCCAAACTGACCAAAGAGGTATTCCATACCACAGCACTGTTAGAAAAGAGTGAAGTTTTTAAGATAAATAATCATATAAAATGGTAGGAATGATTATGTTTAAGAGGTTTATAAATCAATAGTGTGATTTTGTAGATTAGAAAGAGCTATAATTTTGCAGTTCTGTCTGTCCAGTATCGTGGTCAACCTGTAACCAGTGATACAATGGTAGTCTTGGTAGCAAGAGCTCATATGACCATAAATGGTGAAGGGTGTATGGGTGAATTTAGAAAGATAGATTGTGAAATTCTATCCAAGCAGAACCTAGAAATTAACAGAGGTAGCCAAGGGAAAATAGAACAATGCTGGCGTCCACATAATGGCTGGGATATGTCCAGAGGACAAAAAGGTGAAAAGAACAAGCCGAGGAAGACTCCTTACTTCATCCGAGGAAGACTCCTTACTTCATCAGGACGACCACCAGAGGGGGGCTGCGCAAGCGCAGAAGAGGCTGATGTTACAATAGACTGAGGTGGCAATCCTTAATGCATATGTATTAGTGAATGATGCAATCTATATCGAATATGTATAAATTGCGAACTCGATGTGATGAGACCGAAGCCAGATTTGGGCGCGTGCCCCTGGTTTCCCAGCGCTGCAATAAAGCACCTCATATAACCATTTTGGTGGTTATGTGTCAGTTCCTACGCTAACAGCACATCATGCCCTGGATGTAACTGGGAGTTACCCGGAAGGGCTAAGTGGACTGCAGGGTTGGAGGAGGTATTGGTTGGTGCTTGGTCAGGCTGGGGGGATGAGTTATCGGTTGCCTGGTGCTGAAGTGTTGTATTCTCTTCCCTTGTTGTTTCCTTTATCATTACTATTACTGGTGGTATCAGTAGTGATTTGTGTTATACTTTAGTTACTAAACTGTTCTTATCTCAACCTGTGGGAGCTGCAGTCTTTCTGATTCTCCTCTCTGTCCCTCCAGGAGTAGGGAGAGGGCAAGAAGGTGGGGGAGTGGGTGAACAAGCTGTCTGGCTGGGGTTAAACCATGACAGTTGCCCACTTCAGACTGGAAATCCTCAAGCAGAATGACATCAAGCCCTCCTAAGCATTTGCTCCTGTTATTAATGTAGATATAGGTTGGAATTCCTGAATCAGGTAGCATACCAAACTTGGCAAGGACACCAAAGTTACTGAAAAGTGAACTTTTAACCCATGTCTACTTTTCAGTTGCCACCTTCTTAAAATCTCCAGTCCCTAAAAGCAGTGACAGACGAGAATCACCTGTTCTTCAGACGAATGATTAAATCCCATACTGATCATCAGATACATTTTCCTCAAGCACTTCAGATTTTAATCTGCACATTATTCTCTCAGGGAGCATCTCTACCTTATAAACAGTACAGGAAGTGTAAAGGGTAAAGGAGACATGGTGTTACTGAAGAATCAAAATAAAACAGTATTGGCAAATTGAAAATTGTGAAGCAGCCACGGTATTTACAGGAGAAATTTGAAGCCATTTATCCAAATGCTGAGTATCAGCTCCAGTCATTTACCACTGAACTGAATGTTTCAAATTATAAATTAAGATTATGGTCCCTTAAGTGTCTTCTTTGATACGAAAATGTCGAAAACGGTTCATTAGTAATTGTTACTTAAAATAACAGCTGATAAGTTGGTAAGATAGCAAAAGACAGGCCAAATTCTGTTAAACATTTTCTGGAAATTTAAGACTTTTATTCTGGAATGTTAGAAAAATCTGTATTATGAGTGGTGCACACGCACTTTTTTTTTTTTAATTTGCTCTAGGAAATGGATTAATGACTTACATTTAGGGGGACTATTCACATTGCTGAGTTTCAGAGATTTCAGGCTGTGGGATCATCGTTCAGTCCAATTCACTCCTCAGTCCTGGCTCCATGACAGACTAGTCTCCAATATGTGTGACCTCACACTATGACTCTCTGCGTGCCTCGCAACCTGGCTTCACCTCCATTATCTGTGTTAGGGAAAGAGCAATGAGGTCTGCATTCCAGAGCCTCATCCCACCATGAAACAGCAACATTAGCAAAGTGTGCGCTGGCTTCTGGGAAATGTTCTCAAGTCCCAAAATTTCAACGTAGTTTTAAGCTCCTCGCATAGAAAAAAAAGAATAGATTGGAGCCTTCAGTGCTGTTCCAGATCAATTTTGGAAGAGTGCAGGACTTTCCATTACCTTTAACAAGGGCAGAACAAGCCAGGAGGGAGCAGAAACAGAGTACCTGACGTGAATGAGCCATCCTATTACTAGTTAACTACTAATTGATAGTATTAACTATTATTTCATAGTAGAGCATGCTGTGCCCAGTATATAAAAAGGTAGGTTACGCAGAAGGAACCAATGAGGTCAGGCTAGGTATGGTAAGCGGGTGCTGAGCAATTATCTTCTGCATCACTTGTGCTTATTGTTTTGGTTTTATTTTCCTGTTCCTCTTCAGTTTTATATCTCTAACCTTGTTATCTAGCTTATTACTAGAGGTATTGTATTGTACTCTAGTTATTAAACTGTTCTTATCTCAAACCGCAGGGTTTACATTCTTTTGATTCTCATTCCCAACCTGCCCCAGAGGGGGGAAAGGGTGAGTGAGTGAGTGGATACATGGTGCCAAGTAACCAACTGCACTTAAACCATAACAACAACTTACAAATCACTTCAGATTTTAAGTTTCAACTCTGTAACTGCAGTTTAAATACTGATGGTATCATTAGGATATCTGTTATGTTTACTTGCATATCACATACCACACAAAACTGAATCTTTGGTGTTTGTATTTGTGGA